>NC_058518.1:508055224-510555224 GCF_904849725.1 Hordeum vulgare subsp. vulgare | reverse complement strand
CTATTAGGCTTGGAAATCTCTCAGAAGAAGAATCATGGGACCTCTTCAGCAAAAAAGCATTCATGAAGCTGCCAGAGGCAACATGCCCGGATGGTCTCATCAGTTGTGCTAAGAAAATTTTGGAGAAGTGCCAAGGTTTGCCTCTTGCTATTGCAGCTATTGGGAGCCTCCTTTCTTATAGAGGTATGGAGGAGCGGGAGTGGAAATCATTCTATAATCAGCTAAATTGGCAATTAACTTATAATCCAGAGCTCAGCAGGGTATCAAATGTTCTCAGCTCAAGCTTAAACGATCTTCCAACCCATCTAAAGAATTGTTTCCTGTACTGTGGATTATTCCCAGAAGATTGTGAAATTAGACGGAAGTGGATAATCAGAATGTGGATAGCTGAAGGGTTTGTGGAAGATCGAGGTGCAGAGATAACGCTGGAGGAAGTGGCAGAGGAATATCTGAAGGAACTTATTCAGCGCTCGCTGATTCAAGTTGTTGAAAGAAATGAATTTGGAAGGCCAAGAAGGTTTAAAGTGCATAATATAGTGAAAGAAATTACTCGGACATCATCAAAAAAACAGAGGTTTGGTCTTATATGTTATAACCCAGTTCTCACTAGTCTTGGAGATACCGAGCGCCGTGTGTTTGTGCACGCTGGAGGCCAAGACTTTCAACCAGGTGCAGCCTGGCAGCAGCTGCGCTCATTTTTATTATTTGATAAACATGTCTCGGTTCCATGGATTCGTGCTGCTTCATCAAGTTTCAGGTTATTAAGGGTCATGTGCCTCAGATATTCCCTCCTTCAAAATTTCCCAAATGCCATAGTTGGTTTATTCAATTTGTACTACCTTGATTTGTCACGTACGAAAGTGAAGAAGATACCAAAGTCAGTGGCAAGGCTCAAGAACCTGCAGACACTGCATCTCAGGCGTACATTTGTAAGGAAGTTGCCACGTGAAATAAAACTGCTCATAAATCTCCGTCACTTGTCTGTGAGTAGCGACCTATATGGCACATCGATTTTAGGTAATATTTGTGGTCTCAAGTCTCTGCAGACTCTCAGAGATGTAAAAGCCAGCAAAAATCTTGTACAAAATCTCAGCTTCTTGACGCAGCTTAAAACCTTGAGCATTACAAATGTGTTGGCAAGCCAGAACAAAGATCTTTGGAGTTCCGTTGGAAAGTTAACTGTTCTTACTAGGTTGGCTGTTGCAAGTGATGCTGATGATGAGATTCTTTCTATAAAAAACTTCAGAGCACCCCAATATCTGGAGAAGTTCTACTTGGATGGCAAGTTGGCGGATGGTGCGCTTTTCCCTATATCTGGACGTTTTCAGAACCTTAAGCGGTTGTCAATGCGGTTATCTGGTCTAGTGCAAGATCCTGTCAGTGCCTTGTCTGAAATGACAAATCTGATTTACCTTGAGCTTACTTGTGCCTATAATGGGGAGTCATTGGTGTTCTGTTGTGGATCATTCCTGAAGCTCAGACAACTTCGCCTGGAGAAGCTAGAAAACTTGAACTCAGTTGAGATAAATAATGGCAGCATGGTGAACTTGACTGACATAGAATTTCATGACCTGGGAAAATTGGAATATGTGCCAGAAGGTCTTACATATCTAACGAAGCTTCAGCACTTGGTTGCAGATAAAATGCCAGAATTGTTCACAAGAAAGTTGGAGGAAGAACATCGGAATGGGTTTCTTCAGCACATTGGTAGCATCGAATGTGTGTGATACTGTGTGCTTTGGTCAAAGTTATATTGCTCATCTGAGACTGCTGCTATTTGATTTGAAGAGGAAGTGGCTGTTTCTTTTCTTCATGAATAAAATGCATTTTCTTCCAACTATGTGTTTCATTTTCTTTTAAGCATCATATGGGTTGTACTAATAAAGAAAGAAGGCACTATACTTCTCATTGATGTTTGTTTTGTTGAACGGACTGGTAAACTTTCTATCCGTTGCAAGTTTGTAACATAAACATTTTTCTCCTGTGTTATTGTAATTTTTACTGGACTACTTTGATTTATGGCTCTGAGTTGTAATTAGAGAAATGACATATCTTCATTGACGTTGCTGTTCTCGAACGGGTAGTTTGCTAAGTGATGATCATCTCATGGTAACACTGGAACTCAACTACTTGCATAGGTTGCCCTGCACTGTTTGATCCTCTATTTTTCTTGAAAAATATGTTTGAAACTCTATTGCAAAGTCCTTGGTTATCGGGAAGAAGGGAAAGTAACTTATTCGACCATAGGTTTGTGTATGGTGATTTTCTATGAAGTACTCCCTCTGTAAACTAAAATAGTTATCTAAATGTTTTTATATTAATTTACGGAAGGAGTATGTGTTATCGGGTTTTGATAGGTTGGACTGTCGGATCGTCTTACAAACACAGAGGTCTACCCCATAATAGAGTTTATGTTTTTTTTTTTGAATGTCGGCAGGAGAGCTGTCAAATTCATTGATCAGAAGAAAGTATTACAAGAACGGACTGCTTAGTTTATTGCGGAAAACCGGGCAAAAACCATAGCAACTTCTAACTAGACTAGATCTAGAGCACCACAAGACATACAAGGCGTCGGAAGGCGAAACCCCACAACACACCCGGTCGGGCACTCGAGTGCCTTCGCTGCTACGAGAGTGCACATCGACAACCGCCGTATTTTACCGGGCTGCCACGAGCATATCCGCAGACCTCGAGGACATCGGAGAGGAACGATAGGTCCGAAAGAGCAAAAACCTATGCCCCACCAATCTCCCGAGCCAAGCCGACATAGCTCGCCCAATGCTAATTGCATGTGAAGGATGCTCATGTTGCCCTCCTCGTCGACCAAAGCAGCCTGCTCCAAACGAAAGCACCACCAAAGACTCCACGCACTTCCAAACGTTTCCTGCTCCAAAAACCACCGCATCACCACCAACCAAGTGCTCCATCACCAGATTTTGCTCCAAAGCAATGCTTCCAACGAAGTAATGACACCACGGGCCCCACCATTGCATACGGTTTTCACCGGGAGACAAGAACATGGAGCGAGGAGAGCTGTCGGACCCCCTTGATGGCACCTCCAACAAGGAAAAATCATACCCAAGGGCATCATTCGCGATCCGCTCAGACCGAAGTTGAGCATGACTTTCGTCGAGGAGCGGAACACCTATGTCGGGGACAACGTCTCCGACACACCACCACCAAACCAGAGCAACAAACGCCACCTGCTGCACCTCATAGAACTCACCGGAGCACCACCGCTGGCGCCATGCCATAGCAACCCGGAGGCCGTGATAAGACCACGCCACCGCGGACCGCAAGCCCGATGTGGAGCCACCTCACACCCGCTGGAAGCAAATCACTGGCCGAACCACCTCCGCCCCCCGGCCACAAGGGCGCCAGATCCGGCCGTCAACGACCTGCCAGATCCGGCCACACCAAGAGAGGGCACCGCCCGCCACGGGGATCACGCGTGCTCGCATCCTCCTACAGCTTCCCATAGCGGCGACGCGCGTGGCAGCACCGCCACGGGGCCCGACGCCGCTTGGCACACCCACTCGCCGCGCCCGCGAGTCGCTGGTGCCCATGACTCCGCTCAGCATGCCCACTCGCCGCGCCCGCTAGCGCCTCCTCGCCACGCCCGCCCGCCGCGGCGGCCGCCGCCGTCGCGCCCCGCACCTCTCCTCAGCCGACCAGCCCCGCGCTGTCCAGCCTCGCGAGAGAAAGGGAAGGCCCCGCCGCCGCCGACGGCGCGCGGGCTTTGCCCGGCGGCGCTTGCATGCGGCGGTGAGGGGAGGCTAGATCTGGGAGGGGAGTAGGAGAGGTGGCTAGGGTTTCGCCCGAGTCGCCTGTGGGGGAGACGACACGAGGGAGTGTGTGATGTCCATTGGGTACACTCTGCATTGCTCCAGCACACGTCTCAGGGTTGGGCGTGCGTGCATGGTCCCGGTGGATGATGCTGCATAGCAGCCGGTCTTGTTGGAAATATGCCCTAGAGGCAATACTAAATTGGTTATTATTATATTTCCTTGTTCATGATAATTGTCTATTGTTCATGCTATAATTGAATTAACCGGAAACCATTATACTTGTCTGAATACATAGACCACAACATGTCCCTATTGAGCCTTTAGTTGGCTAGCTCGTTGATCAATAGATGGTCATGGTTTCCTGGCCATGGACATTGGATGTCATTGATAATGGGATCACATCATTAGGAAAATGATGTGATGGACAAGACCCAATCCTAAGCATAGCACAAGATCGTGTAGTTCGTCTCCTACAACTTTTATAATGTCAAGTATCATTTTCTTAGACCATGAGATTGTGCAACTCCCGAATATCGTAGAAGTGCTTTGGGTATATCAAACGTCACAACATAACTGGGTTATTATAAAGATGCACTACATGTATCTCCGAAAGTGTCTGTTGGGTTGTACGAATCGAGACTGGGATTTGTCGCTCCGTGTGACACAGAGGTATCTTTGGGCCCACTCGGTAATGCATCATCATAATGAGCTCAATGTGACTAAGCAGTTAGCCACGGGATGATGTGTTACAGAACGAGTAAAGAGACTTGCCGGTAACGAGATTGAACAAGGTATAGGGATACCGACGATCGAATCTTGGGCAAGTATTATACCGGTACACAAAGGGAATTGCATACGGGATTGAGTGAATCCTCGACATCCTGGTTCATCCGATGAGATCCTCGTGGAACATGTAGGAGCCAACATGGGTATCCAGATCCCGCTGTTGGTTATTGGCCGGAGAGATGTCCCTGTCATGTCTCCATGATTCCCGAACCCGTAGGGTCTACACACTTAAGGTTCGGTGACGCTAGAGTTGTAATGGGAATTGTATGTGTGGTTACCGAAGGTTGTTCGGAGTCCTAGATGAGATCCCGGACATCATGAGGATTTCTGGAATGGTCAGGATGTAAAGATTTATATATGGGAAGTCCAGTTTCAGTCACCGGAAAGGTTTCGGTGTTTATCGGTATTGTACCGGGACCACCGAAAGGGTACCGGGGGTCCACCGAGAGGGTCCACTTATCCCGGAGGGCTACATGGGCCGGAAGTGGAAGGGAACCAGCCCCTGGTGGGCTGGTGTGAGCCAAGAGAGGAGGGGCCAAGGCGCCTACGGCTAAACCCTAGGGCGTGGAGCTGCCACCCACCGACTTGGGTGGCAAGCCACCCCTAGGGCGCCGCTGCCCCCTCCTCCTAGGGCTGCCGCTACCCCTCCTAGGGGAACCCTAGGGTGGACGTCCCCCTCTCCCTCCCTCCTATAAATAGAGAGGGTTTTGGGAGGGTTGCACACACCTTGAACACCACCCCTTGGCGCAGCCCTACCTCTCCCTCTTCTCCTCCTCCACAGTGCTTGGCGAAGCCCTGCCGGAGAACCACATAGCTCCACCGCCACCATGCTGTCGTGCTGCCGAAGTTCTCCCTCAACTTCTCCTCCCTCATTGCTGGATCAAGAAGGAGGAGACGTCCCCGGGCTGTAGGTGTGTTGAACACGGAGGCACCGTACGTTTGGTGTTCGGATCGGATCTTCCACGATTTGATTCGCCGCGAGTACGACTCCATCGACCGCGTTCATAGTAATGTTTCCGTTTTGTGATCTTCAACGGTATGAAGATGCTCTCCATCACTCGTTGCTAGCTTCTCCTAGATGATATTGGTGTGACGTAGGAATTTTTTTGAATTAGTACTATGATCCCCAATAATGGCATCATGAGCTAGGTCTATGCATAGATTATATGCACGAGTAGAACATAGGTAAGTTGTGCACGATGATTTTGTCAATTGCTTGGTGTTACTATTCCAATCCTTTTTCGGCGGTATTGTGGGATGAAGTGGTCCGGACCGACTTTACACGTACGCTTACGTGAGACTGGTTCCACCACCTGACATGCACTTGTTGCACAAGGTGGCTAGAGGGTGTCTGTCTCTCCCACTTTATTCGAATTGGACTCGATGAAAAGGGTCCTTATAAAGGGTAAATAACATTGGCATATCAACATTGTGGCTGTCACGTAGGTAAGAAGCGTTCTTGCTAGAAACCCAAATCAGCCACGTAAAACTTGCAACAACAATTAAAGGACGTCTAATTTGTTTTTGCAGGGTATGCAAAGTGATGTGATATGGCCAAAAGGATGTGATGAAATATATGTGATGTATGAGATTGATCATGTCCTTGTAATAGGAATCACGACAACTGGCAGGAGCCATAGGAGTTGTCTTAAATTTTTGCATGACCTGCGTGTCAACCTAAATATCGCCATATGTTTACTTTACTTTATTGCTAACCATTAGCCATAGTAGTAGAAATAATAGTTGGCGAGACAACTTTATGGAGACACACATCTTATTGCTTAGAACGATGGTAGCAAAGATAAGATGATCCCTCGTCAAATTTCGAGATAAGTATTCCCCTAAGTGTGCGCCGTTGCGAAGGATCGTTGTCTCAAAGCACCACGTGGTGATCGGGTGTGATAGATTCTAACGTTTGCATGCAATGGATGTAAGCCAGATTTACAGACGCAAAACACTTAGTTTGACTCGACGAGCCTAGCATGTACGGACATGGCCTCGGAATACGAGAGACCGAAATATCGAACATGAGTCGTATGGATGATACGATTAACATGGGGATGTTCACCATTGATGACTAGTCCGTCTCACGTGATGATCGGACATGAGCTAGTCGACATGGATCATGTATCACTTGGATGACTCGGGGGGTGTCGATCTAAGTGGGAGTTCATTAAACAATTTGATTAGATGAACTTAATTATCATGAACATAGTCAAAAGGTCTTTGCAAATTATGTTGTAGCTTGCGATGTAGCCCTACTGTCTTTAATATGTTCCTAGAGAAAATTTAGTTGAAAGATGATAGTAGCAATTATGCAGACTAGGTCGGTAAACTGAGGATTGTACTCATTGCTGCACAGAAGGCTTATGTCCTTAATGCACCGCACGGTGTGCTAAACCCCGAGCGTCGTTTGTAGATGTTGTGAACATCTGACGTTTTTTATGACTACATGATAGTTCAGTGCATAATGCTTAAATGGCTTAGAGTTGAGGCGCTAAAGATGTTTCGAACGTCGCGGGACATACGAGATGTTCCAAGGGATGAAATTGGGATTTCAGGCTCGTGCCCTTGTTGAGAGGTATGAGACCTCCGACAAGATTCTTTGTCTACAAAGTAAGGGAGAAAAGCTCAATCGTTAAGCATGTGATCAGATTGTCTGAGTGCTACAATTGCTTGAATCGAGTGGGACTTGATCTTCCAGATGAGATAGTGATGGTTGTTGGAAATATGCCCTAGAGGCAATAATAAATGTATAGTTATTATTATAATTCCTGTATCAAGATAATAGTTTATTATCCATGCTATAATTGTATTGAATGAAGACTCATTTACATGTGTGGATACATAGACAAAACACCGTCCCTAGCATGCCTCTAGTTGGCTAGCCAGTTGATCGATGATAGTCAGTGTCTTCTGATTATGAACAAGGTGTTGTTGCTTGATAACTGGATCACGTCATTAGGAGAATCACGTGGTGGACTGGACCCAAACTAATAGACGTAGCATGTTGATCGTGTCATTTTGTTGCTACTGTTTTCTGCGTGTCAAGTATTTATTCCTATGACCATGAGATCATATAACTCAGTGACACCGGAGGAATGCTTTGTGTGTATCAAACGTCGCAACGTAACTGGGTGACTATAAAGATGCTCTACAGGTATCTCCGAAGGTGTTAGTTGAGTTAGTATGGATCAAGACTGGGATTTGTCACTCCGTGTGACGGAGAGGTATCTCGGGGCCCACTCGGTAATACAACATCACACACAAGCCTTGCAAGCAATGTGACTTAGTGTAAGTTGCGGGATCTTGTATTACGGAACGAGTAAAGAGACTTGCCGGTAAACGAGATTGAAATAGGTATACGGATACTGACGATCGAATCTCAGGCAAGTAACATACCGAAGGACAAAGGGAATGACATACGGGATTATACGAATCCTTGGCACTGAGGTTCAAACGATAAGATCTTCGTAGAATATGTAGGATCCAATATGGGCATCCAGGTCCCGCTATTGGATATTGAACGAGGAGTCTCTCGGTCATGTCTACATAGTTCTCGAACCCGCAGGGTCTGCACACTTAAGGTTCGACGTTGTTTTATGCGTATTTGAGTTATATGGTTGGTTACCGAATGTTGTTCTGAGTCCCGGATGATATCACGGACGTCACGAGGGTTTCCGGAATGGTCCGGAAACAAAGATTGATATATAGGATGACCTCATTTGATTACCGGAAGGTTTTCGGAGTTACCGGGAATGTACCGGGAATGACGAATGGGTTCCGGGAGTTCACCGGAGGGGGGCAACCCACTCCGGGGAAGCCCATAGGCTTTGGGGAGACACACCAGCCCTTAGTGGGCTGGTGGGACAGCCCCAAAGGGGCCTATGCGCCAAGAGAAGAAAAATCAAAGGAAAGAAAAAAAAGAGGGAAGAAGTGGGAAGGGAGGGGGACTCCTCCCACCAAACCAAGTCCAACTCGGTTTGGGGGGGAGTCCTCCCCCCCTTGGCTCGGCCGACCCCTTGGGGATCCCTTGGACCCCAAGGCAAGGTCCCCCTCCCTCCTCCTATATATATGGGGCTTTTAGGGCAGATTTGAGACGACTTTCTCACGGCTGCCCGACCACATACCTCCATAGTTTTTCCTCTAGATCGCGTTTCTGCGGAGCTCGGGCGGAGCCCTGCTGAGACAAGATCATCACCAACCTCCGGAGCACCGTCACGCTGCCAGAGAACTCTTCTACCTCTCCGTCTCTCTTGCTGGATCAAGAAGGCCGAGATCATCGTCGAGCTGTACGTGTGCTGAACGCGGAGGTGCCGTCCGTTCGGTACTAGATCGTGGGACTGATCGCGGGATTGTTCGCGGGGCGGATCGAGGGACGTGAGGACGTTCCACTACATCAACCGCGTTCTCTAACGCTTCTGCTGTACGATCTACAAGGGTGCGTAGATCACTCATCCCCTCTCGTAGATGGACATCACCATGATAGGTCTTCATGCGCGTAGGAAAAATTTTGTTTCCCATGCGACGTTCCCCAACAGTGGCATCATGAGCTAGGTTCATGCGTAGATGTCTTCTCGAGTAGAACACAAAAGGTTTTGTGGGCGGTGATGTGCGTTTTGCTGCCCTCCTTAGTCTTTTCTTGATTCCGCGGTATTGTTGGATTGAAGCGGCTTGGACCGACATTACTCGTACGCTTACGAGAGACTGGTTTCATCGTTACGAGTAACCCCCTTTGCTCAAAGATGACTGGCAAGTGACGGTTTCTCCAACTTTAGTTGAATTGGATTTGACCGAGGAGGTCCTTGGATGAGGTTAAATAGCAACTCATATATCTCCGTTGTGGTGTTTGCGTAAGTAAGATGCGATCCTACTAGATACCCTTGGTCACCACGTAAAACTTGCAACAACAAAATTAGAGGACGTATAACTTGTTTTTGCAGGGTATGATTGTGATGTGATATGGCCAATGATGTGATGTGATATATTGGATGTATGAGATGATCATGTTGTAATAGAAATATCGACTTGCACGTCGATGGTACGGCAACCGGCATGAGCCATAGGGTTGTCTTTATGCTAACATATGTGCTTGCAGATGCGTTTACTATTTTGCTAGGATGTAGCTTTGGTAGTAATAGCATAAGTAGCACGACAACCACGATGGCAACACGTTGATGGATGATCATGGTGCGTCGCCGGTGACAAGAAGATCGTGCCGGTGCTTTGGTGATGGAGATCAAGAAGCACGTGATGATGGCCATATCATGTCACTTATGAATTGCATGTGATGTTAATCCTTTTATGCACCTTGTTTTGCTTAGAACGACGGTAGCATTATGAGGTGATCTCTCACTAAAATTTCAAGACGAAATTGTGTTCTCCCCGACTGTGCACCGTTGCTACAGTTCGTCGTTTCGAGACACCACGTGATGATCGGGTGTGATAGACTCAACGTTCACATACAACGGGTGCAAAACAGTTGCGCACGCGGAACACTCGGGTTAAGCTTGACGAGCCTAGCATGTGCAGACATGTCCTCGGAACACATGAGACCGAAAGGTCGATCATGAATCATATAGTTGATATGATTAGCATAGGGATGCTTACCACTGAAACTACTCTCGACTCACGTGATGATCGGACTTGGGATAGTGTAAGTGGATCATGAACCACTCAAATGACTAGAGAGATGTACTTTTTGAGTGGGAGTTTAGCGTGTAATTTGATTAAGTTGAACTCTAATTATCTTGAACATAGTCTAAGTCCACTTTGAATATATTTGTGTTGTAGATCATGGCTCACGCGAGTGTCATCCTGAATTTTAATACGTTCCTAGAGAAAGCTAAGTTGAAAGATGATGGAAGCAACTTTGTAGACTCGGCTCGTAATCTTAAGCTAATCTTACAAGCTGGAAAGAAGGATTATGTCCTTAATGCTGCGCTAGGACATGAACCACCCGCTACGGCTGATCAGGATGCTAAGAACGCTTGGTTAGCACGTAAGGAGGACTACTCAATAGTTCAATGTGCAGTCTTGTATGGCTTGGAACCGGGACTTCAACGTCTCTTTGAGAGTCATGGAGCATTTGAGATGTTCCAGGAGTTGAAGTTTATCTTTCAGAAGAACGCCCGGATCGAGAGGTATGAGACCTCCGATAAATTCTATGCTTGCAAGATGGAGGAAAACTCGTCTGTCAGTGAACATGTGCTCAAAATGTCTGGGTACTCAAACCGTCTAGCTGAACTGGGGATTGAACTCCCGCAGGAAGCTATCACTGACAGAATCCTTCAATCACTGCCGCCAAGCTATAAAGGCTTTGTGTTGAACTACAACATGCAAGGGATGAACAAGTCTCCCGGCGAGTTGTTTGCGATGCTGAAAGTCGCAGAGTCTGAACTCCGTAAAGAGCATCAAGTGTTGATGGTGAGCAAGACCACTAGTTTCAAGAGAAACGGCAAAGGAATGAAGGGAAATTCGAAGAAGAGTGGCAAGCCTGTTGCCAATCCGCCGAAGAAGCCCAAAGCTGGACCTAAGCCTGAAACAGAGTGCTTCTATTGCAAGGGTATGGGTCACTGGAAGCGCAATTGCCCCAAGTATCTGGCAGATAAGAAGGCGGGCAAAGAAAAATCAGGTATATTTGATATACATGTTATGATGTGTACTTAACCGGCTCTCGTAGTAGTGCCTGGGTATTTGATACCGGTTCTGTTGCTCACATTTGCAACTCGAAGCAGGAACTGTGGAATAGACTAAGGCTGGCGAAAGACGAAGTGACGATGCGCGTAGGAAACGGTTCCAAGGTTGATGCAATCGCCGTCGGCACAGTGTCACTTCAGCTACCATCGGGATTAGTGATGAACTTAAATCATTGTTATTTAGTGCCTGCGTTGAGCATGAACATTATATCTGGATCTTGTTTATTGCGAGACGGTTACTCTTTTAAGTCTGAGAATAATGGTTGTTCTATTTCTATGAGTAACATCTTTTATGGTCATGCACCGAATGTGAGAGGATTGTTCATATTGAATCTTGATAGCGATACGCATATACATAACATTGAGACCAAAAGAGTTAGAGTAAACAATGATAGCGCCATATTTTTGTGGCACTGCCGCTTGGGTCATATTGGTGTAAAGCGTATGAAGAAACTCCATGCTGATGGACTTTTGGAGTCACTTGACTTTGATTCACTTGACACGTGCGAACCATGCCTCATGGGCAAGATGACTAAGACTCCGTTCTCCGGAACAATGGAGCGTGCAAGTGACTTGTTGGAAATTATACATACCGATGTGTGTGGTCCAATGAGCGTAGAGGCACGCAGCGGATATCGTTATTTTCTCACCTTCACTGACGATTTAAGTAGATATGGTTATGTCTACTTGATGAAGCACAAGTCTGAAACATTTGAAAAGTTCAAACAATTTCAGAGTGAAGTGGAAAATCATCGTAACAAGAAGATCAAGTTCCTACGGTCTGATCGTGGGGGTGAATATCTGAGTTTAGAGTTTGGTGCTCACTTAAGACAATGTGGAATTGTTTCGCAGTTAACACCGCCTGGTACACCACAGCGTAATGGTGTGTCCGAACTTCGTAATCGTACTTTGTTAGAGATGGTGCGATCTATGATGTCTCTTACGGATTTGCCGTTATCTTTTTGGGGTTATGCATTAGAAACAGCTGCATTCACTTTAAATAGGTCACCATCAAAATCCGTTGAGACGACACCATACGAACTGTGGTATGGCAAGAGGCCAAAATTGTCGTTTCTTAAAGTTTGGGGATGTGATGCTTATGTCAAAAAGCTTCAGCCTGAAAAGCTGGAACCCAAAGCGGAAAAATGCGTCTTCATAGGTTACCCAAAAGAGACAGTTGGGTACACCTTCTATCTCAAATCCGAGGGCAAAGTGTTTGTTGCTAAGAACGGAGCTTTTCTCGAGAAGGAGTTTCTCTCGAGAGAATTGAGTGGGAGGAAGATAGAACTTGACGAGGTTGTCGAACCTCTCATCCCTCTGGATGGTGGCGCAGGGCAAGGGGAAACCTCTGTCATTGCGACACCGGTTGAGGAGGAAGTTAATGATGATGATCATGAAACTCCAGTTCAAGTTTCTCTTGAACCACGCAGGTCGACGAGATCACGTGCTGCTCCAGAGTGGTACGGTAATCCCGTCTTATCAATCATGTTGTTAGACAACAATGAACCTGCAAGTTATGAAGAAGCAATGGTGGGCCCAGATTCCAACAAATGGCTAGAAGCCATGAAATCCGAGATAGGATCCATGTATGAGAACAAAGTGTGGACTTTGGAGATACTACCTGAGGGCCGCAAGGCTATTCAGAATAAATGGATCTTTAAGAAGAAGACGGACGCTGACGGTAATGTGACCGTTTATAAAGCTCGACTTGTGGCAAAGGGTTTTTCACAAGTTCCAGGAGTTGACTACGATGAGACCTTCTCACCCGTAGCGATGCTTAAGTCCGTCAGAATCATGTTAGCAATAGCTGCATTTTTCGATTATGAAATCTGGCAGATGGATGTCAAAACGGCGTTCCTTAACGGTTTCCTCAAGGAAGAGTTGTATATGATGCAACCCAAAGGTTTTGTCGATCCTAAGAATGCTAATAAAGTGTGCAAGCTCCAGCGATCCATTTATGGACTGGTGCAAGCATCTCGGAGTTGGAACAAACGCTTTGATGAGGTGATCAAAGCATTTGGGTTTATACAAGTGGTTGGAGAATCTTGTATTTACAAGAAAGTGAGTGGGAGCTCTGTGGCGTTTCTAATATTATATGTGGATGACATATTACTGATTGGAAACAACGTAGAGCTTTTGGAGATCATAAAAGGTTACTTGAATAAAAGTTTCTCTATGAAGGACCTAGGAGAAGCTGCTTACATACTAGGCATTAAGATCTATAGGGATAGATCAAAACGCCTGATAGGACTTTCACAAAGCACATACCTTGATAAAGTTTTGAAGAGGTTCAAAATGGAACAGTCCAAGAAAGGGTTCTTGCCAGTGTTACAAGGTACGAGATTGAGTAAGACTCAGTGCCCAGCAACTGATGAAGATAGAGAGCATATGCGCTCCGTCCCCTATGCTTCAGCCATAGGCTCTATCATGTATGCAATGCTGTGCACTAGACCGGATGTTAGCCTGGCCATAAGTATGGCAGGTAGGTTCCAGAGTAATCCAGGAGTGGATCACTGGACGGCGGTCAAGAATATCCTGAAGTACCTGAAAAGGTCTAAGGAGATGTTTCTCGTGTATGGAGGTGACGAAGAGCTCGCCGTAAAAGGTTACGTCGATGCAAGCTTTGACACAGATCCGGACGACTCTAAGTCGCAAACCGGATACGTATTTATTCTTAATGGGGGTGCAGTAAGCTGGTGCAGTTCCAAGCAAAGCGTCGTAGCAGATTCTACATCTGAAGCGGAGTACATGGCTGCCTCGGAGGCGGCTAAGGAGGGTGTCTGGATGAAGCAGTTCATGACGGATCTTGGAGTGGTGCCAAGTGCACTGGATCCAATAACCTTGTTCTGTGACAACACTGGTGCCATTGCCTTAGCAAAGGAACCAAGGTTTCACAAGAAGACCAGACACATCAAGCGACGCTTCAACCTCATCCGCGACTACGTCGAGGAGGAGGACGTAAATATATGCAAAGTGCACACGGATCTGAATGTAGCAGACCCGCTGACTAAACCTCTTCCACGGCCAAAACATGATCGACACCAGAACTGTATGGGTGTTAGATTTATTACAATGTAATTCACATGGTGATGTGAGGGCTAGATTATTGACTCTAGTGCAAGTGGGAGACTGTTGGAATTATGCCCTAGAGGCAATAATAAATGTATAGTTATTATTATAATTCCTGTATCAAGATAATAGTTTATTATCCATGCTATAATTGTATTGAATGAAGACTCGTTTACATGTGTGGATACATAGACAAAACACCGTCCCTAGCATGCCTCTAGTTGGCTAGCCAGTTGATCGATGATAGTCTGTGTCTTCTGATTATGAACAAGGTGTTGTTGCTTGATAACTGGATCACGTCATTAGGAGAATCACGTGGTGGACTGGACCCAAACTAATAGACGTAGCATGTTGATCGTGTCATTTTGTGGCTACTGTTTTCTGCGTGTCAAGTATTTATTCCTATGACCATGAGATCATATAACTCAGTGACACCGGAGGAATGCTTTGTGTGTATCAAACGTCGCAACGTAACTGGGTGACTATAAAGATGCTCTACAGGTATCTCCGAAGGTGTTAGTTGAGTTAGTATGGATCAAGACTGGGATTTGTCACTCCGTGTGACGGAGAGGTATCTCGGGGCCCACTCGGTAATACAACATCACACACAAGCCTTGCAAGCAATGTGACTTAGTGTAAGTTGCGGGATCTTGTATTACGGAACGAGTAAAGAGACTTGCCGGTAAACGAGATTGAAATAGGTATACGGATACTGACGATCGAATCTCGGGCAAGTAACATACCGAAGGACAAAGGGAATGACATACGGGATTATACGAATCCTTGGCACTGAGGTTCAAACGATAAGATCTTCGTAGAATATGTAGGATCCAATATGGGCATCCAGGTCCCGCTATTGGATATTGACCGAGGAGTCTCTCGGGTCATGTCTACATAGTTCTCGAACCCGCAGGGTCTGCACACTTAAGGTTCGACGTTGTTTTATGCGTATTTGAGTTATATGGTTGGTTACCGAATGTTGTTCGGAGTCCCGGATGAGATCACGGATGTCACGAGGGTTTCCGGAATGGTCCGGAAACGAAGATTGATATATAGGATGACCTCATTTGATTACCGGAAGGTTTTCGGAGTTACCAGGAATGTACCGGGAATGACGAATGGGTTCCGGGAGTTCACCGGAGGGGGGCAACCCACTCCGGGGAAGCCCATAGGCTTTGGGGAGACACACCAGCCCTTAGTGGGCTGGTGGGACAGCCCCAAAGGGGCCTATGCGCCAAGAGAAGAAAAATCAAAGGAAAGAAAAAAAAAAGAGGGAAGAAGTGGGAAGGGAGGGGGACTCCTCCCACCAAACCAAGTCCAACTCGGTTTGGGGGGGGAGTCCTCCCCCCCTTGGCTCGGAAGACCCCTTGGGGATCCCTTGGACCCCAAGGCAAGGTCCCCCTCCCTCCTCCTATATATATGGGGCTTTTAGGGCAGATTTGAGACGACTTTCTCACGGCTGCCCGACCACATACCTCCATAGTTTTTCCTCTAGATCGCGTTTCTGCGGAGCTCGGGCGGAGCCCTGCTGAGACAAGATCATCACCAACCTTCGGAGCGCCGTCACGCTGCCGGAGAACTCTTCTACCTCTCCGTCTCTCTTGCTGGATCAAGAAGGCCGAGATCATCGTCGAGCTGTACGTGTGCTGAACGCGGAGGTGCCGTCCGTTCGGTACTAGATCGTGGGACTGATCGCGGGATTGTTCGCGGGGCGGATCGAGGGACGTGAGGACGTTCCACTACATCAACCGCGTTCTCTAACGCTTCTGCTGTACGATCTACAAGGGTACGTAGATCACTCATCCCCTCTCGTAGATGGACATCACCATGATAGGTCTTCGTGCGCGTAGGAAATTTTTTGTTTCCCATGCGACGTTCCCCAACAATGGTTCTCCAGAGTCACTGCCACCAAGCTACTAGAGCTTCGTGATGAATTATAACATATCAAGGATAGATATGATGATCCTTGAGCTATTCGCGATGTTTGACACCGTGAAAGTAGAAATCAAAAGGAGCATCAATTGTTGATGGTTAGTAAAACCACTAGTTTCAAGAAGGGCAAGGGCATGAAGGGATACTTCATAAAACGACAAACCAATTTCTGCTCTATTGAAGAGACCCAAGGTTGAACCCAAACCCGAGACTAAGTGCTTCTGTAATGAGGGGAACACTCACTGAAGAGGAACATGATATTGATGTATACTTTACTAGTACTCCTAGTAGCACTAGGGTATTAGATATCGGTTCAGTTTCTAAGTGTTAGTAACTCGAAATAAAAGCTACGGAATAAACGGAGACTAGCTAAAGGCAAGGTGACGATATGTGTTGGAAGTGTTTCCAAGGTTGATGTGATCAAACATCGCACGCTCCCTCTACCATCGGGATTAGAGTTAAACCTAAATAATGGTTATTTGGTGTTTGCGTTGAGCATAGACATGATTGGATTGTGTTTATCGCAATACGGCTATTCATTTAAAGAGAATAATGGTTACTCTGTTTATTTGAATAATACCTTCAATGGTCTTGCACCTAAAATGAATGATTTATTGAATCTCGATCGTAGTGATACACATGTTCATAATATTGATGTCAAAAGATATAAAGTAGTAATAATAGTACCACCTACTTGTGGTACTGCCATTTCAGTCATATTGGTATAAAACGCATGAAGAAGCTCCCTGCTGATGGATCTTTGGACTCACTCGTTTGAGACATGCGTACCATGTCTATTGGTATAAACGCATGAAGAAACTCCATGCAGATGGATCATTTGGACTCACTTGATTTTGAATCACTTGAGACATGCAAATCATACCACATGGGCAAGATGACTGAAGGCCTCGTTTTCCAGTGAGATGGAACAAGAAAGTAACTTGTTGGAAGTAATACATTTTGATGTTTGCAGTCCGATGAGTGTTGAGGCACGCAGTGGATATCGTTATGTCCTTACTTCACAGATGATTTGAGTAGATACTAGTATATTTACTTGATGAAACACAAGTCTGAATTATTGAAAGGTTCAAGTAATTTCAGAGTGAAGTTGAAGATCGTCGTGACAAGAGGATAAAATGTCTACGATATGATCACAGAGATGAATACCTGAGTTGCGAGTTCGGTACAAAATTAAGACATTGTGGAAATTGTTTCACAAGTAATGCCACGTGGAACACCATAGGATGATGGTGTGTCCGAACGTCATAGCCGTGCCCTATTGGATGTGGTGCATACTATGATGTCTCTTATCAAATTACCACCATTGTTTTTGGATTAGGCATTAGAGACAACCACATTCACTTTATTTAGGGCACCACGTAATTCCATTGAGATGACACCGTATGAACTATGGTTTGGGGAAACCTAAGATATCGTTTCTTACAAGTTTGGGGTTGCGACGCTTATGTGAAAAAGTTTCAGCCTGATAAGTTCGAACCCAAAGCGGATAAATGCATCTTCATAGGACACCCAAAACAGTTGGGTATAACTCCTATCTCAGATCCGGAAGCAAACTGTTTGTTTCTAGAAACGGGTCCTTTCTCGAGGAAAAGTTTCTCTCGAAAGAATTGAGTGGGAGGATGGTGAAAACTTGATGAGGTTATTGAACCATCACTTCAACCAGTGTGTAGGAGGGTGCAAGAAGTTGTTTCTGTGGCGCCTACACTAACTGAAGCGGAAGCTGATGATGGTGATCATGAAGCTTCAGATCAAATTACTACCAAACCTCATAGGTCGACAAGGACGCGTACTACTCTAGAGTGGGACGGTAATCCTGTCTTGTAGGTCATGTTGCTAGATAATGATGAACCTACGAGCTATGGAGAAGCGATGGTGGACCCGGATTCCGACAAATGGCTGGAGGCCATGAAATCCGAGAGAGGATCCATGAATGAAAACAAAGTGTAGACTTTGAAAGAACTACCTGATGGTCATAAGACTATTAACTACAGATGGATCTTTAAAAGGAAGACAGGCGATGATGGTGAAAAGTCACAATTAAAAAGCTCAACTTGTCGCAAAGATGTTTCCGACAAGTTCAAAGAGTTGACTACGATGAAGACTTAAAGTTTGTTGGAATTATGTTAGCAGTTGCTGCATCATTTATGAAATCTTGCAGATAGGATGTCAAAATATTGTTTCCTCAACGGTTTCCTTGAGGAAATGTTGTATGTGATACAACCAGAAGATTTTGTCGATCCTAAAGGATACTAACAAGTAGGCAAAGATCCAGTGATCCTTCTATGGACTGGAGCAAGCATCTCAGAGTTGGAATATACGCTTTGATGAGATGATCAAAGATTTTGGTTTTATACAAAGTTTATGAGAAACTTGTATTTTCAAAGAAGTGAGTGGGAGCACTATAGAATTTGTGATGAGTTGATCGGAAATTATGTAGAATTTCTAGAAAGCATATAGGGTTGTTTGAAAAGTGTTTTTCAACGGAAAACCCAGATTGAGCTACTTGAACATTGAGCGTTGATACGTCTCAAACGAATCTATAATTTTTGATGGTTTCATGATGTTATCTTGTCAACTTTGGATGTTTTATATACCTTTTATATCTTTTTTGGGACTGACTTATTAATTCAGTGCCAAGTGCCAGTTCCTGTTTTTCTGTGTTTTTGACTCTTTTCAGATCTGATTTTGGAACGGAATCCAAACGGAATAAAATCCCCGAAATTAATTTTTCCAGAACAGAAGAAGATCGGGGGACTTGAGGGCCAATGCAGGAGGCCCACAGGGAGCCCACAAGCCCTGTAGCCGCGGCCAGGGGGGCCGCAGCTACCAGGCTTGTGGCCCCCCTGGAGCTCCCCTGCCCTAGCTCTTTGGCCTATTTATTCCCTAAAATCCCAGAAAAATCAGGGCATCCACGAAACCACTTTTACGCCGCCGCAAGCTTCCGTTTCCGTGAGATCTCATCTGCAGACCCTTCCCGGTGCCCTGTCGGAGGGGACTTTGGACCTGGAGGGCTTCTACATCAACATCACTTCCTCTCCAATGACTCGTGAGTAGTCCACTTCAGACCTACGGGTCCGTAGTTAGTAGCTAGATGGCTTATTCTCTCTCTTGGATCTTCAATACAAAGTTCTCCATGATCTTCATGGAGATCTATCTGATGTAATCCTCTTTGGCGGTGTGTTTGTCGAGATCCGATGATTGTGGATTTGTGATCAGATTATCTATGAATTATATTTGAGTCTTTGCTGATTTCTTATATGCATGATTTGATATCCTTGTTAGTCTCTTCGAGTCTTGGGTTTTGTTTGGCCAACTAGATCTATGATTCTTGCAATGGGAGAAGTGCTTGGTTTTGGGTTCATACCGTGCGGTGACCTTTCCCAGTGACAGAAGGGGCAGCAAGGCACGCATCGTGTTGTTGCCATCAAGGGTAACAAGATGGGCTTTCATCATAGATTTGAGATTGTCCATCTACATCATGTCATCTTGCTTAAGGAGTTACTCTGTTCTTATGAACTCAATACACTAGATGCATGCTGGATAGTGGTCGACGTGTGGAGTAATAGTAGTAGATGCAGAAAGTATCGGTCTACTTGTTTTGGACGTGATGCATATATGTAGGATCATTGCCTTAGATAACGTCATGACTTTGCGCGGTTCTATCAATTGCTCGACAGTAATTCGTTCACCCACCGTCTACTTGCCTTCATGAGAGAAGCCACTACTGAACACTACGGCCCCCGGGTCTATTCACAATTATCATCTCCGCTTTTACTTTTACTTCGCTTTGTTTACTTTTTTTTTCAGTTCTCACTTTGCAAACAATCTATAAGGGATTGACAACCCCTTCATAGCGTTTGGTGCAAGCTCTTTGTGTTTGTGCTGGTACTTGTTACTTGACGCGATCCTCCTACTGGATTGATACCCTGGTTCTCAAACTGAGGGAAATACTTACCACCGCTGTGCTACATCACCCTTTCCTCTTCAAGGGAACACCAACGCAAGGCTCCAAGGCCGCGGGGGAATCCTTTGCATATTTGCCAAGGAAATCCTTATAGGCGTAGCCAGCAGCAGAAGGATTTCTCACGCCGTTGCCGAGGAGATCAATTCAAGATCTATCCAAGTAAGTGTCACAAACTCATCTCTTGCGTTTACCTTTTTTGCCAATTGCCTCTCGTTTTCCTCTCCCCCACTTCACATTTGTCGTTTTCATTTTCCTTCTTCGTTTGCCTTTTTTGTTTGCCTTTTTTGTTTGCCCTTTTCTTTCGCTTGCTTTCTATTTTCTTGTGTTGCCATGTGCCTTCAATATGCTTGCATCTTCGCTTGCTGAAAATCTAGTGATATGGATCCTCCACTTGCTAATCTCTTCAAGAGATCTAATTATGTTGATCCAATTGCTAGTGAGTTGAGTGCACTTGACTATCTTTATGGAGTTTTGTTTGAGATCCGTGAATCTGAAAATTGTGAGGAAGATATTTATGAAGTGATTCACGAGGGCTCCTTGGATGAAAAGCATGATTGCAATGGTTTCACTATAAATTTTATTAGTGACAATCATGCTAAGAATATGCAAAACCCTAAGCTTGGGGATGCTAGTTTTGCTATGTCCACTACTTGTTGCAATGATCATGAGTGGAGCGATGATTTTTCTTACGATCTTGAAAATTTGTTTAAGCCTCATGATGAATATGATATTTGCAATATTATTGAAAGTGGGTTTGGAGAAGTCATGACTTTAGTTGATGATAATCCCACTATTTTTGAAGAGTGTCAACTTTGCATCCATGTGGATCATGAAAAGAATATCCTATATGATAGTTACATTGTTGAATTCGAATATGATCCCACATGTAATTATTATGAGAGAGGAAAATATGGTGGTAGAAACTTTCATATCACTAAATCACCTCTCGTCATGTTGAGATTGCTATTGTCTCTTTCTTCTTCCTTGCATATGGTAACTATTGGTTGTCTTGACAATCTGTTTTCCTATAAAATGCCTATGCATAGGAAGTATGTTAGACTTAGATGTGATTTTCACATGCTTTATGATGCTCTCGTTGTGCTTCAATTCTTGTCTTTTGTGTGAGCATCATTGATTTATCAATGCCTAGCTAAGGGCGTTAAACAATAGCGCTTGTTGGGAGGCAACCCAATGAATTTATCTTTTTTCTTTCTGTTTTGTTGCGTCCACACTTTCATAATTCTGTTGTGATTGTGTTTTTTGTGTTACTTTTTGTGTTTGAGCCAAGCAAAACCTTTATGACTAGTCTTGGTAATGGTTGTTTGATCCTGCTGGAAAAAGACAGAAACTTTTCGCTCATGAGATGATTTTTCATTTTTATTTAGAAAGAGATTTTGAGTTGATTATTTTTTCTGCTGATTAATATGCTTTTTCTTCAGACTGTCGTAATGTTTCAGAATTTTTGAAGTACCAGAAGTATACGAAGTATACAGATTGCTACAGACTCGTATGCTGTTAACAGATTCTGTTTTTGTTGAGTTGGTTGCTTATTTTGATGAAACTATGGATAGTATCGGGGGGTATTAGCCATGGAAGATTGAAAATACAGTAACCCAACATCAACATAAGTAGAATTTAAGTTTGCTACAGTACCTAAGGAAGTGGTGGTTTGCTTTCTTATACTAATGATTTCACGAGTTTCTGTTTAAGTTTCGTGTTGTGAAGTTTTCAAGTTTTGGGTGAAGTTCCTATGGACAAAGAGATAAAGAGAGGCAAGAGATCAATCTTGGGGGTGCCCAAGGCACCCCAAGTTGATTCAAGGATGCCGAAAAATCCTAAGCTTGGGGATGCCCCGGGAAGGCATCCCCTCTTTCGTCTTCAATCCATCGGTAACGTTACTTGGGGCTATATTTTTATTCATATGTGTTTTGCTTGGAGCGTCTTGTATCGTAGGAGTCTTTTATTTTTGTTGTGTCACAATCTTCCTTGCTGCACACCTAGAGAGAGAGACATGCCCTCACCGTGATTTTGTCGAGCTTCACTTATATCCTTTGGTTAGGCAATTCAGCTCACATGTGTTTCACTTATATCTTTTGAGCTAGTTGATTTTGCTCTTTGTGTTTCACTTCTGTCTCTTAGAGCACGGAAGCGCGTGGCATGGTAGTTGATCTATGCTATGAAAGTAGTATCAAAAGGGGTAGTTATCCAAAGGGATATGAAAACTTCCACCTTCATGTGCATTGAGTAGTTAGAGAAGTTTGATTCATCTCAATTAGTTTTGAGTTGTGGTTGTGGTAATATTGAAGTTATACTAGTAAGGTGTTGTGGATCTAGAAATACTTGTGTTGAAGTTAGTGATTCCCGTAGCATGCACGTATGGTGAACCGCTATGTGATGAAGTCTGAGCATGATTAGTTTATTGATTGTCATCCTTTGTGTAGCGGTCGGGATTGCCCGATGGTTTATACCTACCAACCCTTCCCCTAGGAGTATGCGTTGAATGCTTTGTTTCGATTACTACTAAAACTTTTGCAACAAGTATATGAGTTCTTCATGACTAATGTTGAGTCCATGGTTTAGATGCACTTTCACCTTCCACCATCACTATCATCTTTAGTGTCGTGCAACTTTCGCCGGTGCATAAACCCACCATTAGCCTCCCTCAAAACAGCCACCATACCTACCTACTATGGCATTTTCAAAGCCATTCCGAGATATATTGCCATGCAACTACCACCATGACATGTGCCACAGCTTCTACATTGCCATTCCATGATCATAAGATAGCTAGCATGATGTTTCCATTGATGTCTATGCCATGCTAGATCATTGTCACGGTACACTACCGAAGGCATTCCATATAGAGTCATCATTGCTCTAAGTTTTGAGTTGTAAGTGTGATGATCATCATTGATGGAGCATTGTCCCATGTGAGTAAATAAAAGAGGCCAAAGATGCCCACCAAAATAAAAATAAAAAAAGAGGCCAAAGAGCCCACCAAAAAATGAGAGAACAAGAGAGAAGGGACAATGCTACTATCTCTTTTCCACACTTGTGCTTCATATTAAGCATCATGATCTTCATGATTGAGAGTCTCTCGTTCTGTCACCACGATATAGCTAGTGGGAAATTTTCATTATGTAACTTGGCTTGTATATTCCAATGATGGGCTTCCACAAAATTGCCTTAGGTCTTCATGAGCAAGCAAGTTGGATGCACACCCACTAGTTTTTCTTTAAGAGCTTTCACATACTCTTAGCTCTAGTGCATCATTTGTATGGCAATCCCTACTCATTCACATTGATATCTATTGATGAGCATCTCCATAGCTCATTGATATGCCTAGTCAATGTGACCATCTTCTCCCTGTTTGCCTTGCAACCTCCACCACACTCCATTCCACTTATAGTGCTAAAACCATGGCTCACGCTCATGTATTGCGTGAGAGTTAAAAAAGTTTGAGAAAGTAAAGGTGTGAAAACAATTACTTGGCCAATACCGAGGTTGTGCATGATTTAAATTCGTTGTGCAAGGATGATAGAGCATAGCCAGACTATATGATTTTGTAGGGATAACTTTCTTTTGGCCTTGTTATTTTGAAAGTTCATGATTACCTTGCTAGTTTGCTTGAAGTATTATTGTCTCCACGTCAATAGCAAACTATTTTTTTGAATCTAACGGATCTGAACATTCATGTCACATAAGAAGAGTTACAAAGGACATCTATGCTAGGTAGCATGAAAGCATCAAAAATTCATTCTTTATCACTTCCCTACTCGAGGACGAGCAGGAGTTAAGCTTGGGGATGCTTGATACGTCTCAAACGTATCTATAATTTTTGATGGTTTCATGTTGTTATCTTGTCAACTTTGGATGTTTTATACACCTTTTATATCTTTTTTGGGACTAACTTATTAATTCAGTGCCAAGTGCCAGTTCCTGTTTTTTCTGTGTTTTTGACTCTTTTCATATCTGATTTTGGAACGGAGTCCAAACGGAATAAAATCCCTGAAATGAATTTTTCCAGAACAGAAGAAGATCGGGGGACTTGAGGGCCAAGGCAGGAGGCCCACAGGGGGCCCACAAGCCCTGTAGTCGCGGCCAGGGGGCGCGGCTACCAGGCTTGTGGCTCCCCTAGAGCTCCCTTGCCCTAGCTCTTTGGCCTATTTATTCCCTAAAATCCCAGAAAAAATCAGGGCATCCACGAAACTACTTTTCCGCCGCCGCAAGCTTCCGTTTCCGCGAGATCTCATCTGCAGACCCTTCCCGGTGCCCTGTCGGAGGGGACTTTGGAGCTGGAGGGCTTCTACATCAACATCATTGCCTCTCCAATGACTCGTGAGTAGTCCACTTCAGACCTACGGGTCCGTAGTTAGTAGCTAGATGGCTTCTTCTCTCTCTTGGATCTTCAATACAAATTTCTCCATGATCTTCATGGAGATCTATCCGATGTAATCCTCTTTGGCGGTGTGTTTATCGAGATCCGATGAATTGTGGATTTGTGATCAGATTATCTATGAATTATATTTGAGTCTTTGCTGATTTCTTATATGCATGATTTGATATCCTTGTAAGTCTCTCCGAGTCTTGGGTTTTGTTTGGCCAACTAGATCTATGATTCTTGCAATGGGAGAAGTGCTTGGTTTTGGGTTCATACCGTGCGGTGACCTTTCCCAGTGACAGAAGGGGAAGCAAGGCACGCATCATGTTGTTGCCATCAAGGGTAACAAGATGGGCTTTCATCATAGATTTGAGATTGTCCATCTACATCATGTCATCTTGCTTAAGGCGTTACTCTGTTCTTATGAACTCAATACACTAGATGAATGATGGATAGCGATCGACGTGTGGAGTAATAATAGTAGATGCAGAAAGTATCGGACTACTTGTTTTGGATGTGATGCCTATATGTATGATCATTGCCTTAGATAACGTCATGACTTTGCGCGGTTCTATCAATTGCTCGACAGTAATTCGTTCATCCACCGTCTACTTGCCTTCATGAGAGAAGCCACTAGTGAACACTATGGCCCCCGGGTCTATTCACAATTATCATCTCCGCTTTTACTTTTACTTTGCTTTGTTTACTTTTTGCTTTCAGTTCTCACTTTGCAAACAATCTATAAGGGATTGACAACCCCTTCATAGCGTTGGGTGCAAGCTCTTTGTGTTTGTGCAGGTACTTGTGACTTGACGCGATCCTCCTACTGGATTGATACCTTGGTTCTCAAACTGAGGGAAATACGTACCGCCGTTGTGCTACATCACCCTTTCCTCTTCAAGGGAAGACCAACGCAAGGCTCCAAGGCCGCGGGGGAATCCTTTGCATATTTGCCAAGGAAATCCATATAGGCGTAGCCAGCAGCAAGCATCAAGATCTATGAAGATAGATCAAAACGCTTAGTAGTACTTTCAACTGAATACATACCGTGACAAGATTTTGAAGGAGTTCAAAATAGATCGGCGAAGAAGGAGCTCTTCGCTGTGTTATAAGGTGTGAGTATTGAGCAAGACTCAAAACCTGACCACGGCAGAAGAGAGAGAAAGGACGAAGGTCGTCCCCTATGCATTAGTCGTAGGCTCTATAGTATGCTATGTTGTGTACCGCACCTGAAGTGTGCCTTGCCATGAGTCAGTCAAGGGGTACAAGAGTGATCCAGGAACGGATCGCTGTACAGCGGTCAAAGTTATCCTTAGTAACTAGTGCACTAAGGAATTTTTCTCTATTAGGGAGGCGGTAAACGAATTCATCCTAAAGGGTTATGTCGATGCAAGCTTTGACACTAATCCGGGTGACTCTGAGTAGTAAGCCGGGTTCTTATAGTGGAGCAGTTATTTGGAATAGTTCCAAATGGCGCGTGGTAGCAGCATCTATAGGATGACATGGAGATTTGTAAAGCACACACGGATCTGAAAGGTTCAGACCCGTTGGCTAAAACCTCTCTCACAACCAAGATATGATCAAACCCCATGGGTGTTCGATTCATCACAATCACATAGTGATGTGAACTAGATTATTGACTCCAGTGCAAGTGGGAGACCGTTGGAAATATGCCCTAGAGGCAATACTAAATTGGTTATTATTATATTTCCTTGTTCATGATAATTTTCTATTGTGCATGCTATAATTGTATTAACCGGAAACCGTAATACATGTGTGAATACATAGACCACACCATGTCCATAGTGAGCCTCTAGTTGGCTAGCTCGTTGATCAATAGATGGTCATGGTTTCCTGGCCATGGACATTGGATGTCATTGATAACGGGATCACATCATTAGGAGAATGATGTGATGGACAAGACCCAATCCTATGCATAGCACAAGATCGTGTAATTCGTGTGCTACAGCTTTTATAATGTCAAGTATCATTTCCATAGACCATGAGATTACGCAACTCCTGGATACCGTAGGAGTGCTTTGGGTGTATCAAACGTCACAACGTAACTAGGTGATTATAAGGTGCACTACATGTATCTCCGAAAGTGTTTGTTGGGTTGTACGAATCGAGACTAGGATTTGTCGCTCCGTGTGACGGAGAGGTATCTCTGGGCCCACTCGGTATTGCATCATCATAATGTGCTCAATGTGACTAAGGAGTTAGCCATGGGGTGATGTGTTACGGAACGAGTAAAGAGACTTGCCGGTAACGAGATTGAACAAGGTATAGGGATACCGACAATCGAATCTCGGGCTAGTATCATACCGGTAGACAAAGGGAATTGCATACGGGATTGAGTGAATCCTCGACATCCTGGTTCATCCGATGAGATCATCATGGAACATGTAGGAGACAACATGGGTATCCAGATCCCGCTGATGATTATTGGCCGGAGAGATGTCCAGGTCATGTCTGCATGATTACCGAATCCGTAGGGTCTACACACTTAAGGTTCGATGATGCTAGAGTTGTAATGGGAATTGTATGTGTGGTTACCGAAGGTTGTTAGGAGTCCCGGATGAGATCCCGGACGTCATGAGGAGTTCTGGAATGGTTCGGAGGTAAAGATTTATATATGGGAAGTCCAGTTTCGATCACCGGAAAGGTTTCGGTGTTTATCGGTATTGTACCGGGACCACCGAAAGGGTACCGGGGGTCCACCGAGAGGGTCCACCTGTCCCGTAGGGCTGCATGGGCCGAAAGTGGAAGGGAACCAGCCCCTGGTGGGCTGGTGCGAGCCAAGAGAGGAGGGCCCAAGGCGCCTAGAGCTAAACCCTAGGGCGTGGGGCTGCCACCGACCGACTTGGGTGGCAAGCCACCCCTAGGGCGTCGCCGCCCCCTCCTCCTAAGGCTGTCGCCGCCCCTCGTAGGGAAACCCTAGGGTAGCCGTCCCCCTCTCCCTCCCTCCTATAAATAGAGAGGATTTTGGGAGGGTGCACACATCTTGAACACCACCCCTTGGGGCAGCCCTACCTCTCCCTCTTCTCCTCCTCCGCGGTGCTTGGCGAAGCCCTGCCGAAGAACCACATAGCTCCACCGCCACCATGTCGTCGTGCTGCTGGAGTTCTCCCTCAATTTCTCCTCCCTCCTTGTTGGATCAAGAAGGAGGAGACCTCCCCGGGCTGTAGGTGTGCTGAACACGGAGGCACCATACATTTGGTGTTCAGATCGGATCTTCCGTGATTTGAATTGCCGCGAGTACGACTCCATCGACCGCGTTCATAGTAACGCTTTCGTTTTGATATCTTCAACGGTATGAAGATGCTCTCCCTCACTCGTTGCTAGCTTCTCCTAGATGATCTTGGTGTGACGTATGAATTTTTTTTGAATTATTACTACGATCCCCAACAGGTCTATCAAAGCTTTGGGATTATGAAGGATGGAGAAGACATAACTGAAGAGGTGATCAACACATTCAAGCACAAATTCAAGGAGCATCTCTTCAAAGAGGTGAGCAGCGTGATGCGGTAGATATTCAAGTTTGAGGATGTTGTTGTCATTGCGATGGAGCAGGCATATATCGCTCACTGTGTTCCTGCTGCTCTAAACGATGAAAATAAGACATTGGTGGCTGATGCGTGAAGGCTTTGTTGCTTTCGCTAGCTATATGTTCTATTTACTTTGGCGGTCACTATTTGTCACCCGCCACAGCTAGCAGTGGTTGTGGCGGGTGACAAGGGACGTCCGCCACGCATTAGAGCATCTCCAGCCGCGCCCCCAACAGGCCTTTTTCGGGCCATTTTTTTCGTCGACGGATGAAAAACGGTCCAGTCGCGCCCTCAGGAGTCCGTTTTTCGCCGGTTCGGGTCCAAATTGGCTCAAGAGGGCGGTCCCAGCCCGAACCCGACGCGTTTGGGGTGCCCGGGGCGCCGACGGAAGGGAAAACGACGCGTCGGGTCCCCTGTCAGGCAAAAAAATGCATTTTCTTCTCCGGAACCACCCCTTGCGCACCACACCTTTCCGCCACCATGCCAATTCCGGCGTCGCTCCACCTGCCTATCGCCGCTACAACCCGTGGACTTCGCCACGGATTTGTCCCCTCCCCCGCCCCGTCCTCCCTCCCCCCTCTCGATGCTCAGGGCATGTGCGCGTCCGCCACGCCCGCCAGGTGTACGATGATTTGCCTGGCCTATGGACTCCGACGACGAGGAGGCGTTCGCGGCGCTGCTGGAGGAGGAGGCCGATGCAGACGCCCAGGATGAAGAACACCTCATGGTTCTCGCCTCTCTGGTTGGCCTGTTTGCGTGCAATGCAGAGCCACGGTGAGGTGGCTCGACGCCGGGCCGACTGAAGGCAAAGCAGAGGCATCGATTGGAAGGCTATTGCTTGCTCTACGCCGCCTGCTTTGTAGATGCTCCACTGCACGGCGGCAAAGTATTTCGGCGCCGTTATCGTATGAGCCAGAAGCTCTTCCTCAGGATTGTGAATTCCATCAGGGAGTTCGACACCTACTTCCAGTGCAAAAAGGATTGCACCATTACACTTGGATTCACCTCGCTCCAGAAGTGCACGACAACTATGAGGATGCTTGCGTACGGAGCTCCCAGTGATATTTTGGAATGAAGACTATGGACGCATGGCCGAGTCCACCACCATTGAGTGTTTCTACAAGTTCTGTAGGGGCAGTTTTTGGACCTCATATTTGCGATCACCCAATGGTGAAGACACTGCTCTGATCCTAGCACAGAATGCAGAAAGAGGATTTTCTGGGATGCTTGGAAGTATCGACTGCATGCATTAGAAATGGAAAAACTGTCCATTTGCTTGGCAGGGGATGTACACAGGTGCCAAAGGAGGTTGTAGTGTGGTACTTTGGACAGTGGTCACACATGACCTTTGGATTTGGCACTCTTTCTTTGGTATGTCAGGAACATACAATGACATCAACGTACTGCAGTGCTCAAATGTCTTTGCCAAGCTTGTTGAAGGTCATGCTCCTCCGGTTAACTACGAGATCTATGGGCACCACTACAACAAGGGATACTACCTAGCAGATGGCATATATTCGAGATGGTCCACATTTGTAAAGACTATCTCAAATCCTGCACGGGGAGGCAAGCACTCCTATTTTGCCAAGCGTTAAGAAGCTCCCAGGAAGGATGTCGAGCGGGCATTTGGTGTCCTTCAATCTCGTTTTGCTGTTGTCTGGTACCCCGCTCAGACCTGGTCGAAAGATCAAATGTGGAAAGTCATGACTTGTTGTGTTGTCTTGCACAACATGATCATTGAGAGCGAGCAGGAGGAGCCAGTGTTTGACACTGAACCGTATTACACACAAGGTCCTCTTGCCCAAGTTGATCACCAGCTACCGGCAACCTGGACTGCCTTCCTCAACATGCGTCAGGAGATCCAAGACCCACAGGTGCATCAACAACTGCAGCACGATTTGGTGGAGCACCTATGAAGGTTGAAGGGCAACGTCTAGCTCTTTTTTGATTTGTATTGACTTGCTAAACTATTTTTTGATCTGTATTGATTTATGTGATTAACTATGAGATAAAAAAAATAACTATTGTTGTTCAATTTATGCTGAAGAATGTCGAAAATGGATCAAAAATGGATCGAAAGCGACAGCTGAGGACCGAACGGTTGGAGATTCTCTTAGGGTCATCTATAAGCCTTTTCTCCTCTTAGGGTCATCTATAAGCCTTTTCTCAATAGTGTTGTAGCTAGCCGGTGAGTCGTGGAATCTTTTTACACGTGCGTCCCCGAGCAATGCTACATTTACGTACGAGTCTACTAAGTCTTACGTGATTGTGTAGTTATCAAACTGTGATTAGAGAAGGGGGAGGAAGGGGCCCACACCCCTGAAAATCAGGGAGGCCGAGAGTTAGTACGTTCGTAAAGCATACTATATGCACTCAGTGGCTCAGATCAAAGAAACCGTGTATGCACCAACTCCAGCGGTCCAGCCCTCCCCGTGGGTCAACACGCGCCTTCCTGGATAGTCCCCCACCGTCCCCATCTTCTCGCAGGCCCGCAGCACGGCAGCCCTGTGCCCGGCCCTTCTCCTCCTCTTGGTTCTCTACTTGGCTAGCTGTTGGGTCGGGTTGCTTGTCCGTGGTGGGTGCCGCGTGATGGAGATTAGCCATGAGAGTCTGCTTCACCTACGGTTTGCCAGGTCGTGCTACCGCGGAATGCTCTCATGGTCATGGTCATGGGCATGGGCATGGGCATGGGCATGGGCATGGGTGGTGATGGCGATCCTTTCAGCCACGCCTTCATCTGGAGCTCGTCAACTGCCAGGAACAAGCGAGTCTGACTCTGAGCACCCAGATCCGGCGTGGAAGACGGCAGCCCTGGTCGTGGGAGCGCTGGCGTTGACCACCGTGGTTGGAGTAGGAGCGTCCTTGCAATCTTTCTTGGGGCTTAAAGTGCGGGCAGATCGTACTAAATCCAGGGGCAGAGCAGCCGCTGGAGCGGATCGATCAGCCGCTGGAGGCAGACAGTCCGCCCATGACCATGACAAGAAAGAAGAGCTAGATGTTTACCAGCTGCCTACAGAATTGCATCTCCCCCAAAAGAAAGGCTCCCTTTTCTCCTTCTTGTGGACAAGCTTTCCTTGGAGGCGCAGTGGTAACGGCGCGGTCCATTGGCTGGGGCGGGGCGTGCTAACAAGTCCGGTACGACTGGAGCTCCGGCAGGCACCTAATCGTCGTCGGCTGGCTGGCCGCCAGGAAACCACCGTATGGGAGTATGAGTACGACATGCTGGCGGCGGCTACGAGTAATTTCCACAAGAAGATGAAGCTCGGGCCAGGCCAAGGCAGGTCCGGGATGGTGTTCAAAGGCACCCTGCTGGGGAATGATGGTCTGGATAGGCTCGTGGCCATCAAGAGGTTCCACAACACCCTCACAGAGCAGAGCAGCAAGCACGTCCACCGGGATCTCGGACGCCACTTCCTCCAGCACAGGAACATCGTCCGCTTGCTTGGTACGTCCTCTGTTAGCCTTGTTCGGTTACTAGACTAGATAGAGTCGGAGGGGTTTGGAGGGGATTGAGAGGGATTAAAATCCCTACAAATCAAATTCCACATCAATTCCTTCCAATCCTCTCCAATCCCATCGTGGAAGAGATTAACGGAACAAGCCCTTAAGCACGAGTGGCTTCTCTCTCTCTCTCTCTCTTTCTTAGTTATATACTGTACTACTTATACAGCAGCACATCCTCTCTTGTTCCTTTTCAAAAACATCCTCTGTTGTTCCTTACTTCCTGCATTAATGAAGTAAACGTACGTTTAGGTGTACTCTCGTATTTGCACCCTCACGCTTCCTTCAGTCGTCCACTGAATAATAATGTTAGGATACAAATATACAATGTCAAAATGAGCATTCCAAAATCTGAATTACACATATACTAAATCATCATTCCAAAATCTGAATTACACACATAGTATATACTACTCCCTCCGTTCCTAAATATAAGTCTTTTAAGAGATTCCGCTAGTAGACTACATACAGAGCAAAATGAATAAATCTATACTCTAAAATATGTCTAAATACATCCGTATGTAGTCTACTAGCGGAATCTCTAAAAAGACTTATATTTAAGAACGGAGGGAGTAGTATATACTAGTAGCTAGTAACATGATCCAGAGTCAAATTTTACCTGCAGGGTATTGCTTGAGAAAAGGGAAGCTTTACCTGGTGTACGACTACATGCTCAATGGCAGCCTGGACCGGCACCTCTTGGATGCAACAGGGAGCTCACCGGCTCTAACATGGGCTCGCCGCTCTAAAATCATCAGAGGTGTCGCCCTCGGCCTGAACCACCTCCACAGTAACAAGTATGTCCATGGATCCGTCAAGGCCTCCAATGTCATGTTGGAGAAAGACCTCACGGCGCGGCTCGGCGACCTGGCCTACTCCAGGATGGAGCCTTCCAAGCCCCTCAGGAACTGCCAAGCCTATATAGCTCCAGAGTGCGCCGGCATCCCCAACCCCAACCCCACCACCGAGCTGGACGTCTTCTACTTCGGCGCGCTGGTGCTCGAGGTCGTCTGCGGCCGCCGCTCTTGCCGCGGCGCCGGTGACATCATGGACGGGGATACTAGCTTCAGATTCCTCGCGGACTGGGTGTGGGCACTTCACGGGAAAGGGCGCATCCTCGACGCGGTTGATCCATCTTTGCAGAGCACGGGCACGGCAGATGGTGAGCTGCAGCAGGACGAGGAGGCCAAGAAGCTCCTGCTCATCGCCCTCGCGTGCAGCCACCCGGACCCCAAACAGCGGCTCAAGATGGGTGACGTCGTGGAGATGCTGCAGTCGGGCACCTCATCGCCGCCAACTGTGCCGCCGTTGAAGCCGGAATATCAGCACGCACCGGCGGAATCTCGCATTACGGTGGGCTGACTGACACGTGCTCGGCACATTCAGCTGACAACGGCCGGTCAGTCGGTATAGGTCTTTGCGTTCGTGTTTTTAGTTAGGGTAGCATACACGATTGCTTATATGCTGGTGTGATTTCCTCCATGCATTTCAGTTCTCTGTGCGCAATCTCATGGCATTCGGTAGGTAGTTCGGATGTACTCCTACTCCCTTTGTTCTTAAATACTCGTCGTTGTTGTTAGAAAGAGCTAGACTAGTTTTCCCTAACAACAAGTATTGTGATATAGAGAGAGTAGTATCCGATGCTTATTTTCATTTTTGAGATTGATGATGTGTTCAACGTTAACTGGGCCCATTTTTTGCACCCTGATAATAGTTTTCTCATGAGCTGAGATTTTTTTTCATGCGATGTTGCATGTTGATTAAGGGACGAGATGGGCGACGCTATGGTCTCATCAGTTCTTTTTCGGTTCTATTCAATGGAGAGATGCTGGACACTCTTAAACTTATCACACAGGGAGATTCAACGTTCCTCTATTTATTTTTTATTGCAGCAGAGGGTCTTTCGTGTCTTTTGAAATTCAGTTCGCGGTCATCGAATTTAGCAGGTATTAAGGTGACCCCAGCGACACTCACCATTAACCACATTTCATTTATAGGTGACAACATGTTGCTATTCAAGAGTAACGTGGAGGGGGCAGTTACAGTGTCAAACCTGTTGGATACATATTCCAATGTGTCAGGCCAAAGAGTAAATCAAGAGAAGTCCTCAATTTTTTCGAAACAAAATTGTCGAGGCGAAGTCAGAGGGGCTGTCGAGAATTCTTTGCAGGTCCATAATGAATCTCTATTTGGGGATGCCAACGAATTTTGGTCACTCCAAGAAATAGGACTATTAAATACTTAAGGGATCGAGTTTGGAAGAAGATAAAGGGATGAATGGAGAAACTTTTGTCTGCAGCAAAGAAGGAAATATTAATCAAATTTGTGGCTCAGGTTATTCCAGTTTTTTCCATGCCATGTTTCAGATTACCACGAGAGTTGTGTGAGAATGTCATGTGAATTATAAGACAATTTTGATGGGCTCTAAGCAAGGCAGAAGGAAGCCGGCCTGGGTGGCTTGGGACATAATGACGAGCCCTAAGCACTTGGGAGGACTAGACTTCCGTGACCTCGAGATCTTCAATGTGGTTCTTTTCGCGAGACAAGCTTGACTAATAATGATAGATAATATGTCGATCTATCTTTATTGAATATCGACATACGCTTAAGAAATAGTGACGAGCCTTAAGGACTTGGAAGTAGACTGCCTTCACTAACTCGAATGCTGAAAGCAGTCTACTTCCTGGGCTCTGAGTTACTGAAGGCAGAACTGTGGTCCTATCCTTCCCAGTATGGCGAGCGATGCTAGATGGTCGCGACATTTTGGTGTCGGGAGTTATGCGTCGACCTTCAAACCACTCGCATATGTCTGGACTGCGTGGTCCGGACCGCAGAAGCCATGCAATGCGAGCCTGTATCGATCCGCTGAACAGGTCGGACGTATATTTTTCCCGCAAACCGGAGACTAATGTGACGGAGTTTTGCACATGTCTAGACCATTGCCGGTCTGCTTCTGACCGCCAAGGACACCGCTCTTCCCCTACGCCTGACGCCAAGCTTGGCGGGCTGAAAATTGTCGGCCGAGTAACCGCTTAAGCTGCGGCGGCGGCAGGGATTGCTGGGAATGAGCTGGAGAAGGCGAAGCCAAGTGCCGAAGCTTCAATTCTTGGGGCTCGTGGTAGTCTGGTGGGGAATGGTTGCAGGCAACCATTTAGATTCAGAATTATACCTCCAGAGCCGGACGAGTTTGCTTTTAGTTGAAGTAAGTCGGAAATGTAATGAATTTCGTCATGTTTGTATAAAGGGAAAACTTTGTTTTTGTCACTCCGATTTTGCCCGCTTTGCTTATGCCACTCTAGAATTTGACGTTTCACTTTTGTCACTCTTAGCTTTTAACAATACATCACAATTACCATTTCGTGATAAAAACAATAATTCAGTGGCAATTGTAATACATTGTCAAAAGCTAAGAGTGACAAAAATGAAATGAAAAATTATTGCTTTTGCCATAGGATGACATTTGTGATGTATTGTTTAAAGTTAAGAGTGGTAAAAATGAGATGTCAAATTCTAGAGTGGCATAAGCAAAGTCGCCAAAAACTAAAATGGCAAAAACAAAGCTTTCCCTTATATAAAATTCGCTGTGTTTATATGAGTCCCCTCTGGTTTGTTTAAAAATATGTTGTGGTTGTTTGAATTTCATCCGATTAGTTAAATTTGTTGTTGAAATGTATACGAGTAGCATAGTAGAACGACGACCTCCGTATCTTGTCCACGGACACAATCCGAACGTGAAAAGAGACACTTGTGGCAGGGCAATAGTGAGTAGCGTTGGCGATGTCCTAACCGCAGAGGGGTCTCAGCGTTGCCTGCACATCGTGTGGCTGGGGCTTCTGCCCTCCTCTGCTTTCCTCTGTTCCCTGCTTTGCTTCGCTCGCTCTGTTCTTTCCCTAGTTGCTCCCTCCTCTGCTGTCCTATGTTCTCTGCTTTGCTCTGTTATTATTTTCTGAAGTTGCTCTGTTTCTGCCTTTTCAGACTGTACGTACGCGACGAGTCGACGACACAACTCCCACACGGACACCGGTTGGGACTACAGTTCACGTGCAATCCATCGAACTGCGCACTACTACTTCCTCTTTTCCTAAATATAAGTCTTTCTAGAGATTTCATTAATGAACTACGTACGGATGTATATAGACATATTTTAGAATGTAGGTTCATTCATTTTGCTCCGTATGTAGATCATTAGTGAAATTCCTTAAAAGACTTATATTTAGGAACGGAGGGACTAGTTGATAGGTTTCGAGTTCATCTCATGCCTCGGTTACAAGCCACGAAATGGTGAAATTTGGGTGTCCACCGGACTTGATAAATCTGATTCCTCAAACGTCCAAGAATGTGTTTGGACTTAACAAATTCAACATCTATCTCAAACGTCTGCGGATTGACAGGTTTCCGTCATAGAAAATGATCTTAGGCTATGTTTTTTCCCGTCATAATGATTTTCGTCACAGATAACGTAATTTGTGCAGTGTTAGTTCTTGGAGCTCCAACTGATACTCCAAGGACTTAATATGTCTCATGATCGTGACATATATAGGAATAACTAAGGATGCAGGCGAGTATCCCGCATAGTCCCGCAAAATCAATGAGCTAATACAAAATAAACTAACTCTATCGAACAAAAGATACAACTAATTTTACCCATCTCAAAGAAGCGGGGCGAATTCAGGCGCCGCTCTACATCCCTAGGGATAGCTAAGGCTTTGACTATTCTTCTGCAAGGGTGTAAAGATCTTTCTTAGGGCTAATTTGCTTGCCTTGATTCCTTCTGGGATCGCTTGCTTTTTCCGGGACCAGAGCCCACTAGAAACTGACGCTAGGAAAATCAATTGTGACATTTGTGTTGAGAAATAAAACATATGATCAATTGAAGGGAAGTCTCTCAGGAGGTGTCTGTTGGGGAAAATCAATTGTGACATTTGTGTTGAGAAATAAAACATATGATCAATTGAAGGGAAGTCTCTCAGGAGGTGTCTGTTGGGGAAAATCAATTGTGACATTTGTGTTGAGAAATAAAACATATGATCAATTGAAGGGAAGTCTCTCAGGAGGTGTCTGTTGGGGAAAATCAATTGTGACATTTGTGTTGAGAAATAAAACATATGATCAATTGAAGGGAAGTCTCTCAGGAGGTGTCTGTTGGGGAAAATGTATCTTTCCAACACACCCCTGCAATAGAATAAGTGGAGTCATTTGTATTCTTTGTTTGTCTCTTTTACATTTGCTCTACAACACATTCTACAACAAGTTATCAGCACTTTTTTCTGCCAAGAGTGGTTAGGCCACAGAATGAGAAACAGATAGGCCGTCCCAAGAACGACGGCTGCGGCGCGGGACGGCGGCTTCAGCTGCGGCGTCATGCGGATTGAAGGCACGGCGATGCAACAGCTCCCGGCGACGGCGCGTGCCGGCGCGGGTGGAGATTGGCTGGGTGCGGCATGCCGGTCTACTGGATGTGGCTAGAAGATGAAGGTGGAGTTGGGCGTGGCCGATGGCGGTGGCAGCGTGTAACGACCAAGATGCGGTCCTTTCCGATCTGGGGGTCGAGGCCCCGAATAGGAAAGAAGCGCATCTAAGCGTTTCACAAGCAAGTAACATAGCACAAATAATAATACAAGTAGACAATTCAGGATTCAACTGTCTTCTTATTAATAACTCAGAGTACAACACAGATACAATCAAGGTAGTTCCGCTACGGACTACAAAACATGAAAAATGCTATGCTACCCTGCTGCAGGCCCAAGATCACGACCACGCCTCAGTCCTCTGGATAGTTCACGTAGAGGCGGTTTGTCTCCTCGTCGTACTGCCACGCCAGCTGGGTGCCGTCGGGATCATCTGACTCTGGGGTACCTGTACCTGCTGGGAGTTTCGGAGGAATCCGTGAGCCACGGGGACTCAGCAATCTAAGACCTTGGTGCCAGAACTAGTCATGTTATTGGGTAGGGAAAGGGAGAAGTGTATCAGGCTGCAGCATCCTATGCTTGAATAAGTGGCTAACTTACGCAAAATAGAAGTGAAGGTGGTCTACGCTAACGGTCGGGTTTACTTGATCAGTAAGTGATCCTGAACACCTACCTACGGCATTCATAACCCCACCGTGTTCCCGATCGAAGAGAGGTCTTCGAAGGCACAGTCACGGCTACGCACACAGTTGGCAATTTTATTAGTTTATGTTAAAGTTCTCTAATACCGGATGTTAACAAAATATTCCAAGTTGCCACATAACCGCGGGCACGGCTTTCCGAAAGATTAAACCCTGCAGGGGTGCTCCAACTAGTCCATCACAAACGAACACAGGCCGCAAAGTCATCCTCTATCACGAATCTCGTGATCTCGTCGGATTCCTTAGAGGAAAACCTCAACTCTGGGGGAAACCAAAGCTTCACTGGGATTCCTATACGCAAGATATACCGCTAAGGTAAGACAAGGCTAGCAGGACCTCCCGTCGTGTCAACGACCCTGATAAGAGCCGCGTATCTCAGTCTCAGGACACGACAGATGAGCTAGACGTCGGGATGGCTAAACCTCTGGGTGACCAGTGGGGCCCCGGACATCGCTCAGGTGGGGCCAACACTCATGAGGAGCACTGGCCCGGGTTGTTGATTAAATTCCTCGGGGTAGCTATTCCCTATGCAGATTATTATGTGATTAGCAGATTAAAACCAATGTTGGGTCCTGCCGGACAAGCCTTAGCACTACGCGATTTATCAAGGGGGTCCCCATAACAACCCCGAACGTGTTAGGAGCGATCATTATGGAATCAAACATCGGTAATCGGTAACTAAGGCGGCAATAACGGAACAAAGCACCCGGCAAAAGGCTAGGCCTCCCGTCATTTACCAAGTATATAGGTGCATTAAGTAAATAACAGAATTTAAGAAAAATGATATCAAGCTCATGTTTATCACATGAGTCAAAGCACCTGCAACTAGCACTGCTAACATTAGTAGGTGAGCAAGCCTACTTAGCCACACAAGTTTGCTAGGAAGGAGAACGGTGTTTGGGCTCATGGCATTTCAAGAGGCAATTTAATTCAGTGGTAGGCAGCGAGCAATATGACATGGAAACGAAACTAACATAACAAGTCTAGAGATGGAATCAAGGTCATATCATCTTGCATGTGATATCCTCAGCTTGGAATGGTTCTGGTTCGTCCTGCACGTACTCTCCTGACTCCACGTATTCGTTCTCCGATCCCGGTGCTACCCAACATAATATCAACAGCCAATGAACAGCAGCACCACAAGATGCAACAATCACATGATGCATGAGATGAAAATTGAGCATGCACCACTATTTCTATCACTAGCACAAGCAAAATAAACTACTGCAAGTTTCTGGACAGAACTGTACACTAAGCTATTTTGACATGCATGAGAATGACATGAACAGATGCGGCTCGTGAAAACGGTGCAAAACCATATAAAGAACATTGCAAACGGAGCTACGGATCAACGAGAATCAACGAAACAAGATATGAAGCTCTGCGTGGAAGAATCAACACCACACTCACAATTGGCACAAATCTGGTATTCCCAGGTTGCCAAGACATAAAAAAGCCATCATGGATGGAATGGAGCAAGGAAGAACACCACAACATCATCTAAGCACACACATTGATCAAAATGACAAAACTACATAATCTGCCATAATCTGCATCTTAGCTCTTTGGGAGCTACATGCAACATAGCTACAGGTCTCCAAACATGACAAATAATATATGTGTCTGTTGCCCACCAAGATCACTACAAGCACCAGAAAGAATCACAGCAAAAGGAATTAAACTCTAGAAGATACAAGGCCACAAACTTTCCCAAAACCATCAGATCTCACAGACTTAGTGAAAATTCATGCACCTGAGTTTTCTGTCTCTGTTCTGAAGCTTTTTGACAGCAATCCAAACACAACCTACTGGACTCCAAATTATTTGAAATTTGACAGGGAGCTTCACAAACTTACCAGGTTCAAAATTCTAGCACTGAACTAAGGATAGTTCTCAACAGAATGACCAGCACATCCTCATCTATAAGAGAAGAAAATGTTTCCAGCATCCCAGACTTAGTGAAATTTCAGATTTCACTAAACTGGAATTTTTCAGCCACATGCCCACTTTGTCTAGGCATAGTTTGCACACACATAACACCAAGTGATAAATGACACCACTATAGTGTAGAGCAAAACCCCTACTACTATCACACAAAAACTCATGCCCTTGGGCTCCACCTATTTCATGGAATCAAGGCTCAAACTTGCAACAAATCTGACTATGTCCACTCCATAAAGTATCCTAATGGCAAAACAAACTTCACCACTGGATTCCTTGAGAGATTCTACCCCAAAATCATATATAATATGTGGGAACTTACTTGGAACAAGTGACCACAAATTTAAGGGAGAGAAAACTACTCCAAATCATGCCTAGGAAATGGGCATCATTTCATGTAGTTCCTACTAAGAAAACAACTACAAAGGTTGTGTTCATGTGCACAATGACAAAGTGACATGGGGGTTTGAACCCCATGTTTGTGTCATGCACATCAACAACACAAATACTACTCACTAAGTCACCCACACACACACATCATGCTCTCTCTCATATTAAACATGAGGAGATGCACAACTTGAAAATGGGGCTGGTTTACCACCTACAAATCACACCACAATCTCATCATAAGCCCTAAGACTCCAAGAACAATATAAGGGAAGCTATCAAGCAAATGATAGTAATGCCACACTCACTTGCACACCTACACAAGCAACACCTCATGTGTGTGCAACACACACATACACATGCACATCACCTACTGCCATCCAACTACTCACACAAGCAAAGGACATAAGCCACCTACATATCATCATATACTAGGGTAGCATCTCAACACACACACACATGCACATGATCATCACCATGTGTATGCACACACACCAAAGCTCACTTAGATCACATACATACACTAACAATCTGCAGGAAGACTTACATGGTGCACAAAAGGGAAAAAATGCTACGATGCTGCCAAGACATATGCACAGGAAAAATAAATAGCAAAATATTGCAACAGTAAAAAATCACAAAGAAATAAAAAGGGGCAGTGTCTGGAATCGAACTCCCCACCTGCTCTTGGTTCTACTGCAACGAAACCACTCTACTACTGCCCAGGCGCTCGACAGAACAGGGGCACCTATCAGGTTAAGGTGTCCTGTTGCTGCGTCTACTGTGCCGAAGAAATCCACAAAAAAAGGGGAGGTTTTCTCCCTAGGATCGAACCCACGACCAGCTGATAGCAAGCCCAAGGTTCCGACCACTGCGCTACAGATAGGTAACTGCTAGAACACAGGAGTACCGTAGGCTAAGCTAACACGAGCACCTGAACCTGTGCTCTGCACGCCGGCGTCAGGGAGGACGTCGGGCAGAATCGCTGCTGCTGCTGCCCACGAAGGGAGCCACCTACACAACCAACGATGCACTACGAGGGGGGAGGAACCTCTGCTACCCATCACACACACACACAGCCGGTCCAACTATTGCACCACACAACGAGCACGAACTACTGCTCTCATGCTGGCTACTGCGAACAGCGAGACACGAGGAGTGCCACGGCGGATCTAGGCCGAGGGAGGAGAAAGAAGGAAGGGGAATACGTTCCTCACCTTGGGGAAGGAAGGAGAGGACCCAACGGCGACGAGACGATGGAGAGGAAGGAGACGAACTGTTGTTGTCGAACCGAAGAAGAGGAAGAAGAGCTCCTGGACCGAGGCGATGACGAGGTCCTGGCCATCATTGGGGTCGCTCCTCGACCTCAGCGATGGCGGGAATGGAGCGCGGGGTGACCTCCCGTGCCCCTGGACATGGCCACCGATGCCAGAGACGACGGGAGGACGGCGTAGACGCGGCGGAGCTCCTCTGCTTCTCTCTGCTACTGTCTACAGAAGACTTACCAGGGAAGAAAGAGGAGATGGAGATGGGATGGGGAGAGGTGGCGGCAGCGGCTGAGGGGGGAAGAGGAACCCTAGGCAGTTGGCACGGACGCCAACGCGTTTTAAAGGGGGGGTCCTCGACGTTGCTGCTCACGGCGCTATCGCGCCCTCTCTGGTGGATGACGAAAAGGTGCAACGAGGGGGAGACGGCGTCAGATGGACGAACAGAGGGACGTCGCGCGTGGGCTTGGCGCAGGGAGAAGGGAGATGGGCCGGCCATGTGGGAGGGAGCCCACATGGACGACACATAGGAGAAGAGAAAATCTCTGGTGCCTCTCCTATTAACAGGAAAAGCCTCAGGAGATAAAAATACAGAGGAAATCCCACTGGGGATAAAAATACCACAAAAATACCACTGACCAAGGAAAATTACAACCTATTTGAATAAAATAACAGAGATGTATTTGGGGCAACTAAATATTTCAAAACAGCATTATGTTTGGCTGTTTTGGGAATATTTGCACCTGTTGGAAACATTTATAAAACATCATTTGCAATGCACAAAATCACCACAGTCAATAGCTTAAACAGGGACATTTTTACTACACCTAAGAGGCAAGAAAATATATGGCTTAAGATAATAGGAGGAAGGTAGCTCTGAACTCTAAGCAAACCACAATGTACTTCCTACTATCATGTACATCACCTCAGTCACACATCCAACACTAACATGAAATCACAAGTCACATGACCACAAGATTTCAAGCACCACATGGAATCATATGACCACATTGCACCCACACCTAACACATGAAATGATATGATATGCATGCAAGCAAGGGAAGAAATAAAAGGACACATGAAATCATCCAAGCATAGGACACACTCATATCAATGACAAGGTGGTCCCACATGAAGTAGGTCCAAATAGGATAGGTTCTACACTTGGGGCATTACACAGTGGCGGCGTTCAGCCCGGATCCGGTCTTGGCGGTGGCGACGGCGACGGCTAACCCGGATCCGAACATGGTGGTGGCGACGTCCCCTCCGCCGGGGATGACGGGCCAGGTGGTGGGTCTTTGCAGCGGCACCGGTGACGACGGATCTTGGGATCCCGTGACAGGGCTCGTCACAGGATTCCGTACTGGCTACGAGTCGGGGAGATATAGTTGCCGGTGAAAACCGAGCCGACGGCGGACGATGGCGGCGTTCTGCGTCGTTACCTTGATGAAGGCTTCGTCTTGTAACTACTGTCGATCCACTCGTGCTGCTCCAGGGGAAACCCTAGGATTTGGTTTTCCAGATTGGACGATGGCGGCATTGTGGTGTCGTTCCTCTCTAGGGAGCATCGTTTGTGGAGCAGCGCTGGAAGACAGAGGCAGGAGGTGGAGCGTCTTCGTCCTGCACGGAGCTTCGGTGGTGATGCCAGGTCATGCCTGGTCGACAGGTGCTACGCTTTGTCATGCCTGTTCGGCAGGTGCTACGCATGACAGATCTTACGAGTTTTCGCATCTGGATGGATGAGCGCAGGGAGGTCGATCCACTCGTGCTGCTCCAGGGGAAACCCTAGCATCTGATTTTCCAGATCGGACGATGGCGGCATTGCGGTGTCGTTTCTCTCTAGGGAGCATTGTTTTTGGAGAAGCGCTGCAAGTCAGAGGCAGGAGGTGGAGCATCTTCGTCCTGCACGGAGCTTCGATGGTGATGTCAGGTCATGCCTGGCCGACAGGTGCTACGCTTTGTCATGCATGTTTGACAGGTGCTACGCACGACAGATCTTACAGAGTCTTCGCGTCTGGATGGATGAGCGCAGGGAGGTGGCATCGTTGGGCGCCGTGGTGGCGTCGACGGATGGCCGGACTGGCATGGATGATGTGGATTTCTCTTCTGAAGATGGGTCAACGGTTCGATGATGATGGCGGCTTCTAAAACGTGTGCGCGTGGTGTACGCTTTAGGTCCGCTGCACCGGCTGTTAGTTCCGATACGTTATATGGATGGATCGGCGACGACATCGGTTTTAGATATGAGGAGTGAGAGCACTCCACATTATCGCGTTTTGTAGGTCTGAGTGAGGGCTTCGGGTGTCTTAATGTATGTTCTTATCAGACCTTTGTTAAATAAGTAATAAAGATGGTTGTATGCATCGATTAATGCACAGGCTGGAGGTCTTAACCTCCTTTTCCAAAAAAAAAAAGAACGACGGCTGCGTGCTCGGCATGGCCGCCATGGAAGACAGCGTCCTTTACAAAGAATCTTGCGACCATGCCATCAACGATTTGGCAGCGCGACGCACCGAGACGGCGTCCATTGCAGCAACGCGAGGCTTCGGCAACCACATGTGATGGCACGGTCGGCTGCGCACCGACATGTAGCGCCATGGTGGCTGTATGCCACTGCGGGTTGCATCTGATGCGGTGTCAACAATGCGGGCTACAGCGGCAGTGTGACGGCGGCATGGCCACCGCGAGAAGAGTTTCCTCTGCATCGGCGTTGAGAACGTCCATGCACAGGTCGTCCACGAAAAAGATGACTACATGCATTCTTCCGTACATTAAGCAATATTGATCCCGACGCGATCAAAACTTCATGCATTGATTGTCCGTTTTTGCTTAGATTAAACTATATGCTTAGTATATACTACTCTCTCCGTCCAAAAATAAATGACTCAAAAATGACTCATTGTACTAACTTTAGTACAAAATAGAATCATTTTTGAGTCAGTTATTTTGAAACGGAGGAAGTAGTTTACCGTAAGACTTTGTTTGCATGCATCAATTTGAGACAAGGAAATTTGGCTAGAAGCAATAACTGAACGACGTTCTTCACCGAAGCAGCAGATGGATGGTGGCTCTCTCATATACCGTCGATGGACAATCGACGAATCCTTTACACAGCAAGGTGAGCCCACACCCGGCGTCGCTACGGCATCTTCATCCTCTCCAGGTCCGGCGGTGGTGGCTGGACCTGCGCGAACCTCTGCAGTCTACAACACTTGCGTCGCGCTTCCCACGGCGGTGGCCATGCCCGCGGCGTCGCATGGCTTGCATCCTTGCGGTGAGGCGGCACCCCCGATTGCGGCCTCCTAGCATGGTGCTGCTCCCTGAGGCGCGCTTGGTCTTCACGATCAGCGGCTGGGTGACGCCCGCCACCCGAAAACGGCATGTCACCGGCGCGGCTCCCCGTGGCGCACGACCAGCGCGCGGCCCCGGCGTGGCCAACGGCCAGGCCGACTGCGGCGGTTACCAAAATCCCCTCGTGGGATGGAACCGATGGGAGAAGGACGAAAATCCTATCATTTGTAGATTTTGCAAATCAACCAAAGGATTTTGTGATAACCCTAAAAAGTCCTTGTAATTTTTGGTTAGCCTTCAAATTTACCGAAACTTACAAGCCATATGACTCTCCTTGGACTTTGCTAGCCACGGGCTGGCTGTTTTTGGTACTTTAATCATAGGGTTATTGTTATTTCTGTTTTATGCCCAATGCGTAAGAGCAAATATACAAGATAATCCATTGGATCTTGCTGAATTGCATAATAATTCATTATGCATCATTTTATCATGTAAAATGATTGGTTGAGGCCCTCAAAGCCTCATGGATCTTGCACAAGTATGTTTTATATACTTCTACATTTATTTGTATTACATGAGTAATGTCGTTGCAAAGAAATATGTTGATTTCCATTATTCGCATAGAATATGGAATTTGCTTGCAAGTTTGGAAACACTAGTAGAATACATGGTTTTGGTCCTGGCCTGATAAGAACATTAGTCCCGGTCAACTTACGAACCGGGACTAATGCGTGCATTAGTCCCGGTTCGAGCGGCCAGGACGCCGGTCGGGCCTCGGCGGGCATAAGTCCCGGTTCTTCTAGGACCTTTAGTCCCGATTCGTGCCACAAACCGGGGCTAAAGGGCCTGGCTCCTGGTGCAACCACTTTAGTTCCGGTTCATGTCTGGAATTCGGACTAAATGGCTATCTTCAGTCCCGGTTCCAGACACCAACCGGGATTAAAATATTGCCTATATATATGCTCGTCCCTGCCGCTCATTCCTCTTATTTTTGGCCGGCCAGCGTGTGGAGGTGTGTGCTACTCTAGTTCTCACCTCCTATGCACATGAGGTGTTTGATGAAATGCCCGAGTCACACTTAAACTTTCTTTCCCCTCCAAGATCGACCTCCAATCTTCATTTCCCCCAAGATATTTTTCTAGGTTTGGCGGTGCACCAACTATCCAAGTATTCTAAAAAGGTTAGCAATTCATCTCCTCGTCTCTCACCAGTAGTTTAGCTTATTTCAAATGCTCTAGAAGTAGTGCGGTTCGCATGTTTTAGTGGAGGAGTGTGTGTGAGTTTATTTGATTTAGATGCACAATGTGATTGAATAACCAAAATAAACATCCAATTATATTACTGACTACAGATAAAATTTGCAGAACTCAATTAACAAGTTCATGCATACTAAACTAGTAGTAACGATCATGAAATCATCTATACTTCTTGTGACGAGAGGTGTCGGTCGGTGCAGGACGGAGGCACTTCCTCATGCCAACGATCCGCCTGCACATCTCGTAGCTTACTTGATGTGATGTTCAGCCAGTCTTCACACCCATACGCGGTGTCAGGCAACCTTCTTCTTCTTGCACAAATCCTTCATGCCTCTATAGTAACCATGGAGTGCTTCCAATTCTCCTCGCTGTCCAAGACCCTATACTGGCATTGGATGTCTACAAGATTCTGACAGGCCAAACCCATGGTCTTGAGCACCTTTTCATTGTTGGTGGTGTTCACCGTACTGAATATGTAGTCGGGGTTGTTGACCAACCTGGCGAAACGCTTGCAAGGCCTTGTGGCCAGGCAGTAGTGGTGGACAAGGACGTAATGGTCGACGCATAGCTGGGCGATGGGACCTTCTGATCATACCCGGCACGACTGCCGGTGCACTCAAGGTCGAAGCTGACCACTTTGTACTTGTCCTCGGCAAGTAACTACTTCATGGGTGTGGATGGACTTCTCCAGCCAGACCGGGTCGTTGGTGTACACCACTGAGATGTCCTTCAACCTTACGTGGGTGTCCATGTAGGTACGAACGATGAACTGTCGCTCATCATCAGCAACACCTCGGAGCGGCGCCATTGTATTGGCGTCGTGGGTGTGCTTCTTGGGTTGTGGGGAAAGGTTAAAGAGAGACAAGAGGTTAAATGAGCGATGGAGTAAATGGGGATTAAAAGGGCTGTAATTGACACATATTGTCACCGCGTTCTCAAGCGAAGGATTCCAGTGCAAGCTTGACTAGCACACACGCACACGTTTCATTTGACAATGTGTCGGCTCAAAGAGGTGCCAACGCATCGTTGGTGAGTCCGTTCCCGCGCAACCGTACAGTTTCCTACGCGGAACAGTGCAAAGCTTCCCCACCCGGCTCGTTTGGCCATGTATCGGCTGGAAGAAGCCTCCACTATTATGAACGTTAAATGACAAATGCTTGATAAAAGCAAAATGTGTGCAATGACTTAAAGCAGTGCACACGTTCAACACTAGCCGCGTGTGTGATGAGGTGAAAGTTTAACACACTGCTAATGAATGACAGTCGTGTATGATAATGTGAATGATGGATGTCGGCTTCGTAATACATTTCGTTTGCGACGAGATCGACAGGGGAAACACAAACCAGAATGGTAATTAAATTAAGTCGATTATATGTTAAGATGCAAATGTCAATCGTCCATTGCATATTAAAGTTAAAATGATACTGCTAAAATACGACTCTCATACGATGTCTTTTTTTTAATGAATCATACGATATCTGTTCATTAACTATATCACAAATGTCAGTAATATGACAAGGCTTAGATTCGATGATTACAAGGTTCAAACTGATACGTATGTGATTTGATAGTGTATGTAGTTTTTTTTGCGATTGGTTGTGTGTGTACATATGGTATTGTTTAGGCCTGCTTGTTCAGATCGTCTCTTGCCTGGTTGCTTGTTCAGATCCTCTGTTTGTCTGGCTGCTTGTTCATACGTTTTTAATTATATAATCATCGGAACATGTATTAACAGCTCATATATGCGCATGATGACATAATTAAACAATTGTTCTTTCAATACAAATTGGCTCGTTTTACATGATCAGTCATTCAAATAGCTTTTAGCATGTATCCTTCTTATAGTGTTGCTAATATATTTGACAACTGGTTACATAAAATTGATCATAGGTTTAGGATTCTTTTTAGGGTGGGAGCGTTTGCCGTGATTTGGTTGTTGTGGCTATATAGAAATAATAAGTTTTTGAACGATAAACGTACTTTTCTTATGCAGGTTATTTACAGATGTATTGTGATGTTTCGTTTATGATCCTCTCTACAACGAGTAGAGAATCAAGACCTATTTATGGAGGTGTGTACACGACTGGAGATTTTGACGAAGGGTACTTTTATCCAATATGGGTGGCAGCATGATCTTAGGATTGGGCCACCTATGGTTTAGGCATTATACAGATTCTTCACATTTGTTCGTATTCACCTTCTTTTTTCTTTTTGACTTGTTGAGTGGACTTTATTGGCTGTGTGCATCTTAGTCCTGCAGAGGCCGGACGTAATGCTTAAACTTTTTAAATAATGAAGCGTTCCTTTACGAATAATATGCATAGAGTAACCGATTTTCTTAAATCAGTAGTGTGGGGATTGTTCTTAGGGATTTGTATACAACTTGAGATGTCTTTCAGTGATGAATCAGAACCACATAGAGATCATGTTTTCAATAGACTCAATCGCCTCTTTTCTCCACAGGGCACTAGAACGATTCATATTCGCTCGCTGCACGTACATGTATGGAGGAAAAGCACTTGTGGTTTAGGCCTCACATGACGTAGCTTGTATTAGAACTTAGCCGGACCAAATAGCAACAATTGCTTGAGTATTAGTTGATCTAGCAATTGCTAGAGTATTAGTTGATCTTACAATAGCTAGAACTTGTCGTTTTCAAGAGCTTGTATTATTAGTTGCTTGTGTTATTACTAGCTAGAACTTAGCACAACTGCATTTCCACACATATATTAGATAATATTATTTCTTGGGACAAGTAAATATGTAAGCCAATTTGACTAGGCTGGAAAATTAAGGAGCAGGTAAAAGAGGAGGTTTTTGACACGCTGCCTTGCAATCATTCATACTCCAGTAGCAGCTGTCAGCTTCTGCCAAACAACAGAAGCAATCTTCTTTATCACCCTTGCATCGCTTCCTGGCGCATAGCCCGTTTGGTAAATTGATCTTCTCGCTATCCGTGGCATCTATGATTCGGCCTAGGGGATAACAAGCCAACATTTGTTATGTGAAAAGAAAATTTGTGAAGAATAAATAAAGGCACAACAGATTAGACAATAAACAAATGAAAAAGGTCCTTAGTGCGGGAGAACTGAAAAAAATTAACAGTGCATAAGCAAATGGTGTGCTTACAGTGAGCAACAGTAGCAGAGCATACGAGATACAGAGAGAATAGGGCTGCTAGTGCCAGGATGTGAATCGTGTGCTTGTCCATACCCCGGCCGATACAGCACTTGCTAATTAAGCAATATTTATTTGTTCTAGAATATTTTGTTAGCAATCAACACATTACTCGTATATATAGAGAGATTTAGAGAAGAGAGATCCGGTGCTATAACTCATCCCGATCCCGTGCAGTAAACACCGAGTACTAAATTAGCAATGGTATTAATTAGGACAAGATTTTGATTTTGATTTTGAATAAGAGATGTGAATTATATGGGCCAGCCTTAATGCGATCGGAATTGGGGTCTTTTCGGGAGGCGCCGTCAAGCCGAACAGCTCTGCCTGTGGTCTTCTGATGGATGGTGGTGACTAGAAGCCAGAGCATGCGTACATATCTCAGCGCAAGTTCATCAATTTTGAAAAGAAAAGAGTTCACATTCTTTTAAAAACAAATCATCAAATTATGAAAAAGGTTCAACCATTTTGAAAAGAAAATACTCCCTCCGTCCCGAATTAGTTGTCATAGAAATGGACAGATTTTAATTCTAGATACATTCATTTCTTTTCATTTTGATGACAAGTAATTCCGGACGAAGGGATTATCAGTTTTTACAAAAAGAAAATTGTACATTTATTTTGAAAATAAATCATGAACTTGAAAAAACGTTCATCATTTTTCTAAAGTTCATTGAAATTTTCGCTTCAAAAAAATTCATTGAGATTTTAAAAACATCGTGCCTTTGAAAAAATAAAATAAAAAAATAAAGAAAAAGTAAAATAATGCGTAATAAATAGAAAAATAAAAAAATCAAACAAGACCATTCCAAGAAAAAACAAAATTGATAAGAAAAAAGAAAAAGAAAACAGCTGGGAAGCTACCAAAACCGGAAAGAGGTATCTCCCATTACATGCTTAGATGGGCCGGCCCAGGTAAGAACATTGTCAATGCATGTTAACGAGTGTTAAAGGCACCGAATAGAAAATGCCTATCACGGTTTCCTTCAAATTGGGCAACCGTGATGTGAGCCATAAACGAGTGTGGAATGAGAGAATTTGGAGGTGGGCTGGTATGTACCATATATACATGATTCTTTGACAAAATTAGTGGGTATTTAACTCAATACCCATGAATTGAAGTCGACCCTGTTAGAATATGTATAGGATAGAGGATATTTGTTTAGACTTGTAACCTATTCTATCTCTTCTTCCTCTCCCTCTGTAACTGAACTCCTGAGATCATCGATCTCTTTCTTGTACTCCAAGGTTTACCCAATATATATACATACGTGGCCCGAGCAAAGGGTTCAACCCTTCCAACCTAATTCACATGGTAATCAGAGCATCTTCCTCATAGATCGAAGATCGCATCTAGCTACCTCCCCCGCGGACGAGATCATGTCTTCTTCCGCGGCCCTATCTTCCCCCATGAGCTCCCTAACCACCTCCGAATCCTCCACCTTTTCACCATCATCCAACAGAAATGATGCCTCTCTCGGACCGCCACCTCAGGAGAAGCTGGCGAGGGGAAACTTCCTCCTATGAAAGGCCGTTGTGCTTCCTCAGATCAGAGGTGCACAGATGGAGCGCCACCTTGAAGGGAAGAGTCCGGTACCGCCGGCCACCCTCACCATCACCAAGGACAAAAAAGGAGAACATATCGTCAACTTTGCCCGATCCCTCTAGTATGCACAACATCGATAGCTCCAAGGGTATCTGACGGGATCTCTTTCCCGCGATATCCTTGCACAAGTCGCTAAACTCCAAACGCCGGCAGAGGTGTGGAGCGCCATCCACACCATGTTCGCTGCTCAAAGCCAAGCCCAGGTCATCAACACCGGCATCGAGCTCACGAACCTGCAAAAAGGTAACATGATCATGGTTGAATATCTTGCCAAAATCAAGACTCTTACAGATGAAGTCGCATGCTGCACTGTAGCTCCTCTTCCTGACACCGAGATCGTCTCCAAAATCTTAGCTGGGCTAGATCTGGAGTAAAATCTAGTTGTGTCCGCCTTGGCTGCTAGGGTTGAGCCAGTCTCGGTTCAGGAGCTGTACAGCCAGCTCTTGAGCTTTGACACTCGCCTGACCCTTCTCCACGGCACCAACATGAGGCAGTCCTCTGCTAACTCTGCTTCCCGTGGCCGCGGATGTGGGCGCGGTCACTAGGGGCAGAACCGCAACACCAACAGCGGCGGTCGCGGCCGTGGCAACAACCAGGGCGAGGGCGGTCGCCCTGGTGGTGGCGGCTACGGTGGCAACACGGGAAGTGGTGGCTTCAACAACAACAACAACAACAACAGTCGCACTCCTTCGTCTCGACGTCCTCGCTGCCAGCTATGCAAGAAGCCAGGCCATGAGGTCATGGACTGCTAGCACCGCTATGATAAAGATTACGTCCTTGACGCTCGTCACGCTGCCGCAGCTGTTCGTGAAGAAGGATGAGATAGCGTCTGGTACGTCGACTCGGGTGCAATAGACCATGTCACAAGCGAACTACAGCAACGTGTTGTTCGTGAAAGATACCTCGGCAACGACCAAATTCACACCGCAAGCGGTGGAGGTATGGATATTTGTCACATTGGTCAAGCTTCCATCAATTCTCCTACTCTCACGTGATCTAGTCCTTAGAGATGTCCTTCATGTTCCACAAGCCGATAAGAACCTTGCATCTATGTCTCGTCTAGCCACTGATAATAATGTCTTCTTTGAAACTCACCCTCGTTATTTTTTTATGAAGGTTCGGGTAACGAGGGAACTCCTTCATCACCGTAGATGCATTGGAGGTATCTACCCCCATCACATCCAGAGCACTTGGTAGCAAGCGTCGTCAAGTCTACTCCTCCATCAAGCCGTCATTGACAAGGTGGCATCAAAGATTAGGACATCCGTCATCTATCATAGTTAAACAAGTACTCCCTCCGTCCAAAAATACTTGTCATATGAATGGATGTATCTAGATGTATTTTAGTTCTAGATACATCCATTTGTGTGACAAGTATTTTCGGACGGAGGGAGTAGTCAATAAAGACAAACTTCCATTGTCACATAGTCAAATTAGTGAGTCAGTTTGTGAGTCTTGTCAATGTGCCAGAAGTCATCAACTTCCTTATCCCAAGTCAAATAGTGTGTCTCGTGCTCCTTTAGAGCTTATTTTCAGTGATGTATGGGGTCATGCCTGAGATTCTTTTGGAAGAAAAAAATATTATATTAGTTTCATTGATGACTATAGCAAGTTCACTTGGATTTATTTGCTCAAATATAAGTCTCAAGTTTTTTCCATCTTCCAAGAGTTTCATAGACTTATTGAAAGGCACTTTAACACGAAAATCCTAACGGTACAAAGTGACTGGGGAGGGGGGTATGAAAAATTCAACTCTTTCTTTCGTAGCATAGGCATTCAACATCATGTTTCTTGCCCACATGCTCACCAACAAAACGGCTCTGTCGAACAAAAACATCGTCACATTGTTGAAGTTGGCCTCTCAATACTTGCTCATGCATCAATTCCTCTCAAATATCGAGATGAAGCATTCATTACAGCAACATATCTCATTAATTGACTTCCCAGTAAAGTCATTGGCAACTCCACTCCGTTGGAACGTCTATACCATCAAAAACCTGACTACAACTCTCTCAAAATCTTTGAGTGTGTATGCTACCCCAATTTACGTCCATACAACCATCATAAGCTTGAGTTCCGGTCCACTCAATGTGTCTTTCTTGGCTATAGCAATCTCCATAAGGGATACAAGTGCCTAGAAATTGCAACTCGATGTATCTATATTTCTCGAGATGTTGTTTTTGATGAAATTCTCTTTCAGTTTGCCAAACTTCATTCCAATGCAGGAGTTCTTCTACGTGCTGAAATAGAACTTCTCCCACACTATGACATAATTTCTGATCACGGGGTGAATTGTCTAAAGCTGATCATGTGAATAAATCCATGCAAAATTGTATTTCTACTAATTCATGTGCAGATTTGTCCCATGAATTCATGTGTGTAGATGCAGCCAACACAGTCGGTGCTCGCCCCGAGGAGGATCCCGCCAGCAGGCGATCTTGCGTGTGATCCCAGGGGGACTCTTCCCCTCGGCGGGCAGCTTGCGACCCAGTGGCCGACAACACAGACCCCACCAGTCCAGGCGCGTGCGGGGGCGACTCTCCTCTCGTCACGAGTCCACGGGCCGAGGGGTGGCCAACCAGGCGGCAACGGCTGGGCCCAACCCGGCTGTCCCGACGCGCGCATCCACTCGCACGGATCCGAAGGGCGATCCCGAGGTGAGCCTTGACCACGCGGATCAGGGGCCTAGATCTTCTGCGGCGCCTTCCGGGCCTGGACCTTCTGCGGCACCTTCCCCTGCTATAGAAAATGTTGCACAAATTTTTCCTCAATGCCCAGCTCATGTATCTCCCATTGCTTCTCGCCGACATACAAGGTCTTGGTCATGTATTGTCAAGAAGAAGGAATATACAGATGGTACAATAAGGTATGACAAAACAAAACGTGCTTTTCTCACTACTGCTGGTGAACCAGTTAATTTGTGTGATGCTCTGGCTCACAAAGATTGGAAAGAATCCAAGGACAATGAGTATGATGCACTTATGAAAAATAAAACTTGGCACCTAGTACCACCAAAAAGTGGTAGGAATGTCATTGACTGTAAATGGGTGTACAAGATAAAAAGAAAGTATGGTGGAAGTATAGACAGATACAAGGCTAGATTAGTCGCTAAAGGTTTGAAACAGAGGTTTGGCATTGATTATGAGGATACCTTCAGTCCAGTTGTTAAATCATCTACTATTCGACTTGTCTTGTCTATTGTTATTTCTAGAGATTGGAGCCTAAGATAGCTAGATGTTCAGAACGGGTTTCTTCATGGTGTTCTTGAGGAAGAGGTGTTCATGCTACAGCCACCAGGTTATGAGGATCAAGGCGCACCACATTATGTCTGTAAGTTGGATAAAGCTTTATATGGTTTGAAACAGGCCCCAAGAGCTTGGTATTCTAGATTGAGTATGCAGTTACAACAACTTGGATTTAGATCATCCAAGGCAGACGCCTCATTATTCTTTTACAATAAAGAAAATGTCATTGTCTTTGTGCTTATTTATGTTGATGATATCATTGTTGCTAGTTCAAGTTCAAGTGCTACTACTTGTCTTCTTAAAGATCTCAAGGTTTGCTCTCAAGGACTTGGAATATATTCATTACTTCCTTGGCATGGAAGTCAAACAGATAAGAGATGGTATACTTCTCACACAAGGAAAGTACACAGCTGACATACTCACGAGGGTAGGATTGGAAAATTGTAAACCCGTGAGTACACCTATCTCAACCTCAGAAAAACTTTTAGTTGAAAGTGGAGAGGCACTTGGATCAGAGGATGCATCAAATTACAGGAGTGTTGTGGGTGCTTTACAATACTTAACACTTACACGTCCTAACATTTCTTATGCTGTAAACAAGGTATGTCAGTATCTTCATGCCCCTAGCACTACTCATTGGACTGCAGTCAAGAGAATTTTGAGGTATCTTAAGTTTTCGGAGGGGCTTGGACTTCAGATTACCAAGTCCTCTTCTATGCTTGTTACTGCCTACTCTCATGCAGACTGGGAAGGATGTGTTGATGATAGAAGTTCTACTGGTGGATTTGTTGTGTTTCTAGGAACCAATCTTGTGTCATGGAGTGCAAGAAAGCAGGCTACAGTCTTCAGGTCAAGCACTGAGGCTGAATACAAAGCTTTGGAAAATGCCACAGCTGAAGTAATGTGGATACAAACACCACTCTATGAGCTTGGAATTAAAGCTCCAAAAGCTATCAGACTATGGTGTGATAATATTGGTGCAACTTATCTGTCAGCCAATCCTGTCTTTCATGCACGCATGAAACATATTGAACTTGATTTTCATTTTGTCAGAGAAAGAGTAGCTAGAAAGCTTTTCGAGATTCGGTTCATTCCTACAGGAGATCAACTTGCTGATGGATTCACAAAACCACTCACTATGAGGAGGTTTGATCAGAATTTTGGATTTCGTCCGAAAAAAACGGTTTCTCAACGAATTTCGTCCATTTCGTTCTGGCCCGGTATGTGTGCGTTCCGGCCCAAAAAATTCGGCCATTTTTGAATACACAGCCCGGCCCGTGGTGAAGTACAGCCCACAGATACCTCCCATTGATATAAAAGCACAAATTCATCTGCTCCTAACCCTAAATTTTAGTTTCCCCTTCTCCATCCCACTGAACGGCGGCTGCAGGCAACTCCCGTGCAACGAGCGAGGCGGAGGCGCGGTGCAGGTGCAGCCCCGCCTCTTCCCATCCACCAGTGTGCAACAGGAGTGGAGCGAGCAAGGCGGAGGCGTGGTGCAGCCGTGCAGGTGCAGCGCCGCCTCTTCCCATCTGCATGTTACCCTCTTCCCAGCGCTCCATGGAGAGTGGCCGTGCCGACCAGGTTGCAGGTGGAGGCTCCGGCGTCGACCGGCTCGACTGGTGTAGCAACATATGGCAAGCTGGACAAGGTATTGTCTGTGTAATCCTGTAGATACATATCTGCATATTTCCTTTGGTTAAGCATGTAGTCAAGAGAATCGAGCACATCAACCATATTGTGTCCAGGAAGAACTTTTGGGTGGTGGCCTTTTCTTGTTCCCATAACACAGTTGTCACCACCCAACTACTAGCAAACATTAAGGTTGGCTAGAAAATTGAGCTGGTGGCCCTTTTTTTTGGAAGCTTTCAGAAGTCAAATGGAAAGGCTGTGAAATATCAGTGATCCCCATTGACAAGGCTAGACTTTTCGTGGTGGTTGCTTAATTAGCATTTTAGGAGCAGTTGTTCCCAAACAATGGTAGGGGTGCTAGAGGTCTTGCCACCTTAGTTACTAGAAGTATTTAATAACAATTGCATACGAGATGCCCCATTATATGCCTCTTGTTTTGAAGGCCCTTTCTTTTTTGGCTTTTGAGTTTTTGTTTACGAAAATACGACCGGAATGAGCATGTATGTACATATAAAGGATTTAGAGAAGAAGGAAGCATGAAACTTTGCCTTAGAGTAAGCAACTAGGAAATAGAAATTCGCAGAAAAAAAACTACTGATTAAATAAAAAATGCTGAAACAATAAGGTAGATGGCTAACTACCCATTTAGGCAAGATGCAAGCTAAGAGAAGAAAATTCTTCTGTGCAGAAACTAGTTGATTAGCACGACGACATTTGAGTCGAAAGCCCCCTTGCATATTTCCTTTGGTTAAGCATATGTGCATATTTCCTTGCACTAAGATTTGGTTAAGCATGTAGATACATATCTGATATTTCCTTTGGTTAAGCATATATGCAGGGCGTGATGCCATTGAGCTGTGGACAGATGAGGTGCAGCACGCCTTGTGATTTAAAATTTCTGAATGATGGCAAATAAAGTTGATCTTTAGGTCATGCTTTAATCTGTAGGTGATGGAAGTGCACCGTATCTTAATAGGGTGAGCAGCGATGAAGCCAGAAGGAGGGGTAATGGCAACCCTGACAATGGAAGGGAGACAACTTGGAAAGGTCTACATTCTATTAATTGTTCTGCTGTTGTTTTTCTATGAATATTATGATGCTTTTAGAGAGGATTTTTAAAAATCTGTATACTCATGGTTAATTTTGTTTTATGCCTTATTCTCTTTTACTTGATATTCTGAAACATTTAAATAAAAATTGTGCTAATTCTGTTTATAGTTAAAATTGTGCCAATTCTGTTTGCTATGTCTTGTTATCTTTTTACTTGATGTTGTTATGCATTTAGAGAAAAATGAAATGTTGTTTATTCTGTTGTAAAAATTGTGATAATTCTTGTTACTGTCCTTGTTCATTGTTTTTTATTGCTTACTCATTTTTATTTCGTATTATGACGCATTTAGAGTAGAAATATTGTTTATTCTGTTGTAGCTATATACTATGATGCATTGCTAACATGTTGTTTCAATTTTTTATATATAGGGCTTGTAAGCAATGACATCTATTATATCTGGAACCATGGCCCCAAGTTTGGTGGAGGATTTAATTGTCGGTACTGCTCCCTAATCAGTAGAGGAGGAGGTGCAACCCGCTTTAGGGAGCACCTTGGAGGTATACCTGGTGAAGTGAGGGAGTGCCCCAATGTTCCAAGAAATGTGCGTGCTGCAATGAGGGACTCCCGGGATGATGCAAGGCAGAAGAAGAGGGAAAAGAAAAATCGTAGACTTCGCTTGGAACGGGATATCATGGAAGGGCTGTACCATGGAGAAGGGGTGATAAATATTGAAGATGATGATGAACAGATTCAGACCGTGCTTCGGGAGTCCCTAAGAGACAAGAATGTCTCTCGTGCAGTTGAGAGGAGGCGTGGGAGTGGGAGTGGTGTTCGTGTGTCTCTTGGGAAGCAAAGCATCACAGCATACTTTGACAAGGAATTATCGGGTAACAAAGTATCAATGCAGCCAAAGATCAGCACTGCTTTGAATCCTGAGTTAGAAGATGTTCTTGGGCAAGCTTGGGCAAAGTTTTTTCATGCTAATGACATTGCTGGGCTGAAAGCAAATTGTCCCTATTTTCGAGCGGCAGTCAAGATAACTCAAAACCTTGGACCAGCTCCTGTTCCAACTGCTAAGCAGATTGATGGGATATATTTGGACAAAAATTATGAAGAAGTTGAACAGTGGCTGAACATTTTCAAGCAAGATTGGAGGAACTATGGTGTAACTGTGATGTGTGACTCATGGACAGGGCCTACCGGTATGTGTCTCATCAATTTCATGGTGTATTGCAATGCACGGATGTTCTTTCATAAATCTATCGACGCTTCAGGTCAAACTCAGACTGCAGGTTAGTTTTCTAATGTTTCTGTATATTATGCTAATTATTTATGTTTATTCATTGCTATATCTGTATATTATGCTTTATTCTGTTTTTTACTTGATATCATGGTGCATTTAGAGTTGAAAATCAGCTATTTCTGTTTATTCATCGCTATATCTTTATATTATGCTTTATTCTGTTTTTTACTTGATATCATGGTACATTTAGAGTTGAAAATCTGCTATTTCTATTTAATTGGCAGATTTTATCTATAGAGAGATCAAAAAGGTTGTTGTGGAAGAGATAGGATCTGAGAATGTTGTTCAAATTGTAACTGATAATGGGTCAAATTACAAGAAAGCATGTAAAACTCTGGTAGAACAACCAGAGTTTAGTCATATTGTTTGGCAGCCATGTGCTGCTCACACTATTAACCTCATGCTTAAGGATGTTGCTAAGTTTCGTGAGGTTGACGTGATAGTTAAAAGTGCTAAGCAGATCTGTAGATTTTTCTATAATCACAATAACCTGCATGATAGCATGAAAAAGAACATTGGTGGTGAACTCATAAAACCGAATGCGACCCGGTTTGGAACGGTGTTCATGTTCCTGGAGAGTTTTCATTGTAAGAAAGATGAGTTTAGGAAATGGATGGTGTCTGATGATTGGAAGGGAAGTATTTGGAACAATACTGCTGATTATGTGTTTGCTGAAGAGTTGCTATCTAGTAGTATGTGGTGGGCAGCTTTAGAGTGGGTTCTTGCTATGCTAGAGCCACTCTACAAAGCCCTTAGATATGCTGATACACAAAAGAGATGCACTCTATCTGGATTCAAGAAGAGTATGATGGCAGCCATACAAAAGTTGGAAAGTCATCTTGGTGGTGGGTCACAGATGTTTCATAGAGTCATGAGCAAGGTGTCCAAGAGGATCGATGCTATGCAAGAAGGCACACTATTGGTTGCAGGTAGTTACAAAACTAACTAAATTTGTATTATGCTGCTCTCTTTTCATGGGTTTAACTTATTTTGGTCTTCCTTCTCCTATGTAGCTGCTGTCCTTGATCCTTACACACATTATCAGATCAACATGAGCAACATTACGGACTATGCTTCTGCACTAACAGATGCCATTGAGAAGATAGCAGACCCTGAGACCGCTGTTTTAGCCATTGATGAAGTCAGCACTTATAGGGAATGTCGTGGAAGGTTTGGCCAAAGGTTAGCACGTTCTTCTGCAGAGAAAATGTCACCAAGTAAGTTACAATACTGCACTTGTAATATTTTCCATTACTTCAGTTTTGCAACTCCGTTCATCTGACTATGTTAATTCTGTTTTGACTTGCAGCTGAGTGGTGGTTCCAATTTGGAGGGGAAGTTCCTAATCTGCAGAAGTGTGCCTTGAGGATCGTATCACAGTGTGTTTCGTCAAGTGGTTGTGAGAGAAATTGGAGTGCTTTTGCGTTGGTCCATACGAAGCAAAGAAACCGTCTTCTATATGGCAAGCTGCATAAGCTTGTATCTGTGCGCTACAACTTGAAGGTATGAAATGGGTTTGCCTTGTGCCATGATTCACCCATACGCTGTTGTTTACTAGGCACATCATTGTCAGTGACTAATTTTGTTTTCACACCTTGAAGATACGTGTTGAAGAAGATCAAGACCCAGTGAGAGAGAATCATATGCAGAAGGAAGTTGATGCATGTGCAATGATGATGGATACAACCATGTTTGATGCAACAAATCCTATGATGGAATGGCTGAATGAGAATGATGAGCACGTAATCTTGGATGGAGTTGATGCTGCGAGTGTCGTGTTTGAGCAAATACGTTTGCTTAACTCAAGTAAGAAAGTATCTCATCTTGGAAGGATGGACAATGGCAAGAAAAGGAAGAGGGTAGAGGAAGAAGAGGACGACTACAATGATAGTGAGGATGATGATGAAGAGAATGAGGAGCTGGAAATCGATGATGACGATGATAGCCATGATGATGGTGCAAGTCAGTCTGATGGAGGAGATCCGGCAATGCAACTTGAGAAGGATTTACCAAGCCAAGTTGGAAACAATGATGAGGTATCAAGTGATGGTAGTTTGGTGAACCGTAGATCTGAGCGGGTTAGGCAAGCCAAGAAGGTCAAGGAGGTCACAAGCCTTTACAATTGACAAGTAAGTTTTTGTGCTGTCATCAATAATTTTCCATTTATGCTCTTTCTTTTATTCTGTCATAAACATGCGATGTTGTTTCAATTGGGCTGCCATCTACTTGTGATGTTTGTATAATTCACAATCCTTTAGTCTATATGATATTATATGTACTGTTTTTGCAAAATCATAATAGATGTTTTTAAATAACCTGTGAACAAAATTCAGGTTCATATTTTTGCAAAATCTAGTTTCTGCAAATTCAGGTTTCTTGTCTTCTTATATTTTTGCAAACATCTGAGATTTGGATCCTATGATGGGTTTTATTAGGACTTTGGAACTTGTTTGAAAAGTAAAAGTAGTTGAATGGAAATACTAGGTAGCATGTCGACTTATCAGTTTGTGCGCACATGTCGAAACATGGTCTGAAACTAGTAGAAACTGCTAGTTAGTTCCTTCCACATTATATTGTTTCAGGTTTTGTCCTATTGATCTTGTTTGTTATTTGTTGATTCAGATTCTTGTGATGTTTGTTATGTGCCGCTTAGTTCCTTCCACATACTGTTCTTGATTCAGATTCTTGTGATGTTTGTATAATTCACTATCCTTTTGTCCATATGATATTATATGTTGTTTCAGTTGGTGCTGCAAGACTAGGAAGTTGAAGACTAACGGGTGGACGAACAGGAAGTCCGAAGTGAAGAACAGCAAGTCCGAATTGAACTTTATGTTCGTATTTTGGGGTCGGCATATTTGATGAATGCCATGTTAAATTTAATGTGGATTGTAATTCTGAACCGTTATGCTTGTTCATTTGACTGCCCAGTATCCCAATATTAAGTCGCATGTTAATCTAAACTTTCATGTTGCTTTTTCAATGGTTGCTGCTCTCTCAGTTGATGGACTATGATACTACCTAAACCATTGAAGTGTTAATCTGCTGGTGTGTAATGATTTGATTCTACTGCTTGATTTTTATGAGAATGTTTTGCTCATTTTGTGGTCTGTTGTATTTCAATTTTTTGGGCAAATTTCGTTCATTTTTCGTCCCAAAATTCAAATTTTGATATGTGCTTTTCGTCCGGAATTTTCCGAAAAAAAATCCGAAAAAACGAATTTCGTCAATTTCGTCCAGGGCCGATAAAAAACACAAAACGAAATCCAAAAATCTGGGTTTGATGAGTTCATCTACAATCTCAACCTTGGCAGAAGTTCATGAGGTTTAGATTGAGGGGGAGTGTTAGAATATGTATAGGATAGAGGATATTTGTTTAAACTTATATCCTATTCTATCTCTTCTTCCTCTCCCTCTGTAACCGAACTCCTGAGATCATCGATCTCTTTCTTGTACTCCAAGGTTTACCCAATATGTATACATATGCGGCCCGAGCAAAGGGTTCAACGCTTCCAACCTAATTCACACATCCATCCGCGGTCAACGGTGTTAGGCACTCGTTCGGTGGAGGCGGGCTTGAAGAGAAGGTGGGTATGTAGCATGCCTGGGATCTGAGGCAATCCCCAGGGAGTGAGCGATCCAAAGAGCGAGAGCATAACGGGATCTAGGGCAATGGCGATGGGCTGGACCCTCACCTCAGACTGCTGCAACGCTGCGGCGAAGACCAGTAGGGCAAAGAGCACGGCGATGGTGGCTTAGATGCATCATTGTTTGCACGAAGGGAAGGGATGGGCTCGAGAGTATGATGTATGAAGTGTATTATAAGATTGGAAACGTTCTTACCCCTCCGTAGAAGAAATGTGATATTTATTGATTGATGCAGGAACACCCCTGCATGGCTCACAAGTATTAGTTGAGATTACATGGACTGTGTTGGAGAACATAAGGGAAAAAAACTATAGTCTAACACCTTTCTTTAATCTAAACTACTCCAAGTTAAGATTGCTCTTAAATTCTTCAAACATCTTGACTGACTGAGCTTTGGTGAAGCCATCTATTACTTGGTCTTTGGTAGAAATGAACCGTATCTTCAATTTCTTTTCTGCAACCTTTTCTCATACGAAGTGAAAATCAAACTTAGTATGTTTTGTTCTCGCACGAAAGACGGAACTAGCTGAAAGATAAGTTGTTCCCAAACTGCCACACCATAAACATGAGATGAGGTGTTGCTTAATTCCCAGTTATTCAAGAAATGATTCCGACCAAATAATTTCTACACCATAAACGTGGGATGCAGTGTAGCTTAATTCCCAATTGTTCAAGCAATGGTTCTAACCAAATAATTTCGATGGTGGCATTTGCCAAAGATTTGTACTCAACTTTTGTGCTAGACACCTAACACTACGGGCTATTTTCTAGCACTCCATGAAATAATTTGCTATTATGGTTATTTATAATTTACTCTATAAAACAGAAAAGTTAGACTTCTCTGAAAACTAATACATACATTTTAAAAACAGAGCAAGTATAAAACAGCTAACTTGACAGCTAACTTGACGAGGGAGGCGTTTCAGCTCCCTGGAGCATTTACATCCCCATGAACAGCAAGTTCAGAAAATATGTAAAAAGCTTAAAAATATTCAGAGTTTTTTTTTAAATGTTTATGATAATGTCCCAAGCAATAATGTTTCATCGATAAAAAAAAAAAACAAATTGAGGGTAACATTTGGTGTTCAATTTTTATTTTTATTTTTTGCCAGGAAAAATTGCTTAACCTTTTTGCCTATAAATTTGAAGGTAGCATTGGGATGTGACTGAACACATAAATGTTTTGTTGGGATTTTTTTTACATTTCAAAAATTATTTCCACACGCAGGAGCACGTATACCCGGGAGCCGAATTGAATTTTCGCCAACTTGACTTCCCTTTTCTAAGTCCAAATATAAAACGGAATATGATAAACTGCAAACTCTCGCCACAGATCCATTTCTGCTGTCGTTTGGTTGTAGCACATATAAATAAATCCATGCTCCTGTTACATTTCACCCAGTATCAAAACTGAAACGGAAAATCTATCCTAACACATAGCCAGAAACAGCTCGAGCCCATCATTCTGTGGGGGATTCGTTTCGCACAGCTGGCGCATTTTGCCGTCCCTTTGCAAATTTGTTCGCGACTGCGGGTTCCGACAGCGTGTTCCAGACCTGCCAAACACGCAAGAAGAGCTCCTGTCAGTGGAAGAGCCACACATGGAAGCTTCGACAGACAACGTATAGAGGACATGCTGCTTACCTTCAGTTTGCCCTTCGATCCTCCACACGCTAACAGGAAGGGGTTGTCGTTCGAAAACGACACCGAGAATATAGCTCCCTGGAAACAAGAAAGGAGATGGATGAGCAATATGGTATAGCTCCCTGGAACAGAACATAGCTCCACATTGCAGTAATTCTTTCATTATAAAGATGGACAAGGGAGGAATTCAGCCAGAGTACGTACAAGCTTAGGATTCAGCGAAGAGATGCATGAAGGCTGGTTGTTGGACAGATCCCAGAGCTTCACCTGTGTTTATATATAGATATGTTAGCAACTGGTTGGATCAATACCACGAGTGCCAATAGCTTCTTCAGCACAAAGTTAATAAACAGTTAAACGCACCATTTTATCAGTTGAACCTGTTGCAAGAAACTGCAGAAAAGAAGGGTCAGCATCAGTAATTCGGTTTATGTGGCTGCCGCATCTCTCTTTCTTTTATTTAGCACACTGATTTGAAAATGTAACATACATTGGGGGTCGAAGGGGCAAAGGATATGGAAGAAACGGCCTTTTCGTGTGCATGCAGAGTAAACATCGGCTGTCCAGGATTCGAATTTGATGAAGCTGTCCGAATATCGAACGCTTGAACCATCCCATTTTCAAGACTAACCTGCAAGACCCAGCTGCCACATTATCATACCATCGAGTATATAACACATGCACCAAAAAGAAAATCACAAATACAAATTCATTCTGAGACAATGACTTAGAATAGCCTTAAATAATTAACTGCAGGGATCCAAAGATGTGAACTATAGACTTGCTTCATGAAAGAGAAGAACTATATTCATCTGGATTTCAATCATACTGTTTCTAATGGAAACTTCACTAAAGTTCAGCAGAAAGTTTTTGTCTGTCAGAGATTTCCAATTGTTCTATGAAACGACAGATAATTGAGTTGAACCGTAAAATACAACGAAATCACTTACCACAAAGGAGTGTTCATTGTGTGGATCACAAACTAAGCTCTCTACATCTGCTTCGACAGGCCATTTATGGCAACATTGTCCACTGTCTTTCATATCTGTCTGTAAAATGTTACCAAAATAAGTTTAGTGGATGTAAGTACAAAACATATAAAAATAAGCAACAACCTTCTCAAAAGTAATGTCAAATAAACACTGAAGTCCATCTCAAAATATCTATGGTAACGCAACAGGCTGCTACACAAGAATGGCAAATCGAATTATCGTCTTCACCTATGAAGGTGAACTCCCAGAACTCCCAGAAGCAACATGTTATATAACTAGTATGATCGCCTTTAATTAGTGGCTGCTGATCCAAAACTGGCTAGTATCCACAGCTCAATTACACAAGCGAAGAAGATTATTATTTGCTGACATGCTAGAGTTCAGCATGCTAATACAATCTGGTCATGTGACAAATAACCAGAATACGTAATAAGCAGCAGCAGAAATTGCAGGAGAATAATTCACAGGATGGCCAAGGACATCCATTACCATGGCAATTGTTCTATCAAAAGATCCACTAAGAAGAACTTCAGGTGACCTCCAGGCAACTGATTGAACCTACGCGTTGGGCAGAAGGAAAATTAACTTGATATGCCATCATAATCTTTCGGGCCAATATATATACAAATCAATAAGAAGAATGTAGCATCCACCATTACCTTGTCATCATGATGTTGCAATGTGACTAAACATTTACCAGCACTCATGTCCCAAACTTTCACAGTTTTGTCTGCACTTGCACTCGCTAGAGCATTCCTGAAGTAAAGGAATCATTAGCAGGGGGCAATAAGTGAAGAGAGAGCGGGAGATGCAATCGCTTAAGCTGAAACCAAAACGCACCTCACCACCGTGTTCCATGCAAGACCAAGCACAGAACTTCTATGGCTGCCCTTCTTGTATGTTTTTCCCTGCACATGGCATGCGGTGTGAATAATGTAGCTAAGGTTTTAAGAAAGGAATGAATTCTCACCTGTGTGTGCACAGGCATATGTGAATCATAATATCATGAAAACATAGTACCGACATTTGTTCTAGACACATTGTACCCTCATCCAATCAGCAACATTTTGCACCAACATAGTCAATTTGACAGCTATAAAGTAACCCAGTCTGCACCTTAACTTACAGAACCTACTAGGACCTGTGTAACATACTTAGCAATGAACAATCAAATAGATCAATTCAACCTCGCTTCATGTGCCTTCTGTTTAGGTGGAGTTAGCCTCGATCTAAATCAGCCATTTCAGCACATTTAGGGGGATACAAAGCTAGTAAGCTACATGGTTGGGGGGGGAGGGGGGTGTCGAGTGAGACTTTGCAATAGAGCAAGAAAAGGAGTCACGAGAAGAAAAACTTCAATGTAACTCAACAATGAAATATTAGTAGCATACTTTTTTCCCCTTAGCCTTTTTCTTCTTTTTTGATACTCCTCCTAGCACAAAATGTGGTTCGACCTCGTCGACCTGTTAAATAACATCGAAGTTCACAAAACAGAATAAATTCTTTGAAGCAAAGCAATTCATGACAATAACAAATGATAGTCTTGTGTGTTTCTGAAAACTTACAACATCCAAGTTCCATACTTCAATTGTAGGATCCATGGTGCCAACAGCTATGAAATTTCCTGCAACACAAGACGAGGAATAGAGTAAAGCCTTAGCATACACTCCCTCCGTTCCTAAATAAGGATTCAACTACAGACTACATACGGAGCAAAATGAGTGAACTTACACTCTAAATTATGTCTATATACATCGTATGTAGTCCGTACTGAAATCTCTAAACAGATAAATATTTAGGAACGGAGGGAGTAGCTTTCTTCTGCAGAAACAATTTGGCACTCTTTATTTGTCAAAACTCAAGTGACACCACAATTTTACCTTTCTGTTCGCCATCCTGACGGTTAAAATCCATCCAAGCCGTGCAGAGTGGAAAATCTGAGAGAGGGACCTCATGGTGCACAAACATATTAGGATCCCCATCCTCCAGTTCTTCCACTATACTAACCTGCCATACATAACAGACACTGGTCACACCTTCATGCAGTCCAACAAAAAAACTGAGGCTATATGAGTCGGTAACATCCAGCAACGAGAGGCACAGAGTAGGATATGGACTAATATGAACTAAGTATATTCTGTATGACTGCATTCATCAATCTGAGGACAAATTTACTCAATAGAACCAGCATTAAGCCTGAACCACGGCATCATTTTTACAAGATGCAATAAGGAAATGGTACTCAACACTTGCCTGGAGAGAATTGAATTCATCCTCGTTATGAGCACAAACAATCACTATATCGGTAGGTTTGATAGTCATGTCCTCAATCTCCTCATCGTCGTCCTCGCCATCATCCTAATAAGGCAGCGAACGGGGGTCATTCACCTCAATCGCCATAGCGAATACTAGTAGCATATTTCTATCAAGGCAAGAGAAAGCATACTCACATCGTCGTCGTTCTTGATGATATAGGGGTCCTCCTCGTTGCTTTTGTAGTACAAGTCCCCCAACCCGGTGCTGAAAAGCTCGAGCCCTGACCAAAGCACAAGAGTATTAGTCAGTCACACAAGACCTGCAGGGGAGGGGTCAGTCAGGGGGGAGCGCGAGCGCCTACCATCCTCCTCCTCGTCGTAGGCGTCCATGTTGAGCTCGGCCAGCCCGTCAGTAACCTCGCCGACGGCGCCGGAGCCGGAGCTGCTCTTGGTCCCGAGCGCCTTGGCGGCGGCCTTGGCCTGGGCGACCTCGTCGACCTCCTCGTCCTCGGCGCCGTCGACCTCCATAACGGCGTCGTCGTCCTCGTCCCCGTCGGCGTCGTCGGCGTCGCTCCCGGCCCTGCAAGAAAGCACCGCACTTTCATTCTACTAGAACGCAGCGGCGCGGCGAGGAAGGGGGAGGAAGAGAGGGGGGGCTTACTCTCTGCCGAGGGCGATTTTCTTCATGGCCTCCTCGATCTCCTCCTTGGTGGGCGGCTCCGCCTCGATGGGGACGCTCTTGGCGGCGCCCCTCGGCACCCAGGACATGGCGGAGATCATCGCGGCCGAGAAGACGAGGGCGCGCGGAAGGCGAGGGGTTCTGGTTCTGGTTCTGTAGACGCTGGTGGGTGGCGCGCTCCGGTGGCGGGAGGACGGGGGTGAGGCCGGCGGCGAGGTTGGTGTGGTGGCGGGAGGAAGGGGGGCGGTGGAATAGGGTGGGGAGAGTGGTCGAGGACGAGGGTTTTGGTCTGCCTTCAGGGCTTCTATTGGGCTGGGATGGGCTGGGCCATACGGGAGGGCTTCTATTGAGCTGGGATGGGACGGGCCATGCGGGGTGGTAGCAACCTAATTGAATGTGTTTGTCTAAATAGCACATATAACCTTGTGTTGCAACGGATAGTTAAGATTTTTTTAACCGAATTTCTATTTTGACTCGTCAAATTGATGTCGCACACCTAAGATCACACTCAGGCATCATCGCCGTGGTGTCGTTCGGCACTGAGGAGGACACGTTTACAAATTAAGTATATTTTAAAAAGCATATATGCATAGCCATCATATGCAATAGATGAAACCTAAAAAAAACTATTAATATTCATTAAAATAAACCTTCGTGTACTTTTGATGTTTATCAATTTTATAAGTGCATGTATATCCTATAAAAATTATTTTTGTATTCACTATAAAAAAAGTGTAGTTCATTGTTAAGAACATGTGTGGATTCTACCGAGAAAAGACACGTACGTAAGGTCTTAGGTCATGAAATATATGCAAAGAGAGAACTCAGTGCAAGTACATCATACCCAAAGATTATAACGTTTTCCAAATATTGACGTTTAAGTTTACATATTATAATACAGATCGTCCATACGAAATAAAGACAAATATTGATTAACATTGTATCTTATATAGTATTTAAAAAATATTTAACATGCAAAATAAAAACATATTCAAACTCTACACATTTTTTAATAAAATTTCATATATATAACATGTTTAAATTGAATTCATGGTTTAAAAGATATTGTTATTGGAAAATGCAAATTTATTCTGAATAGACTACGAGGTTATTAACGCATATGCCAGGCGTGTTTATGTTAAAGTATAAAAAATGATTTGTTTTGACTAAAAGATGGATTGCGGGTTATTTATCATAAAAGTCAGTGTTTTTTGTGTAAAATGCGAAGAAACAAAATGTTTCGCTCTCATTTAAAGACGGACTGCGGGTTGATTTAACGAAAATAGAAAGGGCTTTTGCAAAAATATAAAAAAATGGTTCGTTCATGTCACTAATGTCAGGACTGCAGATTGATTTGGAAAAAACATAGGGGAGTTTCTGTAAAATGATCGACGACGTACGGATAGAAACAATCGGTCCTTTAATTGTTTGTCTAAAGAGGAAAGTATCGTCCGATGGACCAATTTCCCCCTCAACCTTACAAATCTTCAAAACCGGATCAATTCCCTCCTAGGGTGGTTTTGGACTTGATTTTGAGTGGTTTTGACCCAGATGGTGGTGCTGATGCAGCTCATCTCCTACGGCGGCCAAGTAGGAAACCAGTCCAGGCGGTGCGCACACAGAGTGGTTCCCACACGGGCGATCGGACCTGGGAGTAGCACGGCGACGGACAGCTTCTCGCGAAGCATCGACGTCGGTGTGAGTGTCGAGCGGGAGTACTTTCGCGGCAACCTGGTGGAGACCAAGAAGACGACGAGCGACGAGCGTGCCGGCCACGGAGGCAAGCTAGGCGCTTCAGCTAGAGGTAGTGAAGTGGTCATCTCTGCACTGTCTAGATCAAAACCACTCAAAATCAAGTCCAAAACCACCTTAGGGGGATTTTATCCCGTTTTAAAGATTTAAGGGACTGATTAATCCGGTGTTAGAGTTGAGGGGGAAATTGGTCCATCAACACGGGAAATGATATTTTCCTCTTGTCTAAAAAACAAAATGTAAGTTTTTTTCTAAGAACGAACCGAACGAAATGTTTTTTCTTTCTTAGAGCATCTCCACCCGTGTTGCCAAGAAGCCCCGAGGAGCACTTTTTCGACACCGACGGACAAAAAAAGTCCCATTCACACCCCCACGAGCACGATTAGCGTCGGATTTGGTCAAAATTTCGACCGGCGAACCCAACCCAAACCCACGATCCTGTGGGGCAGCTGGGGCGTCGGCGCTATTTTTCGTATGTGAAAACCCCACAAGTCAAACTCTCACCTCACTCTCTCTCCTTTTTCCTCACATGCTCACAACGTGCATGCACACCCACTACGGAACCCATCGTGTAAGGGTGCAAACGGGCTGAAGTCGAGAGCTTCGGTGAGTGGCTTCTTGGATGGGGGTACCACTGGAAAAAATTCGGCGCCCAAAGCAAAAGTTCCGCCCGCATAAAACCACGATGGTCAAAAAACGCCTCCTCGAAGGCACAATGACAGGAGATGCTCAGCACATCAACCGCAATTGTCTTTGCAGTAGGGAGCTCCTATGCGCCGCATTTTTCACCGAGTAGCCGCTCGACGCAGACACAAACAGCGACATGGACCGTCCCGATAGGCACACGAGTACACACGCACACTGAGGCAGCGACTTGGGCCAGCCCAATAGGGACTATGTTATTTATTTCATTATTTACTAATTTTTATTCCTTTTCCTTCTCTTTCTTGTTCTTTAAAATTTCAAAAAATGTTTAGAAGCTTAAAAAATGTTCCTATTATTATGTTTCATTCACAAATTAAAAAAAAAATGTTTGCATCTTTAAAAATCATGTTCACCTTTCAGAAAGTATTCATAACTTCGAAAAACATTAGGGATTTTCAGAAAATGTTCTTGTTTGCAAATTTCTTTGGGAGTTTCATAAAATGTTTTCCTGATTTTAAATTTTGAACAAAATTTAAAAAAGATATTTTTTTAAATTCCTGGACACTTTTTGAAACATAAACATTTTTATAAAAATCATGAACAAATTTTCACAATAGTAGCAAAATTCCTAGAGCAAAATCACACGCCGGTAGTAGCAAAATCAGACGATTATTGCAACAAAAGAGTCGCCGTCGTTGCAGGGTCACAGCTCCGCCATGATGGATGCAGCAAAATTGTTTGCCGGTGACAGTAAAATCCAATGTTGGTTGCAATAAAAAAGTCGTCACCATCGTGGAATCGCAGCTCCACCGTGATGGATGTAGGAAAAAAATAAACTGTAGTAGCAAAAACGTACAACTATTGTAGCAAATTATGATGCTAGTTGAAGCATGTAACAAATTGGTGATGCCCGATTGTTTCCTTGGAGCAACGTTGCCACATCCTTGCGGTCACCACGCTCGCCGTCCATGGTCGCAACTCTGCCTTACATTGGTTGCAGCTTCCGCTGACACCGGCCGCAGCTCCTAGGCTCGTTGCCTCCATGTTGGCCATGGGCTCCCATCTCTTGTGATCACCAGTGTCAGCGTTGAGAGGGAGTTGGTCGATGACGGGATGAGGGGCGAGGGACCGTGGTCGCGCGAGCTCACCGGGCGGATGGTAGTTCATCGAGGAGTGAGAAGAAAAAAAAGGAGATCTGGAAGAAGGCGCACCAGGACACCAATGTTTTGCTTAGATCCAAACCAGTGGCGGAGCCACCTCCCGGCTGCCCGGGGCAACTGCCCCGGCTCTCCCATGGATCCCCGTATGAAAAGTAGTGGTAAATAGAGAGCAGGTCATCATTTTCTAGGGGCAAACAACCAACATCCAGGAGTGTTGTGTCCTTTGCTCTGGCTCTCCGGCTGAGCTGGCTCCGCCACTGATCCAAACATGTGGCACGCGTCGGACGCAACAGTTCGGCTAAATGGAAATGTTTTCCATTACAAAGAAACAAATACATCAAAACTCTTTTTTGTGCTGCTCACATAAATATTCGGCATATGCAAATCATCAGGGTTCAAGTCCTGGTGCTTGCATTATTTTTGGATATTTTTCAGGATTTTCGACGATACTTTTTCGGTGGGAGGAGACGTCCCGCCGCCGACGAGGCATCTATAATGACTTCGTAAATCTCAAGATGATGTGTCGGCTCAGTCTTTCGATGGTGGTCATAGAGATAGGGTATACGTGTGTGCATTCATAAGGGTTAGTGTATGCACGTGTATATGAGCGTCTGCGTCTGTACTGCACTAAAAAATATTTAGTGCAAAGTTAAGTCATTTTTGAGTCATTTATTTTAAGACGGATGGAGTGTATTGTAACATGGAATGCGAGATATTCGGCGACAGATGTTGTACGGTTGAGGAAAAAGTCCAAAACAAACCTTAAAGTTATAGACGAAAGCTAAATCAAACCCTAAACTTTGAATCCCTAAAATTGGCACTCCAAACTTGTAATCCCGGTCTATTTTAAACCCTAGTTCCGTTTAGCACACCGGGATTCTGTCAATACCACAATCCCGACCGGGATAACCTGCTAGGCTGCTACTCTTATAGACAGAAATTGGACCGGCTCACTAACAATTTTTTTTACAAAGTTTCAAAAAAGTTCGCGCATTTTTAAAATTGTTCAGAAGTTAAAAATATTTATGTTTACTATTTTTGTCACAAATTCTATGTCTTTTTTGTTTCAAAAAAATGTTTGGCTTTTTTTAATTCTATTCGTATTTTTAGTTCTATTCGTATTTTTTAATTCTATTCATATTTTTAATTCTATTCGTATTGGTCCAACATGCATTTTATAAATTTGTAGGAGCATAATCCTAGCGCCAAACATTCAACGTTTATTGTTATTTATACCTCAAAAATATATATATCAATTTTATAAAATGTTTATTTTTATTTATAAAATATAAAATATTTATTTAGAAAAATATTACCATGTATTTTTTTTGTAAGATGTACTTTTAAAATGTACATAATGTGTTGAAAAATATTGGAAGTTTATCAAAAGATATACATATATGTGTTAAAAAATACATTGGATACTGACAAAAAATATACACATGTAGAAAAGCAAAAAGAAAATGAAAAAACAAAAAAACCAGAGCAGAGGATGCGCGCGTGCGCAACTGCGCTAATGGGCCCGGTCCAATTCAGCAAATCCCGGCTAAGTTCTGTCAACGTTTAAAATAGATCAGGATCAATGCGTTCGGTGTGCCGATTTCATGGATTCAAATTTCAAGGTTTGATTTAGCTTTCGTCTATAACTTTAAGGTTTGTTTTGAACTTTTTCCTGTGGTTGATGGGCCACGTACGCCCGGCCTACTTTACCCGAGCTGTAAAAAGATATTCCCCTAAAAAATGATAAAAATGATCTACATACGGGGCAAGAAACCAATTCAGCTGACGACATGGTCACTAAACAGCTTGAACTGTCCGGCGTCGAGCACAAGCTTCCGCACGGAAGCAATGGCGCCGATGATCCCAACGCCGGTGAACAAGGCCATGATCGCCACGTTGATCACGTACACCGCCGACCTCCTAGGCGGGGCCAACGCCATGTTGTACATGACGACGGGGAGCACGAAGTCGAGCGGGATAAACCCCAGGGCGCCGACCACGCCCACGATGTCGCCGAAGAAGGGCAGCGCCGCCGCCACGAACGCGCACGCCGCGACGTACAAGGTCCGCAGCGCCACCCGCGGCGCCAGGTTCCGCCACGAGAACCGGCCCCGGCCCGCGTCCGCCGACCCCTTCTCCATGATCTCGTACGCCACCTGCGAGTACACCAGCGCGATGGCCAGCAGCTGGAGGAGGACGAGCACGACGGCGAGGCCGAGCAGCCACGTCGGTGCCAGCGACGGCCCCGAGTCCGGCATCAGGCTCTGCAGCGCGTTGGACTGCACCGTGTTGCCGAAGGCCCAGTAGCCGGAGATGGCTGCCAGGTAGAAGGTGAAGAAGACCACGGTGTAGCAGAGCACGAGCGCCTTCACCATCTTCCCCGCCGCCGGCGGCGCCAGGGTGGCCTGGATCTCGGGCAGGATGCCGTTGCCGAACACGGTGGCCAGGATGGAGATGGAGAGGAAGGCGTCGTACATCTTCCCGGACTTTGACGGGCTCAGCGAGTAATCCTTCACCGGAGCATTGCTCGACATACCTGCCAAAGAATTCAGATCTCTTTGAGATATGGACCAAAGCATTTTCTTTGTCGCTCCTTTTTTTACATTTCAGATTCAGAAACACCGTTTGCACGTTACCTGCCCGAATGCACGCGCCGGAGACGAGGATGGTGTAGCCGAAGGCTAGGACAAGGGACCCGAGGTTGATGTACCGCAGCGAGTGGAACGACGGCATCTGCGAGAAGAGCGACAACACGACGGCGACGATGATGATGAAGTGGTACAGCTTCAGGGTGCCATCCGGCGCCAAGCTCTCGTACATAATCTGCACCAACACGTACCGTACCAGAGGTGCACAGTTAAGGTAAAGAAACATTTTGTTTTATTCTGTTACACGATCTATTGTGCATCGTCTACCGATAGTATTTTACAATAAAAAACATTTTTATTTGCTAGCATCTACAGCCGGACATATAAATATGACTATCTAAACATCCGCAGACGTGTCCGGTCAGTGTCCGGATATGTCCCCTATTTGTCCGTCCGTGCGGTCATATTTCTCATTTTCTTTCTCATAGTCTTATATGTCTAGTCACTTGTACGTGATTGATGAAGAGGAAGAAAAAAAATGAATAAATAAAAAAAACGGTCTGTGATGGGTCGTGTCCTACGTGGCAGATTGCTCGGGCGCGTTTGCGAGCCATCGTATCCTTTCTATATTTGTCCTTAATACGACGGTTCGCGGACCGTCCGGGCATACAGGAATGATAGGAAGGATCCGATCGTTTTTTTCTTCTTTCTTCTGTTCGATCACTGACCGAACGCGTCCACGGACATATGAGAGATTGTTTGAGGCATCGAGTTGTAAATGCTTTAATAGTTCAATAGAAATTGTGCACCGCTAACAGTTCAATAGAAATTTCTGGAGATTAATTCATGTAGCAGGAGTATGTATACCTGGAGGCAGTTGCCGGCGATGAGGATGCTGCCGATGGTGATGCCGGCGTTGATGGCGGTCTGCACGGTGACCACCGCGTAGAACACCCACCCGGACCCTACCATATTACCAATCCAAAACAGCACATTATTCACGCCGATCATTACACTTGGTCCACGATAATTACTGACCATATATTAATGGCTACAATTAAAGCATCCAGCAGGCAGGCATGTAGTACGGTAAGCAGACGTACCGAGCACGTCGGCGGCGAGCTCCCGGAAGCGGATGTGGCGGCGGCCGGCGGCCTCGCAGTGGTCGAGCACGCGGGACATGAGGTAGTAGGTGTAGAAGGTGACGGCGGCGACGGCGGTGAGCGCGGCGAGCCCGAGCGCCCAGCCCATGCCGCGCAGCGCGTACGGCAGCGTGAGCACCGTCGGGCCAACCATGGCCGTGGTGAGGTGGAACCCCGCGTGCCACCATGTGCCCTTGGACTCCAGCACGAACTCCGCCCCGGCGTCCGCCGCCGCCGGCTTGCCGTCGTAGGAGGCGGAGGGGGTCATGGCGCGCCCCGTCGCCGGCGAGACCAGGAACGGGCTGGCCCCGGTGTGCCCCGCCATGTTGGGATCCATCGATGATCGCCTCGACCCTCGATCAGTCGACCGTCGCGCCGTAGGGTAGGAGTAGGTGTAGAAGGAAGGTCTGGGGCGGGGCGGGATTAATGGCGCGTGGCGCGAGATCGATCTCGGGGAGATCGTGGCTGCTACTACTCCTAGGGCGTGCTCGTGTTCTTGCTGGATTACGACTAGGCGAGGCTGGAGCACGTGGATTGGGCTTGCCGGCTTTGACCGCCGGGATACCACAGATCCGGACAGGCAGGCGGGCGGGCAGACCCCAAGTCAACGCCGGTGAGCTGCCCTTCTCTGGTTTACTTTTCTCGATTTGCAGTGGAAAAAGGAGGAGGAAGAAGACGGAGCTGCGAATTCGTGGAGATCCAGATAAAAGATACTCCTACTACTAGATAGAGTATATAGGACAATACCAGATGTGGGGTGCAGCCGTGCCGTGCAACACAACTATCTGCTCATCTCTATCCACCCAATCCTCTCCGGGATCGGGGAGCAACACGACAACACTTGGTTATCTCCCATACCTAGGAGTACTCATGTATATACACGCATGTGGTGGGATATCTATGGGCTGTTTCTGGCTATTTATGGTACTGACGTAAATGCTTCCTTTCTTGGCAATACTAACTCTATCCACATTTTAGTTGCTACCAAAACTGTAAAATAACAAGAGCACCAGACGATATTCTCAATGCATTTCTTACTATATTAGACATCCAAGGTAAAATAACACAAGGTATCTGAAAAGAGACTCTCCCCTTCCGGCCCCCGTGCCGCTCCTTCAGTGTCGACTCGGGAGGCGACCTGGCCGAGCCGCCACCCCCCGGCTTGCCATCCCCCTCTCGTGTTGTGGGTGCAGTCTTGCTTTCCGGGGGGTGCTCGGATCCCCTCTGAATGCCCCATCTAGATCTGGAGCCGTCCTGAGTGTGTCTCGACGACGGTTTGCTAGGTGGCCGACCGTTCGTCCGGACTTGCAACTGCAGGGCGCTGGGCCGGAGTTGTCTCGCGTCGGGCCCTAGCAGGGTGGCCGATGTCTAGGCCCCGAGCCGGCTTGAGCCGGTTGGCTTGACAGGTGATGGTGTGTTGGATATAGGGGTGCTAACCACGTCGGCTCCCAAACTTGGGTTGGGACGAGGACCCCAAACAGCCTATCGATGGGCCCATTCATCACGCCCCATGAAGTGATCAATATGGAAAGACTTGATGCATACTTCTAGGCACGAATTCAATCATCGACATGTTTACCTTCAGATGTAGTCCAGATATGTGTAACCCTAGGTATCCTTGGCATCTATATAAGCTGAGGGGCATATTGAGTAGATGCAGATAGACTCATTCACATACGATCTCGAGGAAGATCAGTCTATACTTTGTACCCTATCCCTAATCAATACAACAAAAGCATGACAAAAGGTTTTACTTCTTCTAGAGGACGTGACTTGGGTAAATACATTGTCCCCTCTTTGTCATGTTACCATCATATCAAGGCTACCAGCTCGGGCCCCCATACCGAGATCTGTTGGATTTGACTCCGTCATCAAGGGTCGGCGACCTTCTTGAGACAACGAGCTTGTGCTCTTCCTTGACGGTGGGTTCAAGTTGCAGCCTTGTAGGGCCCACGGAGGTTGTGGAACTAGAGAAAGTTGCACAAGGCCTTAATTGTTGTTGGCGACGATAACGTATACACACGTCATGCTCCGTCACTAAGGCATTGCTTTTCGCCCCATCGCCCTATGACTTCTGCCATCCTTAGTGCGGTCGACCGCCTACATCATTGGTGGCCCATACAGGTGCCTCTGTGTTATTGAAACGGTTTGATGGCTCACCTCTAGATCGATGATAGAGTCGATTGCGACATGACTTTCTTCTTGGGACAACTTTTTCTCTTTGGTAATCACGCTTTATGTTGACTCGGCTCTCCACCTCGGCCATATCAAGAATTATGCTCCATGTTAGGTCGTCAGATTTGGGAACCTGGAGTATGATGCGGATTCAGGTGGCGAGCTTGCGTTCTCGGCCTGGGTATCATATCAGATCAAAGAACACACCAACACCTTCGTCCAGATCTCGGATCCAGACAAAGATTGGGACCATGACATGGATCTTGCCTCGGATCTGGCCTTCAGCCTGGACCCAACCAATAATGTGATGGATCAGGCCTCTAGCTTGACCGATGAAGAGCATGAGACCATGTCAGATCAGATCTCTATCAAACTCTAGTAGAGCCCAACCATCAATAAGATTATGGGCGAAGCAGACAAAACGCTCCTGAGCGAAACGTTAGATCAAATTCTGAGCCGGAGCGAAATGTTAGATCGGCACTTGGTATATGATCAGATTTGGGAAAACCTGGGAGAAGCTGGAATTTTCATCGTGCCCTCCACCCACCTAGTCGCTACCATCGAAGACTTAACCGACATCCTAGCCAACGCCTTTGAGAAGGAAACCAACATAGATGAAGACGTCGGTGGGACACTAGAGACCACTCCGCCACCTGCCATTAATCACACTACCAAGTGGACAACAACCTCCACATTTGATGTCTACATGATAGGCACCCCCAATAACGCGCGGGGGGGGGGGGGGGGGGGAGGAAACCCAAGCGATGGCGCAAGGGTTGTTGTAATTGGGGCACTCGCAATGCTGATACAAGAAACAATGAAACGATGACAACGGCGACGCAACGAAAGATGGCGCCGACAATGATGACGATTATAATCTAGAGTCTGAGGAGGAAGTAAGCCTTGACCCCGACTAGTACAATGCTTTCGAGCAGGCCCTGTATTTGAGTGATGAGGGTCAACATTTGAGTGATGTGGGTCAACATGTGAATACGAGTTGTTACGTAGATGGCATGGTTAATGCTAGTTATGGATATCATTAGTCATCCTCTGAAGAAAACGGCCAACATGTGAGTAGATTATGCATTTTAGACTTGTTTGTAGAGATGAGAAGGGGCTGACAAAACTACAGGGATTTGTCTGCAAGGAAACAGAGGATGTTTTGTACGCAGCTGACGCCACTGAAACTGAAGGAAGGCTCCAGGGGCAGAGATGCAATAAAAAAAACGTCCAAGGGACCGGCGCGCGAAACCTTAAAAAAATTTGGACCATTTCTCGATTTGTGCGTGTCATCCTTGCGCAGGGGCCATGCTAATCTTCTCTGTATCGTTCCAATTTTATCGGATGTCCCCGAAGGGACGAGTCTAGCTGCCGCCCGCGAGCTTATAAACCGCTCTGTTCTTCCCTGCGTAGCCGAGGTGGGACTAAACGACCACTTTCTGTGTTTTGCAATCCCCGGCCGCGCACGCGTGATCCAAGGACCCCGTTCCTGCGGGCCCAAAAGCCCATCGGCCAGCCTCTATATATATATTAATCGTGTTGAGTTTGTACCCAGAGTTGCAATAATCGTTTATATATCTCTGGTGAAGTGTACCATATCACGAGATTATTCGAGCTTGCCATTCTCAAGATGTTTGCAGCAATTTAGCTCCAACATTTTGACCTACCGAATAAGTCTAATAATTAATATTCAAAGCAAAAAGAGTCTAATACCCTTGTCATCAATCAAATCGACTCATTTGACGACATGGTCGTTGAAGAGCTTGAAGCGCCCGGCGTTGAGCACGAGCTTCCTCACGGACGCGACGGCGCCAATGGCCCCGAGGCCGGCGAACAAGACCATGATCGCCACGTTGGTCATGTACACCACCGACCTCCTCGGCGGCGACACCACCATGTTGTACATAACAACAGGTAGTATAAAGTCGAGCGGGATGTACCCCACGGCGCCGATCACGCCCACGATCTCGCCGAAGAAGGGCAGCGCCGCCGCCACGAACGCGCACATCACCACGTACAATGTCCGCATCGCAACCCTTGGCAACACGTTCCGGCACGAGAACCTCCCCCGCGCCGCGTCCGCCACCCTCTTCTCCATGACCTCGTACACCACCTGCGCGTAGAGGAGCGCGATGGCCAGGAGCTGGAAGAGGACGAGCACGACGGTGAGGCAGAGGAGCCACCTCGGCGCCAGCGATGGCCCGGCGTCCGGCATCAGGCTCTGGATGGCGTTGGATTGGACCGTCTTGCCGAAGGCCCAGTAGCCGGTGATGGCCAGCGGGTAGAAGGTGAAGAAGGCCACCGAGTAGTTGATCACTAGTGCCTTCACCATCTTCCCGGCCGCCGGAGGCACCAGCGTGGCCTGGATCTCCGGCAGGATGCCGTTGCCGAACGCCGCGGCTAGGATTGAGACGGAGAGGAAGGCGTCGAAGGTCTTCTCCGACTTGGATGTGCTCAGCGAGTAATCCTTCGCCGGAGCATTGCTCGAGAGACCTATCAGGTAGGGATTGACAAATCACAATGAGCTTCTATTTTTTTACCTTGAAAACACCGAGTACGACATAGATATAGACACGTATATATGCATCATTGTTGATGTGTGTGCATACCTGCTCGAATGCAAGCGGCGGAGACGAGGATGGTGTAGCAGACGCTAAGGACCAACGAGCCGAGGTTAATGTACCGCAGAGAGTGGAACGAGGGCATCTGGGACAAGAGAGCTAGCACGGAGGCGACGGCGATGATGAAATGGTATAGCTTCAATGGGCCATCTGGAACCAAGCTCGTGTACATAATCTGCACAATTATACACATGTAATTGTAAGCTTAGCTGTTTGGAATTACATTCCGATTTTGACATATATTTTTTCTGTAACAGAGGATCTAGCAAATGGTAATATTATGGGTAGAGATAATTCTGGAATGAGACTAATCACCTGTAGAGAGTTGCCTGCGAGCAAGATACTGCCGATGGTGACCCCGACGTTGATCGCACCCTGGACGGCCACCATTAGGTAGAAGGCCCATCCAGACCCTACCAAAAAACATATATCCAAAACCACACCGCTCATCAGTAGTAGGTTCATATCAACTAGCAGTGTTGCTTAAAAAAAATTCAACTAGCAGTACACATGATGAGTATCTATTTTCTAGATCATCAATCGGATCTAGTTTGATGAGAGTGGTTTTTTTACTGGTTTGATTGATATTTGGTGGATCAAACTGATGATCTAGAAATACTTATGCCTAGTAGTAAGCAGAACTGCCTAGTGTACCGAGTACGTCGGCGGCGAGGTCGCGGAATCGGATGTGTCGGCGGCCGGCGGCCTCGCAGTGGTCGAGCACGCGGGACATGAGGTAGTAGGTGTAGAAGGAGACGGCGGCGAGCGCGGTGAGCGTGGCGAGGCCCAGCGCCCAGCCGATCCCCCGGAGCGCGTACGGCAGCGACAGCACCGCCGGCCCCACCATGGCCGTGGTGAGGTGGAACCCCGCGTGCCACCACGTCCCCTTGGACTCCAGCACGAACGCCGCCCCCGCGTCCTTCCCTTGGCCCTCGCCGGCGCCGGACACGCTCCGGTGGGTCGTCGCTGCCTCATCGGCGACGGCCGAGGAGGAGGACAGCACGGCGACGGCCATGGATGCTCCTTCCTTTTGGCTTCGCGCGCGGCAGGGTTGATGGATGGTGGTCCGTCACGGGATCACGGCGTCACCATGCATGCTCAGATGGAGTACATACGTTGGAGACCGGCCGACGATGGGGGTAGCTAAGCTCAGTCAACCAATACTAGCGAGCTGGGACAAAGGAAGGGAGTAGACAGGACTTGAAGAAGATTGCTCTCGCAGGATCACAACTGAGTACGCATGGGTCGAGGTAAAAGGCTGGATCACGCATACATATACTATCACATGCGCCGGCGGCTACCACCACCGGCCTGACCGGAGGTCAAACATAAAAATTATTACTATAAAAAAAGATCCTAGCATTTGCAAAGATGAATGAATGAATCACACTGTAGTATAACAACACTAGTCCCACTCGGTTGTTTCAAAACAAGATTAAAAACAATGGTTTCCTTCCATCCAAGTGGTCTGCTGGTCACTGGCTCATTGCAGCTTTGGAGAAGCATTCAAAGTTGGACATGGCAATGCTACGTACTGAAAGGGAGATAGATACTGCTCCAGAGGGGCATAGGCCGACCGAGTCTGGAGCAGAAGTCTGCAGAGTGCTGGCCGAAGCTACGAACGCTTCCAAGTTCAACAGGCATACACACGTTCTGTTTCCTCTGCCGGTGAATTAACATTAGTATCCTCAAACAACAACAACAAGAAGAAGAAACCGCACGCAGGCGGCGATCAAATGCCAGCAGCAGCTCAGCAAGCAAGACAACTGATCATCTCTGACTATATAGCAAGGGCCAATTCCCGCATGACGTGTCGCTCAACATTTCAAATAATAACAAAAAAGAAATATATGCTCTGTCTTCACCTGAGCTTGCAATTCAAATTCAACTATGACGCAACTTGTGTTCACTTTGAGCTTCCACCCTGCCGGTAACATTGACCGGGAGAAACGAAAAGGATCGGCTGTTCTTCAGACAAAAACACTAGCACAGAAATGGAGGTACTACTGCTACCACTACACAGCATGCCAACCATGCTCCAAACTGACAGACACTTACTTGTGATTGATTCTCGGACACAGACGGACAGACAGGTGTACAAGTACAAACAAACCATTCCACAAAGCACACACCAGCCACCTGCCCACCTAGGAGGAGGTGGCATGGGAGTTTGATATTTACAATTGGTTCTACAAGGTAGGAATATTCTACCAGTGAATTACAAGCCCACAAAAACGCGCAGCAGTTATGACGCCACCTATGCTATACCGAGGAAAAATTGCATCAACAACATGTGCAGCAAATGAGATGAGAAATGACGCGACACGACCGGAGGAACTTGGAGCTGCCTGCCCAGATGTATGATTAGGACTTTAGGAGGTATACCTGTCGGGTGTTTCGGGTGAAGGAATGGAATGTGCGAAATAGGTTGGATGAGTATTGTTCCTGGAGTATCATTGCTGCTGCTGCTGCTGCTGCAGTTGCACACAGGCTACCAGAAGTATGATTTAAAAGACTTCTTCCAGAGCAGAGTCCAGAGATCTAACTCACATACACAGCTTTCAAGTGGGGGATAGCAAAGCAAGGAGACATCAACATAGACAGGGCGCTGCTAACTTATCTCTTCGGGGACGTGCATGCCAAAGCCGCGTTTCATCTTCTCAATTCTGGTATTTGAAAATCGAAATGGTTAGTGTCTGACGAAAAATCCACATTCAGAGGAAACTGACAAAAATCCGTGTTCAGAGTTGAGACAGGTGGCGGCTAAAAGCAATAAAAACTTCTAACATAGTGCTTCATGCTTCAACCAAAGTGAGAATCTTGCAAAAGTTCAAATGGTATCAGTAATTTCCATTCGTGTACAAAATGGTCTAAGGAGAAAGTGAACAAATGATGCTGACCAACTGCATGGAAATAAGGAATAAGCTGACTTTGGCCTATTAGGTAATCCATCTCAAATAGTGGAATCCCGGGGGTAACTAATTATGCCACTAGATGATTTGTTAAATACAAATTACAAATCCCACGGCAATTTTACCCAAGACTGGCAATGGATATTTTTTACAAAAGGTGGCACTGGATATTTTTTACAAAAGGTGGCACTGGATATCTAGAAACCAAAAACTACCTGGGCACAATGCTGCATGTGTTTTAATTTCAAAATGAGTTGAGGTTCGTTTTATATGAAGATAGAAAAAACAAACATATAGACATAGCCCACTGTTTCCTGAGGAGATGCAGTCTGTGAAGGAGCAACTTACGTAGGAGCAAGCTTTCCAAGGCTGCGTAATTTATCGCCTGTTGCAGCATCAATCACATTTCCTGAGATATCAACGGTATATGATTTTTCAGAGAAACGTTGAAGGCCTCTCTTTACAAGCAAATCGAAATCTTTCTGATGAAGTTCTCTGCCATTTACAAGCACTCCAGTGTTCCCACCGGCACAATTCTTGGGCATTGAATAACTGAATTCCTTTATAAATGGCTGCAAAATGGAAGACGGGTCATGCCATGCAAACATGCAGTTCTTGGGAAAACGTCCCATGGAAAAGAATTATCTTACAGGGATAATGCCGCTGCACTCATGCCCCATGACACCCCAAAATCCAGCACGTTGGTCATACCTGAATTATCAAAGAGAGAAAACACTATGTTACCTTTACTTTAAAGAAATTTCAAGTGCCTGTGAATAGAAGTCACTGTAACTGAGTCTCTGTGCTGAAGATCTAATGGAATTGCAGAGTATAAGGTACAGTATTATTTAATCATGCATCTGTCTCTGCCTTCTAAGTATACTTCTAAGATTGTTGTGTCTGATTAAAGGCAGACAGACATGGAAGTCATATGGTATCTAATTTTGAGCTAATAGCATTCAGTGGAGCAATCACCAACGGATACAAATCATTGATGAACAAGAATCTTCAAAATCTATGAAAGAAAGTACAAACTAGTCTAGTGATCATTTCAAGATGAAGGGGAAATTTTGGCTAAAACAGCAAAGGCTTCCTTCTTTCTTTAGATTATGAAAGGCTACACAGTTATGCAGTGGAATCAGGCATGATCATTTTATAACAGTGGGTCAGCATACTTCCTCATGATTCTCACTGTTAAGATAGATTTATTCTGAAGGAGAATACAAATCAATTTATTTGTCTCTTGATTATGGCAGCATCCCTTAGGTAAGAAAGGTGTGTGTTCTGGGCAGATGATACTAGAGTAAACGATGAACTAAGGCAACAGGATATACAGCATCTGCTGCAAACACAGTACACTTTCTGAATTCCAATGGGAGGAAATGACTTACCAATATGAACCAGGGCTAACAGGACCAGCTTTTTTCTCTGCCTTACGAAGAGCACGTTCAGAGATTGGATGACCATTGATGGAAACCTTGACACTGTCCATAGACTGATTGAATAAAGAAAGATCCTTGAAACCTTTCTTTAAGAAACCACCAAAAAATGATGAGTCCCCACTCTTACCAGCTGAAGATTGAATTTCATCTAGCCCAGCATCAGAAGAGACATGTGAGCTAGTATTTGTTCGCTCACTGACTGATGACTCATTTTTGGCTACTGTCTTGGCATTTTCACAGTTTGAAGACACTGATTTAGAATAATCATCTTCAATGCTCTCTTCTTCACATGTCTTAGTTATGCTATCAAATTCCAAGTCATTGTTATAACCTTCCTTGTCGCAGTTGCCGTATCTCTTGTTAATGCCTTGAACTTCAAAGTTGTTGCTGTCTTGTTTGCTCTTTTCTTCATACTTTTTGCTTGTCACTTCATCTTCGAGGCTGCTGCTATCATCACTATTGGCCTTCCGCATGCTCTTGTTGCCTATGTGACTAGTAGGACAACTAGCATTAAGTTGTTTGAGATATTTCTGTCCATATGTTTTCTTCCTGGTTTCTTCACCAGATCCATCCTTCTGCTTTCCATTTCTCTTTTCTTCGCATTTCACATCGATCCTCTCACCTCTAACATCAAAGTTTCCTTTGCTATTTAAGCCATATCTCTTGCTCTTGATTTGATCTCCACCGCTGCAATCATTTTGCTGGCTGGAAAAAGGATCAACAAGTTTATCCTCTAAAACTGGGGCTTGTGGACAGATTGTGCGAATAAGTGAAGCTTCGACATGGCTGTCTGCATCTCCTTGACATAATATATCTTTTGGGCTATCTGCAAATCTAGACTTGCTGACAGATACAGGTTTTACCTGACTGCTCTTGTTTGGCCCGTGCTCTTTGTTTGTGCTGCTGCCATAGCTTCCAATAGAAGACTGCGACAGATTGTCGGAGAAATTCTGTTTCTGTCGATAGCTGTCGAAACTAGAAGTGTCATCATCCTGATATGGATACCAACCAGAACTTTGGGGAGCCCGACGATCGGAGCTTCTCACACTTTTTGGTACACTGAAAGACGACGATGGGATCACCGGATGAACTTTCACTCCCTTAAGCTTGATGAAAGTAACAACCTCTGAGCAGGAGCCACACTGAACCTGATTCTGCTTGGGTGCTGTGCATTTCCCGGGAGGCAGCTGCAGAAGCTGGTTACAGGAGCTGCACACAACGAACGGCGCGCCGCCCTTTGCCGGCCGGCAGAAGCTGTCGGCCTTCTTGCTGAAGTACTCCACCCTTCTCTTGGATATCGAAAGGTGCTGCGAGTAGAGCGACGAGGCCACGGACCTCCGGTCGTACTCCGACGATATCGACGAGGCGGACCTGTCGAACTGGTACGGCGGCCTCTGCTGCCCCGCGAAGAACCTCGCCATCGGAATGCTCTCCTCCTGCGGCGGCACGGCCCGCTGGCCGTGCACGCACTGCGGACACTGGCACGAGCTGTGGTGACCGCTCCCCTGGCCGCCGTACCCGTGGCCTTCCCACTGCCCCTCCGGGCGCGGCTGCCGGAACCTCCCGCTCGGCTGCCTCGCGTACCTGTCATCGCACACGGAGCGCTGGTCGTAGGAGCTCGGCGGCCCGTACCGGCCGGCGTGGCGCGAGGGGCGGTAGTACTCCGGCGGCGCACCACGGCCCGGCGGGGGTGGCAGGGGGTCCGCGTGGGAGGGGCGCATGGGGACAGCGCGCCGGCCCATGCGGTGCGGCGGCGGCCCGGCGGCCTCGCAGGACCGGGTGATCTGGTCCCGTAGCTCGTCCAGCTTCCGGAGCAGCTCCGCCGGGTCCTGCTGCTTGAGCGCGGCCCAGTCCACCGCGCCGCCTCCCCGGTCGCCGCATTGCCCGTAGTCCCCCGGCTCGGGAGCTCTGACCCTCCGCCTGTACTTCATCTCCTTGGGCTCGCTCCCCATGGCGCCGGATCCTCCCCTGCCCCCCTTTCTCGGAATCAAGAACCGTAAAAGCGGCTCGAGAAATCTGCAGAATCCGCAAGATATCGACGCGGATCAGAGAATACCAACGGAAGTTCGTTCAAAAAAAAATACCAACGGAAGATAGTAGGCAGGTCGTAGCGAGCCTTAAATAGCGATGGCAGGGAGAGGCGGCGGCGGTTACCTCGACGCGCAGTCGGAGAGCTCGTGGCGGCGCTCGGCGGTGGTGCAGAGGCAACGGCGCGGGGTGCGCGGCGGCGGAGCCTCCGGTTCTCCGTCAGAGCTTGGCGGCGGCGAGGAGGAGGAGGAGGCGGGTCGGCATTGGCGAGGGAGGGCGGCGTCGGCGTGGCAGTGTGGTGGCGGAGTGGCCGCGGCGAGGAAGACGAGGAGGGGGGCAAGTGGAAGAGCGCCTATGTACTGGCGTGGCTTCCGAGGGGACCCTTTGCAATTTGAGGATTCTATAGGGGTGTGTGCGCGAAAGTACGGCAGAGTTCGGCGCAACCGCGTGTTCCAGTTGGAGGGCTGACTGACGCGTGGGGCCCACGGGCAGGACGGGGGTGTGTGTCCAGCTGGGATGGCTTGACAAATGCCACGCGCATTTGCTAGAGTAACATGGGTTAATCAGTACTGATGGCAAGAAATTCGTCAGGAAATTTATGATTTTAAAAAGTGCACCCACAGCAAATCATCAGCGAGGACATTGCTTAATTCATAATGTTGGCTTGGCACTGACAATGGCACCCCAAAAAATAACGCCCAACTAATTAATCATGATGCTTTTCCGAACAAAAAACTCACACCCTCACCTGAGTTTTTTGTTGTTGTTTCGTTTTGTTTTTTTCATATATCTTTTACGAACCGACAACCCTTCTCCGTGGCATAGCCGAAAAAACCATCGGTTTCGATCGGCCAACAAAAGAAAAGCCGCCGCCCGAATTGAAGCGTAGGTGCATCTGTCATGCTTGGCAAGAACAATGCGCTTTGCGACAGATATCCTGAAGATGTTTTGTGTGTTGTACTTATGTTCAATATTTGTGTGGGTGTTGAATCAATCACCTTTTCCGGTTGCTGAACCTGCTGTTGGCTCTGAATTTCCTTTCCCCTTAATTTTAGTTGGCTCTCGGCGTCAATCATACTACCGGCCACCACTACGAATCAATCAATCGGTGGCGGTGGTGTGGTGCGAGCATCTCAAAAGGAGACGAGAAATCAGTGGTGGTGTGGGTTAGTAGTAGTAGTAGGAATTGTTTTGTTGTATATTTTTGTAGTATAATGGAAGCAATGATATTTGTCAACGACAGGAGAAAGCGGACGAATATATGCGTACGCACCTAATATCAACACTCACGCAGCAGCATGTGGTCCGTTCCCCCATCCCTGCTTTCCTTTCCTTTGCTTATTATATATACATAGTTTCTTAATTAATTACTATATAAGTATGATATAATACGGTTTGTCTGTCAGGTTAATCCTATCTGTCTTGTATCGATGTCTCTGGCAGAGACCGATTAAACTATTCCGGCCAACATGATCGATCGATCGATCGATGTTGGACGTTTCAAGTGTCCAGTGACAAGTGACGAGAGCCTGCCTAGCCTAACACATGTGTATCGTGTGTATGAACAATGCTGCTGGTGATCTTAAACAATGCGGTGACAGTACAATCTCCGGGCTGTTTTTGTGCCTAACCGCTGGATCATCTGGCCCGGATCTTGCAGTACCACCGGGATATCGAGGGACTGTAGCACTGAGATGGACTCAGCACCTCTGCCTGACTCTGAAACCGTGCTGTGTGTATTGTGTGTGTAACGCATGGCTGGCTGGGTGCCAGGAAACCAGCGAGGCAGAGGCACCTAACACGTTACTGTAGGACGGTATGAGGCTGACCCCGATTGACAAAACGGATCAACTAATTTAAGCTGCAAATGGTGCCCCTCTGTCACTCCACCTCCGTCCCCGGACGTTTCATCTGCGTCTCAACCTGGCAATCGGGTCGGGTATGATCGGGCATCCATCGGGGATCGGCTGGAAACGATTCTTTTTTTAGAGGAGCAGATATCCTTCGTTAAAGGACACTCGGTCGTATCCTTAAGGGATTGGTTGGAGATGCTTTAAAAACACTTGAGCATTGCTACTTGCAGATGTCGAAGAGCGCAACACTCAAGCACCAAATACAACGAGCATCCAAGGCACGTCGAGGCACTAGCTTGATACGGAATGGATGTTTGAGTGAGGGTGACATCTTGTACTGGTGGTACAACACCCTCCCGCTCTCAAGCCGATGAGGGGTCCTACCCTCTCACCTTTGGTCGAAAGGCAACATGTCGTTGGACTTGAGAGACACTCACCCCAGAGTTGGAGAGGTGCCAAACTTGAGACCGAGAGCATCCACAGATCATGATCACTGTGGTAATGAGAGAACGCCACATTAGCCACACCACCGCGCCCCGTCGATCATCTGAGAGCCACAGGAAAGCCACCGGACGCGAACACACATGAAGGGGAAGCAGGCCATTGTGTTGTCCGTGTGGGATGACTTTGGCAACAACTATGTTTTCTTGAGCGCCGCCACCCCTTCCCCCTCGCATCCACCCAAGGAGGCCACCGGCGCCGGGCATACTCGGTTGGACGCCGGTATCTGTCGCGGCAAGGCCCTTGTACCCCTGGTTCCGAGGCTGGGGACTCCAGAATTTTGGACGGTGACCTAGGTAGTTGAGGCGACTGCGCCCTTGCGATGGGCGTTGTTCGTTATATGGTCGAGTTGCTCGACCACTCGGGTGGTGAGACGACTGATTTGTCCCAGAGCAATTCTTCCTATCACATACGAGGTTTGGTCTCTCCCTTCGACTATATTTCCCCTGACGTATCCAACTGGCATTAGCTCTATGTCGTCGGATCCGGACCAGATGGGTGACTGGTGATGTAGCTAGGGACTAGAGGAAACCCTAGGTTGGCTTGTACGACCCGACGGCGGTGACACCATCGAACGCCGTCCTTTCTTCAAGGAGGCGCGTCTGAGGTCCTTTCTTCCAGAATTCCTACTCTTCGATAAGTAGCACCAAGATAGTTTTTTAGACTCAACAATGGTCATTTTTGGGGCTCCAAGGGTAGGTTCTGGCTGTGATACCAACTAGTAGCTGTTACAAATATGTCTTAGAGGCAATAATAAATTAGTTATTGTTATATTTCCTTGTTTATAATAATCGTTTATTATCCATGCTAGAATTGTACTGATTGAAAACTCAAATACATGTGTGGATACATAGACAACACACTATCCCTAGTGAGCCTCTAGTTGACTAGCTCGTTGATCAAATATGGTCAAGGTTTCCTGGCCATAGAAATGATATGTCGTTTGATAACGGGATCACATCATTAGGAGAATGATGTGATGGACAAGACCCAAATTATAAACGTAGCATATGATCGTGTCAGTTTATTGCTACTGTTTTCTGCATGTCAATGTATCTGTTCCTATGACAATGAGATCATGCAACTCCCGGACACCGGAGGAATACCTTGTGTGTATCAAACATCGCAACGTAACTGAGTGACTATAAAGGTGCTCTGTAGGTATCTCCGAAGGTGTTTGTTGGCTCGGCGTGAATCAAGACTGGGATTTGTCACTCCATGTGACGGAGAGATATCTCGGGGCCCACTCGGTAATACAACATCACAACAAGCCTTGCAAGCAATTTGACTAAGGAGTTAGTTACAGGATCTTGTATTACGGAAGGAGTAAAGAGACTTGCTGGTAACGAGATTGAACTAGGTATAGAGATACCGACGATCGAATCTCGGGCAAGTAACATACCGATGGACAAAGGGAACAACATACGGGATTAACTGAATCCTTGACATAGAGGTTCGACTGATAAAGATCTTCGTAGAATATGTAGGAGCCAATATGAGCATCCAGGTTCCGCTATTGGTTATTGATTGGAGAGTGTCTCAGGTCATGTTCGCATAGTTCTCGAACCCGCAGGGTCTGCACACTTAAGGTTCGGTGACGTTTCGGTATAGTTGAGTTATGTATGTTGGTGACCGAAGGTTGTTCGGAGTCCTGGATGAGACCCCAGACGTCACGAGGAACTCTGGAATGGTTCGGAGGTAAAGATTGATATATAGGAAGTCCTCTTTTGGTCTCTCGAAAAGTTTCGGGCTCATCGATAGTGTACCGGGAGTGCCGGGAGGGTTCCGGGGGACCACCGGGATGGATGTGACGACCCAAGGGCTTCATGGGCTATGAGAGGAGGCAGACCAGCCCCTGGTATGTTGGCCGAAGCCTCCCCTAAGGGCCCATGCGGCTGGAGTGGAGGGATAAGGCAAAATGCCAAAAGGTGGAAAGTGTTTCCAAATTAGGAAGGAGTCCTAATAGGATTCCACCTCCCACAAGATTCCTCCCTTGTTTGGTTCGGCTGCCTCCTCTCCCCTTCCTCCTATATATATTGAGGGATTTTGAGGGCAGCCCCTAACCCTAATTGCCACGTGCTCCCTCTCTTTCCCTCTTGATTTGTTTCTCCTCTAGTTTAATTCAGTAGTGCTTAGGCGAAGCCCTGCTAGTTTAGTTCACCACCACCACCACCATGTCGTTGTGCTGGAGAACTCGTCACCTCTCTGCCCCTCTTGCTGGATCAAGAAGGCGGAGATCGTCATCAAGCTGTACGTGTGTTGAACGAGGAGGTGTCGTCCGTTTGGCACTAGATCGGGATGGATCGTGATGGGATCGCGGGACGGCTCGTGATGAGATCGCGGGACGGGCTGCGATTTGGATCGCGGAGATGTTCCACTACATCAACCGCGTTATATACGCTTTTGCTTAGCGATCTACAAGGGTATGTAGATTCACTCTCCCCTTTCGTAGATGATCATCACCATGGATAGGTATCGCGTGCGCGTAGGAATTTTTTTGTTTCCCATGCGACGTTCCTCAAAGTAACACCCAACATGCAATCCTAGCTTCATTGAAGTTTTTGCAATCTCCGCTAAGAATAAAAACACGTATTGATTGCCCCAACATATGACTTCATAACATATGAAAGGTCATATGTTGGTAACAAGATGGACACCACAACAAATAACAATTACTCATGAATAGAAGATATTACGAATGAGAATTGATCATACTTATGTTAATACATAAATACGTCACCACTTAGAGGTCAACATGCCCAGGTTTCTGGTATGGGGCGCCGAAGGTGGGAGCTTTGGGTGGCTCTAGTTCTTGAGTAGAAGCGATGTACCAATGTTTGGCTTCGATGTTGGTGTCCCTCCTTCTTTCATGAGCGATGTCCCTGACGGTTGGGTAGCTCCTTTTCCCAGCAGAATGAACACTACACCTACTAGAATGATATGTCGGTGCGTCACTATTGTCGCTCCCATATCGGAGTCGGGATGAATTTCTCGATGATAGCCGAGAAGTCTTCATGCATATGACTCTAAGAACTAAAGTCCCGAAGGAACCCTTAAATGGAGGTGAAGAACCTTATATAAAATACCACCATCGCGTACACACGAGAGGAAACCCTAATGTCACTGTCCCAAGGATCCAATAAGAATCTACACCTAGGCTTCGTCTTATCCATCCCGGCGGATTAACTTGAGGAAGATTGGAGCCCGGAAGACCGACTCAACAATCAAGCACCGCCATTCGCCGGAGATGTCGCCTCTACGAGGACTAATTTTTGAACTTATTTACTAGTTGAAGCCAATGCAGCAGGATTTCCGTCCCTATTATCAATCACCTGGATGGTAGGTAGAGTGGAGGCAAATCCTCGGATTCAAAGACGAAGATCAGGAGAGTATTTTGCCCTCATAGCCTCGTGGGAGGGAAAAGGACGAGATAGCCCATCCACAAAGAGAATATATTCGGTGCTCCTGGAGCATGTACGACGCTACCTTGGTCGTTCGATCATGATCATCACATGTTGTGCACCAATGTGTCATTTCGAAAATGTTCGGAGGGGGGGGGGGGAGGGTGTGCTATTCATGCATGATTTGCCTTTTTTGCTTTTCAGTGTGTATTGAATTTTGATTCGAAAATTTTAGAAACTGCACATTCATGTGATGTGGACATCCACAAATTTTTGAACATTTAAAATTGAATTATTCGAAATGGTATCATGGCAGCATTTAGGATGTGGTATCACTAGATATTCACGCTCTGTCCATAGTCGACCCTTGTCTCCAACGGAGACTGATTAAGGCCCTGTTTGGTACCACTCAGATTATATAATCCAGTTTTTATAATCTATTTTGTCTTCAAACAGGACAAATTATGGTGTAGATTATAAAAACTAGATGGACAGATTATTAAAAACTCATAATCTACTCTACCCCAGCTAAAATCAGATTATGAATTGCTAATGACCCATTATCCTTGTAAAGTTGAAGATAATTACATTCCTGCCACCGACACCCTCCTCTTTAAAAAAACAAAGGGCAGACAAGTCATTATGCAATGTAAGACCTGGATTACAGTTTATATAATCTGGCCTCCATACATGATCACCTAGATTATTTTATAAACCAGATTATATAATCTATCTTTATAATTCAGATTATCATAATCTATTATGATTCCAAACAGAGCCTAAACAAGTCGGTGCGCACAAAGGCCGTTCGACAGAGTACGTTGTAGTCTCAAGTGACAACTGACGGAGAACCTAACACATGCGAATCGTGTGCATGAACAACACCGGCGCCTCTACTAATCATGAATAACGAACAGCCCGTACAATTCCCCGGCTGTTTTTGTGCCTAATTGTTGGATTATCTACCAGCATCTTGCGAGATTTCATGACGGCAGGTGCAATGCAGCCAAAGGAAAATACCAACCAAACACTGCACGAACAATGACAGCAGCCTAAACATGTGTAGTTAGTGTGTGCACAAACACCAAAACTAGGACCACTGGCAATAAAGTACTCCCTCCGTTCCTAAATATAAAGTCTTTATACAGATTTCACTAGTGAATTACATACAGATGTATATAGATATACTTTAGAGTATACATTTAATCATTTTGCTCCGTATGTAGACACCTAATGAAATTGCTTAAAAGATTATATTTAGGAACAGAGGAAGTAAGAAATAATAAATCTGTCGTGCATGTGATGTGAAGAAAAATGTGTGCCATACACTTCACCGAAAATATCAAGATAAATATGAAGAAACTGAAGCACTACCTCCAATTCTCACTCAAATAGATGTATCTACCATTGAAATATATATTTCTTTAACTGGGAATAGCCAAAACCGGAAAGCTAGAAAAAGAGAAGAAGCGAGTTTGAAGCAACATCAAAAACCCTGTTTGCACATTTATCAGGACAACGGACCATTGGGGTAAAAACCTGATGTCACCCAAACCACACTACTAGCAACTACTCCCTCCGTACCTAAATATAAGTCTTTTAAGATATTTCACTAGGTGTCTACATACGAAGCAAAATGAATGAATCTATACTCTAAAGTATGTCTATATACATCCGTATGTGGTTCATTAGTGAAACTCGTAGAAAGACTTATATTTAGGAACGGAGGGAGTACAAAGCACTATGATTAGATACATCTATTTCAACGACGATTAATATGAATCAGAGAGAGTAGTATTACTGAAGACTGCGTCGTTCATGTGATGGACGGAACACCACTGTTTGAAAGCGCGTGCTGTGCATACATACATCCATGCAATGGCGATGGCTGGGCGACATGAAACCAGCGGGGCAGAGGCACCTAACACGAGCTCCTCCGAAGCTGACCCGCCCGATCACCACAACGGATGAGCTAATTTTTAAGCTTTGCGGTGCTGCACTGTACGGTGGCACCTAATCCATCGTGCACCCGCAGACAGGCCCGGATAGAAAAGGGGAGGGGGGGCAGGCAGGATGAGATTCTCTCATTTCATTCCTCGGGTCCATGTCCAACCCCAAAGTCTAACTTTACTTGCATGATTATCACAACTTTATTTGCCGTCGCCAATGGCTAAGTTGTACCCAACGCCTGCAGGATCTCAGATGATTCATGGACGGGCGCGGCAGTCAACACGGCCTGATGTGTTCGGCGGACTGAATGTCTGGACACCGGAAGAGTAAATTAGTGTCATGCATAATTGCCTGATGGAGTAGTATATTGCTTACCAGCTAACTACTATTCTGGTTAACCAGCTGCAGTCAGCTTGGTGGGAATTAAAAGCATACCCCCCCCCCCCCCCTATTTCAGGCTTCTTTTGCAGAAAATTACGAGGTCACTAATCCTTAACAAAAATCACGGTGCATTCAGTAAAATTTCTGCAAAAGGCACTGATCGGTTGATTTGGCACTGAATGTTTAAGATAGTTGAATCTTTATTTTGGTAAAGTAAGTGTTAACTGAATTTTGAAGTGAGTCTTTAACTGAATATTTAACTCAAATGAATGTTCAAGTTAACTGAATATTTAACTTAACAAAATCTTGAATTTAACTGAAGGGAGATGGTAACTGTGGAGTAGTACAATGGGTATATGAGGATTGGACAGATCATCTGCAGAATGCTCTTCACAAACTCTGCCTTATGTATGAGGATAGCCAACATTCTAATAGGATTGCTTGCGTGGATCATTCAGCTAATGTCCACAATATCACAGAAGAGAAGAAACAGTTGTAGGGAACTTATGAAAAGCTTGTTGAAGATGTGAACAACCTGCCGGATTCCCAGGATAACCTTCCACAACAACCCGATGTACTGCATAATTTGAAGAATGGCTTAGAGGAGGAGAATAATACTATCCATGTGGATAAGGGCATTGGACATGTGAATGAGCAACTGGTTGTAAAGGATGCTGAGATCACTAAGTCGAAGGCTGTAGTTGACCGGTTGAAGTTCATTCATGTTGCTCAAGGCAATGTCATGAGGAATTTGAAGTTCAATCATCTTAAAGAGAAGGAAAGGATGAGCTGTGATAATAGGACTTTGAAGTTTTGCTTTGCTGACTTGAAGAAAGAGAAGGAGAAGTTGATCATTGAGAATAAGAACGTCGATTGCTGCATTGCTAAGCTGACCAAAGATAATATGACTCTTGAGTGTTGTGTTGCAGACCTGAAGAAATCAGGTGAAAAAAAACAAGAGGAAGCTGAAGGAGATAATGCCCATTTGTGATGAAGATTAATTAGATGATCTGACCTTGTTGGAACTGACCATGTGGGTCATTATGTTTACTTACGATCATTAAACTATGGATTGTAATGTTTGAACACTATGCATTTTAATGTTTGATTATGCATTTTAATGTTTGAACTATGGAATGTAATGTTTCAACTATGAATGTTGTATGAGGAATGATGTGTGTGTGTGTGTGTGTGTGTGTGTGTGTTTGATTATTTATGTCTTTGATAAAGGTGGTCATTTTAGGTTTTATCAATGTCGAGCCACCACGAAAGACCAAAGCGGGTCATTTTAGGTTTTGTCGATGTCAAGTCACCACAAATGACAAAAGATGCTCATTTTAGGTTTTATCGATGTTGAGCCACCACAAATGACCAAAGATGCTCATTTTAGGTTTTGTCGATCTCGAGCCACCACAAATGACAAAAGTGGTTATTTAAGGTTTTGTGGTTCTTGAGCTAGCACAAAAGACCAAAGAGGCTCATTTTAGGTTTTGTCGACGTCGAGCCACCACAAATGACCAAATATGTTCGCTTTAGGTTTTGTCGATGTCGAGCCACCACAAATGACCAAATATGTTTGTTTTAGGTTTTGTCGATGTCGAGCCACCACAAATGACCAAATATGTTCATTTTAGGTTTTTTCGATGTCGAGCCACCACAAATGACCAAAGATGTTTATTTTAGGTTTTGTCGATGTCGAGCCACCTCAAATGGCCAAAGAGGCTCATTTTAGGTTTTGTCATTGTCGAGCCACCACAAATGACAAAAGTGGCCATTTTAGGTTTTGTTAATGCCGAGCCACTACAAATGACAAAAGTGGAGGTCATCTCATCTGGCCATATGGATGTGTAGAAGGAAATCTTCTATCCACACGGCGGGGTCTGCTGTTCCGTCGCATTGTTCTGTGTTCGTAAGTTTAAACCCTTCCGGAAATTGGTGTTGCATGACCTCATTTGTAAAGCACAGTGGGTAGGCGGCGCTTCTGACCCGAGCTATATTGTGTCGGAAATCGGTTGTTGGTTGTGTGCGGTACGGTTCCCGATCTCGGTTGGTGTGGGTAACCGAGGTTGGTCTCAATCCCATCGAGTCGGAGAGTATGTTCTAGATCCATACATGGACCAGTTGCGACCTGTTTTGTTGTCCAGGCCGTGTCGTAGGTCGTGTCTGCTCCTGGGTTGCACATGTTCCTTTCCTTTCTTGTGGGGAGGCTCGGGTCTATACTCGGCTTCTCCGGTCGCTTTATCGCGCCCTCTGGGTGGGCGGTCGGGCTCATCGTACTTTGTGTGCCTAGGAGACACGGGCTGCGGGGCCTCGTCATCGAACTGAGGCACCAGGCCACGCGTCGGCGTGGGTAGCTGTTGTTTTCATTCGGCCACTCAGTGCCATATCCTTCTTCGGCTGCCAGTACTTTCCTCCATCTATTGTTGATCGTGTCTTGTTCGGCCTGGAGTGTTGCTGCTTCGCTTGTAGGCTGTGGGCGGAAGCTATAAGCTGTTGCCTGAACCGTTCCTGACCCTTAAGGTCCTGGGGAACTATGAAATCTTCGGCCTCTAGGATGTCTTCCGCGTCGACACGGGGGTAGTTGTCGTCATGTGTCATCGGGATCGTCGAGATCGCTCTAGCCCTCGGGCTTGTTCGGGTCCTTCGGTGGCTGCTCGGGAGATCCGAGGTTGTCATGGTCCTTCGGGGTTATGTTTTCCCCTGTGCCCTGTATGGTCTTCCTTCTCTTGTTCGCCTTGGCCCGCTTACGCTGCCTTCGGTGCTTTGATGGCTCCTCCCCGAACTTATCGGCGTTTTGTTTGGGGGTATGATCGCCATTGCCGTCGGATGTGTCCATCATGTAGACGTCATAGGTGGAGATGGTAGTCCACTGCCCGGTATTAACAGGGGCGGGGTCATCGGCCTCATCATCCATTTCTTCAACCTCCTCGGAGGTGTAATCCAACATGTCGGTTAAGACTTCAACTATGGCTACCAAGTGGGTGGTGGGTGGGCCGTAAAAGTCCTCATAATTCGCATTCAGACCGATCCGAGTATATGATGGGCTCAAGCCGTCCGTGATCTTGAACGACCGGATCCGATCGAGCGTCTCATTTAACCTCGAGAGGTTATCCTAATCGATCTCTTGATGGTTTTGGAGTTCACCTCCCTGGCTTCCACGAGGGGCGTGTGTTCGGCAATGGTTGTTTGCTGTGGCCCGGACACTGAGGTCGGGTCCGGGCTCAAAGTCGTCTCTTCGACAAAGAGGGAACCAAGGGCATGACTAGGGAAGAGACCCGAAGTCAAGGCTTCGGGATTTTGGAGCTCATCGGACGAAACCGTGACCTTAGCGGGGAAAAGATCGCCCCAGGAGTCCCAAACCTTATCTCCTGACCGGGGACGAAGCATCCGATTCTGCCGAGGCGGCCGGTCGGGTCGGCCCGCAGCATGAAGCTGCCGAACGCGAGAACCTGCCCGGGGATGAAGATGTCCCCGTTGCTGATTCGATCACTCATGATTAAGCGAGCCATCAATCCTTCTGGTGATCTCACAGAGGAACTCTCAATGAAAGCACCAATGTCAGTGTGAAAACCTGCGGATCTCGGGTAGGGGGTCCCGAGCTGTGGACCTTGGATCGATGGGTTACAGTGGACGAAGGAGACAGTGTTTACCCAGGTTCGGGCCCTCTTGAGGAGGTAAAACCCAACGTCATGCTTGATTATGTCGACGTGTATGATAATTACAGAGTTGATCTACCTCGAGATCATATGAGATAAAACCTAGATGAGTCAACTTGCCTATACGGATGAAACCCTCTGGTTTATATAGACACCACGGGTTCCTAGGGTTACATACAACCGACCTCCAACCGGGGACAGATGCGCCGATCTAGCCAACTTAACTTGGATGACAAGCCAGTCTTCGGAGGTTTCCTTCCTGAACATGAGGTCGTCACATAATCCGGTCTTCAACAACACGACCCATTAGGTCGGCCTATAAGAGATGAGCCCACCATACTAGGACCCTTTAGTCCTGGACTCCCTCAACCGCCGCTGCAAAACCTCCCCTCCGCTGATGTGTGGCCAAATGGGCTTTAATGGCTGGCAATGTTAGCATTGCATGCTAACAAAAAGCAGTTGCATACAGGTCATATCATAATTCTAACTTTGGATAGAAGAGGGGCAGGTCCATCAGCCGAAGATCGCAACTTGATGACACTCACAAAACAAATCTAGCAGCGAAAGCCCCGCCCCTTGATTTTCCATGTCAAATTGATGTCTCATGACCCACCATAACACTAGTAATTTATATATATAAATTTAGGGTTGAATATCACAAACAAATATTTCTCAAAACGGAGTCGTAAACAAAGTTTAGGGTGGAGATATCAGGAGGAAATGGAATGCAACCGGCCTGATGTAGCCAGGTAGGTACCGCTGCTTGCCGGTTCTCGCAACCAATAAGGAACACAAAAGAATATACATAACTGTAACGACTAAGATGCGGCTCTTTCCTTATTTGGGGGAGAGGCCTCAAAAGGGGAAAGGGGCGCATCTCAGCGTTTCGCAAGCAAGATAACATTGACATTACATAAATAGAGATATGAGTATAAGATTCGTCTTACACTCGCCACAAACTACATTACAATCCACACAAGCATTCATTGTTCATACATAAGACAGGGTCTGACTACGGACAAGATAAACGGCAAAATCATCCTATCCCGTCTTGCTAGTCCCACGATCACGACCATGCGCCTCTAGTCCTCGGGATACGTCACATACGGTCTGCCACTGCCTTCGTCGAACTCCCTCCTTAGTTGGGTATCCTCGGGAACATCTGTAACGGGGGTACATGTACCTGTGGGTGTTTGTAGTATACTGTGAGCCACGAGGACTCAGCAATCTCATGACCTTGGTATCGAGTCTAACTAAGTTAATGGGTGAGGTAGGGTTAAGTGTTTGAGTTTGCAGCATCCTAAGCATATATGGTGGCTAACTTGAAGAGCAAAAATAAATATGGTGGTCTACGTAAAACGGTCGAATACTAGAATGAGCACCAAGTGATCCTGAACACCTACTTACGTCATTTATAACCCCACAGTGTTCTCGATCATAGAAGGAGCTCTGAAAGAAACAGTCACGGTTACGCACTCAGTTGGCAAGTTTTATTTGAATTACTTTAAGTTATCTAGAACCGGATGTTAACAAAATATCCATGTTTGCCACATAATCGCGGACACGTCTTTCCAAATGATCAAACCCTGCAGGGGTGCTCCAACTAGTCCATCACAAATTACCACATGCCTCATAGTAATCCTCTACCACGAAACTCGTGATCTCGTCGGATTCCTTAGTGGAAAACCTCAACTCTGGGAAGACCCAAAGTCTCATCAGAATCCCCATGCGCAAGATATATTGCTAAGGTAAGACAAGTCCAGCAAGACCTCCCGATGTGTCGACGAACCCGATAGGAGTCGCGTATCTCGTTCTCAGGACACGAAGGATGAGCTATGGTTACCACGCCAAAACCCGAGTTGCCCCGGGGAGCGTTAATAAGCTGTTCTGGGTTGGACCAACACTCATGAGGAGCACTGGCCCGGGTTGTAGATTAATTCCTCGGGGTAGCTATTCTTTATGCTTTTTATTAAGTTATTAGAAAATTAACACCAAAGATGGGTCCTGCCAGACAAACCTTAACACTAAATGATTTATCAAGGGGGTCCCCATAACAACCCCGAACGTGTTAGGAGCGCTCAGTTATGGAAATAAACACCGGTAGACAAAACTAAGGCGGCAACAGCGGAACAAATCACCCGGCAAAAGGCTAGGCCTTCTGCTATTTACCAAGTATATAGGCACATTAATTAAATAAAAATTAAATATGATGATATCAAATTGCCCATGTTATCACATGGACTAACTGGCACCTGCAACTAGCAACACTAACAATTAGTGGTTGAGCAAGCCTAACTTAGCCAGACAATATTTGCTAGGAGGGGAGGTGTTTGAGGTTTCATGGCAATGTTTGATGGCCTATATATCATGTGGTAGGCAACGGAGATGTAACGATAGAAACGAATCACTAAGCAAAACAAAGCTAGAAACGGTGTCAAGGTCACAATCATCTTGCCTGTGATTTCTTCAGAGTGGAACTGATCCTGATCTTCCTGCATGAACTCACCGGACTCTTCGAACTCGTTTCTGGCCCCAGAAGCTACCCAAAAGAAACAAGCAGGAAATAAATACCAGCCAAATGATGATGCCACAGACATAATGATGCATGCAAGCACAACCTTTGACCATGCACATGAACTAACCTACACAGATAAAGTTATTGCCACCTCACCACAAGGAGTCTTTCTACAAAAATGCCCAAATCCAGATTCCAGTACCACCATTGAATTTCTTGGGATTTTCTACCCCAAATCCATATATCATACTACCCATGTTGCATTCAGAAAAACACCACAAACAATAAAATAAAATTGGCACAGAATCAATCCACAACTATGTCAAGAACATGGATGTTCTTGAGCTTGCCCTATTTGGCAAGTCCATATCTGGACATATTCCAGAAATGGAAATATTTCTAATTATCACATAAAAAACACAAACAATAAAATAAACAGAAATAAAAATAATAAGGAGGGGGGACCCACCTGGCAGTGGTCAGGGCCCCCTCACTGGATGACACGTGGCCCCGTGTGGCCCACTGTTAGCCCCCCCCCACACACACAACACCAGCACACACACTGATACGTCTCAAACGTATCTATAATTTTTGATGGTTTCATGCTGTTATCTTGTCATCTTTGGATGTTTTATGTATCTTTTATATCTTTTTTGGGACTAACTTATTAATTCAGTGCCAAGTGCCAGTTCCTGTTTTTTGTGTGTTTTTGGCTCTTTTCAGATCTGATTTTGGAACGGAGTCCAAATGGAATAAAATCCCCGAAATAATTTTTTCCCGAATGGAAGAAGATCGGGGGGCTTGAGGGCCAAGCCAGGAGAGCCACAGGGGGCCCACAAGCCCTATAGCCGCCACCAGGGGCGGCGGCTAGCAGGCTTGTGGCCTCCCTGGTGCCCCCCTGACCTAGCTCCTTCGCCTATATATTCCCTAAAATACAGAAAAAATCAGGGAATCCACGAAAACACTTTTCCGCCGCCGCAAGCTTCCGTTTCCCCGAGATCTCATCTGGAGACCCTTCCCGGTGCCCTGCCGGAGGGGACTTTGGAGTTGGAGGGCTTCTACATCATCATCATCGCCCCTCCAATGACTCGTGAGTAGTTCACTTCAGACCTACGGGTCCGTAGTTAGTAGCTAGATGGCTTCTTCTCTCTTGGATCTTCAATACAAAGTTCTCCATGATCTTCATGGAGATCTATCCGATGTAATCCTCTTTGGCGGTGTGTTTGTCGAGATCCGATGAATTGTGGATTTGTGATCAGATTATCTATGATATATATCTGAGTCTTTGCTGATTTCTTATATGCATGATTTTATATCCTTGTAAGTCTCGCCGAGTCTTGGGTTTTGTTTGCCAACTAGATCTATGATTCTTGCAATGGGAGAAGTGCTTGGTTTTGGGTTCATACCATGTGGTGACCTTTCCCAGTGACAGAAAGGGCAGCAAGGCACACATCGTGTAGTTGCCATCAAGGGTAACAAGATGGGCTTTGTCGTAGATATGAGATTGTCCATCTACATCATGTCATCTTGCTTAAGGCGTTACTCTGTTCTTTTGGACTTAATACACTAGATGCATGCTGGATAGCGGTCGACGTGTGGAGTAATAGTAGTAGATGCAGAAAGTATCGGTCTACTTGTTTTGGACGTGATGCCTATAGATATAATCATTGCCATAGATGACGTCATGACTTTGCGCGGTTCTACCAATTGCTCGACAGTAATTTGTTCACCCACCGTCTACTTGCTTTCATGAGAGAAGCCACTAGTGAACACTACGGCCCCCGGGTCTATTCACACCTATCATTTCCACTTTCGCTTTTACTTTGCTTTGTTACTTTGTTGCTTTCAGTTCTCACTTGGTAAACAATCTATAAGGGATTGACAACCCCTTCATAGCGTTGGGAGCAAGCCTTTTGTGTTTGTGCAGGTACTTGTGATACTCCTTCATTGGATCGATACCTTGGTTCTCGAAACCGAGGGAAATACTTACCACCGCTGTGCTACATCACCCTTTCCGCTTCGAGGGAACACCAATGCAAGGCTCCAATGCCACGAGGGAATCATTTGCATATTTGCCAAGGAAGTACCTAAAGGCGTAGCCGTAGCAGAAGGATTCCTGGTGCCGTTGCTGAGGAGTATCAAGACAAGAATAGTCTCCCGTCAGCACGTGTTTCTGGCGCCGTTGGAAGGTCTTTTGTTGCAGTAGCACACACCACATAGTTAAATAAAAAGAGGCCAGGGGTATTCGAACCCACGACCCCCCTGGTGGAGGCGCGACGCCGGAGCCACTCGGCTAGGAGGGTGGTCTGAACCAGAAGCGGTTAGTGTTGGGGAACGTCGCATGGGAAACAAAAATTTTCCTACGCGCACGAAGACCTATCATGGTGATGTCCATCTATGAGAGGGGATGAGTGATCTACGTACCCTTGTAGATCGTACAGCAGAAGCGTTAGAGAACGCGGTTGATGTAGTGGAACGTCCTCACGTCCCTCGATCCACCCCGCGAACAATCCCGCGATCAGTCCCACGATCTAGTACCGAACGGACGGCACCTCCGCGTTCAGCACACGTACAGCTCGACGATGATCTCGGCCTTCTTGATCCAGCAAGAGAGACGGAGAGGTAGAAGAGTTCTCCGGCAGCGTGACGGCGCTCCGGAGGTTGGTGATGATCTTGTCTCAGCAGGGCTCCGCCCGAGCTCCGCAAAAACACGATCTAGAGGAAAAACTATGGAGGTATGTGGTCGGGCAGCCGTGAGAAAGTCGTCTCAAATCTGCCCTAAAAGCCCCATATATATAGGAGGAGGGAGGGGGACCTTGCCTTGGGGTCCAAGGGATCCCCAAGGGGTCGGCCGAGCCAGGGGGGAGGACTCTCCCCCCCCCAAACCGAGTCCTACTTGGTTTGGTGGGAGGGAGTCCTTCCCCCTTCCCACTTCTTCCTCTTTTTTTTTCCTTTGATTTTTCTCTCTTGGCGCATAGGGGATTGGTGGGCTGTCCCACCAGCCCACTAAGGGCTGGTGTGACCCCCCCAAATGCCTATGGGCTTCCCCGGAGTGGGTTGCCCCCCCTCCGGTGAACTCCCGGAACCCATTCGTCATTCCCGGTACATTCCCGGTAACTCCGAAAACCTTCCGGTAATCAAATGAGGTCATCCTATATATCAATCTTCGTTTCCGGACCATTCCGGAAACCCTCGTGACGTCCGTGATCTCATCCGGGACTCCGAACAACATTCGGTAACCAACCATATAACTCAAATACGCATAAAACAACGTCGAACCTTAAGTGTGCAGACCCTGCGGGTTCGAGAACTATGTAGACATGACCCGAGAGACTCCTCGGTCAATATCCAATAGCGGGACCTGGATGCCCATATTGGATCCTACATATTCTACGAAGATCTTATCGTTTGAACCTCACTGCCAAGGATTCGTATAATCCCGTATGTCATTCCCTTTGTCCTTCGGTATGTTACTTGCCCGAGATTCGATCGTCAGTATCCGCATACCTATTTCAATCTCGTTTACCGGCAAGTCTCTTTACTCGTTCCGTAATACAAGATCCCGCAACTTACACTAAGTTACATTGCTTGCAAGGCTTGTGTGTGATGTTGTATTACCGAGTGGGCCCCGAGATACCTCTCCGTCACACGGAGTGACAAATCCCAGTCTTGATCCATACTAACTCAACTAACACCTTCGGAGATACCTGTAGAGCATCTTTATAGTCACCCAGTTACGTTGCGACGTTTGATACACACAAAGCATTCCTCCGGTGTCAGTGAGTTATATGATCTCATGGTCATAGGAATAAATACTTGACACGCAGAAAAACAGTAGCAACAAAATGACACGATCAACATGCTACGTCTATTAGTTTGGGTCCAGTCCATCACGTGATTCTCCTAATGACGTGATCCAGTTATCAAGCAACAACACCTTGTTCATAATCAGAAGACACTGACTATCATCGATCAACTGGCAAGCCAACTAGAGGCATGCTAGGGACGGTGTTTCGTCTATGTATCCACACATGTAAATGAGTCTTCATTCAATACAATTATAGCATGGATAATAAACTATTATCTTGATACAGGAATTATAATAATAACTATACATTTATTATTGCCTCTAGGGCATAATTCCAACAGTCTCCCACTTGCACTACAGTCAATAATCTAGCCCTCACATCACCATGTGAATTACATTGTAATAAATCTAACACCCATACAGTTCTGGTGTCGATCATGTTTTGGCCGTGGAAGAGGTTTAGTCAGCGGGTCTGCTACATTCAGATCCGTGTGCACTTTGCATATATTTATGTCCTCCTCCTCGACGTAGTCGCGGATGAGGTTGAAGCGTCGTTTGATGTGTCTGGTCTTCTTGTGAAACCTTGGTTCCTTTGCTAAGGCAATGGCACCAGTGTTGTCACAGAACAAGGTTATTGGATCCAGTGCACTTGGCACCACTCCAAGATCCGTCATGAACTGCTTCATCCAGACACCCTCCTTAGCCGCCTCCGAGGCAGCCATGTACTCCGCTTCACATGTAGAATCTGCTACGACGCTTTGCTTGGAACTGCACCAGCTTACTGCACCCCCATTAAGAATAAATACGTATCCGGATTGCGACTTAGAGTCGTCCGGATCTGTGTCAAAGCTTGCATCGACGTAACCTTTTACGGCGAGCTCTTCGTCACCTCCATACACGAGAAACATCTCCTTAGTCCTTTTCAGGTACTTCAGGATATTCTTGACTGCCGTCCAGTGATCCACTCCTGGATTACTCTGGAACCTACCTGCCATACTTATGGCCAGGCTAACATCCGGTCTAGTGCACAACATTGCATACATGATAGAGCCTACGGCTGAAGCATAGGGGACGAAGCGCATATGCTCTCTATCTTCATCAGTTGCTGGGCACTGAGTCTTACTCAATCTCGTACCTTGTAACACTGGCAAGAACCCTTTCTTGGACTGTTCCATTTTGAACCTCTTCAAAACTTTATCAAGGTATGTGCTTTGTGAAAGTCCTATCAGGCGTTTTGATCTATCCCTATAGATCTTAATGCCTAGAATGTAAGCAGCTTCTCCTAGGTCCTTCATAGAGAAACTTTTATTCAAGTAACCTTTTACGCTCTCCAAAAGCTCTACGTTGTTTCCAATCAGTAATATGTCATCCACATATAATATTAGAAACGCCACAGAGCTCCCACTCACTTTCTTGTAAATACAAGATTCTCCAACCACTTGTATAAACCCAAATGCTTTGATCACCTCATCAAAGCGCTTGTTCCAACTCCGAGATGCTTGCACCAGTCCATAAATGGATCGCTGGAGCTTGCACACCTTGTCAGCATTTTTAGGATCGACAAAACCTTCGGGTTGCATCATATACAACTCTTCCTTAAGGAAACCGTTAAGGAACGCCGTTTTGACATCCATCTGCCAGATTTCATAATCGAAAAATGCAGCTATTGCTAACATGATTCTGACAGACTTAAGCATCGCTACGGGTGAGAAAGTCTCATCGTAGTCAACCCGTGGAACTTGTGAAAAACCCTTTGCCACAAGTCGAGCTTTATAAACGGTCACATTACCGTCAGCGTCCGTCTTCTTCTTAAAGATCCATTTGTTCTGAATAGCCTTGCGGCCCTCAGGCAGTATCTCCAAAGTCCACACTTTGTTCTCATACATGGATCCTATCTCGGATTTCATGGCTTCTAGCCATTTGTTGGAATCTGGGCCCACCATTGCTTCTTCATAATTTGCAGGTTCATTGTTGTCTAACAACATGATTGACAAGACGGGATTACCGTACCACTCTGGAGCAGTGCGTGATCTCGTCGACCTGCGTGGTTCAACAGAAACTTGAACTGGAGTTTCATGATCATCATCATTAACTTCCTCCTCAACCGGCGTCGCAATGACAGAGGTTTCCCCTTGCCCTGCGCCACCATCCAAAGGGATGAGAGGTTCGACAACCTCGTCAAGTTCTATCTTCCTCCCACTCAATTCTCTCGAGAGAAACTCCTTCTCGAGAAAAGTTCCGTTCTTAGCAACAAACACTTTGCCCTCGGATTTGAGATAGAAGGTGTACCCAACTGTCTCTTTTGGGTAACCTACGAAGACGCATTTTTCCGCTTTGGGTTCCAGCTTTTCAGGCTGAAGCTTTTTGACATAAGCATCACATCCCCAAACTTTAAGAAACGACAACTTTGGTCTTTTGCCATACCACAGTTCGTATGGTGTCGTCTCAACGGATTTTGATGGTGCCCTATTTAAAGTGAATGCAGCTGTTTCTAATGCATAACCCCAAAATGATAACGGCAAATCAGTAAGAGACATCATAGATCGCACCATCTCTAACAAAGTACGATTACGACGTTCGGACACACCATTACGCTGTGGTGTTCCAGGCGGTGTTAACTGCGAAACAATTCCACATTGTCTTAAGTGAGTACCAAACTCGAAACTCAGATATTCACCCCCACGATCAGACCGTAGGAATTTGATCTTCTTGTTACGATGATTTTCTACTTCACTCTGAAATTGCTTGAACTTTTCAAATGTTTCAGACTTGTGCTTCATCAAGTAGACATAACCATATCTACTTAAATCGTTAGTGAAGGTGAGAAAATAACGATATCCGCCGCGTGCCTCCACGCTCATCGGACCACACACATCGGTATGTATGATTTCCAATAAGTCACTTGCACGCTCCATTGTTCCGGAGAACGGAGTTTTAGTCATCTTGCCAATGAGGCATGGTTCGCACGTGTCAAGTGAATCAAAGTCAAGTGACTCCAAAAGTCCATCAGCATGGAGTTTCTTCATGCGCTTTACACCAATATGACCCAAGCGGCAGTGCCACAAAAATATGGCGCTATCATTGTTTACTCTAACTCTTTTGGTCTCAATGTTATGTATATGTGTATCGCTATCAAGATTCAATATGAACAATCCTCTCACATTCGGTGCATGACCATAAAAGATGTTACTCATAGAAATAGAACAACCATTATTCTCAGACTTAAAAGAGTAACCGTCACGCAATAAACAAGATCCAGATATAATGTTCATGCTCAACGCAGGCACTAAATAACAATGATTTAAGTTCATCACTAATCCCGATGGTAGTTGAAGTGACACGGTGCCGACGGCGATTGCATCAACCTTGGAACCGTTTCCTACGCGCATCGTCACTTCGTCTTTCGCCAGCCTTCGTCTATTCCGCAGTTCCTGCTTCGAGTTGCAAATGTGAGCAACAGAACCGGTATCGAATACCCAGGCACTACTACGAGAGCCGGTTAAGTACACATCAATAACATGTATATCAAATATACCTGATTTTTCTTTGCCCGCCTTCTTATCTGCCAGATACTTGGGGCAATTGCGCTTCCAGTGACCCATACCCTTGCAATAGAAGCACTCTGTTTCAGGCTTAGGTCCAGCCTTGGGTTTCTTCGGAGGATTGGCAACAGGCTTGCCGCTCTTCTTCGAATTGCCCTTCTTGCCTTTGCCGTTTCTCTTGAAACTAGTGGTCTTGCTCACCATCAACACTTGATGCTCTTTACGGAGTTCAGACTCTGCGACTTTCAGCATCGCAAACAACTCGCCGGGAGACTTGTTCATCCCTTGCATGTTGTAGTTCAACACAAAGCCTTTATAGCTTGGCGGCAGTGATTGGAGGATTCTGTCAGTGATAGCTTCTTGCGGGAGTTCAGTCCCCAGTTCAGCTAGACGGTTTGAGTACCCAGACATTTTGAGCACATGTTCACTGACAGATGAGTTTTCCTCCATCTTGCAAGCATAGAATTTATCGGAGGTCTCATACCTCTCGATCCGGGTGTTCTTCTGAAAGATAACTTCAACTCCTGGAACATCTCAAATGCTCCATGACGCTCAAAGCGACGTTGAAGTCCCGGCTCTAAGCCATACAAGACTGCACATTGAACTATTGAGTAGTCTCCTTACGTGCTAACCAAGCGTTCTTAATATCCTGATTAGCCGTAGCGGGTGGTTCATCTCCTAGCGCAGCATTAAGGACATAATCCTTCTTTCCAGCTTGTAACATTAGCTTAAGATTACGAGCCCAGTCTACAAAGTTGCTTCCATCATCTTTCAACTTAGCTTTCTCTAGGAACGTATTAAAATTCAGGATGACACTTGCGTGAGCCATGATCTACAACACAAATATGTTCAAAGTGGACTTAGACTATGTTCAAGATAATTAGAGTTCAACTTAATCAAATTATATGCTAAACTCCCACTCAAAAAGTACATCTCTCTAGTCATTTGAGTGGTTCATGATCCACTTACACTATCCCAAGTCCGATCATCACGTGAGTCGAGAGTAGTTTCAGTGGTAAGCATCCCTATGCTAATCATATCAACTATATGATTCATGATCGACCTTTCGGTCTCATGTGTTCCGAGGCCATGTCTGCACATGCTAGGCTCGTCAAGCTTAACCCGAGTGTTCCGCGTGCGCAACTGTTTTGCACCCGTTGTATGTGAACGTTGAGTCTATCACACCCGATCATCACGTGGTGTCTCGAAACGACGAACTGTAGCAACGGTGCACAGTCGGGGAGAACACAATTTCGTCTTGAAATTTTAGTGAGAGATCACCTCATAATGCTACCGTCGTTCTAAGCAAAATAAGGTGCATAAAAGGATTAACATCACATGCAATTCATAAGTGACATGATATGGCCATCATCACGTGCTTCTTGATCTCCATCACCAAAGCACCGGCACGATCTTCTTGTCACCGGCGCCACACCATGATCATCCATCAACGTGTTGCCATCGGGGTCGTCGTGCTACTTATGCTATTACTACTAAAGCTACATCCTAGCAAAATAGTAAACGCATCTGCAAGCACAAATATGTTAGTATAAAGACAACCCTATGGCTCCTGCCGGTTGCCGTACCATCGACGTGCAAGTCGATATTTCTATTACAACATGATCATCTCATACATCCAATATATCACATCACATCGTTGGCCATATCACATCACAATCATACCCTGCAAAAACAAGTTAGACGTCCTCTAATTTTGTTGTTGCAAGTTTTACGTGGTGACCAAGGGTATCTAGTAGGATCGCATCTTACTTACGCAAACACCACAACGGAGATATATGATTTGCTATTTAACCTCATCCAAGGACCTCCTCGGTCAAATCCGATTCAACTAAAGTTGGAGAAACCGTCACTTGCCAGTCATCTTTGAGCAAAGGGGGTTACTCGTAACGATGAAACCAGTCTCTCGTAAGCGTACGAGTAATGTCGGTCCAAGCCGCTTCAATCCAACAATACCGCGGAATCAAGAAAAGACTAAGGAGGGCAGCAAAACGCACATCACCGCCCACAAAACCTTTTGTTTTCTACTCGAGAAAAACAGCTATGCATGAACCTAGCTCATGATGCCACTGTTGGGGAACGTCGCATGGGAAACAAAAATTTTCCTACGCGCACGAAGACCTATCATGGTGATGTCCATCTACGAGAGGGGATGAGTGATCTACGTACCCTTGTAGATCGTACAGCAGAAGCGTTAGAGAACGCGGTTGATGTAGTGGAACGTCCTCACGTCCCTCGATCCGCCCCGCGAACAATCCCGCGATCAGTCCCACGATCTAGTACCGAACAGACGGCACCTCCGCGTTCAGCACACGTACAGCTCGACGATGATCTCGGCCTTCTTGATCCAGCAAGAGAGACGGAGAGGTAGAAGAGTTCTCCGGCAGCGTGACGGCGCTCCGGAGGTTGGTGATGATCTTGTCTCAGCAGGGCTCCGCCCGAGCTCCGCAAAAACACGATCTAGAGGAAAAACTATGGAGGTATGTGGTCGGGCAGCCGTGAGAAAGTCGTCTCAAATCTGCCCTAAAAGCCCCATATATATAGGAGGAGGGAGGGGGACCTTGCCTTGGGGTCCAAGGGATCCCCAAGGGGTCAGCCGAGCCAGGGGGGAGGACTCTCCCCCCCCAAACCGAGTCCTACTTGGTTTGGTGGGAGGGAGTCCTTCCCCCTTCCCACTTCTTCCTCTTTTTTTTTCTTTCCTTTGATTTTTCTCTCTTGGCGCATAGGGGATTGGTGGGCTGTCCCACCAGCCCACTAAGGGCTGGTGTGACCCCCCCAAATGCCTATGGGCTTCCCCGGAGTGGGTTGCCCCCCTCCGGTGAACTCCCGGAACCCATTCGTCATTCCCGGTACATTCCCGGTAACTCCGAAAACCTTCCGGTAATCAAATGAGGTCATCCTATATATCAATCTTCGTTTCCGGACCATTCCGGAAACCCTCGTGACGTCCGTGATCTCATCCGGGACTCCGAACAACATTCGGTAACCAACCATATAACTCAAATACGCATAAAACAACGTCGAACCTTAAGTGTGCAGACCCTGCGGGTTCGAGAACTATGTAGACATGACCCGAGAGACTCCTCGGTCAATATCCAACAGCGGGACCTGGATGCCCATATTGGATCCTACATATTCTACGAAGATCTTATCGTTTGAACCTCAGTGCCAAGGATTCGTATAATCCCGTATGTCATTCCCTTTGTCCTTCGGTATGTTACTTGCCCGAGATTCGATCGTCAGTATCCGCATACCTATTTCAAACTCGTTTACCGGCAAGTCTCTTTACTCGTTCCGTAATACAAGATCCCGCAACTTACACTAAGTTACATTGCTTGCAAGGCTTGTGTGTGATGTTGTATTACCGAGTGGGCCCCGAGATACCTCTCCGTCACACGGAGTGACAAATCCCAGTCTTGATCCATACTAACTCAACTAACACCTTCGGAGATACCTGTAGAGCATCTTTATAGTCACCCAGTTACGTTGCGACGTTTGATACACACAAAGCATTCCTCCGGTGTCAGTGAGTTATATGATCTCATGGTCATAGGAATAAATACTTGACACGCAGAAAAACAGTAGCAACAAAATGACACGATCAACATGCTACGTCTATTAGTTTGGGTCCAGTCCATCACGTGATTCTCCTAATGACGTGATCCAGTTATCAAGCAACAACACCTTGTTCATAATCAGAAGACACTGACTATCATCGATCAACTGGCTAGCCAACTAGAGGCATGCTAGGGACGGTGTTTCGTCTATGTATCCACACATGTAAATGAGTCTTCATTCAATACAATTATAGCATGGATAATAAACTATTATCTTGATACAGGAATTATAATAATAACTATACATTTATTATTGCCTCTAGGGCATAATTCCAACAGTTAGACCCCCAATAGGCTAATGCCACGGGCCCTTCTTCTATCTCCAGATCAGAAGGAGGGGATCGACGCCGGCGAGCTATGCGGCAACAACAGCGGCTGGGAATGACCGGTGGGGATGCAGGAATGCTAAGGGGGTTCCATTCCCGGGGGTACGAAGTTCTAAGAAGCAGGGCAAGATGGAGGCGACGAGCTCGAGCAGAGCTCACTCCTCACCTGCGATGCAGGGCGGCTACGGCGACTACCGGCGAGGACTACGCGCAGGCAGACACGCACGGGGAAGGGGAGGTGCTCACCGCAGGGTTCGGAGAGGAGATCGTGGCGTGGAGAAGCGGATGACGATGGGGCGTTGCAGACTCGCCTTCAGGCGCCCGACGGAGCCAAGCATGGGGACGTCAGTGTTGTGGCCCTCCGGCCACACTAGCGGCGAGAACGAGATGCGGGTGCTCCCCGCATTCCCTGGAACATGCTCGAGGAGGAGGTTGTGGCCGCATGCGTCGACGGGGGAGCGGCGACGACGGCGACCCTCTGTCTCTGAACCTTGCGCTCGATCTTCAGAGAGGAACAGAGGAGGGAGGACGAAGGAAGAGGAAGACGGCAACAGAGATGGAGGAGAGGGAAACCCTAGGAAGAGGGGCACGGACGTCGAGGCTTTATATCCAGAGCGCTGGTCATCGTGGCTGCCACGGTGGCCATGTGCTCGCTGCTTTTGCGTCGAGGGTGTGAGGGGGAGGTGTAAAGGAGGAAGAAGGAGAGAGGAAGAAAGGATGCTGACGCGCAGGCCCGACGCGAGCCATGCTGGAAAGAGCCAGCGCGCGGGATAACTGGGCCGCGGCGACGAAGAAAGCCCAGGTGGGCCGGTGATGACCCACAAGTATAGGGGATCAATCGTAGTCATTTCTATAAGTAAGAGTGTCGAACCCAACGAGGAGCAGAAGGATCTGACAAGTGGTTTTCAGCAAGGAAATATCTGCAAGCACTGAAATTGTCGGTAACAAGTGATTGTGTGGTGAGATGATTCGTAGCGAGCAACAAGTAACAAAAGTAGCAACGGTGCAGCAAAGTGGCCCAATCCATTTTGTAGCAAGGGACAAGCCTGGACAAAGTCTTATAGGAGGAAAACGCTCCCGAGGACACACGGGAATTTCTGTCATGCTAGTTTCATCATGTTCATATGATTCGCGTTCGTAACTTTGATAGTTTGATATGTGGGTGGACCGGCGCTTGGGTACTTCCCTTACTTGGACAAGCATCCCACTTATGATTAACCCCTCTTGCAAGCATCCGCAACTACGAAATAAGAATTAAGACAAAGTCTAACCATAGCATTAAACTAGTGGATTCAAATCAGCCCGTTATGAAGCAACGCATAAACTAGGGTTTAAGTTCCTATCACTCTAGCAACCCATCATCTACTTACTACTTCCCAATGCCTTCCTCTAGGCCCAAATAATGGTGAAGTGTTATGCAGTTGACGTTCACATAACACCACTAGAGGAAAAACAACATACAACATATCAAATTACCGAATGAATACCGAATTCACATGACTACTATTAGCATGACTTATCCCATGTCCTGAGGAACAAAAGTAACTACTCACAAAGCATAATCATATTCATGACCAGAGAGGTAATGAGTAGCATCAAGGATCTGAACATAAACTCTTCCACCAAGTAATCCAACTAGCATCAACTACAAAGAGTAATCAACACTACGAGCAACCTTACAAGTACCAATCGGAGTTGCGAGACAGAGATTGGTTACAAGTGATGAACTAGAGTTTGGAGATGAGATGGTGCTGATGAAGATGTTGATGGTGACGAGTCCCCTCCGATGAGAGGAGTGTTGGTGATGATGATGGCGACGATTTCCCCCTCCGGGAGGGAAGTTTCCCCGGCAGGATCGTCATGCCGGAGCTCTAGATTGGTTTTGCTCAAGTTCCGCCTCGTGGCGGCGGCAAATCCACGAAAAAGCTCCTCCTTGATTTTTTTCTAGACGAAACCCTTCATATAGCAAAAGGGGGGAGCAAGTGGGCCAACAGGTTGCCCACAAGCCCTCATGGCGCGGCTTGGGGGGGTGGTCGCGCCGTGCAGGCTTGTGGCCAACCCCTGGCGCCCCTCTGACACTTCTTCGACCTAGTATGTTTGATAAATCACGAAAAAAATCCTCATTGATTTTTACGACGTTTGGAGTTGGGCAGAATAGGTATGTCAACTTTGCTCCACTTTCAGGCCAGAATTCCAGTTGCCGGCATTCTCCCTCTTCATGTAAGAATTGTACCATGAAGTGAAACAACAACCCAATAAGCGATAAATATCAACATGAAAACATGATGCAAAATGGACGTATCAACTCCCCCAAGCTTAGACCTCGCTTGTCCTCAAGCGAAAGCCTAGCTCAATAAATATGTCCACATGTTTAGGGAGAGAGGTGTCGACAAAACAAGATACGAACATGCATGCATCATGATCAAGATCAGAACATCAATACCAACATATAATCTCTCATGCTAAAGTGATAATTCCTTCACAAAGTAAAACATGGATCAAGAACCTTACCGAGAAGTAACAACCGATAGCCTTTAGTCATTGAAGCAACTGCAATTTATCACAGCATCATAAAGAGTCAAATAAGAGCTTGTAAAGCAAATCCACATACTCAATCATTCTTTCGTTCTCTACAATTGCTACAACTCACGTGGTACTCATGAGATCAAAGTTTCAGCTGGACACAGAGAGAGATAGGGGCTTACAGTTCTGCCTCCCAACTGCTTCCCTCAAGGGTAATGTCAACAATAATACTTCATGAATGCTTACCTCCAAGTTGACATATGAATATAGATCTTTCCCAAGCATATGATGTTAGCCAAGATAAAGGCGAAATAAGGAATTGGTGAAGATCACCATGACTCTTTCAAGGGCAAAAAGTAAAGGTACAAGATAGGCCCTTCGCAAAGGGAAGCAGAGGTTGTCATGCGCTTTTGAGGTTTGGACGCGTGTCCTCTTAGTGCGGAGGAACTTCACTTTATATTGCCTCCTGTGATAAAGAACTTTATTATGCAGTGTGTCACTTTTATGTCTTCCTCATCACAGGTTCGTACAAAGCTTATTTTCCACACACTAATAGATCATACATATTAGAGAGCAATTTTTATTGCTTGCACCGATGACAACTTACTTGAGGGATCTTATTCAATCCATAGGCAGGTATGGTGGACTCTCATGGCAAAACTGGGTTGAAGGTTTATGGATGCACAAGTAGTATCTCTACTTGGTGCGGAAGTTTTGGCTAATATGAGGTGGAAGCAATCGTCACATGGTAAGGGATATCTAATCATATAACATTGTTCGGAGCCAAGCAAACACAATTCATTATGTTGTCTTCCTTGTCCAACATCTACTTGTAGGCATGTAATAGTTTAGTGAGTGTTCACAATCATAGATGGTGTTAGAGATGATATATTTATATGTGAACCTCTCCTTCTTTACCACTTCCTATTAATTGCAACCATGACCAAGGTCTACGTTTGCCTACCCTCAACAAGTTTCAATCATCATCCTTTTTATATGTGAAGCTATCACTTCCCATAGGATCATTACATGATCTTTCATGCCTTTGTTCTATTCTCACTCTTTTGATCATGGCAAGAGGCAAAGCCATTCAACTAAGACACTCTTTATTATATGTCTCACGAGCTTGAATACATCGGGAGTGACACAAAGCAAAACTCAATACTAAAACACTAAGACTCTTAAACTACTAGAGAAAAAGGAAACTGAAAAGGAACAAACTAAAACAAAGGTAAAGGCAAAAGATGTGATGGTGATACGATACCGGGGCAACTCCCCAAGCTTGGCACAAGCCAAGGGGATTGCCCATACCAATGCTCAGTTGTCTTCCTTTGGTGGTGATGGTGGTGGAGTTGTTGAAGAGGTCTTGAGTTTGTTTAATTTCCACTTGAGCATAAAACTCTGCTCCCTCAGATCATCATTTTCCTCTTCAAGCTTCAACACCCTTTGGTATAATTCATGCTTACTCTCGTGCAAGAAACGAGAAGGGATAAACAAGGTCTTAGGCTTCTTCCTTGAGTCAGGGAGGCTCGACTTCTTGAACTCCACATGAGTGCATCCAGGTTGAGGTAGAGGAGCCTCCTCTTCATCGGAACTTGTTTGTTCCTTCCCCTTCGGATCATAATATTCTTCCTCATCAGTTGTCTAGCCATAAGGATTGAAGTCCCCATAGACTTTGGGGTCAGCAAGGTAATCTGCCACCTAGCTTTCCCCCTCTGAATCCTGAGAAGACATCTTGACCTAGATCTGCGGCAGAAAACACGCTCGAAACGAAAAACAGAGGAAATCTGCGTGATGCAGGGGTCAGACCAAACGGGAGTATATATAATGATTTTTTCTAGACCAGAAGGAGTACCCCGCACGAAAACGGAGTCCGGGAGGCGCACTAGGTGGACACAAGCCCTCACGGCGCGGCCAGGGGGTGGGCCCGCGCCGTGCAGGCTTGTCGCCTCCTCGCGCACTTTCCGGACTACTTCCAATTTTTGTATTTTTTTCAAATATTCCAAAACGGAGAAAAATTCCTACTGGAAAAGTTTTGGACTCTGTTTTCTTACCGAATCACTTACCTCTTCGTTTTCGGGGTCTGAAACAGGGTGATAAATATCCCTTAGGTATTCTTCCGGAGTTATGGTATTGATGATATTGCTTTCAACATTTATGGGAGTACCTGAGATATAATGCTTGATTCTCTGCCCATTTACCACTCTCGGACAATTACCTTCCTTGTTGTTGATCTTGATAGCACCGGAACGATATACTTCCTCAACAACATAGGGACCTTCCCATTAGAGAGAAGCTTGCCTGCAAAGAATCTTAAACGAGAGTTATATAGCAAGACATAATCACCTACATTGAACTCGCGCTTTTGTATCCTCTTATCATGCCACCTCTTAACCTTCTCTTTGAACAGCCTGGCATTCCCATATGCCTGAGTTCTCCACTCATCAAGCGAGCTAATATCAAATAACCTCTTCTCACCGGCAAGATTGAAATCAAAGTTGAGCTCTTTGATTGCCCAATAAGCTTTATGCTCTAGCTCAAGAGGTAAATGACATGCTTTCCCATACACCATTTTACGGAGACATGCCCATGGGATTCTTATAGGAAGTTCTATAAGCCCACAATGCATCATCGAGCTTCTTAGACCAATTCTTTCTAGACGTGTTGACAATCTTTTGCAGAATTAGTTTAATCTCTCTATTACTTAGCTCTACTTGACCACTGGACTGAGGGTGATAGGGGGACACAATTCTATGGTTGACATCGTACTTAGCAAGTGTTTTACGGAAAGCACCATGAATGAAGTGTGAACCACCGTCGGTCATTAGATATCTAGGGACTCCAAATCTAGGGAAGATAACTTCTTTCAGCATCTTGATAGAGGTGTTGTGATCAGCACTACTAGTGGGGATAGCTTCTACCCACTTAGTGACGTAATCAACAGCAACTAAGATGTGAGTATACCCATTAGATTTTGGAAAAGGTCCCATATAATCAAAGCCCGAAACATCAAATGGTTCAATGACAAGTGAATAGTTCATAGGCATTTCCTAACGTTTGCTAATATTACCTATTATTTGACACTTCGTCACAAGACAAGACAAACTTACGGGCATCCTTGAAGAGAGTGGGCCAATAGAAACCTGATTGCAATACCTTGTGTGCAGTTCTATCTCCCGCATGGTGTCCTCCGTAGGCCTCGGAGTGACACTTCTGTAGGATCTGTCCCTGTTCATGTTTAGGTACACAACGTCTAATAACACCATCTACTCCTTCCTTATAAAGGTGAGGATCATCCCAAAAGTAATGTCTCAAGTCAAAGAAGAATTTCTTCTTTTGCTGGTACGTGAAACTAGGTGGTATATATTTGGCAACGATATAGTTTGCATAATCAGCATACCACCGTGCACTACATGAAGCATTGATGACATTCAGTTGCTCATCGGGAAAGCTATCATCAATAGGTTGTGGGTCATCAAGAACATTCTCCAACCTAGACAAGTTATCTGCTACTAGGTTATCAGCACCCTTTGTGTCGACAACGTGCAAATCAAATTCTTGTAGCAAGAGAACCCATCTGATAAGTCTAGGTTTAGCGTCTTTCTTCTCCATGAGGTACTTAATAGCAGCATGATCAGTGTGAATAGTGACTTTGGAATAAACTATGTAAGACCTGAACTTTTACATGCAAACACGACTGCTAAAAACTCCTTCTCCGTAGTAGCATAGTTTCTCTGGGCACTGTCTAGAGTTTTACTAGCGTAGTGAATAACATTCAACTTCTTATCGACTCTTTGCCCTAGAATAGCACCAACAACATAATCACTAGCGTCACACATGATCTCAAAAGGTAAGTTCCAATCAGGTGGTTGAACAATAGGTGCAGTTATCAAAGCCCTCTTAAGTATTTCGAAGGCTTCCTCACAATCCTCGTCAAAGACAAAAGGAATATCCTTTTGCAAGAGATTGGTAAGAGGCCTAGAAATCTTAGAGAAGTCTTTAATGAACCTTTTATAGAAACCAGCATGACCAAGGAAACTTCTTATACCTTTGATATCTGTGGGGTATGGCATTTTCTCGATTGCATCAACCTTAGCCTTATCGACTTCAATACCTCTTTCGGGAATTTTATGTCCTAAGACGATGCCTTCATTAACCATAAAGTGGCACTTCTCCCAATTCAAGACAAGATTGGTGTCTTTACATCTCTGTAAGACTCGATCAAGGTTGCTGAGGCAATCATCAAAGGAAGACCCGTAAACGGAGAAGTCATCCATGAAGACCTCGACAATCTTTTCACAAAAGTCAGAGAATATAGCCATCATACATCTTTGAAAGGTGGCAGGTGCATTACATAAGCCAAAAGGCATACGTCTATAAGCAAAGGTACTGAAAGGGCAGGTGAAAGTGGTTTGCTCCTGATCAGATTGTGCAACTTGTATTTGGGAGAAACCAGAATATCCGTCTAGAAAGCATAAGTGTGTGTGTTTGGACAGCCTTTCTAGCATTTGGTCGATAAAAGGCAAAGGGTAATGATCTTTCCTAGTGCCTTTATTCAGTTTCCTAAAATCGATCACCATCCTATAGCCAGTAATAATCCTTTGTGGGATCAATTCATCTTATCATTAGGGACAACGGTAATACCTCCCTTCTTAGGGACGCAATGCATCGGCTCACCCAATCGCTGTGAGCAACAAGATAAATGATACCTGCTTCCAGGAGCTTTAGTATTTCTTTTCTCACTACTTCTTTCATCTTAGGATTTAATCTCCTTTGATGATCAACAACTGGTTTGAAATCAAGATTAGTTTTAATCTTGTGCTGGCATAGAGTAGGACTAATGCCCTTAAGATCATCAAGAGTATATCCAATAGCAGCACGATGCTTCCTCAGAGTTTTTAGTAACTTCTTTTCTTCATGCTCTGAGAGGCTAGCACTAATAATAACAGGATATATCTCTTTTTCATCAAGATAGGCATACTTAAGAGTATCAGGCAACTGTTTAAGCTCAAACACAGGATCACCCTTTGGTGGGGGTGGATCCCCAAGCAGTTCAACAGGCAAGTTATTATTAAGAATAGGATATTGTTCTAAGACAACTCTATCTATCTCATCCCTTTCATCCATATGCATATCATTTTCATGCTCAAGCAAGTATTTCTCCAAGGGATCAGTAGGAGGCACGGCAATAGATGCTAAGGCAATAATTTCATCCCTACTAGGCAATTCCTTTTCATGAGGTTGTCTACCAAACTTAGAGAAATTGAACTCATGTGACACACCTTCAAAGCCAACAGTGACAGTTTGCTTCTCACAATCAATATGAGCATTGATAGTATTGAGAAAAGGTCTGCCAAATATGATGGGACAAAAGCCATCTTGTGCGGTAGCAAGAACGAGGAAATCAGCAGGATACTTCATCTACATAGATTAGATGCAAGTCTGGATGTGATGTTCCATCTCCTGTAAAAGGATTAGCCAGCAGTTTCTCAAGCATACCCGTAGGAAATTCAAAGCAACTATTTTCAGTAGGTGCAGTAGGTTGAGGAGCAACTATTTGTGCTTCCGTTCAAGGTGAAGATACCCCGAACAAGCCCCTCAAAGGATTAGTATCCATAGTGACAAGTGACAATAATTTTCAGCACACTATATGAATGTTTCCTTACCAAGTTCCACTTACCAAAGGCGCTTCACTCCCCGGCAACGGCGCCAGAAAAGAGTCTTGATGACCCACAATTATAGGGGATCAATCGTAGTCCTTTCAATAAGTAAGAGTGTCGAACCCAACGAGGAGCAGAAGGATCTGACAAGTGGTTTTCAGCAAGGAAATATCTGTAAGCACTGAAATTGTCGGTAACAAGTGATTGTGTGGTGAGATGATTCGTAGCGAGCAATAAGTAACAAAAGTAGCAACGATGCACCAAAGTGGCCCAATCCCTTTTGTAGCAAGGGACAAGCCTGGACAAAGTCTTATAGGAGGAAAATGTTGGAAATATGCCCTAGAGGCAATAATAAATTAGTTATTATTATATTTCTTAGTTCATGATAATCGTTTATTATCCATGCTATAATTGTATTGATTGGAAACACAATACTTGTGTGGATACATAGACAAAACACTGTCCCTAGTAAGCCTCTAGTTGACTAGCTCGTTGATCAAAGATGGTCAAGGTTTCCTGGCCATAGGCAAGTGTTGTCACTTGATAACGGGATCACATCATTAGGAGAATCATGTGATGGACTAGACCCAAACTAATAGACGTAGCATGTTGATCGTGTCATTTTGTTGCTACTGTTTTCTGCGTGTCAAGTATTTATTCCTATGACCATGAGATCATATAACTCACTGACACCGGAGGAATGCTTTGTGTGTATCAAACGTCGCAACGTAACTGGGTGACTATAAAGATGCTCTACAGGTATCTCCGAAGGTGTTAGTTGAGTTAGTATGGATCAAGACTGGGATTTGTCACTCCGTGTGACGGAGAGGTATCTCGGGGCCCACTCGGTAATACAACATCACACACAAGCCTTGCAAGCAATGTAACTTAGTGTAAGTTGCGGGATCTTGTATTACGGAACGAGTAAAGAGACTTGCCGGTAAACGAGTTTGAAATAGGTATGCGGATACTGACGATCGAATCTCGGGCAAGTAACATACCGAAGGACAAAGGGAATGACATACGGGATTATACGAATCCTTGGCACTGAGGTTCAAACGATAAGATCTTCGTAGAATATGTAGGATCCAATATGGGCATCCAGGTCCCGCTGTTGGATATTGACCGAGGAGTCTCTCGGGTCATGTCTACATAGTTCTCGAACCCGCAGGGTCTGCACACTTAAGGTTCGACGTTGTTTTATGCGTATTTGAGTTATATGGTTGGTTACCGAATGTTGTTCGGAGTCCCGGATGAGATCACGGACGTCACGAGGGTTTCCGGAATGGTCCGGAAACGAAGATTGATATATAGGATGACCTCATTTGATTACCGGAAGGTTTTCGGAGTTACCGGGAATGTACCGGGAATGACGAATGGGTTCCGGGAGTTCACCGGAGGGGGGCAACCCACTCCGGGGAAGCCCATAGGCATTTGGGGGGGTCACACCAGCCCTTAGTGGGCTGGTGGGACAGCCCACCAATCCCCTATGCGCCAAGAGAGAAAAATCAAAGGAAAGAAAAAACAAGAGGAAGAAGTGGGAAGGGGGAAGGACTCCCTCCCACCAAACCAAGTAGGACTCGGTTTGGGGGGGGAGAGTCCTCCCCCCTGGCTCGGCTGACCCCTTGGGGATCCCTTGGACCCCAAGGCAAGGTCCCCCTCCCTCCTCCTATATATATGGGGCTTTTAGGGCAGATTTGAGACGACTTTCTCACGGCTGCCCGACCACATACCTCCATAGTTTTTCCTCTAGATCGTGTTTTTGTGGAGCTCGGGCGGAGCCCTGCTGAGACAAGATCATCACCAACCTCCGGAGCGCCGTCACGCTGCCGGAGAACTCTTCTACCTCTCCGTCTCTCTTGCTGGATCAAGAAGGCCGAGATCATCGTCGAGCTGTACGTGTGCTGAACGCGGAGGTGCCGTCCGTTCGGTACTAGATCGTGGGACTGATCGCGGGATTGTTCGCGGGGCGGATCGAGGGACGTGAGGACGTTCCACTACATCAACCGCGATCTCTAATCGCTTCTGCTGTACGATCTACAAGGGTACGTAGATCGCTCATCCAATCTCGTAGATGAACATCACCATGATAGGTCTTCGTGCGCGTAGGAAAATTTTTGTTTCCCATGCGACGTTCCCCAACAGTGGCATCATGAGCTAGGTTCATGCGTAGATGTCTTCTCGAGTAGAACACAAAAGGTTTTGTGGGCGGTGATGTGCGTTTTGCTGCCCTCCTTAGTCTTTTCTTGATTCCGCGGTATTGTTGGATTGAAGCGGCTTGGACCGACATTACTCGTACGCTTACGAGAGACTGGTTTCATCGTTACGAGTAACCCCCTTTGCTCAAAGATGACTGGCAAGTGACGGTTTCTCCAACTTTAGTTGAATCGGATTTGACCAAGGAGGTCCTTGGATGAGGTTAAATAGCAACTCATATATCTCCGTTGTGGTGTTTGCGTAAGTAAGATGCGATCCTACTAGATACCCCCGGTCACCACGTAAAACTTGTAACAACAAAATTAGAGGACGTCTAACTTGTTTTTGCAGGGTATGCTTGTGATGTGATATGGCCAACGATGTGATGTGATATATTGGATGTATGAGATGATCATGTTGTAATAGAAATATCGACTTGCACGTCGATGGTACGGCAACCGGCAGGAGCCATAGGGTTGTCTTTATAACTAACGTTTGTGCTTGCAGATGCGTTTACTATTTTGCTAGGACGTAGCTTTAGTAGTAATAGCATGAGTAGCACGACAACCCCGATGGCGACACGTTGATGGAGATCATGATGATGGAAATCATGGTGTGACGCCGGTGACAAGAAGATCGTGCCGGTGTTTTGGTGATGGAGATCAAGAAGCACGTGATGATGGCCATATCATGTCACTTATGAATTGCATGTGATGTTAATCCTTTTATGCACCTTATTTTGCTTAGAACGACGGTAGCATTATGAGGTGATCTCTCACTAAAATTTCAAGACGAAATTGTGTTCTCCCCGACTGTGCACCGTTGCTACAGTTCTTCGTTTCGAGACACCACGTGATGATCGGGTGTGATAGACTCAACGTTCACATACAACGGGTGCAAAACAGTTGCGCACGCGGAACACTCGGGTTAAGCTTGACGAGCCTAGCATGTGCAGACATGGCCTCGGAACACATGAGACCGAAAGGTCGAGCATGAATTGTATAGTTGATATGATTAGCATAGAGATGCTTACCACTGAAACTATTCTCGACTCACGTGATGATCGGACTTGAGATAGTGGATTTGGATCATGTACCACTCAAATGACTAGAGAGATGTACTTTTTGAGTGGGAGTTCTTAAGTAATATGATTAATTGAACTAATTGTCATGAACATAGTCTAATGGTATTTGCGAATTACGATGTAGCTTGCGCTATAGCTCTACTGTTTTTATATGTTCCTAGAGAAAATTTAGTTGAAAGTTGATAGTAGCAAACTTTGCAGACTGAGTCTGTAAAACCGAGGATTGTCCTCGTTGCTGCACAGAAGGCTTATGTCCTTAATGCACCACTCGGTGTGCTGCACCTCGAGCGTCGTCTGTGGATGCTGTGAACATCCGACATACACGTTTCTGATTACTACACAATAGTTCAGTGCAAGATACTTAATGGCTTAGAAGCAAGGCGCCGAAAACGTTGTAAAACGTCACGGAACATAAGTGATGTTCTAAAGAGATGAAATTGTGATTTCATGCTTGTGCCCTTGTTAAGAGGTACGAGACCTCCAACAAGATTCTTTGTCCACAAAGTAAAAGAGAAAAGCTCAATCGATGAGCGTGTGCTCAGATTGTTTGAGTACGACAATCACTTGAATCAAGTGGGAGTTAATCTTCCAGATGAGATGGTGATGGTTCTCCAAAAGACACTGCCACCAAGCTGTGAGAGCTTCGTGATGAACTATAACATATTGAGGATAGATACAATGATCCTTGAGCGATTCGTGATGTTTGACACTGCGAAAGTAGAAATCAAGAAGGAGCGTCAATAGTTGATGGTTTGTAAAACCACTAAGTTTCAAGAAAGGCAAGGGCTAGAAGGGATACTTCGTGAAACGGCAAAACAGTTGCTGCACTAATGAAGAGACCCAATATTAAACCTAAACCCGAGACTAAGTGCTTCCGTAATGAGGGGAACAATCACTGAGGCGGAGCAACTCAAGATACTTGGTAGATAAGATGGCTGGCAAAAGTCGAAAGAAGTGTATTTGATATACATTATGTTGATGTGTACTTTACTAGTACTCCTAGTAGCACGAGGATATTGGATACCGGTTCAGTTGCTAAGTGATTAGTGACGCGAAATGAAAGCTACGGCATAAACGGAGACTAGCTAAAGGCGAGGTGACGATACGTGTTGGAAGTGTTTCCAAGATTGATATGATCAAACGTCGCACGCTCCCTCTATCATCGGGATTGGTGTTAAACCTAAATAATTGTTATTTCGTGCTTGCGTTAAACATGAACATGATTGGATCGTGTTTATTGCAATACGATTATTCATTTAAAGAGAATAATGGTTACTCTATTTTCTTGAATAATCACCTTCAATGGTTTATTGAATCTCGATCGTAGTGTTACACATGTTCATGATATTGGTGCCAAAAGATACGAGTTGATGATGATAGTACCACTTACTTGTGGCACTGCCGCTTAAGTCATGTTAGTATAAATTGCATGAAGAGGCTCCATGCTGATGGATCTTTGTACTCACCTGATTTCGAATCACTAGTGACATGCAAATCATACCACATGAGCAAGGCCTTGTTTTCATTGAGATGAAATAAGATAGTAACTTGTTGAAAGTGATACATTTTGATGTATGCAGTCCAATGGGTGCTGAGGCACGTAGTGGATATCATTATGTTCTTACTTCACTGACGATTTGAGTAGATACAGGAGTATTTACTTAATGAATCACAAGTCTGAAATGTTGAAAAGTTCAATTCCGTTTCAGAGTGAAGTTCGTCGTAACAAGAGGATAAACTGTCTACGATATGATCATGGAAATGAATATCTGAGTTATGAGTTTTGGTACGCAGTTAAGACAATGTGAAAATTGTTTCGCAGTTCATGCCACCTGGAACATCATAGTGTGATGATGTGTCTGAACGTCATAGCCACGCACTATTTGGTATGGTGCATACTATGATGTCTCTTATCGAATTACCACTATCGTTTATGGGTTATGCATTAGAGACAACCGCACTCACTTTAAATAGGGCACCGCGTATTTCCGTTGAGATGACACAGTATAGACTGAGGTTTAGAGAAATCTAAACTGTCGTTTCTTGAAAGTTTGGGGCTTCGACACTTATGTGAAAAAGTTTCAGTCTGATAAGCTCGAACCCAAAGCGGATAAATGCATCTTCATAGGATATCCAAAACAGTTGGGTACATCTCCTATCTCAGATCCGAAAGCAAAGTGTTTGTTTCTAGAAACGGATCCTTTCTCGAGGAAAGGTTTCTCTCGAAAGAATTGAGTGGGAGGGTAGTAGAACTTGATGAGGTTATTGAACCATCACTTCAACCAGTGTGTAGCAGGGTGCAGGAAGTTGTTCCTGTGGCGCCTACACCAATTGAAGTGGAAGCAGATGATGGTGATCATCAAGCATCGGATCAAGTTACTACAAGCCTCGTAGGTTGACAAGGTCGCATACTACTACAGAGTGGTACGGTAACCCTGTCTTGGAGGTCATGTTGTTGAGCAACAGTGAACCTACGAGTTATGGAGAAAGCGATGGTGGGCCCAGATTCTGACAAATGGCTGGAAGCCATGAAATCCGAGAGAGGATCCATGTATAAAACAAAGTGTAGACTTTGAAAGAACTACTTGATGGTCATAAGACTATTGAGTAAAGATGGATCTTTAAAAGAAGACAGACGATGATGGTGATAAGTCACTATTAAGAAAAGCTCGACTTGTCGCAAAGATGTTTTCGACAAGATCAAACAGTTGACTATGATGAGACTTTCTCACTCGTAGCGATGCTAAAGGTCTGTTGGAATTATGTTAGTTGTTGATGCATTATTTATGAAATATTGCACGTAGGATGTCAAAACATTGTTTTCTCGACGGTTTCCTTGAGCAAACATTGTATGTGATACAACCAGAAGGTTTTGACGATCCTAAAGATACTAACAAGTATGCAAGCTCCAGTGATCCTTCAATGGACTGGTGCAAGCATCTCGGAGTTGGAATATACACTTTGATGAGATTATCAAAGATTTTGGGTTTGTACAAGGTTTATGAGAAACTTGTATTTCCAAAGAAGTGAGTGGGAGCACTATAGAATTTCTGATAGGTATATGTGGTTGACATATTGTGGATCAGAAGTAATGTAGAATTTCTGTAAAGCATACAAGGTTGTTTGAAAGAAGTTTTCAAAGGAGTACCTGGATTACGCTACTTGAACGTTGAGCATCAAAGATCTATGGTGATAGATCGAAAGCGCTTAATAGAAGTTTCAACAAGATGCATGCCTTGACAAGTTTTTGAAAGAGTTCAAAATAGACCAGCAAAGAAGGAGTTCTTGGTTGCGTTGTGAGGTGTGAATTTGAGTAAGACTCAAAACCCGACCACGGCAGAATAAAGAGAATAGACGAAGGTCGTCTTCTATGCCTTAGCCGTAGAATCTAAAGTATGCCATACTGTGTACTGCACCTGAAGTGTGCCTTGACTCAAAGTATGTTGAGAGGTACAGAGAGTGATCCATGATTGAATCACTAGCAGCGGTCGAAATTTATCCTTAGTAACTAATGGACTAAGGAATTTTTCTCGATTATGGAGGTGGTTAAAGAGTTCGTCGTAAAGGGTTACGTCGATGCAAGCTTTGACACTAATCCGAATAACTATGAGTAGTGAAACGGATTCGTATAGTAGAGTAGATATTTGGAGTATTTCCGAATAGCACGTAGTAGCAGCATCTATAAGATGACATAAAGATTTGTAAAGAACGCACGGATCTGAAAGTTTCAGAACCGTTGACTAAAACCTCTCTCACGAGCAAGACGTGATCAGACCCCATAACTATGTGGGTGTTGGATTCGTTGGAATCACATGGTGATGTGAACTAGATTATTGACTCTAGTGCAAGTGGGAGACTGTTGGAAATATGCCCTAGAGGCAATAATAAATTAGTTATTATTATATTTCTTAGTTCATGATAATCGTTTATTATCCATGCTATAATTGTATTGATTGGAAACACAATACTTGTGTGGATACATAGACAAAACACTGTCCCTAGTAAGCCTCTAGTTGACTAGCTCGTTGATCAAAGATGGTCAAGGTTTCCTGGCCATAGGCAAGTGTTGTCACTTGATAACGGGATCACATCATTAGGAGAATCATGTGATGGACTAGACCCAAACTAATAGACGTAGCATGTTGATCGTGTCATTTTGTTGCTACTGTTTTCTGCGTGTCAAGTATTTATTCCTATGACCATGAGATCATATAACTCACTGACACCGGAGGAATGCTTTGTGTGTATCAAACGTCGCAACGTAACTGGGTGACTATAAAGATGCTCTACAGGTATCTCCGAAGGTGTTAGTTGAGTTAGTATGGATCAAGACTGGGATTTGTCACTCCGTGTGACGGAGAGGTATCTCGGGGCCCACTCGGTAATACAACATCACACATAAGCCTTGCAAGCAATGTAACTTAGTGTAAGTTGCGGGATCTTGTATTACGGAACGAGTAAAGAGACTTGCCGGTAAACGAGGTTGAAATAGGTATACGGATACTGACGATCGAATCTCGGGCAAGTAACATACCGAAGGACAAAGGGAATGACATACGGGATTATACGAATCCTTGGCACTGAGGTTCAAACGATAAGATCTTCGTAGAATATGTAGGATCCAATATGGGCATCCAGGTCCCGCTATTGGATATTGACCGAGGAGTCTCTCGGGTCATGTCTACATAGTTCTCGAACCCGCAGGGTCTGCACACTTAAGGTTCGACGATGTTTTATGCGTATTTGAGTTATATGGTTGGTTACCGAATGTTGTTCGGAGTCCCGGATGGGATCACGGACGTCACGAGGGTTTCCGGAATGGTCCGGAGACGAAGATTGATATATAGGATGACCTCATTTGGTTACCGGAAAGTTTCCGGGCATTACCGGAAAAGTTTCGGGCTCATCGGTAGTGTACCGGGAGTGCCGGGAGGGGTGCCGGGGACCATCGGGAGGGGTGTCACGCCCCAAGGGGTCTCATGGGCTATGGAAAGAGATAAACCAGCCCCTAGTGGGCTGGAATAAGTTCCCACTAAGGCCCATAAGGTTTGAGAAGGAAAAAACACAAGGTGGAAAGAGTTTCCAAGTGGGAAGGTGGAATCCTACTCCAAGTAGGATTGGAGTAGGACTCCTCCACCTCCAATTTCGGCCAAACCTTTGGGTTTTGAGGCTGCCTCCTCCCCTCCCTCCCACCTATATATACGGAGGTTTTAGGGCTGATTAGAGACGACTTTCTCACGGCTGCCCGACCACATACCTCCATAGTTTTTCCTCTAGATCACGTTTCTGCGGAGCTCGGGCGGAGCCCTGCTGAGACAAGATCATCACCAACCTCCGGAGCGCCATCACGCTGCCGGAGAACTCTTCTACCTCTCCGTCTCTCTTGCTGGATCAAGAAGGCCGAGATCATCGTCGAGCTGTACGTGTGCTGAACGCGGAGGTGCCGTCCGTTCGGTACTAGATCGTGGGACTGATCGCGGGATTGTTCGCGGGGCGGATCGAGGGACGTGAGGACGTTCCACTACATCAACCGCGATCTCTAATCGCTTCTGTTGTACGATCTACAAGGGTACGTAGATCGCTCATCCCCTCTCGTAGATGAACATCACCATGATAGGTCTTCGTGCGCGTAGGAAATTTTTTGTTTCCCATGCGACGTTCCCCAACAGAAAATGCTCCCGAGGACACACGGGAATTTCTGTCATGCTAGTTTCATCATATTCATATGCTTCGCGTTTGTTACTTTGATAGTTTGATATGCGGGTGGACCGACGCTTGGGTACTGACCTTACTTGGACAAGAATCCCACTTATGATTAACCCCTCTCGCAAGCATCCACAACTACGAAAGAAGAATTAAGACAAAGTCTAACCATAGCATTAAACTAGTGGATCCAAATCAGCCCCTTACGACGCAACGCATAAACTAGGGTTTAAGCTTCTATCACTCTAGCAACCCATCATCTACTTACTACTTCCCAATGCCTTCCTCTAGGCCCAAATAATGGTGAAGTGTTATGTAGTCGACGTTCACATAACACCACTAGAGGAAAAACAACATACAACATATCAAATTATCGAACGAATATCAAATTCACATGACTACTATTAGCATGACTTATCCCATGTCCTGAGGAACAAAAGTAACTACTCACAAAGCATAATCATATTCATGACCAGAGAGGTAATGAGTAGCATCAAGGATCTGAACATAAACTCTTCCACCAAGTAATCCAACTAGCATCAACTACAAAGAGTAATCAACACTACTAGCAACCTTACAAGTACCAATCGGAGCCGCGAGACGGAGATTGGTTACAAGTGATGAACTAGAGTTTGGAGATGAGATGGTGCTGATGAAGATGTTGATGGTGACGAGTCCTCTCCGATGAGAGGAGTGTTGGTGATGACGATGGCGACGATTTCCCCCTTCGGGAGGGAAGTTTCCCCGGCAGGATCGTCCTGCCGGAGCTCTAGATTGGTTCTGCTCAAGTTCCGCTTCGTGGCGGTGGCGAATCCATGAAAAAGCTCCTCCTTGATTTTTTTTCCTGTACGAAACCCTTCATATAGCAAAAGGGGGGAGCAAGTGGGCCAGCAGGTTGCCCACAAGCCCTCATGGCGCGACCTGGGGGGGTGGCCGCGCCGTGCAGGCTTGTGGCCAACCCCTGGCGCCCCTCTGGCACTTCTTCGGACCAGTATTTTTGATAAATCAGGAAAAAAATCCTCGTTGATTTTTACGGCGTTTGGAGTTGCGCAGAATAGGTATCTCAACTTTGCTCCACTTCCAGGCCAGAATTCCAGTTGCTGACATTCTCCCTCTTCATGTAAACCTTGCAAAATAAGAGAGAAAAGACATAAGAATTATACCGTGAAGTGAAATAACAACCCAAGAAGCGATAAATATCAACATGAAAACATGATGCAAAATGGACGTATCAGCCGGCCACACTCTCTCACGGTGAAAACAGTACACATATGCCTGGCTAAAGAAAAAAAAGGTTGGACTTGAAAGAAGATTGCCATAGGCTAAAGGAAAAATAGTTTAGCAAAATATAAAAAATAATATTTGGACTTCTAAAATCATGCCCCAATTTATAAAAATAAATTGGGCATTTTATAAGAGTAAAAATTAAATGCCTTTTAAAAACAAAAGACTCTGGTTTTGAAACAAAAGGAGAATATAAAATAAAAACTAGAGGGTTGCCCCATAAATAATAAGACCGTTTTTAAAAGAGGAGGAACATTTTTACTGGGTCAAAACAGAAAGGTTTAAATTGCCATCAAATAAATGAAAGAAAGGGAATCACGGTGCAACACAAGGGGTTTTGAGAAGAATCCTTGATGCACCCAATCACACAACAATCACAATGCCACACTCACAAAGCACTCACACTTTCAATCACCAAAGGTGCAAGTGCAACACAAAACAACAAGATGAAATGATGTGATGCCATGATGCACAAGAGAAGGAAGCAATCTCATTTCATATCAACCACAACATGCCAAGTTGAAAGGTGTCATACAAGGAAAGGTTACATAAAAGGAAGGGGTGCACTCGGGCTGTCACAATAATCCTCCGATTCTCGACGCTTCTTGTTGCCTCGCTCTTAAGGGTTTAAAAATCTTTACACTGTCATCTTTGGCAACAAATAGCTTGCCGCGACTGCTTCGTAAAAGGGAAACAACAAGAACTTCATCGATGTATTTCTTCATGATGTGCCGATAACACAACTTTTGTATTGTATATGGGAGGATAATTTTGGATGCCACCTTCATCAATGAACATTGGTATGAGAGGCACAAGTAGCGTATATTTTATACATGAGTTTTAATGCACATGTTAATATGCAGATCGGTGCCTTGTTGTTCATGCTCATCAAGAATGTTTTGAATACCTATTCAAAAGAGGAACCATTTGCACACATCACAAGGGCTGCAACAAAGATTGTTTTTCGATATGTAACTCTTCTCGGGCTAATTTATACAAAACTTTATTACTTCACCATAACTATTCATCATGTCATCTTTATAGTTAAGGTTTATTATTATAAATATTATATTTAAAGTATAAGTAAATGAATTTAACATCTAATGTTTTTGTACATATTAGTATATCTTTTATTATAATTTTTAAAATTTTATGATTATAAAAATACTTTGTCCGGTTCAGTTGGATTATATATATTTTTGTTACCAAAACATGGTTTATTATATTAATTTAGTTAGGGATGGTTAAACCTTTTTTAGAAAATGTATTTCATCATAAATCTAAGAATTACTCCAAAACTTTACTTATGCTTATTAATATATTATATATTACATTAATACGTGTCCTTCACACCATCCTTAAATATCTACAAAATTTGGTTGAATGCTTTAAAATGCACAATGTAATAAATATATGGTAGAGGTTTCGAGTAGATCCACTTGCTCGTTCTGATCAAAATATGCCCTTGCTAATTGAAGGGGAGTGGAGTCACTAGTTATCCATCAACGCACACGCGCAATGGAATCATTTGCGATAAGCATGGGTATTTAGGATACAAATTTTTGTGATGTTTGTTTGAATTTTTTACATTATCTTTTTGTTTGAAAGAAATGAGTTTAGATTTCTCAAAAACGCTCGAAACGATCCAACCATGTTGAAACCAAGCTGATGTGACAAGATATGTGTGTTCATGGACCAATTAAAAAATTATACTGTGCCAATAAAGCGTGAATATTCAACTAAGGGAATTTAGTAGCTAAGGTAGCTATAGAACAATTTTTCCGTGCAACACTCCAGAAAAAAGGAAAGATGTAGGTCAGCGGTCATATGAGATTATACCAGTTGAGGATCACGGTAGCACAAGTATAGTCAGTATAAACTGTCTCTCAATTGTAGTCATCATGTCTCCTCCTTTAGCGTATCATCGTAGCATGACAAATTTTATTATGCTTCTGACTTATCCATGCATACAAGATCAAGCAACAGCAAATCGGAGTCATGTTAGCAAGTTCGGATGAACATGCCGAAGAAGATGTGTCCTGCTATTCTAATTTGCTGGGGGTGCTGACTACAACTCCTATTATTGGTAACTAAGTGTGTGGCCCTAGATACAAGGGTTTGTAGCAAGCTATAGGGGGTGTTTGGTTGGGATTCCAACCAGCTTTCGGCTTTCGGCTTCGTAGCCAAAAGCTCCTATTTAGGGGCGTCCGGCTGCAGCTGTAGCTTCCGGTCTTGTCACAGCTGCAGCCAAAAGCCCCTAAATGGAAGCTTTTGGCTTCGAAGCCGGAAGCCGGAAGCTGGTTGGAAGACCAACCAAACACCCTTATAGTGAGTGACTGAAGATATAATTACACAACAGGTAATGTAAAGGAATCCCTTTATGTAGAATCGCTAAAACAAATGAAGAAACTTCTATATGTCCCCAACATCTAGTGTGGGTGTCAATCACACTAGTATTATTAAATGCCACGACATATGAGTAGATATTGATAGATACTTCCTCCGTTCCTAAATATAAGTCTTTTAAGATGTTTCATTAAAGGATTACATAGGGATGTATATAAACATACTTTAGAGTATTTGTTCACTCATTTTGTTTTGTATGTAGCCCTCTAGTGAAATCTCTAAACAGACTTATATTTAGGAACGGAGGGAGTAGTGTTTATATTATATATATAGTTATTCTTCACCCTCCTCTCTATTTTAATATACTCGAGACGTTCGTAAATTTTATCTTATTTCCTACGTGAAAAAGAAAGTAGGAAATAATTTATGTTACCTAAAATTACAAACGTAATAACATAGTCTAAAATATACATAAAATGCAAAAAAAAAGATTGTCTTGTGACCTATATTTTTGTTTTCTTATGCCAAATTTTACGTAGTGAATCAATATAAATGTAACTATTTCGTATTCCTAATGTAATTTATTTATGAAACGATCGTAAAATTACCTCGGATGAAGAATACCTTATTCTGCATCCTGGGTGATGAATTGACTTCTTATATACCCCCCTCTATTTTAATATGAATGTGCCATCGACCCCTTGACTCTTGTTCGCTGTCCTCCTTATCTTTCTTTTTGGACTCCCTTTCTCTCATCTCACCCTCTCTCTCTCTCCAAGACGCGAGCGACTGCCGTCCATGGATGCCATCATGATCGGGAGCTCTCTCGACTACGCCACGGGCTGGATCGTGATCGGATCTCATCGTCCCCGCACCTCCTGCGTCACGCCGTCGCTGGAGGACCAAGCAGCAGTAGTCGTCTCCCCTTTGTATTATTGCGAGATGACAACCACATGCACTATTTGCCCCCCTTGGGCCCGGAGCCCCCACGCCGGCCCAAAAACAGTTGTCGGCCTATTCCCTTTGTTGGCTTCGTATCACCCGTGCCGACCCAGCAAGCCCCAGTTCCTATTTGGTGCAAGCGAGCATCAAAAGGACATGGCCACGCTAAAGCACGACCTACTAACGCCCCAGTTTGGTCCGACACAAAATCGTTGTTTCTTCTTTTTTTTTCCCTTTTATTTTCTTTGTTCTATTCTTATTTAGTGTTTCTTCTTATATTTCCCTTTTTATTTCTTTTTCATGTACTACACAAACTTCATTGCCTTCTACAAAACTGCTCATCATATATTAAGAAAATGTTCACGGTATATGACAAAAAGTTCATCATGCGTTATAAATTTTTCATCGTACACTATAAATTTTTCTATGAATATACAAATGTTTAGAACTGTGTTTTTGAAAAAATAAATCAATGTACATGACATAAATGTTCAATCTGTAATCTCAAATTGTTGAAAGATCATATATTTTCAAAAATATTCATTGTATATTGAAAAAAATCATCGTGTATAAATAAAATTCTCATTATATATTAAGAAAATGTTCAACGTTTATTACCAAAATTTTCAGTATGTATTTTATGAAATTTTCAAAATAGAAACCGACCAGAAAACTAGTCCAATATACTGTAGTTAACAGGATGCTACAGTACTGACCTCTGCAGTAAAGCCCGGCACTACACTAAACCGACAAAAGCAAACAGAATAAATAAATAAATAATCGCTCGCAGGCAGGGTGGCGTCGGCATTTCCAGCCAAGCAGGCGCACCCGTGTGCAAAGCTCCCTCTTTTTGTCGCATGCTGGCGTCGGTATTTCCTATTTGACGCCACAGGCATCAGTTAGTACGCATTTTTGTTAACTTTCGCCTGTGGGGTTGGTAAATGGGCCAGTCTATCTAGACGCCGTTTGACATTATTTTTAATTGTATGAATTTATTTGAATATTCATGAACAGTTTTAGAAGTTCAGATAATATTATTTAAGATTGATGAAGCTTTTTTAATATCGATGAACATTTTTGAATTTTAATGAACATCTTTTTGAAAATGGATGAACTTTTCTAAGGTTTATGAAGTTTTTTTCAGTTCAAAGAACTTTATCTAAAAATACATGAACATTTTACAAGTTTATTGAAAATTAAAAAATTTCATGAACTTTTCGTATATTGGATGAACATTTTTTCATTTTCTATTAACTTTTTCTAAAATTCATGTTTTTTAAATTAATGAACCTTTTTTAATGGTATAAACTTTTTTTCAAATGATGAATCTTTTTTATTTAAATCTTTAAACCTTTTTTTGATTATATATTTTTCTTTTCGTAACGAATAAAATCAAAAACACTGAGCAGCACTCTAATAGGCTGGCCCATGCTAGCAGCGCTTCAGGCGCCGGATTGTTAACGGGCGCCTGCAGCGCTGCATAGGAGGTCCCGCGGTCGTCAGACAGGGGATCTCGACCAAAGCTTGCCCAGCCCACGCGCCACCCTAGCTAACCTTCGCCCCTGTGTACTATTTTCTATCCAATGCCAATCTCCTATCGGTCATATAATGCTCTGTTTCAGCCCGAGAACGCTTGGTATAACCTCTTAAGTGCCAGGCGCCATCACTAGCACACCAGCAAAAGTTTCCAATGCGATTCTTCGTCAAGTTACTTTCTACTTCCTCCGTTCCTAAATATAAGTCTTTTAAAATATTTCACTAAATGACTACCTACGAAGTAAAATGGATAAATCTACACTTTAAAATATGTCCATATACATCCGTATGTAGTCTTCCAATGAAACCCTAAAAAGACTTATATTTAGGAACGCATGGAATATTTTTTATTTTAGATCTAAATCAGTGCATCTGTAATTATTATAAGTATGGGGAAAAGATTACATTTCACCGGCTGATCCGGTTGATCCATCCGCCGCCCGCTCGTCCGTTAAATCTCGCCTCGATCACGAACCATTTCTTGAAACTGGCTCGTTGTTTCAGAAACTGGAGCGTTGTTTCAGAAACGGGGGCTAAAGCTGGAGCACTCCAAGTTCCTCGTCGTGGCTCCTCTGCTACCGGGGACGAGCCTGCCGAAGTCCGGCGAACTGCCGCCGCTGTCGGTCCTCGCCAGCTCGCCGGATCCCCACCTCGCCGACGAGATCCAGCCCCTCGCCGGATCCCCACCTCGCCGGATTGCCGGATCCCCACCTCGCGCGGCGAACGAGGAGTTGTGTAGCGCGGACGTCGGCGAGCTCCCGCCGTCGGGAAGCTTCTCTGCCTCACTGGAGATGCGTCCCTGCTCGCGCGCCCGACTCTCGTTGAGCATGGATCTCGGTGGCAACGTGACTTTCGTTGCAATTTTTGTGAAACTCAACCGTTGTTGCAAAAAATTCTTTCGTAAAAATACCTATGTTACAGAAAGACGAAGAAAAAAAATTCTGCAACAAGCAAATTGTTTCTGAAACTCGACCGTTGTTTCAGAAATTAACGGATCCAAAGTTGATTTCTTGCAACAAAGCGAAAGTTTCCGCAACTCGAGCATCGTTCCAGGAAATAACTACTGACCATGCGGCGGGGATGCGGGGTGTTAGATCGGCATCCGACGACTAGCTAGGTGACAGATAATTTTTAAAAATCATCCGGCGAACGCGTAGCGTTCCCCATCCATCCGCCGCCCGCTCGTCCGTTAGATCTCGCCTCGACCAGGAACCATTTCTCGAAACGGGCTCGTTGTTTCAGAAACTGGAGTGTTGTTTCAGAAACGGGGGTTGAAGCTGGAGCACTCCAGGTTCCTCGTCGTGGCTCCTCTGCTACCGGGGACGAGCCTGCCGGAGTCCGGCGAACCGCCACCGCCGTCGATCCTCACCAACTCGCCAGATCCCCACCTCGCCGACGAGATCCAGCCCCTCGCCGGATCCCCACCTCGCCGGATCGCCGGATCCCCACCTCGCGCGGCGAACGAGGAGGTGTGTGGCGCGGACGCCGGCGAGCTCCCGCCATCGGGGAGCTTCTCTGCCTCGCTGGAGATGCGTCCCTGCTCGCGCGCCCGACTCTCCGTTGAGCATGGATCCTGGCTGCAACGTGACTTTCGTTGCAAAAATTGCTGAAACTGGACCGTTGTTGCAAAAATTCTTTCGTAAAAATACCTATGTTATAGAAAGACGAAGAAAAAAATTCTGCAACAAGTAAATTGTTTCTGGAACTCGACCGTTGTTTCAGGAATTAACGGATCCAAAGTTTATTTCTTGCAACAAAGCGAAAGTTTGTGCAACTCGAGCGTCATTTTCAGGAAATAACTACTGACCATGCGACGGAGATGCGGAGCGTTATATCGGCATCCGATGGCTAGCTAGGTAACAGATAATTTTTAAAAATCATTCGGTGGACGCAAAGCGTTCCCCATAAGTACGAATAAAACTACACGTGTTTCTCCAAAAAAAAAAACTATCCTAGCTTAGTTGCTATCCTAGCCTAGTTGTTTGCTGCGTGATCCTGTACACAGGAGACGCATGATCGAATCCTTGAGTACCGCGCTCTTCTTTATTTTGACTTTAATTTGTATCCGGTGAAGTGCATCATTTGTTTTTTTTTTTGAGCAAAACAACTAGTGCCACCTTGAAAAAAGAAAAAAAATTCTTAAAAACTCAAAAATGACAAATAGTTATTCTTTACCCCCCCTCTATTTTCACTTCAATGCATCATAATTTTATGTTTCAATTTTTTTTCTTATTTCTTACATAAAAAGAGACCGTAAGAAAAAAAATATACCATAAAAATATTTTATTTCACGTAAATTTACAAGCATAAAGAAATAGTGTAAAATATACATGAAATGCGATTTTTCTGATCTTATGACCTATATTTTTAATTTTTACATTAAATTTGACAAAATAAATTATTATTAATGTAACTATTGGCATTTCAAATATAATTTATTTATGAAACGGTCGTAAGATTACCTTAGTGAAGAAACACTCAACACCTAAGAATTAAGTATTAACGTCACCATATTGAGTAGAACAAAGCATGATGACATACTATTGAGAATATATTTCACTTACCTTGCACATGTTAGTTGTATGGGCGTCGAATATTGCTTTTGGCTCCCGAGCTTACTGGAGGCCTTTAAATTCAAACTTCAAATTCAGTGAAAATTCGTATTTTAATATTTCAAAAAATTCTGAAAAAAATACATAGATAGATGAAGGTATAATACACAAGAGTGTAAATTTTCGGAACAAAATATGTTGAAATGAGGGCTGTGCAAAAAAAAACAAATCTGAAACCTTTTAACACATGTTACTATTCATCATTTCAACCATGAATTTGTCTTTTTTATACAGATCGCGTTTTAAAGTATTTCGACCTGAAATTTTACACGCACACGAATCACATAATTGTTTAGTTGTATATTTGTTTTCAGATTTTTTGGAACTAAATTTTTTGAATTTTGATTTTTTCAAACATTTCGGCCTCCATGGCTCCCGGGAGACAAAACGCCATTCTCTATGGGCGTCCACTTTTTACTCTTAGTGTGCCAAGGCCAACAGGTTTTTTTCTATCACTAGGAATATTTCACAAATAATGATCCACTACATGTAATGGACACTGCTTCCCATATCGTCCTTTCATCTAAACTTGCAAAAGATAGAATAATCGAGCAGAGACCCAATATAAATGTACAAATAATCACCACGTAGCAAAAGATCCACCACACAAATTACATAGATGACCATAATTATGATATGCAACTCATATGATCTAGACATGTAGCGCAATAACAAAGATTCGTTCATAGGTAATACTACAAACCAGTAGTCTCAGAGATGGACTACTCACACTTCATCTGGAGCAGCTTGGAAATGATCTTCTTCGAGAATAAAATTGAACGCCCAAAGTTGAATTTGGGGACCCGCGATGTTGAGAACAATTTTGTGCGATGGTTAACAGGTAAGTAAAGAAGACAATTCTCCTTGATTTCCTATTGCTACATGTATACGTTACATGCAGATTATTAGTTCTGCTAAACCGTTTCCCATTTCTTAACCAGTGTTGGTGTCTCGATGTTTCTTTTCTTTTTTATAAAGGTGACACATAATTAAGCATCAATATCAACACACACACACACGCACACACACAAATCACGCCAACAACAAATAGCAAATTCATCTAAGATCAAAAGCTATGCATAGACGGAAAAAACGATCAGATCCACGGTCAGCAAAATACCACAATGGCCATATACACACTAATCATCTGATGACACCACCCAAATGACGAGGTTCTTCAACGATAACACCTTCAGGAGGCACACAAGCGCCGATGTCACCGGATCCGAGCACATAAGGCTAGAATCTAGGTTTTCACCCTGAAGAACGAGTGTAAGCATATACGAGCAATGCCTTCAACAAGGTAAATATAAAAACATCACCATTGACAAGTATAACCAACTCGGTAATACCTAGGCTTTCATCCCGGAGCTTGAGACCGTGTGCGCGCGTAGCAGCACAATAATCTACAACACTCATGCATTGTCACCGACACTTTTTCACGGTTTCATTCGCTACATGTGATGTGTAATCACCGGCGCTCCACAACCTTCCCTCCACGTCAAGCTGTCGTACATAATTTGCATCTCACCGCTCAAGCGGTGGCCACTGCAATTTGCAGCGAGGACGCCGACGCGCTACACAGACCCACCACCACCAGAATCGTCACCTCCTTCCGAGAGAGGGCGCTGGTCGCTCGAGTCGCCAAGAGCAACACGGGGCGATCTGATTTCTTGGGTGTCAGGTCTCGCAATGCAGCTGCAAGAGGATGAGGGAGCTTCTGAATCTGATAGCCCGATGCACTGAAGTGCAAAGCTGGCGTGCAAGCAATCCGTTCATTCCAGGACGTGGATGTTTACCAGAGTAGTGTATCCTGCGGCGCGCGTTCTCCGACAGCGGCGAAGAGGCAAGTGTGATGCTAAACAGGTGAACACCAGATCTACAGCAATCAATGTTGACCAGTACTCACTTCGATCCAAAGTAAGTGTCGTAATTTTGAAAAAAAATCAAATTAATCCAAAATAAGTGTCACAGTTTTGAACTAAAGTTAAACCAACCTTAGTTTAAAACCGCAGTACTTATTTTGGATCGGAGTAGTATTATATTTACTGCTCCATGTGTCATGACCTGCTTTTTCCAGCTAATAAACTATGATAGTCCCCTAAAAAAAAGAAAAAAAAAAAGAAAACTATGATAGTCTCGTTGAATGTTTCAAAAACTTTATGACCAGCTCTGAACATATAAACACTAGTTTTCTTTCCTTTTCCTCATTTCATACATTTCGCTACAGCTGCATGCAGAAGGCAATTTACATAGATTCTAGCCCCAGCACCAGATTTGATCATCATAAGAAAGAAAACATTATTCAAACGGACTAAAATAAACAACGGTTCCTCCTTGATGAGGAGACTACTAAAAGATACCAGCAAAAAAAAAAGAAAAAGGAACAGAAAAGAAGGATAATTACAGGCCCCTGTTAAACCCAGCAGCAGGCAAATTATTTTTGCTTCTGTCATAGCCCATACGCGGTGCTGAAGTAGCTCTTGGCGACGTTCCGGTTCAGTATCTGCAGCACCTTGCCGTTGGCCGGGCTCACGAACCGGGGCGTCTTGAACTGGCTCACCGCGCCGCCTAGGCTCAGGAAGTGGATCAGGATCTCCCTGAAGGTGCCCTTCCTCAGGACCCGGAGCTCAAGCGGCCCGATGGTCTTGGTCTTCCTCGACCCCATGTAGCCCGCATCGAGGAATGCCAAGTCCAGGGCGTTGGCGCAGCCGCTAAGAACATCGTCTGTGGCCTCAGAGCTCAGCTCCCAGAAGATCACGTAGCGGGCCGGGTCGGTCGACTTCTCCACGTAGCTCGTGAAGTCCACGATCTCCAGCTTCTCCCCTTCCAGCAGCTTGGCTGCCTCCTCGACGGCCAGCTGCAGGTCCTTCTCGGTGTTCTTGTCAATGTTGATGCTCAGCACCAGGCTCCGGCGGCAGATGAACTGGAGCTCCGGCGTCGAGTTGTGGAAGCGGGCTATCTTCACCACGTCTCCTAGCCTGTAGCGATATAGGCCTACAGCAACGGAGCAGAAAAGGGACTGTAAATAGACTAATAGTAGTATCCAGAGATCACAGTTTATTTTCTGCAACAATTAAAATACGTACGCTGTAAAAGGAAAGGATCAAAATTCTACACCTAAAGTTCACCATTTGCTGAGCAAGGCATGTCCAAAGTTGCTCTTGACAGATATGCACTAGCTGAATTAATTTATGACGCGATGTGATTGTTGAGTCCGGGAAAGCTGATATAGACAAAGATTAGGACGCACTGGCTGGCTTATGCTGTTTGATGCTACCCCTAATGAATGCAGCAATGAGTGGACCGGAAAGGTTAGTGATAGTTACTTGCCCACGTGCTTAATATACAACCTTGATGCATACAGAACAACTGTGTTTCAAATTTGTAGGGACATGGCTAGGAAGTCTGTATTCACACTGAAAACTACATACCACAAGAACCACCAGACTGGGTGCTTCTAATAATCGTTAGTGATAAGACATCTTCTTAGATTTCAGAAAGGAGAACACATGATGAGAATTAAGAAATTAATCTAAGTTTCAGAACAAATAGCCAGGAGAAAGAATGTACCTGCAAAGGTAGTTAGCACAACTTCATAGCTTTTGCCAACCTCAACTTCAGTTAAGCCAACCGGCTCCGACTCTATGTAATGGATAGCTGCACTGTTCTCTGTCTCCTCCCCTGTTGGTTTCTCCAAGGGAATGAACTCAAAATAACCAGTCTGCGGCAGAACAGCATAAGTCACCTGCTCAGGCGGCACCGTGGGGTCGATGTTAGAGCCAACCCATCCTTCAGACGCGCCGTAGTCGGCACTGATCAGTGGCAAGTGCCCAGCATAATGCCGCAACTTCTTCAGATACGGCTCCATGGACCCTGTCATGATGCCATACACGTACTTTGCCTTCGGCCACAGTGCCGGGATCACACCATACCAGTTGCTCAAACCTGCACACTTCTTGTGGATCGAGTCAGCAAGCTCAGGGTTGGGCCTCAGGATCTTTGAAACAGCTTCACGAATTGATGGCACTGTGATTTTTTCTGAAAGAACACCATCTCTTATATCAGCGCACAGCTCCTCCCAGACCTCCTCCAGTGTTTGAAATGCATGCACTAGGCTGTGAGCAAATGTCGAGAACACGAAATGGACCTCGTCCGAGTATATCAACCCACAGAGCAAATGACAATATAAGGACTGGTTGAAGTCAGGGCCAAAGATAACTTCGTCAGGGCTGCAGCCTTGAGACTGAATATCCTTCATCCCTTCCTTGTAGCGTTGACTCCGGTACAGGTTTGTTGTTGCAGTTGTAGCAAGGATGCCACCAGGCGTCAAGACTTGCTTGCTACCATAAACAAATTGCAAAGCTTTTCCTCCGCCGATAGGGTATTCACTGTAATTACAAAACATAAATCATTCTATAACTTTGGGATGCATGGAAAATATTCATAACCCAAGCTACACTTTAATCACACGCGTCACAGTAACAAAATGGAGATCCTTACCGGTTCCTAAATGCGTAGGAAGTACGGAATATTTGAAGTGTGTTCTCAAGCAACTCATCATTAAATGGCAGGAACTTAGGCTTTCCCTGTGTCGTGCCAGAACTGCATAAAAGAACGAAATCAGATTATGAACATCCACTTCCACTGCAAAACAAGACAATACATTCGAACGGAATGAGCACCTGAGGGAGAGGGAGGTGATGGGCTTCCCGGTGACCACTGGTGCGCTATCACCATCAGCAACCCTCTGGATGAAAGGTTCAACGTCGCTGTGCACACACAACGGGATGCAAGATTTGTAGCTCTTGGCATCAGTCCTCCCGTCGAGGCCAAACTGTCTCAGGTATTCAGCATCGGCATTCGTCTCAAGGATCTTTTTCAGCGTATCCAGCTGCACGCGCGCAGCATCGCGTGACAACATCTCGAACTCATTGATAGTCTCCTCGCAGCTACAGATCGTCATTTGTGCTGGCAAGAATCCTGGCTCTATTACCTGCTCTGAAGGATAAAACAGAGGAAATGTCGGTGAGCCAGCAAGCAAATCTGTGAGGCCAGTTATAGGAGAGGAGCTGAAGGCATTGCTGCGTTGCAAATTCAAATCAAGTGGGGCAGTGAATTCAAAGAGAACGGCGTCAAAAGATTTTGCCGTCTGTAACCACTAACAGAGCTGGAAACTAAAGAACCGACAGCGCAGTCTAAAGAGAGAGGCATCAGAATGTTAAGACATTCTTGAAGAATTTTCCAACTTTACCACCGACAGAATATCCGACTAGAATGCAGTAATCTTCATAAGATTGCACGTAGGAACGACGAATCCACTCCGACAAAATAAAATAACTGGATTCAAAAAGGGGCCGGCTGGTTAGACCGAGAGAAAAACAGAACACCCACAGTATACCTACCAAAGAAAGCTGACTAGCAGCCATGGAAAACCCAGCCCACTTTGTATGCCATCTGTGGAAACATGGACAAGCCTGAGATTTAACTTTCGGACGCAGCGTTTACTAATGAAAATAATAGCAGATCAGAATCCCAGCAAAGGGATGGGCATCGATGCTCGCCTTTTGCAGCAGAGATGCCACTAACAAACCTAAGGATTGCAACATAAAGACAATCTATCTAGCAAAGGTAAAGCATATACAGACAGGAAACGCCAGCCAAGCAGGTCACTTAGCTTAACTCTGATTCATTGGCATTGTGCTGGAAACTAAAGGCAGATAATCTAGAAACCAGTCACCTTCAACAATCAATAAAAGAAAGAAACAGCACACCGCCATCGGCATTTGCTCATAACAGCGAGGAATTAAAAACCCTCCCAGATACAGTATGAATGAATGTATGATTCTCGCAGAATCTGGCGATACAAACTGAGAAACAGGCCCCTTCCATAAAAGAAAAGGAAGAGCACACACAGAAACATCACTGGCATTTTTCATAACATAACGGGAGAGCAGAACCCTCCCAGGTATATGTATACGGTGTGATTCTTTTTGTGGTGAAAGCAGTGAGCCTGCAGCTCTAGCATCGGTGACTGAGTGGCCGGGATTGGAAAGTGTCGACCACTTGCTCCAGCAGTGGTACTGGTACCCCTCCGTAGAGCAATTCTACTTGTATGCACGTCTGTGGACAATAGTAGCAGCCATATAGAGATGTTTCTTTTCTGATCAAATATTCGACGAATCATCCATCCATACATACATTGGAATCCTATGAATCCTACAGTAGGGATGGTCCTCGGCAGCGACAGAGAAAAACAGAGCTCGCGAGCAAGAAGAAAGAAAGAAAGATGGATGGATGGATGGAGCGGGTATACGGAATGGACTAGACAGGAATGGGCGAGCGGCAAAAGAGGGGAGTAAATGTGACGCGACCTGACTAACTGACCTAGTAGCACCCCAAAAAAGGAAGCAAATCGACAGGCAAACTGCGCAGACATGGGCAGATGATGCCCAAGATAAGAATGTGTTTGTGTTTGTGCCTCCAGGTTAAGCTGCCTGCCGCAGGTGCCGACGAGCTTGCCGGAGTAGGAACGGACCGGTGGGGGTGGGTGGGCGGCCGTGGGAACTGATCCAAAGCTGCCGCTGCTGCTGTCCCGGACTGAATGAACCGGAGCAGGAGAGGAAAGAATATGGTACCGTGCCATGGCGTGTGTGCTCCGGATCGCGCGCAGGCCATGGCTACGGCGGGAGCGGGAGCGGGAATCGGGGCGACATTCGACAGTGTACGCGGGGACTGTGTGCGAGGTTCTGGTGGCTCGTTGACCGGGGGAAGATTATTTCGGTGGAGCTTCTAGAAGGACGGAAAGACAAGGCGCGGTGGCACGAAGAATTGTTCCTTTGGGTGGGTGAAGAAGGAGTTCCAAGAATCCTCTGTCTCGGAGGTCAGTCAAGACGAGGACGAGGAGATTGAATTTGGGAAAGACAGCATGACGAATTTTATGAAATCAAATCAAAACAAAACAAAGAAGAAAAAAATCCCCCCTTTAGGAGCGCAAGTATATTCGCGGAGGTGGAGCGAGCGAGCGGGCGTATCAATGAAGCAGTATTTTTTTTACCTCCGGGCAGAACAAAATCAAATTCGGACGCGGCTTTACTTTACGACGGAGTATATCCCCGCCCGCCCGGCCGGCCGGCGAAAGGAGGTCAGCACAACAACAGAAGAGAGCAGAGGCAGGCCGGCAGAGACAAGCAGAGGAGAGCAATCCTGCTCTCGTGGAACAGAGCAGCCCCCAAATCACAACAAATTCCAACAAGAGCAGAGAGGGAGGAGTGACTGACCGGTGGTGGTGGTGATCCGAGGGGTGGGGCGGGGGAGGAAAGCGACCTCTGGCGGCGCCGGCGGGCGGTGTGCGGAGGGGGCAGTAGGGAGGGGGAGGGAGAGGAAGGCGACGAGGAGCAGGTGGATGGCAGGCTCCACTAGGCGACGACGACGACGAGGAGGAGGGGCGCCCGGACCAACCAACCAACCAACAAGAAGCAGGGCCCCGACTGACTGACGGACCACAACCGCGGAGGGAGGGAGAGGGGGGGAATCACCGGATTGATTAAGTCCGGTGGGGGTGGGGGTGGGGGTGGGGGATCCCTTTGCCCTGCAACCAAATGATGGTGGTGTGCTGCGTTGCCGCGACGGACCCGCCCTTTTTGTAGGCGCCTCCCGCCGTCCGTCCGTCGCGGCCGATGGGCTGCGCCCTGCCCTCGGCGCCCCTCTCTCTCTCTCTCTCTCTCGTCTTGTCTGCTTGTGTTTCTGCTTCCTCTTCATTGTTTTGTTTTCTGTGCCGCGGCCGTACACGTGTGCTCGACGTTGGGGGCGGTGCGTGACAAGTGTACGTGCCCCCGGCGCGTATTTTCTCCTCCAGCTCGCCGCGGGCTGCTGCACATTTCTTCAATTAATGCTATATACACTGAAGATATACATAAAGGATACACCAGTATATTGAAGATATACACAATTAATGCTATATACACTGACAACTACTACTATTGTCTTTTCTCTTCTGAATTTTAAGTGTCGCACGTGTTTTCGGCATGATGACAAATGTGGGATGTGGATCGGGCTGCTGAGATTTCATCCATTAGTGCGATGTATATCTTTTCTTCGTATATCTTCGATTAATGTTGTGTATATCTTTGATTAATGTGGTATATCTTGTCGTATATGCTTCCTCTATAAATTAAAACGTGTTATATTAATCTATAGCGGAAGTGTTAATGGAGTATATCTTCCATTTTTTTTGCGAATTCTTACATTAATGTTGTGTATATCTTTCATTGATGTACTATATCTTCTATATATCCTGAGGATATGGAGTATATCTTCTATATATCCTCAAGATATACTCCTAATGTTTCCTCTTCCAAATTTGAAGTGTCACATGCGTTTTCGGTATGAGGACAAGTGTGAGTGGACCAATCCTCTCACTCAACCCCAATGAATGGCTGGAAATCTCATCCATTATTTCATTCCATCTATCTATATATATATATATCTTGAATATTACGCATAAATATGAGATCTTTCTTACGGAGGAGAATCGGTAGTGGCCATTAATATCCTATATCCTGGAGATATACACAAAAGATATATCTTCTTGTCGCTCTTCAGAATTTCAAGCATTACATGTGTTTTTGATATCATGACAAGTGTGGGTGGAGTGAGTGTGTTGTCTAACTTGCTTCAGATGTACTGCTGGAAATTTCAGTCATTAATGGAGCATATCGTTTTCATATATCTACCGAATATTGCACATTAATACAAGATATCTTCTTTCGAGGAGAGGCGGTCACTATTCTTCATACCATTTGTTTTGTGCCGCAGCCATGCACGCGCTCTCCATATTGGGGGCAGTGTGGCTCATTTCACTCTGTCGAAGATTTCATCGATTAATTGACTATATCTTTTCATATATATATCTTATGAATATTACACACTAATGCTATAGTTCTTTACACAAGGATAAGCGGTGGTGACGTTAGTATCCTGAAGATATACACAAAAGATATATTTCCATGTCGTTTCTCTTTCGAATTTTAATCGGTAGATATGTGTTTGGTGTGATGAAAAGTCTTGGTGGAGCGGCTCCTCTCACTCACTCCATTCGGTCATACACGTGTGTTCGCCATGGGGTGCAGTGTGTGACAAGTGTGCGTGCAGCGGGCTCGTCTCGCACCCGGTTTGGGCCGCTGGAGATTTAATTTATTAATGGTGTATATGTTTTCCATGTATCTTTGATTAATTGTATATATCTTTCATGAATACCTTTTATATTATCCCGGAGATATACATAAAAGATATACTCTTGTCTTTTCTCTTCCAAATTTGAAGTCTCACATGTGTTTTCGCCATGATGACAAGTGTGGGGGGAGCAGATCGTTTCATTCCCTCCCAACCGAGGGCTGGGTGGAGCCGGTTGTCTCACTCATTCCTCGCGGTGTGCTGTAAATTTCTTCTGTGAATGGAGTATATCTTTTATGTACATCTCCTGAATATTGTGCATTAATACAAGATCCTTTCTTTCGAGGAGATGTGGTGACTGTCCCCCCTCCCACCATTTGTGTTTTGTCGGCTCCACACATGGTCTTATTGTGGGAGCAGTGCATGCCAAGTGTGGAGGGAGAGGTTGATCTTACTCTCGTCGAACAACAAAAGATTTCATTGCTTAATGGAGTATGTATTTTTCATATATCTTCTAAATATTATGAATTAATACGGGATCTCTTTGTCAGAGGAGAACTGGCGGTGACCATCAATATCCTAAAGATTACAGACAAAAGATATATCTTCATCTCCCTTCTTTTGCAAATTTTAATCGTTACATCACTCCTGTTGTGACATCCTAGCAAACAGTTTTTACCCCTTTTCCGTAACGTATTATTAAACCATTGTCTTGCTTGTGCGTGTAATAGGGTGTTCATCCTACACGATAAAGATAAATCATCGGTGATGTCTGCTCTCATCACGCACGCGGCGTAAAATGAGCTCGTTGTGATCGGGTGAGCCATCACAAATAATTATATTGTGGAAATCGTGTGAGATGTTCTTAGCATCCCACAAATTGAATCTCAAAGATATGTTTCTGTTCATATGGTACATCACACTCAATTTTCGGGATAACATTTTCTGTGATAGGGGTGTCCATCACAGAAGGTATATATAATTTTATTATTTTTGTTATTCAATACATCACACAAGTTGCCTAGAAGAAACTGAATGGCATAGGCATGTCCATCACACACTCTTTTCATTTCAAAACGTTTGTGCAAGGTGACCTAAAGCACACAGTTGTCAGGCGGAAGTCGTGTGAGATTGTTCACTGGTCCAACACGCCAACTTTCTAAAAACTCTGTGCATTGGTTGAGGTCATCGCCCACGGTGTTATCTAAGAAACCGTTTGCAATAGAAAAAATCAATAAGCAGGTTCGTTGCACTGTTATTGTTAATCTTTTTAGTACTCAGACTGACATTTCATATCAAACACACAATGTATTTCATATATGTATTATCACAATCAGGATTTCATGATTGAAATACATCAGAGTAGAACAACATATAGCTTCAACATCCAGTTAGAGCATACAGGCATACCTAGCTTTCAAATTACACAACATGACCAAGTTAAGATGTAACATCTAAAATCTTTGAAAAGTGGCATCATATACGGTAAATAGGCAGATGAAACTCATTTAGAAAATTGTTGAAGCGGAAAACAGATATTGCGCCTTCAATGATGTTGAAGATCCTTGCAACTTTAGGCCAGTGTCTATGGATGATTGCCCGCCCATCATTCGTTCTCTTTAGCAATTGTTCAAGATTATAGCATGGGTGTTGCATGAATAACTTCCTGACCTCTTGACCATATAGATATAGTTTAAGATGTAATCAATTAATGTTATGTATATCTATGATTGAAGAAGTATATCTTATTTACATATTTTTTATTACTAGTGTATATCTTTTATACATCCTAGAGATATACACAAAAGATATACTCTTGTCATTTCTCTTGAAAATTTTAGGAGTCACATGCATTTTCGGTGTGATGACAAGTGTGAGTGGAGTAGATAGTCGCACTCACTCCCAAAGGACTGCTGAAGATATCACACTCGGCAAAGCCAACCTGATCATGACATTGCCTAGTTTCGTTTGATCGCCGAGTTTTTTTGGCACTAGGCAAACTTCTTTATTTGTCGAGATGCTTGCCATTACCGAGTTCGTTTTGATCGGTCCTCGGCAAACGGTTTGCATTGTGGAGCTCCCAACAAAAAGCACTCGACAAACTCCTGTGACTAGCTAGGAATCTTCGTCGATTCTAGTAGTGACCATATGAAGAAATACATAAAGCCCTCAACCTTTTCATTTAAACCCTATGTTTGTCAAGTAGAAACCACAAATTATGTCGATTCTATATAATTAGAGATCCACAAGAAGCATATATAAGATTCCCGCTAAGAGCCAAAGAACAAATACTGAATCGATATAAAACACAGCCCAAACTAACGTGCTTGCCGCATGCGCACCTAAATTTGAATGAGCACCACAATTCAAATGTTGACAAGTAGAGTCATGCTTGAAATGACAAGAATGTTCCACCACCCAGTGAGTCGCGTGGAGGAACTGCGATCCAAGAGCATCTAAAACAGTTCTCATTAAAAACTTCCACCTAAAAGTGGTTTTCCTACACTAAGAAATAAATTATGGAAAGTAAGATCGTAATTACGAAAGCATGTATGAGAAACAAAGCCCTTCTATAATCAAAAGCAAGGAAGTCAAGGAACAAAGTTGTTGTTCTAATAGCCCCGTTCAATAGGAGGGCAAAGACTTTTTTGAAAAAATAAATAGACGGGGGCGTCGACCTTCTTAGGAAGACCCGTACAAGGATACTCACATGTGGTTCGGTATCCGAGCCACTATGCAGGGGCTTAGGTCAAACCTTATATAGTAGCTAGTCATCGGTTGGAGCGGGTGTTCATATAATTACATATTTCAGGGATGGTTCACAGGGTTGGTGCTTTAGCAGTTTCCGTAAAAACTTCTCCTACAAAGTTTTTTTTATGGTGGAACGACGGACTCGAGTGACGACATTTCTGTGGTATTTTGACGCGAAGGGTCATTTCCTCCTAGATGGAGGGGGAGTTGGGCAGATCATACGGAACCGTAAAAAAAGTGTTTACGGAGCCAATTGGAGCACTTATTATAGCTCAGCTTCACATAAACCAGAAATATTTGCAAATGCTTTTAGTATGACCACGGTAAGACATGAGCACAATATTTACAACTTGGCTAACAAAATCGCCTGCAAATTTGAAAACTTACGTGAGAACAAGTGTAAAGGACAAGTAGAAACACGCACGTATTAAGTCTAGGGACAAACGTCAGTTCTGGTGTACAAGTTACTGCTGGTACAACTTGAAAAGATCCTTTTTCACACTAAGTTATTTTTGTCTACAAGCTACCCTAACTTGCTGTGTATATATGGTTCCTTCGCAGTTGATGAGTTTTTTTTTTTTAGGTGGCAGTTGGTGTGTTTTCTTTACTTTGCAAATAATAAAATTATTTTGACAAACTTAACGTGTATCCTGGTCAGCAAGTTACTCCAGCTACAAACTTGAAAACTTCTTTTTTTCACACTAAGTTATTCTGGTCTACAAGTTACACTACACCAACACGATGTACCCTAAGTTTACAAGTCTTAGTCGTTATGTATTTCGCATATAATCACTCTATGTACAAATTTCCGCATGCATGTATATACATAACTATCATTTGTGTGCTTATATATTTTCTTGTTATAGTTGTATAAATTTTGAAATACCTCTTTTTATGAAAAAGGCAGCATACCCGAAGAAAAACCAAGTTCGAGGACACACAGGTCAAATACAGGCAACAAAATTTTCCTTTGCGGGAACAGGTAACAAGCTTTAACGAAGAGCTAAAAGGAACACAGTCCAAGCAGATGGAGAAATCTACAAAAGACTAAGGATGTGTTTGATTGAGCTCCAGATTCTAAAAAAGCTGGTATGAAAAAGTTGTTGTGTAGAAGCTGTTGTGGAAAAGTTGGAAGATGAAAAGTTTGGCTACCCTCAGCTTTAAAATTTACACTAGGAAGAAACTATAAATTCTCAAAAACTGTTTTGAACATTTATCCCTTTGATTAGCTTTTAGTTTTTTAAAACAGAAGTCAGTAAAAAAGTTAAACCAAACACAACCTAATTAGAAGGAACCTAGAAGGAACAGTGTGATCATCCGGTCGATGGCCTCGGCATCCACAGATCTGTCAAAGGGTTCCAGCAGAGTTAACTAGTGTACTCCCTCCGTTTCATGAATATATATATATTAAAATAATTTTATTGAAGACTGCATTCGAATTATATAGGCATATTTTACCGTATAGATTCATCCATTTTATTCCGCATGTAGTAGTTTGTAGTGGGATCTTTAAAAAGACTTATATTTATTACCGGAGGGAATATGATATAGGGATGATATATCGTCATTATCAAGGATACCCCCGATCAGGAAACTATCTAGCGATATCTACGTACCGAATCGATCGCATGCATGCATATGCATGAGCTGGTATATAGTCTGTCTCGCCTACCATTAGCATGCCGTCCATCTCAGCATATCTGCATGAACAGCAGCGGCGATCACTCACACCATTGCATTGCACGGGCCGGTCTCTGCCGCCGTATCTCATCCCGTCCCCGTGACCGGCGCTTGCCCGTTCGAGCCGACTGATGTGCTCCCATCTCTCTCTCTCTTCTTTCAACTCGTGAACTAGCTAGTAGTTCACTGTATCAGCAACTAGCAGGCCACGATAGCCTATTTCCGTCCATGGCCTCCCCCTTTCCGTTTCCTTCACAGGCGTGCTACAGTATCGCATGCTTTCCCCTTTCGTGCTCTGCCTTTTTTCCGTAGGCGGCCTCGACGTCGGCTTTAGTTCGGTCCACGCCCGATTTATGTGGCGAATGAACTGGCGATAGCTAAGAGAATCGTACGCCAAATCGTCCCTAAACGTTTGGCTTGTCATGTCCCGATCGATTTTGTCATCCAACATGGTGCGGCATGCGTCCTCGTCTAAATTTTCGCAAACCGGACACAAATATTGCGGGACATTTGCAAGAGTCCGGATGTCCGGCCTGACCAACCATAATCCTTCACGCACCCCCACGCTGCAACCCCTCTCTTCTCTCCATCCACGCAAGATGGTGGAATGCCGCTGCTATTTGACCGAAGGGTGGTGGAGTGATACGGCCTAGAGGATGATTCTATAATTTTTGCTTCTTTCATGCTATAGTTATATCATTTTGTGCATAGTTCTAGCATATGTATTTATTATTTTTTTGTACAAACATACTAACTCATTTCCTAGTTTCACCTTTTGTTTTCAGAACATTTTAGAAAAAAAACTGTTTTAGAGTTGGAGACCAACCAAAAAACTCAGAAACAAAATACAACGTGAAGTTTCAAGTCTAGAAGGCTCCATGAAGCACCAAGGGGGCGGAAGGCAGTGCTTGCGGCCCTACGTGCCGCTAGGTCACGGCCGAGGGCCATGAACTATGCCGCTTGGGCCCCATAAGCACCCCTAAACTATCTATAGTTTTAACCTCATTTCTGAGAGGAATGAAACATGCCCTAAACTTTTCAAAATTCTTGAGGTGGAGGCCACTTTACTAAATGTGTAGGCAGGAAACGATGATGTCTCCATGTATTATAGTTATTTTCTCGGTCAATGGACATTTCAGACATATTTTTTTAACTTTTAGTACACCGGTTCTTTTCTTTTTGCTCTTCTTTCTCCTCCTCTTACCACCTCGCCTTCTCTCTATCAAAGCTTGCCTCCCTCCTTATAGTGGCGGATCTAAGGGGTGGCCAGGCCGAGTGGTCCATGAATCATTCTGAGATTTTCACATAATCTATGTATCATGAAAAAAAAATTCTATAAATAATTACAATGTTGGACCACTTAACCATGTTGAGCCTCCGTATCTCATCGAGTCATCGTGTCCGCATGACCGGTGCCATCCCAACAGTTCGAGCGAGGGCGGTGTGTCGGGCGAGACAACGCAAATGGGGAACGCTTAGGTGTGGCGTGTGGCGTGTGACCTGACTGTGTCCTATAGTTTCTCTCTTCTTTTCCTCCGTGATCTACTTAATTGTGTATATGCACCTTAAAAAAAAGAAATTGTATATATGTCATGGACTGGTGTAGGCGTAATGCGGTATGCCGTTCTGGGGCGACCACGATAGCCTATTCCTGTTGATGGTATCCACCTTCCGTTTTGTCACAGGCAAGCTACAGCATCCTGTGCTTTCTCCGGCCCGTTCGTGCTTTGCTTTTTTTAGGCGGCTTGCCGAGTCGGAGCAACACAGCTATATCTAGGGACACTAGCAACTAGCTAACCTTGATTACAACGTGTTGAGACACATGTCCTATTGAAACTTTTGAAAAAGGAAATAAGGAGGTGTAGGCCACCTCACACTTATGTGTTTGTAGGAAACGATATCATGGCTCGATTGATTGCAAAATGAGTATTTCCTTGGCCAGTGAACATTTCACATTTCTTTTTCTGGTACAATGGTCATTTTTTTTCCGCCCTTCTTCCTCCTCTTGCCACCGCTTCATTTCTCGATCGAAGCTCGCCTCCCTCCTCAGTCTGACCATATCCATATCTGACACGACCCGTTCGTATATTATCGTTCGCCTATGCTACGATGGGCCCGAAAGGGACGTGCAAGAAAGAGCAAATTAATGCCACATATCAAGAAAGCTCACAGTATATATAGTCTCAGTGAAAAGCACATTCAAGTTGACACAACGTCTTTCTCTGGTTATGGAGAACGCTCCGGCTACGGATGAATTGCATGGCACGTTTATTATCTACTCCCTTAGTTTTTAAATATAAGTCTTTTTAAAGATTTTTACTAGGAGACTACATACTATGTAGACATATTCTATAGTGTAGATTTACTCATTTTGCTCCGTATGTATTACCTTAGTAAAATCTCTAAAAGGACTCATATTTAAGAATGGAGGGAATATATTTCTAACCTATAATTCTATGAATAGCCACTCTTTGATCCGTAGTGGAGATGGTTTCAGTGCCGTGTATAACCTATTTTGTCACCCTCGTTAGGTTGTATGCTTATCTCCGCCTTTAACCGTCCATGCAAAATAACCTTTTTCCTTTACCAAACACCAAGCACCTTGCTTCCGTTCTTCTCAGGCTCCGGCCTAACAGCCACTATGAGCACGCATGCATGCACTCACTTACTTACCCAGCGTTACATTCTCCATTCATTTGTCAGTGACAACTCTATACAGCAGTGGCGAGGAGGGTGCTTCAACAGGCTTGAGCTCCCCCTCCAAAAATTGAAAAACAAAATTTAGTACTCCCTCCGTTCAGAATTAATTATCGCACAAATGAATAAAAATGAATGTATCTAGAACTAAAATGCATCTAGATACATCCATTCTTATGACAAGTATTTCCAAACGAAGGGGTAGTATTCATCATAAAAAATAATTTTATTTAAATTAAAAACTGAGAGTTAGTGCATTTTATTTTTATTTTTAACATTAATCCCCTCCTTCATTTTCTTTCAATATTCGCCACTGTATACAAACGTGTGTCCCGTACATATCTACTCCCTCCGTCCAAAATTACTTGCCGTCAAAATAAATTGAAATGGATGTATCTAAAAGTAAAATACGTATAGATACACCCATCTTTCCGACGAGTATTTCCGAACGGAGGGAGTATAAGTATTTTCAAGATTTCACTACGAATTACATACGAAACAAAATAAATGAATCCATACTCTAAATTATGTTTATATACATCCGTATATAGTTCGTAATGAAATCTTTAAAAAAACATATATTTAGAAACGGAGAGAGTACTATGTACGTGTTCGCCCAAATGCATCGTTCTTTCTGGCCGCCGACCTCAGCGAATCTGCGTAAACAGCAGCTGGTGAACTGCTACAGCAGAAGGCCTCAATAATGCCGTTCTGGAGCGGCCACGGCGTGTCGGCGGCGTATTTTTGTTGACGGCATCGTATCTTGCTTTTCCCTTCTTGCACTTTTCTTTTCTTTTGTGTGCGTGTACATTATGTACATGTAGTCGCTTTGGGGTACTCACCATGGACAGTCACAATGAATAAGACATGTTTTTTTTACTGGATAGGATGAATTGAATTGGGACGTGTTTTATTTAATATATTCTATATCAACTGGAACAAATTATTGAAGTCAATTGACAAATAACTATTTCTCGGTCAACATGTACTTACCATTGTCTTTTTTTTTGAAATATATTATTATTATTATTATCTTCTTCTTCTTCCTAGCATTGGCGCCGCTGTCTCTCAATCAAAGCTCGCCTCTCATGGTAGCGGCGTAGCACCACAGCCGTACCATCGTGGCCCTATGTTTGCCGCCGGATTGAAGCATTGGCCTAGACCCAAATATCCATTGAACGACCCAAACCTTAATCTCCAAACCGAACATGAACACCGACGTCGCTCATGTTGTGCCACTTGGTGATTCTAAGTTCATAACCACTATGGAGCCATGTCTGTGTCCTTCTTTTTCTCTGCCTCAATTGTCGCAAAACGCATCGATGGCGGCCCAACCCTTCTTGCTAAAAGAGTTATTCTGCAATCGAATACGGCACCGTCTTTCATCATTCGGTCATGATCAGCCGACCTATATGTATCGTTCCCGGGTCGAAAGAAGAACACAAGATAGGGCAAAGGGCACACATAGGAAAGCTCGCACTACATTGACAGTTAAAAGTGTATGTTGAAGCTGACGGGGCATTCTTTTCGGTTCTGGTAGACGTCTATTGGCACTGATAAATTTTCACAGCACGTTTATTAGCCATTTTTGTTGTTTACCTGAATAGCTATCCACCTATAGCTAGTGAGGATGACTGCGGTCTGTTCTTTAAAAAAGCATGATGAATCCAGTGTGTATATTTGCACAGGGCGACATTACATTTGGTCGCCATTGTCCTTAGGCCAACAAGCTGATCTTGCCATCTTGGGTAAACATAACGTCAGGGTCTATCCACTTGTTTTGGTACTTACATGCTTTCCACTTTATGCCAAACCGCAACTACATTTATTTCTCTCTTTTCTGGCAAACAGTGATTTACTACTTGTTTTAGATACTCTGCTTAGTTAGAGCCGTCCCGCAGGTTTTCCTTATCTTCTTCCAAAAATAAAGTGTTTGTTAGAATTTTCGTCTACTTTTGAGCCAACCCAATACTCCCTCCGTCCCAAAATAAGTGTCTTAAGCTTAGTAAAAGTTTATACTAGAGCTAGTATAAAGTTAAGACAGTTATTTTGGGACGGAGGGAGTACATAATTTCAGAAAATTCCTAATAAATTCTAGAGGCACACGCAACCCATTTGTGCAAGGCAAGTGGTGAAAATGTTTAACTCCACATTGCTAGTTTAGTGGGAGTTGAACCTCCTTATAAGGAAGGATATTTTCACACATGTATAAGCTTGAGAACAAGAAAGACATACACACACGCTCCTCCTCCTCCGCCGCCGGCCTCGCCTCGCCACGGGTTGCGGGAATGAGCCGAGCCGAACTAAGCTACCTCTCCAGAAAAGGCGCATCAGAATCTCCTCTCACCACCGGTTCCATCTCTATGTGTTGCTGCTACGTTCTTCCCCACCCCGACTTGCGGCGTGCACCGTATGTCGGGACAGTAGGCCTCCGAAACTCTGTTTCTTCGAGTCTTGTACGAGAGAAGGGCGATAAGGTTTTGGGGGAGCGCTCAGCGCGACTACTGGCATCCGTCACGGACACCGACGACTTCTTCCCCGACGTCGACCACCTCTTCGGTAACATGGCCAACGACAACGCCAACACCTACCCTACTGTTGCTGCAACTCAGTACGTCCTCGCGTTTTTTTCTTTGAGTTCTTGCAGCAGTTTCTTGCTTTAGTTTCTCTTCTAGATATATTCAGTTTCTGCTCATCCTTCATATGATGTTTTATGTACCTAGAATGACTCTATATATGTTCTCTTTTAGATCATATGTGCACACGTATTTTGTCGTCTCATCTCTATATTGCCTGCCTTGTTTCGTCTATTTTATGATAATCATGTTTTCCCTATCTTTTCTGTTCATAAAATTCTATGGTAAATTGCTCTTTCCAACAATCCAAAAACCTTATTGTAGGCAATTTACCCTGAGTGGTTTTGTTGCTTCCATGAGACTTCCTATGTTTGAGGGTGTCCACTTTAAGAGATGGCGCGTGAGAACTGTTCTATGGTTTCAAACCATGAGCTGCTATGACGCCACTCTTGGCAAACCTGAAGGAGATCATGATGCTCAACAAGAGCTAGCTTTTCAGAAAATGGATACCTTGTTTAAGGCTCCTCTCTTGAGCGTTCTTCGTGAGAACATAGTTGAGCTTATGCGTCAATTGATAATAGAAAAGATATGTGGGATGCACTCGAGGCCAAGTTTGGGGTCTCGGATGCTGGCACTCAGCTATACATCATGGAACAATTCTATGACTACAGAATGACTGAAGAGCGATCCATGGTTGAGCAAGCTCACGAGATACAGTCATTTGCAATAGAACTTGAGCACTTCAATTCCATGCTGCCGAACAAGTTTGTTGCCGGAGGCATCATCACTAAACTTCCTCCTTTGTGGAGAAACTTTGCTACCTTACTAAAGCATAAGAGACATGAGTTTTCCGTTCCGGATCTCATAGGTACTCTTGTTGTGGAAGAAAAGGCGAGAGCAAAAGACACACGTGCTCGAGGCATTGAGGGAGGTTCTAGTGCCAATCTGGTACACAAGAAAAAACTTCCAGCCCCACAATTTCGGGAACAAGGGCAAGTTTGATGGTAAAGCAAAGTTCGATGGGAAGAACAAGGCTTGTACAACACACCAACTTCAAGAAGAAGAATGCCAAGAAGAAATGTGTTTGTCATGTGTGCGGAGATCCTGATCATTGGGCACCTAACTGCCCTAACTGTTATGATAAGCGTCAACATGGGAAAGGCGGCAAGTCCGCTAATGTTGTCATTGGTGACACTGACATGGAGGATGCTAGGTATGGTATATTTCCCACTATCCTTTCAGTATATCATTTTCCCGATTGGTTGATTGACACGGGTGCTAATGTGCATGTATGCGGTGATATTTCCATGTTTTCATCTTATCAGTCCACAGGTACTTCCACCGTGCTGATGGGCAACGGTTCAAGTGCTTCTGTTTGTGGTGTTGGCACGGTCGATCTGAAGTTTACTTCGGGGAAGGTCGTGATTGAAAGCCACGCTCAGAACTATTCAAAGGCGTGTTCACTATATATGCAACTAGCCAGTAACATTTCTTCCTCTTTCTCTATTAGGAAAAGCGAATATGAACCTTTTCCTGTGAGATTGCTATTAAATTTTGTAGGTTGTTCGAAAAAGCGAATATGTGCAACTATCACTATATCTACAAATTTAGTCCATATGTTGCTCGGAGAAAAAATTGTTCAATCCGTTTGTTGTCCGCAAGTCAACCATTTTCACTTTCTTCTAAACGACAATGTCCTTATCAGGTACAACGAAGCTGAAACTAGTTGCAGTTACAGGAGTTTAACCGGTCAGTGGTTGTTTCCATCATGTCTGGCCGAGCCCAAGCACACACAATACAAGCTATGGGGTACCGCATGCATCACAGGCGACGGGGTATCGTGTTGGATTGTAAATTTGGTTCGAACAACTCAGTTGAATGGTATGTTTGAAGGATCCGTATTGAAGGTGCCCTAATCGAGCTCCCTCCCGAGCCTCTATGCTGGTGACACGGTCCGGTTTCTACGGTGAAACCCGCTGCTTCGATTTGTATTGGGTTTTCAGGGCTTGCCGCATCGTCGGCGCTAGGGGTATGCCCCTGTATTCACAGGAATACCCAAGTTCCTTCGCAAGATTAGAGACGAGTACAACGACGAGTCCTTCGCAAGATTGGGGACGAGTACCATGGTGCGGAGGCACAAGCGCTCTATCCATAGAGACACCATTTTGATCATTTGAGTTTGTTTTCATGGCTCACTTGATGCAAGAAATATTTGAATACACAGATGAGTTGTATAGAGCTTTGCAAAAGCAAGATGAAGATATTGTTCATGCTATTGAGCTTGTTCGTGACACAAAGTATTACTTGGAGGCTTTGAAGACTGATGCTGGATGGGACGATTTTCTCACAAAGGTCACATCTTTTTGTAAAAAAAGCATAAGATCAAAGTTGTTGATATGAAGTGTCCTTACTTACCCGTTGGCCAGCCTAGAAGTGTTTTATGTAATGGTGCGATCAATTACCACCGCTTCAAGGTTGATATGTTTGTGGGTGTCATTGATAGGCAAATTAGTGAGCTGAATGGCAGATTTAATGAGGTAAACAAGGAGCTACTTTTTTGCATAGCAGCATGATGTCCACTTTATTTATTTACTGCTTATGACCAAGAGTAGTTGATTAGGCTTGCTACAAAGGTTTATGCTTTTGATTTTACAAGTGATGAACCGGCAAGACTTCCATGACAACTAAACATGTATGTTACTAATGTGCGTAAAGATGAAGGGTTTCAAAATCTGAAAAATCCGTGTCAGCTTTCAGTTATGCTTGTTGAGACAAACAAGCACGAACAATAGCATATTGTTTACATGCTTCTTAAGTTGGTATTGAGTCTGCCAGTAGCTACTGCTAGTGTTGAAAGGGTATTCTTTTTCAATGAGCTACGTGAAGAATAAACTAAGGAGCAAAATGGGTGATGCATATTTGAACAATTGTTTGGTTACATTTGTTGAGGGAGAACTTTTCTATCAAGTGAAGGATGAAGTTGTCATCGATCTCTTCAAAAAAACGACCGCATAGTTATATTTTAAGAAGGATATCATCACTTTATCAATCAAAAGGTATTTGCGTATTCATGTCGTTATGGTCTGATACGTTAAAATATTACTATTGCCGTTATGCTAGCTAGTGTTGTTTTGTTCATATAATGCTAGTTGTGTGTTGTTTTGTTAATACTCCCTCCGCAAACTAATATAAGAGCGTTTAGATCACCATTTTAGTTATCTAAACACTCTTATATTAGTTTAGAGAGGGAGTATATTACAACTAGTGTAAAAAATAAAATAAAATGGATACCCAACCTTCATTTCCTGACGCTGCCATTTGATTGTCAGCGTGGGATCCAAGATGAATTAGTGCACGGGATCGGTTAGTTTGCTTCTTGTTGGTGCTGGTGCGGATATATATATCCCCATCTCGGTTTGCTTAATGTTTTCCTATTGGAGTAGCCTACCCTTTTCGACTGGGGCTGTACCGCTCCGATCCGGCCACTAGAGTGAGCTGAGCCCAGCAAAAGCACGCCACAGGATCCACTCAACAAGCCAGCAAGACGAGTCACTGGACGTCGGGTCCCACAACGGGTAGTACATGTTTCAGATGTGGCTAGCTGGGCACATAATGCAGGAGACAGCATGGTGGTAGTACTACATTATGTTGGTTCGCCCGTTTGGAAAAGTTAAGGTCTGAAGCGTGCGTGTTGCATGTAGTACGCACATTCGGTTCGAAAATGGTACGTACGTTGTCCTGGTTTGCTGCAGGTTCACGATCCAGCCAACGCTAACACACTATAAATATGTACCTCTATACCAAAATATAAGACGTTTTGTAGGCTAAACAAGCTTACCAAAACGTCTTATATTTCGATATGGAGGGAGTACATATGAATAGACGCGTTTAGATGTATGCATGCGTCCAACTCTCGTGCCAGAAAACCATGTGCAAGTAGAAACTATATTGGCAAGTGCAATTTTTTGAAGGCCGGGCTCTATGAAATCCGCTTTTTCAAAAAAATAGAGAATCATACTTAAAAGTTAAAAAAATCAAAGTTTTTCCAACAAAACTTACGTGTTTTCCGCACAACGTGTAAATGATAGTTTAAGAATATTATGATTTTTATGTTGTACAAAAAAGGCAAATTTTTTGTCCTAAAAAAAGAAAAGCCAACCCATTTTGAAAATACATATCTGTCTTTTTTAATATGCCACCTGTAAAAGTATAATGTAATGAAACTTTTCTCGAATGTGTTAAACATGTATTTCTTCTTGTACAAAAAAAATCGATTTTCTTTTATGCAATGAAAATATGTTTTTTCTAAGCGAGTTTATTTGAGCCCGCCCACCATTGGTCATTACTCATTAGCGCTATATAGGCATATACTATTAGGAATGATTATTGGCGAAGTTGATCCGATCCACGATAATGCGAGTCATCATAAATCTTATTATCCCCGACCGATCGGTCGATCAAACATCACCACTTGCGTCGGTGGTCAAAGCTTGCTACATGTACTTTCCGTGGGAACACATGTAGCTTGCTACAGCCTAAAGCAGGGTCAAAGTCCAATCTCCGGCCAGACGTACCATTTCCCGTGCCCAAAAGCAGCGTGGCGTCTTCCAAAACTTTTTTCAAACGACGGCCGGGGCCCTGTCGTAAAGCGCTGCATCGAGCATTTCATATTCCGGACGAAACTCATGCATGCATGCCCAATGATTAACAAGCGCCGTACAACGGCCCGGAGACGAGACAAATTATAAAGACGCCCGCGTGATCCATCTCCCGGCGACCGACCGTTGCGAGAACAAAAAGGCCAATGTGCGGATCAGCACATGATATGATACTCCTACTGTATATGATCGATCGAGTCGGACAAGGGAACCACTGGTTGATCAGAGATCATGCCTTTTGTTTTTGTGTGACATCGACTCGGCAGGACTTCGTCGTTTGAAATTTATATCGTGACGTTCTTCAATGGTCCTGTTTGGATACTCTAACCGAGTTAGAGGTTAGAGTTAGATTCTTACTCTAGACTAATCCTGAACTAAGAGGGTGCTTGGATACGTTTTAGTCCCATGACTAAAAGTAATGAGACTAAAACTTGATTGCCTCACACATGCTTGGATCCAAATACTAAAAAGACTAAAATCAAGTTAATGAACATTTATTATCCTCCAAACCCTCCAACCGAGAACTTGCATGAAAATTAAATGAGGAGAGAGAGGACTAATGCACATTTTAGTAGGGGTATCCCTGACTAAAAGATTTAGCCTCAAGACTAGTTTCAGCCTCTCTTTAGTCAGGGGTTGATGGGGTTATAGTCCTAGGGTAGGATCATAGGCCTGCCCTGTAGGTCCTACCCAAGGACTACCCCTCGCAAAGGACTAGACCCTTAGTCAGCTCCGACTGAACTAAGGAGTCCCTGTCATCCAGTCGGTAACATACCCTCGATCATCCAGTCGGAGACTAGCATTCGGAGCATATCAAGCTAACCGACTGGATACCACTCGGTACATCGTAACCCCCCTGGAGGGAAACGGTCATACGTTTCTAGGTGCATTTATTAGCATTTAGGGCGTACGTTACCTGTAACGTACACATTCAATCGCCACTACTCCACCCGTGTACCAGAACCGTTGTGGAGGGCAGCGCACTCTATATAAGCCACCCTCTCCCGCTGGTAAAGGGGTTAGCAACTCATTGCATTCCCTATTCCACTCGACAACAGAGCTCCCTGAGCACTGAGACGTAGGGCTATTACCTCCATCGCAGAGGGGCTTGAACTCATACATCCTCGCCGTAGCTAGGACTCTGCTCATCCTTTTCGTACCCTACACATCTACTGTCAGGCTTATACCCACGACAGTTGGCGCCCACCGTGGGGCAGGCGTCTAAGCGACTTCCGGCGAGTTTGCGACTACTTCCTTCCGTCAGGTCGTCCGGTGGAGGTTCGAGCATGGGTCACCAGATCTTCTTCGGCGCTCTCTCCTTCATCGTCGACAATTCGGCGTGGCTTCGGGATGCTCCTCTCGACGTCGAGGCGCTTCCCCGTCGTGGGGCTACGCACTTCCGAGCCGGCGCCCGCGGCATTCTTCTTCTCCAACAGTCGACTCCGGTGTCGACCTGCACCGCCGTCACGCGCCGCAGCAAGCGGTCCCGCCGTCCGCGGCTCCAGCGTTGGGTGCAACATGCCCAGGCGCGCTAGAACGCGTCTTCGCAAGTGGTGGTTCTAGAGTCCGTTGTAGTTGCCCCGCTGTCCCAGCACTCGGACTCGGTTCCGACTGAGTTTCCTTCCGAGTATGCGGGTCGCGGGCCCGCAACAGAAGTACACATGGCCAACTCCCATGAAGATCCCCGTCAAGCTGGCCGAAGAGAGCGCGAGGTCGGCGAAGCGTCCGGCGCGCGCCGTCCACCTCGCCGTTATGCCAGTCGGCACACTCGGCGGAGCAACGTGGAGTTGTTCCGCACGCCCCTCCTCAACTTGGCTGCGGCTGCCAAGATAGCCGATTCCCTCTAGCCGACTGATTCAGAGGCAGGAAGGGGGATCGAGCAGATCCGAGCCCTGTTGCACACGGCGCAGCAGCAGAATTCGGCGGTCTCCGAGTCACACAACCGGATCTATAATAGTTCCGTTCATGCGAATACGCATCGGTCGGTTCATAGCCCTTGTTCCCATCAGTGCCATAGGGGAGGCAGCCGTTCCGTGATTCATGAAGATCGCCGCCGCTCACGCACCCCTCCGCGGTGTGGGCCCTATGGGTCCCGACATCATGATGATCGGCGTTCAGTCGGCGACACTTACGACCCAAGACCCGACGCACGAGGGCGTATCGCCCAGCGAAGAGTCGACAGGGGCCGAGCCCACCGTGATGGTCACGATATGGACCGTCCAAGTGGAAGCAGGACCGTCGTGTTTGGTCCCGAGTGTTTTAGTCGAGCCATCCGCTCGGCTGACATCCCGTCCAACTTCCGATTGGCGGCGGGAATCAGTAAGTTTACAGGAGAGTCCAAGCTAGAAACATGGCTAGACGACTACCGAGTGGCAGTCCAGATCGGAGGAGGGGACGACCACGTCGCCATGAAGAACCTCCCTCTGATGCTCGACGGCTCGGCGCGAGCGTGGCTGAATCAGTTAGCCCCCTCGAGCATCTACAGTTGGGCGAATCTGGCCCGAGTGTTCATCCGGACCTTTGAAGGGACGTGCAAGCGCCCTGCGGGCCTCGTGGAGCTCCAGCATTGCGTCCAGAAGCCGAATGAGCCCTTGTGCGACTTCATCCAGCGTTGGACGACTCTCTACCACACGGTGGAGAACGTCATCGAGCATCAAGTAGTCTGCGCCTTCAAGGCAGGCGTGCGGTACAGGGAGCTGTACCTGAAGTTTGGCCGAACAGGCGACATCTCCATGAGCAAGATGATGGAGATAGCAGCTCGCTACGCAAATGGCGAAGAAGAGGACCGCATCCGAAGCGGCAAGCACAAGACAGTCGGCAACGGAGAAGGAAGCAACACTCGGAAGCAAAAGCAAAAAGCTCCATCCACTCCGCAGGCAGAAGCTGCAGTCATGACCAATGCCAAGTTCAAAGGCAAAGGGAAGGCGCAGTATACCCCCAAGAAGAAGCCGTTCAATAATCCCATCCTGGACCAACCATGCCCGGTTCATACGAAGATGGACGAAGAGGGCAACCCATATATCCAAAGCATACCATTCGGTAGTGCCGCCTCCTGATCCAGGGATTCGGCGAAGGGCAACCGAGTGAGAAGGTCAATGAACAAAATGAGGTGGATAAGGAGGATCCGTTCCCCCAAGTCCATGCGACACTCATGATTTTTGCTGACATCGAAAGCAAGAGTCAACTGAAGCTGGCGAACAGGGAGGTCAACATGGCCATTCCGACCAGCCCCAAGTTCCTTAAATGGTCTCAGACTGCGATCACCTTTGACCAGTCGGATCATCCAGCGCATGTTCCCACCCCAGGAAGACAGGCTCTGGTCGTCGACCCGGTGGTGGAAGGAGTCCGACTACGTAAAGTCCTCATGGACGGCGGCAGCGGTTTGAACATCATGTACGCCGACACTCTCAAGGGAATGGGCATTCCGATGTCCAAACTCAGCGAGAGCGGTATGCAGTTCCACGGAGTCGTCCCTGGACGGAAGGCCAAGTCACTCGGCCAGATCGCGTTGGACGTCGTTTTCGGCTCCGACAAGAACTTTCGCAAGGAAAAACTCACATTTGAGGTGGTGGATTTCCAGAGCGCTTACCACGCAATCTTGGGCCGCCCAGCGTATGTGAGATTCATGGCCCGCCCATGCTACGTATACTTGAAGCTGAAGATGCCAGGCCCAAAGGGCGTGATCACCATCACGGGCAATCGACAGCGAGCCGAAGAGTGCTTGCAGCAAGGATCAAGAATCGCCGACCAGCAGATGGCCGTCCTCGAGCTCGACGAGTACAAGAAAAACAGCTGACCCCGCCGACCTGATGCGCTCAAAGAAGCCAGCTTCAGAATCCGCATTCCAGTCGGTGGGAGAGACGAAGAAGATCAGCATCCACCCGACGGACGACACTGCTGCCCCGACGAACATCTCCACCACCCTCGATCCTAAATATTAAGCCAAGCTCACCCAATTCCTCCGTGAGAACTGGGACATCTTCGCATGGAAACCCTCTGACATGCCAGGTGTACCCAGGGAGTTGGCTGAGCATCGACTGCATGTGGATCCCTTCGCTCGGCCTGTCCAAGAGCGCTTGTGCCGGTCCGCCGCGCACAGGAGGAAAGCAATCGGGGAGGAGGTGGCCAAGCTGCTGGCAGCCAACTTCATTCGCGAGGTTCACCACTCCGAGTGGCTCGCCAATGTTGTCATGGTGCCCAAGAAGGACAAGTCACTCCGGATGTGCATCGACTTCAAGCACCTCAATAAGGTCTGCCCGGAGGACCATTTTCCGCTCCCCCGCATAGATCAAATTGTCGATTCGACTGCGGGGTGCGAGCGTTTGTCATTTCTTGATGCCTACTCGGGCTATCATCAGATCCGTCTGTATGGTCCCGATGAATTAAAGACAGCCGTTATCACCCCATTCGGGTGCTTCTGCTACATCACTATGCCATTTGGTTTGAAGAATGCAGGAGCTACCTTTATGCGCATGATCCAAAAATGCCTTCTCGACCAGATCGGTCGGAATGTGGAGGCATATATGGATGATATCGTAGTCAAGTCACGCAAAGGTTCCGACCTGCTGACTGACTTGGCAAAAACATTCGCCAACCTTCGTAGGTACGATATCAAGCTCAACCCCGCCAAATGTTCATTCGGCGTTCCCAGTGGGAAGTTACTCGGTTTCTTCGTTTCCGAACGAGGGATCGATGTCAACCCCGAAAAGATCGGGACCATCGTTCGAATGGAGAGGCCGGTCAGAATACATGACGTTCAACGGCTCACAGGTTGCCTAGCGGCTTTGAGCAGGTTCATCAGTCGACTCGGCGAGAAAGCACTTCCTCTGTACCGACTCATGAATAAATCAGATACTTTCGAGTGGACAGACGAAGCCCAAGTCGCATTCGACGACCTCAAAGTCCTACTTTCCACCCAGCCGGTTCTTACTGCTCCGCTCAGTAAAGAGCCCCTTCTTCTGTACATCGCGGCTACAAATCAAGTCGTCAGTACTGTTCTTACAGTCGAACGAGAAGAAGAAGGCAAAGCATACAAAGTTCAGTGGCCAGTGTACTACGTCTCCGAGGTCCTGACTCCTTCCAAGTAGAGGTATCCCCACTATCAAAAACTTATCTACGAGATTTACATGACTGCGAAGAAGGTGGCTCATTATTTCCAAGACCACTCGGTGTCTGTCGTTTCTGATGCTCCGTTGTCGGAAATTCTCCACAATCGTGACGCGTTAGGCCGAGTGGCGTAGTGGGCAATGGAGATGCTGTACTGCGATATCAAGTTCGAGGCCAAGGAAGCTATTAAGTCTCAAGCCCTGGCTGACTTCATAGCAGAATGGGTAGAACAACAGCAACCGACTCGCATCTACTCGGCCCATTGGACAATGTTCTTTGATGGGTCCAAGATGTTGAATGGCTCCGGCGCTGGCGTTGTGATCATATCGTCAAAAGGCGACGAACTCAAGTACGTGCTGCAGATACACTTCGATTCCTCCAACAACGAGGCGGAGTAGAAAGCTCTCCTCTACGGATTGCGCATGGCCATCTCACTCGGCGTCCGTCGCCTGATGGTCTATGGCGATTCGGATTTGGTGGTCAATCAAGTGATGAAAGAGTGGGACGTCAGGAACCCCACCATGACCACATACTGCAATGCAGTAAGGAAGCTCGAGAAGAAGTTTGAAGGTCTAGAACTTCACCATGTTCCGAGACTGAAGAATCAAGCAGCTGATGAGTTGGCAAAACTCGGATCCACTCGGAGACCAGTCCCGAGTGACGTCTGCCTCGAGCACCTTCACCTCCCTTCAGTCAAAGAAGATCCTTTTACAGAAGAGCCAGTACAACCAAAGAGTTCAATAGATCCGACTGAAGTCGATGTACCTGCTGTGGTTGATCTGGTCATGGAGATTCTTGTTGTTATCCCCGATTGGACTGTGCCGATCATTGCATATCTCCTGAGACAGGAACTACCAGAAGACGAAGTCCAGGCCAGGCAGATAGTCCGCAGATCGAAGTCGTTCACTGTCGTTGATGGCCAATTGTACAAGGAGAGTGTTTCAGGTGTTCTCCAACGTTGCATCTCCCAGAGGACGGGCAGCTGATCCTCAAAGATATTCACTCGGGAACCTGCGGTCATCACTCCTCTTCGAGAGCAATCGTCGCCAAGGCGTTCAGGGCTGGTTTTTTCTGGCTGCAGGCGAATGAGATGGCTAAAGATATGGTCGACCGATGCGAGGGTTGTCAGTTCTACTCCAACAAGTCCCACAAGGCAACTTCTGCGTTGAAGACAATCCCGCTTGTGTGGCCGTTTGCAGTTTGGGGATTAGATACAGTCGGACCATTCAAGACAGGCCAAGGAGGATACACTCATCTGTTGGTGGTAGTCGACAAGTTCACGAAATGGATAGAAGCCAAGCCCATCAAGAAACTCGACGCCTCAACAGCCGTCAAGTTTGTGAGGGACATCATCTCCAGATTCGATGTACCTCACAGCATAATCATGGATAACGGGACAAACTTTGACTCGGACAGATTCAAAGGTTTTTGTGCAAGCCAAGGTATCCGAGTGGATTTTGCTTCCGTAGCACATCCTCAATCCAATGGACAAGCAGAGCGGGCGAATGGACTTATTCTTCAGGGTTTGAAGCCCCGACTCCTGCGAGAGGTGGGCCATGCCACTGGCGCATGGGTCACCGAGTTACCTTCGGTACTTTGGGGTCTCCGCACAACCCCGAACAGATCTACGGGTCGGTCACCATTCTTCCTCGTTTATGAAGCAGAAGCGGTCCTTTCGAGTGACTTTCTTCATAATGCACCACGAGTCGAACTCTTCTCTGAAGCTGAAGCAGAACAAGCAAGGCAAGATGGATTGGACCTTCTGGAGGAGGAGCGCGAAATGGCACTGATTCGCTCGACCATTTATCAACAAAATCTGCGGCGGTTTCATGCACGCCACGTCAGGAGTCGCACGTTCCAAGCAGGCGACCTGGTGATCCGAGTGGATCAGCAAAGACCTCACAAGTTAGCCCCGGCCTAGGAAGGACCCTTCATCGTCTCCAAGGTGCTGAACAACAGAGCATACAGACTCTACAACATCGAGAGAGAGACAGACGAGCCGCGTGCATGGAATGGAGACCTCCTGAAGCGCTTCTACACGTGATCGTCGACTGAAGCAGTGTAAAGAACAAGTATTGATGAAATAATATAAAGCAGATTCAGTTTTTACAGATTCAGAATTCTTCAGCCGTCGCAGACCCCGGTCACACAAAAAAAAACTTAGTTGCGATCCAGAATCGCCTAAGTTCTAACTTTTTCCGAGTGTGCACTAAACATCGCACTCGGGGACTTAGCTGTGATCACGAATCACCTAAGTAATAACTTTCTCCGAGTGTGCACTAAGCGTCGCACTCGGGAACTTAGCTGTGATCAAGAATCACCTAAGTAATAACTTTCTCCGAGTGTGCACTAAGCGTCGCACTCGGGGACTTAGCTGTGATCAAGAATCACCTAAGTAATAACTTTCTCCGAGTGTGCACTAAGCGTCACACTCGGGGACTTAGCTGTGATCACGAATCACCTAAGTAACAACTTTCTCCGAGTGTGCACTAAGCGTCGCACTCGGGGACTTAGCTATGATCACGAATCACCTAAGTAATAACTTTCTCCGAGTGTGCACTAAGTGTCGCACTCGGGGACTTAGCTGTGATCAAGAATCACCTAAGTAATAACTTTCTCCGAGTGTGCACTAAGCGTCGCACTCGGCAACTTAGCTGTAATCAAGAATCACCTAAGTAATAACTTTCTCCGAGTGTGCACTAAGCGTCGCATTCGGGGACTTAGCTGTGATCACGAATCACCTAAGTAATAACTTTCTCCGAGTGTGCACTAAGTGTCGCACTCGGGGACTTAGCTGTGATCATGAATCACCTAAGTAATAACCTCCTTCGAGTGTGCACTGAGCGTCGCACTCGGGGACTTAGTTGTGATCAAGAATCACCTAAGTAATAACGTCCTCCGAGTGTGTACTGAGCGTCGCACTCGGGGACTTAGCTGTGATCAAGAATCACCTAACTAATAACCTCCCCCGAGTGTGCACTAAGCGCCGCACTCAGGGACTTAGCTGTGATCACGAATCACCTAAGTAATAACCTCCTCCGAGTGTGCACTGAGCGTCGCACTCGAGGACTTAGATGTGATCAAGAATCACCTAAGTAATAACCTCCTCCGAGTGTGCACTGAGCGTCGCACTCGGGGACTTAGCTGTGATCAAGAATCACCTAAGTAATAACCTCCCCCGAGTGTGCACTAAGCGCCACACTCGGGGACTTAGCTGTGATCACGAATCACCTAAGTAATAACCTCCTCCGAGTGTGCACTGAGCGTCGCACTCGGGGACTTAGCTGTGATCAAGAATCACCTAAGTAATAACCTCCTCCGAGTGTGCACTGAGCGTCGCACTCGGGGACTTAGCTGTGATAAAGAATCACCTAAGTAATAACCTCCCCCGAGTGTGCACTAAGCGCCGCACTCGGGGACTTAGCGGTGATCAAGAATCACCTAAGTAATAACCTCCTCCGAGTGTGCACTAAGCGCCGCACTCGGGGACTTAGCTGTGATCAAGAATCACCTAAGTAATAACTTCCTCCGAGTGTGCACTAAACGTCGCACTCGGGGACTTTGCTATGATCAAGAATCACCTAAGTAATCGCTTTCTCCGAGTGTGCACTAAACGTCGCACTGGAAACAACATTCAAACACAAGAGTAAACGCTTTGATTCGAATTCCAAAATTCTAGCAAAGATAGCTCACTCGGTGCGGATCAAGCTTACCCGCACCGATTTAAGAATGTGACGACCAATAGCAGTGGCCAAAGTACCTTACAGATAAACACTCGGCATACCGAGGATAAAGTTTTCTTACGCGTCAGCTGGGTCGGCGCCAGGACTGGAGGGCTCCACGAAGGTGTCCAAGTCGATTCCGCCGGCGATGCGGGTAGCACTCTCAAGGAAAGTCTCCATGAAGTCTTCGAATCTAAGCTTCTTCGTGTTGGCGACCTTCAATTTCTTCATCTTCTCCTCACGCACCTCCTTGCAATGGACTCGAACCAAGGACAGAGCAACATCTCCACCGCAACGAGCTGCAGATTTCTTCCACGATTGCACTCGGTTCGGAATCTCCTCCAGTCGCGCCATCAGGTTCTCCATCTCCTGCCGCGACTCATCTTCTGGCCAAAGCTCCTTGTCAATTCGGCCGACGACTTCTCTCAGTCGACCGATGAAAGGACCCACTTTGCCCACGCGGATGTGCGCCCGGAGCAGATCCCGATTGGCGTCCTCGCCGAGTGGCACGTTATCGCGAGTGGACCGCTCCACGTCCGCTGCTTCAACTTCAGCATCAATGCAAAAATCTGCAATAGAAGGGAAAGCAACCAATAAGCGTTGAGTGTCACGCACACAGTACAAGCACTCGGCAAAAAACAGGACTTACCAGCCAAACGCGTCATCATCTGCCCAGCCCAGTCGCTGACATACTTCTCCTGAGCTATGCATCGTTTATTCAGGACGACCATCTGATTCGTGAGAGCAGTCCTCTGTTTCTTCATCTTTTCTACTTCCTCAGTCAACACCTTGTTCGCTTCACGAGCCTCCTCCAAAGACTTCTCTCGTCCCTCCAGAGCATCCTTCATGCCAGCCATTGCGAGCATGGCCGCATCAAGCTCACTAGCGAACTGATTCCTCTCCGCCCTGAGAGTCTCATAGGCCGTCCCCATTTCACAGGTTTTCTGCCAACAAAAACCAAGGGACAATCAGAAAGTTCAACAACTAAAAGTCTAATTTCTTCAGACCCCTGCCGATGCAAGCGGTCGACAGCGGTCTCGGGGACTACACCCAGTGGGTTCACTAAGAGTGAATCCACTGGCATGCAACTCAAGCAGGCCTGCCCTATTGAGATGCATGTTATCACCTACGCCTACGAGGCCAATACTACCCGACCTGAGTTCAATTTACTCTCGGAGACTCTTATGTAAGTGCACTCCGAGTGCAACAACTACTCGCAGTCGACCATATTATTTACAGACACGACCAAAGTAAAGACAATATGTATAAAGACAACTGTCGGTGCAAGCACTCGACAGAAGTCTCGGGGACTACACCCACTGGGTTCACTCAGAGTGAACCCATTGCAAACAGCAGCGACTATCCAAGAACACCTAGTGGGTTACAAGAGAAAAGTAAATACTTACTAGACCACTTACTCGGATATCATCCCGCAGTTCCAAGCTCCGCTGGTACAAGGACGCAACGGAGTCGTAGGCCCTCTTGGCTTCTCCAGCCATCAGCTCCGCCTGCACCATAGCTCCCTTGGCCGCTCCCACCTGCTCCTCCGGGAGACGCTGGATGTTGAACTCGACATTCGACGAGCCTGGCAGCGTCGGAAGTTCCCGAGGCATCCCAAGGTCTGCTCCAGTCGGCTCCTCTTCCACGAGCACTGGTTCAGTCTGTGGCAGCGCCTCAGTCGGCAGCACGTCGGCGGCGAGAGCAGCAGCAGGTGGAGCAGCCTCAAGAATAGGCTCCGCAACTGGTTCGGCTCTCTCCTGGTCGCCCTCGTCCAGGCAAATCGCCCCTGACAAGCCGAATGACGCGAGGTCTCAGAGAAAGAAAGAAGCAGGACCTATGATAGAATTCGAGACGTGATAGTATAAAACACTCGACGTCACTACAACGCACCTGGCTGGGACGAGACGACGTTGTCCGTGTCCATGCGATCATCTTCCTGGCGCGCCGGAGAGGTGGCAGAAGTAGCGACTCTGTCGAGTAAAATCCATTCGACCAGTAAACAGGAGTTCACTCGGATATCAGAAGGAATTGGAAGATGGATACACTTACGTGGAGGTGACAGGGACAGCAACCTGTTGGAATTATGCCCTAGAGGCAATAATAAATATAGTTATTATTATAATTCCTGTATCAAGATAATCGTTTATTATCCATGCTATAATTGTATTGAATGAAGACTCATTTACATGTGTGGATACATAGACAAAACACCGTCCCTAGCAAGCCTCTAGTTGGCTAGCCAGTTGATCAAAGATAGTCAGTGTCTTCTGATTATGAACAAGGTGTTGTTGCTTGATAACTGAATCATGTCATTAGGAGAATCACGTGATGGACTAGACCCAAACTAATAGACGTAGCATGTTGATCGTGTCATTTTGTTGCTACTGTTTTCTGCGTGTCAAGTATTTATTCCTATGACCATGAGATCATATAACTCACTGACACATGAGGAATGCTTTATGTGTATCAAACGTCGCAACGTAACTGGGTGACTATAAAGATGCTCTACAGGTATCTCCGAAGGTGTTAGTTGAGTTAGTATGGATCATGACTGGGATTTGTCACTCCGTGTGACGGAGAGGTATCTCGGGGCCCACTCGGTAATACAACATCACACACAAGCCTTGCAAGCAATGTAGCTTAGTGTAAGTTACGGGATCTTGTATTACGGAACGAGTAAACAGACTTGCCGGTAAACGAGATTGAAATAGGTATGCGGATACTAACGATCGAATCTCGGGCAAGTAACATACCGAAGGACAAAGGGAATGACATACGGGATTATATGAATCCTTGGCACTGAGGTTCAAACGATAAGATCTTCGTAGAATATGTAGGATCCAATATGGGCATCCAGGTCCCGCTATTGGATATTGACCGAGGAGTCTCTCGGGTCATGTCTACATAGTTCTCGAACCCGCAGGGTCTGCACACTTAAGGTTCGACGTTGTTTTATACGTATTTGAGTTATATGGTTGGTTAACGATGTTGTTCGGAGTCCCGGATGAGATCACGGACGTCACGAGGGTTTTCGGAATGGTCCGGAAACGAAGATTGATATATAGGACGACCTCATTTGATTATCGGAAGGTTTTCGGAGTTACCGGGAATGTACCGGGAATGACGAATGGGTTCCGGGAGTTCACCGGGGGGGGGGGCAACCCACCCCGGGGAAGCCCATAGGCCTTGAGGGTGGCGCACCAGCCCTTAGTGGGCTGGTGGGGCAGCCCAAAAGGGCCCTATGCGCCTAGGAAAGAAAATCAAAGAGAAAGAAAAAAAAGAAGGAGGTGGGAAGGGAAGGAAGGACTCCCACCCACCAAACCAAGTCCAACTCGGTTTGGGGGGGAGCCTTCCCCCTTGGACTCGGCCGACCCCCTTGGGGCTTGAGCCCCAAGGCAAGGTCCCCTCCCTCCCACCTATATATACGGAGGTTTTAGGGCTGATTTGAGACGACTTTTCCACGGCAGCCCGACCACATACCTCCACGGTTTTTCCTCTAGATCGCGTTTCTGCGGAGATCGGGCGGAGCCCTGCTGAGACAAGGTCATCACCAACCTCCGGAGCGCCGTCACGCTGCCGGAGAACTCTTCTACCTCTCCGTCTCTCTTGTTGGATCAAGAAGGCCGAGATCATCGTCGAGCTGTACGTGTGCTGAACGCGGAGGTGCCGTCCGTTCGGTACTAGATCGTGGGACTGATCGCGGGATTGTTCGCGGGGCGGATCGAGGGACGTGAGGACGTTCCACTACATCAACCGCGTTCACTAACGCTTCTGCTGTATGGTCTACAAGGGTACGTAGATCACTCATCCCCTCTCGTAGATGGACATCACCATGATAGGTCTTCGTACGCGTAGGAAATTTTTTGTTTCCCATGCGACGTTCCCCAACACAACCCTCATTCGCGGCAGAGCCTTCCGAGGTTAAAGCCCACTCGGTTTGACCGCCTTAGAAGACTGTCCCGCAGGCTCAGCATCGGCGTCCCTGGTCCTCTTAGCACTTCGAACACTCGGGACCACCGGGACAGTGGGCGGAGCACTCGAAGACGCAGGAGGAGCCGAGGGAACGGCAGGCTCGTGTCGGCGCTTGGTCCGATGCTCTAGTTGCGGAGGCGGCAAGTCCTGTTCTTCGTCGTCCTCCTCCTCCTCGCTAGTCTCCTCCTCCGATTCCTCACTGTCGAAGACATACCTTGCGCTCTCCACGCTGCCTTCCTGGCTGCCTTCCTCCTCCTCTTCGGCCGGATTACCATTCGAGACGGGGGAGAACCAGTTGGTTCACTTCTGCATAAATTTCAGTCGGCAACATCAGACATCACACAGAGATTCAAACAAACGACAGGAATTAAGACAGTTAAGTGCGCTCGACAAGTGTTACTCACCTGATTCGGTGGAGGATGATCCGCGCTGTAAGGCTTCACTCGCCGAGATCCTTTGGGATTCTCGCAGGGGCCTGTGATCTGGAGCACCCACAAGGTCACCCTCTCCTCAGTCACGCCCACCACGTTGGTCCGAGTGGAGTCTTCGGGCCCCGTGTAATGCCACATGGCATGGTCGTGAGCCTGTAGAGGCTGGATACACCGACCGAGGAAGACCTCCAGCAAGTCTATGCCGATGACCCCCCTCCTGACGACGTCCACGAGTGCCTCAACCAAAGGCTGGATGTCGTTCTTCTTCGCCTTCGTGAGCGCGAGCTGCTTAGGCGGGCCGGGCCGATCTAAACTAAAGGGAGGCAGCCCAGTCGACGCATTCGGACATGCGATATCCTGGCAGTAGAACCACGTCGACTGCCAGTTCCTGACCGACTCACTTAACTGAAGAGCAGGATAACTACTCCGACTCTTTTTCTGGAAACCTAAGCCCCCGCAGAGCTGGAGGAGATGTGTCTTATCATCCGACTGGCTAAGTCGTTTGATGGTTTGGGATCTGGCGGAAAAGATGTGTTTGAACAAACCCCAATGGGGAGGGCAGCCGATGAAACACTAGCACAAAACTATAAAGGCGGAGAGATGGGCAATGGCGTTCGGGGGAAAGGGATGAAGTTGAGCCTCGAAGTGATTCATGATGCCCTTGAAGAAAGGATGCGGGGGCAAGGAGAAACCTCGGTGGACGTGGCTGAGCAGCAAGACGCGCTCCCCCTCCCGAGGCGCCGGCTCGACCTCGTTCTCCGCCGGCAGCCTCCAGGACTTGTGCACGATCATCCCGTGCTCCACCAGCTGCAGCAGGTCCCCCTCCGTCACCATGGAGGGGAGGAAGTCGCCCTGAATCCACCCCGCCGGCAGCGGCCGCTGCCGCCGCTGAGCAGGCGCCGTCGTCTTCCCCTTCTTCTTCCTCGCCTCCATCTTGCTGGTCTGACCCTTGGTCATGCCGGCAGCTGCGAGCCCCTCGGGAGGAAGGAGAAGGAAGGAGTGTAGAAGCGCTGGAGGTGGCGAGAAGGACGGAGCAGGCGAGAGCGAAAGATTCGGCGAGCGTAACGAAGAAGCCTCGCCACCGAGATTTAAATAGGGTTCCGACTGGGTCACTGGCAGGTGGCCCCGAAACCTTATCCTCCCGACCCACCGCGGCGATATTAGTGGAGGGGTTGAAGGCGCGAGAATCGAGGCGTCAGGTGCTACTCGAGCGCGATGGCGTCATCCCCGCTGAGCGCACGGAAACCGAAATTTGAGGATCCCGGAAAATCCGCCGCTGTCAGTTGATCGGTCGCGTCAGAAGATGCCGCAGAAGCACTCGGCTCCCGACAGTCTGTTACGCGAGTACTTCCACTCGGATCGTCGATCAGGAAAGTCAAAATGGACCGAGGCAAGCAACGCCCAAGCCAAGTCTGTTCCAGTCGGATCCATACTTCAAGCATCGCTTCGTCGTTCCAACCCCAATCCATTCGGGGACTAATGATGGGGTTATAGTCCTAGGATAGGGTCATAGGCCTGCCCTGTAGGTCCTACCCAAGGACTACCCCTCGCAAAGGACTAGACCCTTAGTCAGCTCCGACTGAATTAAGGAGTCCCTGTCATCCAGTCGGTAACATACCCTCGATCATCCAGTCGGAGACTAGCATTCGGAGCATATCAAGCTAACCGACTGGATACCACTCGGTACATCGTAACCCCCCTGGAGGGAAACGGTCGTACGTTTCCAGGTGCATTTATTAGCATTTAGGGCGTACGTTACCTGTAACGTACACATTCAATCGCCACTACTCCACCCCTGTACCAGAACCGTTGTGGAGGGCAGCGCACTCTATATAAGCCACCCTCTCCCGCTGGTAAAGGGGTTAGCAACTCATTGTGTTCCCTATTCCACTCGACAACAAAGCTCCCTGAGCACTGAGACGTAGGGCTATTACCTCCACCGCAGAGGGGTCTGAACTCATACATCCTCGTCGTAGCTAGGACTCTGCCCATCCTTTTCATACCCTACACATCTACTGTCAGGCTTATACCCACGACAGGGGTGCTTGGAACTTTAGTCTCTTAAAGAGACTAGTTTTAGTTAGACTAGTTTTAGTCTCTTGGATCCAAGCACCCTCTAACTCTAACCAAAGAGGTGTTTGAATGGAAGGGTTTAGATTGCCAATAAATGCACTTTTTCTAATCATTTGGCTCCTTTATCTAGGATTTTGTGTGGTGGAGGGAGAGAGAAAATTAACTTTTTCTCGGCCCCATCTAACTCTAACCTAAAAAAGCACCTCTTGGGTGGGTTAGATTTTTTGGATGGGTTAGATGAATCTAACCAACTCTAAACCACCTGTTTGAATTTTTAAGGGTTAGATGAGTTCAATCTAACCAACTCTAACTCTAACCCTAGGATCCAAACAGGACCAAGGCCTTGCGTGCTGCTCACTAATGACAGCCACGCACATACACGCGGCCGCCGGTTTTAGTCTTTCTTTTTCAAATGGGCGTTTTCACTTGTAATTTTTGTACATTATCGAATGCTTGTGAAGAGTGATGATGGAAAAGTATGGGTAAGGGGCCTTTCTAACGTGGACTCTTAAACCATCTGCAATGTCCGGACCACCCGATCCGAATATATTTCGTTATCCAATACGGTCATGGATCGGTATGTTCAACGGTCCTGACACACCTTCGTTTCATATATAATGAAATAGGCGGCACAGTCGAAAGCGGAGGCGATGTTGGATGCGTAGGCGACCGCGGAGGCGAAGCTGGCTGCGCACGCGATCACATATGAGAACGATGCCAACTGCTTGTCCTACCACCCCCAAACTATTTGGCCATGCCGGTGGGATGACGAGAGTGCCGGGCACTTCATTTCCGTTGTGTACCTCAGGAGCACTGGCCATAGATAGATTGCAGATTTCGCCAAGGATGGCTAGGGCGTGGGACGTGTCACCGCCTTGTGTCCCATATGGGCCGATCTGTCTCCCATGTTCTACTCTTCCTTGCCGGCGACCGCACCTTCATTTCGGGTCTTATTGCCGCTGATCATGTAGACGGCGGATGGATGATGCCATCGCCGGAAGGGAACAACAAGGAGTTGAACGACAGACTCAACTATATTCTAGGTATAAGTCTTGCCCCCCTCCCTTTTAATAAAAAATGTCTGAAATATAATGAATGCATGAATTTTTCCCGGTTAGTTAAAATGCGATTTGAAATGTATGCGAGTATAATTGAATGGACGGTTTTCACATTTGTGTGTGCGGACTCGTTTCCCTATCCGCGGATGGATGTCGTGTCCAACTTACGGGTCAGCGGAGATGCCCTAAGAGGCTAAGAAGTAAGGGCATCTACAACTCGACCTTACAAATTCAGCCCCTCAAATGCCTGCGGGCGTGTGCGGGCGCGTCCGCGGACACTAACCGTCATGCCTCAAATAATGCATTTTACATCCGAATACGTCAAATTAAAAACCTCAAATTCATACTATTACATGCAAGGTAAACCTAATAGTAAGCGGAGCTCGTCCGGCTCCGCCATGCCCATGTCCGGCGGCTGGCCGCGTCCGTCATAGTGTCGGTCCGGTCGCTGTCGTGCGGCCGTCTACCGGGAGCGGCGGAGCGCAACTCGGACGACCATCTCCTCCTCGGGGCCGCGTGGGACGAGCTCGTGGTCGACAGATCTGGAGGTGAAGGACTCACATCCGCTGCCCGCCATGCCGAAGGTGAACTTGGGTGGCGGATGAGAATGGAGGGGAGTGGCTAGGGTTCAATCCGGCGAGCGGATGAGAACAAATGTATGCAGGGTAGATGCGGGCCAGCGTGGGCCACTGCGGGCCAGACGGGTGTGGCCGGGCGCGCCCGGGCTCCCTCATACACGCCCCATATTTGGGCTGGATATGAGGGATGTTGGTTAGCCCGGGCGTTTGAGGCCGGTTTGAGGGGTCCGTCTAGGTCGCTTTCTTGTGACCGGTCAGTGATCGGGCGGCCTGCCCGAGCGTTTGAGGAGGATTTGAGGGGTCTTTTTAAAACATTTCACTAATGTACTACATACAAAACAAAATGAGTAAACTACATTCTAAAATATGTCTATATACATCTGTATGCAGTATTTTAGTGCAATCTCTAAAAAAACTTATATTTTAAAACGGAGGGAGTAGGATTGAAACATCGAACAATTATTTCTTATGCGTGGCCAATGTAGCAAATGTTGGTTTCAGAACTTACTAGTTTGTTAGTATAGTGAATCATATTATGCTACGTTTCCTATATACGTCACCAGACTAATCATCAATCAATTTATTACTGCTAGTATCACTTTCATCAAGCTACTTGCTAGATAATTTCACTGTCTATAAAACTAATGGAGAATTTTAAATACATAGTCTGGTTGGGTTGTGAGTTGTGACACTTGGAACCTTGTTTATCAAGCTTGCACAGGACAAGAGATCAATGTCAATCCGATTCTCATCAAAAAAACAAATAAAAAAGTCAGTCCCGTTCACGGGTTACATTGTCTCATGCACGTCCCTGAAATCTCGATCGATGACCAATTTATTGTGTAGTCCGTCAGATCATTGATCTAACAAATATATAAATTTATATGACCGCATGATACATTTTTATTCACATGGCTTGTGAGCTCTCGTCAGTTCACATGGCCTGGAGCTGCACTTTGGTGGTTAGCGATCAATTCAGCTAACCTCTTCTTTTAGTACTACATACGCACTTGCAACCACTAACCTAATCCTAATGGCCAGTATAGCAAGCTAATCCACATGCGTAACATGCCCCTGTGTTAGAATAGTAAGTGTGATATATAGCACTATCATGCATGCTCACGCCACTTGCACTAGAGAATACTACTACAAAAAGTATCTGCCCGACAGATAATTAACATGATTACACTTAGGAAATTGTAGAATGCGTGGAAGCTGAGCTCACATCTGAGTGATATTAATCCACTTTTACGACTGAGTGCTTATACTATCATGTGAATGTCAATCCATTTTCCACAATCGTGAACTTTTTCTTCAGGGACTTATTGTCTGGTCTTTGATATGTGGTGCACATGTTGCTGACCCCATGTGTCTCCCTCTCAAGTCTCTCTCAAATGCATGAAATCTGTGGTCTTTTCAAAAATAACTTGCAATGCAATTTGAAGGCAAAAGCTTGCTAACCTACTGCTCCTCACCCAAAAAGGGCACTAATGAGTGGCTAGTCATGTTTTATCTTTACAATCCTTTTTCATGGGTGTCGGAGAGAGAGAGAAAGAAGCGCTTAGAGAGTTGACCACAAAACCAATGAAACCGATGGATCCCTTTGGTATCATGGTGGTTTGTTCAAAGGGAGCATGATTGATCCACTCATGGCCTAAAACAGACTGGGTCCTAAGCTAGCAAAGGGCAGCCAAAAGTACATCTCCATACCCCCAAACCATGGAAAAGAAAGCTGATGCGCCATGGATCTGATAATTGCCGACGTGAAGATGCAATAGCATCTTCTTGTGGTTGTGGCCTTGCGTACCAATAGTTGTCCTTGCAACTCTACTGTGCCAAAGGGATTGTCACTGAGCCTTCACTTTCCTGGATTATCCCGAAAAAGACAGGAATGCCGAGAGGAGAGCGGGCAAAGTTGGAATTAGGCAAAATAGTGGGTTTTGGGGCTTTTGGAGGCCGAGCTCCACAGAGCTCATTTTGAAAATACGAATTCCCACACCGTGTTTTTTTTTGAAATTTTTTGTATAGACTCTCACACATTTCTATTCCGTATGTGCAAAAATTCATAGCCAAATAGTTTCACACGTGGCGTATAGAATAAAGACAAAAACTATTTATAAATTGGGCCGATTATTTTTGTTGTTGGGCCTGAGTTTTGTTTTTATAATACAGCCTACAAATCACAAATTATTCAAATGATTGTTTTCACATGTTTGTGTGGGAATCATATAGGTCACCGTGGAATTTCTTTTGTTTTTTTGAAACTTTAAAATATATTTTTTGTTTTTTCAAAATACCGAGCTCCCTGGAGCTCAGCCTGGCATTTTCCGGCTTTGTATAGTGTTATATAGTAAGTGATAATCCATCAACCATGTTTGATGGACATTTTTAACTTACTAGTACTTGGGTTCATGGATATGACATATGCTTACACATGTAGGAGGTTGGTTTTAGCGTGCCGACTGATTGTGCCAATTTTGGTTCCGACATGGATTTTTTTCTCTTGTATTTGATGTTTCAAATAGGGTTTGTGGTTGCAAATGAGAAACTTTAAGGCCCGTCCCGTCTAGGTTTGATCGTAAAGCTTCTTTACAAGTCCTGATAGCAAATCCATATTGTACATGTATTAGGAATTATGCGTGAGAAAATCGCCGCCAGGTTTGATTGCAAAGCTTCTTTACATGTTCCTCACTTCCAAAGCATAACTCTGAGGATTTGTAAATGTATTGATCAGGATCGCTAAGATCTGAAATTGTATGGAGAGATCAATAACGAGCTTGGTATGTATATGTGTGTACCTGCGTGTGGTCATCGCAACGAGGCAGACCTTGTCGTCTGCTACCTCTTGATCTTGCGTTGGTTTTTTCCCTTGAAGAGGAAAGGGTGATGCAACAAAGTATCAGTAAGTATTTCCCTCAGTTTGAGAACCAAGGTATCAATCCAGTAGGAGTATCAAGCCAAGTCTTCACCGTACCTGCGCAAAAACAACAAACTTGCACCCAACGCTATAAAGGGGTTGTCAATCCCTTCACGATTGATGGCAAGGTGAGATCTGAAGGCGAAAAATGTAACAAAGTAAAAGTGTAGGGCTGAAAATATGATGTGAAGTAGACTCGGGGGCCATAGTGTTCACTAGAGGCTTCTCTCATAATAGCAAATATTACGGTGGGTGAACGAATTACTGCCGAGCAATTGCTAGAACCGCGCAAAGTCATGATGATATCTAAGGCAATGATCATACATATAGGCATCACGTTCGAGACAAGTAGACCGATACTTTCTGCATCTACTACTATTACTCCACACATCGACCGCTATCCAGCATGCATCTAGTGTATTGAGTTAATGACAAACAGAGTAACGCCTTAAGCAAGATGACATGATGTAGAGGGATAAATTCATGCAATAGATATAAACCCCATCTTTTTACCATTGATGGCAACAACACGATGCGTGTCTCGCTACCCCTTCTGTCACTGGGTGAGGTCACCACACGGTATGAACCCAAAACCAAGCACTTCTCCCATTGCAAGAATCATAGATCAAGTTGGCCAAACAAAACCCACAACTCGAAGAGAATTACAAGGATATGAAATCATGCATATAAGAGATCAGAAAAAACTCAAATAAAATTCATAGATAATCTGATCATAAATCCACAATTCATCGGATCTCGACAAACACACCGCAAAAGAAGATTACATCGGATAGATCTCCATGAAGATCATGGAGAACTTTGTATTGAAGATCCAAGAGAGAGAAGAAGCCATCTAGCTACTAGCTATGGACCCGAAGGTCTATGGTGAACTACTCACGCATCATCAGAGAGGCAATGGTGTTGATGAAGAAGCCCTCCGTGTCTGAGTCCCCCTCCGGCAGGGCAGCAGAACGTGCTCCATATGGAATATTGCGGAGACAGAAGTTTGCGGCGGCGGAAAAGTATTTTCGTGGCTCTCTCTCGTGGTTTTGGATTTTTCGGGGATTTATAGACGGAAGAAGTAGGGCAGAGGAGCCACAGGGGGCCCACAAGCCTGCTAGGCATGGGCCCCCCAGGACGCGGCTAGGGGGCTTGTGGCCTCCCCTGTTGATTCTCAAGCTCTTTGCGTATCTTCTGTTCCGGAAAAAATCTTTTCGGAGGTTTTATTCCGTTTGGACTCCGTTTAATATTCTCCTCTGAAAAAGGTCAAAAATACGGAAGAAACAGAAACTGGCACTTGGCACTGAGTTAATAAGTTAGTCCCAAAAAAGATATAAAAGACATACAAATTATCCAAAGTTCAAAAAGATAATAGCATGGAACCATAAAAAATTATAGATACGTTGGAGACTTTGCACGGTTACTTTCAATGATAGAAAAAGTATGCACAGCAGCGCACTTAGAACCGTCCAAAGACGTGTACCCTTATATGTACAACCAGCAGGTTCTCATTTCTTCTTTTTCCTCTATTAGGGAAAACGAATATAACCTTTTTTCTACGAGACAGCTATGAAAACTCTTAGGTTGTGACATATTGGCACACATTACAGAGCTACCAAAGAGGCAGTGGCCTTCCTTTTGTTCCTCTTGCACGCCTAACGATCACTATATCAACAAATTTAATCCATATGTTACTCAAAAAAAATGTTTTATTCCTTTATTGCAAGTAAGTCTACCATTTTCGCTTTCTTCTAAAGGGCAATGGCCTTTTCAGGTATAGGGAAGCTAAGGCTAGTTGTTGGGGTTTAACCGGTCAGTGGTCGTCGCCGTCGTGGCGGAGTCCAAGCACGCACAACACATGTGGTGGGTACGGCACGCAGCACAGGTGATGGGGTGCCGCACTAGATTTGAAATTACGTCCAAACTACTATGTACGAACGGTTATAGTGTTTTGAAGATCCATGTTGGTGATGCCCTAACCAAGCTTCCTCACAAGCCGTGATGTCGGTGACACGGTCCGCTTCCCACGGCAACAACCGATGTTTTGACTTGTACGCGGTTTTTAGGATCGGACGAAGTGATTGGTGTATGCGATCGGTTAATTTCTTTTTTGCGACTAGTGCGGATGTATTCCTATCACCCACCCACGAGGCCGTGGCATACGTAAACGACGAGTTACTTGCTATTGGGACATTGTTGAATTTAAGATATTTTTGTACTAGGCTTAATTTGCATGTTGTTGTGAATGATTTGTGTTATTTTCTATTTTAGTTTTAATGAATGTCGGTCGATTTACATGAGACTCGTACGGCTAATTTTATTACAAATTAAAATGTATGCGGTTAAGGTTGAATCGCATTCTTGTGGTTAAGGTTGAATGACGTCCTTGCGCATCTGTGTGAGATCGGTTAATTTCTTTCTTGCTGCTAGTGCGGATGTATCCCCATCACCCACCCACGAGGCCACTTGCTGTCCTATCGGGACGGCCGGTGGAGTACGAGGACCGCAGGTGGGGTGAATGTACTGAAGCCAGCCGAGGCATTGGTCGTTCCGGATCCGAACGTAGCCGTCTCTGTCGAGCCACGGTCGTTGCCGCCCTTTCCACCTGTAGCTGTACCGCTCAGATCTGGCCACTTGAGTGAGCTGAGCCCAGCAAAGCACGCACACTCCTTCCCTGGATCAACTCGACAAGCCAGAAAGTCAAGGAGTGAGTGCAGCATGTAGCACGTACCTACCTTGGGATCGAAATGACACGTACGTACTTCAGGTTTGTAGGTGCACGCACACGTTGTGTATGATTCTTTATGAACGCGTTTGGTTGCCCGCACATGGTTTAACTAAAGTCGCAAGAAGAAGAAATTAAACGGTTTCGGTTTGATTATCAGTATACACTATTGGCTGGTCCTGCATCGTATGAAGTTTAAAGCAACTTCGATCCTGGCCCGTGAGCTACGTTCGAATGGTCAGTTTCTTCAAAACCAGCTCCGGACGATGCACAACGAGCGCACACGGGTGTTCTTCTTGTAGGACAGGAGTCTGGAGGGATGCATGTTGTGTGCTTGCTTCTTCTTCTACCTCCACTAACCTCCTCCCTAAACTCGTTTCTCCTTTCTGCCCTCTAATACACAACGCTGTTTCGATTGAAGGTAAGCTCTACACGAAAAAGATGCACGTTGTTATTATGGTTCTATTTTTTCGACGGGTTCGTAGTTTGATCGACGGTAAATGCTTAATTTTGTGTTCATGTTTGAATCTATTTTGAACGGATGTCAAATTCGTCACATAGGGTCGAACGTTTGCAATTTCCTTTGACAAGCAGCTTCATCATGCAGTTTCACACAACATTCATGTTGCAAGTATTCTGTTTAGACGATCCTACTGCATTGATACCGTAATTACCCGCACATTGTACGTCTTCTCCTCTGTCCTATGTCTCAGAGCTATCCAATTCGTCCCGTTTGACACCGGCGCCATTCCTCTTAACCTCCGTACCCGCATCCTACTACACTCGAATCGTTTTCAACGCCAGTCATCTTGGCCTCCTCTCTCTTGTCCTACTGCACTAACACTGCCATGACGCGAGCATTGCATTTCTCTTCCCCTGTCCACTGTCTCTGTGCGAACTTTCTCTGCGAGGAAGAGGCTAGCAACTAGTTTGTCGTGCCGCCGACGGGGTCGCTCACGCAGGACTCCATGCTCATCGTGTCGGACACCGCACCACAACCACTGTCCACCGCAGTCGCCATGACGTGACACACACTGCATTTCTCCTTCCCCATCCTCTGCATCAGCTCTCCTCCGCACGAGCTTTATCTGTGGTAGCATCCCTAGCAACTAGTTCGCTTCGGCACCGACAACAACTCGACGGCGGCACACGGTCTGTTAGAAATATGAGCAATTTACCAAATGATTTAATTAAAATAAAAGCTAGGATAAACCTAACCATCATAACTAAGACGGAAGAAGACATGCAATATAGAGATGAAATGACAGAAGACAGGTGCACATATGATCTAGAAAAGAACATACGCATAACCGTTCTATATAGACAAGGTACCATAGGAAGTGATGAGCAGACACGGTACATATCTAGAAGAGATACTATAGCAAAAAGTTGCGATAGAAACTGAAAGAAGAAGAACATGAGTACGTACTGAGTTGCATCAGCAGGATTGGTGTTGGCGTTGTCGTTGGCCATGTTACCAGAGAGGTGGTCGACGTCAGGGAAGTAGTCGTCGTCCGGGAAGAAATCGTCGGTGTCCGTGATGGAAGCCATATCGCCCTTCTCCCGTACAGGACTCGAAGAGACGGAGTTTCGGAGGCCTACTGTCCCGACGAACGGTGCACGCCGCAAGACGGGATGAGGAAGAACGTAGCAGCAGCACAGAGAAAGGAATCGATGGCGAGAGGAACTTCTGATGCGTTCTTCTCGAGAGGAGCGACCTCTCTTTTATAGGCGCAAGCGACGGGAGCCAAGACAAACAAACAGCAGCGAAACTGCAGCGTTCGGTTTCAATATCCACTAGCAAAACATTCAGCTTCTCCGAGTGGACTTTTAAATACCAGTCGTGTGTGGCAAAAATTTAGTTCGGCTCGGCTCATTTCTGCAACCCGCGGCGCGTCGTGACGAGGCGAGGCGGCCGGCGGAGGAGGAGGAGCGCGCGTGTATGTCTCTATTGTTCTCAAGCTCATACATGTGTGGAAACATCCTCCCTTATAAGGATGTCCAACTCCCACTAAACTAGCAATGTGGGACTAAACATTTTCACCTATTTCCTTGCACAAATGGGCAGCGTGGGCCTCTAGGTTTTATTAGGAATTATATATTGGGCTGACCCAAATAATTGAATAAAATTCCAGCAATCCCCCACCAGATCCGAGAGGCACACAAAATTTTGTCTTTGGTTCCAAAACACTGTTTTATATACCGATACTGCAGTGGAGACTGTTAAGTTGAACTTCCACCTATAACTCTATGCTACACTAGTAAGCAACTTGAACAGTGGACTAGGCCTTGAACTGCAAGTTTTCTGTGAAACTAGATTCACACAGAGGTTTGATCGATACTAGGCTACCGTAGGACTTGCCCGCGGGTGGAGCTTATGCGTCATACTCCGAGACCTTTCATGAGTTTACTAGAGAGCACCCTACTCTCATAGATTGCGACGTTTAACAATCAAAATCATATAGGTATGTTCTTCAAAAGATGTTCTGCAGGATAACATCTCTGCTTTAATAAGCCACTTAGAACATATTAAGATGTACATCAACCTGCCATGTAGTTTTAGGAAAGTATTGCATCTTCATGGAGTGGTATTACTAATGATAAGGATACTTTCCTCTCAGTTGACCAACAACTTGTCTTCCACATCTAATTCACGGGATCTCCGATCACAAAGAATAGGTTATCATTGTGAACAACTCAAACTGTGGGTCTCATACCCATCTCCCTTGATGCATTTTCTATCACATTACGTGATAGACCCTTAGTAAAAGGATCTGCCAGATTTTTAGATGTTTGGATATAATTCAATGCAATAACTCCGGAGTTTCTCATTTTCCTGACAGATTTTAACCTTCTCTGAATGTGTCTTGATGACTTCATGTTATCCTTTGAGCTGCTCACTTTCGTGATCACAGTTTGATTGCCGCAGTTCATAAGGATACCCGGTACAGGTTTCTCGACAATCGGCAAGTCACTCAAGAGCCGGCGAAGCCAATTTGCTTCGACCGTAGCTGTATCTAGTGCTGTGAGTTCTGCTTCCATTGTTGACCTTGTTAAGATCGTTTGCTTGCAAGACTTCCAAAAAACAGCGCCACCTCCATGAGTGAATACATATACGCTCGTGGCTTTTATCTCATCAGCATCAGAGATCCAGTTTGAATCACTATACCCTTCAAGCACCTTTGGATGTCCAGTATAGTGAATTCCATAATTTGCAGTGCCTTTCAAATAACACAAAACTCTCTCTAGAGCTTTCCAATGCACATCTCCTCGTTTTGAGACAAACTGACTCAATTTGCTAACAGCAAAAGAGATGTCAGGTCTTATAGCACTGGCTAAGTACATAAGCGAGCCAATAATTTGAGAGTATTTCAATTGGTCTCTAGCAATTCTTCGATTCTTTCGAAGTAGCACGCTCGCATCATATGGTGTGGGAGAGGACTTGCAGTCACTATACCCAAAGCGACTCAAGATCTTTTCCACATAGTGAGATTGAAGCAACGTAACCCCACCATCTTCGTCTCTTAACAACTTGATGTTCAGAATGACATCAGCCACTTCTAAATCCTTCATCTCAAAACAGTGAGATAGGAAATCCTTGACCTCTTTAATAACGTTCAGATTTGTTCCGAAAATCAGTATGTCATCAACATACAAGCAAAGGATAACTCCCTCGCCCCCACCATGGCGATAGTACACACATTTATCAGCTTCGTTTACAACAAAGCTTGCAATTGTGAGAGTCCTTTCAAACTTCTCATGCCACTGCTTGGGTGCTTGCTTAAGTCCATATAAAGACTTCATCAACTTGCATACTTTCCCTTCCTGACCATCTACTACAAACCCATCTGGTTGTTCCATGTAAATTTCCTCATCCAACTCTCCATTTAGGAAAGCAGTCTTAACATCCATTTGATGAACGAGAAGACCATGTGAGGCGGCTAGTGAAAGTAGTACTCGAATAGTGGTCAGTCGAGCCACGGGTGAGTAAGTATTAAAGAAGTCTTCACCTTTCTTTTGGGTATAACCCTTAGCCACTAGCCATGCCTTGTACTTTTTGATAGTACCATCAGGCCTAAGCTTCTTCTTGAATACCCATTTGCATCCTATAGGTTTGCACCCATAAGGACGATCAGTGATCTTCCAAGTTTCATTTGCGAAGATGGAATCCATCTCACTACGGACTGCTTCCTTCCAGTAGTCAGCATCTTCAAACGCATAGGCCTCTGAAATAGAAATGGGAGTATCGTCTATGAGATACACAAGAAAATCATCTCCAAAGGACTTTGCAGTCCTCTGTCTCTTGCTCCTGGCCGGAACTTCATTGTTCTCCTCCACAATATTTTCAAAGTGTTCCATCGAAATGATAGGTTCACTAAGTGTAACTAATTCATGATTTGATGAATTAGGCATCTCCTGATTAGATGAGGTAGCCATATCCTTCATGGAAAAGATACCTTCAAACAAAGTCGCATCATTCGACTCCATGATTGTACCGACATGCATGTCATATACCTCAGATTTTACAACCAATAATCTATATCCAATGCTATGAAAAGCATATCCTAAAAAAACACAATCCACGGTTTTTAGTCCTAGCTTGCGCTTCTTTGGGATTGGCACATTAACTTTCGCCAAACAACCCCAGGTTCATAGATAAGAAAGTTTTAACCTTTTCTTTTCCCATTCCTCGAATGGAAATATCTCTTTATTCTTTGTGGGAACTCGATTCAGGACATGACATGCACTCAATATCGCCTCCCCCCACCATGCCTTGGAGAGACCCGATGTATCTAACATGGCGTTCACCAAATCAGTTAGAGTACGGTTCTTTCTTTCGGCTATTCCATTTGATTGAGGTGAATAGGGAGGCGTCCTCTCATGAATTATACCATGTTCTGCACAAAAAGAATCAAATTCATTTAAGAAATACTCTCCACCATGATCGGACCTAAGCCTCTTGATCTTTCGATCAAGTTGGTTTTCTGCTTCAGCTTTATAGATCTTGAAAATTTTCAAAGCCTCATCCTTAGACTTTAGAAGATACACTCGGCAATATCTAGTGGAGTCATCAATTAGTGTCATAAAATATTTATTTCCACCTTTTGTCAAAATGCCATTCATTTCACATAGATCTGAATGTATGAGCTCTAGTGGTGCAAGATTTCTCGTTTCGGCAGTCGTATGAGACTTACGAGGTTGTTTGGCTTGCACATAAACTTGACACTTAGATCCCTTGACTGTGTTAAAGCTAGGGATTAAGTTCAATTTGACTAGTCGCGACGTGCAACCAAAATTAACATGACAAACACGTGAATGCCACACATTTGATTCACTATTGTTGTAAACATGATTAACAACTTTATTGCAAACGTCTGTCAAAGATAAACGGAATAGGCCTCCTGACTCGTAGCCTTTACCAAGAAAAGTTCCATACTTGGATATTACATATTTATTAGACTCAAAGACAAGCTTGTAGCCATCTCTACACAAAAGAGATCCGCTAACAAGATTTTTATTCACGGAGGGGACATGATGCACGTTCTTCAGCCGGACGACCTTTCCCGAAGTAAACTTCAGATCGACTGTGCCAACACCACGAACAGAAGCAGGTGAACCGTTGCCCATCAGGACGGTGGAAGTCACTGTGGACTGATAAGATGAAAACATGGAAATATCACCGCATATATGCACATTAGCACCGGTGTCAATCAACCAATCGGGAAAATGACATATTGAAAGAATAGTAGGTAATATACCATACCCAACATCTTCCACGTCAGTGTCAGCAATGACGACATTAGCAGACTTGCCGCCTTTCCCATGTTGACGCTTGTCATAACGATTAGAGCAGTTAGGTGCCCAATGATCAGGATCTCCGCACACATGACAAACACCTTTCTTCTTGTCATTCTTCTTCTTGAAGTTGGTGTGCTGTACAGCCTTTTTCTTCCCATCGAATTTTTCTTTACCATCAAACTTGCCCTTGTTCTTGAAATTTTGGGGCTGAAAGTTTTTCTTCTATACCAGATTGGCACTAGAACCTCCCTTAATAGCTCGAGCACGTGTGTCTTTTGCTCTCGCCTTTTCTTCCACATCAAGAGTACCAATGAGATCCGGAACGAAAAACTCCTGTCTCTTATGCTTCAGTAAGGTGGCAAAGTTCCTCCACGAAGGAGGAAGTTTAGTGATGAGGCCTCCGGCAACAAACTTGTCCGGTAGCAATCAATTGAAGTACTCAAGTTCTCTTGCAAATGACTATATTTCATGAGCTTGCTCAACCACGGAGCGTTCTTCAGTCATCCTGTAGTCATAGAATTGTTCCATGATGTACAGCTCAGTGCCAGCATCCGAGACCCCAAACTTGGTCTCAAGTGCATTCTACATATCTTTTCCATTATCAATTGACGCATAAGCATCAACTATGTTCTCACCAAGAACGCTCAAAAGAGCAGCCTTAAACAAGGTATCCATTTTCTGAAAGGCTAGCTCCTGTTGAGCATCATGATCTTCTTCAGGTTTGCCAAGAGTGGCGTCATAGCAGCTCATGGTTTGAAACCATAAAACAGCTCTCACGCGCCATCTCTTGTACTTAACACCCTCAAACATAGGAGGTCTCATGGAGGCAGCAAAACCACTCGGGGTAAATTGCCTATAATAAGTTTTTTGGATTGTTGAAAATATGAGCAATTCACCAAAGGATTTAATTAAAAGAAAAGCTAGGATAAACCTAACCATCATAACTAAGATGGAAGAAGACATGCAATATAGAGATGAAATGACAGAAAACAGGTGCACATATGATCTAGAAAAGAACATATGCATAACCGTTTTATATAGACAAGGTACCATAGGAAGTGATGAGCAGACACGGTACATATCTATAAAAGATACTATAGCAAAAGGTTGTGATAGAAACTGAAAGAAGAAGAACATGAGTGGCCATGTTACGAGAGAGGTGGTCGACGTCCGGGAAGAAATCGTCGATGTCCGTGATGGAAGCCATATCGCCCTGCTCCCGTACAGGACTCGAAGAGACGGAGTTTCGGAGGCCTACGGCGAGAGCGTGTCGAGGCGGGCGGCGGAGGAGGAGCGCGTGTATGTCTCTATTGTTCTCAAGCTCATACAGGTGTGGAAACATCCTCCCTTATAAGGAGGTCCAACTCCCACTAAACTTGCAATATGGGACTAAACATTTCCACATCTTGCCTTGCACAAATGGGTTGCGTGGGCCTCTAGAATTTATTAGGAATTATATATTGGACTGGTCCAAATAATTAAATAAAATTGCAGCAGGGTCGACCGTTTGAAACGGAGCAAGTCGACGGTGACGCACGATCGATCGTTTGAAACGAAGAAACTAAATGGGGGCGCATGGTCGACCGTTTGATACAGAGCAACTCGGCGGCGGCGGGAGGCTTGCTCGTCTTTCCGAAGAGGTTGGAGTTCCGCATGGGCGAGCCTGCGGTGGTGGATGGTGGCCTCGGCGCCGAGTCCGACGACGACACGGAGAACTATTTGTGTCCTTTCCATTGTTCATCACAGCCGCCATGGAACCGTGTGTGTTATGGATAGCTGTTAATCTTAATCACATTCCAAGCAGGCAACCAAACATAGTGTAGTTGGATACACGAAACGAATGCTGACAACCAAATAACCTCGATGCGGGCAGCTAAACGAGGTGCATATGTTGGGTTTTCTTCCGCTTTCCCTTAACCAGGCCAACAATGCTACACCTGCGTAGCTATCCTACATATACTAACGTGATAGCCTAGGTGACACTTTTGAGTTGGAGGAAATTAGGGACGGATCCCACCGAGTTAAAATAGGGGGAGAGGGATTAATAGTTAGTCAAGTTACGTAACAATGCGTAGGTGTAGCATTTTTGTAACCAGGCTGCACTCAACAAGGCCTTCAATGCAAATACTATTCACTGAAGTCAACTAAACGTGTCCTATGTGTTTAATTATGCCGTACGTGTGTACATGATCAAGGGTCCGATGCAAGATCGACCGCGCCGCATGTACATACTTCCACAAGTTTTCTACCCTGAAACCAACGCTAACACATTATCACAGAAACAAAAAAGTTAGTTTAATTGATGGTTAGAAAAGACTGATATCCCCGGTTCATCAGAGTTTAAGTCATGATTCTCGTATTATTAGCAAATATATTTTAGGATTTCTGTCTATGCACATTCAGTGGGAGGAAAGTTCCTGTCGACGACGAGACGCTTATGGTGATATCATAAATCTCAAAATAATATGCCGGCCCTGTCTCTTGAAAGTACTCATAGGTGTGAGTATATGCATGGGCAGACACACCCATGTGTATATGCATATATATGAGAGCTTGCGTATGTATTGTGTTTAAAAAGAAGCAAGAAGTTTTTTTTTGCATGGTAATACGTGTCTTACTCATATCATAAAAAATAAGTCAAGTAAGGACCAACATGACAAAATTAAAAAGATAATACAACATATTCGAGCTTGACATCAACGTCTGTCACCTACCTCCAGCACCGTCATATATAGCAGCCACCGAAGAGAAGAATGACGGATCACCTCCTCACCCAAGTTCGACGCGGCTCCATCGCTGATATGCAGGTTTGCGGAACTTCAATGTGGCTCACTAAAAATGAAACCCTTACCATTGAACGAATCAGACCAGGGCAACACCCCGGACACGCCATCGAACTTCAGATCTAACACCTCGCCACTACTAAGACGCCGAAGGAGAAAACCATACCTTTCACCCATGAACCACGAATCCAGCACACGTTCTTTCTTCAAGATGTTGTTGATGCAAACCACAATCTGCATCCGCTCCTGGATTACCTCCCAACCTCCACGCCGATGCTCAAGAAAACCCCGTCGCAACGGTGAAGACCGAGGACACGGGTCCACCACAACGATGCACTGGCGCCACGTCGTCCTTACTTGAACAAACTGGTTTCCAAATCAATCCTCCACCATAGGACCGATTGCCTTGCCAGGGCAGGATCCGAAGAATCTTTATTCAGCACTGTCATTATAGCCGCCGAAACAAAAAACGATGAACACCTAAAAAACCTAGACTACGAGGACTAAAAACGATCCGCATCCGTGGATCCGGCGACCCCCCTCACCACCGACGATCGAGGTCGCCGGCGGAAGAGAGCCGCCAGAGGATGACGCTGAAAGATTGTCTCTCTGACGACGGCTAGGGTTGCAGCCCCAAAAGGAAAACGATCTAACAAGAAAGTTATTTGGCCCGATGATAACCCACGATAAACGCAAGGAAATGTATAGTATAGTATATTAGTAGAAGTGTAAATAACAAGTACGTAAACATGCATGCGACCCTCGCCACCCAAAACAATTTGCACATAGTTTTTTTTAATGGAGAATATATTAATATCAAGTAGATACCAATTTCATCACCAACAAGATGCTTAACACATCTTGGATGCACATTGCAAAAAAAGAGAGAAAACAATCCTTCATGATGATCAATCACCCGCGGTAGTAGCACTCTAACCACCATCAAAGACGGCATCCGGACAACAAAAAAGGTTCTTCAAAAGCAACCGTTCAAAAAAGAAACAATGCACAAGCGTTGTCATTGCCTGATCAAAGATCATAGTTTTGAGCCTTGAGGAATACCGCATTTCCAAAACAATGCCCGCCATTGCCAGACACAACCAATAAAAGTCAGATCTTGAATTATCATCCTAAAAGTTACGACTCTCTACTCAAAGGACCACCATCAACAAAGAAGTCGTGCAATGTTGCCGCTCCCACTTGCGAAGGCCGCTACTACAAGTCATGTACCATCAGACTCATAGGAACTGCCTGCGAAGCAAAGTCCTCATCGCCTCCAAGACCCCGACACCATCGCTGGCAGGTCCCCCAATTATGCCATGGCATTCTCCGCATGTGTTAGTCCCTCAAAAATCATGCTGCGGACATGTCCCAGAGTATCAACAAAAATAGAGTTTTGCGATACCCAATGAAGCTGATTATGCTGACATTCCAGATGCACATGACCGGCCCCAATTCAAACAAGGCGTCCAAAGAACACCATATGTGTCAGTCCTTGATTTTCTTCAAAGGAGAAGTCCGAAACTCACACGTAGAATGGTGACGAACTCGCCGAGGCGGGGAAGTTGATCCGATCGAGGATAATGCCAGTAGTCATCATAAAATTAGGGCTTGTTTGGTTTTAAATAAGTCACCAACTTATAAATTGAAAGGTGTAAAAAGTGACTTATTTTACCAAACAGACCTAACTTATAAGTCACCCTTAACTTATAAGTCATAAGTTGCTCCATCCCAACTTAAAACTTATAAGTCATTCATTTTTGCATGGAAAGGTATGGTCAGATGACTTATAAGTCAGATGACAACCAAACAGGTGTGACTTCTAATTCACTGGTTTTAAGTCATCTGATTTATTGAAAACAAACAGTCCATTAGTTACCCCGATCGACCGGTCGATAAATGAAACATCACCGCTTGCGTTGCGTGGGTGGGTTGTACTTTCCGTCGGAACACATGCATGTAGCTTGGTCAAAGTCCAATCTCCGGTCAGTCAAACCATCTCCCGCGGCCAAAAACAGCGCGGTGTTCTCCAAAACGAAAATCGGTCGGGCAAAGGGCCACTCGACCGTTTTTATAATCCGGTCGAAATGCATGCCCAATGATAAACCGGCGCCGTACAGCGGCCCGGGAGTTTAGTACTAGACAAACTAGAAAAAGACACTCGGCGTGATCCATCTCCGAGCGACCGACCGTTGCCAGAACAAAAAGCCAATGTGCGCATCAGCACATGATATGATACTATGGTCGGTTGATCAGAGATCCTGGCTTTGTTTTTGTGTGACATCGACCGATGGCTTCGTCATTTCATGTTTATGTATTGCAGTTTGTTCACGGAGAGAAACCAACCAACATGCGACGACTTACGGAGAACACGCGCTTGCATGCCCTGCGTTCTTCAAACCCTTGCGTGTCGATCGCTAACAAGCACGTATGTGCGTACACACGACCGTGGATTTCAATCCAGTCTCCTTCTTTTTCCCAGACGAGCGTTCTCACTTGTAATTTTTCTAGTCATGGTGAAACGTTCTTTTTTTTTTAAAGGAGGTCAAACCTTCGGCCGGTACATCAATCGATGCATGCAGTCATCTTTATTAATTATTCATAAAGGTCTGACAAAAACATATACTACATGCACACATTAAACCCCTGAAGTCATCACTCATCACTCACACCAATCCATCCACATAACATATCGGGGACAACAATTGGCGCAACAGACCTAAAACGCACACCACATGCATACATTAGAAGCCGTCATCATCATCGATCCACTAAGCCATCTTTGAAAAAGAGATCCGCATCATTTTTACCGGTGCGAACATCTGTCGATGCCACCACGGCGCCTAACGACGTCACCGCCCTACGACGTATTTCCAAATAAGTATCAACATTGGTGAATTTGATCAAGCAGCAACATCGGCCTGCTCCAAAATGGGTTGGCGTTTTATTTTATTTTTGTAGTATCTTAATTTTAGCTAGAACTAGTTTCTTGCTACTATATGGTTGGATCATCGCTGACATGCATGCCCAATGATAAACCGGCGCCGTACAGCGGCCGGGAGTTTAGTACAAGACAAACAAGAAAAAGACACTTGCCTTGACGCCCGCGTGATCCATCTCCCGGCGACCGACCGTTGCCAGAACAAAATGCCAATGTGCGGATCAGCACATGATACGATACTCCTACTATGATCGATCGAGTCGGACAAGGGAACCACTGGTTGATCAGAGATCATGGCTTTGTTTTTGTGTGACATCGACTGCTCACGACTTCGTCATTTCATACTTATATTACAAGTCTTGCACTGAGAACAACCAACCAACAGGCCTGCGTGACGACTTAGGGAGAACGCGCTTGCATGCCCTACGTTCTTCAAACCCTTTACGTGTTGATCACTAACAACCAGCCAGTCTTCTTTTTTCGGGCGTCCTCACTTGTAAAATTTTCGGAGTAAATTGCATGGTGAAGCGTATGTGCAAACAAGTTTTTTTTTAAAAAAAAAAGGATTACCTCCGGCCTCTGCATCAACACGATGCATACGGCCCCTAAATATGTGCAAACAAGTACTGAGTAGCAATATCCAACTCCAAAACGGGCTGGTCTTTTGTTTTTGGAATATCATCATCTTAGCTAGGACCAGTTTCATGCTATTAAAGGATTGGATCATCGTGAATTTAGTAAATGTTGGATGTGCTAAATTACTCCTTTCTTAATTAATATAGTGATTTATATTAGGACATGTTCCGTGTTCCTATATATGGTCATCAGTTTAATCGTCGATCGATTTATTAATATGGTCGTGTGCATCAACAGACCGGGATATTCCTCCTTTTTTTAAATCAGTCAGTCGATTTATTACAGCTGGTATCGTTTTCGCCCAGCAACTTGATAGAGAATTCCATTGTGTACAAAAATGGTGGAGTATTGTGGAACCTTTAAATACGTAGTGTGGTTGGGTTGTGACACTTGGAACCTTGTTTATCATGTTTTCACGCGAGAAAAGGTCAATGCCAATCGTATTCCCAATGTTAAAAATAGTCAATCCGGTTCACGGGTAACGTTCTCAATCAGGTTCATGAATTCTCGACGATAAATTTATTATGTAGTCCGCCAGATCATCTATCTAATAATTTGTATTTTTTTATATGATCAAAGATATAATTTTATCCACGTGTTTTGGGTTCAGATGGCCAAATGCCCCTCTGGTGGTTATCGATTAATTCAGCCAACCTCTTTTTCTAGTAGTATATACAGCATGTCTCTGAATCGGCACTTGCAACTACAAATAACCTAATCCTAACGACCAGCATAGCAAGCTAATTCACATGCGTAAAATGCACCCGAGTTAATTAGAATACTAAGTATGATACCTAGCACTATCATGGATGCTCTGCACGACATAGTATAATTAACATGATTGCACTTAGGGAATTATAGTATAATTAGAATACTAAGTATGATACCTAGCACTATCATGGATGCTCTGCACGACTGAGTGCTTGTACTATCATGTGCAATGGCAATCCCTTTTCCGCAACCTGTATTTTTTCTTCACGGACTTCATGTTTGTTCTTCGATATGTGTGCCAGGCATGCATGTAGATGATCTGACTTGTCTGCCTCTCAAGTCTTGCTAAAATGCATGAAATATGCGGTCGTTTCTGAATTTAGTTGCAATGCAATTTGAAGGCAAAAGATTGCTAACCCACTGCACCTCACCGAAAAAGAGCGCTAATCAGTGGCTAGTCACGTCTTATCTTTACAATCCTTTTTCATGGGTGTCGGATAAAGAAAGAAGCCTCTAGAGAGTTGACCACAGGACTGATGAAACGATGGATCCCTTTGGTGGTATCATGGTGGCTTGTTCAAAGGAGACCTGATGGATCCACTCATGGCCAACAGGAGTTTAGACATTAACCTAGCAAAGAGCACCCAAAAGTACATGTCGATGGAGAGACAGCATAACCCCTAACCGAGGAAAAGAAAGCTGATCCGCCATGGTTCTGATCATTGCCGACCTGAAGATGCAACAGCATCTTCTTGTGTTTTGTGGCTTTCCGTACTACTAGCTGACATTGCACCCCCACTGTGCCAAGCATACCAATATTGAGCCAATACTTTCTTGGGTTACTCGAGAAAGGACTGAAATGCTCACAGGCGAACGGGAAAATTTGAAATTAGTCAAAATAGTGAGCTTTGAATAGAGGTGTATAGTGATCATCCATCAACTATGATTGATGGACATGTTTACGTAGATATGACTTATGCTTACACATATAGGAGGTTGGTTTTAGAGTTCCAGCTGATTCCAATAATGGTTTAAACCGCATTTTTCTTCTTATCATTGTATCGCCACACTAACCTAAAATGTTTGATTTATTGTCTGGCTAGCCGAACTTTGATGTTCACGAAACTACGTTTCTTTACATGTATAAGACAAAGTAAATCCTGCATGACACAGTTCTGCAACAACAAACTAAGCCTAGCTACATGTGTTTTATTTGGGATGACAGTTTATTCCTTTTTGTGAAACTAAGCCTAGATGTTAGAGCTGGATTTGAAGAGACTGACATTTGTAAAGCGGGATAAAAACCTATTTCGATAATGAGAAATTACCATTTGTAAAGTGTTGGAGATTGTTGTTTTACCCCGAATTGCCATGCAAAATTAGATTATTCAAGATTTAAGCATTCTCTTGTTATTTCGCGGACTTGCAGTAGTTCAAACAATGGGCCTGCCGCATGCGGTAAAAATGAGGAAGCATGGAAAATTGGTGTATGGACAGGACAAGTGCGCGGAGCAGAGGAAAGGCCATGCATGTGGCAATAATTACGCATGCAAGCTCGCACCAAAGTGAAAGTCATGCATGCTCCTGTGGCTGCACGCCCAACCCTGCACGCTTCACAGTACTAAGAATCTTAAAAATCGAAATTTCCTCTAGATTAGTTCAAAATCTCGAACCATTTGTTTTTCTTCATATTCCTAGCTATTTGGAAACGAACTACCAGGATTGTCAAAAACAATATGGGTTAAGACTCTGGGAGAGTCTGCAGGAACGCCCGATTCTTAATATTATGGGAAAATCGATCAAAAGAAGAGGACCTTACTCTTGCACACAGAAAGTCCGAAGAAACTCTCTACACTGGCACTACGCGCTGAGCAGTACAGAGCTCGATTTTTTCGCCTGCAGACAGCTAATTCAGTACCCAGATCTGAATCGCTATCGAATCAAATCCGCGCCAGATTCCCAGGACAAATTACCTATACTACTCTAAGGCTGGTTGTAATGGGGAGTATACCATATACTAATATCGGTAATGCATAGTATCATGTGCTAGTATTATAGAACAGTTCATTTATTGTTATGGATGACACATAGGAGTAACACAACATTTAATATGATATGGTATCATAATATGATACTCAACCCTTTCTTTTTTCCTTTAATTTCATGTCACCTCATCAAATATGCCTAGTTGGCATGCATTATACTACTCCCTCCGGTTTAGAAGGCACAGTTAGACTTGCGTGCGTTTTCAAAATAGACAAGGTTTAAGGCGCGAAAGCAATTACTCTTATTAATTAGTACTAGTACTACTCATGCATGCGTCCTCTCAATTTGCTGCTCACGCATTAGTACTAATATTTTCTCAGTTGATTAGGCGCATTAGCATCTACATCTGCTACATCTCACAACCAATCGATGACTACCTTGGTCCTAGAGATTTTCAAGCGTGCCTTCTAAACCGTGACGGAGGGAGTACTTAGATCAAGTACAATAGTATAGCCAGCTGCTGGCTATAAGCCATTGACATGTCATCTATAGCCCGTCTTATAGCCAACATGTACAATAGTTCATTGCAAAAGTGTACTAGTTCTTTATTATATGGTTCACCTTTCATATTCACAAAATGCCTAGGAGCATGTGCTAGAGCTGACTCTTAGCTAATAGCCCGCTTACCTTCTCTCTCCTTTTCTCTTTCCTCTAACTAAACAAAAATATATTAGTTTATTCTTATAGCCAGCTCACTCAGCTCTATTGTACTTGTTCTTATGATATTTCCATTGGGACCAGCCACAAGATGGCGTAGTAGCTAGAGACAAGAAGACATCATGGTAGCTGGTTAATTGCTAATTATGGCAGCAGCTAACAAAGCTACTCCCTCCGTTCCGAAATATAAGTCTTTTTAGAGGTTTCACTAATAGACTACATACGGATGTATATAGATATACTTTAGATTATACATTTAATCATTTTGCTCCGTATGTAGACCTTTAGTGAAATTGCTTAAAAAACTTATATTTAGGAATGGAGGGAGTAGTAGGCATGGAGGGCTAGCGTTGGGCCTGGGCTTGACCGATATTATGTGGAGACAGCCGACCAACAACCTCTGCGGCGTTGGGTTTGTTGCCCATCGATGTTATGAACAATTAAGCTATAGAAAATACAGGCCGGAGACTTGAATGGACGTAGTAGCATAGCTAGTTGCATGTCTCCTTGATTCACTTGTGGTGCGTTCGTTCTAGCTCATGGATCACATGGTTATATTGGGAATGGGCGGTACTCTACTATAGTAGGAGGAGGAGTAGCTAGCAAGAACAAGATTCCATTGGAAAATCATGTGTACGTTGCATATAGCTTGTTTTTGTCTAGCTGCAAAAGAGTAAATGCATATGTGCATGTTGGTACAACACAATCATGGACGACACAGTTCAGCAACAACAAACTTGTGAAGTGAGCATAAAATGTACTCCCTCTGTTCTAAAATATGTTAATATACACTTTAAGACTTCACTATGGACTACATATAAAGTAAAATAAGTTAATATACACTTTAAAATATGTCTGTATATATTCATTTTTTCGATAAAGGGTATTTTATTACTTAAAAGATTTAAACAATACACCCGACCTCTGCATAACTAAGATGCACACAGCCATATGCAAATACAAGTTCCAAGATAAGCAAAAAGGCGAAATACGATTAATTAATTGTAGGTTGTATAACGCCTAAGACGTAGGAGGACCAATCCAAAGATCATGCTGCCATCCATGTCGGATAAAAGTATCCTTCACCGTGGCCTCTAATCGTGTACACACCTCCATAAATAGGTCTCGATACTCCACACGTTGTAAAAAGGACCATAAACGGTGCGTACCGATACATCTGTAGATAACCTGCATGTATATTCATATGTAGCCCATAATGCAATTTTAAAAAAGACTTACATTTAAAAACAAAAGAAATATATGACAACTAAAAACACGCGCATGTGAAGTTTAGGAAAATGATCAATTCTTGTGTACGAGTTACTGCCACAACTTGACAACTTCTTTTTTCACAACCAAGTTATATATTCTGGTCTACAAGCTACACTAACTTGCGGCATGGCACCTTCACAAAGCGTGAGGTTTTCTTTGCTTTGCAAATGATAAAATAATTTTAACAAACTTCACCTGTATCCTGGTCGGCAAGTTACTGCTTCAGCATGTTTTTTTTCCACAATTCACACTAAGTTATCCTGGTCTGCAAATTACACCAACTCGATGGTTATGTCCGAACTTTACAACCTTCATTTTTCTTTGTTTTGCATGTAATCACTCTCTGTACAAAATTTCTCTTGCATGTTTGTACGTGTCTGCATAGCTATATGTGATATATCGTCGTTCGCGTGCTTAAACATTCTAGTTGATAATTGTATAAAGTATTCCTTTTTAGCCGAGTTGGCATATCATATATGATGATCAACGATAACCCGATCAGGAAAGTAGCTAGCATGAACAGCACGTACTTGCTAGATATATTTGTATAAAGTATTCCAGTTCGAGGTCGATGTGTCCTGATGGGAAGGAACACTGTGGCCTATAGTTTCTCTATTCTTTCGCCCCCTGATCTTTCTGGTTAATTGTACGTGTCATCGACTGGTGTAGGGGTACAGGTACTGTGGTATGCCGTTCCGGGGCGACCACGATAGCCTATTCCTGTTGATGACATCCACCTTCCGTTTTGTCACAGGCAAGCAACAGTATCCTGTGCTTTCTCCGGCCCTTCCGTGCTTTGCCTTTTTTAGGCGGCTTGGCGTAGGCTCTAATTTGGTCAGCGAACAGTGATAGCGGCCGGGGTGATGAAAGTAGTACTATTGGTGGTACTAGCTAGCTAGCTAAGCAAACAATGATTACAATGTGTTAGAGTGTTGAGACACAAGTCCTATTAAAACTCTCGAACCAAGGATACACAATGACATGGAGACTCAGGAAACTGAGGTAACTTAACGCCGTCTACATCCGGACCCCGCAAATCCGTCTCAAACGAGTTCCGGGCAGTTCGCCCGGTCACTGAGCGGTCACAAAAATTCAATGCCCGGTCACTGAGCGGTCACAAAAATTCGATTCAGACGGACCCCTCATACCCATCTCAAACGTCCGGATTGACCGGCACCCCTCATATTCATCTTAAACATGAAGATGATATAAGGGCTCGCGGACGCTCTCGGGCACACCCGGTCAGTCAGTCACGTAGGACACGACCCCACCCCGGACAACCTTTTTTCTTTCTTTATTCATTCTTTTATCTCTTTCTCTTCTTCTGCACCAATCACGTGCAAGTGATCGGACATAACAGGAAAAATATGATAGGTGCGGCTGCGCGGACGAAAAAGTAAGGGTTTAAAAAAGACATGCCCTGTCAGTGAGCGGTCGTGTCTGCGGGCGTTTGAGGGCCGGATTTGCACGTTTCGGTTGTAGATGCTCTAACATTTTTGAATTTGCCTCGAAATATTATGTCATAACTCGGCCGATTGAAAAAATTAATTATTTCTCCGTTAGTGAATATAGTTCGTCCGGTTTAGATTTTTGGCCCACCGGTCATTTTCTTCCTCGCTCGTACAGTTAATTCGGGTGACTTAATTTTTTTGGCCTCGTGCAGAATCGAAGGAGGAGATGTTGTGCCCCGAACAAGGATTGAGCCGGAGAAAGGAAGAACGGGGCTAACTACACTATCTGGGATATACACAAGACCGACAGAGAATTGATGGGTGCGGGTGTAATGAGGGATTGCCGACGGTGGAGAGGGGGTAGGGCAGGGTGAAAGGGGAGGGGGGCTATATCTGGTGCTACCGGGGGACCAGACCCGTTGCGCATTTTAAGATGTTCGAAAAGATCTGAGAAAAAATTAGTTCATCTATACAATATCATTGCATGTTGTCATAAAAAATTAAATCAAAATTCAAAATATTGCTCAAGATATAAAAATGACAAATCTGAAACCTTTAGTGTCGAATTTGTTATTTTGGTATCTCAAGCAATGTTTCGAATATTGAATTGAATATTTATGAGAATATACATTGACATTGTGTCAATGCGCTAATTTTTTTAAAACATTTTAAATTGTGTAATAGTGATCCGGTGCACCGATAGCACCAATTGCCCCGGTGCACCAGATACACTCCCGAAAGGAGAGGGGTGGGGAGGTCGAGTCGACGGAAGAAGGGAGAAGACCGGCCAAGATGCATGGCCGGTTGACTGAAACTGGTGTTTTTAGTCCCTTCATATGTAGTCATCCGCTTTCGACCGCGATCTTGTTCCTCCTCCCACTGTCACGCCTTCTCTCAATCAAAGGTTGGTCCTCCTCGCGACCTCGTGTGGCCACCTCCTCATCGTTGCGGCCCACCACGCCGAATGAATCATCAATCTCTACCCAGAGCTCACGACGTATCTTTAGGGAAAAGTACTTCGAAGCTAACGCGGCATTCTTTTCTGTTATGACAAACGCTCTAGCCGAGATGATATATTCCATGAACACGGGTATTAACTACTCCCTCTGGGCCTAAATACTTGTTGTTGGGGAGAACTAGACTAATTCTTTTCAACAACAAGTATTGTGATACGGAGGGAGTACTTCTAACATTTCAACCAAAAGCCACCAAGGTCCGTAGTGGAGATGGTTCTGAGTGTACTATATATTTGCATGAGCTGATCTTAACTTCTTGGGTAGACGCAACGTTAAGATCTCTCCACACTTGTTTTGGTAACTTTCATTTCACAGAAATGGCATCCTGCTCCGCCAAGAACGTACATGCCAATCAACTTCTTATTCCAAAATCAAAGCCCATTGTTCCGTCCTTCTCAGGCGCTGGCCTAACAGCCACTATCAGCATTAGCTAGACGGAAATTGCTTTTGGAGGATGAGCTCCATGAAGGCCTTTAAATGCAAAATTCAAAATTCATGAAAATTTATATTTTTATATGTTAAAAAATTCTGAAAACAAATATAGAGATAAGTGAGGGCATAACACACATGTGTTTAAATATTCAGGAAAAAATATGTTGAAATGAAGCTTGTACAAAAAAGACAAATCTAAGCTTTTTAACACATAATACTATTCATCCTTCCATGTCATGAATTTGTTTTTTTATGCAGATCACATGTGTTTAAACCGAAAGCTTTTTAACCCACATACACACAACATCCTTCTTTACTTGCATATTTTCTAGAATTTTTGAAATTAAAAGTTTAAATTTCAAACAATTTGAGCTTCAGTGAGCTCGGCCTCCAAACGTCCGTTCTCATCAGCTAGCTTCTTACCTACCCGATGTTACTTTCTCCACTCTTTTCTCGGTCACGAAGTTATGCTAGCGTCCGGTACATATCTACGTACGTGCTCGGAGCCTTAGAGCAACTCTAGCACACCCCGCATCCCGCCCCGACCCGCAAATAGTTTTGCGGGGCGTGGCAAAATCTCGGCCTCAACCCGCGTATTCGCGGGTTCCCCCCTCGCCGCTGCGGTGCCCTGCATATAAACGGGAAACGGTTGGTGGGGGACATTTCAGCCCGCGCCTTCCCCCACCAACCACCTCCCATCTCCCCCCTTCGCCCAAGATTTCGGCGAAAGCAGACGGCAGGAGCTCGCCGAAAGGCCGCCACACGCACAAGGCCTACCCCCCCCCCCCTCGCCGGCGGGTCGCCGGATTTGCGGATCTGCAGACCTTCATCGCAAGGCCGCCGGATTTGGCTTTTGCCGGCCGCCGGTGGCTGCGTCAAGCGATGGAGTGGTCGGGGAGCATCTCCCGCAGCCCTGGCAAGGGCGCATCAGCGCATGCAGGGACGGGTTCGTCCTCCCGGCGCTGCCGACGATTTGCGGGCATGGATTCCTCCGGCCGTCCACCAGGCTCGGCGCTCGCGCAGCTACTCTGTGGCTCGCCTTGCCGCTCATACAGTGTGACGACTGCACGCAGACAGTGCTGCGGCTTACTTCGGGCACGCCGAACCACCCCGGATGGGTGTTCTTCAAATGCAAAAACGACGGGGTGATGTCTTATGTATCCAAATGTTGTTGGAAAAGCAAAGAAGCAAAGATGTGGTGCAAATTTAGGTTTTTCGGGCCGGGAGGAGCTGCGCCAGATCAGACCCCGCAAAGCCGACCCGTAAAAAAGCATATTCCACAAAAATGCTTTTTTACGGGTCCGTTATGCGGGATCTGTATTCGCGGCCGTGCGCGCCGGCCCGCAAAGACGTTTTTCCGCGAACTACAAACACGTTTTACGGGTCGAACGGATGCGGGGTATGGTAGAGTTGCTCTTACGTTCTTTCTCGCCACCTACCATCATCGACCTGAGCGTATCTGCGTGAGCAGGAGCTTGAGAAGATGAGCTAGCTATAGCAAGTGCCCTGCTACAGAAGATCCCTACGATGGTCTAGAGCATGGTCCTTTGCTCCTTTTCCGTTTTATCATAAAGCAGCTACAGCATGGTCCTGTGCTTCTTTCCGGTTCTTGCATGAACTTTGCCTTTTGGGGATATATAGTGTCTTTGGATAGGCTTTAGTTCGGTCCACAAAGAGTAGGGGCACTCACAATGGACAATCGAAAATGAAATGGGACATGTTTCGTAAGACGACGTGAATTGAATTTGGCCATGAGCACATAATATTAAGTTCTTACCAAGTTCCATTTGCTAGGAGAGCACTGACTAGCAGAGAAACAAACACAAGTGCTCGCCCCCTCCCGACCCCGCACTCGGGTCGTCTCCCCGGGAGGCGGCCAGGCTGGCTCGCAACCCCTCTCTGTTCGTCGCCCCCCTCCTCCCTCTCCGTCCGTCGCCGCCGGCAGGCGCCCCCGGATCTGACCCGAGTGGTGTTGGCGGCGACGGGATCTTCTCCTGTGTGCGGATCTCCTTCCCGAGGCAGGGATCGGCGGTGGTGCGGCTCTTCCTGCTGCGGTCCGGCGACATGGAGGCGGTGGCCGGCGGCGGGACGGATTGGTGGCGCGGGGTGGCCGACAAAGCACCCCCCCCCCCCCCGCGCGCGCGTGCGCAGATCTCTAGGCCCTTAGGGCCCCATCTTCGTCCTAGCAGGCCGGCTCCGACGCGACTTCGACGCCTTATGCGTGGTGAGGAGGAGGAGCAACTCGGACAGGAGGCTGTGGTGCCGATGACATGCCTTTTGGAGCGTGACGGCAGGAGCTTTACTCGCATCTGAGGGCCTGGCAGGGCCTATGGGCCCACGGACTTGGTATGCTCCTGTTGTTGCATCCGGTCGGTTACCGTCGTCGACGGTGGAGGTTGGACCTGCCCGCGTGTCGATGGTGGAGGTTTAATCTTAAGTCTTATATGTAATTTAGAAATTATAAAAAAATAGCTTACAATGAATCACCTCTTAGGCTTATCTTCAATAACTAGACATTCTTAAAAGGTAAGATATATTGTGCTAAGAGATCATCTCTTGTTTTTTTTAAATAAGAGAAGACAAATCTTTTTTTATGAGTTATCTTTCGTTCACCTCATCATTTATCATATATGACACGCCTAAGATAACAACATTATGCATGCCGTAGCCACTACGTAGGATCTCCTCCCTACCCTCTAATTCAGTTGCCATTGCACGCGTTGATTACAATTCGTTCAATCTTACTGAGAATGTTACTCCCTCCAATCGACAAAAAGTGTTGTGGTTTTAGTTCAAATTTGAAATAAAACCATAGCGTTATTTTTCTTGAATTGGAGGGAGTATTATACAACAAAGTTGACAATGCGGCATGATTGGAATAAAAAAAAAAGAGAATACTGGCCAAAGGGCAGACAAATCAAAGTACTCTTCACCTGAACATGACGCGGCCTTCTTTTTGGTTATGGTAAAATCCTGTAGCCATTTTCTCACGAGACATTTATTAGTTGTTTGTACCCTTCACCTAAAAAGCCACCGCAAATGCTAGTAGAGATGATTCCAAAAAGTACATTTGCGTGAGACCTATATATTTCATCACACTGTCCTCACATCTACGACTAGAAGCTGATCTTATGATCTTGGGTGTCCACTTGTTTTGCTACTTACATGTTTTCCCGTTTACACCTCACCACTAGCACAGTTTCTTCTCTGTTTTGGCAAACAACCACCACTTCATACGGACATATATAGTTTCCTGTTCCAGATACTTTGTCTATGACCGGTTATACCATGCTTAGTTCTTCCACAACTAAAGTGCATGCGTTAACAGAGAAAGGTGCCACGTGTTATTATTTTTTTAAAGCGCGTCTATCGATGCATACATCCATCTTTATTAATTATTTCATAAAGGTCTGATAAAAATATACATTAAACCACCCGAAGCCATCATTCACACCGACAGACTCGATAATGTGGAGTGCTCTCACTCCCCATATATAAAACCGGTGTTGTCGCCAATCCATTCACATAACGTATCGGGATCAACATCTGGTGCAGCAGACCTAAAGCGCACACCAAATGCACACCTTAGAAGCCGCCATAATCATCGGAGCACTGACCCATCTTCAGAAGAGAGATATGTATCATCTTTGCCAGTTCGAACATCCGTCGACGCCACCACGCCGCCAAACTGCGCTCATCCGTCCGGACACGAAGTTTCTGAAAGAACTGTCGTGCGTAGCACCTGCCAACCAGGCATGACTCAGCGTAGCACCTGTCGATCAGGCATGACTTGACAGCTCCACCAAATCTCCGAGCAAGACGAAGCCGCTCCATCTCCTGCCTCTGTCTTCCAACGCTGCTCCACAAACGATGCTCCGAAGAGAGAAACGGCACCATAGTACCGCCATCGTCCGATCTGGAAGGCCAGATCTTAGGGTTTCCCACGAAGCAGTGCCCACCACCAGCAACCGTCAAGGACCCACATAGTGCCCACCACCACTCAGCCCTCAAGGCGACGTCTTCAGGAAGGTCACGGCGTCAAGAACGTCGTCGCCGCCCACCGGAGTTAGGTTTTTCACCCGAGAGGCGGTGAGGTAGGAAGTGGAGGAACAGACGTGGACTGACGTCTCCAAGAAGAACAACGGCGCCGTTGAGCGGCGGCGTCGGCGCGATCGGCCAGGACCGACCAAGGGGTTTCCCCTAATCTGAATGTCCTTCACCAGCTTCATCCGCTACTACGTCGGCACTGTCAGGAACACGCAGGAGAGAAGCACATCGATCTGGGTGCAGAGGACAGTGACCGGATCAGCCGCCGCCGGCCGCCAGACTAGCCACGCAGGCCCTGGTCCGTTGAAGACGTCTCCACAAGCTTTGACCCCTGCAACGGCCCACGACGGCCGCCGCCACACCCCCCCCCCCCCCCACCGCCCGCAAATACTGATCCCAGATCGAGACGTCGCCGCGCTAGATCTACAGGGCACGTCGTTGCCCTTCCGGTCACCGCGCAGCCTCCACAGCCGCGCCACTCAACCGCGTCGTCGGCCCGGCTGCGCGCGCCGCTGTCACAGCGCCCCACACCATAGATGCATCCTGGCCGGGCCGCCACACCCGGCGTTGTGCGCCCCAGCCGAGGAGGAAGAAGGCCCTACCGCCGGCCAACCACGAGGGGCTTTGCCCATGGCGCGCCTGCCGGCGGCGGGAGGGGCGTCGGGGACGGAGGGAGGAGCCCATAAGAATCAACCGGAGACGTGGAGCGAGGAGCCCACAAGCCCAGGAGGCGCGCCCCCCTGATCGCGCCCGACAAGCTTGTGGGGCCCTCGGGGCTCCGCCGCCTCCAACTCCAGCTCTATTTAGTCCCTTTCGCCCAGAAAAAAAATCAATGAGAAGAGTTCATCGTGTTTTACGATACGGAGGCGCCGCCACCACCTGTTCTTCCTCTGGAGGGCAGATCTGCAGTCCGTTCTGGCCTCCGGAGAGGGGAGATCGTCACCGTCGTCATCACCAACCTTCCTTCATCGCCAATTCCATGATGCTCTTCACTATTCTTGAGTAATCTCATCTTAGGCTTGCTGAACGGTGATGGGTTGGATGAGATCTATCATGTAATCGAGTTAGTTTTGATGGGGATTGATCCCTAGTATCCACTATGTTCTGAGATTGATGTTGCTACTACTTTGCCATGCTTAATGCTTGTCACTAGGGCCCGAGTGCCATGATTTCAGATCTGAACCTATTGTATTTTCATTAATATATGTGTTTTCTTGATCCTATCTTGCAAGTTGTAGTCACCTACTATGTGTTATGACTCGACAACCCCGGAGTGACAATAGTCGGAACCACTCCTGGAGATGACATAGTATGAGGAGTTCATGTATTCACTAAGTGCTAATGCTTTGTTCCGGTTCTCTATTAAAAGGAGAACCTTAATATCCCGTAGTTTCCATTAGGACCCCGCTGCCACGGGAGGGATGGACAATAGATGTCATGCAAGTTCTTTTCCTTAAGCACGTATGACTATATACGAAATGCATGCCTACATTACATTGACGAATTGGAGCTAGTTACATATCTCTCCATGTTATAACTGTTACGTGATAAATACCATCCGGCATAATTATCCATCACCGATCCAATGCCTACGAGTCTTTTCCTACTGGTCCTTGTTACGTTACTTTGCTGCTACTGCTGTCACTGCTGCTATTGTTACCGCTACTACTGTCACTGCTACTGTTACCATTGCTACTGTTGCTATCACACTACTTTGCTACTGAAACTTTGCTGCACATACTAAGTCTTTCAAGTGTGGTTGAATTGACAACTCAACTGCTAATACTCGAGAATATTCTTTTGCTTCACCTTATGTCGAATCAACAAATTTGGGTTGAATACTCTACCCACGAAAACTGTTTTGATCCCATATATTTGTGGGTTATCACCAACCACGAGGGGCTTTGCCCCTGACGGCGCCTGCCGGCGACGGGAGGGGCGCCGGGGACGGAGGGAAGTAGGGAGGCGGCGGTGGATCCACCCGAGTCGCCCGCAGGGGCGGGCTAGATATGCTATACTCCCTCTGTTTCGAAATATAAGTCTTTATAAAGATTTTACTAAAAAAACTATATATGAATGTATATAGATATATTTTGAAGATGTAGATTCACTCATTTCGTTCCATATGTAGTTCCTCAATGAGATTTTTTTTAAAACTTATATTTAGGAACGGAGGAAATACGCCGTAAGCAACCAAAACTTATTTATGAACAGAGAAACTTAGTGCGTAAACTTTTGTTGCGAGATAGGCACTAGCTAAACCTGAGAATGGTTATTAAAAAACCGGGTGTAACGGTTCGGTTCTTGCTTTGGGTTTGATTGGTACAAGTTTTATTGGGCTGAGATTTTTTTAGTTTGGTTTTGATTTGGATATGTGGAGAAACCAATTTAGGTATAGTTGGTTATGGGTTTAAACGGTTTGGTTATTAACGGTTATAAACTATGGGTTCAAACCAATTTCTAGGCATTGGTTATATGCAATAATCAACGACGACCGGGAACGAGTATCTTTGATCCGCGTGCATGTTGTAATGCACTATGTAATTTTGTATTATGGGGAAACACCACATCAAAATCGAAAGTGTTTGCTTGTGTTTTCGCTAAGCAATTTGGTTTTAATACACTTGTTAGTGAGGTATTCAGCCATGGGCATGTTCTTTTTGCCTCTTGATGTGTGCTGACTGTATCTCAAGGATAACTTTGTTTCAAACTATTGTAGATGCACTTATGCCTTTTCTATCTCATTTGCTTCTTAACATGTCAATTTGTGTAATCATATGTACATTGAAGCAAACTCATAGTTATGTATCGGGTTTAAACCCACGGTTATGTATCGGGTTTAAATTGGTTTGGGTGGAAAAAATAGTGGATTCGGTTCTGGTTGGGCTAAAAATAATATTAAATGGGTATGGTTCAAGTATGGTTTTAAAGGATAAATGAACAGGTATGATTCAAGTATGGTTCAATTATAAAACTATTCTCAGATTTAGCACTAGCTGAAAACATTTCAGGTTTCCCCCACTATGTATCGAGATCGGCACTTTCCTTGCTCTGCTTACATATCCGGCCGCCGCTGCCTTATCCTTGCGGGCGATCACCCGTGGCTATCAGGTTCAAGTAGAGCAAAGCCAAAAGCTGAAGCTGCCAGTGTTTAACCGCGCTCCCGGGTGGTCGTCGCCGTCGGGATTTTTTCACGATTTTGACCCCTAAGATGAAAGTATTTTACGAAATAAACTCTGACTGAAACTATTTCACGATCTGACCTTTTTGAAACGCCAGAGCCCATGGCGTTGCAGACGCACATTGCAACGCCTGTCTACCGTGGCGTTGCTGCCCTACAGTGATACGCCTGTCTACCGTGGCGTTTTTTCTTTTCTGCAACGCCAGTCTACAGTGGCGTTGCAGACCCACTGTGAAACGCCAACAGTGCTCGCGTTGCTGCCCTACAGTGACACGCCTGTCTATCGTGGCGTTTTTTCTTTCTTGCAACGTCAGTCTAATGTGGCGTTGCAGGCCGATTGTGAAACGCCAACAGTGCTGGCGTTGCAGACCCATTATGGAACGCAGCGACGACATCCAGCCAGCCCACGGCATGCTGCCAGCAACATCTGTACTGCTGAAACGCCATGGACCATGGCGTTTCACTCGTGGCCTGCAACGCCACATAAGACTGGCGTTTGAGTGGGTCTGCAACGCCAGCTTAGACTGGCGTTTCTATGTGCGTCTGCAACGCTACATTAGACTGGCCTTTCTATGTGCGTCTGCAACGCCACGGACTCTGGCGTTTCAAAAAAGGTCAGATCGTGAAATAGTTTCAGTCAGAATTCATTCCGTGAAATACTTTCATCTCAGGGTTAAAATCGTGAAGAAATCCTCGCCGTCGTGGCTGGCGGGCCTACGCACACACAACAGAAGCACAGGAACGGAAACAGGAATAGATTGTCTCTCAGTCTTGTACCAAGCGTGCGCACGACGGAGTGCCCCGGAGCCGGCCGCGTGCTTAAAGCGGCATGCAATGTCCGTTGAGTGGATCGACATACCAAAATGTGCCACCCGGGTGGAGCCAGAAAAATTGGTCATTGGTTTCACTAAGTAACTCATTGTGAGGATTTGGCATGCGTTAATCAAGTGTAAAAAGTCCAGTTTCACACCATTTTACAACAAATATACTGCTAAAGGACAACATAACCCATAAAAATAAATTATCGGGTACCACATATAGCGGTCTAACCCCATCTTACTTCTTAGGATTACTTGTGTACTCTGACATTCTCTTCACATTAGTTGAATCATAAGGCGACTCATCTAAATTAATTTTGCCGTGAATAGTATTTTTTGGAGACTAGTTGCATCGACAACATTTTAATGCACCTTTCTCACATCTAACGGATGTCTTAAAGTGCTTCACATCATCACAATATTGTTCCCTCGCCTAGATCAATCTGGTTATTCACACGCTACTTGTGTGGCCTTTTAGTTGGGCCAGGCACGTTAAAATATTTGAAAATTAAATGGACTGAAAGGCTTCACATGTGCGCATTGAAGCTTCGATGGGTGCAGCCTTGCCATTTTATCGGGTTCATGCACAGAAAAAAATACTAGTTTACTAGTACATGGTAGGAAAATTCGTTGGGTTCAAGTGAACCCAACGGTTGTACTATAGCTCCGCCCCACGCGCACGGAGACTCAAGCTCCATCCCTTCCCTTTGTTGTGTCGGTGATACGGCCCGGTTTCTGCGGCGCAGCCCGGCTCTCTATACGGGGTTTTCAGGTGCACCCGAACGAACAGCCGGTGTCGGGTCAATGTGTGGCCGGCGGGCAAGGCCTGAGGTGACGGATGGATGGATTCATGGGTGGAGGTGATGGATGTACATATGGTTCCCTGCTAGTGCCGACGGTCTTTCAGAACCGACATATGAGAAACTAGATCGTGTTTTATGGATACCGACTGAGAATCTAAATTTTTCATGGTGTCTGTTCTTGCTCTACCTCGTATCGAGGCTATATCAGACGACGCGCCCATTCTCCTGACTACTGGGTTGTCACGATCACAACATAGACGCAAGTTCAAGTCCGAACTTGGGTGGTTGCTTCGGGATGGCTTTCACGATATGGTCAAGAAGGTATGGGAGAAACCGGTGGCTGGGCCTACCCCAATACACAAATGAAATAACAAAACACGTGCATTACGTAAATTTCTTGATGGTAGGGCCAGGCATGTATCCACAAAAAGAAGAAGCTTTGTCTTTCATCTATCATTGTTGAATTTGAAGCTTTGGCAGAGCTTAGACCTCTATATGAGCATGAAATTGAGATCAAGAATCGTTCAAATGCACAAAGAGCTAACATGATGCGTGAAGAGGAACTTCAATGGTACCAACATTCTAACTCCCAGTTTAACCTGAAAGGTGATTCGAATACTAGATATTTCCATGGAGTCGCCAATGGCAGACACCGGAAGAAAATTATTCATTACCTACAACATGACGAGGACACGATTAAGGGGCATGAGCAACTTAAATCTGATACCACTAATTATTACAAGAATATGTTCGGAGCACTAGAAGAAGGAAAGTTCTTCATGGATGAGTCTCCAACAGATGACATCCCCCAAGTCTCTAATGAGGAAAACAGTCTTGTAACATCCCCATACTCCGAGGAAGAAGTTAGAAAGACGGTGTTCGTAATGGAGCATAACAAAGCATGGGGCCTGGATGGTTTTCTGCAGAGTTCTATCAGAACTTCTCGGAAGTCATCAAACCGGATCTCCTACTTTTGTTTTGCCATCTTCATGTTGGTCAACTAGAACTATTTCGCTAAAACTTCGGTGAGATTATTTTATTAACTAAGGTTAGTGAGGCTGGAAGGATAGAACAATTTAGACCTATTTGTGTCCTTAATGTTAGTTTTAAATATTCACGAAGGTTGCGACTATTAGGTTGAATTTGGTTGCTCAACGGGTGGTTCACCCTTCAAAAAGTGGTTTTATGCAAGGCAGACACATCGTAGATGGAGTTGTTACCCTTCATGAAACAGTCTATGAATTACACCAAAAACATTGAATGGGGTGGTACTCAAAATAGAGTTTGAAAAAGCTTATGACAAAGTCGAATGACCCTTCCTTGAACAGACTCTCAGAATGAGAGGATTTTCTGAAGAGTGGCGCGCTTTGCTCCATAGCTTCGTTTCTGAAGATAGTGTTGCCATTAAGGTCAATGGTGATGTTGGACACTATTTCCAAACAAAGAAGAGATTGCGACAAGGTGACATGATATTACCCATGCTATTCAATATAGTGGCGGATATGCTAAGTGTCATGATTCAACATGCCAAGGTTGATGACCAAATTGATGGGCTAGTAAATTATCTAGTTTACGGTGGTTTCCATATACTTCAATATGCCGACGGTACGATTCTCTTCATGGATCGATCATGACCTTGAGAAAGCGAGAAATACGAAACTGATTTTGTCAGCATTCAAGCAACTCTTGGGTCTTAAGATTAATTTCTGTAAAAGTGAATTATTTTGCTTTGGCGACGCTCAAGACGAGGCCCACTTATATGTTGAATACTTCGGGTGTGGATTGGGACAGTTACCAATCATATATTTAGGGATACTGATGCATTATCGGAGACTCCAAAATGTTGAATAAAAACACGTCGAGGAGAGACCACACAAAATACTTAGCAGTTGGAAAGGTAAACTGTTGTCTCTAGGTGAAAGATTGATCCTCATAAATTCAATACTAAGTAATATGGTACTATATATGATTTCCTTTTTCCATTTGTTGGAAAGCATTTTTACGTACAATGAATTATTTCCGATTAAGATTCTTTTGACAAGGAGATAGCGAGAAAAAGAAATATCGACTCGCTAGATGTAGTGTGGTTTGCCGTCCCAAAGACCAAGGCAGGTTGGACAATCATGACGTTGAGGTTAAGAATAGGGTCCTCCCTGGCAAATTGATGCTTAAATTACTGACGAAAGACGGTGTATGGCAAATCCTCCTAAGGAGGAAATATGTAGGTTCCGAGGTGATATGCCAAATATACTGGAAGCCCGGGGATTTCCATTTTTGAGTTGGTCTAATGGCTACAAAGAAATATTTCTTCCGCTATGAATCCTTCTTAATTAAGGACGGCTGAAAAATTAGATTCTGGAAGGACAAGTGGCTAGAAGATTTCGCACTCCGGGAACAATATCCAGCTCTATACAACATTGTGCGTCATAAGGATGATATTACAGCCAAGGTAATGGAATCATTTTCATCAAATGTGATGTTCAGACGAGATTTAATTGGACATAGACTCCAATGATGAAACATCCAGCTCCAACAGTTATCCATGATGCAGTTGTCACATAAGTCTGATGTATTTCGATGGAACCTTCATAGAAATGAACAATTCTCAGTGGAGTAATATAAAGCACTCCTTTTCGGAAAAAATGGTTCGCTGCTAGTGCTCGTGCTCGTACTGGAGTAGTGCGGATCCCGTCACCGTGCACGGCCTTGGTTATTAGGACGAAGGTCCATGTGACGGATGCAGTGGAGCGGTGGGGTCAAACATACTGAAGCCAAGGCATTGGTTGTTTCGCGCTACCTTTTCCGCCGGTTACTGTACAGATCCGGACACTCGAGACCAGAAGCCATGACGGGCCCGGTCGCGACAACATCGATCGGGTACATGTTTCAGGTCTGATAGCTAGCTCGCTCCACCCAGTTTAGTGTACGTTGGTTGGTTTGTTCATTTGGAAAAAGTTTGTGACCTTCGGATCAAAATGGGTATTTATCTTTTTTTTTAAACAGGCTCACACCCCTTTCCATTAATCGCTTAATGAAAATACATCATACGAGTTTTTTGCGAACTATCTGCCAAGTGCTAAAGAGAACCAAAAGCAAGGATAAAACTAGGAGATAGAAAAGGGGGAAGCGAGTTGGACCATTGACAGAAAATGGGTATGTACCTACTCCCTCAATTCTTAAATAAATAAATAAATATTTTTATTATAAAATACATATGTAGTAAGATAAATGAATCTACATTTTTAAATATATCTATATACATCCTTATGTAGTTCAATGAAATTTCTAAATATAAATTATTTAGAAATGGAGAAACCACGTAGGACGGCATACGACGTGGGCGTGTGATTTTATTTATAGTACGAACGTACTTGGGGGTATTATATATGCATCTTCCGTCGGAACAAAATGCAGCTAACTAGCCATAGCAGTCAAAAGTCCAATCTCCGGTCAGTCAAACTGTTCCCGTGCCCAAAAGCAGCGTGGCGTTTAAAAGAATCGTCTGAACGACGATGACCGGGCCCCGTCGTAAAGCGCCACCTTGGCCAGTTCAAATTTGGACGCGTGCCCAATGATTAACCGGCGCCGTCAGTATAACGGCTGGAAGATGCATGAGACGAGGCTTTGCCAAGAAGAACAAAACAACAGAAGGGATCAACACAGGATATGATCGATCAGAGGATCAGGCCTTTGTTTTTGCGTGACATCGACTGATGAGCTAGCTAGGGCTTCGTCATTTCATATTACTATCCTGCCATTATAACAGAGAACAACCAACATGCCTGCAGGTGGTGGTTCTCTGTGAAGAAGAAGGCCTATCGGAACACGCTTGCCGTACGGTTTTTCAAGTCCTTGCGTGTTGATAACTAACAACCACGTACGTACGTAGGCGACCGTGTGTGGATCTCCCAACCTAGTCTTCTCTTTCTCCCATGGGCGTTCTCACATGTAAATTTATTAGGTCTAAAATTGTTTGAAAATTTGAGATTGCTTGATCGAAAAGAAGACGTCCACTCGCTGCTGACGCTAGTTCTCCGGGAGTTATGGAAACACCGCCGTTCTCTTTGATGGCGTGCACCCATCGGTGAGCTTGGAGTATTGAGGAAAATTGTGCAGGAGGGAAGAGCTTGGAGTGTTGCAGGTCTGTTCAAAGGAGATCAAACCGGCTTCCTGCAAGAGTTGAGTAGGTCTTTGCCTGAGTAGTCATCTCTTGAGTAGGGTAGGGTGGAGGCGTTTGTGCCTCTAACCCATGTAATGGATGAGCAGGTGTAACTGGCTCTTATGCCATTCCTTTCTTTAATATGTGATGTGCATGCTTGTGCACATTCTACAAAAACAATTGATGGTGGAACGAGCTTATATGTAAGAACTAACATCGAGTAAAAGTATACTTCTCCAAAATGATAGGTTAATCTTTTTCTTATATAGTAGCTAGTAGGATTACTCAATGTTAGTTGTAGGATCCGATCATCGGTCAATTTAGGAAATGTCGTTAGTATAGCGCCTTTTATTACAGATGGTTTAATGTTCATACATATGGTACATCATCAATCTGATCATCAATCAATAGGTTTATTCTTGGCAGTATCTCTTTCATCGAACAACTTGCTAAGAGTATCAAAGTAGAGAGCTATATAATGGAACTGTTGAATATATAGTATGGTTGAATTACGATACCTGATACCTTTGTTTATCGATCATGCTTACGCAATGAACCATTAATATATATTATGGATGAATTATGGAACTTGCAATCTTGTTTATCATGCTTGTGGGCGATAAGTGATCAATCTTGTTTATCATACATGTCAATCTTGTTTCTCGTTGCAAAGAAAAAGTCAATCTGGTCCACATGTTAAATTCTCAAGCACGTTCGTGAAATTTCTATAACAAATATACTATGTAGTTTGTCAAATACTTGCTATGTTTAATTTGCACTTTATATGATCGCAACCTATATTTTTGCTCACGTGCATGGTTCGGGAGGTCCCGTCTGTTCACATGGCCAGCGTTGCCGCTTACCATTCCTTTTTGGTGGTTACCTATCAATTAAGCCAAAATCTCCTCTAGTGTATACACCATGTCTCTGACAAAGCACTTGTAAGTTGTAACCACTAACCTAATCACAATGACTAGTATAGACAGAAAGCTAATACCCATGCATAGCATGCACCTTGTTTTAAATAGTAAGTTTGATATATAGCACTATCATGCAAGCTCGTGTCGCACGCACCATAGAACACTACCACAAAAAAGTATCTGCCGACAGAGATAGTTAATCTGATTATTCATAGGGTATAGTAGAATGTGGAAGATGAGCGCACATCCATCTCAACGATACTAATTTATTTTTACCGTGCTAAATACTATCAAGGGAGTGTGGTAACCCCTTTCCAAAACCATAAGCTATTTTTGAACCGAAAACCATAAACTTTTTCTTTAGGGACTTTTTGTTTGATCTTCGGTGTGTGGCGCATATGTTGCTGAGCTGATGTTTCTCCCTCTCAAGGTCTCTCTCAATGCATGATACATATTTTCTTTCAAAATTTATCACTGAACATGTATTTTTAAGATGAAAGTGTGTTAAGCCCAACTCGCCAAAAAATTATGTTAATTGGTGGCTAGAGAGCGGGGTTTATATATGAAACGGAGCGAAAACCTTTTTCGACATGTTCCATTAACATGAGTGGTTATCCTCAAGCTAATTCACAAATAACTATTTATGGGTAACAGACACATACTAGTTGTAGTTGGCTTCCTCCTACCATTGGTGCCACTGCCTCTCAATCAAAGCTCGCCTCCCATGGTAGCGCCACGACCATACCATTAGAGCAACTCTAGCAGACCTTGTAAAATCAGGACCCGCAAAACGCATTTGCGGTTTCACTTAGATCTCGTTTACGGGTTAAAAATGAATGCAGCTGAACAAAAACCGTAAATGAAACTGCATAACTTGAAAATATAGTTTCGCGGGAAGTTCATACTACATACTACATAGATTACATACTACATACTACATAGATTACATACTACATACTACATTAGTGCGAGCTCAGTCCGCCTCGTCTGAGCTGCCGAGATCGCTGTACATCTCCCTCTGCTCCTCGCGGATGCGCCGCCACTCGTCGTCCTTCGCGTTGGCGGCGAGGTTGGCCTCGACCGCCTGCCGTCACTGGAGGTCTTCGATCTCCTCGTCGTGGCGCCGGCGCTCCGCCTCCTCGTGCAAGCTGTTCTCGGCAATGGCGGCCGCAACCGCGTCCACGTCGGCAGCGAAGTCCTCCGGCCCGACAACTTCGCGGCGGCCGAGCTCCTCGGGCTCCTCCTTGACGTCGACGACGTCCTCCGGCTCCTCCGACCACTGCCTCTTCACAGGGAGAAGGCGCGCGGAAGAGGAGGAGCTACAGGTGTAGGACGAGCCCGTGGCGTAGGACGAGCCCGCGGCGACATGCCGACGGTCGTACTCCTCCGTCTCCCGGACGAGGAAGCTCGCCGGCGGCGACATGCCGCGGTTGGTCCACCTCCGGGCTCCGCGCTTCCTCGCGACGTCCGACCGGACGCGCCGCTCGCGCTCCGGGTCGCTTCCGCCGCCGGATCTGCTGCCGGAGACGCGTCCGGAGCTCCACATTGCGGCTGGAGGCGGGGGAGGTGGTCACCGGCGGCGAGAAATGTGGAGAAGGGGTGGGGAATCTCGGGGGCTCGGCGGCGGCGGGGGATAGGGTTTCGACCCGCAAACGCGTCGCGGAACCGTAGATATAGTGGTCGGGGCGTGCGTTTTGCGGACCGCGGCAAAAAAATTTACGGGTCTGGCGGGTATGCGGGCTCTGTTCTGATCGGAAAAATGGGCCTAACCCGCATACTCGCCGGACTTTTATGGGTTTGCCTCTTTTATGGGGTCTGCTCTTATGGCCCTATTTCATCGGCAGATCAAAGCGTCAGCATACACTAAAAGATCCATACAGGATGTCCTTTTTTCCCAGGATATAAAAACTCTAACAAGAACAAAATCACCACTCTTGGCTGGCTCCACTTTGTGATCCTGATCACTATGAGCAAGGTCTCTTCCCTTCGCTCAAACTCAATTGACGCCCTTCACTTCCTTCCAGGCCCAGCCTCCACTCAACTAGGTAGCGCTCACGAATATAGCGTCGGTTGAGACATAAACAAATCTCAGTACTCTCAGTTGACTGAGATTTAACAAGGCTGTTTCATGTAGTTCTGATTAATTTGAACATGCATCTCTGTGTGTGATTTTCATTGTGCATACACATGCGTCGGTTGTGCTTTCCGTCGGAACACATGTATCCAGCTGCTGTAGAAGGCAGGGTCGATCAAAGTCCAAACTCCGATCAGTCATACACCATTTCTCGTGTCCAAAAGTAGCTTCTTGTTCTAACAGTGTTTTCTAAACGACGGTCCGGCCAACTCGGCCTTGATCATCATTTTAAAATCGAAATGCTCAACCAATGATTGATTAACTCGGGTGGCTGCATGCCCGACGGACTCTGTACAAGAGACGAGACAGAATAAAATAGACCTTTGAGGTCGGCGGCCGACTGTTGCGAGCACAAAGCATGAGAATGGGTGCATGGGCACAGGATATATGACTGCAATCGTGGTTTGGGAGCTCTCGGCAGTTCACATGGCCAGGAGGAGTGGCGCCTGCCATTCCTTTGGTTTGGTGGTTATCGATCAATTCAGCCAACCTCTCCTCTAGTATATCTCTGAACGAGCACTTGCAGCCGTTAACCTAATCCTAATGACCAATATAGCAAGCTAATTCACACGCGTAGCATGCTCCGCTGTTAGAATAGTGTAAGAGCGCCCTTGGATTGGGTGTATTTAAATGCACATGTATTTAATTTACATGTGTAATTTACCCGGCTAGTAGCAATTTTCGGATGGAAACAAAACGACGGAGGGAGACGTGTTTTGTTTACAAGTGTATTGCTAAACAAAACGACATTCCAATCATGGCCAAAGTTGATATATAGCACTATCTTGCACCTCATGTCACATGCATCAGAGAACATTACCATAAAAAGTATCTGTTAACAGATAATTAATCTGATTCCACGTAGGGTATATTCGAATGTGGAAGATGAGCTCACATCTCTGTGATGTTAATTTACATTTTTTGTATACAATATTTCACTTTTAACGCACCCAGGCGCTTTTCTTCAGGGACTTCCTCCTTTGTCTTCGGTGTGTGGCGCACATCTAGTTTAACCTCAGCGTGTCTCCCTCTCAAATCAAAATGCATGATCTGTGTGTGGTCACATGAATGACAAAAATCCGTGCTTGCCTTTGATAATATTTTTTTTAGAAAAGGAGGTCGAGCCCCGGCCTCTGCATCGAGTGATGCATACGGCCATATATTACTAGCCAAAAAAAGTCTCCACCGAGTACAAAATGTCTGAAGCAAAAAGGGAAAAGAAGAAAAGAACGATACAAGGCATTACTCATGCCCAAGCCGGAGATGGCAAACAAATAAATAGATGACTAAACACCTATCCTATTAACATGACGCCATCCAAACCGGTTGAAGATACCCTGTGCTACCATCTTCCATCGGACACACACAGTACCCATAGGTTCCCTGGCGACCACAGGAGTGAGTGATGACCAAGTGCGGATCAGTGCGGTAGCTCTGTGAATAACCTGCAGGAAGTGAAAATCGCGTTGTCTGTTAAACACCAAGTCATTCCTGCAATTCCAAATTGCACACAACAGTGCACAAGACCCCACGCGAATAAGTTTAGCAGAATGTACATCCACCTCATTTAGCCACATCCCAAATAACGTGGTTATACTGTTTGGAGGAATGATGTTAAAAGCAATATGTAGCGAACGCCAAACCAGCTTAGCCATAGGACAAGTAAGAAAGAGGTGTTGTATTGTTTCTTTAGCCGGACAGAAACTGCATCTAGAGTTACCATTCCAATTTCACTTGGCAAGATTATCTTTCGTTAGAATTACCCCTTTATGAACAAACCACATAAAGACTTTGACTCTAAGAGGGACTTTGATCTTCCAAATATGTGCCGATTTTGGAATAGGTGTAGAATCGATGAGATTCAAATACATCGATTTAACCGTGAATATTCCATTGCCAACTTCCAATATACACGGTCAGGAGTGTGAGACAGGTTGACATCCATCAACCTTCTCACAAGATGCAGCCAACTGATCCATCTACTCCCAATAAGAGATCTGCGGAATTGAATATTCAGAGGAATCTCGCTAAGTACTGACGCAACGGATGCTTGCTGCCGTTGTGCAATATGGTACAGCTGCGGATATTGAAATGCTAGAGGCATCTCCCCTAACCAAGTATCTTCCCAGAAGCTAGTCGATTCACCATTACCAATGATGAATCTAGTTCTACAGAAGAAAGCATTTTTAGTCCGCATCAACCCTCTCCAGAAAGGAGAATCCGTTGGATGAGCTGTAACCTGAGATAATGATTTGTTCTGTAAGTACTTGTTCTTCAAAATTTGTACCCACATACCTTCGGTTTCCGAAGATAATCTAAACATCCATCTGCTGAGTAGACACCTATTTTTAATCTCTAAATTTTCAATTCCTAAACCACCCTGATCTTTGGGTCTACAAATAATATCCCATCTAGTCAGCCTATACTTGACCTTAAGCTCATCACTTTGCCAGAAGAACCGGGATCGATAGAAATCCAGTCTTTTCCGTACCCCAACGGGAACTTCGAAGAAGGATAGGAGAAACATGGGCATACTCGTTAGTACTGAGTTTATCAGCACTAGCCGTCCTCCATAAGAAAGAAGCTTGCCCTTCCAGCAACTCAGCTTTTTCTCAAAGCGATCCTCGATACATTTCCATTCCTTGTTTGATAAACGTCGGTGATGAATAGGAATCCCTAAATACGTAAAGGGTAATTTCCCAGTTTCACAACCGAACAATTGATTATAAGTGTGTTGTTCACTTTTGGCTCTACCAAAACAGAACACCTCACTTTTATTGAAGTTAATTTTCAGCCCAGATAGCTGCTCAAACAGGCAAAGTATGAGTTTCAAATTCCTAGCTTTAACCAGGTCATGTTCCATAAACAGAATGGTGTCATCGGCATATTGTAGTATCGAAACTCCCCCATCCACAAGGTGCGGGATGAGCCCCCCAATCATATCCTTATCCTTAGCCCTCTTAATCAAAAGGGCCAACATGTCAGCAACAATGTTGAATAGAATAGGGGACATTGGGTCCCCTTGCCGGAGACCCTTGAGTGTCTGAAAGAAGTGACCTACGTCATCATTAACCTTAATCCCGACACTGCCATTTTTGATGAAACAATCGACATGCTTTCTCGAGAGCTCATCGAACCCCTTCATACGAAGGGTTTGCTGCAAAAAAGACCATTTGACTTTATCATAGGCCTTTTCAAAATCCACCTTGAAGATAACACCATCAAGTTTCTTCGAATGGATTTCGTGCAGTGTTTCATGTAGCACAACGACACCTTCCAAAATGTTCTGCCCAGGCATAAAGGTTGTTTGCGTAGATTGCACAACGGAACGTGCCATCTTTGTTAACCTATCTGTTCCCACCTTCGTGAAAATTTTGAAACTGACGTTAAGCAAACAGATTGGGCGAAACTGCTCAATACGAGTCGCCCCCTCTTTCTTTGGTAACAACGTAATAGTACCAAAATTCAAATGAAAGAGTTGAAGCTGACCTGCATACAAATCATGAAACATTGCCATAAGATCCTCCTTGATAATATGCCAACATTTCTTGTAAAACTCAGCCGGAAACCCGTCTGGCCCAGGAGCTTTACCACTCTTCATCTCCCCGATAGCCTCCAACACCTCTTTCTCCGTAAAAGGGGCTGATAATAACTCATTGTCAGACTCTCCGACTTGAGGTATATCCGCCACTTGATGCTCATCCATAGTCACAAAACTATGGTCAGAAGCACCAAATAACTTTTTTTTATAATTAGAGATATACAATTTTAGGTTCTCATGACCTACAATCGTTCCTTCATCTTGCTCGAGCTGAATGATTCTCTTTTTCCGATGCTTGCCATTAGCAATCAGGTGAAAAAATTTAGTATTATTATCCCCATGAACAATCGCCCGAACTTTAGCTCTGCTCGCCCATTTCGATTCCTCTTCTCTAAGGAGAGCTCTAAGACTTTGTTCAGCCTGATTCTTTAATGATCTCTCATTAAAATCCAGGATAATAGTCTCAGCCTTACGGTCGAGATCGTCTATAAGTTTAATGAGCCTGTCTTGCTCATCCTTATAGCTCCCAGAGACGTTCTTAGCCCAACCACGAAGGTATTGTCTAAGATGTCTAATTTTGTTTTGCCATCTATCAATGTTGGATGTCCCACCCAACTCTTGATTCCATTCCCGGGCAACCAAATCTAAAAACCCCTCCCTAGTAAACCAGCTTAGCTCAAAGGAGAAACCTAATTTGTTGCCCATATGTATAGCACTACCAGAGTCCAGCAGCAAAGGTGTGTGGTCCGAAATTGCTCTCTGAAGCGCTCGCACCGTTACTAGGGGGAATTTCTGTTCCCATTCAGTGCTAGTAAGAACCCTGTCTAGTTTTTCGAAAGTCTGGTTTTGAATGGAGTTGGCCCAAGTAAATTTTCTACCTGAGAGCTCAATCTCCCTAAGATCGAGGCTCTCAATAATAGAGTTAAACATAAAAGGCCATCTGCCATCAAAATTGTCATTGTTCTTTTCGTCAGCTCTCCTAATGATATTGAAATCGCCACCAATCAACAACGGCAATTTCTCATCACATATCCGAACTAGATCAGCCAGAAATTCAGATTTAAGCTCCTGTTGAGCAGCCCCATACACTGCAACCAGAGCCCATTGGAATCCATCCACTTTGGATTTAATTCGGAATTTAACCACAAAATCCCCCAGTACCACTTCCTGAACATGAAGTGTATCACATCTTACTCCAAGTAAGATCCCACCGGATCTTCCTCTTGGAGGGAGACAATGCCAGCTAAAATCCACACCCGCGGTTAAGGAACTCAAAAACTGGGATGTAAAATTGTCTCTCCCAGTCTCCATGAGCGCAATAAAATCGAGGTGATGCTCTAACGTTGCCTCAGCAAGAAATCTTATTTTAGCCAAGTCCCGAAGACCTCTGCTATTCCAAAAGATGCCTCTCATCTTTCATCATAAAATTTTTTGGCAATCCTAACGCGAGCACTCCTTCGAACCGCGGAGACCGGATATACCTTCCGTTTCCAAGGTCGTTTTGGTTTCTCCAGAACCTCCTGGTCCATATAACCAGAAGTTCTGAGGTCAACTGGCGAAGAAAGTGTCTCCTCGGAACTTAGCTGTATGTTAGAAGCCTCTGTCTCCTCCAAATCAGCAGTGATGTCTAAATTCTCACATAGAGTGTTTAGACCCCCCAGCTCATTAATCGCAGAATCATTCATAGGTTTAACGGCCGCAAGATTTCGAATAATGTCAAGAGCCCTATCTACTTCTAAGTCTAGAAGGTCATTAATTGATTTCGAAATTTGCCTACCAGTATCACCCAAGGAGACCCCAATATCGGCAGCATTATCAATAATATCATGCGGAGAGAAATGCAGAATAGAATTGTCTTTGTGAAAAGACATACCTGTGGAGTATTCCGCATTTCTAATTTTTGCAACTCGCATTGCACGGCCCAACTGCAAGTCATCCGCGTCAGGTTGCATCTGAATACGCTGACTGGAACGCCTGTCCTGAGTCATGGGATTTGTGAGGCCCCCAAACGCAACAACATCCTCCTCAGTGAAAGATGCCACCTCCTGCGCCACCGGCTCCACTATCAGACTCACCTCTGGCGCCGGGAAAGTAGCTGACACCTCCTCCGTGAAAGATGCCACCTCCTGCTCAACTCGCTCCAAAATCGGACTCACCTGTGAGGCCGAAATAGGCGCCGACCCCTCCTCTGTCGCCAGCTGAGGCAGCACAGAGTCTAGCTGAAAAATCACTCCCGAATCTTGAGTCCTCTGCTGATCGGCAACCTCCACTGACGCAAGAGCATCAGCTGCCACCAGCACATCTGTTGGAGCATCCGGTACTCCAGCAGACGTCGCTACCGCCCCAACAGACTGGGACGTTACTCCCTGGCCTCCACCCTGCAGAGCGTGCTCCTCCATAGTGGCATCTACCGCCATGCCTGGCTCAACCTGCTGCGGCAGCATGGAGTCACCCTTAGCCTTAGCAAAATACTGCTCCAAAGAAACTGACGGCAACCCAACCACCGGCGAAGAGGGCTGCAATGCCGTCGAAGATCTCTGCTTCCCAGGAATAGACAACCGGACCTTTCTACCCAGCCCGGCGTCCCTCGCCGAGGCAACGAACCTTGCAGGTGCAGAAGCCGGCTCCAGAGAACCAAAACGCACCTGTGTTACTGGTGCGGACATACCCGCTCCACCTGCAGTCGGTGTCTTAGGGTCATTCGGCAAAACGGCATGGTTGGAGGCTACCCCGTCCTTGTCTGACTCCTTAGCACGGGACTCATCATCCCCATCAAACATATCTGCATCTGTTTGTTTCTCCTCATCAACAACCAGGAGAGGTCTCTCAATCTCTAAGCGAAGAGTATACCTCATACCCTCATAAACCCAAAGGACCTCATCTGGCACAAGTCCAATATCAATCACACTGACCAACATCCGCGCAACCCCTTTGGCGCGAGAAAACACCATGTCCACCTTCTCAGTCTTTCCTATCAATGACCCAAGGCTCCAAGCAACATGAAAATCACTCACCGCCTTCGACGGTACGCCCGCAAACCGGACCCAAATCTGATCCAGCGGAGTCCCCTGAGGCTCATCACCCTTCCAGGAATCAAACTCTAAGATACAGCACGTGCTTGGCACTCTGCACATACCGAATTTCAGCAGCCGCGCCAAGTCTTCCTTGGAAGGAAAAACAACCTTGAACACATTGTCAGCAACAGCAATAGGGTCCCATCGAAAAGAAGAAGACACCAGCTCTCTCAGTTGCTGGCCAACCTGGTCTGCAGTCATAGACCCACTGGCCACAGTCACCTTACCAGTAAGGGTTACATCGGGATCATGCACCGCAGAAGTCCCAGCAGGTGACTCAAAAAACATTAGGTCCTCACAACAAGTCCCATAAATCGCTACTGTCGGCATAATTCCAACTGTGAGAGGACACTTAAGTAGACCATGTACTGGTTTGAGACAGAACTCACATAATTCCGCCGTACATTCGGACACAAAGTGACCATTCTCACCACAGTGGTAGCACGTCATCTTTTCCTTCTTGCGCGCCCACTTAGATGGTCTATCTCCCCCATCTGATTTAACAATAGTGCTGTCCTTGAGCTGAGTCGGACCCTCAGCATCTCCAGGCCCCGGTAGTAACGCAGCAGCAGGGCTCCCAGACCGCCCCTGAACCTGCACCTCCGCTATTGGTTCAAGAACCTCAGGAGTTGGCAGCGAATGCTTAGACTTTCTGCCTCCGCCTCGAGCAGCCCAATTCTGCCTATAGCCCCCTCTCTTAGGATGCGAAGGACCAGCAACACCTTGCACAAAATTCCCCGGAGGCCCCTGCCAAGCACCCCGACCGCCTCCAGCAGAAGAAGCACCGCAATGCTGGCCATGACCGTAGGCACCAACTCCATCGTCTCCCCACCGGCTGCGAGACTGCCCTTGATTCGTTTCAGGCCCCCCAGACCCTCCTGCACCCTGCTGTTGCAAGTTCCTGGGCACCTGGGCTGGCGGCCGACTCCCCTGGGTCATCCCCCTCGCAGCCAGCTGATTCCCCTGGTGCGCCGATTGCTGCAAAGGACGCGGCGAGGCGGACGCCCCAGACGGCAGCGGTGCGTGCGAAGCCCCGGCCGGAGGCGGCTCCTTCCCAGACATCACCTTGGGCGGCGGCAACTTAGCTGGCGGAGCAGTACCCCTCCCTGCCATGATCGAGAGATCAGCAGCGGCAGGAACAAAACGCCGCGCGGCCGACTCCCAACCTAGGAAAACCTGGGCGCCCGCGACGAACTCTGATTGATCCACAATCGTTCTCAGCGGTTAAGATAGGTTGATCTGAACCCTCAGCAGGATTCGGCCAAGGAGATACTACCTTGCACGCCAGACCATCGAGGCCCACATCGTGACAATTATTCTCAGTTGGAGTCGAACCCGTAACCAGGTCAAGCACCGCAGCGTCGGTCAGGGCCATACACCCTGGACTCGGCGAGATTGGCGCCTGATCAGCGGGACTCTCCGCCGCAAGAACTGACAACAAAAATTGCTGTCTATTGGCCCGAGTTGAAGGCACAATCAACGCCGGAGGAACTGTCCTTGCCGGTTTAAGATGGTTCTTCGAACTACGCCTCCCAGTAACCCAGCAATCGGGCTTGAAAAAATCTGACAACACAAGGGGAGGGAGGTTTACCTTAGGCAATGGACCGACCCATGGCTTCCTAGCAAACCCCTGCGTCTTCTTCCTCTGCAGAATAGGATCGTGTACGATCCTGGCGTCCAGCATGGCTGCCGGAGATGGCGACGGGCTGAGCGGAGAGACCGGCGACGCATTCTTCACGATCCCAGCTGTGCAATCAGGGGCATCCCTGCCTACATTCTGGAACTGAACTTGTTCGTCGTCCTCCTCCGCATCCGAGTGGCAGTCCGAAAACTTCCCCCTACTCGGGCTTGAACTCAAGACCGCTCCATCGTTGCCTTCGTCGTCAGAGGAGATATTGCATACCTGAGCAATTTCGGGCGCCACCGGCTGATGAAAGATCTCAGATACACAACGAACAAAGTAAATATCAACCTTGAAACAAAAACCTGCCGCGAACTGAACACCATCGAAGTACCATCCGGCAAGAATATCATCATCTCCATCACGAAGTGATAGCCAATAGGAGATAGGATTGAAAACAACCATACCCTCCAGCTGAGATGAACCAACCTCTGAAAAACAAACTGACCAAAAAATTCGCCGGTGCAGTTGTCTTGCCGGCGAAGTCCGGCCTGCCCGCGAAGCACCGACGCGAGCTCTCACGACCGGCGGCGTGGACAAGTCCTCCTTCCCCTGGATCACGGCTCCGGCGTCGTCCCGCAATTCCAGATCGCCAGGCGCTCCAGGGTCGCCCGGAATTCCCGGATCCAGCAACGGCTGGCATTGGTGGTGCCTCATCCGAAACTACTCATCCGTAATACTGGACTGTAATGACAGTAGTCCTACCTAGGAGTTGTATGCGCGCCAATCAATTGGACCAACACACCTTTGATAATATGCTTGTTTGTTCAAAGGAAGCATGATTGATCCACTCATGGCCTACAGATTAGGCCCTTGCTAGCTAGCTAACAACACCCCAAAGTACACCTCTAACCACGGAAAAGAAGTCTGATGTAGTGATGTACCATGGATAACCATGATCGGATTCCTTTGTATTTTTACAGACTTTTTAGTTATTAATAAAATGGCTGTATGCATCTCTCGATGCAGAGGTTGGCGCAACGCCTCCTTTTCAAAAAAAAACCATGGAAAAGGAGTCTGATGTAGTGATGTGCCATGGATTCCCATCATTGCCGACCTGAAGATCACAAGGGCATCTCCTGATGCACCGCTAGCTGTCCCTGCATTTGCACTTTTGCAAAGATACTACTACTACACCACTGAGCCATCACTTTCTTGGGTTACTCAAACGGGGACCGGAATGCCAACGGGAGAACGGGAACAAAAGTTGGAAATCGCAAAATAGTGAGTTTTGCATAGACCTGCATCAACCGTGATTGATGGACATGTTTAACTTACTGGTAGTTTGGTACGTGGACATGACGTATGCTTGCACATACAAGAGGTTAATGGTCGCATCGTTTTTTCCCCGGGGTAATGGTCGCATCGTTGTGGTCCATTATGCTAAGTTCGGTTGCTTGGTACATTCTTGTTTGCAAGGACAGAGCCAAGATAAACGCATGAAGGGAGCAAGTTTGCTCATGAAGGTTTCATGTTTTAAAAAAATTTGGCTGAAATAACTATTAGCATTAAAGAAGAATCATTTCATTAAGGGGCGTCTAGCCGCTCTCGTCCCCCCCATAGATCAGTGCTTGCTTGTTTGAGTTGCATTTTTTCTTCTTATCTTACTATTACCTCGCTAACCAAATTCATTTGTTAGTATGTCTACTTTTATTGAGGGCAGTAGGGTAACATTTGATGAAATAAATCATAAAATGGAGTTACCACACAGTGATTTTAGCTTGTCTTATTATATCAGTTGGCTAACAAAGATTTGCTATTCGTGAAACTATGTTTTTTTTCTCCACACTGAAATGTGAAAACGATCATAATCCAATCACATGCTCTTTTTATTTCGCCGAGCTACAGTAAAAAACATCGGCAGCAGTGAGCCGTACGAAAGAGAAAAAGCGTGAAGAGCCAAGGAATTGACAAACAAGTGCAGAGAAATTAAGCCCGGCATAGAGGCGATTCTTGCAGGTAGACCCGATAATTTACCATAAATTCAGACAGCTGATGGAGTGCTCGGACCTGAAGCGCTGGCTCGCATGCAAATCAAATCGAATCAAATCCTCAACTAGCTCCTCGAACAAAATTACTTGTCTACACTTGCTATCATCACAAGATGTCGTAGCTAACGACAAGAAGACGTCGTGGTAGCTGGTTAATTGCTAATTATGGCAGCAGCTAAGCTAAGCTAGGCATGGAGAGCTAGCGTTGGGCCTGGGCTTGACCGATATTACGTGTAGACAGCCGACCAGCAACCTCTCCGGCGTTTTATGGATGAGGCATGTGGGAGCTGGCGGTGCATGTTATGTTGGGTTTGTCGTTGGCCGTCGATGTTATGAATGAAGGATTTAAGCTGTGGCATATGCCGGCCAGAGACTTGAATGGGGGATGATAGCTGGTGGCTGCTGCATGTCTCTCTGACCGACCTGACCTGTGTGCGTTCGTTTTAGATCATGTTCATCTCATGGGTGTATATATTGTGGAGGTAATAGCACCCCAAGTCCTAGAACTTGCAACACATGTGATGGTTTGGTCCTATAACTTGTAAAGTGCACCTATTTAGTCCTACAACTTGTAAGTCTTGTGCATTTTTAGTCCACAACCATTCACAACGCGTCAGGTGGACAAGGTGGGTCAGGGTTGGTCGTTTTGCACCCAGGCCCTTGCATTTGTCACTTATTAATATAGTTGCAGACTGTTTTAAAAAGCATCTGAATTAATTAAGGCCCCTCCTCATGGCATTCTTCTGGCGCATGCATGCATGCATGCACGCACGTACAGCCCGTCAAATACACGTGTAGGATGATCGATGCCATGAGATGAACGCGCCAGATCCCAGGACGATCCCGCTACAGCTCCACGTCGTATCCGGGGGAGCAAGACGCCCGGGCAGAGGCCAGGAGGCTTGCCGTTTCCTTTGGAGAGAAAAAACACTATATTCGTCCCAATTTACAAACATAGCAACGCGTCCTGCTACGCTTTGAGCCCAGTTTCGCAATGCTGCTCCTACACTCCACGGGTGCCTGAGCAGCGGACAGTGGGCAACAATGCTCTGCCAGCCACACGGGCACCTGAAGATGAACAACATACTGTATGTGGTGCCGCCGAAACTAACCTGGGTGACGCGGTAGTTGAAGTAGGGATCGAACTCGTGGATCACGCTCTCGTACTTGGTCACCTGCGTCACACCACCTGGGGACATCTGAGGCGGCCATAGGATCTAGACAAGGTTGGCGTGGATCTCATCTTACGGAGAAGAGGCGGATGGAGAAGGCGAGGACGCCGATAAGGAGGAGGGCGGAAGCGCACAGCACGCCGCCCAGCGCGCTCCGGAGCCGGCCGCCATGGAGCCGGCCTCGGGCTCCGCCATCGCCATGGTGCTGCCGTCGAGCCGTTGCGTAGCTAGCAGTGGAGTGTGCTGAACTTGTTGGGCGATTTGGCGCACCCAAGCCTCCAGACCGAATACACCTTTTCTTTTTAAATGAGATGGTTGTAAGCACCAGTATAACATGTCTTGGTTGTAAGCACGAGTATGCCTCCAGACCACCCCACGCAAATATTAGCAGCCATGCATGTCCATGCATCCATCCATGCAGCGATGCACAGATCCATACATGGCTTTAGTTAATGAACTCGAGGCGCATGAGTGAATGGTGTAGTAGTACGTACTCCACCACTATAGATGGGCACGTACTCTAGCTACGTAGGCTTGTCGTGTATTAAGTCCCTCGTGTACGTACGTGCGTGCCCCAGACAGGATCTCTGTCGTGGAGGGCTCCATTTTGACATGCAGTTAGTACCCCTATATATGAGTGATTACTTGCAATCTTGCATGGGCCAAGGCTTCGAATTACTGATCCGGCTACTCCGCATGCATTGCGTTGCATTGCCGGTAAAAACGGCCGACCGAGGATAATGGCAGATTCGAAAAGATTCCGGAGTACTGCGAGCTGGGACCTCTTGGATTGGGCACGCAGTGAATCCTAACCCATTGTGATTTTGAACTATCCTCTTGGAGCTAGCTACACACCCCCTTCAATGTGATTAGCGAAGCAAGCAAGCATGCTAGCTAGCACAGCCTTTGCTAGCTGATCTCAGCATTTTGACACTTTGGACTGTACCCTGAAGTTTTTTGCTCTCTTTTTTTTTACCTACACACAAATTAATTAAAGGACACTGTTGAGACAGTGCTAGGCTTAGGCTGGACACCACTCCATGGCTCCATATGCACGGACCTCCAACTCCAAGCTCACCTGGATCGTTCGGTCTACATGAAGTCCACCTCAAAACCTCAAACAGATGCATGTTATTGTTATTGTTGCCGCCGCCGTGGTTGCTGTTGTTGTTCTGGTCAGAGACCTCGCCATTGGCCGCCCCGGCGGACGGCAACCCGCTGGAGCACGACCGGATGTTGGTGTTGCTGTTGCCGTTGTTGTTCTGCGCAGCAGGGAGGTGATGAAGTGCTGCTGCTCCTAGTGGTGGTGGTGGAGCTGCATGGCGCTGTTGAGCTGCTGCTGGTCGTCCTTCTCCCGTGGCTCTCCGAGTGTGAGTGTCATCGGCCTCGCCGCCGCTTCCGCCGCCTTGCTCTGGTCGTGCTGCTGCAGGCAGCTGATGGCGCTCGTGTTCGACTTGGTGGCGCTCAAAGCTGCTCGATTCGTACGTAAAAAAGGGAACCAATTAGAGGCGGTTAATGGTGATCAATTGCACTAGGTAGGATGCGACTGAAGCAAAGGTAAATGCAGGTTAGCTAGCTGCCTTATTGTTGTTGTCGGCGGCGTAGGAGCTGGAGATGGCACCGGGGTTGGGTTTCTTGGAAGGCGGCGCCGAGTCCTGGGACGTCGCCGTCGTGCTGCTGCTCACCGGCTTCCTCCGGCGGCGGTTGTGCTCGGCCAGCCTCTTCCTACAGCTCCTCTTGGCCTCGTCGAACTCGGTGAGCACAGAGCACGTAGGAGCTGGAGGCGGCTTAATTAATTCACGTGCTTATTGAAACAGTCTGCAGCTATATTAATAAGTGACAAATGCAAGGGCTTGGGTGCAAAACGACCAACCTGACCCATCATGTCCATTTGGCGCGCTGTGAATGGCTATGGACTAAAAATGCACAAGACTTGCAAGTTGTAGGACTAAATAGATGCACTTTGCAAGTTATAGGACCAAACCATCACATGTGTTGCAAGTTCTAGGACTTTGGATCCTATTACCTTTATATTGTGGATGGGTGGTACCACCGTAGCAGTGGGGTACTCGAGCTAGCAAGAAAACGTCTCGAATCCATTCGTAGGTCGTAGGAGTAGTATATATTCATGCATGTGCAGTACAGCACATGCATGCATCTACAGTACAGTGTCGTCTTGATTAATCAAAGGGTGGAAGTTCTTTGCATGTACTCCATCCATTCTTAAATATAAATCTTGTTAGAGATTTTAAATATAAACTCTAAAATACGGTTTATATGCATTCATACGTAGTTTTTATTAAAATATTTAAAAATATATATTTAAAAACGGGGGAAGTAGGATGGATCATATGTTTAAATTAACAGCGTCGTAGGCCTGCGATTGGGATCAAGCTCTACGTATGGGACCTGCTCGCAGTCGTCGATCACGTACGGTACGGTACGACTGACCGGCGTGAAAGCGAGACAGAACGACGGGCGGCAGACGCGTGCAGGCAAACACTAGCTTCATCCTCCATATTATTATTATTTTTGAAAAGGAGGAATTTAGCCCCCGGCTTCTGCATAGCTTCATGGATGGATGGACGGAGCTTTCGTCGACCGGGTTCCTCTCCGGTGGGTGGTCTGGTTCCCGGCCGACGACTTCTCATTTGTCAATGCCGCGCCCACAAGCCTTATCTACATCCGTTCGTTTTTTCTTTTCTTTTTTTGAGAGAAACATCAGCCGTTCGTTGCAATTTAGGATGGTTGCGAGGTTGGCGTTGCGTCGACCTAGGCGTAGACGTCCGTCCGTACGGTGCCGTGCGTGCATCGGTCCCATGCATGCCTCTGACTTGTCATGGAGGCGCAAATTGACTGACCTGCTGTCGCCGGCCGTCGGTTTCGTCGCCGGTGGATGGTGGTACGGTTCCCTGTCGGCGACTTGTCAAACCGCGTCAGTCAATCGGTTTTCAAGGTCCACGGACCACACGGGCCAGCTTGGTGATCTTTTAAAAGAAAAAATCTTAGACGGTCCTCTGTTGGGCCAAAACCTGTAAATGATTATTAAAAAATCGGATGTAACGATTCGATTCTTATTTTTGGTTTGATTGGTTCAGATTTTTATTGGGTCGAGTTTTTTAGTTTGGTTTTGGTTTGGATATGTGAAGAAACCAGTTTGGATATAGTTGATTAGAGCAGGTACAACAATGCCTAGTCAGCTGGCTATAGCAGTTGCCACGTAACGAGAATCCTACGTGGAAGAGAGAGTAAAGAAGAGAGAGAATGAAGCCGGCGCTTAGGCTATCGCCCAGCTGTAACACAGCGCACAAGAAAAAGAGCTTTGCATGCAACCTTGATCCAATAGCATGCATGCTTTAAATGATTAAATAGTAATTGAAGCCACCGAACAGCCTGGCTAATAGCTAGCCTATTGTACTAGCACGCTCTTATGATGGTTTTAAATGACATGGCATATTTATATAGCTAGCAGCAGGCTCTCTTATTAACCATGTTTTTATGGGTTTAAACGGTTTGATTATTAACGTTTATAAACTATGGGTTCAAACCAGTTTCTAGGCATTGGTCATGTACAATAACCATTAACAGTCCAGAACAAGTTTCTTTGATCCGCGTGCATGTTGTAATGCATTAATTATGTATTACGGGGAAACACCACATGAAAATCCGAAGTGGTTGTTTGTGCTTTGGCTAAGCAATCTGGTTTTAATACACTTGTTAGTGAGCTTTTCACTCATGGGCATTTTTTTGCCTCTTGCTGTGTGCTGACTGTATCTCAAGGATAACTTTGTTCCCAAACTGTTGTAGATGCACTTATGTCTTTTCTATCTCATTTTGCTTCTTAACATGTCAATTTGTGCAATCATATGTACATTGAAGCAAGCCTATAGTTATGTACTGGGTTTATACCCACGGCTATGTATTGGGTTTAAATTGGTTTGGATGAAAAAAGTAGTGGGTTCAGTTTTGGTTGGGCTTAAAATGACATTAAATGGGTATGATTCAAGTATGGTTTGAGAGATAAAAGTACAGGATATGGTTCATGTATGAAACCATTCTCACGTTTAGTTGGGCGAGAAAGATGATCGTGCTAACAAGAAGTCAAGAACTGGTTGAAATTTCGTAGTCTCCTCCTTCATTTACTTTGTTAGGCCCGGCTCATTCATTTTGAAGGCAATCTTGTTTTTAGTGTGTGGCGCAAAATCTCATCGAAGTTGCTGAATCTCGCTTATTTTGGGTAAAGCTTAGCGCTCCCCTCTGGCCGCCTCGCCCCAGTAGCAAGAGCGGAAGCTGAATCTCAGTCCTCACAAGCCCCGAGCGCTCGTACCCAGCGGCGCTAGGATTCCTCTTGCCTCCTGCCGGTGCCAGTTTGCGTTGTCTCTTGTGGCCTTAGGGTCACGAAGGTATGGTGGATCCTGAACCTTGTCGGCGGGAGTGCTTCGTTTTTTTATGCTTTTCTGAGTTCCCTTAGGTTTGTCTCCTGCTCATAGAGACAAAGCGGTGGCGACTCTTTAAAGGTGGAATAAGGTTCTTCATGTCTCGCATCTATTCGGTGGTGCTTCTAGCATCAACGGAGAGTGTGTTGAGGTTTGTCTCCGGCAGATCTATCGGGATTCAGTCGGTGTTTGTTTTTTGTTCCACGGAGCACTTGTGGGAAGAAAAGAAAGTCTACACACACGGAGCACCCACGCTCACTTTTGCGGCTCCATCCTCCGTCTCGTCAGACGTCTCGTTTTCTGTAGTATCTCTAAAGAGTTAGAGGATCTTTTAATGGGTCTTGCTAGTTCATGGATGATCATGCTAGTATCGCAATAGTGTTTTTAACAGCATGGTCGTGGTAGATAAAATTATGTATTCACCTCTCATGTGTGGGGTTTAATCCGGCCCCGTCTCTTCGGGCTTGGTTGCTCCATCAAAACCTAGCAAACTAACGGTAGGACCCACTAAGCATCATGTGACTGAAATTATATTCACCTTCATTGAACAAAGCCACTACAAATAAATTATGGAAGTTACGAAAGAAGCTTCAAACTCGTATTGTTCATGGCTTGAGAGCTGGAGTTCAACTCAAGGAGGTCGAATCCCCCTTGTTCCTCAGTACCTCAGTGGTAGAGCGGTCGGCTATTAACTAACTAGTCGTAGGTTTGGATCCTATTTGAGAAGATTGTATTCATTCTTTAATGTACAATTTGAATGTAACAATAAAGAATTGAATTGAAGGGCTTGCTTTTCACTTCTTTTCCTGTCATCGCATCTTCTTCCAATGGCTCACACGTCGTCTTCCACCTCCCAATTGCCTTCTTCTACCCACGATCTAACCGGCCTCGCCTCTACAGTCATCGGCATACCCCCGCCCCATCCGCCTGCCTCTACCTCCCGTGGCGGGGGGGTGTCATGCACGCCTTGCTGCCCCGCCCTTGCCTAAACCTCCTAAACTGTCGTTGCTAGTCACCGCCCTGTCCACCCCTCTAAGCACTGTTGCAACACAGAAGAACTTCGGCGATCCCCTGCACCCGATCTCCTAAGATATATAATGGGGCAATTCCTCCCCCTAAGATAAGTGGTGGGGCAATGGCTTCTCGAGGGAGGTATTTCTTTCCCGGAGTGGTTGGAAGGAAAGGAATGAATGAAAAGGTGACTGATTTCTGAAGAAAAAAAATCTGGTACATGATAAATAGCAAAACAGAAACTAATTTTGGCCAATATTGATCCCACAGCCAATGCACCGTCGCGGTGGTTTTCATCTCCTCAGCTACCACGGGAGCTCCTCGTCCACGCTCCTTGGGTGGGCTAAGCAACCCAGCGGCAACATGCTCTTCGCATGGGCTGGCCCAACAACACTAGTGGTTCCACCCTTGCTAAGTCAAGATGCATGGTTGCTTTCTCGCTTGCTCACGGGTCTCTCTATCTCATGCTCGTTCACCTAAGAAAAAATATTCACAAATTTTAAAAACAAATCATGGTTTCAAAAACAAATCAGGAACTCAAAAAAGTTCACAAGTTCAAAAAAGTCAGTAGGATTCAGAAAAAGTTTACGGGTTTGGAATAAGTTCATGAACTCCTAAAATTCCACGGGTTCAAAAAAAGTCTCTAGCATTCAGAAAAGAAGTTTATTGATTCAAAAAAAGTACACAGGTTCAAAAAATCTTCAGAAAAACAATTCTTCGAATTTTTAAAGAAAGTTCACGAACATGAAAAAGTTCATCGATGTTTATGAAAAAAAGTTCACAAATTCAAAAAAGTTTCAGCTGTTTGAAAAAGTTTAGAAAATAAAAAACATATTTATAAAAAATGAAAAGAGTTCACCAAATTTTCTAAAAAAATATACGAATGTGAAGAAAATTCATCAATGTTGATTAAAAAAAATATCGTCGACTTGTATTGTAAGAAAATGATGTAATTTTAAAAAATCACAAAAAAATGAAAATGTTCATGCATTTGAATAAAGTTTGCAAATGAAGAGAAGCTAAAAAAACGAAATAAAACTATTGAAAAACGGCCAAACTGAGCAGAAAAGAAAAAACAAAGTTTTTTAGCATTACATTTGCAACAAGAAGAGGGGGAAAATGTAAGTGGTTATCACCACCGGGACTAAACTGAAGGTCTAGAGTTTGAATTGCCAATAACACGCTGCCAACGGAGAACAGTAGATGTTTAAGGGGAAAAAGTAGTTAGTGGGTCGAGCCCTGGACCAATGGGGGTGTGCGCCAATTTGTGAATAACACTATAAGGCTGCCCGTAATGGTAGTATCATAGGTAGTATCATGCATGTCGACTAGGCAATTTTGATGAGGTGGCATAGAATTAAATGAAGAAAGAGAGGATTGAGTATCATATCATGATAGCGTATCATATTAAATGATGTGCTCCTGTGTGTCTTGCATGACAATAAATAAACTATCATGTGATACTAATATATGATACTATGCATTACGGATGTGGTATCATACACTAATATCATATGCATGATACTAGTATATGATACTACCCATTACAACCAGCCTGAGGCTGCTCGTAATGGGAGTATCATACTACCCATTACAACCAGCCTGAGGCTGCTCGTAATAGAAGTATCATAAGTAGTATCATGTATGCCAACTAGGCATATTTGATGAGGTGATATGAAATTAAATGAAGAAAGAGAGGGTTGAGTATCATATGATAATCTCCATTACAACCAGCCTAACTGAAGTTGAAGGCGACAAATACAAGTTGGGCCCATCCACTGGGTCATAATTGGCCGGGGGAAACTTGAGGCTAGTGAGCCAGTGGAGAGTGCCTGTGCTTGTCTAAAAAAAGTGAGTGGACGTGTGTTACAACGGTAAAAAAAAAATACATTATATGAGTGGGTTGAACTACCAACAAGTATTATAACTTCTCACATACAGTACATATTTAGTAGGTCCATGCGGATAACCCAAGCTCATGCATGTGATACAAATATGTCCCGTAAGTAGGCATGTGCAACTAAAGCACTTGCATAGGGCCCCAAATTCTCAAAAGTGGAAAAATTCAAGACTGGCGAGTCATTTTAAAAATTAAGACAACTATGCATGTTTGCCAAAGGCGGGATTATGTCTCGCCTAAAGCAACAGAGTGTGAACCCTCGCTGAAGGGGAGACCCAGGAGAGCGGGAGGCCACAGCCTCCTTTTTCTGTTTCGTTTTCTACCTTGATTTTTGGCTTTTGTTTGTACTTTAATATATTGTAAAAAATTATATTACAAAAAACACATCATAATTTTTTTTGAAAAAATGTTGAATGTGTATGGAGAAAATGTCTATCATGTATGGGGTAAATATTTTGATTCTGTATTTAAAAACTATCAATCAAGCATTTGTAAAAAAAATAACAAGTATTTGAAAAATGTTGATCACACATTTGAAATTTGTTATATGAGTATAGGAAAATATGTTGACCGTGTATTAAAGAGATGATACTTTTTTTATCTTTTATGTAAAATGGTTAATCAAGCATTTGAAAAAATATCAATCAAGTATTTTAAAAATATTAAATGTGCACAGAAAAAAGGTTGACCATGGGGTAAAAATAATAAATTATTATCATCTATTTAAAATTTTGAAAAAATATTTGGAAAATGTTGATCAAGCATTTAAAAAATGCTCAATTTATATATATAAATGTTGAAAATGTTGAACTCGTATTAAAAAAACTAAATCAAGAATTTATAAAATGCTACATGTGTATAGAAAAATGTTGAATGTGTATGGAGAAAATGTTTATCATGTATACAAAAATGAGTATAAATGTTTGATCATGTATTTATAAACTATCAATCAAGTCTATCAAAAATGATGATCACGCATTTGAAATTTGTTAAAGGTGTATAGGAAATATCTTGACCGTGTATTAAAGTGATGATAATTTTTTTATCTTTTATATAAAAAGTTTAATCCAGCATTTATAAAAAGGTTTATCAAGTATTTTAAAAATATTAAATGTGTATAAAAATGTTGAGCATGTGGTAAATAACAATGAATTTTTAGAATATATTTAGAAATTGGAATTTTATTGGAAAAATATTGATCAAGCATTTTAAACTGTAAAATTTATAAAAACAAATGTTGAATATTTTTTAAAATATTATTTTTTTAATGATGTATGTAATAAAAAGTTAATCAAGCATTTAAAAATGTTCAACTCGTATTTAAGAAATGTTAATCAAGTATTATAAAATTCTAAAAGCGTATAGAAAAATATTGACCATGTGTTAAAAAAATACATTTGGAAATATTAGTCAAGTGTTTGAAAACATGTTAAATGTGCATAGAAAACTGTTAATCTTGTGTTCGAAAAATGTTGATCGATCGTTTGAAAAATGTTAAAAAATGTCTATAGAAAATATGTTCACTATGCATGAAATGTTAAACTTGTGTTAGAAAAAAGTTATTGACATATGCAAAAAATGTAAAATGAAAACCGAAAGTAATAGAGAAACCAAAAAAGAAAAGGAAAAAATGAAAACAAATCAACTTAAATAAAAAAGTAAATCAAAAATCAAACCAAAGAAACAAATAAAAGGAATGGAAAAAAAATAAAGAAGAACAAAGAAAAGAAACGGTAGAAAAACAAAAAAAGGAAAGCAAAAAAGAAAACCAAATAAAATAGAAGAAATGGAGACAGAAAGAAAACGAAAGAAAAAATGGAAGACCAATGTAATGACGGCTCCTTTCATACTTCTAGTACGATGTACACAACTTATTTGACATAAACTCAGTGTTTAACAGTGCTATTGAGCAAGCAGGAGATCGTAGGATCGATCCCTCGCACTCTGCATTTTTTGCTCCGATTTTTGCAAATATTGGCGCAAGTGGGCCGGCACATTTAGGCAAAACACTTGAGCGAGAAAGCTTCAGTCTCACCGAATGTGCTCTTCTCAGCTCAAGCTCACATGAGCTCCAATGAACAGAAGAATAAAAATATGTTTTACTTTTACAGAAAACATTGACAAATGTTCACAGGTTCAAAAAAAAGCTTTCGTGGCAAAAAAGATGCTCCAAATTGCTTTGGAAAATAACATTTTCTAAGCATCATTTTTTTTTGCCACATGTACCACGAATGTCATTCTATAATAAAATATCCCAAACAAGCAAAACATTTATCAATGTTTTCCACAAATAAAAACCAATTTTAGTGCACCATCTGAGTTGAGGCCTGCTACTGATCGCGAGAGATGACCCTCCTGGCCCATATATCTGCAAGGCCAGGGTGAATCCCTATAAGCGAGGTATAGGTTGGAAAATCCTATTTAACGCTTTCAGCCTCAAGAGGTTTCGCACAGAAAGCACATGGAGCAACGCAATATATGCCGCCCCTTAATGTCTGCTTCGATTCCGGTTTTAGGAACGTTGTAGGAGGTTCCCTGAACTGGGTTTTTTATGTTTTTTAATTTTTATTTCTTTTTTGGTTTTTATGTTTCTGTTTCTTTTTTTCTTTTTCCTTTTCTTTTTTTTGTTTTCGGTTTCTTTTTTCAATTTTATTTTATATTTATAAAATAAGTTCATGCTTCAAAATTGTATCTCAAATTTGAAAAATGTTTTTGCCTTTTAAAGAAATGTTCTAAATTTCAAATAGTTGCCATTTAAAAAAATCATAACTTCAAAAAATGTTTCCAATTTTCAAAAAGCTTTGGTATTTTAAATAAAAAATCGGTTTTTTAGGAAATGGTTCGTTATTTACATAAAAGGTTTGGTATTTTCAAAAATGTTAGAAATATCAAAAATTGTTTCAAATTTTAAACTAAGTTCATTTCCTATTTTTTTATAAAAGTATATAATTTACTTGATTTTATATAAAAAATATCAAAAGATTGTCGTTTTTCAAACATTTTCTACAAATTTAAAAAATGTTCTGGATTTTCAGAAAATGTTCTTGTTTTGCAAAATATGTTCTCAAGACTCATAAAATATTCGTGTTTTCAAAACTAGTTCTCGTTTTTGAAATTGTTAAGGATTTTTCAAAATTGTTCTCATTTGCAAAATTTGGTCTAAAGATTCAAAAAGTTCGTGCTTTAAAAAATAGTTCACGCTTCCAAATTTGTTCAGGGTTTTTCAAAATTGTTCTCAATTTCAAAGTTCTGTTCTCACGATTCCAAAAATGTTTGTGCTTTCAAAAATTGTTTACACTTTCAAATTAGTTCAGGATTTTTCAAAATTGTTCTAAATTTCAAAATTTGTTCTCAAGATTCAAAAAATGTTCGTGCTTTAAAAAATTATTCGTGGGTCCAAATTTGTTCAGGATTTTTGAAATTGTTCTCTGTTTCCATTATTGTTCTCAAGATTGAAAAAATGTTTGAGCTTTTAAAAAAACCACGTTTTGAAATTTGTTCGGGATTTTTCAAAGATGTTCGCGGTATCAAAATTTGTTCTCAAGATTAAAAAAATTTCATGCTCTAAAAAATTATTCATGCTTTCAAATTTGTTCTCCGATTTAAAAAAAACATTCATGTTTTTAATAATTGATTTGAAAATTGAACATTTGTTTATTTTCATAGATAATGAAAAAAATAAAAGAAAGAGAAAACTAACCAAAAAAGGAAATAAGCTGGAAAGAAAAAATAAAGAGAAAAATAATAATAAAACGAAATTATCAGATTTTGTTGAGACAAAGAAAAATGGGCCGTGCCAGTCGGGCGACCCCCCTGTGTGGTGCGCGTCTGTTGGACGTAATGCGCGTCACATAGTAGGTCCCATATAGGTGGGCCCTGCATCTCCTCACTCGCTTGGGTCTCAAATAGGTTGGGCATAAGAGAAAATAGTCTGGGCAGAAAAAAATGGAGGTCCATGAGCCGTTGAGGCCTAATCCTTTTTTTTCATGATAAAGAAACAACTCAATATTTTAACCTTCATTTGAGATTGACTCCGAATGGAACAAATTTGTAACAAGCTAAGTTGAGGCTAAGGGAATCACTCGGAGTGCATGGCTTCTTAGCAAAGACAATGTCATTTTCCACTAGTTTGTTGGGGTTTTATTTTTGTTCTGCGTGGCTTATTAGAAAAGTTAGACCCTCATTGAGATTTAGGGGCTGCTTGGATTGCAACCCTGAGCGGCCGAGCCAAATATTTGGTCGTTGACCAGGCTTGGCATTCTGTTTGAATGGGTTTTCTGGTGTCCTGCCCACCTCGACTTCTGCAGTTCACTTTGATGACAAATCATTGACAAATATTTGGCTCGCCGAGATTGGCGAGTGGCGAGAATCAAACAGCCCCTTAGGATAGTCACGAGGTTGCCATTTCGTCACCGCGATCGACAACTTTGACATAGACGAGATCGAACTGTCCGTACATACACGTACGGTGTTGAGTGTGTTTCTCTCTTGGTCCCATGCGTGCCTCTGATTTATTGACATATCGGTTCCTCTGAATGATTTGCAAATGAGCGCATGGAAGGACTTACCGTTTGCCGTTGGCCGTAGTTTTTTGTCACCGGTGGATAGTTCCAGTCGACGACTTGTCACACCGCGCCAATTAATCTGTTTTCAAAGTCCATGGTGGGGCATTGGCTAAAACAAGAAAAGTCTATTGAAGCAGAGGGGCACACTGCATCCATCTCGACCTTCTAGGCCAAGCTTTTTTATCCAAGGGGTGGCTTGAGATAACTTAGAATGAATAGCAGTTGAAATTTTTGACTCCCCTTGCGTGTCATGCATGTGGACCGTGGCAGGGTCTATTTTCTCTCGTGTTGTCCTTCGCTCGCTGCATTATTTTATTTTCGTTACTATTTTGTTTTTTCATTTGTTTGTTTTTTGTTTTTACTTCCAGTTCTTTCTAGAATTTTTTTTTTGATTTGCTTTTTTTTTCTTTTTTCATACACAGTGTACCATTTTAATTCACACTGAACAATTCTTTATCATAGGATGTACATTACTAAATACATACTGAAGTTTTCTACAATTTACATTGAACATTACCAATACAAACTATTTATTGTGTAATATACCTTGAATTTATTTTCAATACATGCTGAACATTGATTTATAGGTACTACAAAATAATATACTATGGACCTATTTTTCAGTATACAACTGAACTTTTATATTCACACTGCACAATTTTGGGATATTTTTTTTACTAAAATTGTAAATATCTATATCCGAAAACGTCGTTGTTTTTTTATGGAATAAACCCGACTAAAAAATCAAAGAGGAAAAAACACAAAAACGCTCGAGACAGAATGGGCCGGACCATGTCCATTTTGCAGGTGTTGTGTACCTATCCGACGCGCACGGCGTTCAACACGAGCTCCCCTCTTCCAAAAGACGCTCAGGCAAGGATGCGTGGGCTCGGGCCAGTAGCAGGATTGTTCGCTGGCTAGCTCGCTTATTTTATTGTTTCGCCAGAACATTCCAAAAATGCGGACAAGGCCACTGTCTATCGGTTTTCTGGTAGATGAGAAAAATACTTTTTTCCCAATAACTTTAAAGAATGTTCCTGAGTTTAAAAAACATTTATGGAATTTAAAAACTGACATGTAATAAATAATTGTTGAAAACTTTAAAACATGTTCACCATTTATAAAAATACATATGAATTTAAAAAATGTTAATAATTTTAGGAAATTTACACTAATTTCGATATTTTCCATGAATTTATGAAAAAATTATACATTGGAAAAACTATTTACAAATTTTCAAATGCTCACAAAATTTAAAAGGTCCAAGAATTTAAGAATGCCGGCGAATTCAATAAATTTCATAGATTTTAAAATGTGTTGATGAACTTTTAAAAGGTGCACACACTTTAGACAATCATGCCATCCTCACGAGATTTCTCTAATATTAAATGATGTCGGAAGGGAAAGAAACACCTTAATCTTAAATTTAACATGAACATGTGACAACTCATCATTGTAGCACAAAGTTATGGACACGGGTGGGCCGTGGAAAGATGCACTCGTCCACCCTAAAAAATAATATACATGTTATCACACATTGTCTTCCATATTTGTCATGTAGCTCAAAAGTGGCTCTCGAGTGGACTTACAAGTCACGTATAGTGTAGCTAGCTTGAACTCTAGGTAGTGTTCATGCAAACAGAACGCACTTTGTTATTTTTAAAAAATGACAAAATCAGATATAGTCTAGACCCCCCCCCATCCCCCCCCCCCCCCCACACACAAGATATAGTTTAGATCACTTGAACTCGACTCTTTTCCACCCAGGCCGGAAATAGTTTCAACTTTGACATTGCAAACATAACATGGCATAAATGTGATCGTGTTTGCGGAGTCAGATGGAGTGAATGTTTTTTAGAACTTATAGAACGATACTTCGCAACATTTTTTATCTCCTCCATACTTAGGTCTTCTATTAGTTCTTTCTCAGCCACTCGAGGTATCATGATTGGGTTATCAATGTTCATAGATTAGTAAAAGTGTCAGGATGTCAAAACAGTTGTTTGTAAAAAATAGTGATATAATCTATTAGGTTCTTACCTCCCTCAATTTGCCCCTTAGCCTGTTCCACACAACTAATCTTATTTTTCCTGTGTGTGCCATTAGCTTTGTCATGGAAATATTTAGTGTTATCATATCCTTCTAGGATCTCATCAATTTTTGCCTTCTCCCTCCATTTGGCTTCTTCATGACTCAGCAATCTATCCAATTGAGCTCTAAGTTCCTTCTGTTATTGTCTATCTTCAAGAGATAGTCCAAATTGTTCACAATGTTTATCAATACTATCTAATCTCCCCCAAAATGTCTTTCCTTAATTATGTATACCAAGCATTCATATTTCTATTCCACCCTTTTAATTTGGGTCTCAAGTTCATAAGTTTCTGATATCACCTACCAATGATAGGGGATTTCAAACCTAAAGATGGGATCATTTTCAATAATATCTCCAGTATCTATCAGTAGTGGAACATGATCAAATTTCTACCTTAATAAGGTAAAAACCTCAGCCAAAAGATAGTTCTCTTCCCAATCGACACTACACAAAATTCTATTATTTTTTCAACGGTAGGTTGAGGTAAAGAATTCCCCTGTGTATATTTTCTGTCATACATATCCAACTTCCTCACACCAGCTTGATCTAATATTGCATTAAATAAAAATCTCCAGTGTCCCAAAGTTCCGGGTTTGTTTTTCTCAAAGGTAGTTCTAATAATTTTAAAATCCTCTCCTATTGGGATGGGGTTAACACTTTTTTATAAACCCTAGACAACTCAGCTAAAAATTTAGCCTTACAAGCAGGATGTACATCTCCATATACCACCACCAAGTCCAGAATAAATTTATCCTTTATATCATGCATTGTCATCTTAATATGTTAATCACATGTTTCTTGTGTTATAACATCTAGAGTAGTGTAATTTACCCCTACCAACAATCCTCCAGATTTACCTCTCGCACGAGTGTGATGCGAGTGAAAATCTCTCGCACACAAATCCCTTCTAGATCTGTTCTGGAATTTTTTTGCCGCGTAGTTTTTTGTAATCCCAGGAAACTACCTTCATATCCATCGCCATTTCTCTGAGAAATATTTTTTTGGCATCTCCCCCAAATCCTTTCATATTCCAAAGAAACCCTCTCATTTTTTCCTCTTACCTTTCTTCACATATTCTTTTAAGTTCCTAATGGAAACAATAGATTTCCTCGTGAACTCTTGGGGTCTATGTTTATGTCTATGTTTTTGATGTGTGAACAACTGAACATCTCTCTAAATTGTTCCCATGCTTCCATCTCCTCATTTATACCACTATTATCTCCCTCCACAAGTCAGTTCTTCCAAACTGTGTTCCCATGTGTCTATTACACGGACCACCTCTTGTTCTCTAGCATTTTTATTAATCACATCATTATTAGTACAATCCACAAGTCCACTCTAGGCTTCTCCAAAACTTTGATAATGTTAATGTTATAGTCAATTATATCAATTTTATCACCCTAATTTACCCCACTTTGCTAGCAATATTACTAAGGAGATTGTTTGAATAATTTAATAGGGATGGAATTTCCCGGTTACCATATTCATCTTTCTCAGGAGCTCTCTTCTTAGATAGCTCTTCTATGTTAGAGTCTTATTTGTATTTGTGTGTGTCACATCTCCTCAACAACTCCAAACTTTTTTGGTCAAGCTCTCATCTCTCAGCTTTCTTAATTGTAGTCCCAAACGAATATTGCTCCTTACTAGCTCTGTACCCATCCATTTACCCCAATTGGCATGTACCCATCCCCTGCTCCAAATATTCCAATTCAACAAGTATTTTTTCTCTTACACATACCCTTATTTCCAATGACTTATTCTTCCTCCTCATCCCTCTTGTCTTCGATTACTTGATTATCAGTATATAAACCACCCATCTCATCTATGTTCTTCAGGTTCTGTAGAAGAAGCTCATGATGTATTATTATCTATTTTTCCATGCCAATCTTCATGATTTCCAATTTTTGTTTTTATTTCCACCTCCACCACCAGTTGTGCTACATGTTTAACAGCCACCTCTTCGGCTTTTTTCAACTTGAGCAACAGTTTCATTTCTTCTTCAGAGCATATCTTCTTATATGCACCCTTGCTTATACTACATTAATTCTCCTTTGAGAAGCACACCTCTACCATTATTGCCAACCACACTTTCATATAGTTGTAAAGACATCCCACCCAAGGTAATATGGTTTTCCATCATGTCATGTGTTCTTGCTCCTTTTGTTCTGATCATTTCTTATTGTGTCAACCATATCTTTCAGACTTATGAAAATAAAAAATTCCTCTTATTGCCCTCCTCCATCTTATACGGTTATACCATCCTTGCTCAGGCACACATTCCATCTCAAACCATATATCATACAATATCAACTTTTTTGTAGTTATCTCCGTTCCAACTGGATTTTATGCAAATCTTTCACCTCAACTTTTAATACGATATCCTCCTTGTTGTGAATGTTTTCCACATCAACTTTAAAGCAGACCCAATTTCACACACCCCCAAGGACTCAGACAAACCAGTCATATTTGTATCCATATTGTGTGCAATTTTGCTTTAGCTTTGTCATCAAGATTCCAAAAGTCTACCTCAACCATAGTACCAGTTCCAAGAAGAATTAATTTCTCAAACTTTTTTGGTTCCACAAGTTCTCCTTTATTGGGGAACCTCATCTGGTTGGACTTGGGGATATGAAACTTAGCTCTCTAGGTCCAACCCCACGCAAACATACTGCTAAAACCTTGAACTAATGTGGTATCATTTAGCTGTCCAGAGTGTACCACAATGATTGCCATGGGATTGGCATGTTTAGCAATAGTGATTTATTTTCTGTTTTGACCTAGCAAACACCCCAGTCCTATAGATCCATAACCAACATACTTGGCAACATGTTTAGGTTGTCTTAAGGTAGTACAATCTTCAATTCTATGTGACTCTCTCTCACATACCACACAAAAAATGTTGCACATGCACTATTTGTTTCCATGATTGCCATGTCCCTTTGCACTTGCCACATATTTGTTCCCTTATTACGTTCCCATGTCCACTATGTCCATTCTTTTATCACTTCCTCCTCTGTCATCACCAGCAATACGTAACATATTTTTTTCGGTATGTTGGCCAAAAAATACTAGTATTGCTGAGCAAGTTGCTCGGGTGGCAAGAAACCAAGTTGCCCCATTCCCAAACCAATTGGCAACATTGGAGGGAAATTCTGGCCGGGAGGAGAATGAACTCCCCCCTCAACCTGATCAACACCACCTTGCTCAACCACATGTTGTTGTCTCCCTAATCCCTCACTGCCATGTCTCAAAACCCCGCCACTAGTAGCAACATACATGCATTGATTGTAGTCCCCTCTACTTCGTTGGTCATTGTATTACCACTCCTAGATCCATTCCCTTGAAAGTGTCATTCCCCAAACTTATTCAGCGTAGATCCACCACTATGTGATCCATTGTTACCGTTACCGATCCACCTATAAACCCCTCCTCTCTATTTTTGCACTCAAAATGGTCAAAATCCCTTTCATCTTGCCTCCCAAAGTTCCTGCCAATGGGAATCTGAGATCTGTGAGTAGAAAAGTTGTTCCTACCTACAAAGCCCCTCTGCTGGGACGTGGCTGCATTGTTCCATTTCTTCCGGACATCTCCCTTCTTTGTCTTTCTCCAATTTCTTCTTCTTTCTCTCGAGGCCCTGCCGTCGGCACCCTCTCCTCTCCAGGATTAGTGTGGTGGAAGAAATCAAACGAATCTAGGGCAAGTATGTGTGTGGAAGTCTTATATAGACACAAGCAAGATGGGCTTTTCCAACTTCATCTAGACCACATGAGGCACATGGCACTCTCTCTCCTGGGCAGATCTTGGCCCAGTCCATTCAAAAAAACATATCATCTCTTACCTTTCCTTTTTCCTCTAAAGCATCATCCTCCTCCATTTCTCCCCAAAATAATTCCAAGTTCTTATTGACAAGAATATTAATTCCACACTTTTTTTCTATCAGTGTTATCATTTCTATCTCCGGTGTCTGTCACTTTGCTAATGGCAAAGTGATCATCACCTTCAATCCCATCAAAATACTAGGGATGGTGCGTAAATCTTCAGGTTTGGGCATAAGATGTTTCATTCTAGTAAGGGCCAAATCAATCCTAGACGTGTGATATTTTTCCCAATTTGGAGATTCAATGCACAGGAATTGAAATTCACCCTCTCCTCTACCTCTATCCCGATCAAATTTGGTGTCAATATCTATACTAACACAACCTAAAAGCATACTATGAACGTAATCATCCATTATCCACTTTTCTATGATTTACACACTCAATGCGCTGATGTTTTTTTTACTTTCCTTGATTAACAAACCACCATGATCTAGCGAATATGGTCGCAAGTATGGAGAACGGGGCAAAAAAAACACAAATCAGGAAATCACAGGACACACCTAAGGTAGAGGTTAATGAGCTCCCTTCCACCTCATTGTAGGTCTCCCCAGCCAGCAACCAGAAGCGCTTGTCAAACAAAGGATGATGACCCACAAGTATAGGGGATCATTCGTAGTCCTTTCGACAAGTAAGAGTGTCAAACCCAACGAGCAGCACAAGGAAATGACAAGCGATTTTCAGCAAGGTATTCTCTACAAGTGTTGTAAGTAACAGTGATAGATAGTTTTGTAGCAAGATAATTCGTAACAAGTTACAAGTAACAATAGTAACAAAGGTGCGGCAAGGTAGACCAATCCTTTTTGTAGCAAAGGAAAGGCCTGAAAGTACTCTTATAAATAGCAAACGCTCGCGATGACACAAGGGAATTTCTGTCTAGTCATGTTCATCATATTGAGTTGATTCGCGTTTGCTACTTTGATAATTTGATATGTGAGTGGACCGGTGCTAAGGTGTTGTTTTTACCTGAACAAACAACCAACTTATGATTACCCTCTCTCGCAAGCATCCGCAACTATGGAAGAAGAATTAAGATAAATCTAATCATAGCATTAAACACATGAATCCAAATCAGCCCCTCATGAAGCAACACATAAAGTGGGGTTTAAGCTTCTATCACTCTCACAACCCATCATCTACTTGTTACTCCACAATGACTTCCCTTAGGCTCATAACATGGTGAAGTGTCATGTGGTCCACGATCACATGACACCACTAACAGAAGTAACAACATACGTATCATCCAAATATCAAACGAATACCAACTTTATATGATTACTTATAACAAGACTTCTCCCATGTCCTTAGGAACAAAAGTAACTACTCACACCTCATAAACATGTTCAAGATCAGAGGTGTAATAATAGTAATATTGGATATGAACATAATATATTACACAAAATAATCCAACAAGCATCAACTGCAAGATGTAACCAATACAACTTGTAACTCACACGTACCAATCTATGGTTTTGAGACAAAGATTGAATACAAGAGATGAACTATGGTTGGATATGAGATGGTGCTGGTGAATGTGTTGATGAAGATTGGTCCTTCCATGAAGAGGAAGCATTGGTGACGACGATGACTTCAATTTTGCCCTTGTTGACGTGCAACTATTCCTCACTTGATGCCTCCACGGCAACGGAGCGAGAAAAGAGCTTGTCCTAGTTGCTCAACAATTAGAAATTGTCTTGCAATGGCCCACCAGCGCGTGGGATCATGGCAGTTTTCGAGGGTAGAGTATTCAACCCAAATTTGTTGGTTCGCACGACGGGAAGTGAAAGAATATTCTCAAGTATTAGCAGCTGAATGTGTCAGATTCAACCACACCTGAAAGATTAGTGTCTGCAAGCAAAGTATCAGTAGCAAAGTAATATGATAGCAACGGTGCCAGAAACGATCTGGTGACAAGGCAGACTATTCCTAACGGTTGTATCAATGGCGCCAGAAAAGTATTGTAGTAGGTAGTAGCAGAGTAACGAGTAACAACAGTGGCAAGGAACAGCAGTAGCAACAGTAGTGGCAGCAGCAGCAGGACAAAGCAAGTAACAGCAGCAACAAGTAACAGTAGCAGCAACAGTAGTAACAACAGTAGCAGCAGAGCAAGTAACAACAGCAACAACAGTAGTAACAGCAGCAAAGCAAAGTAAGTAACAGCAGCAGAGCAAAGTAAGTAACATGAGTAGTGGGACAAACTCGTAGGCAATGGATCGGTGATTCGTTGGATGACATTCATCATGCAACAGTTCTAACACGGAGAGATATGTGGCTAGCTCCCGTTCGTCAATGTGATATAGGCATGTATTCCGTGTGTAGTCATACGTGCTTAGGGAAAAGAACTTGCATGACATCTATTGTCCATCCCTCCCGTGGCAGCGGGGTCCAAATGGATACTACGGGATATTAAGGTTCTCCTTTTAATAAAGAACCGGACCAACGCATTTGCACTTGGTGAACACATGAACTCCTCAAACTATGGTCATCACCGGGAGTGGTTCCAGTTATTGTCACTCCGGGGTTGCCGGATCATAACACATAGTAGGTAACTACAACTTGCAAGATCGGATCTAAAACACACATATATTGGTGACAACATAATAATTTCAGATCTGAAATCATGGCACTCGGGCCCTAGTGACAAGCATTAAGCATGGCAAAGTAGTAGCAACATCAATCTCAGAACATAGTGGATACTAGGGATCAATCCCCGTCAAAACTAACTCGATTACATGATAGATCTCATCCTACTCATCACCGCCCAACGAGCCTACGAATAGATTACTCATGAACGATGAAGAGCTTCATGGAATTGGAGAGGGAAGAAGGTTGATGATGACGATGGCGACGATCTCCTTGATCCGAAGCCCAAAACGGACTCCAGATCTGCCCTCCACATGAAGAACAAGATGTGGTTGTAACATCCCAAGTTTTTAGATTTGGTATGTTAGCAGGATCATTCTTTGTCATCTTGATTTCTATGCGTGTTTGAATTTTTCTGAATATTCTTTTCATTATGCAACTCAGGCAATTTATATTGGGGCGAAGATAACATGACTTCTCCCCATTCAAATAAAGAGTTCATAAGGTTTAGAATATTATTTTGGAGTCGACTCATATGGTTTTGCAAATTTCGTATCTCCGATTCAGGAAATTCTTTTTCCTGTGATCTCGTACTGATGAGAAGAACATGATAGCACTAATAGTTTTTAGGTTTGTGATATTTAAAATTTTAGTTGGATCAGATTTAGTTCAAACCTCCCGGAGGCCATATTTTGCAAACCGTTCATCTAATTTCATTATTTCTTTTGCTTTGTGCTACCACTAGCATATAGATAATAAATACCTACTCATATGTTTTTATTAGTTGAGTTTTCATTGAATTCTTTGCTTTTGACTTTATTTTGTTGTTATGTGAGTACGGTTTATTTATCGATGCCTTCGTCAAATATATATAGATTGTCCGGAGTGTGGAGCGGATCAGAATTAAGTGTTAGAGTACTTCAACACCGTTCAAGGCAAGTTTGCACTTTTGATTATGCTCATCCTATATGTATGTTCTGCATTGTTATGATATGTTATGTGTTTGGTGTGATTCTTATATTGCTTGTCGCCATATGTGTGTCCTGGATTGCATTGTTTAATTGTGTGCTTGGATATGCTATGGTAGACGTGGACTCGTACCCAGTGTTTTATGAAGCAGTGAGTGTTTATAGCTGTAGGCTCGGGGCTTTTGCTCGAGCGAATGCGTCTATGGCTGAGTGCTCTATTGTCCCTAGAGAATGCGCCATGACTGAGCGCACTTGAGTTGTCGGGACTTAAATCTGGTGAATGCGTTGATGGCTGAGCGCTTTGGAGTCCCCATTGAATGCGTCATCGACCGAGCGCACTTGATACATCTTGAAGATCTTTGTCATCTCACCGTAGGTTTGTGAGTTCTCTCTTGCGGGTTTAAATCGGTTGTGGCGTGTGATACCTTGATCAGTTCATGGAGGTAGGTGAAGTTAGCTTTATGCCGAACCAAGTTGACTGTTTTGTTTGTCATACATTGCTTATATATGTAGGTTTGCATTATCATTATGTGTGAATTGCCAATACATTCAATGTATTGACCCTTGTGGCTGCAACTTATCATGTTGCAGGATATTCAGATGATCAGTGAGATACAGTAGGGTCGCGAGTCTTCACTCAACCTTTTCGCCGGTGGGCTATGATGGACTCATCGTTATTATTTTGCTACCTTTCCGCTGCCATTATTTATTAGAGCTAGCTAAGTGCTATGTAGATTGTTATACTTTATAAATTCTGGATCATATGTTGTACTAAATGATGCACTTGCTATTCTGGTATTCATCTATACTGTGTGTGCTAGCGAGTCGATCCACGGACCAGCACAGTTAAGCACAGAGACTCAAATCCTTCGAGGTCTGGTCGTTACAGATGGTATCAGAGCAATGCGTTGACTGTAGGTCGTGGCCCTAGAAAATGGATTAGAAAAGCCATAGAATTGAAAATTTATTCTATAAACCTTGTCTACATCCTATTCTTTTATTAGACAACCACTCTAGTATCTTGACCAGCTTAAGTAGGAACTAGTGTTGAGACCACCACTTATCTTATTTTTATTGCGATATTAACGTGTTAGCGTATCTGTTTATGCCCGCTTTGTGGCATGATGATACTAGGTTGCTTGCTTGATTGTTATTTTGCCTGTTTGTTAAATTAAGATCTTGTCGGAATTCTTTGACTATATATATAGATATGCTTGATTGTTGTTATGTTTGTTGGTGTTATTTGATAGTGTGATTTGTTTGATTTGGAGTTTTATGCTAGCATATGGGTAGTGTTTTTCCCTTAGGACTAATTCTATCTAAATCTCATCTATGCTTACCCACCAGATGTCGTCGAGACGTAATACTAGAGCTAGTGGTTCAGGAGACAACAACAATGATGTGCCACCGTTCATGCAACAATACCTTCAAGGACAGGCCCAGTTGATCCAGCTACTCACTCAGAACATAGGGAACAACAACAACAATCCACCTCCACCACCACCAGTGGATGCACTTACTCGTTTCTTGAGGTTGAATCCTCAGAGGTTTTCCAGCAGCCCCGAACCTATTGTAGCAGATGATTGGCTTCGTTCGGTTAATAGGAACTTTGAGACTGTTGGTTGCACTGATGCAGAGAGAGTGAGGTTTGCCTCACATCTGTTGGAGGGTCCTGCCGCAGCTTGGTGGGACAACTACCTGGTCACCTATCCCATTGATACTATCACCTGGGCGCAGTTTCAGGCAGCTTTCCGCGCCGCACATGTGTCTGCTGGCGCCATGAGTCTGAAAAAGAAGGAGTTTCGTAGCTTGCGTCACAGAGGTCGCTCAGTTAATGAGTATGTGGAGGAGTTCAATAAGCTTGCACGCTATGCGCCTAACGATGTTAACACTGATGCAACCAGACAGGAGAAGTTCTTGGAGGGTTTGAATGATGAGTTGGGTGTTCAGTTGACAGTGGCAACATTCAACAATTGTCAGGAGCTTATTGATAAAGCTATTGTACTTGAGGGAAAATTTCAAGAGGTGGAGAATCGGAAAAGGAAGGCAAGCGACAATGAGTTGAACTCTGGAGGTCATCAGAAGCAACGTAATTCATCAACATCTTCTGAGTACTATGATTCTGAAGTGGACGTGTATAATGGCCATAACCATGAGGTACATAATCATCATAATGGCAATGGGCACAACCATAATGGACAAAGGAATGAGAACAACAACCACACCACTTTGACGCCCACCAAGAAGGATATAAGTCACTTGCTTTGTTATAGGTGTAGAAACCCGGGACATTATTCCAACAACTGTCCTCTGTTGAAGGACATGGATGATGACAATGCAAGCTCCAAAGAAGTGGGGTCTGATCATGTCGAAAGGGGACATGTGAACCACACAATGGTGGGAAGAGCTAATAATGCACCAGCCCTCGGTAAGATTTTGATCAAGTTTCAGTATTATGGCAGTTCTCTCAATATTCATGCATCTTATTTGTCATGTCAAGGGAGTCTTGGGATATATGCAGCGAGTAAGCCTGAAAACCTTGGGATATGGATTATATCAATTACCCATCTTTAACCTTGCTAGCCAACTCGAATCTCGAGGACAAGATTCCTTTTAAGGGGGGTAGATTTGTAACATCCCAAGTTTTTAGATTTGGTATGTTAGCAGGATCATTCTTTGTCATCTTGATTTCTATGCGTGTTTGAATTTTTCTGAATATTCTTTTCATTATGCAACTCAGGCAATTTATATTGGGGCGAAGATAACATGACTTCTCCCCATTCAAATAAAGAGTTCATAAGGTTTAGAATATTATTTTGGAGTCGACTCATATGGTTTTGCAAATTTCTTATCTCCGGTTCAGGAAATTCTTTTTCCTGTGATCTCGTACTGATGAGAAGAACATGATAGCACTAATAGTTTTTAGGTTTGTGATATTTAAAATTTTAGTTGGATCAGATTTAGTTCAAACCTCCCGGAGGCCATATTTTGCAAACCGTTCATCTAATTTCATTATTTCTTTTGCTTTGTGCTACCACTAGCATGTAGATAATAAATACCTACTCATATGTTTTTATTAGTTGAGTTTTCATTGAATTCTTTGCTTTTGACTTTATTTTGTTGTTATGTGAGTACGGTTTATTTATCGATGCCTTCGTCAAATATATATAGATTGTCCGGAGTGTGGAGTGGATCAGAATTAAGTGTTAGAGTACTTCAACACCGTTCAAGGCAAGTTTGCACTTTTGATTATGCTCATCCTATATGTATGTTCTGCATTGTTATGATATGTTATGTGTTTGGTGTGATTCTTATATTGCTTGTCGCCATATGTGTGTCCTGGATTGCATTGTTTAATTGTGTGCTTGGATATGCTATGGTAGACGTGGACTCGTACCGAGTGTTTTATGAAGCAGTGAGTGTTTATAGCTGTAGGCTCGGGGCTTTTGCTCGAGCGAATGCGTCTATGGCTGAGCGCTCTATTGTCCCTAGAGAATGCGCCATGACTGAGCGCACTTGAGTTGTCGGGACTTAAATCTGGTGAATGCGTTGATGGCTGAGCGCTTTGGAGTCCCCATTGAATGCGTCATCGACTGAGCGCACTTGATACATCTTGAAGATCTTTGTCATCTCACCGTAGGTTTGTGAGTTCTCTCTTGCGGGTTTAAATCGGTTGTGGCGTGTGATACCTTGGTCAGTTCATGGAGGTAGGTGAAGTTAGCTTTATGCCGAACCAAGTTGACTGTTTTGTTTGTCATACATTGCTTATATATGTAGGTTTGCATTATCATTATGTGTGAATTGCCAATACATTCAATGTATTGACCCTTGTGGCTGCAACTTATCATGTTGCAGGATATTCAGATGATCAGTGAGATACAGTAGGGTCGCGAGTCTTCACTCAACCTTTTCGCCGGTGGGCTATGATGGACTCATCGTTATTATTTTGCTACCTTTCCGCTGCCATTATTTATTAGAGCTAGCTAAGTGCTATGTAGATTGTTATACTTTATAAATTCTGGATCATACGTTGTAATAAATGATGCACTTGCTATTCTGGTATTCATCTATACTGTGTGTGCTAGCGAGTCGATCCACGGACTAGCACAGTTAAGCACAGAGACTCAAATCCTTCGAGGTTTGGTCGTTACAGTGGTGGCGCCTCTGTATTGCAAACACGATGAAATCTTCTCTCTTGATTTTTTCCGAGACGAAAGGGAATAAATAGCGCTGAGTTTGGGGGCGGCAGAGCCACGTGGGCCCCACAAGCCCTGACGTCGCGGCCTGGGGGGGGTGGCCGCGGCCACAGGGCTTGTCGCCCACTGGCTTACCCCTCCGGTGGATCTTTGCGTAGGTATTTTTCATATTTTCCAGAAATATTCTTCGTAAATTTTCAGGACGTTCCGAGAACTTTCATTTGTGCACAAAAACAACACCATGGCAATTCTGCTGAAAACAGCGTGAGTTCGGGTTAGTTCCATTCAAATCATGCAAATTAGAGTCCATAACAAGGGCAAAAGAGTTTGGAAAAGTAGATACGATGGAGACGTATCAGCCCTCCCGGAGGGAAGTTTCCCGGGCAGAACCTCTCTGCTAGAGAGAAAAAGGCCTCTACTCAGGTTTCCGCCTCGAGACGGTGGCACTTCGTCCCAGAAGTTTGCTTATGATTTTTCTAGGTCAAAACACACCATATAGGAGAAGAGGGATGTCAAAGGGCCAGCAGGGGGCCACAAGGCATAAGGGCTCGGCTAGGGGGTGGTCGTGCCCTGTAGCCTTAAGGCCAAGAGGTGTCCCCTCCTCTGGTATATTTTTGGCCCAATAAGTCTTAAATATTCCAGAAATATTCTTCATGAAATTTCAAGTCATTTGGAGCATGTTGATTTTTCTACCTTTTTCTCGATTTCCCGGTCCAGAATTCCGGTTTCCAGATATTTCCCTCTTTGTGATGTACCTTGCATATTCATAGAGAAAGAACATAAGAATTGTATAATAATAGGTAATAGTGGACAAGAATAACACAAATATCAATAATAATTCATGATGCGAAATGGACGTATATACTCCCCCAAGCTTAGACCTCGCTTGTCCTCAAGCGAAAGCCTAACTCGAAAATGATGACCACATGATTTGAGAGAGAGGTTTTGATAAAAACAAAATTTGAACATGAGAGCATCATGAATATTAGCATAGCATCAAGTTTTGTATCATATGTCTCCTCATAAACAAGTAATGATCCATTCACAACTATTGGGGTAAGAAGCATAAACTTTATTGACAATCAACAAGCTATGTTCTTAGTCATTGGGACAATCACAATTCATCATATTTCAGATGAGAGTCTTTGTGAGAGCTTTCTTTTTGGCAAGTTCACATACTCAATAATCATTTAATCTTTTATGATTCCTCACGCTCAAGACATATTTTTGGAGCTCATGTTTCCATAGGACACATATGAAGATAGGGGCTTGAATGATTTGTCACTCAACTTATTTACCTCAAGGATAATGTCAACAACAAATCATGATTATCTACACCCACTTGGATATATAAGTGTGGATATTTCCTCAACACATGGTGCTTGCCACTATAGAGTTAATAGGTAGGAAGAGGAACATACTTTATTGACTCACACACATGAATGAACTCCTGAAGATAAAAGATAGTCCCTTCGTAGAGGGAAGCAATGGTTGTCATGCGCTTTTAATATTTTTGATGTGCAAACTATTAATGCAAAAGGAACATCACTTTATATTGCCCCTTGTGACAACAAACTTTATTATGCATTCCATTGCTTTTATTTCTTTGCCATCACGAGATCGTAGAAAACTTATTTTTCCTTATAATAAAAGATCATACATGTTTACGAGCAATTTTTATTGCTTAATGGTACCGATGAAAACTTACTTGAAGGATCTTACTCAATACATAGGTTGATATGATGGACTCTAATGGCAAGAGACTGGGTTTCAAGGTTATGGATGCACAAGTAGTATCTCTACTTACTGCGGAATTTTTGGGCTAGAAAGGATCTGAAGCAAGCACCACATGTTAAAGGATCCATGGCCATATAACTTCTTTGTGAATGTAAACTACCATACTCATTATGTTGTCATGCATGTCCAACATCAACACTTGATTGTTATATAATATTTGGTGAGGGCTCACACCTGAAAGATGTCCAAGATAGAGATTTTTTCTAAAATTATCATATGGGCTTTAGGCCCATCTCACATTTCAACATCAACAACGTGACACGCGATCTTTGTAACCGAAGCAGGGAGCTCCTGTTCGGCGCCTTAAGCGCCCGAACACGTAACTCGCGCCCGCTGCAATGCATTGTTGGGCCGATCCATGAAGGATGTGTGCTGTGAACAAAATTCGTCAGAAAAACGCAAAAAATGGTTCCTCCAGGAATCGAACTCACATCACCACATCCTTTTTCAAGCTTAGCTAACCGACACAGCCATTGCACACTTGTAATTTTAGTAGCGCTAAATTGTAAGAACAATTATAGATTCACTATTCATTTATCACTTACATTTTTTATTTATTTTTAAGAAATCATGAATTTAAAAACATTCATTGATTTTGAGTAATAGTTCATCGCTTTTGAAGAAAAGTTCACAAAACTTAAAAAGGTTCACCGATTTTGGAAAAACTTTCTAAAAATGTTTTAAAAGTTCATCATTTCGAAAAAAGATCATCAATTTTGGCAAAAAGTTCATTGACTTTTCACAAAAAAAGTTCACCGAGTTTGAAAAATAGTTCATCGCTTTTGAAAAAAGTTCATCGACTTTGACAAAAGGTTCACCGAGTTTGAAAAATAGTTCATCAATTTTGAAAAAGTTTACAAATTTGATGAAAATAAAATCCATCGAACTTGAAAAGAGTTCATCGTATTTGGAAAAAGTACATCAAATTTGGATGAAGTTTATAAAATTTTAAAAAAACTTTATCAAATTTGCAAAAAGTTCATCAATATTAAAAATTGAATTGAATTAAAAAAAGTTCATCCAATTGATTGTAAGATAAAACAAAAACATGAAAAATAAAAAAAACAGAAAAAAATGAAAAACGAAACAAAAGTAAGGTAACATAAAAATATATGTGTTCTTTTATATTAAGTTCTCGTGGTCGGGTGGTTACACAGAGTGCGGAGTGAATCAGAAAATCCCGGTTGGATTCCCAGCCATTACGAGAAAACGATATCTCGTCCGAGGCCAGCTAACGCGTTGCAAGCGCCGGTTTGCAAAAAAAATATCCGATACATGTGATGCTAAATAGGGTTTAAAACCAAATAATTGTTAAACACACACCTAAAATTCAGAGTCAGAAGAAAGGAGACAACCAGGACACAGGCTGAGTGGCTCCAAAGGCTTCAGCAATACGTTACACATTGGGATACTCACGCTCAACGTTTGTGGAACGAGGATGTCGGATTTGATCTGGTGGATACAATGACTATTTGGAGCAGTACATGAGAGGGACACGGTTACACGTCGTTCAACACTCTAATGCAGATGAGATACCGGACGTGTTACGTTGGATACGTACCCGAGCTATGATACTTCGGGCTCTAGGCAGTACGCGGTAACATTTATTATATTTATCTAATGCATCTTGTTATTACTGTTGAGGAACGTCGCATGGGAAACAAAAATGTTCCTACGCGCACGAAGACCTATCATGGTGATGTCCATCTACGAGAGGGGATTTCCGATCTACGTACCCTTGTAGATCGCACAGCAGAAGCGCTAGTGAACGCGGTTGATGTAGTGGAACGTCATCACGTCCCTCGATCCGCCCCGCGAACCGTCCCGCGATCCGTCCCACGATCCGCTCCGATCTAGTGCCGAACGGACGGCACCTCCGCGTTCAGCACACGTACAGCTCGACGATGATCTCGGCCTTCTTGATCCATCAAGAGAGACGGAGAGGTAGATGAGTTCTCCGGCAGCGTGACGGTGCTTCGGAGGTTGGTGGTGATCTAATCTCAACAGGGCTCCGCCCGAGCTCCGCAGAAACGCGATCTAGAGGAAAAACCGTGGAGGTATGTGGTCGGGCTGCCGTGGCAAAGTTGTCTCAAATCAGCCCTAATAGCTCCATATATATAGGAGGAGGGGAGGGGAGGCTTGCCTTGAGGCTCAAGGAGCCCCAAGGGCTGCGCCACCAAGGGGAGGAGGAGTCCTCCTCCAATCCTAGTCCAACTAGGATTGGAGGGTGGAGTCCTTCTCTTCTTTCCCACCTCCTCTTTTTTCTCTTTGATTTTCTATCTCTCTTGCGCAAGACAGCCTTGGGCTGACCCCACCTACTTGGTGAGCCACCCCCAAGGTCCTTGGGCCCTCCCAGGTGGGTGGTCCCCCCTCTCGGTGAAGATCCGGAACCCATTCGTCATTCCGGGTACATTACCGGTAATGCCCGAAAACCTTCCGGTAACCAAATGAAGTCATCCTATATATCAATCTTCGTTTCCGGACCATTCCGGAAACCCTCGTGACGTCCGTTATCTCATCCGGGACTCCGAACAACATTCAGTAACCAACCATATAACTCAAATACGCATAAAACAACGTCGAACCTTAAGTGTGCAGACCCTGCGGGTTCGAGAACTATTTAGACATGACCTGAGTGACTCCTCGGTCAATATCCAATAGTGGGACCTGGATGCCCATATTGGATCCTACATATTCTACGAAGATCTTATCCTTTGAACCTCAGTGTCAAGGATTCATATAATCCCGTATGTCATTCCCTTTGTCCTTCGGTATGTTACTTGCCCGAGATTCGATTCGTCGGTAACCGCATACCTATTTCAATCTCGTTTACTGGCAAGTCTCTTTACTCGTTTCGTAATACAAGATCCCCTGACTTCCACTAAGTCACATTGCTTGCAAGGCTTGTGTGTGATGTTGTATTACCGAGTGGGCCCCGAGATACCTCTCCGTCACACGGAGTGACAAATCCAATTCTTGATCCATCCTAACTCAACGAGCACCTTCGGAGATCATATAACTCACTGACACCGGAGGAATGCTTTGTGTGTATCAAACATCGCAACGTAACTGGGTGACTATAAAGATGCTCTACAGGTATCTCCGAAGGTGTTCGTTGAGTTAGTATGGATCGGGACTGGGATTTGTCACTCCGTGTGACGGAGAGGTATCTCGGGGCCCACTCGGTAATACAACATCACACACAAGCCTTGCAAGCAATGTGACTTAGTGTAACTTGCGGGATCTTGTATTACATAACGAGTAAAGAGACTTGCCGGTAAACGAGATTGAGATAGTTCTCGAACCCGCAGGGTCTGCACACTTAAGGTTCGACGTTGTTTTATGCGTATTTGAGTTATATGGTTGGTTACCGAATGTTGTTCGGAGTCCCGGATGAGATCACGGACGTAACGAGGGTTTCCTTAATGGTCCGGAAACGAAGATTGATATATAGGATGACTTCATTTGGTTACCGGAAGGTTTTCGGGCATTACAGGTAATGTACCGGGAATGACGAATGGGTTCCGGATGTTCACCGGGAGGGGGGGCCACCCACCCGGGAGGGCCCAAGGACCTTGGGGGTGGCGCACCAAGTAGGTGGGGTCAGCCCAAGGCTGTCTTGCGCAAGAGAAAGAAAAACCAAAAGAAGAGAAAGACAAAAAAAAGGTGGGAAAAGAGAGAAGGACTCCACCTTCCAATCCTAGTTGGACTAGGATTGGAGGAGGACTCCTCCTCCCTTGGTGGCGCAGCCCATGGGGCTCCTTGAGCCTCAAGGCAAGCCTCCCCTCCCCTCCTCCTATATATATGGAGCTATTAGGGCTGATTTGAGACAACTTTTCAAGGCAGCCCGACCACATACCTCCACGGTTTTACCTCTAGATCGCGTTTCTGCGGTGCTCGGGCGGAGCCCTGCTGAGATTAGATCACCACCAACCTCCGGAGCGCCGTCACGCTGCCGGAGAACTCATCTACCTCTCCGTCTATCTTGCTGGATCAAGAAGGCCGAGATCATCGTCGAGCTGTACGTGTGTTGAACGCGGAGGTGCCGTCCGTTCGGCACAAGATCGTGGGACGGATCGCGGGACGGTTCGTGGGACGGTTCGCGGGGTGGATCGAGGGACGTGAGGATGTTCCACTACATCAACCGCATTCACTAACGCTTCTGCTGTGCGATCTACAAGGGTACGTAGATCGGAAATCCCCACTCGTAGATGGACATCACCATGATAGGTCTTCGTGCGCGTAGGAAATTTTTTGTTTCCCATGCGACGTTCCCCAACAGTGGCATCATGAGCTAGGTTCATGCGTAGATGTCTTCTCGAGTAGAACACAAAAGTTTTTGTGGGCGGTGATGTGCGTTTCGCTGCCCTCCTTAGTCTTTTCTTGATTCCGTGGTATTGTTGGATCGAAGCGGCTCAGACCGACATTACTCGTACGCTTACGAGAGACTGGCTTCATCGCTACGAGTAGCTCCGTTGCTCAAAGATGACTGGCGAGTGTCGGTTTCTCCAACTTTAGTTGGATCGGATTTGACCGAGGAGGTCCTTGGATGAGGTTAAATAGCAATTCATACATCTCCGTTGTGGTGTTTGCGTAAGTAAGATGCGATCCTACTAGATACCCATGGTCACCACGTAAAACATGCAACAACAATTAGAGGACGTCTAACTTGTTTTTGCAGGGTATGCTTGTGATGTGATATGGCCAACGATGTGATGTGATATATTGGATGTATGAGATGATCATGTTGTAATATTTAATATCGACTTGCACATCGATGGTACGGCATCTGGCAGGAGCCATAGGGTTGTCTTTAAACTAACATTTGTGCTTGCAGATGCGTTTACTATATTGCTAGGATGTAGCTTTAGTAGTAATAGCATGAGTAGCACGACAAACCCGATGGCGACACGTTGATGGAGATCATGATGATGGAGATCATGGTGTGACGTCGGTGACAATAAGATCGTGCCGGTGCTTTGGTGATGGAGATCAAGAAGCACATGATGATGGCCATATCATGTCACTTATGAATTGCATGTGATGTTAATCCTTTATGCACCTTATCTTGCTTAGAACGACGGTAGCATTATGAGGTGATCTCTCACTAAAATTTCAAGACGAAATTGTGTTCTCCCCGACTGTGCACTATTGCGACAGTTCTTCGTTTCGAGACACCACGTGATGATCGGGTGTGATAGACTCAACGTTCACATACAACGGGTGCAAAACAGTTGCATAGGCGGAACACTCGGGTTAAGCTTGATGAGCCTGGCATGTGCAGACATGGCCTCGGAACACATGAGACCGAAAGGTCGAGCATGAATCGTATAGTTGATATGATTAGCATAGAGATGCTTACCACTGAAACTATTCTCGACTCACGTGATGATCGGACTTGAGATAGTGGATTTGGATCATGTACCACTCAAATGACTAGAGAGATGTACTTTTTGAGTGGGAGTTCTTAAGTAATATGATTAATTGAACTAATTGTTATGAACATAGTCTAATGGTCTTTGCGAATTACGATGTAGCTTGCGCTATAGCTCTACTGTTTTTATATGTTCCTACAGAAAATTTAGTTGAAAGTTGATAGTAGCAAACTTTGCAGACTGAGTCTGTAAAACCGAGGATTGTCCTCGTTGCTGCGCAGAAGGCTTATGTCCTTAATGCACCACTCGGTGTGCTGCACCTCGAGCGTCGTCTGTAGATGTTGTGAACATCCGACATAGACGTTTCTGATGACTACACGATAGTTCAGTACAAAATACTTAATGGCTTAGAAGCAAGGCACCGAAGACGTTTTGAAACGTCACGGAACATAAGAGATGTTCTAAAGAGATGAAATTGTGATTTCATTCTTGTGCCCTTGTTAAGAGGTATGAGACCTCCGATAAGATTCTTTGTCCACGAAGTAAAGGAGAAAAGCTCAATCGTTGAGCGTGTGCTCAGATTATCTGAGTACGACAATCGCTTGAATCAAGTGGGAGTTGATCTTCCAGATAAGATAGTGATGGTTCTCCAAAGTCACTGCCACCAAGCTATGAGAGCTTCGTGATGAACTATAACATATCAAGGATAGATAAAATGATCCTTGAGCGATTCACGATGTTTGACACTGCGAAAGTAGAAATCAAGAAGGAGCATCAATAGTTGATGGTTAGTAAAACCACTAAGTTTCGAGAAAGGCAAGGGCTAGAAGGGATACTTCGTGAAACGGCAAAGCAGTTGCTACACTAATGAAGAGACCCCAGATTAAACCCAAGGCCGGGACTAAGTGCTTCTGTTATGAGGGGAACGGTCACTGAGGCAGAGCAACTCTAGATACTTCGTAGATATGAAGGCTAGCAAAAGTCAAAAGAAATATATTTGATATACATGATGTTGATGTGTACTTTACTAGTACTCCTAGTAGCACAAGGGTATTGGATACCGGTTCGGTTGCTAAGTGATTAGTAACACGAAATAAAAGCTAGGGCATAAACGGAGACTAGCTAAAGGCGAGGTGACGATAAGTGTTGGAAGTGTTTCCAAGGTTGATATGATCAAACGTCGCACGCTCCCTCTACCTTCGGGATTGGTGTTAAACCTAAATAAATTGTTATTTGGTGCTTGCGTTAAGCATGAACATGATTGGGTCGTGTTTATTGCAATACGATTATTCATTTAAAGAGAATAATGGTTACTCTATTTGCTTGAATAATCACCTTCAATGGTTTATTGAATATCGATCATAGTGTTACACATGTTCATAATATTGGTGCCAAAAGATATGAGGTAATGATGATAGTACCACTTACTTGTGGCACTGCCGCTTGAGTCATGTTGGTATAAATTGCATGAAGAGGCTCCATGCTGATGGATCTTTATACTCACTTGATTTTGAATCACTGGTAACATGCAAATCATACCACATGAGCAAGGCCTTGTTTTCATTGAGATGAAACAATATAGTAACTTGTTGGAAGTGATACATTTTGATGTATGCAGTCCAATGGGTGCTGAGGCACGCAGTGGATATCATTATGTTCTTACTTCAATGACAATTTGAGTATATACAAGAGTATTTACTTAATGAATCACAAGTCTGAAATATTGAAAAGTTCAATTCTGTTTCGGAGTGAAGTTCGTTGTAACAAGAGGATAAACTGTCTACGATATGATCATAGAAATGAATATCTGAGTTACGAGTTTTGGTACGCAGTTAAGACAATGTGGAAATTGTTTCGCAGTTCATGCCACCTGGAACATCATAGTGTGATGATGTGTCTGAACGTCATAGCAATGCACTATTTGGTATGGTGCATGCTATGATGTCCCTTATCGAATTACCACTATCGTTTATGGGTTATGCATTAGAGACAACCGCATTCACTTTAAATAGGGCACCACGTATTTCCGTTAAGATGACACAGTATAGACAGAGGTTTAGAGAAATCTAAACTGTCGTTTCTTGAAAGTTTGGGGCTTCGACACTTGTGTGAAAAAGTTTCAGTAAAATAAGCTCAAACCCAAAGCGGATAAATGCATCTTCATAGGATATCCAAAACAGTTGGGTACATCTCCTATTTCAGATCCGAAAGCAAAGTGTTTGTTTCTAGAAACGGATCCTTTCTCGAGGAAAGGTTTCTCTCGAAAGAATTGAGTGGGAGGGTGGTAGAACTTAATGAGGTTATTGAACCATCACTTCAACCAGTGTGTAGCAGGGCGCAGGAAGTTATTCCTGTGGCGCCTACACCAATTGAAGTGAAAGCTGATGATGGTGATCATCGAGCATCGGATCAAGTTACTACAAACCTCGTAGGTTGACAAGGTCGCGTACTACTGCAGAGTGGTACGGTAACCCTGTCTTGGAGGTCATGTTGTTGAGCAACAGTGAACCTACGAGTTATGGAGAAAGCAATGGTGGGCCCGGATTCCGACAAATGGCTCGAAGCCATGAAATCCGAGAGAGGATCCATGTATGAAAACAAAGTGTAGACTTTGGAAGAACTACTTGATGGTCATAGGACTATTGAGTAAAGATGGATCTTTAAAGGAAGAAAGGCGATAATGGTGATAAGTCACCATTAAGAAAAGCTCGACTTGTCGCAAAGATGTTTCCGACAAGATCAAACAGTTGACTATGATGAGACTTTCTCACTCGTAGCGATGCTAAAAGTCTGTTAGAATTATGTTAGTAGTTGTTGCATTATTTATGAAATATTGCACATAGGATGTCAAAACATTGTTTCCTCGACGGTTTCCTTGAGCAAACATTGTATGTGATACAACCAGGAGGTTTTGTCGATCCTAAAGATACTAGCAAGTATGCAAGCTCCAACGATCCTTCAATGGACTGGTGCAAGCATCTCGGAGTTGGAATATACACTTTGATGAGGTGATCAAAGATTTTGGGTTTGTACAAGGTTTATGAGAAACTTGTATTTCCAAAGAAGTGAGTGGGAGCACTATAGAATTTCTGATAAGTATATGTGGTTGACATATTGTGGATCAGAAGTAATGTAGAATTTCTGTAAAGCATACAAGGTTGTTTGAAAGGAGTTTTTCAAGTAATACATGGATTGCGCTACTTGAACGTTGAGCATCAAAGATCTATGGAGATAGATCGAAAGCGCTTAATAGAAGTTTCAACAAGATGCATGCCATGACAAGTTTTTGAAGGAGTTCAAAATAGATCAACAAAGAAGGAGTTCTTGGTTGCGTTGTAAGGTGTGAATTTGAGTAAGACTCAAAACCCGACCCCGGCAGAATAAAGAGAATAGACGAAGGTCGTCTTCTATGCCTTGGCCGTAGAATCTGAAGTATGCCATGCTGGGTACCGCACCTGATGTGTGCCTTGACTCAAAGTCTGTTGAGAGGTACAGAGAGTGATCCATGATTGAATCACTAGTAGCGGTCAAAATTTATCCTTAGTAACTGATGGACTAAGGAATTTTTCTCGATTATGGAGGTGGTTAAAGAGTTCGTCATAAAGGGTTACGTCGATACAAGCTTTGACACTAATCTGAATAACTATGAGTAGTGAAACGGATTCGTATAGTAGAGTAGATATTTGGAGTATTTCCGAAATGCACATAGTAGCAGCATCTATAAGATGACATAAAGATTTGTAAAGAACACACGGATCTGAAAGTTTCAGAACCGTTGACTAAAACCTCTCTCACGAGCAAGACGTGATCAGACCCCATAACTATATGGGTGTTGGATTCGTTGGAATCACATGGTGATGTAAACTAGATTATTGACTCTAGTGCAAGTGGGAGACTGTTGGAAATATGCCCTAGAGGCAATAATAAATTAGTTATTATTATATTTCTTTGTTCATGATAATCGTTTATTATCCATGCTATAATTTTATTGATTGGAAACAAAGTGCATGTGTGGATACATAGACAAAACACTGTCCCTAGTAAGCCTCTAGTTGACTAGCTCGTTGATCAAAGATGGTCAAGGTTTCCTAACCATATACAAGTGTTGTCACTTGATAACGGGATCACATCATTAGGAGAATCATGTGATGGACTAGACCCAAACTAATAGACGTAGCATGTTGATCGTGTCATTTTGTTGCTACTGTTTTCTACGTGTCAAGTATTTGTTCCTATGACCATGAGATCACATAACTCACTGACACCGGAGGAATGCTTTGTGTGTATCAAACGTCCCAACGTAACTGGGTGACTATAAAGATGCTCTACAGGTATCTCCGAAGGTGTTCGTTGAGTTAGTATGGATCGAGACTGGGATTTGTCACTCCGTGTGACGGAGAGGTGTCTCGGCGCCCACTCAGTAATACAACATCACACACAAGCCTTGCAAGCAATAGGACTTAGTGTAAGTTGTGGGATCTTGTATTACGGAACGAGTAAAGAGACTTGCCGGTAAACGAGATTGAAATAGGTATGCGGATACTGACGATCGAATCTTGGCAAGTAACATACCGAAGGACAAAGGGAATGACATACGGGATTATATGAATCCTTGGCACTGAGGTTCAAACGATAAGATCTTCGCAGAATATGTAGGATCCAATATGGGCATCCAGGTCCCGCTATTGGATATTGACCGAGGAGTCACTCGGGTCATGTCTACATAGTTCTCGAACCCGCAGGGTCTGCACACTTAAGGTTCGACGTTGTTTTATGCGTATTTGAGTTATATGGTTGGTTACCGAATGTTGTTCGGAGTCCCGGATGAGATCACGGACGTCACAAGGGTTTCCGGAATGGTCCGGAAACGAAGATTGATATATACGATGACTTCATTTGGTTACCGGAAGGTTTTCGGGCATTACCGGTAATGTACCGGAAATGACGAATGGGTTCCGGATCTTCACCGGGAGGGGGGGCCACCCACCCGGGATGGCCCAAGGACCTTGGGGGTGGCGCACCAAGTAGGTGGGGTCAGCCCAAGGTTGTCTTGCACAAGAGAAAGAAAAACCAAAAGAAGAGAAAGAAAAAAAAAGGAAAGGTGGGAAAAGAGAGAAGGACTCCACCTTCCAATCCTAGTTGGACTATGATTGGAGGAGGACTCCTCCTCCCTTGGTGGCGCAGCCCTTGGGGCTCCTTGAGCCTCAAGGCAAGCCTCCCCTCCCCTCCTCCTATATATATGGAGCTATTAGGGCTGATTTGAGACAACTTTTCAAGGCAGCCCGACCACATACCTCAACGGTTTTACCTCTAGATCGCATTTCTGTGGAGCTCGGGCAGAGCCCTGCTAAGATTAGATCACCACCAACCTCCGGAGCGCCATCACGCTGCTGGAGAACTCATCTACCTCTCCGTCTCTCTTGCTGGATCAAGAAGGCCGAGATCATCGTCGAGTTGTACGTGTGCTGAACGTGGAGGTGCCGTCCGTTCGGCACTAGATCGTGGGACGGATCGCGGGACGGTTCGCGGGGCGGATCGAGGGACGTGAGGACGTTCCACTACATCAACCGCGTTCACTAACGCTTCTGCTGTGCGATCTACAAGGGTACGTAGATCGGAAATCCCCTCTCGTAGATGGACATCACCATGATAGGTCTTCGTGCGCGTAGGAAATTTTTTGTTTCCCATGCGACGTTCCCCAACAGAGGGAGCGTGCGACGTTTGATCATATCAACCTTGGAAACAGTTCCAACACGTATCGTCACCTCGCCTTTAGCTAGTCTCCGTTTATGTCGTAGCTTTCATTTCGTGTTACTAATCACTTAGCAACCGAACCGGTATCCAATACCCTCGTGCTACTAGGAGTACTAGTAAAGTACACATCAACATCACGTATATCAAATATACTTCTTTCGACTTTTGCCAGCCTTCTTTATCTACCAAGTATCTAGAGTTGCTCCGTCTCTTCATTAGTGTAGCAACTGCTTTTCCGTTTCACGAAGTATCCCTTCTAGCCCTTGCCTTTCTCGAAACTTAGTGGTTTTACTAACCATCAACTATTGATGCTCCTTCTTGATTTCTACTTTTGCAGTGTCAAACATCGCGAATCGCTCAAGGATCATTGTATCTATCCTTGATATGTTATAGTTCATCACGAAGCTCTCACAGCTTGGTGGCAGTGACTTTGGAGAACCATCACTATCTTATCTGGAAGATCAACTCCCACTTGATTCAAGCGATTGTCGTACTCAGATAATCTGAGCACACGCTCAACGATTGAGCTTTTCTCCTTTACTTCATGGACAAAGAATCTTATCGGAGGTCTCATACCTCTTAACAAGGGCACAAGCATGAAATCACAATTTCATCTCTTTAGAACATCTCTTATGTTCCGCGACGTTTCAAAACGTCTTCGGCGCCTTGCTTCTAAGCCATTAAGTATTTTGTACTGAACTATCGTGTAGTCATCAGAAACGTTTATGTCGGATGTTCACAACATCTACAAACGACGCTCGAGGTGCAGCACACCGAGTGGTGCATTAAGGACATGAGCCTTCTGCGCAGCAACGAGGACAATCCTCGGTTTTACAGACTCAGTCTGCAAAGTTTGCTACTATCAACTTTCAACTAAATTTTCTCTAGGAACATATAAAACAATAGAGCTATAGCGCAAGCTATATCGTAATTCGCAAAGACCATTAGACTATGTTCATGACAATTAGTTCAATTAATCATATTACTTAAGAACTCCCACTTAAAAAGTACATCTCTCTAGTCATTTGAGTGGTACACGATCCAAATCCACTATCTCAAGTCCGATCATCACGTGAGTCGAGAATAGTTTCAGTGGTAAGCATCTCTATGCTAATCATATCAACTATACGATTCATGCTCGACCTTTCGGTCTCTTGTGTTCCGAGGCCATGTCTGCACATGCGAGGCTCGTCAAGTTTAACCCGAGTGTTCCGCGTGTGCAACTGTTTTGCACCCGTTGTATGTGAACGTTGAGTCTATCACACTCGATCATCACGTGGTGTCTCGAAACGAAGAACTGTCGCAACGGTGCACAGTCGGGGAGAACACAATTTCGTCTTGAAATTTTAGTGAGAGATCACCTCATAATGCTACCGTCGTTCTAAGCAAGATAAGGTGCATAAAGGATTAACATCACATGCAATCCATAAGTGACATGATATGGCCATCATCATGCGCTTCTTGATCTCCATCACCAAAGCACCGGCACAACCTTCTTGTCACCGGCGTCACACCATGATCTCCATCAACGTGTCGCCATCGGGGTTGTCGTGCTACTCATGCTATTACTACTAAAGCTACGTCCTAGCAATATAGTAAACGCATCTGCAAGCACAAACTTTAGTTTAAAGACAACCCTATGGCTCCTGCCGGTTGCCGTACCATCGACGTGCAAGTCGATATTAACTATTACAACATGATCATCTCTTACATCCAATATATCACATCACGTCGTTGGCCATATCACATGACAAGCCTCTAATTGTTGTTGCATGTTTTACGTGGTTGCCATGGGTATCTAGTAGGATCGCATCTTACTTACGCAAACACCACAACGGAGATGTATGAATTGCTATTTAACCTCTCTCCAAGGACCTCCTCGATCAAATCCGATTCAACTAAAGTTGGATAAACCGACACTCGCCAGTCATCTTTGATTAACGGGGTTGCTCGTAGCGATGAAACCAGTCTCTTGTAAGCGTACGAGTAATGTCGGTCCGAGCCGCTTCGATCCAACAATACCACGAAATCAAGAAAAGACTAAGGAGGGCCGCAAATCGTACATCACCACCCACAAAAACTTTTGTGTTCTACTCGAGATTACATCTACGCATGAACCTAGCTCTGATACCACTGTTGAGGAACGTCGCATGGGAAACAAAAAATTCCACGCGCACGAAGACCTATCATGGTGATGTCCATCTACGAGAGGGGATTTCCGATCTACGTACCCTTGTAGATCGCACAGCAGAAGCGTTAGTGAACGCGGTTGATGTAGTGGAACATCCTCACGTCCCTCGATCCGCCCCGCGAACCGTCCCACGAACCGTCCCGCGATCCGTCCCACGATCCGCTCCGATCTAGTGCCGAACGGACGGCACCTCCGCGTTCAGCACACGTACAGCTCGACGATGATCTCGGCCTTCTTGATCCAGCAAGAGAGACAGATAGGTAGATGAGTTCTCGGGCAGCGTGACGGCGCTCCGGAGGTTGGTGGTGATCTAATCTCAGCAGGGCTCTGCGCGAGCTCCGCAGAAACGCGATCTAGAGGAAAAACCGTGGAGGTATGTGGTCAGGCTGTCGTGGCAAAGTTGTCTTAAATCAGCCCTAATAGCTCCATATATATATAGGAGGAGGGGAGGGGAGGCTTGCCTTGAGGCTCAAGGAGCCCCAATGGCTGCGCCACCAAGGGGAGGAGGAGTCCTCCTCCAATTGTAGTCCAACTAGGATTGGAAGGTGGAGTCCTTCTCTCTTTTCCCACCTTTCCTTTTTTTTCTTTCTCTTCTTTTGGTTTTTCTTTCTCTTGCGCAAGACAGCCTTGGGATGACCCCACCTACTTGGTGCGCCACCCCAAGGTCCTTGGGCCCTCCCGGGTGGGTGGTCCCCCCTCCCGGTGAAGATCCGGAACCCATTCGTCATTCCCAGTACATTACCGGTAATGCCCGAAAACCTTCCGGTAAACAAATGAAGTCATCCTATATATCAATCTTCGTTTCCGGTCCATTCCGGAAACCCTCGTGACGTCCGTTATCTCATCCGGGACTTCTAACAACATTCGGTAACCAACCATATAACTCAAATACGCATAAAACAACGTCGAACCTTAAGTGTGCAGACCCTGCGGGTTCGAGAACTATGTAGACATGACCCGAGTGACTCCTCGGTCAATATCCAATAGCGGGACCTGGATGCCCATATTGGATCCTACATATTCTACGAAGATCTTATCCTTTGAACCTCAGTGTCAAGGATTCATATAATCCCGTATGTCATTCCCTTTGTCCTTCGGTATGTTACTTGCCCGAGATTCGATTCGTCGGTATCCGCATACCTATTTCAATCTCGTTTACCGACAAGTCCCTTTACTCGTTTCGTAATACAAGATCCCCTGACTTACACTAAGTCACATTGCTTGCAAGGCTTGTGTTTGATGTTGTATTACCGAGTGGGCCCCGAGATACCTCTCCGTCACACGGAGTGACAAATCCCATTCTTGATCCATCCTAACTCAACGGACACCTTCGGAGATACCTGTAGAGCATCTTTATAGTCATCCAGTTACGTTGTGACGTTTGTGTTGGGGAACGTCGCAAGGGAAACAAAAATTTTCCTACGCGCACGAAGACCTATCATGGTGATGTCCATCTACGAGAGGGGATGAGTGATCTACGTACCCTTGTAGATCGTACAGCAGAAGCGTTAGAGAACGCGGTTGATGTAGTGGAACGTCCTCACGTCCCTCGATCCGCCCCGCGAACAATCCCGCGATCAGTCCCACGATCTAGTACCGAACGGACGGCACCTCCGCGTTCAGCACACGTACAGCTCGACGATGATCTCGGCCTTCTTGATCCAGCAAGAGATACGGAGAGGTAGAAGAGTTCTCCGGCAGCGTGACGGCGCTCCGGAGGTTGGTGATGATCTTGTTTCAGCAGGGCTCCGCCTGAGCTCCGCAGAAACGCGATCTAGAGGAAAAACTATGGAGGTATGTGGTCGGGCAGCCGTGAGAAAGTCGTCTCAAATCAGCCCTAAAACCTCCGTATATATAGGTGGGAGGGAGGGGAGGAGGCAGCCTCAAAACCTAAAGGTTTGGCCGAAATTGGAGGTGGAGGAGTCCTACTCCAATCCTACTTGGAGTAGGATTCCACCTTCCCACTTGGAAACTCTTTCCACCTTGTGTTTTTTCCTTCTCAAACCTTATGGGCCTTAGTGGGAACTTATTCCAGCCCACTAGGGGCTGGTTTATCTCTTCCCATAGCCCATGAGACCCCTTGGGGCGTGACATCCCTCCCGATGGTCCCCGGCACCCCTCCCGGCACTCCCGGTACACTACCGATGAGCCCGAAACTTTTCCGGTAATGCACGAAAACCTTCCGGTAACCAAATGAGGTCATCCTATATATCAATCTTCGTTTCCGGACCATTCCGGAAACCCTCGTGACGTCCGTGATCTCATCCGGGACTCCGAACAACATTCGGTAACCAACCATATAACTCAAATACGCATAAAACAACGTCGAACCTTAAGTGTGCAGACCCTGCGGATTCGAGAACTATGTAGACATGACCCGAGAGACTCCTCGGTCAATATCCAACAGCGGGACCTGGATGCCCATATTGGATCCTACATATTCTATGAAGATCTTATCGTTTGAACCTCAATGCCAAGAATTCGTATAATCCCGTATGTCATTCCCTTTGTCCTTCGGTATGTTACTTGCCCGAGATTCGATCGTCAGTATCCGCATACCTATTTCAATCTCGTTTACCGGCAAGTCTCTTTACTCGTTCCGTAATACAAGATCCCGCAACTTACACTAAGTTACATTGCTTGCAAGGCTTGTGTGTGATGTTGTATTACCGAGTGGGCCCCGAGATACCTCTCCGTCACACGGAGTGACAAATCCCAGTCTTGATCCATACTAACTCAACTAACACCTTCGGAGATACCTGTAGAGCATCTTTATAGTCACCCAGTTACGTTGCGACGTTTGATACACACAAAGCATTCCTCCGGTGTCAGTGAGTTATATGATCTCATGGTCATAGGAATAAATACTTGACACGCAGAAAACGGTAGCAACAAAATGACACGATCAACATGCTACGTCTATTAGTTTGGGTCTAGTCCATCACATGATTCTCCTAATGATGTGATCCCGTTATCAAGTGACAACACTTGCCTATGGCCAGGAAACCTTGACCATCTTTGATCAACGAGCTAGTCAACTAGAGGCTTACTAGGGACAGTGTTTTGTCTATGTATCCACACAAGTATTGTGTTTCCAATCAATACAATTATAGCATGGATAATAAACGATTATCATGAACTAAGAAATATAATAATAACTAATTTATTATTGCCTCTAGGGCATATTTCCAACAGTCTCCCACTTGCACTAGAGTCAATAATCTAGTTCACATCACCATGTGATTCCAATGAATCCAACACCCATATAGTTATGGGGTCTGATCATGTCTTGCTTGTGAGAGAGGTTTTAGTCAACGGTTCTGAAACTTTCAGATCCGTGCGTTCTTTACAAATCTTTATGTCATCTTATAGATGCTGCTACTACGTGCTATTCGGAAATGCTCCAAATATCCACTCTACTATATGAATCCGTTTCACTACTCATAGTTATTCAGATTAGTGTCAAAGCTTGCATCGACGTAACCCTTTACGACGAACTCTTTAACCACCTCCATAATCGAGAAAAATTCCTTAGTCCATTTGTTACTAAGGATAAATTTTGACCGCTGCTAGTGATTCAATCATGGATCACTCTCTGTACCCTCAACAGACTTTGAGTCAAGGCACACATCAGGTGCGGTACACAGCATGGCATACTTTAGATTCTACGGCTAAGGCATAGAAGACGACCTTCGTCTATTCTCTTTATTCTGCCGTGGTCGGGTTTTGAGTCTTACTCAAATTCACACCTCACAACGCAACCAAGAACTCCTTCTTTGCTGGTCTATTTTGAACTCTTTCAAAAAACTTGTCAAGGCATGCATCTTGTTGAAACTTCTATTAAGCGCTTTCGATCTATCTCCATAGATCTTTGATGCTGAACGTTCAAGTAGCGTAATCCAGGTACTCCTTTGAAAACTTCTTTCAAACAACCTTGTATGCTTTACAGAAATTCTACATTACTTCTGATCCACAATATGTCAACCACATATACCTATCAGAAATTCTATAGTGCTCCCACTCACTTCTTTGGAAATACAAGTTTCTCATAAACCTTGTACACACCCAAAATCTTTGATCATCTCATCAAAGTGCTTATTCCAACTCCGAGATGCTTGCACCAGTCCATTGAAGGATCACTGGAGCTTGCATACTTGCTAGTATCTTTAGGATCGACAAAACCTTCTGGCTGTATCACATACAATGTTTGCTCAAGGAAACCGTCGAGGAAACAACGTTTTGACATCCTACGTGCAATATTTCATAAATAATGCAGCAACTACTAACACAATTCTAACAGACCTTTAGCATCGCTACGAGTGAGAAAGACTCATCATAGTCAACTGTTTGATCTTGTCGAAAACATCTTTGCGACAAGTCGAGCTTTTCTTAATAGTGACTTATCACCATCATCGTCTGTCTTCTTTTAAAGATCCATTTTACCCAATAGTCCCATGACCATCAAGTAGTTCTACCAAAGTCTACACTTTGTTTTCACACATGGATCCTCTCTCGGATTTCATGGCTTCCAGCCATTTGTCGGAATCTGGGCCCACCATCGCTTTCTCCATAACTCGTAGGTTCACAGTTGCTCAACAACATGACCTCCAAGACAGGGTTACCGTACTACTCTGCAGCAGTACGCGACCTTGTCGACCTACGAGGTTTGTAGTAACTTGATTCGAAGCTCAATGATCACCATCATCAGCTTCCACTTCAATTAGTGTAGGCGCCACAGGAACAACTTCCTATGCCCTGCTACACACTGGTTGAAGTGATGGTTTTAATAACCTCATCAAGTTCTACTACCCTCCCACTCAATTCTTTCGAGAGAAACCTTTTCTCGAGAAAGGATCCGTTTCTAGAAGCAAACACTTTGCTTTTGGATCTGAGATAGGAGATGTACCCAACTGTTTTGGATATCCTATGAAGATGCATTTATCCGCTTTGGGTTCGAGCTTATCAGACTGAAACTTTTTCACATAAGTTTCGAAGCCCCAAACTTTCAAGAAACGACAGTTTAGATTTCTCTAAACCTCAGTCTATACTGTGTCATCTCAACGGAAATACGCGGTGCCCTATTTAAAGTGGATGTGGTTGTCTCTAATGCATAACCCATAAACGATAGTGGTAATTCGATAAGAGACATCACAGCATGCACCATACTAAATAGTGCGTGGCTATGACGTTCAGACACATCATCACACCATGATGTTCCAGGTGGCACGAACTGTGAAACAATTTCCACATTGTCTTAACTGTGTACCAAAAACTCGCAACTCAGATATTCATTTCTATGATCATATCGTAGACAGTTTATCCTCTTGTTACGACGAACTTCACTCTGAAACAGAATTGAACTTTTCAATATTTCAGACTTGTGATTCATTAAGTAAATACTCCTGTATCTACTCAAGTCGTCAGTGAAGTAAGAACATAATGATATCCACTGCGTGCCTCAGCACTCACTGGACTGCATACATCAAAATGTATCACTTCCAACAAGTTACTATCTTGTTTCATCTCAATGAAAACAAGGCCTTGCTCATGTGGTATGATTTGCATGTCACTAGTGATTCGAAATCAGGTGAGTAAAGATCCATCAGCATGGAGCCTCTTCATGCAATTTATATACTAACATGACTCAAGCGGCAGTGCCACAAGTAAGTGGTACTATCATCATTTAACTCGTATCTTTTGGCACCAATGTGTAACACTACAATCGAGATTCAATAAACCATTGAAGGTGATTATTCAAGCAAATAGAGTAACCATTATTCTCTTTGAATGAATGATCGTATTGCAATAAACACGATCCAATCATGTTCATGCTTAACGCAAGCACCAAATAACAATTATTTAGGTTCAACACCAATCCCGATGGTAGAGGGGGCGTGTGACGTTTGATCATATCAACCTTGGAAACACTTCCAACACGTATCGTCACCTCGCCTTTAGCTAGTCTCCGCTTATGCCGTAGCTTTCATTTCGCGTTACTAATCACTTAGCAACCGAACCGGTATCCAATACCCTCGTGCTACTAGGAGTACTAGTAAAGTACACATCAACATTATGTATATCAAATATACTTCTCTCGACTTTTGCCAGCCTTCTTATCTCCCAAGTATCTAGAGTTGCTCCGCCTCAGTGACTGTTCCCCTTATTACAGAAGCACTTAGTCTCGGGTTTGGGTTCAATCTTGGGTCTCTTCATTAGCGCAGCAACTGTTTTGCCGTTTCACGAAGTATCCCTTCTAGCCCTCCCCTTTCTTGAAACTTAGTGGTTTTTCAAACCATCAACTATTGATGCTCCTTCTTGATTTCTACTTTCGCAGTGTCAAACGTCGCGAATCGCTCAAGGATCATTGTATCTATCCTTGATATGTTATAGTTCATCACGAAGCTCTCAAAGCTTGGTGGCAGTGATTTTGGAGAACCATCACTATCTCATCTGGAAGATTAGCTCCCACTCGATTCGAGTGATTGTCGTACTCAGATAATCTGAGCACACGCTCAACGATTGAGCTTTTCTCCTTTACTTTGTGGTCAAAGAATCTTGTTGGAGGTCTCGTACCTCTTAACAAGGGCACAAGCATGAAATCACAATTTCATCTCTTTAGAACATCACTTATGTTCCGTGACGTTTCAAAACGTCTTTGGCGCCTTGCTTCTGAGCCATTAAGTATTTTGCACTGAACTATCATGTAGTCATCAGAAACGTGTATGTCGGATGTTCACAGCATCCACAGACGACGCTCGAGGTGCAGCACACCAAGTGGTGCATTAAGGACATAAGCCTTCTGCGCAGCAACGAGGACAATCCTCTGCAAAGTTTGCTACTATCAACTTTCAACTAAATTTTCTCTAGGAACATATAAAAACAGTAGAGCTATAGCGCAAGCTACATCGTAATTCGCAAAGACCATTAGACTATGTTCATGACAATTAGTTCAATTAATCATATTACTTAAGAACTCCCACTCAAAAAGTACATCTCTCTAGTCATTTGAGTGGTACATGATCCAAATCCACTATCTCAAGTCCGATCATCACGTGAGTCGAGAATAGTTTCAGTGGTAAGCATCTCTATGCTAATCATATCAACTATACGATTCATGCTCGACCTTTCGGTCTCATGTGTTCCGAGGCCATGTCTGCACATGCTAGGCTCGTCAAGCTTAACCCGAGTGTTCTGCGTGTGCAACTGTTTTGCACCCGTTGTATGTGAACGTTGAGTCTATCACACCCGATCATCACGTGGTGTCTCGAAACGAAGAACTGTCGCAACGGTGCACAGTCGGGGAGAACACAATTTCGTCTTGAAATTTTAGTGAGAGATCACCTCATAATGCTACCGTCGTTCTAAGCAAAATAAGGTGCATAAAAGGATTAACATCACATGCAATTCATAAGTGACATGATATGGCCATCATCACGTGCTTCTTGATCTCCATCACCAAAGCACCGGCACGATCTTCTTGTCACCGGCGCCACACCATGATCATCCATCAACGTGTTGCCATCGGGGTTGTCGTGCTACTTATGCTATTACTACTAAAGCTACATCCTAGCAAAATAGTAAACGCATCTGCAAGCACAAACGTTAGTATAAAGACAACCCTATGGCTCCTGCCGGTTGCCGTACCATCGACGTGCAAGTCGATATTTCTATTACAACATGATCATCTCATACATCCAATATATCACATCACATCGTTGGCCATATCACATCACAATCATACCCTGCAAAAACAAGTTAGACGTCCTCTAATTTTGTTGTTGCATGTTTTACGTGGTGACCGAGGGTATCTAGTAGGATCGCATCTTACTTACGCAAACACCACAACGGAGATATATGAGTTGCTATTTAACCTCATCCAAGGACCTCCTCGGTCAAATCCGATTCAACTAAAGTTGGAGAAACAGTCACTTGCCAGTCATCTTTGAGCAAAGGGGGTTACTCGTAACGATGAAACCAGTCTCTCGTAAGCGTACGAGTAATGTCGGTCCAAGCCGCTTCAATCCAACAATACCGCGGAATCAAGAAAAGACTAAGGAGGGCAGCAAAACGCACATCACCGCCCACAAAAACTTTTGTGTTCTACTCGAGAAGACATCTACGCATGAACCTAGCTCATGATGCCACTGTTGGGGAACGTCGCAAGGGAAACAAAAATTTTCCTACGCGCACGAAGACCTATCATGGTGATGTCCATCTACGAGAGGGGATGAGTGATCTACGTACCCTTGTAGATCGTACAGCAGAAGCGTTAGAGAACGCGGTTGATGTAGTGGAACGTCCTCACGTCCCTCGATCCGCCCCGCGAACAATCCCGCGATCAGTCCCACGATCTAGTACCGAACGGACGGCACCTCCGCGTTCAGCACACGTACAGCTCGACGATGATCTCGGCCTTCTTGATCCAGCAAGAGATACGGAGAGGTAGAAGAGTTCTCCGGCAGCGTGACGGCGCTCCGGAGGTTGGTGATGATCTTGTTTCAGCAGGGCTCCGCCTGAGCTCCGCAGAAACGCGATCTAGAGGAAAAACTATGGAGGTATGTGGTCGGGCAGCCGTGAGAAAGTCGTCTCAAATCAGCCCTAAAACCTCCGTATATATAGGTGGGAGGGAGGGGAGGAGGCAGCCTCAAAACCTAAAGGTTTGGCCGAAATTGGAGGTGGAGGAGTCCTACTCCAATCCTACTTGGAGTAGGATTCCACCTTCCCACTTGGAAACTCTTTCCACCTTGTGTTTTTTCCTTCTCAAACCTTATGGGCCTTAGTGGGAACTTATTCCAGCCCACTAGGGGCTGGTTTATCTCTTCCCATAGCCCATGAGACCCCTTGGGGCGTGACATCCCTCCCGATGGTCCCCGGCACCCCTCCCGGCACTCCCGGTACACTACCGATGAGCCCGAAACTTTTCCGGTAATGCACGAAAACCTTCCGGTAACCAAATGAGGTCATCCTATATATCAATCTTCGTTTCCGGACCATTCCGGAAACCCTCGTGACGTCCGTGATCTCATCCGGGACTCCGAACAACATTCGGTAACCAACCATATAACTCAAATACGCATAAAACAACGTCGAACCTTAAGTGTGCAGACCCTGCGGGTTCGAGAACTATGTAGACATGACCCGAGAGACTCCTCGGTCAATATCCAACAGCGGGACCTGGATGCCCATATTGGATCCTACATATTCTACGAAGATCTTATCGTTTGAACCTCAATGCCAAGAATTCGTATAATCCCGTATGTCATTCCCTTTGTCCTTCGGTATGTTACTTGCCCGAGATTCGATCGTCAGTATCCGCATACCTATTTCAATCTCGTTTACCGGCAAGTCTCTTTACTCGTTCCGTAATACAAGATCCCGCAACTTACACTAAGTTACATTGCTTGCAAGGCTTGTGTGTGATGTTGTATTACCGAGTGGGCCCCGAGATACCTCTCCGTCACACGGAGTGACAAATCCCAGTCTTGATCCATACTAACTCAACTAACACCTTCGGAGATACCTGTAGAGCATCTTTATAGTCACCCAGTTACGTTGCGACGTTTGATACACACAAAGCATTCCTCCGGTGTCAGTGAGTTATATGATCTCATGGTCATAGGAATAAATACTTGACACGCAGAAAACGGTAGCAACAAAATGACACGATCAACATGCTACGTCTATTAGTTTGGGTCTAGTCCATCACATGATTCTCCTAATGATGTGATCCCGTTATCAAGTGACAACACTTGCCTATGGCCAGGAAACCTTGACCATCTTTGATCAACGAGCTAGTCAACTAGAGGCTTACTAGGGACAGTGTTTTGTCTATGTATCCACACAAGTATTGTGTTTCCAATCAATACAATTATAGCATGGATAATAAACGATTATCATGAACTAAGAAATATAATAATAACTAATTTATTATTGCCTCTAGGGCATATTTCCAACAGTTTGATACTCACAAGGCATTCCTCCGGTGCCAGTGAGTTATATGATCTCTTGGTCATAGGAATAAATACTTGACACGCAGAAAACAGTAGCAACAAAATGACACGATCAACATGCTACGTTTATTAGTTTGGGTCTAGTCCATCACATGATTCTCCTAATGATGTGATCTCGTTATCAAGTAACAACACTGGCCTATGGCCAGGAAACCTTGACCATGTTTGATCAACGAGCTAGTCAACTAGAGGCTTACTAGGGACAGTGTTTTGTCTATGTATCCACAGAAGTATTGTGTTTCCAATCAATACAATTATAGCATGGATGATAAACGATTATCGTGAACAAAGAAATGTAATAATAACTTATTTATTATTGCCTCTAGGGCATATTTCCAATAGTTACATACTTTATCGTTCATACTTAATAATCACCATGACAATTTCAGGCTGAGTTAGCATACAATCTTCATAGCGACGTGATGAACTATGAAAGACAACTGTCGTCTGGACCTCATCTGGTACCTACGTCTCAGCTCCAGCCATGGTTCATGCGCATGAAGCATAAGATATGAGATGTCTATAGAGCTATCACGTGCACCCGCACTTTGGATGTTGTTCAACACCACAAGTAGCAGCAGCCGCGTCCCTCCACGCGACGACATCATCCGCGTCCACGTCTAGAGCAACAGTTGTTGCACCATCCACCCCCTCGTGACCAGGCTAGCAGTTCGGCGTGGCAAAACCCACATCACCATGCTCCCTCGTCCAATTTCATGTTTCGGCCCCCACCACCACAACAAAGTCCCACGACGGGTTTCATTTTTCAACAACATCCAACTGCTATGTCTCTTCATATTTATTTCTTTTTATATTAACTGAGACTACATATTTATTCAGTATTAATGATCCCTCCTGCAGGATCCTATGCATATCAGGAGGCGCCTGCGTCTGGAACCGGGTGCGCGAGTGAACACAAAGAACCACTATCGCAGCAAAACATGTGGATGGACAAGTTTTTGACTCCTCCACCATGGCCCAGCCAGGATACACAATATGACCAGTGCGGGTTCGAGATTCCTCTTCGTAACATTAACCCCCCCCCCCCCAGGCGGGGCTCGAGTACACCTAACACACCCCCTGAGCGCCAATGCACACGTCGTCATTGACGCTTCTATCTATCAATAGAGACATGACTATCTAATTATGTATGAGACATATGTCTATTTTATGTATGAGACATATTCATGTTATATCTCAATGCTTAGTTAGCTTAGCGGGGATAACACTAATACTACAAACAAATGCATCCAACGTCGTGCTTAGATAGAACATAATGCCCCCAAAACATATGACATTACAAACAAATAATAGAAAATACATCTAACTTAAAATGTACGACTAAACTTACAAAATACAGCTGAACAACTATATGAAGGCATCATCGTCATCCCCCGTCGATGCAGAGCTCTTGCACTTCGACGATGAGGTACTCTTGGCCTTGGTACTCGGCATGAAGATATCGTCTTCGTCCTCGCTGTCGTCCATCCATAAAAAGGATGTTTTGCGCCCCTGTGTATGTGCCAGCCTTTCTTCTTCCATCTTACATTCAACCTAAGAAGTTCTTTCCATATCTCCTCAAAGGTCCTGGGAGGCCACCCACTCCTAGCTAATGCGTGAGCTAACTCATTCAGTAGGACGTCACTACCGATGAGTTCGTTCCATGAAACTATTCTATCGTCTATCTTAAAATTGTTGGCTAAACGCAGAAGACAACATGACATACCATCGATAAAACTACGATCAAAAGGATAATGAGACATCTTGATGCAACTACACTCGACTGCTTACCCACCGGAGTGTGGAGGGGGTTTTATAGGTGAAGAAGAGAAGAATAGGCAGGGACTCACAAGCGGAAAAATATGGCGAGAGATATCGGCGGGAACTAAGAAGTAGGAAATGATTGTGGGAAGTTAGAACCGGGAACTTATGGCGGAAAATTAGAAGCACGGGAAATTATGGCGGGAAGTCAACAACGATAAATTATGGCGGGATTTTTTTATAGAGGGGCTATTTTACTATTCTGGTCATAAAAAATACGTAGTTACGTAGAAAAAGAAGAGTGCATGCACCTATCAGCTTCGTCATGACCAATTAATACTAATTGGTCACCAGTAAGCCAATTAATACTATTTGGTCACGGCGAAGCCGATTAGTACTAATCGGTTAGCCGTAGCCGATTGGAGCCAGCATGCGAGGTCGAGTGGCCTATCGGCCTAGCCAAAGCCGAAATGCACTAATCGGCTATGGCGAGGCCGACGGGAGCCAGTCGACTTTAGTGAGGCCGATGGCGTGTTAGTTTTTTAACTTTTTGAACCTGTGTAATATTTTTTAAATTTATTAACAAAATGTATTATTTGAAAAAAATTAGCCATCTTCTCTGTACAATAGTTCATCTAGCTGATTCATTTTCTTTGTAATTCTAACCCGGTCCACATCATCATCTAGGACGTTTGCCCCGCTCCGCAACGTTGAATCGGACTTGTGGACATGAGTTTTTTTGTCTTGTTTTTCGAACACAGACTTGTCTACACGAATTGCGAAATAGTACATACATCTGCAGGCCGGCCCCACTTGCATGCCACCACATCCGGGCGCAAGGGCCCCGGTTCCGTCGCCCCCGCCGAGGAAGATAAGCTCCAGCCTGCGGACGCCGAGATTGCGACGACCACACTTTGGTGCTGCACGAGCCAGCCAACGCCGCCACAGCCTGAAGGAAGCCCTGTCGCCGCCGCTGCCACACGGGCTTTGTCCGACGGCGCATTCCGGCAGCAACAAAGGGGGGAGACGATGGAGAAGCGGCTGTCGCTGGTGGCTTGGGTCGCCGCCCGTGTAGTTCGTGCGGAGCAAAGGGGCCCCTCTTATGGGACGAATGTGGTATATTTTTGCTGGAGGTGTTGAACCTCTCTCGCGCTAAATAGGGTTTGCCACCTAAGCATCACCTCTTGTCTATACAATAGTTCATCTAGCTGATTTATTTTCTCTTTGGTTCCAACCCGGTTCACATTATCATCTACGACGTTTGCCCCGCTCTGCAACATTGAATCGGACTTGTCGACATGAGTTTTTTTGTCTTGTTTTTCGAACAAAGATTTGTCTACAGGAGTTGTGAAACAGCACATATATCTACCACGAACGAAGTAAAAAGCCCCTCATCAAAATCAAAAGAAAAAAAGCAACGAAGAAAAAAAAAACCGTAGCTGTCATGCACCGTAGGCCTCCTCCTTATCTGATAACTGCAGCGCCCTTATCTGAAACCGCAGCCCACACACTCACACGGGTCGCGTGGACGCGACCACGCCACCTGACCGGTGTGGCGCCGGAGTCGCGGAGGGAAGCCGAGAGCAACGTCCGGTGGGGGTGGGTGGGTCGATCGATCGACGCTGTCCCCGGCCGCCACATCGGCACCCCGCTTTGGACCCATCCCAAGCAAGCTCCCAACACATATTCCTGTCACCGAAGCCGCTAGCAAATCCGTTCCTCCGTTGCGCAAAAGACGCTGCGCTCCGAAAAGAATTCGCTGTCCGGCGAATAAACCGTATATCCATCCACAACCCACCACCTTTTCCTCTCCCAGGCCGGTTCCCGTCGCATTTATCCAGCACCGCCGTGTGTTCTGTGATCGCGGTTGCGCCGCCGTGTGGTCCAGCAAAAAAACCTCACTGTCGTCGCCAGCCACGACCACCACGGATGAACGAACGAGTCGTGTGATACGTGAAGGAGGTTTCACGGGCCAGCATATGGCCCGACGCGTGCAGGAAAGGCCAAATACGCAGTCCACGTCCATCCATCGTCGGAGGGAGCCCGGTCCGATGATCTGCAGCTCCTGTCCACAGTTTTCCGGGCGTAGCACAAACGCAAACGCAGCGGCCGGCCACACAAACCAGACCAACCATTCTTCGCCATCACCATTGCTCGGGTACGCGGCCATTATTATGGTTGAGGAAAAAAAAAACTAAAAGCGTGGGGATGAATGAATGATAGGGCACCAAACCCCCGTGCCTTTCGACCCAAGCAAGGTCGAAACGACCAGCCCGGAAATAACTTCGAAATTAACAATTTTTATCAAGTGATAAACACCAAAGAGGAGAAAAAAAAAAGGTGCGTGGAGGGCCAGATGGCCGGACATGCGCGATGGGATGGGATCGGAGCCCAGCAGCAGCAGGCCGCGGGAAAAAGCAGCAGCAGACGGATCTAGGTTTCCGTTAAGCCGTTCCGCTCATGACCTGTCTCGCTAATACAGTATTCCCTCACGGTGGCCGACAGCTGGGCCCCGGTCGCCGATCCCGAGGCTGACGCTTTCGGAGGATAAGCGTGGACGGCGAGGATCACCCCGCCCGCCACCCCCCCCAACAAAACAGCGAGCCACACTAAAAACGCACCGCGCACACGCAAGATTGGCCTTACCTGCATGCCATGTCGGCCCGGCGAAGCAATCGGTCCCACAGGCAGTGGGAGATGAGCTGGTTGTGAGTCGAGTGCACGTAGCGCTCCAGGCGCTAATAGCGCAACGAGACGCCGGGAATGGGTTAATACCCAGCCACCAGCGCAGCGCCTCTCGTCCAGTTCCCCCACCGCACGCCCGCGCCCACGCCCCCTCCCTCCTCGCGCCGCCGCCGCCGCCGCCGCCAAAACCCCAGGCCAGGGCGCTTGCTTCCCGCTCGGCGCGGCGAGGGGAGGTCGTCGTCGTCGCGCGCGCGATCCGGGAGGGCGAGAGGGGAGGCGGGCGACCGGACGAGGGAGATGGCTTCGGAGGACGTGGTGGGGAAGAGCAGGGGCGACACGGCCGTCAACACCATCGTCAACCTGGCCGAGGAGGCCAAGCTCGCGCGCGAGGGCGTCAAGGGCCCCGGCCACCAGGTCCTCACCATCTGCAAGTCCCTCTTCGCCGGAGGCGTAGCCGGTGGCCTGTGAGTCCCCCCTCCTCCACCCCTCTTCCCCCTCTCCTCTCTCCCCTTCCTCCCTCCCGGCGCTCGATTCGCTCCCCTCCGCGGCCTCTCTCGCAACAACGGGAGGCGACGCCCAGATTCGGCGCAATTTTCGCTGCGATTTCTGTGGTTAGATTGGTGTTTGGCCCGTGTCGGAATCGCGTGCCCCCCGCGGCAATTGAGGTTTCCAGGTGGACGCGATTAGTCTCGCGGTACGTGCGTGATCCGCCTGGCATCTGAGTCGATGCATGTTGTTAGGTGGGAGCGAGGGTGATCTATTCGGAACGCTTAAACCCTTGCCGCGCGCCGCTCAGATCTCGTTCGGTAGAGTTGTTGGTCTCGATTAAAATTCGCATCTGATTGATTAATTTCTTCTATGATCTATACCATTTCCCTGTGCACCCATGACCGCTTCGTGATCTGTAATACGTCAGGCAGATTCCGCTGTCGAGCATTTTGACTAATGCCAATTGTTTTGTTTGGATCAGTTTGCTGACGCTTAAACCCTAGTGATAGACCATGTGTCCGAAGTGAAAAACACTGGATGGGGTTATATTAGCATTTCTCATAATCCTGTTACCGTCAATTCATTGTCAGATTTGCATGTTGCTGGTTTTCATTGTTATTAAGCTGCTATCTCTAATATTCTGCACAATGAGTTCCTTTAATTGGGGCTGGACATTTTATATCCAAGTTTAGTGTATCAAGTTGCTAAACCCCCCAAATAAGTCTGATTCACCAGGCTTTATGATCTGGATCTTAATTACTGGTGCATTCTTTATTTGAGGTGTCAATTATTGGTGCATTCTTTATTGGCACCTTCTTAAGTATGTGGTTCCTCATGATGTCATGAAATCCCATTATCTAAAGCTGAGCATCTAAGTGCCTACTTGATGTAGTACTATATATTTGGTTGGTACAGGACTATTGCTAGTTGATCTTGCCTTCCTTGGTTGGGACTCTAGCTATCAAACGTTGTTATAGTTTGCTGGAGTCAAAGCTGGCTTTGCCTTTTGCTTTGCTTTTTAGCCACTTGGAAACATTGCATACTTGAAAACAAGTAGCTAAACTACACCCCCTCCAACACCCACAGAAAGTGTTAACCACGGGCTCTAAGAATCTCGATTTAATGTTGGTTACTGGTTCATTCTTAATTGGATGTCTATTTGTAAGTATCTGATTCTCCATGATGTCATGATCTTTTTTATTAGTAAATGGTAAAGCCAAGCCCCCGATTGCCTATCTGTGGTTTGTTGATGTAGTGCTTTAGTATTTTTGTTGGGTACAAGAGTATGGCGAGTTGATCTTGTCTTCCTTGTTTAGTACTCTAGCTATAGAATGTTGTTATAGTTCGCTGAAGTCAAAGCTAGAATTCTTCTTCTTCTGTTGCTGTGCTGGCCATTAAGAACATTACAAACATACTTGAAACACGAATGGAAGGTTACAAGATATATAAGTGATTTGTTATAGTTCACTGAAGTCAACGCTGGAATTATTCTTCTTCTGCTGCTGTGCTGTCCATTAAGAACATTGCATACTTGAAACACACATGAAAGGTTACAAGATATTTAAGTGATTATGTTATGCATAATTATTTGATCTTTAAAATAATACTTTCTGATTACTGCATCTCATTGATATGGTAGGTGTGTATGCTTATGTGTTTTGTTTATTTTGTTGTTTTGCACAGATCGAGGACTGCTGTTGCTCCGCTTGAGCGATTGAAGATCCTGCTTCAGGTGTAGATCATGATTTTGCTTTTATCTCATGACATGTTATTGTTCATGCCAATTGAATGATCAATTGTTGGATTTGTCTTTGCCTAAGTTGTTCTGTTTACCATGTAGTAAGACATCAGCATGACTATATTAATAGCAATATTATATTTTTTTGATTATTTCAGAAGTTTCTTTTATTATTGATATCAGCTAACATTGATGTGATGCAATACCCATATCCACCATATTAATGTGTTCGATATGATCTGTCCGTTATAATTCAAGCCATGTTTTGTCTTATGGCTAGTTATTAACATTTGTTGCAATCATAGAACCATGTCTAATTTGTGGTGGCCACTCAAACCAAACCTTTTTCAGTGTACTAATTGCTCACGTTTTCAGTTCTGAATCACCATGAGGAAATAATGCTAATAGTAGTTGGGTCACACTTGTTACCGGATCCCAATACTTCTGTTACTAAAATTGACAAGACAATGTTTCGTTAAATTAGTTGCGTTGGACCTTTTCTTATATTACCTTCTTTGCAGGTTCAAAATCCTCACAGTATCAAGTACAATGGCACCGTTCAAGGGCTTAAGTATATATGGAGAACCGAAGGCCTTCGTGGACTGTTTAAAGGCAATGGAACCAACTGTGCAAGGATTGTCCCAAATTCTGCTGTGAAATTCTTCAGCTATGAGCAAGCATCAAGGTGGGTTCTTGGTTGCAATTACTCTTGCCTTACATAACCACTTGCGTTCCACCACCTAGTTATTTGTAGTTTGCAATTTGCAGAACTTATCTCTGTTGCACGATGAGACAGTTTTGACCTGAAATTGGTTAGGAGCATTTCTTTATTACCATGTATTGACATGTTCTTGTTTTCATGTAAGCTCTATTTGATATGTTATTTCCTTCTGTACCATTTTTACAGGGGTATTTTGTATCTTTACCGGCAACAGACTGGGGATGGTATGCCATTTTCCCTTATCCTTACTATGTAGATTAGTTTTCCTGAGTTCGGCATCTTTGTTCCTTTAGAAGTGAAAGCATGATTCATGTTATGCCACACATGATTCTAGTGTTTGGTCATGTCTATAGTGCAGCTGTACTTGCTCTGCTATTTTGTGGAAATAATCAAAAAAGAAATTTAATTGGTGTACTCAGATGCTCCACCTCATATAATTGACGGCCTGTCTATCAGGAACTAGGAGTCATGAAATTGTTTAGGTTCTTATTATTTAATCTAATCTTACAGGCACTTCATTGAATCTGAATCCAGTCACTATATTGTCTTTGTTGCTTAAAAATAATAATTAATGCGATGCAGGAAATGGAAGTGTCATTTCTGCATGAATTGGGTGTCCTAGTAGTGTTTATTTTATCATAACATCCGTTTCTTGACCTTTATGTCATTTAAGCCTTAGTCACATGTTGCTTTAATCCATCTTCGGTCTCTGCTCGATACCTTAAGCATTATAAAGGTTGCTGCTCACCAAATTGGATGTGAAATTGTATTCTTATTAATTTATAATCCATAGGTTAATGTGGAACAAAAAAGTCCCCAGGTTGAATACCCTTGTGTTCGTGGTTACATATAGTTCAAGACCTCTGTCATACATATCAGACTTATTTTGCTCAACCACTTAAAGAATTCATGTTTGACTGTCTTCTCATACATTTTTGTTTTAGGAATTGTTGTAATACATATAGATATAAATATAAATTGCTGGAAGTCCTGTGGATTTAACACTTGGTCACATGTTAATTATTGTGAACAGAGAATGCTCAGCTTAGTCCAATCTTGCGCCTTGGAGCTGGAGCCACAGCTGGTATCATAGCCATGTCTGCTACTTATCCCATGGATATGGTTAGGGGTAGGATTACTGTTCAGGTACCGTCTAGATTTCATTGCTTTCTGTCACCATTCCATAGTTGAATTGTTGTCATACATATAGATATTAACTTTGAACGTCAATAGTTGAATGTAAGTTATTACATGCTTAAATCTCATTCCATATGCTATATTAATGGAGAATAATGTCACTTCTGCAGACAGAGAAGTCTCCCTACCAGTACCGTGGTATGTTTCATGCATTGGGCACAGTGTACCGTGAAGAAGGCTTCCGTGCTTTATACAGAGGCTGGCTTCCATCAGTGATTGGAGTTGTAGGTTCCTCTTACCTAGTACTGTAATCTATTTGTGTGACGTGTCTTGCTGATGGGCGCTTACCTCTCAATGCTTTGTTTTCTGCTTCTTGCAGGTTCCTTATGTTGGCCTTAACTTTGCTGTGTACGAGTCTCTGAAGGACTGGCTCCTCCAGTCAAATGCATTCGATCTTGCAAAGGACAATGAGCTGCACGTAGTAACAAGGCTTGGATGCGGAGCTGTGGCTGGAACCATAGGGCAGACTGTGGCATACCCTCTTGATGTTGTCAGGAGAAGGATGCAGATGGTCGGCTGGAGTCATGCTGCTTCTATTGTTACTGGAGAAGGCAAAGAGGCACTCCAGTACAATGGTATGGTTGATGCATTCAGGAAAACTGTTCGCCACGAAGGTTTTGGTGCTCTGTACAAGGGTCTTGTTCCCAACTCAGTGAAGGTAATGCTTCTGATGGAAAATAGAAATGTCTAAGCTTCCCAGATCTCAGTACTGTATAATAATAGTTCTCTGATCCACTGCCTCTGTATTGCGACTCTTCAGGTGGTGCCTTCTATCGCCATCGCGTTCGTCACGTACGAGGCCGTGAAGGATGTTCTAGGAGTAGAGATGAGGATAGACTGAAGAATCGGACCTAGCGCTGTCCGTGTCATCAACTTCTATTTTTGTAGGTGTTTGAGTTCCCTTTTTTTGTTAGGCAGGGCGAGTAGAAGGACAATAGGACCGAGGCTCCATTCAGCATAAGGCCCTCTCAGCCCATGTCGATATATCCTACTACTGGTTCCGGAACCCTAATTGCTGCCGCACTCTCGCTTCGGAAAGTAATAAGTTGGCTGTAAAGCATTAAAGCATTTGCCTGACTCATAAAGTCTTATTCAGTGAGGAACCTTGTATTGAGATTGAAACATAAGCTGCATGCTGTGTGCTGCTGCTAATAGTTGATTTTCACCATTCTCTTCTTTTCTGCGCTCTTTGCTGCATCTTTGTTGTGACTGGCATTTCTCATTTGCTGAGTGCTGATGTATTGATATGTGCTTAAAGGGAAACTCTTGACATCACTGTTGCTATGTCTAAACATGCATTTGCATTTCCTAGTCTATTTGTTTGCAATTGGTGACATAAGACCCATTTGTTTACAAGCAGCCACTGATTTAATCAGTTGTTTCCATATGTATGACTGATCAAATGCCACATGACTGAATTTATTTATGTAAAATCTGCTTCTGGCTAAGATGCGTGGTCGCTCTCTACTGAGCATCTTGATCTGGGTATCTAGCCTAGTTCGGAGTCTGAAGCGTGACCCCCTGGCACGCGCCGCCGGGAGGATTGTGGGATCACGGCGGCCTGCAGCTGCCCGTCTGACATTATCCTCGGAGTCCGTCGGAGGGCTCCGACCTGCTGCGGCACCGCCTGCCGGACCACCCCCATCGACCTCGACTTCTGCGGCGACCCTGCATACAGACGCACGCACGTCGTTATCATCATCCTCAACCGCGAGCTCCAAAGTGGTGGAGCGCAGCTACAGACACTTGCCTGCTTTGGCGGCGGCGACCCTGCCAGCCGGCTTGCGCGGCGATGATGACATCGACGGCGCCAACCTGCCGCTTCCGCTGCCGCTGCCGCTGCTCTTGGACGACAGCGATCGCGACCACGTCTTGGCGCGCGGGCTCGACGTCGGGGCCGCTTCGACGACGACGTCCGGCACCATCGCAACGCTGTGCACGCTCTCGTCGCCGCACAGCGAGTTGGCCTCGCTGCCGGAGTCGGAGCCCCTGCCGATGTGCAGGATCGCCGCCTTGCCCCTCTCCCTCTCCATCACCCTGTAGGCGTACATCTCGAACGGCACGTCGGCCACGCGCGGTGCCGCCGCGTCCCCCTGCCGCTTCTGCCACGCCGGGAGCTTCCTCAGCAGCAGCGCCTCGATGTCCAGGTAGTCCACCGGCGGCGTCGGCGTCGGCGTCGGCGGTGGCACTGGCGTCGACGCCTCGCCCTGGCCGCCCTGCTGCTCCGGGTTCAGGACGAGGAACCGCTTGACGTACCGGAGGACGCGGCAGATGGAGCTGAACGGCGGCCGCTGCGCCGGGTCGCCGTGCCAGCAGCGCCTGGTGAGGCCGGTCAGGTACTTGGGCGCTTGGAACGGGAACAGTGGCCTCTCGCCGGCGCGGATGTTCTTGCTCATGTTGTCACCCTGCAGGTGGTTGTCCTCGAACGGGATCTTGCCGGTGAGCAGCTCGAAGCAGATCATGCCGAAGCTGTACACGTCGGCCTTCTCCGTGCGCCTCGCCGCCTCCTGCCCCGGGCCGTCGTTCTCCAGCACCTCCGGCGCGTACCAGATGCAGGGGTTGATGCTGACATTGCCACTGGCATTGGCGTTTGCGTTTGCACCGGCGCCGGCGGCGTGCTGCGAGGCCTTCCGGCCGGGGCTGGTCACGGCGGCTGCGGGGTCGCCGGCGAACCCGGCGACCTTTACGACCAGGTACGCGTCGGGGGCGCCGCCCCGCGTCTTGACGAGCACGTTGGACGGGTTGAGCTCGCCGTGGTAGATCTTCCTGGAGTGGAGGTGCTCCATGCCGCGCGCGATCTGCAGCATGGCGTCGACGACGACGACGAGCGGGAGCTGCGCGCGCGGCCGCTTGGCGCTGCCGCTCGCTTCCTTGAAGAAGCACCCGAGGTCCTTGCTCATGATCTGGTCCATGACGAGGTACGCCTCCCGCTTGTCCTCGTCGAGCAAGCAGTACCGGCAGTGCGCCACGTTCGGGTGCGCCACCGACGTGAGCAGCGCCACCTCGGCGCCCACCGCGGCGTCGTCGGCGTCCACCCCGACGTAGTGCTTCACGGCGAAGGCCTCCCCCATCCACTGCACCTCCTTCAGGCTGCCGCCCAGGCGCCGCCGCATGTGGAAGTCGCCGAGGAGGAGCGCGGACGCAGGGTGCGGCTCCCCGCGCGGCGCGGCCAGGAGGTCGGCCAGCCGGTGCTCCTGCCGCGACAAGGGCTTGGATCTCATTTCGTCGAGCAGCTGCGAGAGGAGCCACCTGTCCTCCGCCCACGCCGTGTCCATCCTCGCGGCGAGCTCCTGCGTGGCCAGGTACGCCCTGCCCACCCTGCTTCGCCGGAACAGCGCCGGATCGAGCAGGTCCTTGTCGTAGTCCCGGGCGAAGAGCACCCGTCGCCGCGCGAGCTCGTCGGGGTTGAGCGCCGCGGTTGCCTCGGCGACGACCTCGACGGCCTCGAGCACGACGGCAACGCACCAGAGGAGGCTGTGGATGTGCAGCTCGACGCAGTCGACGCCGTGGGTGAGCGCGGCCGCGCGCGCCCACCAGCTCCCGCCGCCACCGCCACCGCCACCGGTGTGCAGGTCCCCGAAGCAGAGGCGGATGTAATGCTCGGCGTCGCGGACGGCGCGGAAGAGCTCGCGGAGCGGGGACTCGAGGGGCTTCCACCTGCCGGCGAGGCGGTCGTCGAAGCGGAGGCAGGCGCGCACCTCGGCGGCGACGGCGTCGAAGGCCAGCTCGCAGGCGTCGGCCAGGAGGCGGCATTGGCGCGGGTTGACGCGGAGCTCGTGGTGGAAGGTCATGAGGGCGGCGATGCCGCCGAGGGCCTCGCCCACCTGCCGGAGCTGCTCCATGGACGGATCCTTAATTTGGGGCCTCGCTCGTCTCGTACGAACGAGAAGAAAGATGGGTGAGGCTGGTGGACGGATACGAATGCAGCCATGCATGCATGCATTCCTTGTTTTTTCTCTCTCTCCCGCGCGGTGATAAAAATATATCATATTACATCACCTTACTTATGTTTTTATCAAGTACTCCTCCGTTCCTAAATATAAGTCCTTTAAACGATTTTACTAAAGGACTACATACAGAATAAAATAAGTGAATCTACACTCTAAAGTATGTCTATATACATCCGTATGTAGTCCTTTAGTGGAATATCTAAAAAGACTTATATTATGAAACGAAGGGAGTATAAAACGTCTTTGCAGTTTTTTTTAGTTTAGCAGTATGTATATAACTCGGCTGATTTTTTTGTGCGTGGCAGTCGATTGTGTGTATTGATCTTTCTTTATGATTCATGCTGTTATTTTTTTCCAACCCTTATTAAATCTTAGTCAACTAAGATTTACAGTCGATATGATTATCTATAAGATCTTACATTGAGATCTGTATTTTTTGTCTCTACATGTTATGTCGTTTCATTTAGATTTCAGACCGCAAACTGACCTCTAATTGAATCCTCTAATTGAATGATTAAAGAAACAATGATATCTTTAATCCATCACGCAAATCTTTTTCGATTTGTTACCTTAGTATTCTAGTCAGTCGATTCCTTACGAGAGCCACCAAGCCACCCTCTTCCTTTCTGTTTTCATTTTAGTCAATCGCTTCCTTACAAGAGCGATCAAGCCATCCTCTTTTTATTTTCATAGGACAATGGCCATGCGCTGCAACGGGTATACATATTTCAGTGACGCAACACCAATCATATCTATCGCATATTATTAAGATCCTCATGCACATCAGACAATATTATTTATTTTTTTACCATTAAATCATCCATCTTCTTCCTTCATATCCGGTTCTCAACTCCTCCCTCCCCCCCCCCCCCCCCCCCACCCCCTTTTTCTTACAATGTGCTTGTTTTAGCAAGGTCTGCTTGTGATTTTTCACCTCATCACGGTAAACAGCCTCCCATGTCATGTAGTCAAAGAACTAGTACTAAAATATTGGTTTAAACCAAACAAACATAGTGTACATAGCAACATTTTCCTAGCATCATAAACATAGTAGTATTAGTTGTCACTCAATTTCTCTGAGTAACAAACTATAAAGGAGTACCAAAAATAAACTAAGCCCTAATAACATAAAAACACAGGGATCATACCATTGAGTAATAAACGTAGTGAACTTTTCCATCTTTTGTTGGAAATGCTTTTATCTCTGGGAAACATTTTTGGTCATACTTGTGATAGGAAAGAAACATCAGACTAGATGCTCCCCGTTTATTTCACACCATCCCACGGTCGCTGAAAAAACCTTGTTTAAACCACCCGATTACCACGCGCCCACCCTCCCATAATTCTGGTTCGGCACCTTCATCCCCAAATATCTTCTTTTCTCGTTCCTCTCCGTTCCTTACCTCACCGACAAATCTCCATCCCGCCGTGCTACCCTTAGTTCTCTTCTTCATCGCAGCTTGACCTTGGTCACCGTCAAGCTCACCATTCCAGCCCTGATTTTAGCGCACTGCACGGCCGGCCGACCACCTATTTCCTCTATTTGCAGATCCTGGACGACCAATTACGTATGTACGTGTGTGATATGTTTATTTCTCTTACAATTCACGTATGTTCTAGTGGCCCAGAGTAAATTATTTCCTTGAGATCTATATGTAGGATGGTGGATTGGTAGCAAAGATAGCATCTCACGATCGATCTGTGACCAACCAATCCTGGACTGTTAGAGGTGCTTCTTATGTACATATCTGTTGGGCTCACATCTATAATTCTCGATTTAGCAAAAATGTAGGTTTCATTGTTTTTCCAAATTTATAGTCAGTTTTAAGCTTTGAGTGTATCTCATATATGCACCAAATTATTTCTTCTTGTCAACCATGCTTGCTACCTTTATTTTCTGATTGCAAAATTTGTTTGGGAATGAATTATTTTGCTTCAACTGCTACTAATGTCGGCAATTACTATTGTCAATTTCTAGTTTCTATTTTTTATGCTTTCAGTGGGCATGACTTATGTTGAGATCGAATGAAATTGATGCTTCGAGACATCCATGCTTCCTAATCTGATATACGTTTCTCCAGTTCAGATAGTCTACCGCAATATAACCATGATTTGAAATATTTATTCTTAAGCATCCAATGTTTCGGTACATGTATTTTGAACATTCTTTCTAGTACTACTTGTTGCCTCCCATTTCCAATTGTTATGCATCATTCGTAAACTGTTTATGCTTCAAAGATGCTTAACGGTCTTTCAGTTATCCATGCTTCGTAAGCATCATATATGTGCTTCGACGAAGTTCTAGTTTGTTTGCATCGATGGAAGAAATTAGTCTTTATTAGATCACAAAATGATTGATTCACATCTACACACCGTACATGTTGATATTGCTAGTTTCTAGTTACAATATTCTATGCTTCTTCTAGGTATGAGGTTTGTTGATAAAACAAATAATGGATGCTTCCTAATGTCCATGCTTCCTAACTTTACTATATGTTTTATTGAGCCGAGCTAGTTTACAACAATAGAACATGCTTCTACTTTCTATATACTTTTTCTTACATTACCAAGAGCATTGTTTGCATTTAAAATATTTGGTGATGTATGCTTCAAGCAGTTGGGGCCGGCAGAGACATACATGGAAACGACCGATGCATGCACCTAGAAGTGTGATGATACATGGACCTTCCCTACAATGAAGACAACCATACGCAAAAAGAAGCAAGTCTACAATCTATAGGAAACATATGATATTAACTTAGAAGTGGTGTACGTTTTATTGGAGACTTGGAAGAAAATAATGTTGTATCATGACTTGAACTTTAGTATATGAACGAATGAAGCAGGAAACAAACTTCCGTTCTGTTGGAGAAAAAAATGTTTTTACCATGAAAACACTTGCATTTGATGGAAGCAAAAAAAAAGCATTCAGAAGCAAATTTTTCCTTGTGTTGGAAACAAATACTTAGATGATTTTTTCACATGGAAGCGTGCTTTGACACAATTTTGTGTTGCATCAAAACAATATGAGATTGCGATAGCAGCAAATTATCTCATCGATCGAAGCAAAATTTTGTTGCACGGAAAACAAGATAAAATCTTACACATGATACATTTTTAATTAGATAAAAGAAAATTTGTAGTGCACTAGCAGCAAATTTTAATAGTATTTAGATAAAATGGTGAATAATTTTCCCCAGTAAGCCGGTATACAAAGCATCATCCATTGTGTATGAATCAACTTAATCCATAGTAAACCTCAAAAATGTGTTGACAACACATAATTTTACTGCATTGGAAACTACCAATTCATTTATCTTTAATCAAATTTCTGTCTCACAAAAATGGAAGAAAATTATTATAGCCACGGAAACAGAGTTCGCTGCGATGGAAGAAAAACCAATATTACATTTCAAATAAATTCTTCTTCCTTCTCTAAAAAAATCTCCTACTCAGTTATTCCATGTTGCAAAGAAAAATAAAATAACATGAGAAGGATGTATATGGACGGAGAACGACGTGCATGGTGGATCACACGTGATTGACGGAAGCAGTGTTATAGGAAGCAACAATTAAGGAGATCCATGCATCATGCATGTAAGGTAAGAAGCCATGCCGATGGATGCGGGAAGAATTATGATGGGGCAATCAATTAACGAAGCGAATTAACTTACCGGAAGCCAACTACTACATCGGACGTTCATCATGCATTTGATCGGACGGCTTACCACTCGTCTGATTAAAGCAAAAAATTTGTAGTCTGATGACTAGTGGTGCCCTTTATCTTTCCTACTTCTGAATATTTGACTTGATGGTGAGTTCACTCCTCTTGCACATGGGACCTACTGCAGCAGCAGTTGAAATAAAAAAAATTGTCCAATGAGCACTGGCGGAGCTTGGTACAAATTGCCGGGGGGGGGGGGGGTTAATGCAAAAATATGTGTATTTTAGGGTGTAAATTGCTAAAAAAAATCGCATGTAAGCCCTCCGTTAAAAAAAATTCTCCAGCTCTGCCAGTGCCAATGAGACTCCAACCCAGCATGTCTCCTACTCCTTGCCATCTAAAAAAATGTGGCAGCAGAACACCCAATCAAACTGACCAAGATGCCACTGTGCACCACCTAATAAATAAAACAATGCTATTGTTCACATAATGCACAATGCTTGGTCTGCAAGCCCCATGCGTGCATGCCCTAGGTTGTTCTTGTATCTTCATCATGTTCTTGATATTTCTCTCGTTCTCCAAATCCTTCTCCTATTAATGTTTTTTTATATATAACTCTGCCGACATGTCTGCTCCCTGCTGTAGGAGTGTCGCTTCTGCCCGCAACTAGTAGTTCATGCGCCATTCCTCGTGGCCGGAGCTGCCCACTTGACCATTGGCCATCAGGACATTTCCTACTCGTAACCACATCACACCTAACTGATAATCGATTCAAGTTATATTTTTTTTCCATAGTAAAGGACAACCGAGTTATGTTTTTTTTTTCATGGTTCCGTAAAAAAGTACGGGCACTACGCTAGTATGCTTTTTAAAGTCTAGAATGTCTCCTGAGTGTACGTAGAGTCTTAATAACCACTTATAGGGGTATAGTATATTTACTCGAAAGCTCTTTAAGATCTTTTAGAAGAATCGATATGCTTGAGAAAAAAGAATCTATATGTTGCTCGATAGAAAGGGCCGTTCTATAAAAAATAAGCCACCTGATCCTCCGGTCGTATAAGGACGCTTTTGGTTGCCTGCATTAGGCCCAGCCAGGCCCGCGCGAGATGAAAATGGGTTGTTTGGTAGCCTGCATTCACTGTTTGGCCCGCATAACACGAACCTCAAAGCACCTCTGAGCCAGGCCCGCTGGGAACGACCGAATCGACTGTTTTTTTGTGAGCTAGGTTCGAGCGATGCAGGGGAGGGGAACGCCGCGCCGCCCCGCGCAGGGGAGGGAGATGGCGGGAGCGATGGTGCATCTATGAAAAAGCGGCGAGATGAATTGGAGTCATCGCCCGCCGATTCGGTCGCCCTATATATCGAGGGTGACCGCGGCGGCAAAACTCCCGCCACCATTTCCCCCTCTCGAGAGTTTTCCTCCGGCACGGATCCAGTTCGACGACGAGGTAAGCGACGCAACAACTCTGGCGACCGGTTGACTGTAGCGATGGGTCCTCCTCCTCCTCTCCGATGTGCCATGCACCTCCTCCTCTTCGACGTGCCATGCGCCTCCTCCCCGATCGTTTCGATGGCATTTGTAAGTTCAATCATCACCTCCTCTCTACTAGTTCTAGCTAGATCCGTCCATGTGGTAGGGTTAGGTCGTCCGATTTGTTTGTCTATGATGTTGTAGTAGCTAGCTGTGATGGATTTGGAGCATGCCGGGGTTGTTTCCATGTGGGCAAGTGTTGGTAGCTAGTGGTCATGGATGGTTTGCTGGTAGTGTGCAAGTGTTGAACAAGATTACCCATATATGTCCAAGATTAGTGCTCTGTTCTACTGTGTTGATGTGTGGTATGCTTTGATGGATTTGGTAGTGTTGTCTTGAACTAGATCATCCATGTGTGCACTTGTTACTGCTAGTTGTACTATCCATGTGTACTGTCTTGTGGTGTTCATGACGTTACGTTTGTAGCACATGACCACACAAACGCAAGAGATTAGTGAGGCCCTCGTGCTATCCGAGAGCCAGTTCCTGCCGTCCTACGTCGAGGACTCCTAGCCTCCTATGGAACAAATGCCTCTTGATTCAGAGGTTTTCTAGGAACAGATGCCGCTGGCTGGGCTCGCCGATGCCCGAGTATCCAAACACCCAGGAGTCAGACACCATCAACGTTGATGCTCATGAAACTGATGGTGAGCACGTTCCTGTGCTTGATAGGAAGAGGAAGAGGGAAAGTTTCGTGGACGAGGAGCTCATCGTCTTCAGCAGCATGACTGAGGTAGTGAAGGAGGTGGCCACCGCCATCAAGGAGAGCAAGAGTGTGGACATCCACTCTCAGCTCTACGGCACCGTCATGGAGCAGATAGGCTTCAGCCCAGAGGCTATGATGGTGTCTTGCTATTCCACAAACAACAACGCCAGAAATTGACACGTTGACAGAGGCTGGGCTTGCGTTGGTTTTTCCCTTGAAGAGGAAAGGGTGATGCAGCACAGGAGCAGTAAGTATTTCCCTCAGTTTGAGAACCACGTATTGATCCAGAAGGAGGGTCTCGTCAAGTCCAAAGTACCTGCGCAAACACAAACAAGCTTGCACCCAATGCTTCAAAGGGGTTGTCAATCCCTTCAAGATTGTTTGCAAAGTGAGATATGAAGGCGGAAAGTGCAACGAAGCAAAAAGTGTAAGGCTGAAAATATGGTGTGGAGTAGACCCCGGGTGCCATAGTGTTCACTAGAGGCTTCTCTCAAAATAGCAAGTGTTACGGCGGGTGAACAAATTACTGTCGAGCAATTGACAGAACCGCGCAAAGTCATGACGATATCTAAGGCAATGATCATACATATAGGCATCATGTCCGAGACAAGTAGACCGACACTTTCTGCATCTACTACTATTACTCCACACATCTATCGCTATCGAGCATGCATCTAGTGTATTGAGTTCATGACGAACAGAGTAATGCTTTAAGCAAGATGACATGATGTAGAGGGATAATCTCAAACCAATGATGAAACCCCCATCTTTTTACCCTTGATGGCAACAACATGATGCGTGCCTCGCTACCCCTTCTGTCACTGGGTGAGATCACCGCACGGTATGAACCCAAAACCAAGCACTTCTTCCATTGCAAGAATCATAGATCTAGTTGGCCAGACAAAATTCACAACTCGAAGAGAATTACAAGGATATGAAATCATGCATAAGAGAGATCAGAAGAAACTCAAATAAGATTCATAGATAATCTGATCATAAATCCACAATTCATCGAATCTCGACAAACACACCGCAAAAGAAGATTACATCGGATAGATCTCCATGAAGATCATGGAGAACTTTGTATTGAAGATCCAAGAGAGAGAAGAAGCCATCTAGTTACTAACTATGGACCCGTAGGTCTATGGTGAACTACTCACACATCATTGGAGAGGTCATGGTGTTGATGAAGAAGCCCTCCGTATCCGAATCCCCCCTCCGGCAGGGCACCAGAACGTGCCCCAGATGGGATCTTGCGGAGACAGAAGCTTGCGTCGGCGGAAAAGTACTTTCGATGATCCCCTGAGGCTCCCCTGCCTTGGCTCCCAAGCTTCCCGATCTTCTTCCGTTCCAGGGGATTTTCTTCCGTTTGGACTCCATTTGAAAATCTCCTCTGAAAGGGGTCAAAAACATGGAAAAACAGGAACTGGCACTTGGCACTGAGTTAATAAGTTAGTCCCAAAAAATATATAAAAGGCATACAAAACATCCAAAGTTTGACAAGATAATAGCATGAAACCATTAAAAATTATTGATACGTTGGAGACGTATCATGTCTCTCAGCCACGTGCTGGACAACAAAGCCCAGGGCGTTAGGTTTGTTGCCATGGGACCAACCCACAGAGTGCTCTGGCTGAGGACCTGGCTGGACAAGCACTACCACCAGTGCTGCTTCTGTTGGTGGTGATGGCGTGCATGATCCTCGACGGCGATGGTCAAAAGGATGACGATGATGATGATGACGTATATTTTGTGTAGTTAGGGCTTAAAAACAATCTTATGCTCTGTATATTTTGGTGAGGTGGTATATACTAACCCCTCATGGTGATCCTCACGGTGATCACGAACCTGCGTTGGTAGGAATACACCCTCTTTTGGATGTGGTGGTAGGATGACACCAAAGTAGTGTAGCTTGAACTTGCTATGATCATGCATGCTTACTAATGCTCTTCTGCTCCACTGCTTGCTGCTCGAGTTCTTCATTGCTTGCTGTATGTGTGTTGCAATGCTTGTTGCTTGAACTTATTGCTCTTGTGCGTGGGCAAGTGGTATGTGGTGTTCGAAGGTAGAGTTCCAGGGGTTTACAGTCCATGGGAAGCTTGCAGCAAAAAAAGTTTCAGGGTACGACAACATCAACCACAGAGGAGGGTTTAAGACTAGGCAGGCGGCGGAAGATGCTTACTCCTAGTATGTGCAAGAGCATTCATGCAACATGGTTGCGGTTGGCAAGGTGGATCGACCATTAGTGATGAAGAACTTCATCATCTTCGTCCAGTTCATCGTCATAACTGTGTTGTGGCGTTGGTGTTCTCGATGTGATGTGTGTAAGGTGTAGTGGTATTGGTAAGCTCACCAAGTATGATACAAGGTGAGCACAAGTCTATGCTTGTATGTAACCAAACAACATGCACTCGTGTGACCACATACGATGCAAGCAACCAAATGCGGTGCATAGATGCGTCGCTACGATATAGGGAGAGGACATGTAGGCAACTAATCAACATGGAGATGTTGGTTTTTTGCATGCATATGCTCAAGCAGGCCCAACTGGGACAAGTATGCAAATGGACAAAAAACGATGCACGCAACCAAACACGCCCTAAAAGATTTTCGTCCGCGTCCACGGTCCACCTCACCAAGGCTGGCCACCGCCCACTGTTACTCAACCACACAAATTGTTGCATGCTTTGTTGACCGGAGATCGACGGTGAAGAGAATTAATATAGCATGGACTTGTGGAATTCAGGACACCGCGACAGAAGTTGAAATAGCCGATGTCGTTGCACCAAAACCACGGGAGGCATTCCTCTTCTAGTGGATGGCAATGGGAGTAGTTGTGCTTCTTCTGGCTGACCATCTGCTAGTCTCTACCGGCTGCAAGCCCGCCTCAACCATGAGGGATACTAATATTGTTCTGTTTTTCTTTTGATCTCCCAGTAACGAGAAGCCACAAGTGGCATAACATCAAGATCATGGCTGTTGTACTCGGTGTTGTGTGCTTCACCATCGCTGCCGTCTTTCTTCTCGTTCGTACGATGAAGAGGAGAAGAACTATGAGTTTCAACAGCCTCACCATCAGCGATGGCTGCGTGGGCTACAAGTATAGGGACCTGCAGGCCCTGACTGTCAGCGATGCGGAGATGGACAAGCTTTCTGACGAGGGATGCGGTGTGTATTCACTACCGTAGGCAGATTTCACCACCGATCTGGATCAGCGCTTCAGGGATCATGGTGAGAGCCTCTCAGAAGCAGTAGACAAGCTCATGTAGGCCAACACAGCCACGCTCAATGGGTTGTTGATAACTCGTGTCGACAGGGTGCAGGAGGAGCTTATCGTCGAGCTTGAGGCCATCCGTGGCGACTAGCAGAGGGAACCGCGAGGGCGTGGAGAAGCTTCAGCTTCTCGTCTTGTTGGGGGTGGCCGCAACTCTGCCGCTGATACGTCCATTTTGCATCATGCTTTCATGTTGATATTTATTGCTTTATGGGCTGTTATATTACTTTGTAGTACCATATTTATGCCTTTTCTCTCTTATTTTGCAAGGTTTATTTGAAGAGGGAGAATTCAGGCAGCTGGAATTCTGGACTGGAAAAAGGACCAAATCTTAGTCCACTATTCTGCACATCTCCAAATGCCCTAAAAAGTTACGTGGAATTTTTTGGGATTATATAAAAAATACCGGGCTAAAGAATTACCAGAGGGGGGCTACCAGGGCGCCACAAGCCCTGATCCCGCCACCCCCCTGGTGGCGGATGGCAAGCTTGTGGGCTCCCTGACGGCCCACTAGCGCCCCTCTTTTGCTATATGAAGGGTTTCGTTCCAGAAAAAAAAAAAATCAATCGGGAGCTTTTTCGTGGTTTCGCCGCTGCCACGAGGCAGAACTTGAGCAGATCCAATCTAGAGCTCCGGCAGGACGATCCTGCCGGGGAAACTTCCCTCTCGGAGGGGGAAATCGGCGCCATCGTCATCACCAACACTCCCCTCGTCAGAGGGGAGGCATCTTCATCAACATCTTCATCAGCACCATCTCCTCTCCAATCCCTAGTTCATCTCTTGTAACCAATCTCTATCTCACGACTCCGATTGGTACTTGTAAGGTTACTAGTAGTGTTGATTACTCTTTGTAGTTGATGCTAGTTGGATTACTTGGTGGAAGAGTTTATGTTCAGATCCTTGATCCTATTCATTACACCTCTGATCATGATTATGATTATGCTTTGTGAGTAGTTACTTTTGTTCCCGAGGACATGGGATAAGTCATGCTGATAATAGTCATGGGAATTTGATATTCGTTCGGTATTTTGATATGCTGTATGTTGTCTTTTCCTCTAGTGGTGTTATGTGAACGCCGATTACATAACACTTCACCATATTTGGGCCTAGAGGAAGGCATTGGGGAGTAGTAAGTAGATGATGGGTTGCTGGAGTGAAAAGCTTAAACCCCAGTCTATGCGTTGCTTCATAAGGGGCTGATTTGGATCCACTAGTTTAATGCTATGGTTAGACGTTGTCTTAATTCTTCTTTCGTAGCTGCGGATGCTTGCGAGAGGGGTTAATCATACGTGGGATGCTTGTCCAAGTAAGGGCAATACCCAAGTGCCGGTCCACACACATATCAAACTATCAAAGTAACGGACGCGAATCATATGAACATGATGAAACTAGCATGACAGAAATTCCCGTGTGTCCTCGGGAGCGTTTTTCCTCCTGTAATACTTTTTTCAGGCTTGTCCCTTGCTACAAAAGGGATTGGGACACTTTCTGCACCGTTGCTACTACTTGTTACTTGTTACTTTTCGCTTGCTACGTTTCACCTCACTACACCATCACTTGTTACCGCTACTTTCAGTGCTTGCAGTTATTACCTTGCTGAAAACCGTTTATCAGAGCCTTCTGCTCCTCGTTGGGTTCGACACTCTTACTTATCGAAAGGATTACGATTGATCCCCTATACTTGTGGGTCATGAAGACTCTTTTCTGGCGCCGTTGCCGGGGAGTGAAGCGCCTTTGGTAAGTGGAAATTGGTAAGGAAACATTTATTTACTGTGCTGAAATTTATTGTCACTTGTCACTATGGAAACTGTTCCTTTGAGGAGTTTGTTCGGGGTATCTTCACCACGAACGGAAGCACGAGGAGTTGTTCCTCAACCTGAGGTACCTACTGAAAATATCTTTTATGAAATTCCTTCGGGTATGCTTGAGAAACTGCTGGCTAATCCTTTCATAGGAGATGGATCTTCACATCCAAATTTGCATCTGATCTATGTAGATGCAGTTTGTGGTTTATTTAAGCTTGTAGGTTTGCCCGAGGATGAGGTAAAGAAGAAAGTATTTCCTTTATCTTTGAAGGATAAGGCGTTGACATGGTATAGGCTATGTGATGATACTGGATCATGGGGCTACAATCGGTTGAAATTGGAATTTCATCAAAAGTTTGATCCTATGCATTTAGTACATCATGATCAGAACTTTATTTATAACTTTTGGCCTCGTGATAGGGAAAGCATAACTCAAGCTTGGGGGAGGCTTAAACCAATGCTATATTCATGCCCCAATCATGAGTTGTCGAGAGAAATTATCACTCAAAACTTTTATGCTCGGCTTTCTCATGAAGATCGTACCATGCTTGACACTTCTTGTACCGGTTATTTTATGAAGAAGGATATTGATCACAAGTGGAATTTATTGGAAAGAATCAAACGCAACTCTGAAGATTGGGAGCTGGAGGAAGGTAAGGAGTCAGGTATGAATTTCCAGTTTGATTGCGTTAAATCTTTTGTTGAGACAAACACTTTTAGAGATTTTAGCGCTAAGTATGGACTTGACTCTAAGATAGTAGCTTCTCTATGTGAATCTTTTGCTGCTCATGTTGATCTTCCCAAAGAGAAGTGGTTTAAATATCATCCTCTTGTAGAAAGCAACATAGCCAAAACCAATCTAGTTGAGGAGAAAGTCATTGCTTTTAGTGATCGTGTTGTTCCTTGTGCTTACACTGAGAAACCACCATACCCTGCTAGGATAAAGGATTATTCTAAAGCTCCAACTGTGATACGTAGGGGTTACATTAGACCACTTGCACCCCCTGAGGAAATTAGAGTTGAACCTAGTGTTGCTATTATCAAATATCTCTTAGCCGAAGACGTAGACGGGCATGTTATAAAATTCTGTGAGGACTCCGCTAGAATTGCTAAACCTCACGCGAAGGACAAATACAGACCTGTAATTGGCCTGCCCGTTGTTTTTGTCAAGATAGGAGATCACTATTACCATGGTTTATGTGATATGTGAGCTAGTGTTAGTGCAATACCCCGTTCTCTATATGATGAAATCAAAGATGAGATTGCACCTGCTGAGTTAGAACCCATTGATGTCACTATTACGCTAGCTAATAGATACACTATCTGCCCTCTGGGAATTGTGAGAGACGTAGAAGTCTTGTGTGGTAAGACGAAGTATCCTACTGATTTCTTCGTCCTTGGTACTGCACAAGATAGCTTTTGTCCCATCATATTTGGTAGACCCTTTCTCAACACTGTCAATGCTCACATTGATTGCATTAAGGAGACTGTCACAGTTAGTTTCGAGGGTGTGTCTCATGAATTTAACTTCTCCAAGTTTGGAAGACAACCCCATGAAAAAGAGTCATATGGAAAGGATGAAATCATTGCTCTTGCCTCTATTGCCGTACCTCCTACGGATCCTTTAGAGCAATATCTGCTTGAGCATGAAAATGATATGCATATGGAGGAGAGAGATGAGATGGATAAAATTGTCTTAGAACAATATCCTATTCTCAAGAATAATTTGCGTGTTGAACTGCTTGGGGATCCTCCCCCACCAAAGGGTGATCCTGTGTTCGAGCTTAAACAGTTGCCTGATACTCTTAAGTATGCCTATCTTGATGAGAAGGATATATATCCTGTTATTATTAGTGCTCTCCTCTCAGAGCACGAAGAGAAAAAGTTACTAAAAACTCCGAGGAAGCACCGTGCTGCTATTGGATATACTCTTGATGATCTTAAGGGTATTAGTCCTACTCTATGCCAGCACAAGATTAAAACTGATCCTGACTTCAAACCAGTTGCTGATCATCAAAGGAGATTGAATCCTAAGATGAAAGAGGTCGCTAGAAAAGAAATATTAAAGCTTCTGGAAGCAAGAATCATTTATCCTGTTGCTCATAGTGATTGGGTAAGTCCAGTACATTGCGTACCTAAGAAGGGAGGTATCACCGTCGTTCCTAATGATAAGGATGAACTAATCCCACAAAGGATTATTACTGGCTATAGGATGGTTATAGACTTCCGGAAACTGAACAAGGCAACCAGGAAAGATCATTATCCTTTGCCGTTTATCGACCAAATGCTAGAAAGGCTATCAAAACACACACACTTCTGCTTTCTAGACGGTTATTCAGGTTTCTCGAAAATACCTGTTGCACAATCTGATCAGGAGAAAACCACTTTCACCTGCCCCTTCGGTACCTTTGCCTATAGACGTATGCCTTTTGGCTTATGCAATACACCCGCCACCTTTCAAAGATGTATGATGGCTATATTCTCTGACTTTTGTGAAAAGATTGTCGAGGTTTTCATGGATGACTTCTCCGTTTACGGGTCTTCCTTTGATGATTGCCTTAGCAACCTTGATCGAGTCTTACAGAGATGCGAAGATACCAACCTCGTATTGAATTGGGAGAAGTGCCACTTTATGGTTAATGAAGGTATCGTCTTAGGACACAAAATTTTGAAAGAGGCATTGAAGTTGATAAGGCTAAGGTTGATGCAATTGAGAAAATGCCTTGCCCCACAGATATCAGAGGTATACGAAGTTTCCTAGGTCATGCTGGTTTCTATAGAAGGTTCATTAAGGACTTCTCTAAGATTTCTTGGCCTCTTACCAACCTCTTGCAGAAGGATGTTCCTTTTGTTTTTGATGAGGATTGTGAGGAAGCTTTCGAAATACTTAAGAAGGCTTTGATAACTGCTACTGCAACAAAAGACCTTCCAACGGCGCCAGATATAGGTGTGTTGACGGCACCCGGAATCCTTCTGCTACGGCTACGCCTTAAGGGACTTCCTAGGTAAATATGCAAAGGATTTCCCCCGTGGCCTTGGAGCCTTGCGTTGGTGTTCCCTCGAAGCATAAAGGGTGATGTAGCACGCGGTGGTAAGTATTTCCCTCAGTTTGAGAACCAAGGTATCGATCCAGCGAAGGAGTATCACAAGAGCCTGCACAAACACAAAAAGCTTGCTCCCAACGCTATGTAGGGGTTGTCAATCCCTTATAGATTGTTCGCCAAGTGAGAATTGAAAGCAATAAAGTAACAAAGCAAAGTAAAAGCGAAAGTGGAAACGATAGATGTGAATAGACCCCGGCGGCCGTAGTGTTTACTAGTGGCTTCTCTCATGAAAGCAAGTAGACGGTGGGTGAACAAATTACTGTCGAGCAATTGATAGAACCGCGCAAAGTCGTGACGATATCTATGGCAATGATTATATCTATAGGCATCACGTCCAAAACAAGTAGACTGATACTTTCTGCATCTACTACTCTTACTCCACACGTCGACCGCTATCCAGCATGCATCTAGTGTATTAAGCCCAAAAGAACAGAGTAACGCCTTAAGCAAGATGACATGATGTAGATGGACAATCTCATATCTACGACAGAGCCCACCTTGTTACCCTTGATGGAAACTACATGATGTGTGCCTTGCTGCCCCTACTGTCACTGGGAAAGGTCACCACACGGTAAGAACCCAAAACCAAGCACTTCTCCCATTGCAAGAATCATAGATCTAGTTGGCCAAACAAAACCCAAGACTGGGAGAGACTTACAAGGATATCAAATCATGCATATAAGAAATCAGCAAAGACTCAAATATATATCATAGATAATCTGATCACAAATCCACAATTCATCGGATCTCGACAAACACACCGCCAAAGAAGATTACATCGGATAGATCTCCATGAAGATCATGGAGAACTTTGTATTGAAGATCCAAGAGAGAGAAGAAGCCATCTAGCTACTAACTTCGGACCCGTAGGTCTGAAGTGAACTACTCACGAGTCATTGGAGGGGCGATGATGATGATGAAGAAGCCCTCCAACTCCAAAGTCCCCTCCGGCAGGGCACCGGGAAGGGTCTCCAGATGAGATCTCGCGGAAACGGAAGCTTGCGGCGGCGGAAAAGTATTTTCGTGGATCCCTTGATTTTTTTTTTTCTGATTTTTAGGGAATATATAGGAGCAAGATCTAGGTTAGGGGGGTGCCAGGGAGGCCACAAGCCTGCCCACTGCCGCCCCCCTGGTGGCAGAGTGGGGGCTCGTGGGCTCCCTGTAGCCCTCCTGGCTTGGCCCACAAGCCCCCTGATCTTCTTTCGTTCGGGAAAAAAACATTTCGGGGATTTTATTCCGTTTGGACTCCGTTCCAAAATCAGATCTGAAAAGAGCCAAAAACACAGAAAAAACAAGAACTGTCACTTGGCACTGAATTAATAAGTTAGTCCCCAAAAAGATATAAAAGGTACATAAAACATCCAAAGATGACAAGATAACAACATGAAACCATCAAAAATTATAGATACGTTTGAGACGTATCAAGCATCCCCAAGCTTAACTCCTGCTCGTCCTCGAGTAGGGAAGTGATAAAGAATGAATTTTTGATGCTTTCATGCTACCTAGCATAGATGCCCTTTGTAACTCCTCTTATGTGACGTGAATGTTTAGATCCATTAGATTCAAAACAATAATTTGCTATTGACGTGGAAACAATAATAATTCAAGCAAACTAGCAAGGTAATCATGAAGTTTCAAAATAACAAGGCCAAAAGAAAGTTATCCCTACAAAAGCATATAGTCTGGCTATGCTCTATCATCATTGCACAACGAATTTAAATCATGCACAACCCCGGTATTGTCCAAGTAATTGTTTCACACATTTACTTTCTCAAACCTTTTCAACTCTCACGCAATACATGAGCGTGAGCCATGGTTTTAGCACTATAGATGGTGTGGAGCGTGGTGGAAGTTGCAAGACAAAATAGGAGAAGATGGTCACATTAACTAGGCATATCAATGAGGTGTGGAGATGCTCATCAATAGATATCAATGTGAATGAGTAGGGATTTCCATACAAATGATGCACTAGAGCTAAGAGTATGTGAAAGCTCTTAAAGAAAACTAGTGGGTGTGCATCCAACTTGCTTGCTCACGAAGACCTAAGGCAATTTTGAGGAAGCCTATAATTGAAATATACAAGCCAAGTTATATAATGAAAATTTCCCACTAGCTATATGGTGGTGACAAAACGAGAGGCTCTCAATCATGAAGATCATGGTGCTCAATAAGCACAAGTGTGGAAGGGTGGTAGCATTGTCCCTTCTCTCTTTTTCTCTCATTTATTTTTTATTTTTTGGTGGGCTCTTTGGCCTTTTTTTTTATTTTGGTGGGCTTCTTTGGCCTCTTTTATTTCCTCACATGGGACAATGCTCCATTAATGATGATCATCACACTTTCAACTCAAAACTTAGAGCAATGATGACTCTATATGGAATGCCTTCGGTAGTGTACCATGACAATGATCTAGCATGGCATAAACATTAATGGAAACATCATGCTAGCTATCTTACGATCATGCAATGGTAATGTAGACGTGGTGGCACATGTCATGGTGGTAGTTGCATGACAATATATCTCGGAATGACTTTGAAAAAGCCATAGTAGGTAGGTATGGTGGCTGTTTTGAGGGAGGCTAATGGTGGGTTTTGTGCACCGGCGAAAGTTGCACGGCACTAAGAAGATAGTGATGGTGGAAGGTGAAAGTGCATCTAAACCATGGACTCAACATTAGTCATGAAGAACTCATATACTTGTTGCAAAAGTTTTATTAGTAATCGAAACAAAGCATTCAACGCATACTCCTAGGGGAAGGGTTGGTAGGTATAAACCATCGCGCGATCCCGACCACCACGCAAAGGATGACAACCAATAGACTAATCATGCTCAGATTTCATCACATAGCGGTTCACCATATGTGCATGCTACGGGAATCACTAACTTCAACACAAGTGTTTCTAGATCCACAACACCTTATTAGCATAACTTCAATATTACCATAACCACAACTCAAAACTAATTGAGATGAATCAAACTTCTCTAACTATTCAATGCACATGAAGGTGGAAGTTTTCGTATCCCTTTGGATAACTACCCCTTTTGAGACTACTTTCAAAGCATAGATAAACTACCAAGCCATGCACCGTTGTGCTCGAAAATATATAAGTGAAGCACATAGAGCAAAAGTATCTAGCTCGAAAGATATAAGTGAAGCACATGTGAGCTGAATTGTCTACCAAAAGATATAACTGAAGCTCGGCAAAATCACGGTGAGTGCATGTCTCTATCTCTAGGTGTGCAGAAAGGATGATTGTGACACAACAAAAATAAAAGACTCCTACGATACAAGACGCTCCAAGAAAAAACACATAACATGTGGTGAATAAAAATATAGCCCCAAGTAACGTTACCGATGGATTGAAGACGAGAGAGGGGATGCCTTCCCGGGGCATCCCCAAGCTTAGGCTTTTACGGCATCCTTGAATCTCTTGGGGTGCCTTTGGCATCCCCAAGCTTGAGCTCTTGCCACTCTTTATCTCTTTGTCCATAAGAACTTCACCCAAAACTTGAAAACTTCACAACACGAAACTTAAACAGAAACTCGTGATAACATTAGTATGAGAAAGCAAACCACCACTTCCTTAGGTACTGTAACAAACTTAAATTCTACTTATGCTGATGTTGGGTTACTGTATTTTCAATCTTCCATGGCTAATACCCCCCGATACTATCCATAGTTTCATCAAAATAAGCAACCAACACAACAAAAACAGAACCTGTTAGCAGCAGACCAGTCTGTAGCAATCTGTATATTTCGTATACTTCTGGTACTTCAAAAATTCTGAAATATTACGACAGTCTGAAGAATTTGCATAGAAATCAGCAGCAAAAATAATCAACTCAAAAGCTATTACATAAAAAAAAGAAAATTCTTTTCGTGAGCAGAAAGTTTCTGTCTTTTCCAGCATGACCAAACGATCATCCCCAAGACTAATCATAACGGTTTTGCTTGGCACAAACGCAAAAAAAAACACAAAAAACACAATCATAACAGAATTATGAGAGCGTGGAAAACACAAAACAGAAAGAAAAAGGATAGATTCATTGGGTTGTCTCCCAACAAGCGCTTTTGTTTAACGCCCTTAGCTAGGCATTGAATGATGCTCTCTCAAAAGACAAGAATTGAATCACAACGAGAGCATCATAAAGCATGTGAAAATCACATCTAAGTCTAACATACTTCCTATGCATAGGAATTTTATAGGAAAACAGATTGTCAAGACAACCAATAGTTGCCATATGCAAGGAAGAAGAAAAAGACAAGAGCAATCTCAATATTACGAGAGGTGATTTGGTAACATGAAGGTTTCTACCACAATATTTTCCTCTCTCATAGCAATTACATGTGGGATCATATTCAAATTCAACAATATAGCTATCCCATAGGATATTCTTTTCATGATCCACATGCATGCAAAGTTGACGCTCTTCAAAAATAGTGGGATTATCATCAACTAAAGTCATGACTTCTCCAATCCCACTTTCAATATTGTTACAAATATCATATTCATCATGAGGTTTGAACAAATTTTCAAGATCATAAGAAAGATCATCACCCCGATCATGATTATTGCAACAAGTAGTGGACATAGCAAAACTAGCATCCCCAAGCTTAGGGTTTTGCATATTTTTAGCATGATTGTCACTAATAGGATTTATAGTGAAACCATTGCAATCATGCTTTTCATTCAAGGAGCCCTCGTGAATCACTTCGTAAGTTTCTTCATCACGATTTTCAGATTCACGCAACTCAAGCAAAACTCCATAGAGAAAGTCAAGTGCACTCAACTCACTAGCAATTCGTTCCACATAAGTGGGTCTCTTAAAGAGATTAGCTAGTGGATGAGGATCCATATCACTAAATTTTCAGCAAGCGAAGATGCAAGCATATTGAAGGCACATGGCACACAAGCGAACAGAAAGCAAGCGAGAGAAAAGGGCGAACGAAAAAGACAAAAGGCAAAAGAAAACAACAAATGTGAAGTGGGGAGAGGAAAACGAGAGGCGACTGGCAAAAAAGTAAATGCAGGAGATGAGTCTATGAGACCTACTTGGATAGATCTCTCCTTCCCCGGCAACGGCGCCAGAAATACTTCTGCTACTGCAACAAAAGACCTCCCAACGGCGCCAGAAATAGGTGTGTTGACGGCACTAGGAATCCTTCTGCTATGGCTACGCCTTAAGGGACTTCCTAGGCAAATATGCAAAGGATTTCCCCCGTGGCCTTGGAGCCTTGCGTTGGTGTTCCCTCGAAGCGGAAAGGGTGATGTAGCACAGCGGTGGTAAGTATTTCCCTCAGTTTGAGAACCAAGGTATCAATCCAGTGAAGGAGTATCACAAGATCCTGCACAAACACAAAAAGCTTGCTCCCAACACTATGAAGGGGTTGTCAGTCCCTTATAGATTGTTCGCCAAGTGAGACCTGAAAGCAACAAAGTAACAAAGCAAAGTAAAAGCGAAAGTGGAAACGATAGATGTGAATAGACCCGGGGGCCGTAGTGTTTACTAGTGGCTTCTCTCATGAAAGCAAGTAGACGGTGGGTGAACAAATTACTGTTGAGCAATTGATAGAACCGCGCAAAGTCGTGACGATATCTATGGCAATGATCATATCTATAGGCATCACGTCCAAAACCAGTAGACCGATACTTTCTGCATCTACTACTATTACTCCACACGTCGACCGCTATCCAGCATGCATCTAGTGTATTAAGTCCAAAAGAACAGAGTAACGCCTTAAGCAAGATGACATGATGTAGATGGACAATCTCATATCTACGACAGAGCCCACCTTGTTACCCTTGATGGCAACTACACAATGTGTGCCTTGCTGCCCCTACTGTCACTGGGAAAGGTCACCACACAGTAAGAACCCAAGAACAAGCACTTCTCCCATTGCAAGAATCATAGATCTAGTTGGCCAAACAAAACCCAAGACTCGGAGAGACTTACAAGGATATCAAATCATGCATATAAGAAATCAGCAAAGACTCAAATATATATCATAGATAATCTGATCACAAATCCACAATTCATCGAATCTCGACAAACACACCGCCAAAGAAGATTACATCGGATAGATTTCCATGAAGATCATGGAGAACTTTGTATTGAAGATCCAAGAGAGAGAAGAAGCCATCTAGCTACTAACTACAGACCCGTAGGTCTGAAGTGAACTACTCACGAGTCATTGGAGGGGCGATGATGATGATGAAGAAGCCCTCCAACTCGAAAGTCCCCTTCAGCAAGACACCGGGAAGGGTCTCCAGATGAGATCTCGCGGAAACGGAAGCTTGCGGCGGTGGAAAAGTATTTTCGTGGATCCCTTGATTTTTTCTTCTGTTTTTTAGGGAATATATAGGCGCAAGATCTAGGTCAGGGGGGGCGCCCGGGAGGCCACAAGCCTGCCCAGCACCGCCCCCTGGTGGCGGAGTGGGGGCTTGTGGGCTCCCTGTAGCCCTCCTGGCTTGGCCCACAAGCCCCCTGATCTTCTTTTGTTCGGGAAAAAATCATTTCGGAGATTTTATTCCGTTTGGACTCCGTTCCAAAATCAGATCTGAAAAGAGCCAAAAACACAGAAAAAACAGGAACTGTCACTTGGCACTGAATTAATAAGTTAGTCCCAAAAAAGATATAAAAGGTACATAAAACATCCAAAGATGACAAGATAACAGCATGAAACCATCAAAAATTATAGATACGTTTGACGCGTATCAATAACCGCACCTATTGTTCAACCACCTGACTGGAACTTGCCCTTTGAAATCATGTGCGATGCTAGTGATTATGCTGTTGGTGTTGTTCTAGGACAAATAGTTGACAAGAAGTTGAATGTTATTCACTACGCTAGTAAAACTCTAGACATTGCCCAAAGAAACTATGCCACTACGGAGAATGAATTTTTAGCAGTCGTGTTTACATGTGAAAAGTTCAGATCTTATATAGTTGACTCCAAAGTCACTATTCACTCTGATCATGCTGCTATTAAGTACCTTATGGAGAAGAAGGACGCTAAGCCTAGGCTGATCAGATGGGTTCTCCTGCTACAGGAATTTGATTTGCACGTCGTTGACCGAAAGGGTGCTGATAACCCTGTAGCAGATAACTTGTCTAGGCTAGAGAATGTCCTTGATGACGCACGGCCTATTGATGGTAGCTTTCGTGATGAGCAATAATTAAATGTCATCCGCACTTCACATAGTGCATCGTGGTATGTTGATTACGCAAACTATCGTAGCCAAATACATACCACCCAGTTTCACCTATCAGCAAAAGAAGAAATTCTTCTTTGATTTGAGACACTACTTTTGGGATGATCCTCACCTTTATAAGGAAGGAGTAGATGGTGTTATTAGACATTGTGTGCCTGAACATGAACAGGGACAGATCTTGCAGAAGTGTCATTCCGAAGCCTACGGAGGACACCACGCTGGAGATAGAAGTGCCCATAAGGTATTGCAATCAGGTTTCTATTGACCCACTCTCTTCAAGGATGCCCGTAAGTTTGTCTTGTCTTGTGACGAATGCCAAATAATAGGGAATATTAGTAAGCGTCAGGAAATGCCTATGAACTATTCACTTGTGATTGAACCATTTGATGTCTTGGGCTTTGATTATATGGGACCTTTCCCGAGTTCCAATGGGTACACTCACATCTTAGTTGCTGTGGATTACGTTACTAAGTGGGTAGAAGCTATCCCCACTAAAAATGCTGATCACCACACCTCTATTAAGATGCTTAAAGAAGTCATTTTCCCAAGATTTGGAGTCCCTAGATATTTGATGACTGATGGCGGTTCACACTTCATTCATGGTGTTTTCCGCAATATGCTCGCTAAGTATGATGTCAACCATAGAGTTGCATCTCCTTATCATCCTCAGTCTAGTGTTCAAGTGGAGTTGAGTAATAGGGAGATCAAATTGATCCTACAAAAGATCGTCAATAGATCTCGAAAGAATTGGTCTAGCAAACTTGACGATGCACTATGGGCTTATAGGACTGCCTATAAGAATCCCATGGGCATGTCGCCGTATAAAATGGTGTACGGTAAGGCATGTCATTTACCTCTTGAGCTGGAACACAAAGCTTATTGGGCAATCAAAGAGCTCAACTCGATTTCAAACTTGCCGGTGAGAAGCGGTTGTTTGATATCAGCTCATTAGATGAATGGAGGGCCCAGGCATATGAGAATGCCAAGTTGTTCAAGGAAAAGGTTAAGAGATGGCACGACAAACGAATACAGAAACGAGAGTTCAATGTAGGTGATTATGTCCTGCTATACAATTCTCGTTTAAGATTCTTCGCAGGCAAGCTTCTCTCTAAATGGGAAGGTCCTTACATTATGGAGGAAGTATATCGTTCCGGTGCCATCAAAATCAATAACACGGAAGGAAATTTTCCTAGAGTGGTAAATGGGCAAAGAATCAAGCATTACATCTCTGGTACTCCCATAAATGTTGAGACCAATATCATCAATGTCATAAGTCCAGAGGAGTACATAAGGGATGTTTATCAGCCGATTTCAGACCGTGAAAACGAAGAGGTGTCTGTTTCGGTAAGAAATTGGACTCCGATGCTTTTCCAATAGGAAATTTCCTCTGTTTTGGAATTTTTGGAAAATTAGAAAAATAAAAAGCAGTCCGAGAGCGCACGAGGCGGCCACAAGCTTGGCCACCGCCACCCCTGGTGGCGGAGAGAGGGCTTGTGGGCACCTCGTGTGCCTCCCGGACTCCGTTTTCTTGCGGAGCACTCCTTCTGGTCCAGAAAAAATCAATATATATATTCGCCCGAAGGTTTTGATCTCTGTATCGCGCAGTTTTCCTTTGTTTTCGTTTCTAGCCTGTTGTTTGCCGAGGATCTAGGTCAAGATGTCTTCTCAGGATTCAGAGGGGGAGAGCTATGCGGCTATCTACCTTTCTAATCCCAAGGTCTACGGAGACTTGGAACCATATGGCTGGACCACTGACGAGGAAGAGGACTATGAGCCCAAGGGGAAGGAACAAACGAGTTCCGATGAAGAGGAGGCCCCTCTACCTCAACCTGGACGCACTCGTGTGGAGTTCAGGAAGTCAAGCCTCCCTGACCATAGGAAGAAGCCTAAGACCTTGTTTATCCCTTCTCGTTTCTTGCAGGAGAGTAAGCAGGAACTTTTCCATAGAGTGTTGAAACTTGAGGAGGAAAATGACGATCTAAGGGAGCAAAACTTTTGGCTCAAGTGGAAATTAGACAAGCACAAGACTGCTTCAACAACTCCACCACCATCACCACCAAAGGAAGACAACTAAGCATTGGTATGGGCAATCCCCTTGGCTTCTGCCAAGCTTGGGGGAGTTGCCCTGGTATCGTATCACCTTTATATCTTTTGTTTTTACCTTTGTTTTAGTTCTTTCCTTTTCAGTTTTTATTTCTTCTCTTAGAGGAATAAGTCTCTAGTGTTTAGTTTTGAGTCTTTTGCCTTGTGTCTCCCCCGATGTATTGGAGCTTACGAGCTATATAATAAAGAGTATCTTAGTCAAGGGCTTTGCTTTATGCCATGATCAAAAGTATGAAAAGAGCGATAGCATGAAAGATCATGAGACGATCTTATGGAAAGTGATAACTTCACATATGACACGTATGATGATTGAAACTTGTTGAGAATAAATCAACATAAACCTCAGTCATTGTTGCAATTAATAAGAAGTAATAAGGAAAGAGAGGTTCACATATAAATATATCATCTTAGACACCTTTTACAATTGTGAGCACTCACCAAACTATTACATGCCTAGGAGTAGATGTTGGACAAGGAATACAACATAATGAATTGTGTTTGCTTGGTTCCAAACAATGTTATATGATTAGAGATCCCTTAGCATGTGACGATTGCTTCCACCTCATATTAGCCAAAACTCCCGCACCAAGTAGAGATACTACTTGTGCATCCATAAACCTCCAACCCAGTTTTGCCATGAGAGTCCACCATACCTACCTATGGATTGAATAAGATCCTTCAAGTAAGTTATCATCGGCGCCAACAATAAAAATTGCTCTCTAATATGTATGATCTATTAGTGTGTGGAAAATAAGCTTTGTACGAACCTGTGATGAGGAAGACATAAAAGCGACAGACTGCATAATAAAGTTCTTTATCACAGGAGGCAATATAAAGTGACATTCCTCCGCACTAAGAGGACACACATTCAAACCTCAAAAGCGCATGACAACCTCTGCTTCCCTCTGTGAAGGGCCTATCTTGTACCTTTACTTTTTGCCCTTGTAAGAGTCATGGTGATCTTCACCAATTCCCTATTTTTGCCTTTGTCTTGGCTACAGTCACATGCTTGGGAAAGATCTATATTCATATATCAACTTGGAGTTGAGTACTTATGCTTTATTATTGTTGACTTTACCCTTGAGGTAAATAGTTGGGAGGCAAAACTATAAGCACCTATCTTCCTCTGTGTCTAGCTGAAACTTTGACACCATGAGTACCACATGAGTTGTAACAATTGTGGAAAACAAAAGAGATGATTGAGTATGTGGATTTGCCTTACAAGCTCTTACTTGACTCTTTCTGAGGTTGTGGTAAATTGCAATTGCTTCAATGACTTTGGACTGTTGTTGGTTACTTCTCGGTAAGGTTTTTGCTTCATGCTTTGCTTTGTGAAGGAATTGTCACTTTCCCATAAGAATCTTTATGACGTATTGCTGTCCTATGTGTGATCATGATGCCTTCATGTCTGTATAATGTTTTATCGACACCTTCGTCCCTCAACATGTGGACATGTTTATGGAACTTGGTTTTCGCTTGAGGACAAGCGAGGTCTAAGCTTGGGGGAGTTGATACGTCCATTTTGCATCATGCTTTCATGTTGATATTTATTGCTTTATGGGTTGTTATATTACTTTGTGGTACCATATTTATGCCTTTTCTCTCTTATTTTGCAAGGTTTATTCGAAGAGGGATAATTCAGGCAACTGGAATTCTGGACTGGAAAAGGAGCAAATCTTAGTCCACTATTCTGCACATCTCCAAATGCCCTGAAAAGTTATGTGGAATTTTTTGGGATTATATAAAAAATACTGGGCTAAAGAAGTACCAGAGGGGGGCTACTAGGGCGCCACAAGCCCTGCCACTGCCACCCCGTGGTGGCGAATGGCAAGCTTGTGGGCTCCCTGACGGCCCACTAGCGTCCCTCTTTTGCTGTATGAAGGGTTTCATTCCAGAAAAAAAATCAATCGGGAGCTTTTTTGTGGTTTCGCCGCCGCCACGAGGCGGAACTTGAGCAGATCCAATCTAGAGCTCCCGCAGGACGATCCTGCCGAGGAAACTTCCTTCCCGGAGGGGGAAATCGTCGCCATCGTCATCACCAACACTCCTCTCGTCGGAGGGGAGGCATCTTCATCAGTACCATCTCCTCTCCAATCCCTAGTTCATCTCTTGTAAACAATCACTACTTGGATCAGAGAATTTGCCATCTGCTGCTTCTTTGCCGTCTGCTGGCTGATGGCAAAGACACTCTTTGCCATCAGCTACCCAAAACCAGACGGCAAAGAGTAGGCTGATGGGAAACATCCTCTTTGCCATAAGTGTACTCTTTGCCGTCTGCCAGCTGACGGCAAAGAACATGCAGGCAGTCGGCAAAGAACCCACCCCACACCGCCCTCTAACCCATAACGGTCCAACACTTTGCCGTCAACCTATTACCACTTTGCCGTCGGGGGCAGACGGCAAAGAGGCAACTAGACCTAATGTCGTCAACCCCCACCCCACCCCCTCTCTCTCCCCCATAACGGTTCACCACAGCCCCCTTCTCTCTCCCCGCGCCGCCGCTGGAGCTCGCCCCCTCCTCCTCCCCGTGACGTGCCGCCGGAGCTTGCCCTTCTCCCCGTGACCCGCCGCCAGAGCTCGCCCCCTCCTCCTCCCTGCGACCCCTCCTCCACCACCGTGCCCCTGCTCCACCACCGCCCCTCCTCTCCGTGCCCTGCTCCACCATCGCCCTGGTGCCCTCCTCCCCGCGACCCCCTCTCATCCACCATTGCGCCACCCCTCGCCCTGGTTCCCTCTCCTCCCCGCGACCCCCTCCTCCACCAGCTCCAGCCAGGTCACCCACCGCCCCGACCGTCACCACCCCGGCTGCCCACTACTAACCAAGGTGATTTTTTCTTTTTTTTTGCTAATTAATAGATTTAGTGGTATATATAGTTTAGTTGGTAGGTTAGTTAATTAGTAGATTTAGTGGTAGTTTAGTTAGTTGGTAGATTATCTTTAGTTAGTTGGTAGTTTAGTTAGTTAGTAGATTTAGTTAGTTAATTAGTAGATTTAGTAGGTAGTTTAGTGGTAGATTTTGTTTTGTTAATTAGTGATAGCTAGATTCTTTTTTAGTTACTTAGTGGTAGATTATGTTTTTGTTATTTTTTGCTGTTTAGTGTTGTATAGGTTTAGCGATAGGTTTAGTTAGCTTGGTTAGTTAGGTTAGTTAGTTAGTTAGCTTAATAGAAAGAAGAGGAAGAAGTAGAAGAAGAGGAGGAGGAGAAGAGTAGAGGAGGAGGAGGAGACCTGGCCGGATTGGACCGAGTTGCCGAGATGGTGATCAAGAGCTTTTGGGTAAATTATCCTTTTAGAGAATCTAAAATTAACAATATAGCTAATTATTATACTAATCGGTGTTTTCACGTTTGATTGCAGACCTTCTATAGGTGTGAGGATGGATATGAGGAGGAGGCGGCCAGGGTTCTCGAGGCCGAGTGTAGGCGGTTACTACAGAAATTACGTCACGAAGCTTGGCCGTAGGCTATTCGAGATTACTACACCACGCGTGGTATTAAGAAGCAGAAGAAGGATTGCCGCTGAAATTTTCTGAAGAAGGAGCAATACATGAAGGTAATTACCTATTCTTAAGTCCTTCTACGTAGTTTTCTTGATTTCATTCATAGGCGTAGCGCTCAAAATTCTTTCTAATAACTTACAGGTGCCCCCGAGATGGTGTGCGGATAAGATGGATTGTTGGGAGGCGTTGGTTGATGAGTGGTGCATAGGCAGCTGGCGAGCCGTCCACGAGAATGCGAAGGATCGGTGTAGCCAAATGGTTGGTGTGCCACACCATCAAGGCAGTGCCAACTTACTTCAGTTCGGACGAAACTGGGTATGTGATTTGCTTCATGATTCATGCAATTCATTCTTCATGCTAATATTTTGTTCCTCTCTTTTAGGCGCATCACAATAAGACGGAGATGCCACACTTGTACGACCTTTATGGCATGGCCCATACTGCCTCGTACAAGAAGGCGAAGGCATTCTCTGAGTCTGACCTGGATGATCCCAATAACTTCACCAACATATCATCCCACCAGAAGCTCGTGGCATACATGGACGCGGGGAAGGCTACGAAAGGGGATGACTTTAACCCTAGCCAGGAACTTTTGGATCCAGAGCTGGTGATGATATCTGATGGCGGGATGCCCCATGGCTCGATAGCCATTGGAGATGGGATAATACGTTGTCCACTCACTCTCCTAGAGATCAAGGCGCGCCAGTCGAGCAGCTGTCCTGAGATAATGCGTCGTCCACGGCCAGTCGATCTTGCCATCGAGGTTAGTTGTACGGACTAAGAACACTTTCATCCATTTCATTATGTGTGTCACCATAGATCATTACTGTGGTAACGAGGAATGGTGTTTCAGGCTGCTCTTCAGAAAGAGAGATTGGCAAACCAGGCTGCTCTTGAGAAAGAGAGATTGGCAAGCCAGGCTGCTCTTGAGGCTGCTCTTGAGAAAGAGAGATTGGCAAGTCAGGCTGCTCTTGATGCGAGGGACCAGACCACGGCACGATTGATTTAGGAGGAGAGGTCCCGGAATGAGGCGGGTCAACGGGACCTGTACGAGCTTTTTGTGGTAAGTTTTTTCACATTAGCCAAATCATGTGTGTAATGTCTGTTTCATTACTAACTAATACGACCCACTCTTCAGGGTCTGTGCAAGAAGAGCGGTCAAGTCCCTCCGCCGATGCCCGTCTTATCTTCGATTGGCACGGTGAGTTTCATTATAAACTAGTATTAATAATTGAGTGTCATCATGCTAACTGAGACATTGCAAAATATCTATTCTGCCAAATAACTCCTGAGCGGCATCGCACGACCCTTATCCAGCTGTTTCTCCTCCTTGATGACCACTACGGTAAGTTTCTCTTCTCCTCTTTCATATTCTCATTGCCTTAATTTCCCCCAACAATGACATAATTAGCCCATTTAGCTCCAAAAAGACATAGTTAGCTAATTTAGCTCCAAGAAGAGGAGAAGAAATAGGAAAAATGAAAAGAAAGAAGAAGAAGAAGAAGAGAAGAAGTAGGAGGAGGAGGAGGAGGAGGAGGAGAAGGACTAGAAGGTCCTAGTCCTTCTCCTCCTCCTCCTCCTTCTCCTCCTTCTTTATTTCTTCTTCTTCTCCTCCTCCTCCTCTTTCTTCTCCTCTTTCATATTCTCCTTGCCTTAATTTCCCCAACAATGACATAATTAGCCCATTTAGCTCCAAAATGCCATAATAAGCTCAAAATGGCATAAGAACCTTGGTTAGCTCATTAATATTATAAACTTAGCTTGTTTTCCTCTAAAATGAGATAATTAGCCCATTTAGCTCCAAAAATACATAGTTAGCTAATTTAGCTCCAAGAAGAGGAGAAGGGGAGAAGAAATAGGAAAACTGAAAAGAAAGAAGAAGAAGAAGAGAATAAGGAGAAGGAGGAGGAGGAGGAGGAGAAGGAGGAGAAGGCCAAGGACCTTCTAGTCGTTCTCCTCCTCCTCCTTCTCCTCCTTCTTCTTTATTTCTTCTTCTTCTTCTCCTCCTCCTCTTTCTTCTCCTATTTCATATTCACCTTGCCTTAATTTCCCCAACAATGACATAATTAGCCCATTTAGCTCCAAAATGCCATAATAACCTGAAAATGGCATAAGAACCTTGGTTAGCTCATTAATATTATATACTTAGCTTGTTTTTCTCTAAAATGGGATAATTAGATCATTTAGCTCCAAAAAGACATAGTTAGCTAATTTAGCTCCAAGAAGAGGAGAAGAGGAGAAATGAAAAGGAAGAACAAAAAGAAGAAGAGAAAGAGAAGAGAAGGAGAAGGAGAAGAAGGAGGAGGAGAAGAAGGAGAAGGGGGAGGAGGAGGAGGAGGAGAAGGCCAAGGACCTTCTAGTCCTTCTCCTCCTCCTCCTTCTCCTCCTTCTTCTTTATTTCTTCTTCTCCTCCTCCTCCTCCTCTTTCTTCTCCTCTTTCATATTCTCCTTGCCTTAATTTCCCCAACAATGACATAATTAGCCCATTTAGCTCCAAAATGCCATAATAAGCTCAAAATGGTATAAGAACCTTGGTTAGCTCATTAATATTATATACTTAGCTTGTTTTCCTCTAAAATGAGATAATTAGCCCATTTAGCTCCAAAAAGACATAGTTAGCTAATTTAGCTCCAAGAAGAGGAGAAGAGGAGAAGAAATAGGAAAAATGAAAAGAAAGAAGAAGAAGAAGAGAAGAAGGAGAAGGAGGAGGAGGAGGAGGAGGAGGAGGAGGAGAAGGCCAGGGACCTTCTAGTCCTTCTCCTCCTCCTCCTCCTCCTCCTCCTTCTTTATTTCTTCTTCTTCTTCTCCTCCTCCTCTTTATTCTCCTATTTCATATTCTCCTTGCCTTAATTTCCCCAACAATGACATAATTAGCCCATTTAGCTCCAAAATGCCATAATAACCTCAAAATGGCATACGAACCTTGGTTAGCTCATTAATATTATATACTTAGCTTGTTTTCCTCTAAAATGGGATAATTAGCCCATTTAGCTCCAAAAAGACATAGTTAGCTAATTTAGCTCCAAGAAGAGGAGAAGAGGAGAAGAAATAGGAAAAATGAAAAGAAAGAAGAAGAAGAAGAAGAGAAGAAGAAGGAGGAGGAGGAGGAGGAGGAGGAGGAGGAGAAGGAGAAGGCCAAGGACCTTCTAGTCCTTCTCCTCCTCTTCCTCCTTCTCCTTCTTCTTTATTTATTCTTCTTATTGTCCTCCTCTTTCTTATCCTCTTTCATATTCTCCTTGCCTTAATTTCCCCAACAATGATATAATTAGCCAATTTAGCTCCTAAAAGACATTATAAGCTCAAAATGGCATAAGAACCTTTGTTAACTTATTAATATTATATACTTAGCTTGTTTTCCTCTATAATGACATAATTAGCCCATTTAGCTCCAAAAAGACTTAGTTAGCTAATTTAGCTCCAAGAAGAGGAGAAGAGGAGAAATGAAAAGAAGGAAGAAGAAGAAGAAGAAGAGAAGAAGAGAAGGAGAAGGAGAAGGAGAAGAAGAAGAAGGAGGAGGAGAAGAAGAGAAGAAGGAGAAGGAGGAGAAGAAGGAGAAGGAGCCCTTCTTCTTCTCTCCTCCTTCTTCTCCTCCTTCTTCTCCTTCTCCTTCTCTTCTTTTTTCTTCTTCTCCTCCTCCTTCTCCTTCCCCTTCCCCTCCTCCTTCTCCTCCTCCTCCTTCTTGTTTTTCTTCTCCTTGTTCTCTTCTTCCTTCTTCTCTTTATTCTTCAATTTAGCTTATTTGTCATATATATGTTGTTCTTCTTCTTCTTTGACTTTCTTATTCCCATTTTGCAGATTGGATGTACTACATGCATGGAAGTTGGCATTGGAGTGCTTTAGTTTCCGTTTTTATTTGAGTTGATGAACAATGTGGAACTATATGTATATGTATATATGGATGAACAATATATGTGCAACTATATGTATGTATATATGGATGAAACTTTGTATGTGTTGGTTCTTTTCATATATGGGATGTACGTTGATGAACAAATGGCATTGATGAGCTTTATATGTATATCATATATGTGTTGTGACCTATTTATCATATATGTGCTATGAATTATATGTATATGTGCTGTGAAATAGAAAAAATAAACAAAAATGTGACAATATAGGCTCTTTGCCGTCTGCCAGCTGATGGCAAAGGCCTTTGCCGTCAGCTGGCCGACGGCAAAGGTGCCACATGGCGCCAGCTGTGCAACCTGGGCAGTAGCAGCTGGCCATATACTATCTTTGTCGTCTGCTTCCAGGGGGGCAGACGGCAAAGAAGAGGGCACATAGGAGGGGGGGGGGGTAGGCCGACGACAAAGAGTGGAGGGGGGAGGAGGAGGAGGCAGACGACAAAGAAGAGGGGGGGGGGGGAGGCAGACGACAGAGAAGAGGGGGAGGCAGACGAAAAAGCCTCCGTTAGCCCCTAACGGAGGCAACGCCTGTCGGCTGCCGTCTCGATCACTTTGCCGACTGCTCCTATGAAAAGCTGACGGCAAAGCTCTTTGCCGTCCGCTTTGGGGAGACAGACGGCAAAGAAGCTACGATGCCGTCGTAGCCTGACGCAGAAATTTTGCCGGACGTGATATTCTTTCCCGTCTGTGATATTCTCTTTGCCGTCCGAGATTTGCTCTTTGCCGTCTGTGATGGCAGACGGCAAATAAGCTAATTCCTGTAGTGAATCTCCGTCTCACGACTCCGATTGGTACTTGTAAGGTTACTAGTAGTGTTGATTACTCTTTGTAGTTGATGCTAGTTGGATTACTTGGTGGAAGAGTTTATGTTCAGATCCTTGATCTTATTCATTACACCTCTGATCATGATTATGATTATGCTTTGTGAGTAGTTACTTTTGTTCTTGAGGACATGGGATAAGTCATGCTGATAATAGTCATGCGAATTTGATATTCGTTCGGTATTTTGATATGGTGTATGTTGTCTTTTCCTCTAGTGGTGTTATGTGAACGTAGACTACATAACACTTCACCATATTTAGGCCTAGAGGAAGGCATTGGGGAGTAGTAAGTAGATGATGGGTTGCTGGAGTGACAGAAGGTTAAACCCCAGTCTATGCGTTGCTTCGTAAGGGGCTGATTTGGATCCGCTATTTTAATGCTATGGTTAGACGTTGTCTTAATTCTTCTTTCGTAGTTGAGGATGCTTGCGAGAGGGGTTAATCATAAGTGGGATGCTTGTCCAAGTAAGGGCAGTACCCAAGCACCGGTCCACCCACATATCAAACTATCAAAGTAATGAACGCGAATCATATGAACATGATGAAACTAGCATGACAGAAATTCCCGTGTGTCCTCGGGAGCGTTTTTCCTCCTGTAAGACTTTGTCCAGGCTTGTCCCTTGCTACAAAAGGGATTGGGCCACTTGCTGCACCGTTGCTACTACTTGTTACTTGTTACTTTTCGCTTGCTATGTTTCACCTCACTACACCATCACTTGTTACCGCTACTTTCAGTGCTTGCAGTTATTACCTTGCTGAAAACCGTTTATCAGAGCCTTCTGCTCCTCGTTGGGTTCGACACTCTTACTTATCGAAAGGACTACGATTGATCCCCTATACTTGTGGGTCATCAGCCGCCGACTCCCTTGGCTTCGACTAGGAGCATCGGGGGAAGGCACATACTGCGTATGTCCCTCGTCCAGTCAGAGGTGCGCGTGATTCCAATTTTCATCTTCGTTCTCCTCTTGCGCATCGCATGATGCGCCTTACCCTGATGCTGCTGACGCACTATCATTTGGTGTCCGGGTGGATATTCCTCGATTTGATGGTGCAAATCCCCGTCTGTGGCAAACTCGATGTGAGGATCAGTCCAGGCTCTGGTGTACTACTCTACATAGGTGGGTTTCTCTAAAAACATCCCAATTTGAAGGTGCGACAACTCATTGGCTTGAATACATGCAACGCAGATGTCCCCAAGCTTCCTGGTGCGAGTTTTGTTCAAGCCTGCACAGTCGATTTGGTCAAAATTAGCATCAGACTTTTCTACGCCAATTGTTCCGCATTTCGCAAGCTCGCACTGTTGTTGATTATGTGGGATTTGCTGATTTGTATGATCAGTTGTCAGCCTATGAAGAAGCGCCTAATCATCTACATTACACCACTCGATTCCTGGACGGTATGAATTCTGGTGTTTGTGTTGCAGTTGTTGTGCAGAAGCCCAAGGATTTGGGTTCCACCTATGATTTGGCACTTCTACACGAGGATCTTGGTGGAGGTATAACATCTCTGAATACTTCCGTAGTACAACGATCAGGTGCACTTCCACTTCCTCTTCCACCCAAAACTCGCTTTACTGAAGATAAGCAACCATCTGAACCTGTGAAAGCTGCAACATCTGAGGATAAATGGTGTGCTTTGCGTGCTTATCGTAAGTCCAAGTGGTCTGTTTTGTGTGTGGTGAGAGATGGTCTAAAGATCATATGTGTAAATCATCAGTTCAGTTGCATTTGGTTCAGGAAATGACTGATCATATTCCATCTAAAGAAGTGGACACATCACCTACAAATGATCCAAAGCACATGTTAGTCTGTAGTATTCATCTATCTGCTGCTGGTGTGAAAAAACAGTCCAATGAACCAACTCGGCAATTGTTGATTGAGGTGCAAGGGATGTAGATGATTTTTCTTGTGGACTCAAGTAGCACACATTCCTTTATAGACAACGCTCTGCAACATAGGCTCACTAAGGTGTAGAAGACTTCTCCTGTGTCAGTAGCTCTAGCTGGTGGAGGTACGTTGCAATGTGATTCAATACTATCCAAGAGCTTTTGGACATGTGGATTAGTTCAGTTCACAAGTGACTTTAGACTGTTATCATTGGCAAGTTACGATGTATAATTGGGTTAGATTGGCTTGCTCAACATAGTCCCATCCAAGTTGGTCACGTTCAAAAGTGGATGTCCTTTCCTTATTAAGTAGAGTTGTTACTCTACAAGGATTGTTACCTCAAGATGTTTCTGTCATAGTTTTCTCCATTTCCTTGTTGAGGCCTGTTGAGAAGCAAGTTCAACATCCAGAGTTACAAGTTTTATTGGATAAACACGTTGTGGTGTTTGAAACTCCAACCACCTTACCTCTAGGAGACTCAAGGATCATACTATTCCCTTGATTCTAGGGGCCAGACCAGTATTTATTAGACCCTACAGAATTGCTCCACATTTGAAGGATGAATTAAACAGATCAAAGAGATGTAACTCGGGGATGATAAGACATAGTAATAATGCTTTCTCTTCTCTTGTCTTACTAGTCAAAAAGAAAGAAGAAGGAACTTCGAGAATTGTGATTGATTATAGGCAACTCAATGCTATAACAGTGAAAAGAAAATATCCAGTACCTATCATAGATGAACTTCTGGATGAATTGGCAAGAGCTTGTTTGTTTTCTAAATTGGATCTCAAAGCTGGATATCATCAAATAAGGTTGGCACGTGGGGAAGAGTATATTACAATATTCCAAACCCACAATGGACACTATGAATTCAGTGTGATGGGAATGGGTTTGACATGGGCCCCAGGTACATTCCAAGGTACAATGAATTATGATCTTGCACCTCTTGATTATGTGGATAGATTCACTGATTTGTATGATCACTTGTTAGCCTATGAAGAAGCGCCTAATCATCTGCATTACACCACTCGATTCATCGACGGTCTCAAGCATGGTGTTCGTGTTGCAGTTGCTCTACGGAAGCCCAAGGATTTGGATTCCGCCTATGATCTGGCACTTCTACACGAGGAGCTTGGTGGAGGTATAACATCTCTGAATACTTCCACAGTACAACGATCAGGTGCACTTTGACTTGCTATTCCACCCAAAACTCGCTTTACTGAAGATAAGCGATCATCTGAACCTGTGAAAGCTGCAACATCTCACGATACATGGTCTGCTTTGCGTGCTTATCGTAAGTCCAAGGGGCTCTGTTTTGTGTGTGGTGAGAGATGGTCTAAAGATCATATGTGTAAATCATCAGTTCAGTGGCATTTGGTTCAGGAACTGATTGATCATATTCAATTAGAATAAGTGGGCACATCACCTACAACTGATCCAGAGCACATGTCTATCTGTAGTATGCATCTATCTGCTGCTGTTGTGGGAAAACAGTCCAATGAACGAACTCTACAATTTTTTATTGTGGTGCAAGGGATGGAGCTGATTTTTCTGGCGGACCCAGGTAGTACACATTCCTTTATAGATAGTGTTATGCAACATAGGCTCACTAAGGTGCATAAGACTCCTCTTGTGTCAGTAGCTGTAGCTGGTGGAGGTACTTTGCAATGTGATTCAATACAATCCAAGAGCTTTTGGACATGTGGATCAGTTCAGTTCACCAGTGACTTTAGATTGTTAACATTGGCAAGTTATGATGGTATAATTGGGTTAGATTGGCTTGCTTAGTATAGTCCCATGCAAGTTGATTGCGTTCAAAAGTGGATGTCCTTCCCTTATCAAGGTAGAGTGGTTACTCTACAAGGATTGTTACGTGAAGATGTTGCTATCACAGTTTTCCCCATTTCCTTGTTGAGGCCTGTTGAGAAGCTAGTTCAACATTGACAATCACAAGATTTATGGGATAAACATGTTGTGGTGTTTGAAACTCCAACCACCTTACCTCCAGGAGACTCAAGGATCATACTATTCCCTTGATTCCAGGGGCACCAGCTACATTCCAAGGGACAATGAATTATGATCTTGCACCTGTTTTGAGGAAGTGTGCAATGGTATTCTATGATGATATATTGGTATTAGGTAAAACACACACAGAACATTGGGATAATTTTGATGAATATTGTCTATTTTACACAAAGAGCAATGGAAGGTGAAGATATCAAAATGTGACTTTGCTCAACCAAAGATTGCTTATCTGGGCATGTTATATCTGCAGAGGGTGTTTCCAGTGATCCTGACAAGATTTTAGCTGTTCACATTGGCCTGTTCCAAAGAATGTTAAGGAAGTGAGGGGATTCCTTGGATTAAGTGGGTACTACAGGAAATTCATTCAACATTATGCAATTATTGCAAGACCATTCATTGAATTGCTTAAGAAGGGTATTCCTTTTGTCTGGACTAGTATAACAAAAGAAGCCTTTGTGACACTCAAACAAGCTTAGTGTTAGCTCGTGTTTTGGCCTTACCTGATTTCACTAAGCCTTTCATGATAGAGACTGATGCTTGTGATTATGTTATTGGTTCAATTTTAATGCAGCAGGGATACCCACTAGCTTTTTTTAGCAAGACTTTGGGTCCAAAGAACATAGCTCTATCAGTATATGAGAAGAAATATGTGATCCGTCCATTTTGCATCATGCTTTCATGTTGATATTTATCGCTTCATGGAATGTTATATTACTTTGTGGTACCACACTTATGCCTTTTCTCTCTTATTTTGCAAGGTTTATTTGAAGAGGGAAAATACCGACAGCTGGAATTCTGGACAAGAAAAGGAGCAAGTCTGAGTTCTCTATTCTGCGCAACTCCAAATGCCGTGAAAATCAACGTGGAATTTTTTGGGAATATATAAAAAATACTGGGTGAAAGAAGTGCCAGAGGGGCGCTACCAGGGGCCCATAAGCCTGGTAGCCGTCGCCCCCTGGTGGCGGCTACAGGGCTTGTGGGCACCCTGACGGCCCACTGGCCCCCCTCTTTTGCTATATGAAGGGTTTCGTCCAGGAAAAAAATCAGGGTGAAGCTTTTTCGTGGATTCTCCGCCGCCACGAGGCGGAACTTGAGCAGAACCAATCAAGAGCTCTGGCAGGACGATCCTGCCGGGGAAACTTCCCTCCCGGAGGGGGAAATCGTTGCCATCGTCATCACCAACACTCCTCTCGTCGGAGGGGAGTCATCTCCATCAACATCTTCATCAGCACCATCTCCTCTCCAAACCCTGGTTCATCTCTTGTAACCAATCTCCGTCTCGCGACTCCGAATGGTACTTGTAAGGTTGCTAGTAGTGTTGATTACTCTTTGTAGTTGATGCTAGTTGGATTACTTGGTGGAAGAGTTTATGTTCAGATCCTTGATGCTACTCATTACACCTCTGATCATGATTATGATTATGCTTTGTGAGTAGTTACTTTTGTTCCTGAGGACATGGGATAAGTCATGCTGATAATAGTCATGTGAATTTGGTATTCGTTCGGTATTTTGATATGTTGTATCTTGTGTTTTCCTCTAGTGGTGTTATGTGAACGTCGACTACATAACACTTCACCATCTTTGGGCCTAGAGGAAGGCATTGGGGAGTAGTAAGTAGATGATGGGTTGCTAGTGTTGGAATTATGCCCTAGAGGCAATAATAAATATAATTATTATTATAATTCCTGTATCAAGATAATCGTTTATTATCCATGCTATAATTGTATTGAATGAAGACTCATTTACATGTGTGGATACATAGACAAAACACCGTCCCTAGCAAGCCTCTAGTTGGCTAGCCAGTTGATCAAAGATAGTCAGTGTCTTCTGATTATGAACAAAGTGTTGTTGCTTGATAACTGGATCACGTCATTAGGAGAATCACGTGATGGACTAGACCCAAACTAATAGACGTAGCATGTTGATCGTGTCATTTTGTTGCTACTGTTTTCTGCGTGTCAAGTATTTATTCCTATGACCATGAGATCATATAACTCATTGATACCGGAAGAATGCTTTGTGTGTATCAAACGTCGCAACGTAACTGGGTGACTATAAATATGCTCTACAGGTATCTCCGAAGGTGTTAGTTGAGTTAGTATGGATCAAGACTGGGATTTGTCACTCCGTGTGACGGAGAGGTATCTCGGGGCCCACTCGGTAATACAACATCACACACAAGCCTTGCAAGCAATGTGACTTAGTGAAAGTTGCGGGATCTTGTATTACGGAACGAGTAAAGAGACTTGCCGGTGAACGAGATTGAAATAGGTATGCGGATACTGAAGATCGAATCTCGGGAAAGTAACATACCGAAGGACAAAGGGAATGACATACGGGATTATATGAATCCTTGGCACTGAGGTTCAAACGATAAGATCTTCGTAGAATATGTAGGATCCAATATGGGCATCCAGGTCCCGCTATTGGATATTGACCGAGGAGTCTCTCGGGTCATGTCTACATAGTTCTCGAACCCGCAGGGTCTGCACACTTAAGGTTCGACGTTGTTTTATGCGTATTTGAGTAATATGGTTGGTTACCGAATGTTGTTCGGAGTCCCGGATGAGATCACGGACGTCACGAGGGTTTCTGGAATGGTCCGAAAATGAAGATTGATATATAGGATGACCTCATTTGATTACCGGAAGGTTTTCGGAGTTACCGGGAATGTACCGGGAATGACGAATGGGTTCCGGGAGTTCACCGGGGGGGGGGGGGGCAACCCACCCCGGGGAAGCCCATAGGCCTTGAGGGTGGCACACCAGCCCTTAGTGGGCTGGTGGGACAGCCCAAAAGGGCCCTATGTGCCTAGGAAAGAAAATCAAAGAGAAAAGAAAAAAAGGAGGAGGTGGGAAGGGAAGGAAGGACTCCCACCCACCAAACCAAGTCCAACTCGGTTTGGGGGGGGGGGAGCCTTCCCCCTTGGACTCGGCCGATCCCCTTGGGGCTCCTTGAGCCCCAAGGCAAGGTCCCCTCCCTCCCACCTATATATACAAAGGTTTTAGGGCTGATTTGAGACGACTTTTCCACGGCAGCCCGACCACATACCTCCACGGTTTTTCCTCTAGATCGCGTTTCTGCGGAGCTCGGGCGGAGCCCTGCTGAGACAAGGTCATCACCAACCTCCGGAGCGCCGTCACGCTGCCGGAGAACTCTTCTACCTCTCCGTCTCTCTTGCTGGATCAAGAAGGCCGAGATCATTGTCGAGCTGTATGTGTGCTGAACGCGGAGGTGCCGTCCGTTCGGTACTAGATCGTGGGACTGATCGCGGGATTGTTCGCGGGGCGGATCGAGGGACGTGAGGACGTTCCACTACATCAACCGCGTTCACTAACGCTTCTGCTGTATGATCTACAAGGGTACGTAGATCACTCATCCCCTCTCGTAGATGGACATCACCATGATAGGTCTTCGTGCGCGTAGGAAATTTTTTGTTTCCCATGCGACGTTCCCCAACAGCTAGAATGACAGAAGCTTAAACCCCAGTCTATGTGTTGCTTCGTAAGGGGCTGATTTTGATCCACTAGTTTAATGCTATGGTTAGACGTTGTCTTAATTCTTCTTTCGTAGTTGCGGATGCTTGCGAGAGGGGTTAATCATAAGTGGGATGCTTGTCCAAGTAAGGGCAGTACCCAAGCACCGGTCCGCCCACATATCAATCTATCAAAGTAACGAACGTGAATCACATTAACATGATGAAACTAGCATAACAGAAATTCCCGTGTGTCCTCGGGAGCGCTTTTCCTCCTATAAGACTTTGTTCAGGCTTGTCCCTTGCTACAAGAGGGGTTGGGCCACTTTGCTGCACCGTTGCTACTACTTGTTACTTGCTACTTTTCACTTGCTACGATTCACCTCACTACACCATCACTTGTTACCGCTACTTTCAGTGCTTGCAGTTATTACCTTGCTGAAAACCGTTTATCAGAGCCTTCTGCTCCTCGTTGGGTTCGACACTCTTACTTATCGAAAGGACTACGATCGATCCCCTATACTAGTGGGTCATCAAGACTCTTTTCTGGCGCCGTTGCCGGGGAGTGAAGCGCCTTTGGTAAGTGGAATTTAGTAAGGAAACATTTATATACTGTGCTGAAATTTATTGTCACTTGTCACTATGGAAACTGTTCCTTTGAGGAGTTTGTTCGGGGTATCTTCACCACGAACGGAAGCGCGAGGAGTTTCTCCTCAACCTGAGGTACCTACTGAAAATATCTTTTATGAAATTCCTTCGGGTATGCTTGAGAAACTGTTGGCTAATCCTTTTTACAGGAGATGGATCATCACATCCATACTTGCATCTAATCTATGTAGATGAAGTTTGTGGTTTATTTAAGCTTGCAGGCTTGCCCGAGGATGAGGTAAAGAAGAAAATATTTCCTTTATCTTTGAAGGATAAGGCGTTGACATGGTATAGGCTATGTGATGATACTGGATCATGGGACTACAATCGGTTGAAATTGGAATTTCATCAAAAGTTTTATCCTATGCATTTAATACATTGTGATCGGAATTATATTTATAACTTTTGGCCTCGTGACAGGGAAAGCATAGCTCAAGCTTGGGGGAGGCTTAAATCAATGCTATATTCATGCCCCAATCATGAGCTCTCGAGAGAAATTATCACTCAAAACTTTTATGCTCGGCTTTCTCATGAAGATCGTACCATGCTTGACACTTCTTGTACCGGTTCTTTTATGAAGAAGGATATTGACCACAAGTGGAATTTATTGGAAAGAATGAAATGTAACTCTGAAGATTGGGAGCTTGAAGAAGGTAAGGAGTCATGTATGAATTTCCAGTTTGATTGCGTTAAATCTTTTGTTGAAACTAACACTTCTAGAGATTTTAGCGCTAAGTATGGACTTGACTCTGAGATAGTAGCTTCTCTATGTGAATCTTTTCCTGCTCATGTTGATCTTCCCAAAGAGGAGTGGTTTAAGTATCACCCTCCTCTAGAAGTCAACATAGTTAAACCCAATCTAGTTGAAGAGAAAGTCATTGCCTTTAGTGATCCTATTGTTCCTTGTGCCTACGCTGAGAAACCACCTTACCCTGCTAGGAAAAAGGATTATTCTAAAGCTCCAACTGTGATACGTAGGGGTTACATTAGACCACTTGCACCCCCTGAGGAAATTAGAGTTGAACCTAGTGTTTCTATTATCAAAGATCTCTTAGCCGAAGACATAGACGGGCATGTTATCAAATTCTGTGAGGACTCCGCTAGAATTGCTAAACCTCACGCGAAAGACAAATACGGACCTGTAGTTGGCCTGCCCGTTGTTTCTGTCAAGATAGGAGATCATTGTTATCATGGTTTATGTGAGATGGGTGCTAGTGTTAGTGCAATACCCCGGTCCCTATATGATGAAATCAAAGATGAGATTGCACCTGGTGAGTTAGAACCCATTGATGTCACTATTACGCTAGCTAATAAAGACACTATCTACTCTGTGGGAGTTGTGAGAGACGTAGAAGTCCTGTGTGGTAAGATGAAGTATCCTACTGATTTCCTCGTCCTTGCTACTGCACAATATAGCTTTTGTCCCATCATATTTGGTACACCCTTTCTCAACACTGTCAATGCTCACATTGATTGCATTAAACAGACTGTCACTGTTAGTTTCGAGGGTGTGTCTCATGAATTTAACTTCTCCAAGTTTCGAAAACAACCCCATGAAAAAGAGTCGCCTGGTAGGGATGAAATCATTGCTCTTGCCTCTATTTCCGTACCTGCTATGGATCCTTTAGAGCAATATCTGCTTGAGCATGAAAATGATATGCATAAGGATGAAAGAGATGAGATAGATAAAATTGTTTTAGAACATTATCCTATTCTCAAGAATAATCTGTCTGTTGAACTGCTTGGGGATCCTCCCCCACCAAAGGGTGATCCTGTGTTCGAGCTAAAATAGTTACCAGATACTTTTAAGTATGCCTACCTTGATGAGAAGGAGATATATCCTGTTATTATTAGTGCTCACCTCTCTAATCACGAAGAGAAGAAGTTATTAAAATCTTTGAGGAAACACCGTGAGGCTATTGGATATACTCTTGATGATCTTAAGGGTATTAGTCCCACTCTATGTCAGCACAAGATTAAAACTGACCCTGATTCTAAACCAGTTGCTGGTCATCAAAGTGTTGGAATTATGCCCTAGAGGCAATAATAAATATAGTTATTATTATAATTCCTGTATCAAGATAATCGTTTATTATCCATGCTATAATTGTATTGAATGAAGACTTATATACATGTGTGGATACATAGACAAAACACTGTCCCTAGCAAGCCTCTAGTTGGCTAGCCAGTTGATCAAAGATAGTCAGTGTCTTCTGATTATGAACAAGGTGTTGTTGCTTGATAACTGGATCACGTCATTAGGAGAATCACGTGATGGACCAGACCCAAACTAATAGACGTAGCATGTTGATCGTGTCATTTTATTGCTACTGTTTTCTACGTGTCAAGTATTTGTTCCTATGACCATGAGATCATATAACTCACTAACACCGGAGGAATACTTTGTGTGTATCAAACGTCGCAACATAACTGGGTGACTATAAAGATGCTCTACAGGTATCTCCGAAGGTGTTCGTTGAGTTAGTATGGATCGAGACTGGGATTTGTCACTCCGTGTGACGGAGAGGTATCTCGGGGCCCACTCGGTAATACAACATCACACACAAGCCTTGCAAGCAATGTGACTTAGTGTAAGTTGCGGGATCTTGTATTACGGAACAAGTAAAGAGACTTGCCTGTAAACGAGATTGAAATAGGTATGCGGATACTGACGATCGAATCTCGGGCAAGTAACATACCGAAGGACAAAGGGAATGACATACGGGATTATATGAATCCTTGGCACTGAGGTTCAAACGATAAGATCTTCGTAGAATATGTAGGATCCAATATGGGCATCCAGGTCCCGCTGTTGGATATTGACCGAGGAGTCTCTCGGGTCATGTCTACATAGTTCTCGAACCCGCAGGGTCTGCACACTTAAGGTTCGACGTTGTTTTATGCGTATTTGAGCTATATGGTTGGTTACCGAATGTTGTTCGGAGTCACGAGGGTTTCCGGAATGGTCCGGAAACAAAGATTGATATATAGGATGACCTCATTTGATTACCGGAAGGTTTTCGGATTTACCGGGAATGACGAATGGGTTCCGGGAGTTCACCAGGGGGGGGGGGGGGCAACCCACCCCGGGGAAGCCCATAGGCCTTGGGGTTGGCGCACCAGCCCTTAGTGGGCTGGTGGGACAGCCCAAGAAGGCCCTATGCGCCATAGGAAGAAAATCAAAGAGAAAAAAAAGAGGAGGTGGGAAAAGGGGGAAGGACTCCTCCTTCCAAACCTAGTTGGACTCGGTTTGGAAGGGGAGATCTCCCCCCCTTGGCTCGGCCGAAGCCCTTAGGGGTCCTTAGACCCCAAGGCATGGCTCCCCCTCTTCCCCCTATATATACGGAGGTTTTAGGGCTGATTTGACACAACTTTGCCACGGCAGCCCGACCACATATCTCCACGGTTTTACCTCTAGATCGCGTTTCTGCGGAGCTCGGGCGGAGCCCTGCTGAGACGAGATCATCACCAACCTCCGGAGCACCGTCATGCTGCCGGAGAACTCTTCTACCTCTCCGTCTCTCTTGCTGGATCAAGAAGGCCGAGATAATCGTCGAGCTGTACGTGTGCTGAACGCGGAGGTGCCGTCCGTTCGGCACTAGATCGTGGGACTGATCGCGGGACGGTTCGCGGGGCGGATCGAGGGACGTGAGGACGTTCCACTACATCAACCGCGTTCACTAACGCTTCTGCTATACGGTCTACAAGGGTACGTAGATCACACATCCCCTCTCGTAGATGGACATCACCATGATAGGTCTTCGTGCGCGTAGGAAATTTTTTGTTTCCCATGCGACGTTCCCCAACAGTGGCATCATGAGCTAGGTTCATGCATAGGTGTCTTCTCGAGTAGAACACAAAAGTTTTCGTGGGCGGTGATGTGCGTTTTGCTGCCCTCCTTAGTCTTTTCTTGATTCCGCGGTATTGTTGGATCGAAGCGGCTCGGACCGACATTACTCGTACGCTTACGAGAGACTGGTTTCATCGCTACGAGTAACTCCGTTGCTCAAAGATGACTGGCGGGTGTCAGTTTCTCCAACTTTAGTTGAATCAGATTTGACCGAGCAGGTCCTTGGATGAGGTTAAATAGCAACTCATATATCTCCGTTGTGGTGTTTGCGTAAGTAAGATGCGATCCTACTAGATACCCATGGTCACCACGTAAAACATGCAACAACAAAATTAGAGGACTTCTAACTTGTTTTTGCAGGGTATGCTTGTGATGTGATATGGCCAACGATGTGATGTGATATATTGGATTTATGAGATTATCATGTTGTAATAGATAATATCGACTTGCACGTCGATGGTACGGCAACCGGCAGGAGCCATAGGGTTGTCTTTATAACTAACGTTTGTGCTTGCAGATGCATTTACTATTTTGCTAGGATGTAGCTTTAGTAATAATAGCATGAGTAGCACGACAACCCCGATGGTGACACGTTGATGGAGATCATGGTGTGGCGCCGGTGACAAGAAGATCGTGCCGGTGCTTTGGTGATGGAGATCAAGGAGCACATGATGATGGCCATATCATGTCACTTATGAATTGCATGTGATGTTAATCCTTTTATGCACCTTATTTTTCTTAGAACGACGGTAGCATTATGAGGTGATCTCTCACCAAAATTTCAAGACGAAATTGTGTTCTCCCCGACTATGCACCGTTGCTACAGTTCGTCGTTTCGAGACACCACGTGATGATCGGGTGTGATAGACTCAACGTTCACATACAACGGGTGCAAAACAGTTGCGCACGCGGAACACTCGGGTTAAGCTTGACGAGCCTAGCATGTGCAGACATGGCCTCGGAACACATGAGACCGAAAGGTCGATCATGAATGATATAGATGATATGATTAGCATTGGGATGCTTACCACTGAAACTATGCTCAACTCACGTGATGATCGGACTTGAGCTAGTGTAAGTGGATCATGAACCACTCAAATGACTAGAGAGATGTACTTTTTGAGTGGGATTTTAGCGAATAATTTGATTAAGTTAAACTCTAATTATCTTGAACATAGTCTAAGTCCACTTTGAATATATTTGTGTTGTAGATCATGGCTCACGCGACAGTCACCCTGAATTTAATACGTTCCTAGAGAAAGCTAAGTTGAAAGATGATGGAAGCAACTTTGTAGTCTGGGCTCGTAATCTTAAGCTAATATTACAAGCTGGGAAGAAGGATTATGTCCTTAATGCTGCGCTAGGAGATGAACCACCCGCTACGGCTGATCAGGATGTTAAGAACGCTTGGTTAGCACGTAAGGAGGACTACTCACTAGTTCAATGTGCAGTCTTGTCTGGCTTAGAACCGGGACTTCAACGTCGCTTTGAGCGTCATGGAGCATTTGAGATGTTCCAAGAGTTGAAGTTTATCTTTCAGAAGAACGTCCGAATCGAGAGGTATGAGACCTTCGATAATTTGTATGCTTGCAAGATGGAGGAGAACTCGTCTGTCAGTGAACATGTGCTCAAAATGTCCGGGTACTCAAACCGTCTAGCCGAGCTGGGGATTGAACTCCCGCAAGAAGCTATCACTGACAGAATCCTTCAATCACTGCCGCCAAGCTATAAAGGCTTTGTGTTGAACTACAACATGCAAGGGATGAACAAGTCTCCCGGCGAGTTGTTTGCGATGCTGAAAGTCGCAGAGTCTGAACTCCGTAAAGAGCATCAAGTGTTGATGGTGAATAAGACCACTAGTTTCAAGAGAAACGACAAAGGCAAGAAGGGTAATTCAAAGAAGAGCGGCAAGCCTGTTGCCAATCCGACGAAGAAACCCAAAGCTGGACCTAAGCCTGAAACAGAGTGTTACTATTGCAAGGGTATGGGTCACTAGAAGCGCAATTGCCCCAAGTATCTGGCTGATAAGAAGGCGCCAAAGAAAAATCAGGTATATTTGATATACATGTTATTGATGTGTACTTAACCGGCTCTCGTAGTAGTGCCTGGGTATTCGATACCGGTTCTGTTGCTCATATTTGCAACTCGAAACAGGAACTACGGAATAGACGAAGGCTGGCGAAAGATGAAGTGACGATGCGCGTAGGAAATGGTTCCAAGGTTGATGCAATCGCCGTCACCACAGTTTCACTTCAGTTACCATCAGGATTAGTTATGAACTTGAATCATTGTTATTTAGTGCCTGCGTTGAGCATGAACATTATATCTGGATCTTGTTTATTGCGAGACGGTTACTCTTTTAAGTCAGAGAATAATGGTTGTTCTATTTCTATGAGTAACATCTTTTATGGTCATGCACCCAATGTGAGAGGATTGTTCATATTGAATCTTGATAGTGATACACACATACATAACATTGAGATCAAAAGAGTTAGAGTTAACAATGATAGCGCCATATTTTTGTGGCACTGCCGCTTAGGTCATATTGGTGTAAAGCGCATGAAGAAACTCCATGCCGATGGTCTTTTGGAGTCACTTGACTTTGATTCACTTGACACATGCAAACCATGCCTCATGGGCAAGATGACTAAAACTCCGTTCTCCGGAACAATGGAGCGTGCAAGTGACTTGTTGGAAATCATACATACCGATGTGTGTGGTCCGATGAGCGTAGAGGCACGCGACGGATATCGTTATTTTCTCACCTTCACTGACGATTTGAGTAGATATGGTTATGTCTACTTAATGAAGCACAAGTCTGAAACATTTGAAAAGTTCAAGCAATTTCAGAGTGAAGTTGAAAATCATCGTAACAAGAAGATCAAGTTCCTACGGTCTGATCGTGGGGGTGAATATCTGAGTTTCGAGTTTGGTGCTCACTTAAGACAATGTGGAATTGTTTCACAGTTGACACCGCCTGGAACACCACAACATAATGGTGTGTCCGAACGTTGTAATCGTACTTTATTAGAGATAGTGCGACCTTTGATGCCTCTTACCGATTTGCCATTATCATTTTGGGGTTATGCATTAGAAACAGCTGCATTCACTTTAAATAGGGCACCATCAAAATCCGTTGAGACGACACCATACGAACTGTGGTATGGCAAAAGGCCAAAGTTGTCGTTTCTTAAAGTTTGGGGATGTGATGCTTATGTCAAAAAGCTTCAGCCTAAAAAGCTGGAACCCAAAGCGGAAAAGTGCATCTTCACAGGTTACCCAAAAGAGACAGTTGGGTACACCTTCTATCTCAAATCCGAGGGCAAAGTGTTTGTTGCTAAAAACGGAGCTTTTCTCGAGAAGGAATTTCTCTCGAGAGAATTGACTGGGAGGAAGATAGAACTTGACGAGGTTGTCGAACCTCTCATCCCTCTGGATGGTGGCGCAGGGCAAGGGGAAACCTCTGTCGTTGCGACGCCGGTTGAGGAGGAAGTTAATGATGATGATCATGAAACTCCGGTTCAAGTTTCTGTTGAACCACGCACGTCGACGAGACCACGTGCTGCTCCAGAGTGGTACGGTAATCCCGTCTTATCAATCATGTTGTTAGACAACAATGAACCTGCAAATTATGAAGAAGCAATGGTGGGCCCATATTCCAACAAATGGCTAGAAGCCATGAAGTCAGAGATAGGATCCATGTATGAGAACAAAGTGTGGACTTTGGAAGTACTGCCTCAGGGCCGCAAGGCTATTCAGAACAAATGGATCTTTAAGAGGAAGACGGACGCTGACGGCAATGTGACCGTTTGTAAAGCTCGACTTGTGGCAAAGGGTTTTTCACAAGTTCAAGGAGTTGACTACGATGAGACATTCTCACCCGTAGCGATGCTTAAGTCCGTCAGAATCATGTTAGCAATAGCTGCATTTTTCGATTATGAAATCTGGCAGATGGATGTCAAAATGGCGTTCCTTAACGGTTTCCTTAAGGAAGAGTTGTATATGATGCAACCCGAAGGTTTTGTTGATCCTAAGAATGCTAACAAGGTGTGCAAGCTCCAGCGATCCATTTATGGACTGGTGCAAGCATCTCGGAGTTGGAACAACCGCTTTGATTAGGTGATCAAAGCATTCGGGTTTATACAAGTGGTTGGAGAATCTTGTATTTACAAGAAAGTGAGTGGGAGCTCTGTGGCGTTTCTACTATTATATGTGGATGACATATTGCTGATTGGAAACAACGTAGAGTTTTTGGAGAGCATAAAGGATTACTTGAATAAAAGTTTCTCTATGAAGGACCTAGGAGAAGCTGCTTACATTCTAGGCATTAAGATCTACAGGGATAGATCAAAACGCCTGATAGGACTTTCACAAAGCACATACCTTGATAAAGTTTTGAAGAGGTTCAAAATGGAACAGTCCAAGAAAGGGTTCTTGCCAGTTTTACAAGGTATGAGATTGAGTAAGACTCAGTGCCCAGCGACTGACGAGGATAGAGAGCATATGCGCTCCGTCCCCTATGCTTCAGCCATAGGTTCTATCATGTATGCAATGCTGTGCACTAGACCGGACGTTAGCCTGGCCATAAGTATGGCGCGTAGGTTCCAGAGTAATCCAGGAGTGGATCACTGGACGACGGTCAAGAATATCCTGAAGTACCTGAAAAGGACTAAGGAGATGTTTCTCGTGTATGGAGGTGACAAAGAGCTCGCCGTAAAAGGTTACGTCGATGCAAGCTTTGACACAGATCCGGACGACTCTAAGTCGCAAACCGGATACGTATTTATTCTTAATGGGGGTGCGGTAAGCTGGTGCAGTTCCAAGAAGAGCGTCGTAGCAGATTCTACATGTGAAGCGGAGTATATGGCTGCCTCGGAGGCGGCTAAGGAGGGTGTCTGGATGAAGCAGTTCATGACGGATCTTGGAGTGGTGCCAAGCGCACTGAATCCAATAACCTTGTTCTGTGACAACACGGGTGCCATTGCCCTAGCAAAGGAACCACGGTTTCACAAGAAGTCCAGACACATCAAACGACGCTTCAACCTCATCCGCGACTACATCGAAGGGGAGGACGTAAATATATGCAAAGTGCACACGGATCTGAATGTAGCAGACCTGCTGACTAAACCTCTTCCACAGGCAAAGCATGATCAACACCAGAACTGTATGGGTGTTAGATTTATTACAATGTAATTCGCATGATGATGTGAGGGCTAGATTATTGACTCTAGTGCAAGTGGGAGACTGTTGGAATTATGCCCTAGAGGCAATAATAAATATAGTTATTATTATAATTCCTGTATCAAGATAATCTTTTATTATCCATGCTATAATTGTATTGAATGAAGACTTATATAAATGTGTGGATGCATAGACAAAACACTGTCCCTAGCAAGCCTCTAGTTGGCTAGCCAGTTGATCAAAGATAGTCAGTGTCTTCTGATTATGAACAAGGTGTTGTTGCTTGATAACTGGATCATGTCATTAGGAGAATCGCGTGATGGACCAGACCCAAACTAATAGACGTAGCATGTTGATCGTGTCATTTTATTGCTACTGTTTTCTACGTGTCAAGTATTTGTTCCTATGACCATGAGATCATATAACTCACTAACACCGGAGGAATACTTTGTGTGTATCAAACGTCGCAACATAACTGGGTGACTATAAAGATGCTCTACAGGTATCTCCGAAGGTGTTCGTTGAGTTAGTATGGATCGAGACTGGGATTTGTCACTCCGTGTGACGGAGAGGTATCTCGGGGCCCACTCGGTAATACAACATCACACACAAGCCTTGCAAGCAATGTGACTTAGTGTAAGTTGCGGGATCTTGTATTACGGAACAAGTAAAGAGACTTGCCTGTAAACGAGATTGAAATAGGTATGCGGATACTGACGATCGAATCTCGGGCAAGTAACATACCGAAGGACAAAGGGAATGACATACGGGATTATATGAATCCTTGGCACTGAGGTTCAAACGATAAGATCTTCGTAGAATATGTAGGATCCAATATGGGCATCCAGGTCCCGCTGTTGGATATTGACCGAGGAGTCTCTCGGGTCATGTCTACATAGTTCTCGAACCCGCAGGGTCTGCACACTTAAGGTTCGGCGTTGTTTTATGCGTATTTGAGTTATATGGTTGGTTACCGAATGTTGTTCGGAGTCCCGGATGAGATCACGGACGTCATGAGGGTTTCCGGAATGGTCCGGAAACGAAGATTGATATATAGGATGACCTCATTTGATTACCGGAAGGTTTTCGGAGTTACCGGGAATGTACCGGGAATGACGAATGGGTTCCGGGAGTTCACCGGGGGGGCAACCCATCCCGGGGAAGCCCATAGGCCTTGGGGGTGGCGCACCAGCCCTTAGTGGGCTGGTGGGACAGCCCAAGAAGGCCCTATGCGCCATAGGAATAAAATCAAAGAGAAAAGAAAAAAAAAGAGGAGGTGGGAAAAGGGGGAAGGACTCCTCCTTCCAAACCTAGTTGGACTCGGTTTGGAAGGGGAGATCTCCCCCCTTGGCTCGGCCGAAGCCCTTAGGGGTCCTTGGACCCCAAGGCAAGGCTCCCCCTCTTCCCCCTATATATACGGAGGTTTTAGGGCTAATTTGACACAACTTTGCGACGACAGCCCGACCACGTATCTCCACGGTTTTACCTCTAGACCGCGTTTCTGCGGAGCTCGGGCGGAGCCCTGCTGAGACGAGATCATCACCAACCTCCGGAGCGCCGTCACGCTGCCGGAGAACTCTTCTACCTCTCCGTCTCTCTTGCTGGATCAAGAAGGCCGAGATCATCGTCGAGCTGTACGTGTGCTGAACGCGGAGGTGCCGTCCGTTCGGCACTAGATCGTGGGACTGATCGCGGCACGGTTCGCGGGGTGGATCGAGGGACGTGAGGATGTTCCACTACATCAACCGCGTTCACTAACGCTTCTGCTGTATGGTCTACAAGGGTACGTAGATCACACATCCCCTCTCGTAGATGGACATCACCATGATAGGTCTTCGTGCGCGTAGGATTTTTTTTGTTTCCGATGCGACGTTCCCCAACACAAAGGAGATTAAATCCTAAGATGAAAGAGGTCGTGAGGAAAGAAATATTAAAGCTTCTGGAAGTAGGAATCATTTATCCTGTTGCTAATAGTGATTGGATAAGTCCATTACATTGCGTACCTAAGAAGGGAGGTATCACCGTCGTTCCTAATGATAAGAATGAACGAATCCCACAGAGGATTATTACTAGCTATAGGATGGTGATAGACTTCCGAAAACTTAACATGGCAACCAGGAAAGACCATTATCCTTTGTCGTTTATTGACCAAATGCTAGAAAGGCTATCTAAACACACACACTTCTGCTTTCTAGACGGTTATTCAGGTTTCTCACAAATACCTGTTGCACAATCTGATAAGGAGAAAACCACTTTCACCTGCCCCTTTGGTACCTTTGCTTATAGACGTATGCCTTTTGGCTTATGCAATGCATGTGCCACCTTTCAAAGATGTATGATGGCTATATTCTCTGACTTTTGTGAAAAGATTGTTGAGGTTTTACGGATGATTTCTCCGTTTATGGTTCTTCCTTTGACGATTGCCTCACCAACCTTGATCAAGTCTTACAGAGATGCAAAGATACCAACCTCATCTTGAACTGGGAGAACTACCACTTCATGGTTAATGAAGGCATCGTCTTAGGACACAAATCCTCTGAGAAAGGCATTGAAGTTGATAAGGCCAAGGTTGATGCAATTGAGAAAATGCCTTGCCCCACAGATATCAGAGGTATACGAAGTTTCCTAGGTCATGCTGGTTTCTATAGAAGGTTCATTAAAGACTTCTCTAAGATTTCTAGGCCTCTTACCAACCTCTTGCAGAAGGATGTTCCTTTTGTTTTTGATGAGGATTGTGAGGAAGCTTTCTAAATACTTAAGAAGGCCTTGATAACGCACCTATTGTTGAACCACCTGATTGGAACTTGCCCTTTGAAATCATGTGCGATGCTAGTGATTATGTTGTCGGTGTTGTTCTAGGACAAAGAGTTGACAAGAAGTTGAATGTTATTCACTACGCTAGTAAAACTCTAGACAGTGCCCAAAGAAACTATGCCAGTACGGAGAAGGAGTTTTTAGCAGTCGTGTTTGCATGTGAAAAGTTCAGATCTTATATAGTTGACTCCAAAGTCACTATTCACTCTGATCATGCTGCTATTAAGTACATTATGGAGAAGAAGGACGCTAAGCCTAGGCTAATCAGATGGGTTCTCCTGCTACAAGAATTTGATTTGCACGTTGTTGACCGAAAGGGTGCTGATAACCCTGTAGCAGATAACTTGTCTAGGCTAGAGAATGTCCTTGATGACCCACGACCTATTGATGACAGCTTTCCTGATGAGCAATTAAATGTCATCCACACTTCACATAGTGCACCATGGTATGCTGATTACACAAACTATATCGTAGCCAAATACATACCACCCAGTTTCACCTACCAGCAAAAGAAGAAATTCTTATTTGATTTGAGACACTACTTTTGGGATGATCCTCACCTTTATAAGGAAGGAGTAGATGGTGTTATTAGACGTTGTGTGTGTGAACATGAACAGGGACAGATCTTGCAGAAGTGTCATTCCGAAGCCTACGGAGGACACCATGCTGGAGATAGAACTGCTCATAAAGTATTGCAATCAGGTTTCTATTGGCCCACTCTCTTCAAGGATGCCCGTAAGTTTGTCTTGTCTTGTGACGAATGCCAAAGAATAGGGAACATCAGTAAACGTCAGGAAATGGCTATGAACTATTCACTTTTCATTGAACCATTTGATGTTTGGGTCTTTGATTATATGGGACCCTTCCCGAGTTCCAATGGGTACACTCACATCTTAGTCGCTGTTGATTATGTCACTAAGTGGGTAGAATCTATCCCCACTAGAAATGTTGATCATCACACCTCTATTAAGATGCTTAAAGAAGTCATTTTCCCAAGATTTGGAGTCCCTAGATATCTGATGACTGATGGCGGTTCACACTTCATTCATGGTGTTTTCCGCAAGATGCTTGCTAAGTATGATGTCAACCATAGAGTTGCATCTCCTTATCATCCTCAGTCTAGTGGTCAAGTGGACTTGAGTAATAGGGAGATCAAATTGATCTTACAAAAGACTGTCAATAGATCTCGAAAGAATTGGTCTAGTAAACTTGACGATGCACTATGGGCTTATAGGACTGCTTATAAGAATCCCATGGGCATGTCGCCGTGTAAAGTGGTTTAAGGTAAGGCATGTCATTTACCTCTTGAGCTAGAACACAAGTCTTATTGGGCAATCAAAGAGCTCAACTTCGATTTCAAACTTGCCGGTGAGAAGCGGTTGTTTGATATCAACTCATTAGATGAATGGAGGGCCCAGGCATATGAGAATGCCAAGTTGTTCAAGGAAAAGGTTAAGAGATGGCACGATAAAAGAATATAAAAACGAGAGTTCAATGTAGGAGATTATGTCCTGCTATACAATTCTCGCTTAAGATTCTTCGCAGGCAAGCTTCTCTCTAAATGGGAAGGTCCTTACGTTGTCGACGAAGTATATTGTTCCGGTGCCATCAAAATCAATAACCCGGAAGGTAATTTTCCTAGAGTGGTAAATGGGCAAAGAATCAAGCATTATATCTCTGGTACTCCCATAAATGTTGAGACCAATATCATCAATATCATAACTCCACAGGAGTACATAAGGGATGTTTATCAGCCTGTTTCAGACCCTGAAAACGAAGAGGTATGTGTTTCGATAAGTAATTGGACTCCGAAACTTTTCCAATAGGAATTTTTCTCAGTTTTGGAATTTTTGGAAAATTAGAAAAATAAAAAGCAGTCCGGAGAGCGCACGAGGCGACCACAAGCTTGGTAGCCACCACCTACCCCCTGGTGGCGGCTACAGGGCTTGTGGGGACCTCGTGTGCCTCCCGGACTCCGTTTTCTTGCAGAGCACTCCTTATGGTGCAGAAAAAATCATTATATATACGCCCGAGGGTTTTGATCTCCGTATCGTGCAATTTTCCTCTGTTTTCGTTTCGAGCCTGTTTTCTGCCGCAGATTTAGAGCAAAGATGTCCCAGGAATCTGTTGGGGAGAATAATCTCCCTCAAGTTCATGATGAAGTAGATGCTGATCTGAAAAGAGTAGAAGTCACGGAAGCCAGGGACAAAGCTAAGGAGAAAACCCAAGCTAGGGAGGAAATTCAACCTATGTTCAACATTGAAGATGTTGAAGGAGTAGATTTTCTCCAACCCTTCCTCCACGTGCTGTCTCCATCCTTGATTGAACTCTTGAGGTTTTGCGAAACAACTCGTGCTCGCAATATTTCCCTTTCTCGTGAAGTTGTTTTGCTGGAAAACCATGTCGCAGATCTCAAAGGTATAAATCAAAGATTAATAGCTCTCTTGGAATCAAAGGCAACAACACCACCACCATCACCACCAAAGGAAGACAACTAAGCATTGGTATGGGCAATCCCCTTGGCTTTTGCCAAGCTTGGGGGAGTTGCCCTGGTATCGTATCACCTTTATATCTTTTGCTTTTACCTTTGTTTTAGTTCTTTCCTTTTCAGTTTTTATTTCTTATCTTAGTGGAATAAGTCTTTAGCGTTCAGTTTGAGTCTTTTGCTTTGTGTCTCCCCCGATGTATTCGAGCTTGCGAGCTATATAATAAAGAGTATTTTAGTCAAGGGCTTTGTTTTGTGCCGTGATCAAAAGTATTAAAAGAACGATAGCACGAAAGATCATGAGATGATCTTATATAAAGTGATAGCTTCACATATAACAAGTATGATGATTGAAACTTGTTAAAAATAGACCAACATAGACCCCAGTCATTGTTGCATTTAATAAGAAGTAATAAGGAAAGAGAGCTTCACATATAAATATATCATCTTAGACACTTTTTACAATTGTGAGCACTCACCAAACTATTACGTGCTTAGAAGTAGATGTTGGACAAGGAAGACAACATAATGAATTGTGTTTGCTTGGTTCCAAACAATGTTATATGCCTAGAGATCCCTTAGCATGTGACGATTGCTTCCACCTCATATTAGCCAAAACTCTCGCACCAAGTAGAGATACTACTTGTGCATCCATAAACCTTCAACCCAGTTTTGCCATGAGTGTCCACCATACCTACCTATGGATTGAATAAGATCCCTCAAGTAAGTTGTCATCGGTGCAAGCAATAAAAAATACTCTCTAGTATGTATGATCTATTAGTGTGTGGAAAATAAGCTTTGTACAAACCTGTGATGAGGAAGACATAAAAGCAACATACTGCATAATAAAGTTCTTTATCATAGGAGGCAATATAAAGTGATGTTCCTCCGCACTAAGAGGACACGCATCCTAACCTCAAAAGCGCATGACAACCTATGCTTCCCTCTGCGAAGGGCCTATCTTGTACCTTTACTTTTTGCCCTTGAAAGAGTCATGATGATCTTCACCAATTCCCTATTTTTCCTTTGTCTTGACTACCGTCACAAGCTAGGGAAATATATATATTCATATATCAACTTGGAGGTGAGTACTTATGCTTTATTATTGTTGACTTTACCCTTGAGGTAAATGGTTGGGAGGCAAAATTATAAGCCCCCATCTTTCTCTGTCTCCAACTAAAACTTTGATACCATGAGTACCACGTGAGTTGTAACAATTGTGGAAAACAAAATAGATGATTGAGTATGTGTGTTTCCTTTACAAGCTCTTATTTGACTCTTTCAGATGTTATGATAAATTGCAACTGCTTCAATGACTACAGACTCTTGTTGGCTACTTCTCGGCAAGGTTTTTGTTTCATACTTTGCTTTGTGAAGGAATTGTTACTTTCCCATAAGAATCTTTATGATGTATTGTTGTTCTATGTGTGATCATGATGCCCTCATGTCCGTATTATGTTTTATCGACACCTTCATCCCTAAACATGTGGACATGTTTATGGATCTTGGTTTTCACTTGAGGACAAGCGAGGTCTAAGCTTGGGGGAGTTGATACGTCCATTTTGCATCATGCTTTCATGTTGATATTTATCGCTTTATGGACTGTTATATTACTTTGTGGTACCACACTTATGCCTTTTCTCTCTTATTTTGCAAGGTTTATTTGAAGAGGGAGAATACCGGCAGCTGGAATTCTGGACTAGAAAAGGAGCAAGTCTGAGTCCTCTATTCTGCGCAACTCCAAATGCCCTGAAAATCAACGTGGATTTTTTTGGGAATATATAAAAAATACTGGGTGAAAGAAGTGCCAGAGGGGCGCTACCAGGGGCCCACAAGCCTGGTAGCCGCCGCCCCCTGGTGGCGGCTACAGGGCTTGTGGGCACCCTGACGGCCCACTGGCCCCCCTCTTTTGCTATATGAAGGGTTTCGTCCAGGAAAAAATCAGGGTGGAGCTTTTTCGTGGATTCTCCACCGCCACGAGGCGGAACTTGAGCAGAACCAATCTAGATCTCCGGCAGGACGATCCTGCCGGGGAAACTTCCCTCCCAGAGGGGGAAATCGTCGCCATCGTCATCACCAACACTCCTCTCGTCGTAGGGGAGTCATCTCCTTCAACATCTTCATCAGCACCATCTCCTCTCCAAACCCTAGTTCATCTCTTGTAACCAATCTCCGTCGCGGCTTGTAAGGTTGCTAGTAGTGTGGATTACTCTTTGTAGTTGATGCTAGTTGGATTACGTGGTGGAAGAGTTTATGTTCAGATCCTTGATGCTACTCATTACACCTCTGATCATGATTATGGTTATGCGTTGTGAGTAGTTACTTTTGTTCCCGAGGACATGGGATAAGTCATGCTGATAATAGTCATGTGAATTTGGTATTCGTTCCGTATTTTGATATGTTATATGTTTTCTTTTCCTCTAGTGGTGTTATGTGGACGTCGACTACATAACACTTCACCATCTTTGGGCCTAGAGGAAGGCATTGGGGAGTAGTAAGTAGATGATGGGTTGCTAGAGTGACAGAAGCTTAAACCCCAGTCTATGCGTTGCTTCGTAAGGGGCTGATTTGTATCCACTAGTTTAATGCTATGGTTAGACGTTGTCTTCATTCTTCTTCCGTAGTTGCGGATGCTTGCGAGAGGGGTTAATCATAAGTGGGATGCTTGTCCAAGTAAGGGCAGTACCCAAGCACCGGTCCACCCACATATCAAACTATCAAAGTAACGAACGCGAATCACATGAACATGATGAAACTAGCATGACAGAAATTCCCGTGTGTCCTCGGGAGCGCCTTTCCTCCTATAATACTTTGTTCAGGCTTGTCCCTTGCTACAAGAGGGATTGGGCCACTTTGCTGCACCGTTGCTACTACTTGTTACTCCCTCCGTCCCGAAATATCTGTCGTAGGTGACAGAATTTTTGAACTAAGTACAATTTGTCATTTACACCCTTTACATTTTAAATAGCTAGCAATCCAGTATTAACATCGTCGTGATCCCCAGACTCCCCCTTTCCCTTCTGTGATCCAGCTCGCATGATTCCAGCTCGCCGTGATCTCTGCACCTGCCCACGATCCCACCTCCCTGTGATCTCCACACCTGCCCGCGATCCCACCTCCCCGTGATTTCCGCACCTGCCCGCGATCTCGCATGGGCTTCATGGTATAGATCTCAATCCTCGTCGTATCTCCTGCTTGAGGCCCTTCGCCGGCGCCGGAGCTCCTGCTCGAGGCCCTCCGCCGGTGCCGGAGCCCCTGCTCGAGGCCCTCCGCCGCTGCCGACCGGAGCTCCTGCTCGAGGCCCGCCACCGCCGGCCGAAGCTCTTGCCCAGGCCCCTCGCCGTCGGCCCACCTCCGTCCCTCTGCTCTAGACGCGTCGCCTCACCAAGCTCCTTGACCAGTGCCTGGCTGAGCTCCAGCGCCTCACGGAGCTCCTTGACCAGCGTGACTAGCCGAGCTACAACTCCTCGACCAACACCTAGTCGACCTCCGGTGCCTCGCGGAGCTCCTTGACTAGCACCTAGGCTGCAGTGCCTCACCAATCTCCTCGTTCGGTGCCTCGCCAAGCTCCTCATACGGCGCCTCGCCGAGCTTCTTGTCCGGCAGAAAGTGAAGAATAAGAACCTCATAAAAATGAATCTGAAGAGTAGTGTTAAACCAACAAGAACCTAAAGAAAGTCACTATTGAGGTGAGACTGCTGAAAGTACAGGTTTACAAATGTCATGTTTTGATTCTTGGATCATGCATATATTCTGCCATTCCAACTCAGTTTAGACTAATGCAGTTTTTTTGGCATGAACAATTTTGAAGTGTTGATAGAAATAACATTGGGGAGAACTGAAAGATTATACAACCTACAGGACATATGGGATTGGTTCAATATGACCTGCACACAAGATTCGAAAGTTGATGCATGTATTCCAGGAGTTCAATTGCTTCTACTACAGTTGCGTTAAACTTGATTCTTGTATCATAGTGATGTCCAGGAAGAAGCGTCGGTGCAGAGACCACCAAGTATGCACAGTATTTCGACAGTTTTGTTGCAATACTAAAATGTTTTGCAATAATAGTGTTAGCAATGTGACAGTTTCAGAACATGGTAAAGCAGTGTGATTTGGGGTAAACAAAGGATATGGAGACATATTAACAATGTGACCGTTTCAAAACATGGTAAAGCAGTGGTGAAAAGAAGAGGCTAAAGCAGAAGAGAAATAGATGACGATTTGCGACTCACTAGTGGATGAGGAGCCTGGAAGCGTGGCAAGCCATGATGTGAAGCTTATGGCACCCTATAGTGTTGTCGAGGATGATGTCCGCGACCGTGTAGTCTTCTTCCTGGTTTAATGACAAACTTCTCATGAGACATCACTAAAGAAAATCAACAGGATATCAACTAAAGCAATTAATGGAACAAATGCAGTAAAACTACGAACTGTGGCTTTCTTTGAAACAAATAACAGAACTATCTTTCATATTGTGTTTGTTTCAACAGGAAATCACCTCTGTGCGCGTAGAGGTAGTTCTATCATTTATCTCTGAACCATTTGTCCAAAATGTGCAGAAATTTCCATTAATCACACATTTCTATATACTCCTAATTATTTGGGACAAGAACATCACCCAATACTACCTTTCTTTATCGTCCATGTGTATTCATTGTAGCTTTTGGTGATGAAAACACTAGGTTAAATTTCTATACTTCCAGAGCTCAACAAATGTGACAGTTTCAGAACAAATTAACTGAATGTTAAATTTTTGTTAGGAATTCACCATGGATATGACAGATCTGAACTTGACTCCTCCGCAAGAGGAGGATGGAGTACCTGAAAATGAAGAGGAGGATCGACTCATCGTCATGGATATGGCAGATCTGAACTTGACTCCTCCACAAGAGGAGGATGGAGTACCTGAAAATGAAGAGGAGGATCGACTCATCGTCATGGATATGGAAGATCTGAACTTGACTCCTCCACAAGAGGAGGATGGAGTACCTCAAAATCAAGAGGAAGATCATCAAGAGGGGGATGCAGCAGGTAAATACTCCAACAATATCTCAAGTGTAAACTTACTATAAATGTGCTCAAGTGTTAATTGAATTTTCAGTCGGTGTTAACTGAATTCACTTATCTCTTGCTCCTTTTCATCAGGAGAGAGGATGTCCTTGTATCTCAACTTCAGTCCTCCAAGAGATCATGAAGAAGCAATTCGTGAGGAGGAAGCAATTGCTCAAGAGGGAGCCATAAGAAGAAGTGCGGTAAACCTCACAAATGAGCAAAGGTTTGGTGTTTATTTTGCTTTGAGAGTAATCAAGAGCAGAGATGGAAATATTTGCCCAGATGACAAGATGCTCGTTACAACACTGCCGAATACGACCGTACGAACGGTAGAAAGAATATGGTCTGATGCAAATCGACAAATTGCGGAAGGCCTACAAGTGGATGTCTCAAATAAGAAGAAGGGCAGAAGCGGCAGAAAGAGGAAAGATCTGGATCTATCGAGGACATCGACAATCCCACTAAACAAAAGGAGGACGATTCGAGCTCTAGCAAGATCTCTAAGTGTTCCACGCTCGACCCTACACAGGAGGTTTCAGATGGATGAGCTAAAGCGTGTCACCAACACCGTGAAGCCTACCCTCAAGCCAGAGAATAAGGTCAGAAGACTAGAGTTTTGCATATCTATGCTCGATGAGCTTTGGATCTCAACTTCCAGGCCACTCTTCAAGCCGATGACAAACATCGTGCATATCGATGGGAAGTGGTACGACATGAAAAGGGCGAAGAACACGTATTACCTTCTGCCGGGAGAACCTCCACCCGTGCGCACTGTGCCTAATACTAACAGCATTGGAAAGATCGTGTTCCTCACTGCAGTGGCTAAGCCAAGATACAATGATGATGGGGAGGTGACATTCAATGGAAAGATCGGCACTTGGGCCTTTGTTGAAGAGACCGAAGCAGTTAGAAAAAGTCAAAACAGAGCAAAGGGAACGAAAGAACTGAAATCCGTGAAAGTGACAAGAAATGTGTCCAGAGATTATCTTATCAATAAAGTTATCCCTGCAATTCGGGACAAATGGCCTGACGAAGATGAGGGGGCAACCATATTTATTCAACAGGATAATGTTAAACCCCATGTCCTTCCTAATGATGTTTCTTTTCGTGAAGTTGTGGAACAGACGGATCTTCACATTCAATTGGTGCAGCAACCACCAAACAACCCCGACTTTAATGTCTTAGACCTCTGCTTTCACAACTCTCTTCAGTCTCCGACTGATTGCAGATGACCGAAAAATATCCGAGAGTTGGTAGAAGGTGTGGAGGAAGAGTTCGAGAATTATGAGGTCGACAAGTTGTTCAGAAGTTTTGTGACCCTACAAGCGGTTATGGTTGAGGTCATGAAAAACAAAGGAGGAAATAATTACAACCTCCCACACTTGCGCAAGGATCGGCGTCAGAACGAGGGAAGGCCACTAATCTTTCTATCTTGCAGTGCTGAGCTAGTTGCTGAGACTCGGGCCCTTATAGGAGAAGGGCAATAGAGGGGATGTTTATGTATGTGTATGTCAACTCGAATATGTGTGTGTGTATGTCAACTCGAGTATGTGTGTATGTCTTGTGAAAGGAAAGGAAAGGAATTCAGATTAATTTGATTTTTTTGGTATTTATATGGATTTGTTGGAATTTATTTGAAGTTGTTGGAATTTATTTGCATGTTTAATTTAGAATATTTGGATTAATCCATCACACTACTAATGGTCACCATGGATCTCGAGTACTTTACTACTCCTACTCCTACTACTCCAACTCCTACTCCTACTCTTACTACTCCTACTACTGACATTGATGTCCAATGGTGAGGGCATTGGTCCCGCTAGTAAAAGGAAATTGAGCATAATTACATTGGAAAAAATATGCCTATTCAGGAACACAACATGCAGGTTCATGCACGTTACCTTTCTCATTCGAGCCAAAGCAAGCTCATGCAGGTTATCTTTCTCGACACCAGAAGTAACAAGAGGCATAGGCAGGTTACCATTCTTCCATGATCTGTACATTATGATTAGCAAGTGAGGAAGAATTAATTTTGTTACTTACTGTACATAGTAAAAATTCAGTAAAAAGAGTTACTGGTGGTGAAAAGCTATACAACCTAGTCACACACTTTGTGTGGTTAGTGCAACTGTCAAAGCATCGTCAGATTTGTCCATCAGTTAGCCAGCAACTTCAGTTGAGGAAAATGTATAGAAGCCAGGAACAACAGATTACCTTCTTGTTTGCTCTACTATGGATGCCAAAGCAGCTCCAAGCCTCTCCAGTTGACAATGTTGATGCCCTGTTCTGACTCCAAGTTCCAAATGGATAGAATTAGACTTTTAGTAAGTGTAAAATGGATATGGAGCAGCAAACACGCAAAAGGAGAAACAATCAGGTCTGACTGTTAAAATCAACAACACAACATAATAGCACCTGCTCTCTCAAATTGCGTGTTAGTGCTGAGCTTTGTTTTTAGGTCAAGAAAAAAGTGCAAATGAAAAATCTTCTCTCTGGTTGATCAGTTGAAGCTTCAGATAGTCCTTTCTAGACTTACTATACCCGTCATTCTTGAAGTTTGCAAATTGGTACTGCGGCAAAAGAGAATGGAAACTTTAAGGTTCAGAACGGACGTCTTCCAACACACATTCGACATAGAACCCAAATCTCACTTGAATGGAACAGGAACAGAATCTGCCAACCTTGATAGGTGTTGTGCGTAGCACCGGAGGATATTGCCTCTTATTCTCAGGCTCACAAATCGCAGCACTGAAAATTTTCAAACAAGAGAAACACAACAAAGTCAAATCCTATGCTTTGCCATTTCAAGTACTACATCTGAACTGATTTCTTTCTAAACTTGGAATATATCCAAAATATGTCTGAATGCATTGAGTTCATGATGAATATGCCTGAAGAAACTGTTGAGTTTATGCTGCAATTGGAGGACAAGTAAATGCGGAGGATAAGTACTACTAGAATAAGCCAATACCGGTGCCGTTTACCTGAAATTGGCAGGAGAGAAGACTCCTATCCAGTCATCACCGGAGGGGTCGGGATGGAAGAACTCCAGCTCTACCCATCCACTATCCTGGCCCTCGTGTCCAAGAACCGTAGGGGACGCCTTGACGTGCGCCACCCCGTCAACGGCGAGGGTGGTCCTCTCAACGGCGATCCTCGACAGCGGCTGCTCGCCAGAGTGAGCCGCCGCGGCGGTGCAAGCAGCCATCCATGTGACGGCCACCACCCACGCCCACGGCATCATGCTCTTCCCACCTCCAGAAGTTCAGAGGGCCAACAAGAAAATCCAAACGGGGGAAACAGGAACAAGAACTCGAGGAATGATTCCGGGAAAAGGCGGTGGCTTCAGGCTGGGTCTCCTTGGAGTAGCCGACGGATATTTTGGGACCCAGAGCAGGCGGCGGCGACGGACCCAGAGCGACGGCGCCAGCCCATGTCACCGTTGATGCCGATGCTCTTGCTGCCGTAGCCGAAGGGCCGCCGACGCCTCCAGCTTGTCGTCGTGCGGCACCGCGAAGAAGATCCCGCCTCGCTAACGCCAGATCCGGCGATTCGTCGCCGGCTTGGAACAAATGGTTTGATTTTTTGTGGAACACAGAAGCTAACCGAGGCCACGGCGCCAAGGCGAGGCGATGTGGCGGAGAGGTAAGGGGAGTGGTGAGATCTGAGAGGAGGACGTTGGCCGGCGATGGAGAGGTGAGGGCAGAGGCGGTAGCTAAGAGAAGCCCGGCGGCCGGTGACGGCGACGGCGAGGCGATAACTGGGAGGGGTGAAGAGAGTGAGTGCGGGGAGCAGACGAGTCGGGAGTGCGGGTTGAATATGAAAAAAGCGAGGTTGTTTCTGTAAAATAACAAGCTGCGACAGATATTTCGGGACGGAGGGAGTACTTGTTACTTTTCACTTGCTACGTTTCACCTCACTACACCATCACTTGTTACCGCTACTTTCAGTGCTTGCAGTTATTACCTTGCTGAAAACCGTTTATCAAAGTCTTCTGCTCCTCGTTGGGTTCGACACTCTTACTTATCAAAAGGACTACGATTGATCCCCTATACTTGTGGGTCATCAATATGTGGCTATTTTTTAGCAGTAGATAAATGAAGACCATATTTGCAAGTGCAATAGTTTATTATCAAAATAGATCAAAGAAGTTTGGCTCATTTGTAGGACTAGAGGTTGCATACAGTTTGGCAATAGAAATGCCTTACTAAGTTGGTAGGATTGAATTATCAAATCCAATATAAACAAGGTAAAGAGAACAGTGCAGCTGATGCTTTGTCTAGAAGACCTCCTGATGGGTCTCAGTTATTTTCCATATCAAGTAATCAACCAACTTGGATCGCTGAAATTGTAGCTAGTTATGAGAAGGATGAGAAGGCCTGAGCAATTTTGAAGCAGCTAGCTATTGCACTAGCTTCCAAACCACCATATACTTTGGTTAATGGGTTGTTGAAATATAGGCAGAGTATTTGGGTAGGCCCTGTTCCTGAATTACATCACAAGATTTTTGCAGCCTTTCATGATAGTGTAGGATCAAAAGTATGTCTAGAGGGGGGGTGATTAGACTACTTGACAAGATACAAACTTAGTCTTTTCCCAATTTTTAGTGTGGGTCAGTTTTAGCAATTATGATTAGTCAAGTACACCCTACACATGCATATCTAAGAGTATTGCAGCGGAAAGTAAAACATGCAAGTGTAAAGTAGAGGGTAAGGTTGGGAGATCAAACGCAAAGGTTGACACGACGATTTTGGCATGGTTCCGATTGGTGGCGCTAAAATACGTCCATGTTAGTGGAGACTTCATCCCACGGAGGGTAACAATTGCGAGAGTCTACGAATGGCTCCACCCACAAGGGGTCCATGAAGAAGCGGCTTTGTCTATTCCACCACGGTTTCCATCTAGACATGACTAGCCTCACTCACGATAGATCTTCACGAAGTAGGCGATCTCCTTGCCCTTATAAACATCTTGGTTCAACTCCACAACATGAAGTAGGAGTCTCCCAAGCGACACCTAACTAATCTAGGAGGAACCACCCTCCAAAAGGTAATAGATGTGGTGGAACGATGAACTCCTTGCTCTTGTGCTTCACAAGATAGTCTCCTCAACACTCAATCACTCTCTCACAGATTTGGCATGTGTAGGAGAGATTGATTTTGTGGAAAGAAACTTGGGGAGGCTAGAGACCGAGTTTAAAATGGTTGGATTGGAATCTCTTGATCTCAACACATGAGTAGGTGGCTCTCTCTGAGAAAAATGGATCTGGCAAGTGTATGTGTGTTCTGAGTGCTTCCTCTATGAATGAGTGGTAGGTGGAGGAGTATATATAGGCATTCCCCAAAATCCAACCGTTACAACATTATTTCCCAACTCGGTGACACCGAAAAGAATTTCGGTGGTACCGAGTTGCACTAAATGTGACAACTTTTGAATTCTTGGTGAGAACGATATATGAATCTCGGTGGTACCAATACGACGACCTAGACTGGTTCCCAAATCTCGGTGAGACCGATTTCAAACTCGGAAATTCCGAAACTTGAAATCTTCTCAACAGAAAGTTGGTCACACAATCTCGGTGGCGCTGATAGGAATGTTGGTTGTACCGAGATGGTGGGTTTGGCATATTATATGTCTAAGTGTAAAATCGATAGAGTCGAGTAGGAAACGTTGGTGGCACCAATTTTGCTTATGTGGCTTGGGATAGTTATATTTTGTGGGTGAATGGCTGAGTATTTTTAGATAACGTGTTCAAAAAGTTTGGATTGGCCAAGCATCCTTTTAGTGCTCAAAAAGTTGCTGAAGTATTTTTAGATAATGTGTATAAGTTGCATGGATTGGCCAACATGATTATATCTGACACATGTCCACTTTTCACTAGCCAATTTTGGAAGATGTTGATCAATAGAACCGGTACTCAGTTGAATATCAACACATCTAATCATCGTGAAACTGATGGTCAAACAAAAAGGGTCAGTCAAGAGATTGAATGTTACCTAAGGTGTTTTATCAGTGCTCTACCTCATAAGTGGAGAAAATGGTTGCCACTCTATGAATTTTGGTACAATTATATCTGGAATTCTGCTTTGGGAAAGTCTCCTTTTGAAGTATTGTATGGCTATACACCTAGATATTTTGGTATCAGTGAAACAGATACTATTGCTGTAGTGAAATGCAGGAATGGATTGAAGTAAGGCAATTGGTGACTGGGACACCTAGCCAGCATCTGCTCAGAGCTCAAAAATGAATGAAAAGTCAAGCTGACAAAAACAGAACTAGGAGGTCCTTTCAGATTGGTGATTCAATTTTCCTCAAACTACAACCATATGCTCAAAATTCTGTTTACTCCAGGCAGAATCAAAAGTTAGCATTCAAATTCTTTGGACCATTTCCGGCTGTGGAAAGAATTGGGGAGGAAGCTTACAGGCTGGATCTTCCACAGGGCAGTCGTATTCATCCAGTTTTCCATGTGTCTCAGCTCAAACATTTCCTTCCTCGTGAAACAAGTGCGTAGTCCAGTTGGCCATCTCATCATGTCGCCTTGCGAGTTCCTGCTTAGAATATCATGTGTTGTGTTAAAATTGTCACCACTACCAACTTGGAACCTTTTCAGAGTTCATTTCAAATGCTTTTCAATTTTATGGTCTTATAGCTCAAAATAATCAGTAAATGCATGAAAAATAACAAATGAAGTCAGAAAGGGTTGCAAATTGATGACGTGGCTTTGAATGGTGCATTTTGAACACAGAAAAACTATGGAGTTCAAATAAGTTCAAAAAATGAAATCCCTTTGTAAGAGATGAGTTTCCGAATGAAACCCTGATACTTCGAAAGAGATTGTCCGTTTTGTACACGAAGTGCATCCAATTTTTGCCGTAACCCTCTCAACATTCTTGCACATGCTATGTGGGTGAAATGATGATACCATGCCAACTTGAAACCTTTTCAGAATTCAATTCAAATGCTTTTCAATTTCATGGTCTTATAACTCAAAATAATCAGTAAATGCATGAAAAATAACAAATGAAGTCAGAAAGGGTTGTAAATTGATGATGTGGCTTTGAATGGTGCATTTTGAACACAAAAAACTATGGAGTTCAAATAAGTTCAAAAAAATGAAAATCCCTTTGTAACAGATGAGTTTCCGTATGAAACCCTAATACTTCGAAAGAGATTGTCCGTTTTGTACACGAAGTGCATCCAGTGTTTGTCTTAACCCTCGCAACTTTCTTGCATATGTTATGTGGATGAAATGATGATACCATGCCAACTTGGAACCTTTTTAGAGTTCATTTCAAATGCTTTTCAATTTCATAGTCTTACAGCTCAAAATAATCAGTAAATGCATGAAAAATAACAATGAAGTCAGAAAGGGTTGTAAATTGATGATGTGGCTTTTAATGGTGCATTTTGAAGACATAAAAACTATAGAGTTCAAATAAGTTCAAAAAAATGAAATCCCTTTGTAACACACGAGTTTCCGTGTGAAACCCTGATATTTCGAAAGAGATTGTTCGTTTTGTACACGAAGTGCATCCAGTTTTTGCCGTAACCCTCTCAACTTTCTCGCACATGCTATGTGGGTGAAATGATGATACCATGCCAACTTGGAACCTTTTCACAGTTCAATTCAAGTGTTTTTCAATTTCATGGTCTTATAACTCAAAATAATCAGTAAATGCATGAAAAATAACAAATGAAGCCAGAAAGGGTTGTAAATTGATGATGTGACTTTGAATGATGCATTTTGAACACAGAAAAACTATAGAGTTCAAATAAGTTCAAAAAAATGAAATCCCTTTGTAACAGACGAGTTTCCGTATGAAACCCTGATACTTCGAAAGAGATTGTATGTTTTGTACACGAAGTGCATCCAGTTTTTGCGGTAACCCTCTCAACTTTCTCGCACATGCTATGTGGATGAAATGATATATAAGAATTTTCATAAAAGTATATAGAATTTAGTTACAAACTTTAATAGCAAAAAGAATTATCATAAAAGAAAATAAATAAGTAATTAGAATTTTGTTCAAAACATTAAAAGCAAAAAAGAATTATCATAAAAAAATAAGTAATTAGAATTTTGTTACTAACTTTAATAGCAAAAAGAATTATCGTAAAAGAAAATAAATAAGTAATTAGAAACAAAAAAGAAAGCAAAAAAACTAGGAAAAATTAAAATAAAGGAATCAACTAAAAATCTTTTATAAACCTCTAGTATTGTTGAAACTAAAATTATATAGAATTTTGTTATAAATTTTAATAGCAAAAAGAATTATCGTAAAAGAAAATAAATAAGTAATTAGAATTTTGTTCAAAACATTAAAAGCAAAAAGATTTATCATAAAAGAAAATAAATAAGTAATTATAATTTTGTTACAAACTTTAATAGAAAAAAGAATTATCGCAAAAGAAAATAAATAAGTAATTAGAAACAAAAAAGAAAGCAAAAAAACTGGGAAAAAATTAAAATAAAGGAATCAACTAAAAAGCTTTTATAAACCTCTAGTATTATTGAAACTAAAAGTATATAGAATTTTGTTACAAACTTTAATATCAAAAAGAATTATCATAAAAGAAAATAAATAAGTAATTAGAATTTTGTTCAAAACATTAAAAGCAAAAAGAATTGTCATAAAACAAAATAAATAAGTAATTAGAATTTTGTTACAAACTTTAATAGCAAAAAGAATTATCGTAAAAGAAAATAAATAAGTAATTAGAAACAAAAAAGAAAGCAAAAAACAGGAAAAAAATTAAAAAAAGTACCGCCTACACGACCACCACGGCCTGCATACGACTAGAAACCCATTACTAGGGCGAGGATGCACGCCCGCAGTAGGCCCAATAGGCCCACAAGCACAGAGAGTGAATTTAGGCCCGTAAGCCTACAGTAGAGAGGAGCTCGAAGTGGTTGGTTCGGCAGGGCTTATAAACCACTTCGAGCCCCTCTCGGCTAGCGAGGTGGGACTAAACATAGCACCGCACCGCGCAAGGCCTTTGGCCTCGTTGGTGGCACCAACCGGGACTAAAGGGAGGCATTGGTACCGGTTTGTGCCACCAACCGTGACCGAAGGCCTCTGCTTCCCGCCCTTTGGGCTGCTGAGAAGAGGCCTTTGGTCCCGGTTTGTGCCACCAACCGGTACCAATGCCTCTGCTTCCCGCCCGTCGGGCTGCTGAAAAGAGACCTTTGGTCCCGGTTGGTGCCACCAACCGGGACTAAAGGTGGGGCTATATAAGCGACAGTTTAGAAATTTTGATCTTTCTCCATTCGATCCCGACGCCGCCAGGCTGCCCCGACTCCGTCTCGCCGTCTTCGTGTCCGCCTCGCCGTCGCCGTCGTCGCCTCGCGCCGTCCCGCGCCGCCCCGACGTCGTGGCCGCCCTGCGCCCCGTGCCCCGCGACGCCGCCAGCCCTGCCCGTCGCCGCCCGGCCCCGGCCCACGCCGCACCTCAACGTCGACCGTTGTCGCGCCGCCCCGCCCCGGCCCACGCCGCACCTCACCGTCGACCGTCGCCGCGCTGCCCCGCCCCGCGCCGCACCTCGCCGTCGCCGTCCCCGTCCCTGACACCGTCGCCGTGAGGAAAGATTTTTTTTCTCTTAAAAGATTTTTTTGGTGATATTATTGTTGAATATGCATGTTTGTATGTTCATATATATGCAAAGATCGAATATGTCAAAAGGTGAATATGCATGTTTGTATGTTCATATATATGCAAAGATCGAATATGTTCATATTATTGGTGATTGTTTTGGTGATATTATTGTTGAATATGCTCCTCATGTGCACGATTTTCTTTCCCAGCTCAACTAAGATATTCCCTCCGATCAATGTTAGTTGACGCCGAACTAGTACAAAAAAGAAGTAGTAAGAATCATGTTCATGTGTCTGAAAATATATAGTGTCAGAAAAGCTTCTATATTATAGGATGGAGATAGTATGTGTGTATCACAATGTGAATGTTTACCAAGGACGTGCATGACCCGTTGAATGCGTGTGAAGTTGAAATGAACAGGGTCCAGTTGAAGAGCATCCTAGGAGCTTAATATCAAATATGCATGTTTGTATGTTCATATACATGCAGAGATCGAATATGTTCATATTATTGGTGATTTTTTTGGTGATATTATTGTTGAATATGCTCCTCATTTGCACACTTTATTCAACTATGTATGATGATGACTAATTAGTAGGACTTGTTGTTATATATGATGATGCATGATGCGAGCATGAAGAGTTATTATATATAGATGTTCAGTTCTTTCGATATATATAGTGTGTCATGATTATATTGTTGTTTACACACATTTACCACATTAAAACAGGAAATTTCTGACGATGGATATTGCGAGTGTGAATATTGCGGCGACTCTCGGGGTATGTGCGACATGCCTCACCTGCGAGACGATAGGTTCTTCAGCATGAAACTTGACGAGAACGGCGATATGTACCTCCCTTTCCATGCAAGAAGATATGTGTTGGAGAGGCTCGGTTTCAAAGACCATGAGAGAATTGAGACGAGGAGCGCTAAGCTGAGGACTACACATGGTCACACATTTGTTATCCAAGTATTTAATTCAGTTTTTTAAACAGAATTTGGGTGCCCAAAGTGGGAAGATCTTTGCAAGGCATATGGATTTCAAAAGGGAATGGAAATCACCTTCGATCTTCGTCCTGAAGATAATATGCCAGACAACATTGACATTTGGGTGGTTGTCGATGATATGCTTCCTGTTTTACCTTCATGTGAGTTTCTCGACCATATTTGTCAAGTAATTTGCATTTATATTTATAAATAGTTGGTGTAGTCAACTTGTTTTCCTCTCGCAATTTACATGTCATGTGGTGTTCATCGTCTATTAAAACTTTGGCCACACGTTGCAGGTTCCTAGTTATTGGGCCATAGTTATAATTATATCAATGTTACATGTTGTACAAACAACAACAACAACCCAAATTGTCCTTTGAATGATCGTAGCACATGTGGTCGTTTTGAATGGTTTATATAATGCCCACATCTTGTGGACAATTACAAAATTTCTAAGTATTTTTGAAACATTAAATTATTACAAAATTTGGGTGGTTGTCGATGATATGCTTCCTGTTTTACCTTTATGTGAAGTAATTTGCATTTATATTTAAAAATAGTTGATGTTCATCTATATACTAAATTTGTTAAATTATAATTTACAGCTTATTTCGTTGCTTCGACTGAATTACGAAAATTAATTAACACGACACACTACACGTATGGATCACATCTAACTTGGGAGGAGAAGGACCATCTTCTCCACTTTCTTGTTGCTGGTGTTCTGGCTTCTAGGGATACCTTCCCGTATCATTTTAGAATTGGCCAAAATTATTCATTTTACATGCCACTAGTGCATAGGTTGAGTCCATATGACATTCGCCGAAATGTCTTGGTAAGAGTTTCCTAATTAAGTACGCTCCACTATTGCATAAATGGTGTTGATTAAATTGCTAACTATGTTATTATTATGTTCTTCAACAGCAACTGCCACATGATGTAGTGCCTCCGCTAATGGACCCAGAAGGTCAAATGAGAATTAGAAGCCCGCTGAGGGTTGAGTTCTATGCTCCATACTTCATTAACTTCAAATCAAGATAAAAAAGACTCCAAATTGAAGATGGAGAGAAATAAAGAAGGTTCGCAAGCCACAAGCTGGAGACCGTTGGATCTCTATGATTCATCATGGAGCGATAGGTGTTATTCTGTTTTATGACATTATATCTAAGAGCGATGACTAGGTCTTATGAGAGACAAGTTATTCTAGTTTATATTATTACTTGACATGATTGATTAATTAGGATGCATGATGCATATGATGACTATATATATATTATGATGTTTCTCTATTTTGTTTTATGTGTATCATATGATAACTTGGTATATGATTAAGTTGATGATGAGTTGTTAGATGATCGATTAGAATACTATTGCCATTCGACGAAAATGATATAGTGTAAAAAAGATATAAAAAAGAAAGCACGACGGATGACCAAGCACGGAGATATATAAGAGAGGACACTTTTCTCTATTAGCTAGCTAATAACAACCTAAATTAACACCTAAACCAGCCCCTTTAAAAAAAACTCAGCTCCAGCCAGGTGCTGACGCGTGGATGCCTTTTGGTCCCGGTTGGTGTCATCAACCGGGACTAAAGGCCCCCCTGCCTGGCCTGGCCGCAGCGGCCACGTGGAGGCCCATCTGTCCCGGTTCGTGTAAGAACCGGGACTAAAGGCAAAGGGCATTAGTAACGACCTTCTTGTCCCGGTTCCGAAACCGGGACAGAAGGTCCTTATGAACCGGGACAAAAGGCCCTTTTTCTACTAGTGCACACACCACCACCACCGAGGAGAAGGCGTCGTCGAAGTTGCCTGCAATTTCATCTTATCACTTCTCCTCGAGCAAACGCATCCGACTTCACCACAGATGACACCTCAAGATCTCTTTGAACGACAACAAATGAGAACCTCGTCGGCCTATGACAAAACAATCGACCAAACACTCAAGGACTAGACAACTCCGATTTCAAGCACGAGCATCACGGGAGAAAGAAGTACGACTCACACCAACATAGCCCGATCTAACCACCACATGACATTGTTGTCGCTGTGTCCCTCACGTCACTACAAGTCTGAATTCACGCTCAAGGACATTCCATACAATTGGCGATGAAAACATGTCACTACCCAAATTTTCTCACTACCACCATTGTTACCGCATAAGTTGCAACACAAGTGGAAACACCGCATCCGCATTACCTGTTGGACACCAATGAACATCAATGATGTGCATGTCTAGCCCCTCAGAAGTGTGAGAAGAATCACCAGTATTGAAAGCAATGTCCCAAAGGAGGAAATGCCTTAGGGAGGACGTCGTCCCTCGACTCAGTCGAGTCTAGGCTTTCGCCCAAAGAGCCAGATCCAGGGGTGGAGGGAGTCAATGACACCTCCAAAGGGAAATGGCGCCCGCATGCGCCCTCACTGCCAACCGGTGAGAGTCGGGAAAGCTTGCACTCAAAGGACACGACAACCACCCCTACGTAGCCAAAGTCGGCCCACCACCTCAACTAGCTTGTAGAGGCTGAAATCACTATTCTGACGTTGTCAGCGATGTTGGTCATAAACTGAACTTGGCATGGAAGTATTTCACGGTTTGACCCTTTTGGCAACGCCAGAGCCTGCGGCATTTCATCCAACGTAGAAACGCCGAGGTTGGTAGTGTTTCTTCCCAACAAAAAATGTCGAGCTACGCCACGTTTCTACCCTGGCCCACTACCGGGCCGAGCACGTGTTGCTCGCTGATGTGGCAGTCTAGAAACGTTGATCTGTCTAACATTTCTGGGAACGCCATTGTCAACGGCATTTCCGACCCGGATATTATAGCTGGTCGTGAGTCTCTCACCCATCACTCACCACTCACTGTCCTCTCCTCCCATTGGCGTATCCCGAGCTCTTGCCCTTTTCCCCTTTGTGTCCCTTAGTTGGCCCCTTTCAAATCCTCGCAAATCGATTGGGTTGGTCGATGGATCCAGTGTAGTTTCTGTTTCTTGAGCTAACCTCCTTCATATCACAAACTTTTATTGGTTGGACTTGTCTATTTGGATTGTTTTGTTAATGTGGTTCCTAACCCTAGTTTGAGTATTGTTGTTTCAATAGTGCTCCATTGTGATGTTGGTGAACAAACCTTATTGTTTGGGTTGTACCTAATATTAAGATTTAGGGTCAGGGTTAGAGTTTGTGTAATGCTTGACAATGCTTAATTTGGATGGATAAAGTTGTTTTTAGTGGTTTTGTTAGCAATGTGGTATATTTCTTGTACTTATGTTCGTAACCCTAGTTTAAGAAACTTGGGGACGGTCCGATCTACTCCTTTTGATGGCCAAAATGAAGGATTAGGGTTGGATTTGGTGGAGAAGGAGAGAGGGGTGGAGGGCAGTTCGTGTGCCGCCGACTCATGAAGAAAATGAGTGGGCTGGGTACCACCCGCGGCCCTGCGTTGTTTACTTAACCCAGGGAAGAAATGTGGCGTTTCCAGAAACGCAACCTTGATCGGCGTTTCTGGACTCTCACGTCAGCAAGCAACACGTGCTCGGCCTGGCAGTGGGCCAGGGCAGAAACACTATCTACGTTGGCATTTCTATGTTGGACAAAAACATCACGGTCTATCGCATTGCAAAAAGAGTCAGATCGTGAAATACTTATGTGTCGAGTTCAGTTTGTGACCAGAATCCTGACAAGGGTAGAACAGTGATTTCGGCTGCTTGCGGTGTTGGGTAACGTCGCATGGGAAACAAAAATTTTCCTACGCGCACGAAGACCTATCATGGTGATGTCCATCTACGAGAGGGGATGTGTGATCTACGTACCCTTGTAGACCGTACAGCAGAAGCGTTAGTGAACGCGGTTGATGTAGTGGAACGTCCTCACGTCCCTCGATCCGCCCCGCGAACTATCCCGCAATCAGTCCCAGGATCTAGTGCCGAACGGACGGCACCTCCGCGTTCAGCACACGTACAGCTCGACGATGATCTCGGCCTTCTTGATCCAGCAAGAGAGACGGAGAGGTAGAAGAGTTCTCCGACAGCGTGACGGTGCTCCGGAGGTTGGTGATGATCTCGTCTCAGCAGGGCTCCGCCCGAGCTCCGCAGAAACGCGATCTAGAGGTAAAACCGTGGAGATATGTGGTCGGGCTGCCGTGGCAAAGTTGTCTCAAATCAGCCCTAAAACCCCACTATATATAGGAGGAGGAGGGGGGAGCCCTGCCTTGGGGTCCAAGGACTCCCAAGGGGGTCGGCCGAACCAAGGGGGAAGGTCTCCCCCCCCCCAAACCGAGTCCTACTTGGTTTGGAAGGTGGAGTCCTTCTTCCCTTTCCCACCTCCTTCTTTTTTTTTCTTTTCTCTTTGATTTTTCTTCCAATGCGCATAGGGCTCTTTTGGGCTGTCCCACCAGCCCACTAAGGGCTGGTGCGGCACCCCCAATGCCTATGGGCTTCCCCGGGGTGGGTTGCCCCCCCGGTGAACTCCCGGAACCCATTCGTCATTCCCAGTACATTCCCGGTAACTCCGAAAACCTTCCGGTAATCAAATGAGGTCATCCTATATATCAATCTTCGTTTCCGGACCATTCCGGAAACCCTCGTGACGTCCGTGATCTCATCCGGGACTCCGAACAACATTCGGTAACCAACCATATAACTCAAATACGCATAAAACAACGCCGAACCTTAAGTGTGCAGACCCTGCGGGTTCGAGAACTATGTAGACATGACCCGAGAGACTCCTCGATCAATATCCAATAGCGGGACCTGGATGCCCATATTGGATCCTACATATTCTATGAAGATCTTATCGTTTGAACCTCAGTGCCAAGGATTCATATAATCTCGTATGTCATTTCCTTTGTCCTTCGGTATGTTACTTGCCCGAGATTGATCGTCAGTATCCGCATACCTATTTCAATCTCGTTTACCGACAAGTCTCTTTACTCGTTCCGTAATACAAGATCCCGCAACTTACACTAAGTCACATTGCTTGCAAGGCTTGTGTGTGATGTTGTATTACCGAGTGGGCCCCGAGATACCTCTCCGTCACACGGAGTGACAAATCCCAGTCTCGATCCATACTAACTCAACGAACACCTTCGGAGATACCTGTAGAGCATCTTTATAGTCACCCAGTTACGTTGCGACGTTTGATACACACAAAGTATTCCTCCGGTGTTAGTGAGTTATATGATCTCATGGTCATAGGAACAAATACTTGACACGCAGAAAACAGTAGCAATAAAATGACACGATCAACATGCTACGTCTATTAGTTTGGGTCTAGTCCATCACGTGATTCTCCTAATGACGTGATCTAGTTATCAAGCAACAACACCTTGTTCATAATCAGAAGACACTGACTATCGTTGATCAACTGACTAGCCAACTAGAGGCTTGCTAGGGACAGTGTTTTGTCTATGTATCCACACATGTATATAAGTCTTCATTCAATACAATTATAGCATGGATAATAAACGATTATCTTGATACAGGAATTATAATAATAACTATATTTATTATTGCCTCTAGGGCATAATTCCAACATGCAGACCCTCGCATAGCAACTACGCAATTGTCACACTAGGATACCCTAGTAGGACCACCTCCGTTGTGCGCTGCCACATCTCCATATCCAAGCTACCGGGCAGTCCCCCACCCGGTTGCTAGTGGCGGAGGTAGATGGTGGCCAGGATGGGCCATGACCCACCCTGAGATTTAAAAATACCTTTTATATCATAGAAGGAAGTTCATAAAATAAAAGAAAATTAATAAATACATGTGCACAGTAACACCGATGGCCCATGCTAACCCATGGATTAGGTCCGCCACTGCCATCATTACAAGGTGAAGCACATCCATAGGCCCATGACGTCCAAGCTAAAATGCCATCATTACAAGGTGAAGCACATCCCTAGGCCCATGACGTCCAAGCTAAAATGCCATCATTACAAGGTGAAGCACATCCCTAGGCCCATGACGTCCAAGCTAAAAGGCAGAGGAGCCACACACCCTCCCGCTTCAGCCGTATGTGCCGACCAGACAAGGAAGCACAACACCACTGCAAAGCAGCCCCGCATGTAGCCTTCAGAGCGTCGGCCAAGCCAAATCAGCACCGCCACGAGCGCAACGGATGTACCGTCTTAAATCGGCACCACCTGATGACCATGTTGAACCCCGTAAGCCCTCGGACATGCATCCCGGTGCTCGCCATAGAAGTCTGATATTTCAGCTCACCTTGCGCCTCTCGATCTAAAAATACTTGAGCTCAGTTCCTGCCTGCTGGGCCGCGTTTATTGCCTCGCTGCACCGTGCCAGGCCCAGGCCCAGGTCCAGCTACGGCCGCGTATATTCCCTTGGTGGACTGCCTCCGTCTCTCTCTCCCGCGGCGGCTACAACCCAATCCGCGTCAAGGGAATCAAGCAGAGAGAATCCCCAAGAAGAAGAAGAAGAAGAAGAGAGTCGCCGGCGGCGGAAGGCAGCAAGAAGATGACTCATATCCTCCCAACCCCCCATCGCAATTTAGATCTGTTATCATCATCCTCTTCTTGCTTGCTCGATCTGTTTGCTCCTTGACTTTTCTTTTTCTCTGCGGGCGGGGCACGGGGCAACCAGAGGGACCGCGACCGCGAGCGCGCGGCGGCGCGGAAGCCCAACTCCAAGAACGGCGGCGACGGCCTCACCCCGGAGCAGCGCCGCGAGAGGTTCGTCCCCCCTCCCATCCCTTCCTTTTTTCCCGATCGGATCCAAATCCAATCCGCCGCGCCACGGTTGGCCGGTCGGTCGGCCGAATCGAATCTTGGCATGGCCTCACGCGGCGCCGGTTCTTGCGTCGTCTTCAGGGACAAGAAGGCGCTCGAGGAGAAGAACGCCAAGAAGGCGGCGCAGGCCTCCGGGAGCACCTCCACGGACGCCAAGACCAAGGACGGCAAGAAGTAGTAGTAGGAGAGGCGTCGCCGCCACCACCGGGATGCCGGCGCCGCCTCTTCGCGACTACCATAAAGTTTGTACCCTTATTGTTTGCAGCATCTGCTGATCTTTGTGCCTTAATCGTGTATGGTTGGTTAAAACTGTCGTTAGCTGCAGTCTTTGTTGCCATATGAGTCTGTACTCTTGATGAAATCCTCAACCCACGATGATAATAATCAGCAGCCTTCTGGTTTGGTTCTGTGTGTTATGTCCGGCTCGGTCCACCTTGGTTTTGCTGCCACTCTTTGATTGTGATTCTGCTAACTTGCTCATATTATCACGCTAAGCTTGTGATTGTAATGAAAACTCTACTCTGGACCATAAACCAACCACAGGGGAACTGGGGAAACGGAGATGGCTGTAATGCAGTCCTGAGTCCGGTTATACCCTGTTTAACTGTTTTGGCTGGTTGCAATGCCATCATATTGCTATTGTATCGCATGAATGCTGCTACAATGTTGACCATTCTTAGATAGGCAGTCTCAGACCACACAAGATGTTGTGCATATTCCATTGCTGCATATTTCTGTTTATGATTTGAGAATAGAGGCTACTGGGACTGTGCTCATGTTTAACATATGCATCTGGGTTCTGTGCCTTAATCGTGTATGGTTGGTTAAAACTGTCGTTAGCTGCAATGTTTGTTGCATGAGTTTCTACTCTGATGAAATCCTCAACTCACGATGATGATAATAATAATAAGCAGCAGTGTTCACTCTTGAGTTATTTCTTACTGCCTCTCTTTCGTTGCGGCCTTGCCAGCTTGTGGAATCTTGTAGTCCAGACTAAGATTGCGATCATGGTAAGTTGTACTCTAGGCCCTAAACCAACCAGTGTGATATTGGGGAAATGGAATTGGCTGTGATGCAGTCCTGATTCCGGTTCTGATGCTATCATATTGCTATTGTTCCGGTTGGTTCTGTGCGTTATGTTTCGCTGACTCTATGTTGTTTTGCTGCCACTCTTTGATTGTGATTCTGCTAATTTGTTGATTTCATGAGGCTAATAATATTATAATTTTAATGAAAACTCTACTCTGGTCAACCAGTGGGAAATTGGGGGAATCGAAATGGCTGTAATGCAGTCCTGAATCCTGTTCTACTCTGTTTTGGCTTGTTATATGCTGTCATATTGCTGTTGTGTCGCATAAATGCTGCTACAATGTTGATCATTCTTAGATAGACAGTCTCTGACCGCAGAAGATGTTGTGCATATTCCATTGCTGCATATTTTGGTTTATGCTTTGAGAATGGGGTTACTGGTACTAATTGTTTTTCCCTGTGCTCATATGTAACATCTGAATTTGTGTTCCAAACTGTGGAGATTGGCTGTGAGATGGAGTTAGCAGGCCCATCGCTCACTCTGGTACTGGCTACATAATCTACTGTGGTTGTCAAAGTTTTCTCAGCAATACAGTTGAGTTAAACTACGTTCTGGTGCACTCCATCAGGTGTGTCATGCTCACTACTGTTGGAAGATTATTGGACTTTCAAGGACAGAAACAACGAAAATCTGAAATATCAATTATACGGGTTACCTAGTTTCTGTTCTGCACGTTTGATTTTTATTTCTCTGCTTCTATGTATCTTATTTTTTCATCGTGTGCCGTTGTTCCGTATTGTTCTCTATGTTTGGTTTTTATTTCTCTGCCTCTATGTATATTCTCTTTTCATCGTGCGTCGTTGCTCTGTATTGTGCTCTAGGTTTGATTTCTATTTTGCTGCTTCTATGTATTTGCTTCCTAGTCATATTGTGAAACAGAGACCGGTTCAACACATATATATCTGTCGTGTAATGGTTTGGTGCAAGCTAGAATTGTGTTATTTCAACTTTTTCCTTGGTGTTTCCTCCGCACATGCGAAGTCTTGCACAACTTAGTGGAGCAAGACCGAGATGTGAATGCACACATTTTCAATAAAATCTACTCAATTGCCATTTTATAAATTGGTGTTCTTTTACTTGTATAATACAACCTCCGTCCCAAATTACTTGTCATAGATTTGTCTAGATACGGATATATCGACAAGTAATATGGTACGGATGGAGCATCAGTTAATGTTTTCTTTCTATTGTAGGTGTGCCAGAACATCCTGCCTAATCTTTGCCATAATATCTCTGTTTCATCTAAAATTTTACCATCTCTGGTACTGTCTGATTCATATCTGAATTACACTGCAATTTGTACTTAAGAATTGACCCTCTGTAGCTGCAATGTTTGTTGTCATCTGTATGCCAATTACTCTGAATATGCAGCAGTGTTTTTGTTCTTCTGTGCGTTATGTCTTGCTTGGTCCACCGCACTTTGTGATTTTGCTAACTTGTGGTTTTTTTATATGATATTGTTAGGATAAGATTATGATTATAATAAATTTTACTCTAGAACCTAGACCAGCCATTGGGAAATTGAAAAACGGAAATGGCTCTAATGCAGCCCTGAATCCAGTTCTCTTTTGTTTTGGGTGGCTTTAATGCTATCACATTGCTATTGTCACACTGATTGGTGCTGGATGTTGTGCACATTCTATTGCTGCATATTTTTATTTATGCTTTGGGAATAGGGATTATCGGGACTGTGCTCATATGTAATATGTGCATCTGGGTTTCAAACTCTAGAACACGACTGCGAGATGGAGTTAGCAGGTCCCTGGCTACATAATTTGCTATGCAAGCTGCACTCTGTTGGGACGTCCATTGAATTTATCTCAGCATTACAGTTGAGTTAAGCTACATTCCTCTACACTACATCTGGTGTGGCATGCTCACGCTGTTGCTGTTGGAAGAATATCGGACTTTCCAGGACAGAAATAAAGAAAGCTGGAAAATCACTTATATGATTTACCTAGTTCTGTTCTGTAGTTTTGATTATACTTCACTGCTTCTATATATGTTCTCTTCTCTGTAATCTAATCCATTGCGCGCTGTTGTTAAGGTACTTGCTTTCTAGTCATATAGTTTTGTTGTGTAATGAGTTTGTGGAAGATATAAGCAGCATGAGCACAGTCCTCCTTGCACCTGTGAAATGATTGAATCTTGGTCTGACTGGCCCGGCGCAGATCCGCAAGGACAAGAAGGCGCTGCGGCAGGGAGCGCCTCCACGGACGCAAGAGCAAATATGACAAGAAGTAGCAGGTGTCGCCGGATCCCATCCCCACCACCGGGATGCCGGCGCTGCCTCTTTGCAATTGTCATAAGTTTGTACCCTGTTTGCAGCGTCTGAGAATCCTTGTGGCTTAATCGTGTATAGTTAAAGGGCGCTGTTACAAATCATCCGGCTGATTTCTTTGATAAATCAATCGGGTCCTGAGACGTTACATTCAATACTCGTAAGCCGTCGGATTTGGTCAACGTATGTCGTATGTATTTCTTCGCATCGCCAGGACACCCGCTTCGTTCTTTTCTAGCCGCAGCACCATCCGCGGCCTGCACACTGCTGCCAGCTGCACATCGCTGCAAGCATGACGGCCGCCACTGACAAAGAGCTGCATTGCAGCACCGTGAGACACCGGCGAAGCTCCATTGCGACACCGGGTGCTGCATCACAGCTCCGGGGCCGCCGACGAGCGCTTCATCGCAGCATCGAAAGCCGGCGGCGAAGCTCCATTGCGAGTTTGCGACACCGGGTGCTGCATCACAGCTCCAGGGCCGTCGACGAGCGCTTCATCGTAGCATCGAAAGCCGGCGACGAAGCTCCATTGCGACACCGGGTGCTGCATCACAGCTCCCGGGCCGTCGACGAGCGCTTCATCGCAGCATGGAAAGTCGGCGGCGAAGCTCCAGTGCAGCATCGATGTTCACCGACGGGCGCCGATGATGCTACACTGCAGTACCAACCCCCTGCACGGCGGGGATGAATCGCAGCACCCGACGCCGGCAAGCGCACTCCATCGCAGCACCAGACGACGACAACGCGTTTCGGTACATCACCGAGCGCTGCACACCTCCAGGCATGCCGGCCAACGGTGAAGCTCGCATCTCCCGCAGCACCCGCAGCCGCTGGTGGAGCTTCAATGCAGTCGTGGACACTGCAGCGCACGGATTTTCGTCGGAGAATAAAAAGATGAAGCAAGGGGAATGGGAAGAGCACCGGTCGGGAAGGGGAGAGCGGGTCAGAGGTGCGGGAAGGCTTTGTGTGGCTGAGCGCTCGCGTGAGGATAAGGTTGATTATGACGAAGCGGTGGGCTGCCCCACCGAGACGCGTGTCGCGCCTGGGAGGAGGCTTAGGCGTCGCTGTAATCAGCCGCCTGATTTTGAACGTTTCCCATAGTTAAAACTGTCGTTAGCTTCAATCTTTGTTGCCATACGTTTGTACTCTGATGAAACTCTCAACCCACGATAACAATAAGCAGCAGCAAGTTTGTTCTGGTTTGGTTCTGTGTGTTACGTCTCGCTCACTCTACGTTGTTTTGCTGCTAAACTTGGATTGTGATTTTGCTAACTTGTTAAATATTTATATAGTATTATCAGGCTGAGATTGTGATTGTAGATTGTAGTTAAACCTCTCTGGACCGTAAACCAACCAGTGGGAAATTGGGAAAACGAAAATGTCTGTAATGCAGACCTGAATCAGGTTCTCTTCTCTTCTGTTTTGGCGGGCTGTGATCCTATCATTTTGCTGTTGTGTCATATAACTATTGCTACAGTATTGATCATTCTTATATAGACAGTCTCAGACCGCAGAAGATGTTGTGCATATTCCATTGCTGCATATGTTTTGTTTATGTTTTGAGAATAGAGGCTACTGGGACTATGCTCATGTGTAACAAATGCATCTGTGTTTCAAACTCTAGAACTTGACTGGGAGATGGACTTAGCAGCCTACCAGTACCAGGTCCTTGGCTGAATCTGGTACTGCTGGCTACATAATTTACTATGAAGGCTGCACTCTTTTAAACCTTCATCAATTTTTCTCGGCATCTCAATCGAGTTAAGCTACTTTCCGGTGCACACCGTATGGTCTGTCATGCTCACTGTTGTTAGAAGAATATCAGACTTTTGAGGACAGAAACGATGGAAGCTGAATAATCAGTTACATGAGTTACCTAGTTCTGTTCTCTAGTTTTTATTTATTTATTTCACTGCTTCTACGTATGTTCTATTCTCTGCAATCTAGTATGTTCTATTCTCTGCAATCTAATTCATCGTGTGTTATTGTCGAGGTATTTGTGCTCTAGTCACATATATCTGTTGTGTAATCAGTTGGTGGGAGCTAGAACTAGTTTGTGTTATGCCAACATTTTTTTTTCATTTCAGTGTTACCACCTGCACATGTGACGTCCTGCACGACTTGGTGGAGAGAGAGAACCATGTGAAGGTACAGATTTGCTTAATGGTCATTTTATAAATTGTTACTTTGCTTGTACTCCTTCCGTTTCTAAATATAAGACCTTTCAAAGATTGTACTATAAACTACATATGGATGTATATAGACATATTTTAGAATATAGATTCACTCATTTTGCTCCGTATGAAGTCTCCTAGTGAAATCTCTAAAAGGTCTTATATTTTGAAACGGAGGGAGTATAACACTACTATCATTCAACATTTTCTTTCCTTTGTAGGTTTGCTGCGACATCCTGCTTTATCTTTGCCAAAATATTTTTACTTCATTGAAATTTTTATCATTTGTGGTACTGTCTAACTCAAATTTGAATTATGCCCCATTTGTACTTTCACTATTCACCTGATGAGTTTTATCCACACGAGCTTTCATGGGATCTACGATTTTGGTTCTGGTTGTGCACATCCATTTGATATTCAATATGAGTGGTAAAACACAAGTTCACTAAGTTCTGCCAATTGCTTAATGCGTACATGCGTTGTTACACTCGAAACTTAATTCTGGACTAACTACATCACTACAGAAAAATGACTGTAAATATATTGGATGGCCGGAGGTCTCGTTGCATGTTCTATTTTCCCCAATTGGTTGCGGATCAATTTTCTGAAAGGGCATTGTGCATGAGTCATTTCCAGTTTCTACTCTGTACTGTATGGAGCCTTGTGCTGTGTACAAGCGATGTTCTAGTTCAAGGGGTGTCCTAGTTTGCATAATAGTCCCTTTAGTTTAGGCCTCTAGCTGTTCTGGGCACTATTACTCTTATTTTTTTCAATAAACGCAGCAGTGGTGCTGTATGCGAAATCTGTACTTTTGATAGCAACTGTTCAAACACCGTTTATCTTTGACGGTATAAGTAACTTATATGCTTACAGATATGTTCATCTATTTAGTTATCCATGTGCTAGAACCATGACTTGGTTTCAACTTCTTATGGGTTTCAACAAGTTTGGGACTGAATAGGAAGCAGTGATGCTGTATGTGAAGTATGTACTTTTGATATCAGTTCAAATTCTGTAGCTTTGAGGTGCGTCCAGCATGGACAAAATATGAAGTGAAGTTAACACCCTCTAGTGCATAGCTATGTTGATGCACTTCTGAAGGCAATATAGATCCATGCATAGTGGCGGTGTTTTGTTTCAGTTTCTTTTTCCTACAACCTGTATTTGTTCTTGTGATTCCTGTGTTTGTTTGAACACCTGGTAAGGGTTTTGCAAGACTCCTATTGCCAACGATGGCGGAATTCTTTATTTCAGCTGGGTTTCATTTTGGAAGTTATGTTTTTGTCGACACTTATGTGTGGTTATGATGTTTCATCCCAAGCAACATTGCTCCAAAGGACTGCGTGCTCACCAGAATTATTCATCTGGCTATCGAAGGCACCAGACTTCTCACACAAAGGTTCAGCTGGCTATCGAAGGCACCAGACTTCTCACACAAAGGTGGAGTCGCCGCAAGCCCGCAACTGCAGAAACCGTGGCATTGCTGGCGTGGCATGGTTGAGCGGCTGTAGGAATTCAATGATACTTGATCTATAGCCAATTACATGGAAGACAACCAAAATTTCGGAGTTCATATGTTCTTGTGATGGAACAAGTTTTATTCCAGGTGATAACTACGTTACCAGAAGGGATTTGAGATAGAAAAAGAACAAGCGGAGAAATCAAATTTCAGAATGTTTCAGCATTTGAACAAAGCTAAAATATTTCCATATAAACAGGCATGATGATATAGACATGTTTGGTATAGCTTGTATCAAGTGGGACCACCCTGAGGTTTTCTGCTCGAAGAAATAAACATGACAAGTTATCTTAAAGACATCGCTGGATTTTATGTTCTCTTTCGTCGCGCAGAAGTTAATATAAAACGACTTGCACAACCACTCCAACTTCAGGCTGATTCCATAAACGTTGCAAGCATCCAGCAAAACCTAAAACTACAACTAGATGTAGTATTACTGATTACATACGCTCAGGAGACTTTCTAGACTTGTAATACAAAGTTCAGAACTAAAACCACGACACTTGTTTTGGAACGAAGGGAGTAGTTTGCAACATAAGCTTTCTAGACTTGTGATATAAAGCTAGTTCATATCGTTCTTTGGCTCGGAGACGGAATTGGCTTCACTATTCTTGCTTGCAGCGCCATATTCTCTGATGTTAGTTTGGACCCAGTAGGCGAACAGCTGACCATATAATACCAGAAAAGCACATATAGTGTTAAACTCGTTGAGTCTTCTTGTTCGTCGAAACCTGCGCCTGCGGGGTGACAAGAGCAGGAAAGGCTCTCAGACAAGAAAGGGGGGGAAATAGAGCATAGTTATGTGTGCATATGTTTGAGATTATACCAAATTGGGTCATGAGGCCTAGGCTCCACTTGAGAAGCAAGGTGACTGATGAGCCGATGAGTTTCGATGTCTTTCCAAGACAACTGTGGGTAAAGATCTGAACATTTGACCGCTATGAGCAAATCAAACAACTCCTCTTTCTTCTTCTTGAATTGCCATTCCAGCAATTCCAGCTCGCCCTTTGCCTCTGCCCTAGATGCCGGCTGGCCACACAAGACACAAAATGATTAAATTAATACTACCCAATTAGTGGTTTGCTGAAAGAAAATTAGACATTACAAAGTCGACCCATATATCCTGCCGGCATAAACAACACATGTTGATATTCATATATGGTCTTATGACTTGCAAAAGCCTATCATCATTCTTAATTTCTCACAAGGTTGAGATCTTAATCTCCAGCAATCGACCGCCGGATCTCAGAGCAAGCAATCAATGGCTGCAAGTGACTCGTGATCGCCGGCAACGGAAGATTCTTTTAAACTTGATTGCCCCAAGTCGTCAGGTGGTATGATTTGTCGAAGATTATTGGGACGAATCGGCAACAAGATAGACAACAACCCTAAATCTGGTCCCCACGCCGGCCGGAAACAAAGCCAACGCTGCCAATGCTGGAGAGGGCAGCCGTACCCTCGGAGGCGTCCGACGGTCGGCAAATCCGCCGGATCTGGGAGGAGGTGGGAGAAAAGAAGGTACCTTGCCACCGATGGAGGAGTTAGACATGAGCCGGCGGCCAGGGGAAGTGCCGTTTAGCAAGAGCCGCCGAGGTTCGTCCGCCACGAACGAAGACCTTGCCTGCGCTCCTCGCTGCTGGAGCGCTCCTCGCTGCTGGAGCGCACGCTCGCAGAGCCTCCTCGCCGCGTGCCGGAGCGCCGCCATCGTTGTCGCCGACTCGATCGATCTTCTTCGGTCGGTTGCTGGGGTTTGCTTTCGCGTGTGGCGTGTCCGTCGTTTGGAGTATTTGTAATCGGTTTGCGGCCTTGGCACGGAAGAAAGAAAACTCCGCAACCGGCCCGCTCCCCGTTTCCCCCCCCCCCCCCCCCCCCCCCATGTTACGCTGTGGACTTGAATAGAATGTTTATTAGGACATATCTTAAATAGAATGTTTTTAACAGAATACATACGAGACGCTCATACATACATACATACGCCCCTACGGTCATCCATACGAACGCATGCATCACATCCAACTCCTATGAACATCCGACATAGTATTTTACGATTGATAAAGTCATTGTCATAATCGATGGTAACGTCTTTTTTCACCGAGTGCACATTATCAAAATGCTAGAAATAAATTTAAAAAATATGAGCATCAATGTTAAGTTATGATTTTAACTCTAATGGGCTGAGGATACCACCCTCCTCCTAACCATCCAACTATAGGCTGGTTCATTTCTACATACATTTAGTGAACATGATATATATGGTAAGCAATTCAAATGATTAAAAAAAATGATGTCTAGAGACACAACCGGATACGTTTGTGGACATAGATACAGGAGTGGCCACCCAATCCTGTGCACCAAATCGTTTGTCTATGTACTCTTTTTATCCCAGGGCATCCAAAATAACTATAGAAAATAATACAAATAATCCATTAATAGCATGCACACCAACTCATCCTTCATCCTGCCATCGTGCTTGCTTGAACGTCAAAAATAAATAAATTCCATTGACATCTGGTCGAAAACTTGCTGGGGTGGTGTACATCATTGAAGACGTTTATGGGGACCGAGGATACCTGGCTACGGAGAACTCTGAAGTGACACTACTGCAGGAATGCTTTGTAGTGACTGGAGCAAAATGCCCAACAATGACGGGCCTAGTTCTCAGGGGCGTCCGCCATTGACCTCCTGCCACGGCTAACATTGCATCCCTGAGAGACACACGCCCGTCACTGGTAGTGACACTGTAGTGGCGGGCCTTTACATGCTCGTCACTGAGATTACTGTTAGTTGTGGCACCCGCAAGAACTATATGTCCAACCAGTAATGCCTTCAATTCAAGACCATGTGCTGGAGCGCATGCTCGCAGACGCAGACCGGTCTTTTCTTTTTTCTTTTGAGAAACCCTCGCCGACTCGATCGATCCGTTTCTCTTCTTCGTCGGCTGCTGGGCCTCCTCCAGTGTATATGTATATAAGCCCGCTCTGTTTTCACTGGACCCGAGAGATTATTATGGTATCTTTTTATTCGACAACCTTTCATATTGTATCTTAAATCGGACACACTTCTAGGTACGTGTCCGGATAAGAATGTGGACACAAATACAAGATTCGGCCACCCAATATGTTTGCTTATATGTTTTTCTAAATTAACTATAGAAAATAGCATAAATAATCCATGAAATAGCATGCAAATATTCTAGCGCGCCTTGGGTGAAGTGTTGTTCATCGATAGTTCAAAATAAACATTACGTCCGGAATAATCCCAAGACAAAATGTTGTTCATCCAAGCATTGTGCCTTTCGAGACTCATCCAACAACGCATTAATATGAATGGCCCACCACTCCGTTGTTTGGTGTAGCACATGAGCCTTCTCGCCGCGTACCGTAGTGCCGCCATCGCTCTCGCCGACTCGATCGATCCGCTTCTTCTTCTTCGTCGTCCGTTGCTGGGCCTCCAGTGAATACAGGACCGACCCGTCCGACTCTCTGTCTTGTGTGATTTATGAATTGTGATCGGTTTTGAAGAGAAAACTCCGCAACCGGACCGGAGACTTTAAAGATTCTGGGCACCTTCAACATCGTACCAGCATCGCATCTGAAACAGTAAACGTGTTACCACGGATACATTTGGCACTCAAAAATAAAGAGAAAATATAACACCGCCCATACGCATGGATCTTTTGTTTGTGGTTTGCATTAATCTTAACATTTTTTGATATTATTTTGTGCCACGTAGGAAGAGGCTGATGTGTGGGCGTTAAGGAGTTTGCCCACAAGCGGCTGCCAACCCGATGTGTGGTGGAACTGACGCCGCGCTCACACGCCCGCATGCCTGTCAGTTGCCATGTAAGACATGGCAACTGATTGGAACTGCTGTGCTCGCATGCTTGTCAGTTATCATGTCTTTCCAGTGTTACATGGCAACTGAGTGAAACTGTCGTGCCCACATGCCTGTCAGTTGCCATGTCTTCCCCATGACAACTGAGTGGAACTTTCATACTCGCATGCATGTCAGTTGATATGTCTTTTCCATGGCAACTGAATGAAACCATCGTGCCAGCATGCCTGACAGTTGTCATGTCTTTCCCATGGCAAGTGAGTGGAACTGTCTTGCCCGCATGCGTGTCAGTTGTCATGTCTTCCTAGTGTTACATGGCAACTGAGTGGAACCGGCCGTGTCCGCGTGCCTGTGAGTTGTCATGTCTTTTCAATGTTACATGGTAACTGAGTGAAACTGGCCGTGCTCGCATGCTTGTCAGTTTGCCATGTCTTCCGAGTGTTACATGACAACTGATTGGAACTGTCACGCGGGGGCACGCGGGGCTTCGAGGTGGCAGGCCGGATGTGCGAGTCACGGAGCAGAAGACCAGACGTGTGGGCGTTAGCTGTTTTATCCACACGCAGACGTATGGATTGTTTCTCTTACACATCACACGGGACATGTGGGCAATACCCCTTAACGTCCACACGTATGGGCGTTATCAGGACCCAACATAAATATAGAAAATAGCACAAATACTCCAGGGCGCCTTGAGCAAAATATTGTTCATAAATAGTTCAAAACAATCCTAGGACCAAGTATTGTTCATCCGGACATTGTGTCCATTGAGCTTCATTCAACACATCAATATGAATGGTGGGGGCATCTGGGCTATATAAAATGCGAGCATCAAGTTGGAACATTTAATGAATTAACAATTTGGCCAACATGTAGAGCAACAACTTCCTCAATTTCTAAATGTAAGGCTTTCTAGAGATTCCACTACGGACTATATACGAAGAAAAATGATTAAATCTATACACTAAAATATTTCTATATACATCCGTATGTAATCCGTAGTGAAATATCTAGAAAGACTTATATTTAAAAACAGAGAAAGTAGAAGACAACTTATGATCTCCGGTAGCAAACATGTACATGCATTGCAACGGGTGAAAACAGCCCCACCGGTACAAGGCTAAATACATCACAAATACCTCACTGCTTGTTCTCTTTGTCGTCCTCATCATCCATGGTTGCAGTACTAGTTGTGACTAATCAAGGTTGGCCACGTCGAATAGTTGTATCAAGAAAAGATTTTTTTATCATCCGACTAATATAATAGATAAAAGTATAATATACGTTTGTGTTATCATGTTTTTTTAGCGGTGTTTGTGTTATCATGTAAATTAAATAGTTTGTGTCATATAGACCATAAAACCTTAATTGGACTCCTCATGGATTGAGAAGGGTGTCACTGAACTGAATGAGGTTGGTCATTGAGACGGGTGTCATTGGGCTGAATGAGGTTGGTCATACATGAAGCCAAGATCAAGAAAAAGATTCCTTCCATATCTCTAATTTATTAAGTAACTAAAACAGTGATTCTGTGGGCACCTTTTAAAAATTCATTCAGTTTTATTAGCAGGCAGAGATTAAAAAAGTTTTAGCTACAATACCTCTTGGTTTTCAAAATTGTTAGTCTTTTGAAGAAAATGTTTGTCTTTTCTAATTCAAAGTTCAATAAACTTTTGTTCCTAGAAAATGTTTGCAACTTCCAAGAAATAACTCTCACTACAGTACCTCCTAGTTTTAGAAAATTATCCAGGTTTAAATAAATAGTCAATTTTCCAAAACTTTAAAAACGATTTTTTCTTCCTTTTTAAAAAAAATGTCCGAGTTTAAATTGTTTATTCGCAACTTTCAAAATATTCAAGTTCTAAAATATATTAACCTTTTTCCGAAAAAATATTTTTCTCTTAGTATGTGGCGTGACTGCTGGCCTAATTTAATACATCGTGCTACTATTTAAACAAAATTTCTTGTTTAGTAGAGTGGCTAGCGGTCTTTCAAGATTTCTTCCATATCCCTAATTTAATAAATTGAACTAAAACAATGCTTCTATGGGTAAATATAAAAAATTCACCTAGTTTCAAAAGTAGGTATAGATTAAAAAAATGTCAGCTACAGTACCTCTCAGTTTTCAAAAACAAAGTTTTGAAAAAATATTTGTCTTTTCTAATTACAAGTTCAAAAAATATTTGTATTCTTTGGATATGTTTGAAAATTCGGAAAAATAACTTTCACTAGAGTATCTCCTAGATTAAGAAAATTGTCTGTGTTTAAACAAATAATCAGGTTAAAAAAAGAATATTTTCTTCCTTATTTTAAGAAATGTTCGAGTTTAAAAATTTTATTCACAACTTTGCAAAATATTCGCGTTCTGAAATATATTAACTTTGTTAAAAAATCCTTTGCTCATAGTATGTGGCACTCCTGCTGGCTTAATTTAATACGTCGCGCAACTTTTTAAATGGAAGTTCTTGCTTAGTCCAGTCGCTAATGGGCGTTGGTGTATAAGGTGAGTGCGAGAAAAAACTAGCAAATATGCACGTGCAAAGCATGTCTATGGTGTCTTCTCCCTTTAATATTAGGTTTTTTAGGGATCCCACACTTTATTAACTAGAGACTTTATTAACTAGAGACTATGTTTACAGGGATACAACCACGTGACAGATGCATGTGGTGATCAAACTAAACAATTAAAAAATGTTTATAGGGATACAAAGGGGTTCATCAGGGGATAGAAGCCACAAATGGCAACCCTACTGACGCGAGACAGAAAAATTAACAAGACTGTGGACCTCTAAATTCGAAGCACGACCTTCTAACATAAAATCACAACTAGCAAAAATTACTCTTCTATTATTTATCTCCTTGACGACTGTGATATGGGAGCCTCCTATCCCTTTTTTTATGTCATCCACAATCGTCTTGGAGTCACATGCGACCACCAAGCGATCCAAAGATAGATCAGCTGCAAGTGCCAAGGCCCCACGACAAGCAATGGACTCTAAAATTGTAGGATTTATAGCCCCGGGTAGAACAATTGCCAAGGAACCGAGGTACTGACCATGTTCATCCCTACACATTGCTTCCGCAGTTCCAAAACGCCCATCATGGGACAGACCCCCATCTACATACATTAACATGTTCGTTTGGAGGTACTTTCCAAGAGCTTTGCCTCATTATCGCATGTGTGCGTCCATCCGGAGTGGGAGTGCTAGCAAACAAATTGACGCCATCCAACTTGGCAATGAAGCTTTCAATGAAGTGGTGAGTTGTCATTGGACTTTGAAATGTTGACTCGTGTATTGCTTTTCTACGCGCTGTCCATACCGTCCAAAGAGTGACAACCATCTTCACAAACTCCACATGCGATAAAGCATCAATCATGTTAAAGAGACAGTGTTCTGCATTGGGTTCTTGACACACAACTATATGGTTAGTTAATTCCTCGTTACCTAAGGCCCACGCACACCTCGACGCCATGCAATCAATCAACGAATGCCTCCATGAATCAGCAGCTCTACATAATAGGCAAGAATCTGAGTCACGCATGTTTCTATGGTGGCGCACATCCTGTGACGGCAAAGAATGTCTTGCCAGCCTCCAAAGAGAAGTTCTGATTTTGCCCGGAACTTTGGTGTTCCACAAAGATGTCCAACACTTCTCCTCTGCCGCACTATTTGACGAGGCTCCTCTCTGATCGAGCAAGTTATCTCTCGTAGTTCTCACTGTTGGAAATATGCCCTAGAGGCAATAATAAAGTGGTTATTATCATATTTCCTTGTTCATGATAATCGTCTATTGTTCATTCTATAATTGTATTAACAGGAAACAGTAATACATGTGTGAATAAATAGATCACACCGTGTCCCTAGCAAGCCTCTAGTTGGCTAGCTCGTTGATCAATAGATGATCATGGTTTCCTGATCATGGGCATTGGATGTCATTGATAACGGGATCACATCATTGGGAGAATGATGTGATGGACAAGACTCAATCCTAAGCGTAGCAGTAGATCGTATTGTTCGTATGCTAAAGCTTTTCTAATGTCAAGTATCTTTTCCTTCGACTGTGAGATTGTGCAACTCTCGGATACCGTAGGAGTGCTTTGGGTGTATCAAACGTCACAACGTAACTGGGTGACTATAAAGGTGCACTACGGGTACCTCTGAAAGTGTTTGTTGGGTTGGTACGAATCGAGATCCGGATTTGTCACTCCGCGTGACGGAGAGGTATCTCTGGGCCCACTCGGTAGAACATCATGATGAGCTCAATGTGACTAAAGAGTTAGTCACACGATGACGTGCTACAGAACGAGTAAAGAGACTTACCGGTAACGAGATTGAACAAGGTATACCGACGATCGAATCTCGGGCAAGTTCTATACCGACAGACAAAGGGAATTGTATACGGGATTGATTGAATCCTTGACATCGTGGAGCAAGTGGGAGCCACCATGGGTATCCAGACCCCGCTGATGATTATTGGCCGGAGAGGTGTCTCGGTCATGTCTGCCTGTCTTCTGAACCCGTAGGGTCTACACATGTAATGCCCCAAGTGTGGAACCACTAGTGGAGAAAGGGGTATTAGAACCGGTTGGTAAGGGCCTTTGGACCCGGATACACATCCGATGCTACGTATCCGGGACTAAAGGCTCCCCCCTTTAGCACCGGTCTCTTACAAACCGGTGCTAAAGGCCTCCACGTGGGCGCCGAAGAGTGCGCGCAGGCGGAGGACCTTTAGAACCGTTGGTAACACCAACCGGTCCTAATGCTTTTTTTTTCTTTTTTTTTCCTTTTCTTTTCAGGGTTTCCGATTCCGTATTTCGGTGTTTCCGTGTTCCGTATTTTCAGGGTTTTCGTTTACGTGTTGCCGGTTCCGTATTTCCGTTTACGTCTTTCCGATTCCGTGTTTCCGATTCCGTGTGTCCGTGTTCCGTTTTTTACGAACACGTAATCGGAAACACGTATCCGGAAACACCGATTCCGTGTTTGCGGTTAAGTGTTTCCGATTCCGTGTTTGCGGTTAAATGTTGATGCACCAAATAAAAGTACATATATACATGTAACACGAAGTACTGGACCGATTATCATTACATAATTTGAAGTTCGTTTCCTATAGCTGTATACTTGCATAGAGAAGGGAGCTGGCTATTGGTTCATAGGATGGAAAAATTCTCCGCCTTCATCTATGACTTGCGTGAGGAGAAATCCTGCCAATTCTTCTGCAACTGCCTTGCAACGTTGGATTGGTCTTAGCATCGCCCGCTTTCGTTGCAGCTTTAAAAGAAGTAGATGAAAACAATTAAGTTATGAACAAAACTAACATAATTGATGGCAACATAAATAAAGTTGTGAAGATCCGGTTACGTACCTCTAGATTTCTGGAAGTACGGGATTTCTCATTGATAATCCTGTGAATGTACTCGCAAACGTAGTATCCACAATAATCAGTGCCCTGTGGTTGTTGCGGGACGCCCTATATACGAGAACATAATTCAATCAAATTAATAATAATCAAGAGAATGGTAATGGTATTGAAACCAGGGTACGTAGTACTACTTACTTTGTTAATCTGAAAGTGGAGCTTGTCTGCCCATGTACCGGGTTCTTCCTTGATGAACATTTGCCAAACCCTGGCCGACAAAGAAAAATGAATACAAGAGTTAATTATTACTTACTTGATATCAGGAAATGAACGAAAAAGAGGCCGATGAACGAAAGAGGCCGATATATATATACCTTTGAAGCATCTGACGCGCGCTCTTCCATTTGTCAGCGTCCAAGGTTAACGGGTCCCAGACTTCAACTTGTCCTTGATCGATTATAATGATGAACAATATGAAGTATGACCTGCGCACGTGTACACACGCAGTCATGCATACTCATCAATTACACTTAACATCAGATAAGCAAAATGGAATGTGTACAAGACAGTAACACTCACTTGAATCCGTAGGGCCAAAGTATTTCTTTTTTGGTACTTTGTCGCTTCAAAAACCTTAGCAAATCATCCGGTGTATCCTTGTTGAACTTTTCTATTGTCTCTTGATGAAACGAATACGGGACAATGAACCCAAAGTCCCAGATTCCTGCCAGCCTGCATTCACGAATCTTCATTCTGCATAGTAGCGTACAAAAAGAATGTCTCGTGAGTGATAATTATACGGGCAATGAACGCGAGCTTAACTAAATAATTAAATTACACAAATAAATCACTTACAAACAGTAGCAGCTGACGATAGCTTTGTCGAGGGCACGTTGATTGTACATCTGGGAAAAATCATCGAACCCAACCTCCACACCGTACTCTCCGAAGTAGTGTTGATCCTGAACTGCCGCCATGATACAGTCTCTCTTTTGCCTTGCGGCCTCCAAGTACCAACCATGTAAATTCCATAGTTGGGTTGTTAGAGCACTAGGATTTTCGACCAGAGGGTGCTCGGGCTTATATTTATATACCACATCAGCAATAGCGTAACCTACGTCGCCCATGCGTGGACCGGACACTGAAGCCTGGTCAGATAACACCTTGAGCGGGGCAATTGACTGTGCTTCTTGTTGTCCGAGCTGGGGAACTTGTTTCCCGTATTTCGTCTGCTCTGCCTGCTTCATCTGCTCCGCCTGCTTCATCTGTGCGGTGTGCATCTTTTCAATGAACCGTTCATAGTCTGAAAGGGGCGGCGGTGGCGGCGGTTCAGGATAATATAAGTTGTCGATGGTGCGCTCAATTTTCCACTTTGGTACGTTCTTCAGAGTTTCCTTCCAGATGTCTGGAGGGGGCTTCAGGGGAAACCGTGCGAACCATGCTTTGTTTTTGGCTTTCACGGCCTCGTCTAGTTCCTCCGGAGTCATCAGGCCTGGTAACTTCGGGGGAGTCTTGACTTTATTGGGTTTCCTTTCTCTCTTCTTGGGAGGAGTCCCGTTTCTTCTGAACTGCAGCTTCCGCTTTGCCGTACCCGTAGTGGGCGCATCCGTCGGCTCACTGGAGTGCACGGGCGATGGACTCTCGGCCTCGGGCTCCCTATCTTCGTTGTGGGGTGGACTTGGAGGTGCGTTGGGGGGTGGACTTGGAGGTTGTGCATTCTCTGTACGAAAGTGAAAAAACTATTAAAAATAGGCTTACATGTGGTGCAACATTCAGTAATTGTTGGAGGTGGTGCATAATTGTACCTGGAGGAGTCGGTGGCCTTGGCGCCGCGTTAGGAAACACGATGTGTTTCTTCTTCCACAAGATGATACCAAGCTCCATTTCTCCCAGTGTCTTCTCGCCTTCACCTCCAGGAATATCAAGCTCAATTGACTGGCATCCCGGCGTAATTGTTGACAACCCGACACGAGCATGGGATGCTGGAATCTGACCACCATGGTAGGTTGCTCCAGGTTGATTCGGTAAAGCATAGCCTGACGCCACCATGAAGGATATGTTCCCCATTGGCATATGTATCTCACAATTTGTCTTCTCCGTGACATCATCCACGGGGTAGTGAGGCGCCGACGGTTCGACTGCAGGACCGTCTTCTAGCTGCAGCTGCGTGGAACCCACGCTGCTTCTATGCTGAGATGGGACGACATCTGCTACAGGATCGTCTTCTAATTGCTGCCTATCAGTGTCAGGTGCAGGATCTTCTTCCTCCTCTTCAGTGTCAGGTACAGGGTGTCCCCCTTTCTTCAAGAGAAACGACACCTTTTCTTCTAATGTCGCTATCCGTTCCAGCGCCTTCCTCTTGCTTCTACCACGGCTTCTGTAAGTGCCAAGGTCCGCCGGAAACCCTTGGTTCCACGGGGTAGTGGCTCCAAAGCCTCGTGTTCGTCCCCACTTTTCGGGGTTCCCGAGTGCCTTCATCAACTCGTCGTTCTCTCTATCGGGAACAAAAGTTCCTTTTTGAACAGCTTCTATTGCCTTCTCTAGATCTGATACGACTTGTGTTATTTTTTCCGACCATGGTCCCTCCGCAACAATCATCCCAGTCTCAGCGTCCAACGTTGCCCCATGCGCGAACAACCAGAACTTGGACCTATCGGGCCAGTCATGTGTCTGTGGAATGATATTTCTTTTCAGAAGCGCATCTTCATAGCGTCGCCACCTAGGCAGGGCAGTCATGTAGCCACCTGACCCCAAAATATGGTGATATTTCTTCTTCTTCGCATTCTCCGTATTTGTGGCTGATCGGGATGTAAAGACACCCGATTTCTTGTACGCCTTAAAATCAGGCCAAGCGTCTCTTATCTTCACTAGGTGCCCAGTGAAAACTGGATCTTCGTCCTTATATTTCTTCCACAAGTCTTTCTTCCACCTCTGGAATTGTGTGGCCATCTTCTTCAAAGCCCACTCCTCGACTTTCTTCTTCTTATCTTCCGCTACGCTGAAATTTAGCCAGACCGTGTCGCAAAGCACTCTTTTCAATCTGTCATCGACATAAGTAGCTCCAACGTTGGCGCCGGTCTTCGGCTTATTCCATTCTATTAAGTTGATCGGGACCAGGTCTCTTACAACAACTCCGCACTGATTTACAAATTTGCGATAAGTTTCTGGGGGTTCCAGTGGTTTGCCATCAGCAGCAACTTTATCGATCGAGTACCTTGCAGTATCTTTCAACCTTGCGGCCGGGCCTCGTTTCGACTTTGTCTCAGTACTTGCGCTAGGTGTTCCGGAGGGCACCTAAACGGGAAAATAATGATTCGTTAGTAAGTGCAATACAAATTAATTGTTGCGTCAACAGTGACTTGAGATATACATTGGCAGAGTTTGTTCCGGAGGGCACTTCTGCATCTACTACATCTTCTATATTCTCAGCTCCGTCACCGGAGTCGTTCAAAAATTGATTGCTAAACGCATGCCCACCGTCGTCATCATGATATATGGCCGTTGCATCTTCAAAAATCATCTGGCACATGTATCTTTCCTTCTCCGCCTCACCCATTCCCGCGAGCTGATCGGCGTGCTGATCATGTGGTTCTTGGGGATCCATAGCTCAACACCTGCTAGTAACAAGAATTTAACTTAGCAAAATTATTTACGGAAAAGTTTTACGGAACCGGAAATTTTATGGAAAAGTTTTACGGAATCGTCGGAGTCGTAATCGTCGCAAAGTTTTACGGAATCGTCGGAAAGTTTTACGGAATCGTCGGAAACTTTCCCCGCAGTTATGGAATCGTCGGAATCGTAGGAAAGTTTTACGGAATTGTAATCGTCGGAAAGTTTTACGAAATCGTCGGAATCGTCGGAAACTTTCCCCGCAGATATGGAATCGTCGGAATCGTAGGAAAGTTTTACGGAATTGTAATCGTCGGAAAGTTTTACGAAATCGTCGGAATCGTCAGTTTAGGGTTTTACGGAATCGGCGGAATCGTCGGTTTAGGGTAAACTAAGAATCGTCGGAATCGTCGGTTTAGGGTTTTACGGAATCGTCGGAATCGTCGGAGTCACCTCACGTTGCACGAATGTTGACCGACTTCATCTATAGGATTTGTACGTCGGAAAGTTTCGAATGTTGACTGAAAAAGTGAGTCTACTAGAATCGTCTTCCTCGCTTTAGCGACATAAATGATGAAGGCGGCTTCAAATCGAGCCGTGAGAGCATCTCTAGCAGGTACGATTTGTACGTCAATAGAACAAATCCCGTAACTTTTTTTAGCCGTGAGAGCCGTGAGAATATGCATGATCACCTAACTTTTTTTACAAGCATACAACAATATGGATATACGAAAATATGGATATACCTTACGTGAAGAAGACGAAGTGGGGCGGCGAGGAGGCGGCGTGGGGCGGCGCGCGAGGAGGCGGCGAGGAGGCGTCGAGGAGGCGACGGCGCGGCGAAGAGGCGGCGAGGAGGCGACGACGCGGCGAGGAGGCGGCGCGAGGAGGCCGCGCGCGAGGAGGCGGCGAGGATCGGCGAGGAGGCGGCGGCGCGGCGAGGAGGCGACGGCGCGGCGAGGAGGCGGCGAGGATCGTCGGCCGGCGAGGCGGCGCGAGGAGGCGGCGGCGCGAGGAGGCGGCGGCGCGGCGAGGAGGCGACGGCGCGGCGAGGAGGCGGCGCCGAGGATCGTCGGCCGGCGAGGCGGCGCGAGGAGGCCGAGTCGGCGAGGAGAGAGGCGGCGAGGAGAGACGCGCGGGAAGGCGAGAAGTTGGCGACCCCGAAGAGGTATAGACCCTTTAGCACCGGTCTGTGTTAACAACCGGTGCTAAAGACCCTTTAGCACCGGTTGTTAACACAGACTCTTTAGCACCGGTTGTTAACACAGACCGGTGCTAAAGGGTCCAAAAATTGGGCGCGAACCGAACCCACCTTTAGGACCGGTTGTTGTTACAGACCGGTCCTAAAGGTTTTTTTCCTTTTTCTTTTTTCCTTTTTTCTGTTTCCTGTTTCCTTTTTCTTTTTGTTTCCTTTTTCTTTTTCCTGTTTCTTCTTTTATTATTCTTTTTTCCTTTTTTCTGTTTCCTGTTTTCTTTTTCTTTTTGTTTCCTTTTTCTTTTTCCTGTTTCTTCTTTTATTTTTCTTTTTTCCTTTTTTCTGTTTCCTGTTTTCTTTTTCTTTTTGTTTCCTTTTTTTTCCGTTTCTTCTTTTATTTTTCTTTTTTGTTTCCCTTTTCTGTTTTTTTACATTTATTTACAAATTGTCAAAATGTCATTTTTACACTTAAAAAATAAAAATGATATTTATCAAAATGGTCAAATTTAGTGGAAACTGGTCAAATTTTTAATATTTATCAAAATGGCCAACACAATTACATAAAAGGTTTAATACATTATTACACATCACCAACAACACCCCCTATCTATTTTTCTTCTTGCCTTTCTTCTGATTGCGCCATAACCATGGACTATCTTCATCATTTAGCGGGATGCTTGGATCATCTTTGACTTTGAAGGGAGGAATTTCATCAAATTTATTGTAATCTTCTGACATGTCTGTCTTGTCCTCGACTCCCACGATGTTTCTTTTCCGTGAAAGAACTATGTGGCGCTTTGGCTCATCGTCTGATGTATTCGCTTCCTTATCTTTTCTTTTTCTCGGTCTGCTAGACATGTCCTTCACATAGAAAACCTGAGCCACATCATTGGCTAGGACGAATTGATCATTGCCGTACCCAAGATTCTTCTGATCCACTGTTGTCATTCCGTACTTCGGGTCTACCTTCACGCCTGACAGGTTGAACCATTTGCACCAGAACAAAGGGACCTTAAAGGAAGGTCCGTAGTCAAGTTCCCATATCTGTTCTATGTAACCATAGTATGTGACCCTTTGCCCGTTGTCGTCTTTTGCATCAAACCGGACGCCACTGTTTTGGTTGGTGCTCTTTTTATCTTGGTCTGCCGTGTAAAATGTGTTACCATTTATCTCGTACCCTTTAAAGCTCAATACAGTCGAAGATGGTTGCTTGGCCAACAAGTATAGCTCATCTTCAACAATGTTGTCATTAATGAGACGTCTTTGCAACCAACCGCCGAAAGTCTTTGCGTGTTCTTTAGCAATGAAATCTTCAGGTTGCTCCGGGTATTCCGAGCGTAAAATATCCTTGTGTTCCTGGATATATGGAGCCGCCAAGCTGGAATTAACTAGAACTGTGTAGTGTGCTTGAGTGAAAGATTGCTCGTCCATACATGTTGTTGATTTCTTTCCTAGCATGCCTTTTCCACGCAGTCTCCCCTCATGGCGTGACTGAGGAACACCGATCGGGTTCAGGTCAGGAATAAAGTCAACACAAAACTCAATGACCTCCTCTGTTCCATAGCCCTTGACCATGCTTCCTTCTGGCCTAGCACGGTTTTTAACATAATTCTTCAAGACTCCCGTGAACCTCTCAAAGGGGAACATATTGTGTAAGAATACAGGACCGAGAACGGAAATCTCTTGGACTAGGTGAACTATGAGGTGCGTCATAATATTGAAGAAGGTTGGTGGGAATACCAACTCGAAGCTGACAAGACATTGGACCACGTCCTTCTGTAAACTTGGTAGAGTTGCTGGATCGATTGCCTTCTGAGAAATTGCGTTGAGGAATGCACATAGCTTCACAATGGGTACTCACACGTTTTCTGGCAGAAGCCCCCTCAATGCAATCGGAAGTAACTGGGTCATGATCACGTGGCAGTCATGAGACTTTAGGTTTTGAAACTTTTTCTCTTCCAGGTTTAGTATTCCTTTTATGTTCGACGAGTAGCCAGACGGGACCTTGATACTGCTCAGGACTTGGAAAAAGATCTCCTTCTCTTCCTTGGTAAGAGCGTAGCTGGCAGGACCTTTGAAATTCTCTGGATTCATCAGGTCGTCTCGTTCGTGCATACGTTGGTGGTGCAGCCGTGCTTTTGGTGTATCTCTCGACTTCTTCCCATGCACGCCCAATAAGTTTAGCAGGTTCACGTAAATATTTTTCGTCACGTGCATCACGTCGATCGCAGAGCGAACCTCTAGGAATTTCCAATAGGGTAGTTCCCAGAATATAGATTTCTTCTTCCACATGGCTACGTGGTTGTCGGCGTCATTAGGAACAGATTGTGCGCCAGGACCCTTACCAAAGATTACTTTTATATCTTTGACCATGTCATATATATCAGTACCTTTAGGGAGGGTTGGCTTCCTCCGTGTATCTGCCTCGCCTTTGAAATGCTTTCCTTTCTTTCTTACGGGATGCCTGTCTGGAAGAAATCGACGATGCCCCGGGTACACATTCTTGCCTATATGTATACTTTCAGTCTCGCCTAAACAGTGTGTGCATGCGCTGTATCCCTTGTTTGACTGTCCTGAGATGTTACTAAGAGCGGGCCAATCATTGATGGTTACAAACAGCAACCCTCGTAGGTCAAATTCCTCCTGTTTGTACTCGTCCCACACACGTACACCTTCGTCAGCCCATAACTCTAAAAGTTCATCAACCAGTGGCCTGAGGTACACATCAATGTTGTTGCCGGGTTGCGACGGGCCTGGGATAAGCACTGGCATCATAATGAACTTACGCTTCATGCATAACCAAGGAGGAAGGTTATAGATACATAGAGTCACGGGCCAGGTGCTATGACTGCTACTCTGCTCCCCAAACGGATTCAGGCCATCTGTACTTAGACCAAACCTTAAGTTTCTTGGGTCACGTGCAAAGTCCTCGTACTTATCATCGATGTTTCTCCACTGCGACCCATCAGCGGGTTGTCTCAGCATATCGTCTTCCTTACGGTCTTCTTTGTGCCATCGCAGCAACTTGGCATGCTCTTTCGAAACAAACGTTTCAACCGTGGTATTATAGGAGCATGCCACATCACCTTGGCAGGAACCCTCTTCCTGGGGTGGTCGTCGCCCTCAACATCACCAGGGTCATCTCGCCTGATCTTATAACGAAATGCACCGCATACCGGGCAGGCATTTAAATTCTCGTGCTGACCGCGGTAGAGGATGCAGTCATTGATGCATGCATGTATCTTATGCACTTCCAATCCTAGAGGGCAGACAACCTTCTTTGCTTCGTACGTACTGCAGGGCAGCACGTTATTTCTTGGAAGCATCTTCTTCATTATTTTCAGCAGCTTTTCAAATCCCTTGTCAGATATTCCATTCTCTGCCTTCCATTGCAGCAATTCCAGGGTGGTGCCCAGCTTTTTCTGGCCATCTTCGCAATTTGGGTACAACAATTTTTTGTGATCTTCTAACATGCGCTCCAACTTCAACCTCTCGTTTTCACTTCCACACTTTATCTGTTCTTCACGAATGACCTGACGAAGATCATCATCAGACTCATCAACAATGTCCTCAAGTTCAGGCTCGTCTTCCCCCATTTCAGTATCACCGTGTTCACCGAACATAGGATAGTTATCATTATCCTCTTCTTCTTCATTGTCTTCCATTACAACCCCTCTTTCTCCGTGCTTGGTCCAACAAAAATAACTGGGCATGAAGCCTTCTTGCAACAGGTGGGTGTGTATGGTTCTTGAATTAGGGAAATTCCTCTTATTCTGACATTTTTTACATGGACAAAAAATAAATCCATTCTGCCTGTTTTTCTCAGCCACATTGAGAAAACTATGCATGCCATTAAGGAATTCGGGACGACGTCGATCACTGTACATCCATTGCCGGTTCATCTGCATTATATAAATTTATCAAAAACCATTATGCTAAATCATCATGACTAAATTAATTAATTAATACAAAAAGTTCATCACACGTTAAAACCAAAGTAGCGTAGTGACCATACATATATAGTTCTCATAAAAACACACACTGAAACTAACCATAAAAACTCTCTCTAATTAATGCATTTAAAAACAACAACAAATGCGATCAAAATCGCAACAAAGGTAACAATTGACCCGACGGCATAATGATACCAAGCCTCTTTACTAATTGCATATTTTCTAATCTTTCTAATCTTCAGACGCATTGCGTCCATCTCGCTCTTGTGACCATCGACGACACCAGCAAGAACCTTTTCCAAGGTCATCTTCTCTCTTTCAGTTTTTTCCAACCTTTCTTCAGTTTTTTTCAATCTTTCTTTCAGGCCAACATTTTCTTGTTCAACTAAGTGTAACTTCTCAACAGTAGGGTCGATTGACATTTCCGGTTCCACTACCTCCTAGATAAAAATATCTATGTCAAGTTGGTCGGCGTAATTAATTGTCATATAATCAGGAAATGAAAATATGTAGTTATAAAAGATAATATACCACATCCGAATCATAGACTGGACGAGGGCCAACGGGGACGGATATCAAAACCATGGCGCTATACATATAAAAAAAATCTTACACAATAAGAAAATTATATACAAGTAAATATGTAAATCATACAAATCAAAATTTGTTTTGGTAAATAAAAACAATAGGCTCACCAAGGTTGTGTCGGTGATGGGGCGATCGACGGCGGTGAGGAAGGGGACAAGGCGTGCGACACTAAAAAAAACCACAAATCATAATTAAATTTGAGCTCAAATTGCATATGTATACATAACAAATGATGAACTCTCTCTAGCTTAGGCATTTCATCAAACACCTAGCTAGCACAACAAAAATGAAATGAGCAAGAAAACGAGCAAAACTTGCAATACCAAAAGAGGGAATGTTGATGCTAACCGTAGGACCGATGGGTGCCAACAATCTTGACAAATGGTGGAGAAAAATGGGGATGGATTAGAGCTCCCAAGAGGAAGGAGAGAGCAAAAATGGAGTTGAGCTCGAGCTAGAAAAAATGGGGTGGAATATAGGGTGCTCGGGGAGGAAGGAGAGGAGGGCTTTAGGACCGGTTTGTGTCAAAAACCGGTGCTAAAGGGTCTGACAGCGGGGCCCCGCAGTTGCTGCAAAAATGAGAAAACCTTTAGCACCGGTTTGTGATGCAAACCGGTTCTAAAGGGTCTGTCCACTGGGCCCCCCTCCCCGCAGTAAACGGTCCAAAAACCTTTAGGACCGGTTTGTGTTACAAACCGGTCCTAAAGGCCTTCCGGCCATTTGCTGCAGGGAGGGGGCCCAGCGGACAGACCCTTTAGAACCGGTTTATATCCAACCCGGGTCCAATGTGGTTGGCTCAATGCCCTGTTTTCTACTAGTGAACCTTCCCTATTTGGAACCTGTTGCATGTGGGTCCACCCTGTCAGAGATATGATGATGTCATTGGTGTCTATGATTTCCTGTGCCACCTTGTGTCCCTTGCATATCTTCCTTGCATGCATGCTTAGCATAACATAACATGTCATCTCCTTGATCTTGTGATTTCATGTGACTCTTATTTTTAGTTTCCCTTGCATGCATGCAAACCATGATGCTTCATTTCATGTCTTGTGTGCACATATCTTGCAAGGGTGTTTGGGTGATCTTGTGATTTTATGTGTGGTGGCATAAGTGTTGTGGAGTGTAGAGTTTGGCATGGCTTTATTTTCAACCACTTGATAGTTTCCATCCTATCCCTCTTTAATTCCCAAGTTAAAAATCTATTTGCTTCTAGGCTGTTTTTAAAATGTTGCACCTTTAGAGCATTTTAGTTGGTATGTGGGTATGAAACAAAGGGGGTTTTAGACTTATTTGGGTTGGAGTTTTTATTTTGTTTTCAGATTAATTTAATCTGTTTGTCAATTAATTTTAGTTGCAAAAATAACATTTGGCTATTTTATAAATTTTGGGCATAAATCCCTTGTGCCCAGGGGCATTTGTTTTTGTTTTCTTCTAGGCCTTATTATTTCTGGGTGTATTATTTGCTGTGGTGGTAGTTATACATGTGAGAGGGCCTGGTTCGTTCTATTTTTTTTGTTGTTGTTCCTTCTCCCTGGCATTGAGGCCCAAATCCTCCTGGGCCCAAGTCCCTCGCCAGCAGCCCGCTCGTCCACGTCGTCTTCCTCCCTCGACGTCACGCTCGTACGAACCTCGCTCCACCTCTCGATCGCCTTCCCCCAATCCAGCGGCTCAAGCTCGCCTCCCGAGACGATAAAAGGAGTCCAGGTCCTCCTCCTCCGCCCTAGGGTTCCCTATCCTTCTCCCCAGCGCCGCCACCTACCCCCTTCCCTCTTTCTTCCCTGGTAAGCTTCTGTAGAAGTAGCAGAGAGAGAGAGTGCAGCGCCTCCACCGTCAACCCCGCCATTCCGTCGTCTCCGGCACCGGTGGCCATGTCCAGGGGCTCGGGGTGGTTCCCCGCGCTCCATTCCCGCCATCGCTGAGGTCGAGGAGCGACCTCAACGACGGCCAGGACCCCGTCGTCGCCTCGGCCCAGGGGTTCTTCTTCCTCTTCTTTAGTAGCAGCAGCAGTTCGCCCCTCCCTCTCCATCGTCTCGTCGCCGTGGGTTCCCTCCTTCCTTACCCAAGGTGAGGCGCCTTCCCCTTCCTTCGTCCTCCCTTCTCCCTCGCCGGCTCCGGCTAGCCGTAGTGCAGTGCTTCCGGGCCCGAGCTCGTCTGTGCGTGCGTTGTTGGGTGGAGAGGTGAGTTCGCTGTAGCAGTAGCAGGGAACGACGCAGTCTAAGGCAACAACTTCTGCTCGTCGTGGGTAGCGGCACTAGGTCGGTCTCGAGGCAGGAATGAATCCTACTTCCTCCTCCGCTGCATAGTACCGCCGTTGGTGCTCGTGGTAGTCGCCGCCGTCCCCCTCCGTGTCGTTCGCCGGCGAGCCGTGTAGCAGCAGAGAGGGCTTGTGTTTGCTGTGTGTGCGAGGGTGTAGCGTCGTGGTGTCATGTGGTGCTCGCCGGATTCGGTAGCAGGAGGGGCGCCCTCCTCGTAGACCCAGCGCACCCCGCCGTAGCGCAGCAGGTACAGCAGGGTGGTGCACCGACGGCCTCTCTGTTGCCGGCGCACCCCAGTGCGGAGCGCAGGCTCAGGTGCCCATATCAGTTTAGTTGCGTTTTCTCTTGTGATCTAACAGTTGTCAATCTGTAGCGCAGTGGTTGGAGCCTTGGCCCTGCTATCAGCAGGTCGTGGGTTCGATCCCAGGGAGAGAACCTCCCCTTTTTTGTTGTTTTTCGTCGGCTCAGTAGTATCAGCATCATGGCCCCTTAACCTGGTTGGGCTCCCCTCTCTGTCAAGCAATCTAGTGCAGCGCAGTGGTAGTGCAGGCGACTCTGCGCCAGAGGCACAGGGGTTCGATCCCTGGTGTGCCCCCTTTTGGTTTTTTTCCCTTTTTGTTTTTCCCTTTTAACTCTGTTGTGTGTATCTGCTGATATGCTCCTTGCTCTGTTTCTTGTCTTGTGCCACAATACATAGATGGCTTGGCATTTTGTTTTATTTTTTTTCCATCCTATGCTGCAATAAGAGGTGCCATATCAGGTTTGGATGTGTGTGTGTTCATATGAGAAGAGCATACATGTTGTGGGTGTGAGGACATACACATGGGTTTAGTGGCACTAAAGTGTGTGTATGGGGGTGCTTCCTAGAAGTTGATCCAAAGATATGGTGGCAAGTGTGGTGGTAACATGGGTAGGTACTTCTTTGTTGTAGGTGCTTGCATTTGATGTGGCACTAGGTGGTGCGTGTATAAGTATAGTAGGTCTTGTTCTAGTGATGGTTGTTTTGATTACATGAGTAGTGGTGTGGATCTAGGTGCTTGTGAGATGGTGCTTGAGGTGTGAGGTGTGTGCAAGTGTGTGTATATTGTGATCTTACTTGTGTGCCTTGCTAGGTTAGTGCATGTGGGTGTTAGTTGTCCTCATGATGGTGGCCTTGTGCACGTTTGTATGAATGTAGGGGTGCCCTCCCTCACCACCTATAATTGTGTGTGTGAGCTTATTCTAGTGTTTATTGCCATCATAACATGTGTAGGTAGGTGCTTGATCTAGAGCAAGATGTGTTTGTGGATGAGGTGGAGTATATGTTTGTGTGTGGAACTTCTCCACCTTTGCAAAACTATGCACCTTCACATGTCGATATGTGAGAGGGCATGATGTTTGTGTGTGGGGATAGTTTGGTAGTTGTGTTGGTGTTGTTGATGTGCATGACACAAACATGGGGTTCAAACCCCCATGTCACTTTGTCATTGTGCACATGAAACTCACCCTATGTAGATGTCATCTTAGAGGAATACCTTGTGGAGTTGCATTTACATTTTGTTGAAAGTTTGGTCCTTGAATCCATGGTATAGGAGGAGCCCAAGGGCATGGATTTTTGTGTGTTAATAGAAGGGGTTTGTGCTCAACACCATAGTGGTGTCAACTACCTCTTGGTGTTGTGTGTGTGCAAACTATGCCTAGACAAAGTGGGCATGTGGCTGGAAAATTCCAGATTTTTGAACCCTGAAAATTTCACCAAGTCTGGGACGCTGGAAACATTTTCTTCCCCTGTAGATGAGGATGTGCTGGTCATTCTGTTGAGAACTGGACTTAGCTCAGTGCTAGTATTTTGAACCTGATAAGTTTGTGAAGCGTCCTGTCAATTTTCAAGTCATTTGGAGTACAAATTTGAATTATGCCCCATTTGTACTTTCACTATTCACCTGATGAGTTTTATCCACACGAGCTTTCATGGGATCTACGATTTTGGTTCTGGTTGTGCACATCCATTTGATATTCAATATGAGTGGTAAAACACAAGTTCACTAAGTTCTGCCAATTGCTTAATGCGTACATGCGTTGTTACACTCGAAACTTAATTCCGGACTAACTACATCACTACAGAAAAATGACTGTAAATATATTGGATGGCCGGAGGTCTCGTTGCATGTTCTATTTTCCCCAATTGGTTGCGGATCAATTTTCTGAAAGGGCATTGTGCATGAGTCATTTCCAGTTTCTACTCTGTACTGTATGGAGCCTTGTGCTGTGTACAAGCGATGTTCTAGTTCAAGGGGTGTCCTAGTTTGCATAATAGTCCCTTTAGTTTAGGCCTCTAGCTGTTCTGGGCACTATTACTCTTATTTTTTTCAATAAACGCAGCAGTGGTGCTGTATGCGAAATCTGTACTTTTGATAGCAACTGTTCAAACACCGTTCATCTTTGACGGTATAAGTAACTAATATGCTTACAGCTATGTTCATCTATTTAGTTATCCATGTGCTAGAACCATGACTTGGTTTCAACTTCTTATGGGTTTCAACAAGTTTGGGACTGAATAGGAAGCAGTGATGCTGTATGTGAAGTATGTACTTTTGATATCAGTTCAAATTCTGTAGCTTTGAGGTGCGTCCAGCATGGACAAAATATGAAGTGAAGTTAACATCCTCTAGTGCATAGCTATGTTGATGCACTTCTGAAGGCAATATACATCCATGCATAGTGGCGGTGTTTTGTTTCAGTTTCTTTTTCCTACAACCTGTATTTCTTCTTGTGATTCCTGTGTTTGTTTGAACACCTGGTAAGGGTTTTGCAAGACTCCTATTGCCAACGATGGCGGAATTCTTTATTTCAGCTGGGTTTCATTTTGGAAGTTATGTTTTTGTCGACACTTATGTGTGGTTATGATGTTTCATCCCAAGCAACATTGCTCCAAAGGACTGCATGCTCACCAAAATTATTCATCTGGCTATCGAAGGCACCAGACTTCTCACACAAAGGTGGAGTCGCCGCAAGCCCGCAACTGCAGAAACCGTGGCATTGCTGGCGTGGCATGGTTGAGCGGCTGTAGGAATTCAATGATACTTGATCTATAGCCAATTACATGGAAGACAACCTAAATTTCGGAGTTCATATGTTCTTGTGATGGAACAAGTTTTATTCCAGGTGATAACTACGTTACCAGAAGGGATTCAGATAATACAACAAGCAAAGAAATCATATTTCAGAATGTTTCAGCATTTGAACAAAGCTCAAATATTTCCATATAAACAGGCATGATGATATAGACATGTTTGGTATAGCTTGGATCAAGTGGGACCACCCTGAGGTTTTCTGCTCGAAGAAATAAACATGACAAGTTATCTTAAAGACATCGCTGGATTTTATGTTCTCTTTCGTCGCGCAAAAGTTAATATAAAACGACTTGCACAACCACTCCAACTTCAGGCTGATTCCATAAACGTTGCAAGCATCCAGCAAAACCTAAAACTACAACTAGATGTAGTATTACTGATTACATACGCTCAGGAGACTTTCTAGACTTGTAATACAAAGTTCAGAACTAAAACCACGACACTTGTTTTGGAACGAAGGGAGTAGTTTGCAACATAAGCTTTCTAGACTTGTGATATAAAGCTAGTTCATATCGTTCTTTGGCTCGGAGACGGAATTGGCTTCACTATTCTTGCTTGCAGCCCCATATTCTCTGATGTTAGTTTGGACCCAGTAGGCCAACAGACCATAATATCCCAGAAAAGCACATATAGTGTTAAAGTCGTTGAGTCTTCTTCTTCGTCGAAACATGCGCCTGCGGGGTGACAAGAGCAGGAAAGGCTCTCAGACAAGAAAGGGGGGGAAATAGAGCATAGTTATGTGTGCATATGTTTGAGATTATACCAAATTGGGTCATGAGGCCTAGGCTCCACTTGAGAAGCAAGGTGACTGATGAGCCGATGAGTTTCGATGTCTTTCCAAGACAACTGTGGGTAAAGATCTGAACATTTGACCGCTATGAGCAAATCAAACAACTCCTCTTTCTTCTTCTTGAATTGCCATTCCAGCAATTCCAGCTCGCCCTTTGCCTCTGCCCTAGATGCCGGCTGGCCACACAAGACACAAAATGATTAAATTAATACTACCCAATTAGTGGTTTGCTGAAAGAAAATTAGACATTACAAAGTCGACCCATATATCCTGCCGGCATAAACAACACATGTTGATATTCATATATGGTCTTATGACTTGCAAAAGCCTATCATCATTCTTAATTTCTCACAAGGTTGAGATCTTAATCTCCAGCAATCGACCGCCGGATCTCAGAGCAAGCAATCAATGGCTGCAAGTGACTCGTGATCGCCGGCAACGGAAGATTCTTTTAAACTTGATTGCCCCAAGTCGTCAGGTGGTATGATTTGTCGAAGATTATTGGGACGAATCGGCAACAAGATAGACAACAACCCTAAATCTGGTCCCCACGCCGGCCGGAAACAAAGCCAACGCTGCCAATGCTGGAGAGGGCAGCCGTACCCTCGGAGGCGTCCGACGGTCGGCAAATCCGCCGGATCTGGGAGGAGGTGGGAGAAAAGAAGGTACCTTGCCACCGATGGAGGAGTTAGACATGAGCCGGCGGCCAGGGGAAGTGCCGTTTAGCAAGAGCCGCCGAGGTTCGTCCGCCACGAACGAAGACCTTGCCTGCGCTCCTCGCTGCTGGAGCGCTCCTCGCTGCTGGAGCGCACGCTCGCAGAGCCTCCTCGCCGCGTGCCGGAGCGCCGCCATCGTTGTCGCCGACTCGATCGATCTTCTTCGGTCGGTTGCTGGGGTTTGCTTTCGCGTGTGGCGTGTCCGTCGTTTGGAGTATTTGTAATCGGTTTGCGGCCTTGGCACGGAAGAAAGAAAACTCCGCAACCGGCCCGCTCTCTACGCTATGATTTATTTGTAATCGGTTCTCGCCGACTTGAGTGTTTATTAGGACATATCTCAAATAGAATGTCTTTAACAGAGTACATACGTGACGCTCATACATCTATATCCATACCTCTTTATTTCTCTTCTCTAATGTTCTCTACTAAAGAGGCTACCGTTTCTGTCGGAAAACCCGCTGCAGCTGATTTGCATAAGGGCCTTTGAGGTTTTAGGTATTCAACCCGCACTCCCTTTTAAAATGAAAAAAAAAATTCAGTCATATTGTTTTTGCAGAAAGGCCCCTGTTAGCTTCATCAGGCCTTGGCCCGCACTTCAGTTGTTGCTATTGGGCTTGCTCGTCAGCCCGTCAAATCTAAAATATCAGGCGTGCTCGTCAGCCCGTCAAATCTAAAAAATCAGGTGTGTCCATATGGAATCGAACTCCCGACATTCTACGTCAAGCTTGCAGGCTGCGATCAACTGGGCTAGCTAATCCTCGTGTAAAATTTTAGCTTTTCTGCATATTAAATAGCACCGCCTCGCTTCTTTATGTTTATACTGACAAACAAAAGAGCCCGTGCGTTGCAACGGGATCAAACCATACAACACTCCCGGTCATCACGCCATTTTACGCCTCTTCTTCGAGTGCATGTTACATAGAAAATGCAGTGGAAGAAAGCCTCCCTATTGCAACCCTTTGTTACCTTACACCATGGCCGGGGCCGCAGACGATTCCGTCGAGGGTGACGAAGCGGCTCCCGGGGCCGATGGAGATGCAGTAGTCGCCCGTGCCGATGGTCGAACCGGTGATGTCGACGTCTTCGCTCCGGTCGACGTGGACGCCGTTGGTGTTGGGGCTGTTCTCCGGCGCGGTGATGGTCAGCTGCGTCACGTTGACCTTGCCGCTCATGCTGAGCCCGATGTGAATCTGCGGGCTGTCCTTGCTGCTGAATTGGCTCAGCTCCACGTCAGTGCAGTTCATGACCACCAAGGCCTGTATCCATCCATGTAGTCATACGTGTGCAATGAGGTTACATGCATGTCATTTATGCTAATTACCTAGCCACTACACTTGCTTTCTATTACAGTATATATGTTTATACTGACCGTCGGTGCCTTAATCACACAATCTTGAAAGAAAAGAATAATAATAGTTGAGTGAAAACTGATAAATGCTTCGGTTTAAGGAAATATATTGACCATTAAATACTTTCTCTCTGAAGAAGATTGGTAAATCAAAGGGCACTTGCCAAATGCAAGGAGGAATTAAAGAAAAGAAATCCTTAAGAGTTGAGTTGGGCTTCCTCACATCATTATCGGCTTTGCATTTATCGACCCACCACGTCTGGCCTATGCCGTCCAGCAAGCGGGTGCTGTTGCCGGTAACCGTGAGCCCGTCGACCAGGTAGAACATCAGCCAATGGTTCTTCTTCTCGCTCCATGCGCTCCCCGGCGGCGCCGTAATCGTGCCCATGACCTGCGACAACCAAAGCAAGTTTTCCTGGCCGTCTGATGAAGCCAAACCACACCCCAGATCAGATCAGGATAGACGGAGGAGCGGTGCGTGCCTGGACGGTGATTCTGGTGGAGGCGCATGGACCACTGAACCTGGTGAGGCCGACGAGGAATGACCTCGCCGCCGGAACGAGCAGCGTCGCCGACGAGCCAGTGGGGACATATCTCCTTGTCACAGATCAAGCTCAAGTGGGGACATCGGACAAGGCAGTGGCTGATAAGAATACTGGCAGTTCGGAATTAGTCAGACTTCATTTATACACCTCGTTTTCCTTGCCACTCCCTTGTAATGATTTTTGCAATAACTTGGGTTGTGAGATCTGTGAGCATGATGTAGAGGTCACAGGATTATTCCTCCCCCACCTTAACTTGAAGAATCAACACTATTATTCCTCCCCCAGCTCAAAAAATAAAATAAAATAAAAATACCAGGACTATTCCAATTTGCAACGACAATTCTTATTTCTGCTATGAACATCCCAGACATGCCCACGGATGGAGGAAATTTCACAGGTGCCGGGGCAGAGGCAGCGGAGATTGGGAGACAGACAAAGAAGCGAATCTGTAGTAGAGAAGGGACCTTTTCTTGCATGGTGAGGAGGGGCATCCCGGCGCCGTCGAGGATGGTGCGGCGGCTCTGGATGCTGAAGATGGCGCCCTTGACCTTGAGCACCACGACGCCGTTGGCGTCGGTGATGGCGAAGTCGCCGTCGGAGAGGCTGAGGGACTTCTTGGTCACCGTCAGCGGCACCACGTAGGGCGCGCAGAACTGCTGCCCCACCACTGGCAGCGGCGCCGGCGGGGCTCCGCTGGCCATCGCCATCGGTTGTTGGCGCCTCGGAGTAGCTCCTCGGAGGGAGACGGTGGGCGGCCGTCTACTCCGCTTGCTCGGGCGATGGATTCGGTGCACGTGCTTCGCGTGTTTCGCCGGATGGGACAGGGGGAGCGAGTGGGGAACAGGGGACGCCGCCGGCATGCTGCACGCCGCAGGCATAGTTGGTGCCGTCTCCAGGTAGTCGATGGTGGAGCGCACCAGCTCGTCGTCCAGCCCGCGGACGGCGTCCCTGATCCGTCCGACGACGGACGCCAGCGGCGCCTGGTCCCCCGAGCCGGCGGCGACGACGTCCCGCACCTTGCAGGCGGCGCCCAGTAGGATGATGCCGTTGCCGAAGTACCGCGCTGGGAGCGGCGGCCTCAGGCTGTGCCGGAGGTTAGCCGGGAAGGTGAGCCGCATCTGGGCATCCGGCGGCAGCCTCCGAGCGGCGCACATGTGCCCGGTGGTGAAGGACGGGAATGGATAAGGCATGGCGCGGGTGGTGATTGCGAGGGGGTTTACGTAAAAACGAAACGTTTTTCACTTATTGAAGGACCGCGGGTTGATTTTGGAAAAACAGGGGGGCGTTTTTGCAAAACTGCCACGACGGACGGCAGAAGCCATCGGTGCTTTATTATTAGGGGAGATATCTTAAATAGAATGTCTTTAACAGAGTACATACGAGACGCTCATACATACATACGCTCCTACGGTCATCCATACGAACGCACGCAGACACATTATTTTACGATTGATAAAGTCATTGTCATAATCGACGGTAACGTCTTCTTTTACTCAGTGCACATTATCAAAATGCTAGAAATAAATTTAAAAAAATATGAGCATCAATGTTAAGTTATGATTTTAACTTTAATGGGCTGAGGATACCACCCTCCTCCTAACTATCCAACTATAGACTGGTTCGTTTCTACATACATTTAGTGAACATGGGATATATGATAAGCAATTCAAATGATTAAAAAAATAATGTCTAGAGACACAACCGGATATGTTTGTGGACATAGATACAGGAGTGGCCACCCAATCCTGTGCACCAAATCGTTTGTCTATGTATTCTTTTTATCCCAGGGCATCCAAAATAACTATAGAAAATAGTACAAATAATCCATTAATAGCATGCACACCAACTCATCCTTCATCCTGCCATCGTGCTTGCTTGAACGTCAAAAATAAATAAATCCCATTGACATCTGGTCGAAAACTTGCTGGGGTGGTGTACATCATTGAAGACGTTTATGGGACGGAGGATACCTGGCTACGGACAACTCTGAAGTGACACTACTGCAGGAATGCTTTGTAGTGACTGGAGCAAAATGCCCAACAATGACGGGCCTAGTTCTCAGGGGCGTCCGCCATTGACCTCCTGCCACGGCTAACATTGCATCCCTGAGAGACACACGCCCGTCACTGGTAGTGACACTGTAGTGGCGGGCCTTTACATGCTCGTCACTGAGATTACTGTTAGTTGTGGCACCCGCAAGAACTATATGTCCAACCAGTAATGCCTTCAATTCAAGACCATGTGCTGGAGCGCATGCTCGCAGACGTAGACCGGTCTTTTCTTTTTTCTTTTGAGAAACCCTCGCCGACTCGATCGATCCGTTTCTCTTCTTCGTCGGCTGCTGGGCCTCCTCCAGTGTATATGTATATAAGCCCGCTCTGTTTTCACTGGACCCGAGAGATTATTATGGTATCTTTTTATTCGACAACCTTTCGTATTGTATCTTAAATCGGACACACTTCTAGGTACGTGTCCGGATAAGAATGTGGACACAAATACAAGATTCGGCCACCCAATATGTTTGCTTATATGTTTTTCTAAATTAACTATAGAAAATAGCATAAATAATCCATGAAATAGCATGCAAATATTCTAGCGCGCCTTGGGTGAAGTGTTGTTCATCGATAGTTCAAAATAAACATTACGTCCGGAATAATCCCAGGACAAAATGTTGTTCATCCAAGCATTGTGCCTTTCGAGACTCATCCAACAACGCATTAATATGAATGGCCCACCACTCCGTTGTTTGGTGTAGCACATGAGCCTTCTCGCCGCGTACCGTAGTGCCGCCATCGCTCTCGCCGACTCGATCGATCCGCTTCTTCTTCTTCGTCGTCCGTTGCTGGGCCTCCAGTGAATACAGGACCGACCCGTCCGACTCTCTGTCTTGTGTGATTTATGAATTGTGATCGGTTTTGAAGAGAAAACTCCGCAACCGGACCGGAGACTTTAAAGATTCTGGGCACCTTCAACATCGTACCAGCATCGCATCTGAAACAGTAAACGTGTTACCACGGATACATTTGGCACTCAAAAATAAAGAGAAAATATAACACCGCCCATACGCATGGATCTTTTGTTTGTGGTTTGCATTAATCTTAACATTTTTTGATATTATTTTGTGCCACGTAGGAAGAGGCTGATGTGTGGGCGTTAAGGAGTTTGCCCACAAGCGGCTGCCAACCCGATGTGTGGTGGAACTGACGCCGCGCTCACACGCCCGCATGCCTGTCAGTTGCCATGTAAGACATGGCAACTGATTGGAACTGCTGTGCTCGCATGCTTGTCAGTTATCATGTCTTTCCAGTGTTACATGGCAACTGAGTGAAACTGTCGTGCCCACATGCCTGTCAGTTGCCATGTCTTCCCCATGACAACTGAGTGGAACTTTCATACTCGCATGCATGTCAGTTGATATGTCTTTTCCATGGCAACTGAATGAAACCATCGTGCCAGCATGCCTGACAGTTGTCATGTCTTTCCCATGGCAAGTGAGTGGAACTGTCTTGCCCGCATGCGTGTCAGTTGTCATGTCTTCCTAGTGTTACATGGCAACTGAGTGGAACCGGCCGTGTCCGCGTGCCTGTGAGTTGTCATGTCTTTTCAATGTTACATGGTAACTGAGTGAAACTGGCCGTGCTCGCATGCTTGTCAGTTTGCCATGTCTTCCGAGTGTTACATGACAACTGATTGGAACTGTCACGCGGGGGCACGCGGGGCTTCGAGGTGGCAGGCCGGATGTGCGAGTCACGGAGCAGAAGACCAGACGTGTGGGCGTTAGCTGTTTTATCCACACGCAGACGTATGGATTGTTTCTCTTACACATCACACGGGACATGTGGGCAATACCCCTTAACGTCCACACGTATGGGCGTTATCAGGACCCAACATAAATATAGAAAATAGCACAAATACTCCAGGGCGCCTTGAGCAAAATATTGTTCATAAATAGTTCAAAACAATCCTAGGACCAAGTATTGTTCATCCGGACATTGTGTCCATTGAGCTTCATTCAACACATCAATATGAATGGTGGGGGCATCTGGGCTATATAAAATGCGAGCATCAAGTTGGAACATTTAATGAATTAACAATTTGGCCAACATGTAGAGCAACAACTTCCTCAATTTCTAAATGTAAGGCTTTCTAGAGATTCCACTACGGACTATATACGAAGAAAAATGATTAAATCTATACACTAAAATATTTCTATATACATCCGTATGTAATCCGTAGTGAAATATCTAGAAAGACTTATATTTAAAAACAGAGAAAGTAGAAGACAACTTATGATCTCCGGTAGCAAACATGTACATGCATTGCAACGGGTGAAAACAGCCCCACCGGTACAAGGCTAAATACATCACAAATACCTCACTGCTTGTTCTCTTTGTCGTCCTCATCATCCATGGTTGCAGTACTAGTTGTGACTAATCAAGGTTGGCCACGTCGAATAGTTGTATCAAGAAAAGATTTTTTTATCATCCGACTAATATAATAGATAAAAGTATAATATACGTTTGTGTTATCATGTTTTTTTAGCGGTGTTTGTGTTATCATGTAAATTAAATAGTTTGTGTCATATAGACCATAAAACCTTAATTGGACTCCTCATGGATTGAGAAGGGTGTCACTGAACTGAATGAGGTTGGTCATTGAGACGGGTGTCATTGGGCTGAATGAGGTTGGTCATACATGAAGCCAAGATCAAGAAAAAGATTCCTTCCATATCTCTAATTTATTAAGTAACTAAAACAGTGATTCTGTGGGCACCTTTTAAAAATTCATTCAGTTTTATTAGCAGGCAGAGATTAAAAAAGTTTTAGCTACAATACCTCTTGGTTTTCAAAATTGTTAGTCTTTTGAAGAAAATGTTTGTCTTTTCTAATTCAAAGTTCAATAAACTTTTGTTCCTAGAAAATGTTTGCAACTTCCAAGAAATAACTCTCACTACAGTACCTCCTAGTTTTAGAAAATTATCCAGGTTTAAATAAATAGTCAATTTTCCAAAACTTTAAAAACGATTTTTTCTTCCTTTTTAAAAAAAATGTCCGAGTTTAAATTGTTTATTCGCAACTTTCAAAATATTCAAGTTCTAAAATATATTAACCTTTTTCCGAAAAAATATTTTTCTCTTAGTATGTGGCGTGACTGCTGGCCTAATTTAATACATCGTGCTACTATTTAAACAAAATTTCTTGTTTAGTAGAGTGGCTAGCGGTCTTTCAAGATTTCTTCCATATCCCTAATTTAATAAATTGAACTAAAACAATGCTTCTATGGGTAAATATAAAAAATTCACCTAGTTTCAAAAGTAGGTATAGATTAAAAAAATGTCAGCTACAGTACCTCTCAGTTTTCAAAAACAAAGTTTTGAAAAAATATTTGTCTTTTCTAATTACAAGTTCAAAAAATATTTGTATTCTTAGGATATGTTTGAAAATTCGGAAAAATAACTTTCACTAGAGTATCTCCTAGATTAAGAAAATTGTCTGTGTTTAAACAAATAATCAGGTTAAAAAAAGAATATTTTCTTCCTTATTTTAAGAAATGTTCGAGTTTAAAAATTTTATTCACAACTTTGCAAAATATTCGCGTTCTGAAATATATTAACTTTGTTAAAAAATCCTTTGCTCATAGTATGTGGCACTCCTGCTGGCTTAATTTAATACGTCGCGCAACTTTTTAAATGGAAGTTCTTGCTTAGTCCAGTCGCTAATGGGCGTTGGTGTATAAGGTGAGTGCGAGAAAAAACTAGCAAATATGCACGTGCAAAGCATGTCTATGGTGTCTTCTCCCTTTAATATTAGGTTTTTTAGGGATCCCACACTTTATTAACTAGAGACTTTATTAACTAGAGACTATGTTTACAGGGATACAACCACGTGACACATGCATGTGGTGATCAAACTAAACAATTAAAAAATGTTTATAGGGATACAAAGGGGTTCATCAGGGGATAGAAGCCACAAATGGCAACCCTACTGACGCGAGACAGAAAAATTAACAAGACTGTGGACCTCTAAATTCGAAGCACGACCTTCTAACATAAAATCACAACTAGCAAAAATTACTCTTCTATTATTTATCTCCTTGACGACTGTGATATGGGAGCCTCCTATCCCTTTTTTTATGTCATCCACAATCGTCTTGGAGTCACATGCGACCACCAAGCGATCCAAAGATAGATCAGCTGCAAGTGCCAAGGCCCCACGACAAGCAATGGACTCTAAAATTGTAGGATTTATAGCCCCGGGTAGAACAATTGCCAAGGAACCGAGGTACTGACCATGTTCATCCCTACACATTGCTTCCGCAGTTCCAAAACGCCCATCATGGGACAGACCCCCATCTACATACATTAACATGTTCGTTTGGAGGTACTTTCCAAGAGCTTTGCCTCATTATCGCATGTGTGCGTCCATCCGGAGTGGGAGTGCTAGCAAACAAATTGACGCCATCCAACTTGGCAATGAAGCTTTCAATGAAGTGGTGAGTTGTCATTGGACTTTGAAATGTTGACTCGTGTATTGCTTTTCTACGCGCTGTCCATACCGTCCAAAGAGTGACAACCATCTTCACAAACTCCACATGCGATAAAGCATCAATCATGTTAAAGAGACAGTGTTCTGCATTGGGTTCTTGACACACAACTATATGGTTAGTTAATTCCTCGTTACCTAAGGCCCACGCACACCTCGACGCCATGCAATCAATCAACGAATGCCTCCATGAATCAGCAGCTCTACATAATAGGCAAGAATCTGAGTCACGCATGTTTCTATGGTGGCGCACATCCTGTGACGGCAAAGAATGTCTTGCCAGCCTCCAAAGAGAAGTTCTGATTTTGCCCGGAACTTTGGTGTTCCACAAAGATGTCCAACACTTCTCCTCTGCCGCACTATTTGACGAGGCTCCTCTCTGATCGAGCAAGTTATCTCTCGTAGTTCTCACTGTTGGAAATATGCCCTAGAGGCAATAATAAAGTGGTTATTATCATATTTCCTTGTTCATGATAATCGTCTATTGTTCATTCTATAATTGTATTAACAGGAAACAGTAATACATGTGTGAATAAATAGATCACACCGTGTCCCTAGCAAGCCTCTAGTTGGCTAGCTCGTTGATCAATAGATGATCATGGTTTCCTGATCATGGGCATTGGATGTCATTGATAACGGGATCACATCATTGGGAGAATGATGTGATGGACAAGACTCAATCCTAAGCGTAGCAGTAGATCGTATTGTTCGTATGCTAAAGCTTTTCTAATGTCAAGTATCTTTTCCTTCGACTGTGAGATTGTGCAACTCTCGGATACCGTAGGAGTGCTTTGGGTGTATCAAACGTCACAACGTAACTGGGTGACTATAAAGGTGCACTACGGGTACCTCTGAAAGTGTTTGTTGGGTTGGTACGAATCGAGATCCGGATTTGTCACTCCGCGTGACGGAGAGGTATCTCTGGGCCCACTCGGTAGAACATCATGATGAGCTCAATGTGACTAAAGAGTTAGTCACACGATGACGTGCTACAGAACGAGTAAAGAGACTTACCGGTAACGAGATTGAACAAGGTATACCGACGATCGAATCTCGGGCAAGTTCTATACCGACAGACAAAGGGAATTGTATACGGGATTGATTGAATCCTTGACATCGTGGAGCAAGTGGGAGCCACCATGGGTATCCAGACCCCGCTGATGATTATTGGCCGGAGAGGTGTCTCGGTCATGTCTGCCTGTCTTCTGAACCCGTAGGGTCTACACATGTAATGCCCCAAGTGTGGAACCACTAGTGGAGAAAGGGGTATTAGAACCGGTTGGTAAGGGCCTTTGGACCCGGATACACATCCGATGCTACGTATCCGGGACTAAAGGCTCCCCCCTTTAGCACCGGTCTCTTACAAACCGGTGCTAAAGGCCTCCACGTGGGCGCCGAAGAGTGCGCGCAGGCGGAGGACCTTTAGAACCGTTGGTAACACCAACCGGTCCTAATGCTTTTTTTTTCTTTTTTTTTCCTTTTCTTTTCAGGGTTTCCGATTCCGTATTTCGGTGTTTCCGTGTTCCGTATTTTCAGGGTTTTCGTTTACGTGTTGCCGGTTCCGTATTTCCGTTTACGTCTTTCCGATTCCGTGTTTCCGATTCCGTGTGTCCGTGTTCCGTTTTTTACGAACACGTAATCGGAAACACGTATCCGGAAACACCGATTCCGTGTTTGCGGTTAAGTGTTTCCGATTCCGTGTTTGCGGTTAAATGTTGATGCACCAAATAAAAGTACATATATACATGTAACACGAAGTACTGGACCGATTATCATTACATAATTTGAAGTTCGTTTCCTATAGCTGTATACTTGCATAGAGAAGGGAGCTGGCTATTGGTTCATAGGATGGAAAAATTCTCCGCCTTCATCTATGACTTGCGTGAGGAGAAATCCTGCCAATTCTTCTGCAACTGCCTTGCAACGTTGGATTGGTCTTAGCATCGCCCGCTTTCGTTGCAGCTTTAAAAGAAGTAGATGAAAACAATTAAGTTATGAACAAAACTAACATAATTGATGGCAACATAAATAAAGTTGTGAAGATCCGGTTACGTACCTCTAGATTTCTGGAAGTACGGGATTTCTCATTGATAATCCTGTGAATGTACTCGCAAACGTAGTATCCACAATAATCAGTGCCCTGTGGTTGTTGCGGGACGCCCTATATACGAGAACATAATTCAATCAAATTAATAATAATCAAGAGAATGGTAATGGTATTGAAACCAGGGTACGTAGTACTACTTACTTTGTTAATCTGAAAGTGGAGCTTGTCTGCCCATGTACCGGGTTCTTCCTTGATGAACATTTGCCAAACCCTGGCCGACAAAGAAAAATGAATACAAGAGTTAATTATTACTTACTTGATATCAGGAAATGAACGAAAAAGAGGCCGATGAACGAAAGAGGCCGATATATATATACCTTTGAAGCATCTGACGCGCGCTCTTCCATTTGTCAGCGTCCAAGGTTAACGGGTCCCAGACTTCAACTTGTCCTTGATCGATTATAATGATGAACAATATGAAGTATGACCTGCGCACGTGTACACACGCAGTCATGCATACTCATCAATTACACTTAACATCAGATAAGCAAAATGGAATGTGTACAAGACAGTAACACTCACTTGAATCCGTAGGGCCAAAGTATTTCTTTTTTGGTACTTTGTCGCTTCAAAAACCTTAGCAAATCATCCGGTGTATCCTTGTTGAACTTTTCTATTGTCTCTTGATGAAACGAATACGGGACAATGAACCCAAAGTCCCAGATTCCTGCCAGCCTGCATTCACGAATCTTCATTCTGCATAGTAGCGTACAAAAAGAATGTCTCGTGAGTGATAATTATACGGGCAATGAACGCGAGCTTAACTAAATAATTAAATTACACAAATAAATCACTTACAAACAGTAGCAGCTGACGATAGCTTTGTCGAGGGCACGTTGATTGTACATCTGGGAAAAATCATCGAACCCAACCTCCACACCGTACTCTCCGAAGTAGTGTTGATCCTGAACTGCCGCCATGATACAGTCTCTCTTTTGCCTTGCGGCCTCCAAGTACCAACCATGTAAATTCCATAGTTGGGTTGTTAGAGCACTAGGATTTTCGACCAGAGGGTGCTCGGGCTTATATTTATATACCACATCAGCAATAGCGTAACCTACGTCGCCCATGCGTGGACCGGACACTGAAGCCTGGTCAGATAACACCTTGAGCGGGGCAATTGACTGTGCTTCTTGTTGTCCGAGCTGGGGAACTTGTTTCCCGTATTTCGTCTGCTCTGCCTGCTTCATCTGCTCCGCCTGCTTCATCTGTGCGGTGTGCATCTTTTCAATGAACCGTTCATAGTCTGAAAGGGGCGGCGGTGGCGGCGGTTCAGGATAATATAAGTTGTCGATGGTGCGCTCAATTTTCCACTTTGGTACGTTCTTCAGAGTTTCCTTCCAGATGTCTGGAGGGGGCTTCAGGGGAAACCGTGCGAACCATGCTTTGTTTTTGGCTTTCACGGCCTCGTCTAGTTCCTCCGGAGTCATCAGGCCTGGTAACTTCGGGGGAGTCTTGACTTTATTGGGTTTCCTTTCTCTCTTCTTGGGAGGAGTCCCGTTTCTTCTGAACTGCAGCTTCCGCTTTGCCGTACCCGTAGTGGGCGCATCCGTCGGCTCACTGGAGTGCACGGGCGATGGACTCTCGGCCTCGGGCTCCCTATCTTCGTTGTGGGGTGGACTTGGAGGTGCGTTGGGGGGTGGACTTGGAGGTTGTGCATTCTCTGTACGAAAGTGAAAAAACTATTAAAAATAGGCTTACATGTGGTGCAACATTCAGTAATTGTTGGAGGTGGTGCATAATTGTACCTGGAGGAGTCGGTGGCCTTGGCGCCGCGTTAGGAAACACGATGTGTTTCTTCTTCCACAAGATGATACCAAGCTCCATTTCTCCCAGTGTCTTCTCGCCTTCACCTCCAGGAATATCAAGCTCAATTGACTGGCATCCCGGCGTAATTGTTGACAACCCGACACGAGCATGGGATGCTGGAATCTGACCACCATGGTAGGTTGCTCCAGGTTGATTCGGTAAAGCATAGCCTGACGCCACCATGAAGGATATGTTCCCCATTGGCATATGTATCTCACAATTTGTCTTCTCCGTGACATCATCCACGGGGTAGTGAGGCGCCGACGGTTCGACTGCAGGACCGTCTTCTAGCTGCAGCTGCGTGGAACCCACGCTGCTTCTATGCTGAGATGGGACGACATCTGCTACAGGATCGTCTTCTAATTGCTGCCTATCAGTGTCAGGTGCAGGATCTTCTTCCTCCTCTTCAGTGTCAGGTACAGGGTGTCCCCCTTTCTTCAAGAGAAACGACACCTTTTCTTCTAATGTCGCTATCCGTTCCAGCGCCTTCCTCTTGCTTCTACCACGGCTTCTGTAAGTGCCAAGGTCCGCCGGAAACCCTTGGTTCCACGGGGTAGTGGCTCCAAAGCCTCGTGTTCGTCCCCACTTTTCGGGGTTCCCGAGTGCCTTCATCAACTCGTCGTTCTCTCTATCGGGAACAAAAGTTCCTTTTTGAACAGCTTCTATTGCCTTCTCTAGATCTGATACGACTTGTGTTATTTTTTCCGACCATGGTCCCTCCGCAACAATCATCCCAGTCTCAGCGTCCAACGTTGCCCCATGCGCGAACAACCAGAACTTGGACCTATCGGGCCAGTCATGTGTCTGTGGAATGATATTTCTTTTCAGAAGCGCATCTTCATAGCGTCGCCACCTAGGCAGGGCAGTCATGTAGCCACCTGACCCCAAAATATGGTGATATTTCTTCTTCTTCGCATTCTCCGTATTTGTGGCTGATCGGGATGTAAAGACACCCGATTTCTTGTACGCCTTAAAATCAGGCCAAGCGTCTCTTATCTTCACTAGGTGCCCAGTGAAAACTGGATCTTCGTCCTTATATTTCTTCCACAAGTCTTTCTTCCACCTCTGGAATTGTGTGGCCATCTTCTTCAAAGCCCACTCCTCGACTTTCTTCTTCTTATCTTCCGCTACGCTGAAATTTAGCCAGACCGTGTCGCAAAGCACTCTTTTCAATCTGTCATCGACATAAGTAGCTCCAACGTTGGCGCCGGTCTTCGGCTTATTCCATTCTATTAAGTTGATCGGGACCAGGTCTCTTACAACAACTCCGCACTGATTTACAAATTTGCGATAAGTTTCTGGGGGTTCCAGTGGTTTGCCATCAGCAGCAACTTTATCGATCGAGTACCTTGCAGTATCTTTCAACCTTGCGGCCGGGCCTCGTTTCGACTTTGTCTCAGTACTTGCGCTAGGTGTTCCGGAGGGCACCTAAACGGGAAAATAATGATTCGTTAGTAAGTGCAATACAAATTAATTGTTGCGTCAACAGTGACTTGAGATATACATTGGCAGAGTTTGTTCCGGAGGGCACTTCTGCATCTACTACATCTTCTATATTCTCAGCTCCGTCACCGGAGTCGTTCAAAAATTGATTGCTAAACGCATGCCCACCGTCGTCATCATGATATATGGCCGTTGCATCTTCAAAAATCATCTGGCACATGTATCTTTCCTTCTCCGCCTCACCCATTCCCGCGAGCTGATCGGCGTGCTGATCATGTGGTTCTTGGGGATCCATAGCTCAACACCTGCTAGTAACAAGAATTTAACTTAGCAAAATTATTTACGGAAAAGTTTTACGGAACCGGAAATTTTATGGAAAAGTTTTACGGAATCGTCGGAGTCGTAATCGTCGCAAAGTTTTACGGAATCGTCGGAAAGTTTTACGGAATCGTCGGAAACTTTCCCCGCAGTTATGGAATCGTCGGAATCGTAGGAAAGTTTTACGGAATTGTAATCGTCGGAAAGTTTTACGAAATCGTCGGAATCGTCGGAAACTTTCCCCGCAGATATGGAATCGTCGGAATCGTAGGAAAGTTTTACGGAATTGTAATCGTCGGAAAGTTTTACGAAATCGTCGGAATCGTCAGTTTAGGGTTTTACGGAATCGGCGGAATCGTCGGTTTAGGGTAAACTAAGAATCGTCGGAATCGTCGGTTTAGGGTTTTACGGAATCGTCGGAATCGTCGGAGTCACCTCACGTTGCACGAATGTTGACCGACTTCATCTATAGGATTTGTACGTCGGAAAGTTTCGAATGTTGACTGAAAAAGTGAGTCTACTAGAATCGTCTTCCTCGCTTTAGCGACATAAATGATGAAGGCGGCTTCAAATCGAGCCGTGAGAGCATCTCTAGCAGGTACGATTTGTACGTCAATAGAACAAATCCCGTAACTTTTTTTAGCCGTGAGAGCCGTGAGAATATGCATGATCACCTAACTTTTTTTACAAGCATACAACAATATGGATATACGAAAATATGGATATACCTTACGTGAAGAAGACGAAGTGGGGCGGCGAGGAGGCGGCGTGGGGCGGCGCGCGAGGAGGCGGCGAGGAGGCGTCGAGGAGGCGACGGCGCGGCGAAGAGGCGGCGAGGAGGCGACGACGCGGCGAGGAGGCGGCGCGAGGAGGCCGCGCGCGAGGAGGCGGCGAGGATCGGCGAGGAGGCGGCGGCGCGGCGAGGAGGCGACGGCGCGGCGAGGAGGCGGCGAGGATCGTCGGCCGGCGAGGCGGCGCGAGGAGGCGGCGGCGCGAGGAGGCGGCGGCGCGGCGAGGAGGCGACGGCGCGGCGAGGAGGCGGCGCCGAGGATCGTCGGCCGGCGAGGCGGCGCGAGGAGGCCGAGTCGGCGAGGAGAGAGGCGGCGAGGAGAGACGCGCGGGAAGGCGAGAAGTTGGCGACCCCGGAGAGGTATAGACCCTTTAGCACCGGTCTGTGTTAACAACCGGTGCTAAAGACCCTTTAGCACCGGTTGTTAACACAGACTCTTTAGCACCGGTTGTTAACACAGACCGGTGCTAAAGGGTCCAAAAATTGGGCGCGAACCGAACCCACCTTTAGGACCGGTTGTTGTTACAGACCGGTCCTAAAGGTTTTTTTCCTTTTTCTTTTTTCCTTTTTTCTGTTTCCTGTTTCCTTTTTCTTTTTGTTTCCTTTTTCTTTTTCCTGTTTCTTCTTTTATTATTCTTTTTTCCTTTTTTCTGTTTCCTGTTTTCTTTTTCTTTTTGTTTCCTTTTTCTTTTTCCTGTTTCTTCTTTTATTTTTCTTTTTTCCTTTTTTCTGTTTCCTGTTTTCTTTTTCTTTTTGTTTCCTTTTTTTTTCCGTTTCTTCTTTTATTTTTCTTTTTTGTTTCCCTTTTCTGTTTTTTTACATTTATTTACAAATTGTCAAAATGTCATTTTTACACTTAAAAAATAAAAATGATATTTATCAAAATGGTCAAATTTAGTGGAAACTGGTCAAATTTTTAATATTTATCAAAATGGCCAACACAATTACATAAAAGGTTTAATACATTATTACACATCACCAACAACACCCCCTATCTATTTTTCTTCTTGCCTTTCTTCTGATTGCGCCATAACCATGGACTATCTTCATCATTTAGCGGGATGCTTGGATCATCTTTGACTTTGAAGGGAGGAATTTCATCAAATTTATTGTAATCTTCTGACATGTCTGTCTTGTCCTCGACTCCCACGATGTTTCTTTTCCGTGAAAGAACTATGTGGCGCTTTGGCTCATCGTCTGATGTATTCGCTTCCTTATCTTTTCTTTTTCTCGGTCTGCTAGACATGTCCTTCACATAGAAAACCTGAGCCACATCATTGGCTAGGACGAATTGATCATTGCCGTACCCAAGATTCTTCTGATCCACTGTTGTCATTCCGTACTTCGGGTCTACCTTCACGCCTGACAGGTTGAACCATTTGCACCAGAACAAAGGGACCTTAAAGGAAGGTCCGTAGTCAAGTTCCCATATCTGTTCTATGTAACCATAGTATGTGACCCTTTGCCCGTTGTCGTCTTTTGCATCAAACCGGACGCCACTGTTTTGGTTGGTGCTCTTTTTATCTTGGTCTGCCGTGTAAAATGTGTTACCATTTATCTCGTACCCTTTAAAGCTCAATACAGTCGAAGATGGTTGCTTGGCCAACAAGTATAGCTCATCTTCAACAATGTTGTCATTAATGAGACGTCTTTGCAACCAACCGCCGAAAGTCTTTGCGTGTTCTTTAGCAATGAAATCTTCAGGTTGCTCCGGGTATTCCGAGCGTAAAATATCCTTGTGTTCCTGGATATATGGAGCCGCCAAGCTGGAATTAACTAGAACTGTGTAGTGTGCTTGAGTGAAAGATTGCTCGTCCATACATGTTGTTGATTTCTTTCCTAGCATGCCTTTTCCACGCAGTCTCCCCTCATGGCGTGACTGAGGAACACCGATCGGGTTCAGGTCAGGAATAAAGTCAACACAAAACTCAATGACCTCCTCTGTTCCATAGCCCTTGACCATGCTTCCTTCTGGCCTAGCACGGTTTTTAACATAATTCTTCAAGACTCCCGTGAACCTCTCAAAGGGGAACATATTGTGTAAGAATACAGGACCGAGAACGGAAATCTCTTGGACTAGGTGAACTATGAGGTGCGTCATAATATTGAAGAAGGTTGGTGGGAATACCAACTCGAAGCTGACAAGACATTGGACCACGTCCTTCTGTAAACTTGGTAGAGTTGCTGGATCGATTGCCTTCTGAGAAATTGCGTTGAGGAATGCACATAGCTTCACAATGGGTACTCACACGTTTTCTGGCAGAAGCCCCCTCAATGCAATCGGAAGTAACTGGGTCATGATCACGTGGCAGTCATGAGACTTTAGGTTTTGAAACTTTTTCTCTTCCAGGTTTAGTATTCCTTTTATGTTCGACGAGTAGCCAGACGGGACCTTGATACTGCTCAGGACTTGGAAAAAGATCTCCTTCTCTTCCTTGGTAAGAGCGTAGCTGGCAGGACCTTTGAAATTCTCTGGATTCATCAGGTCGTCTCGTTCGTGCATACGTTGGTGGTGCAGCCGTGCTTTTGGTGTATCTCTCGACTTCTTCCCATGCACGCCCAATAAGTTTAGCAGGTTCACGTAAATATTTTTCGTCACGTGCATCACGTCGATCGCAGAGCGAACCTCTAGGAATTTCCAATAGGGTAGTTCCCAGAATATAGATTTCTTCTTCCACATGGCTACGTGGTTGTCGGCGTCATTAGGAACAGATTGTGCGCCAGGACCCTTACCAAAGATTACTTTTATATCTTTGACCATGTCATATATATCAGTACCTTTAGGGAGGGTTGGCTTCCTCCGTGTATCTGCCTCGCCTTTGAAATGCTTTCCTTTCTTTCTTACGGGATGCCTGTCTGGAAGAAATCGACGATGCCCCGGGTACACATTCTTGCCTATATGTATACTTTCAGTCTCGCCTAAACAGTGTGTGCATGCGCTGTATCCCTTGTTTGACTGTCCTGAGATGTTACTAAGAGCGGGCCAATCATTGATGGTTACAAACAGCAACCCTCGTAGGTCAAATTCCTCCTGTTTGTACTCGTCCCACACACGTACACCTTCGTCAGCCCATAACTCTAAAAGTTCATCAACCAGTGGCCTGAGGTACACATCAATGTTGTTGCCGGGTTGCGACGGGCCTGGGATAAGCACTGGCATCATAATGAACTTACGCTTCATGCATAACCAAGGAGGAAGGTTATAGATACATAGAGTCACGGGCCAGGTGCTATGACTGCTACTCTGCTCCCCAAACGGATTCAGGCCATCTGTACTTAGACCAAACCTTAAGTTTCTTGGGTCACGTGCAAAGTCCTCGTACTTATCATCGATGTTTCTCCACTGCGACCCATCAGCGGGTTGTCTCAGCATATCGTCTTCCTTACGGTCTTCTTTGTGCCATCGCAGCAACTTGGCATGCTCTTTCGAAACAAACGTTTCAACCGTGGTATTATAGGAGCATGCCACATCACCTTGGCAGGAACCCTCTTCCTGGGGTGGTCGTCGCCCTCAACATCACCAGGGTCATCTCGCCTGATCTTATAACGAAATGCACCGCATACCGGGCAGGCATTTAAATTCTCGTGCTGACCGCGGTAGAGGATGCAGTCATTGATGCATGCATGTATCTTATGCACTTCCAATCCTAGAGGGCAGACAACCTTCTTTGCTTCGTACGTACTGCAGGGCAGCACGTTATTTCTTGGAAGCATCTTCTTCATTATTTTCAGCAGCTTTTCAAATCCCTTGTCAGATATTCCATTCTCTGCCTTCCATTGCAGCAATTCCAGGGTGGTGCCCAGCTTTTTCTGGCCATCTTCGCAATTTGGGTACAACAATTTTTTGTGATCTTCTAACATGCGCTCCAACTTCAACCTCTCGTTTTCACTTCCACAGTTTATCTGTTCTTCACGAATGACCTGACGAAGATCATCATCAGACTCATCAACAATGTCCTCAAGTTCAGGCTCGTCTTCCCCCATTTCAGTATCACCGTGTTCACCGAACATAGGATAGTTATCATTATCCTCTTCTTCTTCATTGTCTTCCATTACAACCCCTCTTTCTCCGTGCTTGGTCCAACAAAAATAACTGGGCATGAAGCCTTCTTGCAACAGGTGGGTGTGTATGGTTCTTGAATTAGGGAAATTCCTCTTATTCTGACATTTTTTACATGGACAAAAAATAAATCCATTCTGCCTGTTTTTCTCAGCCACATTGAGAAAACTATGCATGCCATTAAGGAATTCGGGACGACGTCGATCACTGTACATCCATTGCCGGTTCATCTGCATTATATAAATTTATCAAAAACCATTATGCTAAATCATCATGACTAAATTAATTAATTAATACAAAAAGTTCATCACACGTTAAAACCAAAGTAGCGTAGTGACCATACATATATAGTTCTCATAAAAACACACACTGAAACTAACCATAAAAACTCTCTCTAATTAATGCATTTAAAAACAACAACAAATGCGATCAAAATCGCAACAAAGGTAACAATTGACCCGACGGCATAATGATACCAAGCCTCTTTACTAATTGCATATTTTCTAATCTTTCTAATCTTCAGACGCATTGCGTCCATCTCGCTCTTGTGACCATCGACGACACCAGCAAGAACCTTTTCCAAGGTCATCTTCTCTCTTTCAGTTTTTTCCAACCTTTCTTCAGTTTTTTTCAATCTTTCTTTCAGGCCAACATTTTCTTGTTCAACTAAGTGTAACTTCTCAACAGTAGGGTCGATTGACATTTCCGGTTCCACTACCTCCTAGATAAAAATATCTATGTCAAGTTGGTCGGCGTAATTAATTGTCATATAATCAGGAAATGAAAATATGTAGTTATAAAAGATAATATACCACATCCGAATCATAGACTGGACGAGGGCCAACGGGGACGGATATCAAAACCATGGCGCTATACATATAAAAAAAATCTTACACAATAAGAAAATTATATACAAGTAAATATGTAAATCATACAAATCAAAATTTGTTTTGGTAAATAAAAACAATAGGCTCACCAAGGTTGTGTCGGTGATGGGGCGATCGACGGCGGTGAGGAAGGGGACAAGGCGTGCGACACTAAAAAAAACCACAAATCATAATTAAATTTGAGCTCAAATTGCATATGTATACATAACAAATGATGAACTCTCTCTAGCTTAGGCATTTCATCAAACACCTAGCTAGCACAACAAAAATGAAATGAGCAAGAAAACGAGCAAAACTTGCAATACCAAAAGAGGGAATGTTGATGCTAACCGTAGGACCGATGGGTGCCAACAATCTTGACAAATGGTGGAGAAAAATGGGGATGGATTAGAGCTCCCAAGAGGAAGGAGAGAGCAAAAATGGAGTTGAGCTCGAGCTAGAAAAAATGGGGTGGAATATAGGGTGCTCGGGGAGGAAGGAGAGGAGGGCTTTAGGACCGGTTTGTGTCAAAAACCGGTGCTAAAGGGTCTGACAGCGGGGCCCCGCAGTTGCTGCAAAAATGAGAAAACCTTTAGCACCGGTTTGTGATGCAAACCGGTTCTAAAGGGTCTGTCCACTGGGCCCCCCTCCCCGCAGTAAACGGTCCAAAAACCTTTAGGACCGGTTTGTGTTACAAACCGGTCCTAAAGGCCTTCCGGCCATTTGCTGCAGGGAGGGGGCCCAGCGGACAGACCCTTTAGAACCGGTTTATATCCAACCCGGGTCCAATGTGGTTGGCTCAATGCCCTGTTTTCTACTAGTGAACCTTCCCTATTTGGAACCTGTTGCATGTGGGTCCACCCTGTCAGAGATATGATGATGTCATTGGTGTCTATGATTTCCTGTGCCACCTTGTGTCCCTTGCATATCTTCCTTGCATGCATGCTTAGCATAACATAACATGTCATCTCCTTGATCTTGTGATTTCATGTGACTCTTATTTTTAGTTTCCCTTGCATGCATGCAAACCATGATGCTTCATTTCATGTCTTGTGTGCACATATCTTGCAAGGGTGTTTGGGTGATCTTGTGATTTTATGTGTGGTGGCATAAGTGTTGTGGAGTGTAGAGTTTGGCATGGCTTTATTTTCAACCACTTGATAGTTTCCATCCTATCCCTCTTTAATTCCCAAGTTAAAAATCTATTTGCTTCTAGGCTGTTTTTAAAATGTTGCACCTTTAGAGCATTTTAGTTGGTATGTGGGTATGAAACAAAGGGGGTTTTAGACTTATTTGGGTTGGAGTTTTTATTTTGTTTTCAGATTAATTTAATCTGTTTGTCAATTAATTTTAGTTGCAAAAATAACATTTGGCTATTTTATAAATTTTGGGCATAAATCCCTTGTGCCCAGGGGCATTTGTTTTTGTTTTCTTCTAGGCCTTATTATTTCTGGGTGTATTATTTGCTGTGGTGGTAGTTATACATGTGAGAGGGCCTGGTTCGTTCTATTTTTTTTGTTGTTGTTCCTTCTCCCTGGCATTGAGGCCCAAATCCTCCTGGGCCCAAGTCCCTCGCCAGCAGCCCGCTCGTCCACGTCGTCTTCCTCCCTCGACGTCACGCTCGTACGAACCTCGCTCCACCTCTCGATCGCCTTCCCCCAATCCAGCGGCTCAAGCTCGCCTCCCGAGACGATAAAAGGAGTCCAGGTCCTCCTCCTCCGCCCTAGGGTTCCCTATCCTTCTCCCCAGCGCCGCCACCTACCCCCTTCCCTCTTTCTTCCCTGGTAAGCTTATGTAGAAGTAGCAGAGAGAGAGAGTGCAGCGCCTCCACCGTCAACCCCGCCATTCCGTCGTCTCCGGCACCGGTGGCCATGTCCAGGGGCTCGGGGTGGTTCCCCGCGCTCCATTCCCGCCATCGCTGAGGTCGAGGAGCGACCTCAACGACGGCCAGGACCCCGTCGTCGCCTCGGCCCAGGGGTTCTTCTTCCTCTTCTTTAGTAGCAGCAGCAGTTCGCCCCTCCCTCTCCATCGTCTCGTCGCCGTGGGTTCCCTCCTTCCTTACCCAAGGTGAGGCGCCTTCCCCTTCCTTCGTCCTCCCTTCTCCCTCGCCGGCTCCGGCTAGCCGTAGTGCAGTGCTTCCGGGCCCGAGCTCGTCTGTGCGTGCGTTGTTGGGTGGAGAGGTGAGTTCGCTGTAGCAGTAGCAGGGAACGACGCAGTCTAAGGCAACAACTTCTGCTCGTCGTGGGTAGCGGCACTAGGTCGGTCTCGAGGCAGGAATGAATCCTACTTCCTCCTCCGCTGCATAGTACCGCCGTTGGTGCTCGTGGTAGTCGCCGCCGTCCCCCTCCGTGTCGTTCGCCGGCGAGCCGTGTAGCAGCAGAGAGGGCTTGTGTTTGCTGTGTGTGCGAGGGTGTAGCGTCGTGGTGTCATGTGGTGCTCGCCGGATTCGGTAGCAGGAGGGGCGCCCTCCTCGTAGACCCAGCGCACCCCGCCGTAGCGCAGCAGGTACAGCAGGGTGGTGCACCGACGGCCTCTCTGTTGCCGGCGCACCCCAGTGCGGAGCGCAGGCTCAGGTGCCCATATCAGTTTAGTTGCGTTTCTCTTGTGATCTAACAGTTGTCAATCTGTAGCGCAGTGGTTGGAGCCTTGGCCCTGCTATCAGCAGGTCGTGGGTTCGATCCCAGGGAGAGAACCTCCCCTTTTTTGTTGTTTTTCGTCGGCTCAGTAGTATCAGCATCATGGCCCCTTAACCTGGTTGGGCTCCCCTCTCTGTCAAGCAATCTAGTGCAGCGCAGTGGTAGTGCAGGCGACTCTGCGCCAGAGGCACAGGGGTTCGATCCCTGGTGTGCCCCCTTTTGGTTTTTTTCCCTTTTTGTTTTTCCCTTTTAACTCTGTTGTGTGTATCTGCTGATATGCTCCTTGCTCTGTTTCTTGTCTTGTGCCACAATACATAGATGGCTTGGCATTTTGTTTTATTTTTTTTCCATCCTATGCTGCAATAAGAGGTGCCATATCAGGTTTGGATGTGTGTGTGTTCATATGAGAAGAGCATACATGTTGTGGGTGTGAGGACATACACATGGGTTTAGTGGCACTAAAGTGTGTGTATGGGGGTGCTTCCTAGAAGTTGATCCAAAGATATGGTGGCAAGTGTGGTGGTAACATGGGTAGGTACTTCTTTGTTGTAGGTGCTTGCATTTGATGTGGCACTAGGTGGTGCGTGTATAAGTATAGTAGGTCTTGTTCTAGTGATGGTTGTTTTGATTACATGAGTAGTGGTGTGGATCTAGGTGCTTGTGAGATGGTGCTTGAGGTGTGAGGTGTGTGCAAGTGTGTGTATATTGTGATCTTACTTGTGTGCCTTGCTAGGTTAGTGCATGTGGGTGTTAGTTGTCCTCATGATGGTGGCCTTGTGCACGTTTGTATGAATGTAGGGGTGCCCTCCCTCACCACCTATAATTGTGTGTGTGAGCTTATTCTAGTGTTTATTGCCATCATAACATGTGTAGGTAGGTGCTTGATCTAGAGCAAGATGTGTTTGTGGATGAGGTGGAGTATATGTTTGTGTGTGGAACTTCTCCACCTTTGCAAAACTATGCACCTTCACATGTCGATATGTGAGAGGGCATGATGTTTGTGTGTGGGGATAGTTTGGTAGTTGTGTTGGTGTTGTTGATGTGCATGACACAAACATGGGGTTCAAACCCCCATGTCACTTTGTCATTGTGCACATGAAACTCACCCTATGTAGATGTCATCTTAGAGGAATACCTTGTGGAGTTGCATTTACATTTTGTTGAAAGTTTGGTCCTTGAATCCATGGTATAGGAGGAGCCCAAGGGCATGGATTTTTGTGTGTTAATAGAAGGGGTTTGTGCTCAACACCATAGTGGTGTCAACTACCTCTTGGTGTTGTGTGTGTGCAAACTATGCCTAGACAAAGTGGGCATGTGGCTGGAAAATTCCAGATTTTTGAACCCTGAAAATTTCACCAAGTCTGGGACGCTGGAAACATTTTCTTCCCCTGTAGATGAGGATGTGCTGGTCATTCTGTTGAGAACTGGACTTAGCTCAGTGCTAGTATTTTGAACCTGATAAGTTTGTGAAGCGTCCTGTCAATTTTCAAGTCATTTGGAGTACAAATTTGAATTATGCCCCATTTGTACTTTCACTATTCACCTGATGAGTTTTATCCACACGAGCTTTCATGGGATCTACGATTTTGGTTCTGGTTGTGCACATCCATTTGATATTCAATATGAGTGGTAAAACACAAGTTCACTAAGTTCTGCCAATTGCTTAATGCGTACATGCGTTGTTACACTCGAAACTTAATTCCGGACTAACTACATCACTACAGAAAAATGACTGTAAATATATTGGATGGCCGGAGGTCTCGTTGCATGTTCTATTTTCCCCAATTGGTTGCGGATCAATTTTCTGAAAGGGCATTGTGCATGAGTCATTTCCAGTTTCTACTCTGTACTGTATGGAGCCTTGTGCTGTGTACAAGCGATGTTCTAGTTCAAGGGGTGTCCTAGTTTGCATAATAGTCCCTTTAGTTTAGGCCTCTAGCTGTTCTGGGCACTATTACTCTTATTTTTTTCAATAAACGCAGCAGTGGTGCTGTATGCGAAATCTGTACTTTTGATAGCAACTGTTCAAACACCGTTCATCTTTGACGGTATAAGTAACTAATATGCTTACAGCTATGTTCATCTATTTAGTTATCCATGTGCTAGAACCATGACTTGGTTTCAACTTCTTATGGGTTTCAACAAGTTTGGGACTGAATAGGAAGCAGTGATGCTGTATGTGAAGTATGTACTTTTGATATCAGTTCAAATTCTGTAGCTTTGAGGTGCGTCCAGCATGGACAAAATATGAAGTGAAGTTAACATCCTCTAGTGCATAGCTATGTTGATGCACTTCTGAAGGCAATATACATCCATGCATAGTGGCGGTGTTTTGTTTCAGTTTCTTTTTCCTACAACCTGTATTTCTTCTTGTGATTCCTGTGTTTGTTTGAACACCTGGTAAGGGTTTTGCAAGACTCCTATTGCCAACGATGGCGGAATTCTTTATTTCAGCTGGGTTTCATTTTGGAAGTTATGTTTTTGTCGACACTTATGTGTGGTTATGATGTTTCATCCCAAGCAACATTGCTCCAAAGGACTGCATGCTCACCAAAATTATTCATCTGGCTATCGAAGGCACCAGACTTCTCACACAAAGGTGGAGTCGCCGCAAGCCCGCAACTGCAGAAACCGTGGCATTGCTGGCGTGGCATGGTTGAGCGGCTGTAGGAATTCAATGATACTTGATCTATAGCCAATTACATGGAAGACAACCTAAATTTCGGAGTTCATATGTTCTTGTGATGGAACAAGTTTTATTCCAGGTGATAACTACGTTACCAGAAGGGATTCAGATAATACAACAAGCAAAGAAATCATATTTCAGAATGTTTCAGCATTTGAACAAAGCTCAAATATTTCCATATAAACAGGCATGATGATATAGACATGTTTGGTATAGCTTGGATCAAGTGGGACCACCCTGAGGTTTTCTGCTCGAAGAAATAAACATGACAAGTTATCTTAAAGACATCGCTGGATTTTATGTTCTCTTTCGTCGCGCAAAAGTTAATATAAAACGACTTGCACAACCACTCCAACTTCAGGCTGATTCCATAAACGTTGCAAGCATCCAGCAAAACCTAAAACTACAACTAGATGTAGTATTACTGATTACATACGCTCAGGAGACTTTCTAGACTTGTAATACAAAGTTCAGAACTAAAACCACGACACTTGTTTTGGAACGAAGGGAGTAGTTTGCAACATAAGCTTTCTAGACTTGTGATATAAAGCTAGTTCATATCGTTCTTTGGCTCGGAGACGGAATTGGCTTCACTATTCTTGCTTGCAGCGCCATATTCTCTGATGTTAGTTTGGACCCAGTAGGCGAACAGCTGACCATATAATACCAGAAAAGCACATATAGTGTTAAACTCGTTGAGTCTTCTTGTTCGTCGAAACCTGCGCCTGCGGGGTGACAAGAGCAGGAAAGGCTCTCAGACAAGAAAGGGGGGGAAATAGAGCATAGTTATGTGTGCATATGTTTGAGATTATACCAAATTGGGTCATGAGGCCTAGGCTCCACTTGAGAAGCAAGGTGACTGATGAGCCGATGAGTTTCGATGTCTTTCCAAGACAACTGTGGGTAAAGATCTGAACATTTGACCGCTATGAGCAAATCAAACAACTCCTCTTTCTTCTTCTTGAATTGCCATTCCAGCAATTCCAGCTCGCCCTTTGCCTCTGCCCTAGATGCCGGCTGGCCACACAAGACACAAAATGATTAAATTAATACTACCCAATTAGTGGTTTGCTGAAAGAAAATTAGACATTACAAAGTCGACCCATATATCCTGCCGGCATAAACAACACATGTTGATATTCATATATGGTCTTATGACTTGCAAAAGCCTATCATCATTCTTAATTTCTCACAAGGTTGAGATCTTAATCTCCAGCAATCGACCGCCGGATCTCAGAGCAAGCAATCAATGGCTGCAAGTGACTCGTGATCGCCGGCAACGGAAGATTCTTTTAAACTTGATTGCCCCAAGTCGTCAGGTGGTATGATTTGTCGAAGATTATTGGGACGAATCGGCAACAAGATAGACAACAACCCTAAATCTGGTCCCCACGCCGGCCGGAAACAAAGCCAACGCTGCCAATGCTGGAGAGGGCAGCCGTACCCTCGGAGGCGTCCGACGGTCGGCAAATCCGCCGGATCTGGGAGGAGGTGGGAGAAAAGAAGGTACCTTGCCACCGATGGAGGAGTTAGACATGAGCCGGCGGCCAGGGGAAGTGCCGTTTAGCAAGAGCCGCCGAGGTTCGTCCGCCACGAACGAAGACCTTGCCTGCGCTCCTCGCTGCTGGAGCGCTCCTCGCTGCTGGAGCGCACGCTCGCAGAGCCTCCTCGCCGCGTGCCGGAGCGCCGCCATCGTTGTCGCCGACTCGATCGATCTTCTTCGGTCGGTTGCTGGGGTTTGCTTTCGCGTGTGGCGTGTCCGTCGTTTGGAGTATTTGTAATCGGTTTGCGGCCTTGGCACGGAAGAAAGAAAACTCCGCAACCGGCCCGCTCTCTACGCTATGATTTATTTGTAATCGGTTCTCGCCGACTTGAGTGTTTATTAGGACATATCTCAAATAGAATGTCTTTAACAGAGTACATACGTGACGCTCATACATCTATATCCATACCTCTTTATTTCTCTTCTCTAATGTTCTCTACTAAAGAGGCTACCGTTTCTGTCGGAAAACCCGCTGCAGCTGATTTGCATAAGGGCCTTTGAGGTTTTAGGTATTCAACCCGCACTCCCTTTTAAAATGAAAAAAAAAATTCAGTCATATTGTTTTTGCAGAAAGGCCCCTGTTAGCTTCATCAGGCCTTGGCCCGCACTTCAGTTGTTGCTATTGGGCTTGCTCGTCAGCCCGTCAAATCTAAAATATCAGGCGTGCTCGTCAGCCCGTCAAATCTAAAAAATCAGGTGTGTCCATATGGAATCGAACTCCCGACATTCTACGTCAAGCTTGCAGGCTGCGATCAACTGGGCTAGCTAATCCTCGTGTAAAATTTTAGCTTTTCTGCATATTAAATAGCACCGCCTCGCTTCTTTATGTTTATACTGACAAACAAAAGAGCCCGTGCGTTGCAACGGGATCAAACCATACAACACTCCCGGTCATCACGCCATTTTACGCCTCTTCTTCGAGTGCATGTTACATAGAAAATGCAGTGGAAGAAAGCCTCCCTATTGCAACCCTTTGTTACCTTACACCATGGCCGGGGCCGCAGACGATTCCGTCGAGGGTGACGAAGCGGCTCCCGGGGCCGATGGAGATGCAGTAGTCGCCCGTGCCGATGGTCGAACCGGTGATGTCGACGTCTTCGCTCCGGTCGACGTGGACGCCGTTGGTGTTGGGGCTGTTCTCCGGCGCGGTGATGGTCAGCTGCGTCACGTTGACCTTGCCGCTCATGCTGAGCCCGATGTGAATCTGCGGGCTGTCCTTGCTGCTGAATTGGCTCAGCTCCACGTCAGTGCAGTTCATGACCACCAAGGCCTGTATCCATCCATGTAGTCATACGTGTGCAATGAGGTTACATGCATGTCATTTATGCTAATTACCTAGCCACTACACTTGCTTTCTATTACAGTATATATGTTTATACTGACCGTCGGTGCCTTAATCACACAATCTTGAAAGAAAAGAATAATAATAGTTGAGTGAAAACTGATAAATGCTTCGGTTTAAGGAAATATATTGACCATTAAATACTTTCTCTCTGAAGAAGATTGGTAAATCAAAGGGCACTTGCCAAATGCAAGGAGGAATTAAAGAAAAGAAATCCTTAAGAGTTGAGTTGGGCTTCCTCACATCATTATCGGCTTTGCATTTATCGACCCACCACGTCTGGCCTATGTCGTCCAGCAAGCGGGTGCTGTTGCCGGTAACCGTGAGCCCGTCGACCAGGTAGAACATCAGCCAATGGTTCTTCTTCTCGCTCCATGCGCTCCCCGGCGGCGCCGTAATCGTGCCCATGACCTGCGACAACCAAAGCAAGTTTTCCTGGCCGTCTGATGAAGCCAAACCACACCCCAGATCAGATCAGGATAGACGGAGGAGCGGTGCGTGCCTGGACGGTGATTCTGGTGGAGGCGCATGGACCACTGAACCTGGTGAGGCCGACGAGGAATGACCTCGCCGCCGGAACGAGCAGCGTCGCCGACGAGCCAGTGGGGACATATCTCCTTGTCACAGATCAAGCTCAAGTGGGGACATCGGACAAGGCAGTGGCTGATAAGAATACTGGCAGTTCGGAATTAGTCAGACTTCATTTATACACCTCGTTTTCCTTGCCACTCCCTTGTAATGATTTTTGCAATAACTTGGGTTGTGAGATCTGTGAGCATGATGTAGAGGTCACAGGATTATTCCTCCCCCACCTTAACTTGAAGAATCAACACTATTATTCCTCCCCCAGCTCAAAAAATAAAATAAAATAAAAATACCAGGACTATTCCAATTTGCAACGACAATTCTTATTTCTGCTATGAACATCCCAGACATGCCCACGGATGGAGGAAATTTCACAGGTGCCGGGGCAGAGGCAGCGGAGATTGGGAGACAGACAAAGAAGCGAATCTGTAGTAGAGAAGGGACCTTTTCTTGCATGGTGAGGAGGGGCATCCCGGCGCCGTCGAGGATGGTGCGGCGGCTCTGGATGCTGAAGATGGCGCCCTTGACCTTGAGCACCACGACGCCGTTGGCGTCGGTGATGGCGAAGTCGCCGTCGGAGAGGCTGAGGGACTTCTTGGTCACCGTCAGCGGCACCACGTAGGGCGCGCAGAACTGCTGCCCCACCACTGGCAGCGGCGCCGGCGGGGCTCCGCTGGCCATCGCCATCGGTTGTTGGCGCCTCGGAGTAGCTCCTCGGAGGGAGACGGTGGGCGGCCGTCTACTCCGCTTGCTCGGGCGATGGATTCGGTGCACGTGCTTCGCGTGTTTCGCCGGATGGGACAGGGGGAGCGAGTGGGGAACAGGGGACGCCGCCGGCATGCTGCACGCCGCAGGCATAGTTGGTGCCGTCTCCAGGTAGTCGATGGTGGAGCGCACCAGCTCGTCGTCCAGCCCGCGGACGGCGTCCCTGATCCGTCCGACGACGGACGCCAGCGGCGCCTGGTCCCCCGAGCCGGCGGCGACGACGTCCCGCACCTTGCAGGCGGCGCCCAGTAGGATGATGCCGTTGCCGAAGTACCGCGCTGGGAGCGGCGGCCTCAGGCTGTGCCGGAGGTTAGCCGGGAAGGTGAGCCGCATCTGGGCATCCGGCGGCAGCCTCCGAGCGGCGCACATGTGCCCGGTGGTGAAGGACGGGAATGGATAAGGCATGGCGCGGGTGGTGATTGCGAGGGGGTTTACGTAAAAACGAAACGTTTTTCACTTATTGAAGGACCGCGGGTTGATTTTGGAAAAACAGGGGGGCGTTTTTGCAAAACTGCCACGACGGACGGCAGAAGCCATCGGTGCTTTATTATTAGGGGAGATATCTTAAATAGAATGTCTTTAACAGAGTACATACGAGACGCTCATACATACATACGCTCCTACGGTCATCCATACGAACGCACGCAGACACATTATTTTACGATTGATAAAGTCATTGTCATAATCGACGGTAACGTCTTCTTTTACTCAGTGCACATTATCAAAATGCTAGAAATAAATTTAAAAAAATATGAGCATCAATGTTAAGTTATGATTTTAACTTTAATGGGCTGAGGATACCACCCTCCTCCTAACTATCCAACTATAGACTGGTTCGTTTCTACATACATTTAGTGAACATGGGATATATGATAAGCAATTCAAATGATTAAAAAAATAATGTCTAGAGACACAACCGGATATGTTTGTGGACATAGATACAGGAGTGGCCACCCAATCCTGTGCACCAAATCGTTTGTCTATGTATTCTTTTTATCCCAGGGCATCCAAAATAACTATAGAAAATAGTACAAATAATCCATTAATAGCATGCACACCAACTCATCCTTCATCCTGCCATCGTGCTTGCTTGAACGTCAAAAATAAATAAATCCCATTGACATCTGGTCGAAAACTTGCTGGGGTGGTGTACATCATTGAAGACGTTTATGGGACGGAGGATACCTGGCTACGGACAACTCTGAAGTGACACTACTGCAGGAATGCTTTGTAGTGACTGGAGCAAAATGCCCAACAATGACGGGCCTAGTTCTCAGGGGCGTCCGCCATTGACCTCCTGCCACGGCTAACATTGCATCCCTGAGAGACACACGCCCGTCACTGGTAGTGACACTGTAGTGGCGGGCCTTTACATGCTCGTCACTGAGATTACTGTTAGTTGTGGCACCCGCAAGAACTATATGTCCAACCAGTAATGCCTTCAATTCAAGACCATGTGCTGGAGCGCATGCTCGCAGACGTAGACCGGTCTTTTCTTTTTTCTTTTGAGAAACCCTCGCCGACTCGATCGATCCGTTTCTCTTCTTCGTCGGCTGCTGGGCCTCCTCCAGTGTATATGTATATAAGCCCGCTCTGTTTTCACTGGACCCGAGAGATTATTATGGTATCTTTTTATTCGACAACCTTTCGTATTGTATCTTAAATCGGACACACTTCTAGGTACGTGTCCGGATAAGAATGTGGACACAAATACAAGATTCGGCCACCCAATATGTTTGCTTATATGTTTTTCTAAATTAACTATAGAAAATAGCATAAATAATCCATGAAATAGCATGCAAATATTCTAGCGCGCCTTGGGTGAAGTGTTGTTCATCGATAGTTCAAAATAAACATTACGTCCGGAATAATCCCAGGACAAAATGTTGTTCATCCAAGCATTGTGCCTTTCGAGACTCATCCAACAACGCATTAATATGAATGGCCCACCACTCCGTTGTTTGGTGTAGCACATGAGCCTTCTCGCCGCGTACCGTAGTGCCGCCATCGCTCTCGCCGACTCGACCGATCCGCTTCTTCTTCGTCGTCGTCGTCCGTTGCTGGGCCTCCAGTGAATACAGGACCGGACCGTCCGTCTCTCTGTCTTGTGTGATTTATGAATTGTGATCGGTTTTGAAGAGAAAACTCCGCAACCGGACCGGAGACTTTAAAGATTCTGGGCACCTTCAACATCGTACCAGCATCGCATCTGAAACAGTAAACGTGTTACCACGGATACATTTGGCACTCAAAAATAAAGAGAAAAGATAACACCGCCCATACGCATGGATCTTTTGTTTGTGGTTTGCATTATTCTTAACATTTTTTGATATTATTTTGTGCCACATAGGAAGAGGCTGATGTGTGGGCGTTAAGGAGTTTGCCCACAAGCGGCTGCCAACCCGATGTGTGGTGGAACTGACGCCGCGCTCACACGCCCGCATGCCTGTCAGTTGCCATGTAAGACATGGCAACTGATTGGAACTGCCGTGCTCGCATGCTTGTCAGTTATCATGTCTTTCCAGTGTTACATGGCAACTGAGTGAAACTGTCGTGCCCACATGCCTGTCAGTTGCCATGTCTTCCCCATGACAACTGAGTGGAACTTTCATACTCGCATGCATGTCAGTTGATATGTCTTTTCCATGGCAACTGAATGAAACCATCGTGCCAGCATGCCTGTCAGTTGTCATGTCTTTCCCATGGCAAGTGAGTGGAACTGTCTTGCCCGCATGCGTGTCAGTTGTCATGTCTTCCTAGTGTTACATGGCAACTGAGTGGAACCGGCCGTGTCCGCGTGCCTGTGAGTTGTCATGTCTTTTCAATGTTACATGGTAACTGAGTGGAACTGACCGTGCTCGCATGCTTGTCAGTTTGCCATGTCTTCCCAGTGTTACATGACAACTGATTGGAACTGTCACACGGGGGCACGCGGGGCCTCGAGGTGGCAGGCCGGATGTGCAAGTCATGGAGCAGAAGACCAGACGTGTGGGCGTTAGCTGTTTTATCCACACGCAGACGTATTGATTGTTTCTCTTACACATCACACGGGACATGTGGGCAATACCCCTTAACGTCCACACGTATGGGCGTTATCAGGACCCAACATAAATATAGAAAATAGCACAAATACTCCAGGGCGCCTTGAGCAAAATATTGTTCATAAATAGTTCAAAACAATCCTAGGACCAAGTATTGTTCATTCGGACATTGTGTCCATTGAGCTTCATTCAACACATCAATATGAATGGTGGGGGCATCTGGGCTATATAAAATGCGAGCATCAAGTTGGAACATTTAATGAATTAATAATTTGGCCAACATGTAGAGCAACAACTTCCTCCATTTCTAAATGTAAGGCTTTCTAGAGAATCCACTACGGACTATATACGAAGAAAAATGATTAAATCTATAGACTAAAATATTTCTATATACATCCGTATGTAATCCGTAGTGAAATATCTAGAAAGACTTATATTTAAAAACAGAGAAAGTAGAAGACAACTTATGATCTCCGGTAGCAAACATGTACATGCGTTGCAACGGGTGAAAACAGCCCCACCGGTACAAGGCTAAATACATCACAAATACCTCACTGCTTGTTCTCTTTGTCGTCCTCATCATCCATGGTTGCAGTGCTAGTTGTGACTAATCAAGGTTGGCCACGTCGAATAGTTGTATCAAGAAAAGATTTTTTTATCATCCGACTAATATAATAGATAAAAGTATAATATACGTTTGTGTTATCATGTTTTTTTAGCGGTGTTTGTGTTATCATGTAAATTAAATAGTTTGTGTCTTATAGACCATAAAACCTTAATTGGACTCCTCATGGATTGAGAAGGGTGTCACTGAACTGAATGAGGTTGGTCATTGAGACGGGTGTCATTGGGCTGAATGAGGTTGGTCATACATGAAGCCAAGATCAAGAAAAAGATTCCTTCCATATCTCTAATTTATTAAGTAACTAAAACAGTGATTCTGTGGGCACCTTTTAAAAATTCATTCAGTTTTATTAGCAGGCAGAGATTAAAAAAGTTTTAGCTACAATACCTCTTGGTTTTCAAAATTGTTAGTCTTTTGAAGAAAATGTTTGTCTTTTCTAATTCAAAGTTCAATAAAATTTTGTTCCTAGAAAATGTTTGCAACTTCCAAGAAATAACTCTCACTACAGTACCTCCTAGTTTTAGAAAATTATCCAGGTTTAAATAAATAGTCAATTTTCCAAAACTTTAAAAACGATTTTTTCTTCCTTTTTAAAAAAAATGTCCGAGTTTAAATTGTTTATTCGCAACTTTCAAAATATTCAAGTTCTAAAATATATTAACCTTTTTCCGAAAAAATATTTTTCTCTTAGTATGTGGCGTGACTGCTGGCCTAATTTAATACATCGTGCTACTATTTAAACAAAATTTCTTGTTTAGTAGAGTGGCTAGCGGTCTTTCAAGATTTCTTCCATATCCCTAATTTAATAAATTGAACTAAAACAATGCTTCTATGGGTAAATATAAAAAATTCACCTAGTTTCAAAAGTAGGTATAGATTAAAAAAATGTCAGCTACAGTACCTCTCAGTTTTCAAAAACAAAGTTTTGAAAAAATATTTGTCTTTTCTAATTACAAGTTCAAAAAATATTTGTATTCTTAGGATATGTTTGAAAATTCGGAAAAATAACTTTCACTAGAGTATCTCCTAGATTAAGAAAATTGTCTGTGTTTAAACAAATAATCAGGTTAAAAAAAGAATATTTTCTTCCTTATTTTAAGAAATGTTCGAGTTTAAAAATTTTATTCACAACTTTGCAAAATATTCGCGTTCTGAAATATATTAACTTTGTTAAAAAATCCTTTGCTCATAGTATGTGGCACTCCTGCTGGCTTAATTTAATACGTCGCGCAACTTTTTAAATGGAAGTTCTTGCTTAGTCCAGTCGCTAATGGGCGTTGGTGTATAAGGTGAGTGCGAGAAAAAACTAGCAAATATGCACGTGCAAAGCATGTCTATGGTGTCTTCTCCCTTTAATATTAGGTTTTTTAGGGATCCCACACTTTATTAACTAGAGACTTTATTAACTAGAGACTATGTTTACAGGGATACAACCACGTGACACATGCATGTGGTGATCAAACTAAACAATTAAAAAATGTTTATAGGGATACAAAGGGGTTCATCAGGGGATAGAAGCCACAAATGGCAACCCTACTGACGCGAGACAGAAAAATTAACAAGACTGTGGACCTCTAAATTCGAAGCACGACCTTCTAACATAAAATCACAACTAGCAAAAATTACTCTTCTATTATTTATCTCCTTGACGACTGTGATATGGGAGCCTCCTATCCCTTTTTTTATGTCATCCACAATCGTCTTGGAGTCACATGCGACCACCAAGCGATCCAAAGATAGATCAGCTGCAAGTGCCAAGGCCCCACGACAAGCAATGGACTCTAAAATTGTAGGATTTATAGCCCCGGGTAGAACAATTGCCAAGGAACCGAGGTACTGACCATGTTCATCCCTACACATTGCTTCCGCAGTTCCAAAACGCCCATCATGGGACAGACCCCCATCTACATACATTAACATGTTCGTTTGGAGGTACTTTCCAAGAGCTTTGCCTCATTATCGCATGTGTGCGTCCATCCGGAGTGGGAGTGCTAGCAAACAAATTGACGCCATCCAACTTGGCAATGAAGCTTTCAATGAAGTGGTGAGTTGTCATTGGACTTTGAAATGTTGACTCGTGTATTGCTTTTCTACGCGCTGTCCATACCGTCCAAAGAGTGACAACCATCTTCACAAACTCCACATGCGATAAAGCATCAATCATGTTAAAGAGACAGTGTTCTGCATTGGGTTCTTGACACACAACTATATGGTTAGTTAATTCCTCGTTACCTAAGGCCCACGCACACCTCGACGCCATGCAATCAATCAACGAATGCCTCCATGAATCAGCAGCTCTACATAATAGGCAAGAATCTGAGTCACGCATGTTTCTATGGTGGCGCACATCCTGTGACGGCAAAGAATGTCTTGCCAGCCTCCAAAGAGAAGTTCTGATTTTGCCCGGAACTTTGGTGTTCCACAAAGATGTCCAACACTTCTCCTCTGCCGCACTATTTGACGAGGCTCCTCTCTGATCGAGCAAGTTATCTCTCGTAGTTCTCACTGTTGGAAATATGCCCTAGAGGCAATAATAAAATGGTTATTATCATATTTCCTTGTTCATGATAATCGTCTATTGTTCATTCTATAATTGTATTAACAGGAAACAGTAATACATGTGTGAATAAATAGATCACAACGTGTCCCTAGCAAGCCTCTAGTTGGCTAGCTCGTTGATCAATAGATGATCATGGTTTCCTGATCATGGGCATTGGATGTCATTGATAACAGGATCACATCATTGGGAGAATGATGTGATGGACAAGACTCAATCCTAAGCGTAGCAGTAGATCGTATTGTTCGTATGCTAAAGCTTTTCTAATGTCAAGTATCTTTTCCTTCGACTGTGAGATTGTGCAACTCTCGGATACCGTAGGAGTGCTTTGGGTGTATCAAACGTCACAACGTAACTGGGTGACTATAAAGGTGCACTACGGGTACCTCTGAAAGTGTTTGTTGGGTTGGTACGAATCGAGATCCGGATTAGTCACTCCGCGTGACGGAGAGGTATCTCTGGGCCCACTCGGTAGAACATCATGATGAGCTCAATGTGACTAAAGAGTTAGTCACACGATGACGTGCTACAGAACGAGTAAAGAGACTTACCGGTAACGAGAATGAACAAGGTATACCGACGATCGAATCTCGGGCAAGTTCTATACCGACAGACAAAGGGAATTGTATACGGGATTGATTGAATCCTTGACATCGTGGAGCAAGTGGGAGCCACCATGGGTATCCAGACCCCGCTGATGGTTATTGGCCGGAGAGGTGTCTCGGTCATGTCTGCCTGTCTCCCGAACCCGTAGGGTCTACACATGTAATGCCCCAAGTGTGGATCCTTCCCTATTTGGAACCTGTTGCATGTGGGTCCACCGTGTCAGAGATATGATGATGTCATTGGTGTCTATGATTTCCTGTGCCACCTTGTGTCCCTTGCATATCTTCCTTGCATGCATGCTTAGCATAACATAACATGTCATCTCCTTGATCTTGTGATTTCATGTGACTCTTATTTTTAGTTTCCCTTGCATGCATGCAAACCATGATGCTTCATTTCATGTCTTGTGTGCACATATCTTGCAAGGGTGTTTGGGTGATCTTGTGATTTTATGTGTGGTGGCATAAGTGTTGTGGAGTGTAGAGTTTGGCATGGCTTTATTTTCAACCACTTGATAGTTTCCATCCTATCCCTCTTTAATTCCCAAGTTAAAAATCTATTTGCTTCTAGGCTGTTTTTAAAATGTTGCACCTTTAGAGCATTTTAGTTGGTATGTGGGTATGAAACAAAGGGGGTTTTAGACTTATTTGGGTTGGAGTTTTTATTTTGTTTTCAGATTAATTTAATCTCTTTTTCAATTAATTTTAGTTGCAAAAATAACATTTGGCTATTTTATAAATTTTGGGCATAAATCCCTTGTGCCCAGGGGCATTTGTTTTTGTTTTCTTCTAGGCCTTATTATTTCTGGGTGTATTATTTGCTGTGGTGGTAGTTATACATGTGAGAGGGCCTGGTTCGTTCTATTTTTTTTTTGTTGTTCCTTCTCCCTGGCATTGAGGCCCAAATCCACCTGGGCCCAAGTCCCTCGCTAGCAGCCCGCTCGTCCACGTCGTCTTCCTCCCTCGAGGTCACGCTCGTACGAACCTCGTTCCACCTCTCGATCGCCTTCCCCCAATCCAGCGGCTCAAGCTCGCCTCCCGAGACGATAAAAGGAGTCCAGGTCCTCCTCCTCCGCCCTAGGGTTCCCTCTCCTTCTCCCCAGCGCCGCCACCTACCCCCTTCCCTCTTTCTTCCCTGGTAAGCTTCTGTAGAAGTAGCAGAGAGAGAGAGTGCAGCGCCTCCACCGTCAACCCCGCCATTCCGTCGTCTCCGGCACCGGTGGCCATGTCCAGGGGCTCGGGGTGGTTCCCCGCGCTCCATTCCCGCCATCGCTGAGGTCGAGGAGCGACCTCAACGACGGCCAGGACCCCGTCGTCGCCTCGGCCCAGGGGTTCTTCTTCCTCTTCTTCAGTAGCAGCAGCAGTTCGCCCCTCCCTCTCCGTCGTCTCGTCGCCGTGGGTTCCCTCCTTCCTTACCCAAGGTGAAGCGCGTTCCCCTTCCTTCGTCCTCCCTTCTCCCTCGTCGGCTCCGGCTAGCCGTAGTGCAGTGCTTCCATGCACGAGCTCGTCTGTGCGTGCGTTGTTGGGTGGAGAGGTGAGTTCGCTGTAGCAGTAGCAGGGAACGATGCAGTCTAAGGCAGCAACTTCTGCTCGTCGTGGGTAGCGGCACTAGGTCGGTCTCGAGGCAGGAATGGATCCTACTTCCTCCTCCGCTGCATAGTACCGCCGTTGGTGCTCGTGGTAGTCGCCGCCGTCCCCCTCCGTGTCGTTCGCCGGCGAGCCGTGTAGCAGCAGAGAGGGCTCGTGTTTGCTGTGTGTGCGAGGGTGTAGCGTCGTGGTGTCATGTGGTGCTCGCCGGATTCGGTAGCAGGAGGGGCGCCCTCCTCGTAGACCCAGCGCACCCCGCCGTAGCGCAGCAGGTACAGCAGGGTGGTGCACCGACGGCCTCTCTGTTGCCGGCGCACCCCAGTGCAGAGCGCAGGCTCAGGTGCCCATATCAGTTTAGTTGCGTTTCTCCTGTGATCTAACAGTTGTCAATCTGTAGCGCAGTGGTTGGAGCCTTGGCCCTGCTATCAGCAGGTCGTGGGTTCGATCCCAGGGAGAGAACCTCCCCTTTTTTGTTGTTTTTCGTAGGCTCGGTAGTATCAGCATCATGGCCCCTTAACCTGGTTGGGCTCCCCTCTCTGTTAAGCAATCTAGTGCAGCGCAGTGGTAGTGCAGGGGACTCTGCGCCAGAGGCACAGGGGTTCGATCCCTGGTGTGCCCCCTTTTGGTTTTTTTCCCTTTTTGTTTTTCCCTTTTAACTCTGTTGTGTGTATCTGCTGATATGCTCCTTGCTTTGTTTCTTGTCTTGTGCCACAATCCATAGATGGCTTGGCATTTTTTTATATTATTTTTTCCATCCTATGCTGCAATAAGAGGTGCCATATCAGGTTTGGATGTGTGTGTGTTCATATGAGAAGAGCATACATGTTGTGGGTGTGAGGACATACACATGGGTTTAGTGGCACTAAAGTGTGTGTATGGGGGTGCTTCCTAGAAGTTGATCCAAATATATGGTGGCAAGTGTGGTGGTAACATGGGTAGGTACTTCTTTGTTGTAGGTGCTTGCATTTGATGTGGCACTAGGTGGTGCGTGTATAAGTATAGTAGGTCTTGTTCTAGTGATGGTTGTTTTGATTACATGAGTAGTGGTGTGGATCTAGGTGCTTGTGAGATGGTGCTTGAGGTGTGAGGTGTGTGCAAGTGTGTGTATATTGTGATCTTACTTGTGTGCCTTGCTAGGTTAGTGCATGTGGGTGTTAGTTGTCCTCATGATGGTGGCCTTGTGCAAGTTTGTGTGAATGTAGGGGTGCCCTCCCTCACCACCTATAATTGTGTGTGTGAGCTTATTCTAGTGTTTATTGCCATCATAACATGTGTAGGTAGGTGCTTGATCTAGAGCAAGATGTGTTTGTGGATGAGGTGGAGTATATGTTTGTGTGTGGAACTTCTCCACCTTTGCAAAACTATGCACCTTCACATGTCGATATGTGAGAGGGCATGATGTTTGTGTGTGGGGATAGTTTGGTAGTTGTGTTGGTGTTGTTGATGTGCATGACACAAACATGGGGTTCAAACCCCCATGTCACTTTGTCATTGTGCACATGAAACTCACCCTATGTAGATGTCATCTTAGAGGAATACCTTGTGGAGTTGCATTTACATTTTGTTGAAAGTTTGGTCCTTGAATCCATGGTATAGGAGGAGCCCAAGGGCATGGATTTTTGTGTGTTAATAGAAGGGGTTTGTGCTCAACACCATAGTGGTGTCAACTACCTCTTGGTGTTGTGTGTGTGCAAACTATGCCTAGACAAAGTGGGCATGTGGCTGGAAAATTCCAGATTTTTGAACCCTGAAAATTTCACGAAGTCTGGGATGCTGGAAACATTTTCTTCCCCTGTAGATGAGGATGTGCTGGTCATTCGGTTGATAACTGGACTTAGCTCAGTGCTAGTATTTTGAACCTGATAAGTTTGTGAAGCGTCCTGTAAATTTTCAAGTCATTTGGAGTACAGTAGCTTGTGTTTTGATTGCTGTCAAAAAGCTTCAGAACAGAAACAGAAACTCAGGTGCAGGGATTTTCACTAAGTCCCTAAGATCTGATGGTTTTGGGAAAGTTTGTGGCCTTGTAGCTTCTAGAGTTTAATTCCTTTTGCTGTGATTCTTGCTGATGCTAGTAGTGTTCTTGGTTGGCAACAGCCACATATATTATTTGTCTTGTTTGAAGACCTGTAGCTATGTTGCATGTTGCTCGCAAACAGCTAAGATGCAGAAACTGGCAGATTATGTAGTTTTGCCATTTTGTTCAAAGTTTGTGCTTAATTGATGTTGTGGTGTTCTACCTTGCTCCATTTCATTCATGTTGGGTTAATATGTGTCTTGGCAACCTGGGAATACCAGATTTGTGCCAATTGTGTGTGTGGTGTTGAATCTTTCACGTAGAGCTTCATATCTTGTTTCGTTGATTCCCGTTGATCCATAGCTCCGTTTGCAAAGTTCTTTATATGGTTTTGCACCGTTTTTACGAGCTGCATCTGTTCATGTCATTCTCAGACCTGTCAAAATAGTTTAGTGCAAAGTTCTGTCCAGAAACTTGTTGTAGTTTATTTTGCTTGTGCTAGTGATAGAAATAGTGGTGCATGCTCAACTTTCATCTCATGCATCATGTGATTGTTGCATTTTGTGGTTTGGTACCTGTAGCTAGTTCCATCATGTGATTGTTGCATTTTGTGGTTTGCCACCACAAGGAAACTTGAGGTTTGGTACCTGTAGCTAGTTCCATCCAGCGTGTCCTGAGACTGAGATACGCGGCTCTTATTGGGGTCGTCGACACGTCGGGAGGTCCTGCTAGCCTTGTCTTACCTTAGCGGTATATCTTGCATATAGGAATCCCGGTGAAGCTTTGGTTTCCCCCAGAGTTGAGGTTTTCCTCTAAGGAATCCGACGAGATCACGAGATCCATGATAGAGGATGCCTTTGCGGTCTGTGTTCGTTTCTGATGGACTAGTTGGAGCACCCCTGCAGGGTTTAATCTTTCGGAAAGCCGTGCCCGCGGTTATGTGGCAACTTGGAATATTTTGTTAACATCCCGTATTAGAGAACTTAAACATAAACTAATAAAAATGCCAACTGTGTGCGTAACCGTGACTGTCCCTTCGAAGATCTCTCTTCGATCAGGAACGCGGTGGGGTTATGAATGCCGTAGGTAGGTGTTCAGGATCACTTTCTGATCAAGTATTCTCGATCGTTAGCGTAGACCACTTTCACTTCACTTTTGCGTAAGTTAGCCACTTATCCAAACATAGGTTGCAGCAGCCTGAAACACATCATCCCTTCCTTACCCAAATAACGTGACTAGATTTGGCACCAAGGTCTTAGATTGCTGAGTCCCCGTGGCTCACGGATTCCTCCGAAACTCCCAGCAGGTACAGGTACCCCAGAGACAGATGACCCCGATGGCACCCAGCTGGCGTGGCAGTACGACGAGGAGACAGACCGCCTTTACGTGAACTATCCCCAGGACTGAGGCGTGGTCGTGATCGTGGGCCTGCAGCGGGTAGCATAGCATTTTCCTCATTTTGTAGTCCGTACCGGAAGTACCTTGTTTGTATCTGCGTTGTACTCTGTATTATTAATAAGAAGACAGTTGAATCCCAGATTGTCTACTGTAATTATTATTATGTGCTATCTTTACTTGCTTGCGAAACGCTTAGATGCGCTTCTTTCCTATTCGGGGCCTCGACCCCCAGATCGGAAAGGACCGCATCTTGGTCGTTACAACACACTTAAGGTTCGATGACGCTAGTGTTATAGGGAATTGTTATACGAGGTTATCGAAAGTTGTTCGGAGTCCCGGATGAGATCCCGGACGTCATGAGGAGCTCCGGAATGGTCCGGAGGTAAAGATTGATATATAGTACGGATGGTTTTGGACACCGAAAGTGTTTCGGGCGTCGCCGGTAACGTACCGGGACCACCGAAAGTGGCCCCGGGGGTCCACCGGAAGGGGGCCACGACCCCGGGAGGCTAGATGGGCCAAGTGCGGAAGGGAACCAGCCCCTAGGTGGGCTGGTGCGCCCCCCACACTCAGCCCATGGCGCAAGGAGAGGGGAGGGGGAAAACCCTAGCGCAGGTGAGCGTAAGGCCCACCAGAAGGGTGCGCCACCCCTCCTCCCCTCCTGGCCGTCGCACCTCCCCCCCCCCATCTAGGGCTTTCGCCCCTCCCACGAGAGGGAAACCCTCAAGGGGGCGCAGCCTCTCCCTCCCCCCTATATATAGTGGGCACTTTGGGTTGTTGGAGACACCTATCTTCCTCTCCCTCGGCGCAGCCCTGCTCTCATTTCTCCTCCTCTCTACCAGTGTTTGGCGAAGCCCTGCCGGGAGACCTCGTCTCTCCATCGAAACCACACCGTCGTGCTTCCAGAGATCTTCCCCAACCTCTCCCTCCTCCTGGCTGGATCAAGGTGCAGGAGACGTCACCGGGCTGCACGTGTGTTGAACGCGAGGTGCCGTGGTTCGGCACTAGATCGGAATCATACAGCGATCTGAATCGCCGCGAGTACGACTCCATCAACCGCGTTCTGGCAACGCTTCCGCTTAGCGATCTTCAAAGGTATGAAGATGCTCTCACCCCTCTCTCGTTGCTGGTCTCTCCATAGGAAGATCTGAATATGCGTAGGAAGTTTTTTGAATTTATGCTACTTTATCCTACAGTGGCATCCGAGCCAGGTTTTCTATGTGTAGATTCTATGCAAGAGTAGAACGCAAAAGGTTGTGGGCGATGATTTGTCAATTGCTTGCCGCTACTAGTATTATTCTTTTCCGGCGGTATTGTGGGATGAAGTGGCCCAGACCGACCTTACACGTACGCTTACGTGAGACTGGTTCCACCGACAGATATGCACACCGTGCATAAAGGTGGCTATCGGGTGTCTATCTTTCCCACTCTAGTCGGATTGGATTTGATGAAAAGGGTCCTTACAAAGGGTAAATATCTTTGGCATACCATCGTCGTGGCTGTCACGTAGGTAAGAAGGCGTTCTTGCTAGAAACCCAACTCAGCCACGTAAAACTTGCAACAACAATTAGAGGACGTCTAACTTGTTTTTGCAGGGTTTGACATGTGATGTGATATGGCCAAAGTTGTGATGTTGCATGTATGATGTATGAGATGATCATGTTATTGTAATAGGTTTCACGACTTGCATGTCGATGAGTATGACAACCGCGGGAGCCATAGGAGTTGTCTTAATTTATTGTATGAGATGCAACGCCACGTGCTTACTACTTTTACTTCATTGCTAACGGTTAGCTATAGTAGTAGTGATAGTAGTAGTTGGCGTGACGACTTCACGGAGACACGATGATGGAGATCATGGTGTCACGCCGGTGACGATGATGATCATGCGATGCTTGAAGATGGAGATCGAAAGAGCAAAGATGATAATGGCCATATCATGTCACTATATGATTGCATTGTGATGTTTATCATGTTTTCATCTTATTGCTTAGAACGACGGTAGCATAATAAGATGATCCCTCTTAAAATTTCGAGAACGTATTCCCCTAAGTGTGCATCGTTGCGAAGGATCGTTGTCTCGAAGCACCACGTGATGATCGGGTGTGATAGATTCTAACGTTCACATACAACGGGTGTAAGCCAGATTTACACACGCGAAACACCTAGGTTGACTCGACGAGCTTAGCATGTACAGACATGACCTCGAATACAAGAGACCGAAAGGTCGAACATGAGTCGTATGGTTGAATACGATCAACATGAAGTTGCTCACCATGGTGACTAGTCCGTCTCACGTGATGATCGGACATGGGTTAGTCAACATGGATCATGTATCACTTAGATGACTAGAGGGATGTCGATTTAAGTGGGAGTTCATACTTAATTTGATTAAATGAACTTAATTGTCATGAACTTAGACTCAAAGTTGTCTTTATAAATATTGTAGATGGCCAACTTCAACCTCAATTTTAACGCATTCCTAGAGAAAAACAAGCTGAAAGATGATAGTAGCAACTATGCGGACTGGGTTCGCAACTTGAAGCTCATCCTTGAAGCAGCTAAAAAGGCTTATGTCCTTGATGCGTTGCTAGGTGACCCTCCCGCTCCCGCAGCAGCCCAGGACATTCTGAACGTCTGGCAAACGCGGAGTGATGACTACTCTCTGGTTAGGTGTGGCATGTTATACAGTTTAGAAACGGGGCTTCAAAGGCGTTTTGAGCAACACGGTGCATATGAGACGTTCCAAGAGCTGAAGCTAGTTTTTCAAGCTCATGTCCGTGTCGAGAGATATGAAGTCTCCGACAAGTTCTTTAGCTATAAGATGGAGGAGAACAGTTCTGTCAGTGAGCACATACTCAAAATGTTTGGGTTACACGGTCGTCTGACTTCACTTGGAGTCGAACTTCCGGATGATGCTATAATTGACTGAATCCTCTAGTCTCTCCCACCAAGCTACAAAGGTTTTGTGCTGAACTACAACATGCAAGGGATGGAGAAGACTATTCCTGAGTTGTACTCGATGCTCAAGTCTGCAGAAGTAGAAATCAAGAAAGAGCATCAAGTGTTGATGGTCAACAAGACCACTAGTTTCAAGAAGGGCAAGGGTAAGAAGAACTTCAAGAAAGACGGCAAAGCCGTTGCCGCGCCCGGTAAGCCAGATGTCGGGAAGAAGAAAAAGAATGGACCCAAGCCTGAGACTGAGTGCTTCTATTGCAAGGGAAAGGGTCACTGGAAGCGGAACTGCCCCAAATACTTAGCGGACAAGAAGGCCGACAACGTTAAAGGTATATATGATATACATGTTATTGATGTGTACCTTACCAGCGCTCGTAGTAGCTCCTGGGTATTTGATACCGGTGTTGTTGCTCACATTTTCAACTCAAAGCAGGAACTGCGGAATAAGCGGAGACTGGCCAAGGACGAGGTGACGATGCGCGTGGGGAATGGCTCCAAGGTCGATGTGATCGCCGTCGGCACGCTACCTCTACATCTACCGTCGGGATTAGTTTTAAACCATAATAATTGTTATTTAGTACCAGCTTTGAGCATGAATATTGTATCAGGGTCTTGCTTAATGCGAGACGGCTACTCATTTAAGTCAGAGAATAATGGTTGTTCTATTTATATGAGTGATATGTTTTATGGTCATGCTTCGGTGGTGAATGGTTTATTCTTGATGAATCTCGATCGTGATGTTACGCATATTCATAGTGTGAGTACCAAAATATGTAAAGTTGATAATGATAGTCCCACATACTTGTGGCACTGCCGCCTTGGTCATATCGGCGTTAAGCGCATGAAGAAGCTCCATACTGATGGACTATTAGAGTCTCTTGACTTTGAATCATTTGACACATGCGAACCGTGTCTCATGGGCAAGATGACTAAGACTCCATTATCACGAATAATGGAGAGAGCAACCGACTTATTGAAAATAATACATACTGATGTGTGTGGTCCAATGAACGTTGAAGCTCGCGGTGGCTATCGTTATGTTCTCACTCTCACCGATGATTTGAGTAGGTATTGGTATATCTACTTGATGAAGCAGAAATCTGAGACATTTGAAAAGTTCAAGGAATTTCAGAGTGAGGTCGAGAATCAACGTGACAGAAAAATTAAATGTCTACGATCTGATCGTGGAGGAGAATATTTGAGTCACGAGTTTGGCACACACCTAAGGAAGTGTGGAACCGTTTCACAACTAACGCCGCCTGGCACACCGCAATGCAACGAAGTGTCTGAACGTCGTAATCGCACTTTATTAGATATGGTACGATCTATGATGTCTCTTACCGACTTACCGCTATCATTTTGGGGATATGCTTTAGAAACTGCAGCATTCACTTTAAATAGGGCACCGTCTAAATCCGTTGAGACGACACCGTATGAAATGTGGTTTGGCAAGAAACCTAAGTTGTCGTTTCTTAAAGTTTGGGGCTGCGATGCTTATGTGAAGAAACTTCAACCAGAAAAGCTCGAACCCAAAGCGGAGAAATGTGTATTCATAGGATACCCTAAGGAAACTATTGGGTATACCTTCTATCTTAGATCCGAAGGTAAAACCCTTGTTGCCAAGAACGGATCCTTTCTAGAGAAAGAGTTTCTCTCGAAGGAAGTAAGTGGGAGGAAGGTAGAACTTGATGAGGTAATTACACCCCCTCTCAAACAGGATAGTAGCGCAGCGCGGGAAATTGTTCCTATGGCGCCTGCACCAACTGAAGAGGAAGTTAATGATAATGATCATGAAGCTTCGGATCAAGTTACTACTGAGCCACGAAGGTCCACAAGGGCACGTTCCGCACCAGAGTGGTACGGCAACCCTGTGATGGAAATCATGTTGTTAGCCAACGGCGAACCTTCGAACTATGAAAAAGCAATGGCGGGCCCCGATTCCAACAAATGGCTTGAAGCTATGAAATCCGAGATAGGATCCATGTATGAGAACAAAGTATGGACTTTGGTGGCTTGCCCGGTGACCGGCGAGCCATAGAAAATAAATGGATCTTCAAGAAGAAGACTGATGCAAACGGTAATGTAAACCATTTATAAAGCTCGACTTGTTGCAAAGGGTTTTCTACAAATTCAAGGAATTGACTACGAAGAGACTTTCTCTCCCATAGCGAAGCTGAAATCAGTCAGAATCATGTTAGCAATTGCCGTCTTTTATGATTATGAAATTTGGCAAATGGAAGTCAAAACAGCGTTCCTTAACGGGAACCTTAAGGAAGAGTTGTATATGATGCAACCAGAAGGTTTTGTCGATCCTAAGGGTGCTAACAAAGTGTGCAAGCTCCAGCGCTCCATCTATGGGCTGGTGCAAGCATCTCGGAGTTAGAACATTCGCTTTAATGAGGTGATTAAAGCGTTTGGGTTCATACAGGTTTATGGAGAAGCCCGTCTATACAAGAAAGTGAGTGGGAGCTCTGTAGCTTTCCTCATACTGTATGTGGATGACATATTATTGATGGGGAATAATATAGAGATGTTGGAGAGCATAAAGGCCTATTTGAACAAGAGTTTTTCAATGAAGGACCTTGGAGAAGCTGCATACATATTAGGCATCAAGATCTATAGAGATAGATCGAGACGCCTCATAGGTCTTTCGCAAAGTACATACCTTGACAAGATATTGAAGAAGTTCAATATGGAAAACTAAAAGAAAGGGTTCTTGCCAGTTTTGCAAGGTATGAGATTGAGTAAGACTCAGTCGCCGACCACGGCAACAGATAGAGAGAAGATGAATAATGTCCCCTACGCTTCAGCCGTAGGCTCTCTTATGTATGCCATGTTGTGTACCAGACCTGATATAAACCTTGCCATAAGTTTGGTAGGGAGGTACCAAAGTGATCCCGGTATGGAACACTTGACAGCGGTCAAGAATATCTTTAAGTACCTGAAGAGGACTAAGGAGATGTTTCTCGTTTATGGAGGTGACGAAGAGCTCGTCGTAAAGGGTTACGTCGACGCTAGCTTCGACACAGATCCGGATGACTCTAAGTCACAGACCGGATACGTATATGTTTTGAATGGTGGGGCAGTGAGCTCAGCAAGCAAGAAGTCGTGGCAGCATCTACATGTGAAGCAGAGTACATAGCTGCTTCAGAAGCAACTCATGAAGGAATTTGGATGAAGGAGCTTATCACCGACCTTGGAGTGGTTCCAAGCGCGTCGGGTCCAATGACACTCTTCTGTGATAACACTGGGGTGATTGCCATAGCCAAGAAGCCCAGGTTTCACCGGAAGACGAAGCACATCAAACGCCGCTACAACTCCATCCAGGACCATCTCCAGAGTGGAGTAATAGAGATTTGTAAAGTACACACAGATCTGAATATTGCAGACCCGTTGACTAAACCTCTTCCACGAGTAAAACATGATCAACACCATAATGCTATGGGTGTTCGATACATCACAATGTAACTAAATTATTGACTCTAGTGCAAGTAAGAGACTGTTGGAAATATGCCTTAGAGGCAATAATAAAATGGTTATTATAATATTTCCTTGTTCATGATAATCGTCTATTGTTCATGCTATAATTGCATTAACAGGAAACAGTAATACATGTGTCAATAAATAGATCACAATGTGTCCCTAGCAAGCCTCTAGTTGGCTAGCTCGTTGATCAATAGATGATCATGGTTTCCTGATCATGGGCATTGGATGTCATTGATAACGGGATCACATCATTGGGAGAATGATGTGATGGACAAGACCCAATCCTAAGCGTAGCACTAGATCGTATTGTTCGTATGCTAAAGCTTTTATAATGTCAAGTATCTTTTCCTTCGACCGTGAGATTGTGCAACTTCCGGATACCGTAGGAGTGTTTTGGGTGTATCAAACGTCACAACATAACTGGGTGACTATAAAGGTGCACTACGGGTACCTCTGAAAGTGTCTATTGGGTTGGTACGAATCGAGATCGGGATTTGTCACTCCGCATGACGGAGAGGTATCTCTGGGCCCACTCGGTAGAACATCACGATGAGCTCAATGTGACTAATGAGTTAGTCACACGATGACGTGCTACGGAACGAGTAAAGAGACTTACCGGTAACGAGATTGAACAAGGTATACCGACGATCGAATCTCGGGCAAGTTCTATACCAACAGACAAAGGGAATTGTATACGGGATTGATTGAATCCTTGACATCGTGGTTCATCCGATGAGATCATCGTGGAGAAAGTGGGAGCCACCATGGGTATCCAGACCCCGTTGATGGTTATTGGCCGGAGAGGTGTCTCGGTCATGTCTGCCTGTCTCCCGAACCCGTTGGGTCTACACACTTAAGGTTCGATGACGCTAGGGTTATAGGGAATTGTTATACGAGGTTATCGAAAGTTGTTCGGAGTCCCGGATGAGATCCCGGACGTCACGAGGAGCTCCGGAATGGTCCGAAGGTAAAGATTGATATATAGGACGGATGGTTTTGGACACCGGAAGTGTTTCGGGTGTCGCCGGTAACGTACTGGGACCACCGGGAGTGGCCCCGGGGGTCCACCGGAAGGGGGCCACGACCCCGGGAGGCTAGATGGGCCAAGTGCGGGAGGGAACCAGCCCCTAGGTGGGCTGGTGCGCCCCCACACTCAGCTCATGGCGCAAGAAGAGGGGAGAGGGGGGAAACCCTAGCACAGGTGGGCCTAAGGCCCACCAGAAGGGTGCGCCACCCCTCCTCCCCTCCTGGCCGCCGCACCTCCCCCCCCCCCTCTAGGGCTGCCGCCCTCCCAGGAGAGGGAAACCCTCAAGGGGCGCAGCCCCTCCTTCCCCCTATATATAGTGGGCACTTTGGGCTGTTGGAGACACCTATCTTCCTCTACCTCGGCGCAGCCCTGCTCTCCTTTCTCCTCCTCTCTGCCGGTGCTTGGCGAAGCCCTGCCGGAAGACCTCGTCTCTCCATCGACACCACGCCATCGTGCTGCCGAAGATCTTCCCCAACCTCTCCCTCCTCCTTGCTGGATCAAGGTGCGGGAGACGTCACCGGGCTGCACGTGTGTTGAACGCGGAGGTGCCGTGGTTCGGCACTAGATCAGAATCACGCCGCGATCTGAATCGCCGCGAGTACGACTCCATCAACCGCGTTCTAGCAACGCTTCCGCTTAGCGATCTTCAAAGGTATGAAGATGCTCTCACCCCTCTCTCGTTGCTGGTCTCTCCATAGGAAGATTTGAATATGCATAGGAATTTTTTTAAATTTATGCTAGGTTACCCTACACTCACATTCACCAACATTTGGTATGATGACCTAACAGGAAGTGCACCTTTCTTTCCAAATTGCCATGCCCAGAAATCAGTCATTGGTGTCGTGCAAAGAGGTATATTCTTTATAACTTGAATACACGGAAGAAAAAACTGATGCGACTTATCATCTCTCCAAGTTGATGAGATGCTGTCAATCAATTCACTCACCAAAATATTAGGTAGAGTGAGAGTTTTCGCTAATGGGCCGGCCCAACTCTCGTCTCTGTGCGTCGTACGATTTTTTAGCAGAAACAAATCAGAAGAACGTATGCACAGACGGATGAAAAGTCATGTGGAACATAAACTAGAAAAATAGGAGAAACAATCCTGCTCCTTTTAATATTAGGTAGAGATGACTGACGATCCCGATGGTCACCCACTTTCTATCTATGAGATCACATTTAGCGATGAAAGCGGAGATGATACGGATGAAACTGAGTGATGCCACATTTGCTTTCATATATTTTTGCGGAAGCGGAAACGAATACAAAACCCCCTGAAATTTATATGAATATTATCGGAAACAGATATGGACCGAATACAGTGCGGACATGGTACAGAAAACAGATGTTTGCCAGAACCAAGCGACCCCTTGAATAATGCACGAAGGCTCAACCAAACCAACAAACTTGTCATGTTTCTAAGACCGAATAAAATATAACAAGATATCAATGATCATATAATATAGTGTGCATATTCTTTTATTCATATCTTGAATTGTGCCTAACCGTTTCCACTAGTATTACTCGCCTTGCTGGATTTGGAATACTAGTGGAAACCAAAAGTTCCATATTACCATAAACTGAAAGTTTCGTTTTCTTGGTTGTTCCACCGGATGTGCTGTTTCATTTCCGTTTCCATTTTCACATAAAATTGTCTGTGTCCGTTTCTGTTACGCAAAATTTGGTTTTTGTTTTTTCTACGGAAAAGTGGGAAAGATTCTGTACCATGTGAGAAAGCTCACATGAACATGGTATTGAAGATCCAATTACATTTGAGCATAACATGTCCCATCATCTGATCATAACATGTCCCAGCAAATACATCATCAATTACATCGAATTGATCCCGATCATGTGGCAAAGCTCACAAAAGCATGGTATTGAAGATCCAAATAGAGAGTGTGTGTGTGTGTGTGTGTGTCTTGCAACTACTACTATGGACTCATAGGTCCTGATAGAACTATTCACACATCTTCATGAAGGCAACAAGGTTGATGAAGAAGACTCCGACAATGGCTTCCCCCACTGGCGAAGCTCCGAAAAAGACCTCCAGATGGGATCTTCCTGGAACAGTGGCTTGCAGCTGTGATACAATTCTTTTAGAGGTATAATGAATAGTTTCGGTATTCATAGGGATTTATAACGGTGGAATCAAGTCAAGTTAGTAAGTAGGGGACCCACACGGGCAGGGGGCGCGGCCTATCCTGACCGCGCCACCTGACCGTGTGGGCCACTAATTACTTGTCTCAATATCTCCCGAAGCTTTTAGTGTTTCTTGTTGTCCAAAAAAATATGTTAAATCGGCAACTTATTTTGACCTCCGGAGATATTGATTTCCTGCAAAATCAAAAGCAAGTAAAACACGTGAACTGACACTGAGCAGTAAATTAGTAGATTAGTCCAAAAAACAATTAAATTGTTATAAAAATATATAGAAGACATGAACTGACACGGTTAAACGGAGGTGCCCACAAAAGAACGCGCTGGAGTAGAAGAACGCCAAGAAGATGGCACGGGCCGTCGGGAGCACCTCCACGGACAACAAGAACAAGGCCAATCGTGTGTGGTTTGTGACGAAGGAGGCCGCCGCAGCCGGAGATGCACTTGCAGCCGTGCGGGGGCCAATGCTGTTGGAGGAGTACTAGCTTGCTGCGACCCTCTCTAGCACGCCACACCCTTCAGGGCAACGAGGCACCGCCAGCCCAGGACGGTTTTGGCGACGGCGATGACTCCGGCTCTGACGTGTAGAAGCAAGTACCCCGCGTATTATCTAGTTTAATTTTCATTTAAACTATGTAATTAAGTTTGTATGAAGTATGTTTATGTGGAATTTCGGTGATGTTTTATGGTGCAAACTACTCGTTCTAGGATCATGTTAAATTTTGATGATGTATATGGAATCTATTTTGTGCCCCGCGTCCTCCCGTATCCGTAAACGAATGTTAGGAGCCGTCCGGTTGTGGGATCTGCTAGATAGAGATGTTCTAACACGACATAAGAAGTTGCTCTCTGCTGTCCGAAACCACACGGCAGAAGTACAAACTGTTCCTTGGCAGTATTTTCTAGATAGTATTTTAAAAAAAATCTAGAGGCCCATTAAGCTCATTCGTGCAAGTCAAGAAGTGGGACTAAATTTTAGTCCCACATTACTAGTTTGGTAGGAGTTGGACCTCCTTATAAAAGAGGATGTTTCCATACATGTATGAGCATGAGAACAAGAGAGACATACACGCGCTTCTTCTATGCCGCCCGCCTCGCCATGCCTCGCCACGATGCACCGCAGGAATGAGCAGAGCTGATGGCTAAATTTTTTGGCAAGCACGACTGGTATACGAAAGGTCACTCAGGAGCTAAAAGGTTTTGCTATAGAGATTGAATACAAATGTTGCACCCTTCGGCTGTTGCCTGTTCGTTTTGTCTCTCTCTTTTGTTTCGCCTTCCGTTGTTGCCTGTTCGCCTCCTTCTTCTGTGCCTATGAAGGAAAGGTCGCTCATCTCTAGAGAGACACACCAGAACATCATCTTCCTCACGCCATCGAATTTCAGTCTCTGAGTTGCTGCTAAGTTCTTCCCCATCCCGACTTGCAGTGAGCACCGCAGGTCGGGATAGTAGGCCTCCGAAACCCTGCCTCTTTGAGTCGTGTACGGGAGAAGGGAGATAAGTTTTTTGGGAGCGCTCTGCGTGAATATTGGCTTCTTCATCACGGATGCCACAAACGCCGAAGACGAGTTCTTTCCCGACGTCAACAATCTCTTCGACAACATGGCCAGTGACGATGTCAATGCCAATCTCACTGCTGTTGTTGCAACTCAGTACATGTTCATGTTCTTTTTCTTTGAGTTCTTGCCACCATTTCTTGTTTTAGTTTCTGTTCTATATATTTTTCGTTCATATTCACCACTTAAGATGCTATTTGTATATTCTCGGTATGATTGTATTACTTGTCTTATAACTGCTATGACAGTCATGATTTTTCTAGTATTTCTGTTAATAAAATCATATGGTAAATTGCTCATAATCCAACACAATACCCACGTGCATAATCTAGTTAGAAGTGCTCCGTCTTTACGAACCAACATGTGGTTGGATGGTTAGACGGACTGTGGTATTTTCAGCCCACCAGAGTTTAAGTCCTGGTGTTCACATTTATTCCTGATTTATTTCACGATTTCCGGCATGCGCATTCAGTGAAAGGAGACGTTTCCGTCGACGACGAGGCGCCTAGGATGATTTCGTAAATCTTAAAATGATATACCGATTCAGTATTTCGAAGGTGCTCATAATGTTAATATGTGTATGTTCACATATGTGAGTGTATGCACTCGTGTGTATACATGCGCTTGTGTCTGTACTGTGTTAACAAAAAAGAAATGTTGTGTCTTTAGACCATGGTCGGCGTGTTGGCTCACGGAGCCCTCATGTAAAACAACTCTACCTCTTTCTGTTGATCAATATAAAGACCATGGTAATCCTCAAAGAAAAATAAAAGGAAAGGAAACCGATCGTGGGTATGTCGATGGCGATGTCGATGGCGACCCGGATGATGCGCCTGCACGCGCGCCGCTCCTCCATCTCCTGCCTCCTGCGCCCCAGCCGCCCGGTCCCCAATCCCAACCCGGCGCTGCAACATGGCCAAGGGCTCCGCTGGTACCCGGGAAACACCGCGGCCCCCGTCCCGCCGTCGACCCCAGCGAACCTTGGCCTGAGCATCGTGCCCGAGAAGACGGTGTTCGTTGTGGAGCGCTTCGGCAGCTACCTCGAGACCCTCTCCTAAGGGATTCACTTCCTCGTGCCCTGCATCGACCGCATCGCCTACGTCCACTCGCTCGAGGAGGAGGCCATCCCAATCCCCGACAACCCCGCCGTCACCAAGGACAACGTCTTCGTCCAGATCGGAGGAGTGCTCCATGTCAAGGTACGTACGTTATCTCTAATCCCTAAACCCTAAAAACCTTGCTTAGCTTACAAACTGAATTGAATGAAATTGACTTGTACAGATTGCCGATCCCTTCCTTGCTTCCTACGTCGTAGAGGACCCCATCTATGCAGTCACCCAACTCGCACAGACAACTGCAAGGAATGAACTTGTCAAGATCACCCTTGAAAAGACTTTCAAGGAAAGAGACGCGCTCAATCACAACATTATGGTACCTAAACCTAGTACTATCGCACCTCTCTCCTAAATTTCATGGTCCTGCAACCCATCTAACAAATTGTTTTGTTGTGCTTCTCTAACTGCAGAGGTCAATCAATCACGCATCGTGCGAATGGGGTGTCAAATGTCTCAAATACGACATCTGTATGGCTTTCTTTTTCATTGTGCGAATTGGGTGTCAAATGTCTTAAATACGAAATCTGTATTCCATTACTAATAACTACAAACTGTCCACCTTTAGGCATTACTAAAGAAAGCCATGGAGAGGCTGTTCGAAGCAGAACGCAGGAAACGCGCTCAGATCATCGACTCAGAATGTAATATCGACACTTTAGGCTTTATTAGTAATTTGATTGAAACCGCTCTTCAGTTTAAGAACGTTTTGTTTCATATATGTGAAAAGGACACGTGCAGCTTGACAAGTGCTCTGGTTCAGCCAATATAACTTGCAAATTAGTATAACTTGCTACTTGGCTGAGGTTGCCGAGTGTTTTGAACTTTTGAGTCAGGTGTTATGATTTCATTACACCTAACCCGGATGTCCAGATTTAACTTCTTGGTTTTTTTGTTCTGTCAGGTGCTATGATGGAGACAGAGAACAAAGCAAAGGGTACGTGACATCTGTTTGGCTCTATTTTATCATCTTGCTCTGAAGATTGCGAAATATCTTGCCAGCTGCCCTGCTCAGCTTGTGAAAATACTACACTTCCTGTGCTGCTACATGCAGGAATATTCAGTTTTGTTTCAATGACATATCTAATCAGAGTATTACTTGAAGAACTAATCTGATTAGAGTGTCCCAGTTCACGAACTGAATATCTTTTGTTTTCTACTATTAATTGCTTCTACCCTCTCGTCTTGTGAATCTGAAAGTGTTGCATCTTGGGCAGTTGGGCTTATGCTTGTTGTTTTTCAATGTGGGCATCAGGTGAAGCTGAAGCGATTCTTGCCATGTTTGAAGCGACTGCTAGAGGGGTAGCGATGGCTCCGGAGTCATTTAAAACTCAAGCCAGCATAGAGGTATCACATTTTTCTTGTAAAATCTTTGTGAAGCAGGATTTTGACCGTCACTTTTCCTCTCGCCCAACAAAATATAAATTGTTGCTTCTAATTTGTATAGGCTGCCTGCTTGAAGAACGCTGAAGAATACAAGGAACTATTTTCAAAACTAGCTAAACATGTGAGACGAAAGTTGAATCCTCAATATACGATTCTTAGTCTTATTACTAGTATATATATTATGTCTGATAAACATGATTGGTAGTTCGATACTGATGCATGCGTTCTTTTCGAACTTTAGATGAAGACGATGCTTTTTCCCAGCGACCCAGGCAATCAGGGGGCAATGACTGCTCAGGCCCAGTCCGCCCATTTGTCAGAAGAACTCGATGAAATGTGTGGCGGCCAGTCAGATGACAAGCATCCTGCAGCACCCCAAGCAAAAGTAGCTGGTAATCTTGATCCGGATATATGCTAACTTGCCGCATGTAATGCAACTGGATCAGCAAGAATGGTTTTTGAGTCTGGGAGTGAAAATTTCCGTTTTACGTACTGATGACGAGGTAGGACGAAACACTTTGTTACCTAGTTGAGAATAAACCTTTGTTTATATTGATCGGAGGTGCTACATCTTCTATAACACTAAGCTCCCTAAATTTTAAGGCTTCACAGCCAATTATGGTTGTTGATTTTGGATTGTGTCTTTAAATTTTGTCTGGGTCGTTCACCAAGTGAAGCCCTTGGTCCGCGTGTGGTGCCAGTGTGGGTCACCATTGTCATGGAGAATGAGGTGGGCCTCAGGTCGAGCGACGCATGTTTTTTTGTAGGGCGTGGGTGCGGGCGTGGCTTTTTTCAAGGAAAAAAAAAAAAAAACCTTGAACTGGTAGACGATGACGAGATCAAACCCTGAAGTGGTAATCCCTGAAGTTTGCACTCTCAAGTTAGGAATCCCGTTCTAAAAAAAACCTTAACACCATATTAGGCTAAAATCGCTGAGGTGGCAGTGGTCAACCGGGATTGACCTGACATGTGGGCCAGACATCCCTAGCAATGACCCGTGCGAGCGCACTGTGTACTCACGGATTTGGGGGAAATTGGGAAGACAGTGAGGGAGAGCACGGTGACGGCGGCGCGCGGTGACGGCTAGGGTTGGCGGCGCGCGGTGACGGCGGCGCGCAGAGCACGGTGACGGCGGCGCGCAGAGCACGGTGACGGCGGCGCGTGATGTCTTGGTCTTCGGGGGCATCTTCTGCTCCGGGATTCCGTCAAGCAAGTGGACGGAGGGGCATGGAGTCGAGGTCCCCTGTGCCCTACAGGGAGAGCGCAATGGCTTACGAGCCGGAGAAGAAGTGCCGCTGCAATCCTCCCCGGAAGGCCCCCCGATGGATCTCGTGGAGCAAGCACAATCCCGGGAGGAGATACTATGCCTGCGTGGATGCCATGGTAAGTTGTTGCTGTTCATGTCTGTTCTTCCTCTGCTCCTATCCGTTTCTAATTGCTGTGATTGATTTTGTTTGAATGGATAGCATGGTGGGTGTGGCTATGTTGAATGGCATGATTCGGAGCTTCCAAATTTTTTTAGTGATCTCATTGGAGATTTGAAGGATGAGGTTTGGAGGCTCAGGGGAATAGGTTATGCTGCTGGAGTTGATGATGAATGTCCAATGATGGTGTACATGAAGAAGCAAAATCAAATGCAATTGAGGCAGTGCAAGTTCAGTTGAAGGAGAAGGATGCAGAAATTGAAGCTCTGCAACTTCAGTTGAAGGAAAAGGATGCAGAATTTGAAGCTCTGAAGGGAAAATATATGAATGTTGTGATGGTTTGCATTGTGTTTGTGTTAGGTCTAGTTCTAGGTAAAATGGCAGTGTAGTGAAGTGATGTTCAGTGATGTGAGTTTGAGTGTGATGTGTATGAACATGTATGCACTGAGTTATGTAAGGAATTATTGTCAGTTTCAATTCTATCAAGTGCATTATGCTATCACTTTCAGTCCTATGAATTTGCTATCACTTTCAGTCCTATGAATTATTGTCAGCTGCAACATTTCTGGCACAACCCAGGTTTCTGGCACAACATTTCTGGCTAAATATTTCTGGCACATCAGACTAAACATTTCTGGCACATCAGACTAAACATTTCTGGCAAACATAGCATATATATGTCTGATAAATGTTTTACCAGCAAACATAGCAAATATATGTCTGATAAATATTTCTACCAGCTGCAACATCAGATAAATGTTTGCAAACATTCCAAAAGCTGCTTCACTACCAGGTTTGCAACATTACATAGCACTTGCTTCAAAGAAGATTACACATTGCCACTGCAATTGAAGTACTTATAGCTAGGAAGAGATGATGCAGGAACTCTCTTTCTCTTCTTTGTTGCACCAGAAGTAGATGTTCTAGCATGTGCATCTGAAGAGGTCTTTCTTGGAGGCTTAAATGTAGAAGATCTTGGTCCCCTTCCTGTAGGTGCAGCAGCAGTTCTAGCTTGGGCACTTGGTGCATTTCCTGTAGGTGCAGCAGCAGTTCTAGCTTGGGCACTTGGTCCACTTCCTGTAGGTGCAGCAGCAGTTCTAGCTTGGGCACTTGGTCCACTTCCTGTAGGTGCAGCAGCAGTTCTAGCTTGGGCACTTGGTCCACTATGTGCTGGTGCATTAGATGATTGCCCATGTACCTAAAATATACAGGACACATATACAGCAAGTTACAGCAAGTTAAATATACAGGACACATATACAGCAAGTTACAGCAAGTTAAATATACAGGACACATATACAGCAAGTTACAACAAGTTAAATATACAGGACACATATACAGCAAGTTACAACAAGTTAAATTCAAACTAAATTACCTCTGATGCCTTGTTCTTTTTGGTAGTCTTAAGAAGGTGAGCATTCTTCTTGTTGACTCTCTCTGGGTTGTTTTTGCAGCCTCCTTTATTGTGCCCAGCTGTGTGACAGAGTGAGCAAGTAATTACAGTGTCATGCTTGCTCATTTTGTTTGTAGGCTTAGGTTTCTCATTGTCTTCCCTCTTCCTAGCATTTTTCTTTGGCCTACCTGGCATCCTCACATAACCTGGAGCTTCAGGCCTAGGTTTGGGAGAAATGGGCCACATTTCCTCACCTTCCACAGGTTGCAGACAGTGCTCATATATGTTGTTGAAGGTATCAACTGAGTAGCATGGAGCAATGTAATCTTCCAAAGTCTTCTTGCTCTTGTAGATAGCACAGATTGCATGAGAGCAAGGTAGACCAGCTAATTGAAAGTACCCACAAGAGCAAGTCTTATTTACAAGACTGACTGTGTACTTCCTCTTTCTGCCAATTAGTATTTGCACTTCAAATGAATCTTTCCCACCCCACAGCACCTCCATGAACTGGGTCCTTGCTATACTGGCCTTCAACTTCTTAAATATGCTTGGGCATATTGTTCCATGAAACTTTGCACCTTTCTCCCTTTGTTCTTGGATTCTAACAAATATTTTCTTTCTGATCTTCTCTTGCATTGAAATCAAAGGATAAAACCTGGCATCAACAATTGCATGGTTAAAGGATTCACATAGGTTATTGTCAACTGATTCACACATGTTCCCAACTTCAAAGAAAGCTCTTGCCCAGTGTCCCGGCTCTGTTTTCATCATGTCCTGTGCACCCTCAGGTGTTTCTTGTGCAAGCTTTGCTTTGTAATAATTGAAATCTTGCTTATTGGATGCTTTGGCCACTGCCCAGAATTTTTTCTGCCATTCATGTGCCCTATACTTCTTCCTCCAGTTGGCATAGATATGTCTTGCACACATCCTGTGCTCTGCATTTGGTAGATAATAACGCATGGCATTAATCAATCCTTTTTGCTGGTCAGATATGAAGACCCAGCCAGCTCCATTATTGTTGATGTCTAGGTCTTTGATAAGCAAGCCAATGAAACACTTCCAACTCTCATTTGTTTCTTGTTCAACAACAGCCCAAGCCACTGGATACATCTGGTTATTGGCATCCCTAGCAATGGCACACAATAGTTCTCCCTTTACTGCTCCTTTGAAGAAACAGCCATCTAAACCAATAACTTTTCTACACCCAGCCTTGAAGCCTAACTTCAAAGCATTGAAGCACACATAGAAGCTTTGGAAAACATTCCTATCCATGATTGTAGGATCCAAGCATACTGCAACTGTGCTACCAGGATTACTTCTTAGCAACTCCAGCTGGTAATCAAATACTCTTGTGTACTCTTCTTTCATGCCAGCCATTAACTTGTCCATGACAATTTTCTTTGCATGTTTGCACTTAGAAGGGGAAACATCTGCAAACATGTCTTGTAGGACAGTTGCCTTCATGCTCTCAATCTTCCACATTGGGTTAGCTAAGATAAAATGTTCATATCTCTGAGCAATGACTTTAGGAGTGACCAGCTTATTTTCTCTGTTCTGTGCACAATGGTGCTCATCATTGTATGTAATTATCTGAAACCTATTTGTTCTTGAGGTTTTGGCACCATAAATAAGCCAGGGGCAACCATCCCATCCACATTTGGCCCTTACCCTGTCAGCCTCTGATTTAACAAACTTAATTCTCCTTTTAGTTACAATGCCATATCTCTTGAGTGCTTTCACTAGCTGGTTCTTGCTTCTAAACACCATTGACAAACTCAAATGTGGAATCTCTGTGTCATTGATGTACCTTGGAAACTTGCTCTTCCTCCTCACTTGTTGTCCATCTGAATCTTCATCATAGGAGTAATCCTCATCAGATGAATCATAGCCCACTCTTTCTCATCTGCTTCTACTTGTTCCTCCATATTTGCAATGAGCTCCAATGGAACAACTTCTGTGAGATCTCTACCAATCCAACTCTTGGTGTCTCTCATTTTCTTCTTGAATTTTCTAGCATGCCTTCTAAGCTCAACAACCTCTGAATTTTCACCACTGTCCTCACTGTGTGGTAAATACTCAGGGTCTGAATCTGACTCACTATCTGAATCTGCAGGTTGTGCTTGACTTGCAGTTTGTGTACCCTGTCTTGATGCATGAGCTGAAGGATTTAACACCTGAGAAATTGCAAACCGAGATCCATCCACAGCATCTTGCTCTGCAGGCACCTGCTCTTCTCCAACTCTCCTTGCTCTAGCATCTACATGAATGTGCTTCACAGGACTAGAAATAATCTGAGTGATCACACCACTATCATCTAGAACCAACACTTCCTGCACAAACTGCAAATCATCATCAGAACAGGCACCTGTATCAGCACTTATCACCATGGCAGGTTCATCAGCATCACTCAAATTGACCATCTCATCCTTCTCAAAATCACTACCACTGCTGTTATTCTCATTGTCTTCTTCTCCATGGTACTCAACATAAATGTCAGCAACTCCACCAACATCTGTGTACTCTGCCATCTGCAAGCATGCTCTGTCATCATGCAGAAACATCAAGCCATCTGCCATTGATTTCCCTGGCACCTGAAAATATAATTTCATCGACTCCTTCAATGGCATATGATCATTCAGAAAGCCCTTCGCCTCCTGCAGTGAGAGCTTATCTCTCTCGATCTCTGACATCTCTTCATCCCCACCAACATACTGAAAATTGGGACCAATGCGAACAAAGTCGCCACCGATGTGGAATCGGACGTTCAGAATCTCCGTTGGATCCATGATTAAACTGAAAAAACAAAGAAGTATCACTAAAAATCGCAGCTTTTACTGTCAAAAAAGAGCCCCAAATACCCTAACCCCTAACCCTAATGTTCTGCACATATATGAAAAAGAATGGTGTCCAGCGGAGGTGGACGACGGGGACATACCTTTGCCGGTCGCTCGCCGTCGAACGCCGCCCCGATCGTTGCCGCTTCCGACGATCACCAGGCTGTCGCCATTGCCGTCACCCAAAGCAGAGCAGCAGGCAAGGAGACTCCCTCGACTGAATCCTGTTCGGGCTGGGCGACTGACCATCCTAGACTAAGTGAGTGAATAGGCTGTTAAGCTGGGTCGGCCCACCCTATATGCAGCAACAAGGCCTTCTCCTTCTGTCCGAAAAAAGGAAAAAAAAAACAATCCCGACCCTCACTTGCCACGCATGCAATCCCTGTTTGGGTATGCTGTTAAGGTTTTTTTAGACCGGGATTACTGACTTGAGAGTGCAAACTTCAGGGATTACCACTTCAGGGTTCGATTTCGTCATCGTCTACCAGTTCAAGGTTTTTTTTGGACTTTTTCCTTTTTTCACCGTCGCTTGTACCGGAAGTCGTGTTGGGCTTCTTCTTGCTTCTCCTGCAGCGGCGGTCTCATGACCGGCATGTGCGCTCCCTCTTGGCTTTTGTTCGAATTGCCGCCTAGATTTTTGGGTGTGACGTAGTGGTAGATTTTTCCTGGGTAGGTTGGCTTGTTGCTGTTGGTGTGGTCAATTGTGGTTTGGATTAGCTGTTTCATGTTTGTTCTACGGCAGCGTCTCGTAAGGCTTCTTCTTCCTCTTTTCATTACACTTTATTGTGGATGCAAATATTCGATTTGGGCTGGGCTATCGCCTATCGTGTTCGAATTATGTGTGTTACAACAATATTTAAATTACTAAGAATTACAAGTATTCGAAATACTTCATTATAGAATTACATATGTACATATATGCATGAAATTGTTTTACATGATTATCATAGAATTGTTACTTGTTGGAATGTACTTAAGTTATATTCTTAAGGAAGTTGGTCGATTATCAGTGGAAAGGCTATCCGGATACAGTGATAATCAGAAGGAGCTAGATCATGTAGTTAGATTACAACCTTAATATTAATCTATGTAATTAGAAGAATTTACACTCTGTTATGACGTGTTGCTCATAAGTGTGTGCTTCGAGGTCATAACGGATAGAATTTGATAACATACAATATGACCGTGGTTGATAATTTGGTCTCGAGTCTATCCCGAGAAATTAGTTGAAACAATTTGGTCTGGAGTCTATCCGAGAAATTAGTTGAAATAATTGGTCTGGAGTCTATCCCGAGAAATTAGTTGAAAGACTAGGAATCTTATCTGTATAAGAGATTGAAATCTTTGCAAAAGACAGTATAAAAATAACACTATCTGCTAGCCTCGGATATATAAATTATGAGCGGTACCACGGATAAGCGCAGAAAAATAAGAATAAAGCATAAAGCCTAAGTTTATCAACATATCGGTCGTCCAGTCAAGGTGTGACGGGAAGGTGGGGTTCGGTTATTTGCGCAGCTTTCCAAGAGTTGTTTTTTTTTTCTTTTCTTTTTTGTGAAACCTATCCGAGAGTTGTTTTGTTGTTGATTTTTGTGGGGATTCGGTTCTTGCGATTCCATACAAGCCCCAACAGTGGTGGTGGGACACCCTAGGTGCGCGTCATGCCGGGGTGATATAGGCCCTGTTTGGATCAATAAGTTAGAGTTAGAGTTGGTTAGATTGAACCCATCTAACCCCCAAAAATCCAAACATGAGGGTTAGAGTTGGTTAGATGCATCTAACCCATCCAAAAAAACTAACCCACCCAAGAGGTGCTTATTTGGGTTAGAGTTAGGTTGGGCCCACAAAAAATTACTTTTCTCTCTACCTCCATCACACCAAATCACCACAATCCTCCAACCAAAAAGTGACTACGATCGGAGGGGGAAATTTGCTATCTAGAGTCTCTGATTTAATTGATCCAGTAACAGGTGATTGGGATACCCAGTTAGTGAACCAAACCTTCTGGCCAGTGGATGCTCATCGGATTCTATCAATCCCACTGCCGGTCTATGAGATGCATGATTTTATAGCCTGGAGCCCAGCGAAGAATGGCATTTTTTCAGTAAGATTAGCATATCAAACGGAATGGAATTCCAGATTTGGCAACCTAATACAGGTCACTTCAGGATCTTCTTCACCAAGTGACGAATGGGAGTTGGTTTGGAGTCTGGAATGCCTTGCAAAAATCAGAATTTTCATCTGGAGATTGTTACAGTCTGCTATCCCCTGTCGGTCTATACTAGCATCCAAGCATATGAAGGTCAAAACCCAGTGTCGAGAATGCAAGAAGGGCCCAGACATCATTCGTCACTTCCTTTTCGAATGCCCAAGGTCATCAGCAGTTTGGAAGCAGTTGGGTATTTTCGATATTGTTAAGAGGGTATGCACTAAGTATAAATCGCGTGAGGAGGCCTTTTTTGAGCTGTTGCATATGGACACGGTAGGAATCACTATTTTGGGCTGCCCGAAACTCCGAGAGGTGGTCGCTACTGCTGCTTGGTATCTGTGGTTCGAACATCGAAAAGTATATCATGGAGATGATATCCAAACAGCGCCTCAGATTGCCCTAGCCATACGTGGACTATCGGCAAATTTCAGTATTGCATGTGCCAAAACAGCAGAAGGCCGAACTCGAGGATGGAGTAAGCCACCGCATGGCTATGTCAAACTGAATGTCGATGCAGGTTTCGAACACGACCTACTCTGAGGATCGATTGGGGAAATTACCAAGGACCACAAAGGACAGTTCTTGGGAGCAGCAAATGATAAGATTGATATATGCTATGATTCAAACACTGCAGAAGCATTGCGGTGAGGTTTGGGCTCAATCTTGCAAGAACTATTGGGTGCAGCAAAATTGTGGTGAACTCTGATAATTTGGAGATAGTGGAGGATCTTAAAAAGGGATATTCTTCTTCGGCAGCTTCGGCAATCATCGATGATTGTTTCTTTTTGGGATCGGAATTCAAGCATGTTTTATATGATCATTGTGGTAGAGATAGTAATCAAGTAGCGCATGAACTAGCTAAGTTAGCTAAATCTTCCCCCCTTGGATGTTGGATGGACTCAGCTCCTCCAGAGATCATCTCAGCTATTGTAAACGATATGACTACCCTTACTGCGGAATAAAGTGGGAAGAAGGTATCAAAAAATCCTTGATAAATGAGCCAAATGATTGGAAAAGGTGCATTTATTGACAATCTAACCCTTCCATCCAAACACCTCTTTGGTTAGAGTTAGATTGGTTAGAGTTAGTTGAGGGTTAGTCTAGGGTTAGAATCTAACTCTAACCTCTAACCAAGTTAGGCTATCCAAACAAGGCCATAGATCAACTTCGGTATGACCTACGGTATCTCCGAACTGCTTGCGCTGGACTCTGGGACGAGGTGGCCGGTGACAGTAAAGTTGGGCGCATCGTGATTTTTTCATGGGTGAAGGGTGTGACACCGGTCGTCTTGGAGCTCGGAGGCAAATGTACGGTGGTTGTTGATTCTAACGTCAATCTTCATACCAAAATTAATTCGACCTTAATCCCCCTCACTCGGAGAACCCTTCCCCTCTTTCCCGCGTCGTTCCCGCGAGCGGACGTGGGAACACTAGCCGCCGGTCCCCAACCATCTCCTCTCCAGCCTCCTCCTCCCTTGCCGTCGCTTAGAGTCATCGTCGGGCAAAGCCCGGCCGACGCGAGCGGGGTGGGGTCGCCTCTTCCCCTCTTCGCGGGGCCCTGGAAGGTGCGGGATGGCCGATCACTGGAGCCGCTGGGCTATGACGAGGCTCAGTGCCACAGCTCCAGGCACTCCTAGTGGTGGCGGGTCGTCGTCCCCCTTGGGCCTTGTGGTGGCGCAGCTGCTGCCATAGATGGACGCGCCTGGGTGTGGATCGACGTTGATCTGGTGGCCGGATCTAGGTCCATGCGGCACGGGCTGCGGCTAGGGTTCAGCTTCAGTCTCGGACGCTGCGGGTGGTCCTTCCTCGTCGCGGTCATGCGGTGGTGGCTGCTGGCGGAGGTGTTCCTCGTTCCACGGTGGTTCAGGTGGCGCGGCTCTGGGTGGTCAGTAGACAGTGGCACGACAGCTGGCGGCGGCGGCCTCCCGACCGAGACCTGGATCCTTTTGGGCCCCATTTGCGTCTGAGCGGGCCTGGCTCGATCTCACCTGCATCGCCTTCGACGGGCGAAGGTGCGACTCGTGCGCGGGGTTGTGGACACGGTGACGCGTCTACTGCAGCGCGGCGACGGGAGAATCACGAATCCCTTTCGGGCTCGGCCCGGCCTAGAGGGCCTCGTGTGCTACTATTGTTGCATCCGGTCGGTGACCGCCGAGGGCGGTGGAGGTTGTCCCCTCTCGCGTGGATGCTGACTTTGCTGCTCCTCGTTCCGGCTGCTCCCTTTCGGCTCTGTCGATGTCGCTTTGTTGACCAAGGTAAGGCAGCGGTGATGACGACAAGATGGTGGTGGGGCATGTTGGTGGTAGGCAAGTTTGGTGGAGCACATAAGATCATTCAGGGTTGTGGGTGTTTGGCGGACGGGAGAAATCCATGTCGGTTTGCCGGCACCGACGCGGTGACGTTCGTGGGTGCCGTTGCTCCTTCCTGAAGGGCGTCGGATATTCCCCTTGCCCACGCCCCTTTGCGTATTGGGGGAAACCCTAGGACCAATCCAGAGAGTAGCGTCGTCGTTGTCACGTTCCTTCCTGAAGGTGTTGGTTGGTATGCGGAGGTTTGAGGTGCTAGGGTGAGGTGGAAACTCTTCGATGGACGCAACGGTTGCGGGTCATCATCGTTTTCTTTGATCCGACGTTGTTGACATTATTTTCTTCCTTCTTTCTCCTTTGTCTCGTTTGGACGTGTTTGTCTGGGCATTGGACTCATTGTTGTATCAGGTGGTTGCTATATCTATATAGCGAAGCGAAAGCTTATTTCAAGGAGAGTAATTCTCCTCACTCTAAATCAGTGTTGCCAAAATCCACCATATATTAGATGTTAAACTTTTGTAAATCGGTGTCATTCTTTTTTCTAGGAAGATCATGTTAACGGACGAAACCCACTTGCATACGTGTGCAAAGAAGTGGCTTGCAGGGATGAAGAAGGAGATCAATGACCCATAGGCCGTAGGAGGCGGCGAGGGCGGCTACGACTAAGGAGAATGCGGCCAGGATATAGGCGGAGCATGCAACCCGGATGCAGGTGGAGCATGAAGCCCAGATTCAGACAGAGCTGGCTGCCCAGACGGAGCGGGACAAGTTGGACGAGCATGACGCATGGAATGGTATCGTGGGTATAAGCCTGACAGTAGATGTGTAGGGTACGAATGAGATGGGCAGAGTCCTAGCTACGGCGAGGTTGTATGAGTTCAGGCCCCTCTGCGGTGGAGGTAACAGCCCTACGTCTCAGTGCTCTCGGAGCTTGTTACCGAGTGTAATATGGAGTACAATGATTTGCTAACCCCTGTACCAGTGGGGGAGGGCGGCTTAGATAGAGTGCGCTGCCCTCCACAATGGTTCTGATCCAGGGGTGGAGTAGTGGCGATTGAATGCGTACGTTACAGGTAACGTATGCTCTAAATGCTAATAAATGCACCCGGAAACGTACGGCAGTTTCCCTCCAGAGAGGTTACGACGTACCGAGTGTATCTAGTCGGTTGGCCTGGTGCCCTCCGAAGGCTAGTCTCCGACTCGATGATTCTGGGCCTGTTACCGACTGGATGATGGGGGCTCCTTAATTCAGTCGGGGCAGACTTAAGGTCTTGTTCTTTGTGTGGGGTAGTCCTTGGGTAGGACATGTACGGCAGGCCTATGACCCTACCCTAGGACTATGACCCCATCATTAGTCCCCGAATGGATTGGGGTTGAAACGCCGAAGCGGTGCTTGAGGTTCAGATCCGACTGGACTAGGTTCGGCTTGGGCGTTGCTTGCCTCTATCCATTTTATCTCTCCTGACCAGCGCTCCGAGTGGAGGTGCTTGCGAAACAGACTGTCGGGAACCGAGTGCTTCCGCGACATCTTTTGACGCGACCGGTCAACTGACAGCGGCGGATTTTCCGGGATCTCAAATTTCGGGTTCCGCGCGCTCAGCGGGGACGACGTCAGCGCGCTCAGCGGGGACAACGTCAGCGCGCTCGAGTAGCGCCTGACTCCTCGATTTTTGCGCCTTCAACTCCTCCACTGATATCGCCGCGGCCTGTTGGGCGGATAAGATTTCGGGCCCGCTCGCCAGCGACCCAGTCGGTGCTCTATTTAACTCTGGGCGACGAGACTCCTCGGTTACGCTCGCCGAATCTTTCGCTCTCGCCTGCTCCGTCTTCCTCGCCACCCCCTGCGCTCATACACTCCTTCCTTCTCCTCCTTCTCGAGGGCTCGCCGTCGCCTCCATGACCAAAGGTCAGACCAGCAAGATGGAGGCGAGGAAGAAGAAGAACAAGGCGGCGGTTGCTCAGCGGCGGCAGCGGCCGTTGCCGGCGGGATGGATCCAAGGAGACTTCCTCCCCTCCACGGTGACGGAGGGAGATTTGCTGGAGCTGGTGGAGCACGGAATGCTCGTGCATAAGTCCTGGAGGCTGCCAGCGGACGACGAGGTCGAGCCGGCGCCTCGGGAGGGGGAGCGCGTCCTGCTCCTCAGCCATGTTCACAGAGGTTTTTCTTTGCCCCCGCACCCCTTCTTTAAAGGTATCATGAACCACTTCGGTGCTCAACTCCATCACTTTCCTCCGAATGCCATCGCCCATCTTTCTGCCTTTATTGTTTTGTGCGAGTGCTTTATCGGTTGCCCCCCATTGGGGTTTGTTCAAACACATCTTCTCCGCCCGCTCTCAAACCATCAAACGTCTTAGTCAGTCGGACGATAAGACGCACCTCCTCCAGCTCTGCAGGGGTTTAGGGTTCCAGAAGAAGAGTCGGAGCAGCTATCCTGCCCTCGAGTTGAGCGAGTCGGTTAGGAACTGGCAGTCGACGTGGTTCTACTGCCAGGACATCGCCTGTCCGAATGCATCGACTGGGTTGCCTCCGTTTAGTCTAGACCGGCCCGCTCCACCTAAGCAGCTCGCGCTCTCGAAGGCCGAGAAGAACGACATCCAACCTTTGGTCGAGGCACTCGTGGATGTTGTCAGGAGGGGGGTCACCGGCATAGACCTGCTGGAAGTCTTCCTTGGTCGGCGGATCCAGCCGCTGCAGGCTCGCGACCACGCTATGTGGCACTACACAGGGCCCGAGGATTCCACTCGGACCAACGTGGTGGGCGTACCCGAGGAGAGAGTGACCTCGTGGGTGCTCCAAATCACGGGCCCTTGTGAGAACCCCAAAGGAGCTCGCCGAGTGAAGCCTTACAGCGCGGACCACCCTCCACCGAATCAGGTGAGTGACATGAGCCGAGTGCATTGAACTGTCTTAATTCCAGTCGCTTACTTATATCTCCGTGTGATGTCTAATGTTTCCGACTGAACTTCATGCAGGCGTGGACCAACTGGTTCTCACCCGTCTCGAATGGGAATCCGGAGGAGGAAGAGGAGGAAGGCAGCCAGGAGGGGAGCGTGGAGAGCGCCGAATACGTCTCCGACAGCGGGGAGTCGGAGGAGGAGGACAGCGAGGAAGAGGAAGAGGATGAAGAGCAAGACTCGCCACCTCCGCGGCCAGAGCATCGGAGCAAGCGCCGGCACGAGCCCGCCGTCCCTTCAGCTCCTCCTGCGTCGTCGAGTGCTCCGCCTGCTGCTCCGGTGGTCCCGAGTGTTCGAGGCACCAAGAGGGCCACGGACGCAGCCGCTGAGCCCGCAGGCCAGTCTTCCAGGGCGCCCAAGCCGAGTGGGCCCAAACCTCGGAAGGCTCTGCCGCGAATGAGGGTTGCCATCCCCGTCACCTCCACGTAAGTGAATCTAACTTTCGGCTCTTTCTGTTATCCGAGTGAACTCCTGCTTTATAAGTCGAATGGACTTCACTCGACAGGGTCGCCACTTCTGCAACCTCTCCGGCCCGCCAAGGGGACGACCCCATGGACACGGACAACGTCGTTTCGTCCCAGCCAGGTGTGTTGTAGGAGAGTCGGGTGTTTTATTCCTGCAGACTGCGCCATTCTTTCTTTTTCTGAGACGTCGCGTCATTCGGCTTGTCAGGGGCGATTTGCCTGGACGAGGACGACCAGGGGAGAGCCGATCCCGCCGTGGAGCCTGTCCTGGAGCCTGTCCCTGAGGTTGCTCCTCCTGCTGCCACCCTTGCCGCCGACGCTCCACCGACCGAAGCGCCTCCACCGACTGAACCGGTGCCGGTGGAGGAGGAACCGACTGGGGCGGACCTTGGGATGCCCCAGGAACCTCCCACGATTCCCGGTTCGTCGAATGCTGAATTCAGCATCCGGTGCGTTCCAGAGGAGCAGGTGGGAGCGGCCAAGGGGGCCATGGTGCAAGCGGAGTTGATGGCTGGAGAAGCCAAGAGGGCTTATGACTCCGTTGCGGCCTTGTACCAGCGGAGCTTGGAGCTACGCGATGATATCCGAGTAAGTAGTCTAGTAAGTATTTACTTTTCTCCTGTAACCCACTGGGTGGTATTGTTTTTGCAATGGGTTCACTCCGAGTGAACCCAATGGGTGTATTCCCCGAGACTTCTGTCGAGTGCTTGCACCGACAATTGTCTTTATACATTTTGCCTTTAGTTTGGTTGTGTCCGTAGGCAGGATTTCCGAGTGCGAGTACTTATTGCAGTCGGAGCGCTCTTGCGGTAAGAGTCTCCGAGAGTAAGTTGCACGCAGGTCGAGTAGTGTTGGCCTCGGAGGCGTAGGTGAAAACATGCATCTCAATAGGGCGGGCCTGCTTGAGGTGCATGCCAGTGGGGTCACTCTTAGTGAACCCACTGGGTGTAGTCCCCGAGACCGCTGTCGACTGCTTGCGTCGGCAGGGGTCTGAAGAACTTAGACTGTGAACTGATAAACTTGCTGATTACCCTTTGTTTCTTGGTGGCAGAAAACTTGCGAAATGGAACGACCTATGAGGCCCTGAGGGAGGAGAGGAACCAGCTCGCTGGTGAACTTGATGCTGCTATGCTCGCCATGGCCGGCATGAAGGATGCTCTGGAGGGACGAGAGAAGTCCCTAGAGGAGGCTCGGGAGGCGAACAAGGTGTTGATAGAGGAAGTGGAGAGAATGGGGAAACAGAGGACCGCTCTGCACAATCAGATGGGCGTTCTGAAACAAATGATGTATAGCTCAGGAGAAGTATGTCAGCGACTGGGCTGGGCAGATGATGACTCGCCTGGCTGGTAAGTCTTATGTTCTGCTGAGTGCTTGTACCGTGTGTCGTACACTCGGTTTTTATTGTCTGCTTGCCCGTTTGTTGCAGACTTTTGCGAAGACGCTGAAGCTGAAGCAGCGGTTGTGGAGCGGTCCATTAAGGACAATGTTCCACTCGGCGAGGACGCCAACCGGGATCTGCTCCGGGCGCATATCCGCGTAGGCAAAGTAGGTCCTTTCATCGGCCGACTGAGAGAAGTCGTCGGCCGAATTAACAAGGAACTTTGGCCAGAAGACGAGTCGCGGCAGGAGATGGAGACCCTGATGGCGCGACTGGAAGAAATTCCGGGCTGAGTGCAATCGTGGAAGAAATCGGCAGCGCGTTGCGGTGCTGATGTTGCACTGTCCTTGGTCCGAGTCCATTGCAAGGAGGTGCGGGAACATAAGCTGGAAGCATTGAAGGTCGCCAACACGAAGAAGCTTCGATTCGAAGACTTCATGGAGACGTTCCTGGAGACTGCTACCCGCATCGCTGATGAAATCGACTTGGACACTTTTGTGGAGCCCTCCAGTCCTGGCGCCGGCCCAGCTGACGCGTGATCAAACTTTATCCTCGGTATGCCGAGTGTTTACCTGTAATATACTCTGGCCACTTCTGTTGGCTGTCATACTTTTAAATCGGTGCGAGTAAGCTTGATCCGCACCGAGTCAGCTATCGTTTTTGAACTTTTGGAGTCGGAATGAAAACCATTTAGTCTTTTGTTTGAATGATGTTTCGAGTGCAGTGCTTAGTGCGTACTCGGAGAAGATTAATACTTAAGTGATTCTTGATCACAGCTAAGTCCCCGAGTGTGACGCGTAGTGCACACTCGGAAGATGTTAATACTTAGGTGATTCTTGAGCACATCTAAGTCTCCGAGTGTGACGTGTAGTGCACACTCGGAGTAATTTAGTACTTAGGCGATTCGGGATCGCAGCTAAGTCTCCGAGTGTGACATGTAGTGCACACTCGGAGGAAGGAATTACTTATGTGATTCTTGATCACATCTAAGTTCCCGAGTGCGACGTGTAGTGCCCACTCGGAGGAAGTTATTACTTAGGTGATTCTTGATCACATCTAAGTCCCCGAGTGCGACGTGTAGTGCACACTCGGAGGAAGTTATTACTTAGGTGATTCTTGATCACGTCTAAGTCCCCGAGTGCAACGTGTAGTGCACACTCGGAGGAAGTTATTACTTAGGTGATTCTTGATCACATCTAAGTCCCCGAGTGCGATGTGTAGTGTACACTCGGAGGAAGTTATTACTTAGGTGATTCTTGATCACGTCTAAGTACCCGAGTGCGACGTGTAGTGCATACTCGGAGGAAGTTATTACTTAGGTGATTCTTGATCACGTCTAAGTCCCCGAGTGCGACGTGTAGTGCACACTCGGAGGAAGTTATTACTTTGGTGATTCTTGATCACAGCTAAGTCCCCGAGTGCGACGTATAGTGCACGCTCGGAGGGGGTTAGTACTTAGGCGATTCAGGATCGCAGCTAAGTCCCCGAGTGCGACGTATAGTGCACACTCGGAGTAGGTTAGTACTTAGGTGATTCTTGATCACAGCTAAGTCCCCGAGTGCGACGTATAGTGCACACTCGGAGGAGGTTAGTACTTAGGTGATTCTTGATCACAGCTAAGTCCCCGAGTGTGACGTATAGTGCACACTCGGAGGAAGTGAGTACTTAGGCGATTCAGTACCGCAGCTAAGTTTTTTTTTTGGTGACCGGAGTCTGCGACCGTGGGAGAACTCTGAATGTGCACAAAACTGAATCTGCTGTATATATTATTTCTTCAAAACTTGTTCGTTACACTGCTTCAGTCGACGATCACGTATAAAAACGCTTGAGGAGATCCCCGTTCCATGCGCGCGGCTCGTCTGTCTCCCTCTGAATGTTGTAGAGTCTGTATGCTCCGTTGTTCAGCACCTTGGAAATGATGAAAGGCCCTTCCCAGGCCGGAGCCAACTTGTGTGGTCTTTGTTGATCCACTCGGAGCACCAAATCACCAGCTTGGAATGTGCGACTCCTACCGTGACGCGCGTGAAAGCGTCGCAGATCTTGCTGGTAAATTGTTGAGAGAGTAAGTGCCATCTCGCGCTCCTCCTCTAGAAGATCGACTCCATCTTGCCTTGCTTGTTCTGCTTCGGCTTCGGAGAAGAGTTCGACTCGCGGGGCATTGTGAAGCAGGTCACTCGGAAGGACCGCTTCTGCTCCATAAACGAGGAAGAACAGTGATCGCCCCGTTGATCTGTTCGGAGTGGTGCGGAGGCCCCAAAGCACTGAAGGTAACTCGGTGACCCATGCACCAGCAGCATGTCCTGCCTCTCGCAAGAGTCGGGGCTTCAAACCTTGAAGGATAAGTCCGTTTGCACGCTCAGCTTGTCCGTTGGATTGCGGATGTGCTACGGAAGCAAGATCCACTCGGATACCCTGACTCGCACAGAAGCCTTTGAATCTGTCCGAGTCGAAGTTTGTCCCATTGTCTGTGATTATGCTGTGAGGTACCCCGAATCTGGAAATGATGTCCCTGACAAACTTGACAGCTGTTGAGGCGTCGAGTTTCTTGATGGGCTTGGCTTCTATCCATTTTGTAAACTTGTCGACTGCCACCAACAGGTGTGTGTAGCCTCCTTGGCCTGTCTTGAATGGTCTGACTGTGTCTAATCCCCAAACTGCAAATGGCCACACAAGTGGGATCGTTTTTAAAGCAGATGTTGGCTTGTGGGACTTGTTGGAGTAGAACTGACAGCCTTCACATCGGTCGACCATATCTTTAGCCATCTCGTTGGCCTGCAGCCAAAAGAAACCGGCTCTGAATGCCTTGGCGACAATTGCTCTTGAAGAAGCGTGATGACCGCAGGTTCCCAAGTGAATATCTTCTAAGATCAACTGCCCTTCCTCAGGGGAAATGCAGCGTTGAAGAACGCCCGAAACACTCTCCTTGTACAATTGACCGTCAATGACAGTGAATGCCTTCGACCTGCGAACTATTTGCCTGGCTTGGACTTCATCTTCTAGAAGTTCTTGCCTTAGGATATATGCGATGATCGGCACAGTCCAATCGGGAGTGACAACCAGAATCTCCATGACCAGATCAACCACAGCAGGTACATCGACTTCAGTCGGATCTGTTGCGCTCTTGGGTTGTACCGGTTCTTCTGTGAAGGGATCTTCTTTGACTGAGGGAAGATGGAGGCGCTCGAGGCAGACATCACTCGGGACTGGTCTCCGAGTGGATCCGAGTTTCGCCAACTCATCAGCCGCTTGGTTCTTCAGTCTCGGAACATGATGGAGCTCTAGACCTTCAAACTTCTTCTCCAGCTTCCTCACTACATTGCAGTACACTGTCATGGTGGGGTTCCTTACGTCCCACTCTTTCATCACTTGGTTGACCACCAAATCAGAATCGCCGTAGACCATCAGGCGACGGACGCCGAGTGAGATGGCCATGCGCAATCCGTAGAGGAGAGCTTCATACTCCGCCTCGTTGTTGGAGGAATCAAAGTGTATCTGAAGCACGTACTTGAGCTTGTCGCCTTTGGGTGATATGATCACAATGCCAGCGCCGGAGCCATTCAACATCTTAGACCCATCGAAGAACATTGTCCAATGGGCCGAGTAGATGTGGGTCGGTTGCTGTTGTTCTACCCATTCTGCTATAAAGTCAGCCAGGGCTTGAGACTTAATAGCTTTCTTGGCCTCGAACTTGATGTCACAGTACAACATCTCCATTGCCCACTTCGCCACTCGGCCTGATGCGTCTCGATTGTGGAGAATTTCCGACAACGGAGCATCAAAAACGACAGATACCGAGTGGTCTTGGAAATAATGGGCCACCTTCTTCGCAGTCATATAAATCCCATAGATAAGTTTCTGATAATGGGGATACCTCTGCTTGGAAGGGGTCAGGACTTCGGAGACGTAGTACACTGGCCGCTGAACTTTGTATGCTTTGCCTTCTTCTTCTCGCTCGACTGTAAGAACAGTACTGACGACTTGGTTTGTAGCCACGATATATAGAAGAAGGGGCTCTTTACTGAGCGGAGCAGTAAGAACCGGCTGGGTGGAAAGTAGGACTTTGAGGTCGTCGAATGCGACTTGGGCTTCGTCTGTCCACTCGAAGGTATCTAACTTCTTCATGAGTCGGTACATTGGAAGTGCTTTTTCGCCGAGTCGACTGATGAACCTGCTCAAAGCCGCTAGGCAACCTGTGAGCCGTTGAACATCGTGTATTCTGACCGGCCTCTCCATTCGGACGATGGTCCCGATCTTTTTGGGGTTAACGTCGATCCCTCGTTCGGAAACGAAGAAACCGAGTAACTTTCCGCTGGGAACACCGAATGAACATTTGGCTGGGTTGAGCTTGATATCGTACCGACGAAGGTTGGCGAATGTTTCTGCCAAGCCTGTCAGCAGGTCGGAACCTTTGCGTGACTTGACTACGATATCATCCATGTATGCCTCCACATTGCGACCGATTTGGTCGAGGAGACATTTTTGGATCATGCGCATAAAGGTAGCTCCTGCATTCTTCAGACCGAAAGGCATAGTGATGTAGCAGAAGCACCCAAACGGGGTGATGAAGGCTGTTTTCAACTCATCGGGACCATACAGACGGATCTGATGATAGCCCGAATATGCATCAAGAAATGACAAACGCTCGCATCCCGCAGTCGAATCGATAATTTGATCTATGCGGGGAGCGGAAAATGGTCTTTCGGGCAGACCTTATTGAGGTGCTTGAAGTCGATGCACATTCGGAGTGACTTGTCCTTCTTGTGCACCATGACGACATTTGCGAGCCACTCGGAGTGGTGAACCTCGCGAATGAAGTTGGCAGTCAGTAGCTTGGCCACCTCCTCTCCGATTGCCTTCCTCTTGTGCGCGGCGGACCGGCGCAGGCACTCTCGGACAGGCCGAGCGGCGGGGTCCACATGCAGTCGGTGCTCAGCCAATTCCCTGGGTACACCCGGCATGTCAGATGGTTTCCATGTGAAGATGTCCCAGTTCTCACGGAGGAATTGGGTGAGCTCGGCTTCCTATTTAGGATCGAGGGTGGTGGAGATGTTCGTCGGGGCGGCTGAGTCGTCCGTCGGGTGGATGCTGACCTTCTTCGTCTCCCCCGCCGACTGGAACGCGGACTCAGAAGCTGGTTTCTTCGAGCGCATTAGGTCAGCAGGGTCGACTGTTTTCTTGTACTCGTCGAGCTCGAGCACCGCCATCTGCTGGTCAGCGATTCTTGATCCCTCCTGCAGACACTCCTCGGCTCGCTGGCCGTTGCCTGTGATGGTGATAACGCCTTTTGGGCCGGGCATCTTCAGCTTCAAGTACACATAACATGGACGTGCCATGAAACTCACGTACGCCGGGCGGCCCAAAATTGCGTGGTAAGCGCTCTGGAAATCTACCACCTCAAATGTGAGCTTCTCCTTGCGAAAGTTCTTGTCGGAGCCGAAGATGACGTCCAACGCGATTTGGCCGAGTGACTTGGCCTTTCGTCCAGGGACGACTCCGTGGAACTGCATACTGCTCTCGCTGAGTCTGGACATCGGAATGCCCATTCCCTTGAGAGTGTCAGCGTACATGATGTTCAGTCTGTTGGAAATATGCCCTAGAGGCAATAATAAAATGGTTATTATCATATTTCCTTGTTCATGATAATCGTCTATCGTTCATGCTATAATTGTATTAACAGGAAACAGTAATACATGTGTGAATGAATAGATCACAATGTGTCTCTAGCAAGCCTCTAGTTAGCTAGCTCGTTAGTCAATAGATGATCATGGTTTCCTGATCATGGACATTGGATGTCATTGATAACGGGATCACATCATTGGAAGAATGATGTGGTGGACAAGACCCAATCCTAAGCCTAGCACTAGATCGTATTGTTCGTATGCTAATGCTTTTCTAATGTCAAGTATCTTTTCCTTCGACCGTGAGATTGTGCAACTCCCGGATACCGTAGGAGTGCTTTGGGTGTATCAAACATCACAACGTAACTGGGTGACTATAAAGGTGCACTACAGGTACCTCCGAAAGTGTCTGTTGGGTTGGCACGAATCGAGATCGGGATTTGTCACTCCGTGTGACGGAGAGGTATCTCTGGGCCCACTCGGTAGAACATCATCATGAGCTCAATGTGACTAAGGAGTTAGTCACACGATGACGTGCTACGGAACGAGTAAAGAGACTTACCGGTAACGAGATTGAACAAGGTATAGGTATACCGACGATCGAATCTCGGGCAAGTTCTATACCGACAGACAAAGGGAATCGTATACGGGATTGATTGAATCCTTGACATCGTGGTTCATCCGATGAGATCATCGTGGAGCTAGTGGGAGCCACCATGGGTATCCAGACCCCGCTGATGGTTATTGGCCAGAGAGGTGTCTCGGTCATGTCTGCCTGTCTCCCGAACCCGTAGGGTCTACACACTTAAGGTTCGATGACGCTAGGGTTATAGGGAATTGTTATACGAGATTACCGAAAGTTGTTCGGAGTCCCGGATGAGATTCCGGACGTCACGAGGAGCTCCGGAATGGTCCGGAGGTAAAGATTGATATATAGGACGGATGGTTTCGGACACCGGAAGTGTTTCGGGCATCACCGATAACGTACCGGGACCACCGGGACCACCGAAGGTGGTCCCGGGGGACCACCGATGGGGGGCTGCGACCCCAAGAGGTGAGATGGGCTAAGTGGGGGTGGGAACCAGCCCCTAGTTGGGCTGGTGCGCCTCCCCAATCAGCCCATGGCGCAGGGGAAAGAAAAAGAGGGGGGGACCCTAACTTAGGTGGGCCTTAGGCCCACCAGAGGGGTGCGCCACCCCCTCCTCCCCATCTGGCCGCCACACCCCCCATCTGGGAGGGCTGCCGCACCCCCTAGGGTGGGAACCCTAGGGGTGGCACCCCCTCTCCCCTTCCCCTATATATAGTGGGCACTTTTGGCCTTTGGAGGACACAGTTTTCCCTCTCCCTCGGCGCAGCCCTGCACTTCTTCCTCCTCCTCTCTGCCGGCGCTTGGCGAAGCCCTGCCGGGAGACCTCGTCTCTCCACCAATACCACGCCGTCGTGTTGCTGGTCTTCTTCCCCAATCTCTCCCTCCTCCTTGCTGGATCAAGGTGCGGGAGACGTCACCGGGCTGCACGTGTGTTGAACGCGGAGGTGCCGTTGTTCGGCACTAGATCGGAATCGCTGCGAGTACGACTCCATCAACCACGTTCTAGCAACGCTTCCGCTTAGCGATCTTCAAAGGTACGAAGATGCTCTTACCCCTCTCTCGTTGCTGGTCTCTCCATAGGAAGATCTGAACATGCGTAGGAAATTTTTTGAATTTATGCTACGTTACCCTAACAGTGGCATCCGAGCCAGGTTTTCTATGCGTAGATTCTATGCACGAGTAGAACGCAAAAATTGTGGGCGATGGTTTGTCAATTTGCTTGCCGTTACTAGTCTTATTCTTTTCCGGCGGTATTGTGGGATGAAGCGGCCCGGACCGACCTTACACGTACGCTTACGTGAGACTGGTTCCACCGACAGACATGCACATCGTGCATAAAGGTGGCTAGCGGGTGTCTGTCTCTCCTACTCTAGTCGGATTGGATTTGATGAAAAGGGTCCTTATGAAGGGTAAATAGCTTTGGCATATCATCGTTGTGGCTGTCACGTAGGTAAGAAGGCGTTCTTGCTAGAAACCCAAATCAGCCACGTAAAACTTGCAACAACAATTAGAGGACGTCTAACTTGTTTTTGCAGGGTTTGACATGTGATGTGATATGGCCAAAGTTGTGATGTTGCATGTATGATGTATGAGATGATCATGTAATTGTAATAGGTTTCACGACTTGCATGTCGATGAGTATGACAACTGGCAGGAGCCATAGGAGTTGTCTTAATTTAATGTATGAGATGCAACGCCATGTGCTTGCTACTTTTACTTCATTGCTATCGGTTAGCCATAGTAGTAGTGATAGTAGTAGTGGGCGTGACGACTTCACGGAGACACGATGATGGAGATCATGATGATGGAGATCATGGTGTCACGCCGGTGACGATGATGACCATGCGATGCCTGAAGATGGAGATCGAATGAGCAAAGATGATAATGGCCATATCATGTCACTATATGATTGCATTGTGATGTTTATCATGTTTTACATCTTATTGCTTAAAACGACGGTAGCATAATAAGATGATCCCTCCAAAAATTTCGAGAACGTATTCCCCTAAGTGTGCACCGTTGCGAAGGTTCGTTGTCTCGAAGCACCACGTGATGATCGGGTGTGAAAGATTCTAACGTTCGCATACGACGGGTGTAAGCCAGATTTACACACGCAAAACACTTAGGTTGACTCGACGAGCTTAGCATGTACAGACATGACCTCGAATACAAGAGACCGAAAGGTCGAACATGAGTCGTATGGTTGAATACGATCAGCATGAAGTTGCTCACCATGGTGACTAGTCCGTCTCACGTGATGATCGGACACGGGTTAGTCAACATGGATCATGTAACACTTAGATGACTAAAGGGATGTCAATTTAAGTGGGAGTTCATACTTAATTTGATTAAATGAACTTAATTGTCATGAACTTAGTCTAAAAGTTGTCTTTATAAATATTGTAGATGTCCAACGTCAACCTCAACTTCAACGCATTCCTAGAGAAAAACAAGCTGAAAGATGATGGTAGCAACTATGCGGACTAGGTTCGCAACCTGAAGCTCATCCTTGAAGCAGCTAAAAAAGCTTATGTCCTTAATGCGCCGCTAGGTGACCCTCCCGCTCCCGCAGCAGCCCAGGACGTTCTAAACGTCTGGCAAGCGCGGAGTGATGACTACTCTCTCGTCAGGTGTGGCATGTTATACAGTTTAGAAACGGGGCTCCAAAGAGTTTTGAGCAACACGGGGCATATGAGATGTTCCAAGAGCTGAAGCTAGTTTTTCAAGCTCATGCCCGTGTCGAAATATATGAAGTCTCCGACAAGTTCTTCAGCTGTAAGATGGAGGAGAACAGTTCTGTCAGTGAGCACATACTCAAAATGTCTGGGTTACACGGTCGTCTGACTTCACTAGGAGTCGAACTTCCGGATGATGCTATCATTGACAGAATCCTCCAGTCTCTCCCACCAAGCTACAAAGGCTTTGTGCTTAACTACAACATGCAAGGGATGGAGAAAACCATTCCCGAGTTGTACTCGATGCTCAAGTCTGCAGAAGTAGAAATCAAGGAGCATCAAGTGTTGATAGTCAACAAGACCACTAGTTTCAAGAAAGGCAGGGGTAAGAAGAACTTCAAGAAAGACGGCAAAGCTGTTGCCGCGCCCGGTAAGCCAGATGCCGGGAAGAAGAAAAAGAACGGACCCAAGCCTGAGACTGAGTGCTTCTACTGCAAGGGAAAAGGTCACTGGAAGCGGAACTGCCCCAAATACTTAGCGGACAAGAAGGCCGGCAACGTTAAAGGTATATATGATATACATGTTATTGATGTGTACCTTACCAGCGCTCGTAGTAGCTCCTGGGTATTTGATACCGGTGCTGTTGCTCACATTTGCAACTCAAAGCAGGAACTGCGGAATAAGCGGAGACTGGCCAAGGACGAGGTGACGATGCGCGTCGGGAAAGGTTCAAAGGTCGATGTGATCGCCGTCGGCACGCTACCTCTACATCTACCGTCGGGATTAGTTTTGAACCTCAATAATTGTTATTTAGTACCAGCTTTAAGCATGAACATTGTATCAGGGTCTTGCTTAATGCGAGACGGCTACTCATTTAAGTCAGAGAATAATGGTTGTTCTATTTATATGAGTGATATGTTTTATGGTCATGCTCCGCTGGTGAATGGTTTATTCTTGATGAATCTCGATCGTGATGTTACACATATTCATAGTGTGAGTACCAAAAGATGCAAAGTTGATAATGATAGTCCCACATACTTGTGGCACTGCCGCCTTGGTCATATCGGCGTTAAGCGCATGAAGAAGCTCCATACTGATGGACTGCTAGAGTCTCTTGACTTTGAATCATTTGACACATGCGAACCGTGCCTCATGGGCAAGATGACTAAGACTCCATTCTCAGGAATAATGGAGAGAGCCACCGACTTATTGGAAATAATACATACTGATGTGTGTGGTCCAATGAACGTTGAAGCTCGCGATGGTTATCGTTATGTTCTCACTCTCACTGATGATTTGAGTAGGTATGGGTATATCTACTTGATGAAGCACAAATCTGAGACGTTTGAAAAGTTCAAAGAATTTCAGAGTGAGGTTGAGAATCAACGTGACAGAAAAATTAAATGTCTACGATCTGATCGTGGAGGAGAATATTTGAGTCACGAGTTTGGCACACACCTAAGGAAGTATGGAATCGTTTCACAACTAACACCGCCTGGCACACCGCAGCGCAACGGAGTGTCTGAACGTCGTAATCGCATTTTATTAGATATGGTACGATCTATGATGTCTCTCACCGACTTACCGCTATCATTTTGGGGATACGCATTAGAAACTGCAGCATTCACTTTAAATAGGGCACCGTCTAAATCCGTTGAGACGACACCGTATGAACTATGGTTTGGCAAGAAACCTAAGTTGTCGTTTCTTAAAGTTTGGGGCTGCGATGCTTATGTGAAGAAACTTCAACCAGAAAAGCTCGAACCCAAAGCGGAGAAATGCGTATTCATAGGATACCCTAAGGAAACTATTGGGTATACCTTCTATCTTAGATCCGAAGGTAAAACCTTTGTTGACAAGAACGGATCCTTTCTAGAGAAAGAGTTTCTCTCGAAAGAAGTAAGTGGGAGGAAGGTAGAACTTGATGAGGTAATTACACCCCCTCTTGAACAGGAAAGTAGCGCAGCGCAAGAAGTTGTTCCTGTGGTGCCTACACCGACTGAAGAGGAAGTTAATGATGATGATCATGAAGCTTCGGATCAAGTTACTACTGAACCACGAAGGTCCACAAGGGTACGCTCCGCACCAGAGTGGTACGGCAACCCAGTGATGGAAATCATGTTGTTAGACAACGGTGAACCTTCGAACTATGAAGAAGCGATGGCGGGCCCGGATTCCAACAAATGGCTTGAGGCCATGAAATCCGAGATAGGATCCATGTATGAGAACAAAGTATGGACTTTGGTGGACTTGCCTGATAACCGGCGAGCCATAGAAAATAAATGGATCTTCAAGAAGAAGACTGATGCAAACGGTAATATAACCGTTTACAAAGCTCGACTTGTCGCAAAGGGTTTTCGACAAATTCAAGGAGTTGACTATGAAGAGACTTTCTCTCCCGTAGCGAAGCTGAAATCAGTCCGAATCATGTTAGCAATTGCCGCCTTTTATGATTATGAAATTTGGCAAATGGACGTCAAAACAGCGTTCCTTAACGGGAATCTTAAGGAAGAGTTGTATATGATGCAACCAGAAGGTTTTGTCGATCCTAAAGGTGCTAACAAAGTATGCAAGCTCCAGCGCTCCATCTATGGGCTGGTGCAAGCATCTCGGAGTTGGAACATTCGCTTTAATGAGGTGATTAAGGCGTTTGGGTTCATACAGGTTTACGGAGAAGCCTGTCTGTACAAGAAAGTGAGTGGGAGCTCTGTAGCTTTCCTCGTACTATATGTGGATGACATATTGTTGATGGGGAATGATATAGAGATGTTGGAGAGCATAAAGGCCTATTTGAACAAGAGTTTTTCAATGAAGGACCTTGGAGAAGCTGCATACATATTAGGCATCAAGATCTATAGAGATAGATCGAGACGCCTCATAGGTCTTTCGCAAAGTACATACCTTGACAAGATACTGAAGAAGTTCAATATGGAAAACTCAAAGAAAGGGTTCTTGCCAGTTTTGCAAGGTATGAGATTGAGTAAGACTCAGTCGCCGACCACGGCAGCAGATAGAGAGAAGATGAGTTATGTCCCCTACGCTTCAGCCGTGGGCTCTCTAATGTATGCCATGCTGTGTACCAGACCTAATATAAACCTTGCGATAAGCTTGGTAGGGAGGTACCAAAGTAATCCCGGTGCGGATCACTGGACAGCGGTCAAGAATATCCTTAAGTACCTGAAAAGGACTAAGGAAATTTTTCTCGTTTATGGAGGTGACGAAGAGCTCGTCGTAAAGGGTTACGTCGACGCTAGCTTTGACACAGATCCGGATGACTCTAAGTCACAAACCCGATACGTATATGTGTTGAATGGTGGGGCAGTGAGCTGGTGCAGCAGCAAGCAAGAAGTCGTGGCAGCATCTACATGTGAAGCGGAGTACATAGCTGCTTCAGAAGCGGCTCATGAAGGAATTTGGATGAAGGAGCTCATCACCGACCTTGGAGTGGTTCCAAGCGCGTCGGGTCCTATGACACTCTTCTGTGACAACACTGGAGCCATTGCCATAGCCAAGGAGCCCAGGTTTCACCGGAAGACGAAGCACATCAAGCGCCGCTACAACTCCATCCAGGACCATGTCCAAACTGGAGTGATAGATATTTGTAAAGTACACACGGATCTGAATATTGCAGACCCGTTGACTAAACCTCTTCCACGAGCAAAACATGATCAACACCATAATGCTATGGGTGTTCGATACATCACAATGTAACTAGATTATTGACTCTAGTGCAAGTGGGAGACTGTTGGAAATATGCCCTAGAGGCAATAATAAAATGGTTATTATCATATTTCCTTGTTCATGATAATCGTCTATCGTTCATGCTATAATTGTATTAACAGGAAACAGTAATACATGTGTGAATGAATAGATCACAATGTGTCTCTAGCAAGCCTCTAGTTAGCTAGCTCGTTAGTCAATAGATGATCATGGTTTCCTGATCATGGACATTGGATGTCATTGATAACGGGATCACATCATTGGGAGAATGATGTGGTGGACAAGACCCAATCCTAAGCCTAGCACTAGATCGTATTGTTCGTATGCTAATGCTTTTCTAATGTCAAGTATCTTTTCCTTCGACCGTGAGATTGTGCAACTCCCGGATACCGTAGGAGTGCTTTGGGTGTATCAAACGTCACAACGTAACTGGGTGACTATAAAGGTGCACTACAGGTACCTCCGAAAGTGTTTGTTGGGTTGGCACGAATCGAGATCGGGATTTGTCACTCCGTGTGACGGAGAGGTATCTCTGGGCCCACTCGGTAGAACATCATCATGAGCTCAATGTGACTAAGGAGTTAGTCACACGATGACGTGCTACGGAACGAGTAAAGAGACTTACCGGTAACGAGATTGAACAAGGTATAGGTATACCGACGATCGAATCTCGGGCAAGTTCTATACCGACAGACAAAGGGAATCGTATACGGGATTGATTGAATCCTTGACATCGTGGTTCATCCGATGAGATCATCGTGGAGCTAGTGGGAGCCACCATGGGTATCCAGACCCCGCTGATGGTTATTGGCCAGAGAGGTGTCTCGGTCATGTCTGCCTGTCTCCCGAACCCGTAGGGTCTACACACTTAAGGTTCGATGACGCTAGGGTTATAGGGAATTGTTATACGAGATTACCGAAAGTTGTTCGGAGTCCCGGATGAGATCCCGGACGTCACGAGGAGCTCCGGAATGGTCCGGAGGTAAAGATTGATATATAGGACGGATGGTTTCGGACACCGGAAGTGTTTCGGGCATCACCGATAACGTACCGGGACCACCGGGACCACCGGAGGTGGTCCCGGGGGACCACCGAAGGGGGGCTGCGACCCCAGGAGGTGAGATGGGCTAAGTGGGGGTGGGAACCAGCCCCTAGTTGGGCTGGTGCGCCTCCCCAATCAGCCCATGGCGCAGGGGAAAGAAAAAGAGGGGGGGGACCCTAACTTAGGTGGGCCTTAGGCCCACCAGAGGGGTGCGCCACCCCCTCCTCCCCATCTGGCCGCCACACCCCCCATCTGGGAGGGCTGCCGCACCCCCTAGGGTGGGAACCCTAGGGGTGGCACCCCCTCTCCCCTTCCCCTATATATAGTGGGCACTTTTGGCCTTTGGAGGACACAGTTTTCCCTCTCCCTCGGCGCAGCCCTGCACTTCTTCCTCCTCCTCTCTGCCGGCGCTTGGCGAAGCCCTGCCGGGAGACCTCGTCTCTCCACCAACACCACGCCGTCGTGTTGCTGGTCTTCTTCCCCAACCTCTCCCTCCTCCTTGCTGGATCAAGGTGCGGGAGACGTCACCGGGCTGCACGAGTGTTGAACGCGGAGGTGCCGTTGTTCGGCACTAAATCGGAATCGCTGCGATTACGACTCCATCAACCGCGTTCTAGCAACGCTTCCGCTTAGCGATCTTCAAAGGTACGAAGATGCTCTTACCCCTCTCTCGTTGCTGGTCTCTCCATAGGAAGATCTGAACATGCGTAGGAAATTTTTTGAATTTATGCTACGTTACCCTACACAGTCCGCTACCGCCGTCCATGAGGACTTTGCGCAGTCGGACTCCTTCCACCACCGGGTCGACGACCAGAGCCTGTCTTCCTGGGGTGGGACATGCGTTGGATGATCCGACTGATCAAAGGTGATCGCATTCTGAGACCATTTAAGGAACTTGGGAGCAGTCGGAACGGCCATGTTGACCTCTCTGTTCACCAACTTCAGTCGACTCTTGCTTTCGACGTCAGCAAAAATCATGAGGGTTGCATGGACTCGGGGGAACGGATCCTCCTTGTCCTCCTCGTCTTGTTCGGGATTCTGCTCACTCGGTTGCCCTTCGTTGAATCCCTGGATCAGGAGACGACACTGTCGAGTGGTATGCTTCGCGTATATGGGGTTGCCTTCTTCGTCCAACTTCGTGTGAACCGGACAAGGCTGGTCCAGATGGGATTGTTGAACGGCTTCTTCTTGGGGGCAGACTGCACTTTCCCTTTGCCCTTGAACTTGGCGCTGGTCACAGCTGCAGCTTCTGCCTGCGGTGTGGGCGGAACTTTCTATTTTTGCTTCCGAGTGTTACCTCCGTCGGCATCGCCGACTGTCTTGTGTTTGCCACTCCGGATGCGGTCCTCTTCCTCGCCATTTGCATAGCGAGCCGCTATCTCCATCATCTTGCTCATGGAGATGTCGCTTGTCCGGCCAAACTTTAGGTACAGCTCCCTGTACCGTACGCCTGCCTTGAACGCGCAGACCACTTGATGCTCGGTGACGTTCTCCACCGTGTGGTAGAGAGTTGCCCATCGCTGGATGAAGTCGCGCAAGGGCTCATTCGGTTTCTGGACGCAGTGCTGAAGCTCCACAAGGCCTGCAGGGCGTTTGCACGTCCCTTCGAAGGTCCTGATGATCACTCGGGCCAGATCTGCCCAACTGTAAATGCTGGAGGGAGCCAACTGGTTCAACCAGGCTCGCGCCGAGCCGTCGAGCATCAGAGGGAGGTGCTTCATAGCGACATGGTCGTCCCCTCCTCCGATCTGGACTGCCACTCGGTAGTCGTCTAGCCATGTTTCAGGCTTGGATTCTCCCGTAAATTTACCAATTCCCGCTGCCAATCGGAAGTTGGGCGGGATGTCAGCCGAGCGGATGGCTCGACTAAAACACTCGGGGCCGGACACGATGGTCCTGCTGCCACTTGGACGATCCAGATCGTGACCATCGCGGTGGGCTCGACCCCTGTCGACTCTTGGCTGGGCGATTCGCCCTCTTGCGTCGGGTCTTGGGTCCTAAGTGTCGCCGACTGAACGCCGATCATCATGATGTCGGGACCCATAGGGCCCACCCCGCGGAGGGGTGCGCGAGCGGCAGCGATCTTCGGGGATCATGGAACGGCTGCCTCCCCTGTGGTGCTAATGGGAACCAGGGCTGTGAACCGACCGATGCGTGTTTGCATGGACGAAACTATTGTATATCCGATTGTGCGACTGGGAGACTGCCGAATTCTTCTGCTGCGCCGTGTGCAACAGAGCACGGATCTGCTCGATTCCCCTCCCCGCCTCTAAATCAGTCGGCTGGAGGGAATCGGCGATCTTGGCAGCTGCAACCAAGTTGAGGAGAGGCGTGCGGAACAACTCCACGTTGCTCCGCCGGGTGTGCCGACTGGCAGAACGACGAGGCGGACGGCGTGCACCGGATGCTTCACTGATTTCGCGCTCGCTCCGGCCGGCCTGACGGGGATCTTCATGGGTGTTGGCCATGTGTACTTCTGCTGCAGGCCCGCGACCCGTGTACTCGGAAGGAGGCTCAGTCGGAACCGAGCCCGAGCACTGGGAACGCGGGGCAACCACAACAGACTCCAGAATTGCCACCTGAGAGGACGTGATCTGACGCGCTCGAGCATGCTGCACCCAACGTTGGAGACGCGGACTGCGGGATCGCTTGTTGTGACGCATGGCGGAGGTGCAAGCTGACAATGGAGCCGATTGTTGGAGAAGAAGAACGTCGCGAGCGCCGGCACGGAAGTGCGTGGCCCCGCGACGGGGAAGCGCCCCGACATCGAGAGGCGCCTCCCGAAGCCACACCGAATCATCGACGGTGAAGGAGAGAGCGCCGAAGAGGATCTGGTGACCCATGCTCGAATCTCCACCAGACGACATGACGAAAGGAAGTAGTCTCAAACTCGCCGGAAGTCGCTTAGACGCCTGCCCCACGGTGGGCGCCAACTGTCGTGGGTATAAGCCTGACAGTAGATGTGTAGGGTACGAATGAGATGGGCACAGTCCTAGCTACAGCGAGGTTGTATGGGTTCAGGCCCCTCTACGGTGGAGGTAACAACCCTACGTCTGAGTGCTCTCGGAGCTTGTTACCGAGTGTAATATGGAGTACAATGATTTGCTAACCCCTTTACCAGTGGGGGAGGGCGGCTTATATAGAGTGCGCTGCCCTCCACAACGGTTTTGATCCAGGGGTGGAGTAGTGGCGATTGAATGCGTACGTTACAGGTAACGTATGCTCTAAATGCTAATAAATGCACCCGGAAACGTACGGCAGTTTCCCCTCCAGAGAGGTTACGACGTACCGAGTGTATCGAGTCGGTTGGCCTGGTGCCCTCCGAATGCTAGTCTCCGACTAGATGATTCTGGGCCTGTTACCGACTGGATGATGGGGGCTCCTTAATTCAGTCGGGGCAGACTTAAGGTCCTGTCCTTTGTGTGGGGTAGTCCTTGGGTAGGACATGTACGGCAGGCCTATGACCCTACTCTAGGACTATGACCCCATCAAATGGCGCATCCGATTAGTGATCCGACAAGCATCCCTCCTTGCTCGGACATTGATTTTATTTTGATATGTTCAGTTTGTTGAACTATGTTTTAATTTGTTTTGTTTCGAACCGTAGAATTTGAACATTTTGTATCGAATGATTGACAGGCATGAATTGCATGAATTTAAAAGTTTTATTTGAGATATGTGGATGTACATACGAGACCTCGGACGTTGTCCGTGAACGTTGTGCGTGGACGTGTCCGGACAGGCCCAGAGACGCATAAGGGGTCGGATTTACCAACTGGCGGAATCTCTTCCAGCCTGCGTCGGTGCTACGTGCTGGAATGTACCCCCACATGCAACGGTCTAGTGGCACAGGGATCCAGATGCTCACGTTTCAAGGTTACCGGCGCATACTATGCTGTGGAGGGAGCGAGTCCAAACAATGCCGGTGCAGGTCCAGGTCTCCGCTAGTTTTGTCTTGAATAACGAGCTAGATCGCGACTCATGAAAACTGATATTTATCTAGACTCGCTGCAAAAAATTAACTCCGTACTACTACATGGCTACATGCATGTTCGTCTAATTAAGTCAAACAGAATTGTTTTGTTTCTTCTAAGCGGAGATGTTGTTTGGTGCCATACAAACCCATTAGTGGAATATGGAGAGGAAGGCGCAGTGCAGTTGAGATAGAGAGGGGGGATAACAAAGATCCCGTCCCCTTCCGGTTTTTTATGTTAGAGCATCGTCAGCTCTCACTTCGGCTGAAGCGGGTTCCACTCCGATGAGCGGTGGGAAGCAAGCCGTCCTTTTCGTTAAAGCATATATATAACTTCGATGCTCCTGGCAGTCCGGTGAGCGGGCTGTCGGACATGAGAAAGACAAGCCGCGTCCGACGTAGTGTATCTTTGTCATGGAAGTGAAGCTCCACCCGATCGTACATACAAATAATTTTAACATTTTAGTTGGAAATATGTCCTAAATGTAATCGTTCTCGTCCGGTTTTTTGTAAAATCCTTCATGTTTATACGAAATTCGATCGTATTTGCACGAATTTCATGCTATTTGTTAGAAAGAAGTTCAAAATGTATGTGGTCAGCATTATTTGTCGACCTTCCGCATCCACGATCCGCGGATTGCTCTCCCTATCGGGAAGACTTTTGTAGGTTGCCGTTAATTAGGCCCCATGTACCAGGCCTTCCACGTACGCAATGGATAGCAAATGGATGTGGATAGTTTGATATTGTCACTCTGTGCGTATATATACGTGTAGCTGCACTTCATCCCGGCAATTCAATAATTATGGCGATGATATCTCCCCCGCAAATCAAATTAAAAAATGGCGATGATATCTCGTGTTAGAAGTTACGAATCATCAAACGCTGACTTCTCTCGACGAGGCTTCTAGTGGCACAGCTCTAAGCAGCGACTGAACACAAGCAAACAACAACACGGCTACATGTGACATATTATATTCCACATGGTAGGTATAAGAAAGGGAAGTACTCGGCGCCGACACGTCGGTCACGGCTCAGTCGTTAGATCAGGGGTCCCTTGACGATCAGATCCGGGTTTGAAGCTTTTTTAGAAAGCCATGGAAGCAATTTTAGATGACGTGTTCAACACTTGTATACGCGTGGGCCAACCATGGCGGCAGGTGACGAGGACGAGATCGGATGCTGGATCTGGCGATGCGGACGGCCGGCTGAGGCGGAAACTGGCGATGCGAGCGGCCGATGGGGCAGGGACCGGCGATGTCGACGACAGCAACCCAGGGACGCGTAGATAATGGCCCCCCTTGGTCATGCGCTCCACCAAGCGCGAGCCGTCCAGGATGAGAGAAGATCGTAGGATGAGAAGAGATCATTCGGACCGCGTGCGTCGGCGCGTTAACGGAAAACGTTTTCTATAAGAAAGAAATATATGCCAAACTGTAAGCACATCTGTTTTCTTAAGCCCCACGTACTAGTCCTTTCACGGACGCAATGAATAGAGACTGGATTGAGAAGTTAGCAGGTGAAACAGCCGTTTTGGGCACTTCCTTTGGGAAAAAGGTTATGCGATGGTACACGTGATCTAGCAGCTGTAAGCAGCGGACTGAACATAAGCAAACAACAACACGGCTGCATGTGACATATTATATTCCACATGGTAGGTATAAGAAAGGGAAGTACTTGACGCAGACGCATCGGTCGAAGCCCAGTTGTCAGATCGGGGTCCTTGACTGTCAGATCTCGTATCTCGTTCACAAACGCGAACGCTTCGTCGGCCATCTTCGTCCAACGCGCAGCGGTGCTACCCACCCCTCCCCTCTCACCCCTTCCTCCGGTGGTGGAGGGGTCCTTCTCCCGTCGCCCCCTCTCGCTGGACGTCCTCGTCGTCGATCGCCGTCCTTGCAGAGCCAACAAACGCGAGCACCTTGTCGATCATCCTCGTCCATGGTTGTAGCATTTTTCATCGACAGTTGTAACATTTTATGTCAACGATTATAGCACTCTGCGATGCAATGACCGCTTGCGGCTTTTGATACGTCTGATAGCACCTTTTTTCATCAACGGTTGTAGCATTTATTGTTAACGGTTATAGCATTCCGTCATGACGATGACCGCTTGCACCTTTTATATATGTCTGGTTGTAACTTTTTTCATCAATAGTTGTAGCACTCCGCTTTGGCGATGACTGCTTGCAGCTTTTTATATATCTGGTTGCAGCTTTTTATCTGGGTTTGAAGCTTTTTCAGAAAGCCGTGGAAGCAATTTTGGATGACGTGTGCAACACTTGTATATGCGCAGCCCGGCCATGGCGGCAAGTGACGAGGACAAGGTCCGAGGCTGGATCAGACGATGTGGACGGCCGACAGGGGCAGGAACTGGCTATGCGGGCGGCCGATGGGGACAGGGACCGGCGATGTCGACGGCAACAACGCAGAGGCACGCAGATGATGGGCCACCTTCGTCATGCGCTCCACCATGCGCGAGCCACCCAGGATGCGAGAAGATTGTAGGATGAGAAGAGATCGCTGGGACCGCTTGCGTCCGGCCGAACGTTCGGCCGGCACGCTGACCGAAAACGTTTTTCTATAAAAAAAGAAACATATGCCAAACTGTAAGCACATCTGTTTTCTTAGGCCCCGCGTACTAGGCCTTTTACGGACGCAATGCATAGACACTGGATTGAGAAGTTAGCAGGTGAAACAGCCGTATTGGGCAGTTTCTTCGGAAAAAGGTTATGCGATGGTACACGTGATCTAGTGGAACGAATTTTTTTGTAAAGTACGTCATCCATAAAATTTGACCTTTTCTAACTTACTATTTTACCTTTGATGTAAAATTCAGGTACAGTTAATGCATAGACAGGACTTTAAGCCAAGGGCATAGACATAAGATGTAGGCCAAACGTCTCAATTGTTCATAACAAAAATTGACCACATAAACATATTGAAGAATGCAAAGTAATTGAGTTAACAAAAGGATGTCTCTCTGTTTTGCCAAAAAAAAAGACGCCCTCTAAGTTGGAATATTTTGCAAACAAAAATTACTCAATAACTAAAATGGAAAATTCTATTTAGAAGCGTCGTACCGTGGACATCTGGTGCGACCACTTGTGTGTTTTATGTCATCAGATTCGTTCTAAATGATCGAAATTCGAAAACTTTTATCTCTTAAAACGTTATTCCGATCGATGATCCGTTTTCATCGTTGACTTTGTTTCGACGAAATCTTTAAAACTAGATCCCATGTCGACATGTTTCGACAACTTTTTTTTGCTCATAATTACCACATTTGTTGCACTTACTTGTCATATTAGTAAGTACTTACTTGTCTGATAAAAAATAACTTAATCGCTAAATTTTTGAAAATTACGTATAAATATGACATCTTCATATAATCAAAATGGCAAGCACAAACAACTTTTTAGGCGATTGCACGCAAAAAATGACAACTCAACTTATTTAAAACTGGTGACCACAAAAAAAACTTGTTTGATCATCGTTTGTAAATATGACAACTCGGCATAGTTAAACTAGCATCTTGACAACTAAGTTTTTTGTAAAATTGGCAAGTATGCAATTTTAAACTACTACTAGTAGTACTATTACTAACTAGATGCATTTAGCTAGTGAATAAGGTCTGCCAATACATGTTTTGTGTGAGACATTTTTTCTACCGATTTTCTGTGTGACGCTTTGCATGCAATTCATATTTTTGCGATGACATCTGCATATCCTTGTAGCCCACGTTGTTGTGTGCTGCAATATGAATACATGCGACACATGATTCACATCAAAAAAATGGCAATTAAGTTTTTTTTGGACAAGTAAGTGGCTAATAATACGACAAGTAAGTCTAAAAATATGGCAATTATGGACGGAGAAAGAAAGTTCTCGAAACATGTCGACATGGGGTCTAGTTTTCAAGAACTCGTCGCGACAAAGCCAACAACGAAACGGGTTGTCAATTAAATTAACGGTTTTAGAGATAAAACTTTTTAAATTTCAAGTCAACTGAGAGAATCTTGATGATATCATTGCATGCATGCATGATAGGAAGATAGAATTATTAGCTGCCGCATGGAAAGACTTGCATGCAGCGCCGCTTTATAGTTAAGTCCAACTAAAATAAAGGCAGCATCTTCTTCATGACATGTACCAAAGGAGGAAACTAAAACAGCCCAGTCCAATAGTTCTGGTTTCCAAAAATGGTTCACCGAAGAGCAGAGAGGATACGGAGCTTTTACTGCAATGAGGTGAAGTGGATTAGCATAGGTTAGAGTAGACACAAAACATATATTGAACTCTTCTTACTATTCTAACTAGTCAACCTTCCCGTGCATTTGCATTGGCTAGTTGTTGTAGAATTAGTAAGATACTATTCTTGATTTTATATTATATCTTGTATCAGTCAAATTGATGGGTGATCCCTTTCGTTTTATCATAATTAAATGGAAACAAATAATAGAAGTTTACATTTGTTTCTGCTATGTATCTATCAATTTCTTGACGCATGTATTGGATTCAATATGACTATTAATATCGATTATTGTGATCTATTTCTAGTATTTTTTTCCCTTTCCTTGAAATTATATTAATTTAGGAGTTGTACCACACTTTTTTTATAAAAATTATACATGTTGGACCAGTTACTAGAGCACGTGCACGCCAATTGAATTACTAGGTACTTTCGTTTCTTTAAAATCATTCTAATATTTATGAACATATGGTGATGCCTAAGTTAGATATTTTTGTTTTACTTATGAATGAAGGACCTAGCATGGACAAGAAGGATGGTCATTGGAGCGGAAACAAGCATGGAGGGGAAGGTGTGCGCGTAGGAAAGAACAATGGAGCTTTTCGTGGTTATTTTTGCACTCTGAAGCCATCATAATGAGAGCATGAAGACTTGAACGAAATATACAATATGACACTTCATAAATTTCATCCATAAGCCATTATAGGTGTTGCGTCATCTTATATTTGGGCCAAGCCCATGTAATTTCGAAATATCACTTTATAGGTTGTTTTTAGAGACCGTGCGTGTGAGGAAATGAAGTTAGGGTTGGTTTCGGACCCCTCATTCAAGTGGTCACGAAATTTCCCTCTATTCCCTCATATATACAACCCTTAATTAGGGCACTATTTAGACTTGAGTTTTTTTAGATTACAAGTTCGCCGTAGCTGCAACTTTGCGTTCTTCGTTTGTGTTCTACGATCGGACCAAGACGTTACAGAACCCCACTTTCATCAATAAAGCTTTTCTCTTATATTCGCAATACCCAAATTGCAATTTTTGTTTCTTGCTTGTTCTTCGTTTGCGAGTAGGAAACAGACCTCGTGTTTAGGTTGATCGTGCTCCGGCGTGGTCAATAACCTCTCAGAGTTGGTTTAACGATTGCTAAGATGCGACGTCTTCGCACGTTCATAATCGGATCGTCAAAGTCTACTCCACCAAAAACGTTAGCCACCATCTCATCGAAAAACAGGGACAACTCCGCCTCTATCATCATGAGCAACCTCGACGCGATAACCTGCTTCGACGCACTGGGATCTTGCCCAAGGCCGTATGTACAGATTTGAGGCCCCCGGTGCGAAATGCACATTGGGTCTTAAAATTAACAAATTTCAGTAAGCTTAAGGAGGCTAGGTGATTTCTTTTATATAACTAGCTAGGGCTCTAGCTTATTAACATAGAAGGATATATATAAGCTCTGATAGGTAGATGAAAGTCCTCGGGTTGAGAGCAATTTGCGAGCGATGAGGATGTCGGCAATTCGGTGATCGGCACTTGCAGGATGATTATAATAACTTTGCGAAGTTGGTGTCTAATTTCCGCCACCGTTTTCCTTTTTCTTGTACGCAACTTATTGGCCAGTTGTGGAACCACTCCTTCCTTCTACCATCTATATATATAGTTGCCGGCTTGTAGTTGTAGATCATAGTTGCATCGATCAAATCATGGCAAGGACACGGAGGACGACAATGTTACACCTTGTCCTAACCCTCTACATCCTCTCGGTCTCGGGCCAAAACACGCTCTCTAATTTAGGTCATTCCGCTGCAATCCATGGATTCCTTGGCTGCCTCTCCGCGGACATCCCGTCTGGCCTCATCCAGACCCCGGCAACCCCGTCCTACTCCGCCCTCCTGCTGTCCACCGCCCGGAACCTCCGCTACATCCTGCCGGACACCTCGAAGCCCGTGGGGATCATCGCGGCCGCCGAGCACGCCCACGTGCAGACCACCGTGCGCTGCGGCCGCCGCCACGGCGTCCGCGTCCGCGTGCGCAGCGGCGGCCACGACTACGAGGGCCTCTCCTACGCCTCCGTCCACCTCCACAACGAGCCCTTCGCGGTGCTGGACCTCGCCGCTCTCCGGGCGATCCACGTCGACCCGGCGCGTGCTGAGGCGTGGGCCGAGTCCGGGGCCACCGTCGGCGAGCTCTACTACGCCGTCGGCGCCGCCAGCCGCTCGCTCGGGTTCCCGGCGGGCTCCTGCCCCACCATGGGCATCGGTGGCCACCTGAGCGGCGGCGGGTTCGGGTCGCTGGCACGCAAGTACGGCCTCTCCGCTGACAACGTCCTCGACGCCCTCGTCGTGGACGCGGACGGAAGGCTGATGAACAGGAGCAGCATGGGGGAGGAGCTCTTCTGGGCTATCTGTGGCGGAGGCGGCGAGAGCTTCGGCGTCGTGCTGTCGTGGAAGGTGCGGCTAGTCCCCGTGCCGGAGACCGTCACGGTGTTGAGCATCACCAGGTCAAGGAGCCAAGGTGCCGTCGAACTGATCACCAAATGGCAAGAGGTGGCGCCGGTTTTACCGCAAGAAGTGTACCTCCGCGTGCTGGTGCTGAACCAGCAGGCTAATTTCCAGGCCATGTTTCTTGGGCGGTGCGGCGGCCTCCATCGGCTCATGCAATATCGCTTCCCCGAGCTTGGAATGACGGAGCAAGACTGCGAGGAGGTGAGCTGGGTGCAGTCCACCGTCTTCTTCGGCTTCTCCACGACGTCCATGCCGCCGGAGCAGCTCCTCAACAGGAGCAGCAACCCGAGCTACTATCTCAAGGCCAAGTCGGACCACGTGCAAGACCCCATTGCAAGGGACGTGTGGGAGAGCATATGGGCAGGGTGGCTGGACAAGCCCGAGGCGGCGCTGCTCATGCTGGACCCTTACGGTGGGTTGATGAGCAGCATCTCGCCGTCGGAAACGCCGTTCCCGCACCGGCGGGGGAACCTTTACCAGATCCAGTACTACTCCTTCTGGTACGATAACGGGACGGCTGCAGCGGAGAAGAGAATGAGCTGGGTCAGGGGACTCTACAACGAGATGGAGCCTTACGTGTCCAGCAACCCAAGGGCTGTGTATGTCAACTACAGGGACCTTGACCTCGGGACGAATGAGTTGGACGGCAACGTCACCAGCTATCACAAGGCTACAGTATGGGGACACAAGTATTTCAAAGGTAATTTTAAGAGGTTAGCAGCTGTCAAGACCATGGTGGATCCCCATGATTTCTTCAGGAATGAGCAGAGCATCCCTCCTCTTCCCCGCTGCCAAAATGATACACTATAGTAGATGGAGATACCATCTGATCTCATTTCTGTGGAGTAGTGTGCGGTGCTCCTGATTGTCTCTACATGTTTCGACTCTTAATTCTTGGTGTTGTCACGTGTTTATAATCGTGTATTCGTGTGGGTGGAAAAAAAATTGTGTATCGTATCAAGCTTATGAAAATAAGTAATAAATAAAATGGAATGATATTGTTCCTTTGTTTAAACCTCTTTTTTTCAACAAAGTACAGACGCGGACGCTCATACATACACGCATACGCTCATTCCGATAAACACACACGTACACCTTACCTCTATCAGCACCTTAATATAACACACCGAATGCGAGCTCCACTTTGTGTTTTTCTGTGTCAAATAGTAAGTGTGCAGCAAAGAGAGCCTTGGCTCAGTGGTTGGGCATTGCGGTTGTGCAGCCTAACGACCCGAGTTTAATTCCTAGAATTGACAGATGATGCACGATGCACATGTGTTTTCCCCATTTATTAAAGATCAAGTTTGATGTGTGGTGGAACTACTCATCAAGAAATATCTTAATCCTCATTTAAAAAAATTCTGAAGACCATGTTTATCTTGGTATTCATAATAACATGGTTGTATGCATCCCTAGTTGATATAGAGACATAAGGGATGTGAGTACAAGTGTTGCGTAATAAGTACCTTCAATCTAAAACCCTGGCCGAGGTCAACGGTAGACACAATGATTCACCATTCTGGAAAGGGTTGATGAAAGTGAGAGATGCCTTTTTCCATAGAATTAAATTCATTATTGGAAATGGTGAGGGAACGAGATTCTGGGAGGATACGTGGTTGGGGGGGACGCCTTTAGCCATCCAATATCCAGCGCTGTATAATATTGTGCAACGTAAGAAAGCATACGGTGCCACAATTTTACAGTAAACCCTCTAAATATTTAATTTATACTACGCCTTGGGCGTCGCCAGCCGCTCGCTCGGGTTCCCGGCGGGCTCGTGCCCCACCATGGGCATCGGTGGCCACCTGAGCGGCGTCGGGTTCGGCTCGGGTGGAAACAGACGTCATCGAGGTAGGAAGAGACCAAAGAGGCTTCATTATAAGATATGATATCATTGTCAACACCTCGTCGATGTCGTGAGAAAACAAAACGTGACGAGAAAAAAAAGAGAAAAAGGATGGACGGGTCCCACTCCTCTTGCCTCGCGTACGTGACTCCTCAGGCAGCCGCCTCCTCCCCCATCTAGGGTTCCTCTGCCTCCCACGGCGCCGTCACCAGTCCGCCTTGCATCTGGTGGCCTTAGGGTCATGGAAGCGCGGCGGTTCTCGGTCTTTGTCGGTGGGAGGGCTTCGTTTTAGATGAGTCTTCGAGAATTGTTAGGGTTTGTGTCCAACTCGGGAAGGCAGGACGGTGGCGGCTCCGTGAAGATGTAATAACGTTCTCCCCGCCTAGCCCTCGTTTCAGTGGTGCGTTTAGCATCGTCGGTGGACATGTGGATGTGTGTCTCCAACAGATCTGTCCTTGGTGGATTTTCTCGTCATTCATTTACGTTTGTGTGTTTTCAGGTTGGATCCTTTCGATCTACACTACTCTTCATCGGCGGCGGTTGTTGTTCTAGTGCGCTGGTCCTTTGGAGCCTTAGCACGACGACTTGTCGATTGTCTACAACAATAAGTTTTGCCCGACTCTAGTAAGGAGGGGTGATGATGGGCGCGTGTTCAGCTCGCTTTAGTGTTTATTGTCGTCACTAAGTGACCTACGAATTTAGATCTATTTTTTATTATTTATGGTGTTTGTTGTAATCGAAGATGAATAGATTGGATGTTTAAAAAAAGGGGGAATAGGAGGGGGACCGATCGATGTGGCGGCGTGTGGAAGAAAACTTGGCGGCGGCCGCTAGGGTGACAGAGGTTGTGGCCTGCGGGTTGACGGGATCGTACGTTTGTCAAGTCCTTTCGATTGGCCTGTCGTGCAAAAAAAAGGAAAAGAAAATAAGTTTAATGTATTTTTTTTGGAAAAGAAAAAAAGTTTTATGTGTTGAAATTTAAAACACCAGGGCTCCGTACGGGACGCTACTCGTCTCACAAGCGGATCAAACCCGCTCACCAAGATCCTGGACTCAGCCAGGGGCATCCCCAAGTAAGCGATGGGGAAGAAAGCCAGCCTGCAGTTGAGGTTGTCCGCGATCCTGTGCTGCTCAGCCACGGAGTAGCCAAGGACTACCACCTTGCTCTTATCAAACTTAATCTTAAGTCCAGACATTTCCTCGAAGCAGAGCAAAAGGAACTTAAGGTTAACAATGTCCGAGTTGGAACCTGCAACCATGATCATGGTGTCGTCTGCATTCTGCAACCATGATCATGGTGTCGTCTGCATTTTGTCATGGGAGGGATGGATAATAGATGTCATGCAAGTTCTTTTCCCTAAGCATGTATGACCACACACGGAATGCATGCCTACATCACATTGACGAACGGGAGCTAGCCACATATCTCTCCGTGTTATAACTGTTGGATGATGAATGTCATCTAACAAATCACCGATCCATTGCCTACGAGTTTGTCCCACTGCCACTATTACTTTCTTTGCTCTGCTGCTGTTACTACTGTTGCTGCTACGGTTACTTGCTACCCTATTACTTGCTCTGCTGCTACTGTTGTTACTACTGTTGCTGCTGCTGTTACTTGCTGCTACTGTTACTTGCTACTGTTGCTACTTGCTACTGCTGTCACTACTGTTGTTCCTTGCCATTGTTGTTACTCGTTACACTGCTGCTACCTGCTACAATACTTTTCTGGCGCCATTGATACAACAACTAGGAATAGTCTGCCTTGTCATCAGATCATTTCTGGCACCGTTGCTATCATACTACCTTTGCTGTTTATATCCTGATTGCAGATACTAATCTTTCAGGTGTGGTTGAGCTGACGCCTCAACTGCTAATACTGGAGAATATCCTTTCATTCCCATCGTGTCGAACCAACAAATTTGGGTTGAATACTCTACCCTCGAAAACTGTCGCGATCCCACGCGCTCGTGGGTCATTGCAAGACAATTACTAATTGTTGAGCAACTAGGGAGCAGCTCTTTTCTGGCGTCGTTGCCATGGGGGCATCAAGTCAGGAATAGTTGCACGTCAACAACGCGCAGATCTTTTTTATTCTTTTGAAAGGAAAAAAGAATACCGGCGTGCGGAATCCTTCTTCAGCTAGGCCGTTGTTGATGCTCATGCGACAGGTGTGCCGCTCGATTAAACCCTAGCTCCACGGCGACGACGGCAGCGGAAATGATTGGGGATAGAGTCAGCACAAAGCTATGTATTGTGTCAAATGCCCTGTATTGGTACAATCAATAAGTTTTTTTTAGAGTAGTATATGCAGGACCAGGAGAGCGACCCTATTGTAGTACCTGATGGGCTATGAAATTATGGGCTTGGGCTAATAAAAAATACCTCATCCTTGTAGTCCTCTTTTACAATACAGTCCCTTCTATCCCGTCTATTTGTGATCCATTATTTCGTGCCACGCCACTCTGTCCAGCGGGGGCTAGGTGTCATAATCGTGCTCAAAATGGTCTAAACCACCTATTAGTGTTTTTTCCAAAAACAAATAGCCTGGGAATTAGTGTTTTTTGGTATAATTTCGTAAACTTATGGTTTCTGAAACCCTAGCCTTCAATGTCAATGTTTTCTGCAATTTACTTCATGAAATGTGCTCCATATTGCAGATGACGATCGATCATATATGACGACTTTGCTAGAGTTGCTCTGCCGAGCTAAATACATGGATGGTGTACACATAGATGCATGCATCCATGAAACTCGATGAAGCGGGGCTGAATATAATGCAATTGGTATCACCATGTGCCTCAAACACATTATATCTTTGTCAATCAATCCTACAAAAAAAACTGACAATTCTTACATTGTTGCATATCACAAATATTGTTTTAAAAAGAAGGCATATCACAAATATGAACTTACTCCTCGGGATATAAGCTATAACCTGATGCAAAATATATCTACGTATAGTAGGAACCAACATGTTGCACTAATTTCCATATAGCAGCGGCAATTCAATATTTTTTGTGACGTTCAATGTTTTTTGTGACGTTTCCCTTTGCCGCTCTTGCACTCTGGCTGCTGCTGCCCTCTGCCATGCTTCCTCTTCGGCGTTGGCGCCGCCGCTGCCATGTGCCGCTGCTCGCGTGACTTCTCGACCATCCTCTCCATTGCCGGAGTGGCGTAAGCCGCACCCCGGCCGCTGCGAGACTCAGCCCTAAAAGTATCCATCCCGGCGCGCTGCTTCCGGTGCGAGCTAATGCCGGCAGGATGCATGCGCGCCCTTTCGTCTTGTACTCCTTATCGTCTTCCACGAAGCCGATGAAGTCGTGCATTTCCTCCTCCAGCTCCTCGCAACAAAGGTCGTCGAAAGCGTGCGCCGAAGACTTCACGGCCGCCAGCCGCCTCCGCAGTATCCGTCCGCCCTCGGCATGTTCTCCGCGATCGGCCGCCTCGCGTGCCGCCGCCATGTCTTCGGTCGTCGCCACTCGGAGGCGCTCGCGCTCCACCTCCATTGACGGCTCCACCTCCGTCGCCTCGACGGGCCTTTGGACCGCCGCGTCGTCGACGGACACGGTGGCCGCCTGCCCTGTTGCCGCGTCCTGGTATGTGCAGCTCACCTTGACCAGGCCGGTGACGTCTTCGGCTTCTTCGGCTCTGGGCACGTCCATGAGTATCAGGAAGCGCCTCTCCTCGTCTGCGTAGAGCTCGCCGACGTCCACCGAGGCAGCACGGCCATCGGCGTCCACGTGACTGTCGTAGCGGCCGGACTTGATCTCCCGGACGCGCACGCCCGTATGCAAGCATGTCATGGCAATGCGCGCCTCCTGCACGACGACCGTGAGGAGCCCGCCGATGCACTGCGCGAACGCGTCCTGCACGATCGCCTGGTTCTCGATGAAGGAAAACGTGCCGCCGGTGGCCTCCGCGATGGTGTGCATGGCGGCCGCGTCGTGGTCCGTGCCGAAACCGAACGTGTGAACCGCCGGAGGCCGGACTCCCGCGCCGTTGTACTCACTGAGCGAAGGTGGCATCAGGTTGATGTAGTTGGCGCCGGTGAACGAGTCCTGCCCATCGGAGAGAAGCATGACACCGGCGACGGCGTTCACGTGCCGGCGGCAGTCAAGCACGTCGGCGGCGACGCGGAGGCCCTCGCCGATGTTGGTGGCGCCCCTCGCGTAGAGGGACTCCACGGCGCGCTTGGCCGCGGCCTTCCCCGCGTCGGACATGCGCGCGAGGCGGATCAGGCGGCTGGCGTTGTTGGAGAAGGAGACGACGGAGAGGCGGTCGGCCGGGCCGAGGTTGTCGATGACGAACCCCATGGCCCGCTTCAGCAGCGCCAGCTTCTGGCCGGCCATGCTGCCGCTGACGTCGAGCACGGTCACGAGGTCGAGCGACGCGCGCGCCGCCTCGGAGGACGGCGCCCTGGCGTGCACGAGCACGGCGAACTTCTCCCGGGCGACGTCCCTCGCCAGGGCAGGGAACTCGCAGTGCGTCCTGAGGGCCACCGCGGCTCCTGATCCGCCGTTATTCGCCGCCGCGGGCTGTGCCGGGACGGTCGGCTCGTCGTCCTGGTACGTGCGGCGCACCTGCTGGGACGACGATGGCGGCGATGGTGGGGCGTTGACGGCGGGGAGGACGGTCCAGGGCGCCTTGCAGAGCGGGCAGTCGTGGTTGCCGTGCGCGACGCTGGCGGAGATGCAGCTGAGGTGGAAGGCGTGGGAGCACTCGGCCGTGAAGCCGGCCTGGCCGCGGACCATGCCGCCGAGGCAGATGGCGCAGACGTCGGCGTCCTCCGCCATGCGCGCAGCTGCAGAGGTATCTGATCTGGTGCACAGCACGACGGACGGAGTACGTACGATGTTCTTGGTTGGATGAACAAGACGGCGTACGTATATATAGCGGGTCGGGTCGGTTAGGTTAGCTTAGGTTACGTGGGGAGCTCGACGGATCCGGAAACTAAGGTTCGTAGCCCGTGCGTTAACGAGGTGAGAATATTTTCTTTCCAAAACGTGCATATAGACATATGGAAATGCAATGAACATATGAAAATACAAAACATCCCAAATCTTCCCTAGTAATAAAGCAGCTGATGCTTCTGCCGTACGTCATGGATATTTTATAAAAAAAGGCCCTGTTTTTTCAAGTAATTAACTCACCGTCCCTCTTTAAGTAACTAACCAAGAAAACGTTTCGTTTTTACAAAACGAACCTCGCGTTTTGCAGTATTTCATCCAAGATTCTTCTCATTAAGTAAGGTTTCGTTTTTCTGTAGGGGGCGGCCACAGCAGGGAAGCGGCGTTGTGCTCGGACGCCGCATCAGGCGATGACAGGGAGGTGGGAGGGGCGCGCGGAGACTTCGCCATGACCCACTGCGGCGCGTGCTTGGAGGGGGCGGCAGCCATGGCGGGGAGCCGGTGTAGCGCTCGGGCTCGGGCTCCACATCAGTCGGCGACAGCAAGGCGGGAGGAGCGCGCGAAGACGGTCGGGGTCAAGGAGTTCACCAGCTTCAAAGGCAGGGACCACGGCGGGGCAGGCTTGTAGGGGGCGGCGTCCATGGCGGGGAACCGGTCGTGAGGCCTCCAGATGTGGCGAGCAACCAAACCGCCACTGCACACCGGCACCGCAACCCCCCGTCGCCACCAGTCACTCACCGGTAGGGCTCCACCATGCATGGGAACTCCACCTCAGGCCCCTGCTGGTGAGCGGGTCGCCACTGCCCGAGCCGCAGCAGCAAACACACAAGACGATGCATTGCCCCACCTTTCGCAGCCGGCAAGTGGCTCTGGCCAGCCTCTGCGACCGCGCACGCCAGGAGTGAAGTACATCGTTGGCGCAACACGAGCGACTGTTGTGGGGTGGAGGACGGCCATGCATCGGGAGGAGGAAGAACTTGGGATGGGGCAACGCACGCCAAGCCGGTAGTGGGTGCCCTGGATAGAGAAGAGGAGAGCAGCGATGGTGGTGAGGTGGATGGATGGAGAAAAGGAGGAGCAGCTACGCTTGCTTGTGAGGTTACAATGGAGGCGGAGCGGCGCTGGGTGTGGAAGAAGGCAATGTGGATAAGCATATAAAACGTTGGGTTGCTCTTTTTTAATCATTTGTTGTTGTTAGATGCACAAACTAGAAGCTACCTATTGTTATGCGTGCTAGCACAACTCATTAAACAAAAATCCCGTGCTCATCCCTTGGATTTATGTGCGAATGTTTATGCCGTTTCAAGAAATGGGTATTCTGTTAATGTGTTCTTAGTGCCCTGTGATGAAACTCCTATTGCCCCCTCCACCCTCCTCACATTGGCATACTGTAATTATTTGACAATGAGCTGGCACACTTACGCTTTGAGGGCAACTGTTCTAACTTAGTAAGCCATATTCTTATATTCATGTGACTTTGATCTTGGAAATAAATTAAATATTATAGTTCATAGGAAAGGAGCAGAAACCTTGATTGAAATTCAATCATCTCTGAAATTTGGATTGTAAACAACCATGGTTAATCAGTGGAAGTCCAATTTTGCAAAATAAATAAATAAATAAGAGGAGCATAAACGTTTTTTTAATGGTGGAGCAGAAACCTTGACTGGACATAGAATTATGTTGTTCTTGTACCGAGAAAGGTTTTTAGAGTATGAAAGTATGTTTCGATCGTTTCAAAAAAGATTGTTTCGAGATGAAACAAATTATGATTATGATTATAATATTTTCTTTTGCACACATCACTATTTTTTGTATCGATCAAATAAATTTAAAGAGCGACAAAATTTTGAGTACCTTTTTTTCTTCTTAATAAACAATTCTGGATGGTAAACTAAAATTTTCTTGCTATCGAAGATTCTACAAAGGTGTAATTGAATGGAACAAAAACAGTAACCTTCAGGCTAAGAACTTAATAGAATCCAACGAAGGAGAAAGGAACAGGAAAAAGTCGATAACCACATATAAGCTTTAGATAACTCTCCAAAACCAGTGTCATTTGGCTAGAGGAGTGCGATATGTTTTTCAAAATCATGCCATGAGATGTGAATATAATGTGGTCACATTATCATTGGAGATTATAATTTTTTTCTCCTGTTGCAACGCACGGGCCCTTTTGCTAGTACAATACAAATTACATTGAGGGATCCAGACCGTCGAATAACTATTGTCGTCGATAGAACGAGCTACCGACGCGTCACGAATCGATTAGAATAACCGGAAACTAAATTTTGCAATAAGGGAAAAATTGTAACCTCGCAGCCCAGAAAAACTGGCGTAAGGCCTACAGTCGTACATCTATCAAAGATATCAACATTACATATTGATCTAATCCATTCCTATGGACATACTTGAGGAGGCGGAAGAATGACTCAAAGATGGAGCGCCATCATACACTCGAGCATCTCCCCAACAAGGACTAAAACCCCGGGCAATCTACTAGCTAAAGCCGAGGCACCAAGATTCGCCTCCCAGCCACGGGCCGCCGGACCCGCACGCAGAGAGGCGGCTCTAATTTGGCGCATAGGACGTTGTCTAGCTAGTACCCTAGCGCATATCCCCCACTCTGACTCGTTCGCGCATTGGCCGTCCTAATTTTTCGGGATTTTCAAGTGCATTACCAATCGGGATTTCTTTTCTTCTTCTTCTTCCATTCTTCCTGTTTTTCTTTTTTTTCTCTCTCTTTTCTTCTTTACCTTTTCCCATTTTGTAAATTTTATTTTAAAATTTGCGAACATTATTTTGTTAAAAATAAATAAAAAATGTTCATCAAATTAAAATTTCATAGAATGAACTTAGTAACCGTTAAAAAATTCGAAAAATGTCCATAAAACTCAAACAATGTTCTTCCAATTCGAATTTTTTTCATCTTTGTTAAAAATGTTAATTAAAATAACATGTTTGTTCATTGATTTCTCCAAAATTGGTTCATACATTTGCTCTTGGATACAATTTTTTTAATCAAGTTAAAAAACTGTTCATCAAATTTTGAAGTACGAAACATTTGTTTGAAATTTATAAACATCTTTTGAATTCACGAAGTTTTCGCTGTGTGAACTTTTTTGTAACCATGAACATGTTTTGATTTCTGGGACATTTTTCCAAAATCAATTGTTTTTCTTAAATTTGAATATGTTTTCTTGATATGCCGACTTGTTTTAAAGAAGATAAAACAGGCAAAAAACAAGAAACAAAAAATAAGGAGTGACAAACAAAGGCGCCCAACCCCACTTATGGGTTTGGTCATGAGGGGTTCAACGGAGGAGAGTCTATGCGCGCTGACGTTGTTCAGAAGAGCCCGAGGCAGAAAATAGGAGCTCTTACGCAGAGGGGAGGCAAATCTATGGGCTCACGGGCAGAAATCGATGGAAAGAAGGCTCTACCATATTTGCTTTGCGATGGCAAAAAAAAACACATGCGCGAATCTTGAACCCCTCCTTTGTTTTGACTAAGAGTTTTCGTTCTGAAAAGTTGCTGAAATCAAACAATGTTCATAGATGTAAGGTAAATGCTTTCAGCCGGAGCGATTCGAAGGTCGCTCGCGGCCCCCGCGCGCTGGCAAACAGCCTTGCAACATTTTTCCGTTCAGATTCGCTGCAATCATGTATAAATTTAATGAAATGTTTGTCATTTTGTTACATTTTATTCATTCAAAAAGCTACATCCATTCTTGGTTGCAACTCGAGTTCGTTGGATTTTTGCTACAACCGTCGTTTTGACTTTTGCTATGACCGTGTTATTTTTTGCTACAACCGGCATCATTTTTGCTGCAACCGTTCACTAAAAAAGTTGCATACACGTTCGTCAGAGTTGCAACCCGAGTTCACCGATTTTTTTGCTACAACCCTTTTTTTGTTTGCTACCACGCATCATCAGCTTCATTTTTTGCTATGATCACGTAAATATTTTTTTGGCTACAACTTTTTTTTGTTGTTGAAACCGTTGACGAAATTGTTGCATCGTGGTCGAAATTTGTTGTATCAAGGAAAAATTACTGCATGGAGATCTAACGATGCGGCCCGTGTACAGCTGGCGGATCAAGCGGCCCGCGCGCGGCCGGCGCATAGCATTGCCCTAGATGTAAACTAGAATGGTCATCAATTTTAAAAATGATCATAAATTTCAAAAAAGTGTTAACAGATTTTAAACATTATGGGTTTAAGAAATATACAAGAATTTAAAAAATGTTCAAGAAAATTAAGAAAATATACAGAAATTTGGAAATAATATCACCAAATTGCTTGAATTATTCCATTTACTTGGAAGAACATTCACAAACTTAAAAGTTGTACATAAACTTGTAGCCCAAAAATATTCCAATTTTTTTCCTCCACAGGATTCGAGCTCACACGATTAGTTACAGTGCACAATGACTTACCACTCCAGCTACAAGGAGCTAGCGAATGATTTCAGCGTGAAATGTTCAAAACGTAGCCATGATATTTCTTGGACATACATTTCACAGAAAGGTGATTTTTTCCGAAAGGATTTGAACATTTTTTAAATCATAAAATTGGAAAAAACAATCTTTGAATCTTTAACAGTTTCATCAATTTTGTTTTTGAAAAAATCATCATTTAAAAAAATCATCATATCTGAAAAACATCATCAAATTTAAAGAATTTCATTTAATTTTAAAAATAGTTTATGAAACTTAAAAAATGTTCACCAATTTTGAAAAAAGGTTCATGAAATTTTGAAAAACGTTCATCAATTTTATTTTAAAAGCTCATAGTTTTTTTTAAATAATACTACCTCCGTCCGGAAATACTTGTCCTAAAAATATATAAAATGGATGTATGTATAACTAAAATAAGTCTAGATACATCTATTTCTAAGACAAGTATTTTCGGACGGAGGGAGTATAAACTGTTCATCATTATTGAAAAAGGTTCACCAGACTTGAAAGAAACTGGCACATTAAAGAAAACAAAAGGTATGAATAAAAAAAGGATAAAAAACAAGACAAGCTGAAAAACTTAACAAAAGAAAAAGGTGAAGTACGTTTACAGGATTGAGACGATAGCCTAATGATTAGAGTGTAGCCTTCGCAAGGAAGGGATCGCTGGTTCAGCTACATATAATTAGCGGAAACGGTTCCATCCGGCCCGCCAGCCGAATTGTTCGACCGGTCTCGCGTGAGCCGTTCGCTTTGCTGATGAGGTGCATGCAACATTTTTCTGTTAGATTTACTGCAACCATGTGTAAATTTGATATAAACATTTTTCATTTTGCTACAATCTGTCTATTTTAAAAACTACATCTACGTTTGTTTGCAACTCGAGTTCGTTGAATTTTTGCAACAACCGGCGTTTGACTTTTGCTACAACTGTTTTAATTTTTGATAGAACCGGCATCATTTTTGGCTGCAACCGTTCACTAAAAAAGTTGCATACACGTTCACGTAGATTTTGCTACAACCGGCGTTTGACTTTGGTACCATGCATCATCAGCTTCGTTTTTTTGTTACGATCATGTAGATATTTTTTTGCTACATTTATTTTTTTGTTGCAACCGTTGATAAAAATTGCTGCATCGCGCCGAAATTTGCTACATCGAAGAAAAAAAATATTGTATTGATAGATCTAATAGTACGGACGCGCGACGATTGACAGATCGTGCGGCCCACGCGCGGCCGGCCTTTCGGCCGACGCTCTGGCGCAGAGCATCGGCCTATAATTAGATGTTGCATATGTTTGGCCCGGTCCAGCTAGCCGTTTCCAGTTTGGGAAGATTCTAGAAACTTATTTTTGTTCTTTTCTTGTGTTTTCTTTATTTTACTTCATTTTATTTCCCTTTTTATTTTAATTTTACTTTTACTTTTATTTTCTCATTTTCCTTATTTTTTTCAGGTTAGTATTTTTATTTTTATTTCCAAATTAACAACCATTTGCTGAAATCAGGGAATATGATTCTTTTTAATTCGGACAATTTTTCAAATCAGTGAACATTTTTCGAAATTAAATTTTTTACACTGAAAAAAAGTTCATTAAATTCAAAAATGTTCATGAGTCTTTTTTAAATTACCAGAACGTGCCCCAGATGGGATCTTGCGGAGACAGGAGCTTGCGGCGGCGGAAAAGTATTTTTGTGGATCTCTCCCGTGGTTTTGGATATTTTGGGGATTTATAGGCAGAATAAGTAGGGTAGACGAGCCACAGGGGGCCCACAAGCCTGCTAGGCGCCCCCCTGGCTGCGCCTAGGGGGCTTGTAGCCTCCCCTGGTGGCCTCTGCCTTGGTTCTCACCCCCCCCTGCGTATCTTCTGTTCCGGAAAAAAATCTTTTCGGAGGTTTTATTCCGTTTGGACTTCGTTTAATATTCTCCTCTGAAAAGGGTCAAAAACACGGAAAAAACAGAAACTGGCACTTGACACTGAGTTAATAAGTTAGTCAAAAAAAGATATAAAAGGCATACAAAACATCCAAAGTTTGACAAGATAATAGCATGGAACCATAAAAAATTATAGATACGTTGGAGAAGTATCACTGCCGTCCGCCGAAGCCTTGCTGCCGTCACGTGGGGCTTCATCTCCAACCCAACCCTCCACCACCAGACGGGCGAGTCAACGGTGAGTGTTGTCGCACCCTCAGCTGGCTCTCTCCTCCCTCCTATCGTCGTCGGCAATCACCGGATGCTTCTGGCGCCGGTGAGGCCTTCGAACCTGACACGGGGACCCCCCCCCCTTGTTAGTGTGTCCCTCTCCCTCTGGAGCGTTACGTAGAAAATGTATTCGGCCAGAAGCTGTTTTCCTTTCGGGGAAACGCCTTTCCCCTCGGGCGCTTTGATATATCTCAAGCTAGCCCATGTTTCAAATAAATCTTATTACAGATTAGTCCCTGAAATTGTTTTGGCTAAAACTTTTGATCCATAACTTATTTGTCAGTGTTTCTTTTTGCAAATTGATCCTGGTAATGCCTAGTTTATTTTAACATTTTTCTAAAAATATTTTGAGGCTAGTAGCTAGGGAGTGCCACTGATGCCATTATTTGATGTATACCGTAGATTCCTACATCGAGATCACCGACGTCAACTGCATCGAGCTTGATCCCGACTACGTGGAACCAGGCAAGCATGTTTGAACTCTTGATGTGCTATTTGCTAACCTAACTCATATTTAATACACATCACCTTGCATATTTCATACATGTTATACATATTTCAACAATGATAAAATATGATGATGGCAAGTGGTAGTTATGAAAGGTCGTATAATAGCCTAGTCACGCGGAACCTAATAGGTTATGGCCTGGTCATGACATGTGCACAATGGTTCTGGTAAAACTTGGTTAAACTCCAGTATCGACCTAGATCGAGTCTTGTCCGTGTCATACTTCTATATCGTGCTACCCCAGCTTCCTGGATAATGGATTCAATATAGTCAGTTGTAGACCTAGTGGCCGGTATGAAGGTATCCATGGCCCTGGACTAAATCCAGTCATCCGGTAAGAGGGAATGGGTGTTTCCGGTGTGGGACTGGAAGGGAGGGAACTCCCCATGAGCGCAAGGTATAATTTTTTTTATCCCATGCTAGTCGAGGTCGGAGCCTCCCCGTCTTATGGTTTTGCCTTAGCAGCGTAGTCCGGGTGAAGTCGGGCTCCGCGGAGGTAAAAATGGGTGTGTGCTGATTCTGAGTGTCTGCTTCTAAATTGTCGTACACGGGATTAGTCATAATGACTATCGAAAACCGCGGGCTATGGGTAAAGAGTACACCCTTTGCAGAGTCAAAACTATTTGAGTAGTCGTGTCCCCGGTCAAGGACGTTGTTTGACAAGTCAAGTGTGGGTCCTAGAGTCGGTCTTTGGAGTATATGAAATGGTGATAATCATGGTTGTGGAGTATCATAAATAAACTATGGAACCTGATCAAATATTTTATTGGTGCAAGAGTTATCCTGAAGGTTGGTTGTACCACCTGGATACTTCTTGTTATTTATTTATTATGCCCTTTTTGTGGTGTCGCTAAGACGCCCGACTGTGGCTTGTTATTTTATTTATTATGCCCTTTCTGTGGTGTCGCTAAGACGCCCGACTGTGGCTTGTTATTTATTTATTATGCCCTTTCTGTGGTCTCGCTAAGACACCCGACTATGACTTGTTATTTTATTTATTATGCCCTTTCTGTGGTGTCACTAAGACGACCGACTGTGGCTTTTTATTTTATTTATCATGCCCTTGATGGGGAACGTCGCATGGGAAACAAAAATTTTCCTACGCGCACGAAGACCTATCATGGTGATGTCCATCTACGAGAGGGGATGTGTGATCTACGTACCCTTGTAGACCGTACAGCAGAAGCGTTAGTGAACGCAGTTGATGTAGTGGAACGTCCTCACGTCCCTCGATCCGCCCCGCGAACTATCCCGCGATCAGTCCCACGATCTAGTGCCGAACGGACGACACCTCCGCGTTCAGCACACGTACAGCTCGACGATGATCTCGGCCTTCTTGATCCAGCAAGAGAGACGGAGAGGTAGATGAGTTCTCCAGCAGCGTGACGGCGCTCCGGAGGTTGGTGATGATCTTGTCTCAGCAGGGCTCCGCCCGAGCTCCGCAGAAACGCGATCTAGAGATAAAATCGTGGAGGTATGTGGTCGGGCTGCCGTGGCAAAAAAGTTGTCTCAAATCAGCCCTAAAACCCCACTATATATAGGAGGGAGGGAGGGGAGGAGGCAGCCTCAAAACCTAAAGGTTTGGCCGAAATTGGAGGTGGAGGAGTCCTACTCCAATCCCACTTGGAGTAGGATTCCACCTTCCCACTTGGAAACTCTTTCCACCTTGTGTTTTTTCCTTCTCAAACCTTATGGGCCTTAGTGGGAACTTATTCCAGCCCACTAGGGGCTGGTTTATCTCTTCCCATAGCCCATGAGACCCCTTGGGGCGTGACACCCCTCCCGATGGTCCCCGGCACCCCTCCCGGCACTCCCGGTACACTACCGATGAGCCCGAAACTTTTCCGGTAATGTACGAAAACCTTCCGGTAACCAAATGAGGTCATCCTATATATCAATCTTCGTTTACGGACCATTCCGGAAACCCTCGTGACGTCCGTGATCTCATCCGGGACTCCGAACAACATTCGGTAACCAACCATATAACTCAAATACGCATAAAACAACGTCGAACCTTAAGTGTGCAGACCCTGCGGGTTCGAGAACTATGTAGACATGACCCGAGAGACTCCTCGGTCAATATCCAATAGCGGGACCTGGATGCCCATATTGGATCCTACATATTCTCCGAAGATCTTATTGGTTGAACCTCAGTGTCAAGGATTCATATAATCCCGTATGTCATTCCCTTTGTCCTTCAGTATGTTACTTGCCTGAGATTCGATCGTCAGTATCCGCATACCTATTTCAATCTCGTTTACCGACAAGTCTCTTTACTCATTCCGTAATACAAGATCCCGCAACTTACACTGAGTCACATTGCTTGCAAGGCTTGTGTGTGATGTTGTATTACCGAGTGGGCCCCGAGATACCTCTCCGTCACACGGAGTGACAAATCCCAGTCTTGATCCATACTAACTCAACGAACACCTTCGGAGATACCTGTAGAGCATCTTTATAGTCACCCAGTTACGTTGCGACGTTTGATACACACAAAGTATTCCTCCGGTGTTAGTGAGTTATATGATCTCATGGTCATAGGAACAAATACTTGATACGCAGAAAACAGTAGCAACAAAATGACACGATCAACATGCTACGTCTATTAGTTTGGGTCTAGTCCATCACATGATTCTCCTAATAATGTGATCCCGTTATCAAGTGACAACACTTGCCTATGGTCAGGAAACCTTGACCATCTTCGATCAACGAGCTAGTCAACTAGAGGCTTACTAGGGACAGTGTTTTGTCTATGTATCCACACATGCACTGTGTTTCCAATCAATGCAATTATAGCATGGATAATAAACGATTATCATGAACTAAGAAATATAATAATAACTAATTTATTATTGCCTCTAGGGCATATTTCCAATAGTCTCCCACTTGCACTAGAGTCAATAATCTAGTTCACATCACTATGTGATTTCAACGAATCCAACACCCATATAGTTCTGGGGTTTGATCACGTCTTCTCGTGAGAGAGGTTTTAGTCAACGGTTCTGAAACTTTCAGATCCGTGTGTTCTTTACAAATCTTTATGTCATCTTATAGATGCTTCTACTATGTGCTATTCGGAAATACTCCAAACATCTACTCTACTATACAAATCCGTTTCACTACTCATAGTTATTCGGATTAGTGTCAAAGCTTGCATCAACGTAACCCTTTACGACGAACTCTTCAACCACCTCCATAATCGAGAAAAATTCCTTAGTCTATTAGTTACTGAGGATAACTTTGACCGTTGTTCAGTGATTCAATCCTGGATCACTCTCTGTACCTCTTAACAGACTAGTGGCAAGGCACACATCAGGTGCGGTACACAGCATGGCATACAGTAGAGTCTATGGCTAAGGCATAGGGGACGACCTTCGTCCTTTCTCTTTCTTCTGCCGTGGTCGGACTTTTGAGTCTTACTCATATTCACACCTTACAACGCAGCCAAGAACTCTTTCTTTGCTGATCTATTTCGAACTCCTTCAAAAACTTGTCAAGGCATGCATTTCATTTGAAAGTTATGTTTAGCATTTTGATCTATCTCCATAGATCTTGATGCTCAATGTTTAAGTAGCTCTACCCAGGTCTTCCTTTGAAGAACTCCTTTCAAGCAACCTTTTATGCTTCACAGAAATTCTACATTACTTCTGATCAACAATATGTCAACCACATATACTTTACCATAAAATACTGTAGTGCTCCCACTCACTTCTTTGGAAATACAAGTTTCTCATAAACCTTGTACGAACCCAAAAGTTTGATCATCTCATCAAAGCGTGTATTCCAATTTCGAGATGCTTGCACCAGTCCATAAAGGATCGCCGGAGCTTGCATACTTGTTAGCATCCTTAGGATCGACAAAACTTTCCGGTTGTATCACATACAACCTTTCCATGAAGGAAAACAATGTTTTGACATCCTATGTGCAATATTTCATAAATAATGCAACAACTGCTAACATAATTCCAACAGACCTTTAGCATCGCTATGAGTGAGAAAGTCTCATCATACTCAACTCTTTGAACTTGTCGGAAAACATCTTTGCGACAAGTCGAGCTTTTCTTAATAGTGACTTGTCACCATCATCGTCTGTCTTCCTGTCAAAGATCCATCTTTACTTAATAGTCCTACGACCATCAAGTAGTTCTTCCAAAGTCTACACTTCGTTCTCACACATGGATTCTCTCTCGAATTTCATGGCCTCCAGCCATTTGTCGGAATACGGGCCCACCATTGCTTCTCCATAACTCGTAGGTTCATTGTTGTCCAACAACATGACCTCCAAGACAGGGTTACCGTACCACTCTGTAGTAGTACGCGACCTTGTCAACCTACGAGGCTTGTAGTAACTTGATCCGATGCTCAATGATCACCATCATCAGCTTTCACTTCAATTGGTGTAGGCGCCACAGGAACAACTTCCTGCGCCCTGCTACACACTGGTTGAAGTGATGGTTCAATAACCTCATCAAGTTCTACCACCCTCCCACTCATTCTTTCGAGAGAAACCTTTCCTCGAGAAAGGATCCATTTCTAGAAACAAACACTTTTGCTTTCGGATCTGAGATAGGAGATGTACCCAACTGTTTTGGATATCCTATGAAGATGCATTTATTCGCTTTGGGTTCGAGCTTATCAGACTGAATTTTTTTCACATAAGTGTCGAAGCCCCAAACTTTCAAGAAACGACAGTTTAGATTTCTCTAAACATCAGTCTATACTGTGTCATCTCTACGGAAATACGTGGTGTCCTATTTAAAGTGAATGCGGTTGTCTCTAATGCATAACCCATAAACGATAGTGGTAATTCGATAAGAGACATCATAGCATGCACCATACCAAATAGTGCGTGGCTATGACGTTCAGGCACATCATCACACTATGATGTTCCAGGTGGCATGAACTGCGTAACAATTTCCACATTGTCTTAACTGCGTACCAAAACTCGCAACTCAGATATTCATTTCTATGATCATATCGTAGACCGTTTATCCTCTTGTTACGACGAACTTCACTCCGAAACAGAATTGAACTTTTCAATATTTCAGACTTGTGATTCATTAAGTAAATACTCTTGTATCTACTCAAATCGTCATTGATGTAAGAACATAATGATATCCACTGCGTGCCTCAGCACCCATTGGACTGCATACATCAAAATGTATCACTTCCAACAAGTTACTATCTTGTTTCATCTCAATGAAAACAAGGCCTTGCTCATGTGGTATGATTTGCATGTCACTAGTGATTCAAAATCAAGTGAGTATAAAGATCCATCGGCATGGAGCCTCTTCATGCAATTTATACCAACATGACTCAAGCGGCAGTGCCACAAGTAAGTGGTACTATTATCATTACCTCGTATCTTTTGGCACCAATATCATGAACATGTGTAACACTACGATCGAGATTCAATAAACCATTGAAGGTGATTATTCAAGCAAATAGAGTAACCATTATTCTCTTTAAATGAATAATCGTATTGCAATAAACACGATCCATTCATGTTCATGCTTTACGCAAGCATCAAATAACAATTATTTAGGTTTAACACCAATCCCGATGGTAGAGGGAGCGTGCGACGTTTTGATCATATCAATCTTGGAAACACTTCCAACACGTATCGTCACCTCGCCTTTAGCTAGTCTCCGTTTATGCCGTAGCTATCATTTCGTGTTACTAATCACTTAGCAACCGAACCGGTATCCAATACCCTCATGCTACTAGGAGTAATAGTAAAGTACACATCAACATCATGTATATCAAATATACTTCTTTCGACTTTTGCCAACCTTCTTATCTACCAAGTATCTAGAGTTGCTCCGCCTCAATGACTGTTCCCCTCATTACAGAAGCACTTAGACTCGGGTTTGGGTTTAATATTGGGTCTCTTCATTTAGTGCATCAACTGTTTTTTTCGTTTCACGAAGTATCCCTTCTAGCCCTTGCCTTTCTTGAAACTTAGTGGTTTTACAAACCATCAACTATTGATGCTCCTTCTTGATTTCTACTTTCGCAGTGTCAAACATCGCGAATCGCTCAAGGATCATTGTATCTATCCTTGATATGTTATAGTTCATCACGAAGCTCTCACAGCTTGGTGGCAGTGTCTTTGGAGAACTATCACTATCTCATTTGGAAGATTAACTCCCACTTGATTCAAGCGATTGTCGTACTCAGACAATCTGAGCACACGCTCAACGATTGAGCTTTTCTCCTTTACTTTGTGGACAAAGAATCTTGTCGGAGGTCTCGTACCTCTTAACAAGGGCACAAGCATGAAATCACAATTTCATCTCTTTAGAACATCACTTATGTTCCGTAACATTTCAAAACGTCTTCGGCGCCTTGCTTCTAAGCCATTAAGTATTTTGCACTGAACTATCGTGTAGTCATAAAAAACGTGTATGTCGGATGTTCACAGCATCCACAGACGACGCTCGAGGTGCAGCACACCGAGTGGTGCATTAAGGACATAAGCCTTCTGCGCAGCAACGAGGACAATCCTCGGTTTTACAGACTCAGTCTGCAAAGTTTGCTACTATCTACTTTCAGCTAAATTTTCTCTAGGAACATATAAAAACAGTAGAGCTATAGCGCAAGAAACATCGTAATTCGCAAAACCATTAGACTATGTTCATGACAATTAGTTCAATTAATCATATTACTTAAGAACTCCCACTCAAAAAGTACATCTCTCTAGTCATTTGAGTGGTACATGATCCAAATCCACTATCTCAAGTCCGATCATCACGTGAGTCGAGAATAGTTTTAGTGGTAAGCATCTCTATGCTAATCATATCAACTATACGATTCATGCTCGACCTTTCGGTCTCATGTGTTCCGAGGCCATGTCTGCACATGCTAGGCTCGTCAAGCTTAACCCGAGTGTTCCGCGTGTGCAACTGTTTTGCACCCGTTGTATGTGAACGTTGAGTCTACCACACCCGATCATCACGTGGTGTCTCGAAACGAAGAACTGTCGCAACGGTGCACAGTCGGGGAGAACACAATTTCGTCTTGAAATTTTAGTGAGAGATCACCTCATAATGCTACCGTCGTTCTAAGCAAGATAAGGTGCATAAAAGGATTAACATCACATGCAATTCATAAGTGACATGATATGGCCATCATCATGTGCTTCTTGATCTCCATCACCAAAGCACCGGCACGATCTTCTTGTCACCGGCACCACACCATGATCTCCATCAACGTGTCGCCATCGGGGTTGTCGTGCTACTCATGCTATTACTACTAAAGCTACATCCAAGCAAAATAGTAAACGCATCTGCAAGCACAAACATTAGTTATAAAGACAACCCTTTGGCTCCTGCCGGCTGCCGTACCATCGACGTGCAAGTCGATATTATCTATTACAACATGATCATCTCATACATCCAATATATCACATCACATCGTTGGCCATATCACATCACAAGCATACCCTGCAAAAACAAGTTAGACGTCCTCTAATTTTGTTGTTGCATGTTTTACGTGGTGACCATGGGTATCTAGTAGGATCGCATCTTACTTACGCAAACACCACAACGGAGATATATGAGTTGCTATTTAACCTCATCCAAGGACCTCCTCGGTCAATTCCGATTCAACTAAAGTTGGAGAAACTGACACCCGCCAGTCATCTTTCAGCAACGGAGTTACTCGTAGCGATGAAACCAGTCTCTCGTAAGCGTACGAGTAATGTCGGTCCGAGCCGCTTCGATCCAACAATACCGCGGAATCAAGAAAAGACTAAGGAGGGCAGCAAAACGCACATCACCGCCCACAAAAACTTTTGTGTTCTACTCGAGAAGACATCTACGCATGAACCTAGCTCATGATGCCACTGATGGGGAACGTCGCATGGGAAACAAAAAATTTCCTACACGCACGAAGACCTATCATGGTGATGTCCATCTACGAGAGGGGATGTGTGATCTACGTACCCTTGTAGACCGTACAGCAGAAGCGTTAGTGAACGCGGTTGATGTAGTGGAACGTCCTCACGTCCCTCGATCCGCCCCGCGAACTATCCCGCGATCAGTCCCACGATCTAGTGCCGAACGGACGGCACCTCCGCGTTCAGCACACGTACAGCTCGACGATGATCTCGGCCTTCTTTATCCATCAAGAGAGACGGAGAGGTAGATGAGTTCTCCGGCAGCGTGACGGCGCTCCGGAGGTTGGTGATGATCTTGTCTCAGCAGGGCTCCGCCCGAGCTCCGCAGAAACGCGATCTAGAGGTAAAATCGTGGAGGTATGTGGTGGGGCTGCCGTGGCAAAAAAGTTGTCTCAAATCAGCCCTAAAACCCCACTATATATAGGAGGGAGGGAGGGGAGGAGGCAGCCTCAAAACCTAAAGTTTTGGCCAAAATTGGAGGTGGAGGAGTCCTACTCCAATCCCACTTGGAGTAGGATTCCACCTTCCCACTTGGAAACTCTTTCCACCTTGTGTTTTTTCCTTCTCAAACCTTATGGGCCTTAGTGGGAACTTATTCCAGCCCACTAGGGGCTGGTTTATCTCTTCCCATAGCCCATGAGACCCCTTGGGGCGTGACACCCCTCCCGATGGTCCCCGGCACCCCTCCCGGCACTCCCGGTACACTACCGATGAGCCCGAAACTTTTCCGGTAATGTACGAAAACCTTCCGGTAACCAAATGAGGTCATCCTATATATCAATCTTCGTTTACGGACCATTCCGGAAACCCTCGTGACGTCCGTGATCTCATCCGGGACTCCGAACAACATTCGGTAACCAACCATATAACTCAAATACGCATAAAACAACGTCGAACCTTAAGTGTGCAGACCCTGCGGGTTCGAGAACTATGTAGACATGACCCGAGAGACTCCTCGGTCAATATCCAATAGCGGGACCTGGATGCCCATATTGGATCCTACATATTCTCCGAAGATCTTATTGGTTGAACCTCAGTGTCAAGGATTCATATAATCCCGTATGTCATTCCCTTTGTCCTTCAGTATGTTACTTGCCTGAGATTCGATCGTCAGTATCCGCATACCTATTTCAATCTCGTTTACCGACAAGTCTCTTTACTCGTTCCGTAATACAAGATCCCGCAACTTACACTAAGTCACATTGCTTGCAAGGCTTGTGTGTGATGTTGTATTACCGAGTGGGCCCCGAGATACCTCTCCGTCACACGGAGTGACAAATCCCAGTCTTGATCCATACTAACTTAACGAACACCTTCGGAGATACCTGTAGAGCATCTTTATAGTCACCCAGTTACGTTGCGACGTTTGATACACACAAAGTATTCCTCCGGTGTTAGTGAGTTATATGATCTCATGGTCATAGGAACAAATACTTGATACGCAGAAAACAGTAGCAACAAAATGACACGATCAACATGCTACGTCTATTAGTTTGGGTCTAGTCCATCACATGATTCTCCTAATAATGTGATCCCGTTATCAAGTGACAACACTTGCCTATGGTCAGGAAACCTTGACCATCTTTGATCAACGAGCTAGTCAACTAGAGGCTTACTAGGGACAGTGTTTTGTCTATGTATCCACACATGCACTGTGTTTCCAATCAATGCAATTATAGCATGGATAATAAACGATTATCATGAAGTAAGAAATATAATAATAACTAATTTATTATTGCCTCTAGGGCATATTTCCAATAGTCTCCCACTTGCACTAGAGTCAATAATCTAGTTCACATCACTATGTGATTTCAACGAATCCAACACCCATATAGTTCTGGGGTTTGATCACGTCTTCTCGTGAGAGAGGTTTTAGTCAACGGTTCTGAAACTTTCAGATCCGTGTGTTCTTTACAAATCTTTATGTCATCTTATAGATGATTCTACTATGTGCTATTCGGAAATACTCCAAACATCTACTCTACTATACAAATCCGTTTCACTACTCATAGTTATTCGGATTAGTGTCAAAGCTTGCATCAACGTAACCCTTTACGACGAACTCTTCAACCACCTCCATAATCGAGAAAAATTCCTTAGTCTATTAGTTACTGAGGATAACTTTGACCGTTGTTCAGTGATTCAATCCTGGATCACTCTCTGTACCTCTTAACAGACTAGTGGCAAGGCACACATCAGGTGCGGTACACAGCATGGCATACAGTAGAGTCTATGGCTAAGGCATAGGGGACGACCTTCGTCCTTTCTCTTTCTTCTGCCGTGGTCGGACTTTTGAGTCTTACTCATATTCACACCTTACAACGCAGCCAAGAACTCTTTCTTTGCTGATCTATTTCGAACTCCTTCAAAAACTTGTCAAGGCATGCATTTCATTTGAAAGTTATGTTTAGCATTTTGATCTATCTCCATAGATCTTGATGCTCAATGTTTAAGTAGCTCTACCCAGGTCTTCCTTTGAAGAACTCCTTTCAAACAACCTTTTATGCTTCACAGAAATTCTACATTACTTCTGATCAACAATATGTCAACCACATATACTTTACCATAAAATACTGTAGTGCTCCCACTCACTTCTTTGGAAATACAAGTTTCTCATAAACCTTGTACGAACCCAAAAGCTTTGATCATCTCATCAAAGCGTGTATTCCAATTTCGAGATGCTTGCACCAGTCCATAAAGGATCGCCGGAGCCTGCATACTTGTTAGCATCCTTAGGATCAACAAAACTTTCCGGTTGTATCACATACAACCTTTCCATGAAGGAAAACAATGTTTTGACATCCTATGTGCAATATTTCATAAATAATGCAACAACTGCTAACATAATTCCAACAGACCTTTAGCATCGCTATGAGTGAGAAAGTCTCATCATACTCAACTCTTTGAACTTGTCGGAAAACATCTTTGCGACAAGTCGAGCTTTTCTTAATAGTGACTTGTCACCATCATCGTCTGTCTTCCTGTCAAAGATCCATCTTTACTTAATAGTCCTACGACCATCAAGTAGTTCTTCCAAAGTCTACACTTCGTTCTCACACATGGATTCTCTCTCGAATTTCATGGCCTCCAGCCATTTGTCGGAATACGGGCCCACCATTGCTTCTCCATAACTCGTAGGTTCATTGTTGTCCAACAACATGACCTCCAAGACAGGGTTACCGTACCACTCTGTAGTAGTACGCGACCTTGTCAACCTACGAGGCTTGTAGTAACTTGATCCGATGCTCAATGATCACCATCATCAGCTTTCACTTCAATTGGTGTAGGCGCCACAGGAACAACTTCCTGCGCCCTGCTACACACTGGTTGAAGTGATGGTTCAATAACCTCATCAAGTTCTACCACCCTCCCACTCATTCTTTCGAGAGAAACCTTTCCTCGAGAAAGGATCCATTTCTAGAAACAAACACTTTTGCTTTCGGATCTGAGATAGGAGATGTACCCAACTGTTTTGGATATCCTATGAAGATGCATTTATTCGCTTTGGGTTCGAGCTTATCAGACTGAATTTTTTTCACATAAGTGTCGAAGCCCCAAACTTTCAAGAAACGACAGTTTAGATTTCTCTAAACATCAGTCTATACTGTGTCATCTCTACGGAAATACGCGGTGTCCTATTTAAAGTGAATGCGGTTGTCTCTAATGCATAACCCGTAAACGAGTTCGAGAACTATGCAGACATGACCCGAGCGACTCCTCGGTCAATATCCAATAGCGGGACCTGGATGCCCATATTGGATCCTACATATTCTATGAAGATCTTATCGTTTGAACCTCAGTGCCAAGGATTCATATAATCCCGTATGTCATTCCCTTCGTCCTTCGGTATGTTACTTGCCCGAGATTCGATCCTCATTATCCGCATACCTATTTCAATCTCGTTTACCGGCAAGTCTCTTTACTCATTCCGTAATACAAGATCCCGCAACTTACACTAAGTCACATTGCTTGCAAGGCTTGTGTGTGATGTTGTATTACCGAGTGGGCCCCGAGATACCTCTCCGTCACACGGAGTGACAAATCCCAGTCTTGATCCATACTAACTCAACGAACACCTTCGGAGATACCTGTAGAGCATCTTTATAGTCACCCAGTTACGTTGCGACGTTTGATACACACAAAGTATTCCTCCGGTGTTAGTGAGTTATATGATCTCATGGTCATAGGAACAAATACTTGATACGCAGAAAAAAGTAGCAACAAAATGACACGATCAACATGCTACGTCTATTAGTTTGGGTCTAGTCCATCACATGATTCTCCTAATAATGTGATCCCGTTATCAAGTGACAACACTTGCCTATGGTCAGGAAACCTTGACCATCTTTGATCAACGAGCTAGTCAACTAGAGGCTTACTAGGGACAGTGTTTTGTCTATGTATCCACACATGCACTATGTTTCCAATCAATGCAATTATAGCATGGATAATAAACGATTATCATGAACTAAGAAATATAATAATAACTAATTTATTATTGCCTCTAGGGCATATTTCCAATAGCCCTTTCCGTGGTGTCGCTAAGACGTCCGACTGTGGCTTGTCATTTTATTTATTATGCCCTTTATGTGGTGTCGCTGAGACGCCCGACTGAGGCTTGTTATTTATTTTGCCCTTACTGTGGTGTGGCAAGGATGCCCGTCTGTGGCTTGTCATTTATTTCTTTTATGCATGCCCTGTGATGTCGTTCAGACGCCCGACGGTGGTTTTACTAACCTTTGTTAACCTTTCGAGGCGTTGCTCCAGACACCCGATTTGTGTATTTTACTTTTTCTGTTAAGGATATCTCGGGAGGACTACCGCCTAATTTATCCACTAACTTAATTTACTTTCAACACATATATTTTGGATATAACCTGATTCTAACCATGCATATTAAAATCCACTGCATGCATCTCATCTTTTGTGTAAACTGTTTGCGAGTACTTCTCGGAGTACTCACTCGCTTGTTGTGGTGGCCAGATTTGGATGAAGGAGACCTCATGGATGAAGAGTTCGATAGCGAGTCCGATGTCTAGAGGAGTCCAAGTCAGTCTTGCGATCCTGGAGTCCGACGTTGTTTTATTCCATCGCTTCCGTCACCCCGAATAAATCGTTGAGCTTCACTATGATGCTTAATGTGTAGTAGTACTTGTCATGTCACATTACTCAGATCTGACGTGTCCCTTTTATTTTCGAGAGCTTCACTAAAATAAGCAGTAGAGTTCTCCTTAATACCACTGTAACATTCCATCTTTTCTAAGACTTGGACATGTTGTAATAATTGTAGAGCAACCCCTGCTCTACTTGTATAATATTAAGTACTACTAGTTTTTTGTATCAAGATGAGTGTGACAGTGAGAAATATTTTCTTCACTGAGGACGCACATGGTTGATTCCCAATTAATTCATTTATTTGGAAACCGGTCGTGATAAACTTGGTATCAGAGCCTAGCCGATTGTAGGAAACCCCAGGCACGATCGCTGACAGGATTGGTCGTTTTTAATTCCTGCTTATTTTAGCAATTTTCTATTAGTCAACATATATTTATGTTTTGACTATATGAAAAATTTGTTTTGTAGATGGCTGGAAGTGGTTGCTCGTTGCAGGTGTTTGCCAACGAGCCAATGGGATTTTCGCGACTTCTTTCCGTCGTCGTTAAGATCGCGATTGAACCGATGACTCGCACTGAGTACACGTTTTACCGCCACAAAATCAGCGAATCCCTGACCATGCATCAGGCGTCGGTGCATTTTATTAGTGGTCGACCAGAGATTCGTCGTCTTCGCTTTGTTGGGAGAGTCATGCCAACGGAGAGGCATGCTATTCAGATGGCAGCCAGAGAGGCGATTGCTCGTCTTTGGGACACTCTTCCAGCAATGAAGACTCGTCCTTATTATTACGTGCCTTGCCACGTGCCGTACATCACTGACTATGCCATTGCTTGCCCCAGAGAAGAGGAAGATGATGCTCTTGGGATGGTCGTGCAGTATGTCTGAGACCTGGAGTCAGCCTTTGATGGCTTAGTGGATGACTTGGTGGCTGCTCGCATGGAACACCTTACTCGTCCTCACCACAGGATTGAGCTCCTTCGCCCCGCACCGCCTCGGTCATGCCCGTCCTCTTCTGCCTCATGCACCCGCCAGCTCAGCTCTGCCGTCAGCTGCTACCATTGAGGAGTTCAATCAAGTCATTGCTTCTGCCCTCATTAGAGCTGCTATGCCTGCTAGTCATGTGCATGCTTCGCCATCCCGCGTAGTCCGCTTAGAGCCAGTAGATGAGGAATTGAACTCCCCAATTCCTCATCTGGGACTTTCCCTGGGTCAGTCAATCCAGGTTCCTTCTGACTCCGCCTAGAGATGGTACAGCAGATCGCTAGTATGCTTGTATGATATGTATGATATGTATGATGTTATGCTTCTAGATCGAACAGAAGTAGTCGTGTTGCTTCATGTAAGACTGGAGAAGTGCACTAGCTTAAATAACAAGTGAGGCATACGAGAGTACGACCTGAGTGGTATGTATTATTATGTTCGAAGAGTACACACATGGCTGATTTCCAATTAATTCATTTATTTGGAAACCGGTCGTGATAATGCGCATCGCTCTAGTGAGTCCTTCAAGTTCGACTAAGGAGCCCTTCCCGATTGCCTGGAAGGGGCAACAATACTAGTCTTTATGCTAAACATTTCTACTTATTTATAACTCACCATGTTATGTTAACATATGATCTGAACTATAGATTTTTTTGATTACATTTCCAAAACTAACCATCTAACAATGTAGCTAACGTTTAATGCACAATAGGTTTATTATGTAATTATAACATCAATCTTGCATGATATACTTGTACTAAAATATAGAACATATTACAAACAAAGTCACGTTGGTTGTTTCATTTTTAAGACATTGTCTCTTAATTTATTTTGGTTAAACAAAATAGTTTAGACCAAGATAGAAAATAAAAAAAACATTTATTTACCAATAAATTTCTTTCATTTATATCAATTGATGTATGAGTATGAGTTTCATTTTATATAATGTCCTCAAATATCATGGCAAAGAGTGCTAAAGTTGCCATAGATATTTATAGTGCGTGATTGTAGGTGTAAGTGAATAGGAGGAATACTAATCAATTCACTAAGTAAAAAATGATAGAGTAAAAAAATCCACAAAGGATTGTTCTCAAATCGCTGCCATTGCACTAGTAGAGAAATGGTAATAGACAATCGACACTAGTGTCGTGCCACCAAGGAGACATGTCATGCCAATACTTGGCTACATCACAAATAACATACTACAAGTGGCGTGCCTTACAAATGACACGCCACTAGTAAGTGTGACCCAATAGATAGATCCAACGTGAGTTACTAGTGGAATGAGATCAAAAGATACACCACTACAATTTAGATTTCTAGTGATGTATCCATATATGCACCACTAAAACAGAGCACTTACTAGTGGCATGTGCAAATATGCACCCACCACTAGTACCAGACTTAAGTAAGGTACATCATTAATAACTGTACCAAAAAAGAGCCAAGGGGCGGAGCCGACTGAGGGTCAACCCAATCCAACCTCTCGCCTTATCCAATCCCCCTTAGCCCCCTCCTTCTCACCCATTCCGATACTTCGACACGGCCTTTTCATAGAAATATGTCGGCTAAGTCTTTCGAAAATACTCATAGAAATAGAGTATGCGTGTGTGCGTTTATAATAATGAGTGTATGTTTGTGCTTAGAGCATGGTTAATAGTATAGCCAACTGCTGTCTATAAACCATCTTATAGCATATCTTATAACTAGCTTATACAATAGTTAGCTATAAAAAAATACTACTTTTATCATATATGGCCCATCTTTCATTCTCACAAAGCACCTAGGAACACGTGCTAGAGCTGGCTCTTCACGAAGAGCCCGCTTCCCTCCTCTCTCGTCTTCTCTCTCATCCAACTCAGTAAAAAAATAATATTTTAATCCTTACAGCCTGCTGACTGAACCTTATTGTACTTGCTCTTATATAAACGCTTGCATCCTTCCGCAAAAAAAAAACGATTGCATCCATATCTTTACCTATTAATAAAGCACCTATTGCTTCTGTGGTACATCATGAAAATTACCCCTAACGTTTGCATAAATTACCCACCATGCCACCGGTAAATAATAGAAAACGTTTCACAAAGCGAAAAATCTCGGACTGGGCCGGCCCATGTAAAAATCTCCTATATTACTCTCTCCACCCTGGGAGAATATCCAGGACACCGTATGGGCCGGCCCATTCACAGGCGTCACTTTTTTTAGTTTCGTTTATTTATTTATCTTCAGTTCCATTTTATTTTCTATTTTAAATAATTTAGAACTTCAAATAACCTTTAAAGTTTTAGTAAACTTAAAATTTTAAATCAACATATTTTAAAAAATAAAATGTTTGTGACTTCAAAAACTGCTCAGAGTTTTTGTAAAAAATGTTCACATATACAATAAAATATTTGCAAGTTTGAAAAAATGTTTGTAAAATAAGAAAAGTCCATGATTTCAAATCAAACTCCATGTATTAAAAATTATTAAAATCATTTAACAAAATGCTTTCTAATTCAAAATATGTTAATGCATTTCTAAAATGTCCTGAAATTTTAAAAATAGCTAATGCCTGTTTTGGTAGTTTCTTTTTTTATTTAAATTTATCCGTTCCATTTTTTTATTTCTAATTTAAATAATTTAGAATAAAAAAGCATTTGCATATTAAAAAATAGGAATTTTGAATTAAAATGTTGACGAAAACATGAAATGTTTGTGGATTCAAAAAAGGCGCCGGATTTTTATATATTTTTTGCAAATTCCAAAACAATGTCCGTGAATTTAATAAATATATTACTGACTTATAAAAATGTTTGTTTATTCAGAAAAACTTCATGCATTTCAAAAATGTTTGTGAATTTAAAGTAAAATCCTCCAACATCAAAAATTATGTCGTCTTTTCTAGAATGGGTCGCCAATTCAAAAGAAAATATTTAAACCCGTTTGAAATATAAAAATATTCACGATTTTTACTAAATGTTTGTAAATTGTAAAAAATGTTCTCGATTTTAAAATTATTCTCATATTTGTAAAATTGTTTATGAAGGATCTAATGTATGTAGTCTTTGTGAAAATATACCCGTGTGATTTTTGAAGAATTAAGTGTTGGATGGATCGGATTATTATTGTATGTTTTCTAAAATAATTCTTGAAATTAAGAATTATTCTTTGAGTTACCAAAATTTTTGAGAACCATGATATTTTTAAAAAAAATGTAAAGATTGCTTCAACTTGTGAATAAATTTAAAAAAATTAATATTTTTTTGGATTTGTGCATAAAATTTAAAAATCAAGCGATGACGTGTGAACATAATATGATCATCATTATTGAAGATTATATTTTTTTGTTCTCCCGTTGCAACGCATGGACGATTTTGCTATTGTATAAAAAATGCAGTACACATAGATATGTCCACGCACGCGTGTATGGAAACAGAAAGAAGAGGAAACCGACCCGTTTTGTTTTCTCCCCAGACGACTGGTGCATACATAGGTGGCCCTTTATGAAGGACCCTATCTGCTCGTAGCGCCGGTGACCCGTTGCCGGAGGAGTTCACACGAGCCAGCCGTACGCAAGAGCGCGTGGAAAGGCCGCACGCACGCCTATTCGGAGGAACGTTCCGGCCGGTCCGGTCGGGTGGACACTGCAACAACAGTCCACGTACGTACAAGCACTAGCATCCAGTCCACTCCACTCCGCGTGAAACAAATCTAGCAAAGCCACACCACAAACCGCCCCACCCCCTCCACCCGTCAACGGCCCCCACTATCCATCCACTTCCATCCTTATCCACCTCACCTTTTCCTATTTTTATTTCACTCCCTTCCACGATTTAGGCCTTATTTAGTTTTAATAAGTCAGGTGACTTAAAACCAGTGACTTATAAGTCACGCCTGTTTGGTTATCATCTGACTTATAAGTCACCTTTTCATGTAAAAGTGGGTGACTTATAAGTTTTAAGTTGGGGTGGAGCAACTTATGACTTATAAGTTGAGGTGACTTATAAGTTGGATCCGTTTGGCAAAATAAGTCATTTTTTACATTTTTTAACTTATAAATTGATGATTTATTCGAAACCGAACAGGGTCTTACGTTTTAGTCGAGCCGGCACGTTCATGACGACTATATAAAGGCATAGGTGACAACTTTTTCAAACTTAAGATAAAATGCAGGCTCATAGTCTTTGATAGGCTCTCCTAAGATAGGATGTACGCGTGTTTAGAGCATCTACAACACACACATAAAAAAGGCCTCGCATGTTAAAATTTGATGTTTTTGTGTCTTGAATATAAAAATAGTCCTTCAACAAAGACTGTAAAATAAGACGCGCACAAAAAACATTAGTATGGGTTGCAAATGTTGAACGCATTGACTTTTGGGCTGCATATTTGAGGTGCCGGATTATGCGGGCTCGTCGTTACAGATGAGGTCGGCGGATTAGAGCATCTCCAACAGCCGTTCAACCCGCGGCACGCTAAAAATCAGTTTGCAGCGCGTCGTTCGCCTGCTTTGGCGCGACGGCCAGCGCTAGCTCCAGCATGCGCGCCAAAATGCAGCGCGCGCGTAGCTCCAGCACGCATGCTAAAATGGAGCATAGATAGATAGAACTACGTCACATAGATATACAGAGATAGATAATAAATGATACAGAGATATTTCATAATACCGATACATCGCATAGATAGATAGAACTACGGTGCAATTAGATAAAAAAGTACGGTGCAACTACTATAACCTACTCGGAGTCGTCTTCATCATCATCCTCGGTGTCTGAGGTATCGAGCCAAATGTCATCCCAACGTTCATGGTCACTCCCAAAGAACGACGTCCCACCGGCGTTGACGACCTCGCACTGCGATATGGCCAACGCCTTGCACCGACGCGTGTCATCCCGCTCCGCCCGACGCCTTGTCGTTCTCTCCGCCCAGAAGGCATTCTCGGCAGCGACGTCCTCCGGGTGGCGTCGGCGCCACTCTGCCATGGATCGCTCGTCCTCCTCGGCGATGAGCAGGCGGCGCTGCCGACGGCGGTCCACATGGTCCTGGTTTGTTACCAGACGAGGCGGAGGGGCGACGGCCTGCGCCTGCTTGCGCGTGTAGACGTCGTGGAAGTTCATCTGGTCGTACGCGTGGGCGGCCTCGTGCGCGGTCTTGAACGTGTCGAGGCCGAGACGGACGTCACCGGACCGGATCTTAGCGTAGTAGACGCCGGAGGGGCGTTCGCAGACGCCTGTGTAGCCCGAAGATCCACGACGGTGCGACGACATGGTGGCTCGATGGGGGCGCTGTAGGGCAATAAGCCACGGCGAGCGGCAACGCGGAGCGCGTGCGTGCGCGCGGTAGACGCGTCATGCTCGGCCCGTGGCAGGTTTGGTCGCGTGTGTGTGTCCATGCGTTCGAGCGCGTGGGCCGTTGCGTGTAGGCGAGATACGCGGAGGAGTGACCGCGTCGGGGCGCTGGACTCGGCCCGCGGTGACTGCATGCGTGCGCGTTGGGTGCGCGGGCCTGGGACCGCGGGGCGGGGGGGGGGGGGTACCTGTGGCGTGGTCTACAGCCGAACTGGCTAGTTAGTTAGCTTGGTCAGCGATCCGTTGTAAGCCGCGGTGTGCGCGTCGTGGAAGCGCCCGGCCAACCGGACATGCAGATCGTGCGTTCGTAGCGGGCGGGATGGGCTGCGTCGTGTGTGCGCAAGCCTGGTATAAATCCCGTATGCTTGATGGTTGTAACACGAGCGTGCTAGCAGTTCTCTGCAGGAAATATAAGCGGCTGTTCGTGCGGCCGGTGGCGTATGTGCGCGGGGCAAAAATCTTGTTGCGTTCTCCTCGTTCTTCTTCCTTCTTTCTTCTACGTCTGCGAGAGAGAGGGAGCTTAGGCGAGGACGAGGGCTAGGGTAGACACCAACAGGCGCTTCGGTGGCAGCGCGACAGAGGAAGCGACAGAGCGCGCGTGGTAGTGCGGAGGGCGATCGGCAATCGCGTGGCGAGCGTCGTAATTTATAGGCGCGTCCGAAGCGATGCGTCAAATCTATCGCGCGGCCGCCCGCTTTCTCCCCCGCACGCGCAATCGTTTGCTGTGCGCTAATTTCGCGCGTCCGCTGGAGCGCGTTTCCGTCCCGTTTAAAACCCCGTTTACCCCGCGCGTGTTTTTTAACACCGTTGTTGGAGATGCTCTTAGGCGCTATATTTTGCAACGTCTATTAAAACAAACATTTCGCAGCACGTTAAAAAACGTTATTCTGTTGCTGAATAAAATTTTGAGCGGGTGTTTGTTGGAGATGCTTTTATGAAAATGACTGTTATACGTATCAACGACTACGAGTACTGTGTTAAAAAAATATCCACTGACACGTTGGCCCCACGCGCCGCGGACGCCGCACGGCACGGGTCAGCAGCCTGGCTGCCACGGCACGGGACCCGTCCCTTCCGTCTGTCCCACGACCCCTGTTTACGCCCACCAAAACGGAAAACCATGGACGCCCCCATCCCCACCCCTCCCACTCCACTCACCGCTCCGCCGCCGCTCCCCCCGCCGCCATGGGCGGCCGCGCCTCCCGCCAGCGCTCCGACCCCCCGCCCCCGCAGGCGCAGCAAACCCCCAAGCAGCCCAACTGGCCCCGTCCCCGCCACCGCCGCCAGCCCCAACCCCCTCCACCGCAACCCCCACCCCCACCCCAACAGCCCCCACCCCAGCCCGCCCTCCCCCCAGACGTCGGCCGGGTGCTGGGCCGGCCGATGGAGGACGTGCGCGCCACCTACACCTTCGGCCGCGAGCTGGGCAGGGGCCAGTTCGGGGTCACCTACCTCGCCACCCACAAGTCAACCGGCGCGCGCTACGCCTGCAAGTCCATCGCGGCCCGGAAGCTGGCCCGCGCCGACGACGTGGAGGACGCGCGGCGGGAGGTGCAGATCATGCACCACCTCACGGGCCACCGCAGCATCGTCGAGCTGCGCGGCGCCTACGAGGACCGCCACTCCGTCAACCTCGTCATGGAGCTCTGCGAGGGCGGGGAGCTCTTCGACCGCATCATCGCCCGCGGCCACTACTCCGAGCGCGCCGCCGCCACGCTCTGCCGCGAGGTCGTCAGCGTTGTCCACAGCTGCCACTCCATGGGGGTCATGCACCGCGACCTCAAGCCCGAGAACTTCTTGTTCTTGAATAAGCGGGAGGACTCCCCGCTCAAGGCCACCGATTTCGGGCTCTCCGTCTTCTTCAAGCCCGGTCAGTACCTCATTCCTTGCTTAATTAATTGCATTGACGGAGTAGAATTCTATGGTGGTTACTGAATTTACTACTAGTGTATAGTATATGGGAAGAGACAGGGGAAAAAACTTCAACGATTTACTAGTGTATCTGTAGTGTGCTGGCTCGGTTCAATTTACTCAATTTACTAGGAGTAGTCATAACCGGGCTCAAGTTGTGCTCGAGATTAAAAGGGTGAATGATGGAAATGCAGGCGAGCAGTTCAGGGATCTTGTTGGGAGTGCCTATTACGTGGCTCCGGAGGTGCTGAAGCGCCGATATGGAGCCGAGGCCGACATTTGGAGTGCTGGGGTGATCCTCTACATCCTCCTATCCGGCGTTCCTCCATTCTGGGCAGGTGCGTTTCACAGCTGCTTATGTTGATTTACTTTTGGGTTGCGAATTGATGCAGAACCAGGGAGATGTAGCAAATTTGATTGTCCATTGATGCCATTGTCTTAACATGAACGCTCTGTGTCTCCTTTTCCCACTTGGTTTTGATTACCAGAGAACGAGGAAGGTATATTTGATGCTGTTCTGAAAGGTCACATTGATTTCTCGTCCGATCCATGGCCATCGATTTCAAATGGGGCTAAAGACTTGGTCAAGAGGATGCTACGGCAGGACCCCAAGGAGCGGCTCACGGCTGCTGAAATTTTGAGTAAGTCTCTCTTCTCCAGGACTTACTCTCCCACTCATTGACAATCTTGGTGGTGCAGATCAATCTACCCATGTGTATGATAGTGCAATGCCTAGTTTTATTTGCTAAAGCTGTCCATGCCGTCTCTACAAACTGAGCCTTGTGTGCACGTTGTATTACTGTCATTCTAATTCATTTAAGCACACAGACCATCCATGGATTAGAGAGGATGGCGAGGCCCCAGACAAACCACTTGATATTACAGTGATCAGTAGAATGAAGCAGTTCAGGGCGATGAACAAGCTTAAGAAGGTTGCCTTGAAGGTACTCAAATGATCTAAACTCCAATATTTTTCTTTTCTTGCTTGGGCAGTCCATTTAAATCTTGGTGCTCACTTCTCTTCTGTATTCAGATTGTTGCAGAGAGCTTGTCAGAGGAAGAGATCGTGGGCTTAAGAGAAATGTTCAAGTCCCTGGATACTGATAACAGCGGGACAATTACCCTGGATGAACTAAGGGCTGGCTTACCAAAGCTTGGGACCAAAATTACTGAATCAGAAATAAGACAGTTGATGGAGGCGGTATGTTCATATCTCGTAGTCGCATAGCCTGAATGCTTAATTTTTCTTCTTCCTCCTTCCTGTTTATGCACGCTTATCTTATCGGCATGGCATGCTACAAATCTCATAATAGAAACAAAAAATGGTGCATATTTCTCTCTGTTCTGTATTAATGCCAATCACGTACTAAAAGGCTGCAGTGGGTGTGCACTTATATCTAAAAAGGAAGATAGTGAATGATACCATACGACTTTAGTCGGTATAACGACCTCAATCGAAATCGACTTGTCCACGTTTCTGGTAGAACGGTCCGTGTTGCCTGACAACTCGAGCACTTTCTGTTTCAGCTCCTTAATCATTATTTTACATTCCTGAACAGGCTGATGTTGATGGAAATGGGACCATTGATTATGTTGAATTCATATCGGCAACAATGCACATGAATAGACTAGAGAAGGAAGACCACATATTTAAAGCATTCGAATACTTTGACAAGGACCATAGCGGGTAATTTCACTTCTAACTATTCTTAAATTAATCTGCCAACTTTGAAATATTTCATTAACCATCAAGTTGCTTGCAAACTTCCTTTTTGCATAGGTACATAACAGTTGATGAGCTGGAGGAAGCGCTGAAGAAGTATGATATGGGTGATGAGGCAACAATCAAAGATATCATTGCTGAAGTGGATACAGATCATGTGAGTAACCCCAGCAAAAGCCTAAATAAATCCATTATCTGCTGCCTGAGCATACATTATCTCAGTCATGAAGATCTAAAATATTGTATTGATGTTGCTCGCTTACTATTCAGTTGAGAATATAATAAACAGATCATCTTGGAGACATGGTAGCAGGTTTTCTTTCAAAATATTCGGGAATTTATGTGTGTCTGATCTCTGTTAGATTGTGGATGTATACAAAAAATAGTGTCTGAGATGAAATTAACAGCCTGATTTATGTCAAGGCGAAGCACCTGGACTTCTATCCAAACTGCTTTGTTTTAATAACTCATTTGCTTATGTTAGATTAGATAAACGATCAGAGTTCATCACTTTAATGTAAGCACCTAGGCTTCCATCAACACTGCTTTGTTTAAGAACTCATTTTGTTATGTTAGATTAGATAAACCAACAGAGTTCATCGCTTTTATGTAAGCTCCAGCCTAAAAAATCATGCCTTCAAACAATTTGCTTTAGCCTTTTTGGTGGATGTAAACCTTACAAATCCTTATGTTCACAAGTAAACGTTCAAATGAAGCACTACTGAACTCACTCACTCACTACCGCATTTTTTTTTTTTTTTTTTGCCTAGGATGGGAAAATTAACTACCAGGAGTTTGTTGCGATGATGAAGAATAACAGCCCAGAGATTGTTCCAAATCGACGGCGCCTATTTTAAGTCTTGCAATGGTTTATGCGAAGCTTGCGATTTCTGTGAATGCGTTGACACAGGTGACCAGTCAAGATCTTAATTGGCGAGGAATGAGCGAAGCCATTCATGCTCGGCACGATTCAGTGAGGTATCTGCAAGTGATCCTTTATACTTGGACATACTATCCGTCATCGAGAACTCCCCCCCCCCCCCCCCCCCCCCCCCATCATGTGTTCTAAGCTAGGTGGCACTTTCTTGTGCTACCATGTTATACCATTCATATGTATCCTTATGAGTCGTGACTTATGAGGCGAGCCGTCTGGTTTTGTGTTTCCTCCAATTGATCATTTATGTAAGAAAGAGTTTGTAAGACACTCTTAAATGATCATATCAAGGAAGACCATGCAGATGATTATAGCACAAGGAAGGATCTTCATGTGTTTTGAGTTGGGTGGCACATTCTTGTGCTACCATGTTATATACCATCACATCTTGCACTTCAACATGCATCCTTATGTGAGGCTCCTGTCCGGTTTTGTGCTTCGTCAACTTGATCGTTTATGTAAGAGAAGGATTTGTAAAACACTTTCGAATGACCATATCAAGGAATATCACGATTTCATGTGAATATACCTAAACTTGTGACACTACAAAAGTTTGGTTTTCACAAGTCTTCGAATCAGCACACACATATTATATAGATAAGAGATATTATGACCTGTCATCTTAAAGAGATACAACTGCATTTTACTTAGCTTGTACTGATTATTACAACAAACTTCATTTACATCAACAGAGGATCATCGGGCTGAGATACTTTTCATCTTTGCCGACTTGTGTTTCATAAACAGAGATGCTAGCACGCTCTTAGTGTTGGCAGGAGCCTTCTGGATTTCACGCCCTGTAGGCCTGTCGAAAGAACTAAACGTCGACATATGCTTGACACCTGTCTGATCCTGAAAATGCACACAATAGTACCATCAAGAAATCAGGATAACCAAATCGATATCGATGTGGATAGATTTTAACACAAGGATGACGCCTTTCTGACTTGGTATGATTTCTTGAAAGTTTACCTTTGTGCCAGCCTTTTGTATAACGTCAGGTTTGGTATTCCTGTTCAGTTGCAGAGGCCTGCGCATGGGAGAACCAGGCAACTCCTTACCTGAAACATCAGCAATTAGAATTTTAACATTTTGCAAGTGCACTCAGTGATCAAAATTCTAGTTTGAGAGTTAACAAATATGTTGTGTCAGAACAACAGTTGATAGATATGTGCACTTGATAGGTGAAACCACATTCATATGATTCCATGCCCTCTAAGAACTCAAACAGATGTATAACGAATTACCAAGAAGATGCAAACCATCCGATGCGGGTTTGGACGATATCGTGTCGTCTAGGCTGCACAAAAACCGGGCAACAGCAAGTTAGACCAGAAGAACTGCACTTGGCATAAGAAACGACATGTCAAATTGACAAAGTTAAACGAAATGGGGATTTCAGTCTTACATGAATGTAGGTTTGTTTGCTCCATCTGCTGAAGGGCTATTGTCTGATGCCAGATGCCAGGAAAGTGTCTTTGCTGCACACAGAAAGTGAAGATTTTGGTTTGTTGTTTAGATACATAGCGTGATTGGCGAGAAAAGAGTGGCGCAAATGAAATTTGCAAGAACAGAGGGAAGAAGGAAGCACCTGAGGGGTAAGGTCTAGGCTGTGATTCCTGATTAGTGTCTGTTCCCAGGTGCACGACAGCCTGAGTTCTCTTATAACCCGTAGCTACATTGCACAGAAGATTCTCAAGTTAAGTTCATCTTCTTTCCTAAAACTGAAAGTTGAGATAGCGGTATCGCATCGCCGCTAGTTCATAGTTCCTTACAGGGTAGGATGTAGTGCTTGTGGTGTTTCATGCTCGCCCCCATCATTTGCTGCTGCCTAGACCCTTCTTTGTCCACATAGACTTGGCAGGTGAAGACTTGCTATGGACGGACAACAGAGCAAGGGTCAGTTTAGATGAATGGTTTCGCCGCCATAGACTACTGCACATCTTACTGATAAACATCAAGCAAATACCTGGTTCAAGCGCGCAAGCTTGAGCTCGAATGTCGAGATCTCGGACGCCTGCTGCTCGAACAGGTCCGTCAGCTTGTAGGCCACCGTGCCTAGGTGGTCGACGGCGTTGACAACCGCCCGCACCGCGTAGTCTTTCAGGTTGTCCAGCACCCTGACGACAATTAGCAAGTTCAGTTTCATGAAAACATGCCGTATTCTGAATCAGGATTACGACACACATTCAAAATCACTAGTGTTAACTGTTCATTCAGCAAAATTTACCATACAGAGTTGACTCTTACTCCATCTTTGATGTTTTAGAACTTTCTTGTGCACTGTCAGACATGAGCAGGGTGAACCCCTTTATATGATTCGAAATTTCGAACCAAGTGACAAACTGACACCACATGATTGGGGAACACCCAGAATAAATCCAATCGCCGGTACATGGTACATTGTCTGTCGTTCAGAAGAGAGATCTCTTCAAAAAACAAACACCGCTAGAGTACTCTGAACAGTACTAGTATTATTTCTTTCTTCAGCTAGGAGCACATACGTACATAGGCAGGCCGTTGCTGGATGGTTCCAAAAATCACAGATGAAACCAAAAGAGTAGAAGACATATCCTTGTTCGGTTCAGCTAGCAGAATTTGTTGTTTAGCTGGTCACATTCTCACATCTGGACATGAACCTTCCTATACCTACCACTCTACCAATGCCATTCTTGCCATTGCTAGCCAGTACATGCTGCCCCAACCTTCAGTTGAATTCAGTTAGGTTCCTATACTGTACTATGCCAGGTGACAAACTAAATAGAGAGAGGTAGATAGGCAGCACGGGAGATGCAAGTGTACGAGGAATCATCAGTCGGCCATGGTTGGTGGTAAGATGGTAAACTCTGTGTGTACAGAGAGGATGGCATTGGCAATGGAGGAGGGAGAGGAGAGAGGAGGGGCAGGGCTCACATCTGCTTCTGGTGGGTGTTGAGGTAGGACTTCTCGCAGTACTCGGAGGCGGAGTAGAGCTGCGGGCGCAGGTTCTTGAGCTCCTGCGTCCACCATGGCAACAAGGCGTCAAGATCCGCCGTGGAGCGGAGGGATCTGGGGAAGGAATGGAATGCACCGACCTGCAGGGCCTTGACGAAGCTCTTGCTGCGCTCCATGGAGGCCTCGTCCACCGTGCCCGCCCCCTCCCACTCCCCGCCGCCCGGGCTCCGCCGCCGCCGCGCCGTCTGCTGCTGCTGCTGCATTCTCGAGTGGAGTGCGGAGTAAGCGATATGAATGCGACCCAAACCGAGTGGTGGTGGTGGTGGTGGTGGGGTGAAGAAGAGGAAGTGAGTGGAGCGCGCGCGGTGGGCGCACGGGGAGCCCGAGCTAGTAGCTCACCGCCCCAGCCCAGCGCGCGCCGGTTAAAGAAACAGCGTCGATCTGTGTAGTAGTGTATAGCTTGGATTTAGCGCCATTTGGTGGGTGGAGGCATTGATTGGTTCATGTTCATCCATCCATTCTTGCTTGGTTGGTGCTTGCTTTTGTCCCGGCTATCACACTCGTACCAGTCTCCACTGCCGCTGGATCTCGCTCGCTGTCTTAAGCCGGCTTCTAATTGTCTTTCACCACCACTTGATGATTCCTTCTCATCTCAGTGGCAGATACGGATCTCATCTCATCTTATCTCAGTGGTGCGTGACTGTAAATCATGCTAGTAGTAGCAATCTGCATCTAGCGTGCAGGCGTCGGCGTAATTTGGTCATGATGCTAGCTAGTACTGGCATAATTCGATAGGTGATGCCTGAGGTGTACAGAGATGGAGCGTGGGGGGAGAGTGAGCAATCAATGGGGTCATAGGCAGGTGGTGGTGATGAATGCGTGTCGGTTCCGTCAGATGTACAGTGTAGGTAGGTACGCCATGGTTAGATAACAGCCGGACTTTTCAAATGCTCGTGAAACATACGAAACCGGTCAAACATAAAAAGAATTTGATCCAATCAAATACTCCCTCCGTTCCTAAATATAAGACATTTTAGAGATTGCACTACAAACTACATATGGATGTACATAGACATATTTTAGAGTATAGATTCACTCATTTTGCTCCGTATGTAGTCTTATAGTGAAATCCGTAAAAGGTTTTATATTTTGAAACGGAGGGAGTACCTCGTATCATCTCTGTATGAGGCTGCCTGCAAACCACCGCATTAAGGACAAATATAGGAAAAATACGAATACTATGTTGTCGGTATCTTCAAACTAATGAAACTACTACATATACTATGTTGTCGGCGTTCCCATGAACTGGTCTTGTGTTCGCCCATTTTGATTCGTTATCTTCAACTTTGTCTCTTTTCATGGAGCAAGGCATGAGTCCAAAAATGTCTTTACACTAAAAACTCATATAGGAAGGAGATAGAAAGGAAACACATGAAGCTTTGGAGATTGGTCAGGTCGAAATTCAAAATTCAACCATTAAGGGTATCTTCAAAGCGGACCCTCAAATGGTCCGTAAGTTCGGACACACTTGGCCATCCAATGCCGTCCCGTATCTGCCCTTGGATCAGTCAGGTAGTACAAAATCCCGTAAACTACAGGTAAGCCAGAGGGGCTTTGTAGGAGTCAGGATATCCGTCACGTAGGACTTCGACACCTCCGGCACACCCAAAACCATACTCGGATCCTCCCTTGCCGCCTTCGTTGTCGTATCGCTCGACTGCCCGCCAAGTCTGTTCCTGACCTACGTGGCTTGCCGCCGTTCACGTAGGACTTGCCGCCGTTCCACAACTCCTGTCAGTCCACCGCCCTGGTACCATATGCCCATACGGATGCTACTATGGGGGTGATCACGCTCGATAAGTGTTCGGTGAAATGTGTTGGGGAACGTTGCATGGGAAACAAAAAATTTTCTACGAACACATCTATGGAGATGCATAGCAATGAGATGGGAGAGTGTATACGTACCCTCATAGACCGTTAAGCGAAAGCGTATATTACACGGTTGATGTATTCGTACTCTTCACGATGCAATCGCGATCCAGCACCGAACAGACGACACTTCCGCGTTCAACACAAGTGTGGCTCGATGACGTCTCCACCTCCTTGATCCAGCAAGCGAGGGCGGATAAGTAGATGGGATCTCGACCAACACGACAACATGATGGAGATGGTGGTGGAGCAGTGCCAGAAGGGCTTCCGCCAAGCGCCTCCGGAACTACGAACGAAAAAGAACGGGAGAGACGGGAGGGAGAGGGTTGCCTCAAGGAAGAGGACTTGATGTGTTCAACCCTCCCCTTCCCTCCACTATTCATAGGAGGCAAGGTGCAAAGGGGGGAGGGCACAACCTTGACCCCTCCTTGAAGGGAGGGGTGTGGCGCCCTAGGGGAGGAGGGGTGCCTTCCCCCTTAGGGATTCTTCCTTACGAGCCGCATGGGCCCTTGGGGGTTGTCCCAACAAGGCTAGGGCACCCCCTACAGCCCATGTTGGCCTAAGGGGCATGGTGAAACCCTCCATGGACATTCGGACCCCTCCAAAATCCTCCAAAACCTTCCATAAGCTTCCCGGTACAATACTGACAAAAATCAAAAAAACAAATCGGTAGCCAAAATATGACTTCCCATATGTAAATCTTTACCTCCACGCCATTCTGGAGCTCCTCGTGATGTCCAAGATCTCATCCGAGACTCCAAACAACATTTGTACACCAACATACATATCGCAGTACTATCCTAGCATCATCAAAGATTAAGTGTGCAGACCCTACGAATTCGAGAATCATGTAGATATGATCGAGACACCCCTCCAGTCAACAACCAATAGCGGGACCTGGATGACCATATTGATTCCTACATATTTCATGAAGATCTTTATCGTTCAAACCACGATGTCAAGGATTCAATCAATCCCGTATGAAGTTCCCTTTGTCCGTCAGTATGTTACTTGTCCGAGATTCGATCATCGGTATCTCCATACCTAGTTCAATCTCGTTATCGGCAAGTCTCTTTACTCGTTCCATAATGCAAGATCCCGTGATGAACTCATTAGTCACATTGCTTGCAAGCTTCTTGTGATGCTGCATTACCGAGAGGGCTCGGAGATACCACTTCGTCATACGGAGTGATAAATCCCAGTCTCGATTCACGCCAACCCAACAGACACCCTCAAAGATACCTTAGAGCACCTTTATGATCACCCAACTATGAAGTAACGTTTGATAGCACACAAGGTATTCCTCCGGTGTCAGGGAGTTGCATGATCTTATGGTCTTAGGAACAAATACTTGGCATGAAGAAAGCAGTAGCAATAAACTAAGCGATACGATCAAATGCTAGGCTTATAGTTGGGTCATGTCCATCACACCCTTCTTCTAATGATGTGATCGTGTTATCAAATGACAACTCATGTCTATGGTTAGGAAACCTTGACCATCTTTGATCAACGAGCTAGTCTAGTAGAGGCTCACTAGGGACACAATGTTGTTTATATATCCATACATATATTTAAGTTTTCATTCAATACAATTCTAGCATGGATAATAAATATTTATCATGAACAGGAAAATATGATAATAATCAATTTATTATTGCCTTTAGGGCATATTTCCAACAGTCTCCCACTTGCACTAGAGTCAATAATCTAGTCTACATCGCCATGTGATTAGCACCCAATGAGTTCTGGGGTTTGATCATATTTTTTCTTGTGAGAGAGGTTTTAGTCAACGTGTCTGCAACATTCAGATGCATATGTACTTTGCAAATCTTTGTGTCATACTGTAGATGCTGCTATCGCGCTCCACTTGGAGCTATTCCAAATGACTGTTCCACTATACGTATCCGGTTTGCTACACACAGTAATCTGGATCGGTGTTAAAGCTTGCATCGACGTAACCCTTTACGACAAACTCTTTATCACCTCCATAACCAAGAAACATTTCCTTAGTCCTCTTTAGGTACCTAAGGATAATTTTGACCGCTGTCTGGTGATCCACTCCTCGATCACTCTTGTACTCGCTTGCCGGACTCATGGCAAGGCACACATCAGGTGCGGTGCACAACATAGCATACAATATAGAGCATATGACTAATGCATAGGGGATGACCTTCATCCTTTCTCTTTATTCTGTCATGGTCGAAACCTTGAGTCTTACTCAACTTCACACCTTATAATATAGGCAAGAACTCCTTCTTTGACCGATTCATTTTGAACTCCTTCAAAATCTCATCAAGGTATGTGCTCTGTGAAAGTCTTATTAGGCGCCTTCATCTATCTATATAGATCTTAATGCCCAATATGTAAGCAGTTTTACCCAGGTCCTCCTTTGAAAAACTCCTTTCAAACAACCCTATACCCTTTCTAGAAATTCTACATCATTTCCAATTAATAATATGCCATCCACATATACTTACCAGAAATGATATAGAGCTCCCATTCACTTTCTTTTAAATACAAGTTTCTTCATAAACTTTGTATAAACCCAAAAGCTTTGATCACCTTATCAAAGCATATATTCCAACTCTGAGATGCTTGCACCAGTTCATAGAAGGATCGCTGGAGCTTGCATACCCTTTTAGCATCCTTAGAATCGAATTTTTTTTCGACTGTATCACATACAACATTTCCTTAAGGAAACAGTCAAGGAAACACTACTTTGACATCTATCTGCGAGATTTCATAATCAAAAAAATGAAGCAACTGCTAAGATAATCCCAACAGACTTAGGATCGCTAGGTGAGAAAGTCTCGTCGTAGTCAACTCCTTGAACTTGTTGGAAACCTCTTTGCGATAAGTCGAGCTTCATAGATATTGACATTACGATCAACGTCTGTCTTCTTAAAGATCCATTTACCCTCAACGATATGTCGGTCACCGGGCAAGTCTACCAAAGTACATATTTGGTTATCATACATGGATCCTACATCGTATTACATGGCCTCTAGCCATTTGTCAGAATCCGGGCCCATCATCGTTTCCTCATAGTTCGTAGGTTTATCGTTGTCTAACAGCATGCCTTACAAGATAGGATCACTGTACCACTTGGGCCAGTACGTGTCCTTGTCGACGTACGAGGTTCGGTAGTAACTTGATCCGAAGTTGCATGATCATCATCATTAGCTTTTTCTTCAATTTGTGTATGCATCACACGAACACCTTTTTGCGTTGTGCTACTTTCGAATGTGAGTGAAGGTTTGATAACCTCATCAAATTCTACTTTCCTCCTAGTCACTTCTTTTGAGAGAACCTCCTTCTCTAGAAAGGATCTATTCCTGGCAATAAAGACCTTGCCTTCGGATTTGTGATAGAAGGTATACCCAACTGTTGATTTAGGGTATCACTTTTCCGCTTTGGGTTCGAGCTTATTAGACATAAGTGTCGCATCCCCAAACTCTAAGGAAACAACTACCGAGACTTCTTGCCAAACCATAATTCATACAGTGTCGTCTCAACGGATTTAGATGGTGTCCTATTTAAAGTAATTGTATTTTTCTCTGATGCATAAACCCAAAATGATAGAGGCAAATCAATAAGAGATATTATAGAATGGACCATATCCAATAAAGTACGGTTACGACGTTCAGACACATCATTACACTAGGGTGTTCCAGGTGGAGTGAGTTGTGAAACAATCTCCATATTGTCTTAACTGCATACCAAACTCATAACTCAAATATTCACCTCCACGATTATATCATCGATATTTGATCTTCTTATCAGGATGATCTTCACCTTCACTCTGAAATTGGTTGAACTTTTCAAAACTTCAGACGTGTGTTTTATCAAGTGAATATACCCTTATCTACTTAAATCATCCGTGAAGGTAAAGAAATAATGATATCCATCGCGTGCTTCAACACTCGTTGGAATGCCAGGCGAGGTCCAGGCTCCGCAGCCAAACTCGAGCTGCCCATTCATGATAGGTGTGGGAAGACGAGTAGCGAGGGGGTGGAGGGGGGGAGGGGGGAGGGGGAGGAGTGGAGAAATAGGAGGAGGTGGCGACGGGGATGGAGCACTCGCCGGCGGCAACCCTCGTTGTGGCTCCGGTGATGCTATGTGCCGTCTTTCGTTCGCTTTATTTTTTTAGGATAGAGAAGAGAGAGGGCGTGGATACGTGATGCTTTATTGATTGTTATCCGGATGTCCGGACTCCGCAAAACTTCACAGTTTTTTTTAAATACCAGATTTCGTAGGTCAAACAGCTTCGCGGACATATAGGGGTTTCCGTTGAAATACAGGAGGTTTGGGAGTCCTCTTTGAAGATACCACTTCATGATGCCACGGTCGGATAGGAATGAACAAAGAATAATTATTTTGTCTAATGCTCCTCTTCCTTAAAATTTTGAAAATCTCACTTCCAAAGTTGCGCACACTAGGCCATACATTCTTATTACATGTAGATGACAATAAAGTTCTAGAAATGTACTCCCTCCGTTCCTAAATATAAGTCTTTAAAGAGGTTTCATTAGTGGACTATATACGGATGTATATAGACATACTTTAGAGTGTAGATTCACTCATTTTGCTCCGTATGTAGACTCCTAGTGAATTATCTTTAAAGACTTATATTTAGGAACGGAGGGAGTAACTGAGAACTATGTACACTTCTGACAAACTTAGATATAACCATTAACTTTACAAACCCAACAGTTAATTCCCACAATCATATCACATTGCTCGAGGTTATTGCCGCCAATCGCCGCTGTGTGCAGCAAAATTGGCAAATTGTGATATTTAAACAAACAGAGAGAAAGCGTTATGTACAAATGAGTTTGTACTCATCAATCTAAGCCAGATGTGCGTGCATTCCCTGAACACAACGTGTTGTGGCACCATCTAACGCCATTATTCTCTTCCATGCATGTGAGTCATCGGACCCTCACCGAGTCGTCGTTGCTCGTCCTAGCATTGGAGTCGGAGTCGTCAGAGTAGACGCCATGCTTGGAATTTGAACTGAAATTGGGGATGGAGAGAACGAGCTCCTTGATATCGGAGCCGGACGTCTGAAGGTGCGTGAGAATCTTGCTGAATTTAGGTCTCTGCTTTGTGATGGCGATGGAGACGTCGTTGGGGAAGAGGTCTCCGCAAACAAAGGCATGGTACATGGTGGTGGCCAGCATTGCGATGACGGTCATGACGGCAATCCCTGAAAGGCCCAGTGCCATTGCCCGCGTCACCAAGTTGTCCACCTCTGATGCATACAATACCGTCGCCAGGGCCACACTCGTCATCGGGAATGTGTACGCCCACCATGCCAGCGAGAACCTAAACCCTCGGAAGAGGTTGATCCGTGCCACGAGTGACATGAAGAGGAAGAGCGAGATGTAGTAAAGGAGCTTGGCACCATCGTTGAACTCACCGGAGATCCTTGTCCAGGCCATGGATGCGACGCTAGGCGCGGCGACAAAAAGAAAGAAGACCGGGTGGAGATCCTTGGGGAGTTGTACATTGGTGGGGAGCCGTTGATAGAGGGTGACGAAGAGCACAATGTAGTGGGCCAACCCGACGGCAAAGAAGAAGATTGGCAGCTCCCTGAGGCCCATCCTGGCGCCGAGTAGAGCGCCGACGAAGTTGCCAACGATGGCAAGGTGGTTGGATGGGTTGGCCACCCTGGAGAGGCGCCGCTCGCCACTGGACATCCACTGGCCATAGATCTTGAGGTCGAGCCAGAGGATTGGCGCCATGAGAACGTACCAGACGACATGGTGGATCTTCCACACCGGATGCGGCACGCCCTTGACAAGGAATAGGCAGACGATCCAGGGCGCGAAGAAGAAGTTGACGCGCACAGGATGGTGAAACTCGCGGCGGACGGCCTCGAAGTAGAAGACGACCTTGAGGAGGTAGGTGATGGAGACGATGCCGGTGAGGGCGACGGAGACCCACCAGAGGACGTGGTTGACGGCAGGGTGTACGTGGAGGAATGCCGTGGAGGGCTCCGACTGAAGCGTCTTCCATAGCATCGCCTGGCTGCTCACGCCAAGGCACATCCCAAATGCGGTAATCGGGAATCGGAGAAGGAACGGCCATGGCTTGTCCTTGGGCAGCACCGCCACCTCTGTTGACTGCATGTCCACAGTTTAGTTAGAGACCTCGTCCTTGGTTTTATCGTAAGGGGTGTGAATGTTTGGTACATACACGAAGGGTGTCGAACTCGGGTCCTTCGAGGGCGGCGAAGTAGCGGTCGGCGGTGGGGACGTCGGTGTCCTCCTCCAAGAGCTTGGACACTGCACCGTGCTCGACGTCGGTCCCCGTCGGGTCCTGAGGCAGGCCACGGAGGTTGGAGATCTGGCGGTTGAGCCGGCCGGAGAAGGTCCTGAACTGGTCGAATTGGCGGTCCAGCTCGCGCGTGCTGTTGCTCCGCGGCCCCTCTCCGGCACTTTCGATCACCACCGACGCCTGCGGGTGCTTCAGGAGCTGCGGCACGACGGGATGGCGACCCTCGGCCTCTGACTCGCTTGGCAGCACCGGAGTGGCGTGCACCTCGGCGATGCTGGCGTGGGCGGACGGCAGCATGCGGTGTCGCGCCTGCGCGAGGTGGAGCCCGGACGGCGAGCCCGGCATGCTGAAGGAGACGGACAACGGCGTGTTCCCCCGCGTAGGCTCGCCGTGAACCGCCACGGCGGCATCCTTCGTCATGCCGCCGCTAGTGCCGGTCCGTATTCTGCTGATGCCGGTCTCCCTGCACGCCATGGCAACAAGCCAACAAGCCGTGTGGTAAACCCAACTCTGGCAGGAGGGGTAGTCAGTTCGTCGTGGATACATGTACATCACCGTGGCCACCTTATATACACACATGGCGAGCAGTCCTTTGACGGTGAAACTGCTTCTCTGGTTAGCTACTCGTAATTACGTTTTAACTTCAGATAACCTGTTAAGAATAGGGAGGAATTGTAAAGAAGGTATATGTGTATACTTTGTTGTGATCTGATAGAGACCTTTTTCCAGTTGGCAAAGATTTCATTTGATTGATTGACCAATATAATGTTGCTTCAATCTTGAGTTTTGAAGCTGGAAAATGACAAGTGTAGATTTGTCTTGAGAAGATTTTTCAGGATATTATGGTTTTGTTGGTACTTGTACACATATAATAAAAGAAGGGCATTCGATTTAAATGGTTAATTCCATTTGGTTTATTCATAATTTATGAATTCCAGTTTCCGTTAAATTGCCACCGAAATAATCATGAAGAAAATAGCCCTCCAACATGATTATCCCAAATTATTTGTTTGGTTTGTTGGTTAACGGGAAAACCCAAGTACGTGTGCACCATTCACCACGACTTGCCGTTAGTTGTACAAACATAGCTGGAAACCTTAACACCAATGAGTGGTGGAAATTAATCAGGGGACATCTTGCATCACGTTGTAACAAAGTCTTACACGTCATAAGCAGCTTTCATTTCATATACATTTTATTTAGAACAGGAATTAATTAATGAAGAGCACATGTGAGCCATATGTTAATTAGCTCCACGATCACTACCCTTTCTTAAATAGAGATCCTATATGCCAACTTGCTTGAAGAATTAATAAACCAGCTAGCAATTTTGACTAAAAAAGTGGCTGCATTGCAACTAATCAAACAAATATTAGCATATCTTAAGCAGATCAAATCATGCACTCGCCGGATTGGTGCCCAGTCAGATTATTTCAGAGACACCGATTTCAGGCCTATCGTTTTTGCAATGCGATCTATAAAGTACTCCCTTCGTTTCTAAATATAAGTCTTTCTAGAGATTTCACTAGTGAACTACATACGAATGTACATAGACATACTTTACAATGTATGTTCATTCATTTTGCTCCGTATGTAGATCATTAGTGAAATTTATTAAAAGACTTATATTTAGAAACGGAGGAAGTAATAGCTAAATGTTTGGCTAATAGATTGACAACCATTCTTGATGTTCTTGTGCCCTAGGAGCATAGCGTGTTTGCACCGGACTGGGTATTTCTGGAGCGAGTCATACAACAGTTGGGTTTTTCTCATCAATTGATGAATACTATAAGATAAGTGTGACTCGAGGAATTAGCAACGCTTTTCTCATATTTGAAACTAAAAGAGAAAATATAGAGAACCACGTTTTCAAATCCATTGCTAATGGGATTAACTTTTGCTGGCATATTCTGCCTGCTGTTAACACTGCTGGTGGCATCCTTGTGGGCCTTCGAAATGATGTCTTTGAAATCATTGGCTTTATTAATATTTTTTTTGTATGATAGTTACTGTTAAGAATAAAGATGATGGTTTCTTATGGCATTTTATAGCGATTTACGGTAGTGCATACAGTGAGCACAAAGTTGAATTCATTGCTGAGGTGCATGATGACATGCATCAGGTATCATATCACGTACTCCTTGGTGGTGACTTTAATCTACTCCCTCCGTTCCTCAATATAAGTCTTTAAAGAGGTTTTATTAGTGAACTACATACGGATGTATATAGACATACTTTATATTGTAGATTCACTCATTTTGCACTCATTTTGCTCCGTATGTAGACTTCTAGTGAAATATCTTAAAAGACTTATATTTAGGAACGGAGGAAGTAGTTAGGTATGTTACTGACAAGAACAATGGGTTGATTAATAACCAGTTCTCTTATCTGTTCAATGATTGGATTAATAAATGGGGACTCATGGAAATTAAAATTGCTAATAGGAGCTATACTTGGAGTAACAACCAGGATGACCCTATTTTGCCGATGATAGATCGTGTGTTTGTATCCACATCCTGGGATGCTCACTTCCCTTTATCTGTCCTGTCTGCTCTCCCACGTGTTGGGAGCGATCATACCCCTCTCCTTTTGGATACTAAATCTAGGAGGGTTACCTCCCCTAAACCATTTCGTTTTGAGAAATGGTGGCTGGACCAACCCGATTTCAGAGAGTTGGTTCGCAGGACTTGGGCAAATAAGTCCTGCCTTGATGTGGCAATTGATAGCTGGTTGAACAAAACTAGAATTTTACGAAAAAAGATTAAGGGTTGGAGTGTCAATTTAGAGGCTCCTTTGAAGAAGAAGAAAAAAGATCTTCTCCAAGAATTTGACATCCTGGATGTCTTCTCGGAATCTAACAGATTAGATGACGCATATAGGAATTGGATGGAGGAGATTAAGAAAGAATTAGATGAAATTTGGAAAAAAGAAGAAACTGCCTTGTGGCAGCGTTCCACAGATAGGAGGATCAAAGATGGTGACAAAAACAATAAGTACTTTCATGCCTTAGCTAACCACCGTCATAGGAAAAACCATTTATATGAGTTGAATAGTGAAAATGGCCCTGTTCATTCTACCAAAGAGATGTTGGAGGTTGCTACATCTTTCTATAAAAAGCTCTTTGATTATGAACAAAAGCATAATATAAGTCTGGGTCCTTCCTTTTGGAAGGAGGATGAATTAGTGACTCACGAGGAAAACGAATCCTTACAAAAAAAAAACTTTCTGTGGAGGAAATTAAAGATGCCATTTTCAGCTCCTATGCACATGGTGCTCCGGGCCCTGATGGCCTCTCGTTTCTGTTCTACGAGTCTTTCTGGGATCTGATCAGAAATGATTTCATGGCCATGGTAAGAGATTATGAAAAAGGAAAGATTGACATTTATAAGTTGAACTTTGCCATAATTTTGTTAATTCCTAAAGAGGTAGATGCCAAGGACATGAAGAAATTTACACCTATTAGTCTTGGGAACTGTGCAGTTAAAATTCTCACCAAAGCTATGACTTCCAGGTTATCTCCCATTGGAGATAGATTCATCTCTTCCAATCAAACTGCTTTTATCAAAGGGCGATTTATCCTCGAGAGTGTGGTGTTAGGACATGGAGTGATTCATGAAATTAAGCGCTCCAAAACTCAGGGGCTTGTGCTCAAACTAGATTATGAAAAAGCATATGATAGAGTGAGCTGGGAGTTTCTTTTTGAAATGCTAAAATCTAGGGGATTTGGTCCCAAGTGGATTTCCTGGATTAAAAGTGTGATTCGTAGAAGTACTTTTAGTGTCCGCATTAATGATGTGACTTGTCCCTACTTTTTTGGTGGTAAAGGCCTCAAGCAAGGGGACCCTATCTCTCCCCTTCTCTTTAATCTGTTCGCAGATGTTTTTTCTAAAATGCTAGTTAAAGTTTCCCAACAAAACTTGATCTCAGGGCTTCTGCCTCATGTCTTTAAAGGGGGTATTACTAGCCTACAGTATGCTGATGATACCTTGTTGTTCTTAGCAAATTCTTGTGACAAGGCCAAAAAATTTAAATGGATCCTTTCTTGCTTTGAAAATTTGTCCGGGATGAAAATCAACTTTCATAAAAGTAATCTACTGACTATTAACATTGAGGAAGAGATGACTAAAACGTTTGCCCAAATCTTTAGTTGCAAAATTGGTTCCTTCCCCATTAAGTATTTGGGAGTGCCTCTGCACTATGACAAGCTACGTAGGGAAGACCTTCAGCTAATTATTGATAGGATTATTAGTTGCATTTCTGGATGGTTGGGTAAGCATCTTACTCATAGAGGTAAACTGATTCTTTTATGTGCCTCCATTGTTAGTATCCCTGCTTACCTTATGGCGGTTATCAAATTCCCCAAACGGGCAATAGATGCTATTAATTCACAGATGGCCCACTTTTTCTGGGGGAATATGGGGGACCAACATAAGTATCATTTGGCCAATTGGGGACTGATCTCCAGGAAGAAATCCTTTGGAGGGATGGGGATTCCCAACCTAAAGGAATTCAATATGGCCCTCCTAGCCTCATGGGGTAAGAGGTTTGCTGATACCCAAAAGAAAGACTGGAAAGAAGTCATCTCATTCAAATATAACACTGAATCTCCCAATGTTTTTTGGGCTAAAGCTGATAATGGTTCTTCGTTCTGGAAGAGCGTTACCTAGGCATTAAATGCCTCTAGGAACTTTTATAAGTGGAATACCGGTAATGGTAAAAACATTAAATTCTGGCATGACTTATGGGTTGGGGGAGTGTTCCCTCAAGGTTCAATTATGGGATTTATTCTGTATTTGTAACCAACCTGACTGCACTATCTCTCAGGTGTGGGATGGAGTAAACCTTAAACTCTCATTTAGGAGATGTGTGGATAACAGGGGTCTGGATAAATGGAAACAGTTGCTGGAAATTATCCAGGCTGTTACTTTATCTGAGACCCCTGATACCCTCATTTGGATGTTGGAACCAAATGGGCTTTACTCTGTGAAGTCATTCTATAACACTGTTAATTTTGGGGGAGTGGCTTCTGCCATTGGTGATAAACTTTGGAAAGTACTATGCCCCCAAAATATCCACGTTTTCCTTTGATTGAGTGTTTATAATAAAATCTTAACCAGAGACAATCTAGCCAAGCGTAGGAATGTTGATGATCCTACATGTTTATTCTATGGTGAATTGGAATCTGTATACCATCTATTATTTGAGTGTGTGGTTGCTAAATGTGTCTCGAATCTATTTGATGAGTCTTTTCAACTACACAATATCTCTTGTTTTAATGATATTTGTGCCTTATGGCAATTTCATAAGAAAATGTCAGTCCAAAATATGATTGTTGCTGCCTCCTTGTGGAGTATTTGGAGACTGAGAAATGAGTTTTGTTTCCACGGTCGGTCTTGGAGAGGTATGATTGCGTTCTTGTATAACTACGAAGTTTTCTTCGGCAATGGGTTGTGCTCTGCGACGCCACTCAGGAAGGAGTGCTTTGGCAATTCATCGCTAAGCTGGACAAATTCCGGGGGGAGCTTCTTCGTATCGCCTGGAAATCTTCGCATGCCTCTGTCTGAGGCAATAAAACTTAGTTTCAGTGTTTTGCGTCTGTAATATATCCTGATGCTATTTTTGCTTTTGGAGTTCAGTAGTTCGTAATGGTTTCTGGGATTTGATGTTACTTGGTGTTTGCACTTTGGGCTGTAAAACTGATACTTTGTGGCTTCATTATCAATTAAATGGAGCAGGGGGAAACCCATTTTATTCAAAAAAGATAAGTGTGTCACCTCGGATATAGCAGGCCAATGAATATCTTCAGTAAAAGTTTGTGGTCAAGCTTCACGCATCTCACATCTTCTGTCCGCAAATGATACATTGTTATTTCTCCGTGCTAATAGTGTTGAGCCAAACCACATCAAAGTGGCCCTCCATAGATATGTTATAGTGCGGAGTGAGTGATACAACAGTTGGGTTTCTCTCATCAATTGGTGGATTGGATAAGAGTAGTGTGTCTTCTCTGTTATCGCAGGCCAATGAATGTCTTCAGTAAAAGTTTGTGCTCAAGCTCCATGCATCTCACATCTTCTGTTCGCAGACGATACATTGTTATCTTCCGTGCTAACGGTGTTGAGCCAAGCCATATCAAAGAGGCCCTCCATATATATTCGAGTGCTACTAGCGAGTTAATTATTCCAACCAAATGCTCCATTTTGTTTTGGCCATTGTGCAGTGAGGCCAACAAGAAGGATGTGATGCAAACACTTGAGATGGTCAATGCAAATTTAAAGAGAGGTGTCATAGTCTCCCCACCATAGATGAGCGCTTCTTGGAGGGGAAACTACAGGACTTGCAAGAATAACTAATGGTGCGCATCATCTAATGGGGCGAGTTGATGTGACAAGCAGGGAGGGAGGTCTTGATTAAGGATGTGGCGCACCCTCTTCTGATCTTTCTCATGAGTGTTTTTAGGTTTACCTCGAGTATGAGGTGGTCTCTCGCGTATGATCCGGAGATACTAGTGGGGTGCATCAAAAGGGATAAGAAAAACGCATTGGAATCCTTTGGTGAGCATGCTACTTGTTGAAATGGTGCATGGCGGGGCAACCTGTTACACCAATTCTTCCTAGTGTTTGATGGTCCAAGTAATCCTAAAGATCAAGATTTTTTTCGTGCTTGGGCAACGATGTCCTTGCGAGGGGACCCAAACGTACTAGTATCTTCACCGTATGTAGTGCATATGGGCTGGTGCTCGAGGACAAGCTTCGTCCCTCTTCAGTCGTGAGGAGGACACCATACATGCGACCTGTCATCTGGGCATTAGAAAAAATATGCATAACTAAATCTTAAAGTGTGGTCGGCGTTAACCTTATGAGCACTCATGGAATATCATGTCATGGTCACGCAGGAAAAATGAATTTGTGAATTCTCCTTTGTCTTGAAACTTTAAGAACCTCAGTTCTAAAGTTGTAACTACACTAGGACGTCCATTTAATTGATACACCTTTGGTAACTGTTCTTGCAATTTTCAGCTCCATAGAGTTACTTGAGGTGGGAATAAAGTTTAAGAAATGTAACAAAGATTTAGGTGTATTTCTGAAAAACGTGAGTATAACCACTAAATTTATAGGCTCAACCATTCCTTCGAGCAACTATATCACTATCATGGCAATGCAATTGCTCAAGGACATTGCTCATAATCTACAACGATGTGCAGTTATGTTCACAAAGATGAAAAAGAATGAAGAAAAATCATAGAGAACTCTATACTATTACTCATATTCAACATTAGCTAGTCATGCATCCATGCACCATCTTGTGCACCGACCATCTAACACTACTCTTCCGTGCCCGTGTTCCACCGGAGACTCTCCAACAACACTGCTTGTTGTAGAGTTGGAGCTAGAGTCATTAGAATATGTGCACTGCTTGGAATTACTAAACTTTGGGATGGAGAGAACGAGCTCATTGTCATAAGAGCTCGATGACCGGAAGTGCGCTAGTATCTTGCTGAACTTGGGCCTTCGTCGTGTGATAGCGATGGACAAGTCGTTGAGGAAGAGGTCCTTTCGCATGAAGGCATGGTACATGGTGGTGGCTAGCACACCGGTGTGACAACGACAGTTCCTGAAAACTCTGCCACCAGTGCCCGTGTCAACATGTGTATGCCAACCATGTCAAGGAGAACTTGCATCCCCTAAATAGGTAGATGTGCACTACTAGCGACACATAGAGGAATAGCTAGACGAAGTAAAGGAGCTTGGAACCATTGTTGAACTCGCCAGAGGTCCTCGTCCAGGCCATGGAAGCAACACTAGGTGCGGCGACGAAAAGGAAGAACACTGGGTGGAGCTCCTTGGGGAGTTGCACGTTGGTGGGGAGCTACCTATAGAGAGTGATGAAGAGCACGGTGTAATGGGCCGACCTGATGTCAAATAAGAAGATGTGCAGCCCCTGGAGGCCCATCCTAGCACCGAGCAACGCGCTGACAAATTTACCAACGACCGCAAGATGATTCGATGGGTTGGCTACCTTAGAAAGGCGTAGCTCTCCATTGGACATCCACTAGCCATAAATCTTGAGGTCAAGGCAGATGATGGGTGCCATTAGAAGGTACCAAACAACGTCGTGGATCCCAGACACCGGGTGTGGAACACCCTTGACAAGGAAGAGGCATGCGATCCATGGCACAAAGAAGAAGTTGAAATGCACTGAGTGATGAAACTCACGGCGGGCAGCTCGAAGTAGAAGACGACCTTTAGAAGGTAGGTGATGCACATGACAACTATGAGTGTGATAGAGATCCACTAGAGTGTTGGAGTTAACCTTTTTGTTTTAGTTTTCATCATATTTATTTATGAGTGTCATGCACGTTGTCCCGTCCAACCACTAGCTTGGCTGCGGGCATGTACTCACGAAGAGAAAAGATTATTTGCGTATATGCAAGTCAGCAGTGTGTGTTGTTGAGTTTGTTAGTATAGTTTGCGTGAGTCCGAACGGCCGAGTTGCATAGCAGAAAGAGATGAAGAAAGAAACGAGCATAATCAGTTGTGGCATACATCGGCTGTGTGAGCTGTTAATCATGTTCTGCAAAAAACATAGAGATGACTCAAGCTTGTACGTCTGAGTTAGTAGTCAATGTTAATTGAGTAATTACCACATCGGACAACCCGACCCCCCTCTCCTCTCCCGCGACAGTGTCGCCCCCGTGGGCGACCGACCGCGGCCAACCTCCCCTTCCTCTAGCCCCACCCTCTCCCTCTCCTCTCCGTCACCGCCGCTAGCACCCGCGGCCGACCTGGCCCTGGTTCACTGGTGGCGGCGGCACACTACCCTTCCCCTCCCGATGGTTCTCCGACGTGGGGCGGTGCTGCACCGGGGGGGGGGGGTGCTCCTAGGCTGCGACGTTCTAGGTGGCGACGGGGCTGCCTGACGCGGCATGGGCGGACGGCCGGGCGGCGACGTCGTCGTTGGCGGCGGGGTGAAGCTGCGACGCGATCTGGCGGCGACCTCCTGGCCCAGATCTTGGCCCTGCGGGGACCATCTGGGCCTAGGCAGGCCAACGACGGAGCGGGTTTGCGGTGGAACTTTTGGGAGTTGGGGAAGCTGCGACGAGCGGCTGGATGCTGGCGGTGCCGTTGCCAGCCCTCTGCAGCATGGCCAGCAGGGCTTAGCGGGCCTGTTTCGGGCTCGGCCGTGCCAGGGGTGGCCTGGTATGCCCTGCTGTCGTGTCCAGTTGGTAACTGCGGCGGCGCCGGAGGCGCGAGCCTCCCGCACATCGATGTTGGAGGTGGATTTCCTCTGGCTCGGTTTCGGTGTTGTTGCTTCATCCTTTGGCCCATCTCTCTGGTCTCCTTGGCCTCGTGTTGGTGTTCGCAGTGAGACTGCATGGATGGTGGCGCAAACCGTGCTGGCGCATGGGGTTAGGCGGCGGTTTGGCTGGTCGGCTCCGGTTGGGCGGTGGGGTTTGGAGTGCGGGAGAAATCCTTGCCGGTTCGTCCGGCTTCGATGCGGTGACATCGGCGGGTGCCACCATTCCTTCCTGGAGGGTGTCGGTGGTAGCCATTCCCTACCTCCTTTCACGTGCAGGGGGAAACCCTAGGACTCGTTCGGGCAGTAGCGTCATTGACGTCGCATTCCTTCTTGGAGGTGCTGCTTGGCACGCGGCGGATCGAAGCCTTGGGCTGTGGTGGTTTGTCTCCGGAAGGCACGGCTGTGGCGGATCTTCCGCTCTTTATCGAGCTAACGCTGTCAGCATTTGTTTTTTATTTTTGTTTTTTTGGGCTTGATGTGCCGCTCGGATGAGCAAAGATTTGTATATAACGTTGGTTGCTTTGTATATAAAGCGAAGAAAACCCTTCTCCGGTAATTACCGCATCAAGCCAATGTGTGTGGCTGGCCGTTGAGTGTGTGTGTGTGCATGCATGCCGAGGTGTGTGTGCGTGTGCATGATAGTAGTAGGGTTAATGACTATGTGAGTCCGGAAATTAGCAATGGTACACGGGTATTATGATGCCTATTTTCAAAAACCATATTTCTACAACGTAAAAAAACTGAAACTTTTCATAGACACACACAAACACGTATGTTATGTATCCGTAAAATTTTAAATGATTTTACTTTCACACGTGGCATACAAAAAAATGATAAATATATATTTTTAAATGAGTTTTTTTTTGTTATTGGGTCAAAAATTTGTTATTTTTGTATAACTTCCAAATTGTACTTTTTCAAAATGAAATTTCACTAATTCGTAATGAATACATAGAAGTTTCTACAGAATTGTTTTTGAATTTTTTTGAACCTTTTAAATATGTTTTTCCATTTTTTCAACAAAAGAGCACCAAGGTGCCCGAGCACCAAAACTTCACACTCATGTGAGTCTGGCTATTTAAGCCTATACATGTAATTCATTTCAGTGTGCGAGAAGAAAAAAAATAGAAAAGAAAAGGCACTACGCGCATGTGCCAAAGTGCCTGTATCTTTTTTTTTAACGGGCAAAGTCCCCGTATCTTCTTCCTTAAGATTGTGTACGTGAGTCTTCCTACTCCTCCTGGGTTGTTTCAACACAGAGGACGTGGTTGGCAGCCAGGAGCACGTGAAAGAACTTGGTGGAGGCTCCGACCAGAGGGTCTTCGACAACATGGCCTGACTACTTACAAACCTTGAATTTATAGACGAAAGTTTAATTAAATCTTAAACTCTCAATCCCTGAAATCAGCACATCAAATTTTATGATCCCAATCTATTTTAAGGATTTAGCCGGTATTTACAAATTGAGCCGGCCCATTGCGCAGACTCTCGTGCTGGTTTTTTTTTTCCATTCATTATACTTTGTTTTTTCACTTGTTTTATCTGTTTTTTCTTTCTTTGTTATACTTTTGGTTTCTTTTGTTTCTTTCTTGATTATCTTAATATTGTTTTCCTTCGTCGTATTGTTTCTTTCACACGGTAATATTTTTCCAAATACATGTTTTACATTTTTTACAATAATAAACATTTTATAAAACCACATGAACATGTTTTACCTTGTTACACGTTTTTAAAATTCTATAAAAAAATTCCAAATGCATGTCACGTATATTGTGTTAAGGGTATGTCACATTTCTTACATCACACAAACTTTTTTTACATTGCATACACTTCTTTCTGAAAATGTCACAAGCACATTTTTTGAAACTTGTGAACATTCTTGAAATGTTACACTTTTTTGAATGGATGAAACATTTTTTTAAATCACACGAATATTATATACATTTTGCATACATTTTCTAAGTGCCACATATATTTTTCTAAACTCGTAATAGTTTTTAGATGTCACAGACATTTCTTTGCACATTTGTTCAGGTTTCTCATTTTGTTCCCATTATTTTTTTGTTTGCACTTTAATTTTTTTGTTCCGGTTTAAAAAACTGCTTGTTTTTTCAAAATTGATTGTTTTTTAAAAGGTAGTCATTTTTTAATGTATACAGAATTTTCAAAAAGTGATCATACTTTCTAAAATGTGCGGATATTTCCAAAATTATTTATGTTTTCAATATTTGTTTTCCCCGATAAAATGTTTTCGGAGTTCAACACTTCGGTGTTTTCCAAAACACAAATAATTTACAAAATGGCAAAATGATTACTTGAAAATGTGTCACAGTTTTTTAATATCCGAATCATTATTCATACCATGTGAAAAATTGTTGGATTTCCGGACATTTTTTTCAAATATGATTTTTTTAAATAACGGACAGTTTTTAGGAAATGATAAAATAATTTCAAAATTCCAATTTTTTTTAAGAACACAAAAGGAAATTGAATTTGTGCAGAAAGAGAAAGCAGTAACATTTTTTAGAAATGAGCTAACATGTTTTAAAGTTCACGAATGCTTGTTATGTCACATTTCTTTGCATTCATGAAGTTCTTGTGTGTGACCTCGACTTTGACAGATGATGTGATGGATCGAACGAACATATCTCGTGTGTTGTGCTCTCCTGTGCTGAGCCGGCAAGTGGTGGATAGATTATTTTTGCTGAGTCTGTTTTACACTTGAATAATAGTATAGCTGTATTAATTTGACTATACTAATAGTAGTAACACTAGGAGTATGACTGATAAGATTGATGCAAAGAAATGTGGCCCAGCTCGTGCTCAAACGAATAAAACGTTTGGAAAAGAAAACTATAATCATATTTATTAGAGAATTATAGGTACATATTAGTTTTTTCAAGATAATGGAAGCTTTTGATTGTTCATGTACTACAGTTGACTAAAGTTGGTGTGCGTGGTGGGTGGTGGGTGGTGGGGATGTTGCGTATGCTCGTGCTCAAGTGTACCACACGGTCTTAATGAAAAATAAACTGACATGCTATACTCCTAGTGAATTGTATTATATGATTAATGGTACAAATATATTATGAAGGAACTGTAACTAGTATTAACGATCATAAGTAGAGTTCTCCTCCGTCCATGGCCTTCACAGCATTTCCTTTGATCGGTACATTATGCAATCGAGTTGTACACTGGTCGCTATTTTGATGGACTCCATCTACTGGCATTGTAATATATGCTCCCTGACCTTGTTATGCGTCTTCAACATACCTCATTCAAAAAATGCTCCGCGCATTAAAAGATTCGTTATTTGGGCGTCGGACAACTCCAACAAACGCTGAAAACAGTGGGCGCGTTAAAAAAATTTGGGTGCATGCTAAAAAACGCTATCGCGCGCATCATATTTGGTGCGCCGGCTTGCGCGCGCAGCAAACTCTGTGCTGCTGCCGATGGGGTCGCTAGATTGGGCTGGATTGGGCGTCCTACTAGCGCGCGTCTGTTGGAGATACTCCGGTCCCGCGCTTTAAAATTGCTATAATGACGCGTTAATTTTTTTTTATTAGGCCCGATATTTTTGTGCTGCTGTTGGAGATGCTTTTACTGTTCCTTGAAACTAGTAGAACCGTCCATTCATTCTAATCTACTCCCTCCGCTCATAAATATAAATCTTTTTAGAGATTTCACTATGAATTACGTACAAATGTATATAGACATATTTTAGAGGATGAATTCACTTATTTTACACCATATGTAGTTTATGATAAAATCTCTAGAAAGACTTATATTTAGGAACGAAGACAGCATTGGATAAAATTAACTAATACTCCAACTTAACTATCTTGGAGGACGGTCGCTGAAAATTAGGCAGTACCTAGGCACTAAGTGTAAAATCGTAATCTCTGGCTAGTAAATTCTAAATCTAATCCAAAAAAATGGGGGATGACAAGAAGGACACGGCTGCTCTGCCCACCTAAGAGCATGGTTAGAGCATGGTTAATAGTATAGCCAACTGCTGGTTATAAGCCATCTTATAGCTCATCTTACAGCTAGCTTGTACAATAGTTAATTATAAAAGAGTACTACTATTATCATATATGGCCCAGCTTTCATTCTCACAAAGCACCTAGGAGCACGTGCTAGAGCTGGCTCTTCACGAAGAGGCCGCTTCCTTTCTCTCTCCTCTTCTCTCTCATCCAACTCAGCAAAAATATAGTATTTTAATTCTTACAGCCTGCTGACTGTACCTTATTGTACTTGCTCTTAATAGTATAGCCAACTGCTGGTTATAAGACATTTTATAACTCATCTTATAGCTAGCTTGTACAATAAGTAGCTATAAAAGAGTACCACTTTTATCATATATGACCCATCTTTCATTCTCACAAAGCACCTAAGAGCACGTGCTAGAGCTGACTCTTCACGAAGAGCCCGCTTTCCTTCTCTCTCCTCTTCTCTCTCATCCAACTCAGCAAAAATATAATATTTTAATTCTTACATCCTGCTGATTGTAGTTTATTGTACTTGCTCTAACTGGGACGACGGCTGCTAGCCAGCGCTTTGATTTTGGCATAGGACGCGGCGTTCCTTAGCCGATCGGGGACGATGCTTAACTGATCCTTTATTGACTCCATCTACTTGCATTGTAACATATGCTTCCTGAACTTGTTATGCGGCTTCAACATACCTCATCCAGTCTAATGGATCTGCCCCCTTTTTTGCTAGCAAAATTTGATCGACTCAAGCAACCGATATTTCATGACCTTGGTTTGAGGAGTCATCTTACCTCATTCGGTCTAACGAGTCTACACTCCTTTTCTGCTAGCAAAATTTGATTGGCTCAAGCAACTGATATTTCATGATCCCTTTTACAACTTGAGCTTACCTCATTCAGTCTAATGGATCTACACCCCTTTCTGCTATAGAACTTTCACGACTCATACAACCAATATTTCGTGACTTTGTTGTGCGGCTTCAACTTATCTCATTCAGTCTAATGGGTCTACACCACTTTATGTAGCAAAATTTGATCGACTCAAGTAACCGATATTTCCTCACCTTGTTTTGCGGCTGCAACTTACCACATTTAATCAAATGGGCCGGGACCACACCCCTTTCTGCCAGCAAATTTTGATCGGCTCAAGCAATCGATATTTCCTGACCTTGTTCTGCGGCTACAACTTAACCCCTTTCTGCTAGCAAAATTCGATCACTCTTTTTGTGGCTTCAACTTACCCCATTCATTCTAATCAATCTAAACCCCTTCCTGCTATCAAAAGTTGATCGACTGATCAAACAACCTATATTTATTTCGTGACTTTGTTTTGCGGTTTCAGCTTACCTCGTTCGGTCTAATGGGTCTACACCTCTTTCTTCTAGCAAAAGTTGATCGGCTAAAGCAATCAAAAATCCGTGACCTTGTTTTGTGGCTTCAGGTTACCTCATTCAGTCAAATGTGCATACACACCTTTTTGCTGGCAAAATTCTATCGGCTCAAGCAACCGATATTTTGTGACCTTGTTTTCGGCTTCAACTTGCCCCGTTCAGCCTAATGGGTCTACACCCCTTTCTGCTAACAAATTTTGATCAGCCCATGCAAAACCAAAAGTGTCGGTACTTTGGTTGGTGGATGTCTGTCATAGAAAGAATAAGCCAAATCTTTTTTGTTTACTACAAGAAGGAACAGCCTTCATTTGTGAGCATCTACGTTTGTATTGTGTTTCCTGAAAACAAAACTGGTAAGGTAAGGGAGACCAAAAAGCAAAGAAAGTTGCTTGGCAAGAAGAGAGTTAGTTTTCCCAATCAACCTTAGTAAGTTGCCTTTGATAGCTACTCTACCTATTATTTATTTATTTTCTACTACTAGAAACGACTTAGCTAGAAGCTAGCTATCACCTAAAAAACGGTTAACCAGTAGCTATATGGTGTCACCAGGAATACTAAACTGTTCCCCGTATGTGCCTGTGAACCTGGCCTAGAACTAACCCTAATTACTACCTTTGGCCGTACGCACCTAACTGTGATGGTTACACTCACTGCTTGATTCCTTTCTAAAAAGGAATCGAAGGTACACACTTTTGCGTACTTGGAAACTGATGCTTTGGCAAGAAGGCATGGAGGAATCTATCTATTTGCACCGTGGTGCGTGCTACGAGGGTGTGCACCGGACGGCACTGCACTGCAGTTCTGTCAAAGTGTTGTGCCGCTGCCTCTGTTGACGTGCTAGAACAAAAGATCGGTCTCGGAGTGCATATGTTGTGTTGCCAACTCGTAAGAGCAAGTATCATAAGATGACGTAGATGGATTGTAAGATTAAAAATAATATATTTATGTTGCTTGCAAAAGAGAGAAGAGGAAACACTAGTGGAGAAAGGGGTATTAGAACCGATTGGTAAGGGCCTTTGGACCCGGATACACATCCGATGCTACGTATCCGGGACTAAAGGCTCCCCCCCCCCCTTAGCACCGGTCTCTTACAAACCGGTGCTAAAGGTCTCCACGTGGGTGCCGAAGAGTGCGCGCAGGCGGAGGACCTTTAGAACCGGTTGGTAACACCAACCAGTCCTAATGCTTTTTTTTTTCCTTTTCTTTTCAGGGTTTCCGATTCCGTATTTCGGTGTTTCCGTGTTCCGTATTTTCAGGGTTTCCGTTTACGTGTTTCCGGTTCCGTATTTCCGTTTACGTCTTTCCGATTCCGTATTTCCAATTCCGTGTTTCCGATTCCGTGTGTCCGTGTTCCGTTTTTTACGAACACGTAATCGGAAACACGTATCCGGAAACACCGATTCCGTGTTTGCGGTTAAGTGTTTCCGATTCCGTGTTTGCGGTTAAATGTTGATGCACCAAATAAAAGTACATATATACATGTAACACGAAGTACTCGACCGATTATCATTACATAATTTGAAGTTCGTTTCCTATAGCTGCATACTTGCATAGAGAAGGGAGCTGGCTATTGGTTCATAGGATGGAAAAATTCTCCGCCTTCATCTATGACTTGCGTGAGGAAAAATCCTGCCAATTCCTCTGCAACAGCCTTTCAACGTTGGATTGGTCTGAGCATCGCCCGCTTTCGTCGCAGCTTTAAAAGAAGTAGATGAAAACAATTAAGTTATGAACAAAACTAAACATAATTGATGGCAACATAAATAAAGTTGTGAAGATCCGGTTACGTACCTCTAGATTTCTGGAAGTACGGGATTTCTCATTGATAATCCTGTGAATGTACTCGCAAACGTAGTGTCCACAATAATCAGTGCCCGGTGGTTGTTGCGGGACGTCCTATATACGAGAACATAATTCAGTCAAATTAATAATAATCAAGAGAATGGTAATGGTATTGAAAGCAGGGTACGTAGTACTACTTACTTTGTTAATCTGAAAGTGGTGCTTGTCTGCCCATGTACCGGGTTCTTCCTTGATGAACATTTGTCAAACCCTGGCCGACAAAGAAAAATGAATACAAGAGTTAATTATTACTTACTTGATATCAGGAAATGAACGAAAAAGAGGCCGATGAACGAAAGAGGCCGATATATATATACCTTTGAAGCATCTGACGCGCGCTCTTCCATGTGTCAGCGTCCCAGGTTAACGGGTCCCAGACTTCAACTTGTCCTTGATCGATTCTAATGATGAACAATATGAAGTGGGACCTGCGCACGTGTACACACGCAGTCATGCATACTCATCAATTACACTTAACATCAGGTAAGCAAAATGGAATGTGTACAAGACAGTAACACTCACTTGAATCCGTAGGGCCAAAGTATTTCTTTTTTGGTACTTTGTCGCTTCAAAAACCTTAGCAAATCATCCGGTGTATCCTTGTTGAACTTTTCTATTGTCTCTTGATGAAACGAATATGGGTCAATGAACCCAAAGTCCCAGATTCCTGCCAGCCTGCATTCACGAATCTTCATTCTGCATAGTAGCGTACAAAAAGAATGTCTCGTGACTGATAATTATACGGGCAATGAACGCGAGCTTAACTAAATAATTAAATTACACAAATAAATCACTTACAAACAGTAGCAGCCGACGATAGCTTTGTCGAGGGCACGTTGATTGTACATCTGGAAAAAAATCATCGAACCCAACCTCCACACTGTACTCTCCGAAGTAGTGTTGATCCTGAACTGCCGCCATGATACAGTCTCTCTTTTGCCTTGCGGCCTCCAAGTACCAAACATGTAAATTCCATAGTTGGGTTGTTAGAGCACTAGGATTTTCGACCAGAGGGTGCTCGGGCTTATATTTATATACCACATCAGCAATAGCGTAACCTACGTCGCCCATGCGTGGACCGGACACTGAAGCCTGGTCAGATAACACCTTGAGCGGGGCAATTGACTGTGCTTCTTGTTGTCCGAGCTGGGGAACTTGTTTCCCGCATTTCGTCTGCTCCGCCTGCTTCATCTGCTCCGCCTGCTTCATCTGTGCGGTGTGCATCTTTTCAATGTACCGTTCATAGTCTGAAAGGGGCGGCGGTGGCGGCGGTTCAGGATAATATAAGTTGTCGATGGTGCGCTCAATTTTCCACTTTGGTATGTTCTTCAGAGTTTCCTTCCAGATGTCTGGAGGGGGCTTCAGGGGAAACCGTGCGAACCATGCTTTGTTTTTGGCTTTCACGACCTCGTCTAGTTCCTCCGGAGTCATCAGGCCTGGTAACTTCGGGGGAGTCTTGACTTTCTTGGGTTTCCTTTCTCTCTTCTTGGGAGGAGTCCCGTTTCTTCTGAACTGCAGCTTCCGCTTTGCCGTACCCGTAGTGGGCGCATCCGTCGGCTCACTGGAGTGCACGGGCGATGGACTCTCGGCCTCGGGCTCCCAATCTTCGTTGTGGGGTGGACTTGGAGGTGCGTTGGGGGGTGGACTTGGAGGTCGTGCATTCTCTGTACGAAAGTGAAAAAACTATTAAAAATAGGCTTACATGTGGTGCAACATTCAGTAATTGTTGGAGGTGGTGCATTTGTACCTGGAGGAGTCGGTTGCCTTGGCGCCGCGTTAGGAAACACGATGTGTTTCTTCTTCCACAAGATGATACCAAGCTCCATTTCTCCCAGTGTCTTCTCGCCTTCACCTCCAGGAATATCAAGCTCAATTGACTGGCATCCCGGCGTAATTGTTGACAACCCGACACGAGCATGGGATGCTGGAATCTGACCACCATGGTAGGTTGCTCCAGGTTGATTCGGTAAAGCATAGCCTGACGCCACCATGAAGGATATGTTCCCCATTGGCATATGTATCTCACAGTTTGTCTTCTCCATGATATCATCCACGGGGTAGTGAGGCGCCGACGGTTCGACTGCAGGACCGTCTTCTAGCTGCAGCTGCGTGGAACCCACGCTGCTTCTATGCTGAGATGGGACGGCATCTGCTACAGGATCGTCTTCTAATTGCTGCTGATCAGCGTCAGGTGCAGGATCTTCTTCCTCCTCTTCAGTGTCAGGTACAGGGTGTCCCCCTTTCTTCAAGAGAAACGCCACCTTTTCTTCTAATGCCGATATCCGTTCCAGCGCCTTCCTCTTGCTTCTACCACGGCTTCTGTAAGTGCCAAGGTCCGCCGGAAACCCTTGGTTCCACGGGGTAGTGGCTCCAAAGCCTCGTGTTCGTCCCCACTTTTCGGGGTTCCCGAGTGCCTTCGTCAGCTCGTCGTTCTCTCTATCGGGAACAAAAGTTCCTTTTCGAACAGCTTCTATTGCCTTCTCTAGATCTGATACGACTTGTGTTATTTTTTCCGACCATGGTCCCTCCGTAACAATCATCCCAGTCTCAGCGTCCAACGTTGCCCCATGCGCGAACAACCAAAACTTGGACCTATCGGGCCAGTCATGTGTCTGTGGAATGATATTTCTTTTCAGAAGCGCATCTTCATAGCGTCGCCACCTAGGCAGGGCAGTCATGTAGCCACCTGACCCCAAAATATGGTGATATTTCTTCTTCTTCTTCACATTCTCCGTATTTGTGGCTGATCGGGATGTAAAGACACCCGATTTCTTGTACGCCTTAAAATCAGGCCAAGCGTCTCTTATCTTCACTAGGTGCCCAGTGAAAACTGGATCTTCGTCCTTATATTTCTTCCACAAGTCTTTCTTCCACCTCTGGAATTGTGTGGCCATCTTCTTCAAAGCCCACTCCTCGACTTTCTTCTTCTTATCTTCCGCTACGCTGAAATTTAGCCAGACCGTGTCGCAAAGCACTCTTTTCAATCTGTCATCGACATAAGTAGCTCCAACGTTGGCGCCGGTCTTCGGCTTATTCCATTCTATTAAGTTGATCGGGACCAGGTCTCTTACAACAACTCCGCACTGATTTACAAATTTGCGATAAGTTTCGGGGGGTTCCAGTGGTTTGCCATCAGCAGCAACTTTATCGATCGAGTACCTTGTAGTATCTTTCAACCTTGCGGCCGGGCCTCGTTTCGACTTTGTCTCAGTACTTGCGCTAGCTGTTCCGGAGGGCGCCTAAACGGGAAAATAATGATTCGTTAGTAAGTGCAATACAAATTAATTGTTGCGTCAACAGTGACTTGAGATATACATTGGCAGAGTTTGTTCCGGAGGGCACTTCTGCATCTACTACATCTTCTATATTCTCAGCTCCGTTACCGGAGTCGTTCAAAAATTGATTGCTAAACGCCTGTCCACCGTCCTCATCATGATATATGGCCGTTGCATCTTCAAAAATCATCTGGCACATGTATCTTTCCTTCTCCGCCTCACCCATTCCCGCGAGCTGATCGGCGTGCGGATCATGTGGTTCTTGGGGATCCATAGCTCAACACCTGCTAGTAACAAGAATTTAACTTAGCAAAATTATTTACGGAAAAGTTTTATGGAACCGGAAATTTTACGGAAAAGTTTTACGGAATCGTCGGAGTCGTAATCGTCGGAAAGTTTTACGGAATCGTCGGAAAGTTTTACGAAATCGTCGGAATCGTCAGAAACTTTCCGACGATTCCGTAAAACTTTCCGACGACTCCGACTCCGACGATTCCGTAAAACTTTCTGATTAACTTAGCAAAAAATTTCTAACTAATAATTTTTTGCAACTTAGCAAATATTCCAACTTAGCAAATATTTCAACACGCAATTATTGCTAACCCTAAACTAACAAGAATTTACCGGAGAGGTCGACGGCGGCGGCTAGGGGAGACGACGGCGCCGACGACAGGGGAGGCCGCGGAGACGACGGCACCGGAGCAGCGGAGGCAGACGGTGTTGGAAATATGCCCTAGAGGCAATAATAAATTAGTTATTATTATATTTCTTGGTTCATGATAATCGTTTATTATCCATGCTATAATTGTATTGATTGGAAACACAATACTTGTGTGGATACATAGACAAAACACTGTCCCTAGTAAGCCTCTGGTTGACTAGCTCGTTGATCAAAGATGGTCAAGGTTTCCTGGTCATAGGCAAGTGTTGTCACTTGATAACGGGATCACATCATTAGGAGAATCATGTGATGGACTAGACCCAAACTAATAGACATAGCATGTTGATCATGAGATCATATAACTCACGGACACCGGAGGAATGCTTTGTGTGTATCAAACGTCGCAACGTAACTGGGTGACTATAAAGATGCTCTACAGGTATCTCCGAAGGTGTTCGTTGAGTTAGTATGGATCGAGACTGGGATTTGTCACTCCGTGTGACGGAGAGGTATCTCGGGGCCCACTCGGTAATACAACATCACACACAAGCCTTGCAAGCAATGTGACTTAGTGTAAGTTGCGAGATCTTGTATTACGGAACGAGTAAAGAGACTTGCCGGTAAACGAGATTGAAATAGGTATGCGGATACGACGATCGAATCTCGGGCAAGTAACATACCGAAGGACAAAGGGAATGACATACGGGATTATATGAATCCTTGGCACTGAGGTTCAAACGATAAGATCTTCGTAGAATATGTAGGATCCAATATGGGCATCCAGGTCCCGCTATTGGATATTGACCGAGGAGTCACTGGGGTCATGTCTACATAGTTCTCGAACCCGCAGGGTCTGCACACTTAAGGTTCGACGTTGTTTTATGCGTATTTGAGTTATATGGTTGGTTACCGAATGTTGTTCGGAGTCCCGTATGAGATCACGGACGTCATGAGGGTTTCCCGAATGGTCCGGAAATGAAGATTGATATATAGGATGACCTCATTTGATTACCGGAAGGTTTTCGGAGTTACCGGGAATGTACCGGGAATGACGAATGGGTTCCGGGAGTTCACCGGGGGGGGGGGGGGCACCCACCCCGGGGAAGCCCATGGGTGTTTGGGATGCCACACCAGCCCTTAGTGGGCTGGTGAGACAGCCCAAGAGAGGACTACGCGCATAGGAAAGAAAATCAAAGAGGAAAGAAAAAAAAAGAAGGAGGTGGGAAAGGGAAGAAGGACTCCACCTTCCAAACCAAGTGGATTTCGGTTTGGGAGGGGGAGACCTTCCCCCTTGGCTCGGCCGACTCCCTTGGGAGTCCTTGGACCCCAAGGCAAGTCTCCCCCCTCCTCCTCCTATATATAGTGGGGTTTTAGGGCTGATTTGAGACGACTTTTCCACGGCAGCCTGACCACATACCTCCACGGTTTTTCCTCTAGATCGCGTTTCTGCGGAGCTCGGGCGGAGCCCTGCTGAGACAAGGTCATCACCAACCTCCGGAGCGCCGTCACGCTGCCGGAGAACTCTTCTACCTCTCCGTCTCTCTTGCTGGATCAAGAAGGCCGAGATCATCGTCGAGCTGTACGTGTGCCGAACGCGGAGGTGCCGTCCGTTCGGTACTAGATCGTGGGACTGATCGCGGGATTGTTCGCGGGGCGGATCGAGGGACGTGAGGACGTTCCACTACATCAACCGCGTTCACTAACGCTTCTGCTGTACGATCTACAAGGGTACGTAGATCACTCATCCCCTCTCGTAGATGGACATCACCATGATAGGTCTTCGTGCGCGTAGGAAATTTTTTGTTTCCCATGCGACGTTCCCCAACAGTGGTATCAGAGCTAGGTTCATGCATAGATGTCTTCTCGAGTAGAACACAAATTTTTTTGTGGGCGGTGATGTGCGTTTTTCTGCCCTCCTTAGTATTTTCTTGATTCCGCGGTATTGTTGGATCGAAGCGGCTCGGACCGACATTACTCGTACGCTTACGAGAGACTGGTTTCATCGCTACGAGTAACTCAGTTGCTCAAAGATGACTGGCGGGTGTTAGTTTCTCCAAATTTAGTTGAATCGGAATTGACCGAGGAGGTCCTTGGATGAGGTTAAATAGCAACTCATATATCTCCGTTGTGGTGTTTGCGTAAGTAAGATGCGATCCTACTAGATACCCATGGTCACCACGTAAAACTTGCAACAACAAAATTAGAGGACGTCTAACTTGTTTTTGCAGGGTATGCTTGTGATGTGATATGGCCAACGATGTGATGTGATATATTGGATGTATGAGATGATCATGTTGTAATAGTTAATATCGACTTGCACGTCGATGGTACGGCAACCGGCAGGAGCCATAGGGTTGTCTTTATAACTAACGTTTGTGCTTGCAGATGCGTTTACTATTTTGCTAGGATGTAGCTTTAGTAGTAATAGCATGAGTAGCACGACAACCCCAATGGCGACACGTTGATGGAGATCATGATGATGGAGATCATGGTGTGACACCGGTGACAAGAAGATCGTGCCGGTGCTTTGGTGATGGAGATCAAGAAGCACGTGATGATGGCCATATCATGTCACTTATGAATCGCATGTGATGCTAATCCTTTTATGCACCTTATTTTGCTTAGAACGACGGTAGGATTATGAGGTGATCTCTCACTAAAATTTCAAGACGAAATTGTGTTCTCCCTGACTGTGCACCGTTGCTAAAGTTCGTCGTTTTGAGACACCACGTGATGATCGGGTGTGATAGACTCAACGTTCACATACAACGGGTGCAAAACAGTTGCGCACGCGGAACACTCGGGTTAAGCTTGACGGGCCTAGCATGTGCAGACATGGCCTCGGAACACATGAGACCGAAAGGTCGAGCATGAATCGTATAGTTGATATGATTAGCATAGAGATGCTTACCACTGAAACTATTCTCGACTCACGTGATGATCGGACTTGAGATAGCGGATTTGGATCATGTACCACTCAAATGACTAGAGAGATGTACTTTTTGAGTGGGAGTTCTTAAGTAATATGATTAATTGAACTAATTGTCATGAACATAGTCTAATGGTCTTTGCGAATTACGATGTAGCTTGCGCTATAGCTCTACTGTTTTTATATGTTCCTAGAGAAAATTTAGTTGAAAATTGATAGTAGCAAACTTTGCAGACTGAGTCTGTAAAACCGAGAATTGTCCTCGTTGCTACGCAGAAGGCTTATGTCCTTAATGCACCACTCGGTGTGCTGCACCGCGAGCGTCGTCTGTGGATGCTATGAACATCCGACATACACGTTTCTGATGACTACACGATAGTTCAGTGCAAAATACTTAATGGCTTAGAAGCAAGGCGCCGAAAACGTTGTAAAACGTCACGGAACATAAGTGATGTTCTAAAGAGATGAAATTGTGATTTCATGCTTGTGCCCTTGTTAAGAGGTACGAGACCTCCAACAAGATTCTTTGTCCACAAAGTAAAGGAGAAAAGCTCAATCGTTGAGCGTGTGCTCAGATTGTCTGAGTACGACAATCACTTGAATCAAGTGGGAGTTAATCTTCCAGATGAGATAGTGATGGTTCTCCAAAGTCACTGCCACCAAGCTGTGAGAGCTTCGTGATGAACTATAACATATCAAGGATAGATACAATGATCCTTGAGCGATTCGCGATGTTTGACACTGCGAAAGTAGAAATCAAGAAGGAGCGTCAATAGTTGATGGTTTGTAAAACCACTAAGTTTCAAGAAAGGCAAGGGCTAGAAGGGATACTTCGTGAAACGGCAAAACAGTTGCTGCACTAATGAAGAGACCCAAGATTAAACCCAAACCCGAGACTAAGTGCTTCTGTAATGAGGGGAACAGTCACTGAGGCGGAGCAACTCTAGATACTTGGTAGATAAGAAGGCTGGCGAAAGTCGAAAGAAGTGTATTTGATATACATGATGTTGATGTATACTTTACTAGTACTCCTAGTAGCATGAGGGTATTGGATACCGGTTCGGTTGCTAAGTGATTAGTAACACGAAATGAAAGCTACGACATAAACGGAGACTAGCTAAAGGCGAGGTGACGATACGTGTTGGAAGTGTTTCCAAGGTTGATATGATCAAACGTCGCACGCTCCCTCTACCATCGGGATTGGTGTTAAACCTAAATAATTGTTATTTGGTGCTTGCGTTAAGCATGAACATGATTGGATCGTGTTTATTGCAATACGATTATTCATTTAAGGAGAATAATGGTTACTCTATTTTCTTGAATATTCACCTTCAATGGTTTATTGAATCTCGATCGTAGTGTTACACATGTTCATGATATTGGTGCCAAAAGATACGAGTTAATGATGATAGTACCACTTACTTGTGGCACTGCCGCTTGAGTCATGTTAGTATAAATTGCATGAAGAGGCTCCATGCTGATGGATCTTTGTACTCACCTGATTTCGAATCACTAGTGACATGCAAATCATACCACATGAGCAAGGCCTTGTTTTCATTGAGATGAAATAAGATAGTAACTTGTTGGAAGTGATACTTTTTGATGTATGCAGTCCAATGGGTGCTGAGGCACGTAGTGGATATCATTATGTTCTTACTTCACTGACGATTTGAGTAGATACAGGAGTATTTACTTAATGAATCACAAGTCTGAAATGTTAAAAAGTTCAATTCCGTTTCAGAGTGAAGTTCGTCGTAACAAGAGGATAAACTGTCTACGATATGATCATGGAAATGAATATCTGAGTTACGAGTTTTGGTACGCAGTTAAGACAATGTGGAAATTGTTTCGCAGTTCATGCCACCTGGAACATCATAGTGTGATGATGTGTCTGAACGTCATAGCCACACACTATTTGGTATGGTGCATACTATGATGTCTCTTATCGAATTACCACTGTCGTTTATGGATTATGCATTAGAGACAACCGCACTCACTTTAAATAGGGCACCGCGTATTTCCGTTGAGATGACACAGTATAAACTGAGGTTTAGAGAAATCTAAACCGTCGTTTCTTGAAAGTTTGGGGCTTCGACACTCATGTGAAAAAGTTTCAGTCTGATAAGCTCGAACCCAAAGCGGATAAATGCATCTTCATAGGATATCCAAAACAGTTGGGTACATCTCCTATCTCAGATCCGAAAGCAAAGTGTTTGTTTCTAGAAACGGATCCTTTCTCGAGGAAAGGTTTCTCTCGAAAGAAAGTGGGAGGGTAGCAGAACTTGACGAGGTTATTGAACCATCACTTCTACCAGTGTGTAGCAGGGCGCAGGAAGTTGTTCCTGTGGCGCCTACACCAATTGAAGTGGAAGCTGATGATGGTGATCATCAAGCATCGGATCAAGTTACTACAAGCCTCGTAGGTTGACAAGGTCGCATACTACTACAGAGTGATACGGTAACCCTGTCTTGGAGGTCATGTTGTTGAGCAACAGTGAACCTACGAGTTATGGAGAAAGCGATGGTGGGCCCAGATTCCGACAAATGGCTGGAAGCCATGAAATCCGAGAGAGGATCCATGTATGAAAACAAAGTGTAGACTTTGAAAGAACTACTTGATGGTCAAAAGACTATTGAGTAAAGATGGATCTTTAAAAGAAGACAGACGATGATGGTGATAAGTCACTATTAAGAAAAGCTCGACTTGTCGCAAAGATGTTTTCGACAAGATCAAACAGTTGACTATGATGAGACTTTCTCACTCGTAGCGATGCTAAAGGTCTGTTAGAATTATGTTAGTTGTTGATGCATTATTTATGAAATATTGCACGTAGGATGTCAAAACATTGTTTTCTCGACGGTTTCCTTGAGCAAACATTGTATGTGATACAACGAGAAAGTTTTGTCGATCCTAAAGATACTAGCAAGTATGCAAGCTCCAGCGATCCTTCAACGGACTGGTGCAAGCATCTCGGAGTTGGAATATATATACTTTGATGAGATGATCAAAGATTTTGGGTTTGTACAAGGTTTATGAGAAACTTGTATTTCCAAAGAAGTGAGTGGGAGCACTATAGAATTTCTGATAAGTATATGTGGTTGATATATTGTGGATCAGAAGTAATGTAGAATTTCTGTAAAGCATACAAGGTTGTTTGAAAGGAGTTTTTCAAAGGAATACCTAGATTGCGCTACTTGAACATTGAGCATCAAAGATTTATGGAGATAGATCGAAAGCGCTTAATAGAAGTTTCAACAAGATGCATGCCTTGACAAGTTTTTGAAGGAGTTCAAAATAGATCAGTAAAGAAGGAGTTCTTGGTTGCGTTGTAAGGTGTGAATTTGAGTAAGACTCAAAACCCGACCACGGCAGAATAAAGAGAATAGACGAAGGTCGTCTTCTATGCCTTAGCCGTAGAATCTAAAGTATGCCATGCTGTGTACCGCACCTGATGTGTGCCTTGACTCAAAGTCTGTTGAGAGGTATAGAGAGTGATCCATGATTGAATCACTAGCAGCGGTCAAAATTTATCCTTAGTAACAAATGGACTAAGGAATTTTTCTCGGTTATGGAGGTGGTTAAAGAGTTCGTCGTAAAGGGTTACGTCGATGCAAGCTTTGACACTAATCCGAATAACTATGAGTAGTGAAACGGATTCATATAGTAGAGTAGATATTTGGAGCATTTCCGAATAGCACGTAGTAGCAGCATCTATAAGATGACATAAAGATTTGTAAAGAACGCACGGATCTGAAAGTTTCAGAACCGTTGACTAAAACCTCTCTCACGAGCAAGACGTGATCAGACCCCATAACTATATGGGTGTTGGATTCGTTGGAATCACATGGTGATGTGAACTAGATTATTGACTCTAGTGCAAGTGGGAGACTGTTGGAAATATGCCCTAGAGGCAATAATAAATTAGTTATTATTATATTTCTTGGTTCATGATAATCGTTTATTATCCATGCTATAATTGTATTGATTGGAAACACAATACTTGTGTGGATACATAGACAAAACACTGTCCCTAGTAAGCCTCTAGTTGACTAGCTTGTTGATCAAAGATGGTCAAGGTTTCCTGGCCATAGGCAAGTGTTGTCACTTGATAACGGGATCACATCATTAGGAGAATCATGTGATGGACTAGACCCAAACTAATAGACATAGCATGTTGATCGTGTCATTTTGTTGCTACTGTTTTCTGCGTGTCATGTATTTGTTCCTATGACCATGAGATCATATAACTCACGGACACCGGAGGAATGCTTTGTGTGTATCAAACGTCGCAACGTAACTGGGTGACTATAAAGATGCTCTACAAGTATCTCCGAAGGTGTTCGTTGAGTTAGTATGGATTGAGACTGGGATTTGTCACTCCGTGTGACGGAGAGGTATCTCGGGGCCCACTCGGTAATACAACATCACACACAAGCCTTGCAAGCAATGTGACTTAGTGTAAGTTGCGAGATCTTGTATTACGGAATGAGTAAAGAGACTTGCCGGTAAACGAGATTGAAATAGGTATGCGGATACTGACGATCGAATCTCGGGCAAGTAACATACCGAAGGACAAAGGGAATGACACACAGGATTATATGAATCCTTGGCACTGAGGTTCAAACGATAAGTTCTTCGTAGAATATGTAGGATCCAATATGGGCATCCAGGTCCCGCTATTGGATATTGACCGAGGAGTCACTGGGGTCATGTCTACATAGTTCTCGAACCCGCAGGGTCTGCACACTTAAGGTTCGACGTTGTTTTATGCGTATTTGAGTTATATGGTTGGTTACCGAATGTTGTTCGGAGTCCCGGATGAGATCACAGACGTCACGAGGGTTTCCGGAATGGTCCGGAAACAAAGATTGATATATAGGATGACCTCATTTGATTACCGGAAGGTTTTCGGAGTTACCGGGAATGTACCGGGAATGACGAATGGGTTCCGGGAGTTCACCGGGGGGGGGGGGGCACCCACCCCGGGGAAGCCCATGGGTGTTTGGGGTGCCACACCAGCCCTTAGTGGGCTGGTGAGACAGCCCAAGAGAGGCCTATGCGCATAGGAAAGAAAATCAAAGAGGAAAGAAAAAAAAAGAAGGAGGTGGGAAAGGGAAGAAGGACTCCACCTTCCAAACCAAGTGGATTTCGGTTTGGGAGGGGGAGACCTTCCCCCTTGGCTCGGCCGACTCCCTTGGGAGTCCTTGGACCCCAAGGCAAGTCTCCCCCTCCTCCTCCTATATATAGTGGTGTTTTAGGGCTGATTTGAGACGACTTTTCCACGGCAGCCCGACCACATACCTCCACGGTTTTTCCTCTAGATCGCGTTTCTGCGGAGCTCGGGCGGAGCCCTGCTGAGACAAGGTCATCACCAACCTCCGGAGCGCCGTCACGCTGCCGGAGAACTCTTCTACCTCTCCGTCTCTCTTGCTGGATCAAGAAGGCTGAGATCATCGTCGAGCTGTACGTGTGCCGAACGCGGAGGTGCCGTCCGTTCGGTACTAGATCGTGGGACTGATCGCGGGATTGTTTGCGGGGCGGATCGAGGGACGTGAGGACGTTCCACTACATCAACCGCGTTCACTAACGCTTCTGCTGTACGATCTACAAGGGTACGTAGATCACTCATCCCCTCTCGTAGATGGACATCACCATGATAGGTCTTCGTGCGCGTAGGAAAATTTTTGTTTCCCATGCGACGTTCCCCAACAGACGGCGTCGTGGAGGCGAGCACGGCGACGGCGACGTGGAGGCGAAAAGGGCGGCGTGGAGGCGACGGAGGCGTGGAGGCGTGGGGGCGGCGGACGATGGCGTGGGGGCGGCGGAGGCAGACGGCGTCGGGGCGGCGGACGGCGTGGGGCGACGAGGAGGCGGCGCGCGGCGGAGTCGAGGTCGACTCGGCGAGGAGGCGGCGCGCGGCGGCGTCGAGGTCGAGGCGGCGCGGAGGTCGAGCACGGCGGCGGCGGCGTGGAGGTGACGACGGCGAGGAGGCGACGACGCCGGAGCAGCGGAGGCAGACGACGTCGGGGCGGCGGACGACGGCGTGGGGGCGGCGGAGGCAGACGGCGTCGGGGCGGCGGACGGCGTGGGGCGGCGAGGAGGCGGCGCGCGGCGGCGTCGAGGTCGAGGCGGCGCGGAGGTCGAGCACGGCGGCGGCCGCGTGGAGGCGGACGTCGGGCGGCGACACCGGAGAGGTCGAGGCGGACGGCGACGACGGCGAGAAGACGCGCGGGAAGAAGAGAAGACGCGCGGGAAGGCGAGAAGACGGCGGCACCGGAGAGGTCGAGGCTGTACAAGCCTTTAGCACCGGTTGGTGTTGACAACCGGTCCTAAAGACCCTTTAGCACCGGTTATTAACACAAACTGGTACTAAAGGTCGAAAAATTGGGCCACATTCAGAATGCGCGAGCGAACCCACCTTTAGGACCGGCTGTTGTTAAAAACCGGTCCTAAAGGTTTTTTTCCTTTTTCTTTTTTCCTTTTTTCTGTTTCCTGTTTTCTTTTTCTTTTTGTTTCCTTTTTCTTTTTCCTGTTTCTTCTTTTATTTTTCTTTTTTGTTTCCCTTTTCTGTTTTCTTTTACATTTATTTATAAAATCAAAGTAGACTCAAAAAGCTTTTGTAAAATCAAATATTATAACAACATATTTATATTTTCTGATATTTTGTTTACAAATTGTCTAAATGTCATTTTAACACTTAAAAAAATAAAATGATATTTATCAAAATGGTCAAATTTAGTGGAAACTGGTCAAATTTTTGATATTTATCAAAATGGTCAACACAATTATATAAAAGGTTTAATACATTATTACACATCACCAACAACACCCCCTATCTATTGTAATCTTCTGACATGTGTGTCTTGTCCTCGACTCCCACGATGTTTCTTTTCCCTGAAAGAACTATGTGGCGTCTTGGCTCATCGTCTGATGTATTCGCTTCCTTATCTTTTCTTTTTCTCGGTCTGCTAGACATGTCCTTCACATAGAAAACCTGAGCCACATCATTGGCTAGGACGAATTGATCATTGCCGTACCCAAGATTCTTCTGATCCACTGTTGTCATTCCGTACTTCGGGTCTACCTTCACGCCTGACAGGTTGAACCATTTGGACCAGAACAAAGGGACCTTAAAGGAAGGTCCGTAGTCAAGTTCCCATATCTACTCTATGCAACCATAGTATGTGACCCTTTGCCCGTTGTCGTCTTTTGCATCAAACCGGACGCCACTGTTTTGGTTGGTGCTCTTTTTATCTTGGTCTGCCGTGTAAAATGTGTTACCATTTATCTCGTACCCTTTAAAGGTCAATACAGTCTAAGATGGTTGCTTGGCCAACAAGTATAGCTCATCTTCAACAATGTTGTCATTAATGAGACGTCTTTGCAACCAACCGCCCAAAGTCTTCGCGTGTTCTTTAGCAATGAAATCTTCAGGTTGCTCCGGGTATTCCGAGCGTAAAATATCCTTGTGTTCCTGGATATATGGAGCCGCCAAGCTAGAATTAACTAGAACTGTGTAGTGTGCTTGAGTGAAAGATTGCTCGTCCATACATGTTGTTGATTTCTTTCCTAGCGTGCCTTTTCCACGCAGTCTCCCCTCATGGCGCGACTGAGGAACACCGATCGGGTTCAGGTCAGGAATAAAGTCAACACAAAACTCAATGACCTCCTCTGTTCCATAGCCCTTGACCATGCTTCCTTCTGGCCTAGCACGGTTTTTAACATAATTCTTCAAGACTCCCGTGAACCTCTCAAAGGGGAACATATTGTGTAAGAATACAGGACCGAGAACGGAAATCTCTAGACTAGGTGAACTATGAGGTGCGTCATAATATTGAAGAAGGTTGGTGGGAACACCAACTCGAAGCTGACAAGACATTGGACCACGTCCTTCTGTAAACTTGGTAGAGTTGCTGGATCGATTGCCTTCTGAGAAATTGCGTTGAGGAATGCACATAGCTTCACAATGGGTACTCGCACGTTTTCTGGCAGAAGCCCCCTCAATGCAATCGGAAGTAACTGGGTCATGATCACGTGGCAGTCATGAGACTTTAGGTTTTGGAACTTTTTCTCTTCCAGGTTTAGTATTCTTTTTATGTTCGACGAGTAGCCAGACGGGACCTTGATACTGCTCAGGACTTGGAAAAAGATCTCCTTCTCTTCCTTGGTAAGAGCGTAGCTGGCAGGACCTTTGAAATTCTCTGGATTCATCAGGTCGTCTCGTTCGTGCATACATTGGTGGTGCAGCCGTGCTTTTGGTGTATCTCTCGACTTATTCCCATGCACGCCCAATAAGTTTAGCAGGTTCACGCAAATATTTTTCGTCACGTGCATCACGTCGATCACAGAGCGAACCTCTAGGAATTTCCAATAGGGTAGTTCCCAGAATATAGATTTCTTCTTCCACATGGCTACGTGGTTGTCGGCGTCATTCGGAACAGATTGTGCGTCAGGACCCTTACCAAAGATTACTTTTATATCTTTGACCATGTCATATATATCAGTACCTTTAGGGAGGGTTGGCTTCCTCCGTGTATCTGCCTCGCCTTTGAAATGCTTTCCTTTCTTTCTTACGGGATGCCTGTCTGGAAGAAATCGACGATGCCCCGGGTACACATTCTTGCCTATATGTATACTTTCAGTCTCGCCTAAACAATGTGTGCATGCGCTGTATCCCTTGTTTGATTGTCCTGAGATGTTACTAAGAGCGGGCCAATCATTGATGGTTACAAACAGCAACCCTCGTAGGTCAAATTCCTCCTGTTTGTACTCGTCCCACACACGTACACCTTCGTCAGCCCATAACTCTAAAAGTTCATCAACCAGTGGCCTCAGGTACACATCAATGTTGTTGCCGGGTTGCGACGGGCCTGGGATAAGCACTGGCATCATAATGAACTTACGCTTCATGCATAACCAAGGAGGAAGGTTATAGATACATAGAGTCACGGGCCAGGTGCTATGACTGCTACTCTGCTCCCCAAACGGATTCAAGCCATCTGTACTTAGACCAAACCTTAAGTTTCTTGCGTCACGTGCAAAGTCCTCGTACTTATCGTCGATGTTTCTCCACTGCGACCCATCAGCGGGTTGTCTCAGCATATCGCCTTCCTTACGGTCTTCTTTGTGCCATCGCAGCAACTTGGCATGCTCTTTGTTTCGGAACAAACGTTTCAACCGTGGTATTATAGGAGCATGTCACATCACCTTGGCAGGAACTCTCTTCCTGGGGCGATCGTCGCCCTCAACATCACCAGGGTCATCTCGCCTGATCTTATACCGAAATGCACCGCATACCTGGCAGGCATTTAAATTCTCGTGCTGACCGCGGTAGAGGATGCAGTCATTGATGCATGCATGTACCTTATGCACTTCCAATCCTAGAGGGCAGACAACCTTCTTTGCTTCGTACGTACTGCAGGGCAGCACGTTATCTCTTGGAAGCATCTTCTTCATTATTTTCAGCAACTTTTCAAATCCCTTGTCAGATATTCCATTCTCTGCCTTCCATTGCAGCAATTCCAGGGTGGTGCCCAGCTTTTTCTGGCCATCTTCGCAATTTGGGTACAACAATTTTTATTGATCTTCTAACATGCGCTCCAACTTCAACCTATCGTTTTCACTTGCGCAGTTTATTTGTTCTTCACGAATGACCTGACGAAGATCATCATCAGACTCATCAACAATGTCCTCAAGTTCAGGCTCGTCTTCCCCCATTTCAGTATCACCGTGTTCACCGAACATAGGATAGTTATCATTATCCTCTTCTTCTTCATTGTCTTCCATTACAACCCCTCTTTCTCCGTGCTTGGTCCAACAAAAATAACTGGGCATGAAGCCTTCTTGCAACAGGTGGGTGTGTATGGTTCTTGAGTTAGGAAAATTCCTCTTATTCTCGCATTTTTTACATGGACAAAAAATAAATCCATTCTGCCTGTTTTTCTCAGCCACATTGAGAAAACTATGCATGCCATTAAGGAATTCGGGACGACGTCGATCACTGTACATCCATTGCCGGTTCATCCGCATTATATAAATTTATCAAAAACCATTATGCTAAATCATCATGACTAAATTAATTAATTAATACAAAAAGTTCATCACACGTTAAAACCAAAGTAGCGTAGTGACCATACATATATAGTTCTCATAAAAACACACACTGAAACCAACCATAAAAACTCTCTCTAATTAATGCATTTAAAAACAACAACAAATGCGATCAAAATCGCAACAAAGGTAACAATTGACCCGACGACATAATGATACCAAGCCTCTTTACTAATTGCATATTTTCTAATCTTTCTAATCTTCAGGCGCATTGCGTCCATCTCGCTCTTGTGACCATCGACGACACCGGCAAGAACCTTTTCCAAGGTCATCTTCTCGCTTTCAGGTTTTTCCAACCTTTCTTCAGTTTTTTTCAATCTTTCTTTCAGGCGAACATTTTCTTGTTCAACTAAGTGTAACTTCTCAACAATAGGGTCGACTGGCATTTCCGGTTCCACTACCTCCTAGATAAAAATATCTATGTCAAGTTGGTCGGCGTAATTAATTGTCATATAATCAGGAAATGAAAATATGTAGTTATAAAAGATAATATACCACATCCGAATCATAGACTGGATGAGGGCCAACGGGGACGGATATCAAAACCATGGCGCTATACATATAAAAAAAATCTTACACAATAAGAAAATTATATACAAGTAAATATGTAAATCATACAAATCAAAATTTGTTTTGGTAAATAAAAACAATAGGCTCACCAAGGTTGTGTCGGTGACGGGGCGATCGACGGCGGTGAGGAAGGGGACAAGGCGCGCGACACTAAAAAAACCACAAATCATAATTAAATTTGAGCTCAAATTGCATATGTATACATAACAAATGATGAACTCTCTCTAGCTTAGGCATTTCATCAAACACCTAGCTAGCACAACAAAAATGAAATGAGCAAGAAAACGAGCAAAACTTGCAATGCCGGAAGAGGGAATGTTGATGCTAACCGTAGGACCGATGGGTGCCAACAATCTTGACAAATGGTGGAGAAAAATGGGGATGGATTAGAGCTCCCAAGAGGAAGGAGAGAGCAAAAATGGAGTTGAGCTCGAGCTGGAAAAAATGGAGCTGAGCTCGGGGTGGAATATAGGGGAGGGCTTTAGGACCGGTTTGTGTTTAAAACCGGTGCTAAAGGGTCAGACAGCGGGGCCCCGCAGTTGCTGCAAAGATGAGAAAACCTTTAGCACCGGTTTGTGATACAAACCGGTTTTAAAGGGTCTGTCCACTGGGCCCCCCTCCCTGCAGCGAACGGTCCAAAAACCTTTAGGACCGGTTTGTGTTACAAACCGGTCATAAAGGCCTTGCGGCCATTTGCTGCAGGGAGGGGGCCCAGCGGACAGACCCTTTAGAACCGGTTTATATCCAATCCGGGTCCAATGTGGTTGGCTCAATGCCCTGTTTTCTACTAGTGAAAGAAAGAAGAAGCGGACTACAGACTAACTGTCAGCTGTAGCACATGCATGTTCCTAGACACTTTATGAAAGGAGAATGTGCGCTTTGTAGCAATAAAATAGTAATTATTTACATCTGACTATTGTACTTGTCGGTTATAAACTTCGTTATAGATGACGCGTCAACATCATATAGTCAGCTGCTAGCTATACTGTTAACCATGCTCTAAATGCTCTCTGGTCCAATGTTTAAAAAAATAAATTGAAGTGTTTCGGAAAAATCTAGATTTTTTTTGAATATTCATATAGCATGAGTCCATAATCCCTAAATATTTCAGGCCCTAAATCGAAATACACAAGAAGAAACCAGAAAGTCAATCTTCAAAATAGTGTTATAAAAACGAAAGCTAAATACTTTACTATTCACATATGAATATAGTTTTTGTCTTCTCCAAGTGTGGATTGAATTTAGATTTGAAATTTTTATGAATTGTACACACATATCTGTTGAACATTCACAATTGTTTTCAAATTTTAGAAAGAAAACATCTAAAATTATTTTTTGAAAATTACAAGCATGAGAGCATTTATGAGTTAGGAAAATGTGACATTTTCTCATCATGTGTCTACATCTAAATGAATGAAGGGTTGCATCACATCATACGTATATTACTATTAACAATGAAGATAGTAATATAGCGGAAGTCCATTTTCACTCTGGGAGCACATGCTCCTCGTACCAAAACTGGATTTTAGAAAAGTCAATTTCTTTTGAAAAAAAGATACACGTAGTCATGCCGCACCCAAATTATACATGCAAATTTTCAGAAGAAAACCATAAGCATTTGGACCTGTACAAAAATAACAAGTCGAATGCCGAATGTTATCTCAAAATTTTCAAGCACATTTTATACACTAATACAAACATTTACAAAAAAAATCAGAAATTATAAAATGTATTTACAATTTATTTTCATTTTACTGTTTATCATATGGGGTGCGGATGTTTGGTCTATGAGTGTATCTACACCCTCTTTAAAGAAAACAAATCCTGAAAATATATTTGAAATAAATTTGAAAATTCATTGTACTTATAAATAATTCCACAAAAATAAAAACCCATGTTGAATTCATTTTTAAATACAAAAATATTGTTAAAATAGTGTGAATAGTGACGTATAATACATGTTTTTGTTTTCTTCCTAGAAGTCAACGCTGGTTTTTACTCGTGAAAAATTATGTAGTAGTCCAAAATAAAGTCAAGTTTATTTTGAAAATACTGTTTAAGTTTTTTTTGTTATAATATTTTTTCTACATAGAGTGTATGTAATATCCAGAAATCAAAGGGTATTTTCCCATATGCATGTTACCAATCTAAATTAGTTTACTATAATCATAGTGTAAAGTAACTCTGTCTTTTCGCATAGGTGTTACTAGTCATATAAACTAATAATAAATAACATATGCATGTTATTAGACAAAATGCCTTTTGGAGCTTGGCCTCTATGAAGGCGGGTTTTAAAAAATCCAAAATTTACCAAAATTCATATTTTTATAATTCAAATAAATCGGAAAAAAATACAGATGTACATGGAGGCATAACACACATATGTATAAATTTGTAGGACGAAATACGTTGAACGAGGGTTGTGCATAAAAGATAAATCTAAAGTTTTTAATACATGATATTATTCATCCTTAAAGTCCAGAAATTTATCTTTTCTGTACAGATCACATTTTAAAAAATGTTATCCTGATTTTTACACACAGATACATTTCGTCCTTGTATAGTTCCATATTTTTTTCACAATTTTTTTAAGTTGAAAAGTTTGATTTTTGATTTTTTTTAAATAAAGGGCTTCATGCAGCTCGATCACCAAAACGCCCTACTCTGTTACTAGTATAAATGATGTTTTTACACTATGACTAGTTACTTTAGGGCATCTCCAACATGGACCGTCAAATAACGTGGTTCAGATGTGTTTTTCTACCCAACATAGTTCTATATCGGTCTGTTCGATGGTCCGGACACACTTTCTCCTTCAAACCGGAGACAAACCAAGAGGGGCTTTTGCAGGCGTTCGGACCGGTGCCACATCCGCTTTTGACTGCACTGGTCTACCATTAACCCCCTCCCTCGCCCGCACGCGCCGCTCCAGAGCATCAGTGCCGCATTCATACCTGGCCATAGCAGACACGACCTCTCACTAGTGCCAACATTGAAGTGTCACGTCGTCCGAGAGAGCGTCACCCTTGCCGCTTCCCGATGCACGCCACTTCGCCACACTCAAACAACACTCCCGTCAGTCTATTACCATATGTTAACGATATGCGATTGCCGAGGAACCTATTCGGCTGCCACCCATCCTTCTGTGTGACACCTACTGCGACGACCCATTGCGATCCGCCGGCTACATAAACGCCACCCCAACTAGAGTCGTAGTCATATTCCTACGATACCTTTCTCCTCTCTGCACCACACCCGCCATTTCCTCCACGCGCTCTAAATCCCTCTGGGACAACCTCTCGTCGGATCATAAGAATGAGATGGCGTTCATGTTTGCCGTTTGGTAGGCCGGCAAGCATACGGGGGGCCATGATGTCCCAATGTAGGACGTGGTCAAGGACGAGCCGGTGCCACCCTCCTCGCCCGTGCAAATCGGCATCACCATCATGAGGCCCGTGCAAACTCCTATTGCTTTGCCCATGAAATGCACTGATACGTCTCAAACGTATCTATAATTTTTGATGGTTTCACGTTGTTATCTTGCCTTCTTTGTATGTTTTATGTACCATTTTATATCTTTTTGGGACTAACTTATTAATTTAGTGCCAAGTTCCAGTTCCTGTTTTTTCCATGTTTTTGACTCTTTTCAGATCTGATTTTGGAACGGAGTCCAAACAGAAGAAAAACCCCGAAATGATTTTTTCTCAAACGGAAGAAGTCCAGGGGGCTTTTGGGCCAAGCCAGGTGGGCTCCAGGGAGCCCACAAGCCCCCACTCCGCCACCAGGCGGGAGGCGGCGGTGGGCAGGCTTGTGGCCTCCCTGGCCGCCCCCTGACCTAGATCTTTGGCCTATAAATTCCCAAATATTCCGCAAAAAATCAGGGGAGCCTCGAAAATACTTTTCCGCCGCCGCAAGCTTCCGTTTTCGCAAGATCTCATCTGGAGACCCTTCCCGATACCCTGCCGGAGGGGACTTTGGAGGTGGAGGGCTTCTTCATCATCATCATCATCGCCCCTCCAATGACTCGTGAGTAGTTCACTTCAGACCTACGGGTCCGTAGTTAGTAGCTAGATGGCTTCTTCTCTCTCTTGGATCTTCAATACAAAGTTCTCCATGATCTTCATGGAGATCTATCCGATGTAATCTTCTTTGGCGATGTGTTTGTCGAGATCCGATGAATTGTGGACTTGTGATCAGATTATCTATGATATATATTTGAGTGTTTGCTGATTTCTTATATGCATGATTTGATATCCTTGTAAGTCTCTCTGAGTCTTGGGTTTTGTTTGGCCAACTAGATCTATGATTCTTGCAATGGGATAAGTGCTTGGTTTTGGATTCTGCCATGTGGTGACCTTTCCCAGTGACAGTAGGGGTAGCAAGGCACACATCAAGCAGTTGCCATCAAGGGTAAAAAGATGGGGTTTTTATCATTGGTTTGAGATTATCCCTCTACATCATGTCATCTTGCTTAAGGCGTTACTCTGTTCTTATGGACTTAATACACTAGATGCATGCTGGATAGCGGTCGACGTGTGGAGTAATAGTAGTAGATGCAGAAAGTATCGGTCTACTTGTTTCGAACGTGATGCCTATAGAAATAATCATTGCATAGATATCGTCACGACTCTGCACAGTTGTATCAATTGCTCGACAGTAATTTGTTCACCCACCGTATACTTGCTTTCATGAGAGAAGCCACTAGTAAACACTACGCCCCCCGGGTCTATTCACATCCATCGTTTACATCTCCGCTTTTACTTTGCTTTGTTACTTTGTTCTTTTAGTTCTCACTTGGCAAACAATCTATAAGGGATTGACAACCCCTTCATAGCGTTGGGTGCAAGCTTTTGTGTTTGTGCAGGATCTTGAGATACTCTTCCGCCGGATTGATACCTTGGTTCTCAAACTGAGGGAAATACTTACCGTCGCTGTGCTACATCACCCTTTCTGCTTCGAGGGAACACCAATGCAACGCTCCAAGGCCACGGGTGAAATCCTTTGCATACTTTCCTAGGAAGTCCCTTAAGGCGTAGCCGCAGCTGAAGGATTCCTGGTGCCGTCGACACAAATATTTTTGGCGCCGTTGCACAGGATACACATCAGCCATCAGAAGTATTTCTGGCGCCGTTGCCGGGGAGGAGAAATCAAGATCTATCCAAGTAGGTCTCACAAATTCTTCTCTTGCATTTACTTTTGTTGCCAGTTGCCTCTCATTTTCCTCTCCCCCACTTCACATTTGCCGTTTTCATTCGCCGTTTTCTTTTGCCTTTGCCGTTCCCTTTCGCCCGTCTGCTCTTAGGTTTGTTCGTGAGAGACCTTTCCACATGGCCAATGATTTCCTTGCACTTAGTTCTCAGTTTGCTCACCTGGAAAAATTGGTGGGCCAAATTTCTCACAAACATGCTACCTTAGTCAATAAGATGGCAGCTAAACCTGAAATTAGTGATGCAAATCACGGAGATCTTAAAGTGTTTGGTGTGTCTCCTCTTGAATCTTTGTTTTCGCGTGTCAAACCTACTTATGGAGGGGCTGGATATGAATCCACTTAGGTTGAAAAACGCCCCAATGATTCGGAGTCCACCTTTCTTGATGATAAAGGTTTGGAGAGTGGAGTAGAAGAAGTCAAAATTTTGGGTAGTAATGAAACTCCCACTTTGGATTTCAAGGAATTCAATTATGATAATTGCTCCTTATTTGAATGCATTTCTTTGATGCAACCCATTGCAAACTCTCCACATGCTTATAGCCAAAGCAAAGCCTTTACCGCGCATATCGTAGATGCTATGATGAAATCTCTTGAAGAGAAGCTCAAACTAGAAGTCTCGATACCAAGAAAACTTCATGATGAGTGGGAACCTACTATCAAAATCAAGATCAAAAACTATGAGTGCAATGCTTTATGTGATTTGGGTGCTAGTGTTTCCGCGATTCCAAAGTCTTTATGTGATATTCTTGGTTTTCATGAGATTGAAGAGTGTTCTCTTAATTTGCATCTTGCGGATTCTACCGTCAAGAAGCCCATGGGGAGGATCGATGATGTTCTTATTGTTGCAAATAAGAACTATGTACACGTGGATTTCATTGTACTTGACATAGATTGCAATCCTTCATGTCCCATTATTCTTGGTAGACCTTTCCTAAGGAGTATTGGTGCTATCATCGATATGAAGGAAGGGAATATTAGATTTCAATTTCCCTTAAAGAAGGGCATATAGCACTTTCCTAGAAAGAAAATAAGATTGCCTTATGAATCTATGATGAGGGCTACCTATGGTTTGAGCACCAAAGATGACTATACGTGATTCCATCACTTTCGCCTAGCTAAGGGCGTTAAACAAAAGCGCTTGTTGGGAAGCAACCCAACGAATCTATCCTTTTTCTTTCTATTTTGTGTTTTCCACACTTTCATAATTCTGTTATGATTGTGTTTTTTGTGTTTCTTTTTGCGTTTGTGCCAAGCAAAACCGTTATGATTAGTCTTGAGGATGATCGTTTGGTCATGCTGGAAAAGACAGAAACTTTCTGCTCAGGAAAAGAATTTTCATTTTTTTTGTAAGAGCTTTTGATTTGATTCTTTTTGCTGCTGATTTATACGCACATTCTTCAGACTGTCGTAAGTTTTCAGAATTTTTGAAGTACCAGAGGTATACGAAACATACAGATTGCTACAGACTGGTCTGCTGTTAACAAATTCTGTTTTTGTTGTGTTGGTTGCTTATTTTGATGAAACTATGGATAGTATCGGGGGGTATTAGCCATGGAAGATTGAAAGTACAGTAACTCAACATCAGAACAAGTAAACTTTAAGTTGCTACAGTACCTAAGAAAGTGGTGGTTTGCTTTCTTGTACTAATGTTATCACGAGTTTCTGTTTAAGTTTCGTGTTGTGAAGTTTTCAAGTTTTGGCTGAAGTTCTTATGGACAAAAAGATAAAGAGTGGCAAGAGATCAAGCTTGGGGATGCCCAAGGCACCCCAAGAGATTCAAGGATGCCGTAAAAGCCTAAGCTTGGGGATGCCCCGGGAAGGCATCCCCTCTCTGGTCTTCAATCCATCGGTAACGTTACTTGGGGCTATATTCTTATTCACCACATGTTATGTGTTTTTGCTTGGAGCGTCTTGTATCATAGGAGTCTTTTATGTTTTTTTGTTGTTTCACAATCATCCTTGCTGCACACCTAGAGATAGAGAGACATGCACACACCGTGATTTTGTCGAGCTTCACTTATATCTTTTGGTAGACAATTCAACTCACATGTGCTTCACTTATATCTTTTGAGCTAGATACTTTTGCTCTATGTGCTTCACTTATGTCTTTTAGAGCACAGCGGTGCGTGGCTTGGTAGTTGATCTATGCTTTGAAAGTAGTCTCAAAAGGGGTAGTTATCCAAAGGGATACGAAAACTTCCACCTTCATGTGCATTGAACAGTTAGAGAAGTTTGATTCATCTGAATTAGTTTTGAGTTGTGGTTATGGTAATATTGAAGTCATGCTAGTAAGGTGTTGTGGATCTAGAAATACTTGTGTTGAAGTTAGTGATTCCCGTAGCATGCACGTATGGTGAACCGCTATGTGATGAAATCTGAGCATGATTAGTATATTGATTGTCATCCTTTGCGTGGCGGTCGGGATCGCGCGGTGGTTTATACCTACCAACCCTTCTCCTAGGAGTATGTATTGAATGCTTTGTTTCGATTACTAATAAAACTTTTGCAACAAGTATATGAGTTCTTCATGACTAATGTTGAGTCCATGGTTTAGATGCACTTTCACCTTCCACTATCACTATCTTCTTAGTGCCGTGCAACTTTCGCCGGTGTACAAAACCCACCATTAGCCTTCCTCAAAACAGCCACCATACCTACCTACTATGGCTTTTTCAAAGTCATTCCAAGATATATTGCCATGCAACTACCACCATGATATGTGCCACCACGTCTACATTGCTTTTGCACGATCGTAAGATAGCTAGCATGATGTTTCCATTGATGTCTATGCCATGCTAGATTGTTGCCACGGTATACTACCGAAGGCATTCCATATAGAGTCATAATTGCTCTAAGTTTTGAGTTGAAAGTGCGATGATCATCATTATTGGAGCATTGTTCCATGTGAGGAAATAAAAGAGGCCAAATAAGCCCATAAAAAAGAGGCCAAAGAGCCCACCAAAAAAAATACATATGAGAGAAAAAGAGAGAAGGGACAATGCTACCACCTTTTCCACACTTGTGCATTTTGAGCACCATGATCTTCATGATTGAGAGTCTCTCGTTTTGTCACCACCATATAGCAAGTGGGAAATTCTCATTATATAACTTGGCTTGTATATTCCAATGACAGGCTTCCTCAAAATTGCCTTATGTCTTCGTGAGCAAGCAAGTTGGATGCACACCCACTAGTTTTCTTTAAGAGCTTTCACATACTTGTAGCTCTAGTGCATCATTTGTATGGCAATCCCTACTCATTCACATTGATATCTATTGATGAGCATCTCCATGTTGGAATTATGCCCTAGAGGCAATAATAAATATAGTTATTATTATAATTCCTGTATCAAGATAATCGTTTATTATCCATGCTATAATTGTATTGAATGAAGACTCATTTACATGTGTGGATACATAGACAAAACACTGTCCCTAGCAAGCCTCTAGTTGGCTAGCCAGTTGATCAAAGATAGTCAGTGTCTTCTGATTATGAAGAAGGTGTTGTTGCTTGATAACTGGATCACGTCATTAGGAGAATCACGTGATGGACTAGACCCAAACTAATAGACGTAGCATGTTGATCGTGTCATTTTGTTGCTACTGTTTTCTGCGTGTCAAGTATTTGTTCCTATGACCATGAGATCATATAACTCACTAACACCGGAGGAATACTTTGTGTGTATCAAACGTCGCAACGTAACTGGGTGACTATAAGGATGCTCTACAGGTATCTCTGAAGGTGTTAGTTGAGTTAGTATGGATCAAGACTGGGATTTGTCACTCCGTGTGACGGAGAGGTATCTCGGGGCCCACTCGGTAATACAACATCACACACAAGCCTTGCAAGCAATGTAACTTAGTGTAAGTTGCGGGATCTTGTATTACGGAACGAGTAAAGAGACTTGCCGGTAAACGAGATTGAAATAGGTATGCGGATACTGACGATCGAATCTCGGGCAAGTAACATACCGAAGGACAAAGGGAATGACATACGAGATTATATGAATCCTTGGCACTGAGGTTCAAACGATAAGATCTTCGTAGAATATGTAGGATCCAATATGGGCATCCAGGTCCCGCTATTGGATATTGACCGAGGAGTCTCTTGGGTCATGTCTACATAGTTCTCGAACCGCAGGGTCTGCACACTTAAGGTTCGATGTTGTTTTATGCGTATTTGAGTTATATGGTTGGTTACCGAATGTTGTTCGGAGTCCCGGATGAGATCACGTATGTCACGAGGGTTTCCGGAATGGTCCGGAAACGAAGATTGATATATAGGATGACCTCATTTGATTACCGGAAGGTTTTTGGAGTTACCGGGAATGTACCGGGAATGACGAATGGGTTCCGGGAGTTCACCGGGGGGAGGCAACCCACCCCGGGGAAGCCCATAGGCTTTATGGGTGGCGCACCAGCCCTTAGTGGGCTGGTGGGACAGCCCAAAAGGGCCCTATGCGCATTGGAAGAAAAATCAAAGAGAAAGAAAAAAAAGGAGGATGTGGGAAGGGAAGGAAGGACTCCCACCCACCAAACCAAGTCCAACTCGGTTTGGGGGGGGGATACCTTTGTTGGAATTATGTCCTAGAGGCAATAATAAATGTATAGTTATTATTATAATTCCTGTATCAAGATGATAGTTTATTATCCATGCTATAATTGTATTGAATGAAGACTCATTTACATGTGTGGATACATAGACAAAACACCGTCCCTAGCATGCCTCTAGTTGGCTAGCCAGTTGATCGATGATAGTCAGTGTCTTCTAATTATGAACAAGGTGTTGTTGCTTGATAACTGGATCACATCATTGGGATAATGACGTGATGGACTAGACCCAAACTAATAGACGTAGCATGTTGATCGTGTCATTTTGTTGCTACTGTTTTCTGCGTGTCAAGTATTTATTCCTATGACCATGAGATCATATAACTCACTGACACTGGAGGAATGCTTTGTGTGTATCAAACGTCGCAACGTAACTGGGTGACTATAAAGATGCTCTACAGGTATCTCCGAAGGTGTTAGTTGAGTTAGTATGGATCAAGACTGGGATTTGTCACTCCGTGTGACGGAGAGGTATCTCGGGGCCCACTCGGTAATACAACATCACACACAATCCTTGCAAGCAATGTAACTTAGTGTAAGTTGCGGGATCTTGTATTACGGAACGAGTAAAGAGACTTGCCGGTAAACGAGATTGAAATAGGTATGCGGATACTGACGATCGAATCTCGGGCAAGTAACATACCGAAGGACAAAGGGAATGACATACGAGATTATATGAATCCTTGGCACTGAGGTTCAAACGATAAGATCTTCGTAGAATATGTAGGATCCAATATGGGCATCCAGGTCCCGCTATTGGATATTGACCGAGGAGTCTCTCGGGTCATGTCTACATAGTTCTCGAACCGCAGGGTCTGCACACTTAAGGTTCGATGTTGTTTTATGCGTATTTGAGTTATATGGTTGGTTACCGAATGTTGTTCGGAGTCCCGGATGAGATCACGTATGTCACGAGGGTTTCCGGAATGGTCCGGAAACGAAGATTGATATATAGGATGACCTCATTTGATTACCGGAAGGTTTTTGGAGTTACCGGGAATGTACCGGGAATGACGAATGGGTTCCGGGAGTTCACCGGGGGGAGGCAACCCACCCCGGGGAAGCCCATAGGCTTTATGGGTGGCGCACCAGCCCTTAGTGGGCTGGTGGGACAGCCCAAAAGGGCCCTATGCGCATTGGAAGAAAAATCAAAGAGAAAGAAAAAAAAGGAGGATGTGGGAAGGGAAGGAAGGACTCCCACCCACCAAACCAAGTCCAACTCGGTTTGGGGGGGGATACCTTTGTTGGAATTATGCCCTAGAGGCAATAATAAATGTATAGTTATTATTATAATTCCTGTATCAAGATGATAGTTTATTATCCATGCTATAATTGTATTGAATGAAGACTCATTTACATGTGTGGATACATAGACAAAACACCGTCCCTAGCATGCCTCTAGTTGGCTAGCCAGTTGATTGATGATAGTCAGTGTCTTCTGATTATGAACAAGGTGTTGTTGCTTGATAACTGGATCACATCATTGGGATAATGACGTGATGGACTAGACCCAAACTAATAGACGTAGCATGTTGATCGTGTCATTTTGTTGCTACTGTTTTCTGCGTGTCAAGTATTTATTCCTATGACCATGAGATCATATAACTCACTGACACTGGAGGAATGCTTTGTGTGTATCAAACGTCGCAACGTAACTGGGTGACTATAAAGATGCTCTACAGGTATCTCCGAAGGTGTTAGTTGAGTTAGTATGGATCAAGACTGGGATTTGTCACTCCGTGTGACGGAGAGGTATCTCGGGGCCCACTCGGTAATACAACATCACACACAAGCCTTGCAAGCAATGTAACTTAGTGTAAGTTGCGGGATCTTGTATTACGGAACGAGTAAAGAGACTTGCCGGTAAACGAGATTGAAATAGGTATGCGGATACTGACGATCGAATCTCGGGCAAGTAACAAACCGAAGGACAAAGGGAATGACATACGGGATTATACGAATCCTTGGCACTGAGGTTCAAACGATAAGATCTTCGTAGAATATGTAGGATCCAATATGGGCATGCAGGTCCCGCTATTGGATATTGACCGAGGAGTCTCTCGGGTCATGTCTACATAGTTCTCGAACCCGCAGGGTCTGCACACTTAAGGTTCGACGTTGTTTTATGCGTATTTGAGTTATATGGTTGGTTACCGAATGTTGTTCGGAGTCCCATATGAGATCACGGACGTCACGAGGGTTTCCGGAATGGTCCGGAAACGAAGATTGATATATAGGATGACTTCATTTGATTACCGGAAGGTTTTCGGAGTTACCGGGAATGTACCGGGAATGACGAATGGGTTCCGGGAGTTCACCGGGGGGGGGGGGGGGGCAACCCACCCCGGGGAAGCCCATAGGCTTTGGGGAGACACACCAGCCCTTAGTGGGCTGGTGGGACAGCCCCAAGGGGGCCTATGCGCCAAGAATAAAGAATCAAAGGAAAAAAAAAGAGGGAAGAAGTGGGAAGGGAGGGGGACTCCTCCCACCAAACCAAGTCCAACTCGGTTTGGGGGGGGAGTCCTCCCCCCCTTGGCTCGGCCGACCCCTTGAGGGTCCCTTGGACCCCAAGGCAAGGTCCCCCTCCCTCCTCCTATATATATGGAGCAATTAGGGCTGATTTGAAACGACTTTCTCACGGCTGCCCGACCACATACCTCCATAGTTTTTCCTCTAGATCGCGTTTCTGCGGAGCTCGGGCGGAGCCCTGCTGGGACAAGATCATCACCAACCTCCGGAGCGCCGTCACGCTGCCGGAGAACTCTTCTACCTCTCCGTCTCTCTTGCTGGATCAAGAAGGCCGAGATCATCGTCGAGCTGTACGTGTGCTGAACGCGGAGCTGCCGTCCGTTCGGTACTAGATCGTGGGACTGATCGCGGGATTGTTCGCGGGGCGGATCGAGGGACGTGAGGACGTTCCACTACATCAACCGCGTTCGCTAATGCTTCTGCTGTACGATCTACAAGGGTACGTAGATCACTCATCCCCTCTCGTAGATGGACATCACCATGATAGGTCTTCGTGCGCGTAGGAAATTTTTTGTTTCCCATGCGACGTTCCCCAACAGTGGCATCATGAGCTAGGTTCATGCGTAGATGTCTTCTCGAGTAGAACACAAAAGGTTTTGTGGGCAGTGATGTGCGTTTTGCTGCCCTCCTTAGTCTTTTCTTGATTCCGCGGTATTGTTGGATTGAAGCGGCTTGGACCGACATTACTCGTACGCTTACGAGAGACTGGTTTCATCGTTACGAGTAACCCCCTTTGCTCAAAGATGACTGGCAAGTGACGGTTTCTCCAACTTTAGTTGAATCGGATTTGACCGAGGAGGTCCTTGGATGAGGTTAAATAGCAACTCATATATCTTCGTTGTGGTGTTTGCGTAAGTAAGATGCGATCCTACTAGATACCCTTGGTCACCACGTAAAACATGCAACAACAAAATTAGAGGACGTCTAACTTGTTTTTGCAGGGTATGATTGTGATGTGATATGGCCAACGATGTGAGGTGATATATTGGATGTATGAGATGATCATGTTGTAATAGAAATATCGACTTGCACGTCGATGGTACGGCAACCGGCAGGAGCCATAGGGTTGTCTTTATACTAACGTTTGTGCTTGCAGATGCGTTTACTATTTTGCTAGGATGTAGCTTTAGTAGTAATAGCATAAGTAGCACGACAACCCCGATGGCAACACGTTGATGGATGATCATGGTGTGGCGCCGGTGACAAGAAGATCGTGCCGGTGCTTTGGTGATGGAGATCAAGAAGCACGTGATGATGGCCATATCATGTCACTTATGAATTGCATGTGATGTTAATCCTTTTATGCACCTTATTTTGCTTAGAACGACGGTAGCATTATGAGGTGATCTCTCACTAAAATTTCAAGACGAAATTGTGTTCTCCCCGACTGTGCACCGTTGCTACAGTTCGTCGTTTCGAGACACCACGTGATGATCGGGTGTGATAGACTCAACGTTCACATACAACGGGTGCAAAACAGTTGCGCACGCGGAACACTCGGGTTAAGCTTGACGAGCCTAGCATGTGCAGACATGGCCTCGGAACACATGAGACCGAAAGGTCGATCATGAATCATATAGATGATATGATTAGCATAGGGATGCTTACCACTGAAACTATACTCAACTCACGTGATGATCGGACTTGGGATAGTGTAAGTGGATCATGAACCACTCAAATGACTAGAGAGATGTACTTTTTGAGTGGGAGTTTAGCATATAATTTGATTAAGTTAAACTCTAATTATCTTGAACATAGTCTAAGTCCACTTTGAATATATTTGTGTTGTAGATCATGGCTCACGCGAGTGTCATCCTGAATTTTAATACGTTCCTAGAGAAAGCTAAGTTGAAAGATGATGGAAGCAACTTTGTAGACCGGGCTCGTAATCTTAAGCTAATCTTACAAGATGGGAAGAAGGATTATGTCCTTAATGCTGCGCTAGGAGATGAACCACCCGCTACGGCTGATCAGGATGTTAAGAACGCTTGGTTAGCGCGTAAGGAGGACTACTCAATAGTTCAATGTGCAGTCTTGTATGGCTTAGAACCGAGACTTCAACGTCGCTTTGAGCGTCATGGAGCATTTGAGATGTTCCAGGAGTTGAAGTTTATCTTTCAGAAGAACGCCCGGATCGAGAGGTATGAGACCTCCGATAAATTCTATGCTTGCAAGATGGAGGAAAACTCGTCTGTCAGTGAACATGTGCTCAAAATGTCTGGGTACTCAAACCGTCTAGCTGAACTGGGGATTGAACTCCCGCAAGAGGCTATCACTGACAGAATCCTTCAATCACTGCCGCCAAGCTATAAAGGCTTTGTGTTGAACTACAACATGCAAGGGATGAACAAGTCTCCCGGCGAGTTGTTTGCGATGCTGAAAGTCGCAGAGTCTGAACTCCGTAAAGAGCATCAAGTGTTGATGGTGAGCAAGACCACTAGTTTCAAGAGAAATGGCAAAGGCAAGAAGGGCAATTCGAAGAAGAGCGGCAAGCCTGTTGCCAATCCCCCGAAGAAACCCAAGGCTGGACCTAAGCCCGAAACAGAGTGCTTCTATTGCAAGGGTATGGGTCACTGGAAGCGCAATTGCCCCAAGTATCTGGCAGATAAGAAGGCGGGAAAAGAAAAATCAGGTATATTTGATATACATGTTATTGATGTGTACTTAACCGGCTCTCGTAGTAGTGCCTGGGTATTTGATACCGGTTCTGTTGCTCACATTTGCAACTCGAAACAGGAACTGCGGAATAGACGAAGGCTGGCGAAAGACGAAGTGACGATGCGCGTAGGAAATGGTTCCAAGGTTGATGCAATCGCCGTCGGCACAGTGTCACTTCAACTACCATCGGGATTAGTGATGAACTTAAATCATTGTTACTTAGTGCCTGCGTTGAGCATGAACATTATATCTGGATCTTGTTTATTGCGAGACGGTTACTCTTTTAAGTCTGAGAATAATGGTTGTTCTATTTCTATGAGTAACATCTTTTATGGTCATGCACCGAATGTGAGAGGATTGTTCATATTGAATCTTGATAGCGATACGCATATACATAACATTGAGACCAAAAGAGTTAGAGTAAACAATGATAGCGCCATATTTTTGTGGCACTGCCGTTTAGGTCATATTGGTGTAAAGCGCATGAAGAAACTCCATGCTGATGGACTTTTGGAGTCACTTGACTTTGATTCACTTGACGCGTGCGAACCATGCCTCATGGGCAAGATGACTAAAACTCCGTTCTCCTGAACAATGGAGCGTGCAAGTGACTTATTGGAAATCATACATACCGATGTGTGTGGTCCAATGAGCGTAGAGGCACGCGGCGGATATCGTTATTTTCTCACCTTCACCGACGATTTAAGTAGATATGGTTATGTCTACTTGATGAAGCACAAGTCTGAAACATTTGAAATGTTCAAGCAATTTCAGAGTGAAGTGGAAAATCATCGTAACAAGAAGATCAAGTTCCTACGGTCTGACCATGGGGGTGAATATCTGAGTTTCGAGTTTGGTGCTCACTTAAGACAATGTGGAATTGTTTCACAGTTAACACCGCCTGTAACACCACAGCGTAATGGTGTGTCCGAACGTCGTAATCGTACTTTATTAGAGATGGTGCAATCTATGATGTCTCTTACTGATTTGCCGTTATCATTTTGGGGCTATGCATTAGAAACAGCTGCATTCACTTTAAATAGGGCACCATCTAAATCCGTTGAGACGACACCATACGAACTGTGGTATGGCAAGAGGCCAAAGTTGTCGTTTCTTAAAGTTTGGGGATGTGATGCTTACGTCAAAAAGCTTCAGCCTGAAAAGCTGGAACCCAAAGCGGAAAAATGCGTCTTCATAGGTTACCCAAAAGAGACAGTTGGGTACACCTTCTATCTCAAATCCGAGGGCAAAGTGTTTGTTGCTAAAAACGGAGCTTTTCTCGAGAAGGAGTTTCTCTCGAGAGAATTGAGTGGGAGGAAGATAGAACTTGACGAGGTTGTCGAACCTCTCATCCCTCTGGATGGTGGCGCAGGGCAAGGGGAAACCTCTGTCGTTGCGATGCCGGTTGAGGAGGAAGTTAATGATGATGATCATGAAACTCCGGTTCAAGTTTCTGTCGAACCACGCAGGTCGACGAGACCACGTGCTGCTCCAGAGTGGTACGATAATCCCGTCTTATCAATCATGTTGTTGGACAACAATGAACCTGCAAATTATGAAGAAGCAATGGTGGGCCCAGATTCCAACAAATGGCTAGTAGCCATGAAGTCCGAGATAGGATCCATGTATGAGAACAAAGTATGGACTTTGGAGGTACTGCCTGAAGGCCGCAAGGCTATTCAGAACAAATGGATCTTTAAGAGGAAGACGGACGCTGACGACAATGTGACCGTTTATAAAGCTCGACTTGTGGCAAAGGGTTTTTCACAAGTTCAAGGATTTGACTACGATGAGACATTCTCACCCGTAGCGATGCTTAAGTCCGTCAGAATCATGTTAGCAATAGCTACATTTTTCGATTATGAAATCTGGCAGATGGATGTCAAAACGGCGTTCCTTAACGGTTTCCTTAAGGAAGAATTGTATATGGTGCAACCCGAAGGTTTTGTCGATCCTAAGAATGCTAACAAGGTGTGCAAGCTCCAGCGATCCATTTATGGACTGGTGCAAGCATCTCGGAGTTGGAACAAACGCTTTGATGAGGTGATCAAAGCATTTGGGTTTATACAAGTGGTTGGAGAATCTTGTATTTACAAGAAAGTGAGTGGGAGCTCTGTGGCGTTTCTAATATTATATGTGGATGACATATTGCTGATTGGAAACAACGTAGAGTTTTTGGAGAGCATAAAGGATTACTTGAATAAAAGTTTCTCTATGAAGGACCTAGGAGAAGCTGCTTACATCCTAGGCATTAAGATCTATAGAGATAGATCAAAACGCGTGATAGGACTTTCACAAAGCACATACCTTGATAAAGTTTTGAAGAGGTTCAAAATGGAACAGTCCAAGAAAGGGTACTTGCCAGTTCTACAAGGTACAAGATTGAGTAAGACTCAGTGCCCAGCAACTGATGAAGATAGAGAGCATATGCGCTCCGTCCCCTATGCTTCAGCCATAGGTTCTATCATGTATGCAATGCTGTGCACTAGACCGGACGTTAGCCTGGCCATAAGTATGGCAGGTAGGTTCCAGAGTAATCCAGGAGTGGATCACTGGACAGCGGTCAAGAATATCCTGAAGTACCTGAAAAGGACTAAGGAGATGTTTCTCGTGTATGGAGGTGACGAAGAGCTCGCCGTAAAAGGTTACGTCGATGCAAGCTTTGACACAGATCCGGACGACTCTAAGTCGCAAACCGGATACGTATTTATTCTTAATGGGGGTGCGGTAAGCTGGTGCAGTTCCAAGCAAAGCGTCGTAGCAGATTCTACATGTGAAGCGGAGTACATGGCTGCCTCGGAGGCGGCTAAGGAGGGTGTCTGGATGAAGCAGTTCATGACGGATCTTGGAGTGGTGCCAAGCGCACTGAATCCAATAACCTTGTTCTGTCACAACACGGGTGCCATTGCCTTAGCAAAGGAACCACGGTTTCACAAGAAGTCCAGACACATCAAACGACGCTTCAACCTCATCCGCGACTACGTCGAAGGGGAGGACGTGAATATATGCAAACTGCACACGGATCTGAATGTAGCAGACCCGCTGACTAAACCTCTTCCACGGGCTAAGCATGATCAACACCAGAACTGTATGGGTGTTAGATTTATTACAATGTAATTCGCATGATGATGTGAGGACTAGATCATTGACTCTAGTGCAAGTGGGAGACTGTTGGAATTATGCCCTAGAGGCAATAATAAATAAAGTTATTATTATAATTCCTGTATCAAGATAATCGTTTATTATCCATGCTATAATTGTATTGAATGAAGACTCATTTACATGTGTGGATACATAGACAAAACACTGTCCCTAGGAAGCCTCTAGTTGGCTAGCCAGTTGATCAAAGATAGTCATGGCTTCTGATTATGAACAAGGTGTTGTTGCTTGATAACTGGATCACGTCATTAGGAGAATCACGTGATGGACTAGACCCAAACTAATAGACGTAGCATGTTGATCGTGTCATTTTGTTGCTACTGTTTTCTGCGTGTCAAGTATTTGTTCCTATGACCATGAGATCATATAACTCACTGACACCGGAGGAATACTTTGTGTGTATCAAACGTCGCAACGTAACTGGGTGACTATAAAGATGCTCTACAGGTATCTCCGAAGGTGTTAGTTGAGTTAGTATGGATCAAGACTGGGATTTGTCACTCCGTGTGACGGAGAGGTATCTCGGGGCCCACTCGGTAATACAACATCACACACAAGCCTTGCAAGCAATGTAACTTAGTGTAAGTTGCGGGATCTTGTATTACGGAACGAGTAAAGAGACTTGCCGGTAAACGAGATTGAAATAGGTATGCGGATACTGACGATCGAATCTCGGGCAAGTAACATACCGAAGGACAAAGGGAATGACATACGGGATTATATGAATCCTTGGCACTTAGGTTCAAACGATAAGATCTTCGTAGAATATGTAGGATCCAATATGGGCATCAAGGTCCCGCTATTGGATATTGACCGAGGAGTCTCTCGGGTCATGTCTACATAGTTCTCGAACCCGCAGGGTCTGCACACTTAAGGTTCGATGTTGTTTTATGCGTATTTGAGTTATATGGTTGGTTAGCGAATGTTGTTCGGAGTCCCGGATGAGATCACGGGCGTCACGAGGGTTTCCGGAATGGTCCGGAAATGAAGATTGATATATAGGATGACCTCATTTGATTACCGAAAGGTTTTCGGAGTTACCGGGAATGTACCGGGAATGACGAATGGGTTCCGGGAGTTCACCGGGGGGAGGCAACCATCCCGGGGAAGCCCATAGGCCTTAAGAGTGGCTCACCAGCCCTTAGTGGGCTGGTGGGACAGCCCAAAAGGGCCCTATGCGCATTCGAAGAAAAATCAAAGAGAAAGAAAAAAAAGGAGGAGGTGGGAAGGGATGGAAGGACTCCCACCCACCAAACCAAGTCCAACTCGGTTTGGGGGGTGGGGGAGACCTTCCACCCTTGGCTCGGCCGACCCCCTTGGGGCTCCTTGAGCCCCAAGGCAAAGCCCCCCTCTCCCACCTATATATACGGAGGTTTTAGGGCTGATATGAGACGACTTTTCCACGGCAGCCCGACCACATACCTCCACGGTTTTTCCTCTAGATCGCGTTTCTGCGGAGTTCGGGCGGAGCCCTGTTGAGACGAGATCATCACCAACCTCCGGAGCGCAGTCACGCTGCCGGAGAACTCTTCTACCTCTCCGTCTCTCTTGCTGGATCAAGAAGGTCGAGATCATCGTCGAGCTGTACGTGTGTTGAACGCGGAGGTGCCGTCCGTTCGGCACTAGATCGTGGGACTGATCGCGGGATAGTTCGCGGGGCGGATCGAGGGACGTGAGGACATTCCACTACATCAACCGCGTTCACTAACGCTTCTGCTGTTCGGTCTACAAGGGTACGTAGATCACTCATCCCCTCTCGTAGATGGACATCACCATGATAGGTCTTCGTGTGCGTAGGAATTTTTTTTGTTTCCCATGTGACGTTCCCCAACACTGCACAGCTCATTGATATGCCTAGTTAATGTGACTATCTTCTCCTTTTTGTTTTGCAACCTCCACCATATTCCACACCATCTATAGTGCTATAACCATGGCTCACACTCATGTATTGCGTGAGAGTTGAAAATGTTTGAGAAAGTAAAGGCGTGAAACAATTACTTGGCCAATACCGGGGTTGTGCATGATTTAAATTCATTGTGAAATGATGATAGAGCATAGCCAGACTATATGCTTTTGTAGGGATAACTTTCTTTTGGCCTTGTTATTTTGAAAGTTCATGATTGCTTTGCTAGTTTGCTTGAATTATTATTGTTTCCACGTCAATGGCAAACTATTTTTTTGAATCTAATGGATCTGAACATTCACGTCACATAAGAGGAATTACAAAGGACACGTATGCTAGGTAGCATGAAAGAATCAAAAATTCATTCTTTTTCACTTCCCTACTCGAGGACGAGCCGGAGTTAAGCTTGGGGATGCTTGATACGTCTCAAATGTATCTATAATTTTTGATGGTTTCACGTTGTTATCTTGCCTTCTTTGTATGTTTTATGTATCCTTTTATATATTTTTGGGACTAACTTATTAATTCAATGCCAAGTGCCAGTTCCTGTTTTTTCCGTGTTTTTGACTCTTTTCAGATCTGATTTTGGAACGGAGTCCAAACGGAAGAAAAACCCCAAAATAATTTTTTTCCGAACGGAAGAAGTCCAGGGGGCTTTTGGGCCAAGCCAGGTGGGATCCAGGGAGCCCACAAGCCCCCACTCCGCCACCAGGGGGAGGCGGTGGTGGGCAGGCTTGTGGCCTCCCTGGCCGCCCCCTGACCTAGATCTTTGGCCTATAAATTCCCAAATATTCCGCAAAAAATCAGGGGAGCCTGGAAAATACTTTTCCGCCACCGCAAGCTTCCGTTTCCGCGAGATCTCATCTGGAGACCTTTCCCGGCACCCTGTCGGAGGGGACTTTGGAGGTGGAGGGCTTCTTCATCATCATCATCGCCCCTCCAATGACTCGTGAGTAGTTCACTTCAGACCTACGGGTCCGTAGTTAGTAGCTAGATGGCTTCTTCTCTCTCTTGGATCTTCAATACAAAGTTCTCCATGATCTTCATGGAGATCTATCCGATGTAATCTTCTTTGGCGGTGTGTTTGTCGAGATCCAATGAATTGTGGACTTGTGATCAGATTATCTATGATATATATTTGAGTCTTTGCTGATTTCTTATATGCATGATTTGATATTCTTGTAAGTCTCTCTGAGTCTTGGGTTTTGTTTGGCCAACTAGATCTATGATTCTTGCAATGGGAGAAGTGCTTGCTTTTGGGTTCTGCCATGTGGTGACCTTTCCCAGTGACAGTAGGGGCAGCAAGGCACACATCAAGCAGTTGCCATCAAGGGTAAAAAGATGGGATTTTTATCATTGGTTTGAGATTATTCCTCTACATCATGTCATCTTGCTTAAGGCGTTACTCTATTCTTATGGACTTAATACACTAGATACATGCTGGATAGCGGTCGACGTGTGGAGTAATAGTAGTAGATGCAGAAAGTATCGGTCTACTTGTTTCGGACGTGATGCCTATAGAAATAATCATTGCATATATATCGTCATGACTCTGCACAGTTCTATTAATTGCTCAACAGTAATTTGTTCACCCACCGTCTACTTGCTTTCATGAGAGAAACCACTAGTAAACACTACGGCCCCCGGGTCTATTCACATCCATCGTTTACATCTCCGCTTTTACTTTGCTTTGTTACTTTGTTGCTTTTAGTTCTCACTTGGCAAACAATCTATAAGGGATTGACAACCCCTTCATAGCGTTGGGTGCAAGCTTTTGTGTTTGTGCAGGATCTTGAGATACTCTTCCGTCGGATTGATACCTTGGTTCTCAAACTGAGGGAAATACTTACCGTCGCTGTGCTACATCACCCTTTCCGCTTCGAGGGAACACCAACGCAAGGCTCCAAGGTCACGGGGGAAATCCTTTGCATACTTGCCTAGGAAGTCCCTTAAGGCGTAGCCGCAGCTGAAGGATTCCTGGTGCCGTCGACACAACTATTTCTGGCGCCGTTGCAAGGGATACACAACAGCCATCATGCACCACGACCGCTGGTGGTACATCCAGTGTTAGTGTCAGGCAGAGTTAGAAGCCGCATTGAAGGAGTTCATTGAGGCAGCAGACAAGGTGTATGGCAAAAGCGATGATGAGGAGGACATCGTTAGCTCTGCCAAGGCCACGCCATGCTGTCACGAGTATGAAGCCGACACGTCCAAGAGCGCCGCCGGAAGCAAGGAAGAGTAGAGTATGATAGGTCGACGTTGCTCGGGTCCCAAGAAGGCCACCACTTCTTCCCTCCCGCTAAAGCTAAGCATGGCGGGCTCAATATCATCGGCCGATTAGCTGCTCAGGCTGCGATGGTGGAGGCAGAGCTGGAGAGGTGGAACTGGAGAAGGCGAAGGCAACAACAGGCGCTTCACTTTCTGGGGCTGATTGCTCGACATGTGGAACGAGCAATAGCGATCATTTAGATTAGGTTTAGAGTAGGGTTTAGCTAAAAGTTGTCCATACTGTAATGAATTTATTTCAATTCATATAAAAATCATTCAGTTTGTCTGAATTTCAACCGCTGAGTTGAAACCCGGCTTTAATTGTACGGTTTGGCTGAAACTCACCTAGCTGAGTTTCAAGTTTGGCATCATTCACCGTCTCAGCCGTCACTTTTCGCGTCGCGATTCGTGTAACTATTTTTTTCTTTAGGCAAATTCATGCAGCTACTGGAGCGCCTTGTGTAGCGATCCCTCCTTCTGTCGTTCGGTCTGTTTCTCATTTTTCTTGTTCACAGTTGTGCAGTTACGGGCCTCTTTCGCACGATATGTCTTTTTTTCATTGTCTAAATCCAGTTTTTGGCTCAAGGAGCAGCCGATCAGACTATTGCTAATGTTGGACAGGAACAACCGGAACAGAGTTAAGGACAATTGTAGGAAGCTTTTCTAATTTGGTTCTGAGAAGCTTCTAGAATCTTCCTTACAAGTTTGGGAAGCTATCATGATGTTTTTTTTTCATTTCGGTTTTTTCCTAACTTTACTTTTTTTGTTTTCAGTTTATGAACATTTTTTGTTTATGAATCTATTTTTTAAATTTGAAACAATTTAGGTCAGGAAATATTTTTGAAATTCATGAACATATTTTAATTCCTTATAAGTTGGGGGCTGACTTATCTGTATCCAAACCGTTTTTCTGTAGCATGCCTACGTGTGTAGAACCTTTTTGTTTCTTAATATATATGTATGTGTGTCGAACTTGAAAAGAACCCTGAACCATTTAGTTTCACGGTTTTTAAGTGAATGGTAAGTTTTTATTAATATAGTTTTGTGTGGATATGTTATTTTGTTTTCTCAGTGTCCATTTTTGATATGCAGGTTCAAATTTGGATGAGGGTTGTTGCTAGTTTCTGTGTGTGTGTGATAATATACAAATCAGATTTTTTCTAAGTTTTGGATGCATGTGTAATTCAATTTAAATTTAAAATTTTCTGATATTTTTTAGATTAATATCACATTTTTTGGTTTTGTTTCGAACATTTTAATCCATGTGCCACTTTAAAATTTTCCCGCCTTACATCACAGTTTTTCCACGATCTAGCTGGGGTTCTTTGTTTTCTTTAATTTCAGTAAAATGACTCAATCTACTTTTTTGTTGGTTCTTGTTTTTTGGTTCTTTTTCGGAGTTTTTGTATGTGGGTTTTGGAGGTATATACCCTAATGTATATGTAATTCTAGTTTTTAAAAGGGGTAGTTGCAATTGTAAGTTTTCAAAAACAGTTGGTAGTCACAAGTGTAAGGTTTACAAGGGTAGTCGCCATTGCAAGTTTTTTGAACTAGGGGGTCACAACTACACGTGTATAGGAGTAGCAGCAATGACACGTGTTTCAAGAGGTAGTGGCACATGCAAGTTATTTGGAGGAGGATTCTTGCAATCACAAGTTTTCTAGGCCCAGCTGGATCTGCAAGTTTTTCTAGGATAGTCGCAATTGCAAGTTTTTTAAAGGCTGATCGCAACTACAAGTTTCTTTAAGGGTAGTCACAATTGCAACTTTTTTTAAGGCCGGTTGCGACTGCAAGTTTTTCTAGGATAGTCGCAATTACAAACTTATTGAAGGCCTGTCGCAATATCTCTAGGGTAGACGCAATTGCAAGTTTTCAAGGCCGGTCGCAACTATAAATTTCTTCAGGGGTAGCCGCAATTGCAACTTTTTTAAGACCGGTCGCAACTGCAATTTTCCCTAGGGTAGTCACAATTGCAAGCTTTTTGAAGGTCGATCGCAACCTGAAGTTTCTTTAGGGTAGGCGTAGTTGCAACTTTTCAAGGTCGGTCGCAATTGTAAATTTCTCTAGGATAGTCGCAATTGTAACCTTTTAGAAGACCGTTTGCAACTACAAGCTTTTCTTATTTCATTATATATAGTAGAACATTGTTTCACTATTTTCTTTTTTCTCAACTTTAGTATATTTTACTTTGTTTTAGATTAATATTCATTTGTTACTTGTGATTCTAAATTGATTGTTTTGGTTTTTTAAGAGGGGCGCAACTGCATGTTTTTAAGGTGGGTCGCAACTACATGTTTTTTAAAGCTGGGTCGTAACTGCAAGTTTTTAGGCGGGGGTCGTAACTGTATGTTTTCAATAGGTCTCACAACTGTACGTTTCTAAGGTGGGTTGCAACTGCATATTTTTAAGGCGGAGTCGCAACTGCATGTTTACAAGAGGGGTCGTAGGTGCATGTTTTTAAGGTGGGGTCGCAATTGCATGTTTTTAAGACAAGGTCGCAACTGGATGTTTTTAAGACATGATCGCAGCTGCATGTTTCTAAGGCGGGGTCGCAATTGCATGTATTTAAGGCAAGGTCGCAACTGCATGTTTTGAAGACAGTATCACAACTGCATGTTTGTAAAACGCGGTCGCAACTGCATATTTTCAAGGGAGGTCGCAATTGAATGTCTTTAAGGTGGGTTGCAATTGCATTTTTTCTAAGACAGGGTCGCAACCGTAAGTTATTTTTTAGCCGATTACGACTACGGCGAACATTTCTTAAATTTGTGAATATTGTTTTAAACTCGCAATTTTTTCCATCTTTTTGCAATTGTTAATCTCATGAGGATGTTTTTAAAAATTTCCTTTAAAAAAACCATCTTTTTAATCATGATATTTTATGAACAAATTCAAGGACATTTATTTCTAAAAATTATGATTTAAAAAGAGCACAATTTAAACATGTCATTTTGAAATTTTGAACTTTGAATTTCATGATCCCAATTTCAATATGAATTACCTGGTGCGCTCTGTACTCTGCACACACATCCACACGACCCAACTCCAGTGTAGTGTCAACAAATGAAAGAAAGCTCGATCTAGTAAAAAAAACCTAGGACGAGGCCCATAACTAGACAACACCCACGAGACAAAACACAACGGATAAACATTGAAGGAAACCAGTGGGATGCTGACCAACTAGAGATTTCTATTTAAATTAAAAAAATACGTTAGGCTGGTTGTAATGGGTAGTATCATATTGGTTGTAATGGGTAGTATCATATACTAGTATCATGCATATGATACTACTCTATGATATCACATCCGTAATGCATGGTATCATATGGTAGTATCATAGGATAGTTCATTTATTGCCATGCAAGACACATAGTAGCACAAAATTTAATATGATATTGTATCATGATATGATACTCAATCCTCTCTTTCATCATTTATTTCTATGTCATCTCATCAAAATTGTCTAGTTGACACGCATGATAATACTCCCATTACGAACAGCCTTACAGGGTGCTTGGATTCAAGAGACTAAAACTAGTCTGACTAAAGCTAGTCTCTTTAAGAGGCTAAAGTTCCAAGCACCCCTGACTAAATAGAGGCTAAAACTAGTCTTGAGGCTAAAATCTTTTAGTCAGGGGTACCCCTACTAAAATGTGCATTAGTCTTCTCTCTCTTCATTTAACTCCTCATGCAAGTTCTGGATTGGAGGGTTTGGAGGATAATAAATGCTCATTAACTTGATTTTAGTCTCTTTAGTACTTGGATCCAAGCATGGGTGAGGCTAGCAAGTTTTAGTCTCACTACTTTTAGTCATGGGACTAAAACGTATCAAGCATCCTCTTAGTTGTCAGCTGACTCAGACCATAAATGTGTCTCAGCCGGCTGAGTTGCACGCAATCCCTTAATTGTATGCATGTAGTGTTGAATGACCGTCTTTTGCATCCATGTTCACGAACTGGTCCCCACATGTCTAAATATAGGGGTCAACTTTGGAGATGAACTTACCTTGAAACATGCATGAGAATCCAGAGTGCGAACTGTTTCAGTCCTGTCCCCGGCCACTACATGCCATGCATGCAAAGTGCCATGGTGAACCACGCGCAGAAATTCAATAGAAATTGCAAGCCGTTTGTGTGAACACTGATGTGGTGTGGACCGAATTGTTGAACCGAGACTTTGTTGGTGCACTTGCTCGATCGCTTGGTCGGGTTCACAGAGTATATGCCCCATGCCTCATGTAGAGGTTGCTTCCACGAAATCACAGAGTACATTGGCTACATGCCAACATGTATTGCATGCACGACCAGTCAAACCACACGGAAGAGACATGAGTCAAGAATAAATCAACATAATGTGTTCTAGATAATTCTAGAACACCCTTTTTTGCCAAGAATTTTTTAGTATCATTTAACTACTGGTTTTAATCTATGTAGAGACCGGAGAAAAATCGTGTTGGAGCAATATGGGTATATCACTACAATAGTGCTGTTTTTTCTAGAACTATGCCTTTACCATTGTTAATTGGTGCCCTGGTCAAGGTGCGCGTCCTTACCGGTAGCCAGTCGTACTACGTACGGACTCACGTTGAAGTGCAAGTTCATATGCAGATTGACTTCTATTGCATCGAGTACCATGCATGGCGGATCTTCTTCGTAGATCATGCCCAAGTATTTTAGGTGATCAACTGACGTGGATCGATGAACACTAGCTCATATTTTTGTCTGCTCGATCTGTTTGCGTCTTCATGATCAAGTATCTTTAGTACTTAGGTCCATGCACGTACAGATCCATGCATAAATATATGCATGCAAGTACGGGCACGGTAGATCCGCTTGTGAATAGTCAACTGGTAAATTTTATACATTATATTTTGTCATATTTTGACCCGGATTTTTGGCTCCTGGGAGGCGCGGGAGCTGTTATATACTGATGATCAATGCTTGGAGATGTTGTGGGGGAGGTCACAAAAAATATAGGACCCGATAAATGCCAAATGTTCGAATTTTAGGCATGCGATCCCGAAGTTCTCTTATGACAACTTTAGTTGAAGCGAGATGGCGACTTTAATTGTTAAAACATGACAACTTTGTCTCAGTTTGTTTTTTTTTGTCAGAAAATTGCCATGTTTATCAACCTCACATGAATTTAAATTGACATGAAAAATGTTTGTGTTCGGATGCATAAAATCCAAACAATCAGGATTTATCATTTCCGAAAATATAATACATACATAGAAGTACACATAGATTTTGCATACATGAGCCATGCATACTGAAGGCTTTAGTTAATACAGGTGGAAAATGCAAATCCACTTTGAATTTTCCACGACTTATCATGTGTACAATTTGCGTTACTACTATTTTCCCAAAAAAAACACTCAGTTATATTTAAAAAAAATCATATATATGCTAACTAAACCAGCAGTACAGACACCTCTAGAAAATAAAGAAATTTCATCTCAATAATTCGAACCTGATGATCTTCATCCCGAGAAGGTGGATGATGTGTTGCCGCATTCTCTATGGCACTAGGGCACTAGGGGAGCATGTTTACATGAAAGGAAGTTCAAATGGTGGTGCGAAAGACACCTCAGAGTTTGATTGACGTAGATGTAGTATGTTCTTTCCAATCCAAGTCTGCATCAATTTAATTTAGCTACGTTGTTTAATGATAAAAAAAGTGTTTGAACTAGTATAATTAAATTCGTATTTTTCTTAATTAGAACTGATGTGATTCCCATAATTAGTACCATGAAACTCTCAATTTTCATAGAGAAGACTTAGTCTTCAGAAATCCCAGTATAACGAAATCTCGCATTTATGGTAACATAGAATTTTTGGATTTTAATGTCCAATTTAAAAGGGAAAAGATTACATCCCACCGGCTGATCCGGTTGATCCATCCACCGCCCGCTCGTCCGTTAGATCTTGCCTCGATCACGAACCATTTTCCGAAACTGGCTCGTTGTTTCAGAAACTGGAGCGTTGTTTCAAGAACGGAGGGCTGAAGCTGGAACACTCCAGGTTTCTCGTTGTGGCTCCTCTACTACCGGGGACGAGCCTGCCGGAGTCCGGCAAACGCAAAGTGTCATGGATACAATCCGGAGGAAAATAAAATAATACAAAGACTAGTAATGTTCATACAAAACTTCGCTACAACATGAGCTAAAACATTACCGTGCCAACGAACATAATTGAAGACCACATAGGTGAAGTCGGTTGACGCTTGTTTGTTATCAGCGACAACCAAACCGACGGTCGACCTGTCCCGTACTGAAGAATAGAGACATTAAATCAGTGATAGACAATCTGAGGCGAAGATGGCCTTGTTATAGTTCTCCTCACGAGCCAAACATACCGTGCGACGCAGAGCTGTTGCCTCCGCGAACTCAGGTTCCAGCACCCCTTGCAAAGGCTCACACCAAGCAATAGTGCAACGTACACCAGCTCCAGAGACGCCTTACTCATGAAATATAGATGCATCATATGTTATATAAATGCACTGTACCTGATGGCGGCGGAAAGACGGACGGGACTGAAACATTGTTTTCACCCCTAATCTCAGGTGCAGATTTGTAAAGATGAAAAAAAGATGAGATAAACATAAGCTTTAATCCCCATGAGCCTCACTAATATTTCTTGCATAATTTCGTGCTTCCCAAATATGACACACGGTGACAGCCATGCTGTGCCTTCACAATTGTTGACACGCGAGAGAAAATCGAATAGCTACTGCTCGGGTGAATAGAAATTAGATCGTCTCAAACACAAGTTGAAGGAGCTCTTGATTTCGTCCCAGACGGCGCGAGCAAATGGACATAATATCAACGAGTGTTCAATGGATTCCGTTCTTCCACAAAACAACAGGCCTCAGACGCCGTAATTGAACCCCGGAAGGTAAACGGTCATAAGCAAGTCTCCATAGAACAATTTTTTCATCTTGTTTGGGGCCTTCACTGCCCATGCATATGGACTTACAAAGCTTCTCAACAGAGGCACTGTTCAACGATTGACCACGGTCAGTGAAGCTATGAAACGTGCTGTACGAGTGAAAGCACAGTGCTGTACTCATCAGGAAAAGCTAAACGTATTGCTGGAGCTGGTTATACAAGCATGCATGTGTGAATGCACACCATCTCCTGGTCTTAATTTGGTGTTTCTAGAAAAGCCAGCAGCACGCCGGAATTGAATTGACGGTATTAAAAAAATACAATCAAGCTTTGAAAGAGAGGCGGCTACTTTTATCTCCACACGAGCCAATTTATATATAGTACAATTAATTATCATTTTTCGAAACAGCTATAATTTCCATTCTCGAAAATAATTATTAATTATAATTCTTGCCTTGCCGAATGCACGCAAGCTGGGGGTCTGGCCGGTGACTTGTTGAATGCTTCGCCGGCTAATTCCATGCGGTTTCGTGCCTACGTGCACGGCCGGCCTCTTACGACCGAATGTTTGTGCGTTTTCAGTGCATCTTTCTCCCTTTCCCCTAACTTTTGGTGCTTTTTCTTCATATATGTAGGGTAGAGAGACATCATGCCGTGAATGACTCGGACTTCATCGACGAGAGACTTTTGGCCATCTTTCGTACTCCGTCCGTTCATAAATAAGTGTACATATAGATTTATACTTAGTCATTTTTTTTAAAATTTGATCAATTTAAAAAAAATAGCAACATATATCGCATGCAAATGATATATTTGACAACTTCATGTAAAAACAAATCTATTGATACTTATTTAATGTCATAAATGCTAGCATTTTTTCTCAATAAAGTTAGTCAAAGTTTAACTTGTTTAACTGACAGAAAAAAAAAGTACACTTATTACCGGACGAAGAAAATACTTGCGCATCCGGAGAATCGTACCGATCCTATGTACAGTACATAGTACGTACACGGGCATGCGAGTCACACGGATGTATCATGTATGGACTGTAGAGTAGTGTAGTACATAATACATACATGGTCGTGCGATCACGTTCGTGTGGACTGTAGATTAGTGATGGTGAGTTTCCGTGACGGATTAAGACTAGCCATAGTGGGAAGTAACTAAGTAGTAACATCAACGCCACGTAGGTAAAAAATCTGACGTGGCAAGTAATTAATGCGGAGAGAGATGGTGGTAGTAACATAGCTAGTTACCATCACATCACATATTTCAATGCATTATGTGTCTATAACCTAATAAATGCTAGTTTGCATGACACCACATGTATGTTACTCCCCACTATGGAGGTAGTAACATAGAGTAGTAACAACATTATGTTACTACTCCTAGTTACTCCCCATTATGAGCAGCCTAATGAGCTGCTTGGCTCGTTAAGCTCGCTCCCGCTTGATAATTAAGGCTCGGCTTCTTAAGCTTAACAAGCATAGAACTTTGTTTGTGTTGAAGCTTGTTATGCTGCTGAGTGCTCACGAGTGCTTGTTAACATACTATGGTGTGTTCAAATCTACAGAGAGAGAGAGAGAGTGTAGGTGTGGTTTTTACAAAATAAGATGGTGACAACAGGATTAGGAGCACTAGTTTACAACCTTATATGTATTACATTTGGTCAATTATACTAATTAGATGAGCTCAGATGCTACGAAATGTTCTAACGCAGAAGAAAATATGTGTTGTGATGGACTAACAAGCCTAACAAGCTACTCATCAAACTCGTTAGCTCGTTAAGATTAACGAGTTGAAATCAATGATTGGCTCTGTTCATTAGAAAGCGAGGAGCTTAACAAGCCGGGCTGTAGTATCCTCATTAAGCTCGCGAGCTACAACCTTTTGGTCCAACCCAATCTCCGACAACACAAGTGCATGCACCCACGTGCTCCTGCTCGTGCCCTTCCATACAACGGACCAGGGGGAGTGAATATATCCGTCCGCTCCCTTCCCTCCCCTACCGTGAGTGATGGGGTGGATGGCTAGCGGCCGGACTCGCTCCCTTCCCTCCCCTCCCGTGAGCGATGGGGTGTGTGGCTAGCTGTCGGACTCGCCCCGTCCACTCCCGCGAGTGATGGGGTCGGTGGCTAGCTGTCGGATTCGCCCCCTCCCCTCACCCATGATGCTGCAAGCGAGCAGGGAAGTCCGACCAGCGTCGGCGGCAATAGGGCAACACACTTCCCCAGTTTGGTCTGCATCGATGCAGGGAGCGGTGACACGTCGATTTCACGTGGCGCGAAGATTTCTTGGTGGTTGTTGTGCTTGTTGATCGATGGCTGGGACGCGGCATCCATCCACAGGACTGGCCGCAACCTGATTGGAGATGATGTGTGCTTACCTGGGTGAAAGCCCTGCCTGGCATGTCGAGAACAACAGAGGCGTCGCCCGTGGATGTCGCGTCATCTTCTTGAAGGCTCCATTGTGGTTGCTTCGTGTCCTCCAAGATGCCGTGGATGAAAATCTTGATCCTTTGGATTGGGTAGTGGCGGCACTCCAATGATGAATCCTTCTTGAAGATACCGCCTTGGGGCTCATAGATCAAGGTCTTGCAGCTTAGTCTCTTCTTGATGGCTTGTGTCCCGGTTGAGTCGTCCCTCCACTTCATAGTGAGGCCCTAGTGTATGTCTGCTGTTTACTTTGAGTTATTTTGGGCATGTTGGCTGGTTCTTAGCACCATATATATTGCTTTGGGTGCGTGTAATATGTTGTATCACTGGTTTTAAGTTGGTTGTTCTTTTACATATAAAGCGGGATGAAAGCCTTTTTGGTATGTTTTTTTAAGCAAAGGTAAGTCTGAGGGTGCCACCATCAACGGTAACCTTAGTTTTGAGCAATGAGGTAATGTCATGTCACGTCACACACACAAAATTATTTTGCAAATTAGCTTCTGTCTTTAATTTCTTAAAATCTCACATCTAAAATGCAACACACCAGGGCATCCATTCTTATTGATACACCTTTGATGATATATTCTTCCATATTTCAGTTATATGAAGGTACTTGGAGATGAGAATATAGTCTAAGAAATTTAATAACTTCATTTCGTTCAACAAGAGTATGACCACCAAATTTACAGGCTCGGCCGTTAATTCCGGCAATTATATCACTATCATGGCAATTTAAATTGCTCAAGGATATCACTCCTAATCCGCAACTACGTCCAGGAAGTTCATAAAGACAAAAACGAATGAAGAAAAAACATAGAGAAATCTATTACAAGTTCTACTAATCAACATAAGCTAGGCGTGCGTGCATGCACCATGTTGTGCACCAGTCTTCTAACACTCTGATCGTCCAGGCCCGTGTGCCACCGGAGACTCGCCAGCACAGCTGCTCGTCCTGGAATTGTCGGAGTAGACGCCCTGCTTGGAATTGGAATTGGAACTGGAATTTGGAATGGAGAGAACGAGCTCCTTAGCGTCAGAGCTAGATGATCGAAGGTGTGCGAGGATCTTGCTGAACTTGGGTCTTCGCCTGGTGATGGCGATCGACACATCGTTGGGGAAGAGGTCGCCGCGCACGAAGGCATGGTAAACGGTGGTTGCAAGCACAGCGGTGACCGTGACGACGGCGATCCCCGATAGCCCCACAGCCATAGCCCGCGTCAACACGTTGTCAACCTTTGATGCATACAACACAGTCGCTAGGGCCACGCTAGTCATCGGGAATGTGTACGCCCACCATGCCAGTGAGAACTTGAACCCCCGGAAGAGGTTGACACGCACCACTAGCGACACGTAAAGGAAGAGCGAGACAAAGTAAAGGAGCTTAGCGCCATCGCTGAACTCACCGGAGATCCTCGACCACGCCATGGAGGCAACACTCGGGGCAGCAACGAATAAGAAGAAGACCGGGTGGAGCTCCTTGGGGAGTTGCACGTTGGTGGGGAGCCGCTGATAGAGAGTGACGAAAAGCACGGCGTAGTGTGCCAACCCGACGGCGAAGAAGAAGATTGGCAGCTCCCGGAGGCCCATCCTAGCGCCGAGCAACGCGCCGACGAAGTTTCCGACCACCGCGAGGTGGTTGGAAGGGTTGGCCACCTTAGAGAGGCGCCGCTCGCCGCTAGACATCCACTGGCCATAGATCTTGAGGTCGAGGCATAGGATGGGCGCCATGAGCAGGTACCATACGGCGTGGTGGATCTCCCATACCGGATGCGGCACGCCCTTGACAAGGAAGAGGCAGGCAATCCAAGGTGCGAAGAAGAAGTTGACGCGCACGGGGTGGTGGAACTCGCGGCGGACAGCCTCGAAGTAGAAGACGACCTTTAGGAGGTAGGTGATGGAGACAACCACCATGAGAGCTACGGAGACCCACCAGAGGACGTGGTTGGCGGCCGGGTGCACGTGAAGGAACGCCGTGGATGGCTCCGACCCGAGGGTCTTCCACAACATGGCCTGACTGCTCACGCCGAGGCACATCCCAAAGGCGCTGATCGGGAACCGGAGCAGGAACGGCCATAGCTCGTCCTTGGGTAGCACCGCCATTTCTGTCGACTACACACGTTCACGCCATCGTTAGTGACAGCGATGGTTTTGTTAAGGGAAGCTGAGAGTGCGGTGATGTGGTACGTACACGAAGGGTCTCGAGCTCGGGGCCTTCGAGCGCGGCGAAGTAGCGGTCGGCGGTGGGCACTTGATCGTCCTCGTCGGTATCTACCTCTGAGATCTTTGACGCCGCACCTTTCTCGACGCCGGTGTCCTGTGGCACCCCGCGGAGGCTGGAGAGCTGCCTCTCAAGGCGGCCAGAGAACGTCTTAAACTGGTCAAACCGCCGGTCTCGCTCCCGCATGCTGTCGCTCCGCGGCACCGCCGGCACTTCGCCGCCGACTCTGACCACTAAGGACGGCTGCGAGTGGTGCCGGGCCTGCTTCAGCAGCTGCGGCACGGCCGGGTGGTGAACCCGCTCGACCTTCGGCTCGCTCGGCGGCACGGCAGGGGAGCCCACGTCGGCCTTGTTGGCGCGGACGAACGGCGGCTTGCCGAGCTGCGCGAGGTGGAGCCCCGACGGCGAGCCCGGGACGCTGATCAAGACAGAGCTCGGCGTCTCAGCGTAAGCAGCCGCGGCCGCTTCCTTGGTGGTCCTGCCACCGGAAACGACGGCATGATCAGCAGCTTCCATGGAAGAAGCGCCGGCGGCCCGCGACGGGACGCGAAGGAGAGGCGGCTCCGGGGACGGAGCACATCCCGGCTGGCCGTGCAGCTCCCCCGCTATCTGGATTCTGACCTCACTGGACACCATGGCAGCAACTCTCACTGTTACTTTGTCTCCACCGCTGAAGCCAGCAAAGCTCCTGAAGACGCGTTTGAGTTGGTGGTGACTGGTGACTGGCGGGTGAATGTATGTGCCTCGCATCGTGGGCGTGGCCAGGTTATTTATACACACACACACATGGCCCGAGTGGAGGACGCACGCGCGGCGCTGGCTAGCCAGCTGATGGATCGACCGACCGACCGGTGGTAGTGGCGCGCCGGGGTGTGGTCAGGTCAGCGGCGCCGGCACAGGGTGGGGATGCACGTGGAGGAGAAGAGAACACAGGAAGGAAGGTTCCACGCATCACCGCACAGGCCGCACCGCACCTCCTTCGCAAAAGCTACAGCGCGTAACCGTCAGCATGCACTCGATCGGCAGCCAGCGGTCGCGCCGGATTCGTCGACGTCGTGCCCGTGTCCATGTCAAAGAGACTATACGTCCGTCATCGTCGTCTTTACCACGTCCCCGACGGTCGAGACCAAATTCTTGTGCGTGCGTGCATGCATGCGACCTGGCTCTCCGTCACAATTCACACCATCTGTCCAAGTCGAGGTCGCCTGCATGGGTTGGTGGACAATAAGAGCTTTGCTACAAGAACGGACGTTTTACAGGATTTTTACAGGCAAAGCTGAGGTGGATTGTTTTGATTGATACTTAGATGAGGCCGGCTCCATCCTAAAAATCAGGGAAAGATTTGAATAAACGTATCAGTCCATAACCTCCTGTAAAAGAAATCCGTAGGCTAGCATTCTTGGGACAATAATATTACTAGTACCTGTAACCTTCTATAACTGAATCCACACTCAACCTTCCCACCACCGCAATCGTAGGCCACAAACCTGGCCATCTATCTAAGAGCATCTCTAGTAGAACACTCAAATCCTTAAATGTAAAATCAGTTTTAAGGGTTGAGAATTGCCTATTTCTGACACTTTTAAGGGTTGAGAAACAGCGGCAAAGACTAGAACCCTCAAACCCAACCCTTATAACGGAATATTCCGTTATAAGGGTTGGGTTTGAGGGTTCTAGTCTTTGCCCCAACCCCAAACCTTAAAACTGTCATTTCATATATCACACATTTCATCACATTTCATCATATGACATATCACAAATTCAATCACATTTGACATAAAACAATAATCATTCTAGTTATTATTACACCACCGAATAAAAAAATAATCATTCAAATTATTCCAACAATGTTTGAGCAAATTACAACATAAAACAATGTTTGAGCAAATTACAACAATTGTTCGAATCAAATAGGACATAGAAAAGTAAAACAAAGATACATCATGGGCCTATACGCCGCCCATCCAACTGCCAGTGGTGCTCTACTAGATCATCCCGGAGACGACCATGAGTGGTTGCATCCTCAATCTCACGATGTGCTTGAAGAAAGGCGTGTATGCGAGAAGGGTTTCTTTCCGGTTGCACACGATGTGAGTGGCAACAATTGTGAGTGCCAATGAAGCAAAAATGTAAAAATGAAGCAAAAAAGCAAAAATGTAAACCTCAATCTTCGGTGCTGCGGAGGGGCGGCCGGGGCGGCGGCGCTGGGAGGGGTGGCCGGGACGGGGCGGCGCTGCGGAGGGCCGACCGGGGCTGCGGAGTGCCGGCCGGCGGCGGCGGAGGGGAGGCCCGGGCTGCGGAGGGCCGGCCGGGGCGGCGGCGCTGCTGAGGGCCGGCGGGGACGGGGCGGCGCTGCGGAGGGCGGCCGGGGCTGCGGCGGGGCGGCGCGGCGGACGGGGCAGCTGGGGCGGGGCGGCGGCGGCGGAGGGCGGCCGGGGCGGGGCGGCGGAGGGGCGGCCGGGGCGGCGGATGGGTGGCCGGGGCGGCCGGAGCGGAGCGGCGGCGGCGGATCGAGGGGAGGGAGCTGAAACTTCCCTCCCGCGCTGGAGAAGAAGAGGAGTGCAGGTTGGGGGGAGTTTCTCCCCCCAATCCTCACTTCTACAGGCTGCGATGGCGTTTGAGGGTTGGACCTTTATTTTTTTTACGGCTTTAAGGATTTAAGGGTTCTAGTCTACGCCGTTTTTTCGACGAAAACTGTAAAAAAGCGGTTATTTTTAAGGTTTTGAGGGTTTGAGGGCTCTACTAGACTTGCTCTAAGCTCAGCATCAGCGAATAACTCCGGCCACCCCCCTGAGAACCTAGACCTCCACATCCTTAAGATAGATAGTGTGGATACTTATTCTCGGGCGAGATCAAGCCTCCCCATCTCGCGTGCTCGGGAAGGAGAAAAAGTAACTAATCGCAACAACAAAATCCAGGTGCATGAAAAATAGCGAAATTGTTATTTATTTATTTTGATACAACATCCGTCTTGAATTATCGGTCATAAAAATGAGTGTAGCTAGACATGTGTTTTTGTGTGTAGATACATACGCTTCATTCCGGATAGAGGGAGTAGAATTATAGTCATATAGTAGGGTTTTTGTGTTCAAATAATGGAAGCTCTCATAAGTCATACAATTGCTCCCACCATGATGAGCTTTTCTGAGCAACGTTGATATCTAGTGATCTTCCGCTCTGGGGAGGAGCACGAGTAAACGTTTGGTTCGCACCAGCAAGAGCGACCGAGCAAAAGTGTACCGAAATAAAAGTGTTTTGTGTACAATACAAGGTTGGTATACGTTTCTCCTTCCACGTTTTATGTGTGTGGGGAAAGAGGTGTACCGAAGCAAATAAGAAAATAAAATTACTAGGCTCTAAAAATAAATTTCTCTAGAGTATGGAAAATTTTAAAATTAATTGTAGTCATCACATACCACAGTAGTGCATGAGTCACTACGGTAATAATAGTTTTATTAACAAAATGTAGACGCATATGTTCATACAAACACACATACGTTCATCGCTATGAACACAGGCACACTATCCTTATAAGCATCATTGAAATACCGAGCCGGCAAAAGTAATTTTCTAAGAAACAATGCAAAAGTTATACCCCTATTATTCCTTGACGATTTTTCGGCAAGCTGTCGATCACTACATTGATTATTAAGTCTAGTAGTTAATTTCTATTCTAAAATGATCCAGCACATTGCGGAGCTTTGTTCTTGACTGAAACCTCCGTGTAGTTTGACTGGTCTTGCATGCATGCATGCACGTAGGGACGTAGCCATGGAGGGGGATTCGTGGAAGCAACCTCCACAAAACTATTAAGACAAGGAAGCAACCTTTACATGAGACATGAGCCTATACTCTTTGAACCCGACCGAGCGATGAACCAAATGCAGAGATACGTCCCGGTCCACACCCGCGTCCACAAATGACTTGCAATTTCTACTGCGTTTCTTGGCACAGTGTACAATGTGGGGTCCTGGTGTGCACCACGGCACTGTGCATGCAAGGTGGAGTATGCATGTAGTGGCCGGGCTGCTAGCTGCTTGCCTTGCCTCGGTCGGTCAAGGTCATGAGCCGGGGAACGAAGAAGACGGACACGCTATCCCTCGATCGAGACCGATCTTTCGGCTGGCACGACAGCAGAGGCAGGCTCAACTTTTTTGACTGCACTGCACTGCCGTCTGGTGCACTCTCCGCGTACACGCCGCGTATCACGCACCACGGTGCCCCTAGATAGATTCCTCATCCACCAAGGAATGAACCGGATGCATGCAGCTTCCTAGGACCAAGATCGATGTGATATCCCCTGTTAGTTTACGAAGGCGTGCAAAAGTTCATTCGTACCTTCGATTACTTTGAAAAAGTGAATCTTTGATTACTTTGAAAAAGTGAATCAAGTAGTGAGTGTAACCATCGGGTACGTACGGCCAAACACACTACCGGAGTAAGCCTATACGCCGACGGCCAAATCTATGCCGAAAGGGCCGTCGACATATATGGAGGTATGTCGACAACGCTTGGAAAACCACCGATATAGAAAGACAGTTGGCATACCTTCATTTACACCTACTACGTTTGTAGGTAGAAAGACCGTCACACTACAGGAATCGGGCATTTTGCCGTCAGGACGCTAAAGACGACAAAGAGAGAATTACAGACGGTAAAAAATTTGCCGTCAGCCCATGACGGCAAAAAATGTCGTCAGACCATGTACCCGCAAAGGGTAATTTTGCCGTCAGCATTTTTTCGGGCAGACGGCAAAAAATTAGCCGTCAGTGAAAACGGTTTGCCGTCATCTATTATGAGGCAGACGGCAAAAAACCTAATAAAACCACCCGGACGACGTTAAATCTTTGCCGTCATCCGACCGGAATGCAAGACGGCAAAGATTACGGGTTTGCCGTCAGTTGTTATCAATACCAGACGGCCGACGACCTGATCGGGAGGGTGGCCGGTGGTGCATTGGAGGAGGGGGTGGTGGTCGGGCACCCGAGGGAGGGGGTGGTGGACGTCGGTGTACATGTGGCTGGTGGTGGGCGCGGGGGGGTGGGGGCAAGGGGGTGGCTGCTGGTGGGGGAGAGAAGAGATGGAAACGTGGGGTGATGGGATGTGCGTCCATGGGATGGGGCTGAGGGTGTGATGACTGACAGAAGATGTGTGGTGCGGATACTGCCACGTCATCGATCCACGTGATCGATCCGTGTGTGTTGTGCTTCTTATTTTACCGTCTCTAGTTACTTTTAGAGACGGCAAAATTATTTTGCCGTCATTGAATTATTTTTAAAGACGGAAAAATAATTTTGCCGTCATCTAGTTATTTTACAGACGGCAAAATACGTCTTTGCCGTCATCCAGTTATTTTTACAGACGGCAAAATATTTTTTCACCCACGTCCGTGCGTGGTGGGATGGGATAGGCTGGTGTGTCTCAGATCTTGCCACGTCGTCCATCCACATGATCGATCTGTGTGCTTGCTTCTCCTTTGCCGTCATCCCTTTCTATTACAGGCGGCAAATTATGTCTTTGCCGTCATCCGCTTATTTTTACAGACGGCAAACTAATTTTGTCGTCTGCAATTTTTATTATAGACGGCAAAATATGTTTACGCCGGCAGTCATTCTTTGCCGTCGGCAGCTGACGGCAACTGACGACAAAAGTGCTCTTTGCCATCATCCACGAGGAAAAGCTGACGGCAAAGATCTTAACAGACGGCAAATTACCTGATTCCCGTAGTGATCAGTACATATGGACATATGCCTACGATGGTTGTAGGTATAATGTCCCATCGACATACATGTGGGCCTGGTGCCCTGTGGATAGACGGCAAGTTGAGCCGTCGAAACTATGCCGATGGCCTTGACGACATAGGTATGCGAATGTCCAACATATGCTAGGTGGCATAGGTATGCGAATGTCCATGCCGTAGGCATATATATTATCTTTTTTAATTTATATTTTATGAAATTTAAACCTAAAATTTGATTAATATAAATCTAATTTATATAAACCTAAAACATACATAAATTATATATTGATTTGGCTAGAATTTTTCATATATTATGAATATCCTATTGTTTTTTGCTTTTGAGTACCTTAGAAATATAACCTCGTGTATTTTTGTATATAGGTCTTTGTACTTAGTTAAAACTGTAAATAACTAATACTTTCATAGATTTGGACAACTTAAAAAAAAAATTATCGTAATCTTGCAGTGGGTCCTTTTACTGTGTGAAAGTGTTGTGCCATGCATAGACTCCCGTCTTGGGGCTTTGGGGTGTGCCCCGCTCCAGGGACGACACTACCGCTATCACATGAATGGGGGAAACATGCGGGGCGGGTCAAGTCGGAGTGAATCTAGTGGTTGGTCGGGTCGAGACCATGCTTGAGGATGTACCTATGGGCTGACCTATCGCAACCAGGTAGAAGAATCCATTTGTCAAAGCCCGTCCGAAAAAATCAAAGGTCTATATTGCTTAGTCAACGAGGCTAGGGTTTAGTCCGGTCGCGGGGGGGGGGGGGGGGGGGGGGCTTCGAGGGGTAAGAGCATCTCTAGCAGACCCTGTATAATTGCGACCTGCAAACGCGTTTTACAGTTTGACAAAGTGGGGTTTTGCGGGACAAAATGTTGCGATGTAGAACAGAAGCCGTATAATCAAACTGCATAATTTGAAATAAAAACATTCACGGTCGAAATTGGAACCACAATCATTGAGAGCTTTACATAGAACATGATCATACAAACTACATTCAGACTGCATCACTTACTAGAGGGGGGCAGCGGTAAAGCAAACCTACTGGAGCTCATCGGAGCTCACTAGAGCTACTAGCTATCCTACCGCACTATACAAAATTGAGCTCACTGGAGTCGAGCTCGTGCAGTAGTAGATGCGCAGTGCGCTCAGTCGTCGTCCTCGTTGGAGGAGAGCTCGACGTAGATGCGCTTCTGCGCCGTCGCTTTGCGACGCCACTCCTCCACCTTGTGGCCGAAGGCGAGGGCCGACGCGACACCCTGCTCTCCTCCTCCCTCCGGCGGCGCTGCTGGTCCTCTTCCACCTCTCGTGCACTCCGCGCCAGCAGCACGGGCAAAAGGCTATCCGCTTCCGCCGGAGGGAGGAAATCCTCCGGTCCGACGACGGCCCCGACACGTCGCTCCGGCATCGCCTCGGCCTCCGGCTCCATCTTCACCGACGGGAGCTCTTCGAGCTCCCTCTTCACCGGGGGGACGAAGGAGCACGAGCGCGAGCTCGACGCCTCGAAGGAGCTGCCGGAGAAGAGGCGGCCACGCGCGCGGTCGTACTCCTCTGTCTCGCGACGGCGGCGCGTCCGGTCCCACTGTGTGTACCGACGGGCAGCGCGCTTACGGGCGATGTCGGATCTGACGCAACGAGCCCTCTCGGGGTCGTCATCCCTACGGCTACCGGAGTTGGCCATCAAGGGCGGTGGAATGGATCGGCTACGCGGCGGAATGGAGGCGCACGGTGGCGGATTGGAGGCGCCGGCGGTGAGGTGGGGGGCCTTTCGCGGCGGCGGAGGGATAGGGTTTCGACCCGCATCCAGCGGTCGAACCCGCAGATATAGCGGTCGAGCGCTCCTGTTTACGGGCCACCGCAAAAGTTTTACGGGTCGGGTCGCGTTTACAGTATCTGCTCTGATAGAAAAAACAGCCCAAGCCCGTATAGTCGCCGGAATTTTACAGTTCCCACGATTATACGGGGTCTACTAGAGTTTCTCTAACTATGCACCAAAACATCGCACGAGTCGTCATGCATGTGTGAAAGTGATGTGGCATGCGTACACACCCGTCGCAGGGCTCTGGGTCGTGCCCCCCTCTACACTACACCACGCACCAGAATTCCCTACCGACATTTGTTGGGAAAAAGTCAGTTTTGCCGACTCACAATCTATCACAAAAAATTCTAACAGAATGTGGGTCAGAAAATCTCTATGCAGTGATCCACTATTAGTCAGGAATACTACAACATACATCGTCCAACCATCGGTCGGGAATCCCTTTAGGCCTCGTTTGGTTAAGGGGGATTGGAGAGGTTTTGAGAGGAAAATCCCCGGGAGGGCCAGAAACCCCACAAATCCTCGGGCGCCCATTTGGTAGGAAGGGTTTGCTTAGCCCAATCCCCTCCATTTCCCTTCAATCCCTTTCTATCCATGTGTTTCAAAACCCTCCTCGGGGGATCAGTGGAAGCAAAGCACCGGGGATTTGAGAGGATTGGGTGAAACAAAGGGATTCACCCAATCCCCTGAAATCCCTCCCTCTCAAAACCTCCCCAATCCCCCTTAACCAAACGAGGCCTTATGGTCTGCGAACCATCTATCGGGAAATTACATCGACCAACAATCAGCCGTTAAATCGGGCTCGCGCGTGACGGCCAAAATTTTTAGCTCCAATAACCGGCTCAACCCGTAAAGATTTCCCCCAAAATCAACAGCCTGCTGCTGGGTAGGGGCATCCATACGGCTGATGTACAGCTCCTCCCTCTCGTCCTTGCCTCCATCCTTCTATCTCTCTCTCCCTTGGAGGCGTATTGCGACAGTGGGCTGGCTGGGAAAAGAGTGCTCCGGTGGTGGGGAACGATTAGACGTTCCAGTGGACAAGGCTCCTCATGCTTTTCTTCTTCTCTGATACTCCGGTTTGCTGTGTACTACCGCTAGCTAGTCTAATTGTGAGAGGTCGAGCTTTGTGAGAAGCTTCGTGGTAGCAATATGAGCTAATTTTAGAAGTTGAGTTGTCGTTTGCAGATTTTATTTTTTTATTGCAAATTTTGTGGTGGCAATATGTATTAATTTTTTGTTTGTTCCATTGGTGTGCTAAATCAAAAGGTTCATTCTGTTGATACTGATTGGAGTGCTAAATTAAAAGTTCATTCCGTTGATACTAATGGGAGTGCTAAATTAAAAAGTTCATTGCATTGATGCCGATTCATCTGTGGACGACATGCTTATTTTAACGAAGAACTCATGTTGCTGCTTGTTGGTCACAGTTAATTGCGACTAGTCGCCGCACCACGAATAACTCTGGCCGCTGCGGGCTGGTCACACGCTATTGCTGATCTAGCATGGAAGGCCAAGTCAAGGACCGGCAACGAGGTGCTGCGCATCCTCGCCATCCACTAAGAGTCATGCTTTCGGTGTTACTTTTTTATCCTTCTGTCCAATATAGGTTATTTTTTGCTCTTCCAAAAAGTTTCCTAGATCTGTTTGTGATTTGTGCTTAATTAGTCTGCCACAATGTGCTTGGTCTGCCACCATGTTTAGTGTCTCTGTGTGCTTCATAAGAGGATTGTTCAGAATGTAAAAAGTTTCGTTTTACATAAGAGGATTGTTCAAGTGTGAAGCTAAGCTACCATGGATAAATAGAAGTATGTGATATAGGAAAAAAGCACGTGTGAGTGTTGCCGATGGAGGCATTTTTTCTGCTACGACAAATATAAATCAATTCGTTATTAATGCAAGTGATATTGAAAAAAAGAAGTGGTGTGTACGATCTTCCAATGGTTTGTCTTTTCAGCGATGTACTCATATAGTGTGTCTTTTGCAGGAGAAAAATGGCAAGCGGAAACGGAAAAGCTAGATATGATGGAGTCATGGAGGAACAACTCAAAGCGGTAGAGGGCATAATCTAGAAACTTCTTGCTCGCAACAAGGTTCTAATTCTCGACAAGTAATGAACTATTTCCACATCTTTCCATTGTATCAACAATCCATCTTGCACACAATAATTCTATTTCCCTATTGTTGTCCTCTAGAACTCAAGAGTTGAAGCTGATGGACATAATGATGGTGAAGACGAGTTAAGCCTAAGGTATTTTTTCCAATCACTATTTCTCATCTAGTATTTGATGCAGAGGCCGGGGGCTCGGTTCCTCCTTTTCAAAAATAAAATAAAATTCTCATCTAGTATTTATTTGTGTATTGTATAGGAGAAATCTTCTCAGTTTCTGAATACCGAGCTAGTATTCATTTTTGAGCTACAAACCAGGGACCGAAATGAGTTAGTATTCATTTTTGAACTAGAAACCAGGACTGGTCTATCTTCTCTTATTATCATTCTGCCTAGCTCACTGCCACTTCTCTTCATCTAAAGTTTGTCTTAGATAATGTACAATACATCCTGTTGTACTATTTTCATGAATCCAGTCCTTCAGTTTTTTCATGAATAACCTCCTGTTGTACTGTTTGTTCATGAATCTGGTCCTTCAGTCTGGTTCTGGTCATGAATCTGGTCCTTCATTTTTGCTGAATAGGAAATACTCACCATCTTATTTTTGGCTAATTTCGTAGTTAATAATATTTTTTTAACTACAAGTCTCATTCGGCACACACACACATTTGTCAGCATTATGGCACATCCATATTACGAACATAGCATAATACACCGCTAGTAGCTTTTAAAGTTGCTATTTCTGAGTCTTTTTTCCAGGCCACCCTAGAGAAAAGAAAGAAAGAAAACTAGTGTTATTTGCAAAGAAAAACTGAAGCATAACATGAACCTTCCAATGCACAACATTTGTTTACACTGTGATATAAATCACCTGAAGATATTCATGAAATGGTTCAATCATCCAATTATTTCTCAAAACTTTGCCTCGCGTCTACTGGTCGACTTTGGTTATTCGTAGTGTGACACTTCTATAAGGATCTCAAGTTTACATGCCTGCAATTCAAATTTATTCACCTCAAAGTTAATTGGCTGTATATTAATTCGGTTTCTATATTTCATCCATGATGCTCTTTATTGTTATGTTGAAGAGGTAGTACAATAGTCTTAGTGGCAAGGAAATTTCATCAGCTTGCATGTATATTAATTGTATGCTTTTTTTTCTTTCCAGGTTGCTGTCACGTTGTGTAGGAAACACAAAGAGAATCAAGAAGGAACCATGATGTTGTCAGTTTCGGTCAACTAGATATCTTCGATGATAGAGCAAAAAGAATGCATCTTGTATATATCATTTTGTAAACGATATCTTGTGTAGTGGAGTACGAGTTGAATCGTTGGACATGCATCTATCATTTTATAAACCAATCGGGTATTTTGATCACTCTGACAAATGTTTCCTCTTATTTAGTTACATTTATTATGGGAATTATTAGTGCTATTTTGGTTTCGTCTAATATTTTCAGAGTACATGCAAGTTATAGTAACTTGATACATGTTGATGAGATATGTAAACTGATTTATATTATGTTGACAAGGTAATATGCCAAATACCATTGGCAAAATGCTTATGAATTATCGGTCGGCAAAAGGAAGCACCATCCTAATGTTGGTCGGGAAAACTAATACCATTAGATTGTTGGTCGGGAAAGGTTCATAGCAGAGCCAACAAAAAGTCGGTGGGCAAAGGTATTGTCATCGAACAGTCGGTCGGCAAAGCATCATAACAGAAAATCAGTCGGGAAAACTTCATGGCAAGGCCAACAAACTATATCGGTTGGTAATGTTTCCTATAGCCGTCCAATGGTCGGTCGGGAAAAGGCTTTCTCGTTTGGACTTTCCCCAGCAAACATTGTCAGTGGGCAATAGTATTTCCCGACCGGTTGTGTGTTGGCGAAAGCTTTCTTCTCGACCAATCTGTGTGTTGGGGAAGTAGTGCTACAAACGGCACTGCCCCCATTCCGCGAAAGTGCAAGGATGCAATAAATGTCTAAAATATTCCAGACGGGCCAGAACAATGCCTTGTCCTCGCACATATCATGTAATGCCCCCCTTTGAGATCACGAGAAGTTCGAGGTTAACGGAGCAACGGGCGGCGCACTTCCTTCACAAACTGGACACGTTCCCTCTCGAGTACCAGACACTACCTCGGATATGGTGTAGTTTACAAGCAGTCTCCGACAGGCTTCTGCGAAACACGCTCAACTTTGACCACACCCTACAAGGGTCATTTAACGACACCGTGCTAGGTCTCGAGGATTGTTGGCATCATATGATATTCCGTGGATTTTAACGGTTAGATCGAGCATGCCGCTGAGGTACATTCGCCCCCCCCCCCGATGGTGAGTCCTGCCCCTCCTCTGGTTGCATGAGGTATATACATTCCGCAAATACATCATATATGATTGTACAAATCACTTCTGGCCATCATTTCATGTGGCCGCCATGTAGATCTGCAATTTCCGCATTGATACCCTACGGATGCAATAAATGTCTCAAATATTCCAAGTGAGCCCGAAAATGGCATGCTCTCCCACGTGTCATGTAATGCCCCCTTTGAGATCACGAGAAGTTTCGAGGTCAACGGAGCAACGGGCAACACACTTCCTTCACAAACCGGACATGTTCCCTCTCGATAGCTAGATACTACTCCCTCCGATCCACAATATAAATCCTTTTAGAGATTTAATTTTAGACTACATACAAAGCAAAATGAATGAATCTATATTTTATCCATATGTAGTTTGTAGTAAAATCTCTAAAAAGAATTATATTTACGAACAGAGGGAGTACGATATGGTGTAGTTTACAAGTGGCTAAGATCACAATTCTATGAAACGCACTGAAACTTTAAACACACTCTACAAGGGCCATATGACGACACCGTGACACATCCCGAGAATATACATGCAGCTCTACTTCAAATTTGACCCAGTTCCATCTAAATCGATGAAATATTGTTAATTTCATGAGAGATGGATGAAAAGCTTTTGACTGGCAACCATTTGGTTATTTGTGCATAAAATATGGTCTAATATTTATTAAAATTGTTGTGGTCCAATTTTACAACAAATATTTGGTGGAATCTTCGCGAAAAACCATTTTTTGCACTCGAAAAATGAAAAATGGATTTTTCGTGCAAAGAAAATGAAAACTCCCTTGTGTTGGAAATATGCCCTAGAGGCAATAATAAAATGGTTATTATTATATTTCTTTGTTCATGATAATTGTCTATTGCTCATGCTATAATTGTATTAACCAGAAACTGCAATACATGTGTGAATACATAGACCACACCATGTCCCTAGTGAGCCTCTAGTTGACTAGCTCGTTGATCAATGGATGGTAATGGTTTCCTGATCATGGACATTGGATGTCGTTGATAACGGAATCACATCATTAGGAGAATGATGTGATGGACAAGACCCAATCCTAAGCATAGCACAAGATCGTGTAGTTGGTCTGCTAGAGCTTTTCTAATGTCAAGTATCATTTCCTTAGATCATGAGATTGTGCAACTCCTGGATACCGTAGTAATGCTTTGCGTGTATCAAACGTCACAACGTAACTGGGTGACTATAAATGTGCACTATAGGTATCTCCAAAAGTGTATGTTGGGTTGGTACGGATCGAGACTGGGGTTTGTCACTCCGTGTGACGGAGAGGTATCTCTGGGCCCACTCGATAATACACATCATCATAATGAGCTCAATATTACTAAGGAGTTAGTCACGGGATCATGTGTTGCGGAACGAGTAAAGAGACTTGCCAGTAACGAGATTGAACAAGGTATAAGGATACCGACGATCGAATCTCGAGCAAGTAACATACCGCGATAGACAAAGGGAATTGCATACAGGGTTAATTGAATCCCCGACATCGTGCTTCATCCGATGAGATCATCGTGGAACATGTGGGCGCCAATATGTGTATCCAGATTCCGCTATTGGTTATTCGCCGGAGAGGTGTCTCACTCATGTCTGCATGGTTCCCGAACCCGTAGGGTCTACACACTTAAGGTTAGGTGACGCTAGAGTTGTAATTGGAATTGTATGTTGTTACCGAAAGTTGTTCGGAGTCTCAGATGCGATCCTGGACATCATGAGGAGTTTCAGAATAGTTCGGAGGTGAAGATTTATATATGGGAAGTCCACTTTCGGTCACCGAAAAGGTTCCAGGGTTTATCGGTATTGTACCGGGACCACCGAAAGGGTTCCGGGAGTCCACCGGAAGGGGCCACCTCTCCCGGAGGGCGAGGTGGGCTGAAGGTGGGTGGGAACCAGCTCCGTGGTGGGTGGCGCGCACCACCCAAGGGCCCAAGGCGCCTAGGCTGGGAACCCTAGGGCGTGGGGGCGCCTCCCACCAACTTGGGAGGCAAGTCACCCCCCTTGGCCGCCACTGCCCCTCCTAGGGCATCTAGGGTGGTCGGCCCCCTCTCCTTGTCCCCCTATAAATAGATGGGGGTGAGAGGGATGCGCACCACCAGAACCCTCTCCCCTTGGCGCAGCCCTACCCCCTACACCTCCTTCTCCGTAGCGCTTCGCGAAGCCCTGCTGGAGAACCACAAGCTCTACCGCCACCACGCCCTCGTGCTGCTGGAGCTCTCCCTCAACTTCTACTCCCCTCTTGCTGGATCAAGAAGGAGGAGACGTTCCCGGGTTGTACGTGTGTTGAACGCGGAGGCGCCGTTCGTTCGGTGCTTGGATCAGATCTTTCGTGATTTGAATCGCCGCGAGTATGACTCCATCAAACGTGTTCTTTGCAACGCTTCCGCTTAGCAATCTTCAACAGTATTAAGATGCACTCCCTCTCTCTCGTTGCTAGCATCTCCTAGATTGATCTTGGTGACACGTATAATTTTTTTGAATTATTACTACGTTCCCCAACAGTTTTCCATTCAAAGATGCACACTCGTATACAACATGATACCATTTTAATAAACTATGACATGAATTAGGGCATAAAATTCGATATTTTGCTTTTTTCATATTTTTTATATGCTAATAAGGTCTAAATAATATGAAATTTGGCGTGTGGTTAGTTTATGATTCCTAGAATACATGGAAAAAGTTTGACAAAATTTACTAAATTTTTACATGTGTATTTTTTCAAAAAACACATGTGTAAAGAAGCAAAAATTTGATGCTCACTTCCTATTAGTTTGAAGCAATTTCCCAAGGATTAATGACGTGGCAGCTAAATCTATGTCGACGGCCCCATCGACATAGATCTGGTGGGTTCCTATTGGTTGGAAATAACCTCCCATGGACCGGTGACATGGCAGTTAAATCTATGCCGACGAGCCCCGTCGGCAAAGATCTGCCTTATCCACCCCTACCCTCCTCCTTCACCCATTTTTTGCCCCATGCCTCGATCCCGCACTGTCATCGTCTACAACCTGCATCGGCCTCTCCTATCTGCGACGTCGCCGTTGGTGCCCCGGATATACCGATCCCGTCCGTGTCGCGCCCACCAGTGCCCTCTGTCCTTGTCAGTCGTCTCCACCCCGCACCGCCCGCGTCCGCGCCATCATCGTCTCCGTCCCGCATCGCGCCCGTCCGTGATGCCGCCTTCTCCGTCGTGCACCGCTCCCGTTCACCCCGTCGGTGTCTCCGCCCCGCATCGCCCCCGTCCACCTTGCCTCGACGCCGCCTCAGCCTTCCGGCCCAACACGCCTGGTTGTGGCTCCATCCGGCCCTCCTCTGTTGCTACTCCAACTCGCCCTCGCCGTCCCATGCCTAGGCACCCCTTCGTCCGGTCCTCGTCGGTCAGAAAATGTTAAAAATAATTTCCTAGACTATGCCAACGGCCTTGCCGTCGGCATAGCCCAACCAAAATTACAAGACGACCCGTCCAAAATGGTCTGAGTATGCCGACGACCAGACCGTCGGCATACGGCCTACGCGTGGCAGCATATGATAGGTCTCGGCTTGACGATGGCACCGTCGACGACCATCACGCGTAGAAATTTGCAAAATGATGTATTTATGCCGATTGTTGTATGGACAGCATTGACATAAAGAGCTATGCGCACGACGTTTCTATGTTGACGGTCGGTTTGGGTACGCTGACGTATAAGTTGATGATGAGGCTATTGCCAACCGCCATCATCGGTGTAGCCCTATCCCGACGATGTTTGGACCTATGCCGACGACCCGTGGTCATCAACATAGCCCTATCCCGATGCCGGCGTAGCCTGTCATTACTGAAAGGTAATCACATTCGGGCTCAATATTAATGTTATTTTTCGAGGGTTGTAATGCTCATACCATATACAGCCAGGCTCCGCAAACGGCCCTATATATACTATATACTAAAACGGCAGCTATCCCTTTTTTCTGGTTTTTTTGAATTTTTTTGGCATCTACTGTTTATTTACATGGCAATGTCAACATGAGTAAATAGTAACAATGAACAGTACTATGCACAAACAGTAACTACACAGCTGTTAACGCTTTCGTCCAAGGAAAAATACACCAAACTTGTAGAAAAAAACTATAGCATCTTTGTTGCCATCCTTTTTAATTGCTTACAAAAGAATTGCTCATTCTATTTTTCTTCAGATCCATTCTTATGGACTGATACCCCACAAATTTATTTCCCTTCAATGGTTCAAAGAAAATCTTATTTTTGGATAACAGTAACCTGAATAAACCAAAACAACAAACCAAAATAAACAAAAAAACACTAAATAACGAGGTATTGCTTTTTCACTTTTATTTTCCATTCGTGCCATACATAATGTACATGATGCCTCCCACGATGATTCTATACCTTTTCCACTAAATAATTCTTTTAATGTTCATGGTAGATCATCTTGGATTGTCTAAAATTTTATGTTAATTTATCATTTGGCTATTTTGTAATTGCAGCACCACAACATACAGATTACAATTTAATGAGATGCCCTATGAAAATTTCTAAAGAGTCAATAAAAGATCATTTTGTCATATTTTTTTCTACATACATTCGAGGAAAGAGTAATATTCACTAACCCGATGCAAAATTTATCTCGCTTAGTGAACATATTCTGTGTATAAATACAGAGCAAAACTCAATTATGTATATATTCTGTTTCTAGACAACTGGCCCGATCAAAATAATGTATTGTAAATCTTCTTCTGACATAAACTACTTAATTATATTTTACTTCAAAGTTGACAAACCAATAATCTTATTATAATAAATTTAGTTAAAAGCCTTATCACCTGATTTTCATTTATTCGATCAGGAATATCTTATAAGTAAGAATTAAGTGTCAATAAGAAAAAATGCTTCCTACTAAATGGGGTTAATTTCCATAGCTTTGCAAGAGAACAGTGGGTCAAAACATAAGAGAGTAAAGTTGATTCATAATATAAATAGAAACAAAGAGTTACTACAATTTTACTCAAAGGTTTCATGGAATATAGATGAAGATGCAACACAGAAGGTATCATTAAGACTGAGTAATCCAATATGTGAAACCCTTTAACCATTATCTTCAGGATCAACTGTTGAATGAACCTCTTAAGTAGTTTATGAAAAATAACCCGTTTCTTGCTTCTTTTGATATCACCCCTCGACATATACTAACAAATAAAAATTATACTAACAATAACTAAAAAGGATGTACTGCATGTTCAATTGAAAGAAACTACTCAAAGACCTACATAAAACTATTTGCCAAAAAAATGTCACTCAATCAACCTCTTCGCATCATTTTTATTCCTTTTCTTTAACTAAGTGAACAACAAAAATTCAGACGGGCTCTCTTACGGGCGCGGCGTGTCGCCGCGTTTTTTTCGGCGCTAATATGCTAGTAAAATCGTGATGTAGATGGACTCCTCAAACATGCTCCAAGCTGACCAGCACCACTTATATATCAAACTTGTATCCTGGTAGGATATGTAGATACCCACACACATCCAGGTGCATCCGTCACATCAGATCTTAGTGATAGGACTCATCTCAAATTTCATCAAATCTCTCGATCTCGTAGGACGACCGTGTTACTCTCCTCTCTTCTCTCTCGTCTGCCGGTGGGCCACTATCTTATGTCCACACGATAAATCTTGCCCGATAATTTTGATGAATACCTCCCTCTCGGTACGCTAGTGAGTTTGTTGCACATGCATGTGTACTGTAAGAGCAACTCTACGAGATCCCGCGTTCCGCCGGCTCGCAAAACGTGTTTGTAGTTCGCGTAAAATCACTTTTGCGGACCGGCGTGGGCTGACATAGATGCAGATCCTCAAACGGATCCGTAAAAGTTATATTCGTGAAATATGCTTTTTTACGGGTCGGCTTCTGCGGGTTCTGTTCGGGCACCACCGCGACGACCCGCAAACAGAAAAACTGCAAATCTCGCATTTGACATAGGGTTTGGCAAACAAGTTCAAATTCAAACGATATAAACAGTTTGCGCGCAAATAAAATCGAAGTTCATTACGCAAAAGATGGCCTGCAGCGGTTTGCGCCCATGTCCGGCATCATCTTGGGGGTCGATCTTCACTCTGCGCCATGGAGTCCATATTGAAGTTCATCGCCGCAGTCGCTTGTTCCAACTCCCGCACCGAAATCATCCACATTGACACCATATGGAGCAGAGAAAACATCACCGGAACTGGAACACGGACCGGCCGAGGCGACCATTCTCCTCTTCAAGATCTCTCTCCTTGCCATATCATGCCATGTTTTGGTGAGGTCGTCCATGTCATTGCGGTTCATTGACATGATCTTGTTCTCCTCAGCGAGCAACAATGACATCAATTTGGTTTCAGAGGAGCGTGCTTTTCTCTCCTCAATGACAGCTTTGCGGAGCCTCTCTTCCTTGAGCATTTGTCATTTTTCTTGCTTCTCTTTGAAAGGAAGTGGATGTCGTCTAGAGGGGGTGAATAGGCGCTTTAAAATAATTACGGTTTAGGCTAGAACAAGTGCGGAATAAAACTAACGTTTAATTTGTCAAGCACAAAACCTACAACAACTAGGCTTACCTATGTGCACCAACAACTTATGCTAAGCAAGATAAACAACTAAGTGATAGCAAGATATATGACAATAAACAATATGGCTATCACAAAGTAAAGTGCATAAGTAAAGGGTTTGGGTAAGAGATAACCGAGGCACGCGGAGACGATGATGTATCCCGAAGTTCACACCCTTGCGGATGCTAATCTCCGTTGGAGCGGTGTGGAGGCACAATGCTCCCCAAGATGCCACTAAGGCCATCGTAATCTCCTCATGCTCTCGCACAATGCAAGATGTCGTGATTTCACTAAGGGACCCTTGAGGGCGGTCACCGAACCCGTACAAATGGAAAACCTTGGAGCGGTCACCGATACCCGTACAAATTGCTCGGGGCAATCTCCACAACCTAATTGGAGACCCCGACGCTTGTCCGGAGCTTTACACCACAATGATTGAGCTCCGAGACACCACCAAGCTTCTAGGACGCCAAAGCATCCACGAAGAACAATATCTAGGGTACTAAGTACCAAAGGTAATAAGCTTCTCAAACATCACTTCCACGTATCACCGTGGAGAATTCAAACCGATGCAACTAATGCAATGGCAAGGGCACACGGAGTGCCCAAGTCTTCTCTCCCAAATCCCACCAAAGCAACTAATGCTAGGGACGAAAATGAGAGGAAGAACGAAGAAGAACACGAAGAACTCCAAGATCTAGACCCAAGGGGTTCCCCTCACTTAGAGGAGAAAGTGATTGGTGGAAATGTGGATCTAGATCTCCTCTCCCTTTTCCCTCAAAAACTAGCAAGAATCATTGGAGGGATTGAGAGTTAGCAAGCTCGAAGAAGGTCAACAATGGGGGAAGAACACGAGCTAAAGGGATGGATAAGGCCAAGGGGGAAGAAGACCCCCTTTATATAGTGGGGGAAGAAATCAGACCGTTACCCCCACTTACAGCCCGAGCCCAGCGGTACTACCACTGGTTGCAGCGGTACTACCGCTGAGCCCATGGTAGCGCAAAGATACTACCGGGCCAACCACTGCCAAGAAAGTCTTCGCAAAAAGTCCGACGTAGTACAGCCGCAAGGATGACGGTACTAAAGTCCTGGAGCGGTACTACCGCTGACCAGGGGCGGTGCTACCGCCAGCTCTAGCAATACTACCGCTAGGGCCAGCGGTACTACCGCTCGCCACTGAAACATCCATAACTTTGGCATACGAGCCCCGAATCGAAAAAACCCAAGCTTGTTGGAAATCTTAGGACCATGCAGATATGAAAATGCCAATGATATAGAGATGTGAGACCTCTATGAATGAAGAACCGGCAAAAACTCCAACATCGAAAACATCATAGTAGATGCATATGGACTCCGTTTTCGATGAACTCGAGCTTGTGATGAAGATGACCATAAGCTCTAAAACTCACAAAGAGAAACACCAAATCAGAACAAAGAAGTATGATGCAAGGATGGAAATGGTTTGAGCTCTCAATGAACGATACGATCGAGCTACTCACTTGAGAGCCCCCCTTGACAGAACGGCAATCTATCCTAAAACAGAAAACCTATCAAGGGCAAACCTATACCTTGCACCTCGTCCTCTTGAGCTAGATGACGATGATCTTGGCTTTCTCAAGATGGACCACCTTCTTGATTACGTTGGCTTGATGAAGACTAGTTGATTGCTCCCCCATACACAACATGGGTGAGCCGCTCTTCAGTATATCTTCACAAGTCCATTTCCACCACAATGGACGGCAGGCTTCAAGCATGATATCTTCGTGCCGATTCACTTGAACTTGCACACCGCAATCTTGATGACGATCACCACTTGATGTCATCCTTCATGGGTTGTATGAGATCTTACTCTAGACGCAAGCCCATGGAGACATACCTAACCCCACATAGAACTCTCACGAACACCATGTGTTAGTACACAAACACGTAATGGACAATGCTTACCATACCATGGGATCACTTGATCCCTCTCGGTACATCTTGTACGCTTTGTGTGTTGATCATCTTGATTTACTCTTTGTCCGAGATCTTGGTCAACCTTGTGTATCTAAGACCATTATTTGGATAATACCTTGAATACCATCTTGGTCATCATATAAACTCCTTGAACCCAACAGATGGACTTCAAGAAGTGCCTATGGATAAATCCTATAAATATAACTTAAGGCAACCATTAGTCCATAGGAATTGTCATCAATTACCAAAACCACATATGGAGATATATGCTCTAACACTCTTTTGCCTTCTTCTCGGCCAACTCTTTCTTGATCTCCAATGACTTCAACAACATCAACTCGTTCACCATGGCATCAATCTTCTTCCTCAAGCTCGCTGCTTTTTGCTCTCTCTTCATCTTCTCTTTAGTCTTCTTGTCGCCATCGGGCTTCTGCAAATTTCTTGGGCCATCATCATCCTCATCTTCATCCATGTTTATAAGTGGGCCTCTCTTTGGTGGGGATTCTTTGTCGGTCAACTTCCACTTCTCTCACTTTTGGAGCAACTCCCAACAATGCTCTAGTTTGAAGAATTTGCCTTCCGAAGCTTCCATGTCCTTGTATCTATGTTGAGCAATCTTGTCCTATAAAATGTGAACAAAGTGATGCAATCATTTCTCATGATACATTATGATGATGGACAACTTGAACAAAGGAAAAACAAACTCACATAGTCGGACTCCACGGTGCCATTTGGAGGTGCATTGCGTACTTGCTCCAAGCAAGCTGCTCAATGGCTGCACATACTCTTGATATTCTCCCAACACCCTTGAAGTGACCGAAATGTGTGTGCAGTCCTATTAGGATACTTTTTCATAATGCGAAAGTATTGATCTTCGATCCTTTGCCAATATCTCTTGGTGGTTTGAGAAACACCCGTGCATGCATCAAGAGACACCACACTCCATGCTTGGATCAAATCTTGATCTTCCAAGATCGTGTAGTTCTTCGATCTTTGGCTTTCCCACCCCTTGCGATTGCTCAAACGCTTCCACTGCGATCTCCTCCAATTCGACCGCAACACCATGATCATCCACGTCGCCGTCCGTTTCATTGTAGTTGAATGGTTCGAAAGAGGCTTGATCAATGTGAACCGCGTTCGTGTCCAACATGTTCATGAACTCGGTTGGTGCATTGTTCGAACCACCGCTATAGAGAACAATAACAAGTCACGAGGATCGGGACTAATGGCGAAAAATGAAAAGGAATCGTCAAGACCGAAGAGGCATACCTTCCGGCCATTTTGTCGAACACCTCGGCCGCCGGGGGAGCGACATCGTTCAACGGCATCGCCGGAGCACCTCCTTGCGGGGGGGGGGGAGTCAGAGGTTGAATAAGGTGGCTTCCTTATAGCCAGAACCTTCCTCCGCTTTACGCCCGCGGCCTTGCCGGCCTTCTCCGCCGCCGGCCGGGATCGCACTGCGGCGTTGGCGCCCGGAGCGCAGGCCGTCATAGCGGGGGCAGCCGGATTCCCGCCCTGCACGACCAAGTTGCCCTGCCTCTTTCGGGAAGTCGCGACGTGTGCTTGGGCGACGGCGGCGGGGACAACATGGCCGGCGACGAGATCCGCCCGAGGGGAAGGAGCATGCGCGACCTCGACGGTGACGGGGGACAGCATGGGTTCCTCCATGGCGGTGAGGAACGACCGGGGGGAAGGAACTGAAGCTTGCGGAGGGGGGGCAATGGTGGCGGAGGGTGCGGGGAGCGGGGAAAGGGCGCGCGGAAATGTCCCTCCCGCCAAATCTTGCGCCGGATAGGGATTCAGCTCGGGTCGGCCTCCCAATCCGTGAAGATAGAGGTTGCGGGAGAATATTTGCGGCTCCTCGCAAAACATTTTGCGGGTCGGGGCGGGATGTGGGGTGTGATCGTGCAGATTTTCCGGCCCCGACCCGCAATTTGGCGGTTATTTTGCGGGCCGGGGCGGGATGCGGGGTCTGCTAGAGTTTCTCTAGGAGCATCTCTATCAACCCCCGTATTTTTATGATCCGCAAAAGTCATTTACAGTTCGACAAAGCGGGATTTTACGGAGCGAAATCTTGCGCTGCGGAACAAACCCCGTATATGAAACTGTATAATTTGAAAAGAAACTTTTACAGGAAAAATTACAACCACACTTATTCATAGTTCATAACATACTACATGATCATACATACTACATTCTATTCTACACAACTACTGGAGGGGGTAGAGCTAAGCTAACCCTACCGGAGCTCACCCCAGACCCTACCGCACTACGCAAAATTAAGCTCACCGGAGCTCCTGCGGTAGTAGATGCGGCAACGCTTAGTCGTCATCGGAGGAGGAGGAGAGCTCGACGTAGATGCGCTCCTGCGCAGTGGCTTCGCGACGCCACTCCTCCACATTGTCGCCGAAGGCGAGGGCCGATGCGACACCCTGTTCGTAGAGCACGGTGTCGATCTCCTCGTTCCTCTGGCAGCGCTGCCGGTCCTCTTCCGCCTCCCGCGCACTGCGCTAGCAGCACGGGCAAAAGGGTGTCCGCCTCCGCCAAGGAGGAGGCAGGGGGAGTCCTCCGGTCCGACGTAGACACGTCGTTCCGGCCCCGCCTCGGCCTCCGGCTTCATCTTCACCGACGAGAACTCCTCTAGCACCCTCTTCTCCGGAGGGAGGGAGGAGCACGAGCGCGAGCTCGACGCCTCGGAGGAGCTGCTGACGAAAAGGTCGCCGCACGCTAGGTCGTACTCCTTTGTGTCGTAACGGAGGAGCGACGACGGCGGCGATAGGCCCCAGCGCGTGTACCGCAGAGCAGCGCGCTTCCGGGCGGCGTTGGATCTGACGCGATGCGCCCTCTCGGGGTTGTCGTTACCACGGCCACTAGAGTTGACCATCTTAGGTGATGTATTGGAGCGGCTAGGCGGCGGATCTGGGGCCGTAAATTCAAGCGTTTACAGTGTCTATTCTGACAGTAAAAATGGTTCAAACCCGTATAATCGTCGGAATTTTAAAGTTCTGATGATTATACGTGGTGTGCTAGAGATACTCTAATGTCGTCCATGCATGCGCAGAGCCAGCAATTTCAATACTAACACGAGTGCACCTGTGCACACGCACAACATGTACATATTTTTTTTGAGCTGTACAAGTACATACTTAGATGCTAAGATAAGGTGTTAACCACATTAAGTGACTTAGCAACTAAAGCCCTCAATGCACTGGTGTTGAACTTGTTGTTGCTAAGCATCATTCATTTAATAATTTAGCAACTAAAAATCTTCATGCGTTTGTGGTTTTTTTTCATTTAAGTATTTTGTCTAGGTTCACGCGTTTGACATTGCTTCTTCTAGGGTTACAACACTAATCTCTCTCCTCTTGATTACCTTATCACATCAGTTTTTATCTACATAACAGCCTTATACAAGATGAATCATTGGGAGAGGCCTTAGTACTAGCAGAAACTAGTAGAGCGCGCAAGCCTTTGCCCGGCTGGTTGATTGCCACGCGATTCGCGTAGTAGTTGAATCCCGGACGAGGCCACAGTAAGTTTTAAGTTTTAGTCATCAAAATTTGTAATTTTGTATTAAGTTCTAGAGTAAAAACTTAATACTATTTTTTAAAATTCATCAAAACATATTTAAAATAAAACTTATTTGAAAGTCCTCGTCATGAAAAAGACAAATATGAAAACACAGCTTAATTTAAACTTCTATTCAAAAGATATAAAATTTTGAAAATCGAAAACCCAAAGAAAAAACACGCGTGAGGAGTTCGGTGCCCCGTGCAATAAATCCTCTCTTTGGTACTACTCCGAAAAATCAAGGCCGAACGCGACTCGAGGGTGGAGAAGGGCTTCACAAGCATGTGTGAATGCACGCCAAGTAACACCTGTGGATCCGCTAAAAAAACACATTGTACGTACTTGGTACTATTAACTTGTGTTGAAAAGGTAAATCCATGCCGAACTTGAGGGTGGAAAAATGTTACTGTACCACGAAAGCATACAGGTGTGAATGCCGAATAAAAAATGTGCAGAGAAAATCCGCAGCACGCCGAAATTGAATCTGCCTTGTAACAGGAGCGACGACCTTTATCATCACACGGGCAAATATATTTGGTACGTTAATTATATATTTTGTTTGGGATCCACTACATAGCGGCCCACCACATGCGTCTTCCGTGCTGCGGTTTTCTTCACGCACATGCAAACTAATACACATGCATGACATCAGCAAAGATTTCTCTAATGTTAAACTTTAAAAAAGTTTTATCTCTTAAACTATAAATCCAATTGACGATCCGTTTTCACCATTAGCTTTCTCGCATTGAGATCTTCGAAACTAGATCACATGTTGATATGTTTCGATAATATATTTTTTTCGTCGGTAGTTGACAGAATACTATTATTTACTTGTCACATTATTTGTCATATAGTTCTCATATTAAATTAACTTGGTTATCAGGTTTATGAATGTCGATATACCCCACTAAAAAACTTGATTCATTGTGCTTGTGCTGGTTCATGCATTTATTTGCTTATTGTTAGTGCTTTAATAACCACTTTTTAGCTCCACGTAACACTGCAATACTTAAAAGGTATAAAATTATTGCCCCGGTAACTATGTATAATTTTTGTGACAACTGCACACCCGTAAGATGACAACTATGATGACATAAATATGACAACTAGAAACGATGGAAAAAAAATCAACGAAACATGTCAACATGGGATCTTATTTTGAAGGTCTCGTCGAGACGAACCTAACGGTAAAGACGAATCTTCAATCAAATTATTAACCTGTGAGATAAATCATTTTTTCAGCCTACATGCATGCATGTATGAGCCCATGCTGTTGTGGAGCAGTTTGAAAGGGGTGTCTTTTTTTAATGCTTGGGCATGAACGCACGGAAGGATTGAGTGCGGCCGTGCTAATTAGATTTTTTCCCATTTTGTTTTAGGGCATGCAGGCAAGCCGGGGTCCGGACGGTGACTTCTGGCGCCTGTTAATTCGATGTTGCTTCATACAGGAACAATATTATACGAAAACCAATATTCGATCAAAATTTCATATAAATCATATTTTAAAGTTTCAAAAGAATATAAAGTATTAAGAGGTTGATGTTTATTGTCATAAATATTCTACTCCATCCATTACGGTTTACAAGGCGTGCTTGAAAATTATCTGAAACCTAGATGGTTGATGGTTATTGATTAGCTGTGAGATGGACTGAAAAATAGCATTCACACTACGCATGCATATAAAATTAGTACAACAAAGTACTAGTTAGCAGCTAGGAGTAAATGCAATGCGTCCTAAAGCTTGTCTATTTTGGAAATACACGTAAATTTAACCGTGTCTTCTAAACTATGATGAGGGAGTAAGTTAAAACACATTACGAGATGTGAACTATGAAAAAGACAAATTTCAACCCTGAATAATGACATTACTATTTGACACTATTCAATATAAAAAAAATTCTTCTTTATCATAGCTCACATCTCATAAAGTGTTTCAATTTGAAATTTTGCATGACAAAAAAAATCATTCTCTTAACATTCCATATTTTTTCAATCTTTTTTGAAACTTCAAAACATATTTTTTATGGTTTTTATTGGTTTTCACTGAATGTTGGTTTATGTATCATATTCGCTGGTCTTTGTATGTGCATGAACAACTCAGTACATGCAAATGTTTGTGTGTATGCATGCACCGGTGGAGGTACATTATGCACGTACTATTAGCTTGTGTGGAAATAGTAGATCCATGCGGAATTTGAGGGTGGAAAAGCTTACACAACCATGCATATGTGAATGCTCACTACTGAATTCATGTTTCATCTAGTTACTTCAAAAGTCTGAACTAATGAAGAGAAGCAAATAATATATTTCAATAATTCCCCTCGCGTCTAGACTTATTTAGTGTTTAGACGTGGGATTGATGTACACTACAAAATCATGTTTTTATATTGCATTAGCAGGCTCTTGAATTCAAGACCTCTTGGTTTGGACATTATAACGAATTCATGCTCCAACGAATTACTTTAAAAAGTCCAAACTGAAGAAAAGAGACATGTAATATATTTCAATGCTCATTGTCTCTTTCCTGCTAAAGAAAAATAACAAAAATGCCACTACCTACCTCCAAGTCCTAACATAATGTGTGTAGTAAGAGCATCTACGATCGGACCCCTTATACCCATCTCAAACGCCCGGGCAGGCCGCCTGGTCATCACCCGATCAGGAAAATTCGATCAAGACGGCGTCCTAAACGGGCCTCAAATGCTCGGGCTGACGGGCATCCATCGTATCCAGTCCGAATATGGGGTAGATATGAGACTGACCGGGCGCGTCCGGATATACTAGCCAAGTCAGCCCGACCCATCACCGACTGCACGAATACCATCGCCCGAAAAAATCCTAGATATTGATCATTTCACTCTCTCCGTCCAGACCATTTCTGATCCCCCTCCCTCCGATCCGATGACCGGCGACGAAAGAAGTTGCGGTGCAGGATCCGACGAACCCAACATCGATGTGGAGGAGGTGGCCCTCCGCATCGTCTTGAGGAGATCGATGTAGGATCAACACGGCCCCGATGGCGACGGATCTTCTTCCTCACTGCTTGGGGTCCGTCGATGCAGCCTCGGCGATGTCGCCGGCCCTTTCCCCCCAGTTCACAACTCCGGTCGCTCTGCTTCTTACCTTCAAGTACGCCGTCCTCCACCACCCTCTGCCCAGGAAGTGGTGCCCGGCCACCGTTGGGTCCTCATGCCTGTGCTGGGGCCGGGGCGAACGAGAATGCCTGATTCTAAGTCACGTGCAGCCCGACGCGAGCGACATCGGGCAAGGGAGAGGGGGAGGCGCTAACTACGCGTCGATCGATTCTGATGACGCGCCCCTCGCATCGGACCTCCGTCACTCTCTCATGACAGGAGAGACGGATATGTGTTGTCTCCGTTGCAAGAATGTCGAGGTGCTCCGACTTGCCATCGTGTTTTTGGAGTGTGAGGTAAACAAGGACACGATGGCGGAGGCGGAGGCGAAGGCGGCCCACCATGCCGATGAGCATGCTCGCCTGCACCACGGGCTATAGGGCATGAGGTGGATGTCGACAGCTCAGACATGACAAATGGCTCCACCTCCAGATCCGATGACTACAAACCTTCGCACGTCTACGCCTACACGGACCAGGGGCATAGCCGCGTCTACGACCTGAAAGGGAAGGGGACAGCAAAGAAATGATGATTTCCTCCGCCCTTCACATGTTATGTTTGTATATTTAGTATGTTTTATGTAGTTTGTTCTATGGATTTGTCGATGAACTACATGTCTACATCTCCTTTTGTCCGACAATCCAACGCGATCTGATGAATTGATCTACTTTTACATAGTGTTGTTTGTTTTTATATGATTTTAAGGGTTTAAACATAAAGAACGTGATGTAGAAGGCAATAGATGAGACGCGGCCGATCAGTATCAATGGACACACCGGAACGCACCACGAGTATTTGAGGACCTAACTTTACAAGTTTTCGGTGTAAACGCTCTAAAGCTAGTAGCACGCCGGAATGGAATCAAGCTTTGAAACAGGAGCGACTACTTTTATCTCCACACGACGGAATGTATATACATAGTACACTAATTATATATATATTGCTTTCGCGCATGCAAGCAAGAAGATGACTTCCTGCTCCAGCTAATTCGACCCTACTTCTTCACAAACGTATTCCGACTCGATCGACCACTACATACTCGTATATGAGAAAGACCCTACTGGTCGAGCAGGTCAGCGACACAATCAGTCGAATGTGCGTTTTTCAGTTTACATGAAAAAAAGAGGTCTGGACCTCTTTTTCAAAGAGCTCTTTTTTGGTACCCAGGAGGGAACGTGGCAAAATCGATAAATATGACCCTTAAACGGTAAAATTTTACAAATTGGACTACGTTTATAAAAATTTCATTCAGCTAACCCTTTTATGTGGCGTCCGACACTTAGACGCCACACTATACTGTGTGGCATCTTAGCCGTAGGCGCCACATATCCTATGACGACTAAGGTTCGGGCGTTGCACTTGCTTTGTGGTTTCTGATGATGATGATGATGATGATGATGATGATGATGATGATGGTAGGCGTTAAGTTACTGATAATGCCAGCTTTAAGGGTGGGTTCAGGTGCTGTTGCCGGTGATGGGAGCATGCATGGCATTGGCATGGGTCAGCTGCCTGCGCGCGTAGGGTCTGACAGGTGCTGGTACATGTCTTGTCACCGAGAAGGGACCTGGCCTCCTGACGGCCACAGCTAGCTAGCTAGTTTAGCCTAGTTGGGCGTCAATCGAGCCAGCCGCCACTCGCCCATACACGGGCAGCTCTGCCTCCCCGAGCGCCTCGACGTCCGCCTCCCACCAGAAGCGGTTCCCCGCCTGCGTCTGCACCTCCACCACCTTCTTCCCTACGGCGCTCATCCGCGCTGGGCCTCCGCCGCGACCTCCACGCCCATGGCCTCCGTCTCCCGGCACAGCGCCTCCAGGGCCTCCGACTCCACGTTGTCAGCAGCAGGAATAGGAGCGAGGGCGCCGCCGTCCACGTGACGGAGACGTTCGGGCTCACGGCGCGGCGGACGGACCAGCTCGACCGGCCGTACGTGCGAGCTGCGTCTAGTCATGGATGTAAACTATGAAAAAAGTGAATGCGTACACCCCCTACTTACTCGACCGGCCGTACGTGCGAGCTGCGTCGCCTCGGATCCACTTTCACAAAAGCATAACTAGGGGTGTGGCGCCTAAGCGCTAGGCGCCACACTACCGCAAGTGCAACGCCCGACGTTTAGGCGTCACAGTGTCGGGTATGTGGCGCCTACGGATAAGGCGTCACACAGTATAGTGTGGCGTCTAAGTGCCGGGCGCCACATAAAAGGGTTAGCTGAGTGAAATTGTTTTAAACGTAGTCTAGTTTATGAAATTTTACTGCCTAAGGGTCATATTTGTCGATTTTGCGAGGGAATGTAGACCGACTGATTTGTACCGCTACAATCAGGCCAACAACATAACGACCAGTCAAATTTTTTTTTAAACACAACATGGCAAGCAGTCTAGGTAGCACCGGTTGTTCTCGACCACCAGTATGCATGTTCTATAGTTCAGTCTATCCCAGACCCACCCCGGTCGTAAAGGGAAGAAAACGCGTTTTCTGTTTTTTTTCTTTTGCGAGAGGAACGGTTTTGCTTCCGCGAAAGGTACTGTTTTGCTTTCGCGAGAGGCACGCCCGTGCCTTTCCCGAACGGGAAAAAACACGTTTTCTATTTTTTTTGCGAGAGACATGGTTTTGGTTCCGCGAAAGGCACGATTTTACCTTCACGATAGGCACGCCCCCGAAAGGGGAAAAAACGTATTTTCTGCTCTTTTTTCGCGAAAGGCACGGTTTTGCTTTCGCGAAAGGCACGGTTTTTGCCTTCGCGAGAGGCACGCCCGTGCCTCTCGAAAAGGGAAGAGAACACGTTTTCTATTTTTTTTTTGCGAGAGGAACGGTTTTGCTTCCGCGAAAGGCACGGTTTTGTCTTCGCGAGAGGCACGCCCGTGCCTCTCCCGAAAAGGAAAAAAACGTGTTTTCTATTTTTTTGCGAGAGGCGTGGTATTGGTTCCGTGAAAAGCATGGTTTTGCCTTCGCGAGAGGCACGCCCGTGCCTCTCCCGAAAAAAATATATGTTTTCTGTTTTTTTTCGTGAGAGGCACGGTTTTTGCTTCCATGAAAGGCACGGTTTTGCCTTCGCATGCCTTTCGGAAAGAGAAAAAAGAGTTTTCTGTTTTTTTTCTATCGCGTGAGGCACGGTTTTTTCGTCTGGAATTTTCTTCCGGTTTTTTTCGTGAAAAAACTTCGTCAAAACTTATCAACATGGTATCTAGTTTTAAAGATCCCGACACGAGACACCAACGCTGAAAACAATTCAGAATTTGGACGCACGATTTAGGAGATAAAACGTTTTGAAAATACGAATCTACGAAAAATGAAAAAAACTTACAAATTACAACAAGTGGCATGTATGCAATGCATCACTTATCACAACATATGAAAGTGAAAATAATCGTTGAAAGGTGTATTTGTTAACTGATTTCTCATCACCTGTGCGTCGGCCTGGACCGTGCTCTTCCTCTTCAATATGTCCAACGGCCATGAGGCATTGGTGTCTGTGCCCGCCCGTCACGTGAGAAAGACCCTACTGGTCGAGCAGGTCAGTGACGTACAAAGCCGTACATGCATGTGCCAGACCAATGGGATAAACGTGTACACTACTGGGTCGTGCTGGTGCATGCTTGTGTGTATTGCGTTTTTGTTTTTTGTTAGGTGTATTATATTATTTTCTAGTTATCTGAAGTTGAATGCAACTGCATGCTAATGTGTATAGCATTTTTCAGAAAAACAAACGTGCACAGTGCTTTAGTCCGACTCAAAAGATCAGTCGATGCTTGCATTGTCATCTGCCTTCGATTCGATAAAGGCGCCATCGGCTGTTTGTTGAAGATCCAATTGTGCCCCGTGAGCATGCAATCTACTGACCTTTTATTTGTGTGCACTCCACTATCCACAATATAACACAGTGGCGGAACCAGAGTTTGCATATGATCGTTGATAGGGGGCAAATTCATATATATATATATATATATATATATATATATATATATATATATATACTAGCTCATATCACTCAAATACACACTATATACTTCAGGTTTTATCGATCGTTTGGGGGGCCAGGCCCTGCTCGTCCCTCCTGTCTCCACCCCTGATATAACATAAGTATAAATGCTGAAAAAACAAGAGGGGAGTGATAGATCCCGTGGATTGTCAAGGCTAGATGTGTTCGGTTATAGTAGTAGATTATTACCTTGTAGAGTGCTCGATGAGCTCCCTCCAGCGACCATCATGACGTAGTGGCGACGGCGGGGAAGCAGAGAGATAGATGCAGTAGCGGGTGTGATGGACTTCCCATCGCTTCAGTGCTACCCTCTGGATCGGATTAGGGTTAGGAGTGGGGAACCAGTGGCGTTTACGAACCTCATAACTCGTGCCATGGTCCTCACCTCCTCTATATATAGCACTGCGCAACAGAGCCCATCAGCCTTACTTGGGCTGGACGCCCTCGATCAGGGCGTGTGTCAAGGTCCAATGGGCTGTTGGACCCATGGAGGAAGAGATCAATCTAACAGGAAGCACAACTACAAACAAATTTACCTTTCAGAAAACAACAACAAAATTCCATCGCGTCATTTTCTGGGTTTTTCTAGAGCTGCTATTGTGACCAGTTACTCTCAAAATCAATTGCAATGCACTAGCCAATCGATAAAGCAATGAGTTGTGAACAACAAGGACACTTACTAGATAACCCCGTGATCCGCGTGAACAAAACTTTTCTGCCCTTTGTGTGACCGCCGATTATTTATTAGACAAGGACAGTTACTAGATAGCCGCCGGTTTTCTATGTAGAAAATGTCATGCAAGACAGCATGTGCGACCGCCCATGATCTCCACCCTCCATGGAGAAAATCAGCAGCTTGCAAGCAGTGACCCATGGCCGGAATTGAATCAAACTCCATTACAGGATGCATGTGTTGGGAAACGTTGCATGGAAAATAAAAAAATTTCTACGCGCACGAAGACCTATCATGATGATGTCCATCTACGAGAGGGGATGTGTGATCTACATACCCTTTTAGACCGTACAGCAGAAGCGTTAGTGAACGCGGTTGATGTAGTGGAACGTCCTCACATCCCTCGATCCGCCCCGCGAACTATCCCGCGATCAGTCCCACGATCTAGTGCCGAACGGACGGCACCTCCGCGTTCAGCACACGTACAGCTCGACGATGATCTCGGCCTTCTTGATCCAGCAAGAGAGACGGAGAGGTAGAAGAGTTCTCCGGCAGCGTGACGGCGCTCCGGAGGTTGGTGATGATCTCGTCTCAGCAGGGCTCCGCCCGAGCTCCGCAGAAACGCGATCTAGAGGTGAAACCGTGGAGATATGTGGTCGGGCTGCCGTGGCAAAGTTTTCTCAAATCAGGCCTAAAACCCCACTATATATAGGAGGGAGAGGGGGACCCTTGCCTTGGGGTCCAAGAACCCCCAAGGGGTCGGCCGAGCCAAGGGGGGGAAGGATTCCCCTCCCAAACCGAGTCCTACTTGGTTTGGAAGGTGGAGTCCTTCTTCCCTTTCCCACCTCCTCCTTTTTTTTCTCTTTCTCTTTGATTTTCTTCCCAATGCGCATAGGCCCCTCTTGGGCTGTCCCACCAGCTCACTAAGGGCTATAAGGGCTGGTGCGGCACCTCCAACACCTATGGGCTTCCCCGGGGTGGGTGCCCCCCCCCCCCCCGGTGAACTCCCGGAACCCATTCGTCATTCTCGATAACTCCGAAAACCTTCCGGTAATCAAATGAGGTCATCCTATATATCAATCTTCGTTTCCGGACCATTCCGGAAACCCTCGTGACGTCCGTGATATCATCCGGGACTCCTAACAACATTCGGTAACCAACCATATAACTCAAATACGCATAAAACAACGTCGAACCTTAAGTATGCAGACCCTGCGGGTTCGAGAACTATGTAGACATGACCCGAGAGACTCTTCGGTCAATATCCAATATCGGGACCTGGATGCCCATATTGGATCCTACATATTCTACGAAGATCTTATCGTTTGAACCTCAGTGCCAAGGATTCATATAATCCCGTATGTCATTCCCTTTGTCCTTCGGTATGTTACTTGCCCGAGATTTGATCATCAGTATCCGCATACCTATTTCAATCTCGTTTACCGGCAAGTCTCTTTACTCGTTCCGTAATACAAGATCCCGCAGGTTACACTAAGTCACATTGCTTGCAAGGCTTGTGTGTGATGTTGTATTACCGAGTGGGCCCGAGATACCTCTCCGTCACACGGAGTGACAAATCCCAGTCTTGATCCATACTAACTCAACGAATACCTTCGGAGATACCTGTAGAGCATCTTTATAGTCACCCAGTTACGTTGTGACGTTTGATACACACAAAGTATTCCAACGGTGTTAGTGAGTTATATGATCTCATGGTCATAGGAACAAATAGTTGACACGCAGAAAACAGTACCAATAAAATGACACGATCAACATGCTACGTCTATTAGTTTGGGTCTAGTCCATCACGTGATTCTCCTAATGATGTGATCCAGTTATCAAGCAACAACACTTTGTTCATAATCAAAAGACACTGACTATCGTTGATCAACTGGCTAGCCAACTAGAGGCTTGCTAGGGACAGTGTTTTGTCTATGTATCCACACATGTATATAAGTCTTCATTCAATACAATTATAGCATGGATAATAAACGATTATCTTGATACAGGAATTATAATAATAATTATATTTATTATTGTCTGTAGGGCATAATTCCAACAGCACGACTATAATTTGAAAATGAGAGCGTGCAAATAGGTCTTAACTGGACTCGCTCAATATGCTCAGGAATCTTAGTTGATATGCATGATACTTTTTATCATACTTTCAGTATGACCAACAGATACATTCACTGTCCATGCACGTGGGGCAACCGTAATTCATGCGGGTCCACGCCAAGTACCAACAATGGACGTACATTATGTATGTACCATTAAGGCATCTCCAACGACCAACGACAATGTGGTAGCCGCATATATTTTGAAAACAACTCAAAGCAATCGAACGATATTCGTGCAAATACGATCGGATTTTTTATAAACACGACAGGTTTCATACAAGCATGACGAATTTCATTATATTTCGAACATATTTTAACTAAAAAGGGGTTATGTCCACGTACGGTCACGCGAAGCTCCACTCGCACGATTTGAATAGGTACACTAGTCTACAGCCGACCGTGACAGAACCCTTTGTATTCTCCATGTCCGGCAGCCCATTCATCGGACTGCCGGGAGCCTTGGAGGCAAATGCTTCAACGCAAAGGACGCCTCGCTTCCGCACCTATCGTCGGAGCGGAACCCCCGACGATGCGCATGTTGACGGATGATGCCGGGTCGCAGTCATGAGAGGCGCGGTAGCTGCCATGCTCCCTCTCGTATTTGCATGAAGCAACTCGCCATTCCTCATCGAGCTGGCTTGGAGCGGCGAGTTGTTGAACCATGCGCCGGCTTGGGGCGGCAATTGGCTTTGTCTGACAAGGCGAGGGAAACGGCGGACGCAGAGCAGTGAGTTGCGTCATTCGTGCTCGTATCCGACGCACAGTTATAAAATATTTATTCACGGGCATGATCATATATATAGGGATCATGTCCATAAGCAAATAAAACGACTCGCAGTTATGAAGTATTTACCCACGGTCATGATCACATATATAGGGATCACATTTATAAGCAAATAAAACGACTCCTGACTGCATCTATTATTATTACTCCACTCATCAACCGCTATCCAGCATACATTTAGAGTATTAAGTATGAAATAGATAATGTTTACAGCAAGATGACATGATGTTTCGTGACTATGAATGAGCATCAAATTGCGGATATTCCTCAAGTTGGAGAGGCGGACAATGAGTTATTATCCGCCCCATTTTTGGAGAAAGAGGTGCTAGAGGCAATTGGGGAGATGAAGAACGGTAAAGCTCCTGGGCAGACGGGTTTCCAGCGGAGTTTTACAAAAAATGTTGGCATATTATCAAGAAGGATCTTATGGCAATGTTTCATGGTCTTTACGATGGTCACCTACAACACTTTCATTTGAATTTTGGTACCATTACGTTGCTACCAAAGAAAGAAGGGGCGACTCGTATTGAGCAGTTTCGCCCAATTTGTTTTCTAAATGTTAGTTTCAAGATTTTCACGAAGGTGGGAACGGATAGACTAACGAAAATGGCACATTCAGTGGTGCAATCTACGCAAACAACCTTTATGCCTGGCCGGAATATTCTAGAACGTGTCATTGTTCTGCATGAAACGTTGCATGAAATCTATTCGAAGAAACTTGATGGTGTTATCTTCAAAGTGGATTTTGAAGAGGCATACGATAAAGTTGAATGATCCTTTTTGCAGCAAACCCTGCGCATGAAGGGGTTCGATGAGCTTTGGAGAAAGTATGTCGATTGTTTTATAAAAAGGGAAGTGTCGGGATTAAGGTAAACGATGATGTTGGTCATTTCTTCCAGACACTGAAGGGTCTTAGGCAAGGGGACCCGATGTCTCCTATTTTATTCAACATCGTTGCTGATATGTTGGCCCTTATGATTAAGCGAGCAACCGAGAAGGATCCGATAGGGGGTCTTATCCCTCACCTCGTGGATGGAGGTGTTTCTATATTGCAGTATGTTGATGACACTATTCTTTTTATGGAGCATGATATGGTAAAAGCTAGAAATTTGAAGCTCATTCTTTGCTTGTTTGAGCAGCTATCAGGGCTGAAAATTAATTTTAACAAGAATGAGGTATTCTGTTTTGGTAGAGCCAAAAATGAACAACACACTTACAATCAATTGTTCGGTTGTGAAACTGGAAATTTGCCCTTCACGTATTTAGGGATTCCTATCCATCACCGAAAATTATCCAACAAGGAATGGAAATGCATTGAGGATCGTTTTAAAAAGAAGCTAAGTTGCTGGAAGGGCAAGTTGTTGTCTTATGGAGGACGGTTAGTTCTGGTTAATTCGGTATTAACTAGTATGTCTATGTTTCTCCTATCCTTCTTCGAAGTACCCGTGGGGGTGTGAAAAAGATTGGATTTCTTTCGGTCCCTTTTTTCTGGCAAAGCGATGAGCTCAAGACAAAGTACAGACTTACTAGATGGAATATTTTGTGTAGACCCAAAGATCAAGGGGGATTAGGAATTGAAAATTTAGAGACCAAAAACAAATGTCTACTAAGCAGATGACTGTTTAGACTATCTTTAGAAACTGAAGATTTGTGGGTACAAATTATAAAGAACAAGTACTTACAAAACAAAACGTTATCTCAGGTTACAGCACGACCAACTGATTCACCCTTCTGGAAGGGGTTGATGCGGACAAAAAATGCTTTCTTCAACAGAACTAGGTTCATCATTGGTAATGGTGAATCCACTAGTTTCTGAGAAGATACCTGGTTAGGGGGGACGCCTTTAGCTTTCCAATATCCGCGGCTGTACCATATTGCACAACGTCGACAAGCGTCCGTTGCGTCAATTCTTAACGAGATTCCTCTAAATGTTCAATTTCGTAGATCTCTTATCGGCGATAGATGGACTACTTGGTTGCATCTCGTGAGAAGGTTGATGGATGTCAACCTCTCTCACAGACCTGATCGTGTTCATTGGATGCTGACCACGAATGGGGTATTTACGGTAAAATCTATGTACACGCATCTCATAGATTCAACAACTATTCCAAAATCAGCGCATATTTGGAAGATCAAACTTCCTCTTAGAATAAAAATCTTTATGTGGTTTGTTCACAAAGGGATGATTCTAACGAAGGATAATCTAGCCAAGCGAAACTGGAATGGTAATACTAGATGCAACTTTTGTCCGAATAAAGAAAGTATTAAGCACCTCTTTCTCGATTGTCCTATGGCTAAACTGGTTTGGCGCTCGTTGCATATTGCTTTTAACATCATTCCTCCTAATAGTATAAGCACGTTATTTGGGATGTGGTTACAGGGGGTTGATGTACATACTGCAAAACTTATTCGCGTGGGTTCCTGTGCACTACTCTGGGCTGTATGGAATTGCAGAAATGACTTAGTGTTTAACAAACAATGCGACTTTCACTTCTTGCAGGTTATCTTCAGGGCTACCGCACTGATCCGCACGTGGTCATTACTCACTCCTGTGGAAGCCAGGGAGCCTATGGTTACTGGTGTGTCCGTTGGGAGATGGTAGCACAGGGTATCTTCAACCGCTTTGGATGGCGTCATGTTAATAGGATAGGTATTTAGTCATCTATATATTTTGTCATCTCCGGCTTGGGCAAGACACTAGTGGGGACAGGGCCTATAGCCCCGGCCCGTAAGGGGCTTTAGTCCCGGTTTACCAACCGGGACTAAAGGGGCGGGACTAAAGGCCTAACCTTTAGACCCGGCCCTGTTACAAGCCGGGACTAAAGGTGCTCCACGTGGGCGCCTCGTAGCCCCCCACGGACACGACCTCTAGTCCCGGTTCGTGACACGGGCCGGGACTAAAGATTTTCAGATTTTGCTGGGTTTTGGGTTTTTTTTTGAATGAAATTATTTTTGGGTTTTAGGGGTTTTAGGGTTTAGGTGTTCGGCAGGTTAACGTGATGCCTCGTTTGGTGTTCGGGAATTAGTTTTCATATAATTTTAATAGAAATAATTATGCATATATATATAAGATTAACTTATCTTACAAGCGAGCATATATATATACAATTATATGGAGATCTGAATTATCGGGACTAGAGCCCGTCTATTCGATTACATGGACGAACATCAGTAATGGCCCCTAGCTACACTAAATCGTCCTTTGTCATCTATAGCTTCCGTCCTCAGAAATCCCGCAAGCTCCTCTGCAACAGCAATCGCGCGTTGCTCTGGTAGGACCTTCGTGGCCGTGTGCTATATAAGAAGAGGAGATGAATATGAATATCAATCATGATAACAAAAAATGACGGGTAAAAATAGAGGTGTGAATATTCATTGCTTACGTCGAATCTATGATCCTTGAGCTCAGAGGTAAACGTGCGAATGGTCTCGCAAACATAGTATCCGCATAGATGCGTTCCCTGTGGCTGTTGGTCGCACTTTACGAGAATAGAATATATATAATCAAAATAATAATCTAGCATCATAAATGTATTGAAAATTAATAGAAGTATATCATACTACTACTTACCTGAGCCGCTCTAAAGGTCAGCTTCTCAGGAAATTTACCGGGAGTCACGTACTTGAACCGCTTTCAAACCCTGCCCGACAAGGATAATGATTTGCTAAGTTTTTCATTAATTGATATATCAAAAAATCATCGAAAGAGACCGATAGAGCGCAAGAATGATTAAAATTACCCTTGGAGCATGTCCTGCAGGCTTTGGAACTGTTCCAAGGGTCTCGATAATGGGTCGAAGGCATCAATTCTTCCCTTATCAATTTGAATGTCCAACATAATCCAATGAAAGTTGCACATGTATATATATATATATATATATATATATATATATATATATATATATATATATATATATATATATATATATATATATATATATATATATGTCAGTAACTTATCAATTACACTTATAAGTGAATGGACACAACAGAGTAAAGACCCTCACTTGAAGTTGTATGGAAACAGTATGTGGTCACAGAAATTTTGATCTGTTAGAAACCTTAGAAGGTTTTCCTCCGTCTCCTTGGGATAATTAGTTAGCGTCACTATATGTATTTTATCTGGGTCAATAAACCCAATATTTATGATGCTCTTACTTTTACAATCCAGAATCTTCATTCTGCATAATAGAGTACAAGTTATATATAGACAATGAATTGAAATAACTAAACAAGTTATATGTAGACAACGAATTGAAAAACTTACAGACAATAACAACTCATAAGCGATTTGTCGAGGGCGTTGCCATTGTACATCTGGAAGAGTTCATCAAAGTCGATATGAATTTCTTCGGGGCGGCCGTAGTACTCCCGTGGCACACTCAGCACGATCATCGTTCTCCCCTTCTTTGATTCACTTAAGTACCATGTATGCAAGTAACGCATATTTGTTGGGAGATCATCTTTGCTGACTAAAGGCTCACCCATGACAAACTTTGGCTTAGGGCTACCACAGCCTTGGGTATCTTGTCGTCTTGGGAAGACAGCAATTCTTCAACAGAGATACCACATTGAGCCGCCAACTTCTTTGCTCTTTCTAAAGCTAGCCCCTGCACCGGAGGGGGAACATTCTCGGTTAACACCTTGAGGGGTGGGATCGACTGTTTGGCCTGTTGTCCAAGCTGAGGAACGTCTGATTTTTTCTTGCTTGTAGTTGAACTGCCCTTTTTCACTTCCTTCTGCAATGTGCGTGTATAGTCATCAGGCTTATGGTGTAAGTCATAAGGTCTGATAGGAAGATTAGCAGACGTACCTTTGGGAGGGGCGACCGTGTGCGCTTTGGGGTGCTCTGTGGCTTAGGAATCGTCGGCGGAGCGTTCTTGGTGACACGCTCCCGCTTAGTATCCGGAGCGGGCGGCGGCGGAGACGGACGACCCAAGTCCGGCGGCGGTGATCGAGATCTTCTCTTTTTCACTTCCTTCTGCAATGTGCGTGTATAGTCATCAGGCTTATGGTATAAGTCATACTGTGATAGAAGGATCGCGATTAGCATGACGTACCTTTGGGAGGGGCAACCGTTTGCGCTTTGGGGTGCTCTGTGGCTTAGGAATCGTCGGCGGAGCGTTCTTGGTGGCACGCTCCCGCTTTGTATCCGTGGCAGGCTCAGGCTTTGTATCCGGAGCGGGCGGCGGCGTTGCGTTCTTGGTGGCACGCTCCCGCTTTGTATCCGTGGCAGGCTCAGGGTTTGTATCCGGAGCGGGCGGGGGCGGAGCGTTCTTGGTGGCACGCTCCCGCTTTGTATCTGTGGCAGGCTCAGGGTTTGTATCCGGAGCGGGCAGCGGCAGAGCGTTCTTGGTGGCACGCTCCCGCTTTGTATCCGTGGCAGGCTCAGGGTTTGTATCCGGAGCGGGCAGCGGCGGAGCGTTCTTGGTGGCACGCTCCCGCTTTGTATCCGTGGCAGGCTCAGGGTTTGTATCCGGAGCGGGCAGCGGCGGAGCGTTCTTGGTGGCACGCTCCCGCTTTGTATCCGTGGCAGGCTCAGGGTTTGTATCCGGAGCGGGCAGTGGCGGAGCGTTCTTGGTGGCACGCTCCCGCTTTGTATCCGTGGCAGGCTCAGGGTTTGTATCCGGAGCGGGCAGCGGCGGAGACGGACGACCCAAGTCCGGCGGCGGTGATCGAGATGGACTCGTGTTGTGCTGGCCGACGTCATGTGGAGGGCTTGGAGCTAATGGAGGTGTAGGTGACCTGCGACGACTCGGAGGCGGTGTTGTCCTTGGGGCCGAGCCTGGAAGCTTGATGTAGTTCTTGTCCCGTAGGATGACTCCACCCAGTACTTCTCCGAGTGTCCTTTCATCTTCGGGTCCAGCTATGTCGAGCTCCATATCATTAAACCCCGTCATGATTTCATCCACCCCGACTTTAGCAAAGCAAGCTGGAATCTCACGGCCATGCCAGCGTGCATTAGGGCCAGAAGGTAAAGCTTGTCCGACGGCCACCTTCATGGATATGTTCTTGAATTTCTGATGAAGTTCACATGATGTTGAATCCTTGATTCCATCCACGGGGTAGCCGGGACCGCCCTCTATCATTCTTCGTTCATCGTCGGGCGGGGCCTCAGATTCAGCCACGCTGCTTTTCCGCTTAGATGGAGCGCCGGTAATATCAAGTGCAGGATCTTCCTGGCGCGGTACTCCTCTAAGCTCATCAATCTGCTTCTGTTGCTCGTTAATCCTGGCAAGCAACTGGTTGAACTTGTCATTCTCCTCATCCTGTTGCCGCTTCTTTGCTCTCTCTCGCCTTCTGTAAGTGTCTTGGTCTTTGGCAAACCCAAGCCACCACGGGTAAGATGGACCGAAGCCTCGCGTTCGTCCTCCATGTTCGTCATTGCCGAGGACCAGTGTGAGCAAATCTTTATCTCTATCTGCAGTGAACTTTCTTTGTCCCTCCTTAATTTCTTTCACTATCCTTTTCCAATTCTCCCTGGGTATCCTAAGATTGTCATTGCAGATGAGGTCCCCTGTTTTTTCATCGTACGACCCACCATGCGCAAGGAACCAATTTCTTGCTCTCCATTCCCACTCATCACGGAGTGGTTCAGGTACGATGCCTTTATCTATCAAATCTTTCTCTTTCTTTTCCCACTTTGGGATGGCAGTCTCATAGCCCCCTGGCCCCAGCTTGTGGTGATATTTCTTCTTGTCGGCATTTATCTTGTTCTTTTCTGATAATGCCTGGGCATCTTCCGATTCCTTGTACTCTTGAAATTCTTTCCAGTGATTCGCCTGCTTGGCTAGATACCCCTCGAATACTGACACTTTCTTTGTCTTCAAATAGTTTTTCCATAGCTTCTTCTTCCAGCTACGGAACAGTTCGACCATCTTCTTTAGAGTCCACTGCTTGACTTTGGCCCTCAGTTTGTCTGCGGCGTCTTCATTCTCACATTCTGGCAGGTTGAAATGTGACATGAGATCATTCCAAAGATTATCTTTGTACCTTTCGGCGACATAGTCACTATCGGCTGCCCCTTTGCGCTTGTTCCACTCCCGAACACTGATCGGGACGAGATCCCTAACGAGAACTCCGCATTGCTTCTTGAATGTGTCAGCAGCATCCTTAGGAAGCTTGGGTTCGCCCGTAGGCATTATCACCTCAAAGGTGTAATGCGTCCGTGCATCCAACTTTCTAGTCGGGCCTCGTTTCGTAGATTTGCTCGATGTGGAGGCCTAAGAGGGAGAAACATTTGTCAAATGAATATATATGTATACAATATAGAGCTATCTCCAATATTTTTCACATATTACAAGTGATTGTCGAACTTCATATCTATACCTCGCCGGACTTTATTATTTCTTCACCGGCTTCTCCACCGGATTCTCCATTAGTGGAGCTATCACCTTCTCCGTCATTGGACCTATCTCCTGCCCCATCGGCGGCTTCATCTTCGTGTCGCTCGACCTCCATTCCATATCCGGAGTCGTTTAGATATGACGACGGAGATTCGGCTGGTTCAACGTCGGGGCCGTCTTTGATTATATCTTCGAGAAGTTCTTCCTCTTCGAGGTTCCTGATATGTGGATCCATAGTTCTGCAAAAAACGGACATTTGATTAACTAATAAACTAACAAACTATATAAGAGGGGTTGGAAACTTCGAAGGCTCGTTTTATATAGGAGGACCTTTAGTCCCGGGTCTTGGCTAGAACCTAAACTCTAAAATACTAGCCGGGCAGAGCCCAGTCCCGGACACTTAAGCATATACAATAGCAAAATTAAACTAGTTCTATTAATTTTCTTGCTAAAAATAAACTATTAACACTTAAGCATATACAATAGAAAAATTAAACTATTAACACTTAAGCATATACAATAGCAAACTAAGCAATAATCTAAGAAACACTATTAACACTTAAGCATATACACTATACAATAGCAAAATTAAATGACAAAAAAATAATTCTTCTTCTTGTAACCCTAAACTAATTTTTCCTCTTCTTCTATTTCTCCTCTTCTTCTACTTCTTCTTCTACTTCTACTTCTCCTGATCTTCTATTTTTCCTCTTCTTCTCCTTTTTCTTCCTTTCTTCCCTTTTTCTTCCTTTCTTCTATTTTTCTTCCTTTCTTCTCCTTTTTCTTGTTTTCTTCTCCTTTTTCTTCCTTTCTTCTCCTTTTTTTTCTTTTCTTCTCTTTTTTCTTCCTTTCTTCTCCTTTTTCTTCCTTTCTTCTCCTTTTTCTTCTTTGCTTGTGCTGGCCGCAGTGTTGGGGAGGAGGGGACGTGGGGCTTACCGGCCGGAGGTGTCGACGGCGCGCGGCGAGGAGGGCGGCGCGCGGCGAGGAGGACGGCGGCAGCGAGCAGGACGGGGCGGCGCGCGGCGAGGAGGACGGCGGCAGCGAGCAGGACGACGGCGACGGCGAGGAGGACGGCAGGCGGCGAGGAGGACGGCTGGCCGGAGTGTTGGGGAGGAGGGGGCGTGGAGCTTACCGGTCGGAGGTGTCGACGGCGCGCGGCGAGGAGGACGGCGGCGACGAGGAGGACGACGGCGACGGCGAGGAGGACGGGGCGGCGCGCGGCGAGGAGGACGGCGGCAGCGAGCAGGACGACGGCGACGGCGAGGAGGACGGCAGGCGGCGGCGAGCAGGACGGCGGGCAGCCTGACGGCGTCGTCGAGTTCGTCACTTGCCGTGCCGGCCAGGAGAGAACGAGAGGAAGAAGAAGATAAATGGACGATTTGGGTTCGAAATTTTCTATCTCCCGCTTATACAGGTGGATTTTTAGTCCCGGTTCATGGCTAGATCCAGGACTAAAGCCCCTTTAGTCCCGGGTGGAGCCACGACCCGGGACTAAAGGCCCTTTTTCGGCTGACCAGAAGGCGGGAAGCAGGGGCCTTTAGTCCCGGAGCGTGGAAAGAACCGGGACTAAAGACACCCCTTTAGTCCCGGGTGGAGCCACGACCCGGGACTAAAGGCCCTTTTTCGGTTGACCAGAAGGCGGGAAGCAGGGGTCTTTAGTCCCGGGGCGTGAAAAGAACCGGGACTAAAGTTTTGCCTATATAAACCATCGCCCTGCCCACCATATCCCCTGTTATTTGGTTGTTGAAGTGTGACCATGCCATGCTCTTGCCACTCTAGTTCATGCACATGACGTGTTCGATGAAATGCCCGAGCCACTCTACTTAAGCTTTCTCCTCTCCAAGCTCGACCTCCAAGCTCCATTTTCCTTAATATTTGTCTAGGTTTGGCCGTGCACCAACTGCGAGCACCACCGTGGTGAGCCTCTTGTTCTTATCTTCTTTTTAAAATTAAAAAAATCTTACTTGTATGATTTAGATACATACTTGTATAAATTAGTCACTTTCATTATTTTTTGTTATTATATAGTGCGATGGTTTTGGTATCCGCCTCCGTCGGCCCTCGTCCTGTCTATGATTCGGATGTGGTATATATTATCTTTTATAACTATTTGTTTTATTTAGTGTTTATGACAATTATGACGACCAATGTGACATATATTTTTAATCTAGGAGGTATGTGAACCGGAAATTCGAACCCACATAAAAAAATTTGTCGAGAAGTTAAATTTGGTTGAAAAAGAAAACAAATACTTGAAGAAAAAATTGAAAATAATTGAGGATAAGAATATGGAACTGGAGTTGCATGTCGCCGATGTCATCGATGATCGCAAGATGAAGATCGATGCGATGTGGTTGAAGATGGATGCAATGCGCTTGAAGATGGATGAAATACGCTTGAAGATTAGGAATATTAGAAAATATGCCATTGATAAGAGGCTTGGTATCATTATGTTGTTGGGTCAATTGTTACCTTAGTTGCGATTTTGATCGCGTTTGTTGTTGCATTTAAATGTTTTACATAGTTGTATGTTGTTTTATGAGAGAACTTTATGTATTTATTTTTTGCAATAATAACATTTGATCACTATTGTTCTTTGGCTTTAATGTGATGATGAACTTGTATTAATTTGGTCATATGTTCTGCAATGGTTTTTTGATATATTTGATTTCATAATAGAGATGAATCGCCAATGATAATATTTAATTTCATAATATGGTTTTTTGAACTCCATACTTTTTGACTTCATTTGGCATATTTCGTGAATTTACTTATTTTTTTTTGAGCTAGTTGACCCTGAAATTGAAAATTACTACAAATGAACTCTGAAAATGTTCAAAGTTGGCATGCTATCATCATTTCACCCACATAGCATGTGTTTAAAAGTTGAGTGGGCTACGACAAAAACTGGATTCACTTCGTGTACAAAACGGACAATCTCTTTCGAAGTATTAGGGTTTCGAACGAGAACTCATCTCTTACAAAGGGATTTCATTTTTGTGAACTTATTTGAACCCCATTCTTTTTGTGTGTTCAAAATGCGCCATTCAAAGGCACAGCACAAAATTTCAACAATTTCTGACTTCATTTGGTATATTTCGTGGATTTACTTTTTTTTGAGCTAGTTGACCCTGAAATTGAAAAGCACTACAAATGAGCTCTGAAAATGTTGAAAGTTGGCATGCTATCATCATTTCACCCACATAGCATGTGTTAAAAAGTTGAGAGGGCTACGACAAAAACTGGATGCACTTCGTGTACAAAACGGACAATCTCTCTCGAAGTATCAGGGTTTCGAACTAGAACTCATCTCTTACAAAGGGATTTCATTTTTGTGAACTTATTTGAATTCCATACTTTTGTGTGTTCAAAATGCACCATTCAAAGGCACAACACAAAATTTCAACAATTTCTGACTTCATTTGGTATATTTCGTGGATTTACTTTTTTTTTTTGAGCAAGTTGACCCTGAAATTGAAAAGCACTACAAATGAACTCTGAAAATGTTGAAAGTTGGCATGCTATCATCATTTCACCCACATAGCATGTGTTAAAAAGTTGAGAGGGATACGACAAAAACTGGATGCACTTCGTGTACAAAACGGACAATCTCTCTCGAAGTATGAGGGTTTCGAACGAGAACTCATCTCTTACATGGATAATATAAAAATGAAAAGTGTTTGAAATTTAGTACGTTCCATACATGCATTACATAAAAGGTTTAATACATTATTACATTATTGCACCAATATTCCTATCTATTATTTCTGTTTTCTTCTGGGTCGTAGCCATGGAGAATCTTCATCATTCAGTAGGATGCTTGGGTCAGTTTTCACTTTGAAGGGCGGAATTTCATGAAACTTATTATAATCTTCTGACATGTCTGTCTTGTCATCTACTCCCACGATGTTTGTTTTCCCTGAAAGAACTATGTGGCGTTTTGGCTCATCGGATGATATCTTCTTTTGCTGATTTCTTTTTCTCGTTAATGTAGACATGTCCTTCACATAGAAAACCTGAGGGACATCATTGGCTAGGACAAATGGTTCGTCCATGTACGCAAGATTGTTAAGATCCACTGTTGTCATGCCGTACTTTTGGTCTACAACTAACCCGCCTCCTGTCAGCTTCACCCATTTGCACCAAAATAAAGGAATTATAAAAGTAGGTCCATAGTCAAGTTCCCATATCTCCTTTATGTACCCGTAATATGTTTCCAAACAGTGCCCATTTTCATCTGTTGCATCAAAGCGGACACCACTATTTTGGTTTGTGCTCTTTTTATCTTGGGCAACCGTGTAAAATGTATTCCCATTTATCTCATACCCTTGGAAAGTACATATAGTCGAAGATGGTGGCCTGGCCAAACAGTACAACTCATGTTCAACGGTGTCGTCATTCATGAGAAGTGTCTGCAACCAACTGCCGAAAGTCTTCTCGTGTTCCCCTTTAATCCAAGAGTCAGCCTTCCCCGGGTTTTCGGAGCGTAGAATATTCTTGTGTATCACGATATACAGAGCCACCACGGTGGAATTGTGTAGAACTGTGTAGTGTGCTTGAGAGAAAGAATGCCCGTCCATACATACTTTTGCTTTCCTTCCTAGTGTGCCTTTTCCTGTCAGCCTACCCTCATATACTTTCTGTCCGATCCAAACAGTGCGTGCATGCATTGTATCCCTTGTTTGACTGTCCTGAAATGTTACTAAGAGCAGGCCAATCATTGATGGTTATGAAAAGCAACGCTCGAAGGTCAAATTCCTCTTGTTTGTGCTCGTCCCACACACGTACACCTGGTTCGGCCCACAGCTGTAAAAGTTCATCAACTAATGGCCTTAGGTACACATCAATATCGTTGCCGGGTTGCTTTGGACCTTGTATAAGCACTGACATCATAATGAACTTCCGCTTCATGCACAACCAAGGAGGAAGGTTGTAGATACATAGAGTAACGGGCCAGGTGCTGTGACTGCAACTCTGCTCCCCAAAAGGATTCATGCCATCTGTACTCAGACCTAACCATAAGTTCCTTGCGTCAGCTGCAAATCTCGGGAACTCTCTCTCGATTTTTCTCCACTGCCGACCATCAGCGGTGTGCCTCAACTTATCGTCTTTCATACGATCTTCCATGTGCCATCGCAACAACTTCGCATGATCTTTATTTCTGAACAGACGTTTCAACCGTGGTATTATAGGAGCATACCACATCACCTTGGCAGGAACCCTCTTCCTGGGTGGCTCGCCCTCAATATCACCAGGGTCATCTTTTCTGATCTTATACCGCAATGCAGTGCATACCGGGCATTTATCCATATTCTCGTACTTCTCACCGCGGTAGAGGATGCAGTCATTAGGGCATGCATGTATCTTCTAAATGTCTAATCCTAGAGGGCAGACAAGCTTCTTTGCTTCGTACGTGCTGGCGGGCAATTCGTTCTTTCTTGGAAGCATCTTCTTCATCAGTACCAGCAACTTTTCGAATGACGAGTCAGTCACACCGGTCTCTGCCTTCCACTTCATTAATTCCAGTGTGCTACCCAGCTTCTTCTGGCCATCTTCACAAGTTGGGTACAACAATTTGTTGTGGTCCTGTAACATCTGCTCGAACTGCAACCTCTCCTTTTTTGTGTCACAACCTGGCCGTGCATCAGAAATGACCCGGCCAAGAGCATCAGCGGGCTCATCTGGTTCCCGTTCTTCATCCTGATTTTCTTCTTCATTGTCTTCCATTGCGGTATCAGCATACTCAAGGAACATAGATCGGTAGTTGTCATCATCGTTCTCTTCTTCTTCATCGTCGTCTTCCATCATAACCCCTCTTTCTCCGTGCTTGGTCCAAACATTATAGCCCGACATAAAACCGGACCGAAGCAGGTGGCTCTGAATGACTCTTGAGGAAGTGTAATCCTTCTCATTCCGACATTCAACACATGGACAAAACATATAGCCACCACCATGCTTGTTCGCATCGGCTGCATCTCGAAAAGAATGCACGCCTTCTTTGTAAGCGGCTGTGCGTCGATCACCGTACATCCATGGATGGCTCATCTGTGTTATACGACAGTATATCAAATACAATCACAATCCTAAAAATTAGCACCGCACGGTCTAAACGAGGAAATATAGTTGCTAACCTTTTAGAATAAGTAGAAATAAAGAGGAAGAGATTTAAGCGTGGCTCAGGCATCTCATATCGTAGTTGTGTTCGGTGAACTGAAGCGGCATCGCTCTAACACACATTTCAACAAACACCTCTAGTGCATAAAAAAAAGTGGAGAGCAAGCACCCACCCACAATCCTCCATCCAAGAAAAATGCAAGGAAGAGGGGAGAGGGGGGCTGTGCTATATATAGGCAGAGGACTTTAGTCCCGGTTTGAGACACAAACCGGGACTAAAGGTGGCGCACATGCGGGCTGCCAACCGCATAGCCCTTTAGTCCCGGTTTGGGACACGAACCGGGACTAAAGGTTCCTTACGGGCCGGGACTAAAGCCTCGAGGGAGGCATTGTGAATTGGGGCGACGTGGCCGGGCCTTTAGTCCCGGCCCAGAGGCAGGCCGGGACTAAAGGGTCCAGGCCAAAGGCTCGTTTTCCACTAGTGAGAATGATGCCTTGTATCGCTTTATGTTTTTTTTTATTTTTTGCGGCACACTCCTTGTACCTTGTTGAGACTCATTTGCGTTTTCAATATATGGCTGTATGCATCTATCGATGCAGAGGCCGGGGCTCAGCTTTCATTTAAAAAAAAAGATGACATGATATGTACAGAAAGTAAACTCAAACAATATGAATAAATTCCATCTATTTATCCTTAATGGCAGCAATAGAAATACGTATCATGTCCCCCTTCTTTCACTGTGATTGAGCACCAAAAGATTGAACCCATCACAACACACCGCTCTCACTTAAGATAAATAAACCTAGTTGGCCAAACCAAACCGGTAGATGAGAGAGAAATACGAAGTAAACATAATCATGCATATAAGAAATCAACAAAGACTCAATATATTTTATGAATAATCTGATCATAAATCCATAATTTATTGGATCTCGACATACAGACCGAAAAAAATTCATCGAATAGATCACCACGGGAATCGTGATGAACTTTATATTGAAGATCATAATTAAAGAGAAAGAGAGAATTGCGGCGGAACATCAAGGTTAATTTAGGGGGGCCGTTATCAAGGTTAATTTAGTGAGACTACTCACAATGGGGAGTAACATAGAGTAGTAACATACATACTCCCTCCGTCCGGTAATAAGTGTACTTAATTTCTCTCTCTTCACATTAATTAATTGTCACATCATATTTTATGCTTAGGTGATATCCATGTTACTACCTATATTACTTTTATTGTGGGGAGAGAGAGAATAGCGTGCTGGTGTGTATATTTTTATAAAAATAAATTTATACAATTCTTTAGTTCGAGTCAAACGATTGGTCGATGCTTGCATTGTCAGTTATCATGCATGATCAATAAAGGCGCCGTCGGCTGCTTGGTGAAGCTCCAACTGTGACCCGTGAGTCTGATCTATGGACCTTTTAGTTTGTGCTCATCCGTGCAAGCCACCATCTAGACCAACTTATAAAAGCTGAAAAGACGAACGTGAACCAAAGCTATAAACAAATTCACCTTTAGGAAGATTACATTTTTCTTTCCATTGTGTCATTTTATAACGAAATTTGCTTTTGGAGGCCGAGCTTCATGAAAGCCTTATTTTTTGAAATTCAAAATTCGTTAAAATTCATGTTTTTATAATTCAGAAAATTATGAACAAATTACAGATATACATGGAGGCATAATATATATGTGTGTAAATTCTCAGGACAAAATGAGTAGAAATAAGGGTTGTGCAAAACAAACATCTAAAACTTTTGAACACATGATATTATTCATCCTTAAAGTTCAGAAATTTTTCTGTCCTTTGTGTGACCACCGGTTTCTAGATGGCCGTCGTTTTTCTATGTACAAAATGTTAGAGCATCTACAGCCGGATGTCTTAAACGATCCCTCATACGTTTTTGGACGTGTGATCGGACAGGAGAATGAAGAAAAAAAGTGACTCAACGAGATCCCTCGTATCATCTCTATACGTCCAGTTATCCCTAAACCCTCGTATCCATCTTAAATATAAAGATGATACGAGGGTTTGTGGACGTGTCTGGACACGTCCGGTTATTCCGTCACATAGGACGTGATCCCATTTGGACCATTTTTTTCTTTTCTTTATTCTTTTTCTTCTTTCTCTCTCTTTCTCTCCACGATAGGACATATGAAAAGAATAAAAAATATGGTTGCGCGAACTGATAAATAAGGAACATGTCCGGTCACTGACAGGACGCTTTCGTGGATGTTTAAGGGTCATATTTGCTATGTCCGATTATAGTGTGCAGATGCTTTTATGCAAGACAGCATGTGTGACCGCCATGATCTCCGCCCTCCATGGAGAAAATCAGCAGCTTGCACGCAGTGACCCACCATGACCCATCCTGCCATCTATGTACATTTGCACACCGGAATTGAATTAGACTCTAATGCAGGTGAGCGACTACTTTGAAAAGCGGAGTGTGTGAATAGGTCGTAGTTGGGCGCGCCCCGTACGTGCATGACCCGGCGATCCGTACATGTGTCCGCAAATGCATTCTTCTCCTTCCTTCCCCACCTTTTGGTCCTTTTTTCTTTGCATATGCACTTTACATTTTACATTGTGATGGTGGCGAGATACATCATATCGTCAATGACTCGGACCCGATCGACCAAAGACTTTTACCTAGGTACATGAGCACTTGCTAACAAAAAAAGAGCACATGAGGCAGATCCTACTGGTCGAGAGGGTTAGGCATGATCCATGAGAAAAAATAATTTAAAACATCTATATTGAGTTTTTTTCAATGCAAGTTATCTTTAGTGGGTCTCGTCAAGAAGAAAGAAATAAAGACTCGAATACACACGCATCTTTACTCTTTACTTTTAACTTTTCAGCTTTTTGCACCGGACCACGCTTTTTCTCATCAAACATCCGCCTCGTGCTAAGGATACTGCTATACCATCCGAACCGACATAATCTACATGACATGCGGGCCATCACCATTGGGCTATGCATTGGCCATGCCCTTAGGGCATCTACAGTCGGATCCCTCAAATCCTCCTCAAATGTCCGCGCAGGCCGCCCAGTCACTACCCGCTCAGAAAAATCGATCCAGACATGCCTCCCAAATCGGCCTCAAACGCCCGGGTTGACCGACACTCCTCATTTTCAGCCCAAATATGGGATAGATATGGGGAAACTCGGGCACGCCCGCCACGTCGGCCTGATGGCGTGGCCACACACGGACTCATCGGGAAACCCGACGGTCCGACGGGAACCTCCACCGTTGACGCGGTGTGAACGCCGCGCGGCGCCGCTCCGGGGTCAGGGCCGGCTATTTAAGCCGGCCGACGCCCCTGAACCCTAGCACATCCGCCTCCTCCCTCTCTCCGCCGCCATCCGAGCACTTCCCTCTCCAAACCCGTTAGCCATGCCACCACACCGTCGGCATTACACGATCCAGCACCGTCTCTTCCTCCTTCAGCAGGTCCGAATCCGAAGGGAAGCGGGGCTACCTCGGGAATCGGAGGTGGATTTCGTGGAGGGGGGAGATGAGGGAGGAGCCTGAGGAGGAGCCACATGCGCCCGAGGAGGAGGCGCCGCCGTAGGAGCCGGAGGAGGAGGCGTCGACGATGGTCAATCTGTGGTCGGAGCAGCTGAAACATCTTCAACTCCATCTGCTCCGAGTCGGTTGTGGTGCCCAGGCGTCGGATGGAAGAAGCGCGGGCGGCGCAGGCCGCGGAGGGTCCGGCGCACGTGGCTCAGGCTCCGACGTAGGCCATCTCCAACGAGAAAGAATCTTACACTAGTTAGTACGTAGGATATATTCTGCATGCTTTTGTATGGATATAAAGGATGAAATATAGATGATTTGAATGTGAAGAGAAAATTTTAAGATGTAGCGAGTCGGTGTCCGCGGACGCGGCCGGACACGTTTACGGACGTTTGAGGGGCCGGACTGTAGATGCTCTTAAGCAGCGCATGCGTGTATCCAATGGGACAAAGGTATATAGTGCTCAATTATGCTCTTGAACATTTCGTCATCGCACTTGTATCCTACTGGTGAGTGTAATGTGCATAGCATGTGGGTGATGTGCAAATGGGTAATCCATGAGATGTGAGTGACCAGTGACTTTTGATCATTGCACTTCTACGTCGGGAGATGGCGCACTTACTAACAAAAAGGAGCACACGAGGCAGATCCTACAGCCGAGAGTGTTAGGCGCATGCATGTAACCAGTGGGACTAAGGTATATATTACTGGATCATGCTCTTGAACTTTTGGTCATTGCACTTTTGTACATGGCGCAGATCCTACTGGTCGAGAGTGTAATGTACATGGCATGTGAGTGATGTACAAATGGATAGTGCACGACATGTAAGTGGAGTGACTAGTGGGATTAATAATGTATGTATACTGATTGATCATGCACATATAACTTAAGGCCTCTTTTGGTTCTAGTAGACATATCATAGAAATAAGAAAATCATAGGATGTGAGATGACATGCATCTCAATTCCTATAGACAAAGGCATGTCATTTGATACATAGGATAGGATTTTTTTTTCATTGTGTTTAGGCTAATTTTTTTTAATGTGAAGGATTTATTCCTATCCTGACAAGGGAAGGGCGTTCCCCCCCCCCCTTGTTCGTCCCGTGCCTCTCCCGCGAGAGGCCGGGCAAACCCTAGCCGCCACCCTTTCACAGGTCCCTCTCCACAGCCTCTCCACCTCGCCGCAGCCGTGGGTCGCCGTCGGGCAAAGCCCGGCTAGCGTTGGTGGAGACGGGGATCCCTCTCCCTCCTTTGATGGCTGGGACGACATGGGGCGTGGACGCACGACGAGGACGCCATGCTTAGCGCGAGACATGGTGGTGGCGGTGGCTGGTGTGAGGTGGTGCAGCGGGGCTGCGATGGCTGCGTGGTGATGGAGCAGGCATGTTGCGGGATCAGTAGCCTTATGGTTTGGCTAGGCTGGGCACCCTCGTGGCGCCCTGTCCTGGATCCAAATCTGGCACTCGCAAGGCCGACGTGGGTTGCGGGCTGCAGGCAGCGAAGGTTGAAGGTCGTGGCCTGACCTCCTGGCAGGCATGGCAGTCGGTGGAGCGGGTGGGCGCTGCAGGCAAGTGTTGGTGGCTCGGTCCCTTTTATGATTGCGGTTGCAGGCGCGACATGGGGGTTCGGCTCGAGGTTGTCCGTGTTGGTCGGTTGTGTTGTCTCCTCTCTTATCCGATGGGTGGAGGGCTAGGCCATGGTGGAGTTCTCCCCTCGTCCCGGTCTAGATTGGTCGTCGCATGGTGGTTGCTTCGGCCGCCGGGTCTCTTGTTGCGGCTTAGGTAGCGGCGGTTGGCGGTTGGCGGCGGGGTGTGGTGGTGGTGGTGCCCCTCTTCTTCCTGGTCCAGGCCGGCGGCTCGGAATGCACGCGCGGTGGTGACGGCCATGACTTGGAGCTCGTGCTCGGGTGGACCAGTGTTGGTCCTGGGACGGGTCGGAGCTTCGCTTCGGGTAGATGATGGTGGGCACAGTATGGGTGGTGCCTGTAGGGGTCGAGATACCTCTTCTCGCAGGTACGTTGTATGTTGGTGGTGGTCGGGTCATCACATATATATCGTGCAGATCGGTGGCGTAGACCACGTACATGGTGTCGTGTGAGCGTGCTCGAAAGCGGCCGTCGGTAGTCACGAAGTTGTATCTTCCCTAGTCCACTAGGACTAGCGGGAGATACAGGTGTCAATGCCTCCTACTGTGGCAGTGTGGATTCAGACTTTGTGGCTAATGCGGGGCTAGGAGTGAAATGAGACATCTTTTACTCCTCCTACCGTAGTGGGTTCACTGTGATGTGGACAGATATTAGTGGCTTGGACATGGATGCGGGGGCGACGACCACTGCGGTCGGCATGTTTGGCTCTCCGGCGGGCAACATCGCGACGGTGGTGGCTCTTGTCTTGGTCGTGTGGGCGACATGACGGGTAGCAGCGGGTGGCTCGGGTGTTCTCTCTATCTTGGCAATGCTTGCGCTCTGATCCTGTTCTGGAGATTTGTCCTCACCAAGCTTGTCCTGGCGACCTCGTAGTGTCATGGGTGAGCTGCCGAGCGAAAGCTCTGTGCCTCGACGCAAACGACGACGACACTTTCTGCTGCCGCTATCTTCTTGAAGGCGTTATTGTGGTTCTTCTTTCCGTGTCAAGGCTCCGGATGAAGAACTTTGTTCATTGTGGACTCGACAGCGGCTACGCTCTGCGTTGTTCTTCCTCTTAAGGGCGTTGTTTTGGAACTTAGGTGTGCTAGGGCGTAGTTTGATGTTGTGTTCAGGTCTTCTTTTTCTTTTTTTAGGTTGCATAGAGTTTTGCGTTTGTCGATTATCTCGGAATCGGCTTTGTAAGAGGATCATCTCCTCACCTTGTATTATTCGACGGTATATCTTGTTCGGTCATGGCTTTATACATAAAACGAGACGAAAGCCTATTTTAATAAATTGGTTTCTATCCTGCATAGGAATGGGAAAACATTCCTTAGAAAATCATATCCTATAAAATTCCTACAAGAATCTTACAAACCAAATAAGGTCTAAGGTTTCGATGGTTATAATACATGGGTGTGGGTAGTGCCATAGTCCGAGTCAAAAGGTCGATGTACGGATCACCAATTCACCATGCATGTCACTGGTAAAGGCATTGCGTGCTGGCTAGCTGGTTGGCGAAGTTCGTTCGAGTGTACAGTAATGGGATTCATATAATATGAGTATAAAGGCTTCAAAGCATGACTAGTTTAACTACAGTATAAAACAGCTTGACATCAACACCGACTTTCATAGAAAAAACAACTTTCCCATCCCATTATCTCCCATTGTGAATGGATCACGTACTTTCGCATTAGTTAATTAGGAAAACTCCAAAGCAGCTGTAACCGATGGATAAAGACCGACGACGAATGAATTAACGACCACGAGGTTGGACGGACAACAGACGCACGTGCTCCGGCTGGCAACGATAACAAACATCGGAGGTCAAGACCATTGCAAGACAAGCAGCCATTGCACCAGGAAAAGAAACCGCCTTCGAGGAGGACTGTATGCAGCTGAACATATTGCTCTCAGCAGCCAGGCGTCATGTGTCATGTGTTGAACTTTTTTTAGATTTTATTTTATTTATAATTCTTTTTTATGTGATTTTGCCTTTTGGTTTAAAAAATTGTTTTTTAAGTTTTTCATCAGTTTTTCTTGGTTTTCAACAAAAAAAGTTAAAGATATATTTTTGTGTCTGTGAAAGAACGTGTTTTTTTTATTTTTCTATCAAATGCAAAGATTTATTCAGCGAGAGGCACAGTTGTGTCTATCAAAAAAGAAAGATATGTGTTTTATTTCTTTCGCGAGAGGCACATATTTACTTTTCGTTGAGGTACGGATTTTTTTTTTTCAAAAGAAACATAGTCTTACCTTTGGATAAGGAAAAAATGCGGGAGGGGGTTTCTGCGAGAGGCAAATATTTACTTCTTCTGAAGGCACGAATTTCCATCCATGAGGGTACAGTCCTGTCTCTTAGAAAAAAATAAGGAAAAACATGTTTTTCTTTTTTGAGAGACACACAGATTTACCTTGTTGATGCACAGATTTGCTTACGTGGGAGACATCCTTGCACATTCTAAAAAAAGACATTTTTTTCTTCCCCAGGAGAGGAGTAGATTTCTCTTCTCGTGGAGGCACGGATGTGCTTTCGGGAGAAGTACAGTCATGCCTCTAGGAAAAGGGAGAAAACACTTTTTTTCACGAGATGCACGGATTTGCTTGTTATGAAGGCACATATTTGCTACCGTGAGATGCACAACCGTGTCTCTTCGGAAGTGGAAAAAAACATGCTCCCGGTTCAGTTTTTTCGTGAAAAAGTTCACCCAAACCTATCCAATTTTGAATATCTCGACATGAGGTATTTGTTGGAAATATGCCCTAGAGGCAATAATAAAATGGTTATTATCATATTTCCTTGTTCATGATAATCGTCTATTGTTCATGCTATAATTGTATTAACAGGAAAGAGTAATACATGTGTGGATAAATAGATCACAATGTGTCCCTAGCAAGCCTCTAGTTGGCTAGCTCGTTAGTCAATAGATGATCATGGTTTCCTGATCATGGACATTGGATGTCATTGATAACGGGATCACATCATTAGGAGAATGATGTGATGGACAAGACCCAATCCTAAGCATAACACTAGATCGTATTGTTCGTATGCTAAAGCTTTTCTAATGTCAAGTGTCTGTTCCTTCGACCGTGAGATTGTGCAACTCCCGGATACCGTAAGAGTGCTTTGGGTGTATCAAACGTCACAACATAACTGGATGACTATAAAGGTGCACTACGGGTACCTCCGAAAGTGTCTGTTAGGTTGGTACGAATCAAGATCGGGATTTGTCACTCCGTGTGACGGAGAGGTATCTCTGGGCCCACTCGATAGAACATCATCATGAGCTCACTGTGACTAAGGAGTTAGTCAAACGATGACGTGCTACGGAACGAGTAAAGAGACTTACCAGTAACGAGATTGAACAAGGTATAGGTATACCGACGATCGAATCTCGGGCAAGTTCTGTACCGACAGACAAAGGGAATCGTATACGGGATTGATTGAATCCTTGACATCGTGGTTCATCCGATGAGATCATCGTGGAGCAAGTGGGAGCCACCATGGGTATGCAGACCCCGCTGATGGTTATTGGCCAGAGAGGTGTCTCGGTCATCTCTGCCTGTCTCCCGAACCCGTAGGGTCTACACACTTAAGGTTCGATGACGCTAGGGTTATAGGGAATTGTTATACGAGGTTACCGAAAGTTGTTCGGAGTCCCGGATGAGATCCCGGACGTCACGAGGAGCTCCGGAATGGTCCGGAGGTAAAGATTGATATATAGGACGGATGGTTTCGGACACCGGAAGTGTTTCGGGCGTCACCGGTAACGTACCGGGACCACCGGAGGTGGCCCCGTGGGACCACCGAAGGGGGGCAACGACCCCGGGAGATAAGATGGGCCAAGTGGGGGTGGGAACCAGCCCCTAGATGGGCTGGTGCGCCTCCCCACTCAGCCCAATGCGCAGGGGAGAGAAAAGGGGGGACAAACCCTAAGCCAGGTGGGCCTAAGGCCCACGAGTTGGTGCGCCACCCCCCTCCTCCCTCTCTGGCCGTCGCACCTCCCATCTGGGGGGGCTGCCGCACCCCCTAGGGTGGGAACCCTTGGGGTGACACCCCCTCTCCCCTCCCCCTATATATATCTGGCACTTTTGGCCATTGAGACACACGGTTTTTCCTCTCTCTCGGCGCAGCCCTGCTCCTATCCCTCCTCCTCTCTGCCGGTGTTTGGCGAAGCCCTGCCGGGAGACCTCGTCTCTCCATCGACACCACGCCGTCGTGTTGCTGGAGTTCTTCCCCAACCTCTCCCTCCTCCTTGCTGGATCAAGGTGCGGGAGACGTCACCGGGCTGCACGTGTGTTGAACGCGGAGGTGTCGTAGTTCGGCACTAGATCGGAATCGCCGCGAGTACGACTCCATCAACCGCGTTCTAGCAACGCTTCCGCTTAGCGATCTTCAAAGGTATGAAGATGCTCTTACCCCTCTCTCGTTGCTGGTCTCTCCATAGAAAGATCTGAATATGGGTAGGAAAATTTTGAATTTATGCTACATTACCCAACGGTGGCATCCGAGCCAGGTTTTCTATGCGTAGATTCTATGCACGAGTAGAACACAAAAGTTGTGGGCGATGATTTGTCAATTTGCTTGCCGCTACTAGTCTTATTCTTTTCCGGCGGTATTGTGGGATGAAGCGGCCCGAACCGACTTTACACGTACGCTTACGTGAGACTGGTTCCACCGACAGACATGCACACCGTGCATAAAGGTGGCTAGCGGGTGTCTGTCTCTCCTACTCTAGTCGGATTGGAGTTGATGAAAAGGGTCCTTATGAAGGGTAAATAGCTTTGGCATATCATTGTTGTGGCTGTCACGTAGGTAAGAAGGCGTTCTTGCTAGAAACCCAAATCAGCCACATAAAACTTGCAACAACAATTAGAGGACGTCTAACTTGTTTTTGCAGGGTTTGACATGTGATGTGATATGGCCAAAGTTGTGAAGTTGCATGTATGATGTATGAGATGATCATGTTATTGTAATAGGTTTCACGACTTGCATGTCGATGAGTATGACAACCGGCAGGAGCCATAGGAGTTGTCTTAATTTATTGTATGAGATGCAACGCCATGTGCTTACTACTTTTACTTCATTGCTAACGGTTAGCTATAGTAGTAGTGATAGTAGTAGTTGGCGTGACGACTTCACGGAGACACGATGATGGAGATCATGATGATGGAGATCATGGTGTCACGCCGGTGACGATGATGATCATGCGATGCCTGAAGATGGAGATCGAAAGAGCAAAGATGATAATGGCCATATCATGTCACTATATGATTGCATTGTGATGTTTATCATGTTTTACATCTTATTGCTTAGAACGACGGTAGCATAATAAGATGATCCCTCTTAAAATTTCGAAAACGTATTCCCCTAAGTGTGCACCGTTGCGAAGGTTCGTTGTCTCGAAGCACCACGTGATGATCGGGTGTGATAGATTCTAACGTTCGCATACAACGGGTGTAAGCCAGATTTACACATGCGAAACACCTAGGTTGACTCGACGAGTTTAGCATGTACAGACATGACCTCGAATACAAGAGACCGAAAGGTCGAACATGAGTCGTATGGTTGAATACGATCAGCATGGAGTTGCTCACCATGGTGACTAATCCGTCTCACGTGATGATCGGACACGGGTTAGTCAACATGGATCATGTATCACTTAGATGACTAGAGGGATGTCGATTTAAGTGGGAGTTCATACTTAATTTGATTAAATGAACTTAATTGTCATGAACTTAGTCTAAAAGTTGTCTTTATAAATATTGTAGATGTCCAACGTCAACCTCAATTTCAACGCATTCCTAGAGAAAAACAAGCTGAAAGATGATGGTAGCAACTATGCGGACTGGGTTCGCAACTTGAAGCTCATCCTTGAAGGAGCTAAAAAGGATTATGTCCTTGATGCGCCGCTAGGTGACCCTCCCGCTCCCGCAGCAGCCTAGGACATTCTGAACGTCTGGCAAACGCGGAGTGATGACTACTCTCTGGTTAGGTGTGGCATGTTATACAGTTTAGAAACGGGGCTCCAAAGGCGTTTTGAGCAACACGGGGCATGTGAGATGTTCCAGGAGCTGAAGCTAGTTTTTCAAGCTCATGCCCGTGTCGAGAGATATGAAGTCTCCGACAAGTTCTTTAGCTGTAAGATGGAGGAGAACAGTTCTGTCAGTGAGCACATACTCAAAATGTCTGGGTTACACGGTCGTCTGACTTCACTTGGAGTCGAACTTCCGGATGATGCTATAATTGACAGAATCCTCCAGTCTCTCCCACCAAGCTACAAAGGCTTTGTGCTTAACTACAACATGCAAGGGATGGAGAAGACCATTCCCGAGTTGTACTCGATGCTCAAGTCTGCAGAAGTAGAAATCAAGAAAGAGCATCAAGTGTTGATGGTCAACAAGACCACTAGTTTCAAGAAAGGCAAGGGTAAGAAGAACTTCAAGAAAGATGGCAAAGTTGTTGCCGCGCCCGGTAAGCCAGATGCCGGGAAGAAGAAAAACAACGGACCCAAGCCTGAGACTGAGTGCTTCTATTGCAAGGGAAAGGGTCACTCGAAGCGGAACTGCCCCAAATACTTAGCGGACAAGAAGGCCAGCAACGTTAAAAGTATATGTGATATACATGTTATTGATGTGTACCTTACCAGCGCTCGTAGTAGCTCCTGGGTATTTGATACCGGTGTTGTTGCTCACATTTGCAACTCAAAGCAGGAACTGCGGAATAAGCGGAGACTGGCCAAGGACGAGGTGACGATGCGCGTCGGGAATGGTTCAAAGGTCGATGTGATCGCCGTCGGCACGCTACCTCTACATCTACCGTCGGGATTAGTTTTAAACCTTAATAATTGTTATTTAGTACCAGCTTTAAGCATGAACATTGTATGAGGGTCTTGCTTAATGCAAGACGGCTACTCATTTAAGTCAGAGAATAATGGTTGTTCTATTTATATGAGTCATATGTTTTATGGTCATGCTCCGCTGGTAAATGGTTTATTCTTGATGAATCTCGATCGTGATGTTACACATATTCATAGTGTGAGTACCAAAAGATGTAAAGTTGATAATGATAGTCCCACATACTTGTGGCACTGCCGCCTTGGTCATATCGGTGTTAAGCGCATGAAGAAGCTCCACACTGATGGACTATTAGAGTCTCTTGACTTTGAATCATTTGACACATGCGAACCGTGCCTCATGGGCAAGATGACTAAGACTCCATTCTCAGGGATAATGGAGAGAGCAACCGACTTATTGGAAATAATACATACTGATGTGTGTGGTCCAATGAACGTTGAAGCTCGCGGTGGTTATCATTATGTTCTCACTCTCACCGATGATTTGAGTAGGTATGGGTATATCTACTTGATGAAGCACAAATCTGAGACGTTTGAAAAGTTCAAGGAATTTCAGAGTGAGGTTGAGAATCAACGTGACAGAAAAATTAAATGTCTACGATATGATCGTGGAGGAGAATATTTGAGTCACGAGTTTGGCACACACCTAAGGAAGTGTGGAATCGTTTCACAACTGACGCCGCCAGGCACACCGCAACGCAACGGAGTGTCTGAACGTCATAATCGCACTTTATTAAATATGGTACGATCTATGATGTCTCTTACCGACTTACTGCTATCATTTTGGGGATACGCATTAGAAACTGCAGCATTCACTTTAAATAGGGCACCGTCTAAATCCGTTGAGACGACACCGTATGAACTATGGTTTGGCAAGAAACCTAAGTTGTTGTTTCTTAAAGTTTGGGGCTGCGATGCTTATGTGAAGAAACTTCAACCAGAAAAGCTCGAACCCAAAGCGGAGAAATGCGTATTCATAGGATACCCTAAGGAAACTATTGGGTATACCTTCTATCTTAGATCCGAAGGTAAAACCTTTGTTGCCAAGAACAGATCCTTTCTAGAGAAGGAGTTTCTCTCGAAAGAAGTAAGTGGGAGGAAGGTAGAACTTGATGAGGTAATTACACCACCTCTCGAACAGGATAGTAGCGCAGCGCGGGAAGTTGTTCCTGTGGCGCCTACACCAACTGTAGAGGAAGTTAATGATGATGATCATGAAGCTTCGGATCAAGTTACTACTGAACCACGAAGGTCCACAAGGGCACGCTCCGCACCAGAATGGTACGGCAACCCTGTGATAGAAATCATGTTGTTAGACAACGGTGAACCTTCGAACTATGAAGAAGCGATGGCGGGCCCGGATTCCAACAAATGGCTTGAGGTTATGAAATCCGAGATAGGATCCATGTATGAGAACAAAGTATGGACTTTGGTGGACTTGCCCGATGACCGGCGAGCCATAGAAAATAAATGGATCTTCAAGAAGAAGACTGATGCAAACGGTAATGTAACCGTTTACAAAGCTCGACTTGTCGCAAAGGGTTTCCGACAAATTCAAGGAGTTGACTACGAAGAGACTTTCTCTCCCGTAGCGAAGCTGAAATCAGTCAAAATCATGTTAGCAATTGCCGCCTTTTATGATTATGAAATTTGGCAAATGGACGTCAAAACAGTGTTCCTTAACGGGAACCTTAAGGAAGAGTTGTATATGATGCAACCAGAAGGTTTTGTCGACCCTAAGGGTGCTAACAAAGTGTGCAAGCTCCAGCGCTCCATCTATGGGCTGGTGCAAGCATCTCGGAGTTGGAACATTCGCTTTAATGAGGTGATTAAAGCGTTTGGGTTCATACAGGTTTACGGAGAAGCCTGTCTGTACAAGAAAGTGAGTGGGAGCTCTGTAGCTTTCCTCATACTGTATGTGGATGACATATTATTGATGGGGAATGATATAGAGATGTTGGAGAGCATAAAGGCCTATTTGAACAAGAGTTTTTCAATGAAGGACCTTGGAGAAGCTGCATACATATTAGGCATCAAGATCTATAGAGATAGATCGAGACGCCTCATAGGTCTTTCGCAAAGTACATACCTTGACAAGATATTGAAGAAGTTCAATACGGAAAACTCAAAGAAAGGGTTCTTGCCAGTTTTGCAAGGTATGGGATTGAGTAAGACTCAGTCGCCGACCACGACAGAAAATAGAGAGAAGATGAGTTCTGTCCCCTACGCTTCAGCCGTGGGCTCTCTAATGTATGCCATGATGTGTACCAGACCTGATATAAACCTTGCCATAAGTTTGGTAGGGAGGTACCAAAGTGATCCAGGTATGGAACACTGGACAGCGGTCAAGAATGTCTTTAAGTACCTGAAAAGGACTAAGGAAATGTTTCTCGTTTATGGAGGTGACAAAGAGCTTGTCGTAAAGGGTTACGTCGACGCTAGCTTCGACACAGATCCGGATGACTCAAAGTCACAAACCGGATACGTATATGTGTTGAATGGTGGGGCAGTGAGCTGGTGCAGCAGCAAGCAAGAAGTCGTGGCAGCATCTACATGTGAGGCGGAGTACATAGCTGCTTCAGAAGCGGCTCATGAAGGAATTTGGATGAAGGAGCTCATCACCGACCTTGGAGTGGTTCCAAACGCGTCGGGTCCTATGACACTCTTCTGTGATAACACTGGAGCCATTGCCATAGCCAAGGAGCCCAGGTTTCACCGGAAGACGAAGCACATCAAACGCCGCTACAACTCCATCCAGGACCATGTACAGAGTGGAGTGATAGATATTTGTAAAGTACACACGGATCTGAATATTGCAGACCCGTTGACTAAACCTCTTCCACGAGCAAAACATGATCAACACTATAATGCTATGAGTGTTCGATACATCACAATGTAACTAGATTATTGACTCTAGTGCAAGTGGGAGACTGTTGGAAATATGCCCTAGAGGCCTTTATGCTCCCGGTTCAGTTTTTTCGTGAAAAAGTTCACCCAAACCTATCCAATTTTGAATATCTCGACATGAGGTATTTGTTGGAAATATGCCCTAGAGGCAATAATAAAATGGTTATTATCATATTTCCTTGTTCATGATAATCGTCTATTGTTCATGCTATAATTGTATTAACAGGAAAGAGTAATACATGTGTGGATAAATAGATCACAATGTGTCCCTAGCAAGCCTCTAGTTGGCTAGCTCGTTAGTCAATAGATGATCATGGTTTCCTGATCATGGACATTGGATGTCATTGATAATGGGATCACATCATTAGGAGAATGATGTGATGGACAAGACCCAATCCTAAGCATAACACTAGATCGTATTGTTCGTATGCTAAAGCTTTTCTAATGTCAAGTGTCTGTTCCTTCGACCGTGAGATTGTGCAACTCCCGGATACCGTAGGAGTGGTTTGGGTGTATCAAACGTCACAACATAACTGGGTGACTATAAAGGTGCACTACGGGTACCTCCGAAAGTGTCTGTTAGGTTGGTACGAATCAAGATCGGGATTTGTCACTCCGTGTGACGGAGAGGTATCTCTGGGCCCACTCGGTAGAACATCATCATGAGCTCAGTGTGACTAAGGAGTTAGTCACACGATGACGTGCTACGGAACGAGTAAAGAGACTTACCAGTAACGAGATTGTACAAGGTATAGGTATACCGACGATCGAATCTCGGGCAAGTTCTGTACCGACAGACAAAGGGAATCGTATACGGGATTGATTGAATCCTTGACATCGTGGTTCATCCGATGAGATCATCGTGGAGCAAGTGGGAGCCATCATGGGTATGCAGACCCCGCTGATGGTTATTGGCCAGAGAGGTGTCTCGGTCATGTCTGCCTGTCTCCCGAACCCGTAGGATCTACACACTTAAGGTTCGATGACGCTAGGGTTATAGGGAATTGTTATACGAGGTTACCGAAAGTTGTTCGGAGTCCCGGATGAGATCCTGGACGTCACGAGGAGCTCCGGAATGGTCCGGAGGTAAAGATTGATATATAGGGCGGATGGTTTCGGACACCGGAAGTGTTTCGGGCGTCACCGGTAACGTACCGGGACCACCGGAGGTGGCCCCGTGGGACCACCGAAGGGGGGCAACGACCCCGGGAGATAAGATGGGCCAAGTGGGGGTGGGAACCAGCCCCTAGATGGGCTGGTGCGCCTCCCCACTCAGCCCAATGCGCAGGGGAGAGAAAAGGGGGGACAAACCCTAAGCCAGGTGGGCCTAAGGCCCACCAGTTGGTGCGCCACCCCCCTCCTCCCCCTCTGGCCGCCGCACCTCCCATCTGGGGGGGGGGGCTGCCGCACCCCCTAGGGTGGGAACCCTAGGGGTGGTACCCCCTCTCCCCTCCCCCTATATATATCGGGCACTTTTGGCCATTGAGATACACGGTTTTTCCTCTCTCTCGGCGCAGCCCTGCTCCTCTCCCTCCTCCTCTCTGCCGGTGCTTGGCGAAGCCCTGTCGGGAGACCTCGTCTCTCCATCGACACCACGCCGTCGTGTTGCTGGAGTTCTTCCCTAACCTCTCCCTCCTCCTTGCTGGATCAAGGTGTGGGAGACGTCACCGGGCTGCACGTGTGTTGAACGCGGAGGTGCCGTAGTTCGGCACTAGATCGGAATCGCTGCGAGTACGACTCCATCAACCGCGTTCTAGCAACGCTTCCGCTTAGCGATCTTCAAAGGTATGAAAATGCTCTTACCCCTCTCTCGTTGCTGGTCTCTCCATAGGAAGATCTGAATATGCGTAGGAAAATTTTAAATTTATGCTACGTTACCTAACAGTATTCACTAGTAAAATCGGTTCAACATTTGGATGTATGGTTTAAGAGATAAAATATTTTAAATTAATGAATCTATGTAAAAAGGAAAATATCTTAGGTTGCCATTCGTCGCAACCTAGGAATGTGAAAATAACCTTTACAAAGAGTACTTTCTAATTGGACATTTCAATGTGTGGGTGAGGCGTGCGTGCTTGCGAGTTTAACGTTTCGGGTACGTCCAATTGCATAGTGGTGGGCTGGGATTAGGCATCTCCTCGATGGAATCCGGCCACCCTGGTAGGGAGTCGGTTGTTTCGTTCGGCTGTTTTATACATTTTTCCTTTTCCTTTTCTTATTTTGGAGGTCATTTTCAGCTCAACTGACATGTGTGCCACGTGTTGCAATATGAGAATTTTAGTGGGATTTTCTCCGATGCACAAAAGGGATGAGTGGATTTGTTTGTGTTTTTTAGATCAATTTTCAGAAAATAAATACCTCAGGAACCATGCATCCAAATTACAAACTATTTTCACCATTGCATTCCTGCACTGGAGGTCTTCAGAAATAGATCCCATGTTCATGAGTTTTAACTTTCTTTCCAGAAAAATCATGCTCCTAAAATGAGCTAACATGTGCTTCTGAACTATACTAACTCGTGCTTTCAAATGAAACTAATTTGAGCTTGCGTGAGAAAGCTAAATGTGCTCCTCGCGGGACTGCGCTTCCAAAGTACTCCCTCCGTTCCTAAATATAAGTCTTTTTAAAAGTTTCACTAGAGAACTACATACGGATGTATATAGACATATTTTAGAATATAGATTCACTTATTTTGCTTCGTATGTAGTCCCTTAATGAAATCTTTTAAAAGACTTATATTTAGGAACGAAGGAAGTAGTAGTTTATGCTTCTCGCCGAGTGTAACACATGTGCTTCCGCATAAAGCACACACATCCTTTCCCCCTGTACTGCACACGGGAGTACGCAGATACAGAACAAAAGCTAAAGGAAAAAATGAAAAACAAAAAAGTAACAAAATTGACAAAGTAAAACAGCCTAGGAAAAAAACGACCATGAGCGCTCTGCGGTAGGAAAGGTGCCCTGCAAGGAGGGGGCATCTTAACTAGTTGCTCCGGCTAGATGAACTCAGAACGCTTAAGCACATGGCGCACTTGGTTTAGGCGTCTCTAGACCGTCAGAGCTATATTTCTATGGTTTTTGAAAACTTCTATGGGAAGATTTAGAAAGTTTTGCCGGTTCTAGCAAGGTTTTGATTGTTGTTGTTTTTTCTTTACTTCTTTAATTGTGTGTGCTTTTTGTTGGTTTTATAATTTTTATTTCAAACTTATACATTTACGGATATTTTCTTAAATATCATGATCAAAATGCAAGAACATTTAATGATCAGTTTCTTAAATGCTCCGAAAATATTTCACAGAACATTCCAGCCAAAAAATATAATACAACGAAAATAATATATTTCTTAGAACATTTTATATTCTTCCTTACTCATATTTTTTTGTTTTCTTAAATGACTGATTTTTGAATGTTCCTGAACTATTTTCTTAAATTGATGAACTTTTATATAAAAGTTAATGAACTTTTCTCAAATCAGATGAAAAAAATCAAATTTTTTTTAATTTTTTCAAATCCGATGATTTTCCTTTTCAAATTCGATGAAGTTTTTTTAAAATTCTATGAACTTTTTTCAAATTTGATGAACCATTTGCAAACTCGTGAACTATTTTTCCAAATCCGTGAATTTTTCAAAAAATTATGATCCTTTTTTCACATCACAATGAACTTTTTCGAATGCATGAACCTTTTTTTTCAAAATTTATGACCCCTTTGTCACTTCTATGAACCTTTTTGTGTTCACTTTTGCTTTTGCTTTTTTGTACTTCGTATAGAAAAAAGACCGAAAACTGGGCAGGCCCAATTTGCAGGTCGCGTGGGCGCCAGTTCTCCTAGCTGGCGCCTAAGCGACGACTAGGAGGTCCCTATGGTCATGTCACATGCAATTCTCAGGTCACCATATATCTTTATTTTTTGCTTGGAGCACCATAGTCAGTTATTCATGAAAAATTGCACATAGTTACTCCCTCTGTCCCATTATATAAGATATTATTACATCCAATATTTGAGTATATGGTGTGTAATAATGTCATATATTATGGAATGGAGGAGTAGAACATAGAATATGTTTGTAGTAAATAACATTTTTTTTAGATTGTGGTTGCTATACTTTTTTATTATTATTGTTTGTCTGAGTGCACATGATATTGAAACATAACTGAATTCTCAATGTACTAAGCGTTACTTAATTGTAAGAGATATCACGTAGAATACTTTATGATGTGAAGGAAAGATAAATATATGCATTACATTGTGTTAGTGAAAATTTTAACTAGCCATGTGTATGGTAAAGCAATTACAATTTAAATAGTATATTTTTGTGCAATCCATGCTTTTCAGGTTGGAAAATTTGCCATCAAAAAAATGAGAACACAGTATTCCTTGTCTTTTCATTTTTCGGGAGCGCGAGCTTTATCAACTTATTTTTGTTAACTGGCGTGCTCAAAAGCAAACGGTTGCTAGCTGCAGGGTTTATAGAGTGTAACATTGAAGCTGTGAGCAATACTTCCTCCAACTGCCTCCAAGGTGTATGCGGATGCTTACATGTTCTTGTGCAGCATGCTCTTCCACTCATGATTTATCTATTCAAGTGCACACAAAGAAATTTGCATATGTGAAAATGAAACCACAATGTGTATATGCGGTTATGTGTATCTGTTCCATCCGTTCAGTTGATTAATTACCATGGTTGCTCTATCCTTCAATTTTTATTTTTATTTTGCGGGGAATTTGCATCTCGGTAATGACCCATGCTGCAAACCTAGGACGGACACACTGGTGAACAATTGGTCTGGCCACTTGACTGTTAGACATCGTATATCTCGTATACACATGGTATATGTATAAACCATGTTTATTACGTTGTAGGCGTGCGTGTGTTGGTTTAAACTAGGGATATCTTGTTAGGGTCTATCTCTTGTGTTTAACTTGTAGATAGAGATAGATCATAACTCCTTGTTGTAATCTTCTTGGTCTTGTGCCTTTATTAACATGCACGCGTCCCTGCTAACGCATACGCTTCAAGCCTCTCTATTTACATGGTATCAGAGCCTATCTCTTCCACCCACGTCCAAACCTCCACCGCCGCTGCCGCCTCGTCCAAACCTTCCTCCACCGCCGCCGCCGCCATGTCTTCCTCTTCCTCCACCCACGTTCATGCCTCTTCCTCCCTCGCTGCCCTCGGTCACACCATCAGCGAGAAGCTCTCCCGAGACAATTTTCTGGTGTGGAAAGCTCAAGTACTTCCTCACATCAGGGCTGCCGGCCTCATGGGGTATCTTGATGGTACCACCACGACGCCCCCCTACCGTTCTTCAAACTGAAACGGACGTCGCCGGGAAGAAGGAGATGGTCTCCACCACCAATCCTGCCTACACCATCTGGTATACCCAAGATCAACAAGTCCTCACCTTCCTGCTGGCCTCGCTCTCCCGGGAGGTTCTCCTGCAAGTTCATGACATCACCTCATCCACCGGGGTCTGGCACATGATCTTGCAGCTATTCGCCTCACAATCCCGTGGGCGCGTCATGCAGCTTCGGGGGCAACTCTCCACAACTCGCAAGGGCGATCTCTCTGCGGCCGCCTACTACACCAAGATGAAGGGCTTCACCGACGAGCTTCCTGCGGTTGGAAAACCCGTTGATGAAGATGAGGTAGTGTCCCATCTACTCCACGGGTTGGACTCCGACTACAACTCCTTCGTCTCGGCGATCTCCACCCGTGCTGCAGCCGATCACCCCATCGGCCTCGCCGAAGTCTACTCTCTGCTACTCTCCGTCGAGTCCTTCTCGAAGCGTAGAACACCACCCTCTCCCACTACCTGAACCTTGCGTCGAAGGGGGGGTGGTCGTGGCTTTCCTGCTCGGCCTGTAGAGGGGCCAGATCACCGCTTCAGTTCCAGCGGAGGTGTGCCTCCTCCAGGCCACGGTGCTGCCTCCCCTCAAGGGCCCCTTGGTCCCCTTGTCTGTCAAATCTGCAAACTTGACGGCCATGGGGCGTGGTCCTGCAATAAGCACTTCGACAAAACCTTCAACAACAATCCCAAGCGTCGTGACAAGACTGCAAACACTGCCACTGCCTCCTACGGTGTTGACACCAATTGGTACCTCAACACAGGTGCCACCGATCACGTTACCGGCGAGCTGGAGAAGCTGACTGTGCGTGATCGCTACACTGGACTGGATTAGATTCACAATGTGAGTGGCCAAGGTATGGAAATTACACATGTTGGTCATGCACTTCTTCCTACTCCTCATGAATCTCTCAGGCTAAACAACATCTTACATGTCCCCACCGCATCCAAAAGCCTTCTTTCTGGTCACCAACTTCCCAAAGATAATCATGCATATCTTCTTGTTTACCCCGAGTTCTTTTCTGTTAACGACCAGGAAACGGGGAGAACAATCCTTCAAGGTCCAAGTAAACGTGGACTATACCCCATTGCTGGCCAGTCGGTAGAACCTGGACGTCAACTTCTTGGTGTCGTCAAGCCATCTACCTCTAGGTGGCATAGGCGCCTAGGTTATCCATCAATCCAAGTGGTGCAGCAAATTCGTCGTCACAATAGTCTTCCCGTATCAAATAAAACTGATCATCACCTCGTTTGTGATGCATGTCAAATGGCCAAGAGCCACCAATTACCTTATTCTCGTTCAACTAGTGTTTCCAATGCTCCTTTAGAGCTAGTTTTTTCAGATGTATGGGGTCCTGGACCTATTTCCATTGGTAGACAGAAATATTATGTCAGTTTCATCGATGATTTTAGCAAGTTTAGTTGGATTTATCTCATTAAAAATAAATCTGATGTCTTCCAAAAGTTTCATATCTTCCAAGCTCTAGTTGAACGCTTATTTGATCGTAAAATCATTGCCATGCAAACTGATTGGGGTGGTGAGTATCAAAAGTTAAACCAATTCTTTGAACGTATTGGTATTACCCATCATGTTTCATGTCCTTATGCTCATCAACAAAACGGGTGTGCTGAACGCAAACACCGTCACATAGTTGAGGTTGGCCTATCCCTCCTAGCACATGCATCCATGCCTCTCAAGTTTTGGGATGAAGCATTCCTCACAGCCATCTACCTTATAAACCGTGTTCCTAGTTGTGTTATTCATAATCAAACACCCTTGGAACGCCTCTTTAACACTACACTAGACTATTCCTCTCTTCGTATTTTTGGTTGTGCGGTATGGCCTAATCTTAGGCCCTTTAACAAACATAAGCTGGAGTACCGATGCAAACAATGTGTCTTTCTTGGTTATAGCGCCCTTCACAAAGGCTATAAGTGTCTTGAGGTTTCCACCGGTCGTGTTTACGTTTCTCGCGATGTGATTTTTTATGAACATATTTTTCCCTTTGCCACACTACATCCTAATGCCGGTGCTCAATTGCGCAAAGAACTCCTACTCCTTCCTCCACTTCTCCTTAATCATCCACCTCTCTCGGCTCCAGAGGAAGTGCATACTAATAATGTGACAATTTCTAATACTAACGGGCCTAACTCTGATGCAAGTATGCAGGAATCTGTTCATCCAGGTGCTGGCGACACTCATGATTTTATGTGTGCATATTCTCCTCCAGATGCGGCCTCCACAGAAGATCCAGCCGGCGCTGAAAACGGGGCTGATCTTCCTGCCAAATCAGCCTCGGGATCGGCCCCTCCGGCTGGCGCTGAAAACGGGGCTGGTATCCCCGACATTCCAGCCTCGGGATCCCGACGCATGAGCGGATCCTTGTCGATTTCCGCGCCCCAACCGCCTCCTTCCACGTCTCCAGATCCGGTCTCGGGTGGCGCCTCCGACGCTCCCCCCTCGGGATCTCGTGCCACCAGCGAACCCCTGCTGGTCTCTGCGCCCCTATCGCCTCCTGCCACGACTCCCGATCCGGCCTCGGGGTCAGGTAGCGCCGCGTCAACATCGCCTGGACCGGACGCCTCCACCTCGGGTCTGGCGCGGTCCGGTGCCCACCCACCCGACCGGCCCCAGGTGGTTTCTGTCGTGGTCGACACGCCCCGCCAGGAGACTGCCCCGGTCGGTTCTTCTGCCGACCTGTCGCTCCACGTGGCGCCACAGGACTCGCCGGCCTCCCCGAGTGCGTCATCGTCTGCGGTCTCCTCTGATCTTCCTGTCGCACAGCGCCGTCAACAACAACTCCTCCCAGCTCCCCCACCATCGTCATCCACACGTGTTACTACCCGATCCCGTACTGGTATTATTAAAACCAAAGAATTTACCGATGGATGTATTCGTTGGGGCTCCTTTTGTGCTACAGGTGAACCGCAGAATTTAAAAGAAGCACTTGGTCATCCAAAGTGGAAAAAAGCTATGGATGAGGAGTATCGTGCGCTCATGGACAACCAAACTTGGCACTTGGTCACACCTCGCGTAGGTACAAATCTTATTGACTGCAAATGGGTGTATAAGGTCAAACGCAAATCTGATGGTAGTATTGATCTCTATAAAGCACGTCTCGTTGCAAAAGGGTTTAAACAACGTTATGGTCTTGATTATGAGGATACTTTCAGTCCCGTTGTTAAAGCCGCTACCATCAGATTTGTTCTGTCTGTAGCTGTCTCTAGAAATTGGTGTATGCGACAGTTGGACGTTAAGAACGCGTTTTTGCATGGTGTTCTCGAAGAGAATGTTTTTATGCGATAACCACCTGGGTATACGAATCCAAGGTTTCCGCACTTGGTCTGTAAACTGGATAAAGCTTTGTATGGTCTGAAACAGGCACCCCGTGCATGGTACTCTCGCTTGTCTTTCAAGCTTCAGTCTCTTGGTTTTCAACCCTCCAAGAGTGATACCTCACTGTTTTTTATTCTCGAAGAGGGGTGACTATCTTTATGCTCATATATGTGGATGACATTATTGTTACTAGTTCCTCTGTACAAGCAGTTGAAGCTCTCCTCAGTGATCTTCGCATGGACTTTGCACTCAAAGATCTCGGATCCCTGCATTATTTTCTTGGTATTGAGGTAACTTCTATTGATAATGGTATTGCTTTGTCTCAAGGGAAATATTTGCTTGATCTGCTTCAACGAGTCAATATGAATGGTTGCAAACCTACAAATACTCCTTTGTCTACTTCTGAAAAGTTGTCTTTGTTTGATGGACATCCTCTTGGAGATGGAGATTCTACCAACTATCGCAGTATTGTCGGTGCTTTGCAATACTTAACTCTCACTAGACCAGATATTTGTTTTTCAGTCAACAAGGTCTGTCAATTCTTGCATGCTCCCACCTCTGTTCACTGGACACCAGTCAAGCGTATACTTCGGTATTTACAAGGAACTATCACCCATGGTCTTCGTATTTCTAAGTCAGATTCCATGTTACTCAACGCATTCTCTGATGCAGATTGGGCTGGTTGTCCTGATGATAGAAAGTCTACGGGTGGCTTTGCTGTTTTTGTTGGTAGTAATCTTGTGTCTTGGACTGCACGCAAGCAACCTACAGTTTCTCGCTCTAGCACAGAGGCTGAGTACAAAGCACTTGCTAATGCTACTGTCGATGTAATATGGGTACAGAACCTTTTGACTGAGCTGGGTATTTCTCATCCTAAGTCTGCCTCCCTATGGTGTGATAATTTAGGAGCTACATACTTATCTGCAAATCCTATTTTTCATGCACGGGAAAAGCATATTGAAATTGATTATCACTTTGTCCGTGAGAGAGTTGCTCAGAAACTGCTCCACATACGGTTTATTCCCACTCGTGATCAATTGGTTGATGGCTTTACTAAACCTCTTACTCTTCGTCAGTTGGAAGTTTTTCGTTGCAATCTCAACTTGGATAAGTTGTGATTGAGGGGGATTGTTAGACATTGTATATCTTGTATACACATGGTATATGTATAAACCATGTGTATTACGTTGTAGGCGTGCATGTGTTGGTTTAAACTAGGGATATCTTGTTAGGGTCTATCTCTTGTGTTTAACTTGTAGATAGAGATATATCCTAACTCCTTGTTGTAATCTTCTTGATCTTGTGCTTTATTAACACGCACGCGTCCCTGCTAACGCATATGCTTCAAGCCTCTCTATTTAGAGCAAGTCTAGTAGAACCCTCAAATCCTCAAATTCTTAAAAATAACCGCTTTTTTACCGTTTTCGTCGACAAAACGACGTAGACTAGAACCCTTAAACCCTTCAACCTGTAAAAAAAATTAAAGGTCCAACCCGCAAACGCCATGGCAGCCTGTAGAAGTGAGGGTTGGGGGAGAACTGTCCCCAACCCGCACTCCACTTCCTCTTCAGCGCGGGAGGGATTTTCATCCCGCTTCCGTCTCCAGCCGCCGCCTCCTCGCACCCGACTCGCCGCCATGGAGGCCCCAGCCGCCGCCGCGCCCCCGCTGGCCGTCGCGCCCGCCGCCGCGCATGCCCTTGCCGCCCCTGCGCTCGCCCCTGCCGGCCCCGCGCTCGCCCCTGTCGGCCCCGCTCCCGCCGCGCCCGCCGCCGCGCACGCCCCGGCGCTCGCCCCTGCCGGCCCCGCTCCCGCCGCGCACGCCCCGGCCGCCCCGGCGCTCGCCCCTGCCGGCCCCGCTCCCGCCGCGCCCGCCCCCGCGCACGCCCCGGCCTCGCCTCCCTTCTGCATTTTTAACAAGTGTTCATTTCTATTGCATTTTTCAGTTACTAATATGTTCAGGTGCACATATCTTTAGATACAATTATAGTTTTTTCACTGCATATGATGTTGCATTTCTATTGCATTTTTAACAAGTGTTCATTTCTATTGCATTTTTAACAAGTGTCCATTTTCACTTATATATTTCTCCAATTATAGTTTTTTCACTGCATATGTCCATTTACATGTTGAAATGTTCCACTTTCTGCAGTGACAAATGGAGAAGATAGTCAGTTGTTTTCAGTTGAATCTGAGCACAATGGGATATTTATAGGGCATGGTACAACTACAAACAGATGATATACAAACATTGGATGTACACATGATACTTTCGACTATTGCCATGTTGATCTCTGAATTTATGAATGTATAATAGTATGCTGAGTTTGCAAGATAAAATAAGGCTGATATGCTTGGCATGAATAGAACTGATGTGAAGTAGAATGGTATACATCTTCATTTCTGAATATGTTTCCTATCAGAGTTTTAAGGGTTGAGGTTGGGGCAAAGACTAGAACCCTCAAACCCAACCCTTATAACGGATTTATAAGGGTTGGGTTTGAGGGTTCTCGTCTTTGCTCCTGTTTTTCAACCCTTAAAAGTATCAAAAATGTGCAATTCTCAACCATTAAAACTGATTTTTGTTTTAAGGGTTTGAGGGTTCTACTAAACTTGCTCTTACATCGACCAGTGTTTAAGCTAGGCATTGCTAACCAGCCCATGAGCCCAGTGAGTGGTCTTGTACAAATGTTGCCTCTACAAATTGCGATATCGAAGCTGGTAACAATGGATGCCGTGGCAACATTCAAGAATAACCAATAAATTTACTTTTAAAAAATTCATGTCTAATCAATAAATTTACAAACTCAACGATTGATTCCCGTAGATGTTCCTGCGAATCCGCCAATGGACAGCAGATTCGCAAAGATGAAAAAGAACAAAAAAAACACAAAGAGGTGGAACTCTTGTACAAGTAAGTTTTGTACCAACCATTATAAGCTAGACGTACGTCTGCAACCAGTTGTACACCGACCATCAAACCCTCTACCGTGCATGTGCGCCATCACCGGGCACTCACTCGTGTTGTTGCTCGCCCTCGAGCTGGAGCTACTGGAGTGCTTGGAATTGGAATTGAAATTGGGGATGGAGAGGACGAGATCCTTGACGTCTGAGCCGGAGGACCGAATGTGCGTGAGGATGTTGCTGAACTTGGGCTTCTGTCTCGTGATGGCAATGGACACGTCATTGGGGAAGAGATCCCCACGCACGAAGGCATGATACACGGTGGTGGCCAGCACGGCGGTGACCGTCACAACAGCGATCGCCGACAGCCCCACCGCCAGCGCCCGCGTCAACAGGTTGTCCACCTCCGACGCATACAAGGCCGTCGCTAGGGCCACGCTTGTCATCGGGAATGTGTACGCCCACCATGCCAACGAGAACCTAAACCCTGTAAAGAGGTTGATGCGCACCACGAGCGACACGTAGAGGAAGAGGGAGACGAAGTAAAGGAGCTTGGCGGCATCGCTGAACTCGCCAGAGATCCTCGCCCATGCCATGGACGCGACGCTCGGCGCTGCGACGAAGAGGAAGAAGACTGGGTGGAGCTCCTTGGGGAGCTGCACGTTGGTGGGGAGCCTCTGGTATAGGGTGACGAAGAGAACGGCGTAGTGCGCGAGCCCGACGCCGAAGAAGAAGATGGGTAGCTCAGTGAGGCCCATCTTGGCGCCGAGCAGCGCGCCCACAAAGTTGCCGACGACGGCAAGGTGGTTGGATGGGTTTGCTACCTTGGAGAGGCGCCGCTCACCACTGGACATCCACTGGCCGTAGATCTTGAGGTCGAGACAGAGGATGGGCAACATGAGGAGGTTGTAGACGACGTGGTGGATCTCCCATACCGGGCGTGGCTCCCCCTTCACGAGGAAGAGACATGCGATCCATGGAGCGAAGAAGAAGTTGACTCGCACTGGGTGGTGGAACTCACGGCGGACGGCCTCGTAGTAGAAGACGACCTTGAGGAGGTAGGTGATGGAGACGACGACGGTGAGGGCGACGGAGACCCACCAGAAGACGTAGTTGGCGGTGGGGTGCACGTGCAGGAACGCCATGGAAGGCTCCGTCTCGAGCGTCTTCCACAACATGGCCTGGCTGTTCACGCCGAGGCACATGCCGAACGCGCTGATTGGGAACCGGAGAAGGAACGGCCATTGCTCGTCCTTGGGCAGCACCGCCACCTCCGTCGGCTGTGCGCATCCACCGCCGTTGTTAGAGACGATGACCCATGCATGGTTTTGACATATGCTAATAGAAAAAAAGAACTTGTTAGGTGTGGTACATACGCGAAGGGTGTCGAGCTCGGGGCCTTCGAGCGCGGCGAAGTAGCGGTCGGCCGTGGGCACGTCGTCGTCGGAGTTATTGGAAGCGGAGTCAGCCACCGACGGATCCTCCGGCACTCGTCGAAGGCTAGAGAGCTGCCGCTCAAGGCCGCCGTTGAAGGTCTTGAATTGGTCGAACCGACGGTCCCTCTCGCGGGTGCTGTCGCTCCGTGGCACCTCTGGCTGCGCATGGAGCCGAGGCTGCTGAACCTCCGTGTCATCTGGCACGGCGCCGGCGACGCTGGTGCGAGCCTTTATGCCGGAGTGGAGCCCGGACCGAGAGGCCGGCACGTTGATGGAGACCGACAACGGCGTGTCCCCCGGCGTCGACTCACCATGAACCCCAGCCACTGCCGGGACGCTGCTCACCGCCGCCTCCATCATGCCGCGACCAGCATCCGCGGCCTCCGTCAAAACGTCATGGTGGTCACCGGCGCCGGCCCCGGCCAGCCCTGCCATCCCTATCCCTGCTGCTGATGAGTGATGACGCTAGGAAGCTGCTCAAGAAGTACACGCCGCAGTTGGTCGTGAATTGCATCGCACCGTGGCCACCTTATATACGTACGTACACACACGGCGCGAGTGGGACAAACGACCAACAACAGAGGGATCGCCCGAGTACGCGGATTGATCCTGAGTAGCGCGCTGGCGGGCCGGCAGTCAAAAAAACTGATTTGCGGTGGCGGCTGGTTTCATTATACTACTACTACCATATTTATCAACAAACTTGAGTAGTAGTACAAGTTAGATTTACAGAGCGTTACTTTTCTTCCTGCCATGAGTATTTGATGTTTAGCCTATGTACTTTGCCTAGAAGTTGAGCCATGTGAGTTTTGGTTTCATAAAAATATGTGGCTTTTTAGACCCTCTTTGAAGGTTGAAGTGCTTCTCTGTTTTCTTCTTCTCATAATAGTATTTTATGTCAAGACGACCTGTTAAGTATATATTGGACCGGTAAGAGCATCTCTAACCAGACTTATTAAATTTGGCCTTCTAAAGATCCACGGACGCGACGGGTCAGTGACCAAGCATGTCTATTTCAAGACTCTATTTGTTCGCCCATGTAACCACACTCTTCCCTTTTTCCCTCGTATGTGCGGTCACACTTACACATGATTAGTGATAAAAAGACATAGAGAGAAGAATGAATAATGAAAGAGAAAATATGTCCAGGGTAGGCTGCGTCCTAGGTGGCGAACTAATCAGGGGCGTCCGCGAGACTTTATATCCTCCCTACATGTGTCCTCGATATGAGGGTTCGCGGATAGCCCGAGGGTATAGTATAGGGATGATATGAAGGTTTCAGTTGGATTACTTTTTTTCCTTTTCTGTTATGTTTGATCATTAACCGGATGTGTCCGTAGACGTTTGAGGAGGATATGAGGATGTCGGTTGTAGATGCTCTAAAGAAGATGGATGTATGTGCTTGAATCATCGATCATCTTCCGTTTAAATGTTCTTTGATAGATTCATTGTGGGTGTTGTAAGATATTTGCTAGATTGATGATACCCTAAATATTGTATTATATTTATTATATTATCAAATGTGTATGTTACAATTCCCTTTATTTTTTTGTAATAACTGATGTAATGTTCATATGAATTTCTAAAATGACCTATTTCAGGGGCGCTTGTCATAACTTGATCTTTTTTTTACAATAAATCCTATTTTTCGTTAGTGCTGAATACATGCATGTTTATGGATCCAAATAATCCACGCATGTACTAAGACATCTATGCAGTTTTGTTGCCACTTTTAGCCGTCGCAAATTTCGCTAGTAACCGCTAATTCAAACATAACTCCACTTCTCTGTGTCCGAGTAACCTTCAAAACAAAAATTGACTACCAGATATATGCATGGTGATGCATCTAAGTAATCCATGCATATTGATGATCTAAGGCATTTTACGGTGTCATTGGTCATTCTTGACTATATACTATCGATACAAAATGAAATTAAGAAGATATAAATCCAATCTTTAACTTTAATTCACTATGTTTAATTCATACATAAATCAGAACTATTGTTCTCATATAAATATAATTCCAAAATTACGCTATTGATAGCCTTTGAGAAATAGTACGTGCTAAGGTCCACTGCTAAACTTTGTTTTGAGTAAAAGAGAATTGTAATATATCTCTCTCAATTTATTAAAGTACACTTACCTAGTATTGCAGAGTTGTAGTGTTATGTATGTGTAATCCATAAATAGTACTGCTAAAGCTCATCTAGATGTGCTTTAAGTATTGTATATTTTAAGTCTTCTGCCAATGATTTTATGCTGAGATTTGTGCAAGATTTTTTTTCTAATTTACTTAAGTTATTTAGATGTGCAATACTTAAAACACATCTAGATGTATCCTAGAAGGATCCATAAAATGCTAACATAATGTGCAACGGGGATTAAGCGAATGCGAACGGAACAAAGAAGACAAATGAACTACGTATTGCTGACAGAAACAACGATGTCACGGCACATAACTTACATCATGACTCGTAGGAATAGGATAGCTTTGTTTAACGGCACTGGAACAGGACTGCTTAGTGTCTTATTTAACTTTTGGCGGGCAAGCTTAGTGTCTCATGTGTACGCTTAAAAAATCCAACTGCATCGTGGGTATTGGTTATTAAACTCTGTGATGTGATGGCTTGTTTGCTTAATATTTTAAAAATGTAATGAAGAGATCCACCGTAATGGATTCTTATTTTAATAAACCGAGAAGATTTTCTTTTGGAAATGAAAGATCTTATTGTTTATATTACCATCATCTTCTAGATGATAGGATGATACGGCTTCAAGGGAAAAAATGATAGTGTGATAAAGTTTCAAAGAAAAAGAACAGGAAAAACGTGTAGTATGATACAACCGTAAATTCGACCTTGGGTCATGATCATGGTCAATCGTCAGCTGTGCCGGCACGGAAGGAAACAAACAAACAATTGTCGACTAGGTAAGTTATCAGCCACGCCAGCATGGTTGGAAAGACGAACATTCCACGCATCAGATTGGTTACAATGAGTATCATATACTAATATCATATATATAATGCTAGAGTATCATACTATGTACCTAACACCTAGTGTCATAAATTTGGAGGGCAGTTTTTCTATGCTTAGGCTCATGTGCGCCAGGTCAAAAAAGTAATCATAAAAAATTCAAAACAATTCAAAAAATTCCATTTCTTTTACATTGTTGAAAAGATCTTGCGTGAGGTCCGCTTCAATTTTCAAATCATTTAAACATCTGAGCAGCTCTCCGTAAAAAAGATGAATCAGGTCAGAACAGTGCATGAACCGTGAACTTTTTTACACACCTGAATTTCTCTTTTTTGCGGAGAGCTGCTCAGATGTCCTAATGATTGGAAAATTGGAGTGGAGCTCATGCATCAACTTATCTATGTACCATGCCAAAAACAATTGGAATTGTTTTATTTTTTTGTATTTGTTTTGATTTCTTTTCTTCAGCGCGAGAGCAGATGATCATGGGCTCAGACTAGATCATTCAAAAATTTAATATTATTTAAACTTGACTTTATTTATTATCATGCAAGACACATACTAGCACATTATTTAATATGACACTCTATAACGTAAGACTAGACACATTGGGAAGTATCATGTACTAGTATTAGGCATATAATAATACTACTATGTGATACTATCTTCACCATACATAGTATTATTATTTATTGTTATGCATAACACTTACTAATATATTATTTAATATGATATAATATCATTATCATGATGCTCAATCGTCTCTCATAATATCATAATCCACCCTATCGAAATCTTCAAATCTTCAAGCATACCTCCATGAGGAAGGCATTGCGAGTGGAGTCAGACCACACAATTTGTCTCCATTTCAATGAGAAACAAGAAGATTAGGTGGTGGAGCGGGGGCGCATCAAATGACACATATTTGACATGAACATGGTGTCTTCACCGACACGAACCACGTCCTATTTGACTTTGCCCCTTTGAAAAAGTTCTCCTCACCTCGACGACACGCGGCGGGAGTGGAACAAAGATGAGGTTGTTGGATGGTCACACCGCCGCACATAGTGGATTTGTCGACTCATGGCATATGCATGCGCCTTGTGCACACCGTTCATCATTGTCTAGGTGGGGAGCAACTAGTGATTCTTCTAAGACGTAGAAAGTCATAAGTTCAATAAAATAGCCTCTAATTGACTTTTCTCCCCCTCTGTAACTACTTTGTAGTGCAATATTATCTTAAATTGGTGGTTTAGTCTTTCAAATTGAGTGTGTGAATTTTTAAGTTGATGCAACAAAACATAATAGAAAATAAAAGATAGGAAGGCCGCCTTTTGGCGACTCCGTGTTTACTTATAGTGGTCGCAGCCTCCATATCACTGTCAAGCACACTCCATATCCCATATGATGACCGCTCATATGTGATCGACTCCACTACCGTTGCTCTTACTAGAATTTTCTCCAGCAGTGCCTTTGTCGAGACTGCAGCAAATTCCCTGGATCCTTCGGAAAATAGACAGGTGGTTTGGAAAATTTGTCTCATGACACTGACAAGTTCTAACTGTTTGAGAGTAACCTCTAGCAGCTCAAGTGAAGCCCTTGTTACTTATGTGAGGCAGATCAAAGTGGAACCTCTAATATACTAAAACTCCCACATGTATTTGCTTAGTGTAAACTTGGGTGCAATGTATAGTACATGTAGAATAATATACTGCGATGTTTCTTGTAAAGCTTTGAGTGAATTCTGTATGTCACAGGTAGAATAACTAATACTCCGAAATTAACACCCGGAGAAACATAAACTGCAATCGATTAAGCCCACGCATTTGTGTCTCTTCTCGAGAAGAGGCACTTGTTTTTGCTTGCGACTGAAACGGGCAAAAGAGTGAGGGGAGAGAAAGAAAATAGGTCATTACTTGTTCCCGGGTGTCAAAGGTCAAGAAATACTGCCTCCGTTAGCAAATATAAAAAATCCCTCAAAAATAAATACTCCTTCCGTTTGCAAATAAATATATTTTTAAATCAGATGTATATACGCACGTTTAGTATATTTATTCACTTATTTCAGTATGTGTATAGTTTATTATATTAAAAAGTTAAAAACATTATATATTTGTACAAACAAAAAAGTAGTCAGAAAGAGCAAAACGTCGTGTACCATAGTCCGCCAAAATAAAAATTCCACGTTAGTTGACGGAAGACACTAGAAACCATGGGTATACCGGATGTCGGTTTTAAAACACAAAGTAAATTAAAATTCACATAAGCGGATTTGACCGGGTGCTTTTTCTGGAGTTGTACACTCACAAAAGTATCCCTGCCCCTTTTGTGTTTTCATCAATATCCGATTCTGGTAGGTGCTAAGAAACTCGACATAGAGGTTAACCGGTTTAAACCATTGCCACAGATTAAGGGTTTATATAAATAAGCCCATAAAATAGTTTGGGGAACAAACGGAGCACACTCACTTTCGTCTTGATGAGAACTATTGGTGGGGTGAGGGTGGGGGTGGGGGTGGGGGTACGCTTATCTGGCCACAGTTATTTGAGATCATCTATAGTCGCATATCTTTAATTCAACTCGTCAAACGTCAGGTAACGTGTCTGGACAGTAATCGAACCTGTTTATTTTGAACATCTATTTACCCATACATGAAGTTATCTTATTTTCTTCTTCATATGTCCGGTCATGGAAAAAGAGATAAAAATAAATAAAGGAAAAAATGTGGTCATTAATATGAGGGTCCGCGAACTATCCAGACGTATATGGATGATATAAAGAATCCGATTAAATCAATTATTTTCTCTTCTCTTCCGTTCGATCATTCATCGATTACGTCCGCGGATGTTTGAGGAGGATTTAGGGACTCGGAGTCTAGATGCTCTAGCATGGGCTGCTCTCAGAAAAATATGACATGGAATTGTCAGAATGCAAAATTTCCAAAATGTCCTTGTATATATATGTGGAGTTGTGGACTGAGGGACGAAGACTTTGACCAGGGGAGTCGTTGTATTGTAGCTACCTCCATCAAAGATGAAATCTTCAGCTAAAAGCTATTGTACCTGGCAGCGTAGTGATTCAAACCTCTGTCAGTCGGTCTGTCACGTGCATATATATGTTTTGCTTCCTCCGAAAGGTACCCCGATTGTCGAGGCAGCTACCAGGAAACATCATCTTGAGGACTTGAAGTCTTGAACCACCACAACTTACTTATCCGAGGTAGATTTTGAAACTGCCTGTATAAATATCCGCTGCTTCTGAGATTCCATGCCCCAACATATTCACGAAACATTTCAGTCCACCCACCTTCCATGCATAGGATGGAGATGAAGCAGACGGTGGTGATGTACCCCGGCGCCGGCGTCGGCCACGTTGGCCCCATGACGGAGCTCGGCAGCGTCTTCGTCAATCACGGCTACGACGTCACTGTGGTGCTCGTGGAGCCCCCCTTTAAGTCGACGGACTCCGCGGCCACCGCCATCGAGCGCATGGCCGCCTCCAACCCGTCCATCTCCTTCCATGTCCTCCCGTCCATCCCTGCTCCAGACTTTGCCGGCTCCAGCAAGCACCCTTTCTTACTCATGCTCCAGCTCTTGCACGATTATAACGAGCGGCTGGAAGCGTTCCTCCGCGGGGTCCCCCGGAAGAGCTTGCACTCGGTCGTGCTCGACATGTTCTGCGTCCACGCCACCGACGTCTGCGTGAAGCTCGGCGTCCCGGTCTACACGTTCTACGCCGGGGGCGCCTCGTCTCTGTCAGCTCTAACCCAGCTCCCGGCGCTGATTGCCGGCAGGCAGACGGGCTTGAAGAAGCTCGGGGACACGCCCCTCGATTTCCTGGGCGTCCCGCCCATGCCGGCGTCTCATCTCATCAAGGAACTGCTGGAGCACCCCGAGGATGAGATGTGCAAGGCCATGGTAGACGTGTGGAAGCGCAACACGGAGACCATGGGCGTTCTGGTGAACACGTTCGAGTCGTTGGAGAGCCGGGCGGTGCAGTCTCTCAAGGACCCGTCCTGCGTCTGCGTCCCGGGCAGGAAGCTGCCTCCGATCTACTGCGTGGGGCCGTTGGTCGGCAAGGGCGGCGCCAAGGACGACGACGACGCAGAGAGGAACGAGTGCCTCGGGTGGCTCGATGCGCAGCCCGACGGGAGCGTCGTGTTCCTGTGTTTCGGGAGCATGGGCACGCTCTCGACGGAGCAGCTCAAGGAGATGGCCGTTGGGTTGGAGAGGTCGGGGCAGCGGTTCCTCTGGTCCGTGCGCGAGCCCGCCGGAAGCAACAGCCCGAAGAAATACTTGGAGGTGCGCCCGGAGCCGGACCTTGACGCGCTGCTGCCTCAAGGGTTCCTGGATCGGACCAAGGGCAGGGGCCTCATCGTCAAGTCGTGGGCGCCGCAGGTGGACGTGCTCCGCCACCGGGCGACCGGCGCGTTCGTGACGCACTGCGGATGGAACTCGGTGCTGGAGGCCGTCGCGGCCGGGGTGCCAATGCTGTGCCTGCCGCTGGAGGCGGAGCAGAAGATGAACAAGGTGTGCATGACGGAGGACATGGGCGTCGCCGTGGAGCTAGAGGGATACATGGCAGGTTTTGTCGAGGCAGAGGAGGTGGAGGCCAAGGTGAGGCTGGTGATCGAGGGCGGGGACGGGAGGCAGCTCAGGGCCCGTGTGGCTGCTCGCCGGGAAGAGGCCAAGGCGGCGCTGGAGGAAGACGGCTCGTCGCGGACGTCGTTTGCGCAGTTTCTGTTGGACGTGGACAATCTCGGAAAGCAGCTCGACGAGTGACGCACTAATTGCAAGTTGCTACTGCTCTTTGCTTTCTACTCCCTCTGTTCCTAAATATAAGACCTTCTATAGATTACACTATAGACTACGAAGCAAAATAAGTAAATCTATACTTTAAAATATGTCTATATACATTCGTATATAGTCCATAGTGTAATTTTTAAAAGGTTTTATATTTAGGAACGGAGGAAGTACGTAGTACAGTACTAGCCCCGTTCTGTTTTTTTCCTTGGTCGTCCGTCCGTGCGCAGAAAAGGAAAAGTGAAGAAAGACCTTCCTTGATACCTTTTTTTTCTTCTTTTTTCTTTCTTTCTTTCTTTCGTGTCATAATAATTCCAGCCAAACACGATCACTTTTTTTACTTTCCTTTTGATATTCAACCACTCGCATGTTTTTTTTTCATTTTTGAGATACACTCCCATGCTATTTATTCATAGAGTTTAGGGATCTCAGCAAATACAAAACGCAAAATACAGTCTGGGCCACCTCAGCCCAAAACAACGAAAGCTCTTACCTAGTTCCTTCTCTAGCTAACGCATGTGCTACGCAATTAGCAGAGCTTTCTTTCTTTCTATCTTTCTTTCTTTTATTTCTGGGAGACGACAGACGACATTTTTCACGGAACGAGTCGGTGCGGACAGACTAGGGCAAAACTGAGCATAATTCGCAATTGAAGGAAAAACTTAACACAGAGACACCACTGAGGGCAAAAGGACAATTAACCCTTTAAATAAGTGTGCTTCTGACATTTTCAGAAAGAAGTGTGTACAATGTAAAAAAAATATTGCATGATGTAAAAAATGTGGCATGCCCTTAAAACAATATACTCGACATTTGTTTGAAAAAGTTTAGATAATTTTAAAATGTCTAACAATGTAAAAATATCATGTAGTTTTGTAAAAAAATATTGTCGTTAAGAAATGGCAAGCGTCTATTTGAAAAATATTAGCGTGTATTCAATTTTTTGGAAAACAAGTATCCAAAAAATGTAAATACAGTGTATTAAAAATATATTTGTGCTTAAAATGTACTATGGTATTGAGAATAATTAGACATGTGTAAAAAAGAAAGCCGATTACTGGTAAAGAAACAAAACAAAAGTAAAAAAAGATATGAAGAAAATCAAGAAAGAAACAATAGAAGCCAAAAGTATAACGAAGAAAGAAAAACCAGATAAAGTCGGCAAAAAAGTAAAGTACAACGAAGGAAAATCCAGAGAAAAATCATGAAAACCAGACCAGCACGAGCGACTGCATTAATGGGCTGGCCTAGTTCAGCGAATCCCAGCTAAATCCTCTGAAGGTTTAAAATAGACCGGGATAAAAGAGTTTGGTGTGCTAATTTCAGGAATTGGGAGTTCAGGGTTTGATTTAGCTTTTACCTACAAATTGAAGGGTTTTTTTGGACTTTTTCCGAATTACTATCCTTACGTTGCGAGCAAGGATCCTCTTCGGATTGTCATATTTCCTTGCAGGTTTGAGCTAATGCACTAGGCTCTTTTGTCCTCTCAGTCTTTCACCCAACTCGACGTCGTTTTCTAGTTCCTGTAATAATATCACCATCATCGCAACTAGCTAAATGGCCCGCACAAATGAGTAGGCAATGGAAGTATCGAGATTTTTCTCTTAATTCCATCCAAAAGTGTGAACAGAAACCATTACATAGACTCCCAATGTCAGTATTCATCATCAATAGTGCGATGATCTAATGTATGGTGACAAATGAAAAAATAAACTAGAGTGTATAATTACATAATTAGGTCTACAAGAGAGGGACTTTCAAGTAGGCATACGTTGTCGGGTGGCCTTGAGAGCTAAAGGGATGGTGGCACAAAGATATTGTGACGACGATCGTGGAAATAACGAACACCAACATACTAACAACTTGGCCGTCTCCAGATCCAGTGAGAGCGTCTTGGTGTGGAACATAACCGTGAAGACCGTCTTCTAGCCGTGATGAAGGGGGTCGGTAAAGAAAAGATGAGTCGTACCCTTCAGGGTATACCACGAAGGGGAACATCCATTTGAATGGAGATCTTATCTGATGATGATTGATTGAACAGTTCATCCCTTGGGATCAAGAAAGTGTTGTAACAATATATTATTCATGACTATGAGCCGTGACTCTCAATACCTGGTATAGTTTTTGGTTAGTGCATGCTGCTTTAAGCCTCCTATTCAGGAGAACACAAATCAAACTCTATTATAGACTATAATAATCTAGCTATCCAAGTCAAGAAAATGTGAGAGAATCAATGTAGAAACACATATTAGTGAATGTGCATTTTTACCTCAACCTCATCAATACTCTTGTTGGAAGCGCACATGATTTCTCTTTGTTATTTGTTTGTACACACAACATATTTCTACATGGAGTATCTGATAAATGTTATCAATGGAGAAAACCCAGAAGTTGAGACTTGAGTTGTACTTGGAAGAGCAGAAGCAATTCCTTTGTGATATATAAATATGTCGTACTGCCTGTTCACTGTAGCGAAAATCACATAAACAATAAATATGAAGATTCTTACTCCAATTTAAAACCGAGATAAATAATTAGGTTAGTGCTTAAATCTCTAATTATTCATACATGCACGATAGAAGGCACAAAATAATTTGTTGAAAACTTATTTAAATAAGATTATTTTACCATAAGAAATCTAGGCAACTTACTAGCTTATGGAAGCATTTCTGAATGTTCATTTCTGCACGGTAAAAGGCATAAAATTAACAATTTGGTGAAAACTGATTTAAATAACGTTATTTGACTTTAAATTATACTAGTTTAGTGCCCGTGCGTTGCCAGGGAACAACAAAATTACTGTCCCCTATCATTGTTGTTGGTTGTCAAATCTGATTCAATCTATTAGATTGTCTTGGCGCTACACTTAACACCTTATCTTTTGTTGTCGTTGGTCAATGAAAGGGTCATGAATCATCCTTTGATCGTCCTAGCTGAATGCTTGTGCGTTGTCACGGGATCAAAAAATATTTTAATTCAAAAATCTATTAAACTTGTACAAAGATTGTTTCAGTCATACAACGACAAGTATCCATTTCATTCTTGCCTGCTTCTTTCATAATTGCATCAAATATATCCTTATCTAATACTCCCATATGACAAGGAATGAAAAACAAATAGAATGGCATCAAACGTGAGGAATACGGATATGCTTTACAGCCCCTAAGAGGCCAACAATAAGTTGGAAACGAACAAATTAATAATAATATAAAACTTATCTTTCAGGACATCTAGATAATAATTCATCTTGTATTGAAATACGAAAATACAAAAATAGAATTCCGAATCTGTCATGCGCTGCATACATAGAAGGAAAAATCTTGTATTGAAATAAATTTATATTATAATATTTCGTATTTATGGACACTTCAAGACAAGGTTTTTAGCTATTGTTGTACTTCCAGCTACATATATATTTTCTTCTAAACTATAATACATACGCATGAGCGTGCACAAACAAATCTCCTAATGCAAAATAAAAACTGAGTAATATGCCCAAAATACACATCAGTGTCAAATTATACAAGCACAATAATAATTTTGAGGATAGACAGACTAAGACAGACCAAGAAACTGCTTGGAAGTCTATTCATTGCGGTACCAAAATAAAAAAAGAATAAACATCAATATTAGGAGTTGTGCTTCTCATTCCTTTCAAATATGATAATATCATCAAAAAAGTAACGCACTCATATAAACAAACATGCATAAAGTAAGACACAGAAGATCTCTACATGGGGCTCGACCGTGTCCCCCGTTATGTCCATCCTCTGCGTAGCGCCTCTCACAACAGATCAACTTGTTGCTCAGTAAATCAACGCATTTCTTTCCTTAGAAGCCTCCATAGAGTCGCTCCTCGGCCATCTTCGCCTTTGTGTCCAAACATTGGGGTCCACATAAATAGAGAGATAACCAAGTACTTGCAATGTTGTTAATCTGCATTTCAATATGTAGTCAGTAATGGTGTGAAATTGAGCTAGTTTCGTACATATGGGTTGATAAACTTCCGAGTGAGAAGTCATGCATCCGTCATACTGCAGAAATATCAGGTAGTCATGCATCCGTCAAGTATCATGCATCAATCATACGCTAAATGCAGCATGGCAACATAGAGAAATACTGCAGAAATAAGTCATGCATCCGTCATACCCTAAATGCAGCATGGCAACCGTGAACCAATCATTTGTGTAGAAACAGAGTGAGAGGATATGAGAAAAACAACCGACATTTAATACTTTGACATTCACGGCTTTGTTGGCTTTGTTTCCCGTGGCAACGCACGGGGATTAAACTACACAGAATAACTTATGTATGATAAGAGCAAAAGGAAAAAAAGGGAATCTAAATTAGCCTATGCTAGCAATGACTTGGCATGCCAAGTCATTAAAATGGTATTAGCAATGACTTTCAACCCCAAGAGTAGTTTTTTGGGTCTGATTTGGACAGAGCACTTGCGCACGGCTGCTTATTTGTATTTGATTACTTGAAGCCATGCGTTACCGAAAGGTTATGGAGGTCGTATGCTTGCTTAACCCATGTATAAATCTATTAAACTTGTACCGTTACCTACAATTTTTTAACCCAAAAAATCATATTTTGTTCCGTTACATATAGACCTTTTCCTCAACCCAGAATTACAGCTACAGTGGTCTATTTGTAAATAAAAGGAACAATATTTTACCATTCATTGAAGAGTTCTATTGTTTGTCAACTAATCTTAGGGGTTATCATGAGTGTTGCTTGCATATTATTAAGACATAGATACCAAGTACTTAAATTCTAATAGAAGGAACTACCTGTTGAAAAGTTGTATGTTGACGAAGGAGAATAACTGAGTGATCAGCTTACGTATAAAGAACGATGGCACCTGCAGCACAAACATATAAGGTTAGTAGAATCACTTGGATAAAGCTATCAAATCCTTTCTAGTGGAGAGTTGTGCCAAAATAAGAGGAGTTAAATGAAAGGCTTACATGATTTTCACGCAGAGTATCCATAAGCAAATTTAGAAAACTGACAATGTTGTCCCAATGGGAGTTCGATGGCTGTTGAGCACCAACCCCTGGTGCTTTGGGAGCTTTTCCAGGCCGTGTTGATTTTCGAGCCTGACATGCAATTTTCCAAAGGATAAAAAATGATCTCGTTGTACAATGCCGTCTGTAACCAAATCACAAAAGAGAGGAAAGTATATACCTGAATGCAAAGATTGAGAAGAGGTGATATTCCCTTTTTTAGATTATCCCTTAGCTGCCCAAAGATCTTTTCGACACATGTTGTTAGCTGTTGTTTGAATAGTATGGCTGGATACCTAGCATCCACTTGTGCAGTATCACCACGCCCTGCAAGCTATTGAAGCAATCTCAGTGTCAAGGAAAAAAACATTGTTACTCTATTCTACAGAGATTTGCAAGAAAAACTACAAAGATTGGCTAGTTTAGTAGTGCTAGCATTTACAATATTTATGGCTGTGGTTATGCAACACTTGATATCTATGTTTCCATGTGTAATTTACGAAAGCATATACTAAATGACTGGCAAGCCCAGTTCCTTACTTGGGCTAACTTCCCACCTAGCCCTCCAGCAGAGCGGCGAGATGGTGTACCAAAAAATCCGTTTGACCGTAGATTTTTCTGTAGAAGGCACAACAGTGCAGAAGTATTGGACAACCAATAAGGTATTCTACCAGCTACTTCCTTTGCGTGGAATAGGAACAAAAATAAAAATACTAAACCTATTGGCTTCCACAAATGTCCAGTCCGATATGCTGGCCGTCAGCGGCAACTCGCGGCTCTCCGCTCGCCACCCGACCACAAGCAACTCGACACCTCGCTTCCTCCTCCTCCTCCTCCTCAACAATAGCAAATCCAATTACTCAATTAGCTATTGTACATATCAAGTGCGTGGAAACTAATTAATACAAGACTCGCGTGGAACAACCTGCGGGTGAAAAACAAGAATAGTCATCAGGAAATCGCAGCTTTGCAAGCCTGAATCAACAGCGCCCCCCGGTGGCAAGACAGGAGAGAAGTGGGACCACCCGGCCCCTATCCCCCCAAAATCAAGAACCCGGCGCCTCTCCTCCATCCCCCGGCGGCAGGACAAGAACGCAAGAACGCCGGCGGCAGGACGCCAAGAACTGCGACCGCCCCTCCTCTCCCTCCCCCCGGAACGGGCCTGCCTCCGCTCCTCTCCCTCCCCCGGAATGGGCCTGCCGCCCCTCCTCCCCCTCGTCCGGTGGCCGGTGAAGAACCCGGCATCCTCGAATCGAGGCGAGGCCAAGACACGCAAGTCTTACCGCCCCCACCCTCCGCCTCCCCGCTGGCGGCCGGACAAGAAACGCCACCGGACTCGAGGAGCCTCCACATCCCTCCCTGCCGGCGGCCTTGGGTGCGTCAGGATTCGGACGTGGCGCGATCAGTGGCCACGGCGAGCGGGACGGGCGTGGCGACAGGATTCGGACAGATCCGAGTAGAGCGCTCGCATTGCATGCAGCCATGCCGCCGGTGGCCTCTCGCAGCCAGACTGGTCCGAGCTAGCTAGCTAGGGGCTCGTCGCCGGCGGGAGAAGGGGAAAGGAGGGGAGGCGGCGCCGGCGGTGGAGTGGAGGCCACGACGGTGGCTGCGCGTGGCGGCGGCTAGGGTTCCCGTCGGGGGGATCGTGAGAGCTTGGGGGAAGCAGGTGCGTTCGTGGGTTATGTGTCTTTTTTTTGCATTTTGACGGGTTTGGATGGGAAAGGCAGTGCGTGGGAGGGCGATCACACGTGGGAACGAACGGTTTTTTTTTATTGAACCGTTTGGTGTGGTTATTTAATCGTCTGGTTTATGAAGGGATGAAAAAAATCGGTGGAAATGCTAGCGGGAGAAAGTGGGGAGGTGGGATCGAGAGGTCGAACCATCGCTCTGGTTGAACCATCACAACGACACATCCTGCTTTAATAGTAGAGATTCACTCTATAAGTAGGGAACTTTTGCCTTCATACCACATCCGTTTCTAAATATAAGTCTTTTAAGATATTTCATTAAAAGTCTACATACGAAGCAAAATGAATGAATCCACACTCTAAAGTATGTCTATATACATCCGTATGTAGTCAATTAATGAAACCTTTTTAAAGACTTATATTTAGGAACGGAGAAAGTAAATGTCAATAATGGTGACCTTCTGGAGGCGGCATGATTATATGATTGTATATAGGCTGTGATGCTTATAGGGTAAGGAAATAAGACTGCTAGGCATAGATCTTGCATCTTACACAGTCGGCCATACATTGCGTTTTGGTAGTATATAGATATGCACCTCCGGTGAATGAAAATACATACGTACTTATAGAACTAGATGAGATTTATTTGCAAATCCGTAATAATATAACCATCATGGCAATGTAAATTACACAAGCATGTTGCTGCTTAATTACCCACCACTATGTGCAGCAAATACATAAAGATGAATAGGAACGAAGAAGAAAAAAAGAAAATATCTACTATGTGGTAGACATGCATGCGTGCAACCTGTTGTGCACTACCGGACACTCTGCTCTTCCATGCCCGTGTGACACCGGAGGCTCTTCGGCGTTGCTGCTTGTCCTGGAATTGGAACATGAGTCACTGGAGTTGGTGCCGTTTTCGGAACTGGAATATGAACTGGGGATGATGGAGAGGTCGAGCTCCTTGATGTCCGAGCTAGAAGAACGGAAATGGGCGAGGATATTGCTGAACTTGGGGCTGCGCCGCGTGATGGCTATGGAAACATCGTTAGGGAAGAGGTCCTTTCGCACGAAGGCGTGGTACACGGTAGTGGCCAACACACCGGTGATCGTGACAACGGCAATCCCTGACAGCCCCACCGCCAGCGCCCGCGTCAACAGGTTGTCCACCTCCGACGCATACAACACGGTTGCCAAGGCCACGCTCGTGATCGGGAACGTGTAGGCCCACCACGACAACGAGAACCTGAACCCCCGAAAGAGGTTGATGCGCACCACCAGCGACATGTAGAGGAAGAGCGAGACGAAGTAAAGGAGCTTGGCGCCGTCGCTGAACTCACCGGAGATGCTCGCCCAGGCCATGGAGGCGACGCTGGGCGCGGCGACGAAGAAGAAAAATACCGGGTGGAGCTCTTTGGGTAGCTGCACGTTGGTGGGGAGCCTTTGGTAGAGGGTGACGAAGAGCACAACATAGTGCGCTAGCCCGATGGCGAAGAAGAAAATGGGCAGCTCTCGGAGGCCCATCCTGGACCCGAGAAGCGCGCCGACAAAGTTGCCGACGACGGCGAGGTGGTTGGACGGGTTCGCCACCTTGGAGAGTCGGCGCTCGCCGCTGGACATCCACTGGCCATAGATCTTAATGTCGAGGCAGAGGATGGGAGCCATGAGGAGGTACCACACGACGTGGTGGATCTCCCACACCGGGTGTGGCACGCCCTTGACGAGAAAGAGGCCGGCGATCCAAGGCGCAAAGAAGAAGTTGACGCGCACCGGGTGGTGGAACTCCCGGCGGACGGCCTCGAAGTAGAAGATGGCCTTGAGGAGGTAGGTGATGGAGACGATGGCGGTGAGGGCGAGAGAGGCCCACCAGAGGACGTGGTTGACGGCGGGGTGCACGTGGAGGAATGCTGTTGAGGGCTCCGACTCGAGAGACTTCCACAGCATCGCTTGGGTGCTCATGCCAAGGCACATCCCGAACGCGCTAATCGGGAACCGGAGAAGGAACGGCCATTGCTCATCCTCGGGCAGCGTTGGCACCTCCGTCGACTGCATGTCCATGCTGTTGTTAGAGTCTAGAGCTCATGCTTGTTTTAGGAAGGCGAAAGTTTTGGTGGGTTTACGTGGTACATACCCGAAGGGTCTCGAGCTCGGGGCCTTGGAGGGCGGCGAAGTAGCGGTCGGCTGAGGGGACTACGTTCTGCTCGTCGGCGTCCCCATTGGAGTTATTGGGCGCGGCACCATGCTCAATGTCAACTGGCAGCAGGCCAAGCTGCAGACAGCGGAGGCGGCCGGAGAAGGTCTTCAAGTGGTCAAACCGACTGTCCGAGAGCTCCCGCGCGCCGTCCCTACGCAGCAGCGATGGTGCCTCGTCACCGCCCACCACGGTCTGCTTCATCAGCCGCGGCTCGGCCGGGATGTGGCCTTCCAGCTTTGAATCGCTCGGCAGCACCCGAGCGGGGTTGCACGAGCGGATGGACGGCGGCATGCCAAGCTGCGCCTGCGAGAGGGAGAGCCCGGACGGCGAGCCCGGAAAGCACGGCGTCTCAGCGGGAGCAGCGTCCTTGATGGTAAGCGTGGTCATGCCGCCGACGATAACGGCGGCCTCCGTCAAAGAAGCTGCATGAGCTTGCTCACCAGCGCCGGCGGCCTGCGACGGGACACGAACGAGAAGCGGCTCCGGGGACAGAGCACACCCCGCCTTGCCGTCCAGTACCCCTGCCATCTGGATGCTGGTCTCTCTGGACGCCATGGAAACAACTCGATCTCTTTGTCTCTCGACCGTCGAACGCAAGCTCTCCTGAGCAAAACACAACGCTGGCAGGTGGCAGCAGGGGGGTGTGGTTCGTCGTGGATGTATGTGTATCCCGTTGTGTTTGCCTTATATATACAAATGGCGAGACTAGGACAGACGACACAGAGGATCTGCAAATCGATCGGTGCAAGTGGCACGCCTGCAATCACATGGACGGGAACACGTACGCACGAAGGTTCCACACATCACTGAACGTTGCATGTACCCCAAAAGATAGCTATATTGTTTTCTGTCTTGAATATAATATAAACGCAGACACTTATACAAACGCATATACACTCACCTCACTGCCGGCGCAAGCTATCTATCAAGGTATGGTATCTGTGACACCTAAATTTTTCAAGCATCCTTGTTACACTAACATACACCTTGGAGGTTCGCAAAGCTGCATATTAGTGATGGAGCCGCGTCGAGCTTGAGTGAGAAGGTGATATGTTATTATTTTTTTTGGTGGCTACTGTGATGGTGCTGGAGGCAGGTGACGGCCTGCTATCATTTCAGTTTTGTCATGTCGGTCTTTACGTAACTTGTATTTTGTTTTTTATGCTATGAATGAGACACATATTACAATGCAAAAAAACGCCATCAAACAAAAACGCGAGTACATGCAGCATACAAGATCTACAACTTAAATTTTGGATTAATTCGTCTTGCATAACACAAGGAATATATGTCTATGATTTTAGTGGATTTAGAAAATTATACTTGCATTCGCCATTGCTCACCCCTTTGAACTCAAGCATGCACAACCTACCATTTAAATCTTGAAATAAATCCAAGAAAATTTGACCACTGATGTCATGTCTACCCCCTCCGTCCGGTGAAGAGTGTGCTTTTGGCCTTAAAATTTGTCCACAAAAGATTGTACTTTTATCTTCCCAATGCATTTTAAAGTAAAAAAAAACTCTTTTCTCTCATCACATGATAATCAAAACCAATAACATTCTACACATAGTCTTCTTAATTTTTACATGCACTTAGCTTATTGGGGGTTGACAAATTAAAGAGGAGAAAGATGGTGGCTTGCATCTTACCAATGCATTTTTTTTACTCCATTTGATAATTTGTTCTAAAATGTTCATATGTACACTTTCCATCGGACGGAGGGAGTAGGACTTAAACCCTGATGGCATGTTACCATTGACTACACTTGGTTTGCTATATTTGATTATGTGACAAACAAATCAATCGTTTCTTTTCCCTTTTCACATTCTCATCATGTAAATGTTCAGCGAATTTGCTAATTCCTAGTCAAGTGAGAATTCAATTATCAACGATACCAAGGATCATTGAGATCCATGCAAACAAAATTAGCTCTAGAAAATATAGTTTACAAACTTATTTTGTACTTCCACTATTTAGAATATTTAAAATTTAGGTTTGTCCCAAGCCACAGTTCTTTCAGTTTGACTAAGCCTATAAAAGATACTCCCTCCGTCCCAAAATTCTTGTCTTAGGTTTGTCTAGAAATGGATGTATTAAAAATAGTAAAACGTGACTAGATACATTCATATCTAGACAAATCTAAGACAAGAATTTTGTGACGAAGGGAGTACATCAATATCCACAACACCAAATTATTTCTATTAAATTCATGACAAAAACTATTAAATTCATCATAAAGTATATTTTCGTGCTATATACTCCATTTGTAACTAAATACTTGTATATATTTGGAGAAAACTATTTTAGTTTTCTCAACTATAAGTATTTAGATTTTGGAGATGTGCAACATGCTGCAGTGCATGAAGTCAACAAGTTAAGGCTGCCTCTGTTGTCGTGAGCCTTGTCCAGTTGACCTAGCTAGCGAGCCAGGTAGCTCGCGTATTGCGTCATTAGTCGCACCACATGCCGTGCATGCACGCATGCAAATGCCGACTTGCTCAGTTGCTCTTGATTCCGGCCGGTGTTTGTGGCCTGGTGCATTTGTGCCCCGACCACTACGTACATGGCATGCATGCAAAGGGCGCCCTTTCGTGCATACGTAGAGCCAGATTTGGATGATCGCTTGACCAAGAAAATGTTTACTCACTCAACTCCTGTGTCGATACGGAAAACACTTGACTTGTCATGTGATAAAAGTCTTAAGATTTGATCATTTATCTGTTGCTTCCTTCGTTCACAAATATTTGTTAAAGAAATAAATGTATCTAAATGTATTTTAATTTTAGATATATTTATTTTTTTATAGGTATTTTCGACAGATGGAGTATAATAGATAGATTATATATGATAACTTGCCGACGAGTATGAAAGTATAGGGTTATAATAGATAGATAGATTATATATGATTACAGTATTCCTGCAGCCACGTGGCAAGAGCGGGCAGGTCAGCATGAAAGTATAAAAAATTGTAAAGTAAGAGTGGAGGACAAATGACGAAGATACAAAATGATGGAGAGCTCGGAGCAAGATCATCCTGGGTAACAGGCGAAAAGGTTTTACCCATGGAAATGTTGACATGGAAATACATGTGCATATCATGGGGATGCATGTACAGATGTTAGTGTGTCTAGTACCATCAAAGTTCTGCATCATTGTATTCGGATCGTCGGACCGAACATCCAACCATTAAGTCAAGGCTCTCTTTGTCATAGTTGAAGTTGTGCGTCATCGCCCTACTGATTACACTTACGCATACTGACTGGTGTTGACATGGAGATACATGTGCAGACCATCGGGATGCATGTACAGATCTTAGTGCGTCTAGTACCATCGCGGATCTTCTCAGTAGATCACCGCAAAGTATTTTACTTAGGGACCTACTGACGTGGACTAATGTAATCGAGCTCTTATTTTAATATTTTATCGGCTCGATCAGTTGGTGTCTTGGTGATCAAGTATCTTCATAATACTTTTCTTTTGCGCTACTCAGGTGCATGCACGCCGATGCATGCTTGCATGTACGGTCCGTACATTCGTTTATCAGCAGTCAACTAGAACTAGTTAAATATAGTGTGGAGTTTGTGTCCGGGACGGCCTTTCTTGGCTCTTGGGTGCCCGAGAAGCTATGGCGTGAGCCGGTGAAGGTCAGCAACGATATACTCTCCTTCAACCCACGATATCAGATGTTTTTGTAAGCTATTATACATGAAAGGAAGGCTGATTTTGCTCTAGATAGCATATGCTCCTGGATGGAATCATGGAAAGTAAATTTAGAATAAATACTCATTCCATCCTATAATATAAGATGTTAAATTCTTTATAATAACATCTTATATTATGAAATGGAGAAAATAAAATTTATAAATTCTGATTTGTAGTTGTTCATATTAGCGTACCAAGTGTGCTTGAAAATTTTCATGCGAAATGGGGTCGAAGTGCTTTGTCGGTGAAAGAACAAAATTAAGTGTAACATTTGGAGCTAACATTTGATGTTTGACTTGTTTCTTTACACAAATCAAAATGCTTGAGATTTCTCCCTAAAAAATTTAGATAACATTTGCGTGCGACAAAGAACACATCTAATTTTTTACTCCTAAAAACTTGATATTTTTCAAACACGGGGTGAAAAATTGAATAAGTATAAATAATTGTTGCATGTTGAAGTTTTTTTCAAACACGGGGTGGAAAAATGAATAAATATAAAAAAACTTAGATAACATTTGTGTACGACAATGTTGAATTTTCCTAATACATGTTGAACATTCATCGGGTGCACATAGAACACTTTTTTAAATACATGATGAACAAATTATAAATACATTTGAAATTCTTTCATATACATCATGAACATAATTTATAAATGACATGATCATTTTCTTGAATAGTACATACATTTTTTAAAGTTATGCAAGCGATTTATTTCATTTCAAGAACATTTTTTGTAAAATGTGATAAACATATTTCAAACATGTGAGAGATCTTGTAGAAACATCTTTTGAGGAATGGGCCGGGCCTGGCCATGTCACAAGAACACGAGCTAAGGACCCTGATACTGCATACTAAGGGCTCCTTTGATACAAACGAATTTCATAGGATTGTCGGATGATTTGGATTATTAGCATTTTTTCTAAGATGGTCGTTTGAGTCATAGGATTGAAATCCTTTGGATTTTTTCTACAGGATTCATTTGTACTACATTTTGGAGGGAAATTTTCATTCACACAAACCTCTTCGTAGAATTTCTTTGTTTTTCTTGTGCTACCAAACGCACTTACAAATCTTGTAGGTAAAAGGACATGACACTCTGTTCATGCATTTTTTCTATTCCTGCATTTTGAGAGTCTTCAAAGAGGCCCTAATGCTCATAGTTTAGATAGTCATGCGGATGATTTGGAGGAGCTCGAACGCCCTTCAACAAAGGGTATATGTACCCAATCCGGTCACAGGTGGGTAGGTACAGAGTACCTGGGGGGGGGGGGCGAGCTCCCTCTAATAAACTCATCAAAATTGTCTCATAACTTGGGAAGAAGAGGCACTCTAAGATGGATGGTAAGTGACTGATATTATACCTCTCGGGCCATAACTTCTTGTTTCAGAAGGGGGATTCATCAAGCTTGATCAACCATTAACAAAGCAATCCTAAGAGGTTCTCACTTTTGGCTTAGCATGCCTCACTATGGGAGGCCCACATGATAGGCTATTAGGTCAGTCGGAGAGCATGGTCCTGATAATTGCCGGCAAGTTCCCCAAAAATTGTGTTATTGGAACTACTGACCAATCCCAACATGGAAGTATTTAACAAAAATCATATAAACATGAAGTAATTTGAGAGATTCGTGCCCGAATGTCAACTTTACATTTTGAAGAAAAAGAATACAAAACCATAATATCTGAATCAGAAATAGAAATGCACGTGAAGTAGACCATCACCCCTACCTTCCAACCAATTGGGAAAGAATCAATACAGTCCTTTTTGCGTTATATTAAATATTATGGACATTTTTGAATGGTCTTAAGATTTTTCTAAAAAATGTACGAAGAAATTTGATGTATAATATATGTTTTGATGGTGATTACCATTTAAATAACTAGTACATGTGTCCGTGCGTTGCAACGGGCAAAAATATTCATAAAACTTCCTCCGGGTGCCACTATGCAACACTACTCATATATCCAACTCTGATAAATGTTACAAGTATAATTACCCTAATCTATAGTAATGATGTGAAAGTAATGTTATTATTGCCATGTCTACTAAAGTTTCATAAAAAGGAAAAATTAAAATAGCTCGGTCAACGGTACTTTTGCTTGCTTTTATCAACTCAACGTTACTTGTGTGAGGTTTGTAGATGATCCAAAGAACAATGGCTCGTATGGCAGGAAGACATAGAAGGAACATGTAATTCTTTTACCTCTTTTCAGCAAATTCACCTTAATCTATCTGTTGGCATAAATAGAGATAAATAACATGTGTGTAAAAAACTTCTTGCTAGGCTTGAGAAACAACAAATTTATTTTTACTGTATCAAACTTAGGGATGAACCTTGATCTTACTGTAAATATAATTACTTCATTTCATATGTGCGGTGCTCAAGTTCTTGACTGCACAACCGACTAAAAAATTGCATCTCTACAATGGATGTGAGTGAAGCCTAAAAAAGATAGCAGAAGATGGCATTATGTGTATGATCCAGGCCTACAACCGCCATCACTTCGATTGAAATTACATAGCATATAAGGAACAATGTGTTTTTTATTCAGTAAGATTCTTGTTTAATGAAAGCGACATGTGTAAGAGAACAGAAAACAATGTCAATGCCAGCATATCAGGAAAGTTCTTGGTCACTAATGTACTTTGGATAAATATAAATTGCGTGAGAGAGTGGCGCAAACTTATTGTTTGGTCAGCTAGAAATGGAGCTTTGATGAATGTTGAATTGTATTGCAAGGATATCGAGTTCAACTACCACATCCACAAATTTGTGGTGTTGATGGGTAAAGGTGAAGAAAATCATTTTTGGTGTTGCAAGGTAAAGGTGAAGAAAAGCATACCGAGATTCCATCAAGCAAATTCACAGCTCGGGCAAAAATCATAGGCAGACCAAGTTGTTTGCTTTGTTTTAGCCGATTGAGAAACTGACTGCAGAATTGCATCACCAATTATTGTAGAATTGCCTCACATATAATATCAGTACATTGCTTGTATGACAAAAATCTATCCAACCCACCTAGCTTTAACACAGGTCCTTCCACCACAGCATATGACATAGAGTAAACAAAACAAAAAATAAAAAATAGACAAAAAGCTCACCTGAATAAGCAAAAAAAGGACACTCTTTGTTGGTCATACCCAAGAACAGGACACCTTTCTTCCCAAAACAACAGATTGACAGAAACATGCGCCTTGTATCTCCGGATTGCCGATCAAGCTGTCGAGCAGCTATTTACGTTTGATGATTATTCCTTTGACTTGGCGCCATCATCCCGAGTCCATTTCTCACACTTGAGCTCCCCGTCGACTGAAAGATCGAAACCAGCGTGTTAAAATTTGGATCAGTGGCGATCTTCGCGATATCGTCGACGCCAAGTTGGCGTATGACGATGAAGATGAGCGGGTGGAGATAGCTATCAGGGTCGCTCTGTGGTGCGTCCAGGAGGATTTCTCCCGGAGGCCTTCCATGTCGAGAGTTGTCCAGATGCTCGAAGGCGTCTGTGATGTGCCACAGCCACTGACGTCCTCGCATGTTGTGGACAGGCTCCATCTGAATGCTTTTGAGCCGACTGATAGTCTACTTTCAGTTGTGCGGCTGTCTAGTCCCAGATGACATACTGGAATAGATGACCGGTTGCGCCCCCGGCATGTAAGTAAACTATCCAGAACCTGGAAATTCCTAGCAAAATTTAGACTCTGCAAACAAAGCTCACCCGCGATTCCAGGGACATCCCGCACGACAGTTCGATGGCCACGGTGGTACGGAAGGACGCAAGGGCTGACTGGGAGGGGGAGGATATGAGAAGGAGGCGGAAGGGGAGGGAGAGAGGAGGCTCGACAGGAGGGGACTCGCGGCAGCGAAGGCGACATCGTCAGTGGAAGTGGAGTTGGGGCTACGGTGGAAGAGGATGTAGGAAAGGTCCAGGCGGGAGCGGCTTGGAGGGTCGGGGTTGGGAAGGTGCGCATGTGGCGGGAGCGTTGCAATTGTCGAGGAAGAGAAGGAGCAGGCCTTGAGCTTACAGCGGTGGGCGACGGGGGACGGTGTTGGCGGCGCGGCGCGAAAGGGCTGGGGCCGGCGGGGGCCGGAGGTGGCGGCGCCCGGCGGATGGACCCTGCCCCCTCGGCCTCACGTCACCGGCGACAAGGCTGAGCCGAGCTCCCCGTGCTCCCTCGCCTCCTCGCCGAAGCTGACACCGGCTGGTCGCCTCCTCGCCGAAGCCGACGACCGGCTGGGAGCTCCCTCGCCTCCTCGGCTCCTCCTGCACATCCTCGCCCCCATCTCCTCGCTCCCGCGCGCCCCCTCCTCGACCCCGCCTCCTCGTGCCCGAGCTGGGATGCCAGCGGTGGGCGTGCGTGGTCTCTGGATAGGATAGGAAGAGGCTGACCGCGGGGAGGGAGGATTTTGTAAAAACAAAACGTTTTTCAACTATAAACAATGGACTGCGGGTTTATTCAGCCAAACGACAGGGACGTTCTCACAAAAATACCTCGGCGGAAATTCCGACAGAAACGATAGCCGCTTTATTATTAGGTATAGATTGGTAATAATATTTTTATAAACTACTTTTTTGTGTTTCCGAAAACTTAAATAAAATTTAAAAGGAAAATAAAAAAGAACAAAGAACGAAACATACCTGCATATAACTACTAACAAGAGAAGGATTCCTATTCGGTTAACCCACTAGAGTTGCCCTTGAGGTGATCCGGCCGTCTCTCTCGTAAATCTTACGTGTCGCATGCTGCAAAATAATATCATTGTTTTCGAAAATCCAAGCGAATAAGTGAGCAAGTCCATTTAGGTGTTAGAAATAGGAGTAGGTCGGAACCTGCAAGTTTCCAGGGCAGTATTTTTTTTCCTTCAATTTTCTAGTTTTTAATTTCCTCTTTAAAAAATGTACAAAAATTGGATTTTCCTAAAGTTCATTTCTAAAAATGCATTTACAAAAAGGTTCAAGAATTTTTCACAATTTTTTAAAATGTGTGCATATTTCTAAAAGTATTCGCTTTTTCCGAAAAAATGACTGGAATTATAAAATATTTTACTTTTACAAGAAATCGTCATATTACTAGGAAAAATGTCGCTATAGTGACCGGTGGATGCAATTTAGCCTGCTACAGTACCTCAGTCCAGAGCTACAGTCGCTATTTCTCATGCTCGCTTTACTGCACTTTTATTTCGTCAGGGCGTTATTCATTACTAGCAAAAGGGCCCGTGCGTTGCAACGGGAGAAAAAAATACCACACGTTTTTAATCTTTTTATAATCATTCTGATTTATTAAAATAATAAGCGAACTAACTAATGTAGTCAATTCTATCCTATTTTGTTGAGAAATCAACCCGTCCATTGTTAATTCCATCATGATGAGAAATTGAGCGGGACAAGCAAAGCAAAACAAAGAGGCTATGTGAATTGATCAATGGACTGTTATCTTATTTCATTCATGGGATAGAGAATGTGGGATCAGATGACAAACTGAAGGTGGTGTTCCATTCTCCGTCTCTACAACAATACAATTTTACATTCAATACATTCATTCATCAGCAAACAAATCCCCACAAAACAAAATTTCTTGTCGGTGCTTGGCACACGGTTGGAGGCATGGGGAGGGGATCTCACCAGATGATGAGTTCTTGTCGGAGGAGGGGATACGATGAGGGGAGCAAGGGTTAGGCGCCTCTATCTGTCCATAAGGAGTCGCCGTTGCCGCGCCATAACCTCGGAGTTCCCCGTGTGAGCCATGGAGGCCGGCCTCCACCTGCAAGTACTTCGCTCCGCGATGTCGCCGCTGTTCTGCATCGAGCAGACGCATCATCCCAGTCACTGTAGCTGTCGCGTTGATTTGATCCAGAAGTTGTGCTCGAGCGCCGAAACAGGGGCAGCAAGCGGGCAGAGGTACAGCCGCGGAGGCGGGTGGGTTGAGATCGACAACAGTGGTGGTTGAGGTCGGCCGGCGGCGAGTGGTGTAGCAGCAGCCTGGGCACGGGCCCGGGTGGACCAGGGTCGACGCAATGCGCTCGAGCGCCGCAACGGGAGCAGTGAGCGGGGAGAGGTACGCCCGCGGAGGCGGGTGGGTTGAGATTGGCAGCGGTGGCGGTTGAGGTCGGCCACGACGGCGAGTGGTGTGGCGGCGGCCTGGGCACAGGCCAAGGTGGCCCAGGGTCGACGGAAGGAGGCGATTCGTACGGGTATAATTTTTGCGACGAATCGTTTTTTCCTTTTGCGTTGCAGATAAATGATGAAGCACAGGTTGAATAACAAAAATTACAGAGGCTTTTTATAAAAGTACCACGGTGGGTTTTCCGACGAAAGCAATAGCCCCTTTATTATTAGGTATAGATTTGGCCGGTCCGTTTTGACCACTCGTCCAGTATTCCTTTCTTCTTCTTCCTTCTCCTATACCGTGCGCTGTGCGTTAAGATGATACGCAGCACGCAACCCTCGATCCCCTAGCGCGGCCATTTCGATTTGCGCACATTCGGAGCTCTTTGTTTTTCAATTTTATTTTTAAGAAAACCGTTCTTTTTTTTCTATTTTAACTAATATGGGATTTCAAATGTTTCGGAATTTTCACAAAATTGTATTGTAAAGAAAATATTCAAAAATTCAGAAAATGTTTGCGGAATAAAAAAGTATTCTTTATTTCATGAAATATGTTCGCAAAATGGAAATAATGATCAATATTTTGAAGAAATATTCCCGGGTTAAAATATATCTGAGATTTTCAAAAAATGTTCATGTATTCATAAAATATTCTGAAATTGAACAAATGTTTCCATATTCAGATATTGATCATGATTTGTTTTAGTGAAAACAAAATTGAAAAAACATTTGTTGCTTCAGTCAATGTTCGGTGTTTCAAAAAATGTTTATGTACTCGAAACTATTTCATGAATTTAGAAAATGTTCCTTAAACCAAAGAAATATACATCAATTACAACAAAAGTTACCCCTACTCCCCAAAAATGTTCATCGACTCAAAAAATGTTCGCCGATCCAAAACAAATGTACATGGGTATAAAAAAATGTTTCCTAATGTCTAGAAAATGTCGGGAAATTTTCAAAAAAACTTGTTTTTAAAAACTGTATACTAATTGTTTTGAAAAGAATTCGCGAATTTGAAAAACAAAATAACAATTTCAACAATGTTCACAACTTCAAGGAACGTTCATATTTTTCAAAAATTGTTTACAGTTTGAGAAAATATGTTAACAAATTAGAAAGATGGGCGCAAAAAAGGAAATAAAAAGAAAAAAGCGGAAAAGAAAAACAAACAGAAAACAGAAGAAAGTTAGGCAACACGTGGCCAATTTTACGTCAATGAGGCACTGTAATGTAGCGCTTGTAATTGCATTTTAATTTTTTGTATACTCTAAAAAAGAAGAGGCTAACGTGCATGTAGCATATGTATTAGTTATAATATTATTTTGTGTCCTACAAAATGTTCGTACTATTTAAAAAAATCACACGTGTAAAAAATAGTTCATCTGGCAGGATGGTCGTACCATTGAAAAGGATGCACAGCTTTACAAAAATGTTCTTGCAATAGAAAAAAGTTCATGAAATGTAACAACATCTCATGATTCTTTTGCAAAAATGATCGTACATAAAAATGTATTCAAAATGTCCACCGTTCCTTCAAAATCAAATTGGCCTGCATTCGAATAATGTTTATGTAAATTCGAAATATTTTTAAAGGGTACCGAAAATGTTTAACGTGAATTCAAAATATTCAATGTGTGTTTGAATAACTGTCCTCATCTATTTAAAATGAAAAGAAAGTCAAATCCAAAAATGAAACAACCAAAGATCGGTGATTGTATGCGTAGGGTGATTCATAATGATAGGGTGTGCATGTGTATGTCCATAGGGTTGAGTGTATAGCGCTTATACAAGCGCTTGCAGATGTACCATGTTTTAAAAAAACCCTCGTTTAGGTAGGTAAAAATTTCTGCAGCAAGATCTATGTTACAAAGGTTTTCGCAACATGATCCTTGTTGAAAAATAGAGGACCACATGCGACCGCTAGATTGCGATGTCGGACGACGATATGCCGACCATTGTTTTAGGAATTGTTTCTGCAACGCGGTTGTTGTTTCTGTAATACGACTTATGTTTCAGGAATTTTTTTCTACAACATAGTCATTGTTTTCTGCGACATGGCCGTTGCAAGGTGACGTTGGGCGTAGACCTGCCGAATAGGAAACTCCAACACGTGGCGGAACCCAGGTTTCATGATTTTTTCAGAGTGAAACGAGATGATGTTTCAGAAATAACCCAGGCTTCTCGATGCAGTTTAGCTCCTGCACGCCGGAGGTGGGCTGATATTACGGTGGGCTGGCAGCGGCGCCGCACGGGGCACAACTCTGTCGGGAACGGGGAAGAGCGGCAGCATACCGTTTGTTGCGGAAAATAACGATTGACCATGCGGGATGCAGACGCTAGATCAAACGGTTGTGGAACAGCTATCAGTTCGGCATCCAACGGTTGTCCAGGTGACGAATAATTTTTAGAAATCGATCGGCGGACGCGTAGCAGTCCCCGACTCTTTTCTAAACAACTGTCTAGAAAAATTGGAAGTTATGGTAAAATAACATGGTAGCCACATAGAACAATCTCGCAATTGCTCACAAAAAAGTTGGTAAGTGTATGAAAACCGCCCGGTAACTGCAACCAAGAAATTTGGCAATTGCATTCAAACAACCGGTGACTGTACCAAAATAATCTGGTAGCTGTATTAAAATATTTGACAATTGACTTTTGGAAAACTTAGCTACATCACAGAATTTGGCAGTCAGCATGTGAAAAATGTGGTAACTATCAAAACAACGTGGTATCTACCTCGAATAATTTGACAATTACCTTAGAAATTGGAAAGTGTAGCAAAACGTACCAATGAAACTTTGGCAAGTCTACCACAGAAATCTGACAACCACAAACTGAATATCTAACAAGTGTACCTTAAACTTGTGGTAAACGCATCCCTAAAATATGGCAATTATACCTTTAAATCTCTGAGAAATTTGTTTTTCAAGTGATGTTTTTTAGGCTAGCACATATAAAAATTCCAAGAACGGGGCAATGTTCATGACCATCAAACACATATTATACTCCAAGCATATAAAGTTTACTAAGAAGCTAGTACTATTTTTAAGCTTGTACTCCGTACTATTTTAAAGGACACTAGCATTCAGTGCAAGCAGCATCTTTTCTTACAGTGTCCCCTTTCCTGCGAGTCAATCTTATTACAGATTTGCTTTTCTTGCACGGGTGTGTTTAACTGGGCGGTTAGCGAGCCGCAATGTCAATCTTATTATAGATTTCTTGTGTTTAACTGGGCGGCTGTACGGAAGTCAGCCGGCACGGCTACGTAGCGTGCTTCATGACAAAATGAGTTGAGATGAGGTCGGGTCATACGTGATGGATTGATCGGACGCGTTCGGAAACGTCATACGTGATATGAATGAAAGGAGGGGCAATATAAGAGATCCGGTTCGGTTAAATTTTTTTCTCTCTCTTCTGTCATTGATCGGACTCGTTTATGTACGTGTGGGGTCATTTAAGGTTCCGACTGTAGATGCGATTTCTGACAAAGAAACCTCTGTATTTTGTTTGGAAACGAAACATCTCTGCTTTTGCCTCTCTTGTCCTCTGCCTCTCCCTATTGTTTCCTTCCGCATCATGAAAAGTTTGATGCGACAGCCGTTGAAATATACCGTTGAAGAAGATTAGATGCTCTTAGCAACCGCGTACGCCACTATAGATGCTCTGTTTTGCCTGCATCAACGATACTACGTGATCTGAAAGATATTTCCGGGACTCGTTCTTGAGTTGAAGGAGTCTCTGAATGCGACAAGCAGCAGATCTTTGGCGATCACCGAGATCCGGCGCAGCTTAATTTGACAAAAGTCGTCGAGACAAAGCGGAATGAAAACCGAAAATATTTGCTCTCGTTATTGCGGCGACCGTAGCGTAGAGTAGAGGCACAGGGATGGGGATGCAGAGCAAGCTGCAACTGCAAGCTACTAGATGGAGCTTAGGCGGTGGCCTCCTCGGTGGTCTTGGCGGAACCGCCGAAGAAGTCGCTGAGCGTGGGCAGCTTGAACTCGCCGGCGGTCTGGAGCGGGATGGTGAAGTTGCCGATGATGGGGAGGTCGATGGTGAGCTTGACGAGGAGCTCGTAGTCGATGTCCCAGTCCCTGCCCAGGTCCTTCATGAGCGAGATGAGGAAGTCGTATGGCACCTTGGCGGGCACCTCCAGCTTGGTCACCTCGCCGCTGTCCTCGATCCAGCCCGGGTCCGGGATGGTGCCGCTCGCCACCTCCCTGTCATGTTATGCAGGACCGATCCATGGATGAGGATCGATCTTTCTCACCGTGCAGATGAGAGGAGGAAGAAGAAGGGGACTTACTTGCCGCCGCACTTGAGGGTGAAGGCGATGTCGCAGATGGGGATGCGGTGGGAGTAGGGGTTGGTGACGTTGACGTGGCTGTGCACGGTGATGGCCTCGCGGGTCATGCCCTTGAAGCTCACCTTGTCCAGCGTCGCCTCCGGCTTGGGCATGTGCGCGATCTTGTCCGCCACGAACCCCTTGGCCTTGTCCAGCAGGCCCGCCATGCTTCCTCTCGTCTCTTCCTCTAGCTTCTTCCTAGCCCCAGCTCGATCGCTCTGCTTCTGGTTTCGATCTGCAAAGGAAATATCGCGGTGCGCTTCCTGTTTATAGGTGGATGGAGTCATGAGCGGAGCGCGGTGCCGACCACGGACGGTGCGCGGCGTGGGCACCACGTGCAGAGGCGCGTGGGATCCGAGTGGGGGATTTGCTGCTGGTAGTACGTGCAACTTGGCGACATTTGCGCGACGCCGACGCGTGGTTCAAGTTTTCGGGTTGCGTTGCGTTGCGTGAATCTGAGCTGCGGCGAGGGGCATCTGATGACGGGAAAGGGAAAGGCACGAAGCTTCGGTTGGGTGCACGCGGCGCGAATCCCCGGATGGACGGTGCTGAGTCGGCATCTCCTCTCGCCCTTTCCTCTCCGTTGCACTAAGGCCATTTTTAACGGATCCCTTCAAAATTAGAAAAAAAGTACAAAACAAACCTCAACTTATAGACGAAATCTAAATCAAACCCTAAACTTACAATCTTGAAAATAAGCATATTGATTTTTTTTAATCCCGATCTATTTTAAACCGTGTAGGTATTTAGCTGGTATTCGCTGAGGTGGCAAGGGCTGGCTGGGCATTAGGACGAATTGGGCTGGCTCATTAGCGCAGTCTCTCGCTCGCACGCTCTCTCTGGTTATTGTTTTTCTTTTTCTTTACTGTTTACTTTGTTTTCTCGTCCGTATACACTTACGTACAACCGAGGAATTTTGTCACACTGCTGCCTGCTTGCATCGAAGAGGCTACTGCACATCTAGTTGCATGTTATTGTAATGTAGTGGCTATCTGTGGTGAGATATATATCCGTGTGGCGAGTCGACGCAGGCGTAGTGGCGAGGCCGGCCGGTCGAATCTTCAATCTATGGCTTTTAACGTGCCCAAAAAATTTACGAAATTGTTCACATTTTCAATATTTGTTTGCCCAAAAAATAAATTCGAAGTTCATTGCTTCATTGTTTTCCAAAACACAAAATAATTTATGAAATTGCAAAAACAACATTTGTTGTACGGGCCCTTATACATTTTATACATTTCAGTCCTTATTAATCGTATGCGCGACTTAAAAATACCTATTGTGCAATTCAAAATACTGAAAAATTAATTTTCATAGCATGTGAAAAACTGTTGGAGTTCTGAATATTTTTCATAGCATGTGAAAAACTGTTGGAGTTTTGAATGTTTTTCTGCCAAATGTGATTTTTCTGAAATTGTGAAAAAAATTTATAAATACGAATAGAATTTTCAAAACCCAAACATTTTTTTTGAAAAAGAAATACATAGAATTTGTGAGAAAATTAGAAGACATAAATATTTTTAACTTCTGAACAATTTTAAAAATGCGCGAACTTTTTTTAAACTGCATAAATTATTGTTGTTAGTGGGCCGGCCCAAATTCTGCCTGTGAGAGTAGCAGCCTAGCACGTTATCCCGGTCGGGATTGTGGTATTGCGAGAATCTCGGTGTGCCAAACGGGGGTAGGGTTCAAAATAAACCGGGATTAAAAGTTCGGAGTGCTAATTTTAGGGATTCAAAGTTCAGGGTTTGATTTAGCTTTTGTCTACAATTTTAAGGTTTATTTTGGACTTTTTCCTAAAAATTAAGTGAAAGGATGTGGGTGTTGCCTAGAGGGGGGTGAATAGGCGCTTTAAAATAATTACGGTTTAGACTTGAACAAATGCGGAATAACACGAACGTTTAATTTGTCAAACACAAAACCTAAAACAACTAGGCTCATCTATGTGCACCAACAACTTATGCTAAGCAAGATAAACAAGTAAGTGATAGCAGGATATATGACAATAAACAATATGGCTATCACAAAGTAAAGTGCATCAGTAAAGGGTTCGGGTAAGAAATAACCGAGGCACGCGGAGACGATGATGTATCCCGAAGTTCACACCCTTGCGGATGCTAATCTCTGTGTTGGAATTATGCCCTAGAGGCAATAATAAATATAGTTATTATTATAATTCCTGTATCAAGATAATCGTTTATTATCCATGCTATAATTGTATTGAATGAAGACTCATTTACATGTGTGGATACATAGACAAAACACTGTCCCTAGCAAGCCTCTAGTTGGCTAGCTAGTTGATCAAAGATAGTCAGTGTTTTCTGATTATGTAGAAGGTGTTGTTGCTTGATAACTGGATCACGTCGTTAGGAGAATCACGTGATGGACTAGACCCAAACTAATAGACGTAGCATGTTGATCGTGTCATTTTGTTGCTACTGTTTTCTGTGTGTCAAGTATTTGTTCCTATGACCATGAGATCATATAACTCACTAACACCGGAGGAATACTTTGTGTGTATCAAACGTCGCAACGTAACTGGGTGACTATAAAGATGCTCTACAGGTATCTCCAAAGGTGCTCGTTGAGTTAGTATGGATCGAGACTGGGATTTGTCACTCCGTGTGACGGAGAGGTATCTCGGGGCCCACTCGGTAATACAACATCACACACAAGCCTTGCAAGCAATGTGACTTAGTGTAAGTTGCGGGATCTTGTATTACGGAACGAGTAAAGAGACTTACCGGTAAACGAGATTGAAATAGGTATACGGATACTGACGATCGAATCTCGGGCAAGTAACATACCGAAGGACAAAGGGAATGACATACGGGATTATATGAATCCTTGGCACTGAGGTTCAAACGATAAGATCTTCGTAGAATATGTAGGATCCAATATGGGCATCCAGGTCCCGCTATTGGATATTGACCGAGGAGTCTCTCGGGTCATGTCTACATAGTTCTCGAGCCCGCAGGGTCTGCACACTTAAGGTTCGACGTTGTTTTATGCGTATTTGAGTTATATGGTTGGTTACCGAATGTTGTTCGGAGTCCCGGATGAGATCACGGACGTCACAAGGGTTTCCGGAATGGTCCGGAAACGAAGATTGATATATAGGATGACCTCGTTTGATTACCGGAAGGTTTTCGGAGTTACCGGGAATGTACCGGGAATGACGAATGGGTTCCGGGAGTTCATCGGGGGGGGGGGGCAACCCACCCCGGGGAAGCCCATAGGCATTGGGGTGGCGCACCATCCCTTAGTGGGCTGGTGGGACAGCCCAAAAGAGCCCTATGCGCCATAGGAAGAAAAATCAAAGAGAAAAAAAAAGAGGAGGTGGGAAAAAGGGGAAGGACTCCTCCTTCCAAACCTAGTTGGACTCGGTTTGGAAGGGGAGGGCTGCCCCCCTTGGCTCGGCCGAAGCCCTTAGGGGTCCTTGGACCCCAAGGCAAGGCTCCCCCTCTTCCCCCTATATATACGGAGGTTTTAGGGCTGATTTGACACAACTTTGCCACGGCAGCCCGACCACATATCTCCACGGTTTTACCTCTAGATCGCGTTTCTGCGGAGCTCGGGCGGAGCCCTGCTGAGACGAGATCATCACCAACCTCCGGAGCGCCGTCACGCTGCCGGAGAACTCTTCTACCTCTCCGTCTCTCTTGCTGGATCAAGAAGGCCGAGATCATCGTCGAGCTGTACGTGTGCTGAACGCGGAGGTGCCGTCCGTTCGGCACTAGATCGTGGGACTGATCGCGGGACCGTTCGCGGGGCGGATCGAGGGACGTGAGGACGTTCCACTACATCAACCGCGTTCACTAACGCTTCTGCTGTACGGTCTACAAGGGTACGTAGATCACACATCCCCTCTCGTAGATGGACATCACCATGATAGGTCTTCATGCGCGTAGGAAATTTTTTGTTTCCCATGCGACGTTCATCAACAGTGGCATCATGAGCTAGGTTCATGCGTAGATGTCTTCTCGAGTAGAACACAAAAGTTTTTGTGGGCGGTGATGTGCGTTTTGCTGCCCTCCTTAGTCTTTTCTTGGTTCCACGGTATTGTTGGATCGAAGCGGCTCGGACCGACATTACTCGTACGCTTACGAGAGACTGGTTTCATCGCTACGAGTAACTCCGTTGCTCAAAGATGACTGGCGGGTGTCAGTTTCTCCAACTTTAGTTGAATCGGATTTGGCCGATGAGGTCCTTGGATGAGGTTAAATAGCAACTCATATATCTCCGTTGTGGTGTTTGCGTAAGTAAGATGCGATCCTACTAGATACCCATGGTCACCACGTAAAACATGCAACAACAAAATTAGAGGACGTCTAACTTGTTTTTGCAGGGTATGCTTGTGATGTGATATGGCCAACGATGTGATGTGATATATTGGATGTATGAGATGATCATGTTGTAATAGATAATTTCGACTTGCATGTCGATGGTACGGCAACCGATAGGAGCCATAGGGTTGTCTTTATACTAATGTTTGTGCTTGCAGATGCGTTTACTATTTTGCTAGGATGTAGCTTTAGTAGTAATAGCATGAGTAGCACGACAACCCCGATGGCGACACGTTGATGGAGATCATGGTGTGGCGCCGGTGACAAGAAGATCGTGCCGGTGCTTTGGTGATGGAGATCAAGGAGCACGTGATGATGGCCATATCATGTCACTTATGAATTGCATGTGATGTTAATCCTTTTATGCACCTTATTTTGCTTAGAACGACGATAGCATTATGAGGTGATCTCTCACTAAAATTTCAAGACGAAATTGTGTTCTCCCCAACTATGCACCGTTGCTACAGTTCGTCGTTTCGAGACACCACGTGATGATCGGGTGTGATAGACTCAACGTTCACATACAACGGATGCAAAACAGTTGTGCACGCGGAACACTCGGGTTAAGCTTGACGAGCCTAGCATGTGCAGACATGGCCTCGAAACACATGAGACCGAAAGATCGATCATGAATCATATAGATGATATGATTAGCATGCGGATGCTTACCACTGAAACTATGCTCAACTCACGTGATGATAGGACTTGAGCTAGTGTAAGTGGATCATGAACCACTCAAATGACTAGAGAGATGTACTTTTTGAGTGTGAGTTTAGCGATTAATTTGATTAAGTTAAACTCTAATTATCTTGAACATAGTCTAAGTCCACTTTGAATATATTTGTGTTGTAGATCATGGCTCACGCGACAGTCACCCTAAATTTTAATACGTTCCTAGAGAAAGCTAAGTTGAAAGATGATGGAAGCAACTTTGTAGACTGGGCTCATAATCTTAAGTTAATCTTACTAGCTGGGAAGAAGGAGTATGTCCTTAATGCTGCGCTAGGAGATGAACCACCCGCTACGGCTGATCAGGATGTTAAGAATGCTTGGTTAGCACGTAAGGAGGACTACTCAGTAGTTCAATGTGTAGTCTTGTATGGCTTAGAACCGGGACTTCAACGTCGCTTTGAGCGTCATGGAGCATTTGAGATGTTCCAGGAGTTGAAGTTTATCTTTCAGAAGAACGCCCGGATCGAGAGGTATGAGACCTCCGATAAATTCTATGCTTGCAAGATGGAGGAGAACTCGTCTGTCAGTGAACATGTGCTCAAAATGTCTGGGTACTCAAACCGTCTAGTTGAGCTGGGGATTGAACTCCCGCAAGAGGCTATCACTGACAGAATCCTTCAATCACTGCCGCCAAGCTATAAAGGCTTTGTGTTGAACTACAACATGCAAGGGATGAACAAGTCACTCGGCGAGTTGTTTGCGATGCTGAAAGTCGCGGAGTCTGAACTCCGTAAAGAACATCAAGTGTTGATGGTGAATAAGACCACTAGTTTCAAGAGAAACGGCAAAGGCAAGAAGGGTAAATCAAAGAAGAGCGGCAAGCCTGTTGCCAATCCAACGAAGAAACCCAAAGCTGGACCTAAGCCTGAAACAGAGTGTTACTATTGCAAGGGTATGGGTCACTAGAAGCGCAATTGCCCCAAGTATCTGACTGATAAGAAGGCGGCCAAAGAAAAATCAGGTATATTCGATATACATGTTATTGATGTGTACTTAACCGGCTCTCGTAGTAGTGCCTGGGTATTCGATACCGGTTCTTTTGCTCATATTTGCAACTCGAAACAGGAACTGCGGAATAGACGAAGGCTGGCGAAAGATGAAGTGACGATGCGCGTAGGAAATGGTTCCAAGGTTGATGCAATCGCCGTCGGCACAGTTTCACTTCAGTTACCATCAGGATTAGTTATGAACTTGAATCATTGTTATTTAGTGCGTGCGTTGAGCATGAACATTATATCTGGATCTTGTTTATTGCGAGACGGTTACTCTTTGAAGTCAGAGAATAATGGTTGTTCTATTTCTATGAGTAACATCTTTTATGGTCATGCACCCAATGTGAGAGGATTGTTCGTATTGAATCTTGATAGTGATACACACATACATAACATTGAGACCAAAAGAGTTAGAGTTAACAATGATAACGCCATATTTTTGTGGCACTGCCGTTTAGGTCATATTGGTGTAAAACGCATGAAGAAACTCCATGCCGATGGACTTTTGGTGTCACTTGACTTTGATTCACTTGACACGTGCGAACCATGCCTCATGGGCAAGATGACTAAAACTCCGTTCTCCGGAACAATGGAGCGTGCAAGTGACTTGTTGGAAATCATGCATACCGATGTGTGTGGTCCAATGAGCGTAGAGGCACGCGGCGGATATCGTTATTTTCTCACCTTCACTGACGATTTGAGTAGATATGGTTATGTCTACTTAATGAAGCACAAGTCTGAAACATTTGAAAAGTTCAAGCAATTTCAGAGTGAAGTTGAAAATCATCGTAACAAGAAGATCAAGTTCCTACGGTCTGATCGTGGGGGTGAATATCTGAGTTTCGAGTTTGGTGCTCACTTAAGACAATGTGGAATTGTTTCACAGTTAACACCACCTGGAACACCACAGCGTAATGGTGTGTCCATACGTCGTAATCGTACTTTATTAGAGATGGTGCGATTTATGATGTCTCTTACCGATTTGCCGTTATCGTTTTGGGGCTATGCATTAGAAACAGCTGCATTCACTTTAAATAGGGCACCATCAAAATCCGTTGAGACGACACCATATGAACTGTGGTATGGAAAAAGGCCAAAGTTGTCGTTTCTTAAAGTTTGGGGATGTGATGCTTATGTCAAAAAGCTTCAGCCTGAAAAGCTGGAACCCAAAGCGGAAAAGTGCATCTTCATAGGTTACCCAAAAGAGACAGTTGGGTACACCTTCTATCTCAAATCCGAGGGCAAAGTGTTTGTTGCTAAAAACGGAGCTTTTCTCGAGAAGGAGTTTCTCTCGAGAGAATTGAGTGGGAGGAAGATAGAACTTGACGAGGTTGTCGAACCTCTCATCCCTCTGGATGGTGGCGCAGGGCAAGGGGAAACCTCTGTCGTTGCGACGCCGGTTGAGGAGGAAGTTAATGATGATGATCATGAAACTCCGGTTCAAGTTTCCGTCGAACCACGCAGGTCGACGAGATCACGTGTTGCTCCAGAGTGGTACGGTAATCCCGTCTTATCAATCATGTTGTTGGACAACAATGAACCTGCAAATTATGAAGAAGCAATGGTGGGCCCAGATTCCAACAAATGGCTAGAAGCCATGAAGTCCGAGATAGGATCCATGTATGAGAACAAAGTGTGGACTTTGGAAGTACTGCCTGAGGGCCGCAAGGCTATTCAGAACAAATGGATCTTTAAGAGGAAGACGGACGCTAACGACAATGTGACCGTTTATAAAGCTCGACTTGTGGCAAAGGGTTTTTCACAAGTTCAAGGAGTTGACTACTATGAGACATTCTCACCCGTAGCGATGCTTAAGTCCGTCAGAATCATATTAGCAATAGCTGCATTTTTCGATTATGAAATCTAGCAGATGGATGTTAAAACGGCGTTCCTTAACGGTTTCCTTAAGGAAGAGTTGTATATGATGCAACCCGAAGGTTTTGTCGATCCTAAGAATGCTAACAAGGTGTGCAAGCTCCAGCGATCCATTTGTGGACTGGTGCAAGCATCTCGGAGTTGGAACAAACGCTTTGATGAGGTGATCAAAGCATTTGGGTTTATACAAGTGGTTGGAGAATCTTGTATTTACAAGAAAGTGAGTGGGAGCTCTATGGCGTTTCTAATATTATATGTGGATGACATATTGCTGATTGGAAACAGCGTGGAGTTTTTGGAGAGCATAAAGGATTACTTGAATACAAGTTTCCCTATGAAGGACCTAGGAGAAGCTACTTACATTCTAGGCATTAAGATCTATAGGGATAGATCAAAGCGTGTGATAGGACTTTCACAAAGCACATACCTTGATAAAGTTTTGAAGAGGTTCAAAATGGAACAGTCCAAGAATGGGTTATTGCCAGTTTTACAAGGTACGAGATTGAGTAAGACTCAGTGCCCAGCAACTGATGAAGATAGAGAGCATATGCGCTCCGTCCCCTATGCTTCAGCCATAGGTTCTATCATGTATGCAATGATGTGCACTAGACCGGACGTTAGCCTGGCCATAAGTATGGCAGGTAGGTTCCAGAGTAATCCAGGAGTGCATCACTGGACGGCGGTCAAGAATATCCTGAAGTACCTGAAAAGGACTAAGGAGATGTTTCTCGTGTATGGAGGTGACGAAGAGCTCGTCGTAAAAGGTTACGTCGATGCAAGCTTTGACACAGATCTGGACGACTCTAAGTCGCAAACCGGATACGTATTTATTCTTAATGGGGGTGCGGTAAGCTGGTGCAGTTCCAAGCAAAGCGTCGTAGCAGATTTTACATGTGAAGCGGAGTACATGGCTGCCTCGGAGGCGGCTAAGGAGGGTGTCTGGATGAAGCAATTCATGACGGATCTTGGAGTGGTGCCAAGCGCACTGAATCCAATAACCTTGTTCTGTGACAACACGGGTGCCATTGCCTTAGCAAAGGAACCACGGTTTCACAAGAAGTCCAGACACATCAAACGACGCTTCAACCTCATCCGCGACTACGTCGAAGGGGAGGACGTAAATATATGCAAAGTGCACACGGATCTGAATGTAGCAGACCCGCTGATTAACCTCTTCCACGGGCAAAGCATGATCAACACCAGAACTGTATGGGTGTTAGATTTATTACAATGTAATTCGCATGATGATGTGAGGGCTAGATTATTGACTCTAGTGCAAGTGGGAGACTGTTGGATATGCCCTAGAGGCAATAATAAATATAGTTATTATTATAATTCATGTATCAAGATAATCATTTATTATCCATGCTATAATTGTATTGAATGAAGACTCATTTACATGTGTGGATACATAGACAAAACACTATCCCTAGCAAGCCTCTAGTTGGCTAGCCAGTTGATCAAAGATAGTCAGTGTCTTCTGATTATGAACAAGGTGTTGTTGCTTGATAAGTGGATCACGTCGTTAGGAGAATCACGTGATGGACTAGACCCAAACTAATAGACGTAGCATGTTGATCGTGTCATTTTGTTGCTACTGTTTTCTGTGTGTCAAGTATTTGTTCCTATGACCATGAGATCATATAACTCACTAACACCGGAGGAATACTTTGTGTGTATCAAACGTCGCAACGTAACTGGGTGACTATAAAGATGCTCTACAGGTATCTCCAAAGGTGTTCGTTGAGTTAGTATGGATCGAGACTGGGATTTGTCACTCCGTGTGACGGAGAGGTATCTCGGGGCCCACTCGGTAATACAACATCACACACAAGCCTTGCAAGCAATGTGACTTAGTGTAAGTTGCGGGATCTTGTATTACGGAACGAGTAAAGAGACTTACCGGTAAACGAGATTGAAATAGGTATACGGATACTGACGATCGAATCTCGGGCAAGTAACATACCGAAGGACAAAGAGAATGACATACGGGATTATATGAATCCTTGGCACTGAGGTTCAAACGATAAGATCTTCGTAGAATATGTAGGATCCAATATGGGCATCCAGGTCCCGCTATTGGATATTGACCGAGGAGTCTCTCGGGTCATGTCTACATAGTTCTCGAGCCCGCAGGGTCTGCACACTTAAGGTTCGACGTTGTTTTATGCGTATTTGAGTTATATGGTTGGTTACCGAATGTTGTTCGGAGTCCCGGATGAGATCACGGACGTCACAAGGGTTTCCGGAATGGTCCGGAAACGAAGATTGATATATAGGATGACCTCGTTTGATTACCGGAAGGTTTTCGGAGTTACCGGGAATGTACCGGGAATGACGAATGGGTTCCGGGAGTTCATCGGGGGGGGGGGGGGGGGGGGCAACCCACCCCGGGGAAGCCCATAGGCATTGGGGTGGCGCACCATCCCTTAATGGGCTGGTGGGACAGCCCAAAAGAGCCCTATGCGCCATAGGAAGAAAAATCAAAGAGAAAACAAAAAAAGAGGAGGTGGGAAAAAGGGGAAGGACTCCTCCTTCCAAACCTAGTTGGACTCGGTTTGGAAGGGGAGGGCTGCCCCCCTTGGCTCGGCCGAAGCCCTTAGGGGTCCTTGGACCCCAAGGCAAGGCTCCCCCTCTTCCCCCTATATATACGGAGGTTTTAGGGCTGATTTGACACAACTTTGCCACGGCTGCCCGACCACATATCTCCACGGTTTTACCTCTAGATCGCGTTTCTGCGGAGCTCGGGCGGAGCCCTGCTGAGACGAGATCATCACCAACCTCCGGAGCGCCGTCACGCTGCCGGAGAACTCTTCTACCTCTCCGTCTCTCTTGCTGGATCAAGAAGGCCGAGATCATCGTCGAGCTGTACGTGTGCTGAACGCGGAGGTGCCGTCCGTTCGGCACTAGATCGTGGGACTGATCGCGGGACGGTTCGCGGGGTGGATCGAGGGACGTGAGGACGTTCCACTACATCAACCGCGTTCACTAACGCTTCTGCTGTACGGTCTACAAGGGTACGTAGATCACACATCCCCTCTCGTAGATGGACATCACCATGATAGGTCTTCGTGCGCGTAGGAAAATTTTTGTTTCCCATGCGACGTTCATCAACAGTGGCATCATGAGCTAGGTTCATGCGTAGATGTCTACTCGAGTAGAACACAAAAGTTTTTGTGGGCGGTGATGTGCGTTTTGCTGCCCTCCTTAGTCTTTTCTTGGTTCCGCGGTATTGTTGGATCGAAGCGGCTCGGACCGACATTACTCGTACGCTTACGAGAGACTGGTTTCATCGCTACGAGTAACTCCGTTGCTCAAAGATGACTCGCGGGTGTCAGTTTCTCCAACTTTAGTTGAATCGGATTTGGCCGAGGAGGTCCTTGGATGAGGTTAAATAGCAACTAATATATCTCCGTTGTGGTGTTTGCGTAAGTAAGATGCGATCCTACTAGATACCCATGGTCACCACGTAAAACATGCAACAACAAAATTAGAGGACGTCTAACTTGTTTTTGCAGGGTATGCTTGTGATGTGATATGGCCAACGATGTGATGTGATATATTGGATGTATGAGATGATCATGTTGTAATAGATAATATCGACTTGCACGTCGATGGTATGGCAACCGATAGGAGCCATAGGGTTGTCTTTATACTGATCGCGGGATTGTTCACGGGGCGGATCGAGGGACGTGAGGACGTTCCACTACATCAACCGCGTTCACTAACGCTTCTGTTGCACGGTCTACAAGGGTACGTAGATCACACATCCCCTCTCGTAGATGGACATCACCATGATAAGTCTTCATGCGCGTAGGAAATTTTTTGTTTTCCATGCGCTTTAAAATAATTACGGTTTAGGCTTGAACAAATGCGGAATAACACGAACGTTTAATTTGTCAAACACAAAACCTAAAACAACTAGGCTCACCTATGTGCACCAACAACTTATGCTAAGCAAGATAAACAAGTAAGTGATAGCAGGATATATGACAATAAACAATATGGCTATCACAAAGTAAAGTGCATCTGTAAAGGGTTCGGGTAAGAGATAACCGAGGCACGCAGAGACGATGATGTATCCCGAAGTTCACACCCTTGCGGATGCTAATCTCTGATGGAGCGGTGTGGAGGCACAATGCTCCCCAAGATGCCACTAAGGCCACCGTAATCTCCTCACGCCCTCGCACAATGCAAGATGCCGTGATTCCACTAAGTGACCCTTGAGGGCGGTCACCGAACCCGTACAAATGGCAACCCTTGGGGCGGTCACCGGTACCCATACAAATTGCTCAGGGCAATCTCCACAACCTAATTGGAGACCCCGACGGTTGCCCGGAGCTTTACACCACAATGATTGAGCTCCGAGACACCACCAAGCTTCTAGGACGCCGAAGCATCCACGAAGAACAATCTCTAGGTTACTAAGTACCAAAGGTAATAAGCTTCTAAAACTTCACTTCCACGTATCACCGTGGAGAACTCAAACCGATGCAACTAATGCAATGGCAAGAACACACGAAGTGGACAAGTCCCTCACACTCAAATCCCTCCACAACAACAAAAGCTATGGAAAATATAAAAGAAAGAACAAGGAGCTCACAAAGAACTCCAAGATCTACATCCAAGGGGTTCCCCTCACACAGAGGATAAAGTGATTGGTGGAGATGTGGATCTAGATCTCCTCTCTCTTTTCCCTGAAGAACAAGCAAGAATCATTGGAGGGATTGAGAGTATGCAAGCTCTAAGAAGGTCAACAATGGGGGTAGAACATGAGCTCAACGGATAGATCAGTCCAAGGGGAAACAAGACCCCCTTTATATAGTGGGGGAAGAAATCAGACCATTACCGCCACTTACAGCCCGAGCACAGCGGTACTACCACTAGCCCTGGCGGTACTACCGCTAGCCCTGGCAATACTACCGCTAGACCCTGGCGGTACTACCTCTAGAGAAAGTCTTCGCAAAAAGCCCGACGAAGAACAACCGCTTAGAGAGAGGTACTACCGTCTCGAAGAGGTACTACCGCCCACCCGGAGCAGTACTACCGCTAGAGAGCGGTAGTAAGAAACTACTACCGCTCCGGGGGCGGTACTACAGCTCCGGGGATGGTACTACCGCTCGTACGAGGAGCGGTACTACCGGTGGATACTGAATTTGCTCTAACTTTCGCATACGGACTCCGATTTCAACGAAACTAAGTTTGTTGGAAAGCTAACGACATGGGCTAACACAATATTGATAGAAATATCAATAAGAAGCAAGTGAGAAAATTCCCATAAGAAAATGGTGAGAACCCTTCTTTGAATAAGACCGGTAAAAACTCCCAACATCGAAAACATCATAGAAGATGCATATGGACTCCGTTTTCGATGAACTCGAGCTTGTCATGAAGATGACCATAAGCTCTAAAACTCACAAAGAGAAACACCAAAAAAGAATCAAGAAGTATGATGCAAGGATGCAAATGGTTTGAGCTCTCAACGAACGATACGATCAATCTACTCACTTGAGAGCCCCCCTTGACAGTACGACAATCTATCCTAAAACAGAAAACCTATCAATGGCAAACATATACCTTGCACCTCGTCCTCTTGAGCTAGATGATGATGATCTTGGCTTCCTCAAGATGGACCACCTTTCTTGATTGCGTTGGCTTGATGAAGACTAGTTGATTGCTCCCCCATACTCACTATGGGTGAGCCACTCTTCAGCATATCTTCACAAGTCCATTGCCACCAAAATGGACGGGAAGCTTCAAGCATGATATATTCGTGCTGATCCACTTGAACGTGTACACCGCAATCTTGATGACGATCACCACTTGACGTCATCCTTCATGGGTTGTATGAGATCTTCCTTTTGACGCAAGCCCATGGAAACACACCTAACCCCCACATAGAACTCTCACGAAGACCATGGGTTAGTACACAAACACGTAATGGACAATGCTTACCATACAATGGGATCACTTGATCCCTCTCGGTACATCTTGTATGCTTTGTGTATTGATCATCTTGATTTACTTTTTGTCTGACGATCTTCATCAACCTTGTGTCTCTATGACCATTCTTTGGATAATACCTTGAATACCTCCTTGGTCATCATATAAACTCCTTTAACCCAACAGATGGACTTCAAGAAGTGCCTATGGACAAATCCTATAAATATAACTTAAGGCAACCATTATTCCATAGGAATTGTCATCAATTACCAAAACCACATATGGAGAAATATGCTCTAACATTAAGGAAGTTAAAAATTAAGGGACTAAAACCGGCGGGAAAAGGTGGACCGGAGCCATGTCGAAGGGGAAATTGAGTCGAGCCGCCATGTCGAGGTAGCGGGCCTGTCAGTGGTCCTACTCCATGGCCGCGAGCTCAGCCGTGTGGAAGCTACCGAACCACCAATGGGTGTGGGTCTCCCGATGTGTAATCTCGACGACCCACGTCCCCCACCGTTGCTGTCGAACCCCGAGGTAGGACCTGGGCGGTGGCCGGACCCGAGGAAGGACGGGAAAGTCCTCGAACCAGCATAGGGACGCAACAACACACAAATCGGGCTACCGGCAATGACGGCTCGATAAAAAAGCCTGCAAAGGATGACCTGCGCGTGTCCGCGCTGTGGATCAGCGACGGGAACCGACGGCCACGACGTCCGGCCATCGGAGAGGCAGACAAAGGCAGGGGCATGTCGACGATGATGCGGGGTGGGGGGAGGGGGTGGGGGAGGGAGGGAGATGAGGGGGCAGGGAGAAGAGGCGTCGTTTTTACTCGGTCGCGTAAGGACGGAGTAAATATACTCCAAATTTTAGGGATATGGTTATCTTTTTACTCCACTAAGCCATATAGGGATTGACTAGGTTGAATTTAATGAAGTAAAATGCCAAATTTACTTAACCAAGTTGATACAGGGGAATAGTTAGAAATGCCCTAAGCTAGCCTGACCTTCGAAATAAAAAGTCTAAGCTTTTATTTTTCGTTCTTAAAAAAGGAAGTCCAAGCTAGCATGGGAAATTGCTTTTTGTTTAGATGAGCTAGTAGTACTTGTTTACAGGTTCTTTTTAACAAGAAAAGCAACCCTAAGCGCATCTATGCACGGACTATTTTATCCGTTTCGAACATTCGGACAAGTCGTCCGGTCACTGTCCGATCATAAAAAGTCGACCCGGCCAGACCCTTCATACACATCTCAAACGTCTGGACTGACCGACATCTCTCGTATCCATCTCAAATATGGGTGTGTTTGATAGCATTATCAACCTAACATAGTTGTTCTGCTCTCATACATGCTGAATGTAGACACATTATGTATATGCACTTGTTGTTTGGTAGCGGTGTATATGTTGAGACATGCTATGTTAAGATTTTGTTTGACAGCTTGTATCTCTTAAGACATGTCGGTCGGTACTATAGCAACGGTATTTTCAAACGATTGAAAAAATCATTTTAAAAATGTGAACAATTTTTTGAAACATGAAAAAATAATATTTTTTGAAATGCTAAAAATCTGATCTTTCTAAAAATTGAAATTCGGATTTTTATTTCATTTAAAATTTAAAAATTACAAGCATTTTTGGAAATTTAAATAAAATTTGAAATTATGTACCTTTTTGAAAATATCAACAAAATTTGAAATTCTTGACAAATTTTGCAAATTTTAACAATTTTTGTACACTTGAACTTTTTTTAAAATCTGAACAATTTTTGGTATTCTGAACATTTTCTGAAAATCAAATTATTTTTTAGAAATTCTAAACATTTTTTGAAACACATTATCGCTCGCTTCGCTCATGCATGTTGACCAGCCAAGGGTTGATGGGGCATTTTCTCTTCGTGCATGCTAAGAGGGTATTCGGGCTGGGTTCGTGCATGTTGAAGAGGCTCCGTGCATGCTACCAAATACCTAAAAGTGGGTCAAGAAGGGAACTTTTGAGCCGATGCACCCTCCATGCACTCTACCATACACACCCTATGAGGACAATATGAGGGCTTGCGGATGCGTCCGAGCACGTCGGGTCAGTCCGTCACGTAGAACACGACCCTACCCGGATCATCCTTTATCTTTCTTTATTGGTTCTTTTCTTTCTCTCTCTTTTTCTGCATCAATCACATGCAAGTGATTGAACATATAAAAAAAATATGAAAAACGCGGTTGCATGAATACAAAATAAAAGCTTAAAACGAACGTGTCCGTAAATGTCGGATTTGCAAATTCGGACCATACATGTTCTTATTTATTGTTCATCGCGATGACCCGGTTCATGGCTGCTAGCCAGCCATATTTCGTCCGGGCCTGGGCGCTAGTGGCTTGGGTCCGGTCTTCGCCACTGGTTGTAGCCCTATTAAGAAAAAAAAATGGTGATGTGGGGAGGCTTAATGTGAGTGTGGTAGTCTTGGTAGACATGATCCTCGACTTTCACATACTCCCTTCCTCCTAAAATAAGTATCTTAAGTTTGATATAACTTTGTACTAACTATAGTATAAAGTTAAGACAGTTATTTTGAGATGGAGGGAGTACATCTTGACCCTTCTTAATAATGTTGTTGTCCTATGACTCTAATAAAGTCTGGGTCTTCAAATTCCAACATATTTCCCCTTTGTGAAACAGGGGGTCAACCAGCAGAGGCGATGTGTGATACAAAATATAGGAGGGGCCGAAGGTTTACAGTGCCAAGCAACGATATTTCAAGTGCAAATAAATAATAATATGGTCTTTCAGACTTTGTGAGCGTAGAATAATTAGAGAAGTACCGTACATGAATCTTTACCTAATAATAAAGAGGCTATCGCTTCCGTCGGAAAACCCACCAATGTGATTTTACAAAAAAGCCCTTACTGTTTATGACATTAAACTCGTAATATATATTAAATCTTTTTTAAAATACTCATATCTTTTAAACCGTAACTCCAAATTTAACATATTATACATGGAATTTGATTAGAAAAATATGTAGAATTTAAATATGATATTATTTTATCTGTTAAACGTTTAATAAAAATACTATCTAGGGTGCAATCTTAATAAATAAGTCATTATTCGTCTTTCTTTCATACCGGTACTCATCCGGGTTGGGGATGAACACGTCAACAAAATCAGGATTAGAGATGAAACTGAAGGTCACTTGACTGATTCTTTGTACGTATTAAATCTACATGCAAGCCGTGTTAAAATAGAAGACCTGTGAAATTTTGAACTGCATTTTTGTAGGATAAGACCATCTTTATTTGTATCGTAACTATAAATTCTCAAATTATAGACATTTTTTATAAATTAAGAGCGTGTGCCGTGTGGTATTTTTTTCTCCCGTTGCAACGCATGGGCCCTTTTGCTAGTATATACATATCGGAAAGGAATAACTGGATGGAACGGGAGAACTAAAGAGACATTTTAGGAGGGAAAATAATTGGAGATTTCCTTTAGAGTCAAAAGAATTTGAGAACTGCCCCAGAAAAATAATTGGATGGTGCTGAGTCAGCGTCTCCTTTCGTCCTTTTCTCTTGGTTGCAGTGCAGTGATCGCATCATGCCGATGGTGTATTTGGTTTGAGAACCGAAAGTCATGAAATGTCATTGTTCCATCCCAAAGTCATGGATTGGTTTCCTTTTTGTGTCCAGTTGATGATAAAAAATGTCATGGGTTGGTTTCGTCCCGATGTTTAGTTGGAGAGATGAAATGAGAAGAATCTGATGCCATTCACCTCTTCGATATAAATGATGAGATTACATCTATAAATAAATAGAGTTCTTTGCATTTGACAAGCCTATAATTTAAATTTTCATCAACATTTTCTTTCTATTTTCAACACATGCAAATAAAAATATATGATCATGAGTACATACCAAATATTTACGAAAAATAATCACGAAAATGAAAAAATAACCACGAAAAAAACAATCACGAAAACGAAAAAAATAACCACAAAAAAATAACCACGAAAACTTGTGTTCGGGCGCAGGGGTGAGCACGGTGAGAATTGCTTGGTTATTTCTTTTTTTTCTTTGCTTTCATGAACGAATAACGAGTCGATTCCTTCAAATCGTGGAATCACTTGGTGAAGCATCCGGAGGGAATATTCTCTGCAAGCGGATGACCCAGTTCCGGTTCCTAACCCAACTAAACACGAGAACGGCTGCTAGGGATGAAACCAACCCGTTCGATTCCACCTCATCCTGAAACCAAACACGAGAGCATCTTCATTAGACCCTGTATAATGCCCCGACCCGTAAAATAACCGTTAAAATACGGGTCCGTGTAAAAGAAATGTCCGATTAGACCCCAGAAACGCGTCGAATCCGTAAATATTTTTGCGTGACGCGTCAAAATTCTCATCCCAATCCGCAAAAACGCAGGTTCTCCCCTCGCCCCGTCGGTGCCCTATATATATAGCGGGAGCGGTTGGCGGGACGGGGGACATTTCAACACGCGCTTTTCCTCACCCACCGCCGTCGGGCAGCCGCCTACGGTTCCGACCATACCAGCCATCGGGATCACATTGATGGGCCGCCACACGTTCGGGTATGTTCTTGTTTTCATTGGGCTTTGCCAACCTATTCGGTTCAATTTTGGTAGCTTATTGAGATGGTCATGTGTGTAGGAAGGTGGATGCTTATTTGATACTGGAAAGATAAGAAGAAACTTAACAGATGTCCGTGCACTCGTTGATAGAAATTGGGACTAATGATGCGGCCCTTGAAGAAAACTGACAAGCAGAAAATGTGTTTTCATGTTCGAAATTAAAATGCAAATTACTAATTTATGGGCCGACGCGGACGGCGGTCGAGCTTCTCGAGCAGACCCCGTAAAGCGAATATCCTTTTTACAGGTTCGCTTTGCGGGGTTTGTTCGGCCGTTGCCCGCGCCTGTCCTATCCTTGAAGCCCTTTTTTCATGAACTGTAAACGAATTTTACGAATCAACATTATACGATCTGCTAGAGATGCTCTAAGCTAGCTTGAGCCTGAATAAAAAAGCCTAAGCTTACATGCGAATTGCTCTTTGTTTAGACCAGCCAGTAGTACTGCTTTGCAGGTTTTTTCTTGCAAGAAAAGCAGCCGTAATTTGGAAAGTCCATTTGTACACCCAGATCAAATGAGCTCGGGATAAACAGTAACTCAAAAAATATATAAGTTATCACTAAAAAAACTTTTTTTATGAAAAACTTTAACAAATGTTTTAAAAGCTTGTAAAATTTTCTCACGAAATCATATTTGTGGTTGTCATGACAGAAACAAAAACAAAAACATGAGTGCTCTAAAATGCTTTCGAAAGTAGCATTTTTAGAGTATCGAATTTTTTTTCGGCCATGACTTTCACAAATGAGATTACATGATCAAACTTTGCAAGATCTTAAAATGTTTGTCATAAATAAATTCAGATTTTTTTGAACATTTTATAAATATTTTTTGAATTTTACTGTTCAGCCGAGTTCACTCGAGCTCGACTGCAAAAACTCTACTCCTCCTTATTTATCATTCCTTGTGACGTACCGGCTCATAGCTACTGGAAAGACCTATTTCACACATAGTCTTTTCTTGAAGAATTTCGTACCTAACTTTTTTTAGCAAATTTTGCGAGTATGTAGCGACCTAAAGCATCGAATTTTCTATTCGTTGCTCGTTGCGAAGCCTGGTCCAGCTCCTATATGGCGCTGCAGGCGCCGATTCACGCTTCTGGCGCCTGCGGCGCCCCGTGGGTCGGCCCATAAAACATTTCCTGACGTCCTGTTGCCGGCTTTGAAAACAATTCATTAATTTTAAAACGTGAATTACAAAATATATATTAAAATTTTATTGAATTAGAAAGCATTGAATCAGATTTGCAAAAAGTTCAATGATTATGTAAAAATATTCACAGATGTTTAGAATATATTCATGGATTTTCAAAAAGTTTACAAAATTCGAACAAAAATCGTCAATTTCGGAAAAACAAATTTTTTTTTAATATAGTTCATTGATTTTGAAATAAGTTCACGAATTTCAAATATGTTCACTGATTTTAAAAATAGTTCCTCATTTTTTATAAATAGCTCACTGAATTTGGTAAAAATTCACGAATTTCAAATATGTTCACCGGTTTTCAAAAAAAGTTCACAGATTTTAAAAGGAGTTCATATTTTTTTTAATATAGTTCCTTGATTTTGAAATAAAATCACAATTTTCAAAAAAAATTCACCGATTTCAGAAAACAAATTCCTATATTTGAAAATTTTGTTTCTTTCTTTTAAAAAAGATCAGAAAATTTTAATTTTTTTATCAAATTTGAAAATGTTCTCAGATTTAAAAAAAACTTCAGCGAATTTTAAAAAGAGTTCATCGAATTTGAAAAAGAACAAAAACAAAAAATGTTCAAATTAAAAAAGAAAGAACGAACAAATTTGTTATTACAAAATAAAACAAAGCCCTTCCGAATAAAAAATGAAAGACGAAAAAAGAAAATGAAAGATTAATGGAAAAAATAAAAAGGCGTGCTAGGAGAAAAGACCGATGAAGCAGTAGTAGAACAACTGATAGTCGATTGTGGGATGGTTTCCAGCTGTTTTTTTAGGTTCCTGAACTTTATTTTTCTTTTTTCTTTCCTGTTTCTTTTTTATTTTCTGTTTCTGTTTCAAAAATGTTCTGGATTTTCAAAAAACAGATTTTTGGGTTTTCAAAACATGTTCTGGACATTAAAACATGTTCCTTATGTTCCAAAGATGTTCTTAAAATTGAGAAAATATTTTTAGTTCTTAACAATAATTCTCGACTTTCAGAAAATATTCTAGATTCTCCAGAAATGTTTTGGATACTCAGAAAATGTAATGGATTTAAACAAAAATCGATTTAGAAAACTCTTTTTGGTTTTTTAAAAATGTGTTGGATTTCCAGAAAATGTTCCATATTTTATAGAAATGTTCAGAATTTCCAAATAATGATCTTCGAATTCGAATAATGTTTTTGCTTTTTCTAAAAACGTTATGTATTTTCAAACAATATTTTTTTATTTTACATGATATGTTCAAAGCTTTGAAATATGTTCCATTTTTTCAAAATTTCGTGAAAATTTCAAAATTTGTTCCTAAAGTTAAAAAATGTTCACGTTTTTATTTTCTTAGGAGTTTTAGAAAATGTTCCGGTTTCAAACATTGTTCACAAATTTTAAAAAAGTTCAAGAATTCAAATTTTGTTTGAGAAATTCAAATTGTGTTCCCTCTTCCAAATATTGTTTCGTAATTTACAAAATGTTTACGTTTCAAAAAAATGTTTCTATTTTCCAAAATGTTTCAGTGACAAGCAGCAGGCCCAGTCGTGAGCTACGTGGGCTGTCTAGCGGGGCGTCCCCCTGTGCGGCTCGGGACTTTTTGGCGCAACGAGCGACAGGTAGGAGCTCCCCTAAAGCATACCCCTCGAAATCACTAGTTGAGAGGTACATCTTTCAACGATTACTCCCGCCTTTCCAGATTGCGACAAGTGGCGCACTAATTGCGTGCCACTTGTCGCAACCTAGGATTTTTCTGTTTTTTTGTAGTTCCATATTTTCAAAATGTTCTATCTACTAAACCATGCGTTCAAATCTTAAACCGTTTTCATCGTTGGGTTTCTCACGTCGAGATCTTAAAAACTAGATCCATATTGATAGGTTTTGACGAACTTTATTTTCACGAAATCGAAAAAAATTGTGCCTTAGACGATAGAAAAGAAATAGAAACACATGTTTTTTCCTTTCCGAGGGGCACGGGTCGTGCCTCTCGCGAAGGCAAAATCGTGCCTCGTGCGAAAGCAAAACCGTGCTTCTCGTGGAAAAAAGAGAGAGATAGTAGAAATGTGTTTTTTTCCTTACTGAGAGGCTATACCAAAACCGTGCCTCTCGCGGAAGCAAAACCGTGTCTCTCACCGAAAAAAGAGTGAGAGTAAAAAACGTGTTTTTCCCAACCGTGCCTCTCGCGAGAAAAAAAAGCAGGAATAAGAAAACACTTTTTTCCCTTTTCGAGAGGCACGACTTTGCCTCTCGCGATAGCGAAACCGTGCCTATCGCAAAAAAGCGTTTTTCAGTGCAATTTTTTTTTGTCCAAAAGCTACGAAAGACCGGAACAAAAAAAACCCAGAAAAAACCAACCTAAAAAATCGAAAAATATGCAAAAGTTAAAAAACAAAATCCCAAAGGAATGCTCAGAGCGCGACACGTTGCGACGGCTGGGAACACGCCAAGTGGCGGCGCGTGAGAGTGACCGCTGGGAGTCTTGATGACCCACAAGTATATGGGATCAATCGTAGTCCTTTCGATAAGTAAGAGTGTCAAACCCGACGAGGAGCAGAAGGATCTGACAAGTGGTTTTCAGCAAGGTAATATGTGCAAGCACTGAAATTGTCGGTAACAAGTGATTGTGTGGTGAGATGATTCGCAACAAGTAGCAAGTAACAAAAGTAACAAAGGTGCAGCAAAGTGGCTCAATCCCTTTTGTAACAAGGGACAAGCCTGGACAAAGTCTTATACGAGGAAAAACGTTTTCGAGGACACGCGAAAATTTCTGTCATGCTAGTTTTCATCATGTTCATATGATTCATGTTCGTTATGAAATAAGAATTAAGACAAAGTCTAACCATAGCATTAAACTAGTGGATCCAAATCAACCCCTTACGAAGCAACGCATAAACTAGGGTTTAAGCTTTTGTCACTCTAGCAACCCATCATCTACTTACTACTTTCCAATGCCTTCCTCTAGGCCCAAATAATGGTGAAATGTTATGTAGTCGACGTTCACATAACACCACTAGAGGAAAAACAACATACAACACATCAAAATATCAAACGAATACCAAATTCACATGACTACTATTAGCATGACTTATCCCATGTCCTTAGGAACAAAAGTAACTACTCACATAGCATAATCATATTCATGAGCAGAGAGGTAATGAGTAGCATCAAGGATCTAAACATAAACTCTTCCACCAAGTAATCTAACTAGCATCAACTACAAAGAGTAGTTAACACTACTAGCAACCTTATAAGTACCAATCGGAGTCGCGAGACGGAGATTGGTTACAAGATATGAACTAGGGTTTGGAGATGAGATGGTGCTGATGAAGATGTTGATGGTGACGAGTCCCCTCCGATGAGAGGAGTGTTGATGATGACGATGACGACGATTTCCCCCTCCGGGAGGGAAGTTTCCCCCGCAGGATCGTCCTGCCGGAGCTCTAGATTGGTTCTGCTCAAGTTCCGCCTCGTGGCGGCGGTGAATCCACGAAAAAGCCTCCTCCCGATTTTTTTTCTGGACGAAACCCTTCATATAGCAGAAGAGGGGGGCCAGAGGGCCAGCTGGGTGCCCACAAGCCCCCTAGGCGCGGCCATGGGGGTGGGCAGGCTTGTGGCCACCTGCTGGCGCCCCTCTGGCACTTCTTCGGCCCAGTATTTTTTATAATTCCCGAAAAAAATCCTCGTTGATTTTTACGGCGTTTGGAGTTGCGCAGAATAGGTATCTCAAACTTGCTCCTTTTTCAGGCCAGAATTCCAGCTGTCGGCATTCTCCCTCTTCATGTAAACCTTGCAAAATAAGAGAGAAAAGGCATAAGTATTGTACCGTGAAGTGAAACAACAACCCAAGAAGCGATAAATATCAACATGAAAACATGATGCAAAATGGACGTATCAACTCCCCCAAGCTTAGACCTCGCTTGTGCTCAAGCGAAAGCCTAGCTCAATAAATATGTGCACATGTTTAGGGAGAGAGGTGTCGAAAAAACGAGATACGAACATACATGCATCATGATCATGATTAGAACAGCAATACCAAAATGGAATCTCTCATGCTAAAGTGATAATTCCTTCACAAAGTAAAGCATGGATCAAGAACCTTACCGAGAAGTAACAACCGATAGCCTTTAGTCATTGAAGCAATTGCAATTTATCACAACATCAGAAAGAGTCAAATAAGAGCTTGTAAAGCAAATCCACATACTCAATCATCTTTTCGTTCTCTACAATTGCTACAACTCATGTGGTACTCATGAGATCGAAGTTTCAGCTGGACACAGAGAAAGATAGGGGCTTATAGATTTGCCTCCCAACTGCTCACCTCAAGGGTAATGTCAACAACAATAATTCATGAATACTTACTTCCAAGTTGTCATATGAATATAGATCTTTCCCAAGCATATGACGTTAGCCAAGATAAATGCGAGATAAGGAATTGGTGAAGATCACCATGACTCTTTCAAGGGCAAAAAGTAAAGGTACAAGATAGGCCCTTCGCAGGGGGAAGCAGAGGTTGTCATGTGCTTTTGAGGTTTGGATGCGTGCCCTCTTAGTGTGGAGGAACATCACTTTATATTGCCTCCTGTGATAAAGAACTTTATTATGCAGTCTGTCGCTTTTATGTCTTCTTCATCAGAGGTTCGTACAAAGCTTATTTTCCACACACTAATAGATCATACATATTAGGGAGCAATTTTTATTGTTTGCACCGATGACAACTTACTTGAGGGATCTTATTCAATCCATAGGTAGGTATGATGGACTCTCATGGAAAAACTGGGTTGAAGGTTTATGGATGCACAAGTAGTATCTCTACTTGGTGCGGGAGTTTGGCTAATATGAGTTGGAAGCAATCGTCACATGCTAAGGGATCTCTAATCATATAACATTGTTCGGAACCAAGCAAACACAATTCGTTATGTTGTCTTCCTTGTCCAACATCTACTTCTAAGCATGTAATAGTTTAGTGAGTGTTCACAATCATAGGTGGTGTCAGAGATGATGTATTTATATGTGAACCTCTCCTTCTTTATCACTTCCTATTAATTGCAACAATGACCAAGGTCTACATTTGTCTACCCTCAACAAGTTTCAATCATCATTCTTTTTATATGTGAAGCCATCCCTTTCCATAAGATCATTACATGATCTTTCATGCTTTTGTTCTTTTCTCATCTTTTGATCATGGCAAGAGACAAAGCCCTTAACTAAGACACTCTTTATTATATGGCTCACGAGCTCGAATACATCGGGGGTGACACAAAGCAAAACTCAAGACTAAGACACTAAGAATTTTAATCTACTAGAGAAAAAGAAAACTGAAAATGAACAAACTAAAACAAAGGTAAAGGCAAAAGATGTGATGGTGATACTATACCGGGGCAACTCCCCCAAGCTTGGCACAAGCCAAGGGGATTGCCCATACCCATGCTTAGTTGTCTTCCTTTGGAGGTGATGATGGTGGAGTTGTTGCAACATGGGCTTGATCCTCCGTCTTCCAAGGCATAGGTGCTCCATCATGGAAAGATGAACGAGTCTCCGGAATCCTCAAATCTACAGCCAACCGTATTGATTTAAATCTATACTCATGCTCACAGTTTTGGTTATGCAGGTCATAGATCTGGGCCTAGAGTTGATCAATCCTGTCACAGAGCCTCGAGAGGTGCTTCCCAATGTCATTGGCATCAATCCTGTGCTTGTTGGTGAACCCCGTGATCATCATGTGGTTGGCGTTGAGTCCATGCTCCACCATTCCTTGGCACTTGAAGACCTGTTGCTCCATTGCTTCGAGCCTCGTCTCCACGCTTCCGGTCTTCTTGGGCACCTCAACATCACGGATGTGCAACATCCTCTCACGCATCTTGATAGATTGAGGGTGTTGCAGCACTCCCGTGAGGCAGGGATTGATGACCTTCTCGAAGATCTTGTCCTTCAGAGCTTTTGGGGACGTCATAGCGATCTAGACAAGAAATCTGCGTGATACGAGGGTCAGACCTTACGAGAGAATATATAATGATTTTTTCCAGACCAGAAGGAGTACTCAGCATGAAAATGGAGTCCGGGAGGCACACAAGATGGCCACAAGCCCCCCAGGCGCGACCAGGGGGGGTGGCCCGCGCCTGTGAGGCTCGTCGCCTCCTCGTGCGCTTTCCGGACTACTTCCAATTTTTCTATTTTTCTAAAAATTCCAAAACGGAGAAAAATTCCTACTAGAAAAGTTTTGGAGTCTGTTTACTTACCGAAACACATACCTATTCGTTTTCGGAGTCTGAAACAGGCTGATAAATATCCCTTAGGTATTCCTCCGGAGTTATGGTATTGATAATATTGCTTTCAACATTTATGGGAGTACCTGAGATATAATGCTTGATTCTCTGCCCATTTACAACTCTCGGACAATTACCTTCCGTGTTGTTGATCTTGATAGCACCGGAACGATATACTTCTTTAACAGTATAGGGACCCTCCCATTTAGAGAGAAGCTTGCCTGCAAAAAATCTTAAACGAGAATTATATAGCAAGACATAATCACCTACATTGAACTCATGCTTTTGTATCCTCTTATCATGCCACTTCTTAACCTTTTCTTTGAACAACTTGGCATTCTCATATGCCTGAGTTCTCCACTCATCAAGCGAGCTAATATCAAATAACCTCTTCTCACCAGCAAGTTTGAAATCAAAGTTGAGCTCTTTGATTGCCTAATAAGCTTTATGCTCTAGCTCAAGAGGTAAATGACATGCTTTGCCGTACACCATTTTATACGGAGACATGCCCATGGGATTCTTATAGGCAGTTCTATAAGCCCACAGTGCATCATCGAGCTTCTTAGACCAATTCTTTCTAGACCTGTTGATAGTCTTTTGCAGAATTAGTTTAATTTCTCTATTGCTTAGCTCTACTTGACCACTGGACTGAGGGTGATAGGGGGACGCAATTCTATGGTTGACATCGTACTTAGCAAGCGTTTTACGGAAAACACCATGAATGAAATGTGAACCACCGTCGGTCATTAGATATCTAGGGACTCCAAATCTAGGGAAAATAACTTCTTTAAACATCCTCATAGAGGTGTTGTGATCAGCACTACTAGTGGGGATAGCTTCTACCCACTTAGTGATGTAATCAACAGCAACTAGGATGTGAGTATACCCGTTGGATTTTGGAAAAGGGTCCCATATAATCAAAGCCCCAAACATCAAATGGTTCAATAACAAGTGAATAGTTCATAGGCATTTCCTGACGTTTACCGATATTACCTATTCTTTGACATTCGTCACAAGACAAGACAAACTTACGGGCATCCTTGAAGAGAGTGGGCCAATAGAAACCTGATTGCAATACCTTGTGTGCAGTTCTATCTCCCGCATGGTGTCCTCCGTAGGCCTCGGAGTTACACTTCTGTAGGATTTGTCCGTGTTCATGTTCAGGTACACAACGTCTAATAACACCATCTACTACTTCCTTATAAAGGTGAGGATCATCCCAAAAGTAGTGTCTCAAGTCAAAGAAGAATTTCTTCTTTTGCTGGTATGTGAAACTAGGTGGTATATATTTAGCAACGATATAGTTTGCATAATCAGCATACCACGGTGCACTACGTGAAGCATTGATGACATTCAATTGCTCACCGAGAAAGCTATCATCAATAGGTTGTGGGTCATCAAGAACGTTCTCCAACCTAGACAAGTTATCTGCTACGGGATTATCAGCAACCTTCGTGTCGACCACGTGCAAATCAAATTCTTGTAGCAAGAGAACCCATCTGATAAGTCTAGGTTTAGCGTCTTTCTTCTCCATGAGGTACTTAATAGCAACATGATCAGTGTGAATAGTGACTTTGGAATCAACTATGTAAGACCTGAACTTTTCACATGCAAACACGACTGCTAAAAATTCCTTCTCCGTAGTAGCATAGTTTTTTTGGGCATTGTCTAGAGTTTTACTAGCATAGTGAATAACCTTCAACTTCTTATCAACTCTTTGACCTAGAACAACACCAACAACATAATCACTAGCATCACACATGATTTCAAAAGGTAAGTTCCAATCAGGTGGTTAACAATAGGTGCATTTATCAAGGTCTTCTTAAGTATTTCGAAGGCTTCCTCACAATCATCGTCAAAAACAAAAGGAATATCCTTTTGCAAGAGATTGGTAAGAGGCCTAGAAATCTTAGAGAAGTCTTTAGTGAACCTTCTATAGAAACCAGCATGACCAAGGAAACGTCTTATACCCTTGATATCTGTGGGGTATGGCATTTTCTCGATTGCATCAACCTTAGCCTTATCGACTTCAATACCTCTTTCAGAAATTTTATGTCCTAAGACGATGCCTTCATTAACCATAAAGTGGCACTTCTCCCAATTCAATACAAGATTGGTGTCTTTACATCTCTGCAAGACTCGATCAAGGTTGCTGAGGGAATCATCAAAGGAAGACCCGTGAACAGAGAAGTCATCCATGAAAACCGCAACAATATTTTCACAAAAGTCAGAGAATATAGCCATCATACATCTTTGAAAGGTGGCAGGTGCATTACATAAGCCAAAAGGCATACGTCTATAAGCAAAGGTACCGAAAGGGCAGGTGAAACTGGTTTTCTCCAGATCAGATTGTGCAACTGGTATTATTTGGGAGAAACCAGAATAACCGACTAGAAAGCAGAAGTGTGTGTGTTTAGATAGTCATTCTAGCATTTGGTCGATAAAAGGCAAAGGGTAATGATCTTTCCTAGTGGCTTTATTCAATTTCCTAAAATCGATCACCATCCTATAGCCAGTAATAATCCTTTGTGGGATCAATTCATCCTTATCATTTGGGACAACGGTAATGCCTCCCTTCTTAGGGACGCAAGGCACCGGACTCACCCAATCGCTATGAGCAACAGGATAGATAATACCTGCTTCCAGGAGCTTTAGTATTTCTTTTCTTACTACCTCTTTCATCTTAGGATTTAATCTCCGTTGACGATCAACAACTGGTTTGGAATCACGATCAGTTTTAATCTTGTGCTGGCACAGAGTGGGACTAATGCCCTTAGATCATCAAGAGTATATCCAATAGCAACACGGTGATTCCTTAGAGTTTTTAGTAATTTATTTTCTTCATGCTCTGAGAGGCTACCACTAATTATAACAGGATATATCTCTTTTTTTTATCAAGATAAGCATACTTAAGAGTATCAGGCAACTGTTTTAGCTCGAACACAGGATCACCCTTTGGTGGGGGTGGATCCCCAAGCAGTTCAACAGGCAGATTATTCTTAAGGATAGGATATTGTTCTAAGACAACTCTATCTATCTCACCCCGTTCATCCATATGCATATCATTTTCATGCTCAAGCAAGTATTGCTCTAAGGGATCAGTAGGAGGCACGGCAATAGAGGCTAAGGCAATAGTTTCATCCTTACTAGGCAACTCTTTTTCATGAGGTTGTCTACCAAACTTGGAGAAATTGAACTCGTGTGACACACCTTCAAAGCCAACAGTGACAGTTTGCTTCTCACAGTCAATATGAGCATTGACAGTATTGAGAAAAGGTCTACCAAATATGATGGGACAAAAGCTATCTTGTGCGGTAGCAAGAACGAGGAAATCAGCAGGATACTTCGTTTTACCACACAAGACTTCAACATCCCTAACAATTCCCACATGGTAGATAGTATCTCTATTGGCAAGCTGAATAGTGACATCAATAGGCTCTATCTCAACAAGTGCAATCTCGTCTTTAATTTCATCGTATAAGGATTGAGGTATTGCACTAACACTAGCACCCACGTCACATAAACCATGATAACAATGATCTCCTATCTTAAGAGAAACAACTGGCGTGCCAACAACAGGCCTATGTTTGTCTCTAGCGTGAGGTTTAGCAATTCTAGCAGCATCTTCACGGAAGTGAATATTATGTCCCTCAACATCGTCGGACAGAAGATCTTTGATAATAGCAATGCTAGGTTCAACTCTAATTTGCTCACGGGGTGTATGTGTTCTAATGTGGCCTCTACGTATCACAGTTGAAGCTTTAGAATGATCCTTTATCCTAACAGGGAAAGGTGGTTTCTCAATGTAAGCACTGGGAACAACATGATCATTATAGGCAATGACTTTCTCTTCAACTGGATTGGGTTTAACTACATTGACTTCTAAGGGAGGATGATATTTAAACCACTTCTCTTTGGGGAGATCAATATGAGCAGCAAATGATTCACACAGTGAAGCTACTATCTCAGAGACAAGTCCATACTTAGCGCTAAAATCACAAAAAGTATTTGTTTCAACAAAGGATTTAACGCAATCAAACTTGAAATTCATACCTGACTCCTTACCTTCTTCAAGCTCCCAATCTTCAGAATTGCGTTTAATTCTCTCCAATAAATTCCATCTGAAGTCAATATCTCTCTTCATGAAAGAACCGGTACAAGAAGTGTCAAGCATGGTGCGATCATCATGAGAAAGCCGAGCATAGAAGTTCTGAATGATAATTTCTCTCAAGAGCTCATGATTGGGGCATGAATATAACATTGATTTAAGCCTCCCCCAAGCTTGAGCGATGCTTTCTCTGTCACGAGGCCAAAAATTATAAATATAATTCCGATCACGATGTACTAAATGCATAGGATAAAACTTTTGATGAAATTCCAATTTCAACCGATTGTAGTCCCATGATCCAGTATCATCACATAGCCTATACCATGTCAACGCCTTATCCTTCAAAGATAAAGGAAAGACCTTCTTCTTGACCTCATCCTCGGGCAAACCTGCAAGCTTAAATAAACCACAAACTTCATCTACATAGATTAGATGCAAGTGTGGATGTGATGTTCCATCTCCTGTAAAAGGATTAGCTAGCAGTTTCTCAAGCATACCCGAAGGAAATTCAAAGCAAATATTTTCAGTAGGTGCAGCAGGTTGAGAAGCAACTCTTTGTGCTTCCGTTCGAGGTGAAGATACCCCGAACAAGCCCCTCAAAGGATTAGTTTCCATAGTGACAAGTGACAATAAATTTCAGCACACTATATGAATGTTTCCTTACCAATTTCCACTTATCAAAGGCGCTTCACTCCCCGGCAACGGTGCCAGAAAAGAGTCTTGATCACCCACAAGTATAGGGGATCAATCGTAGTCCTTTCGATAAGTAAGAGTGTCGAACCCAACGAGGAGCAGAAGGATCTGACAAGTGGTTTTCAACAAGGTAATATCTGCAAGCACTGAAATTATCGGTAACAAGTGATTGTGTGGTGAGATGATTCGCAACAAGTAGCAAGTAACAAAAGTAACAACGGTGCAGCAAAGTGGCCCAATCCCTTTTGTAGCAAGGGACAAGCCTGGACAAAGTCTTATAGGAGGCAAAACGCTCCCGAGGACACACGGAAATTTCTGTCATGCTAGTTTTCATCAGGTTCATATGATTCGCGTTCGTTACTTTGATAGTTTGATATGTGGGTGGACCGGCGCTTGGGTACTGCCCTTACTTGGACAAGCATCCCACTTATGATTAACCCCTCTCGCAAGCATCCGCAACTACGAAAGAAGAATTAAGACAAAGTCTAACCATAACATTAAACTAGTGGATCCAAATCAACCCCTTACGAAGCCACACATAAACTAGGGGTTAAGCTTCTGTCACTCTAGCAACCCATCATCTACTTACTACTTCCCAATGCCTTCCACTAGGCCCAAATAATGGTGAAGTGTTATGTAGTTGACGTTCACATGACAGGAAAAACAACATACAACACATCAAAATATCGAACGAATACCAAATTCACATGACTACTATTAGCATGACTTATCCCATGTCCTTAGGAACAAAAGTAACTACTCACATAGCATAATCATATTCATGAGCAGAGAGGTAATGAGTAGCATCAAGGATCTAAACATAAACTCTTCCACCAAGTAATCTAACTAGCATCAATTACAAAGAGTAGTTAACACTACTAGCAACCTTATAAGTACCAATCGGAGTCGCGAGACGGAGATTGGTTACAAGATATGAACTAGGGTTTGGAGATGAGATGGTGCTGATGAAGATGTTGATGGTGACGAGTCCCCTCCGATGAGAGGAGTGTTGATGATGACGATGACGACGATTTCCCCCTCCGGGAGGGAAGTTTCCCCCGCAGGATCGTCCTGCCGGAGCTCTAGATTGGTTCTGCTCAAGTTCCGCCTCGTGGCGGCGGCGAATCCACGAAAAAGCCTCCTCTCGATTTTTTTCCGGATGAAACCCTTCATATAGCAGAAGAGGGGGGCCAGAGGGCCAGCTAGCTGGGTGCCCACAAGCCCCCTAGGCGCGGCCAGGGGGGGGGGGGGGGTGGCCGCGCCTAGCAGGCTTCTGGCCACCTGTTGGCGCCCCTCTGGCACTTCTTTGGCCCAATATTTTTTATAATTCCCGAAAAAATCCTCGTTGATTTTTACGGCGTTTGGAGTTGCGCAGAATAGGTATCTCAAACTTGCTCCTTTTTCAGGCCAGAATTCCAGCTGTCGGCATTCTCCCTCTTCATGTAAACCTTGCAAAATAAGAGAGAAAAGACATAAGTATTGTACCGTGAAGTGAAATAACAGCCCAAGAAGCGATAAATATTAACATGAAAACATGATGCAAAATGGAAGTATCAAGGCTCCCGAAGAAGTGCTCGCTAACTAGTTGCCCCCGTACCCCCTCGTGCGTGTCAAGCCTCCTTATGGGCTGCCCATTTTTAGTTTTTTCTTGAAAAGGTCCTAGAGCCTTTCTTTACTTTCTATTGTTTATTTTTTTTTCTTCCTTTTACGTTTTTTCTTTATTTTTAAATTTTCGTCAACATTTTTCAAACCTGCGACCTACTTACGAATTAGTAAAAAATGTAATTCATGAAGAGTTTTTGAACTCATTAATTTATTTATAATTTTCCTAAAACAAAATTAATTTATGAATAATTTTGAATTTGCGAAGGTTATCTATGTTTTAAGTACATCAATAAGTTTTTAATTCATGACCATATTTGTTGAAATTCTAAAAAAATCACAGAAGTGTTTTTAAGTTCGTGATCATCTTTCCAACTCGTGAACATTATGTGTGTCACCAAACAGTTTTTTGAAATTAAAGAACAGTTTTAAATTTCTAAATATTTTTCAAATTTACAATCATTTTTAAACTCGTGCACATTTATTGATTCTCTGAGCATTTTTGAAATTCAGAACATTTCTTTAATTCATCATTTTCTGCACTTGTTACCTTTTTAGAGGATTAAAGAAACTGATCTAACGTATGGAGCAATAGCTCGCGTTAACAAAGGTGAATAAAACGACCAAATGGGCAAGCACACTACGAACTCATCGACCTATGCCTTAAATAGGAGCTCCTATGACGACTCCGCATTTCCTATTTGGCGGTCATGGCATCAAATTGAGTGCACATGGTATAGGGCGCACACCCTCCACATTTGTAAAGTGTCTACAATGTTCTAGTAGCAGTTTTTCTTTCTTTATTTTTCTTTTGTAAAGTGTCTACAATATTCTAGTAGCAGTTTTGTAAAGTGTCTACAATTTCCTATTTGCAATGGTCGGCAAGGCAGGAATTTAGTTTAAAAAAATGTACCTCTTTTGTAAATTGTCTACAATGTTCTAGTAGCAGTTTTTCATTTCATTTTCTTTATTTTTCTTTCAGTTCTTCTTCACATTTTTTATTTGTTTTATATTTTCTTTATTTTATATTTTTCAATTTAAATTTCCTGGCTTTTTTAAATAGTGAACAAATTTAAGTAAGTGATTTGTTTTTTCAAATTTGATGAGCTTTTTAAAAATGCGAGAATTTTTTCAAAACTACAAACCCTTTTTTAATTGGTGAACTTTTCAAAAAATTGAAATCTTTTTTAGTTTTGTAAAAAAAAAATGATTCCTGAGCTTTTTTGAAATCGTGTTTTTTCATAGGCTTGTAGTCAGGGGCGAAGTGAGACGAGTATCAAGGCCCGGGCCGCCGTCGTGTACTGTCGCTATAATACTCCCTCTACCCAAAATAACTGTCTCAACTTTGTATTTATTTTACTATAAAATTGTACTAAGTTTATGATACGTCTTTGGGATGGAGGGAGTACTCTATTGCAGCCACCACGCTAGGAAGGATCCCTACGCCACCACCCGGGTTTGGGCGCTAGAGGCTTCGGTCCTGTCTCCGCATGTGGAGAGGGTTAATGTGTATATCGCATGATCCTCAACTTTCACAAACATCTTGACCCGTCTTAATAGTGTTCTCGTCGTATGACTCGAATAAAATATGCAAAACCCTTCGAGTCTTTAAAATACATGATATTTTTTATTTCTAATACATGTTTGAACAGTTTTTTAATACATTTCAAATAAATTTTAAACAAACTTTGGACTTCTTTAATGCTATGAAGCATTTTATAGAAATTATGAAATATTTTTAACATTTTATAATCATTTTCTAAAATGAAATGGACATGTATTTAAAATGTCTGAATTTTTTTGATGTCACATACATTTTTCCAAATGGTACAAAATATTATTTTTAAACTGTACATTATATTCATAAATATATTTCAATGCAAGTGACAAATATATATTTGAAACAAGTGAACATTTTTTTAAAAATCATCAAGATTTTAAATTACGTGGAAATCCTTTTTACAATGGGTAATCAGTTTTTGAGAAATGTGAAGAACATTTTTTGTGAAACATATGAACATTGTTTACCAAGATTTGTTTAATGGTCACCCTTTTATATAAGATGTGCGAATGTTTTTACATTGCATGAATATTTCTTTAGTGTTGAATGAACTCTTAAAAATGAGTACATAATTTTTATGTAAAAAATGTACTTAGAATATATCAATTATATAAACGAAAGTAAAAAAGGAAACCAATGAAGGGAGAAACTGTAAAAAGTGAAAGTGATTGTAGGAAGTGTTTGATTCTCACTGCTTGCGACTATTTATACAAGGAGCAGTTAGAGGAGCGGTTGTCCATGTGTGAGACAAAGTAGCAACCGCACATGTGTGAGACAAAGTAGCAACCGCACGTAGAAGTTGTTAAGATGAGAGAGATATTAACACAATGTCGGTTCACTAATCTGCATGTGGTAACTAGTAATTCCCCACGTGATCTAATCCTATTCCTAACACCCACCTTGGATCACACATCTTCTAGAAATATCCATCATCCAGAGCTTCATGTATATTAATCATCGAGCTCGGGAATCTTTTGTACAATTTGAGAATCTCCTCCAAAAACCCTCTCGAAAAAATATGAGGAGTAATAGATACACCATTGAAAACTCCTTTAAAACCCTGTGGGAAAAATATAAGAAGAAAACGATATGGTATAATTTATATCGCCTCATTAAAAACCTTTTTTGAGAAAACTGATGTAAAACTCATAAAGGAAAAGAGTACAATAATTATTATCTGGTGATAATTAATTGGTTATGATTCTAGGAGTTTCTCCCCCTAAAATTTGTAAATCGAAAAAACGTCTCATACCAATTCCATGAATATATTTCTGGAATGTTGAATTTGGTAAAGACTTTGTGAACAAATCTGCTAGATTGTCACATGATTTGGTTTGCAAAATATCAATTTCTCCATCCTTGTGTAATGCATGAGGATAGAATAACTTAGGAGAAATGTGTTTTGTGATATTACTTTTCACATAACCGATTTGCATTTGAGCAATGCAGGCTGCATTATCTTCATATATAATAGTTGGTGATCCTAATGAACCAACACCACATGAAGTTTGAATACCATACACATTCTTTAGATGCTTCAAATAATGCAATAATTTCAGAATGATTAGTGGAAGTTGCTACGAGAGTCTGTTTTGTTGACTTCATGAAAATGCAGTTCCACCATATAAGAATACGAAACCTGTCTGTGACCTAGCATTGTGAGGATCAGATAGATAGCCAGCATGACGATATCCTACCATAGTCATATCTTGGTTTTTCTGATAGAATAAGCCAAGATCTTTTGTGCCATGTAAATATCTAAGGATATTCTTTACTCCCGTCTAATGACGTTTTGTTGGAGCAGCGCTATGTGTAGCTAGTAAATTTACCGCAAATGCAATAGCAGGCCTGGTGCAATTTGCTAGGTACATTAGCGCACCAATGGCACTGAGATACGTGAATTCAGGTCCTAATATCTCTTCATCATCATCCTGAGGTCTAAAAGGATCTTTATTCATGTCAAGGGATCTACAACCATGGGTGTTTTGGTTGGATATGATTTATCCATATTAAATTTTTCCAAAATCTTTTGAATATAAGCAGGTTGGTATACTAAAACTCCTGAGGGAAGATGCTCAGGTTGTAAGCCTAAGCAGAATTTGGTCTTTCCCAAATCTTTCATCTCAAATCCCGCCATTAGATGATTGCATGCTTCTTCTATATCAGGTGTACTCCCAATGATATTGAGGTCATCAACGTACACTGAGATGATGCAAAATCCATTTGAGGACTTCTGTATAAATACACAAGGGCAATCATCATTAAGGGCAATCATCATTATTTGAGTAGCCTTTTTGAATAAGGGACTCACTCACTCGGTTATACCACATTCTATGTGACTGTTTTAAGCCATATAGTGACTTTTGTTATTTTACACAATATGCATTGCGATTTGCTTTTGGATTCGGCATTTTATGACATTCAGGGACCTTCATATATATGTCCGATTTGAGTGACCCATATAAGTATGCTGTCACTGCATCCATCAACTGCATAGATAAATTCATTTGTACTGCCTAAGATATTAAGTATCGAAATATTATTCCACTCATAACAGGAGAGTATATATCATCGGAATCGATGCTGGGCCTCTGCGTGAACCCTTGTGCTACAAGTCTCGCTTTGTATCTCACCACCTCATTGTTTTCATTACTTTTTTCGAACAAAAACCCATTTTGCTCCGACAGGGAAGACATTGTGAGGAGTAGGTATTACTGAGTAAAACACCTCTCTTTTGTTGAGCGAGCGCAGTTCTGCCTCAATTGCTTCCTTCCATTTAGGCCAATCAGGACGCTTGAGGCACTCCCTGACAGTCTTTGGTTCTGGATCTAGTTGAAGGGTTTCAGCAATTTCAGAGGCGATATATATGTCGACAATTGTAGTCTCTCTATTATATGATTCTACTGATTCTATATAGTTTATGGAAATTTCTTTTATACCTTCAGATTCATTTTTTAACGAGTTCCCCGTAACCGGACCACGGGGTTCCCAAAACGTCCGGATCACATCGTGACCCAAAAACCAGTGACTAATAGCATACAAAACTAGCCGGAATAGGCCAAAACTGTGAGTTTTGACGAGTTCCACGTAACCGAACCCCACGGTTTTGGAAACTTTCGGACCGCAGCGGGACCCAAAATCAGTGAGTGATAGCATACAAAACTGGCCACAATAGGCCAAAACTGTGATTTTTGACGAGTTTCCCCGTAACCAGACCACGGGGTTCCCAAAACGTTCGGATCACAGCGGGACCCAAAACCAGTGACTAATAGCATACAAAACTAGCGAGAATATGCCAAAACTGCGAGTTCTCACGAGTTCCATGTAACCGGAACCCGGGTTTCCTCAAACGTTCGGATCACAGCGGGACCCAAAATTAGTGAGTAATATTATACAAAACTCGCCAGAATAGACCAAAACTGCGAGTGTTAATGAGTTCCCCATAACCGGACCCTAGGGTTTCCCATAACGTTCGAATCGCAGCAGGACCCAAAATCAGTGACTAATAGCATACAAAACTGGACGGAATAGGCCAAAATGCGAGTTTTGATGAGTTCCATGTAACCGGACCCCGGGTGTCCGGAAACTTTCGGATCGCAGCGGGACCCAAAATCAATGAGTAATAGCATACAAAACTCGCCACAATAGGCCAAAACTACGTTTTTGACGTATCCCTGTAATCGGAGCATGGGGTTCCCAAAACGTTCGGATCACAGCGGGACCTAAAACCAGTGACTAATAGCATACAAAACTGGACGGAATAGGCCAAAACTGCGAGTTTTCACGTGTTCCATGTAACCGGACCCCGGGGTTACCGTAAAGTTCGGATCGCAGCGGGACTCAAAATCAATGAGTGCATACAAAACTGGTCAGAATGGACCAAAATTGCGAGTTTTGATGAGTTCCCTGTAACCGGACCCCGGGTGTCCGGAAACTTTCGGATCGCAGCGGGACCCAAAATCAATGAGTAATAGCATACAAAACTCGCCACAATAGGCCAAAACTACGATTTTTGACGAGATCCCTGTAATCGGAGCATGGGGTTCCCAAAACGTTCGGATCACAGCGGGACCTAAAACCAGTGACTAATAGCATACAAAACTGGCCGGAATAGGCCAAAACTGCGAGTTTTCACGTGTTCCATGTAACCGGACCCCGGGGTTCCCGTAAAGTTCGGATCGCAGCGGGACTCAAAATCAATGAGTGCATACAAAACTGGCCAGAATGGACCAAAATTGCGAGTTTTGATGAGTTCCCTGTAACCGCACCCCGGGGTTTCCCATAATGTTCAGATCGCAGCAGGACCAAAATTAGTGACTAATAGCATACAAAACATGCCAGAATAGGCCAAAGCTGTGAGTTTTGACGAGTTCCACGTAACCGGACCCCGGGGTTCCAGAAACTTTCGGGTCGCAGCGGGACCCAAAATCAGTGTGTAATAGCATACAAAACTGGCCACAATAGGCAAATACTGCGATTTTTTACAAGTTCCCCGTAACCGGACCACGGGGTTCCCGAAACGTTCGGATCACAGCGGGATCCAAAACCAGTGACTAATAGCATACAAAACTAGCCGGAATAGGCCAAAACTGCGAGTTTTCACGAGTCCCATGTAACCGAACCTCGGGGTTCCCGAAACGTTCGTATCGCAGTGGGAACCAAAATCAATGAGTAATAGCATACAAAACTGGCTGGAATAGGCTAAGACTGCGAGTTTGGATGAGTTCCGAGTAACCGGACCCCGGGGTTCCCGAAACGTTCGGATCGCAGCGGGAACCAAAATCAGTGAGTAATTGCATACAAAACTCGCCAGAATAGACCAAAACTGCGAGTTTTAATGAGTTCCCCGTAACCGGACCCCGGTGTTCCCGAGACGTTGTATCGCAATGGGAACCAAAATCAGTGAGTAATAGCATACAAAACTCGCTAGAATAGGCCAAAACTGCGAGTTTTGATGAGTTCCTCGTAACCGGATCCCGGGGTTCCGAAAACGTTCGTATCGCAGCAGGACCCAAAATAAGTGACAACTAGCATACAAAACTGGCCAAAATAGGCCAAAACTGCGAGTTTTGTTGAGTTCCACGAAACCGGACCCCGGGGTTCCGGAAAGGCTCGGATCGTAGCTGGACCCAAAATCAATGAGTAATAGCATACAAAAGTGGCCACAATAGGCAAAAACTGCGAATTTTGACGAGTTCCCAGTAACCGGACCACGGGGTTCCCAAAACGTTCGGATCATAACGGGACCCCAAACCAGTGACTAATAGCATACAAAATTGACCGGAATAGGCCAACATTGCGAGTTTTCACGACTTCCATGTAACCGGACCCCGGGGTTCCCGAAACATTTGGATCACAACGGGACCCAAAACCAGTGACTAATAGCATACAAAACTGGCCGGAATTGGCCAAAACTACGAGTTTGCCCGACTTCCATGTAACCGGACCTCGGGGTTCCCGAAACGTTTGGATCGCAGCGGGACCCAAAATCAATGAGTAATAGCTTACAAAACTGGCCAAAATAGACCAAAACTGCGAGTTTTGATGAGTTCCTTGTAACCGGACCCCGGGGTTCCCGAAACGTTCGGATCATAGCGGGAACCAAAATCAGCGACTAATAGCATACAAAACTGGCCGGAATAGGGTGAAACTGCGAGTTTTGACGATTTCCCCTTAACCGGACCCCGGGGTTCCCGAAACGGTCGGATCGCACCGGGACCCAAAATCAGTGAGTAATAGCATGCAAAACTGGCCGGAATAGGCTAAAACTGCGAGTTTGCACGAGTTCCCCGTAACCGGACCCCGGGGTTCCCGAAACGTTCGGATCGGAGCGGGACCCAAAATCAGTGACTAATAGCATACAAAACTGGCTACATTAGACCAAAACTGCGAGTTTTGACGAGTTCGATGTGACCGGACCCCGGGGTTCCCGAAACGTTTGGATCGCATCGGGAACCCAAATCAGGGAGTAATAGCATAAAAAACTGGCCGGAATAGGCCAAAACTACGAGATTTCATGACTTCCATGTAACCGGACCACGGGGTTCTTGAAACGTTTGGATCGCAGCGCGACCCAAAATCAGTGAGTAATAGCATACTAAACTGGCCAGAATAGACCAAAGCTGCAAGTTTTGATGAGTTCCCCGTAACTGGACCCCGGGGTTCCCGAAACGTCCGAATCGCAGCGGGAGGCAAAATCAGTGACTAATAGCATACAAAACTGGCGAGAATAGGCAAAACTGCGAGTTTTGACGAGTTCCACGTAACGGACCCCGGGGTTTCGGAAACTTTCGGATCGCAGCGGGACTCAAAATCAGTGAGTAATAGCATACAAAACTGGCTGGAGTAGGCCAAAACTGTGAGTTTTCACGAGTTCCATGTAACGAGACCCCGGGGTTCCCGAAACGTTCGGATCGAGCGGGACCCAAAATCAGTGAGTAATAGCATACAAAACTGGCCAGAATAGACCAAAATTGCGAGTTGATGAGTTATCCGTAACCGGACCCCAGGGTTTCCCATAATGTTCGGTTCGCAGCAGGACCCAAAATCAGTGACTAATACCATACAAAACTGGCCAGAATAGGCCAAAATTGTGAGTTTTGACGAGTTCCACGTAACCGGACCCCGGGGTTCCTGAAGCTTGCGGATCGCAGCGGGACCCAAAATCAGTGAGTAATAGCATACAAAACTTGCCACAATAGGCCAAAACTACGATTTTTGATGAGTTCCCTGTAACGGGACCACGAGGTTCCCGAAACGTTCGGATCCCAGTGGGACCCAAAACCAGTGACTAATAGCATACAAAACTGGCTGGAATAGGCAAAAACTACGAGTTTTCACGACTTCCATGTAACCGGACCCGGGGGTTCCCGAATCGTTCGGATCGCAGCGGGACCCAAAATCACTGAGTAATAGCTTACAAAACTGGCCAAAATAGACAAAAACTGCGAGTTTTCATGAGTTCCCCGTAACCGGACCCCGCGGTTCCCGAAACGTTTGGATCGTAGCGGTAACCAAAATCAGCGACTAACAGCATACAAAATTGGCAGGAATAGGCCGAAACTGTGAGTTTTCACGATTTCCCCTTAACCGGACCCCGGGGTTCCCGAAACGTTCGGATCGTAGCGGTACCCAAAATCAGTGACTAATAGCATACAAAACTCGCCAGAATAGACCAAAACTGAGAGTTTTAGTGAGTTGCCCGTAACCGGACCCCGGGGTTCCCAAAATGTTTGGATCGCAGCAGGACCCAAATTAGTGACTAATATCATACAAAACTGGACGAAATAAGCAAAAACTGCGAGTTTGACGAGTTCCTCGTAACCGGACTCCAAGGTCTCGGAAACGCTCGGATCGCAGCGGGACCCAAATTAGTGACTAATAGCATACAAAACTGGCCAAAATAGACCAAAATTGCGAGTTTTGATGAGTTCCCCGTAACCGGACCCGGGGATCTCGACACGTTCGGATCACAGCGGGAACCAAAATCAGTGACTAGTAGCATATAAAACTTGCCAAAATAGGCCAAAGTTGCGCGTTTTCACGATTTCCCCTTAACCGGACCCCGGGGTTCGCAAAACGTTCGGATCGCAGCGGGACCCAAAATTTGTGAGTAATAGCATACCAAACTAGTTATAATAGACCAAAACTCTGAGTTTTGATGAGTTCCCCGTAACCGGACGCCGGGGTTCCCGAAATGTTCGGGTCGCAGCGGGAACCAAATTCAATGAGTAATAGCATACAAAGCTCGCGAGAATAGGCCAAAACTGCGAGTTTTGATGAGTTCCCCGTAACCGGACCTTGGGGTTCCCAAAATGTTCAGATCACATCAAGACCCAAAATCAGTAACTCATAGCATACAAAAATGGCCACAATAGGCCAAAACTGCGAGTTTTCACGATTCCCCTTAACCGGACCCCACGGTTTCGGAAACGTTCGTATGGCATCGAGCCCCAAAATGAGTGGCTAATAGCATACAAAACTGGCCGGAATAGGCCAAAACTGCGAATTTTGACGAGTTCCCCGTAACCGGACCATGGGGTTCCCAAAAGGTTCGGAACACAGCGGGACCCAAGACGAGTGACTAATAGCATACAAAACGCTCAAGAATAGACCAAAACTGCGAGTTTTAATGAGTTCCCCGTAACTGGACCCCGGGGTTTCCCATAATGTTCGGATCGCGGCAGGACCCAAAATCAGTGACTAATAGCATACAAAACTGGCCAGAATAGGCAAAAACTGCGAGTTTTGACGAGTTCCACGTAACCGGACCCCGGGTTCCGGAAACTTTCGGATCGCAGCGGGACTCAAAATCAGTGAGTAATAGCATACAAAACTGGTCACAAATGCCAAAACTGCAATTTTTGACGAGTTCCCCGTAATCGGACCACGGGGTTCCCGAATCGTTTGGATCAGAGCGGGACCCAAAACCAGTTAATAATAGCATACAAAACTGGCCGGAATAGGCCAAAACTGCGAGTTTTCAAGAGTTCCATGTAACCGGACCCCGGGGTTCCTGAAACGTTAGGATCGCAGCGGGACCCAGAATCACTGAGTAATGGCATACAAAACTGGCCATAATAGACGAAACTTGCGAGTTTTGTTGAGTTCCCCGTAACCTGACCCCGGGGTTTCCCATAATGTTCGGTTCGCAGCACGACCCAAAATCAGTGACTAATACCATACAAAACTGGCGAGAATAGGCCAAAACTGTGAGTTTTGACGAGTTCCACGTAACCGGGCACCGGGTTTCCGAAAACTTTTGGATCGCAGCGGGACCCAAAATCAGTGAGTAATAGCATACAAAACTGGCCACAATAGGCCAAAACTGTGATTTTTGACGAGTTCCCTGTAACCGAACCACGGGGTTCCCGAAACGTTCGGATCACAGCGGGACCCAAAACGAGTGACTAATAGCATACAAAACTGGTCTGAATAGGCCAAAACTGCGAGTTTTCACGAGTTCCATGTAACCGAACCCCGGGGTCCCCGAAACGTCCGGATCACATCGTGACCCAAAAACCAGTGACTAATAGCATACAAAACTAGCCGGAATAGGCCAAAACTGTGAGTTTTGACGAGTTCCACGTAACCGAACCCCACGGTTTTGGAAACTTTCGGACCGCAGCGGGACCCAAAATCAGTGAGTGATAGCATACAAAACTGGCCACAATAGGCCAAAACTGTGATTTTTGACGAGTTTCCCCGTAACCAGACCACGGGGTTCCCAAAACGTTCGGATCACAGCGGGACCCAAAACCAGTGACTAATAGCATACAAAACTAGCGAGAATATGCCAAAACTGCGAGTTCTCACGAGTTCCATGTAACCGGAACCCGGGTTTCCTCAAACGTTCGGATCACAGCGGGACCCAAAATTAGTGAGTAATATTATAGAAAACTCGCCAGAATAGACCAAAACTGCGAGTGTTAATGAGTTCCCCATAACCGGACCCTAGGGTTTCCCATAACGTTCGAATCGCAGCAGGACCCAAAATCAGTGACTAATAGCATACAAAACTGGACGGAATAGGCCAAAATGCGAGTTTTGATGAGTTCCATGTAACCGGACCCCGGGTGTCCGGAAACTTTCGGATCGCAGCGGGACCCAAAATCAATGAGTAATAGCATACAAAACTCGCCACAATAGGCCAAAACTACGTTTTTGACGAGTTCCCTGTAATCGGAGCATGGGGTTCCCAAAACGTTCGGATCACAGCGGGACCTAAAACCAGTGACTAATAGCATACAAAACTGGACGGAATAGGCCAAAACTGCGAGTTTTCACGTGTTCCATGTAACCGGACCCCGGGGTTACCGTAAAGTTCGGATCGCAGCGGGACTGAAAATCAATGAGTGCATACAAAACTGGTCAGAATGGACCAAAATTGCGAGTTTTGATGAGTTCCCTGTAACCGCACCCCGGGGTTTCCCATAATGTTCAGATCGCAGCAGGACCAAAATTAGTGACTAATAGCATACAAAACATGCCAGAATAGGCCAAAGCTGTGAGTTTTGACGAGTTCCACGTAACCGGACCCCGGGGTTCCGGAAACTTTCGGGTCGCAGCGGGACCCAAAATCAGTGTGTAATAGCATACAAAACTGGCCACAATAGGCAAATACTGCGATTTTTTACAAGTTCCCCGTAACCAGACCACGGGGTTCCCGAAACGTTCGGATCACAGCGGGATCCAAAACCAGTGACTAATAGCATACAAAACTAGCCGGAATAGGCCAAAACTGCGAGTTTTCACGAGTCCCATGTAACCGAACCCCGGGGTTCCCGAAACGTTCGTATCGCAGTGGGAACCAAAAGCAATGAGTAATAGCATACAAAACTGGCTGGAATAGGCAAAAACTACGAGTTTTCACGACTTCCATGTAACCGGACCCGGGGGTTCCCGAATCGTTCGGATCGCAGCGGGACCCAAAATCACTGAGTAATAGCTTACAAAACTGGCCAAAATAGACAAAAACTGCGAGTTTTCATGAGTTCCCCGTAACCGGACCCAGCGGTTCCCGAAACGTTTGGATCGTAGCGGTAACCAAAATCAGCGACTAACAGCATACAAAATTGGCAGGAATAGGCCGAAACTGTGAGTTTTCACGATTTCCCCTTAACCGGACCCCGGGGTTCCCGAAACGTTCGGATCGTAGCGGTACCCAAAATCAGTGACTAATAGCATACAAAACTCGCTAGAATAGACCAAAACTGAGAGTTTTAGTGAGTTGCCCGTAACCGGACCCCGGGGTTCCCAAAATGTTTGGATCGCAGCAGGACCCAAAATCAGTGACTAATACCAAACAAAACTGGCGAGAATAAGCAAAAACTGCGAGTTTGACGAGTTCCTCGTAACCGAATCCCGGGGTTCCTGAAACGTTCGAATCGCAGCGGGACCCAAAATCAGTGAGTAATAGCATACAAAACTGGCCACAATAGGCCAAAACTGTGTTATTCGGCGAGTTCCCCGTAACCGGACCACGGGGTTCCCGAAACGTTCGGATCACACAAGGACCCAAAACTGGCCGGAATAGGCCAAAACTGTCGGTTTTCATGATTTCCCCTTAACCGGACCCCGGGGTTCCCGAAACGTTTGGATCGCAGCGGGACCCAAAACCAGTGAGTAATAGCATACAAAACTGGCCAGAATAAACCAAAACTGCCAGTTTTAATGAGTTCCCCGTAACCGGATCCCGGGGTTCCCAAAATGTTTGGATCGCAACAGGACCCAAAATCAGTGACCAAAATAACATACAAAACTGGCGAGAATAGGCCAAAACTGCGAGTTTTCGTGATTTCCAAGTAACCGGATCCCGGGGTTCCAGAAAGGTTTGGATCGCACCGGGACCCAAATCAGTGAGTAATAGCATACAAACATGGCCACAATAGGACAAAACCGTGATTTTTGACGAGTTCCGTGTAACCGGACCACGGGGTTCCCAAAACATTCGGATCACAGCGTGACCCAAAACCAGTGACTAATAGCATACCAAACTGGCCGGAATATGCCAAAACTACGAGTTTTCACGAATTCCATGTAACCGGACCACGGGGTTCCCGAAACGTTCGGATCGCAGTGGGACCCAAAATCTGTGAATAATAGCATACAAAACTAGCTAGAATAGACCAAAACTGCGAGTTTTGATGAGTTCCACGTAACCGGACCCCGGGGTTCCCGAAACGTTCGGATCGCAGCGGGAACCAAAAATAGTGACTAATACCATACAAAACTCGCCAGAATAGGCCAAAACTGTGAGTTTTGATGAGTTCCCCGTAACCGGACACCGGGGTTCCGCAAACTTTCGGATCGCAGCGTGAACCAAAATCAGTGAGTAATAGCATACAAAGCTCGCGAGAATAGGCCAAAACTGTGATTTTTGATGAGTTCCCCGTAACCGGACCTTGGGGTTCCCAAAATGTTCGGATTACAGCAAGACCCAAAATCAGTGACTAATAGCATACAAAACTGGTCGGAATTGGCCAAAACTACGAGTTTTCACGACTTCCATGTAACTGGACCCCGGGATTCCCGAAATGTTCGGATCGCAGCGGGACCCATAATCAGTGAGTAATAGCTTACAAAACTGGCCAAAATTGACCAACTGCGAGTTTTCATGAGTTCCAGTAACCGGACCCCGGGGTTCCCGAAATTTTCGGAGCGTAGCGGGACCCAAAATCTGTGAGTAATAGCATACAAAACTCGCGAGAATAGACCAAAACTGAGAGGTTTAATGAGTAGCCCGTAACCGGACCCCGGGGTTCCCAAAATGGTTGGATCGCAGCAGGACCCAAATTAGTGACTAATATCATACAAAACTGGACGAAATAAGCAAAAACTGCGAGTTTGACGAGTTCCTCGTAACCGGATTCCAAGGTCTCGGAAACGCTCGGATCGCAGCGGGACCCAAATTAGTGACTAATAGCATACAAAACTGGCCAAAATAGACCAAAATTGCGAGTTTTGATGAGTTCCCCGTAACCGGACCCGGGGATCTCGACACGTTCGGATCACAGCGGGAACCAAAATCAGTGACTAGTAGCATATAAAACTTGCTAAAATAGGCAAAAGTTGCGCGTTTTCACGATTTCCCCTTAACCGGACCCCGGGGTTCGCAAAACGTTCGGATCGCAGCGGGACCCAAAATTTGTGAGTAATAGCATACCAAACTAGTTATAATAGACCAAAACTCTGAGTTTTGATGAGTTCCCCGTAACCGGACGCCGGGGTTCCCGAAATGTTCGGGTCGCAGCGAGAACCAAATTCAATGAGTAATAGCATACAAAGCTCGCGAGAATAGGCCAAAACTGCGAGTTTTGATGAGTTCCCCGTAACCGGACCTTGGGGTTCCCAAAATGTTCAGATCACATCAAGACCCAAAATCAGTAACTCATAGCATACAAAAATGGCCACAATAGGCCAAAACTGCGAGTTTTCACGATTCCCCTTAACCGGACCCCATGGTTTCGGAAACGTTCGTATGGCATCGAGCCCCAAAATGAGTGGCTAATAGCATACAAAACTAGCCGGAATAGGCCAAAACTGCGAATTTTGACGAGTTCCCCGTAACCGGACCACGGGGTTCCCGAAAGGTTCGGAACACAGCGGGACCCAAGACGAGTGACTAATAGCATACAAAACGCTCAAGAATAGACCAAAACTGCGAGTTTTAATGAGTTCCCCGTAACTGGACCCCGGGGTTTCCCATAATGTTCGGATCGCGGCAGGACCCAAAATCAGTGACTAATAGCATACAAAACTGGCCAGAATAGGCAAAAACTGCGAGTTTTGACGAGTTCCACGTAACCGGACCCCGGGTTCCGGAAACTTTCGGATCGCAGCGGGACTCAAAATCAGTGAGTAATAGCATACAAAACTGGTCACAAATGCCAAAACTGCAATTTTTGACGAGTTCCCCGTAATCGGACCACGGGGTTCCCGAATCGTTTGGATCAGAGCGGGACCCAAAACCAGTTAATAATAGCATACAAAACTGGCCGGAATAGGCCAAAACTGCGAGTTTTCAAGAGTTCCATGTAACCGGACCCCGGGGTTCCTGAAACGTTAGGATCGCAGCGGGACCCAGAATCACTGAGTAATGGCATACAAAACTGGCCATAATAGACGAAACTTGCGAGTTTTGTTGAGTTCCCCGTAACCTGACCCCGGGGTTTCCCATAATGTTCGGTTCGCAGCAGGACCCAAAATCAGTGACTAATACCATACAAAACTGGCGAGAATAGGCCAAAACTGTGAGTTTTGACGAGTTCCACGTAACCGGGCACCGGGTTTCCGAAAACTTTCGGATCGCAGCGGGACCCAAAATCAGTGAGTAATAGCATACAAAACTGGCCACAATAGGCCAAAACTGCGATTTTTGACGAGTTCCCTGTAACCGAACCACGGGGTTCCCGAAACGATCGGATCACACCGGGACCCAAAACGAGTGACTAATAGCATACAAAACTGGTCTGAATAGGCCAAAACTGCGAGTTTTCACGAGTTCCATGTAACCGAACCCCGGGGTCCCCGAAACGTTTGGATCGTAGCGGGACCCAAAATCAGTGAGTAATAGCATACAATACTAGCCAGAATAGACCAAAATTGCGAGTTTTGATGAGTTCTTCGTAACCCGAACACGGGGTTCCCGAAACGTTCGGATCACAGCGGGAACCAAAATTAGTTACTAATAGCATACAAAATTAGCCGGAATAGGCCGAAACTACGAGTTATCACGATTTCCCTTAACCGGACCCCGGGGTTACCGAAACGTTCAGATCGCAGCGGGACCCAAAATCAGGGAGTAATAGCATACAAAACTGGCTAGAATAGACCAAAACTGCGAGTTTTGATGAGTTCCACGTAACCGGACCCCGGGGTTCTCGAAACGTTCGGATCACAGCAGGACCCAAAATCAATGACTAATATCATACAAAACTGGCCGGAATAGGCCAAAACTACGAGTTTTCACGACTTCCATGTAACCGGACCCCGGGGTTCCTAAAACTTTCGGATCGTAGCGGGACCCAATATCACTTAGTAATAGCTTACAAAACTGGCCAAAATAGCCCAAAACCGCGAGTTTTCATGAGTTCCCCGTAACCGGACCCCGGCGTTCTCGAAAAGTTCGGATCGTAGTGGGAACCAAAATCAGCGACTAATAGCATACAAAACTGGCCGGAATAGGCCGAAACTGTGAGTTTTCACGATTTCCCCTTAACCAGGCCTCGGGGTTCCTGAAAAGTTCGGATCGTAGCGGGACCCAAAATCAGTGAGTAATAGCATACAAAACTAGCTAGAATAGACCAAAACTGAGAGTTTTAATGAGTTGCCCGTAACTGGATCCCGGGGTTCCCAAATTTTTTGCATCGCAGCACGACCAAAATCAGTGACTAATATCATACAAAATTAGCCAGAATAAGCGAAAACTGCGAGTTTGACGAGTTCCTCGTAATCGGACCCAGTGGTTCTGGAAACGTTCGGATCTCAGCGGGACCCAAAATCAGTGAGTAATAGCATACAAAACTAGCCACAATAGGCCAAAACTGTGATTTTTGGCGAGTTCCCCGTAACTAGACCACGGGGTTCCCGAAACGTTCGCATCACACCGGGACCCAAAACTGGCCGGAATAGGCCAAAACTGCGAGTTTTCACGAGTTCCATGTAACCGGACCCCGCGGTTCCCCAACGTTTGGATCGTAGCGGGACCCAAAATCAGTGAGTAATGGCCTACAAAACTGGCCATAATAGACCAAATTTGCGAGTTTTGATGAGTTCCCCGTAAACTGACCCCGGGGTTTCCCATAATGTTCGGTTCGCAGCAGGACCCAAAATCAGTGAGTAGTAGCATACAAAACTGGCGAGAAAAGGCCAAAACTGTGAGTTTTGACGAGTTCCACGTAACCGGACACCGGGGTTCCGAAAACTTTCGGATCGCAGCGGGACCCAAAAGCAGTGAGTAATAGCATACAAAGCTGGCCATAATAGGCCAAAACTGCGATTTTGACGAGTTCCCCGTAACCGAACCACGGGATTCCCGAAACATTCGGATCACAATGGGACCCAAAACGAGTGACTAATAGCATACAAAACTGGTCTGAATAGGCCAAAACTGCGAGTCATCACGAGTTCCATGTAACCGAACCCCGGGGTCCCCAAAACGTTTGGATCGTAGCGTGATCCAAAATCAGTGAGTAATAGCATACAATACAGGCCAGAATAGACCAAAATTGTGAGTTGTGATGAGTTGTACGTAACACGAACACGGGGTTCCCGAAACGTTCGGATCACAGCGGGAACCAAAATTAGTTACTAATTGCATACAAAATTAGCCGGAATAGGCCGAAACTACGAGTTATCACGATTTCCCTTAACCGGACCCCGGGGTTACCGAAACGTTCAGATCGCAGCGGGACCCAAAATCCGGGAGTAATAGCATACAAAACTGGCTAGAATAGACCAAAACTGCGAGTTTTGATGAGTTCCACGTAACCGGACCCCGGGGTTCCCGAAACGGTCGGATCGCAGAGGGACCCAAAATCAGTGAGTAATAGCATGCAAAACTGGCCGGAATAGGCTAAAACTGCGAGTTTGCACGAGTTCCCCGTAACCAGACCCCGGGGTTCCCGAAACGTTCGGATCAGAGCGGGACCCAAAATCAGTGACTAATAGCATACAAAACTGGCTACCTTAGACCAAAACTGCGAGTTTTGACGAGTTCGACGTGACCGGACCCCGGGGTTCCCGAAACGTTTGGATCGCATCGGGAACCCAAATCAGTGAGTAATAGCATAAAAAACTGGCCGGAATAGGCCAAAACTACGAGATTTCATGACTTCCATGTAACCGGACCACGGGGTTCTTGAAATGTTTGGATCGCAGCGGGACCCAAAATCAGTGAGTAATAGCATACTAAACTGGCCAGAATAGACCAAAGCAGCAAGTTTTGATGAGTTCCCCGTAACTGGACCTTGGGGTTTCCGAAACGTCCGAATCGCAGTTGGAAGCAAAATCAGTGACTAATAGCATACAAAACTGGCGAGAATAGGCAAAATTGCGAGTTTTGACGAGTTCTACGTAACGGACCCCGGGGTTCCGGAAACTTTCGGATCGCAGCGGGACTCAAAATCAGTGAGTAATAGCATACAAAACTGGCCGAAATAGGCCAAAACTGTGAGTTTTCACGAGTTCCATGTAACGAGACTCCGGGGTTCCCGAAACGTTCGGATCGCAGCGGGACCCAAAATCAGTGAATAGTAGCATACAAAATTGGCCAGAATAGACCAAAGTTGCGAGTTTTGATGAGTTATCCGTAACCGGACCCCAGGGTTTCCCATAATGTTTGGTTCGCAGCAGGACCCAAAATCAGTGACTAATACCATACAAAACTGCCCAGAATAGGCCAAAATTGTGAGTTTTGACGAGTTCCACGTAACCGGACCCCGGGGTTCCTGAAGCTTGCGGATCGCAGCGGGACCCAAAATCAGTGAGTAATAGCATACAAAACTCGCCACAATAGGCCAAAACTGCGATTTTTGATGAGTTCCGTGTAACGGGACCACGAGGTTCCCGAAACGTTCGGATCCCCGTGGGACCCAAAACCAGTGACTAATAGCATATAAAACTGGCCGGAATAGGCCAAAACTACGAGTTTTCACGACTTCCATGTAACCGGACCCGGGGGTTCCCGAATCGTTCGGATCGCAGCGGGACCCAAAATCACTGAGTAATAGCTTACAAAACTGGCCAAAATAGACAAAAATTGCGAGTTTTCATGAGTTCCCCGTAACCGGACCCCGCGGTTCCCGAAACGTTTGGATCGTAGCGGTAACCAAAATCAGCGACTAACAGCATACAAAATTGGCAGGAATAGGCCGAAACTGTGAGTTTTCACGATTTCCCCTTAACCGGACAACGGGGTTCCCGAAACGTTCGGATCGTAGCGGTACCCAAAATCAGTGACTAATAGCATACAAAACTCGCTAGAATAGACCAAAACTGAGAGTTTTAGTGAGTTGCCCGTAACCGGACCCCGGGGTTCCCAAAATGTTTGGATCGCAGCAGGACCCAAAATCAGTGACTAATACCAAACAAAACTGGCGAGAATAAGCAAAAACTGCGAGTTTGACGAGTTCCTCGTAACCGAACCCCGGGGTTCCTGAAACGTTCGAAGCGCAGCGGGACCCAAAATCAGTGAGTAATAGCATACAAAACTGGCCACAATAGGCCAAAACTGTGTTATTCGGCGAGTTCCCCGTAACCGGACCACGGGGTTCCCGAAACGTTCGGATCACACCAAGACCCAAAACTGTCCGGAATAGGCCAAAACTGTCGGTTTTCATGATTTCCCCTCAACCGGACCCCGGGGTTCCCGAAACCTTTGGATCGCAGCGGGACCCAAAACCAGTGAGTAATAGCATACAAAACTGGCCAGAATAGACCAAAACTGCGAGTTTTAATGAGTTCCCCATAACCGGACCCCGGGGTTTCCAAAATGTTCGGATCGCAAGAGGACCCAAAATCAGTGACTAAAATAACATACAAAACTGCCGAGAATAGGCCAAAACTGCGAGTTTTCGTGATTTCCAAGTAACCAGATCCCGGGGTTCCAGAAAGGTTTGGATCGCACCGGGACCCAAATCAGTGAGTAATAGCATACAAACATGGCCACAATAGGACAAAACCGTGATTTTTGATGAGTTCCCTGTAACCGGACCACGGGGTTCCCAAAACATTCGGATCACAGCGTGACCTAAAACCAGTGACTAATAGCATACCAAACTGGCCGGAATAGGCCAAAACTACGAGTTTTCACGAATTCCATGTAACCGGACCACGGGGTTCCCGAAACGTTCGGATCGCAGCGGGACCCAAAATATGTGACTAATAGCATACAAAACTAGCTAGAATAGACCAAAACTGCGAGTTTTGATGAGTTCCACGTAACCGGACCCCGGGGTTCCCAAAACGTTCGGATCGCAGCGGGAACCAAAATTAGTGACTAATACCATACAAAACTGGCTAGAATAGGCCAAAACCGTGAGTTTTGATGAGTTCCCCGTAACTAGACACCGGGGTTCCTCAAACTTTCGGATCGCAGCGTGAACCAAAATCAGTGAGTAATAGCATACAAAGCTCGCGAGAATAGGCCAAAACTGCGATTTTTGATGAGTTCCCCGTAACCGGACCTTGGGGTTCCCAAAATGTTCGGATTACAGCAAGACCCAAAATCAGTGACTAATAGCATACAAAACTGGCCGGAATTGGCCAAAAGTACGAGTTTTCACGACTTCCATGTAACTGGACCCCGGGATTCCCGAAATGTTCGGATCGCAGCGGGACCCAAAATCAGTGAGTAATAGCTTACAAAACTGGCCAAAATTGACCAAAACTGCGAGTTTTCATGAGTTCCAGTAACCGGACCCCGGGGTTCCCGAAACGTTCGGAGCGTAGCGGGACCCAAAATCTGTGAGTAATAGCATACAAAACTCGCCAGAATAGACCAAAACTGAGAGGTTTAATGAGTAGCCCGTAACCGGACCCCGGGGTTCCCAAAATGGTTGGATCGCAGCAGGACCCAAATTAGTGACTAATATCATACAAAACTGGCCGAAATAAGCAAAAACTGCGAGTTTGACGAGTTCCTCGTAACCGGACTCCAAGGTTCCGGAAACGCTTGGATCGCAGCGGCACCCAAATTAGTGAGTAATAGCATACAAATCTGGCCAAAATAGACCAAAATTGCGAGTTTTGATGAGTTCCCCGTAACCGGACCCGGGGATCTCGACACGTTCGGATCACAGCGGGAACCAAAATCAGTGACTAGTAGCATATAAAACTTGCCAAAATAGGCCAAAGTTGCGCGTTTTCATGATTTCCCCTTAACCGGACCCCGGGGTTCGCAAAACGTTCGGATCGCAGCGGGACCCAAAATTTGTGAGTAATAGCATACCAAACTGGTTATAATAGACCAAAACTCTGAGTTTTGATGAGTTCCCCGTAACCAGACCCCGGGGTTCCCGAAACGTTCGGATCGAAGCGGGAACCAAATTCAATGAGTAATAGCATACAAAGCTTGCGAGAATAGGCCAAAACTGCGAGTTTTGATGAGTTCCCCGTAACCGGACCTCGGGGTTCCCAAAATGTTCAGATTACATCAAGACCCAAAATCAGTAACTAATAGCATACAAAAATGGCCACAATAGGCCAAAACTGCGAGTTTTCACGATTCCCCTTAACCGGACCCCATGGTTTCGGAAACGTTCGTATGGCATCGAGCCCCAAAATGAGTGGCTAATAGCATACAAAACTGGCCGAAATAGGCCAAAACTGCGAATTTTGACGAGTTCCCCGTAACCGGACCACGGGGTTCCCGAAAGGTTCGGATCACACCGGGACCCAAAGAGAGTGACTAATAGCATACAAAACTCGCAAGAATAGACCAAAACTGCGAGTTTTAATGAGTTCCCCGTAACTGGACCCCAGGGTTTCCCATAATGTTCGGATCGCGGAAGGACCCAAAATCAGTGACTAATAGCATACAAAACTGGCCAGAATAGGCAAAAACTGCGAGTTTTGACGAGTTCCACGTAACCGGACCCCGAGTTCCGGAAATTTTCGGATCGCAGCGGGACTCAAAATCAGTGAGTAATAGCATACAAAACTGTTCACAAATGCCAAAACTGCGATTTTTGACGAGTTCCCCCTAATCGGACCACGGGGTTCCCGAATCGTTTGGATCAGAGCGGGACCCAAAACCAGTGAATAATAGCATACAAAACTGGCCGGAATAGGCCAAAACTGCGAGTTTTCAAGAGTTCCATGTAACCGGACCCCGGGGTTCCCGAAACGTTAGAATCGCAGCGGGACCCAATATCAGTGAGTAATGGCATACAAAACTGGCCATAATAGACCAAACTTGCGAGTTTTGATGAGTTCCGCGTAACCTGACCCCGGGGTTTCCCATAATGTTCGGTTCGCAGCAGGACCCAAAATCAGTGACTAATACCATACAAAACTGGTGAGAATAGGCCAAAACTGTGAGTTTTGACGAGTTCCACGTAACCGGGCACCGGGTTTCCGAAAACTTTCAGATCGCAGCGGGACCCAAAATCAGTGAGTAATAGCATACAAAACTGGCCACAATAGGCCAAAACTGCGTTTTTTGACGAGTTCCCCGAAACCGAACCACGGGGTTCCCGAAACGTTCGGATGACAACGGGACCCAAAACGCGTGACTAATAGCATACAAATCTGGTCTGAATAGGCCAAAACTGCGAGTTTTCACGAGTTCCATGTAACCGAACCCCGGGGTCCCCGAAACGTTTGGATCGTATCGGGATCCAAAATCAGTGAGTAATAGCATACAATACAGGCCAGAATAGACCAAAATTGTGAGTTGTGATGAGTTCTACGTAACACGAACACGGGGTTCCCGAAACGTTCGGATCACAGCGGGAACCAAAATTAGTTACTAATTGCATACAAAATTAGCCGGAATAGGCCGAAACTACGAGTTATCACGATTTCCCTTAACCGGACCCCGGGGTTACCGAAACGTTCAGATCGCAGCGGGACCCAAAATCCGGGAGTAATAGCATACAAAACTGGATAGAATAGACCAAAACTGCGAGTTTTGATGAGTTCCACGTAACCGGTCCCCGGGGTTCCCGAAACGGTCGGATCGCAGAGGGACCCAAAATCAGTGAGTAATAGCATGCAAAATTGGCCGGAATAGGCTAAAACTGCGAGTTTGCACGAGTTCCCCGTAACCAGACCCCGGGGTTCCCGAAACGTTCGGATCAGAGCTGGACCCAAAATCAGTGACTAATAGCATACAAAACTGGCTACATTAGACCAAAACTGCGAGTTTTGACGAGTTTGACGTGACCGGACCCCGGGGTTCCCGAAACGTTTGGATCGCATCGGGAACCCAAATCTGGGAGTAATAGCATAAAAAACTGGCCGGAATAGGCCAAAACTATGAGATTTCATGACTTCCATGTAACCGGACCACGGGGTTCTTGAAATGTTTGGATCGCAGCGGGACCCAAAATCAGTGAGTAATAGCATACTAAACTGGCCAGAATAGACCAAAGCTGCAAGTTTTGATGAGTTCCCCGTAACTGGACCTTGGGGTTTCCGAAACGTCCGAATCGCAGCAGGAAGCAAAATCAGTGACTAATAGCATACAAAACTGGCGAGAATAGGCAAAACTGCGAGTTTTGACGAGTTCTACGTAACGGACCCTGGGGTTCCGGAAACTTTCGGATCGCAGCGGGACTCAAAATCAGTGAGTAATAGCATACAAAACTGGCCGGAATAGGCCAAAACTGTGAGTTTTCACGAGTTCCATGTAACGAGACTCCGGGGTTCCCAATACGTTCGGATCGCAGCGGGACCCAAAATCAGTGAGTAATAGCATACAAAATTGGCCAGAATAGACCAAAGTTGCGAGTTTTGATGAGTTATCCGTAACCGGACCCCAGGGTTTCCCATAATGTTTGGTTCGCAGCAGGACCCAAAATCAGTGACTAATACCATACAAAACTGGCCAGAATAGGCCAAAATTGTGAGTTTTGACGAGTTCCACGTAACCGGACCCCGGGGTTCCTGAAGCTTGCGGATCGCAGCGGGACCCAAAATCAGTGAGTAATAGCATACAAAACTCGCCACAATAGGCCAAAACTGCGATTTTTGATGAGTTCCCTCTAACGGGACCACGAGGTTCCCGAAACGTTCGGATCCCCGTGGGACCCAAAACCAGTGACTAATAGCATATAAAACTGGCCGGAATAGGCCAAAACTACGAGTTTTCACGACTTCCATGTAACCGGACCCGGGGGTTCCCGAATCGTTCGGATCGCAGCGGGACCCAAAATCAGTGAGTCATAGCTTACAAAACTGGCCAAAATAGACCAAAGCTGCGAGTTTTCATGAGTTCCCCGTAACCGGACCCCGGGGTTCCCGAAACGTTTGTATCGTAGCGGGAACCAAAATCAGCGACTAACAGCACACAAAATTGGCAGGAATAGGCCGAAACTGTGAGTTTTCACGATTTCCCCTTAACCGGACCCCGGGGTTCCCGAAACGTTCGGATCGTAGCGGTACCCAAAATCAGTGACTAATAGCATACAAAACTCGCCAGAATAGACCAAAACTGAGAGTTTTAGTGAGTTGCCCGTAACCGGACCCCGGGGTTCCCAAAATGTTTGGATCGCAGCAGGACCCAAAATCAGTGACTAATACCAAACAAAACTGGCGAGAATAAGCAAAAACTGCGAGTTTGACGAGTTCCTCGTAACCGAACCCCGGGGTTCCTGAAACGTTCGAAGCGCAGCGGGACCCAAAATCAGTGAGTAATAGCATACAAAACTGGCCACAATAGGCCAAAACTGTGTTATTCGGTGAGTTCCCCGTAACCGGAGCACGGGGTTCCCGAAACGTTCGGATCACACCAAGACCCAAAACTGTCCGGAATAGGCCAAAACTGTCGGTTTTCATGATTTCCCCTCAACCGGACCCCGGGGTTCCCGAAACCTTTGGATCGCAGCGGGACCCAAAACCAGTGAGTATAGCATACAAAACTGGCCAGAATAGACCAAAACTGCGAGTTTTAATGAGTTCCCCGTAACCGGATCCCGGGGTTTCCAAAATGTTCGGATCGCAAGAGGACCCAAAATCATTGACTAAAATAACATACAAAACTGCCGAGAATAGGCCAAAACTGCGAGTTTTCATGATTTCCAAGTAACCAGATCCCGGGGTTCCAGAAAGGTTTGGATCGCACCGGGACCCAAATCAGTGAGTAATAGCATACAAACATGGCCACAATAGGACAAAACCGTGATTTTTGACGAGTTCCCTGTAACCGGACCACGGGGTTCCCAAAACATTCGGATCACAGCGTGACCTAAAACCAGTGACTAATAGCATACCAAACTGGCCGGAATAGGCCAAAACTACGAGTTTTCACAAATTCCATGTAACCGGACCACGGGGTTCCCGAAACGTTCGGATCGCAGTGGGACCCAAAATCTATGACTAATAGCATACAAAACTAGCTAGAATAGACCAAAACTGCGAGTTTTGATGAGTTCCACGTAACCGGACCCCGGGGTTCCCAAAACGTTCGGATCGCAGCGGGAACCAAAATTAGTGACTAATACCATACAAAACTGGCTAGAATAGGCCAAAACCGTGAGTTTTGATGAGTTCCCCGTAACCATACACCGGGGTTCCTCAAACTTTCGGATCGCAGCGTGAACCAAAATCAGTGAGTAATAGCATACAAAGCTCGCGAGAATAGGCCAAAACTGCGATTTTTGATGAGTTCCCCGTAACCGGACCTTGGGGTTCCCAAAATGTTCGGATTACAGCAAGACCCAAAATCAGTGACTAATAGCATACAAAACTGGCCGGAATTGGCCAAAAGTACGAGTTTTCACGACTTCCATGTAACTGGACCCCGGGATTCCCGAAATGTTCGGATCGCAGCGGGACCCAAAATCAGTGAGTAATAGCTTACAAAACTGGCCAAAATTGACCAAAACTGCGAGTTTTCATGAGTTCCAGTAACCGGACCCCGGGGTTCCCGAAACGTTCGGAGCGTAGCGGGACCCAAAATCTGTGAGTAATAGCATACAAAACTCGCCAGAATAGACCAAAACTGAGAGGTTTAATGAGTAGCCCGTAACCGGACCCCGGGGTTCCCAAAATGGTTGGATCGCAGCAGGACCCAAATTAGTGACTAATATCATACAAAACTGGCCGAAATAAGCAAAAACTGCGAGTTTGACGAGTTCCTCGTAACCGGACTCCAAGATTCCGGAAACGCTTGGATCGCAGCGGCACCCAAATTAGTGAGTAATAGCATACAAATCTGGCCAAAATAGACCAAAATTGCGAGTTTTGATGAGTTCCCCGTAACCGGACCCGGGGATCTCGACACGTTCGGATCACAACGGGAACCAAAATCAGTGACTAGTAGCATATAAAACTTGCCAAAATAGGCCAAAGTTGCGCGTTTTCACGATTTCCCCTTAACCGGACCCCGGGGTTCGCAAAACGTTCGGATCGCAGCGGGACCCAAAATTTGTGAGTAATAGCATACCAAACTGGTTATAATAGACCAAAACTCTGAGTTTTGATGAGGTCCCCGTAACCGGACCCCGGGGTTCCCGAAACGTTCGGATCGAAGCGGGAACCAAATTCAATGAGTAATAGCATACAAAGCTTGCGAGAATAGGCCAAAACTGCGAGTTTTGATGAGTTCCCCGTAACCAGACCTCGGGGTTCCCAAAATGTTCAAATTACATCAAGACCCAAAATCAGTAACTAATAGCATACAAAAATGGCCACAATAGGCCAAAACTGCGAGTTTTCACGATTCCCCTTAACCGGACCCCATGGTTTCGGAAACGTTCGTATGGCATCGAGCCCCAAAATGAGTGGCTAATAGCATACAAAACTGGCCGGAATAGGCCAAAACTGCGAATTTTGACGAGTTCCCCGTAACCGGACCACGGGGTTCCCGAAAGGTTCGGATCACAGCGGGACCCAAAGCGAGTGACTAATAGCATACAAAACTCGCAAGAATAGACCAAAACTGCGAGTTTTAATGAGTTCCCCGTAACTGGACCCCAGGGTTTCCCATAATGTTCGGATCGCGGCAGGACCCAAAATCAGTGACTAATAGCATACAAAACTGGCCAGAATAGGCATAAACTGCGAGTTTTGACGAGTTCCACGTAACCGGACCCCGGGTTCCGGAAATTTTCGGATCGCAGCGGGACTCAAAATCAGTGAGTAATAGCATACAAAACTGATCACAAATGCCAAAACTGCGATTTTTGACGAGTTCCCCGTAATCGGACCACGGGGTTCCCGAATCGTTTGGATCAGAGTGGGACCCAAAACCAGTTAATAATAGCATACAAAACTGGCCGGAATAGGCCAAAACTGCGAGTTTTCAAGAGTTCCATGTAACCGGACCCCGGGGTTCCCGAAACGTTAGGATCGCAGCGGGACCCAAAATCAGTGAGTAATGGCATACAAAACTGGCCATAATAGACCAAACTTGCGAGTTTTGATGAGTTCCGCGTAACCTGACCCCGGGGTTTCCCATAATGTTCGGTTTGCAGCAGGACCCAAAATCAGTGACTAATACCATACAAAACTGGCGAGAATAGGCCAAAACTGTGAGTTTTGACGAGTTCCACGTAACCAGGCACCGGGTTTCCGAAAACTTTCGGATCGTAGCGGGACCCAAAATCAGTGAGTAATAGCATACAAAACTGGCCACAATAGGCCAAAACTGCGTTTTTTGACGAGTTCCCCGAAACCGAACCACGGGGTTCCCGAAACGTTCGGATGACAGCGGGACCCAAAACGAGTGACTAATAGCATACAAATCTGGTCTGAATAGGCCAAAACTGCGAGTTTTCACGAGTTCCATGTAACCGAACCCCGGGGTCCCCGAAACGTTTGGATCATAGCGGGACCCAAAATCAGTGAGTAATAGCATACAATACTAGCCAGAATAGACCAAAATTGCGAGTTTTGATGAGTTCTTCGTAACCCGAACACGGGGTTCCCGAAACGTTCGGATCACAGCGGGAACCAAAATTAGTTACTAATAGCATACAAAATTAGCCGAAATAGGCCGAAACTTCGAGTTATCACGATTTCCCTTAACCGGACCCCGGGGTTACCGAAACGTTCAGATCGGAGCGGGACCCAAAATCAGGGAGTAATAGCATACAAAACTGGCTAGAATAGACCAAAACTGCGAGTTTTGATGAGTTCCACGTAACCGGACCCCGGGGTTCTCGAAACGTTCAGATCACAGCAGGACCCACAATCAATGACTAATATCATACAAAACTGGCCGGAATAGGCCAAAACTACGAGTTTTCACGAATTCCATGTAACCGGACCCCGGGGTTCCTGAAACTTTTAGATCGTAGCGGGACCCAAAATCACTTAGTAGTAGCTTACAAAACTGGCCAAAATAGACCAAAACTGCGAGTTTTCATGAGTTCCCCATAACCGGACCCCGGCGTTCTCGAAAAGTTCGGATCGTAGTGGGAACCAAAATCAGCGACTAATAGCATACAAAACTGGCCGGAATAGGCCGAAACTGTGAGTTTTCACGATTTCCCCTTAACCAGGCCCCGGGGTTCCTGAAACGTTCGGATCTTAGCGGGACCCAAAATCAGTGAGTAATAGCATACAAAACTAGCCAGAATAGACCAAAACTGAGATTTCTAATGAGTTGCCCGTAACTGGACCCCGGGGTTCCCAAAATGTTTGCATAGCAGCAGGACCAAAATCAGTGACTAATATCATACAAAATTAGCCAGAATAAGCAAAAACTGCGAGTTTGACGAGTTCCTCGTAACCGGACCCCGTGGTTCCGGAAACGTTCGGATCTCAGCGGGACCCAAAATCAGTGAGTAATAGCATACAAAACTAGCCACAATAGGCCAAAACTGTGATTTTTGGCGAGTTCCCCGTAACTAGACCACGGGGTTCCCGAAAAGTTCGCATCACACCGGGACCCAAAACGGGCCGGAATAGGCCAAAACTGCGAGTCTTCACGAGTTCCATGTAACCGGACTCCACGGTTCCCGAAACGTTCGGATCGCAGCGGGACCCAAAATCTGTGAGTAATGGCATACAAAACTGGCCATAATAGACCAAATTTGCGAGTTTTGATGAGTTCCCCGTAACCTGACCTCGGGGTTTCCCATAATGTTCGGTTCGCAGCAGGACCCAAAATCAGTGAGTAGTAGCATACAAAACTGGCGAGAAAAGGCCAAAACTATGAGTTTTGACGAGTTCCACGTAACCGAACACCGGGGTTCCAAAAACTTTCGGATCGCAGCGGGACCCAAAAGCAGTGAGTAATAGCATACAAAACTGGCCACAATAGGCCAAAACCGCGATTTTGACGAGTTCCCCGTAACCGAACCACGGGGTTCCCGAAACGTTCGGATCACAGCGGGACCCAAAACGAGTGACTAATAGCATACAAAACTGGTCTGAATAGGCCAAAACTGCGAGTTTTCACGAGTTCCATGTAACCGAACCCCGGGGTCCCCGAAACGTTTGGATCGTAGCGGGACCCAAAATCAGTGAGTAATAGCATATAATACTGGCCAGAATAGACCAAAATTGAGAGTTGTGATGAGTTCTACGTAACCCGAACACGGGGTTCCCGAAACGTTCGGATCACAGCGGGAACCAAAATTAGTTACTAATAGCATACAAAATTAGCCGGAATAGGCCGAAACTACGAGTTATCACGATTTCCCTTAACCGGACCCCGGGGTTACCGAAACGTTCAGATCGCAGCGGGACCCAAAATCAGGGAGTAATAGCATACAAAACTGGCTAGAATAGACCAAAACTGCGAGTTTTGATGAGTTCCACGTAACCGGACCCCGGGGTTCTCGAAACGTTCGGATCACAGCAGGACCCAAAATCAATGACTAATATCATACAAAACTGGCCGGAATAGGTCAAAACTACGAGTTTTCACGACTTCCATGTAACCGGACCCCGGGGTTCCTAAAACTTTCGGATCGTAGCGGGACCGAAAATCAGTGAGTAATAGCTTACAAAACTGGCCAAAATAGACCAAAACTGCGAGTTTTCTTGAGTTCCCCGTAACCGGACCCCGGGGTTCCCGAAAAGTTCGGATCGTAGCGGGAACCAAAATCAGCGACTAATAGCATACAAAACTGGCCGGAATAGGCCGAAACTGTGAATTTTCACGATTTCCCCTAAACCAGACCCCGGGGTTCCTGAAACGTTCGGATCGTAGCGGGACCCAAAATCAGTGAGTAATAGCATACAAAACTCGCCAGAATAGACCAAAACTGAGAGTTTTAATGAGTTGCGTGTAACCGGACCCCGGGGTTCCCAAAATGTTTGCATCGCAGCAGGACCCAAAATCAGTGACTAATATCATACAAAACTGGCCAGAATAAGCAAAAAACTGTGAGTTTGACGATTCCTCGTAACCGGACCCCGGGGTTTCGGAAACGTTCGGATCTCAGTGGGACCCAAAATCAGTGAGTAATAGCATACAAAAATGGCCACAATAGGCCAAAACTGTGATTTTTGGCGAGTTCCCCGTAACTGGACCACGGGGTTCCCGAAACGTTGGGATCACACCGGGACCCAAAACTGCCCAGAATAGGCCAAAAGTGCGAGTTTTCACGAGTTCCCCGTAACCGGACCCCGGGGTTCCTGAAACGTTCGGATCGGAGCGGGACCCAAAATCAATGAATAATAGCGTACAAAATTGGCTAGAATAGACCAAAACTGCAAGTTTTGATGAGTTCCACGTAACCGGACCCCGGGGTTCCCGAAACGTTCGGATCGAAGCGGGAACCAAAATCAGTAAGTAATAACATGCAAAACTGCGAGTTTTCACGATTTCCCCTTAACTGGACCCCCGGGTTTCGAAAATGTTCGGATCGCAGTAGGACCCAAAATCAGTGACTAAAATAGCATACAAAACTGGCCGGAATAGGCCAAAACTGTGAGTTTTCACGATTTCCAAGTAACCGGACCCCGGGGTTCCGGAAACGTTCGGATTGCACCGGGAACCAAATTATTGAGTAATGGCATACAAACATGGCCACAATAGGACAAAACTATGATTTTTGACGAGTCCCTTGTAACCGGACCACGGAGTTTCCCAAAACGTTTGGATCACAGCATGACCCAAAACCAGTGACTAACAGCATACAAAACTAGCCGGAATAGGCCTAAACTACGAGTATTCACGAATTCCATGTAACCGGACCATGGGGTTCCCGAAATGTTCAGATCGCAGCGGGACCCAAAATCTGTGACTAATATCATACAAAACTGGCTAGAATAGACCAAAACTTCGAGTTTTGAGGAGTTCGCGTAACCGGACCCCGGGGTTCTGAACGTTCGGATCGCAGCAGGAACAAAAATCAGTGACTAATAGCATATAAAACTAGCCGGAATAGGCCCAAGCTGCGAGTTTTCACGATTTCCCCTTAACCGGACCACGGGGTTCGCAAAACGTTCGGATCGCTGCGGGACCCTAAATTTATGAGTAATAGCATACAAAACTGGTCATAATAGACCAAAACTGTGAGTTTCCATGAGTTCCCCGTAACCGGACCCCTGGGTTTCGAAACATAAGGATCGCAGCGGGAACCAAAATTAGTGAGTAATAGCATACAAAGCTCGCGAGAATAGGCCAAAACTGCGAGTTTTGATGAGTTCCCCGTAACTGGACCTCGGGGTTCCCAAAACGTTCGGATCACATCAAGACCCAAATTCAGTGACTAATAGCATACAAAACTGGCCATAAAAGGCCAAAACTACGAGTTTTCATGATTCCCCTTAACTAGACCCCGGGGTTCCGGAAACGTTCGTAAGGCATCGAGCCCCAAAATGAGTGACTAATAGCATACAAAACTGGCCGAAATAGGCCAAAACTGCGAGTTTTGACGAGTTCCCTGTAACCGGACCACGGGGTTCCCGAAACGTTCGGATCACAGCGGGACCCAAAACGAGTGACTAATAGCATACAAAGATGGCCGGAATAGGCCAAAACTGCGAGTTTTCACGAGTTGCACGTAACCGGATCCCAGAGTTTCGGAAACTTTTGGATCGCAGCGGCGCCCAAAATCAATGAGTAATAGCATACAAAACTGGCCACAATAGGCCAAAACTGAGATTTTTGACGAGTTCCCCGTAACCGGACCACGGGGTTCCTGAAACGTTCAAATCACAGTGAGACCCAAAACCAGTGACAAATAGCATACAAAACTGGCCAGAATAGGCCAAAACTGCGAGTTTTGACGAGTTCCATGTAACCGGACCCCGGGGTTCCGGAAACTTTTGGATCGCAGCGGGACTCAAAATCAGTGAGTAATAGCATACAAAACTGGCCGGAATAGGCCAAAACTGCGAGTTTTCACGATTTCCCTGTAACCGGACCACGGGGTTCCCGAATCGTTCGGATCACAGCGGGACCCTAAACCAGTTAATAAATGCATCCAAAACTGGCCGGAATAGGCCAAAACTGGAGTTTTCACGAGTTCCATGTAACCGGAACCCGGGGTTCACGAAACGTTCGGATTGCAGCGGGACCCAAAATCAGTGAGTAATGGCATACAAAACTGGCCATAATAGACCAAAATTCCGAGTTTTGATGAGTTCCCCGTTACCGGACCCCGGGGTTTCCCATAATATTTGGTTCGCAGCAGGACCCAAAATCAGTGACTAATACCATACAAAACTGGCGAGAATAGGCCAAAGCTGTGAGTTTTGACGAGTTCAATGTAACCGGGCCCCGGGGTTCCGAAAACTTTCGGATCGCAGCGGGACCCAAAATCAGTGAATAATAGCTTACAAACCTGGCCACAATAGGCCAAAACTGCGATTTTTGACGAGTTCCATGTAACCGGAACCCGGGTTTCCCGAAACGTTCGGATCGCAGCGGGACCCAAAATTAGTGAGTAATATTGTACAAAACTCGCCAGAATAGACCAAAACTGCGACTGTTAATGAGTTCCCCGTAACCTTTCCCTAGGGTTTCCCATAATGTTCGGATCGCAGCAGGACCCAAAATCACTGACTAATAGCATACAAAACTGGTCGGAATAGGCCAAAACTGCGAGTTTGGATGAGTTCCGAGTAACCGGACCCCGGGGTTCCCGGAATGTTCGGATCGAAGCGGGAACCAAAATCAGTGAGTAATAGCATGCAAAACTGGCCGGAATAGGTCAAAACTGCGAGTTTTCACGAGTTCCCCGTAACCGACCCCGGTGTTCCCGAGACGTTCGGATCGTAATGGGAACCAAAATCAGTGAGTAATTTAGGACAGTAAAACCGAGCCTAAAGCGAGCCCTCACATCGATTTGTGTTTCTGACCGTTCGTTTTTACAATCTAGGCGTTTTCGTCCGTCTGATCCAATGTGTATAGCTGTCTCTCCCGCCTGGCCCGCATGCCCTAATGGGCCTCTGCTCCAGAAGCCGAAAGTGAGCCCTATGGTAAATTGTGCCTCTTTTCCCGGCCCAATATCAGCGATGGTCGCTAGCGCTCGTAAAAAAGGAAAAAAAATCTTCGTTTGAGGGGATACAGCGGCCATTGATACATAGGAGCGGGCGATTTGCTTCGATCCCATCGCATGCCTCACCAAAGGGGAGAGGAATGGATCGATGGGATCTAGCGAATCCTTGCGCTCGCGAGAGGGGAGAGGAATAGATCGGTCGGTGGTCCTCCAGCCCGTTGCTGCCATCGCGGAGGTGGGAGCTGTGGTGGCGGCTCAACCTGCACCGGCCGTGGTCGGCGCGCCCATGCGATGAAGATAGCCCGGCGACGAGTAGACGTAGGACATGCAGGGGGAGCCGACCGACCTCATGAAAGAAGGCGATGGTGGATGAGTCACCACCGCCGACGCAGGTCCTAAACCATCGAGTGGGTGAGAAGCATCAAGCGTGAGTGCCTCGCGTCTCCAAGGAGGAGGCATACGGTGGCGACGGCCAATTCTTCCACCAAGCAATTGCTTTGTCCTGATGTTCTCTTGTTCCAACAAAAAATACATACAGGTGATGTTCATGTTGGCTGAGGTTAACTGATTTCGGTAGATCTTGGAGCTTGGCGATTTATTTATTAGAGTAATAGCATACAAAACTCGCTAGAATAGGCCAAAACTGTGAGTTTTGATGAGTTCTCCATAACCGGACCCCGGGGTTCCCGAAACGTTCGGATCATAGCGGGAACTAAAATCAGCGACTAATAGCATACAAAACTGGCAGGAATAGGACGAAACTGTGAGTTTCCACAATTTCCCCTTAACCGGACCCCGGGGTTCCCGAAACGTTCGGTTCGTAGCGGTACCCAAAATCAGTGACTAATAGCATACAAAACTCGCGAGAATAGACCAAAACTGAGAGTTTTAGTGAGTTGCCCGTAACCGGACCCCGGGCTTCGCAAAATGTTTGGATCGCAGCAGGACCCAAAATCAGTGACTAATACCATCGAAAACTAGCCAGAATAAGCAAAAACTGCGAGTTTGACGAGTTCCGCTTAACCGGACCCCGGGGTTCCGGAAACGTTCGAATAGCAGCGGGACCCAAAATCAGTGAGTAATAGCATACAAAACTGGCCACAATAGGCCAAAACTGTGTTATTCGGCGAGTTCCCCGTAACCGGACCCCGCGGTTCCCGAAATGTTCGGATCGCAACTCGAACTAAAATCAGTGAGTAATAGTATACAAAATTGGCCGGAATAGGCCAAAACTGTGAGTTTTCACGATTTCCCCTTAACCGGACCCCGGGGTTCCCGAAACGTTCGGATCGCAGCGGGACTCAAAATCAGTGACTAATAGCATACAAAACTGGCTAGAATAGACCAAAACTTCGAGTTTTGATGAGTTCCACATAACCGGACCCCGGGGTTCCCGAAACATTCGGATCGCAGCGGGAACCAAAATCAGTGAGTAATAGCATACAAAACTGGCCACAATAGGGCAAAATAGCGAGTTTTCATGATTTCCCCTTAACCGGACCCCGGGTTCCCAAAATGTACGGATCGCACCACGACCCAAAATTAGTGACTAAAATTGCATACAAAACTGGCGAGAATAGGCCAAAACTGCGAGTTTTCACGATTTCCAAGTAACCGGACCCCGGGGTTCCCAAAACGTTCGGATCGCAGCGCGAACCAAAATCAGTGAGTAATAGCATACAAACATGGCCACAATAGGACAAAACCGTGATTTTTGACGAGTTCCGTGTAACTGGACCACGGGGTTCCCAAAACGTTCGGATCACAGTGTGACCCAAAACCACTGACTAATAGCATACAAAACTGGCCGGAACAGGCCAAAACTACGAGTTTTCACGAATTCCAAGTAACCGGACCACGGGGTTCCCGAAACGTTCGGATCGCAGTGGGACCCAAAATCTATGACTAATAGCATACAAAACTGGCTAGAATAGACCAAAACTGTGAGTTTTGATGAGTTCCACGTAACCGGACCCCGGGGTTCCCGAAACGTTCGGATCGCAGCGCGAACCAAAATTAGTGACTAATACCATACAAAACTGGCCAGAATAGGCCAAAACTGTGAGTTTTCATGAGTTCCCCGTAACCGGACACCGGGGTTCCTGAAACGTTCGGATCACAGCGGAACCAAAATCAGTGACTAGTAGCATATAAAACTTGCGAGAATAGGCCAAAGTTGCGCATTTTCATGATTTTCCCTTAACCGGACCCCGGTGTTCGCAAAACGTTCGGATCAGACCGGGACCCAAAATTTGTGAGTAATAGCATACAAAACTAGTCATAATAGACCAAAACTGTGAGTTTTGATGAGTTCCCCGTAACCGGACTCCGGGGTTCCCGAAATGTTTGGATCGCAGCGGGAACCAAAATCAATGAGTAATAGTATACAAAGCTCGCGAGAATAGGCCAGAACTGCGAGTTTTGATCAGTTCCCCGTAACCGAACCTTGGGGTTCCCAAAATGTTCGGCTCACATCAAGACCCAAAATTCGTAACTAATAGCATACAAAATGAGTTTTCACGATTCCCCTTAAACGGACCCCGTGGTTCCGGAAACGTTCGTATGGCATCGGGCCCCAAAATGAGTGGCTAATAGCATACAAAACTGGCCGACATAGGCCAAAACTACGAGTTTTGACGAGTTCCCCGTAACCGGACCACGGGGTTCCCGAAACGTTCGGATCACAGCGGGACCCAAAACGAGTGACTAATAGCATACAAAACTGACCGGAATAGGCCAAAACTGCGAGTTTTCATGAGTTCCATATAACTGGACCGCGGGGTTCCCAAAACGTTCGGATCGCAGCGGGACCCAAAATCAGTGAGTAATAGCATACAAAACTCGCGAGAATAGACCAAAACTGCGAGTTTTAATGAGTTCCCTGTAATTGGACCCCGGGGTTTCCCATAATGTTCGGATCGCACCAGGAGCCAAAATCAGTGACTAATAGCATACAAAACTGGCCAGAATAGGCAAAAACTGCGAGTTTTGACGAGTTCCACGTAACCAGACCCTGGGGTTCCGGAAACTTTCGGATCGCAGCGGGACTCAAAATCAGTGAGTAATAGCATACAAAACTGGCCACAAATGCCAAAACTGCGATTTTTGACGAGTCCCCCGTAATCGGACCACGGGGTTCCCGAATCGTGTGGATCACAGCGGGACCTAAAACCAGTTAATAATAGCATACAAAACTGGCCGGAATATGCCAAAACTGCGAGTTTTCACGAGTTCCATGTAACCGAACCCTGGGGTTCCCAAAACGTTCGGATCGCAGCAGGACCCAAAATCAGTGAGTAATGGCATACAAAACTGGCCATAATAGACCAAAATTGCGAGTTTTGATGAGTTCCCCATAAACTGACCCAGGGGTTTCCCATAATGTTCGGTTCGCAGCAGGACCCAAAATCAGTGACTAGTACCATACAAAACTAGAGAGAATAAGCCACAAATCTGAGTTTTGACGAGTTCCACGTAACCGGACACCGGGGTTCCAAAATCATCGAGTAATAGCATACAAAACTGGCCACAATAGGCCAAAACTGCGATTTTTCACGAGTTCCCCGTAACCGAACCATGGCGTTCCCGAAACATTCGGATCACAGCGGGACCCAAAACGAGTGAGTAATAGCATACAATACTGGCTAGAATAGACCAAAATTGTGAGTTTTGATGAGTTCTACGTAACCCAAAGACGGGGTTCCCGAAACGTTCGGATCACAGCGGGAACCAAAATTAGTTACTAATAGCATACAAAACTGGCCGGAATAGGCCGAAACTACGAGTTATCATGATTTCCCCTTAACCGGACCCCGGGGTTTCTGAAACGTTCAGGTCGCAGCGGGACCCAAAATCAGGGAGTAATAGCACACAAAACTGGCTAGAATAGACCAAAACCACGAGTTTTGATGAGTTCCACGTAACCGGACCCCGGGGTTCTCGAAACGTTCGGATCGCAGCAGGACCCAAAATCAATGACTAATATCATACAAAACTGGCCGGAATAGGCCAAAACTACGAGTTTTCACGATTTCCATGTAACCGGACCCCGGGGTTCCCGAAACTTTCGGATCGCAGCGGGACCCAAAATCAGTGAGTAATAGCTTACAAAACTGGCCAAAATAGACCAAAACTGCGAGTTTTCATGAGTTCCCCGTAACTGGACCCCGGGGTTCCCGAAACGTTCGGATCGTAGCGGGAACCAAAATCAGCGATTGATAGCATACAAAAGTGGCCGGAATAGGCCGAAACTGTGAGTTTTCATGATTTCCCCTTAACCAGACCCCGGGGTTCCCGAAACGTTCGGATCGTAGCGGGACCCAAAATCAGTGAGTAATAGCATACAAAACTCGCCAGAATAGACCAAAACTGAAAGTTTTAATGAGTTGCCCGTAACCGGACCCGAGGGTTCCCAAAATGTTTGGATCTTAGCAGGACCCAAAATCAGTGACTAATATCATATAAAGCTGGCCAGAATAAGCAAAAACTCTGAGTTTGGCGAGTTCCTAGTAACCGGACCCCGGGGTTCCGGAAACGTTCGGATCTCAGCGGGACCCAAAATCAGGGAGTAATAGCATACAAACTGGCCACAATAGGCCAAAACTGTTAATTTTGGCGAGTTCCCCGTAACCGGACCACGGGGTTCCCGAAACGTTCGGATCACACCGGGACCCAAAACTGCCCGGAATAGGCTGAAACTGCGAGTTTTCACGATTTCCCCTTAACCGGACCCCGGGGTTCCCGAAACAGTAGGATCGCAGCGGGACTCAAAATCAGTGAGTAATAGCATACAAAACTGGCGGGAATAGACCAAAACTGCGAGTTTTAATGAGTTCCGCGTAATCGGACCCTTAGGTGCCTGAAACGTTCGGATCGTAACGGCAACCAAAATCAGTGAGTAATAGCATACAAAACTGCCCGGAATAGGCCAAAACTGCGAGTTTTCACGAGTTCCCCGTAACCGGACCCCGGGGTTCCTGAAACGTTCGGATCGGGGCGGGACCCAAAATCAGTGACTAATAGCATAAAAACTGGCCAATATAGGCCAAAACTGCGAGTTTTCATGATTTCCCCTTAACCGAACCCCGGGGTTCCGAAAGTGTTCGGCTCGCAGCAGAACCCAAAACAGTGACTAAAATAGCATACAAAACTAGCCGGAATAGGCCAAAACTACGAGTTTTCACGAATTCCATGTAACGGGACCACGGGGTTCCCGAAATGTTCGGATCGCAGCGGAACCCAAAATCTGTGACTAATAGCATACAAAACTGGCTAGAATAGACCAAAACTTCGAGTTTTGATGAGTTCCACGTTACCGGACCCCGGGGTTCCAGAAACGTTCGGATCGCAGCAGGAACCAAAATCAGTGACTAATAGCATATAAAACTGGCCGGAATAGGCCAAAGCTACGAGTTTTCACGATTCCCCTTAACCGGACCCCGGGGTTCCGGAAACGTTCGTAAGGCATCGGGCCCCAAAATGAGTGACTAATAGCATACAAAACTGGCCAAAATAGGCCAAAACTGCGAGTTTTGACGAGTTCCCCGTAATCGGACCACGGGGTTCCCGAAACGTTCGGATCACAACGAGACCCAAAACGAGTGACTAATAGCATACAAAGATGGCCGGAATAGGCCAAAACTGCGAGTTTTGATAAGTTCCACGTAACCTGACCCCGGGGTTCCGAAAACTTTTGGATCACAGCGGGACTCAAAATAAGTGAGTAATAGCATACAAAACTGGCCGGAATAGGCCAAAACTGCGAGTTTTGACGAGTTCCCCGTAACCGGACCACGGGGTTCCCGAATCATTTGGATCACAGCGGGACCCAAAACGAGTGACTAATTGCATACAAAACTGGCCATAATAGACCAAAATTGCGAGTTTGGTGAGTTCCCCGTAACCGGACCCCGGGGTTTCCCATAAAGTTCGGTTCGCAGCAGGACCCAAAATCAATGACTAATACCATACAAAACTGGCCAGAATAGGCCAAAAATGTGAGTTTTGACGAGTTCCATGTAACCGGACCCCGGGGTTCCGAAATTTTTTGGATCGCAGCGGGACCCAAAATCAGTGAGTAATAGCATACAAACCTGGCCACAATAGGCCAAAACTGCGATTTTTGACGAGTTCCCCGTAACTGGACCACGGGATTCCCGAAACATTCGGATCACACCGGGACCCAAAATGAGTGACTAATAGCATACAAAACTGGTCGGAATAGGCCAAAACTGCGAGTTTTCACGAGTCCCATGTAACCGAACCTCGGGGTTCCCGAAACGTTCGGATCACAGCGGGACCCAAAATCAGTGAGTAATAGCATACATTACTGGCGAGAATAGACCAAAATTGTGAGTTTTGATGAGTTCTACGTAACCCGAACCCGGGGTTCCTGAAATGTTCGGATCACAGTGGGAACCAAAATTAGTTACTAATAGCATGCAAAACTAGCCGGAATAGGCTGAAACTACGAGTTATCACGATTTCCCCTTAACCGCCCCCCGGGGTTATCGAAACATTCACATCGCAGTGGGACCCAAAATCAGGGAGTAATAGGATACAAAACTGGCTGGAATAGACCAAACCTGCGAGTTTTCATGATGTCCCTTAACCTGACCACGGGGTTCCTGAAACATTCGGATCGCAGCGGGACCCAAAACCAATGAGTAATAGCATACAAACTGGCCACAAAAGGCCAAAGCTGCGATTTTTTACGAGTTCACCGTAACGAGACCAAGAGGTTCCCGAAAAGTTCAGATCACAAAAGGCCAAAATTGGTGACTAATAGCATACAAAACTGGCCGGGATAGGCCAAAACTGTGAGTTTTCACGATTTCCCCTTAACCGGACCTAGGGGTTCCCGAAATGTTTGGATCGTAGCGGGACCCAAAATCAGTGAGTAATAGCATACAAAACTCGCCAGAATAGACCAAAACTGAGAGTTTTAACGAGTAGCCCGTAACCGGACCCCGGGGTTCCCAAAATGTTTGGAACGTAGCAGGACCCAAAATCAGTGAATAATATCATACAAAACTGGCCAGAATAAGCAAAAACTGCGAGTTTGACGAGTTCTTCGTAACCGGACCCCGGGGTTTTGGAAACTTTTGGATCGGAGCGGGACTCAAAATCAGTGAGTAAGAACATACAAAACTGCCTGGGATAGGCCAAAACTGCGAGTTTTCATGAGTTCCATGTAACCGGACCCCGGGGTTCCCGAAACGTTCGAATCGCAGCGGGACCCAAAATTAGTGAGCAATAGCATACAAAACTAGACATAATAGACCAAAATTGCGAGTTTTGATGAGTTCCACGTAACCGGACCCCGGGTTTCTCGAAACGTTCAGTTCGCAGCAGGACACAAAATCAGTGACTAATACCCTACAAAACTGACCGGAATAGGCTAAAACTATGAGTTTTGACGAGTTCCATGTAACCGGACCCCGGGGTTCCTGGAACTTTCGGATCGCAGCGGCACCCAAAATCAGTGAGTAATAGCATACAAAACTGGCCACAATAGGCCAAAACTGTGATTTTTGACGAGTTCCACGTGATTGGACCACGAGGTTCCCGAAACGTTCGGATGACAGCGGGACCCAAAACCAGTGACTAATAGCATAGAAAACTGGCCGGAATTGGCCAAAATTCTGAGTTTTCACGACTTCCATGTAAACGGACCCGGGGGTTCCCGAAACGTTCGGATCGTAGCGGGACCCAAGATCAGTGAGTAATAGCTTACAAAACTGGCGAAAATAGACCAAAACTGCGAGTTTTCATGAGTTCCCCGTAACCAGACCCCGGGGTTCCCGAAACGTTCGGATCGTAGCGGGAATCAAAATCAGCAACTAATAGCACACAAAACTGGCCGGAATAGGTCGAAACTGTGAGTTTTCATGATTTCCCCTTAACCGGACCCCGGGGTTTCCGAAACGTTCGGATCGTAGCGGGACCCAAAATCTGTGAGTAATAGCGTACAAAACTCGCTAGAATAGACCAAAACTGAGAGATTTAATGACTAGCCCGTAACCGGACCCCGGGGTTCCCAAAATGTTTGGATCACACCAGGACCCAAAATCAGTGCCTAATATCATACAAAACTGGCCGGAATAAGCAAAAAACTGCGAGTTTGACGAGTTCCTCGTAACCGGACCCTGTGGTTCCGAAAACGTTCGGATCGCAGCGCGACCCAAAATCAGTGAGTAATAGCATACCAAACTGGCCAAAATATACCAAAATTGTGAGTGTGGATGAGTTCCCCGTAACCGGACCCGGGGATCCCGAAACATTCGGATCACAGCGGGAACCAAAATCGGTGACTAATACCATACAAAACTGCCGGAATAGGCCAAAGTTGCGAGTTTTCACGATTTCCCCTTAACCGGACCCCGGGGTTTGCAAAACGTTCGGATCGTAGCGGGACCCAAAATTTGTGAGTAATAGCATACAAAGCTCGCGAGAATAGGCCAAAACTACGAGTTTTGATGAGTTCCCCGTAACCGGACCTCAGGGTTTCCAAAATGTTCGGATCACATCAAGACCCAAAATCAGTAACTAATAGCATACAAAACTGGCCACAATAGGCCAAAACTGCGAGTTTTCATGATTCCCCTTAAGCGGACCCCAGGGTTCCGGAAATGTTCGTATGGCATCGGGACCTAAAATGAGTGGCTAATAGCATACAAAACTGGCCGGAATAGGCCAAAACTGCGAGTTTTGACGAGTTCCCCGTAACCGGACCACGGGGTTCCCGAATCGTTTGGATCACAGCGGGACCCAAAACGAGTGACTAATAGCATACAAAACTGGCCGGAATAGGCCAAAACTGTGCGTTTTCACGAGTTCCATGTAACCGGAACCCGGGGTTCTCGAAACGTTCGGATCGCAGCGGGACCCAAAGTCAGTGAGTAATGGCATACAAAACTGGCCGTAATAGACCAAAATTGCGAGTTTGGTGAGTTCCCCGTAACCGAACCCCGGGGTTTCCCATAATGTTCGGTTCGCAGCAGGAGCCAAAATCAATGACTAATACCATACAAAACTGGCCAGAATAGGCCAAAAATGTCAGTTTTGACGAGTTCCACGTAACCGGACCCCGGGGTTCCTAAAACTTTTGGATCGCAGCGGGACCCAAAATCAGTGAGTAATAGCATAGAAACCTGGCCACAATAGGCCAAAACTGCTATTTTTGGCGAGTTCCCCGTAACTGGACCACGGGGTTCCCAAAACATTCGGATCACATCGGGACCCAAAATGAGTGACTAATAGCATACAAAACTGGTCGGAATAGGCCAAAACTGCGAGTTTTCACGAGTTCCATGTAACCGAGCCTCGGGGTTCCCGAAACGTTCGGATCACAGCGGGACCCAAAATCAGTGAGTAATAGCATACAATACTGGCCAGAATAGACCAAAATTGTGAGTTTTGATGAGTTCTACGTAACCCGAACCCGGGATTCCTGAAACGTTCGGATCACAACGGGAACCAAAATTAGTTACTAATAGCATGCAAAACTAGCCGAAATAGGCTGAAACTACGAGTTATCGCGATTTCCCCTTAACCGGACCCCGGGGTTATCGAAACATTCACATCGCAGTGGGACCCAAAATCAGGGAGTAATAGCATACAAAACTGGCTTGAATAGACCAAAACTGCTAGTTTTCATGATGTCCCTTAACCCGACCCCGGGGTTCCTGAAACATTCGGATCGCAGCGGGACCCAAAACCAATGAGTAATAGCATACAAAACTGGCCACAAAAGGCCAAAGCTGCGATTTTTTACGACTTCACCGTAACGAGACCAAGAGGTTCCCGAAAAGTTCGGATCACAGAAGGCCAAAATTGGTGACTAATAGCATACAAAACTGGCCGGAATAGGCCGAAACTGTGAGTTTTCACGATTTCCCCTTAACCGGACCCAGGGGTTCCTGAAATATTCGGATCGTAGCGGGACCCAAAATCAGTGAGTAATAGCATACAAAACTCGCCAGAATAGACCAAAACTGAGAGTTTTAACGAGTAGCCCGTAACCGGACCCCGGGGTTCCCAAAATGTTTGGAACGCAGCAGGACCCAAAATCAGTGACTAATATCATACAAAACTAGCCGAAATAAGCAAAAAACTGCTAGTTTGACGAGTTCCTCGTAACCGGACCCTGGGGTTCCGAAAACGTTCGGATCGCAGCGGGACCCAAAATCACTGAGTTATTACCAAACTGGCCAAAATAGACCAAAATTGTGAGTTTCGATGAGTTCCCCGTAACCGGACCCCGGGATCCCGAAACGTTCGGATCACAGCGGGAACCAAAATCGGTGACTAATACCATAACCGACGAGTTTTCACAATTTCACCTTAACCAGACCCCGGGGTTCGCAAAACGTTCGGATCGCAGCGGGACCCAAAATTTGTGAGTAATAGCATACAAAGCTCTTCAGAATAGGCCAAAACTGCGAGCTTTGATAAGTTCCCGTAACCGGACCTCAGGGTTCCCAAAATGTTCGGATCACATCAAGACCCAAAATCAGTAACTAATAGCATACAAAACTAGCCACAATAGGCTAAAATTGCGAGTTTTCATGATTCCCCTTAAGCGGACCCCAGGGTTCCGGAAACGTTCGTATGGCATCAGGCCCCAAAATGAGTAACTAATAGCATACAAAACTGGCCGGAATAGGCCAAAACTGCGAGTTTTGACGAGTTCCCCGTAACCGGACCACGGGGTTCCCGAATCGTTTGGATCACAGCGGGACCCAAAACGAGTGACTAATAGCATACAAAACTGGCCGGAATAGGCCAAAACTGCGAGTTTTCACGAGTTCCATGTAACTGGACCCGGGGGTTCCCAAAACGTTCGGTTCACAGCGGGACCCAAAATCAGTGAGTAATAGCATACAAAACTGGCCGGAATAGGCCAAAACTGCGAGTTTTCACGAGTTCCATGTAACCGGACCCCGGGGTTCCCGAAACATTCGGATCGCAGCGGGACCCAAAATCAGTGAGTAATAGCATACAAACCTTGCCACAATAGGCCAAAACTGCGATTTTTGACGAGTTTTGATGAGTTCCCCGTAACCGGACCACGGGGTTTCCCATAATGTTCGGTTTGCAGCAGGACCCAAAATCAGTTTCTAATAGCATACAAAACTGGCCAGAATGGGCCAAAACTGTGAGTTTTGACGAGTTCCACGTAACTGGACACCGGGGTTCCGAAAACTTTTGGATCGCAGCGGGACCCAAGATCAGTGAGTAATAGCATACAAAACAGGCCACAATAGGCCAAAACTGCGATTTTTGACGAGTTCCCCGTAACCGAACCACGGGGTTCACGAAACATTCGGATCACAGCGGGACCCAAAACGAGTGACTAATAGCATACAAAACTGGTCTGAATAGGCCAAAACTGCGAGTTTTCACGAGTTCCATGTAACCGAACCTCGGGGTTCCTGAAACGTTCGGATCGCAGCGGGACCCAAAATCAGTGAGTAATAGCATACAATACAGGCCAGAATAAACCAAAATTGCGAGTTTTGATGAATTCTACGTAACCCGAACACGGGGTTCCCGAAACGTTTGGATCACAGCGGGAACCAAAATTAGTTACTAATAGCATACAAAACTGGCCGGAATAGGCTGAAACTACGAGTTATCACGATTTCCCTTTAACCGGACCCCAGGGTTACCGAAACGTTCAGATCGCAGCGGGACCCAAAATCAGGGAGTAATAGCATACAAAACTGGCTAGAATAGACCAAAAGTGCGAGTTTCGATGAGTTCCCCGTAACCGGACCCTGGGGTTCCCGAAACGTTCGGATCGCAGCGGGAACCAAAATGAGTGAGTAATAGCATACAAAGTGTCGTGGTTTTGTCACGGCAGATGTCCTCGTGAAAGGACTTAGTATTGGAGCAATCGCACCTTGGTGGCGACTCAAAGGGGTTAAGCGGGAGAGACACGGCGATTTACCCAGGTTCGGCCCCTCGAGAAGAGGTAATAGCCTATGTCCTGCTTTGTGTGTATTGATGTGGATTCGATTACAAGGAAGGCGTAACTCGCCCTAACCTAGCACTCGATGATTTCTAACCTGCGTCTCCCCCTCCAGACTCGCCTTTATATATAGCTCGAAGCCTTAGGGTTTACAAGAGTCCCCTCCTTTTTACAAATCGTGACCACCGCGGTCTCTAAGTCGCCGTCTTGTCGAACCCAGAGTCCTTCCATAAATCATAACCATCCCGCGACTTCGAACCGCCCGGACAGAGGCCCAACTAGCCTTAAAGGATGAATCGCCTTAACAGTGACCCGGCCCATATTTGGCGGGTCATAACTGCAGGCAATATCCCCAACATTAGGCCCCAAATTGACTTGAATCTTCATGCCAATGCCTCCATTTTAGTCGAAGGCGATTCACTCTCCTGTGTTCCTCCTTGCACCAGAAATCTTAACTCGCCCATTGGTGCCGGAAAAAGTCTCTGAGCCGCCAACGCATTTCCCATCAGTATTCTCCTTAGCCCTCGATTTTCGGGAACTCCAACACAATCTCAACGGATATTTTGGGCGCATCATTATCCCAAAAATGTCGGATGTCATCATGGCGAATCTTGTCTTTCTCAACGGTTCCCGCTCACGGTGCCTCGATCCCCGCGCCCATCCTTATAAATAGGCGGAAGGGACAGGGCTGACACCGTCCACCTACCAGTCCCGTCGATTTCTCCACCATCATCACAGCGAGGAAAAGACGCTCCGCATCCCGAAAGCTCCGCCGCCGGCCGCAATCTCTGCCTCCGTCCGAAGAACTCCGGTGCTGCCCGCAGGCCGTCGCCGTCCGAGAAGCTCCGGCGCCGCCCGCAAACCGTCGCCGTTCGAGGAGCTCTGGCGCCACCCGCAAGCCGCTGCCGTTCGAAGAGCTCCGGCGCCGCCTGCAAGTTGCTGCCGTTCGAAGAGCTCCGGCGCCGCCTGCAAGTTGCTGCCGTTCGAAGAGCTCCGGCGCCGCCTGCAAGTTGCTGCCGTTCAAAGAGCTCCGGCGCCGTTCGAGGGACTCCAGCGCCGCCCGTACGTCGTCGCCGTCGCCAGGCTCCATCGTCACCAACCTTGCCATAGCTTCGAAGTTCTATGTTCGCCACCATTTTAACTGTTGAACTGATCAGTTCGAGCGCCATTAGGGCACCTAGTGTTTCGGACAATGCTATCCATCTGTGCCCTTGCGGATTTTCGCAACAGACTAGTCTTTTTGAACATGAGGCACCATCCTGATCACACACCGCTCATGTTTTAGCCACGTCCGTAAGCTGTTATATCTGTTGGATAGATCCATTCCTATTTCACTGTTTGCAAAAAACTGTTTGGAAACCTCGTTCTTCCCTTAGTGTTTCGGAAAGAATAAATGTTACCACCCATAGTAGCATCGCTTGTGAAAATAGCCCTGCTCCGATAGGTCGCCACATCAATCCAACCCGGCCTCCCAATTCGGCGGGTTAAACAGACGCTAGTTCCGACTTACATAATAAATGCTCAAGACACGTAATACCATTTTCTTGCCTATTTGTAGCATGGGTGCCGTTTTCAAGAGCGATTGGCTCCCCACCAAAGTTGACGACGCTGTTTTGGCGAATTACATGAAAGCGGGCTGCTTGGATCCTCAAGACGTCATTGGATGGCGCACCGGGTTAGGAGAAGACCTACCCAACCCTAAGGAAGGAGAGATAGTAGTTTTTGTGGAACACTTAGAACGGGGTTTTAAACCTCCCGGATCTAAATTCCTTAGAGACGCCCTGAATTTCATGAATGTCCGACTCCAGGATTTGGGACCCAATTCCATAAGCAACCTGAGTCAATTCCAAGTCCTTTGCGAAGCTTATTTGCGGATCGAGCCTTCCGTCCCTTTGTTTTGGTACTTCTTTCACTTGAGTCGCCAGACGGAATTCCACAACGGCCCCAGTTTGGAACTCGGCGGGGTCAATGTCCAGCGTCGCCGGGACAGTCCGTTCCCTGCGCTCACTATGCCTAGCCATCCCAAGGGCTGGGGTGAATCTTGGTTCTACTGCAAGGAAACATCCCCCGCTGGTGAAAACAAACTTCAGGGTTACAGGCCAAGACGCCTCCCAGTCAACTTCAAGCTCCCTGACAAGCTCACCGAGGAAGAAGAGTCGGAATTCGTCCCAATTCTGTCCGAACTGAGATCTTTGACGAATAACGGTCTCACCGGGGTTGACTTGATTCGCTGCTGGGTCGAATGGCGGATCCTTCCTCTGAGCCGCCGAGACGGCCTGATGTGCGATTTTGACGGTACCCTGGATCATCCCCAATGCTACTTCCACACAGCGTTGATGGAAAAGGACATAGTCACCATCATCAGGAAGCTGACCGGCGAACCTGCAGCGAAATGCGGCCAAATCGGCCTTAAGCCCTTCTGCAAGATCAACCCGGCACCCAAGGTAACCAAAGCTAACTCGCCCTCAATTTTTACTTCATCTGGTTTACGGTCATCATGACTTCATGCCATATCCCCTTCCAGAAAGGTGACAAGTTCTGGTCTAGAAGACCTAAGAAACAAGCCATGAAGAGTGCTAAGCCGCCTTCCAAGAAAAACAAAGGCAAAGGCAAATCGGCCGCGGCCGAGCCATCTGAAGTCGACGAATCTCAAGCCGGCGACGCACTCTCGGAGGTACCAATCCATCCTCATCTTCACTCGCCATTCATCACCTTTTTATCTTTTACTTATCTCTCGCTCCTTTTATAACAGAATGAAGATAACGAGAGCCAGGAAGACTCTGTCGAGGTAATTTCCGTCTCTTCCGATTCATCTCCTTCTCCACCTAAGCCGGCCCGGCGAATATGTGGGAAAGTACCTCTCTCACATCCAAATGCCCATTTGGACCCAAATTTCTTACTGAAGAAAACGCAGCACGCCTCAAAACGGAAAACGCGAAGTCATTCTGGCGACCTGACACCTGGCTTGCCAACAAGGAATAAAAGAAAACCAAGCGAGGTACCTCCTTTCTTTATGTGAGCAACCATTGTTCGTGCTGCTTTGGATCACAGTCCTGACCCGCCAGTATTATCGATGTACCAATTCTGCAGGATTCTCCCCCCACTTCTGGCGACTCAGTGATGTCGACCCTTCCACCAATGATCCGAGTCCCGGGGTAAGTTCCTTGTCCTGATCCTTGAGAATGATACTCTTTTATGTATATATTTTTTAACACGCCTATTTCTTTCATTAGGGCGCAAGCCAAAAAGAGGAAGACCAGTGGATCAAACCCTGACGCCACTCCTGAACCTCCAAAGAAAGCTACTCCGACTCAAGAGGATCCGGGTCAAAACGAGCCAACAATTCAAGCAAACCCTCCTGAGTCGCCCAAAGGATCAACGGATGTCCCTAGATCACCGGTCGTAATGGCGACAGCTGATGACCCAGATGCTGTGGTCATTACTGGTTTTGGTTTCTCCAAGCCGGCAGAGACAATCCTCTCCAAACATACAACATCCCCTTCTCCATCAATTCTCGAGTCTGGGCCTTCCAAGGCGAAACTTTCTGACTATGCAGGTCTGGAGTTTAAAGAACTCTGTTCTGGCTTCGCAAGTCGCCTGGAAGCGAGTTACGAGATGGAAAAGAATCTGCTGAAGATGTTAAATAACAAGCATGAGGTAAAAATTTATATTCTATATTATCCTCAGTAACCCCCAAGGACCGGGTCCTCAGTAAAATGATGAGCCGGGTCTTTTAAAAGCTTCGCAACCAATAACCTCCAAGGGTCGGGTCATCAGTAAAATGATGAGCCGGGTCTTTTAAAAGCTTCGCGACCAGTAACCCCCAAGGGCCGGGTCATCAGTGAAATGATGAGCCGGGTCTTGATTTCTGTATAATTTCCCTTGAAAAATTATACATTAGCCCCCAAGTGTCAGGGGTATTGCCTTGCAATAATTCTGAGACTTGTCTCTGTTTTTAAATTTTGACGGAGCAACTGTGCAGAAGCAAAGCTGGCAACTGTGCAGCAGGAGCTATCCGGCTTAAAGCGCCATATTTCCAACATGACTCAAGCCATCTTTGGTAAGCTTTAACTAACTCGCCAATCTTATCCTCTTCCTTGGGCAAAATTCCTCAATGTTTAACTTACGGGTTATTCAATCACAGGCTCGAGAGTCGCCAATCTGCAAGATGACAGCGTGTTGATGCTGAAGGCGATCTATACACTGACGGAGCAACTGTACACAGGCAGTGTGCTGACCGTCAAAGCTGTGATCGGTGACAAGGAGCCCATAACTTCTATCAAAAAGGTGCTTGGATATCTATCCACACTACCTCCCCAGATCAGCGAGTTAACCCGATCAGCCGCCCGGAAGGGTGTCCTGACGGCTCTGAGTCGCTGCCTGGCGTATGCTCCAGAAATCAACTTGGAAGAAGTAGCTGTCGGCTTCCCTCAGCTTAAAGATGACGGCTCGGAATTCGTGGAAGAAGACTACCAGAAGGTTGTCAAGGATTCTCGACTGGCCGCGACTCAACTCGCCGCCAGCCTTGACTTGACAAAATATCAGGCGGCTTACGATGAAAAGAACAAGAAAATCAGCCCGCCAACCTTCGTGGTGACCAACCTTATTCCTCGGCGACCCAAGAATCCCTTTGACTAGGAAACGGACCTGGCATCAATCTTGACTGATGAAGACGATTTCGCCTCTTTGTCCAGATGCAATTGGGTCTTGGGCGATTTACAAATCGAAGCTGGTCAGAGCTCATGCGAGAACTTAGCGGAATAGGTTTTCCTTGAATTTGGCCCAAGAGCCATGTAATAGTCAGTACTATCTTTTGATGACATCTTCTGCAAAAAACCCTTATACCGTTTTTAAGGCGGTTTAAAATATTTGGTTAACCTTTATCAGAATCGCCTGAAATGCTTAACCCGCCAAGGATGAAAACCTTGAGCACATTATCTGTGAAAATAAAAGAATCACAAACAGTTTCAACGAGTAAGCAGTGAGGAAAAAATTTCCAAAGTCAAATCATAACACGAGCAATTTTGTTGGCTCATATGATCGCGACAGGGAGGAGGGGGGTGAGTCAAAAAGCTCGCGCACCCACCCTTAATGCAGGCTTCGTCGGCTCATAAGGTCGCGACAGGGGAGGCGAGTCAGAAAGCTCGTGCACCCACCCTTAATGCAGGTTTCGTCGGCTCATAAGGTCGCGACAGGGGGAGGCGAGTCAGAAAGCTCGTGCACCCACCCTTATTGCAGGTTTCGTCGGCTCATAAGGTCGCGACAGGGGGAGGCGAGTCAGAAAGCTCGTGCACCCACCCTTAATGCAGGTTTCGTCGGCTCATACGGTCGCGACAGGGGGAGGCGAGTCAGAAAGCTCGTGCACCCACCCTTAATGCAGGTTTCATCGGCTCATACGGTCGCGACAGGGGGAGGCGAGTCAGAAAGCTCGTGCACCCACCCTTAATGCAGGTTTCGTCGTCTCATAAAGTCGCGACAGGGGGAGGCGAGTCAGAAAGCTCGTGCACCCACCCTTAATGCAGGCTTCGTCGGCTCATAAGGTCGTGACAGGGGGAGGCGAGTCAGAAAGCTCGTGCACCCACCCTTAATGCAGGTTTCGTCGGCTCATAAGGTCGCGACAGGGGGAGGCGAGTCAGAAAGCTCGTGCACCCACCCTTAATGCAGGTTTCGTCGGCTCATAAGGTCGCGACAGGGGGAGGCGAGTCAGAAAGCTCGTGCACCCACCCTTAATGCAGGCTTCGTCGGCTCATAAGGTCGCGACAGGGGGAGGCGAGTCAGAAAGCTCGTGCACCCACCCTTAATGCAGGTTTCGTCGGCTCATAAGGTCGCGACAGGGGGAGGCGAGTCAGAAAGCTCGTGCACCCACCCTTAATGCAGGTTTCGTCGGCTCATAAGGTCGCGACAGGGGGAGGCGAGTCAGAAAGCTCGTGCACCCACCCTTAATGCATGTTCTGTCGGCTCATACGATCGCAACAGGATATCATGAAATTGCTCTTTCTTTAAAGAAGAAGCCCCCCGAGTCAGGGAAACATTATATTATTCCATAATAAAAAACTAAAAAACTTACAAAGCATGGAGTTTTAAGAACTCAAGTGTAATAAGGCCGCAAATGGGCAATATTCCAAGGGCGAGTTGACTCAGCCCCCGTAGTTGGTCGATCAGACCGAAGATCCATCATGTAGTAAGAACCATTGCGGAGGTTCTTGCTGATAACGAAAGGTCCCTCCCAAGGGGGCGAAAGTTTGTGCATGCCTGTCCGATCTTGTATCAGTCGAAGCACCAAATCGCCTTCCTGGAAGGTACGACTCTTCACCCGGCGACTATGATAACGCCGCAGATCTTGCTAATAGATCGCCGAACGAGCCGCTGCTAAGTCACGTGCTTCTTCCAAGGCGTCCAAAGAGTCCTGACGCGCCAGCTCGTTGTCCTGCTCCACATATGCGACGACTCTAAGAGAATCATGCCTTATGTCAGTAGGGAGAACGGCCTCTACACCATAGACCAAGAAGAAAGGGGTGAACCCCGTGGACCGATTTGGGGTGGTTCGGATGCTCCATAATACCGAAGGTAACTCCTCCACCCAACATCCTGGAGTTCTTTTCAGGGGAATTATGAGCCGAGGTTTGATCCCTCGCAAAACTTCCTGATTCGCTCGCTCGGCCTGTCCGTTTGACTGCGGGTGAGCAACCGCAGAGATATCAAGCCGGATATGTTCACGGCGACAGAAATCCAGCATCGCTCCTTGGGACAAGTTAGTACCATTGTCTGTGATGATACTGTGCGGATATCCAAAACGGAAAATCAGCTTCTTCAGAAATTTTACCGCAGTCTCCGCGTCGCAAACCCCAACTGGCTCCGCCTCAATCCACTTAGTGAATTTATCAACCGCCACCAATAAGTGAGTTTTCTTGTTGGAGGACATCTTAAAGGGACCGACCAGGTCCAGCCCCCAGACCGCGAAAGGCCAAGTAATGGGGATCATCCTCAATTCTTGAGCCGGCACGTGAGCCTGTCTCCCGTAGCGTTGGCACCCCTCACACCGCCGTACTATATCTTCTGCATCTGCGTGAGCCGTCAACCAGAAGAAACCGTGTCGAAAGGCTTTTGACACCAAAGAACGTGACCCGGCGTGATGTCCGCAGTCTCCAGAATGGATGTCATTAAGGATCGTGCATCCTTCCTCGGAGGAGACGCACCGCTGAAAGACCCCTGAAGCACTTCGTTTATATAGCTCGCCATTAATGATGACCATGGACTTGCTACGCCGAACAATCTGGCGAGCCAAGACTTCGTCAGTGGGTAACTCGCCACGGGCAAGGTAAGCTAGATAAGGAAGAGCCCAATCCGGAGCGATATGGAGAGCCGCCACAAGCTGAGACTCGGGATCTGGAATTGCCAATTCCTCCTCTGTGGGTACAGTCACGGATGGTTTATGCAAGATATCCAAGAAGACATTAGGGGGGACCGGTTTTCTCTGTGAGCCGAGTCGCGAGAGGGCATCAGCTGCTTCATTGAGTCGCCGATCAACATGATTAACCTGGTATCCATGAAAATAGCCCGCCACGTCAGATACGGCTCGTCTGTAAGCCGCCATCATAGGATCTCGAGAATCCCAGGTGCCCGAAACCTGTTGCGCCACCAGATCTAAGTCCCCAAAACATCTGACTCGGGTTAGGTTCATCTCTTTTGCTAGTCGCAAACCGTGGAGCAGAGCTTCATACTCTGCCGCATTATTTGTACAAGGGAACATGAGCCGGAGGACGTAGCAGAACTTATCTCCTTGAGGGGATATCAACACCACACCAGCCCCCGAGCCCTCCAACTGCCTGGATCCATCAAAATAAATAGTCCAATAGGTAAGGTCAGGGCGATCTTCCGGAGCCTGAAGCTCCGTCCAATCATTGACGAAATCAACCAGTGCCTGGGACTTGATGGCCGAGCGGGGGGTATACTGAATGTGATGTGACCCAAGTTCTATCGCCCATTTGGCGATTCGCCCTGTTGCCTCGCGGTTTTGGATGACGTCGCCGAGGGGCGCAGAACTGACCACGGTGATTGGGTGTTCTTGGAAATAATGTTTAAGCTTCCGACTCGCCATGAACACCCCATAGACCAGTTTTTGCCAATGGGGGTATCGTTGTTTGGAGAGAGTTAACACCTCACTGATAAAGTACACCGGGCGTTGTACCGGGTATTCCTTTCCTTCCTCCTTTCTTTCGACGACCACGGCCACGCTGACCGCTTTGGAATTCGCGGCGATATACAGGAGCATGGGCTCCTTTTCAGTCGGGGCCGCCAGGACCGGCGGGTTAACCAGCTGATGTTTCAAGGCCTGAAGTGCCTCGTCGGCTTCCTCTGTCCACACGAATCGGTCAGACTTCCTCAACAATTGATAGAGCGGAATCGCCTTTTCTCCGAGGCGGCTTACAAAACGACTGAGAGCCGCGATACGACCCGCCAATCGCTGGACTTGGTTAACGTTCGTCGGCTTGCGGAGGGAGGCAACCGCTTCAATTTTGTCCGGGTTAGCCTCGATGCCGCGCTCCGATACCAAGAAACCCAGGAGTTTTCCCGCAGGTACGCCGAAAATGCACTTGGTAGGATTTAGCTTCATCTGATATACCCGTAAATTATCAAAGGTTTCCTTAAGGTCTGCCAGAAGTGTCTCCTCCCGGCGGGTCTTGATAACAATGTCGTCAACATAAGCATGGACGTTGCGGCCAATTTGGCTGTGGAGACAATTCTGGATGCAACGTTGGTAAGTCGCCCCTGCGCTCTTGAGCCCGAACGGCATGGACACATAGCAAAAGGCCCCGAAGGGGGTTATGAAAGCAGTCTTTTCTTGATCTTCCACAGCCATTTTGATCTGATGATAACCTGAGTAAGCGTCCAAAAAGCACAATCGTTCGCATCCCGCCACCGAGTCAATGATTTGGTCGATGCGGGGAAGAGCGAAAGGATCCTTGGGGCAAGCTCTGTTGAGGTCCGTATAGTCAATGCACATACGGAAGGTGCCATTCTTCTTGAGTACTAACACCGGGTTAGCTAGCCATTTGGGGTGAAAGATTTCCACGATGAACCCGGCGGCTAAAAGACGGGCGACTTCCTCTCCAATCGCCTTCCGTCGCTCCTCGTTAAACCGGCGGAGGTATTGTTGGACAGGTTTGCATTTTGGGTCAATATTAAGATGGTGCTCAGCGAATTCTCTTGGTACACCCGGCATGTCAGAGGGTTTCCATGCGAAGATGTCCCGATTCTCACGGATGAATTCGATGAGCGCGCTTTCCTATTTGGGGTCCAGACCCATCCCAATGGTAAACTGCTTGGATGAATCGCCGGGGACGAAGTCGACTGTCTTCGTGTCATCCGTTGGTTTGAACTTGAGGGGCGACTCGGAGTCTGTAGTCGGTTTCTTGAGTGGTGTCATGTCCGCCGGGTCAACATTGGCCCGGTGATTTTTGAGCTCTTCCGCCGCGCAGGCGACTTCCGCGTAGGCCGCGTCTCCTTCCTCACACTCTTTCGCAATCCTTCTATCTCCGTCGACCGTGATGGGCCCTTTAGGGCCAGGCATTTTGAGCTTGAGGTAGACGTAGCATGGGCGGGCCATGAAGCGAGCGTAAGCCGGTCGTCCGAACAGCGCGTGGTACGGGCTTTTTAATTTGACCACCTCGAAGACCAGAGACTCCGACCTGTAGTTCTGTGTAGTTCCAAACGCTACTGAGAGCCTGACCCGGCCAATCAGATAGGCGGATTTGCCCGGGACGATGCCGTGGAAAACTGTGGTTGAAGGCATCAAGTCTTTCTCTAATAGATTCATCCTCCGGAAAGTGTCGAAGTATAGGATATTAATGCTGCTGCCGCCGTCCATCAGTACTTTCGATAGAGTGTAGCCCGCCACTTGGGGAGCCACGACCAAAGCCAGGTCGCTCGGGTTATCTATTCTTGGCGGGTGATCCTCTCTGCTCCATGTTATGGTCTGTTCGGACCAGTGGAGATATCTGGGAACTGCCGGCTCAATTACGCTGTACGCCCGGTGATTTACCTTTCTATCACGTCTGCAAGCATTAGTGGTGAAAACATGGTATTGCCCATTACTTAGCTGTTTAGGATTGTTACGGAAGCCCCCATGGTCATCTTGGTCCTGCGGAGCCCCCTGCGGGGGTGGCTGCTGGAAGACTCCTGGCGGGTTGTACCGCCGGTGGTGGTGCACCGGGTATTGGCTGCCGCCTGGCTGCGGCCCCCCCGAGCCTCTTGTTCGGGAAAACCGCCGAAGGGGTTGTGCCTTTGGTTGGGCGCGGCGAGTTGGTCTTGGCGACGGTTCGGGTCTTCGCTCTGGCTCTTCTTGATTGCCTCGGCCCGAAATTCCCGCATCACGAAGCAGTTCTCCCAGGAATGGCCCGCCAGGCCGTCGGCCGTGGCGTGGTGCGGGCAAGGGCCTTTGAGCAGCTCTTCGTAGTTACGCGGTCTTTTCCCGCTGAAACCTCGATTCTTCTTTTTCCCGTCATTGGCGTTGGTGTTGGCAACCAGATCCGAGGGCTCCTCATGTGGCCTACGCTTGCCGTTGGTCCCCTGGTTATGGCGGTTGCGGCCTTGGAGGCGGGTATGCTTATTCGTTGAATCGCCCTTCTTGGGCGAGTTACCCTTACCATCCTCGCCGGGATCCTTGGTATCATCGGCTTCGGCGTACCTAGCGAGGGTGTCCATCAGCTCGCCCATATCCTGAACTTTCCGTTTGAGTCGCCCCAGCTTCTGGACCAGAAGTTCATAGTGGCAGTTGTGCTCGAGGATAAGCACAGCTTGCGCTGCCGTGATGCCATCCGATGAATGGATAATTTCCGCGACTCGCCGCGACCAATGGTGCGCTGACTCGTCCGGGCGTTGCATGCAGTGTTGTAAGTTGACGATTGTCATCGGTCGTTTGCAGGTTCCCCGGAAGTTTTTGATGAAACATTCCTTTAACTCGGCCCAGGACTGGATAGAATTGGGGGGTAAATTCTTCAACCAAGTGCGTGCCGATCCCTCGAGCATCATGGTGAAGTATCTGGCGCAAACCGCCTCGTTTACGTCGAGCATGTCCATGGCGATCTCATAGCCCTCGATCCAAGATGTTGGTTCTAGGTCTGGCGTGTAATTGGGCACCTTTCTTGGTCCTTTGAAGTCCTTGGGCATCCTTTCGTTTCGAAGGGCCAGGGACAAGCAGGGCACTCCAACTCGCCCTCCGGTCCCCGCGGGAGGGGTCTGAGCCTCTTGAGTGTTGGGTGGACCTCCGCCCGGCGGGTCCCGCTCGGGCGGGTTGTCCTGCGGGAGGTGTCGCGGGGCGCTGTTTACGGCTGGCTGATCCTCCGGCCAACCCCTGGTATAGCTCGCCCGAGGGGTGGAGTGTAGCCGTTTGGGGCTGTGCGAGAACTGCGCGTTTTGGACCACCGCCGTTTTCAACATCTCAATGGCGTTCCTTGCTTCGATCTCAGCTGGGGTGTTGCCATGGATCGGGAGGGACTCCAGATGGTGAGTTGCGGCAAGCACGTTATCCACCGGGTTAGAGAAGTGGCCTCGGGGGGTACAGAAACGAGGGATTTGACCCTCAGTCGGCTGAATCGGCGGGTTAGGAGGGCGGCCCATCCCTCCTGCTGGGGCGGCTCCCATCCCGGGCGTTTGGGGAGTGTCGAACAGGCGAGTCGGATTGAGATCATGGGGCAGGCGTCCCTGGTGCCTCCGCTGATAGACGGCGTCGGATGAGCGCTGCTGTCTTTCGAGCCGCCAATTGTCGGTGTTCAACCGCATCCTTTCGGCCGTAATCTGGGCCTGTCGAGTTTCCATCCTGGCGGACTCCGTCTCAGCATCCTGATGGGCCTTTGCCACCGCCTCCCTTAGCTTTGCTATCTCCGCATTTATCTCTCCTTGGTTCTCTGGTGTGAGGGGGGTTGACATTAGTCTTGTGATTTCTGCCGCTAAATCCACTAGGACTGCTGACGCACTTCTGGACGTCCCGCCGGCTCCATCGCCCCCGGCGGGGTTCGGTGCGGGTTGAGTCGCCCCGGCCATGTAGATGGCGATCTGGCGGCGGGTTCGGTCGAGGATTTCCGGATCCATGGCCAATGACAAGCCCCCAAGACCGTCTTCGTGGAGGGACTGGATGGAATTGGAATCGCCCATGGATGACTCGTCGTCAGAGTTGACGGGGGTGACCTCCTGAGCCGCCGCACGCTCTGGTTCCTCCGATCCCTGTGTGAAACCCACAAAGACCGGGCGGGTCAGATTCCGGGTTATGACTGGATGAACGTACCTGGCTGGCTCAACGATGTCGGAGGAGGTGTCCGGCTCAGGAACGGGTGACCCGATCATGCCGATGAAGACGTTGATCTTGCCGAAGGGGACCCTGTAACCTGATTCGAGAGAATTTGCCTCAGGTCCCCATCGCCTGTTTGTCGATGTAGGCTATGCCGCATCGGCTCCAAGTCATGAGCGCCGCCGCATAACTCCCAGACCCTGGTAGGGCTCCCTTTGAGAACTCAACTCCACCGTGCGCAGGCCCCACGATGGGCGCCAACTGTCGTGGTTTTGTCACGGCAGATGTCCTCGTGAAAGGACTTAGTACTGGAGCCATCACACCTTGGTGGCGACTCAAAGGGGTTAAGCGGGAGAGACACGGCGATTTACCCAGGTTCGGCCCCTCGAGAAGAGGTAATAGCCTACGTCCTGCTTTGTGTGTATTGATGTGGATTCGATTACTAGGAAGGCGTAACTCGCCCTAACCTAGCACTCGATGATTTCTAACCTGCGTCTCCCCCTCCAGACTCGCCTTTATATATAGGTCGAAGCCTTAGGGTTTACAAGAGTCCCCTCCTTTTTACAAATCGTGACCGCCGCGGTCTCTAAGTCGCCGTCTTGTCGAACCCAGAGTCCTTCCATAAATCATAACCATCCTGCGACTTCGAACCGCCCGGACAGAGGCCCAACTAGCCTTAAAGGATGAATCGCCTTAACAGTGACCCGGCCCATATTTGGCGGGTCATAACTGCATGCAATATCCCCAACACAAAGCTCGCAAGAATAGGCCAAAACTGCGAGTTTTGATGTGTTCCTCATAACCGGACCTCGGGGTTCCCAAAATGTTTGGATTATAGCAAGACCCAAAATCAGTGACTAATAGCATACAAAACTGGCCACAATAGGCCAAAACTGCGAGTTTTCATGATTTCCCCTTAACTCGACCACGTTGTTCGTGAAACATTCAGATCGCAGTGGGACCCAAAATCAGTGAGTAATAGCATATAAACTGGCCACAATAGGCCAAAACTGTGATTTTTGACGAGTTCACCGTAACCAGACCACGAGGTTCCCAAAACGTTCGGATCACAGCGGGACCCAAAACCAGTGACTAATAGCATACAAAACTGGCCGGAATAGGCCAAAACTACGAGTTTTCAGGACTTCCATGTAACCGGACCCCGGGTTCCCGAAACGTTCGGATCGCAGCGGGACCCAAAATCAGTGAGTAATAGCATACAAAACTGCCCAAAATAGACCAAAACTATGAGTTTTCATGAGTTCCCCGTAACCGGACCCCGGGGTTCCCGAAATGTTCGGATCGTAGCGGGAACCAAAATCGGCGACTAATATCATACAAAACTGGCTGGAATAGGCCGAAACCGTGAGTTTTCACGATTTCCCCTTAACCGGACCTCGGGGTTCCCAAAACGTTCGTATCATAGCGGGACCCAAAATCCGTGAGTAATAGCATACAAAACTCGCCAGAATAGACCAAAACTGAGAGTTTTAATGAGTAGCCCTTAACCGGACCCCGGGGTTCCCAAAATGTTTGGATCGCAGTAGGACCCTGATACGTCTCCATCGTATCTACTTTTCCAAACTCTTTTGCCCTTGTTTTGGACTCTAATTTGCATGATTAGAATGGAACTAACCATGATGTAGAGGGATATTCGCTTACCCACGGGTCATTGGAGGGGCGATGTTGATGATGAAGAAGCCCTCCAACTCCAAAGTCCGCTCCGGCAGGGTGCTGGGAAGGGTCTCCAGATGAGATCTCCCGGAAATGGAAGCTTGCGGCAGCGGAAAAGTATTTTCGAGGCTCCCCTGATTTTTTGCGGAATATTTGGGAATTTATAGGACAAAGACCTAGGTCAGGGGGCGGCCAGGGAGGCCACAAGCCTGCCCACTGCCGCCTCCCCCCTGGTGGCGGAGTGGGGGCTCTTGGGCTCCCTCGAGCCCACCTGGCTTGGCCCAAAAGCCCCCTGGTCTTCTTCCGTTCGGGAAAAATCATTTCGTGTTTTTTCTTCCGTTGGGACTCCGTTTCAAAATCAGATATGAAAAGAGTCAAAAACACGAAAAAACAGGAACTGACACTTGGCACAGAATTAATAATTTAGTCCCTAAAAAGATATAAAAGGTACATAAAACAACCAAAGTAGACAAGATAACAGCGTGAAACCATCAAAAATTATAGATACGTATGAGATGTATCCAACATCCCCAAGCTTAACTCCTTCTCGTCCTCGAGTAGGGAAGTGATAAGAATGAATTTTTGATGCTTTCATGCTACCTAGCATAGGTGTCCTTTGTAATTCCTCTTATGTGACGTGAATGTTCAGATCCATTAGATTCAAAACAATAGTTTTCTATTGACGTGGAAACAATAATAATTCAAGCAAACTAGCAAAGTAATCATGAACTTTCAAAATAACAAGGCCAAAAGAAAGTTATCCCTACAAAAGCATATAGTATGACTATGCTCTATCATCATTGCACAACGAATTTAAATCATGCACAACCCCGGTATTGGCCAAGTAATTGTTTCACACCTTTACTTTCTCAAACATTTTCAACTCTTAGGCAATACATGAGCGTGACCCATGGTTATAGCACTATAGATGGTGTGGAATGTAGTGGAGTTTGCAAGACAAAAATGAGAAGATAGTCACATTAACTAGGCATATCAATGAGCTGTGGAGATGCTCATCAATGGATATCAATGTGAATGAGTAGGGATTGCCATACAAATGATGCACTAGAGCTACGAGTATGTGAAAGCTCTTAAAGAGAACTAGTGGGTGTGCATTCAACTTGCTTGCTCACGAAGACCTAAGGCAATTTTGAGGAAGCCTATTATTGGAATATACAAGCCAAGTTATATAACGAAAATTTCCCACTAGCTATATGGTGGTGACAAAACGAGAGACTCTCAATCATGAAGATCATGGTGCTTAATGTGCACAAGTGTGGAAAAAGTGGTAGCATTGTCCCTTCTCTCTTTTTCTCTCATTTTTTATTTGGTGGGCTCTTTGGCTTCTTTTTTTTGTGGGCTTCTTTGGCCTCTTTTATTTCCTCACATGGGACAATGTTCCATTAATGATGTTCATCACACTTTCAACTCAAAACTTAGAGTAACGATGACTCTATATGGAATGCCTTCGGTAGTGTACCGTGGCAATGATCTACCATGGCATAGACATCAATGGAAACATCATGCTAGCTATCTTACGATCATGCAATGGCAATGTAGACGTGGTGGCACATGTCATGGTTGTAGTTGCATGGCAATATATCTCAGAATGACTTTGAAAAAGCCATAATAGGTAGGTATGGTGGCTGTTTTGAGGGAGGCTAATGGTGGGTTTTGTGCACCGGCAAAAGTTGCACAGCACTAAGAAGATAGTGATGGTGGAAGGTGAAAGTGATTCTAAACCATGGACTCAACATTAGTCATGAAGAACTCATATACTTGTTGCAAAAGTTTTATTAGTAATCGAAACAAAGCGTTCAGCGCATACTCCTAGGGGAAGGGTTGGTAGGTATAAACCATCGCGCGATCCCGATCGCCACGCAAAGGATGACAATCAATATACTAATCATGCTCAGATTTCATCACATAGCGGTTCACCATACGTGCATGCTACGGGAATCACTAACTTCAACACAAGTATTTCTAGATCCACAACACCTTACTAGCATGACTTTCTGTTGGGGAACGTTGCATGGGAAACAAAAAATTTCCTACGCACACGAAGACATATCATGGTGATGTCCATCTACGAGAGGGGATTTCCGATCTACGTACCCTTGTAGATCGCACAGCAGAAGCGTTAGTGAGCACGATTGATGTAGTGGAACGTCCTCACGTCCCTCGATCCGCCCCGCGAACCGTCCCGCGATCCGTCCCACGATCTAGTGCCGAACGGACGGCACCTCTGTGTTCAGCACACGTACAACTCGACGATGATCTCGGCCTTCTTGATCCAGCAAGAGAGACGGAGAGTTACATGAGTTCTCCGGCAGCGTGACGGCGCTCCAGAGGTTGGTGGTGATCTGATCTCGGCAGGGCTCCGCCCGAGCTCCGCAGAAACGCGATCTAGAGGAAAAACCGTGGAGGTATGTGGTCGGGCTGCCATGGCAAAAGTTGTCTCAAATCAGCCCTAAAACCCCACTATATAAGGAGGGAGAGGGGGGCCTTGCCTTGAGGCTCAAGGAGCCCCAAGTGGGTCGGCCGAGCCAAGGGGGGAAGTCCTCCCCTTCCAAACCGAATCCAACTAGTTTTGGAAGGTGGAGTCCTTCTCTCCTTTCCCACCTCCCCTTTTTTTTCCTTTTCTCTTTGATTTTCTTCCTATGGCGCATAGGGCCTTCTTGGGCTGTCCCACAAGCCCACCAAGGTCTGGTGCGCCACCCCCAAGGCCTATGGGCTTCCCCGGGGTGGGTTGCCCCCCCCCCCACGGTGAACACCCGGAACCCATTCGTCATTCCCGGTAACTCCGAAAACCTTCCGGTAATCAAATGAGGTCATCCTATATATCAATCTTCGTTTCCGGACCATTCCGGAAACCCTCGTGACGTCCGTGATCTCATCCGGGACTCCGAACAACATTCGGTAACCAACCATATAACTCAAATACGCATAAAACAACGTCGAACCTTACGTGTGCAGACCCAGCGGGTTCGAGAACTATGCAGACATGACCCGAGTGACTCCTCGGTCAATATCCAATAGCGGGACCTGGATGCCCATATTGGATCCCACATATTCTACGAAGATCTTATCGTTTGAACATCAGTGCCAAGGATTCATATAATCCCGTATGTCATTCCCTTTGTCCTTCGGTATGTTACTTGCCCGAGATTCGGTCGTCAGTATCCGCATACCTATTTCAATCTCGTTTACCGGCAAGTCTCTTTACTCGTTCCGTAATACAAGATCCCGCAACTTACACTAAGTCACATTGCTTGCAAGGCTTGTGTGTGATGTTGTATTACCGAGTGGGCCCCGAGATACCTCTCCGTCACACGGAGTGACAAATCCCAGTCTTGATCCATACTAACTCAACGAACAACTTCGGAGATACCTGTAGAGCATCTTTATAGTCACCCAGTTACGTTGCGACGTTTGATACACACAAAGCACTCCTCCGGTGTCAGTGCGTTATATGATCTCATGGTCATAGGAACAAATACTTGACACGCAGAAAACAGTAGCAACAAAATGACACTGTCAACATGCTACGTCTATTAGTTTGGGTCTAGTCCATCACGTGATTCTCCTAATGACGTGATCCAGTTATCAAACAACAACACCTTGTATATAATTAGAAGACCCTGACTATCTTTGATCAACTCGCTAGCCAACTAGAGGCTTCCTAGGGACAGTGTTTTGTCTATGTATCCACACATGTATATAAGTCTTCATTCAATACAATTATAGCATGTATAATAAACAATTATCTTGATACAGGAATTATAATAATAACTATATTTATTATTGCCTCTAGGGCATAATTCCAACAGTCTCCCACTTGCACTAGAGTCAATAATCTAGTCCTCACATCATCATGCGAATTACATTGTAATAAATCTAACACACATACAGTTCTGGTGTTGATCATGCTTTGCCCGTGGTAGAGGTTTAGTCAGCGGGTCTGCTACATTCTGATCCGTGTGCACTTTGCATATATTTACGTCCTCCCCTTCGACGTAGTCGCGGATGAGGTTGAAGCGTCGCTTGATGTGTGTGGACTTCTTGTGAAACCGTGGTTCCTTTGCTAAGGCAATGTCACCCGTGTTGTCACAGAACAAGGTTATTGGATTCAGTGCGCTTGGCACCACTCCAAGATCCGTCATGAACTGCTTCATCCAGACACCCTCCTTAGCCGCCTCCGAGGCAGCCATGTACTCCGCTTCACATGTAGAATCTGCTACGACGCTTTGCTTGGAACTGCACCAGCTTACCGCACCCCCATTAAGAATAAATACGTATCCGGTCTGCGACTTAGAGTCGTCCGGATCTGTGTCAAAGCTTGCATCGACGTAACCCTTTACGGCGAGCTCTTCGTCACCTCCATACACGAGAAACATCTCCTTAGTCCTTTTCAGGTACTTCACGATATTCTTGACCGCCGTCTAGTGATCCACTCCTGGATTACTCTGGAACCTGCCTGCCATACTTATGGCCAGGCTAACGTCCGGTCTAGTGCACAACATTGCATACATGATAGAACCTATGGCTGAAGCATAGGGGACGGTGCTCATATGCTCTCTATCCTTATCAGTTGATGGGCACTGAGTCTTACTCAATCTCGTACCTTGTAAAACTGGCAAGAACCCTTTCTTGGACTGTTCCATTTTGAACCTCTTCAAAACTTTATCAAGGTATGTGCTTTGTGAAAGTCCTATCAGGCGTTTTGATCTATCCCTGTAGATCTTAATGCCTAGAATGTAAGCAGCTTCTCCTAGGTCCTTCATAGAGAAACTTTTATTCAAGTAATCCTTTATGCTTTCCAAAAACTCTACGTTGTTTCTAATCAGCAATATGTCATCCACATATAATATTAGAAACACCACAGAGCTCCCACTCACTTTCTTGTAAATACAAGATTCTCCAACCACTTGTATAAACCCAAATGCTTTGATCACCTCATCAAAGCGTTTGTTCCAACTCCGAGATGCTTGCACCAGTCCATAAATGGATCGCTGGAGCTTGCACACCTTGTTAGCATTCTTAGGATCGACAAAACCTTCGGGTTGCATCATATACAACTCTTCCTTAAGGAAACCGTTAAGGAACGCCGTTTTGACATCCATCTGCCAGATTTCATAATCGAAAAATGCAGCTATTGCTAACATGATTCTGACGGACTTAAGCATCGCTACGGGTGAGAATGTCTCATCGTAGTCAACTCCTTGAACTTGTGAAAAACCCTTTGCCACAAGTCGAGCTTTATAAAAGGTCACATTGCCGTCAGCGTCCATCTTCTTCTTAAAGATCCATTCGTTCTGAATAGCCTTGCGGCCCTCAGGAAGTACTTCCAAAGTCCACACTTTGTTTTCATACATGGATCCTATCTTGGAATTCATGGCCTCTAGCGATTTGTTGGAATCTGGGCCCACCATTGCTTCTTCATAATTTGCAGGTTCATTGTTGTCTAACAACATGATTGATAAAACGGGATTACCGTACCACTCAGGAGCAGCACGTGGTCTTGTCGACCTGGGTTGTTCGATAGAAACTTGAACCGAAGTTTCATGATCATCATCATTAACTTCCTCCTCAACCGGCGTCGCAACGACAGAGGTTTCCCCTTGCCCTCGCGACCATCTACAGGGATGAGAGGTTCGACAACCTCATCAAGTTCTATCTTCCTCCCACTCAATTCTCTCGAGAGAAACTCCTTCTCGAGAAAATCTCTGTTTTTAGCAACAAATACTTTGCCCTCGGATTTGAGATAGAAGGTGTACCCAACTGTCTCTTTTGGGTAACCTATGAAGATGCACTTTTCCGCTTTGGGTTCCAGCTTTTCAGGCTGAAACTTTTTGACATAAGCATCACATCCCCAAACTTTAAGAAACGACAACTTTGGCCTTTTGCCATACCACAGTTCGTATGGTGTCGTCTCAACGGATTTTGATGGTGCCCTATTTAAAGTGAATGCAGCTGTGTCTAATGCATAACCCCAAACCGATAACGTCAAATCGGTAAGAGACATCATAGATCGCACCATCTCTAATAAAGTACGATTACGACGTTCGGACACACCATTACGCTGTGGTGTTCCAGGCGATGTCAACTGTGAAACAATTCCACATTGTCTTAAGTGAGCACCAAACTCGAAACTCAGATATTCACCCCCACGATCAGACCGTAGGAACTTGATCTTCTTGTTACGATGATTTTCAACTTCACTCTGAAATTGCTTGAACTTTTCAAATGTTTCAGACTTGTGCTTCATTAAGTAGACATAACCATATCTACTCAAATCGTCAGTGAAGGTGAGAAAATAACGATATCCGCCGCGTGCCTCTACGCTCATCGGACCGCACACATCGGTATGTATGATTTCCAAAAAGTCACTGGCACGTTCCATTGTTCCGGAGAACTGAGTTTTAGTCATCTTGCCCATGAGGCATGGTTCGCACGTGTCAAGTGAATCAAAGTCAAGTGACTCCAAAAGTCCATCGGCATGGAGTTTCTTCATGCGCTTTACACCAATATGACCTAAGCGGCAGTGCCATAAAAATATGGCGCTATCATTGTTAACTCTAACTCTTTTGGTCTCAATGTTATGTATATGTGTATCACCATCAAGATTCAATATGAAAAATCCTCTCACATTGGGTGCATGACCATAAAAGATGTTACTCATAGAAATAGAACAAACATTATTCTCTGACTTAAAAGAGTAACCGTCTCGCAATAAACAAGATCCAGATATAATGTTCATGCTCAACGCAGGCACTAAATAACAATTATTCAAGTTCATAACTAATCCTGATGGTAACTGAAGTGAAACTGTGCCGACGGCGATTGCATCAACCTTGGAACCATTTCCTACGCGGATCGTCACTTCATCTTTCGCCAGCCTTCGCCTATTACGCAGTTCTTGTTTCGAGTTGCAAATATGAGCAACAGAACCGGTATCGAATACCCAGGCACTACTACGAGAGCCGGTTAAGTACACATCAATAACATGTATATCAAATATACCTGATTTTTCTTTGGCCGCCTTCTTGTCAGCCAGATACTTGGGGCAGTTGCACTTCCAGTGACCCATACCCTTGCAATAGTAGCACTTTGTTTCAGGCTTAGGTCCAGCTTTGGGTTTCTTCGTCGGATTGGCAACAGGCTTGCCGCTCTTCTTTGAATTACCCTTCTTGCCTTTGCCGTTTCTCTTGAAACTAGTGGTCTTATTCACCATCAACACTTGATGCTCTTTACGGAGTTTAGACTCTGCGACTTTCAGCATCGCAAACAACTCGCCGGGTGACTTGTTCATCCCTTGCATGTTGTAGTTCAACACAAAGCCCTTATAGCTTGGCGGCAGTGATTGAAGGATTCTGTCAGTGATAGCCTCTTGCGGGAGTTCAATCCCCAGCTCAGCTAGACGGTTTGAGTACCTAGACATTTTGAGCACATGTTCACTGACAGACGAATTTTCCTCCATCTTGCAAGCATAGAATTTATCGGAGGTCTCATACCTATCGATTCGGGCGTTCTTCTGAAAGATGAACTTCAACTCCTGGAACATCTCATATGCTCCATGACGCTCAAAGCAACGTTGAAGTCCCGGTTCTAAGCCATACAAGACTGCACATTGAACTACTGAGTAGTCCTCCTTACGAGTTAACCAAGCGTTCTTAACATCCTGGTCAGCCGTAGCAGGTGGTTCATCTCCTAGCGCAGCATTAAGGACATAATCCTTCTTCCCAGCTTGTAGGATTAACTTAAGATTACGAGCCCAGTCTACAAAGTTGCTTCCATCATCTTTCAACTTAGCTTTCTATAGGAACGTATTAAAATTCAGGGTGACTATCGCGTGAGCCATGATCTACAACACAAATTTATTCAAAGTGGACTTAGACTATGTTCAAGATAATTAGAGTTTAACTTAATCAAATTACTTGCTAAACTCCCACTCAAAAAGTACATCTCTCTAGTCATTTGAGTGGTTCATGATCCACTTACACTAGCTCAAGTCCGATCATCACGTGAGTTGAGTATAGTTTCAGTGGTAAGCATCCCTATGCTAATCATATCATCTATATGATTCATGATCGAGCTTTCGGTCTCATGTGTTCCGAGGCCATGTCTGCACATGCTAGGCTCGTCAAGCTTAACCCGAGTGTTCTGCGTGTGCAACTGTTTTGCACCCGTTGTATGTGAACGTTGAGTCTATCACACCCGATCATCACGTGGTGTCTCGAAACGACGAACTGTAGCAACGGTGCACAGTTGGGGAGAACACAATTTCGTCTTGAAATTTTAGTGAGAGATCACCTCATAATGCTACCGTCGTTCTAAGCAAAATAAGGTGCATAAAAGGTTTAACATCACATGCAATTCATAAGTGACAAGATATGGCCATCATCACGTGCTCCTTGATCTCCATCACCAAAGCACCGGTACGATCTTCTTGTCACCTGCGCCACACCATGATCTCCATCATCATGATCTCCATCGGGGTTGTCGTGCTACTCATGCTATTACTACTAAAGCTACATCCTAGCAAAATAGTAAACGCATCTGCAAGCACAAACGTTAGTTTAAAGACAACCCTATGGCTCCTGCCGGTTGCCGTACCATCGACGTGCAAGTCGATATTATCTATTACAACATGATCATCTCATAGATCCAATATATCACACCACATCGTTGGCCATATCACATCACAAGCATACCCTGCAAAAACAAGTTAGATGTCCTCTAATTTTGCTGTTGCATGTTTTACGTGGTGACCATGGGTATCTAGTAGGATCGCATCTTACTTACGCAAACACCACAACGGAGATATATGAATTGCTATTTAACCTTATACAAGGACCTCCTCGGTCAAATCCGATTCAACTAAAGTTGGAGAAACCGACACTTGCCAGTCATCTTTGAGCAACGGGGTTACTCGTAGCGATGAAACCAGTCTCTCGTAAGCGTACGAGTAATGTCGGTCCAAGCCGCTTCAATCCAACAATACCGCGGAATCAAGAAAAGACTAAGGAGGGCAGCAAAATGCACATGACCGCCCACAAAAACTTTTGTGTTCTACTCGAGAAGACATCTACGCATGAACCTAGCTCATGATGCCACTGTTGGGGAACGTTGCAGGGGAAACAAAAAATTTCCTACGCACACGAAGACCTATCATGGTGATGTCCATCTACGAGAGGGGATTTCCAATCTACGTACCCTTGTAGATCGCACAACAAAAGCGTTAGTGAACATGGTTGATGTAGTGGAACGTCCTCACGTCCCTCGATCCGCCCCACGAACCGTCCCGCGATCCGTCCCACGATCTAGTGTCGAACGGACGGCACCTCCGCGTTCAGCACACGTACAGCTCGATGATGATCTCGGCCTTCTTGATCCAGCAAGAGAGAAGGAGAGGTAGATGAGTTCTCCGGCAGAGTGACGGCGCTCCGGAGGTTGGTGGTGATCTAATCTCGGCGGGGCTCCACCCGAGCTCCGCAGAAACGCGATCTAGAGGAAAAACCGTGGAGGTTTGTGGTCGGGCTGCCGTGGCAAAAGTTGTCTCAAATCAGCCCTAAAACCCCACTATATATAGGAGGGAGAGAGGGGGCCTTGCCTTGAGGCTCAAGGATCCCCAAGGGGGTCGGCCGAGCCAAGGGGGGAAGTCCTCCCCTTCCAAACCGAATCCAACTAGGTTTGGAAGGTGGAGTCCTTCTCTCCTTTCCCACCTCCCCTTTTTTTCCTTTTCTCTTTTATTTTCTTCCTATGGCGCATAGGGCCTTCTTGGGCTATCCCACCAGCCCACCAAGGGCTGGTGCGCCACCCCCAAGGCCTATGGGCTTCCCCGGGGTGGGTTGCCCCCCCCCGGTGAACACCCGGAACCCATTCGTCATTCCGTGTACATTCCCGGTAACTCCGAAAACCTTCCGGTAATCAAATGAGGTCATCCTATATATCAATCTTCGTTTCCGGACCATTCCGGAAACCCTCGTGACGTCCGTGATCACATCCGGGACTCCAAACAACATTCGGTAACCAACTACATAACTCAAATACGCATAAAACAACGTCGAACCTTAAGTGTGCAGAACCTGCGGGTTCGAGAACTATGCAGACATGACCCGAGTGACTCCTCGGTCAATATCCAATAGCGGGACCTGGATGCCCATATTGGATCCCACATATTCTACGAAGATCTTATCGTTTGAACCTCAGTGCCAAGGATTCATATAATCCCGTATGTCATTCCCTTTGTCCTTCGGTATGTTACTTGCCCGAGATTCGATCCTCAGTATCCGCATACCTATTTCAATCTCGTTTACAGGCAAGTCTCTTTACTCGTTCCGTAATACAAGATCACGCAACTTACACTAAGTCACATTGCTTGCAAGGCTTGTGTGTGATGTTGTATTACCGAGTGGGCCCCGAGATACCTCTCCGTCACACGGAGTGACAAATCCCAGTCTTGATCCATACTAACTCAACGAACACCTTCAAAGATACCTGTAGAGCTTCTTTATAGTCACCCAGTTACATTGCGACGTTTGATACACACAAAGCACTCCTCCGGTGTCAGTGAGTTATATGATCTCATGGTCATAGGAACAAATACTTGACACGCAGAAAACAGTAGCAACAAAATGACACGATCAACATGCTACGTCTATTAGTTTGGGTCTAGTCCATCACGTGATTCTCCTAATGACGTGATCCAGTTATCAAACAACAACACCTTGTATATAATCAGAAGACCCTGACTATCTTTGATCAACTGGCTAGCCAACTAGAGGCTTGCTAGGGACAGTGTTTTGTCTATGTATCCACACATGTATATAAGTCTTCATTCAATAAAATTATAGCATGGATAATAAACGACTATCTTGATACAGGAATTATAATAATAACTATGTTTATTATTGCCTCTAGGGCATAATTCCAACACTTTCAATATTACCATAACCACAACTCAAAACTAATTGAGATGAATCAAACTTCTGTAACTATTCAATGCACGTGAAGGTGGAAGTTTTCGTATCCCTTTGGATAACTACCCCTTTTGAGACTACTTTCAAAGCATAGATAAACTACCAAGCCACGCTCCACTGCGCTCTAAACGATATAAGTTAAGCACATAGAGCAAAAGTATATAGCTCAAAAGATATAAGTGAAGCACATGTGAGCTGAATTGTCTACCAAAAGATATAAGTGAAGCTCGACAAAATCACGGTGTGTAAATGTCTCTCTCTCTAGGTGTGCAGCAAGGATGATTGTGACACAACAAAAATAAAATACTCCTACGATACAAGACGCTCCAAGCAAAAACACATAACATGTGGTGAATAAAAATATAGCCCCAAGTAACGTTACCGATGGTTGAAGACGAGAGAGGGGATGCCTTGCCGGGGCATCCCCAAGCTTAGGCTTTTACGGCATCCTTGAATATCTTGGGGTGCCTTGGGCATCCCCAAGCTTGATCTTTTGCCACTCTTTATCTCTTTGTCCATAATAACTTCACCCAAAACTTGAAAACTTCACAACACGAGACTTAAACAGAAACTCGTGATAACATTAGTACAAGAAAGCAAACCACCACTTCCTTAGGTACTGTAGCAAACTTAAATTCTACTTGCGCTGATGTTGGGTTATTGTACTTTCAATCTTCCATGGCTAATACCCCCCGATACTATCCATAGTTTCATCAAAATAAGCAACCAACACAACAAAAACAGAATCTGTTAACAGGAGACCAGTCTGTAGAAATCTGTAAGTTTCGTATACCTCTGGTACTTCACAAATTCTGAAAATTTATGACAGTCTGAAGAATTTGCGTAGCAATCAGCAGCAAAAATAATTAACTCAAAAGCTCTTACAGAACAAAAAACGAAAATTCTTTTCGTGAGCAGAAAGTTTCTGTCTTTTCCAGCATGACCAAACGATCATCCCCAAGACTAATCATAACGGTTTTGCTTGGCACAAACACAAAAAGAAACACAAAAAACACAATCATAAAAGAATTATGAAAGTGTGGAAAACACAAAACAGGAAGAAAAAGGATAGATTCGTTGGGTTGCCTCCCAACATGCGCTTTTGTTTAACGCCCTTAGCTAGGCGAAAGTGATGGAATCACGTATAGTCATCTTTGGTGCTCAAACCATAAGTAGCCCTCATCATAGATTCATAAGGCAATCTTCTTTTCTTTCTAGGAAAGTGCTCCATGCCCTTCTTGAAAGGAAATTTAAATCTAATATTCCCTTCCTTCATATCGATGATAGCACCAATAGTCCTTAGGAAAGGTCTACCAAGAATAATGGGAAATGAAGGATTGCAATCTATGTCAAATACAATGAAATCCACGGGTACATAGTTCTTATTTGCAACAATAAGAACATCATCGATCCTCCCCATGGGTTTCTTGTCAGTAGAATCCGCAAGATGCAAATTAAGAGAACACTGTTCAATCTCATGAAAACCAAGAATATCACATAAAGACTTTGGAATCGCGGAAACACTAGCACCCAAATCACACAAAGCATTGCACTCATAGTTTTTTATCTTGATTTTGATAGTAGTTTCCCACTCATCATGAAGTTTTCTAGGTATCGAGACTTCTAGTTCGAGCTTCTCTTCAAGAGATTTCATCATAGCATCTATGATATGCGCGGTTAAGGTTTTGCTTTGGCTATAAGCATGTGGAGAGTTTGCAATGGATTGCATCAAATAAATGCATTCAAACAAGAAGCAATTATCATAATTGAATTCCTTGAAATCCAAAGTGAGAGTTTCATTACTACCCAAAATATTGACTTCTTCTACTCCACTCTCCACACCTTTATCATCAAGATAGGTGGACTCCGAATCATTGGGGCGTTTTTCAACCAAAGTGGATTCATATCCAGCCCCTCCATAAGTAGGTTTGACACGGGAAAACAAAGATTCAAGAGGAGACACACCAAGCACTTTAAGATCTTTGAGATTTGCATCACTAGAACGCACCCTTTTAAACCATTCATGTCTAGCGCGAATTTGGGCGGTTCTTTCTTTGCTCTCATTCATGGAGATACGCATAACTTTCAAAGTTTCATCCAAGTTGATCTTGGGAGGAGCGCATCTAACTTTCAATCCATCAATATCACAAAACATCCTATCAACGCTTTTAGCCAAATCGTCTATTTTGAAGTAGTTTTTCCTCTATGGACGCATTGAAAATCTTTTGAGAGTTGATGAACTCCTTGATATTACTGTCTAAATGAGAGGGTGATTTGTTGTGATTTCCGTAAGTATTGTTGTAGGAATTGCCATAATTGTTAGAGGAGTTACTAGGAAAAGGCCTAGGAACATAGTTTCCTCTAAAAGCATTATTGTTGCCAAAATTGTTCCTACCAACAAAATTCACGTCCAAACTAGCGTTGCTACTCTCAATCAAAGAAGATAGTGGCATGCCATTAGGATCTACGGTAGTGTTTCTACTAGAAACCAAGTTCATCAACTCGTCCATCTTAGCACTAAGCGAGTTAATCTCTTCTATAGCATGCACCTTCTTGCTAGCAGCGACCTTTCGGTGTGCCACCGAGAGTAGTTGGTCATGATATTGTCTAGGAGTTTTGTAGCGTCTCCTAACGTGATTTCCATGAACGTTCCACCTGAGGCGGAGTCCAAGATATTGCGAGAAGATAAATTCAAGCCAACGTAAAAGATTTGTATAATCATCCACAAACTCAAGCCATGAGCGGGACAATTTCTAATCATAAGCTTCATGCTCTCCCAAGATTGTGCAACGTGTTCATGATCAAGTTGCTTGAAATTCATGATATCGTTATGTAAGGAGATGATCTTAGCCAGCGGAAAATACTTGGATATGTAAGCATCTTTGCACCTATCCCAAGAACCGATACTATTTTTAGGCAAAGAAGAAAACCAAGTTTTTGCGCGATCTCGCAACGAGAAAGGAAAAAAGTTTCAACTTAATCACGTCATTATCCACATCTCTTTTCTTTTGCATATCGCAAGTCTCAATGAAGGTATTGAGATGGGATGCGGCATCTTCACTAGGAAGGCCAGAGAATTGCTCATTCATAACGAGATTCAGCAAAGCTGCGTTGCTTTCATACGATTCTGCACTAGTGGCGGGAGCAATCGGAGTACTAATAAAATCATTATTATTAGTGCTCGAGAAGTCGCAAAGTTTGGTGTTTTCAGACATGATGTCTTCAACAAACAAACAAGCACACAAGCAAGCAAGAAACCGGCAAAGGAAAACGACAAGGGCAAAAGAAAATGACGAAGGAAAAAGGCGAATGAAAACGACAAATGTGAAGTGGGGGAGAGGTAAACGAGAGGCAACTGGCAACAAAACTAAATGCAAGAGAAGAGTTTGTGAGACCTACTTGGATAGATCTTGATTTCTCCTCCCCGGCAACGGTGCCAGAAATACTGCTGCTACTGCAACAAAAGACCTTCCAACGGCGCCAGAAATAGGAGTGTTGCTTGATACTCCTCAGCAATGGCACCAGGAATCCTTCAGCTGCGGCTACGCCTTAAGGGACTTCCTAGGCAAGTATGCAAAGGATTTCCCCCGTGGCCTTGGAGCCTTGCGTTGGTGTTCCCTCGAAGCAGAAAGGGTGATGTAGCGTAGCGGTGGTAAGTACTTCCCTCAGTTTGAGAACCAAGGTATCAATCCAGTGGAGGAGTATCTCAAGATCCTGCACAAACACAAAAACTTGCTCCCAACGCTATGAAGGGGTTGTCAATCCCTTATAGATTTTTTGCCAGGTGAGAACTGAAAGCAACAAAGTAACAAAGCAAAGTAAAAGCGGAGGTGTAAACGATGGATGTGTATAGACCCGGGGGCCGTAGTGTTTACTAGTGGCTTCTCTCATGAAAGCAAGTAGACGGTGGGTGAACAAATTACTGTCGAGCAATTGATAGAACCGCGCAAAGTCGTGACGATATCTATGCCATGATTGTTTCTATAGGCATCACGTCCGAAACAAGTAGACCGATACTTTCTGCATCTACTACTATTACTCCACACGTCGACCGCTATCCAGCATGCATCTAGTGTATTAAGTCCATAAGAACAGAGTAACACCTTAGGCAAGATGACATGATGTAGAGGGATAATCTCAAACCAATGATAAAAACCCCATCTTTTTACCCTTGAGGCAACTACTTGATGTGTGCCTTGCTGCCCCTACTGTCACTGGGAAAGGGCACCACATGGTAGAACCCAAAACCAAGCACTTCTCCCATTGCAAGAATCATAGATCTACTTGGCCAAACAAAACCCAAGACTCGGAGAGACTTACAAGGATATCAAATCATGCATATAAGAAATCAGCAAAGACTCAAATATATATCATAGATAATCTGATCACAAATCCACAATTCATCGGATCTCGACAAACACACTGCCAAAGAAGATTACATCGGATAGATCTCCATGAAGATCATGGAGAACTTTGTATTGAAGATCCAAGAGAGCGAAGAAGCCATCTAGCTACTAACTACGGACCCATAGGTCTGAAGTGAACTACTCACAAGTCATTGGAGGGGCGATGATGACGATGAAGAAGCCCTCCAACTCCAAAGTCCTCTCCGGCAGGGTGCCGGGAAGGGTCTCTAGATGAGATCTTGCGGAAACGGAAGCTTGCGGCGGCGGAAAAGTATTTTCGAGCCTCCCCTGATTTTTTGCGGAATATTTGGGAATTGATAGGCCAAAGACCTAGGTCAGGGGGCGGCCAGGGAGGCCACAAGCCAGCCCACCGCCGCCTCCCGCTGGTGGCGGAGTGGGGGCTTGTGTGCTCCCTGGAGCTCACCTGGCTTGGCCCAAAAGCCCCCTGGTCTTCTTCCGTTCGGGAAAAAATCATTTCGGGGTTTTTCTTCCGTTTGGACTCCGTTCCAAACCAGATCTGAAAAGAGTCAAAAACACGGAAAAACAAGAACTGACACTTGGCACTGAATTAATAAGTTAGTCCCAAAAAAGATATAAAAGGTACATAAAACAACCAAAGAAGACAAGATAACAGTGTGAAACTATCAAAAATTATAGATACGTTTTAGACGCATCAATACCACCTATTCATATTGCTTCATGCTTGTTTTGATTGAATTGTTGGTATCTAAAACTCATTATTATTTGCTCGCTAGCTGATTATGCCATTGATATTAGTTTACCGTGAAACCTTTGTGTCACTTGCTTATGTGGTTAACTTGTGATCTTGCTAAAATTCTGGTTATGAGTTAGACATAGTTGCAACAGCAAGATCAAACAGAGTTTGTCAAAGTTTTTCTTTCTCTTTCATTTTGTCAACTGAGTTGGTTGAGGACAAGCAAGGTTTTAAGCTTGGGGGAGTTGATACGTCTCCATCGTATCTACTTTTCCAAACTCTTTTGCCCTTCTTTTGGACTCTAATTTGCATGATTTGAATGGAACTAACCCGGACTGACGCTGTTTTCAGCAGAATTGCCATGGTGTTGTTTTTGTGTGCAGAAATGAAAGTTCTCGGAACGTCCTGAAAATTTACGGAGAATATTTCTGGAAAATATGAAAAATACCTGCACAAAGTTCCACCGGAGGGGGTGTGCCAGTGGGCCACAAGCCCTATGGCCGCGACCACCCCCCAGGCCGCGCCGTCAGGGCTTGTGGGGCCCACGAGACTCCACCGCCTCCAAACTCAGCTCTATTTATTCCCTTTCATCCCGGAAAAAATCAAGAGAGAAGATTTCATCACGTTTCACGATCCAGAGGCGCCGCCGCATCCCGTTCTTGCCCTGGAGGGCAGATCTGGAGTCCGTTTTGGGCTCCGGATCAAGGAGATCGTCGCCATCGTCATCATCAACCTTCTCCCCTCTCCAATTCCATGAAGCTCTTCATCGTTTGTGAGTAATCTATTCCTAGGCTCGCTGGGCGGTGATGAGTAGGATGAGATCTATCATGTAATCGAGTTAGTTTTGACGGGGATTGATCCCTAGTGTCCACTATGTTCTGAGATTGATGTTGCTACTACTTTGCTATGCCTAATGCTTGTCACTAGGGCCCGAGTGGCATGAATTCAGATCTGAAATTATTATGTTGTCACCAATATATGTGTGTTTTAGATCCGATCTTGCAAGTTGAAGTCACCTACTATGTGTTATGATCCGGCAACCCCGGAGTGACAATAACCGGAACCACTCCCGGTGATGACCATAGTTTGAGGAGTTCATGTGCTCACTAAGTGCTAATGCGTTGGTCCGGTTCTTTATTAAAAGGAGAACCTTAATATCCTGTAGTATCCATTTGGACCCCGCTACCACGGGAGGGATCGACAATAGATGTCATGCAAGTTCTTTTCCCTAAGCACGTATGACTACACACGGAATGCATGCCTACATCACATCGACGAACGGGAGCTAGTCACATATCTCTCCGGGTTATAACTGTTGCATGATGAATGTCATCCAACAAATCACCGATCCATTGCCTACGAATTTGTCCCACTGCTACTCTAACTTGCTGCTATTGTTACTTGCTGCTACTGTTACTTGCTTTGTCCTGCTTCTGCTGCCACTACTGTTTCTACTACTGTTACTTGTTGTTGCTGTAACTTGCTACTTCTGATACTTGTTACTGCTGTCACTATTGGTGTTCCTTGCCACCGTTGTTACTCATTACACTGCTGCTACCTGCTACAATACTTTTCTGGCGCCATTGATACAACAGTTAGGAATAGTCTGCCTCGTCAACAGATTGTTTCTGGCACCGATGCTATCATACTATCTTTGCTGCTTATATCCTGCTTGCAGATACTAATCTTTCAGGTGTGGTTGAGCCGACACCTCAATTGCCAATACTGGAGAATATCCTTTCACTCCCATCGTGTTGAACCAACAAATTTGGGTTGAATACTCTACCCTCGAAAACTGTCGCGATCCCACACGCTGGTGGGCCATTGCAAGACAATTGCTAATTGTTGAGCAACTGGGAGCAGCTCTTTTCTGGCGCCGTTGCCGGGAGGCATCAAGTCGCGAATAGTTGCACGTCAACATACCCAAAATCAGTGACTAATATCATACAAAACGGGCCAGAATAAGCAAAAACTGCGAGTTTGACGAGTTCCTCGTAACCGGACCCCGGGGTTCCGGAAACTTTCGGATCACAGCGGGACTCAAAATCAGTGAGTAAGAGCATACAAAACTGGCTGGAATAGGCCAAAACTGCGAGTTTTCACGAGTTCCATGTAACCGGACCCCGCGGTTCCCGAAACGTTCGGATCGCAGCGGGACCCAAAATCAGTGAGTAATAGCATACAAAACTGGCCACAATAGACCAAAATTGCGAGTTTTGATGAGTTATACGTAACCCGAACACGGGGTTCCCGAAACGTTCAGATCACAGCGGGAACCAAAATTAGTTACTAATAGCATACAAAACTGGCCGGAATAGGCCGAAACTACGAGTTATCATGATTTCCCCTTAACCGGACCCCGAGGTTACCGAAATGTTCAGATCGCAGCGGGACCCAAAATCAGGGAGTAATCGCATACAAAGCTTGCTAGAATAGACCAAAACTGCGAGTTTTGATGAGTTCCACGTAACTGGACCTCGGGGTTCCCGAAATGTTCGGATCGCAGCAGGACCCAAAATCAATGACTAATATCATACAAAACGGGCCGGAATAGGCCAAAAATACGAGTTTTCACGACTTCCATGTAACCGGACCCCGGGGTTCCCGAAACTTCCGGATCGCTGATGACCCACAAGTATAGGGGATCAATCATAGTCCTTTGGATAAGTAAGATTGTCGAACCCAACAAGGAGCAGAAGGCTCTGATAAACTGATTTCAGCAAGGTAATAACTCCAAGCACTGAAAGTAGCGGTAACAAGTGATTATGTAGCGAGGTGAAACGTAGCGAGCAAAAAGTAACAAGTAACAAGTAGTAGCTATGGTGCAGGAAGTGGCCCAATCCCTTTTATAGCAAGTGACAAGCCTGAACAAAGTCTTATAGGAGGAAACACGCTCCCGAGGACACATGGGAATTTCTGTCATGCTAGTTTCATCATGTTCATATGATTCGCATTCGTTACTTTGATAGTTTGATATGTGGGTGGACCGGCACTTGGGTACTGCCCTTACTTGGACAAGCATCCCACTTATTATTAACCTCTCTCGCAAGCATCCGCAACTACAAAAGAAGAATTAAGACAAAGTCTAACCATAGCATTAAACTAGTGGATCCAAATCAGCCCCTCACGAAGCAACGCATAGACTGGGGTTTAAGCTTCTGTCACTCCAGCAACCCATCATCTACTTACTACTTCCCAATGCCTTCCTCTAGGCCCAAATATGGTGAAGTGTTATGTAGTCAACGTTCACATAACACCACTAGAGGAAAAACAACATACAGCATATCAAAATACCGAACGAATATCAAATTCACATGACTATTATCAGCATGACTTATCCCATGTCCTCAGGGACAGAAGTAACTACTCACAAGAAATAATCATAATCATGACCAGAGGTGTAATGAATAGCATCAAGGATCTGAACATAAACTCTTCCACCAAATAATCCAACTAGCATCAACTACAAAGAGTAATCAACACTACTAGCAACCTTACAAGTACCAATCGGAGTTGCGAGATGAAGATTGGTTACAAGAGATGAACTAGGGATTGGAGAGGAGATGGTGCTGATGAAGATGTTGATGAAGATGCCTCCCCTCCGACGAGAGGAGTGTTGGTGATGACGATGGCGACTATTCCCCCCTCCGGGAGGGAAATTTCCCCGGCAGGATCGTCCTGCCGGAGCTCTAGATTGGATCTGCTCAAGTTCCGCCTCGTGGCGGCGGCGAAACCACGAAAAATCTCCCTATTGATTTTTTCCAGACCAGGACGCTTAATATAGCAAAAGAGGGGGGCTTGTGGGCCTTCAGGCAGCCCACAAGCCTGCCCTGCGCCACCAGGGGGGTGGTGGCGGTGGGCAAGCTTGTGGGGCCCTGTGGGCCCCCCTACAGTAGTTCTTTCGCCCAGTATTTTTAATATATTCTAGAAAAAATCCACGTAAATTTTCAGGGCGGAGATGTGCAGAATAGTGGACTAGGATTTGCTCCTTTTCTAGTCCAGAATTCCAGCTGCCTGAATTCTCCCTCTTCAAATAATCCTTGCAAAATAAGAGAGAAAAGGCATAAATATGGTACCACAAGTAATATAATAGCCCAAGAAGCAATAAATATCAACATGAAAGCATGATGCAAAATGGACGTATCAACTCCCCCAAGCTTAGACCTCGCTTGTCCTCAAGAGAAAACCAAGTTCCATAAATATGTCCACATGTTTAGGGACGAAGGTGTCGATAAAACATAATACGGACATGAGGGCATCATGATCACACATAGAACAGCAATATATCATAAAGATTCTTATGGGAAAGTAACAATTCCTTCACAAAGCAAAGCATGAAGCAAAAAACCTTACCGAGAAGTAACCAACAATAGTCCATAGTCACTGAAGCAATTGCAATTTATCACAACATCAGAAAGAGTCAAATAAGAGCTTGTAAGGCAAACCCACATACTCAATCATCTCTTTCGTTTTCCACAATTATTACAACTCACCTGGTACTCATGGTGTCAAAGTTTCAGCCGGACACAGAGGAAGATAGGGGCTTATAGTTTTGCCTCCCACCGATTTACCTCAAGGGTAAAGTCAACAATAATAAAGCTTGAGTACTCAACTCCAAGTTGATATATGACTATAGATCTTTCCCAAGCATGTTATGGTAGCCATGACAAAGGCAAAAAGGGAATTGGTGAAGGTCACCATGACTCTTACAAGGGTAAAAAGTAAAGGTACAAGATAGGCCCTTCGCAGAGGGAAGCAGAGGTTGTCATGCACTTTTGAGGTTTGAATGCGTGTCCTCTTAGTGCGGAGGAACGTCACTTTATATTGCCTCCTGTGACAAAGAACTTTATTATGCAGTCTGCCGCTTTTATGTCTTCCTCATCAAAGGTTCGTACAAAGCTTATTTTCCACACACTAATAGATCATACATATTAGAGAGCAATTTTTATTGCTTGCACCGATGACAACTTACTTGAAGGATCTTATTCAATCCATAGGCAGGTATGGTGGACTCTCATGGCAAAACTGGGTTGGAGGTTTATGGATGCACAAGTAGTATCTCTACTTGGTGCGGGAGTTTTGGCTAATATGAGGTGGAAGCAATCGTCACATGCTAAGGGATCTCTAATCATATAACATTGTGTGGAACCAAGCAAACACAATTCATTATGTTGTGTTCCTTGTCCAACATCTACTCCTAGGCATGTAATAGTTTGGTGAGTGCTCACAATTATAAAAAGTGTCTAAGATGATATATTTATATGTGAACCTCTCTTTCCTTATTACTTCTTATTAGTTGCAGCAATGACTAAGGTCTATGTTGATTTATTCTCAACAAGTTTCAATCATCATACTTGTCATAAGTGAAGTTATCACTTTCCATAAGACCGTCTCATGATCTTTCATGCTATCATTCTTTTCATACTTTTGATCATGGCACAAAGCAAAGCCCTTGACTAAGACACTCTTTGTTATATAGCTCGTAAGCTCGAATACATCGGGGGAGAGACAAAAGCAAAAGACTCAAACTAAAAACTAAAGACTTATTCCTCTAAAAGAAGAAATAAAAACTGAAAAGGAAAGAACTAAAACAAAGGTAAAAGCAAAAGATATAAAGGTGATACGATACCGGGGCAACTCCCCCAAGCTTGGCAGAAGCCAAGGGGATTGCCCATACAAATGCTTAGTTGTCTTCCTTTGGTGGTGATGGTGGTGTTGTTGTCGCCTTTGATTCCAAGAGAGCTACCAACCTTTGATTTATACCTTTGAGATCTGTGACATGGTTTTCCAGCAAAACAACTTCACGAGGAAGAGAAATATTGCGAGCACGAGTTGTTTCGCAAAACCTCAAGACTTCAATCAAGGATGGAGAAAGCATGTGGAGGAAGGGTTGGAGAAAGTCTACTCCTTCAACGTCTTCAATGTTGAACATAGGTTGAACTTCCTCCCTAGCTTGGGTTTTCTCCTTAGCTTGGTCCCTGGCTTCCGTAACTTCTACTCTTTTCAGATCAGCATCTACTTCGTCATGAACTTGATGAAGATCATTCTCCCCAACAGATTCCTGAGACATCTTTGCTCTAAATCTGCGGCACACAACAAGCTCGAAACGAAAACAGAGGAAAACTACGCGATACGGAGATCAAAACCTTCGGGCGACTATATATTGATTTTTTTCTGGGCCAGAAGGAGTCCTCCGCAAGAAAACGGAGTCCCGGAGGCACACGAGGTGCCCACAAGCTTGCCCACCGCCATCGGGGGGTGGTGTCGGAGTGGGCCCTTCTGGCTTCCTCGTTTGCTCTCCGGATTGCTTTTTATTTTTCTAATTTTCCAAAAATTCCAAAACTCAGGAAATTTCCTATTGGAAAAGTATCGGAGTCCAATTTCTTGCTGAAACAGATACATCTTCGTTTTCAAGGTCTGAAATAGGCTGATAAACATCCCTTATGTACTCCTCTGGAGTTATGACATAGATGATATTGGTTTCAATATTTATGGGAGTACCAGAGATGTAATGCTTGATTCTTTGCCCATTTACGACTCTAGGAAAATTTCCTTCCGTGTTATTGATTTTGATGGCACCGGAACGATATACTTCCTCGACAACATAGGGACCTTCCCATTTAGAGAGAAGCTTGCCTGCAAAGAATCTCAAACGAGAATTGTATAGCAAGACATAATCATCTACATTGAACTTTCGTTTCTATATTCGTTTGTCGTACCATCTCTTAACCTTTTCCTTGAACAACCTGGCATTCTCATATGCCTGGGCTCTCCATTCATCTAACGAGCTGATATCAATCAACCGCTTCTCACCGGCAAGTTTGAAATCAAAGTTGAGCTCTTTGATTGCCCAATAAGCTTTGTGTTCCAGCTCAAGAGGTAAATGACAAGCCTTACCGTAAACCATTTTATACGGTGACATGCCATGGGATTCTTATAAGAGTCCTATAAGCCCATAGTGCATCGTCAAGTTTGCTAGACCAGTTCTTTCGAGATCTATTGAGGATCTTTTGTAGGATCAACTTGATCTCCCTATTACTCAACTCCACTTGACCACTAGACTGAGGATGATAAGGAGATGCAACTCTATGGTTGACATCATACTTAGCTAGCATCTTGCGGAAAACACCATGAATGAAGTGTGAACCGCCATCAATCATCAAGTATCTAGGGACTCCAAATCTTGGGAATATGACTTCTTTAAGCATCTTAATAGAGGTGTGGTGATTAGCATTTTTAGTGGGGATAGCCTCTACCCACTTAGTGACGTAATCCACAGCAACTAAGATGTGAGTGTATCCATTGGAACTCGGGAAGGGTCCCATATAATCAAAGCCCCAGACATCAAATGGTTCAATGACAAGTGAATAGTTCACAGGCATCTCTTGACACTTCCTGATGTTCCCTATCCTTTGGTCACAAGACAAGACAAACTTACGCGCATCCTTGAAGAGAGTGGGCCAATAGAAACCTGATTGCAATACCTTATGGGCAGTTCTATCTCCAGCATGGTGTCCTTCGTAGGCTTCGGAATGACACTTCTGCAGGCTCTGTCCCTGTTCATGTTTAGGCACACAACGTCTAATAACACCATCTACTCCTTCCTTATAAAGGTGAGGACCATCCCAAAAGTAGTGTCTCAAATCAAAGAAGAATTTCTTCTTTTGTTGATAGGTGAAACTGGGTGGTATGTATTTGGCTATGATATAGTTTGCATAATCAGCATACCACGGTGCACTAAGTGAAGTGCGGATGACATTAAATTTCTCATCAGGAAAGCTGTCATCAATTGGTAGTGGGTCATCAAGGACATTCTCTAGCCTAGACAAGTTATCTGCTACAGGGTTATCAGCACCCTTTCGGTCAACGACGTGCAAATCAAATTCCTGTAGCAAGAGAACCCATCTGATCAGCCTAGGCTTAGCGTCCTTCTTCTGCATAAGGTACTTAATAGCAACATGATCAGAGTGAATAGTGACTTTGGAGTCAACTATGTAAGATCTGAACTTTTCACATGCAAACACGACTGCTAAAAATTCCTTCTCCGTAGTGGCATAGTTTCTTTGGGCACTGTCTAGAGTTTTACTAGCGTAGTGAATGACATTCAACTTCTTGTCAACTCTTTGTCCTAGAATAGCACCAACAACATAATCACTAGCGTCACACATGATTTCAAAGGGTAAGTTCCAGTCAGGTGGTTGAACAATAGGTGCGGTTCTCAAAGCCTTCTTAAGTATTTCGAAAGCTTCCTCACAATCCTCATCAAAAACAAAAGGAACATCCTTCTGCAAGAGGTTGGTAAGAGGCCTAGAAATCTTAGAGAAGTCTTTAATTAACTTTCTATGGAAACCAGCATGACCTAGGAAACTTCGTATGCCTCTGATATCGGTGGGGCAAGGCATTTTCTCAATTGCATCAACCTTAGCCTTATCAACTTCAATGCCTCTTTCAAAGATTTTGTGTCCTAAGACGATACCTTCATTAACCATAAAGTGGCACTTCTCCCAATTCAAGACGAGGTTAGTTTCTTCGCATCTCTGTAAGACTCGATCAAGGTTGCTGAGGCAATCATCAAAGGAAGACCCGTAAACGGAGAAGTCATCCATGAAAACCTCGACAATCTTTTCCCAAAAGTCAGAGAATATAGCCATCATACATCTTTGGAAGGTGGCAGGTGCATTGCATAAGCCAAAAGGCATACGTCTATAGGCAAAGGTACCGAAAGGGCAGGTGAAAGTGGTTTTCTCTTGATCAGATTGTGCAACAGGTATCTGCGAGAAACCTGAATAACCGTCTAGAAAGCACAAGTGTGTGCTTTGATAGCCTTTCTAGCATTTGTTCGATGAACGGCAAAGGATAATGATCTTTCCTGGTTGCCCTGTTTAGTTTCCGGAAGTCTATCACCATTCTATAGCCGGTAATAATCCTTTGTGGGATTAGTTCATCCTTATCATTAGGAACAACGGTGATACGTCCCTTCTTGGATACGCAATGTACTGGACTTACCCAATCACTATGAGCAACAGGATAAATGATTCCTGCTTCGAGAAGCTTTAATATTTCTTTTCTAACGACCTCTTTCATCTTAGGATTCAATTTCCTTTGATGACCAGCAACTGGTTTAAAGTCAGGATCGGTTTTAATCTTGTGCTGACATAGAGTAGGACTAATACCCTTAAGATCATCAAGAGTATATCCAATAGCAGCGCGGTGCTTCCTCAGAGTTTTCAGTAACTTCTTATCTTCGCGCTCTGAGAGGATAGCACTAATAATGACATGATATATCTCCTTCTCATCAAGATAGGCATACTTAAGAGTATCAGGCAACTGTTTAAGCTCGAACACAGGATCACCCTTTGGTGGGGGAGGATCCCCAAGCAGCTCAACACGCAGATTATTCTTGAGAATAGGATGTTGTTCTAAGACAATTCTATCTATCTCATCTCTCTCCTCCATATGCATATCATTTTCATGCTCAAGCAGATATTGCTCTAAAGGATCCGTAGGAGGTACAGCAATGGAGGCAAGAGCAATGATTACGTCCCTACCAGACGAGTCTCTTTCATGGGGTTGTCTTCCAAAGTTGGAGAAGTTAAATTCATGAGACACACCCTCGAAACTTACTGTGACAGTCTGCTTAATGCAATCAATGTGAGCATTGACAATGTTGAGAAAGGGTCTACCGAATATGATGGGACAAAAGCTATCTTGTGCAGTACCAAGGACGAGGAAATCAGTAGGATACTTCGTCTTACCACACAGGACTTCTACGTCTCTCACAATTCCCAGAGGGCAGATAGTGTCTCTATTAGTTAGCGTAATAGTGACATCAATGGGTTCTAACTCAGCAGGTGCAATCTCATCTTTGATTTCATCATAGAGAGAATGGGGTATCGCACTAACACTAGCTCCCATATCACATAAACCATGGTAACAGTGATCTCCTATCTTAACAGAAACAATGGGCAGGCCAACTACAGGTCCGTGCTTGTCTTTCGCGTGAGGTTTAGCAATTCTAGCGGAGTCCTCACAGAATTTAATAACATGCCCGTCTATGTCTTTGGCTAAGAGATCTTTGATAATAGCAACAATAGGTTCAACTCTAATCTCTTTAGGGGGTGCAAGTGGTCTAATCTAACCCCTACGTATCACAGTTGGAGCTTTAGAATAATCCTTCATCCTAGCAGGGTATGGTGGTTTCTCAGTGTAAGCACAAGGAACAACAGGATCACTAAAAGCTATGATTTTCTCCTCAACTAGATTGGTTTTGGCTATGTTGCTTTCTACAGGAGGATGATATTTAAACCACTTCTCTTTGGGAAGATCAACATGAGCAGCAAAAGATTCACAAAGAGAAGCTACTATCTCAAAGTCAAGTCCATACTTAGCGCTAAAATCTCTAGAAGTGTTTGTCTCAACAAAAGATTTAACGCAATCAAACTGGAAATTCATACCTGACTCCTTACCTTCCTCCAGCTTCCAATCTTCAGAGTTGTGTTTGATTCTCTCCAATAAATTGCACTTGTGATCAATATCCTTCTTCATAAAAGAACCGGCACAAGAAGTGTCAAGCATGGTACGATCTTCATGAGAAACCCGAGCATAAAAGTTTTGAGTGATGATTTCTAGCTCATGATTGGGGCATGAATATAGCATTGATTTAAGCCTCCCCCAAGCTTGAGCTATGATTTCCCTGTCACGAGGCCAAAAGTTATAAATAAAGTTCCGATCACGATGTACTAAATGCATAGGATAGAACTTTTGATGAAATTCCAATTTCAACCGATTGTAGCCACATGATCCAGCATCATCACATAGCCTATACCATGTCAACGCCTTATCCTTCAAAGATAAAGGAAATACTTTCTTCTTTAGCCCATCCTCGGGCAAACCTGCAAGCTCAAATAAACCAAAAACTTCATCTACATAGATTAGATGAAAGTTTGGATGTGAAGATCCATCTCCTGTAAAAGGATTAGCCAGCAGTTTCTCAAGCATACCCAAAGGAATTTCATAAAAGATATTTTCAGTAGGTACCTCATGTTGAGGAGCAACTCCTCGTGCTTCCGTTCGTGGTGACGATACACTGAACAAACTCCACAAACGAAGAGTTTCCATAGTGACAACTGACAATAAATTTCAGCATAGTATATAAATTTTTCCTTACCAATTTCCACTTACCAAAGGCGCTTCACTCCCCGGCAACGGTGCCAGAAAAGAGTCTTGATGACCCACTAGTATAGGGGATCAATCATAGTCCTTTCGATAAGTAAGAGTGTCCAACCCAACGAGGAGCAGAAGGCTCTGATAAACGGATTTCAGCAAGGTAATAACTGCAAGCACAAAAAGTAGCGGTAACAAGTGATTGTGTAACGAGGTGAAATGTCGCGAGCAAAAAGTAACAAGTAACAAGTAGTAGCAATGGTGCAGCAAGTGGCCCAATCCCTTTCGTAGCAAGGGACAAGCCTGAACAAAGTCTTATAGGAGGAAAAACGCTCCCGAGGACACACGGGAATTTCTGTCATTCTTGTTTCATCATGTTCATATGATTCGCGTTCGTTACTTTGATAGTTTGATATGTGGGTGAACCGGCGCTTGGGTACTGCCCTTACTTGGACAACCATCCCACTTATGATTAACCTCTCTCCCAAGCATCCGCAACTACAAAAGAATAATTAAGACAAAGTCTAACCATAGCATTAAACTAGTGGATCCAAATCAGCCCCTCACGAAGCAACGCATAGACTGGGGTTTAAGCTTCTGTCACTCCAGCAACCCATCACCTACTTACTACTTCCCAATGCCTTCCTCTAGGCCCAAATATGGTGAAGTGTTATGTAGTCGATGCTCGCATAACACCACTAGAGGAAAAACAACATACATCATATCAAAATACCGAACGAATATGAAATTCACATGACTATTATCAGCATGACTTATCCCATGTCCTCAGGAACAAAAGGAACTACTCACAAGACATAATCATAATCATGACCAGAGGTGTAATGAATAGCATCAAGGATCTGAACATAAACTCTTCCACCAAATAATCCAACTAGCATCAACTACAAAGAGTAATCAACACTACTAGCAACCTTACAAGTACCAATCGGAGTTACGAGACGAAGATTGGTTACAAGAGATGAACAAGGGATTGGAGAGGAGATGGTGCTGATGAAGATGTTGATGAAGGTGCCTCCCCTCCGACGAGAGGAGTGTTTGTGATGACGATGGCAATGATTCCCCCCTCCGGGAGGGAAATTTCCCCGGCAGGATCGTCCTGGCGGAGCTCTAGATTGGATCTGCTCAAGTTCCGCCTCGTGGCGGCGGCGAAACCACGAAAAAGTTCCCTATTGATTTTTTTTCTAGGCCAGGATGCTTCATATAGCAAAAGAGGGGGGCTAGTGGGCCTTCAGGCAGCCCACAAGCCTGCCCTGCGCCACCAGGGGGTGGTGGCGGTGGCCAAGCTTGTGGGGCCCTGGTGGCCCCGCTCCGGTAGTTCTTTCGCCTAGTATTTTTAATAGTGGACTAGGATTTGCTCCTTTTCCAGTCCAGAACTCCAGCTGCCTGAATTCTCCCTCTTCAAATAATCCTTGCAAAATAAGAGAGAAAAGGCATAAATATGGTACCACAAGTAATATAACAACCCAAGAAGCAATAAATATCAACATTAAAGCATGATGCAAAATGGACGTATCAATCGCAGCGGGACCCAAAATCACTGAGTAATAGCTTACAAAATGGCCAAAATAGACCAAATTGTTTGGATCGTAACCGGACTTCGGGTTTCCCGAAACGTTCGGATCATAGCGGGAACCAAAATCACCAACTAATAGCATACAAAACTGGCCGGAATAGGCCGAAACTGTGAGTTTTCACGATTTCCCCTTAACCAGACCCGGGGGTTCACGAAACATTCGGATCGTAGCGGGACCCAAAATCAGTGAGTAATAGCATACAAAATTCGCCAGAAATGACCAAAACTAAGGGTTTTAATGAGTTGCCCGTAACCGGACCCCGGAGTTTCTGAAATGTTTGGATCGCAGCAGGACCCAAAATCAGTGACTAATATCATACAAAACTGGCCAGAATAAGCAAAAAACTCCGAGTTGGACGAGTTCCTCGTAAACGGACCCCGTGGTTCCGGAAACGTTCGGATCTCAACGGGACCCAAAATCAGTGAGTAATAGCATACAAAACTGGCCACAATAGGAAAAAACTGTGATTTTTGGCGAGTTCCCCGTAACCGGACCACGGGGTTCCCGAAACATTCGGATCACACCGGGACCCAAAACAGGCCGGAATAGGCCAAAACTGCGAGTTTTCATGATTTCCCCTTAACCGGACCCCGGGGTTCCCGAAACGGTCGGATCGCAGCGGGACCCAAAATGAGTGAGTAATAGCATACAAAACTGGCGAGAATAGACCAAAACTACGAGTTTCAGTGAGTTCCCCGTAACCGGACCCTCGGGTGCCCGAAACGTTCGGATCGCAACGGGAACCAAAATCAGTGAATAATAGCATACAAAACTACCCGGAATAGGCCAAAACTGCGAGTTTTCACGAGTTCCCCGTAACCGGACCCCGGGGTTCCTGAAACGTTCGGATCGGAGCGGGACCCAAAATCACGAGTTCCCCGTAACCGGACCCCGAGTTTTGATGAGTTCCACGTAACAGGACCCCGTGGTTCCCGAAATGTTCGGATCGTAGCGGGAACCAAAATCAGTAAGTAATAGCATACAAAACTGGCCAATATAACCCAAAACTGCGAGTTTTCACGATTTCCCCTTAACCGGACCCCGGGGTTCCCAAAATGTTCGAATCGCAGCAGGACCCAAAATCAATGACTAAAATAGCATACAAAACTGGCCAGAATAGGCCAAAACTGCGAGTTTTCACGATTTCCAAGTAACCGGACCCCAGGGTTCTGGAAACGTTCGGATCGCACCGGGACCCAAATCATTGAGTAATAGCATACAAACATGGCCACAATAGGACAAAGCTGTGATTTTTGACGAGTTCCTTGTAACTGGACCACGGGGTTCCCAAAATGTTCGGATCACAGCGTGACCCAAAATCAGTGACTAACAGCATACAAAACTAGCCGGAATAGGCCAAAACTACGAGTTTTCACGAATTCGATGTAACCGGACCACGGGGTTCCCGAAATGTTCGCATCGCAGCGTGAACCAAAATCAGTGACTAATAGCATACAAAACTGGTCATAATAGACCAAAACTACGAGTTTCGATGAGTTCCCCGTAACCGGACCCTTGGGTTCCGAAATGTTCGGATCGCAGCGGGAACCAAAATTAGTAAGTAATAACATACAAAGCTCGCGAGAATAGGCCAAAACTGCGAGTTTTGATGAGTTCTCCGTAACCGGACCTCGGGTTCCCAAAATGTTCGGATCACATCAAGACCCAAAATCAGTGACTAATAGCATACAAAACTGGCCACAATAGGCCAAAACTGCGAGTTTTCACGATTCCCCTTAACCAGTCCACGGGGTTCGGAATGTTCCGTAAGGCATCGGGCCTAAAAATGAGTGACTAATAGCATACAAAACTGGCCAGAATAGGCCAAAACGGCGAGTTTTGACGAGTTCCCCGTAACCGGACCACGGGGTTCCCGAAACGTTCGGATCACAGCGGGACCCAAAACAAGTGACTAATAGCATACAAAGCTGGCCAAAATAGGCAAAAACTGCGAATTTTGACGAGTTCCCCGTAACCGGACCCCGGGGTTCCGGAAACTTTCAGATCGCAGCGGGACTCAAAATCAGTGAGTAATAGCATACAAAATGGCCGGAATAGGCCAAAAATGTGAGTTTTCACGAGTTCCATGTAACCGGACCACGGGGTTCCCGAATCGTTCGGATCGCAGCGGGACCCAAAATCAGTGAGTAATGGCATACAAAACTGGCCACAATAGACCAAAATTGCGAGTTTTGATGAGTTCCCCGTAACCGGACCCCGGGGTTTCCCATAATGTTCGGTTCGAAGCAGGACCCAAAATTAGTGACTAATACCATACAAAACTGGCCAGAATAGGCCAAAACTGTGAGTTTTGACGAGTTCCACGTAACCGGAACCCAGGGTTCTGAAAACTTTCGGATCGCAGCGGGACCCAAAATCAGTGAGTAATAGCATACAAACCTGGCCACAAATAGGCCAAAACTGCGATTTTTGACGAGTTCCCCGTAACCGGACCACGGGGTTCCTGAAACGTTCGGATCACAGCAAGACCCAAAACCAGTGACTAATATCATACAAAACTGGCCGGAATAGGCCAAAACTGCGAGTTTTCACGAGTTCCATGTAACCGAACCCCGGGGTTCCCGAAACGTTCGGATGGAAGCGGGACCCAAAATCAGTAAATAATACCATACAATACTCGCCAGAATAGATCTAAATTGTGAGTTTTGATGAGTTCTACGTAACCCGAACCAGGGGTTCCCGATATGTTCGGATCGCAGTGGGAACCAAAATTAGTTACTAATAGCATACAAAACTGGCCGGAATATGCCGAAACTACTGGTTATCACGATTTCCCCTTAACTGGACACCGGGGTTACCGAAACGTTCAGATCGCTGCGGGACCCAAAATCAGGGAGTAATAGCATAGAAAACTGGCTAGAATAGACCAAAACTGTGAGTTTTCATGAGTTCCTCGTAACCGGACCCCGGAGTTCCCGAAACGTTCGGATCGCAGCGGACACCAAAATCAGTGAGTAATAGCATACAAAGCTCGCGAGAATAGGCCAAAACTGCGAGTTTTGATGAGTTCCCCATAACTGGACCTCGGGTTTCCCAAAATGTTTTGATTACAGCAAGACCCAAAATCAGTGACTAATAGCATACAAAACTAGGCACAATAGGTGAAAACTGCGAGTTTTCATGATTTCCTCTTAACCCGACCCCGGTGTTCCTGAAACATTCGGATCGCAGCGGTACCCAAAATAAGTGAGTAATAGCATACAAAACTGGCCACAGTAGGCCAAAACTGTGATTTTTGACAATTTCACCGTAACCACACAACGAGGTTCCCGAAACGTTCGGATCACAGCGGGACCCAAAACCAGTGACTAATAGCATACAAAACTGGCCGGAATAGGCCAAAACTACGAGTTTTCACGACTTCCATGTAATCGGACCCCGGGGTTCCCGAAACGATCGAATCGAAGCGAGATCCAAAATCAGTGAGTAATAGCATACAAAAGTGGCCAAAATAACCAAAACTGCGAGTTTTCATGAGTTCCCGTAACCGGACCCCGGGGTTCCCGAAACGTTCGGATCGTAGCGCGAACCAAAATCGACGACTAATAGCATACAAAACTCGCCGGAATAGGCCGAAACTGTGAGTTTTCACGATTTCCCCTTAACCGGACCCCGGGGTTCCCGAAACATTCGGATCGTAGCACGACCCAAAATCAGTGAGTAATATCATACAAAACTGGCCAGAATAGACCAAAACTGAGAGTTTTAATGAGTAGCCCGTAACCGGACCCCGGGTTCCCAAAATGTTTGGATCGCAGCAGGACCCAAAATCAGTGACTAATATCATACAAAACTGGCCAGAATAAGCAAAAACTGGGATTTTGACGAGTTCCTCGTAACCGGACCCCGGGGTTCCGGAAACTTTCGGATCGCAGCGGGACTCAAAATCATTGAGTAAGAGCATACAAAACTGGCTGGAATAGGCCAAAACTGCGAGTTTTCACGAGTTCCATGTAACCGGACCCCGGGGTTCCCGAAATGTTCGGATCCCAGCGGGACCCAAAATTAGTGAGTAATAGCATACAAAAGTGGCCAGAATAGACCAAAATTGCGAGTTTTGATGAGTTCCCCGTAACCGGACCCCAAGGTTTCCCATAATGTTCGGTTCACAGCAGGACCCAAAATTAGTGACTAATACCATACAAAACTGGCCAGAATAGGCCAAAACTGTGAGTTTTGACGAGTTCCATGTAACCGGACCCCGGGGTTCCTGAAACTTTCGGATCGCAGTGGCACCCAAAATCAGCGAGTAATTGTTGGGAACGTCGCATGGGAAACAAAAATTTTCCTACGCGCACGAAGACTTATCATGGTGATGTCCATCTACGAGACGGGATTTCCGATCTACGTACCCTTGTAGATCGCACAGCAGAAGCGTTAAGAAATGCGGTTGATGTAGTGGAACGTCCTCACGTCCCTCGATCCGCCCCGCGAACCGTCCCACGAACCGTCTCGCGATCCGTCCCACGATCCGCTCCGATCTAGTGCCGAACGGACGGCACCTCCGCGTTCAGCACACGTACAACTCGACGATGATCTCGGCCTTCTTGATCCAGCAAGAGAGACGGAGAGGTAGATGAGTTCTCCGGCAACGTGACGGCGCTCCGGAGGTTGGTGGTGATCTAATATCGGCAGGGCTCCGCCCGAGCTCCGCAGAAACGCGATCTAGAGGAAAAACCGTGGAGGTATGTGGTCGGGCTGCCGTGGCAAAAGTTGTCTCAAATCAGCCCTAGTACCTCAGTATATATAGGAGGGAGGGAGGGGAGGAGGCAGCCTCAAAACCTAAAGGTTTGGCCGAAATTGGAGGTGGAGGAGTCCTACTCCAATCCTACTTGGAGTAGGATTCCACCTTCCCAATTGGAAACTCTTTCCACCTTGTGTTTTTCCTTCTCAAACCTTATGGGCCTTAGTGGGAACTTATTCCAGCCCACTAGGGGCTGGTTTATCTCTTCCCATAGCCCATGAGACCCCTTGGGGCGTGACACCCCTCTCGATGGTCCCCGTCACCCCTCCCGGCACTCCCGGTACACTACCGATGAGCCCGAAACTTTTCTGGTAATGCCCGAAAACTTTCCGGTAACCAAATGAGGTCATCCTATATATCAATCTTCGTCTCCGGACCATTCCTGAAAGCCTCGTGACGTCCGTGATACCATCCGGGACTCCGAACAACATTCGGTAACCAACCATATAACTCAAATACACATAAAACATCGTCGAACCTTAAGTGTGCAGACCCTGCGGGTTCGAGAACTATGTAGACATGACCCGAGGGACTCCTCGGTCAATATCCAATAGCGGGACCTGGATGCCCATATTGGATCCTACATATTCTACAAAGATCTTATCGTTTGAACCTCAGTGCCAAGGATTCATATAATCCCGTATGTCATTCCCTTTGTCCTTCGGTATGTTACTTGCCCGAGATTCGATCGTCAGTATCCGCATACCTATTTCAATCTCGTTTACCGGCAAGTCTCTTTACTCGTTCCGTAATACAAGATCCCGCAACTTACACTAAGTCACATTGCTTGCAAGGCTTGTGTGTGATGTTGTATTACCGAGTGGGCCCCGAGATACCTCTCCGTCACACGGAGTGACAAATCCCAGTCTCGATCCATACTAACTCAACTAACACCTTCGGAGATACCTGTAGAGCATCTTTATAGTCACCCAGTTACGTTGCGACGTTTGATACACACAAAGCATTCCTCCGGTGTTAGTGAGTTATATGATCTCATGGTCATAGGAACAAATACTTGACACGCAGAAAACAGTAGCAACAAAATAACACGATCAACATGCTACGTCTATTAGTTTGGGTCTAGTCCATCACATGATTCTCCTAATGATGTGATCCCGTTATCAAGTAACAACACTTGCCTATGGCCAGGAAACCTTGGCCATCTTTGATCAACGAGCTAGTCAACTAGGGGCTTACTAGGGACAGTGTTTTGTCTATGTATCCACACAAGTATTGTGTTTCCGATCAATACAGTTATAGCATGGATAATAAACGATTATCATGAACAAATAAATATAATAATAACTAATTTATTATTGCCTCTAGGGCATATTTCCAACAGTCTCCCACTTGCACTAGAGTCAATAATCTAGTTCACATCACCATGTGATTCCAACGAATCCAACACCCATATAGTTATGGGGTCTGGTCACGTCTTGCTCATGAGAGAGGTTTTAGTCAACGGTTCTGAAATTTTCAGATCCGTGTGTTCTTTACAAATCTTTATGTCATCTTATAGATGCTGCTACTATGTGCTATTCGAAAATACTCCAAATATCTACTCTACTATACGAATCCGTTTCACTATTCATAGTTATTCGGATTAGTGTCAAAGCTTACATCGACGTAACCCTTTACGATGAACTCTTTAACCACCTCCATAATCGAGAAAAATTCCTTAGTCCATCAGTTACTAAGGATAAATTTTGACCGCCGCTAGTGATTCAATCATGGATCACTCTCTGTACCTCTCAATAGACTTGCTGCAAGGCACACATCAGGTGCGGTACTCAGCATGGCATACTTTAGAGTCTATGGCTAAGGCATAGATGACGACCTTCGTCTATTCTCTTTATTCTGCCGTGGTCGGGTTTCGAGTCTTACTCAAATTCACACCTTACAACGCAACCAAGAACACCTTCTTTGCTGATCTATTTTGAACTCCTTCAAAACTTGTCAAGGCATGCATCTTGTTGAAAACTTCCATTAAGCGCTTTCAATTTATCTCCATAGATCTTTGATGCTCAACGTTCAAGTAGCTCAATCCAGGTATTCCTTTGAAAACTCCTTTCAAACAACCTTGTATGCTTTACAGAAATTCTACATTACTTCTGATCCACAATATGTCAACCACATATACTTATCAGAAATTCTATAGTGCTCCCACTCACTTCTTTGGAAATACAAGTTTCTCATAAACCTTGTACAAACCCGAAATCCTTGATCATCTCATCAAAGTGTATATCCCAACTCCAAGATGCTTGCACCAGTCTATTGAAGGATCACTGGAGCTTGCATACTTGCTAGTATCTTTAGGATCGACAAAACCTCATGGTTGTATCTCATACAATGTTTGCTCAAGGAAACCGTCGAGGAAACAATGTTTTGACATCCTACATGCAATATTTCATAAATAATGCAGCAACTACTAACATAATTCTAACAGACTTTTAGCATCACTACGAGTGATAAAGTCTCATCATAGTCAACTGTTTGATCTTGTCGGAAACATCTTTGCGACAAGTCGAGCTTTTCTTAATAGTGACTTATCACTATCATCGTCTGTCTTCCTTTTAAAGATCCATATTTACTCAATAGTCCTATGACCATCAAGTAGTTCTTCCAAAGTCTACACTTTGTTTTCATACATGGATCCTCTCTCGGATTTCATGGCTTCCAGCCATTTGTCGGAATCTGGGCCCACCATTGCTTTCTCCATAACTCGTAGGTTCACTGTTGCTCAACAACATGACCTCCAAGACAGGGTTACCGTACCACTCTGTAGTAGTACGCGACCTTGTCAACCTACGAGGCTTGTGGTAACTTGATCCGATGCTCGATGATCACCATCATCATCTTTCACTTCAATTGGTGTAGGCGCCACAGGAACAACTTCCTGCGCCCTGCTACACACTTGTCGAAGTGATGGTTCAATAACCTCATCAAGTTCTACCACCCTCCCACTCAATTCTTTCGAGAGAAACCTTTCCTCGAGAAAGGATCCATTTCTAGAAACAAACACTTTGCTTTCGGATCTGAGATAGGAGATGTACCCAACTGTTTTGGATATCCTATGAAGATGCATTTATCCGCTTTGGGTTCGAGCTTATCTAGCTGAAACTTTTTCACATAAGTGTCGAAACCCCAAACTTTCAAGAAACGACAGTTTAGATTTCGCTAAACCTCAGTCTATACTGTGTCATCTCAACGGAAATACGTGGTGCCCTATTTAAAGTGAATGCGGTTGTCTCTAATGCTTAACCCATAAACGATAGTGGTAATTCGATAAGAGACATCATAGCATGCACCATACCAGTGTGTGGCTATGACGTTCAGACACATCATCACACTATGATGTTCTAGGTGGCATGAACTGCGAAACAATTTCCACATTGTCTTAAGTGTGTACCAAAACTCGTAACTCAGATATTCATTTCTATGATCATATCGTAGACAGTTTATCTTCTTGTTACGACGAACTTCACTCCGAAACACAATTGAACTTTTCAATAATTCAGACTTGTGATTCATTAAGCAAATACTCTAGTATCTACTCAAATCGTCATTGAAGTAAGAACATAATGATATCCACTGCGTGCCTCAGCACCCATTGGACTGCATACATCAAAATGTATTACTTCCAACAAGTTACTATTTCATCTCAATGAAAACAAAGCCTTGCTCATGTGGTATGATTTGCATGTCACTAGTGATTCAAAATCAAGTGAGTATAAAGATCCATCAGCATGGAGCCTCTTCATGCAATTTTATACCAACATGACTCAAGCGGCAGTGCCACAAGTAAGTGGTACTATCATCATTACCTCGTATCTTTTGGCAACAATATCATGAACATGTGTAACACTACGATCGAGATTCAATAAACCATTGAAGGTGATTATTCAAGAAAATAGAGTAACCATTATTCTCTTTAAATGAATAATCGTATTGCAATAAACACGATCCAATCATGTTCATGCTTAACGCAAGCACCAACTAACAATTATTTAGGTTTAACACCAATCCCGATGGTAGAGGGAGCATGCGACGTTTGATCATATCAACCTTGGAAACACTTCCAACACGTATCGTCACCTCGCCTTTAGCTAGTCTCCGTTTATTCCGTAGCTTTCATTTCGTGTTACTAATCACTTAGCAACCGAACCGGTATCCAATACCCTCATGCTACTAGGAGTACTAGTAAAGTACACATCAACATCATGTATATCAAATATACTTGTTTTGACTTTTGCCAGCCTTCTTATCTACCAAGTATCTAGAGTTGCTCCGCCTCAGTGACTGTTCCCCTCATTACAGAAGCACTTAGTCTCGGGTTTGGGTTTAATCTTGGGTCTCTTCATTAGTGCAGCAACTGTTTTGCCATTTCACGAAGTATCCCTTCTAGCCCTTGCCTTTCTTGAAACTTAGCGGTTTTACAAACCATCAACTATTGATGCTCCTTCTTGATTTCTACTTTCGCAGTGTCAAACATCGCGAATCGCTCAAGGATCATTGTATCTATCCTTGATATGTTATAGTTCATCACGAAGCTGTCACAGCTTGGTGGCAGTGACTTTGGAGAACCATCACTATCTCATCTGGAAGATTAACTCCCACTTGATTCAAGTGATTGTCGTACTCAGACAATATGAGCACACGCTCAATGATTGAGCTTTTCTCCTTTACTTTGTGGACAAAGAATCTTGTTGGAGGTCTCGTACCTCTTAACAAGGGCACAAGCATGAAATCACAATTTCATCTCTTTAGAACATCACTTATGTTCCGTGATGTCTCAAAACGTCTTCGACGCCTTGCTTCTAAGCCATTAAGTATTTTGCACTGAACTATCGTGTAGTCATCAGAAACGTGTATGTCGGATGTTCACAGCATCCACAGACGACGCTCGAGGTGCAGCACACCGAGTGGTGCATTAAGGACATAAGCCTTTTGCGCAGCAACGAGGACAATCCTCTGCAAAGTTTGCTACTATCAACTTTCAACTAAATTTTCTCTAGGAACATATAAAAACAGTAGAGCTATAGCGCAAGCTACATCGTAATTCGCAAAGACCATTAGACTATGTTCATGACAATTAGTTCAATTACTTAAGAAGTCCCACTCAAAAAGTACATCTCTCTAGTCATTTGAGTGGTACATGATCCAAATCCACTATCTCAAGTCCGATCATCACGTGAGTTGAGAATAGTTTCAGTGGTAAGCATCTCTATGCTAATCATATCAACTATATGATTCATGCTCGACCTTTCGGTCTCATGTGTTCCGAGGCCATGTCTGCACATGCTAGGCTCGTCAAGCTTAACCCGAGTGTTCTGCGTGTGCAACTGTTTTGCACCCGTTGTATGTGAACGTTGAGTCTATCACACCCGATCATCACGCAGTGTCTTGAAACGAAGAACTGTCGCAACGGTGCACAGTCGGGGAGAACACAATTTTGTCTTGAAATTTTAGTGAGAGATCACCTCATAATGCTACCGTCGTTCTAAGCAAGATAAGGTGCAAAAAGGATTAACATCACATGCAATTCATAAGTGACATGATATGGCCATCATCATGCGCTTCTTGATCTCCATCACCAAAGCACCGGCACGATCTTCTTGTCACCGGCGTCACACCATGATCTCCATCATCATGATCTCCATCAACGTGTCGCCATCGGGGTTGTCGTGCTACTCATGCTATTACTACTAAAGCTACGTCCTAGCAATATAGTAAATGCATCTGCAAGCACAAACGTTAGTTTAAAGACAACCCTATGGCTCCTGCCGGTTGCCGTACCATCGACGTGCAAGTCGATATTAACTATTACAACGTGATCATCTCATACATCAAATATATCACATCACATCGTTGGCCATATCACATCACAAGCATACCCTGCAAAAACAAGTTAGACATCCTCTAATTTTGTTGTTGCATGTTTTACGTGGTGACCATGCGTATCTAGTAGGATCGCATCTTACTTACGCAAACACCACAACGGAGATATATGAGTTGCTATTTAACCTCGTCCAAGGACCTCCTCGGTCAAATCCGATTCAACTAAAGTTGGAGAAACCGACACTTGCCAGTCATCTTTGAGCAACGGGGTTACTCGTAGCGATGAAACCAGTCTCTCGTAAGCGTACGAGTAATGTCGGTCCAAGCCGCTTCAATCCAACAATACCGCGGAATCAAGAAAAGACTAAGGAGGGCAGCAAAACGCACATCACCGCCCACAAAACTTTTGTGTTCTACTCGAGAAGACATCTACGCATGAACCTAGCTCATGATGCCACTGTTGGGGAACGTCGCATGGGAAACAAAAAATTTCCTACGCGCACAAAGACCTATCATGGTGATGTCCATCTACGAGACGGGATTTCCGATCTACGTACCCTTGTAGATCGCACAGCAGAAGCGTTAAGAAACGCGGTTGATGTAGTGGAACGTCCTCACGTCCCTCGATCTGCCCCGCGAACCGTCCCACGAACCGTGTCGCGATCCGTCCCACGATCCGCTCCGATCTAGTGCCGAACGGACGGCACCTCCGCGTTCAGCACACGTACAACTCAACGATGATCTCGGCCTTCTTGATCCAGCAAGAGAGACGGAGAGGTAGATGAGTTCTCCGGCAACGTGACGGCGCTCCGGAGGTTGGTGGTGATCTAATCTCGGCAGGGCTCCGCCCGAGCTCCGCAGAAACGCGATCTAGAGGAAAAACCGTGGAGGTATGTGGTCGGGCTGCCATGGCAAAAGTTGTCTCAAATCAGCCCTAAAACCTCCGTATATATAGGTGGGAGGGAGGGGAGGAGGCAGCCTCAAAACCTAAAGGTTTGGCCGAAATTGGAGGTGGAGGAGTCCTACTCCAATCCTACTTGGAGTAGGATTCCACCTTCCCACTTGGAAACTCTTTCCACCTTGTGTTTTTTCCTTCTCAAACCTTATGGGCCTTAGTGGGAACTTATTCCAGCCCACTAGGGCTGGTTTATCTCTTCCCATAGCCCATGAGACCCCTTGGGGCGTGACACCCCTCTCGATGGTCCCCGTCACCCCTCCCGGCACTCCCGGTACACTACCGATGAGCCCGAAACTTTTCTGGTAATGCCCGAAAACTTTCCGGTAACCAAATGAGGTCATCCTATATATCAATCTTCGTCTCCGGACCATTCCGTAAACCCTCGTGACGTCCGTGATACCATCCGGGACTCCGAACAACATTCGGTAACCAACCATATAACTCAAATACGCATAAAACATCGTCGAACCTTAAGTGTGCAGACCCTGCGGGTTCGAGAACTATGTAGACATGACCCGAGGGACTCCTCGGTCAATATCCAATAGCGGGACCTGGATGCCCATATTGGATCCTACATATTCTACAAAGATCTTATCGTTTGAACCTCAGTGCCAAGGATTCATATAATCCCGTATGTCATTCCCTTTGTCCTTCGGTATGTTACTTGCCCGAGATTCGATCGTCAGTATCCGCATACCTATTTCAATCTCGTTTACCGGCAAGTCTCTTTACTCGTTCCGTAATACAAGATCCCGCAACTTACACTAAGTCACATTGCTTGCAAGGCTTGTGTGTGATGTTGTATTACCGAGTGGGCCCCGAGATACCTCTCCGTCACACGGAGTGACAAATCCCAGTCTCGATCCATACTAACTCAACTAACACCTTCGGAGATACCTGTAGAGCATCTTTATAGTCACCCAGTTACGTTGCGACGTTTGATACACACAAAGCATTCCTCCGGTGTTAGTGAGTTATATGATCTCATGGTCATAGGAACAAATACTTGACACGCAGAAAACAGTAGCAACAAAATAACACGATCAACATGCTACGTCTATTAGTTTGGGTCTAGTCCATCACATGATTCTCCTAATGATGTGATCCCGTTATCAAGTAACAACACTTGCCTATGGCCAGGAAACCTTGGCCATCTTTGATCAACGAGCTAGTCAACTAGGGGCTTACTAGGGACAGTGTTTTGTCTATGTATCCACACAAGTATTGTGTTTCCGATCAATACAATTATAGCATGGATAATAAACGATTATCATGAACAAATAAATATAATAATAACTAATTTATTATTGCCTCTAGGGCATATTTCCAACAGTAATAGCATACAAAACTAGCCACAATAGGCCAAAACTGCAATTTTTTACGAGTTCCCCATAACCGGACCCCGAGGTTCCCGAAACATTTGGATCACAGCGGGACCCAAAACCGGTGACTAATAGCATACAAAACTGGCCGGAATTGGCCAAAACTACGAGTTTGCCCGACTTCCATGTAACCGGACCTCGGGGTTCCCGAAACGTTTGGATCGCAGCGGGACCCAAAATTAGTGAGTAATAGCTTACAAAACTGGCCAAAATAGACCAAAACTGTGAGTTTTCATGAGTTCCCCGTAACCGGACCCCGGGGTTCCCGAAACGTTCGGATCGTAGCGGGAACCAAAATCGGCGACTAATAGCATACAAAACTGGCCGGAATAGGCCGAAACTGTGAGTTTTCACGATTTCCCCTTAACCGGACCCCGGGGTTCCCGTAACGTTCGGATCGTAGCGGGACCAAAAATCTGTGAGTAATAGCATACAAAACTCGCTAGAATAGACCAAAACTGAGAGTTTTATTGAGTAGCCCGTAACCGGACCCCGGGGTTCCCAAAATGTTTGGATCGCAGCAGGACCCGAAATCAGTGACTAATATCATACAAAACTCGTCGGAATAAGCAAAAACTACGAGTTTGACGATTCCTCGTAACCTGACCCAGTGGTTCCGGAAACGTTCGGATCGAAGCGGGGCCCAAAATCAGTGAGTAATAGCATACAAAACTGGCCAAAATAGACCAAAATTGCGAGTTTTGATGAGTTCCCCGTAATCGGACCCGGGGATCCCGAATAGTTCGGATCACAACGGGAACCAAAGTCAGTGACTAATAGCATATAAAACTGGCCGGAATAGGCCAAAGTTGAGAGTTTTCACGATTTCCCCTTAACCGGACCCCGGGGTTCGCAAAACGTTCGGATCGTAGCGGGAACCAAAATTTGTGAGTAATAGCATACAAAACTGGTCATAATAGACCAAAACTGTGAGTTTTGATGAGTTAGCCGTAACCGGACCCCGGGGTTCCCGAAACATTCGGATCACAGCGGGAACCAAAATCAATGAGTAATAGCATACAAAGCTCGGGAGAATAGGCCAAAACTGCGAGTTTTAATGAGTTCCCCGTAACCGGACCTCGGGGTTCCCAAAATGTTCGGATCACATGAAGACCCAAAATCAGTAACTAATAGAATACAAAACTGGCCACAATAGGCCAAAACTGCGAGTTTTCACGATTCCCATTAACCAGACCACGTGGTTCCGGAAACGTTCGTATGGCATCGGGCCCCAAAATGAGTGACTAATAGCATACAAAACTCGCCGGAATAGGCCAAAACTATGAGTTTTGACGAGTTCCCCATAACCGGACCACGGGGTTCCCGAAACGTTTTGATGAGTTCTACGTAATAGCATAAAATCAGTGACTAATAGCATACAAAACTGGCGAGAATAAGCCAAAACTGCGAGTTTTGAAGAGTTCCATGTAACCGGACCCCGGGGTTCCGGAAACTTTTGGATCGCGGCGTGACTCAAAATCAGTGAGTAATAGCATACAAAACTTGCCACAAATGCCAAAATTGCGATTTTTGATGAGTTTCCCGTAATCGGACCACGGGGTTCCTGAATCGTTCTGATCACAGCGGGACCCAAAACCAGTTACTAATAGCATACAAAACTGGCCGGAATAGGCCAAAACCGCGAGTTTTCACGAGTTCCATGTAACCGGACCCTGGGGTTTCCAAAACGTACGAATTGCAACGGGACCCAAAATCAGTGAGTAATGGCACACAAAACTGGCCATAATAGACCAAAATTGCGAGTTTTGATGAGTTCCCTGTAACCGGACCCGGGGGTTACCGGTAATGTTCGGTTCGCTGCAGGACCCAAAACTGGCCGGAATAGGCCAAAACTACGAGTTTTGACGAGTTCCATGTAACTGAACCCCAGGGTGCATGAAACGTTCGGATCGCACGACCTAAAATCAGTGAGTCATAGCTTACAAAACAGGTCAGAATAGACCGCAACTACGAGTTTTCATGATTTCCCCGTAACCGGACCCCGGGGTTCCTGAAACGTTTGGATCACGGCGGGACCCAAAACGAGTGACTTATAGGATACAAAACTGGCCGGAATAGGCCAAAACTGCGAGTTTTCACGAGTTCCATGTAACTAGACCCCGGGGTTCCCAAAATGTTCGGATCGCACCGGGACCCAAAATTAGTGAGTAATACCATACAAAACTTGCCAGAATAGACCAAAACTGCGAGTTTATTGAATTCCCCGTAAGTGGACCCCGGGGTTTCCCATAATGTTTTGATCGCAGCAGGACCCAAAATTAGTGACTAATAGCATACAAAACTAGCCAGAATAGGCCAAAACTACGAGTTTTGACGAGTTCCACGTAACCGGACCCCGGGGTTTCGGAAACTTTCGGATCGCTGCGGGACTCAAAATCAGTGAGTAATAGCATACAAAACTGGCCACAAATGCCAAAATTACGATTTTTGATGAGTTCCCCGTAATCGGACCACGGGGTTCCCGAATCGTTCGGATCACAGCCGGACCCAAAACCAGTTACTAATAGCATACAAAACTGGCCGGAATAGGCCAAAACCGCGAGTTTTCACGAGTTCCATGTAACCGGACCCTGGGGTTCCCGAAACATCCGGATCGCTGCGGGACCCAAAATCAGTGAGTAATGGCATACAAAACTAGCCATAATAGACCAAAACTGCGAGTTTTGATGAGTTCCCTGTAACCGGACCCCGGGGTTACCGATAATGTTCGGTTCGCAGCAGGACCCAAAACTGGCCAGACTAGGCCAAAACTGTGAATTTTGACGAGTTCCACATAACCGGACCCCGGGGTTCCGAAAAATTTCGGATCGCAGCGGGACACAAAATCAGTGAGTAATAGCATACAAAATTGGCCACAATAGGCCAAAACTGCGATTTTTTACGGGTTCCACGTAACTAGACCACAGGGTTCCCGAAACGTTCGGATCACAGCGGGACCCAAAACGAGTGACTAATAGCTTACAAAACCGGTCGGAATAGGCCAAAACTGCGAGTTTTCACGAGTTCCATGTAACCGAACCACGGGGTTCCCAAAACGATCGGATCGCAGCGGGACCCAAAGTCTGTGAGTAATAGCATACAATATTGGCCAGAATAGACCAAAATTGCAAGTTTTGATGAGTTCTACGTAACCCGGACCCGGGGTTCCCGAAACGTTCGTATCGCAGCGGTGATACGTCTCAAACGTATCTATAATTTTTGATGTTTTCACGCTGTTAGCTTGCCTTCTTTGTATGTTTTATGTACATTTTTATATCTTTTTGGGACTAACTTATTAATTCAGTGCCAAGTGCCAGTTCCTGTTTTTTCTTTGTTTTTGACTCTTTTTAGATCTGATTCTGGAACGGAGTACAAACAGAAGAAAAACCCTGAAATGATTTTTTTCCCGAACGGAAGAAGTCCAGGGAGCTTTTGGGCCAAGCCAGGTGGGCTCGAGGGAGCCTACAAGCCCCCACTCTACCACCAGGGGGGAGGCGGCGGTGGGCAGGCTTGTGACCTCCCTCGCTGCCCCTTGACCTAGATCTTTGGCCTATAAATTCCCAAATATTCCGCAAAAAATCAAGGGAGCCTCGAAAATACTTTTCCGCCGCCCCAAGCTTCCTTTTCCGCGAGATCTCATCTGGAGACCCTTCCCGGCACCCTGCCGGAGGTGACTTTGGAGTTGCAGGGCTTCTTCATCATCATCATCACCCCTCCAATGACTCGTGAGTAGTTCACTTCAGACCTACGGGTCCGTAGTTAGCAGCTAGATGGCTTCTTCTCTCTCTTGGATCTTCAATACAAAGTTCTCCATGATCTTCACTATCCGATGTAATCTTCTTTGGCGGTGTGTTTGTCGAGATCCGATGAATTGTGGACTTGTGATCAGATTATCTATGATATATATTTGAGTCTTTGTTGATTTCTTATATGCATGATTTGATATCCTTGTAAGTCTCTCCGAGTCTTGGGTTTTGTTTGGCCAACTAGATCTATGATTCTTGCAATGGGAGAAGTGCTTGGTTTTGGGTTCTGCCATGTGGTGACCTTTCCCACTGACAGTAGGGGCAACAAGGCACACATCAAGCAGTTCCCATCAAGGGTAAAAAGATGGGGTTTTTATCATTGGTTTGAGATTATCCCTCTACATCATGTCATCTTGCTTAAGGCGTTACTCTGTTCTTATGAAATTAATACACTAGATGCATGCTGGATAGCGGTCGACGTGTGGAGTAATAGTAGTAGATGCAGAAAGTATCGGTCTACTTGTTTAGGACGTGATGCCTATATAAATAATCATTGCATAGATATCGTCACGACTCTGCACAGTTCTATCAATTGCTCGACAGTAATTTGTTCACCCACCGTCTACTTGCTTTCATGAGAGAAGCCACTAGTAAACACTATGGCCCCAGGGTCTATTCACATCCATCGTTTACATCTCCGCTTTTACTTTGCTTTGTTACTTTGTTGCTTTCAGTTCTCACATGGCAAACAATCTATAAGGGATTGACAACCCCTTCATAGCGCTGGGTGCAAGCTTTTGTGTTTGTGCAGGATCTTGAGATACTCTTCCGCCGGATTGAGACCTTGGTTTTCAAACTGAGGGAAATACTTACCGTTGATGTGCTACATCACCCTTTCCGCTTCGAGGGAACACCAACGCAAGGCTCCAAGGCCACGGGTGAAATCCTTTGCATACTTGCCTAGGAAGTCCCTTAAGGCGTAGCCGTAGCTGAAGGATTCCTGGTGCCATCGACACAACTATTTCTGGCACCGTTGCAAGGGATACACAGCAAACATCAGAAGTATTTCTGGCACCGTTGCTGGGGAGGAGAAATCAAGATCTATCCAAGTAGGTCTCACAAACTCTTCTCTTGCATTTACTTTTGTTGCCAGTTGCCTCTCGTTTTCCTCTCCACCACTTCACATTTGCCGTTTTCATTCGCCTTTCTCCTTCGCCGTTATCTTTTGCCCTTGTTGTTTTCCTTTGCCGGTTTCTTGCTTGCTTGTGTGCTTGTTTGTTTGTTGAAGACATCATCTCTGAAAACACAAAACATTGCGACTTCTCGAGCACTAATAATAATGATTTTATTAGTACTCCGATTGCTCCCGCCACTAGTGCGGAATCGTATGAAATCAACGCAGCTCTGCTGAATCTTGTTATGAAAGAGCAATTCTCTGGCCTTCCTAGTGAAGATGCCGCATCCCATCTCAATACCTTCATTGAGCTTTGTGATATGCAAAAGAAAAGAGATGTGGATAATGACGTGATTAAGTTGAAACTTTTTCCTTTCTCGTTGCGAGATCTCGCAAAAACTTGGTTTTCTTCTATGCCTAAAAATAGTATCGATTCTTGGGATAGGTGCAAAGATGCTTACATATCCAAGTATTTTCCGCCGGCTAAGATCATCTCCTTACGTAACGATATCATGAATTTCAAGCAACTTGATCATGAACACGTTGCACAATCTTGGGAGAGGATGAAGCTTATGATTAGAAATTGTCCCGCTCATGGCTTGAGTTTGTGGATGATTATACAAATCTTTTATGCTGGCTTGAATTTCGCTTATCGCAATATCTTGGACTCCGCCTCAGGTGGAACGTTCATGAAAATCACGTTAGGAGACGCTACAAAAATCCTAGACAATATCATGACCAACTACTCTCAGTGGCACACTGAAAGGTCGCCTGCTAGCAAAAAGGTGCACGCTATAGAAGAGATTAACTCGCTTAGTGCTAAGATGGACGAGTTGATGAATTTGGTTGCTAGTAGAAACTCTACCGTAGATCCTAATGACATGCCACTATCTTCTTTGATTGAGAGTAGCAACGCTAGTTTGGACGTGAATTTTGTTGGTAGGAACAATTTTGGCAACAACAATGCTTTTAGAGGAAACTATGTTCCTAGGCCCTTTCCTAGTAACTCCTCTAACAATTATGGCAATTCCTACGGCAACACTTATGGAAATCACAACAAATTACCCTCTGATCTAGAGAGTAATATCAAAGAGTTCATCAACTCTCAAAAGATTTTCAATGCGTCCATAGAGGAAAAACTACTCAAAATAGATGATTTGGCTAAGAGCGTTGATAGGATGTCTTGTGATATTGATGCTTTGAAAGTTACATGCGCTCCTCCCAAGATCAACTTGGATGAAACTTTGAAAGCTATGCATATCTCCATGAATGAGAGCAAAGAAAGAACCGCCCAAATTGGCGCTAGACATGAATGGTTTAAAAGGGTGCGCTCTAGTGATGCAAATCACGAAGATCTTAAAGTGCTTGGTGTGTCTCCTCTTGAATCTTTGTTTTCGCATGTCAAACCTACTTATGGAGGGGCTGGATATGAATCCACTTTGGTTGAAAAACGCCCCAATGATTCGGAGTCCACCTATCTTGATGATAAAGGTGTGGAGAGTGGAGTAGAAGAAGTCAAAATTTTGGGTAGTAATGAAACTCCCACTTTGGATTTCAAGGAACTCAATTATGATAATTGCTCCTTGTTTGAATGCATTTCTTTGATGCAATCCATTGCAAACTCTCCACATGCTTATAGGCAAAGCAAAGCCTTTACCGTGCATATCGTAGATGCTATGATGAAATCTCTTGAAGAGAAGCTCGAACTAGGAGTCTCTATACCTAGAAAACTTCATGATGAGTGGGAACCTACTATCAAAATCAAGATCAAAAACTATGAGTGCAATGCTTTGTGTGATTTGGGTGCTAGTGTTTCCGCGATTCCAAAGTCTTTATGTGATATTCTTGGTTTTCATGAGATTGAAGAGTGTTCTCTTAATTTGCATCTTGTGGATTCTACTGTCAAGAAGCCCATGGGGAGGATCGATGAAGTTCTTATTGTTGCAAATAAGAACTATGTACCCGTGGATTTCATTGTACTTGACATAGATTGCAATCCTTCATGTCCCATTATTCTTGGTAGACCTTTCCTAAGGACTATTGGTGCTATCATCGATATGAAGGAAGGGAATATTAGATTTCAATTTCCCTTAAAGAAGGGCATGGAGCACTTTCCTAGAAATAAAATAAGATTGCCTTATGAATCTATGATGAGGGCTACCTATGGTTTAACCACCAAAAATGACTATACGTGATTCCATCACTTTCGCCTAGCTAAGGGCGTTAAACAAAAGCGCTTGTTGGGACGCAACCCAACGAATCTATCCTTTTTCTTTCTGTTTCGTGTTTTCCACACTTTCATAATTCTGTTATGATTGTGTTTTTTGTGTTTCTTTTTGCGTTTGTGCCAAGCAAAACCGTTATGATTAGTCCTGGAGATGATCGTTTGGTCATGCTGGAAAAGAAAGAAACTTTCGGCTCACGAAAAGAATTTTCATTTTTTTTATGTAAGAGATTTTGAGTTTATTCTTTTTGCTGCTGATTTATAAGCAAATTCTTCAGACAGTCGTAAGTTTTCAGAATTGTTGAAGTACCAGAGGTATACGAAACATACATATTGCTACAGACTGGTCTGCTGTTAACAAATTCTGTTTTTGTTGTGTTGGTTGCTTATTTTGATGAAACTATGGATAGTATCGGGGGGTATTAGCCATGGAAGATTGAAAGTATAGTAGCCCAATATCAGCACAAGTAGAATTTAAGTTTGCTACGGTACCTACGGAAGTGGTGGTTTGCTTTCTTGTACTAATGTTATCACGAGTTTCTGTTTAAGTTTCGTGTTGTGAAGTTTTCAAGTTTTGGATGAAGTTCTTATGGATAAAGAGATAAAGAGTGGCAAGAGCTCAAACTTGGGGATGCCCAAGGCACCCCAAGATATTCAAGGATGCCATAAATGCCTAAGCTTGGGGATGCCCCGGGAAGGCATCCCCTCTCTCGTCTTCAATCCATCGGTAACGTTACTTGGGGCTATATTTTTATTCACCACATGTTATGTGTTTTTGCTTGGAGTGTCTTGTATCGTAGGAGTCTTTTATTTTTGTTGTGTCACAATCATCCTTGCTGCACAACTAGAGAGAGAGACATGCACACACCGTGATTTTGTCGAGCTTCACTTATATCTTTTGGTAGACAATTCACCTCACATGTGCTTCACTTATATCTTTTGAGCTAGATGCTTTTGCTCTATGTGCTTCACTTATATCTTTTAGAGCACAAAGGTGCGTAGCTTGGTAGTTGATCTATGCTTTGAAAGTAGTCTCAAAAGGGGTAGTTATCCAAAGGGATACGAAAACTTCCACCTTCATGTGCATTGAATAGTTAGAGAAGTTTGATTCATCTCAATTAGTTTTGAGTTGTGGTTATGGTAATATTGAAGTCATGCTAGTAAGGTGTTGTGGATTTAGAAATACTTGTGTTGAAGTTAGTAATTCCCATAGCATGCACGTATGGTGAACCTCTATGTGATGAAATCTGAGCATGATTAGTATATTGATTGTCATCCTTTGCGTGGCGGTCGGGATCGCGCGATGGTTTATACCTACCAACCCTTCCCCTAGGAGTATGCGTTGAATGCTTTGTTTCGATTACTAATAAAAATTTTGCAACAAGTATATGAGTTCTTCATGACTAATGTTGAGTCCATGATTTAGATGCACTTTCACCTTCCACCATCACTATCTTCTTAGTGCCGTGCAACTTTCGCCGGTGCGCAAAACCCACCATTAGCCTCCCTCAAAACAGCCACCATACCTACCTACTATGGATTTTGCAAAGTCATTTATATTGCCATGCAACTACCACCATGACATGGGCCACCACGTCTACATCGCCTTTGCACGATCATAAGATAGCTAGCATGATGTTTCCGTTGATGTCTATGTCATGCTAGATCATTGCCACGGTACACTACCGAAGGCATTCCATATAGAGTCATAATTGCTCTAAGTTTTGAGTTGAAAGTGTGATGATAATCATTATTGGAGCATTGTCCCGTGTGAGGAAATAAAAGAGGCCAAAGAAGCCCATAAAAAAAGAGGGCAAAGAGCCCACCAAAAAAAAGAGAGAAAAAGAGAGAAGGGACAATGCTACCACTTTTTCCACACTTGTGCATTTTGAGCACCATGATCTTCATGATTGAGAGTCTCTCGTTTTGTCACCACCATATAGCTAGTGGGAAATTCTCATTATATAACTTGGCTTGTATATTCCAATGATAGGCTTCCTCAAAATTTCCTTAGGTCTTCGTGAGCAAGCAAGTTGGATGCACACCCACTAGTTTTCTTTAAGAGCTTTCACATACTTGTATCTCTAGTGCATCATTTGAATGGCAATCCCTACTCATTCACATTGATATCTATTGATGAGCATCTCCACAGCTCGTTGATATGCCTAGGTAATGTGACTATCTTCTCCTTTTTTGTCTTGCAACCTCCACCACATTCCACACCATCTATAGTGCTATAACCATGGCTCACGCTCATGTATTGCGTGGGAGTTGAAATTTTTTGAGAAAGTAAGGGTGTGAAACAATTACTTGGCCAATACCGGGGTTGTGCATGATTTAAATTCGTTGTGCAATGATGATATAGCATAGCCAGAATATATGCTTTTGTAGGGATAACTTTCTTTTGGCCTTGATATTTTGAAAGTTCATGATTACTTTGCTAGTTTGCTTGAATTATTATTGTTTTCACGTCAATAGCAAACTATTGTTTTGAATCTAATGGATCTGAACATTCACGTCACATAAGAGGAATTACAAAGGACACCTATGTTAGGTAGCATGAAAGCATAAAAAATTCATTCTTATCACTTCCCTACTCGAGGACGAGCAGGAGTTAAGCTTGGGGATGCTTGATACGTCTCAAACGTATCTATAATTTTTGATGTTTTCACGTTGTTATCTTGCCTTCTTTGTATGTTCTATGTACCTTTTTATATCTTTTTGGGACTAACTTATTAATTCAGTGCCAAGTCCTAGTTCCTGTTTTTTCCGTGTTGTTGACTCTTTTCAGATCTGGTTTTGGAATGGAGTCCAAACGGAAGAAAAACCCCGAAATGATTTTTTCCCGAACGGAAGAAGTCCAGGGAGCTTTTTTCCCACAAGCCAGGTGGGCTCCAGGGAGCCCACAAGCCCCCACTCCACCACAAGGGGGGAGGCGGCGGTGGGCAGGCTTGTGGCCTCCCTGGCCGCCCCCTGACCTAGATCTTTGGCCTACAAATTCCCAAATATTCCGCAAAAAATCAGGGGATCCTCGAAAATACTTTTCCGCCGCCGCAAGCTTTCGTTTCCGCGAGATCTCATCTGGAGACCCTTCTCGGCACCATTCCGAAGGGGACTTTGGAGTTGCAGGGCTTCTTCATCATCATCATCGCCCCTCCAATGACTCGTGAGTAGTTCACTTCAGACCTACGGGTCCGTAGTTAGTAGCTAGATAGCTTCTTCTCTCTCTTGGATGTTCAATACAAAGTTCACCATGATCTTCATGGAGATCTATCTGATGTAATCTTGTTTGGCAGTGTGTTTGTCGAGATCCGATGAATTGTGGACTTGTGATCAGATTATCTATGATATATATTTGAGTCTTTGTTAATTTCTTATATGCATTATTTGATATCCTTGTAAGTCTCTCCGAGTCTTGGGTTTTGTTTGGCCAACTAGATCTCTGATTCTTGCAATGGGAGAAGTGCTTGGTTTTGGGTTCTGCCATGTGGTGACCTTTCCCAGTGACAGTAGGGGAAGCAAGGCACACATCAAGCAGTTGCCATCAAGGGTAAAAAGATGGGGGGTTTATCATTGGTTTGAGATTATCCCTCTACATCATGTCATCTTGCTTAAGGCGTTACTCTGTTCTTATGGACTTAATACACTAGATGCATGCTGGATAGCAGTCGACGTGTGGAGTAATAGTAGTAGATGCAGAAAGTATCGGTCTACTTGTTTCGGACATGATACCTATAGAAACAATCATTGCATAGATATCGTCACGACTCTGCACAGTTCTATCAATTGCTCGACAGTAATTTGTTCACCCACCGTCTACTTGCTTTCATGAGAGAAGCCACTAGTAAACACTACGGCCCCCGGGTCTATTCACATCCACCATTTACATCTCCGCTTTTACTTTGCTTTGTTACTTTCTTGCTTTCAGTTCTCACTTGGCAAACAATCTATACGGGATTGACAACCCCTTCATAGCATTGGGTGCAAGCTTTTGTGTTTGTGTAGGATCTTGAGATACTCTTCCGCCGGATTGATACCTTGGTTCTCAACCTGAGGGAAATACTTACCGTCGATGTGCTACATCACCCTTTCCGCTTCGAGGGAACACCAACACAAGGCTCCAAGGCCACTGGGGAAATCCTTTGCATACTTTCCTAGGAAGTCCCTTAAGGTGTAGCCATAGCTGAAGGATTCCTAGTGCCGTCGACACAACTATTTCTGGCACCGTTGCAAGGGATACATACCAAACATCAAGCGGGAACCAAAATTAGTTACTAATAGCATACAAAACTGGCCGAAATAGGCCGAAACTACGAGTTATCACGATTTCCGCTCAACCGGACCCCGGGGTTACCGAAACGTTCAAATCGCAGCGGGACCCAAAATCAGGGAGTAATAGCATACAAAACTGGCCAGAGTAGACCAAAAATGCGAGTTTTAACGAGTTCCCCGTAACCGGACCACGGGGTTCCCGAAACGTTCGGATCACAGCGGGAACAAAAATAAGTGAGTAATAGCATGCAAAACTCGCGAGAATAGGCCAAAACTGTGAGTTTTGATGAGTTCCCCGTAACCGGACCCCGGGGTTCCCAAAATGTTCGGATCGCAGCATGACCCAAAATCAATGACTAATAGCATACAAAACTGACCGGAATATGCCAAAACTGCGAGTTTTCACGAGTTTATGTAACTGGACCCTAGGGTGCCCGAAACGTTCTGATCGCAGGACCCAAAATTAGTGAGCAATAGCTTACAAAACTGGTCAGAATAGACTGAAACTGCGAGTTTTCATGATTTCCCCGTAACTGGACCCCGGGCTTCCCGAAACGTTCGGGTCGCAGCGGGAACCAAAATCAGCAACTAATAGCATACAAAACTGGCCGGAATAGGCTGAAACTGCGAGTTTTCACGATTTCCCCTTAACAGAGCCCCGGGGTTCCGGAGATGTTCCGATCGCAGCGGGACCAAAAATGAGTGAGTAATAGCATACAAAACTCGCCAGAATAGACCAAAACTGCGAGTTTTAATGAATTTCCCGTAACCGGATCCCGGGGTTCCCAAAATGTTCGGATCCCAGCAGGACCCAAAATTAGTGACTAATAGCATACAAAACTGGCCAGAATAAGCCAAAACTGCGAGTTTTGACGAGTTCCTCGTAACCGGACCCCGGAGTTCCGGAAACGTTCGGATCGCAGCGAGACCCAAAATCAATGAGTAATAGCATACAAAACTAGCCACAATAGGCCAAAACTTTGATTTTTGACGAGTTCCCCGTAACCGGACCATGGGGTCCCCGAAACGTTCGGATCGCAGCGGGACCCAAAACTGGCTGGAATAGGCCAAAGTGGAGAGTTTTGACGAGTTCCACGTAACCGGACCCCGGAGTTTCGGAAACTTTCGGATCGCAGCGGGGCCCAAAATCAGTGAGTAATAGCATACAAAACTGGCCAAAATAGGCCAAAACCGCGATATTTCACGAGTTCCCTGTAACCGGACCACGGGGTTCCTGAAACGTTCAGATTATAGTGAGACCCAAAATCAGTGACTAATAGCATACGAAACTAATCGGAATAGGCCAAAACTGCGAGTTTTCACGAGTTCCATTTAACCAAACCAGGGGTTCCCGAAACATTCGGATCGCAGCGGGACCAAAAATCAGTGAGTAATAGCATACAAAACTGGCCGGAATAGGCCAAAATTGCGAGTTTTGATGAGTTCCCCGTAACCGGACCCCGGGTTCCCGAAACATACGGATCACAGCGGGACCCCAAAACCAGTTACTAATAGCATACAAAACTGGCCGGAATAGGCCAAAACTGCGAGTTTTCACTGTTGGAAATATGCCCTAGAGGCAATAATAAAGTGGTTATTATCATATTTCCTTGTTCTTGATAAACCTCTATTGTTCATGCTATAATTGTATTAACAGGAAACAGTAATACATGTGTGAATAAATAGATCACAATGTGTCCCTAGCAAGCCTCTATTTGGCTAGCTCGCTAGTCAATAGATGATCATGGTTTCCTGGTCATGGGCATTAGATGCCATTGATAACGGCATCACATCATTGGGAGAATGATGTGATGGACAAGACCCAATCCTAAGCGTAGCACTAGATCGTATTGTTCGTATGCTAAAGCTTTTATAATGTCAAGTGTCTTTTCCTTCAACCATGAGATTGTGCAACTCCCGGATACCGTAGGAGTGCTTTGGGTGTATCAAACGTCACAACGTAACTGGGTGACTATAAAGGTGCACTACGGGTACCTCTGAAATTGTCTGTTGGGTTGGTACGAATCGAGATCGGGATTTGTCACTCCGTGTGATGGAGAGGTATCTCTGGGCCCACTCGGTAGAACATCATCGTGAGCTCAATGTGACTAAGGAGTTAGTCACACGATGGCGTGCTACGAAACGAGTAAAGAGACTTACCGGTAACGAGATTGAGCAAGATATAGGTATACCGACGATCGAATCTCGGGCAAGTTCTATATCGATAGAGAAAGGGAATTTTATACGGGACTGATTGAATCCTTGACATCGTGGTTCATCCGATGAGATCATCCTGGAGCAAGTGGGAGCCACCATGGGTAACCAGACCCCGCTGATGGTTATTGGCTGGAGAGGTGTCTCGGTCATGTCTGCATGTCTCCCGAACCCGTAGGGTCTACACACTTAAGGTTCGATGACGCTAGGGTTATATGGAATTGTTATACGAGGTTATCGAAAGTTGTTGGAGACCCGGATGAGTTCCCGAACATCACGAGGAGCTCCGGAATGGTCCGGAGGTAAAGACTGATATATAGGACGGATGGTTTCGGACACCGGAAGTGTTTCGGGCATCACCGGTAACGTACCGGGACCACCGGAGGTAGCCCCGGGGGTCCACCGGAAGGGGGCAACGACCCCGGGAGGCTAGATGGGCCATGTACGGGAGGGAACCAGCCCCTAGGTGGGCTGGTGCGCCCCCCCCCCCCACTCAGCCCATGGGCAAGAAGAAGGGAGAGGGGGGAACCCTAGCGCAGGTGGGCCTAAGGCCCACCAGAAGGGTGTGCCACCCCTCCTTCCCCCCTTGGCCACCGCACCTCCCCCCCATCTAGGGATGCCCCCCTCCCTCGCCCTATATATAGTGGGCACTTTTGGGCTTTTGGAGACACGGTTTTCCCTCTCCCTCGGCGCAGCCCTGCTCTTCTTTCTCCTCCTCTCTGCCGGTGCTTGGCGAAGCCCTGCCGGGAGACCTCGTCTCTCCATCGAAACCACGCCATCGTGTTGCCGGAGATCTTCCCCAACCTCTCCCCCCTCCTTGCTGGATCAAGGTGCAGGAGACGTCACAGGGCTGCACGTGTGTTGAACGCGGAGGTGCCGTAGTTCGGCACTAGATCGGAATCACCCCGCGATCTGAATCGCCGCGAGTACGACTCCATCAACCGCGTTCTAGTAACGCTTCCGCTTAGCGATCTTCAAAGGTATGAAGATGCACTCATCCCTCTCTCATTGCTGGTCTCACCATAGGAAGATCTGAATATGCGTAGGAAATTTTTTGAATTTATGCTACGTTACCCAACAGTGGCATCCGAGCCAGGTTTTCTATGCGTAGATTCTATGCACGAGTAGAACACAAAAGGTTGTGGGCGACGATTTGTCAATTGCTTGCCTCTACTAGTCTTATTCTTTTCCGGCGGTATTGTGGGATGAAGCGGCCCAGACCGACATTACACGTACGCTTACGAGAGACTAGTTCCACCGAGAGACATGCACACCGTGCATAAAGGTGGCTGGCGGGTGTCTGTCTCTCCTACTCTAGTAGGATTGGATTTGATGAAAAGGGTCCTTATGAAGGGTAAATAGCTTTGGCATATCATCGTTGTGGCTGTCATGTAGGTAAGAAGGCGTTCTTGCTAGAAACCCAAATCAGCCACGTAAAACTTGCAACAACAATTAGAGGACATCTAACTTGTTTTTGTAGGGTTTGACATGTGATGTGATATGGCCAAAGTTGTGATTTTGCATGTATGATGTATGAGATGATCATGTTATTGTAATAGGTTTCACGACTTGCATGTCGATGAGTATGACAACCGGCAGGAGCCATAGGAGTTGTCTTAATTTATTGTATGAGATGCAACGCCATGTCCTTACTACTTTTACTTCATTGCTAAACGGTTAGCTATAGTAGTAGTGATAGTAGTAGTTGGCGTGACGACTTCACGGGGACACGATGATGGAGATCATAATTCTGTTATGATTGTGTTTTTTGTGTTTCTTTTTGCGTTTGTGCCAAGCAAAAGCGTTATGATTAGTCTTGGGGATGATCGTTTGGTCATGCTGGAAAAGACAGAAACTTTCTGCTCACGGAACGAATTTTAATTTTTTTTTTCTGTAAGAGATTTTGAGTTGATTCTTTTTGCTGCTGATTTCTACGCAAATTCTTCAGACTTTCGCAATTTTTCAGAATTTGTGAAGTGACAGAGGTATATGAAATATACAGATTGCTACAGACTGGCCTGCTGTTAACAGATTCTGTTTTTGTTGTGTTGATTGCTTATTTTGATGAAACTATGGATAGTATCGGGGGGTATTAGCCATGTAAGATTGAAAATACAGTAACCCAACATAAGCACGAATAGAATTTAAGTTTTCTACAGTACCTAAGGAAGTGGTGGTTTGCTTTCTCATAGTAATGTTATCACGAGTTTCTATTTAAGTTTCGTGTTGTGAAGTTTTCAAGTTTTGGGTGAAGTTCTTATGGACAAAAAGATAAAGAGTGGCAATACCTCAAGCTTGGGGATGCCCAAGTCACCCCAAGAGATTCAGGGATGCCATAAAAGCCTAAGCTTGGGGATGCCCCGAGAAGGCATCCCCTCTCTCGTCTTCAATACATCGGTAACGTTACTTGGGGCTATATTTTTATTCACCACATGTTATGTGTTTTTTCTTGGAGCGTCTTGTATCGTAGGAGTCTTTTATTTTTGATGTGTCACAATCATACTTTCTGCACACCTAGAGAGAGAGACATGCACACACTGTGATTTTGTCGAGCTTCACTTATATCTTTTGGTAGACAATTCAGCTCACATGTGCTTCACTTATATGTTTTGAGCTAGATACTTTTGCTCTTTGTGCTTCACTTATATCTTTTAGAGCACAGCGGTGCATGGCTTGGTAGTTTATCTATACTTTGAAAGTAGTCTCAAAAGGGGTAGTTATCCAAAGGGATACGAAAACTTCCACCTTCATGTGCATTGAATAGTTAGAGAAGTTTGATTCCTCTCAATTAGTTTTGAGATCTAGTTGTGGTAATATTGAAGTTATTCTAGTAAGGTGTTGTGGATCTAGAAATACTTGTGTTGAAGTTAGTGATTCCCGTAGCATGCACGTATGGTGAACCGCTATGTGATGAAATCTAAGCATGATTAGTCTATTGATTGTCATCCTTTGCGTGGCGGTCGGGATCGCGCAATGGTTTATACCTACCAACCCTTCCCCTAGGAGTATGCGTTGAATGCTTTGTTTCGATTACTAATAAAACTTTTGCAACAAGTATATGAGTTATTGATGACTAATGTTGAGTCCATGGTTTAGATGCACTTTTACCTTTCACCATCACTATCTTCTTAGTGCCGTGCAACTTTCGCCGGTGCACAAAACCCACCATTAGCCTCCCTCAAAACAGCCACCATAACTACCTACTATGACTTTTTCAAAGTCATTCCGAGATATATTGCCATGCAAATACCACCATGACATGTGCCACCACATCTACAATTCCATTGCATGATCGTAAGATAGCTAGCATGATGTTTCCATTAATGTCTATGCCTTGCTAGATCATTGCCACGGTACACTACCGAAGACATTCCATATAGAGTCATCGTTGCTCTAAGTTTTGAGTTTAAAGTGTGATGATTATCATTGATGGAGCATTATCCCATGTGAGGAAATAAAAGAGGCCAAAGAAGCCCACCAAAAAAAGAGAGGCCAAAGAGCCCACCAAAAAAATAAAAATAAAAAAAATGAGAGAAAAAGAGAGAAGGGACAATGGTACCACTTTTTCCACACTTGTGCATATTCAGCACCATGATCTTCATGATTGAGAGTCTCTCGTTTTGTCACCACCATATAGCTAGTGGGAAATTTTCATTATATAACTTGGATTGTATATTCCAATGATAGGCTTCCTCAAAATTGCCTTAGGTCTTCGTGAGCAAGCAAGTTGGATGCACACCCGCTAGTTTTCTTTAAGAGCTTTCACATACTCTTAGCTCTAGTGCATCATTTGTATGGCAATCCCTACTCATTCACATTGATATCTATTGATGAGCATCTCCACTGCTCATTGATATGCCTAGTTAATGACACTATCTTCTTTTTTGTCTTGCAACCTCCACCACACTCCACACCATCTATAGTGCTATAACCATGGCTCACGCTCATGTATTGCGTGAGAGTTGAAAAGGTTTGAGAAAGTAAAGGTGTGAAACAATTGATTGGCCAATACCGGGGTTGTGCATGATTTAAATTCATTGTGCAATGATGATAGAGCATAGCCAGACTATATGCTTTTGTAGGGATAACTTCCTTTTGGCCTTGTTATTTTGAAAGTTCATGATTACCTTGCTAGTTTGCTTGAATTATAATTGTTTCCACGTCAATAGAAAACTATTGTTTTGAATCAAATGGATCTGAACATTCACATCACATAAGAGGAGTTACAAAGGACATATATGCTAGGTAGCATGAAAGCATCAAAAATTCATTCTTTATCACTTCCCTACTCGAGGACGAGCAGGAGTTAAGCTTGGGGATGCTTGATACGTCTCAAACGTATCTATAATTTTTGATGGTTTCACATTGTTATCTTTTCATCTTTGGATGTTTTATGTACCTTTTATATATTTTTTGGGACTAACTTATTAATTCAGGGCCAAGTGCCAGTTCCTGTTTTTATTGTGTTTTTGGCTCTTTTCAGATCAGATTTTGGAACGGAGTCCAAACGGAATAAAATCCCCGAAATGATTTTTTTTCCCTAACGAAAGAAGATCAGGGGGGCTGTGGGCCAACCAGGAGGGCTGCAGGGAGCCCACAAGTCCCCACTCCGCCACCAGGGGGAGGCAGCGGTGGGCAGGCTTGTGGCCTCCGTGGCACCCCCTGACCTAGATCTTGCGCGTATATATTCCCTAAAAATTAGAAAAAAAAATCAAGGGAGCCTCGAAAATACTTTTCCGCCGCCGCAAGCTTCCGTTTTCGCGAGATATCATCTGGAGACCCTTCCCGGCACCCTACCGGAGGGGGCTTTGGAGTTGGAGGGCCTCCTCATCATCATCATCGCCCCTCCAATGACTCGTGAGTAGTTCACTTCAGACCTACGAGTCCATAGTTAGTAGCTAGATGGCTTCTTCTCTCTCTTGGATCTTCAATACAAAGTTCTCCATGATCTTCATGGAGATCTATCCGATGTAATCTTTTTTGGCGGTGTGTTTGTCGAGATCCGGTGAATTGTGGATTTGTGTTCAGATTATCTATGATATATATTTGAGTCTTTGCTGATTTCTTATATGGATGATTTGATATCCTTGTAAGTCTCTCCGAGTCTTGGGTTTTGTTTGGCCAACTAGATCTATGATTCTTGCAATGGGAGAAGTGCTTGGTTTTGGGTTCTTACCACGTGGTGGCCTTTCCCAGTGACTGTAGGGGCAGCAAGGCACACATTGAGTGGTTGCCATCAAGGGTAACAAGGTGGGCTCTGTCGTTGATATGAGATTGTCCATCTACATCATGTCATCTTGCTTAAGGTGTTACTCTGTTCTTTTGGACTTCATACACTAGATGCATCCTGGATAGCGGTCGACGTGTGGAGTAATAGTAGTAGATGCAGAAAGTATTGGTCTACTTTTTTTGGACGTGATGCCTATTGATATAATCATTGCCATAGATAACGTCACGACTTTGCGCGGTTCTATCAATTGCTCGATAGTAATTGGTTCACCCACCGTCTACTTGCTTTCATGAGAGAAGCCACTAGTAAACACTACGGCCCCCGGGTCTATTTACATCTATCGTTTACACCTCCGCTTTTACTTTGCTTTGTTACTTTGTTGCTTTCAGATCTCACTTTGCGAACAATCTATAAGGGATTGACAACCCCTTCATAGCGTTGGGAGCAGGTTCTTTGTGTTTGTGCAGGCACTTGTGATACTCCTTCACTGGATCGATACCTTGGTTCTCAAACTGAGGGAAATACTTACCACCGCTGTGCTACATCACCCTTTCTGCTTCGAGGGAACACCAACGCAAGGCTCCAAGGCCACGGGGAAATCCTTTGCATATTTGCCTAGGAAGTCCCTAAAGGCGTAGCCGTAGCAGAAGGATTCCTGGTGCCGTTGCTGAGGAGAATCAAGACAAGAACAGTCTCCCGACAGCACGTGTTTCTGTCGCCGTTGGAAGGTCTTTTGTTGCAGTAGCAGACCCAAAATCAGTGACTAATACCATACAAAACTGGCCAGAATAGGCCAAAAATGTGAGTTTTGGCGAGTTCCACGTAACCGGACCCCGGGGTTCCGAAAACTTTCGGATCGCAAGAGGACCAAAAATCAGTGAGTAATAGCATACAAAACTGGCCACAATAGGCCAAAACTGCGATTTTTTACGTGTTCCCCGTAACCGGACCACGGGGTTCCCGAAATGTTCGGATCACAGCGGGACCCAAAACGAGTGACTAATAGCATACAAAACTGGTCGGAATGGGCCAAAACTGTGAGTTTTCACGAGTTCCATGTAACCGAACCCCGGGGTTCCCGAAACGTTTGGATCGCAGCGGGACCCAAAATCAGTGAGTAATAGCATACAATACTAGCCAGAATAGACCAAAATTGCGAGTTTTGATGAATTCTATGTAACCCGAACCCGGGGTTTCCGAAACGTTCGGATCGCAACGGGAACCAAAATTAGTTACTAATAGCATACAAAACTGGCCGGAATAGGCTGAAACTACGAGTTATCACAATTTCCCCTTAACCGGACCCCGGGTTACCAAAACGTGCAGATCGCATACAAAACTGGCCAGAATGGACCAAAACTGCGAGTTTTAACGAGTTCCCGTAACCGGATCACGGGGTTTCCGAAACGTTCGGATCGCAGCGGGAACAAAAATAAGTGAGTAATAGCATGCAAAACTCGCGAGAATAGGCCAAAACTGCGAGTTTTGACGAGTTCTGCATAACCGGACCCCGGGGTTCCCAAAATGTTCGGATCGCAGCAGGACCCAAAATCAGTGACTAATAGCATACAAAACTGACCGGAATAGGCCAAAACTGCGAGTTTTCACGAGTTCCATGTAACTGGACCCTAGGGTGTCCGAATCGTTCGGATCGCACGACCCAAAATCAGTGAGTAATAGCTTACAAAACTAGTTAGAATAGACCAAAACTGTGACTTTTCATGATTTCCCCGTAACCGGTCCCCGGGGTTCCCGAAACGTTCGGATCGCAGCGGGAACCAAAATCAGCGACTAATAGCATACAAAACTGGCCGGAATAGGCCGAAACTGCGAGTTTTCACGATTTCCCCTTAACCTGGCCCCGGGGTACCCGAAATGTTCGGATCGCAGTCTAACCCAAAATTAGTGAGTAATAGCATACAAAACTCACCAGAATAGACCAAAACTGCGAGTTTTAATGAGTTGCCCGTAACCGGATCCCGTGGTTCCCAAAATGTACGGATCGCAGCAGGACCCAAAATCAGTGACTAATAGCATACAAAACTGGCGAGAATAAGCCAAAACTGCGAGTTTTGATGAGTTCCTCGTAACCGGACCCCGGAGTTCCGGAAACGTTCGGATCGCAGCGGGACCCGAAATCAGTGAGTAATAGCATACAAAACTGGTCACAATAGGCCAAACCTGTGATTTTTGATGAGTTCCCCATAACCGGACCACGGGGTTCCGAAATGTTCGGATCACAGCGGGACACAAAACGAGTGACTAAAAGCATACGGAACTGGCCGGACAATTTAGAGTCCAAAACAAGGGCAAAAGAGTTTGGAAAAGTAGATACGACGGAGACATATCAGTGAATAATAGCATACAAAACTGGTCGGAATAGGCCGAAATTGTGAGTTTTCACGATTTCCCCGTAACCGGACCCCGGGGTTCCCGAAACTTTAGATGGCATCGGGACCCAAAATCACTCACTAATAACATACAAAAATGGACGGAATAGGCCAAAAGTGCGAGTTTTGACGAGTTCCCCGTTACCGGTCCCCGGGGTTCCCGAAACGTTCGGATCGCAGCGGGAACCAAGATCATTGAGTAATAGATACAAAACTCGCCAGAATAGGCCAAAACAGCGAGTTTTGATGAGTTCCCCATAACCGGACCCCGGGGTTCCCAAAACGTTTGGGTCGAAGCGGGAACCAAAATCAGTGACTAATAGCATACAAAACTGGCCAGAATAGGCCAAATCTGCGAGTTTTGATGAGTTCCCCGTAACCGGACCCCGGGGTTCCCAAAACGTTCAAATCACACCAAGACCCAAAATTAGCTAGTAATAGCACACAAAACTGGTCAGAATAGACCAATACTGCGAGTTTTGATGAGTTCCCCGTAACCGGACCCCGGGGTTCCCGAAACTTCCGGATCGCAGCGGGAACCAAAACCAGTGACTAATAACATATAAAACTCGCCAGAATAGGCCAAAAGTGCGAGTTTTGATGAGTTGCCCGTAACCGGACCTCATGGTTCCCAAAATGTTCGGATCAGAGCTAGACCCAAAATCAGTGAGTAATAGACCAAAACTGTGAGTTTTCAATAGTTTGCCATAATCGGACCCCGGGGTTCCCGAAACGTTCGGATGGCATCGGGTCCCAAAATGAGTGACTAATAGCATACAAAACTGGTCGGAATAGGCCAAAAGTGCGACCTTGGACGAGTTCCCCGTAACCGGACACCGGGGTTCCCAAAATGTTTGGATCGCACGGGGAACCAAAATTAGTGAGTTAGCATACACAACTCGCAGTTTTAGTTCCCCGTGACCGGACCCCGGTGTTCCCAAAATATTCTGATAGGCCAAAACTGCGAGTTTTTACGAGTTCCACGTAACCGGACCCCGGGGTTCCCGAAACGTTGGGATCGCAGCGAGACCCAAAATCAGTGAGTAATAGCATACAAAACTTGCCACAATAGGCCAAACTTGTGATTTTTTACGAGTTCCCCGTAACCGGACCACGGGGTTTCCGAAATGTTCGGATCACAACGGAACCCAAAATCTGTGAGTAATAGCATACAAAACTGACCAGAATAGGGCAAAACTACGTGTTTTGATGAGTTCCACGTAACCAGATCCGGGGGTCCGGAAACGTTCGAATCGCGGCAGGACCCAAAATTAGTGAGTAATAACATAGAAAACTCGCCGGAATATGCCAAAACTGCGAGTTTTGACTAGTTCCCTGTAATCGGACCCTAGGGTTCCCGAAACATTCGGATCACAACGGGACCCAAAATCAGTAACTGATAGCATAGAAAACTGGTCGTAATAGGCCAAAGCTGCGAGTTTTGACGAGTTCTCCGTAACCGGACCCCGACATTCCCGAAACATTCGGATCGGGGGAGGACCCAAAATGAGTGACTAATAGCATACAAACGTGGCCAGAATAGGCTAAAACAACGAGTTTTGGCAAGTTCCCCGTAACTGGATCTCGCGGTTCCCGAAACGTTCGGATCGCAGCGGGACCCAAAATCAATGAGTAATAGCATACAAAACTAGCTAGAATAGGCCAAAACTGCGTGTTTTGACGAGTTCCACGTAACCGGACCCCGGGGTTTCGGAAACATTTGGATCGCAGCGGGACCCAAAATCAGTGAGCACTAGCATACAAAACTAGCCACAATAGGCCAAAATTACGATTTTTGACGAGTTCCCCATAACCAGACCACGGGGTTCCCGAAACGTTCGGATCACAACGGGACATAAAACCAATGACTAATAGCATACAAAACTGGCCAGAATAGGTCAAAACTGTGAGTTTTCACGAGTTCCATGTAACCGGACCCGGGGTTCCCGAAACATTCGGATCGCAGCGGGACCCAAAATCAGTGAGTAATAGCATACAAAACTAGTCAGAATAGACCAAAACTGCGAGTTTTGAGGAGTTCCCCGTAACCGAACCTCGGGCTTCCTGAAAAGTTCAGATCGCAGCGGGAACAAAAATCAGTGAGTAATAGCATAGAAAACTCGTCAGAATAGGCCAAAACTGCGAGTTTTGATGAGTTCCCCGTAACCGGACCTCGGGGTTCCCAAAATGTTCGGATCACAACAGGACCCAAAATCACTAACTAATAGCAACTAAACTGGCCACAATAGGCCAAAACTGCGAGTTTTCATGATTTCCCCTTAACCGGACCCCGAGGTTCCCGAAACGTTCGGATGGCATCGGGACCCAAAATCAGTCACTAATAGCATACAAAATTGGCCGAAATAGGCCAAAACTGTGAGTTTTGACGAGTTCCCCGTAACCGGACCCTGGGGTTCCCGAAATGTTCGGATCGTAGCGCAAACTAAAATCAGTGAGTAATAGCATACGAAACTCGCCAGAATAGGCCAAATCTGCGAGTTTTGATAAGTTCCCCATAACAGGACCCCGGGGTTCCCAAAATGTCCGAATCGCAGCAGGACCCAAAAACAGTGACTAATAGCATAGAAAACCGGCCAGAATAGGCCAAAACTACGATTTTTTACGAGTTCCACATAACCGGACCCCAGGGTTCCCGAAACGTTGGGATCGCAGCGGGACCCAAATTAGTGAGTAATAGCATAAAAACTGGCCACAATAGGCCAAACCTGCGATTTTTTACGAGTTCCCCGTAACTGGACCACGGGGTTCCCGAAACTTTCGGATCACACCGGACCCAAAATCAGTGAGTAATAGCATACAAAACTGGCCGGAATAGGCCAAAACTGCGTTTTTTGACGAGTTCCACGTAACCGGACCCCGGGGTTCCGGAAACGTTCGGATCGCTGCAGAACCCAAAATCAGTGCGTAATAGCATGCAAAACTAGTAACTTGCACGGTCTTCTCTGCCATCCTCAGATGACCAGGTGTCTCACGAATCACACATAGTGTGGTAGAGTATTCGACATCTAAAAAAGGAGTATTCGACATCAACGAGTAACAACATACAAAATTGACAAAAAAGAAAATGAGTAACCATGCATAATGGCAGCAGATCTCACTTTCCACAGTACGAGATATGTCTAACAGCGGCAGCAACTGATTCTCGGTTATTTCTCACGCGGTATTGCATATGTGCATTCTGTCACCATTATTTTTCACTAGCGATTTCCTCTCACCGACAATGTGCATATCGTTATATTTCATCATGAATTATTATTGTTGACAATTATCTATATGATAATTAGTTGGGAGGCGAAACTTTAAGCCCCTATATTTCTTTGTGTTTGATGGATGCTATTTGTTCTAAAAATATGTTTTGAGTGTCAATAATCATGGAAGACTATATGATAGTTGAGTATGTGGAATTTGCTAAATCAAAGCTCTTACATAGACCCTTCCTGAAATAAGATGAATTGCAATTGTTTGGTGAGTGAAAGCATAGTTTGTTAGTTTTCAAGAAACTTTACGATCTACACTTTAACACGTGAATAGCTTGTTACTTCATCATGAGAAGTTTTATGAGATGAGCTAGTGTTTATCATATATAATGATGCTAGAAAAAGTGTTTGGAACAAACATTGATCAAATTTATGCACTATGCTAGCATTCACACTTCATAAATTATTTCTTTTATCAATTACCTACTCGAGGACGAGAAGGAATTAAGTGTGGGGATGGTGATATGTGTCCAACGTATCTATATTTTATGAAGTATTCATGCCATGTTTACAATAATCCTATTTGATTTTGGTATGATTTTATTAGAACTAACCCGGACTGATGTTGTTTTCAGCAGAGCTACCGTGGTGTTGTTTTTGTGCAGAAATAAAAGTTCTCATAATGGGCTGAAAATTTACGCAGAATATTTTTGGAAAATATGAAAAATAATGGAGCAAAAAGATACCGGAGAGGATTCCCGAGGCAGCCACAAGCCACCAAGCGCCCCCTAGGGTGCACCCCTGCCTTGTGGGCCCCTCAAGCACTCCCGTGACGTGATTCCAACGCCAAATATTCTTATAAATACAAAAACCCCGAAAAGAGACCTAGATAGGGAGTTTCGCTACCGCAAGCCTCCAGAGCCACAAAAAACCAATCTTGGCCCTCTCCGGCACCCTGTCGGAGGGGGTCACCATCACCGGAGACCATGGAGGAGGAAGACGGAGGGGCCATCATCACCATGGAGGCCAAGGACCACAAGGTGAACCTCTCCCCACCTTGGGGGAGGCCATGGAGGAGGAGGCACAAGGGGGACACCTACTTGTTGATCCTCGGAGTCCTCCTAGTTTGATAAACCTTACAGTCCTCGTGTAAGGGAAATCTCCTACTAACTACATCTCCACCTTCCACTTTGGGTAACTAAGAAGGGCGAGAAGTATATCCATCAACTCGTCATCAGCCAACATCACCATGGAGGCCAAGGATCAGAGGGAGAACCTCTCCTCACCTTGGGGGAGGCCATGGAGGAGGAGGAACAAGGGGGAGACCCTCTCCCCTATCTCCCGGTGGTGCCACAGAGCCACCGGGGGAACCATCGCCACGGTGATCGTCTTCATCAACATCACCTTCTTCATCACCATCCTCATCTTCTTTTAGCGGTCCACTCTCCCGCACCCCGCTATAATCCCCTACTTGAACATGGTGCTTTATGCCACATATTATGATCCAATGATGTGTTGCCATCCTATGATGTTTTGACTTGATTTCCTTTGTCTTATTGATGATCTAGATTGGTTTGAGTTGTATGTTTATTTTGGTGTTGTCCTATGGTGCCTTCCATGCCGCCCACACGTGAAGGATTCCCGTCGTAGGGTGTTGCAATACGTTCATGATTCGCTTATAGTGGGTTGTTTGAGTGACAGAAGCATAAACCTGAGTAGGTGGGTTGTTGCGTATGGGATAAAGGGGACTTGATGCCTTAATGCTATGGTTGGGTTTTACCTTAATGATCTTTAGTAGTTGCGGATGCTTGCTAGAGTTCCAAACATAAGTGCATCTGATCCAAGTAGAGAAAGTATGTTAGCTTATGCCTCTCCCTCATATAAAATTGCAATAATCATTACCGATCTTGTTAACAATTGCCTAGGACAATTCCGCACACCGACCCATCATTATTCCACACTCGTTATTTGTAATATATTTTAATATATTCTAACTTTATGATAACAGCACCTATTTTCATATTTTAGTTCTTCGATGTCATGCAAAGTTATTGTCTTCATACACACAACGTAGTTTTATTTCTCGTTCCTAGTTGAAAGCAAACGTCCGGTGTACGTAGAGTTGTATTAGTGGCATATAAGACTTGAGAGAATATTGATCTTACCTTTAGCTCCTTGTGGGTTCGACACTCCATACTTATCACTTCCACCTTTGGAAATTGCTACGATGATTCCTTACACTTGGGGATTATTACAGCGCGAGCCCCTCCCTGCAGACTAGTCTCATCACCCGCGTGGCTTGTCAGGGCACAGCCCCCGACGTGCTACACGTGGCACGTCACGGCATCAAGGGAGAAGTCGAGGCGCCCCGCGGGCGCGGGCCGGCTGCATCCCATGCCGTCTCCAACCAACCGGCAACCGGCCAAAGGCTCAAGGGCTTGCGGTCACCACTACCAAGCCGGCGAGGTCCGCCGCACCAACCCGGTGGGCCTCCCCTACTTCGGGGACTACTGACGGGGGGATAACCCCAGGGCAGGCTCATCGAGCATACTCCTTCGTACTTCAGCACAGTGCAGGACGGGTGCTTGATGACCCACAAGTATAGGGGATCAATCGTAGTCCTTTCGATAAGTAAGAGTGTCGAACCCAACGAGGAGCAGAAGGATCTGACAAGTGGTTTTCAGCAAGGAAAAATCTGCAAGCACTGAACTTGTCGGTAACAAGTGATTGTGTTGTGATATGAATCGTAGCAAGCAACAAGTAACAAAAGTAGCAACCGTGCAGCAAACTGGCCCAATCCCTTTTGTAGCAAGGGACAAGCCTGGACAAAGTCTTATAAGAGGAAAAGCGCTCCCCAGGACACATGGGAATTTCTGTCATGCTAGTTTCATCATGTCAAGATGATTCGCATTGTTACTTTGATAGTTTTATATGTGGGTGGACCGGTGCTTGGGTACTGCCCTTACTTGGACAAGCGTCCCACTTATGATTAACCCCTCTCGCAAGCATCCGCAACTATGAAAGAAGAATTAAGACAAAGTCTAACCATAGCATTAAACTAGTGGATCCAAATCAGTCCCTTACGAAGTAACGCATAAACTAGGGTTTAATCTTCTGTCACTCTAGCAAACCATCATCTACTTACTACTTCCCAATGCCTTCCTCTAGGCCCAAATAATGGTGAAGTGTTATGTAGTCGACGTTCAGATAACATCACTAGAGGAAAAACAACATACAACATATCAAAATACCGAACGAATACCAAATTCACATGACTATTATTAGCATGACTTATCCCATGTCCTCACGAACAAAAGTAACTACTCACAAAGCATAATCATAATCATGATCAGAGGTGTAATGAGTAGCATCAAGGATCTGAACATAAACTCTTCCACCAAGTAATCCAACTAGCATCAACTACAAAGATTAATCAACACTACTAGCAACCTTACAAGTACCAATCGGAGTCGCGAGACGGAGATTGGTTACAAGTGATGAACTAGGGTTTGGAGATGAGTTGGTGCTGATGAAGATATTGATGGAGATGAGTCCCCTCCGATGAGAGGAGTGTTTGTGATGACGATGGCGACGATTTCCCCCTCCGGGAGGGAAGTTTCCCCAGCAGGATTGTCCTGCCGGAGCTCTAGATTGGTTCTGCTCAAGTTCCGCCTCGTGGCGGCGGCAAAACCATGGAAAAGCTCCCTTCTGATTTTTTCTGGACGAAACCCTCCATATAGCAAAAGAGGGGGGCAAGTGGGCCAACAGGGTGCCCCCAAGCCCCCATGGCGCGGCCTGAGGGGGTGGTCGCGCCATGTAGGCTTGTGGCCGCCCCCTGGCCCTCCTCCGGTACTTCTTCGGCCCAGTATTTTTTATATATTGGGGAAAAAATCACGTTGATTTTCACGGCGTTTGGAGTTGCGCAGAATAGGTATCTCAACTTTGCTCCACTTTCAGGCCAGAATTCCAGTTGCCGGTATTCTCCCTCTTCATGTAAACCTTGCAAAATAAGAGAGAAAGGCATAAGAATAGTACCGTGAAGTGAAATAACAGCCAAAGAAGCGATAAATATCAACATGAAAACATGATGCAAAATGGACGTATCAACTCCCCCAAGCTTAGACCTCGCTTGTCCTCAAGCGAAAGCCTAGCTCACTAAATATGTCCACATGTTTAGGGAGAGAGGTGTCGACAAAACAAGATACGAACATGCATGCATCATGATCATGATCAGAACAGCAATAACAACATATAATCTCTCATGCTAAAGTGATAATTCCTTCACAAAGTAAAGCATGGATCAAGAACCTTACCGAGAAGTAACAACTAATAGCCTTTAGTCATTGAAGCAATTGCAATTTATCGCAACATGAGAAAGAGTCAAGTAAGAGCTTGTAAAGCAAATCCACATAATCAATCATTCTTTCGTTCTCTAGAATTGCTACTACTCACGTGGTACTCATGAGATCAAAGTTTCACCTGAACACATAGAAAGATAGGGGCTTATATTTGCCTCCCAACTGCTTACCTCAAGGGTAATGTAAACAATAATAATTCATGAATACTTACCTCCAAGTTGACATATGAATATAGATCCTTCCCAAGCATGTGACGGTAGCCAAGATAAAGGCGAGATAAGGAATTGGTGAATATCACCATGACTCTTTCAGGGACAAAAAGTAAAGATACAAGATAGGCCCTTCGCAGAGGTAAGCAGAGGTTGTCATGCGCTTTTGAGGTTTGGATGCGTGTCCTCTTAGTGCGGAGGAACGTCACTTTATATTGCCCCCTGTGATAAAGAACTTTATTATGCAGTCTGTCGCTTTTATGTCTTCCTCATCACAGGTTCGTATAAAGCTTCTTTTCCACACACTAATAGATCATACATATTAGAGAGCAATTTTTATTGCTTGCACCGATGACAACTTACTTGAGTGATCTTATTCAATCCATAGGTACGTATGGTGGACACTCATGGCAAAACTGGGTTGAAGGTTTATGGATGCACAAGTAGTATCTCTACTTGGTGCGAGAGTTTTGGCTAATGTGAGGTGGGAGCAATCGTCACATGCTAAGGGATCTATAATCATATAACATTGTTCAGAGCCAAGCAAACACAATCCATTACGTTGTATTCCTTGTCCAACATCTACTTCTAGGCATGCAATAGTTTAGTGAGTATTCACAATCATAGATGGTGTCAGAGATGATATATTTATATGTGAACCTCTCCTTCTTTATCACTTCCTATTAATTGCAACAATGACCAAGGTCTATGTTTTCCTACCCTCAACAAGTTTCAATCATCATTCTTTTTACATGTGAAGCCATCACTTCCCATGAGATCACTACATGATCTTTCATGCTTTTGTTCTATTCTCACTCTTTTGATCATGGCAAGAGGCAAAGCCCTTCAACTAAGACACTCTTTATTATATGGCTCACGAGCAAGAATACATCAGGGGTGACACAAAGCTAAACTCAAAACTAAAACACTAAAACTTTACTCTACTAGAGAAAAAGAAAACTGAAAAGGAAAAATAAAACAAAGGTAAAGGCAAAAGATGTGATGGTGATACGATACCGGGGCAACTCCCCCAAGCTTCGCACAAGCCAAGGGGATTGCCCATACCAATGCTCAGTTGTCTTCCTTTGGTGGTGATGGTGGAGTTTTTGTTGATGTGGTCTTGAGCTTGTCTAATTTCCACTTGAGCATAAAGTTCTGCTCCCTCAGATCATCATTTTCCTCCTCTAGCTTCAACACTCTTTGGCAAAGCTCCTTCTTACTCTCCTGCAAGAAACGAAAAGGGATAAACAAGGTGTTAGGCTTCTTCCTTTGGTCAGGGAGGCTTGACTTCTTGAACTCCACATGAGTGCATGCAGGTTGAGGTAGAGGAGCCTCCTCTTCATCGGAACTCGTTTGTTCCTTCCCCTTAGGCTCATAGTCTTCTTCCTCATCGGTGGTCCAGCCATATGACTCCAAGTCCCCATAGACCTTGGGGTTAGCAAGGTAATCAGCCACATAGCTCTCCCCCTCTGAATCCTGAGAAGACATCTTGGCCTAGATCAGCGGCAGAAAACAAGCTTGAAACGAAAAACAGAGGAAATCTGCGTGATACGGGGTCAGACCAAACGAAAGTATATATAATGATTTTTTTCCAGACCAGAAGGAGTCCCCTGCATGAAAACGGAGTCCGGGAGGCGCACGAGGTGGCCAAAAGCCCTCACGGCGCGGCCAGGGGGTGGGCCCGCGCCATGCATGCTTGTCGCCTCCTCGCGCACTTTCCGGACTACTTCCATTTTTTGTATTTTTTCAAATATTCCAAAACAGAGAAAAATTCCTATTGGAAAAGTTGTGGACTCTGTTTTCTTACCGAATCTCATACCTTTTCATTTTCGGAGTCTGAAACAGGTTGATAAATGTCCTTAAGGTATTCTTCCGGAGTTATGGTATTGATGATATTGCTTTCAACATTTATGGGAGTACCTGAGATATAATGCTTGATTCTGTGCCCATTTACCACTCTCGGACAATTACCTTCCGTGTAGTTGATCTTGATAGCACCGGAACGATATACTTCCTCAACAACATTGGGACCTTCCCATTTAGAGAGAAGCTTGTCTGCAAAGAATCTTAAACGAGAGTTATATAGCAAGACATAATCAACTACATTGAACTCACGCTTTTGTATCCTCTTATCATGCCACCTCTTAACCTTCTCTTTGAAGAGCTTGGCATTCTCATATGCTTGAGTTCTCCACTCATCAAGCAAGCTAATGTCAAATAACCTCTTCTCACCGGCAAGTTTGAAATCAAAGTTGAGCTCTTTGATTGCCCAATAAGATTTATGCTCTAGCTCAAGAGGTAAGTGACATGCTTTCCCATACACCATTTTGTATGGAGACATGCCCATGGGATTCTTATAGAAAGTTCTATAAGCCCACAGTGCATCATCGAGCTTCTTAGACTAATTCTTTCTAGAACTGTTGACAGTCTTTTGCAGAATCGGTTTAATCTCTCTATTACTTAGCTCTACTTGACCACTGGGCTGAGGGTGGTAGGGAGACGCAATTCTATGCTTGACATCGTACTTAGCAAGCGTTTTACGGAAAGCACCATGAATGAAGTGTGAACCATCGTCGGTCATTAGGTATCTAGGGACTCCAAATCTAGGGAAGATAACTTCTTTCAGCATCTTGATAGAGGTGTTGTGATCAGCACTACTAGTGGGGATAGCTTCTACCCACTTAGTGACATAATCAACAACAACTAAGATGTGCGTATACCCGTTGGATTTTGGAAAAGGTCCCATATAATCAAAGCCCCAGACATCAAATGGTTCAATGACAAGTGAATAGTTCATAGGCATTTCCTAACGTTTGCTAATATTACCTATTCTTTGACATTCCTCACAAGACAAGACAAACTTACGGGCATCCTTGAAGAGAGTGGGCCAATAGAAACCTGATTGCAATACCTTGTGTGCAGTTATATCTCCCACATGGTGTCCTCCGTAGGCCTCGGAGTGACAATTCTGTAGGATCTGTCCCTATTCATGTTCAGGTACACAATGTCTAATAACACCATCTACTCCTTCCTTATAAAGGTGAGGATCATCCCAAAAGTAGTGTCTCAAGTCAAAGAAAAATTTCTTCTTTTGCTGGTATGTGAAACTAGGTGGTATATATTTGGCAACGATATAGTTTGCATAATCAGCATACCACGGTGCGCTACGTGAAGCATTGATGACATTCAATTCCTCATCGGGAAAGCTATCATCAATAGGTTGTGGGTCATCAAGAACGTTCTCCAACCTAGACAAGTTATCTGCTACTGGGTTATCAGCACCCTTTCTGTCAACAACGTGCAAATCAAATTCTTGTAGCAAGAGAACCCATCTGATAAGTCTAGGTTTAGCGTCCTTCTTCTCCATGAGGTACTTAATAGCAGCGTGATCAGTTTGAATAATGACTTTGGAATCAACAATGTAAGACCTGAACTTTTCACACGCAAACACGATTGCTAAAAATTCCTTCTCTGTAGTAGCATAGTTTCTGTGGGCACTGTCTAGAGTTTTACTAGCATAGTGAATAACATTCAACTTCTTATCAACTCTTTGCCCTAGAACAGCACCAACAGCATAATCACTAGCGTCACACATGATCTCGAAAGGCAAGTTCCAGTCAGGTGGTTGAACAATAGGTGCAGTTATCAAAGCCGTCTTAAGTATTTCGAAGGCTTCCTCACAATCATCGTCAAAAACAAAAGTAATATCCTTTTGCAAGAGATTGGTAAGAGGCCTAGAAATCTTAGAGAATTCTTTGATGAACCTTCTATAGAAACCAGCATGACCAAGGAAACTTCTTATCCCTCTGATATCTGTGGGGTATGGCATTTTCTCGATTGCACCAACCTTAGCCTTATCGACTTCAATACCTCTTTCAGAAATTTTATGTCCAAAGACGATGCCTTCATTAACCATAAAGTGGCACTTCTCCCAATTCAAGACAAGATTGGTATCTTTACATCTCTGCAAGACTCGATCCAGGTTACTGAGGCAATCATCAAAGGAAGACCCATAAACAGAAAAGTCATCCATGAAAACCTCAACAATCTTTTCACAAAAGTCAGAGAATATAGCCATCATACATCTTTGAAAGGTGGCAGGTGCATTACATAAGCCAAAAGGCATACGTCTATAAGCAAAGGTACCGAAAGGGCAGGTAAAAGTGGTTTTCTCCTGATCAGATTGTGCAACTGGTATTTGGGAGAAACCAGAATAACCGTCTAGAAAGCAGAAGTGTGTGTGTTTGGACAGCCTTTCTAGCATTTGGTCGATAGAAGGTAGAGGGTAATGATCTTTCCTAGTGTCCTTATTCAACTTCCTAAAATCAATCACCATCCTATAGCCAGTAATAATCCTCTGAGGGATCAACTGATCCTTATCATTAGGGACAACGGTAATGCCTCCCTTCTTAGGAACGCAATGCACCGGACTCACCCAATCGCTATGAACAACAGGATAGATAATACATGCTTCCAGGAGCTTTAGTATTTCTTTTCTCACTACTTCTTTCATCTTAGGATTTAATCTCCTTTGATGATTAGCAACTGGTTTGAACTCAGGATCAGTTTTGATCTTGTGCTGGCATAAAGTGGGACTAATGCCCTTAAGATCATCAAGAGTATATCCAATAGCAGCACGGTGCTTCCTCAGAGTTTTTAGTAACTTCTTTTCTTCATGCTCCGAGAGGCTAGCACTAATAATAACATGATATATCTTCTTTTCATCAAGATAGGCATACTTAAGAGTATCAGACAACTGTTTAAGCTTGAACACAGGATTACCCTTTGGTGGAGGTGGATCCCCAAGCAGTTCAACAGGCAGATTATTCTTAAGGATAGGATATTGTTCTAAGACAACTCTATCTATTTCATCCCTTTCATCCATATGCATATCATTTTCATGCTCAAGCAAGTATTGCTCTAATGGATCGGTAGGGGGCATGACAATAGAGGCTAAGGCAATAGTTTCATCCCTACTGGGCAACTCCTTTTCATTAGGTTGTCTACCAAACTTAGAGAAATTGAACTCATGTGACACACCTTCAAAACCAACAGTGACAGTTTGCTTCTCACAATTAATATGAGCATTGACAGTATTGAGGAAGGGTCTGCCAAATATGATGGGACAAAAGCTATCTTGTGCGGTAGCAAGAACGAGGAAATCAGCAGGATACTTCGTTTTACCACACAAGACTTCAACATCCCTAACAATTCCCACAGGGCAGATAGTATCTCTATTGGCAAGCTGAATAGTGACATCTATAGGTTCTATCTCAACAGGTGCAATCTCATATTTGACTTCATTGTATAAGGATTGAGGTATTGCACTAACACTAGCACCCAAGTCACATAAACCATGATAACAATGATCTCCTATCTTAACAGAAACCACATGCATGCCAATAACAGGCCTATGTTTGTCTCTAACGTGAGGTTTAGCAATTCTAGCAGCATCTTCACAAAAGTGAATATTATGTCCCTCAACTTCTTCAGACAGAAGATCTTTGATAATAGCAATGCTAGGTTCAACTCTAATTTGCTCACAGGGTGTAGGTGTTCTAATATAGCCTCTACGTATCACAGTTGAAGCTTTAGAATGATCCTTTATTCTAACAGGGAAGGGTGGTTTCTCAATGTAAGCACTGGGTACCATAGGATCATTATAGGCAATGACATTCTCTTCAATTGGAGTGGGTTTAACTACATTGAATTCTAAAGAAGGATGATATTTAAACCACTTCTCCTTGGGGAGATCAACATGAGCGGCAAAAGATTCACACAATGAAGCTACTATCTTAGAGTCAAGTCCATACTTAGCGCTAAAATCACTAAAGGTATTTGTCTCAACAAAGGATTTAACGCAATCAAAAGTGAAATTCATACCTGACTCCTTACCTTCTTCAAGCTCCCAATCTTCAGAGTTTCGTTTAATTCTCTCCAATAAATTCCACTTGAAGTCAATATCTCTCTTCATAAAAGAACCGGTACAAGAAGTGTCAAGCATGGTGCGATCATCATGAGAAAGCCGAGCATAGAAGTTCTGAATGATAATTCTCTCGAGAGCTCATGATTGGGCATGAATATAGCATTGATTTAAGCCTCCCCCAAGCTTGAGCGATGCCTTCTCTGTCACGAGGCCAAAAATTATAAATATTATTCCGATCACGGTGTACTAAATGCATAGGATAAAACTTTTGATGAAATTCCAATTTCAACCAATTGTAGTCCCATGATCCAGTATCATCACATAGCATATACCATGTCAACGCCTTATCCTTCAAAGATAAAGGAAAGTCGTTCTTCTTCACCTCATCCTCGGGCACACCTGCAAGCTTAAATAAACCATAAACCTCATCTACATAGATTAGATGCAAGTCTGGATGTGATGTTCCATCTCCTGTAAAAGGATTAGCCAGCAGTTTCTCAAGCATACCCGAAGGAAATTCAAAGCAAATATTTTCAGTAGGTGCAGCATGTTGAGGAGCAACCATTCGTGCTCCCGTTCAAGGTGAAGATACCCCGAACAAGCCCCTCAAAGGATTAGTATCCATAGTGACAAGTGACAAGAAATTTCAGCACACTATATGAATGTTTCCTTACCAAGTTCCACTTACCAATGGCGCTTCACTCCCCGTCAACGGCGCCAGAAAAGAGTCTTGATGACCCACAAGTATAGGGGATCAATCATAGTCCTTTCGATAAGTAAAAGTTTCGAACCCAACGAGGAGCAGAAGGATCTGACAAGTGGTTTTCAGCAAGGAAAAATCTGCAAGCACTGAAATTGTCGGTAACAAGTGATTGTGTTGTGAGATGAATCGTAGCAAGCAACAAGTAACAAAAGTAGCAACGGTGCAGCAAAGTGGCACAATCCCTTTTATAGCAAGGGACAAGCATGGACAAAGTCTTATAAGAGGAAAAGCGCTCCCGAGGACACACGGGAATTTATGTCATGCTAGTTTCATCATGTTCACATGATTCACGTTCGTTACTTTGATAGTTTGATATGTGGGTGGACCGGCGCTTGGGTACTGCCCTTACTTTGGACAAGCATCCCACTTATGATTAACCCCTCTCGCAAGCATCCGCAACTACGAAAGAAGAATTAAGACAAAGTCTAACCATAGCATTAAACTAGTGGATCCAAGTCAGCGCCTTACGAAGTAACGCATAAACTAGGGTTTAAGCTTCTGTCACTCTAGCAACCCATCATCTACTTACTACTTCCCAATGCCTTCCTCTAGGCCCAAATAATGGTGAAGTGTTATGTAGTCGACGTTCACATAACACCACTAGAGGAAAAACAACATACAACATATCAAAATACCGAACGAATACCAAATTCACATGACTATTATTAGCATGACTTATCCCATGTCCTCAGGAACAAAAGTAACTACTCACAAAGGATAATCATAATCATGATCAGAGGTGTAATGAGTAGCATCAAGGATCTGAACATAAACTCTTCCACCAAGTAATCCAACTAGCATCAACTACAAAGAGTAATCAACACTACTAGCAACCTTACAAGTACCAATCGGAGTCGTGAGACGGAGGTTGGTTACAAGTGATGAACTAGGGTTTGGACATGAGCTGGTGCTGATGGAGATGAGTCCCCTCCGATAAGAGCAGTGTTTGTGATGACGATGGCGACGATTTCCCCCTCCGGGAGGGAAGTTTCCCCAGCAGGATTGTCCTGCCGGAGCTCTAGATTGGTTCTGCTCAAGTTCCGCCTCGTGGCGGCAGCGAAACCATGGAAAAGCTCCCTTCTGATTTTTTTTCTGGACGAAACCCTCCATATAGCAAAAGAGGGGGGCAAGTGGGCCAACAGGGTGCCCACAAGCCCCCATGGCGCGGCCTGAGGGGGTGGTTGCGCCGTGCAGGCTTGTGGCCACCCCCTGACCCTCCTCCGGTACTTCTTCGGCCCAGTATTTTTTATATATTGGGAAAAAAATCTCCGTTGATTTTCACGGCGTTTGGAGTTGCGCAGATTAGGTATCTCAACTTTGCTCCACTTTCAGGCCAGAATTCCAGTTGCCGGTATTCTCCCTCTTCATGTAAACCTTGCAAAATAAGAGAGAAAAGGCATAAGAATAGTACCGTGAAGTGAAATAACAGCCAAAGAAGCGATAAATATCAACATGAAAACATGATGCAAAATGGACGTATCAATGCTCCCCCACACGCCGGCTCCTCCTGGCCGGATGCCAGGCCCGTGCCGGCTAGGAACCCGACGGATCGCCATCTGGCTCGATGGATACCCGCCAGCCGGATGGTGAGCACCTGTCGCATCAACATGACTGACGCGACTAGTGCCCACGACTAAAGGCAAGACTGCGTCAGCACGCGTACCACGGAGTGGCAACCTCATGGCTACAATGGAGGCGGTCGTACTGCTGACCGATGCCGGCTGCGCCAGTCGCTCTCGCACAGTGCCAGCACATCTCCACCCACTCAATTATCTGCCCCCACGTGGCTACAGTGACTGCGGCCGTACCGCTGACAACAGAAGGAAGTAGAGAAGTTCCGAGTTCGAATTTCACCACGTGCAAATGTTTGTTGAAGGTTAAAAAAGGAAAATGGGTCGTGCCCGGGATACGGCGGGTGTGCGTCGGTTTGACTAGTTCCCTTTTACCAACGGTAAAGGCGTCGTATAGGATACGCCGCAGGAGGTATCATAAATGGGCTAAGACCAGGATGAGGTGGGGTGTCCGCCGGTTAGTTTAGTTGCCTTTAACCGATAGAAAATTACGGGAGCAAATAGTTGGTGAGCACTCCTTTGGCAGCCTCCTAACGATCACTTCCATGCGGCATCACATGTCACGCTCTCGGCGTTCCCTTTGAATTTTGTTATTTTATTATTTTCCGCATGCAATTTGTACTTTTAGGTGGTTTGTTTGCGGGGTTTTTTGGTGTTCCGGTTTTTCACCGGTCTTTCTAAGCTTTTGGCTGAATTTTTTATATTCTTTTTCTTTTACGCAAAAAACATACTTTTTTCTTTCCCGAAAAGCACGTATTTTCTCACACGACCTGTGCCTCTTGAAAACAAAAAATATGTATTTCCTTTTTTATTCCTTGAGAGGCACGTTTTTTTCCGCGAGAAACACGGATTTGCTTTCGCGAGAGGAACAGTCGTGCCTCTCAAAAACAAAAAAGACGCATTTTCTATTTTATTTTCTTTTGCGAGAGGCATCGTTTTTCTTCTGCGAGATGCACGGATTTGCTTTCACGAGAGGCTCGGCCATGCGTCTTGAAAACAGAAATAAATGTTTTTTAATTATTATTTTTCTTTTGCGGGAGGCGCGGTTTTACTTACACGAGAGACATGAATGTGCTTTCGCAAGAGGCAAGCCCGTGCTTCTTGGAAAAATTGCGTTTTTTTAAATGAGAGACACGGTTTTGCTTCCACAAGAGGCACGACCGTGCCTTTCAGAAACGAAAAATGCATTTTTTTTCCTTCCGTGAGAGGCACGGTTTTTCCTCGTGTTTTTCGTCCGTTTTTTTACGAAAAAAAAGTTTGTCAAAACCTATCAACATGTGACGGGGAGATAACCCCGGGGTAGGCTAATCGAGCCCACTCCTTCATACTTTGGCACAGTGCGGGATGGATGCTCCCCCACACGCCGGCTCCTCCTAGCCGGATGCGAGACCCGCACCGGCTAGGAACCCGACGGACCGCCATCCGCCTCGATGGCCACCCGCCAGCCGGATGGTGAGCACTTGTCGCATCAACACGACTCTTGCGACTAGTGCCCACGACTAAACGTAAGACTGTGTCAGCACACGTACCACGAAGTGGCGACCTCATAGCTACAGTGGAGGCGGTCGTACTGCTGACCGGCGCCGGCTGCACCGGTCGCCCTCGCATAGTGCCGGCACGCTTCCACCCACTCCATTACTTGCCCCGACGTGGCTACAGTGACAGCGGTCGTACCGCTAACCACAGCCCGATTCCGTGCCGACGACGGCCATAGTGCGGCATGTGCTGTGCCACATGGGCACGCACCAATTCCAGCGGCCCGTGGGCGGGCCCCAGCATCCGACGGGATCCTACAGCTGGCGGGCCCCGCAGGCGACAAGACTTCTCAACCAGGGGACCCGCTGGCCGGCATGAGAGGCTGCGAGCCCCCCCCCCCCTATGTACCTTATATCAACATCATAAGACGGGGGTTCGCCTATAAAACCCCCTGGCCCTCCTCCATGCAGAGGGTCGGCCATTCCCACGCACGAACACACATACACGAGAGGTAGAATGTGAGCCGGCTAGCTCCTTCTTCCTCTTCCGTCGAATAGCTCAAGGAGCAATGTGTAACCACCTTAGTTCATCAACCACTCCGACAAGACTAGGGGTGTTACCTCCCACGGAGGGCCCCAAACCTGGGTACATTGTGTGTCTCGCATCGCTTGTACCAATCCCGTTACCGGAGCCCGCCGGCGTCCTTCGGCCCCAACCACTCTCGATAAGCCACACATGGCATCTGTCCCGAGAAAATGATGACAACATGAGATCTAGTTTTAAGGATCTTGATGCGAGTAATCCAACTACAAAAATGGTTCAAGATTTAGACGCACGATTTAAAAGATGAATACTTTCAAAACACTAGTTATCAAAACTTTGGAACAGAAGAGTGATCTTTTTTTTGAGCGGGGAAAGCCTGACGGCTTCTATATTTCATGGGAAAAAACAGTTACATCATTAGCTAATGTATCAATGAGGAAGCCGGGAGGCTCCTCCATCCACTTTATAGTTCTAGTGGGTTCAGCAAACCTAGCTAGAGTATGAGCTACTATATTTGCTTCCCTTGGGCAGAAGGCAAATTGGAACAGAGAAAAGTTCTTGGCGAGAAAGGAGCACTCTTCGTATACTGCCGCCGCTGGACCTAGTGAATTGCCGTTGAGTAGCATGGTGTCAATCACATCCTGGCAATCAGATTCCACAATGATCTGCTGCACACCCACCTCGCTGGCCAAGAGGAGTCCATCTCGCAATGCTCTCGCTTCCGCTGAACTGGCATCTTCGGCAAACGGTATATCACTGCAGGAACCAGCGATGTACACCCCTTTGTTTGATCGCAGCACCGCACCGGTGCTCCCTTTCCCCGACTCTGCAGAAAAGCTGGCATCCACGTTAAGCTTGTACATACCATCAGGAGGCCGTTGCCATCCATGTTGGACAGCGCCTGGGCTCCTCTTCTTTGCCCTTACGAAGTTCTTCACAAGTGCTGATATTGCATGTGTAGATCTTGGTGGTTCGGCTACATGTTCACCATGAGTGAAGCTTCTCCTTTCCCACCAGACATACCAGACCGTCGTCGCAATTAGTTCAGGACGGTCGACATCCGAAATATTTGCTTTGATGGTGCTCTTAGAGAGTAGCAGTTCAGATAGGACCGCACTCCCGTCCTGCTCCAGATCACAAACTTGATTCACCAGTTGCAGAAGACCTAGAACCCTCCATATTTCCTGTACTCTAGGGCACTGGAAGAAAGCATGCTTAATACTTTCACAATCCATTGAACAAAGCGGGCATTGAGAGCTGGTCATGATGTGTCGATTTGCCAAAACCCCATAGCATGGTATAGCTCCTAGTAATGATTTCCATATATGGATTTTGATCTTTGCGGGCAGCCTCAACTTCCATATGGTTCTCCAAATAGGGTTATTACCTGAGGAATGATTTGTATTCTTCCTCCTCAACTTTCGCCCATGTTGGTTATCCCATTCCTGGTGATACGCCGATCTCACAGAGAACATACCTCGCTTATCCGGATGCCAGGAAACGAAGTCATCCATCATCCCCACCGCAAGGGGGATATTTAAAATGCGTTGTGCATCAATTGGCCAGAAAATATCCGTGATGAGCTCCTCATCCCATGATCTTCTATCCACATCTATAAGTTCACAGACTTTAGTTAGCACAATATTATTCCGTGGAGTCATAGGTTTTTTGTTGGGGCTGCTAGGTATCCATGGATCCTCCCAGATTTTAATTGAAGCTCCATCTCCCACACGCCATATGATGCCTTGTCTAAATGTTTGTAACCCACTCCACAAACTTTGCCATGTGCATGAGCTCCCCTTCTTTAGGGTACAGTTAAGCAGATCACCATCTGGGTAATATTTTGCCTTGAGAACCCTTGCACACAGTGAATCTGGGTAGCTTAGAAGCCTCCAAGATTGTTTTGCTAGGAGAGCTAGGTTAAAACATTGGATGTCTCTAAAACCCATACCTCCTTTCTCTTTCGGCACACACATTTTCCACCATGCAAACCAGTGCATGTGTTTCTTCTGCTCTTCATCACCCCACCAGTACTTTGAGATTGCCGATGTGATCTCATTGCATATCTCCTTCGGTAGTTTGAAGACAGACATGGCATAAGAGGGGATAGCTTGTATTACTGCTTTGAGCAATGTTTCTCTCCCCCCCCCACCGAGAGGAGCTTCTCTTTCCATCCTCTGATCTTACTCAGAATTCTTTCAACAAGGTGCTCGAAGCAATCAGATCGATCCAGTCCTACAATTGGCGGTAGACCTAGGTATTTCTCCGAGATAGCTTCGGCCATAATGTTAAGAGTGGTGCAGATCTCCACTCGTGCTTGGACAGACGTGCATGGGCTAAAGAACAGCGCCGATTTGGCCTCACTGACTAACTGTCCTGAGGCCCTGCAGTACTCGTCAAGAACTTTCCGGAGGGATATTGCATTTGCTTGGTCCGCTCGCATCAAGATTAGAGAATCGTCTGCAAAGAGGAGGTGGGAGACCACTGGTGCATCTCGGCATACTTTAACCCCCGTGATATTACCAGCCGTCTCCTCGAATGCGATCATACTAGATAAGCCTTCCGCACATATAAGGAACAACTAGGGTGATAATGGATCGCCTTGCCGCAAGCCCCTCGTTGGAGCAAAAGGTGCCGATAGTTCATCGTTAATACGTACTTGATACTGGACTGAGGAGACGCATTCCATGATGAGAGCCACCCAGTCGGCTCTGAATCCTAGCTTGATCATCATCTTCTCGAGAAATCTCCATTCCACCCGATCATATGTCTTGTGCATATCTAGTTTCATAGCACAGGTGCCATACCCCGATGTCTTTCTCTTGATTGCATGATAGGACTCGAACGCTACGAGGAAGTTGTCGGTAATGAGCCAGCCTGGAACAAATGCACTCTGGTTGGGTGAGATGATCTCTGACAGCACCATTTTTAGTCTCCCTGCTAGCACTTTGGATATGATCTTATATAGAACATTGCAGAGACTAATAGGTCTGAATTGTGTGACAAATTCAGGGTTGTCCACCTTGGGTATAAGAACTATAGTTGTGCTATTCCATCCCCTAGGGATTTGCTTGGTCTGTATTGCTTGCAACACCTCATCCACCAGATCCTCTCCTATGATGTGCCAGAAACGCTTATAGAAAACTGCATGAAGTCCATCACGGCCAGGGGCTTTGAAATCACCAATGTTGTACAGAGCTTTCTTAACCTCGTCTCTAGTGTAGGGTTCATTTAGCTCCGTGTTCATCTCCTGTGTGACTCTAGGGTTCACTTTCTGAATAACATCGTCGTCATCCCCTTGTGCTCCAGCCGTGAAGAGAGAGGTGAAATAAGCTGAGATATGCTCATGTATATCATCGAGCTCCTCTACCCAGTCGCCATTAGGTCCTTTGATTTTCATGATCGCATTTCGCTTCTTTCTACCATTAGCTGCGCGGTGGAAGAAACCTGTATTTTGATCCCCTTTTGCAAGCCAATCTGCTCTACCTCGTTGCATCCAGTATAGTTCATGTTTCTCGAGAATGTCCTCAATTTCGATATGGAGTTTTTGCTGCTGGACTATTGCCTCGTCAGATAATGGGCCAGTCAGTACAGCATTCAGCTCAGCTTGCAACTGTCGTAGCTTCGACCTCGGCCCCTTCAGCGTATTCCTGTCCCAGTGATGTAGGTCAGCATGCACCCCTGCAATTACATCTGCCAGGGGGGCTAACACTTCCTCGTTCCTCTTATTCCATGCCGTCTGCACGATGTTCTCCACATTCTCCTCTGCTAGCCACCAAGCCTCAAACTTCCGAGCCCCTGCTTTCTTCCTCTGCTGTAGTATCACACTATGTTCCGTATTAATTAAGATAGGCCGATGGTCAGACTTATCATACTCCTCATTGGAAACCCCATAATCTGGAAACATATCAGCCCATCGCACGTTACTCACCGCTCGATCCAGACGTTCGCGGATAGTTCCTCTATGCCAGGTGAAGATGTCCCCCACATATCCTAGGTCATCCAGCCCGCAGTCAGACAGTGCATCACTAAATGCCCGCAAGCATCGGATCGGTCGTGAAGCACCCCCTTCCTTCTCATAATTGTGCAAAATTTCGTTAAAGTCCCCTGCTACAAGCCAGGGGAGGCTTGTCATCGCATGTAGTTGCCTTACATATCCCCAGGTAAAGTGTTTTCTTTCTCCACTAGGTTCCCCATATAGACCCGTTAATCGCCATCCATCCGGGGAATTCTCGTTGATACGAATATCGATGAAATTTGCATGAATCTCTACTGACGTGACTCCCACGTTAGCTTGCCAGAGCATCAAGAGACCACCACTTCTTCCATCGCTTTCCGATACTGCCATTTGATCAAAGCCCAAACGCCTCCTCAGTTTTCCTGCCCTTGCTTTGTTCAGATGTGTTTCAGACAGGAACAACACATCTGGCTTTACTCGCCTGTGGATCCCCACGAGCGCACGCACTGCCGCAGGCTTCCGTATCCCGCGACAGTTCCAGCTCAGAAGTTTCATTGCGTCTGGTCGAGCTCCTTCTCGGAACTCGCCGATATCTGATGACTAGCATCCATGATGGTATTACATCCTGTTCTTGATCGCTTCGAGTCCTGAGACGACACATCGTCCTCCTCCTCCCCATCTTCAGTAGTGTTAGCGTCCAGTTCCTCCATTGGTATTGTTCCCACCACCGTAGCCTCCAAAAGGAGGGGTGGCTTCGGTTTCCTGGTCTCCGTTGTTGGCTCTTCGTAAGTTAATCTTTTCCGAGATTTTTCCCCTTCATACACTGTCCCAACTCCAACTTTGTGTGGGCTAATAGCATCATCCTGCAACTCCATCGCCAATGGCCTCCCTTGATCAGTTCTGCCGTGGGGGTTGACCTTGCTTCCCCCTGTAGCCTGCTGCCTAGTTCCTTGTGGTTGACCCCCTGATCTAGCAGCAAGAATCCAGTCCCCCCATGCCAAGGTCTCTCTGTCGTGCTTCATGTTACCATGCTCCAAGAATGTATGACCCATATGTCCACAAACGTAACAGAACACCGGTATTTTCTCATAGAGAATGGAGTAGTAGACTTTCCGTTGATTCTTGGTTATGGAGACAAACCTCATCAGTGGTTCATTGACATTCAGCCTCACCCGGACCTTGACAATCCTTCCGTCACCCCATCTAGGGTTTAGCATTACACTCGATACCTCCCCAACTTTCCTGGTCAACGATCGTATTGTTGGGGAACGTCGCATGGGAAACAAAAAATTTCCTACGCGCATGAAGACCTATCATGGTGATGTCCATCTACGAGAGGGGATGAGTGATCTACGTACCCTTGTAGATCGTACAGCAGAAGCGTTAGAGAACGCGGTTGATGTAGTGGAACGTCCTCACGTCCCTCGATCCGCCCCGCGAACAATCCCGCGATCAGTCCCACGATCTAGTACCGAACGGACGGCACCTCCGCGTTCAGCACACGTACAGCTCAACGATGATCTCGGCCTTCTTGATCCAGCAAGAGAGACGGAGAGGTAGAAGAGTTCTCCGGCAGCGTGACGGCGCTCCGGAGGTTGGTGATGATCTCGTCTCAGCAGGGCTCCGCCCGAGCTCCGCAGAAACGCGATCTAGAGGAAAAACTATGGAGGTATGTGGTCGGGCAGCCGTGAGAAAGTCGTCTCAAATCTGCCCTAAAAGCCCCATATATATAGGAGGAGGGAGGGGGACCTTGCCTTGGGGTCCAAGGGACTCCCAAGGGGTCGGCCGAGCCAAAGGGGGGAGGACTCCCCCCCCCCAAACCGAGTTGGACTTGGTTTGGTGGGAGGAGTCCCCCTCCCTTCCCACTTCTTCCCTCTTTTTTTTTCTTTTCCTTTGATTTCTTTCTCTTCGCGCATAGGCCCCCTTGGGGCTGTCCCACCAGCCCACTAAGGGCTGGTGTGTCTCCCCAAAGCCTATGGGCTTCCCCGGGGTGGGTTGCCCCCCCCCCCCCGGTGAACTCCTGGAACCCATTCGTCATTCCCGGTACATTCCCGGTAACTCCGAAAAACTTCCGGTAATCAAATGAGGTCATCCTATATGTCAATCTTCGTCTCCGGACCATTCCGGAAACCCTCGTGACGTCCGTGATCTCATCCGGGACTCCGAATAACATTCGGTAACCAACCATATAACTCAAATACGCATAAAACAACGTCGAACCTTAAGTGTGCAGACCCTGCGGGTTCGAGAACTATGTAGACATGACCCGAGAGACTCCTCGGTCAATATCCAATAGCGGGACCTGGATGCCCATATTGGATCCTACATATTCTACGAAGATCTTATCGTTTGAACCTCAGTGCCAAGGATTCGTATAATCCCGTATGTCATTCCCTTTGTCCTTCGGTATGTTACTTGCCCGAGATTCGATCGTCAGTATCCGCATACCTATTTCAATCTCGTTTACCGGCAAGTCTCTTTACTCGTTCCGTAACACAATATCCCGCAACTTACACTAAGTTACATTGCTTGCAAGGCTTGTGTGTGATGTTGTATTACCGAGTGGGCCCCGAGATACCTCTCCGTCACACGGAGTGACAAATCCCAGTCTTGATCCATACTAACTCAACTAATACCTTCGGAAATACCTGTAGAGCATCTTTATAGTCACCCAGTTACGTTGCGACGTTTGATACACACAAAGCATTCCTCCGGTGTCAGTGAGTTATATGATCTCATGGTCATAGGAATAAATACTTGACACGCAGAAAACAGTAGCAACAAAATGACACGATCAACATGCTACGTCTATTAGTTTGGGTCTAGTCCATCACATGATTCTCCTAATGATGTGATCCCGTTATCAAGTGACAACACTTGCCTATGGCCAGGAAACCTTGACCATCTTTGATCAACGAGCTAGTCAACTAGAGGCTTACTAGGGACAGTGTTTTGTCTATGTATCCACACAAGTATTGTGTTTCCAATCAATACAATTATAGCATGGATAATAAACAATTATCATGAACTAAGAAATATAATAATAACTAATTTATTATTGCCTCTAGGGCATATTTCCAACAGTCTCCCACTTGCACTAGAGTCAATAATCTAGTTCACATCACCATGTGATTCCAACGAATCCAACACCCATATAGTTATGGGGTCTGATCACGTCTTGCTCGTGAGAGAGGTTTTAGTCAACGGTTCTGAAACTTTCAGAACCGTGCGTTCTTTACAAATCTTTATGTCATCTTATAGATGCTGCTACTACGTGCTATTCGGAAATGCTCCAAATATCTACTCTACTATACGAATCCTTTTCACTACTCATAGTTATCTGGATTAGTGTCAAAGCTTGCATTGACGTAACCCTTTACGACAAACTCTTTAACCACCTCCATAATCGAGAAAAATTCCTTAGTCCATTAGTTACTAAGGATAAACTTCGACCGCTGCTAGTGATTCAATCATGGATCACTCTCTGTACCTCTCAACATACTTTGAGTCAAGGCACACTTCAGGTGCGGTACACAGCATGGCATACTTTAGATTCTATGGCTAAGGCATAGAAGACGACCTTCGTCTATTCTCTTTATTCTGCCGTGGTCGGGTTTTGAGTCTTACTCAAATTCACACCTCACAACGCAACCAAGAACTCCTTCTTTGCTGGTCTATTTTGAACTCTTTCAAAAACTTGTCAAGGCATGCATCTTGTTGAAACTTCTATTAAGCGCTTTCGATCTATCTCCATAGATCTTTGATGCTCAACGTTCAAGTAGCGTAATCCAGGTACTCCTTTGAAAACTTCTTTCAAACAACCTTGTATGCTTTACAGAAATTCTACATTACTTCTGATCCACAATATGTCAACCACATATACCTATCAGAAATTCTATAGTGCTCCCACTCACTTCTTTGGAAATACAAGTTTCTCATAAACTTTGTACAAACCCAAAATCTTTGATCATCTCATCAAAGTGTATATTCCAACTCCGAGATGCTTGCACCAGTCCATTGAAGGATCACTGGAGCTTGCATACTTGCTAGTATCTTTAGGATCGACAAAACCTTCTGGTTGTATCACATACAATGTTTGCTCAAGGAAACCGTCGAGGAAACAATGTTTTGACATCCTACATGCAATATTTCATAAATAATGCATCAACAACTAACATAATTCTAACAGACCTTTAGCATCGCTACGAGTGAGAAAGTCTCATCATAGTCAACTGTTTGATCTTGTCGAAAACATCTTTGCGACAAGTCGAGCTTTTCTTAATAGTGACTTATCACCATCATCGTCTGTCTTCCTTTTAAAGATCCATTTTACTCAATAGTCCTATGACCATCAAGTAATTCTTCCAAAGTCTACACTTTGTTTTCATACATGGATCCTCTCTCGGATTTCATGGCTTCCAGCCATTTGTCGGAATCTGGGCCCACCATCGCTTTCTCCATAACTCGTAGGTTCACTGTTGCTCAACAACATGACCTCCAAGACAGGGTTACCGTACCACTCCGTAGTAGTACGCGACCTTGTCAACCTACGAGGCTTGTAGTAACTTGATCCGATGCTTGATGATCACCATCATCAGCTTCCACTTCAATTGGTGTAGGCGCCACAGGAACAACTTCCTGCGCCCTGCTACACACTGGTTGAAGTGATGGTTCAATAACCTCATCAAGTTCTACTACCCTCCCACTCAGTTCTTTCGAGAGAAACCTTTCCTCGAGAAAGGATCCGTTTATAGAAACAAACACTTTGCTTTCGGATCTGAGATAGGAGATGTACCCAACTGTTTTGGATATCCTATGAAGATGCATTTATCCGCTTTGGGTTCGAGCTTATCAGACTGAAACTTTTTCACATAAGTGTCGAAACCCCAAACTTTCAAGAAACGACAGTTTAGATTTCTCTAAACCTCAGTCTATACTGTGTCATCTCAACGGAAATACGTGGTGCCCTATTTAAAGTGAATGCGGTTGTCTTTAATGCATAACCCATAAATGATAGTGGTAATTCGATAAGAGACATCACAGCATGCACCATACCAAATAGTGCGTGGCTATGACGTTCAGACACATCATCACACTATGATGTTCTAGGTGGCGTGAATTGCGAAACAATTTCCACATTGTCTTAACTGCGTACCAAAACTCGTAACTCAGATATTCATTTCTATGATCATATCATAGACAGTTTATCCTCTTGTTACGACGAACTTCACTCTGAAACGGAATTGAACTTTTCAATATTTCAGACTTGTGATTCATTAAGTAAATACTCCTGTATCTACTCAAGTCGTCAGTGAAGTAAGAACATAATGATATCCACTGCGTGCCTCAGCACCCATTGCACTGCATACATCAAAATGTATCACTTCCAACAAGTTACTATCCTTTTTCATCTCAATGAAAACAAGGCCTTGCTCATGTGGTATGATTTGCATGTCACTAGTGATTCAAAATCAAGTAAATATAAAGACCCATCAGCATGGAGCCTCTTCATGCAATTTATACTAACATGACTCAAGCGGCAGTGCCACAAGTAGTGGTACTAACATCATTACTTTGTATCTTTTGGCACCAATATTATGAACATGTGTAACACTATGATCGAGATTCAATAAACCATTGAAGGTGATTATTCAAGCAAATAGAGTAACCATTATTCTCTTTAAATGAATAATCGTATTGCAATAAACACGATCCTATCATGTTCATGCTTAACGCAAGCACCAAATAACAATTATTTCGGTTCAACACCAATCCCGATGGTAGAGGGAGCGTGCGACGTTTTGATCATATCAACCTTGGAAACACTTCCAACACGTATCGTCACCTCGCCTTTAGCTAGTCTCCGTTTACGTCGTAGCCATCATTTCTTGTTACTAATCACTTAGCAACCGAACCGGTATCCAATACCCTCATGCTACTAGGAGTACTAGTAAAGTACACATCAACATCATGTATATCAAATATACTTCTTTCGACTTTTGCCAACCTTCTTATCTACCAAGTATCTAGAGTTGCTCCGCCTCAGTGACTGTTCCTCTCATTACAGAAGCACTTAGTCTCGGGTTTGGGTTTAATCTTGGGTCTCTTCATTAATGCAGCAACTGTTTTGCCGTTTCACGAAGTATCCCTTCTAGCCCTTGCCTTTCTTGAAACTTAGTGGTTTTACAAACCATCAACTATTGATGCTCCTTCTTGATTTCTACTTTCGCAGTGTCAAACATCGCGAATCGCTCAAGGATCATTGTATCTATCCTTGATATGTTATAGTTCATCACGAAGCTCTCACAGCTTGGTGGCAGTGACTTTGGAGAACTATCACTATCTCATCTGGAAGATTAACTCCCACTTGATTCAAGCGATTGTCGTACTCAGACAATCCGAGCACATGCTCAACAATTGAGCCTTTCTCCTTTACTTTGTGGACAAAGAATCTTGTCGGAGGTCTCGTACCTCTTAACAAGGGCACAAGCATGAAATCACAATTTCATCTCTTTAGAACATCACTTATGTTCCGTGACGTTTTACAACGTTTTCGGCGCCTTGCTTCTAAGCCATTAAGTATTTTGCACTGAACTATCGTGTAGTCATCAGAAACGTGTATGTCGGATGTTCATAGCATCCACAGACGACGCTCGAGGTGCAGCACACCGAGTGGTGCATTAAGGACATAAGCCTTCTGCGTAGCAACGAGGACAATCCTCGGTTTTACAAACTTAGTCTGCAAAGTTTGCTACTATCAACTTTCAACTAAATTTTCTCTAGGAACATATAAAAACTGTAGAGCTATAGCGCAAGCTACATCGTAATTCGCAAAGACCATTAGACTATGTTCATGACAATTAGTTCAATTAAGCATATTACTTAAGAACTCCCACTCAAAAAGTACATCTCTCTAGTCATTTGAGTGGTACATGATCCAAATCCACTATCTCAAGTCCGATCATCACGTGAGTCGAGAATAGTTTCAGTGGTAAGCATCTCTATGCTAATCATATCAACTATACGATTCATGCTCGACCTTTCGGTCTCATGTGTTCCGAGGCCATGTCTGCACATGCTAGGCTCGTCAAGCTTAACCCGAGTGTTCCGCGTGCGCAACTGTTTTGCACCCGTTGTATGTGAACGTTGAGTCTATCACACCCGATCATCACGTGGTGTCTCGAAACGACGAACTGTAGCAACGGTGCACAGTCGGGGAGAACACAATTTCGTCTTGAAATTTTAGTGAGAGATCACCTCATAATGCTACCGTCGTTCTAAGCAAAATAAGGTGCATTAAAGGATTAACATCACATGCAATTCATAAGTGACATGATATGGCCATCATCACGTGCTTCTTGATCTCCATCACCAAAGCACCGGCACGATCTTCTTGTCACCGGCTCCACACCATGATCATCCATCAACGTGTTGCCATCGGGGTTGTCGTGCTACTCATGCTATTACTACTAAAGCTACATCCTAGCAAAATAGTAAATGCATCTGCAAGCACAAACGTTAGTATAAAGACAACCCTATGGCTCCTGCCGGTTGCCGTACCATCGACGTGCAAGTCGATATTATCTATTACAACATGATCATCTCATACATCCAATATGTCACATCACATCGTTGGCCATATCACATCACAATCATACCCTGCAAAAACAAGTTAGACGTCCTCTAATTTTGTTGTTGCATGTTTTACGTGGTGACCAAGGGTATCTAGTAGGATCGCATCTTACTTACGCAAACACCACAACGGAGATATATGAGTTGCTATTTAACCTCATCCAAGGACCTCCTCGGTCAAATCCGATTCAACTAAAGTTGGAGAAACCGACACTTGCCAGTCATCTTTGAGCAAAGGGGGTTACTCGTAACGATGAAACCAGTCTCTCGTAAGCGTACGAGTAATGTCGGTCCAAGCCGCTTCAATCCAACAATACCGCGGAATCAAGAAAAGACTAAGGAGGGCAGCAAAACGCACATCACCGCCCACAAAAAACTTTTGTGTTCTACTCGAGAAGACATCTACGCATGAACCTAGCTCTGATACCACTGTTGGGGAACGTCGCATGGGAAACAAAAAATTTCCTACGCGCACGAAGACCTATCATGGTGATGTCCATCTACGAGAGGGGATGAGTGATCTACGTACCCTTGTAGATCGTACAGCAGAAGCGTTAGAGAACGCGGTTGATGTAGTGGAACGTCCTCACGTCCCTCGATCCGCCCCGCGAACAATCCCGCGATCAGTCCCACGATCTAGTACCGAACGGACGGCACCTCCGCGTTCAGCACACGTACAGCTCGAGATGATCTCGGCCTTCTTGATCCAGCAAGAGAGACGGAGAGGTAGAAGAGTTCTCCGGCAGCGTGACGGCGCTCCGGAGGTTGGTGATGATCTCGTCTCAGCAGGGCTCCGCCCGAGCTCCGCAGAAACGCGATCTAGAGGAAAAACTATGGAGGTATGTGGTCGGGCAGCCGTGAGAAAGTCGTCTCAAATCTGCCCTAAAAGCCCCATATATATAGGAGGAGGGAGGGGGACCTTGCCTTGGGGTCCAAGGGACTCCCAAGGGGTCGGCCGAGCCAAAGGGGGGAGGACTCCCCCCCCAAACCGAGTTGGACTTGGTTTGGTGGGAGGAGTCCCCCTCCCTTCCCACTTCTTCCCTCTTTTTTTTCTTTTCCTTTGATTTCTTTCTCTTCGCGCATAGGCCCCCTTGGGGCTGTCCCACCAGCCCACTAAGGGCTGGTGTGTCTCCCCAAAGCCTATGGGCTTCCCCGGGGTGGGTTGCCCCCCCCCCCCCCGGTGAACTCCCGGAACCCATTCGTCATTCCCGGTACATTCCCGGTAACTCCGAAAAACTTCCAGTAATCAAATGAGGTCATCCTATATATCAATCTTCGTCTCCGGACCATTCCGGAAACCCTCGTGACGTCCGTGATCTCATCCGGGACTCCGAATAACATTCGGTAACCAACCATATAACTCAAATACGCATAAAACAACGTCGAACCTTAAGTGTGCAGACCCTGCGGGTTCGAGAACTATGTAGACATGACCCGAGAGACTCCTCGGTCAATATCCAATAGCGGTACCTGGATGCCCATATTGGATCCTACATATTCTACGAAGATCTTATCGTTTGAACCTCAGTGCCAAGGATTCGTATAATCCCGTATGTCATTCCCTTTGTCCTTCGGTATGTTACTTGCCCGAGATTCGATCGTCAGTATCCGCATACCTATTTCAATCTCGTTTACCGGCAAGTCTCTTTACTCGTTCCGTAACACAAGATCCCGCAACTTACACTAAGTTACATTGCTTGCAAGGCTTGTGTGTGATGTTGTATTACCGAGTGGGCCCCGAGATACCTCTCCGTCACACGGAGTGACAAATCCCAGTCTTGATACATACTAACTCAACTAATACCTTCGGAAATACCTGTTGAGCATCTTTGTAGTCACCCAGTTACGTTGCGACGTTTGATACACACAAAGCATTCCTCCGGTGTCAGTGAGTTATATGATCTCATGGTCATAGGAATAAATACTTGACACGCAGAAAACAGTAGCAACAAAATGACACGATCAACATGCTACGTCTATTAGTTTGGGTCTAGTCCATCACATGATTCTCCTAATGATGTGATCCCGTTATCAAGTGACAACACTTGCCTATGGCCAGGAAACCTTGACCATCTTTGATCAACGAGCTAGTCAACTAGAGGCTTACTAGGGACAGTGTTTTGTCTATGTATCCACACAAGTATTGTGTTTCCAATCAATACAATTATAGCATGGATAATAAACAATTATCATGAACTAAGAAATATAATAATAACTAATTTATTATTGCCTCTAGGGCATATTTCCAACAGTCTCCCACTTGCACTAGAGTCAATAATCTAGTTCACATCACCATGTGATTCCAACGAATCCAACACCCATATAGTTATGGGGTCTGATCACGTCTTGCTCGTGAGAGAGGTTTTAGTCAACGGTTCTGAAACTTTCAGAACCGTGCGTTCTTTACAAATCTTTATGTCATCTTATAGATGCTGCTACTACGTGCTATTCGGAAATGCTCCAAATATCTACTCTACTATACGAATCCTTTTCACTACTCATAGTTATCTGGATTAGTGTCAAAGCTTTCATTGACGTAACCCTTTACGACAAACTCTTTAACCACCTCCATAATCGAGAAAAATTCCTTAGTCCATTAGTTACTAAGGATAAACTTCGACCGCTGCTAGTGATTCAATCATGGATCACTCTTTGTACCTCTCAACATACTTTGAGTCAAGGCACACTTCAGGTGCGGTACACAGCATGGCATACTTTAGATTCTATGGCTAAGGCATAGAAGACGACCATCGTCTATTCTCTTTATTCTGCCGTGGTCGGGTTTTGAGTCTTACTCAAATTCACACCTCACAACGCAACCAAGAACTCCTTCTTTGCTGGTCTATTTTGAACTCTTTCAAAAACTTGTCAAGGCATGCATCTTGTTGAAACTTCTATTAAGCGCTTTCGATCTATCTCCATAGATCTTTGATGCTCAACGTTCAAGTAGCGTAATCCAGGTACTCCTTTGAAAACTTCTTTCAAACAACCTTGTATGCTTTACAGAAATTCTACATTACTTCTGATCCACAATATGTCAACCACATATACCTATCAGAAATTTTATACTTGCCTTGGCCTGGTTCTATGTCTTTTATTGTCAACTCTCAAATTTATTTTGGTATAACAAAAGAGTGATCTTTAAAAGGAGTAGTCCTCAATTAGTGATTTCGGAAAATGCCGCATGGGTTAATTGGTCGGCCCGTTAAAACATTTTACAAAGGTTATACAAACAGGCTTGGATTAGTTTCACAGCCTTTTAGCATTTCTTTTGTTCCTTTACCGGTTGTCTGCTGCCTTTTCTCTTTCATTACTTCTTTACCTCTTTTGGTTCTTATCATTTTTTAACCATTTTTTGTGTCGGATTTCATTTGCATTTTGGTTTTCTGTTTTTTTTATTATGACTATTTTGCAGGTATATTTATTGTTTCTTCTAACAGAAGGCCAGTTAAAAAAATACATTGTAGATGTTTAGCATTTTCAAATACCTTATTAACATTCTTCCAAATATGTTTTTTGATGTGTGTTTTTTTGCATACACGTTGTACATTTATCGTGTACATCAATAACATTTTCTATAGGCCTTAAACATTTCTCATATTTAAAACACTTCATAGATATCTTTATATTTTTTATTGGATATGCCTGAACCAATTTTCTAAATAAACATTGATTTTATTTTTGAATGATACGAAACATTTTGTTTCACCTATCTGAGCATTTCTTCTAAATCAGATACACTTTTTTAATCCTACTAAACATTCTTTTGAATTATGCAAACATTTTGAATACATTGTATGAACACTTTTTGAAATGTCACATGCTCCCTTTGTAACGCTCTTATATTTCTTTACAGATGGATTTACATTTTACGGAAATGTGGGAACAATTTTTTGTATAAAACAAACATATTTTTGAATGTTCTCAACATTTTCTAAAAGTTGCTTGTACATTTTTTAACATTGCATTAACATTTTTAATGCTCCGTAAACTTTTGAAAAAAATGAAGTTAAGTAACATTTGAAGAAAAGAAGAAAAAAATCAAAAAGAAAAAACAGTACGTTTCTATTTTTATTTTGAGGGGTGAAAAAAAAACAGTACCTAACGTGGCTGATGTGTGGCCACGTGTATTGCCCAGCAGAAACGTGTCCATTTCAAAAAAAAAACAAAAAACTGTCCATTTCAACCCGTTCTGTAGTCTGTACTGGTCGTGTCCACGTCAACCCGTCGACTGCAGCGACGCAATCTGTTAGCTGTGCGCACCGCACTTCATTGACCGAATTCAAGCTCGCCGTATGAAAATGGCATCCCGAGTGCGACCACCAACCACCAGATCAATTGCACCGGCCGCCTGCGACGGCTACCCGCCATAAATCTCCCAGCGCCCAACCGCCCGGCCGTCCGGCTATTGCCGCTTCGCCGGTGGCCCGGCGCCATGCCAGCCACACACGCCACAACCCATGGCGGACGCCACGCCCACGAAACCCAGCAAAAAAGGTTCCTCCGAGCCCGCCGTCCACTGTGACGGCGCCAAGGCCAAGGCCAAGTCCAAGGCCGTCGTCCACGCCGACGCCGAGGACGGGCATGCCGGCGATGCCACGAGTCCCGCTCCTGCGCACCGGCCCCGGCTGCTGCGGTGCGCGTGCTGCGGCCTGGCCGCGCTCGCCGCGTTGGCCGCCGTGGTGATCCTCGTCCTCTCGCTCACCGTGCTGAAGGTCCGGGACCCCGACCTGACCATGGACTCGGTCACCGTGGAGCGCTTCCGCGTGGGGTTCGCCGACGTGCCCGACGGCCGGCCGCCGCTGCGGATCAACGCCACGCTGGCCGCGTGGATCGTGATCCGGAACCCAAACTACGCGTCCATGCGGTTCGGCGCCAGCACGACGGAGATCTTCCTGGACGGCGTGCCTGGCCGCGTTGGCCTCGGGAGCGCGCCGCCCGGCGAGGCGTCGGCGCGGGGCGCCAGCCGGGTGCGCGGCGGCATGGACGTGTTCGTCGACAGGGTCGCACCGGCCGTGGTGGGGGAGGTGCTGTTCGGCCGCGGCGAGGTGCGGCTCACCAGCCGCACGGCCATGGACGGCAGAGTCAGCGTGCTCGGCGGATTGTACGGGCGGCGCACGGTCCGCGTGGCCATGCGGTGCCGCGTCGTGCTTCATGTGTCCGCCGTGGTCGTCGTCGCCGGCTCTCCTTCATGCGTCGCCGAGTTCGGTCGCTGATGCGTGAGGACGATGCGACGATGTGCCGTTGCTCTGCTCGTGCTTAATAGTTTCTTTTCTGTCGTTCAATCCTCTCCTCGCCATGAGACGAATCTGACACCATCTTTGGTTTTTGTTATTTGTATATGTTGAACGTTTAATCTAACTTCAGCGGAGTAATTTTTATATGATCAAAACCGTACGTATTATTTATTCATCAACCCCTTTTGTACACACAACTGAATGTTTTCATGATCTGGTCGATTTAGTCGCCCGAAAATAATATTGCATGGTAGGTTCGACTTTGTGATAAGTTCTTCCTTTCTATCAAAATAAGTGTCTCAAGCTTAGCATAAAGCTAAAACATTTATTCTAGGACAAAGAAAGTATAAGGCTGATCGTAATGAGAAGTATTATATATTAATATTTGACAACCGTTACGATGATTGATGATTTTAGGAGCCGTCCATCCATCCTAATCTAGCGGTTGAAAAATATGAATTACGAGGAGTTACGAAATTGTAATTACAGAAAATTATATCTAATGGTGGGACCGTTACAAGTTTTAGGTGAGACCAATTACTGTATGGGAGGGTAAATCCGGTATACTGTGCATTAACTTTTATCTAATATTAAAGGGGAGGTTATGTAAGATTATGTAACAGGTTACGTAGATGTAGTATTATTGAACTTTTATATCGATCCAGTCTTCTCCTCACGACACAAAATTCCCCATGACGATCGACCCATCCTCTCCCGACCGCCTGCTCTTATTCCACATGGCGTAGCATCACCGCAGCCGTACCCAAGCCCCGCGGCAGCCCTCCCCTGTCGGATCTGGCTTCGCCTGGCTCATTCCCGTCCAGCAACCTCCCCGGCTACCTCCCGCAGCGGCCCGGCTTCAGCACGGTCTCCCTCCGGCCGCTACCTGGAGGCATGCGACCAGCCTGCTATTCGTCTTTGACGGGCCAACGTTCCCGCGGTACAAGCGTTTCGAACAGTTGGTGAAGCTAGTCATCCATCTCCGCGGGAACTCGCCTCTCATCAGGTGTGAGATCGATGCCTATCCTGATGATGAGCCGGAGGACACGTTCACAAACACCAGGCTGCCCATTGACTACGCTCTGGCATGCAAAGCTAAGGAACTCTTAGTAAGAGCTGCTGATGTTTCAGTATGACCTACTAGAGTTTGACGTGCCTTTCCATCTCATCTCCCACCACCTCAAGACCATACATCTTGAAGGGGTGAAACTCGACCACTCTGCTCTCAAGTTCTCAGGCTGCCCTGTCTTAGAGGTTCTAACAATTATTTACGCACGCCAACTTTGACTATGAATATTCAGTTCTAGATATACAGTGGCACATGTCAGAATGAATGTGGTGCTTTCTTTTGACTGTTTCCTTCCATCCTGTGCATGCAAATTTGATGCTTTTATCTGTCTTTTTTGTCTTATTCACTCTCACGTAAGGCTAGAACAAAATCGAAAATCGAACGAACGTTGCGTCACGATTCGGACGGTGTTTTAAGGTTTTTCACCAAGAAATTCCTAGCAAATACATCGAGCGTCGAAAGAATATGAAAACTGACACGCGTGGTGTCGTCGGTGATGCCAACGCGTTGAAAAAGTTCTGGGGCAGTTGGCGGAGTAAAAAAAAAACTACTTCGGAACCCTCCTCGGGCAGACCGCAACGGTGCTGGTTGCACATGGTCTATGTGACCGCATGCATGCAATTGCACAAAACCATGGACGCATGTGGACACGGCCAACGTAGGCCCGCACGCAAGGCTGAAACGAAATCGGACACCGAACGAACGTTGTGTCACGTCCGGTCGGTGTTTTAGGGTTTCTCACCGGAAAATTCCTAGCAAATGCATCGAGCGTCGGGAAAATATGAAAACTGGCACGCGTGGTGTCGTCGGTGATGCCAACGCGTGTACAAAGTTTTGGGGCAGTTGACGGAGTCGGAAAAAAACTACTTCGGAACCCCCCTCGGGCATACCGAAACGGTGTTGGTTGCACATGGTCTACATGACTGCATGCATGCAATTGCATGAAACCGTGCACACATGTGGGCACGGCCGACATAGTCCCCCACGCAAGGCTGGAACGAAATCGGATACCGAACGAACGTTGCGTCACGTCCGGCCGGTGTTTTAGGGTTCTTCACCGGGAAATTCCTAGCAAATGCATTGAGCGTCGGAAAAATATGAAAACTGTCGGCACAGTGTCGTCGATGATGCCAACGCGTGTAAAAAGTTGTGGCGCAGTTGGCGGAGTCGGAAAAAAACTACTTTGGAACCCCACTCGGGCAGACCGAAACGGTGCTGGTTGCACATGGTCTACGTGACTGCATGCATGCAATTGTACGAAACCGTGCACGCATGTGGGCACGGCCAATATAGTTCCCCATGCAAGGTTGGAACGAAATCGGACACCGAACAAACGTTGCATCACGTCCGGCCGGTGTTTATGGTTATTCACTGGGAAATTCCTAACAAATGCATCGAGCGTCGGAAAAATATAAAAACTGACACGTGCGGTGTCGTCGGTGATGCCAACGCGTGGAAAAAGTTGTGGGACAGTTGGCGGAGTCAGGAAAAAACTACTTCGGAACCCCTCGGACAGACCAAAACGGTGTTGGTTGCACATGGTCTACGTGAATAGATTGAATAGTTGTTGCTTGCAAATAATCAATTTACAGGCACCATCCCATCATCTATATGCCAAATGACTAGACTGAATAGGTTGGACCTATCAGGAAACTATTTATCAGGAAATATTATGCAGTGTTGAAAGGAATCTGATGCAAACTCTTCGAATCAATTTGGTTTGGACATGTTAAGCTTAGCCTTGAATAACAACAGTCTCACTGGTGAATTCCCTAAATTTCTTCAAAGGTCGTCAAGGTTAATGTTCCTTGATCTTTCTTACAATAGGTTATTTGAAGGATTGCCAGAAAAAATGCCACATCTAAAAATATGTGTGTGTGATGCCAAGTCTCATCACAGAACTTAGTTTCTGATATCACCATCACACATCCAAAATACCTATTGCTGGTACAACAGCGAAATCATAGTGCAGAAAAACCAGAAAAATAAAAGCTCTCTATAGGTTTCAAACTCATGCGGTTCCACTAACGTAGGAGTTCTGCTAACCACTCGAGCTACTTTTCTTTAGTTATTGGTAACAGCACCAATTAGATAATTACAATGTCGCCTCGCTATTTTATTACAGAAAACTGTACACCCCAGCCCCACTGGACACCGCGCAGAGACAGTTGATCTTACACCGGCCGGGAGCCTGCTGATGCCGACAGTGTACACGTACACTACCTGAATGAAACAATCAAGGTAACATCAGACAAAGATGGAACGAATCAGAGCTTACAAAGGATTAAACAGAAGAAAAAAGTAAACTCGTGCATGAAAAAAAAAACTTATATACATTTGAAAGTTACACCAGAATTGGGTATAATAAGTTTCAGAGTTCACACAAGGTGGATGAAAGATTCAGAGTTAGCGTTCAGCTCTGCTTCAAATGCAGAGCTCATACTAAAATTTACAAAACACTTACTATTTACACGCAGAAGTGGCTCATCCAAATTGTTTACATCCAACTGAAGATCCAACAAAAATGTACAAATTGATTAAAACACCAGATGCTACCAGTTTATTGAATCAAAGGAGCCCAAAAGTATACCATATACGCCATCTGTACAGAACACCGGATCTCAAATACGATGCACCCGCATATTCGGTTCTTGCTGCACACTACTTCTGGTGACTAAATCAGAACAATGCGCCCAACCAAAATATCACACTTTTTTTCCACCAACTAAAATAGGACAATCAAGAACGTATAGAATCAAGTTGTCCGATCCTCAAAAGCAATAAGATATAAAGTGTTTTGAAATCTGAGCAGAACACCAGATCTCAAATATTGTGCACCAGTACACTTTACTCCACAATTGCCTAACTACATCCAATATTTAAACGATACCTTGCCACGAAACCCCTTCTACAGAGAGCTGTAGCTAACAGTTTGCTGCCATCGTTTCCTACAGAGCAACATATATGAAAGATCTAAATTCTTCCCTAACCTCATCATCATGCAGATGGCGTACAATGTTGTGCTGAATATGCCATACGTACAATGTTCTAAAACTTCAGATGATAGATGGCTAATAGCCAACTCTCAAATCTGCCCGCTGCTGTTTCAGATTGGAAAACAAATTATTAATAGATTTCACTATGAACTGGGCCAAAGACCATGAACCTTAAAGGATGAACTAGCAGTAACCGAACCCTTAAAATATCCCGAAATTGGTGTACATTCAGTTGATTGCATACTAGGAATACTAAAAAAATTGACTTGAAGCTGCACAAGAACAGATCAGGCAGATCACATCTGGGCTTAGGGTTCAGTATGGATGGGGGCGGAGAGGATGCCCGGCGGTGAGTGCCGGTGTTCGTGCAGTCGCCGCTAGGGCGAGTACTGCATTAGGCGGCGGTGAGAACCAGGGCGGTGAGGCGTCGGACGGGCGGCGAGAGAGGCGGATACATACCTTTGGTGCGGAAAATACGGGCGCGACGGGCGGCACTCCGGGAAGAGAGGCGGAGGCGGCCGGCACTCCGGTGACGTGGGTGTAGACGGAGGCGGCGGACTGGAGTCTTGACGGCAGGAGGGGCGGCGGCTATGCCACCAGAAAAAGACTCATCTGCGTGGGGATAGGCGAGGAGCAAACCGTCCTGTGGAATGGATTGAAAGAACTTTACCATTCTACCCTTTCGATAAAAAAAAATCTTTAAATTATTTTCCAGATCCGACGGTCATAAAAAAACAAAGGTGGAGTTAGACGAAATTACAAATCGTAACCCGCCAATCACCCTAAAAGAGACTGATACTAACCGAGTGTTTTTCAAACACGGTCCACGGAAAGCAAATCGAGTTGCTCACCATCTGGCGAAGTACTCTTATGATACACGGTCTGCTTTTGAATGGGATGGAGATCCACCTAATTTTATTCTTCCTTATGTAGTAAATGATGTAACTCTTTTGGTTGATAAATAAATTACCGAGAGGTTTTTTTCTTAAAAAAATCTAATACTATGCATTAGAAAGGTAATATTATAAACTAGTATTATATACATAATATAAGATCATATAATACTTTATTAATTTTCGTGCATGACACATAATAATATAGCATTTATTATGATACGATATCATGATATGATACTTAACTTTTTTTTTATTTAATTTTATATCACCTTATTAAAATTGTCTAGTCGATATGCATGATACTAGCTATGATACTCCCATTACGAGTTTACGACCAGCCTATTTCCTCTAGTCTGGCGTATTGGACTTGCTACGAAGAGCTCAATGATCAAGGCATGAGATGATTGGATAAGGGATGTTGGTGCTTCCATCTTTTTAGCCAATTAGATCATAACTAATCCTCTCTTTAAAACAGTCACTAAAAAGCCATGCAAAATGTTTTCTCACTAGCCAATTAGAAAAGCATGCATCACATTTAAGGAGGGATGCATGTGAATGGGAGCATTATACAAAGAGAGTTAAAAACAAATTTACAGCTAAACGGGTCCTAGAGAAAGGATAAAACAGAACAAATAGGAATTGCTAGTGAGCTTCACACACGAGACCGGAGGGAGCATTTTACTTTTCTTTTCACTTGATGACACCATTATTATAATAGATGACCATTTTTTTAGATTCATATTTCCAGTTTGTCGAGTCAATTGATAATTAGCTAATTCTCCATAATTGAGATAGTATTAAAACTGATAACTAGCCAATTCTCCATCAATTGAGAGAGTACTAATATTTTAGTAGACTAACACATTTCTATGACACGATGAAGACGGATTGATGGACATGATAGGACATTAGCGATATAAACCTCACGCATTTAGGATGTGTTTGGTAGAATGTATAAAGGGTATATGCGCTTAAAAGGTCCGTAGAACTCATTTTTGAATGTTTGGCAGGGTTTATGGCCTCATCTTCACTATGTCCATCTCATGCAAAAAAAAGTCTCTCAGTGAGCACATCCAGATGGGGTGCATGGAGACAACCATGCATGCCACGACTCTCAAAAATGTTTTGAATCTTAACTTTTATTTAAATTCTCCAAATAAAATAGAATTATATTTTTTCTGATTTTTCTAAAAATCAAATTTTAATTTTTATAGATTTTTTCAAAAATGTTTCAAAATTTCAAATTTCATTTCTTTATCAAAAAAGAAATTCAAAATGTGTTTAAATTTTCAAACAATGTTCATAATTTCAGAGTTTGTTTAAGTTGTCAAAAATGACCATTATATCAAATTGAATGTTTTAGGAATTTCAAAATTCATATTAATTAAAAAACGAAAATCCAATTATTATTATTTTTTGAAAAATATTGAAATTCTAAAAAAATGAACCTTTTTCACGGTATTCAATTTTTTTAATCACAGTATTCAAAAAAAAAAATCGTTGAAAAAAATATTCAAAATTCAAAATTGTTCAATATGTCTAAACACATGCAGTCTACCAAAGTAAGTCTCAGCTCAGCATGTCTGAACACATACACCGCTATCAAACAATAGTAAATGCAAATAGTCAGTACCACACACGTATTTGGTGCAGTTGACATCACTTTTTCACTTGTTTTTGTTAGATCTATATACTGCTATGAAAAATACAAAAAATAGTGCATATATAATGCTCTATATGAAGCCACTACAATTTATTTATTTTGTTCACAATTATTAATTTTGAGAATTATTTTCATTTCAAATATGCGCAATGGGATCCCTAAATTCGGCACATAAATAAAGATCTTTCCCACGCATAAAGACAAAAAAATAATTACATAAATTAAGGTGATAAACAGTCTCATATAACATTTCAAATGTCCGCTTTTTGTCGAGGCGACTAAATTTGTTCAAAAAATATCGACATGCCTTTCTTGTTTTCGTCCCTAACTAAGATATTTGTTGTGCTCGTCCAAGTAACAACATCAGTGACAATCTTGGTTGTGACCACGTTGCTAACGATACCCCTAATAAATGATTGTTTTCACTCCAACAAAAGAAACTAAACCTCTCTGTGAAGATATTTATTAGTTATGAACCCTCTAGAGCTCTCTACTAAGGTATTTAACGATTATGAAAAATAACTGAGCGCATTTAAATACTTCATAGTCCATAGTCGTGTAGGTGGAATAATTTAATCCAATGAGTATTTTTCTTGTTTTCTTAGATCTAAACTTGAAATAACTCAAATTAAACTTAAGATGAAATAGCAAAAGGCTTAGATACAAAAGTTATTTTCATACCAGCGCATTTGCAATGCTGCATGTTAGAAATCTAAGATAGAACGTACAGTGAAAATATTTAGCAATCATTTTTATGCGATGAATTTTTAAGCATAATAAATGTGCATGTATTATTTATGATCTAATATTAAGTAAAAAAATTTGGTATAAATAAACATTTGTCGAATTAACTATGTGTGTGGTCAAGTAACTGTTAGGCACAAATTCGTGGCGACCAGTATGTGTCTAAGTCTAGGTCAAACTGGGGTGTCGGTTTGAGCCTGCCCGATGGGGTGTGTGTGTGTGTGATCGGTGCACCACCATAGATCTAGTTGTCTAGTTCAGCATGTAGGTGTTAGTCCAGGTGGTGAGTTAATTAGCTAGTTTCATGGTGTGATAAGATAGTCATGCATGTAGTTGGTTAGTTGGATGGGGTTTGTTAGTTATCTTAGTGGAGCACGACGTGGGTGTGTTAGTCTATTGACCATTGGGATGGTATATAAGTCCATGTAGTAGTAAGGGTAGAGTTGAGAGGGACAGAGATGAGTAGAGTGTAATCTAGAGGTGTAGCTCCCGTGTGTGTCGAGTGTGTCTTGGCTGGCGTCGAAGAGAGGTTCCTTAGGCGATGTAAGAAATCCTCTGGGTGCTGCATGCGTGTGCGTATACATTTATGTATGTGTTTGAGTCGTTGTGAGAAATAAAACTAAGATACGGGCGTTTGTCGCAGAGAAAAAATATGGTACCTCTTTCGTCTACCTCTGTTCGGCGTGTGTTGCCAAGAGGCTGCTTGGAGTTGTCGCCAAGGATGGTTACCTTGCCCCAACAATTAGGTGCCATGGCATAAATAGGATTCACATAATACAGATGAATAAGGCACCCGTTACTAAACCTAGTTGTAAATGTGTGTTGTTTTATATATTTAAATTATAGAAGGACCAAAGTAGGTTTTGTGAGGACCAGGTTACCATGTGGATCCTTATTTTATTTTTTGTTTAACACATGTTTTACGTGTTGCTCGAGTAATCAGCACTGAGTTCATGTAAAATTCTTCCAATAATTCGATGCAACATCAACGCGTTAAACAATGAATCATCCATGCAGCATCAACATGAGTGCAACCTCCATTCACAATAATTAAGCTCCGGAAAAACAGAATAAAGCTTGAAACAAAAAAATCACCCCTCTCAAGCATATGAATGAACAGGTAGAGGCCTGCACTCATCACGTGGGAAAGTTTTGTTAATTATAATTAGCAAGCATCCCGTAGAGGGAAACTTGACTATGGATCAATTAATATATGCCATTTCTAGGCATGAATCAATTAGAGAGAGATTGTGCATGTGAGAACTAATTAAAAAGGTTGAGCGACAAGGCGCGCCATCTTGAGCCACGCCCAAGTGGGCAGCGATGGAGGGAGGCCGAGGTCCAGCTCCTCGACCACCTTGAACCTGACCTCCTGGGTGATGGACATGAACTCGTCATGGCGATGCAACCTTGGAACCGCGTCACCAAAGCACAGTGTCATGGATGGCCTCAATGTGAGTCGGGTCATTGGTGTAGTACATTGACGTGGTGATCTAACCGGAGTGCACAACGATGGCGCACATGGGCTCACCAACGCCGCATCTGACGTCGAGAACGTGGTGACCCGGCTTGGCGTCGAGCAAGGTCGACGACACGCTCCTTGATGCGGGTGGCATCACGGTCGAAGCCGCTGTCGAGGACGCATGTTGATGCCTAGAAGGGAGACGGGACCAAGGAGGATGGCGACGATGGCTGTGGTGGCGACGATGGCTGTGGTGGCGACGCGGCGAGGGATTGACTGGTGGAGGCGTCTCTCCATCTCTATCATGGCCCATAGTTCTCTTGGAGAAGAATGAGGGGAGAGAGAACATGGCCTTGGAGAAGAATAAGGGAGGGGAGACAGAACATGGCGTTAGTTGGTGACCACCAGAGTCTTTGGCAACTAGTGGTAACTAGTATAGTACCCGTGCGTTGCCACGGGATAACAAAATGTGTGTATCAAGAAAAATGTAATGTGACATGAGGAATAGACTATCCACATATGATATCTCATGGTACTAAAATGGTAGATAAATACATCTCATCGTCGTCCTCTCCCCTCCCTCTTCTCGAGAGGAAACCTCCTTCCACGACCCTTTATTTTCCGTGTTATCTTCCTCATACTTTGCCGTGCACAATCTCTACTACTAAGTATCTTGTGCAATCCCTGTGTCTCGCGAGAGATTAAAATTTACAATGATATATAATATTATACAATCAAATTTCAAGAAATTTGTTTGTAGCTTCTATAAAGATTGTCACACGGGCACATTCCACACACTAAAATATGATGGTGCTTCAGTTATACGGTACAATATTCAAAATGCAGTTGGTAAAAATTAAGTCCTAAAAAATCCTAAAAAAAGATAATATATTGTCGCTAGAGTCCTTTCTGAATGTGATTATGCGGACCTGGAAAGAAGAAATAAATTTCAATGCACTGAACGTGTATTAAACACATAAACTAAACACCACCTTGTAACCATGGAATGGTTCTCGAATAGCTTGTATTAAACACGGCCATGCATTCACTGATTTTTCTTGGCTAAAGCTGGGCCTCCAACTATCCTAAAAATGTAGCCCTGCGTTCTCGTATAATATGTTGCAAGCAGCCACACCATCCTACCTATGGCCAAAAACCGAAGGAAACTACTACATATCTCCTACAAAAATATATGGTTGTAAGCCTCGAAGGTACTCCAGAATGCGGACACAAAAGAATGGCCGATGTCAGAAAAAATATTGTGGCCTGACAATTGTAATCAGAAACCATCAGCGAGAAGCTCTCTGGCTCCTCTTTCATGGATGCTCTCGAGCTCGTAGGTGTCAGCAAGTGGTGGCCATTAGAAAAATACAGAAGTTCGTTTACTCTTACTCGTTGCAACAGGTTCCTCACTTTGTTTTCTGGAATTTGTCCCAGAGGCACATCATCTGCCTAGGCTCCTGGTAGTGGGCAACAACATACCCATCCTCACAGCCTTCCACCAAGATCCTTCCATCGTTCTGGTATGTGACATCGAAGCCTTCCTTCTTCATCTCATTGATCCATATTCCCATCGCCACATCCTCCAGCTTGAACACCTGCAAGTCAAAATCCCTCGTTAATATTCCACGCCACAGCAGGGAGAAACAGCTGGAGAACGTGGTGTTTTCTCTAGACTGCCTTCAGTATCGTTTCAGACTGAAGCAACTGAAGAGAATTCATTATCTCTGCTCGAAAAGAGGGTACCCTTGTACAAATTTTAGAAGGGCGTGTACCTTTAGCTCCCCTCTTTTGTGTTTTCTGTAAATTTCTTTTGCTATATCCTAAGATACAATGTATCCTGGTCCATGTGCCCATGGGGAATAGCGCTCTTCGGGCCATTCCTACATAAAGGACAGAAGTAACAAATCAGATGATTAAGAACAGGTAGCATCAGAAGAATTTGCTAAGCATATGCTACATGATAAATGATACTAATACACATGCCAGTCCAAAACAGAGATAGTGATAGGTTTCCATCAATTGTTTAATACTCCCTCCGTTCCAAAATATATGTCGTGGTTTTAGTTCAACCCGAACTAAAACCAGAACACTTATTTTGGAACAGAGGGAGTAATAGAAAAATAAGGTTCAATCACACAAACAAAGAGATTCCCTGTGCTGAAAACACGTTTGCATAATCCCGCAAAAAAAGAACACGTTTGCATAATTGTGCAATAGGGAAAAAAGTTTAACACGTTACCTCTGAAGTTATGTACCACTTGCTGTACAGATCTCGATGAGGCTGAGAATCAGAATTGACGCGGCCATACAGCAGCCCATGGCTGATATTTACTTGACGCAGGGACAAAAGTATCTCATCTACACGAACAAAAGCATCATCATCGGTTTTCATAACATACTTGGCTGAAAGCACATTTGTCTGCATGAGAAAAGTGATGTCAGAAAATGCAGGCTGCAGGCAGAATTCCCAGGGTTCCACTGTACTCCTAAATAAAGAAATACCCGCAAAGAAATTAAAGAAATTCTACCAAAAAAGTAGATACATACCCCATATATGCAAATAGCAATGGTCTTCCAAAGAATCAAGCTGTAATAATCAACAAATGGCATCAATTGGATGTCTCCATATGTCCGTCCGTCGTTCCAGAGCTCCTCGTTCACCACCTCATTTTTATGCTTTTATCAAAGAAGTCAAAGGGGTACATGAGTATTGACCATGAAGTGAAGAGCGGTAATTCTAGTATATAATAGAACACAAGAAGAGTTATCACAAAACTTCAAAATTGTTGTCTTGTGATGAGGGGTAAGCAAGTACACAGTGAACACAAATGCAATCAACAGAGGAGAAAGATCTTCAATAAGGTGGTCACTGCACAAGCATGATACCCCCACCCCAACCCACGCACAAAGTAAGGACTAAGCATGTTCGTTTGTGAGGAAAAGTATGAATAAAGCCTGTGTTATGCTGCTATCCATATGCAGCTCTACACCTATTATTTGACAAATGTACACATATTGCATATATGTAGGTACAACAACTATATGGTATACAAATTACTGTAAGATATAATATCCTATGTCTTTCATCCTTACCAGGCCAACAAAGAACCGAACTGCGACTTTTCCTGAGCAGACAGCATCGTACTGCATCCAGGTTCTTCGAACCACCATTCTGCGTTTAAAACTATTTTCTGTAGAGAATATCCCAATAAAAATATCAATGGATTTATCCGTAGGGACAGGTGGAGCCTTCAATATTTCCAATTCAGTGACATGCTCAAAGTCCTCTGTTGTAGCCAAGCCACTTGCTAGCACAGACAACAATTTAATATCTCCTTCAACCCTTACTTCACCAACAAACCCAGGCTCCAAATCCTGGTAAAAATGTGGTACATTAGTAATAAGAACATACTTTGAAACAATTACATAAAATAGTTTGATAATGAGAGTATGGAATAATAACTTCTACATACCATCGTAAGACGCAACAACAAAATTGTTACCCTGGCAAAATCAGTTTGCCAGGACACTGTTACAAAATGCAATAGCAAAACGAATGTCTCATACACGACTCACCTCTCGAAATGCATAGGAAGTGACATGCTTCCCATCTACAGTCATATGGATCCCCTCTGCTCCAACACGAAGAATTGTTATAGCAAGATATCCTTGTTACAAAGAGGAGAGGCGGATCCCCGCCCGCGCTGCGCCCTTGTTCTTGGGCCGCCCGAGCACCTCCATCGCTCGACGCCGGCGAGGATGAGGAGAGGCGGATCCCCGTCCCCTCTTCTTGGGCCGCTCGAGCACCACCATCACTCAACGCCGGCGAGGATGAGGAGAGGAGGATCCCCGCCCACGCCGCGCCCGCTCTTGGGCCGCCCGAGCACCACCATCACTCGACGCCGGCGAGGATGAGGAGAGGCGGCCGTGGGTTTTTGGATGGCGCGTTCGGGACGGGGCTGGGGCGGGGGCGAGGCGGCTAGATCCGATCGGGTCCGGAGTGGTGGAACGAATCAGGGATGGGTCGGGGCTAAGGATCTGGGTATCTTCTGACATTGCACATCGTACTAACATTTCACCACATCTAAGGAGCTCTAAATGGTCTAGTAGATTAAAAATCCACTCAGAAGGTGCAAATATATACCCAGTTGACTGAATTATTCAAATGAGTAGAGATTATTTTGCGGGCTTGAGATCGGAATCAATCCAGCGAATACACGCATCGGAATCAATCCATACCTTGTGACCCCCCTGTAGATGGAGCTTCTCTTCCCAAACGCGGCGACGCTAGTGGCGGAGGCGTCAGACTCCTTGCTGCTCCTGCTCTACTCTTTCTTTGCCCACTTGGGCGCCCCTAAAAGATAAGACACGGTTAAATATTTTGCTAAAAGAAATTTTGCATCTGGTAATGTTGTATTCTGTTATACCTTTAGTCTCAAGAGAACAATTTTGTGCATTTGCAAATTTGTCCGTCTCTTGAAACTGTACTCTGCATACAACAAATGCAGAAAGTGATGTTAGCTAAAGTCTGCAGAGAACAAATAGAAAATTAAACAAGAAAGAGAAGCTTGCAATGCCTATTTGGGGTTTGTTCAAGCTGAGCAGATTGAACCTGCTACCTATATAATAGAGACATACTTCTTCACATATGAATTATGGATGAGTGCAGCCAGAACAGTTATATTATAAGGGTTGATTGCAGAGTTAAACTGAATTCATTTTCAGGTGTCTAGACTGATTTCTAGACCATCAAAGAGTTGATAACAAGGTGATCAAACAAAAAACTAAATTTACAAAGAGAAACAAAATTAAACCTAAAAGCTATATGTCGAGAGGTAGGAACCTAAAAACAAAATTTACAAAGAGAAACAAAATTTACAAACTGTATCCACTACAACCAAATAATGTCGAGAGGTAGGAACCCAAATTTACTATGTTGACTAAATAGAGAGAACAAAAACCATTAAAAAGAGTACATTACAACTATAATTAGTATTTTTAAGAATGCAGCATAAAAGGGCAAGCGCGCTATATATCTGAAGTTTCAGTTGGGAGGAATTTTAGCTATGTCCTTGATATATCTGAAGTTGTGTGCTCATCGAGTCTAATGCACAAAGAAAGCATCTTTCAACCTACAAGGACACCAAAAGAATTTGAGATTTGGTACACAAAAATAGGATTGTGCCATATATATCAGCAACACTCAAGTAGAATCCAAATACATTAGGACAAATAGCTACGAAAAATGGATTATATCATGCTTCTTTCTTTTTCTATTAAACTCCCTTCCAAAGAATTTTTTTTCCAGAGGGTAGTAGAAAATGTAGGACAGTAAAGTATTATTCTTCTGATTATATGGCTAGGATGGTACATATTGAAGGGGTATTCTGTATCATCTTTCTTCAGGTGTGCTACATCATAAACTATTGCATCCGGAAGTATGTGTATCCTCTCACAGATGCCCTTTGAAATATTGTATTTCCCCACAAATAGCAGCCTTCACGAATTGTAACACGGAATTTTTCTCAGCAGTGGCAATGCCTCTTATAAAGAAAATTATGTACAATACTAACTCTGGATAATTGTCAGTCTTCCATCTCCTTCGAGCTGCATCATGGAGCCAAAAAAAAGTGAAACCTTACCAAAGTCTAAGCCGTGACAAGAAATGTCAAACCCAAGTAGATGCTATAGAAAGTTAGAAATTGAAATGTAATATCTTTAAAACCATCTAGAAAACTTGTGACAAGGCATATGTTACCTTCGGTCCATCAACTGATCAACCCCTCAAGTAAGGTATCAAACAATGTGTGTTGCAAAAATACAATGATCATCTATTTCTGGTACAATATTTACAAGTATCATCTGGTTTCTGCAGAAAATGAAAAGCAGAGTCAATCTAACTTATAAATTTAAGCGTACAACAATCAAAAAGAACTTCAAGTATGAGTACGATCATGGTATGCTAATATGATATTGTGCTAGAAACCGAAATTATCTTATATCAGATTTATAGATGTTACGTAAATTCACCACAAGAACATGAAGCTTGGCATGTTAGAATAAAAGAACTTCAACCCCCGTGTAACACAATCAGTTTCATCAATTCACCCATTTTAAAACATGAGTGTGAGTATAAGTATGAGTAGAAATTGATGACTACAACTTGTTCTATATTGTCGAGGGGCATTAGTTAATGTAGACAAAGAATTTATTTATTTTTCTTTCAGAACTTTTAAAAGGGTAAAGACATCCGATTTCCGGCAATTCAAGCAGCGTCTGATCTGGGGGCTTGTGCTGGGATTCGACCTACGGGCAACACGCTAAATCTTGCTCCGGTCGTCGAACTCAACGATACCGTCATTGAAACTATCCCCGGATATTTTGCATCTATTTTTATATGAAGATCATTAGAGCATCTCCAACAGCCGCATTATACTAGCGCCGCGTCGCAAAAAAGGCAAATATAGCGCGCGCGCAACGCGACGGACAGCTCCAGCGGACGCGCTAAAACCGCGCGCGCGCTAAAACGAGTTGGACGCGCTGGCCATAGCCCCATCCCGCGCTGTGTATTTCGGGCGTCCACTTCCGCGCACGGCAGACTCAAGCGCGCGCGCGAACTCTCCCCTTTTCTTCCTCCTTTGCTCCCGCGCGCGCCGGGGACAGCGCCCCTGCCACCATGGACGCGCACACCGGCACCCCGCTGACCCCGCTGTACAGTCGCGACCCCCCCCCCCCCCCCCCCCCGCCGGCGCCGCAGCAGCCGCCGAAAACCCTAGCGCGGCGGGCGTTGGCGTTGGCGCCGCCGCCGCCGCCGGAGCTCCGCCTACCGTCGGCCTCGCGCTTTACCTTGCCTCAAGAAGGGAAAGATCGGAAGAAGAGGAAGACGACGAGGAAGATGATTGATGTGTTATATGTCTTCAACTTTGTTGGATGAACTTGTATTTTGAACTTGGTTGGATGAACTTGTGGACATGGCTTTTATTCATCAACTTGTTTGTGTTAAATTTCACATGTTCATTGCATTTTGATGAATGTTTCAAACTATTTTTTGTTCAAATGCCATATATTTGGGCGCTGCTACAGCGGCGCGCGCGCTGCATTTTAGCGCGCTGCTGGAGCGGAGCGCGCGCGCTGCATTTTACAGCTACTGCTGGAGCCAGCGCTGCGCGACGTGCCAAACCAGGCGACCAGTGCGCGGCAAACTAGTTTTTTAGGCGCGGCGCGAAGCGCGCCTGTTGGAGATGCTCTTAGTATTCTTCTTGTATCTTGCACACATAAATCACTAAACCATTAAATGCCCAGGTTTATTTCAAATGCACTGAATAAAGGCCTATGTGTACGCATCTAGCTAAAAGAAAAAAATCTGTAGCATAATAATAATTATTATTATTTGAAAGATCCAGCAGCTGGCTGGCTTATATTGAACAAAGCAGGTAGAAAGGCGGCTACAACAAGGTGGGATTGATCCTAAGGATCAAGGAAAAAAAAGAAGAGGAAAAAAGGGAATAACATCCCAGAAAAGACCTACGAACTTCTCCCGGTGATTCCCCGAATGGGTGCTCGAGGCAGGCCGCTCCCGCCTGCCTCCAGAACTCTATGGAACGCAGCTCTGACTCTGAAGGAAAGATTCAAAGAAGAACTATGCGAGGCTGGCGCCGTGGAAGACCACCGAACGGACCAGCTGTTGCCTGTCATCGTTGCCACAGGGGCCCCGCCGCCGCAGCTCCGACTTCACCGCAACAAACAAAACCGAGGTAGTCTCACGGACACGTCGGAGAAGAGCCGACTACCGCAACCACCGCAATGCCTCCGACTTCACTCGCCCCATCATCGTTGCCACATCAGCTTCGGCGCCACAACAACGCTTTTCATCACCTAACCTTCCAAACACACCCCTTGGTCCCTCTGACCGGATTAACCTCCAAAATCGATGCCCTCAAGAGGGGTGCGACGTCAAATGCCGCCAACGACCGACCCTCGGGTCTGGAGTTTCCTCCGGAGTTGTCCCTCGCAGAGGAAGAGAGAGCTTCCCGTCAGGAAGGTCACGGCGTCCACGGACATCGCCATCACAGGCTCCAGCCATGGCCAGAAACGGGTTTTCACCCAGCCCTCGAAATCCTCTGGTCGATAGCCAATCCGTCAGCCCACCTTCGGACCTCCTCTACGTTGCACCTCCACGCATCAGCCACCCAGGCAGCCAAATCTTGCATCCCCATCGCCGCAGCACGATGGGATGCTCTCTCTTGGCCCGCAACCAACACCACCGCGCCGCCCAGCAGGAAACGACGCCCGAGCTCCGGGGCCGCCCCGGCGTCCAGCCTCAGCCCCCCTGCAGCACCGCATCCGCACAGCCTCCAGCAGTCGCCGCCGCGCAGATCTGGCACCACCACAGCAGGCCCCTCACGCCCCGCCACCAGCTGTGCCGCCGAAGCCCGACCGGAGCACCGGATCCCAAAGCCCCAGGCACCGGAACCCTGACCTGGGAGGGAGAGGGGTCGGTCGGGGGCCTTCACTTGCCTATCCCTGAGAGGGGTCATCCTCCGCCGCACAGATCTGGCGCCGCCACAGCAGCCCCCTCACGCCCAGCCACCGGCTGTGCCACCGAAGCCCGACCGGAGCACCGGATCCCCAAGCCCGAGGCACCCCCGCGCCGCGACGCCTGGCGCCCGCGCCGTCTCCAGGGCGGAGGGGTCGCTCCGTGCCGCCCCCGACCACCATGAGAACGCGAAGGCCCCGCCGCCGCCGGCTCCGGTCGGGCTTTGCCCGACCGAGCCCCGGGGCGGCGGCGGGGGAGACAGGCGAGGGAGGGAAGGGGGCTGGGCGACCGGGGAGGGAAGCTCACGCTGACAAGTGATAACAACACGCGTGACGCGTATGTATTTGTAGCATAATTATTATATCTGCATATACTCACTCCCTGGTACAAAGTTATTAGTAGCGATATGTAATTTATGGGGGACTCAGTTAGAATCAATACCTAAAGTTTTTTCACTGCACATCATGTACCGGGGCATTTCGTGGTCAATTAGAAACAATACATGAAGTATTTTTTCCACACATGATGTATCGTTCCTACAGAGCTGAGACATGATAATTAGCTAGTTAGTTGTTTGTCTCTGCCTATAGCAAAGCACTTCCAGAGATCAGGAGATCCAGCCATGGGGGAAAACGAGGAGAAGGCCAGGTTGAGCTCCTCCATGGACCCGGCAGTGACCACCGTGGCCACCTCACTAGCGTCGTCGTCGGTGGTTAGGGAAGCTGTGTCGGTTGTGGACACGGCCATATCCGTGGAGCCCGGCGACGGGAGGTCAAGGAGGAAGAAGAACGACAACGGTGGAGGTCCACCTCCCTTGATCCAGCGACGTGGACGGATCCATCCGGGTGGAGATCGACGTGGAAGGATCCATCCGGGTGGAGATCGACGTGGACGGATGCATGAACGTAAATATTACCTAGCATACTTGTCACAGACACACACAGCTCACCTCCACAGCGTATCCCTATAGGCGACACACATCACAACTAACCCAACAGAACATGAAAAATCATGTAATGAACAGAGGAATCTAATGGAGAATCAGCGAATATGATACCCCAAGATCTTACCTGACATATTAGAGGCCACAACCGAAGCATCAACATACAAGACAACATCAAAGCCATCATCCTCGGTGCTCCTTTATTTTGCACGAAAGATTTTGAGAAATCACCAGGTGTCTCTGCAAACAAAACAAGACCAAGATCAATACAACACACCACATGCCTGGGAAATTCGGAACAAGCAAATCTACTGAGGTGGTGGAGAAGCGAAGAAGAAGAAAAAACACTCGAGGCCCTCTATGCGGGGGAGGAGGCGAGGGGGTACCGAGGTGGTGGAGAAGGGCCTGAAAGCGGCGGCGGTGGCGGCCTTGGCCTCTCGGAGGCCCCACGATACGCAGCTGCGCCACATCTCGCAGATCGGAGCAGCCCCTAGCGCGCGCGTTGTAGGGGTCGGCTCGGGCGCTTGGGTGGGGTGGAGAGGAGCACGGGAGGAATGGTTGGGGCGAGACACCGGCGGCAGCCTATGGAACCCTAGCCCAGGTTCGTGCTCGGGAGGAAGAGATGGAGGAGGAGGGGGCATGGGGCGGGTGTGGATGCGACGGAGACGACGGCGACGACGGCCAGCACGAAGGCCGGCTCGCCTTCGTGGGGGCGTGACGATCGACGTCGCTAGAGGGAGACGGGCAGCGCGAGGGACGGATGCGGCCGACGCGCCAGAGTGGCGGCGGCCGGCTGTGGGCACGAAGGGGGGAGGCGGGGAGTCGGGGTAGGAGTTGCTGGCTAGGGTTTGGCTCCTCCGAAGCCGCCCGTGCGAGCGACTCGGGAGGAAGGGGTTGTGGGCACGAAAAAAACCAAGACAAAAAAAACCCAATGGGAGGGATGACGAAAAAAAAACGAGACGAAAAAAATTCGATGAGATCCGGCTACCAACTGCCCTTTTAGGAGTAGAGATTCCCCAAGAAAAGTAAAAAAAAGTTCAAAAAGTCCTCAAGGCAAGTAAGAAAAAAGTCAAAAGCAGATAAATCATGTCAACACATCGCAATGCATGGAGCAACGTAGCTCACAATAGCAAACGCACGAGAGGCGCCTCTCCTTACCTGCTTTTATTCTCTTATTACTAGATTAATGATGATGCGCGTTGCTGCATCCATCTATTTATACAATAAAAATAATAGGATTTTTCTTAAATAAATGACTATATGAGGCACAGTAACTTCTGATAAACATAACTAAATATTAGGCAGTGACCGAAGGAAATCTTATATACAATCATTAAAAGCAAGGTTTACACATAGAAATATGATTGGTATGTCCAAATACACTATATTTATTTGTAATATCTTCCTAATAATAAAGCAAATTCGGTTTCTGGTCGTCCGTCTTGGAAATTATCCTAAAATTTTGCATAAATTACCAACCATGCCACCGGTAAGTAATAGAAAACATTTCACAAAGCGAAAAATCTTCGACTGGGCCGGCCTATGTAAAAATCTCATATATTACGCTCTGCACGCTGGGAGAATATCCAACACACCGTACGGGCCGGCCCATGCACAGGCGACTACTTTTAGTTCCGTTTATTTATTTATTTTCAGTTCTGTTTTATTTATTTATTTTAAATAAATTGGAACTTCAAATAATCTTTAAAATTTTAATAAACTGAAAAATATAAATGAACATATTAAAAAAATTAAAATGTTTGTGACTTCAAAAACTGCTCGGAGTTTTGTAAAAAATACTCGCATATAAAATAAAATGTTTCCAATTTTAGAAAAAATGTTTGTACAATAAGCAAAGTCCATGATCTCAAATACAATTCCATGTATTGAAAATTATTAAAGGCATTTAACAAAATGCTTTCTAATTCAAAATATGTTAATGCATTTAAAAAATGTCCTAAAATTTTAAAAATAGCTAATGCCTGTTATGATAGTTTCTTTTTTATTTAAAATTTTCCGTTCCATTTTTGTTTATTTATAAGTTAAATAATTTAGAATTACAAAAACTTTTGCATATTAAAAAATAGGAATTTTGAATTAAAATGCTGACGAATTTTTATTTTGAATTAAAAATAGGATTCAAAAAAAGCGGCAGATTTTATATATTTTTTGCAAATTCCAAAACAATGTCCATGAATTTAATGAATATATGACTGATTTATAAAAATGTTTGTTTATTCAGAAAAGCTGTATGCGTTTCAAAAAATGTTTGGAAATATAAAATAAAATCCTCCAACATAAAAAATTATGTTCGTCTTTTCTTGAATTGGTCGCCAATTCAAAAGAAAATATTTAAACCCGTTCGAAATATAAAAAATATTCACGATTTTTAATAAATGTTTGTGAATTGTAAAAAATGTTCTCGATTTTAAAATTATTTCCATATTTGTAAAATTGTTCACGAAAGATCTAATTTATGTAGTTAAACATTAATGCTTATAAGTCTTTGTGACAATATGCCTGTGTGAATTTTGAAGAATTAACTGTTGGATGGATTGGATTGTTATTGTATGTTTTCTAAAAAAAATTCTTGAAATTCAGAATAAATCTTTGAGTTACCAAGATTTTTGACAACCATGATATATATTTTTTGAAAATGTAAAGATTGCTTAAATTTTTGAATAAATTTAAAAGAAGAAACATTTTCTTGCATTTGTGCACAAATTTTTTAAATCAAGCAATGATATGTGAACATAATTTGATCACCATCATTAAAGATTATGTTTTTTTTCTTCCGTGGCAACGCACGGGTCATTTTGCTAGTAAATATAAATAATCAATACTACCAAGGCAGATGATAAGCAACGGATTGTTTACATGGAACATTCATGAAATCTTCACATCCACCTCGAGAGAAGCCACCATGTTTGGAAACAGAAAAGAATAGGTGATCCCATTTCTTAGCACAACTACAATCAAGATAGAAAACTCTATAAACCATGAGTGACAAGTATTAGAAAAAGGAAAGCATGTAAAGTTCTCGACTGAGCTTGCATGTCACTCTAGCCAACATCAGTTAAGATATTTTGTTTCAGCAAATACATAATTGATAAGATAAGGACAAGTTTTGATAACACAAAAATCAGAAAATCATACTCGTGCAAGCAATTGTTAGATACTTCATGCTTGCTTCCTGACATTGATGGAAAAAAGCATCGTACATCACCTATCAAGTGACGTGATAGAAATTCAAGGACGACGTCATTATGAATCAATAGGCAGGAAATTATATATAAAGTATGGCACAATGCTCACACTCAACATCTTATTTTCCAACTCAAGATAGAAAACCAAGTCCAGGAAACACGATGGGCGTGTTTGCTTTCCCGGGTCGCACCTGGCTCGCACCTGGCATGCAAAATCGAGCGTGTTTGGTGGCCTGGACGGCTTTCTCAGCCTGGCCCGACAGATGCAAAAGAGGCCTCCGAGCCAAGCTCGCGGATACGCAGGAATCGGGCGTATCTCGCAGCCAGGCCCGCGCTTGCATCACGTATTTCCCTTCCCCCTTTCTTTCTATCGAGCACACAACCCACCGCTGCGCTGCCGCCGCCTTCGTCCGAATCCTCTCGCGTGCAGCTCGTCAGACCGGTCCGTCGTCGCCGCCGGTCGTCTGGTTCGCCGCCGCCGCCGGTCATCTGGTTCGCCGCCGCCGCCGCTGGTCGTCTCCCTCCCTCTGATCCCCTTTATCCCCCCCCCGTCCCCCCCCACCCCTCCCCATCTCTCGCCTCGGAAACTTCCACGAGCTCTTGGGGAGAGAGATCACAGCCCCGTCCGCCCCTCCATCCGCCATGGCCCTGTGGCGGCGCAGCTCGTCCTGGCTCATGTCCTGCTCGCGCGTGCCGGACGGCATCGTCGGCGGGAACGAGGCCAAGGTCTCGCCCGAGGTCGCCCCGGAGGATGCCCCCAACCGCCGCCAGGAGGAGAGGTGGTCCCGCCTGGTGCTGGAGCTCGTCGGATCTCGTCACGCCACCGGTCGTCCTGTCCGCCGCCGTCGAGTCTCTACCACCGGCATCTCCTCTCGACTGCAGCGTACCAAACAACATATGTTCTATTAACATCTCTTGTGCATCCATATCATACAATCTACCAAACACACATCTTAGCTCATCCTTGCATCAACCCAACCAGGCCATGCTCACCCAGTATCCCTCGTGCAATGCAGGCTAAAGCCACTCAGGCAACCAAACACACCCCATATGTATGCTCATTATTCCTCAATTAAAACAACATTTTCTCCTTAGAAAAATGGAAATTAGATGGATAATGTACCACACTCTCGAATATCATTGTTGTCACGAAAGAGACAATATGCTCCTTACAGTCCCATCGGTACTAATTTATACTTATACCATCATTCAGAGCCAATATATGCAAAATCTATCATAATACTGGTCTAGAAAAACTTACATAAAGAACTTGAGCGGCTACAGGAAAGACGAGCAGAAGTAGCACCGATGAGATCACATGGCACACAATATGGTGCTAGAGCCTGTTCATGATAATGGAGCAGGTGACAGAGTTCAGATGCGGTATATGATGGTGGCGAATGTAAGGGATTGTGTGGCGTACTTACGTTGATGGATTGAAAACCCTAGAGATCCACTATGTGTCCTAAGTATAAAATTTAGAAAGGATACAAAGACACAAATAATAATGTTAGTAGTGAACTGAAAAATAAAAACCTCATCAGTGCATCATATAATACTTTAAGGAAATTAGGATCAGCTCATATTAAAATAGCAATGTTCAAAATCGATCATGTTACGCTGAAAGAGCTCACTTGAATATAGATCCTATGGTCCCAACATAAAATATGATAATTTCAAAGTATCATGATGCAGTGATATAATGGTTGAAAATCTGCCAACGGAACTTTTTATTTTGATCATGTAATAGAAGAAAGGGATTGTAAACCAAGAAAGTCGGCTATCATTAGAAACCCAACAAGAATAATATTCAAATATTCTCTCTACATATTTTCGCATTTTGCTTGCATCATTGTGCACTGGTAGGTCAAGAAAGAAACTACGAAAAATCTGAACTATATGAGAAGACAAATCACTACAACGACATCCCAATTTTATTGTTCAATTAAATGTACAACAAAGTTGATTAAATTATTCCTTACACTTTTTATACTAATCGTACTCAGACAAAAAAATCAAGCACAGACTACGCTCTAAACAATCCATCTACAACTCTAATCGCACCAAGACAAAAACAATTCAATCCAAGAGCCGAGTTTTGACTGCAGGATACAATAAAAATATATTTAAATCCAATAAGTGGAACAATTGAACTGTCAGTTACATGTATATGTCATGGAGATGGAGGGGAGGAAAAAGGTGAGGGAAGCGACCAAAGCATTGAGGACGGGTGAGACGGTGAAAAAACCAAGAGCTGCCAAGGGCTAGCGAGATGGCCTCATCCCGCATCTGCAACACCATGAAAGACTCAATGTCTGAACAAAAGAAAAGAAAGGCTGGATTTGTGATGCATATTCAAGAAGATACATACGAGACGACCAAGGTGCCGGTTATGAACATCACCAAGGACGTCTCTGCCGCCTCAGTGCACGCAGAGAAGCCGAGGCTTGTGTCTCCACCGAGGCTGACCAGCATCTGCCCTTCAGCCAGCCACCTCGCAGATTTGTGAGCGTTAATACGCCGTTCTACCCTGGAAAATGACAATATATTTCTGGTCATTTAAGATCCTGCCTACAATAGGAGGAAGACGTAGGTGGCAGGAGAAGCATATGCCCATGGTCGTTGTGTAGAAAACTTTGTTCATGCATATACAATACATATAATTATTAGAATTGCCAGCTGAATAGCAAACTCAGTTAGAATTTCATGTCGACATAAAATCCTAATGTAATAAGATTAAGAAAATTCTATTTACCAAATCTAATTAATGAACACAATGGCTAGAACAAAGAATAGTTGTACCTAGATAAAATTAAAAAATGCACATGAACAGGTCCACACGAACAGAGTGAACCAAAGGGTTTAATCCGCAACCCCACCGTCATCCTGAGATCGTTGCTAACCAGCTGAAGGCAAATCCATCAGCGCTATGGAGTACGGCTATAGAAAATATTGAGTCAGATCATGGTTTGAAGAGAATCCATTCAGGGAGCAAGGGAGGGGGAGTAGACCAGCAACAGGGGGAAGGAGCAGAGTGAGAGGAGGTCCACGCCGCCATCGCCATGGGATGCGAGTCCTCCCCGCATCTGGGAAGGTGCCACGACACCGCATTGGAGCGTGGCAGCGCTCATGGCTTGGGCAAAGAGGAGGGCCGACGCATCGAGGAGCAACTGGAGGCAGCGAAATCGGTGGGGAGCGGCGGCCGCGTGGAGAGGGGTCGACGGGGTCGAAGTGGTCGTGCCCTCATGGGAGATCGAGGGGTGCCGGTTTGGATGACGAGGAGGGCGACACAACTGCTGGAGATGTTTTTTTAGGGGTGGCTCATGGAGTCCTAGAGGAGTAGTGGTGAGTTGGGTTATATTTGGTTAGTGATCTCGTCTGCGAGACGTGGCCCAGTTTACAAGAGAGCTCAGTTTTGTCTACTGGAGTAGCAGCCCCTAGGACAGTTGGGCCACTAATCTTCATAGTTAGCCCATGCGGTGGAGAGCACTCAGATCCGACGGTCAGAAACTGCTAGATCGCGAAAACGGACGATCAGAGTTACAAATCGCTGAGAAGGCTCGCTTTAGGCTCAGTTTTACTGTCCTAAATATATATGGGTGTAAAGAAAAACAAATCAATGACATTGCATATAAGTAAATTTGCAATTCAATTCTAGTTGCAAATTGTACTAATACTACATCAATCCAAGGACGATTCCGACGTCTCGCCCAAGGCCGTCAAGGAGCATGTTGTCGGCTTACCCAAGGCCATCAAGGAGGATGCTAGCAGCTTGAACAAGACCGTCTTTGCAGTCGCCATGGTGCCAGTTTTTGCGTTGTTCCACCGTGAAACTTGGGCCTTCTTTCCTAATTTTGCCTAGAGTTGCTGTGAATTTGGTAATTTGTGTTGGATATAAATGGTGTTGAATGTTTGCATACATAACATTGAAATTTTGTGTGGCTGTGTTGGGTGTACCATCTCATGCATTTTCTCCACATTCTAGAATGAAGGAAATCTGTTGCATTTTCTCCACATTCTGTAATGGCAGATAACAAAATTTTAATTCTAATATGATGCTTGTCTAATTGAGCTTGCTGACAGCCGTCTTCTGTCTTCTCACAGGCTTCTCAACTATGGGAAGTTTCCCTATGCAATCACTGCTTCCCTAAATGTTTACTCTGTTGGTCCATCTTTATCTGCTCACCAGATGCATTTAATTTGGCTGCACCAATGTGTTCCATGTAATGGAATGTGAGGAGTGGAACTTTAATCACAGTCCACCCGGTAGCACCAAAATAGCTCTTATTAGAGGGACAACTTTTTTTTGGGGGGGGGGGGGGGAGGGGGGCAACCAGAGAAAAGAGAGTTCACTTATATTTTTCCAAAGCATCACCAACATTGTGTCCTCATAACAATAACCATACACTAAACTACAAGACACTCGAAAGAGGGACAACTTCTAGAACCACCATCTTTCCATATGCTAAGGTCCTCTTTGTTTAAAAAGTCCTAGGATTTTTTTTAGTCTCAACTAAAAAGTCCCTAGTCCCTATCTGTTTGGTTTCAGGGACTAAACATGGACTACAGGTTATTAAATGACATGCTAAAAGACCATGTTATTCTTAATAATGGACTAGAGGTTATTAAATGACATGCTAAAAGCAGGGGCACTGTTGGAAAAAGTCCCAAAAGGTCCCAAAAAGACTCTCTCTTAGGGACTTCTTTCTTTAGTCCCAAATGCCCACTTTTAGTCCCTAAAAGTCCTCCTGTTTGGTTTAGATGGGACTAAAAGGGACTTTTTTAGTCCCAACACCAAAAAGTCCCTGTAAACAAACACCCCCTAAATTTATGCAGAACTTCTATAAGCATTTGAGCTCAAACCTTGCTACATCTTTTGGTATACCTGTTACCTGCTACCTCAGAATGTTGGATGCTCTAGCGTAATTACTGTGCCAACCTTCTAAACCAACTATTTGACAACATAGTTGGATGCTCTACCTTTGTACTACAACTACCACATGTGCTTCTCCCATTGGCCTGAAAATTTGCAGCGTAAGTCAAACAAGTGACCGAAAAATCCGCACCATATTGTATTTTCCATTAACCCATTCTAACTCTTGCCATACAACACAAACACCTGCGTTGCGATATGGAGTTTTACTCACTGTGTTACGCACCAAAATGACTTATGTGTAACGCTTGCAACATGGTTTTCCTGATAAACACGCGACACAAAGGGAGTTCACGCCGTGACCGCAACAATGGCACTTTTTGTCTCACCCCGAGCATTCGAGCCATCCTAAGCCATTACACGCCAGTGGCCAGGTGCCATGCCACACGCCACACACACGACAACTCATGGAGGACGCCAAGCCCATGAAGAAATTATCTCAAAATTTTATATGTCACGCGGGCATGTTATTAATCCATATATTCACATCCCTTACAATAGAATCTCATTATTGCAACCAATTCCTACATCATAACGTGTGGTAGTTTTTAAAGATCCATATAAAGAAATTTATAAAACTGAACCAGAACTCTAGTTAACTCTTGGTGCACCAAGGCAACATTAAGCTCAATGAACCCTTCATAGCAAAAAAGAATAGTTTTCAGATTCCGATGAACAAATTTGTAAAAGTAGCTTAAAATGAGTTAATTTGCATCCAACTAAGACACATATGAGATATAAAATATTCAGTTTTGCTAATTCGTAGGCTCCCAGGAATATGTTTCTCCATTTGTTAACTATTATAATATATCTAAGTTTGGTTGGGGCTGTGTGGTCGCATGATGTCCCACGGTAGGAATAATGTCTCGGTGTTCGATCTCCGGATTCGGTGGTGCGTCTAGTGTCGTCACACGAACTCTGGAGGTGTGTCTCCGTCAGATCAGGTAGGATCCAGTTGGTACTGGCCTTTCGTGAATATGTTTGATTCCATTTTTTGTTCCTCTTCGTTAGTGTGTTTACATCCTTGACCCTTCCAATCTATGCCTTATCATTGGTGATGATTCTTGCCCCGTTGCTTAGGTCCTAGGGGATCTTACAACGATGACCTTCCGAATGTATACTACAACAAGGTTTTCCCAACTCCGATGAGGGATGATGACGGCGGTGCGTCTTCGACTCATTTCAATGTTTATAGTTCTCGTTATGGGGTGAATGAACCTATTTGTATTTTTTATTACCTCTGATGTATTCTATACTACCATAATTGGTTGTCAATAGATTGAAAGTTTCTAAAAATGAAAAAAGAAATGAGAGTTTGAATTTGGAATTTGTAATAGAGGCACATCGGGTTGGAGGTCTTGAACCACATTGTAATACAGGAACATCGAAGAGGTGGACAATGCACCAATGTTATGTATTGCCATCTACGAGTGTTATAGCATCGATCACTCACAACAGTTGAGTGTGGGCCGGCCTTAGAAGAGTGCTCAAGTACTGTAGCAGACCGTTGGGCGCCTATTTCGAGTACTGTACAGAGCCACTCGGCTCAAGTTTTAGGTGGTTTCTAGAACCTTCCACCCACTTTTGGGCAGGTACTATTTTTTCCCTTTTTTCCTTTAGTTTCCAGCATTTGTTTTCCCTCGTTTTTCTGTTTTCTTCCAAATGGTTTTTCTGGTTATTTTCATACTTTATTTAGCTCAAATTCAAAAGCTACTCAAATACACAAACTTCTTAAAATTCATGAACATTTTTATATTCATGAATAAATTTTGAATCTTTACGTTCATGAATACACAATTTTTTGAGAGTCGTGGATGTTTTTTAAATCATAAAAAGGTCAATTTTTGAACAATTTCTAGAATTCACAGATATATTTGTATTTTATTTTTTATTTTGAACAATATTTTAGGATTGTGAATTTTTCAACGTTTTTTAATTCAGCAAAAGGTAATAACTAAAATCATGGTCAATTTTTGAATTAACTAGAATTTTTTCAAATTATGATTTTTGTGAATTCACAACCTTTTTTACATTCCTTATATTAGTTATATATAAAAATAAATATGACCAAAATAAAAAAAAATTAAATAAACATGGGTTTGATTGGATCGCTATCTCTGCTTGTGCTTGTTGGGCCATGGCCATGTCGATCTGGCACGCGAAGAATTCACACATTAACGCCTCGTACATAGCAGCTGATTACACGAAACTCCAAATTAAGAAGTACCCTTTGCAAAGGTTACTCTCACCTTTCCATGTTGCACAAGTGAGATATTTGTTGTAAACTAAAAGTTTTCTTCTTTTCCTAGATTCGTTGAGTAAAAAATAATTTATCATTTGAATAGTGCGTCCAAATCGCGAACCTTTTCACCATGCGTCGAGATTTTCGAAATTAGATTCCATATTAATAGGTTTTGACTAACTTTTTTTATTGAAAATACCAGAAGAAAAAGTGTTGAAAGTGCATTTGGAGCCCTCAAGAACAAGTTTAAGATCCTGGATCAGAAGTCATTCCACCCTTACCCTACCAAGGTCAAGCTTATTCTTGCATGTTGCATCATTCACAACTGGATCCTGCAATGGGAAACTAATGAACTTGTGACAAAGGAGGAGGATGTAACTCACGATGAGGTGATCAGCTCCGGCCATGGCGTGGAAGCATTTGACAATGAAACATGGAAGAACAAAATGTTGAAGTAGGCTCAGGCAATATGGGATAACAGAAGTCACATCAGGATCTGAAGAAGAAGAAGAAGAAGAGGAAGAGGATCAACTTTCACCTAGTTTGCATTATTGAACTTTCGACTATTCAACCATATTGACACTTAATAATTTTTACTGTCATTTGCTAGTAGCTAGGATAAACTGCCACTTATTTTCTAATTACTAGGGAAAGAGAATGTTGTGTGTACGATAAGGTCATCACTAATGAAAAATGGCAATCACATTTGTAGCTGGTTGCAATCAAACAACGTGTTTATTTGTCTAACATCATCGACGCAGGCAATCAAATAGTGTGCTAACATATTGGTCCCTTCATACAAATAGCCTAATACAGACAACTAAACTACATGCAGATGTTGGTTTTTAGTCTATATTAACGCAACCAGGTCCAACCGGGACAAATATACAGAATGATTTAAAACTCGCATGTGAACCAAACACGTCCCAAGAGAACCATGGATATGGTTGTAGAGTCTGCGATAATTGTGAAGTGTGCACTGCATGTACCACCACGAGATTCATGCAAGGGAGCCGTGAGAACTGAGCACACAATCTCCATTGGATTTTTCCTTCCCCGGGCGTGCGCCTGTGTCGTGTGTCCGTGACCATACGTAGACAAATGGAGAATTTCTTGATGCTTCTCCGGGGGACAATCGAATGAGAACGTACGTGATAGTTGGCTGAAATCCCAATGACTGAACATGCATGCGTGATCGTGATCCAAGAACCAGACTGCAAACACCGGAGAGTTGATAGTCCGGGTACAAAGTACAGACTCATTTTCTTACTTCCTTCCTTCATTTTCTAAATATAATTATTTTAGATTTTACTATGGACTACATATAAATGTATATAGACGTTTCTAAAATATAGATTCATTTATTTTATTTTATATGTAGTTTATAGTAAAAAAAATAAAAAAAACTTATATTTAGGAAATGATCTCTCGACTTCGGGGAGATAAGATCTCTTGTCATTGCCGTCGTTCTCTGGTGTATGCGTATGTGTGTGTCCCTGACCCGTGACACGTGAAAAATTCTTGACATAACATTCCCTGGCACAGGCCTTCGGGGGGCATTATGTGTTGGTTCGTGCACCACAGAACTGGAAGTGAAAACAAAGGGTGGACCGGACCTCCGAGGCGGCGATCGAGGCATGCGTCTCCAAGGGCGCGTGGTCTACATACAAAGTTGCAGCCGCCGTGTCCTCTGCCCGCTGCCAGGAATCAACGGAGCACCGGTGAGGCCAAACGGCAAATGGCTCGAAACCATTGGCGTTTCGGTCGCCTGCCGCGCGCTGTGATGCATATACTTCACCGATACAGAGGAAGTATATATATAACTGCATGAAAATATTGTATGTGACTTGTCCTATCATAAAGTTACTGGATGGGCACATTGCTCTTGAGTTCAGTCTCTTTGTAGTTCATGGTCACTGCACTCACTCGCGGGGTTCTGCAGACAAATAGTAGTCGTGTCATCGGTAAATGGAAGAAAAACGGTACTCACTCCATTCCACAATGCAGTGTATATAGATTTTTCTTTAAAGTCAATATTTACGAAACTTGACAAGTTTATAGACAAAACTATTTGCATCAAGGATGCAAATTCATACCATTAATTAGGTACATCATGAGATATATATGTATTGTGCTATCTCTGGCTTTCCTATAAGGAAAATCTCATATACTATTTTGAGATAGTTTTGTCCTAACTTAGGACACCTCTAAAGTCATTTGTTCTAGATTTTATTTCATAATTCTCTGTATCTTGATCCAAGATTTTTAATGCAGAATTCTCCGGTGTAATTAGTTTAAATCCAATGTGCATTTCTTATCTAGGATAAAACTAAATGTTGCATGTTTCAATACTAACATATTTGATAGCTTACTTTTATATTTTCATTTTATTTTGTTACAATTTTAATGTCAAACATTTGCCAAAAAATGTTAAAAATTATAATAAATGATAATAATGTTTGGAAATAAATATATAATATAATTAATAGTCCATATGAATACATGGGTTTGTCGATAATTTTGAAGTAATTCAAGGAGGAAAAGTATCACTCCGGTCCGCCATTCGTCGCCCTTCGTGAGTCATGTCATCCTTCACTATCATGGCAACTGACTTCTGCTCGAAGCAAGGGCCTATAACTAGGCTTCATTCTTAGGGCATCTCTTTGGTATTTCTGAATTTATCAGTTTGTCATGTTTACAAAGACACTACAACTGTTGCAAACAACAAGTATAGCAAGAACTCCACATCCGAGCTAATCAACAGATAAAAATATGGTACGCCCATAGGCGTACTCTCGAAAAAAAAGTTTATCATGTTTAGAACGGGATCGTGGGTGGTGTTGGCTTATCGAAACTGAATGTGTGCTCGCTTCATGTGTCATTTTGAATCAATAAAGGTGCTCGTTATTGAAGAAGAAAAATCAAATAAGGTTGGCCTTGATGCGCATGCATGCTACTCCCTCCGTTTTTAAATATAAGTATTTTTACAAATTTCATTATGGATTAGATACAGATGTATATAAATATATTTTCAAAGTATAGATTCTTTTATTTTACTTTGTATGTAGTTTAGGCTTATATTTAGGAAGGGAGGAAGTAGCTACTAAACCATGGGACGCGTGACTCAACCACCAAGCACCAAACACAGGTCTACGCCAACTGTCATCACGCACAAAACACCAGGAACCGCACGGTACAAATGCCCGCACGCGCGACACCACGCATCGTCGTAGTAGTCAGAGTTGCACACAACACACACACGTCCGCACGCACAGATCCTTGCACGAACCAACCGATCCATGGCCGCCGTCGTGAAGGCGAGAGCGATGTGCGTGCTGCTGCTCCTCCTCGTCCTGTCGGCCGACGTGCGGCCACAGGCCGTGGACGGGCAGGCGCCGCCGGCTCCGGAGGTGGTCGCGACGATCGAAGCGGATGCCGACGGCCGCGGCAATGGCACCCGCCCCGGCACCGGCGGCGGCGGGAACGCCGCGAGGAAGGTGTTGAGCACCATCGACTGCCAGATCTGCGAGTCGACGTGCCGGGTCAAGTGCCTCATCAACAACCTCTTCCAGTGGGGCACTTGCTACCAGCACTGCAAGGCCGACAACTGCAACGACTGGTGTAGGTAGTCATCCGTCGGGCTAACGTGCCGGTTGATGCATGACATGACACAAGCATGCGTGTAGCCGTGAATGGATCCCAAGTACACCCGGCCTTGCTAAAATTTTCGCTTCAACGCCTATATATGAAGAGGACGCTGCTATTTTGATTTTATTTACTTATAAACTCGAGCTCAGTGCACACGATACAGATGTCGACGCTCACAAACACTTGCACATATATTCATTCTTATCAACATTTCACGCACACCCTAATTCATTGAGCACGGTTTCATTTACAAGCAGAAACATGAGTGCTTCCTTGCGTACGTTGTCGTTCTGAAAAAACACATGAATGTTACTACTCTTACATCGAACTGTGCGGTGCTATATGCAAGAGGAACTGTAGAACAAGGAAATTCAATTTCTGCAATTCAAAGTCGTTTGCCTCGAAACCAACAAATCAGCCACTCTATGTTTTTCTTCTTTTTTGGTTTATTACGTTGACAAAATGTATACTCTAACAAGAAAATAGCTTTAGGGATCCCTAAGGCTCATTATATTTAGAAGATTCCAACGGAACTTTCACCAACGGTGTTTTTCCCTATATTTAGCATTCGTTTCATAGGAATGGAGATAGTAGATCCCAAAGATTGCATTCATATTAGCCTAATTTCTAAGGGTTCTTAGCATCAGGTAAGGGCATCTCAAGCGGTGACTGCAAACTTCTCCCACATCCGTCCACGGACAGGGGACCAGTCTGTGGACACGGATGTCAGGCCTGACAGATGCGAGAGGCCACCATCCAACACTGCTCGCATATAATTTTATCCGCATTTGAACTAATCGAATGAAATTCATGCAAACCGGTTGATATTGATGAGAGTTCAGATAAAAAATAGCAAAAATCATCCATACATAGCATGCAAATTGAGTCTATTACAACAGTGTCTCAAATTTGACTAGTTGAACCGGATGTCCAATAAGTTTTTCAACAATTGATCATGCCCTCCAACACATACCTTCCCATCAGCTTCGTCCAACAATGTGTGTACATAAATGGCCGTTCCTAGGTCCTGTGATACATCAGGACATCGCATGCAGGCTACATAATGCATAAACCAACATTGAGTTAATAAATCAATTAACAAGTTGAGCAAGAGAAAACTTCGTTCTCTGCCGCGTGCAATGATCAGCTTGCCTGCAGCTGACGAACCACCTTACTAAACTTGATGACACTGGTCTGGATAGTGTACCAGCGATACGGTAATGACCTCACATTGTGTTCTTGTACAATGCACATGTCATAGGGGGCAATGTGTTTTCGTGCGTGACATGATTCATGCACTTCATGCCAGAAGGTACCTCCTTTGCTCCTGCCTACAAAATATGTGGATACGGCCAACAACGCATCGCACAACAACTCATCCTTCATGGTCGAGTAGCTTGCCATCCTTCATATTCTAAAAAATGTCACATCGTTCAAAAATAAACTCAATGACGTTGGACCGAACACTTGTCGAGCATGGTGTTCGTCATGAAGGTCATTGACAAGGGGTGGAGTGTACCTAGGTACAACCGGCTACAGGGTGCACATCGATGTCGTAGAGGCAAGCGGGTGCATCGGTGTTGGTTGCGGGACGTCCCACAATACCTCTGTGGCGGCGGGAGATGTACATCAACGGCGACGGATGTGGTGGGTGTAGATGCAAAGCAAATGGCAGAAGGGACGGAGTGAAAGAAAATGAGACCACGAAGGGGGGGGGGGGGGCTTTCACGGTCCAGACATCGTGGTCCAAACGGATGCAGACGGTTTGAGGGTCACCGTTGGAGATGTCCTAAGACCTCATGAAAGTATCTCAAGTATCGAAGTGAACAAAACATTCCATTTTATTTCTCCTATTCTATCATGGTAAACCAAACAAGCCCCTATTGGGTAAACCCATAAAAGACGCACACGTTCTCAATGTGTTTGCTATTTATTCGTGGAATATATGTACAAATTGTAACTTGTAATTGGGACGTGGGCTATCATTTGTTCGTTCTTCACTTGCCATGCAACGTGTGACTCAACCACCTTCCACCAACACAGGTCCGCGGCCGTTGCCATCACGCACACAGCACCAGGAATTGCATGTACAAATCCCCGCACGCACTACAAACCTCACTTCGCTCGCGCCACCACACATCGTCGTCGTCGTCGACATTGCACATACGTACACACGAACCCTCCCACGAGCTTGACCAAGCCATGGCGCCATCCCCGACCGCCGCCGTGAAGACGACGAGAGCGACGTGCGTGCTGTTGATCCTGCTCCTCCTGGCCGACGGGTGGTCGAGGCCCGTGGCTGGGCAGGCGCCACCGGTGCCGGAGGAGGCCGCGACGATCGAGGCGGATGCCGAGGACAGTGGAAACGGCACCCGCGGCGGCGGCAGGAGCGCCGCGACGACCAAGGTGTTGAGCACCATCGACTGCCAGGTCTGCGAATCGACGTGCCGGGTCAAGTGCCTCATCAACAACCTCTTGCAGTGGGGCACCTGCTACCAGCACTGCAAGGCCGACAACTGCAACGACTGGTGTAGGTAGCCATCCGTCGAGCTAGGGATGCATGACGCGCGCATGGATCCATGGATGGATCACCAGGATGTTCGTTCTTTGCGGTTCAAAGTGTTGCTTTGGATGCAAGAAATCATCTGCCCTATGTTTGCAATTTTCCATTCAACGAATTTATATACTTTCCACGCGAAAATCCATTTGTATGTATATTCATCTTCCAGCATCAACCACCATTTTTTTCCTTGGTAACAAAAACAAAAAATAAATAAACATAAAACTAAAATGAGAATAAAAATAAATTCGTAAGAAGAAAGAAAGTGAAAAAATGTAACTCAAATAATGAAGAAAAAAAAGAGGTAAACATCTCATTTTAGTTTTATCCTTGGTATAATACAAAAAGGAAAAAAAGAAAGTGAAAAAAAGTAAAACAAATAATGAAGAATTTTTTTAACTCTTATTTTAAAAGGAAAATAAGAAAGAGTGCTTTTTTTTAACTCACATGCTCAAAACTGATTTTGTATTGCAACCTTGGACAAATTAGTAGCAAACCATCTTAATATGCAACTTTAACAATACAACATCGATTAAGTTTAATTTAACATGCAAAATATCACTATGTTAGGACTATTTAGAGATTCATTGTCTGGATATAGGGGTTCTAATTGAACTAGAAGAACTTAGTACCAAAGCTCTAAGGGAGAAAAAGAAAGCGTAGACCTTCAGTCACTGATCGTTTCATAGACATGGGTTCCGATCAGTTTTTCGTTAATTAATTCACCAATCTTATTTTTCTTAATTTATGAATGACGCAAAAAATTTGCCTTCGTTTCAAATAAAAGTATCGTAAATAGCGGTAGAGAGAGCATTTAGCAATTATATATATTTGAATCCTTTTCAGCATGCATTCAGCAATTATTGTTTTAGTATGCAAATGGACAAAGAATGTTATATTTGAGTTGACTAAAATAGCTTCTCGCATGCATACCTATCACGCAAACCGCATGGGAGATCAAATTTGGAGCGGTCGCGCCCTAATAAAAAAAAAGGATCAATGAGAAGCATGCATGCATGGATTTGGTCGCTGATTATATTTGTGATCATTGTGAAGCATCCGGCCGATGCAGGTATGCACTGTACCACCACGCGCGAGATGCAGCCATGAACCACCGGGGGAGCTGGATGCAATATCTTGAATCGGGGGAAACTAGATTCTCCGGTCTCTCGTTGCCATGCACCACCGTTCCCGGCCGTGGACGCATGTAATAAAATTCAATTCATGCATGCATGCACCTCTGGATCTCAAAAAAACTACGTAGTTGTGGGTTAAACGAGGAGCCTCCGACGCAGTGCAGGGCCGCCGTGTCCTCCGGCCGCTGCCAGGAATCGAAGGCGCACCGGTGAGGCCGAACGGCAAGCGGCTCGATATCCCTCGCGTTTCGGTCGCTTGGCAATGGGCATGCCCCCCGCGGCGATAACTAACTACTCCGACACTGCCGTGAGTAGGAAGTCTGCATCACTGCAGTCTGCAGGCACGGCAGTGTTGGCTCCATTGTCAGCTATTATTTCAGTATCTTTTCTTTTTAGTCACGGCAGTGTTGGCTCCATTGTCAGCTATTATTTCGTTCGGTACCCGGTAGCTGTAGGGCAGCACTCTTCAAGTTCAGCGCGGGCAGAGTTGATCATCACTGCACTCGCGAGCTTGTCGCCGGGGAAATGGGACTGAAGAAACTCGGGCAGAGTTCATCTCGGGCGCAGCTGTGATCGTTGTTAGCTAGCCTGCCTGAATGATTGATCACTGGCTGGAGCACTAGTGCTGCTGCCGAGAGCCTGGGAACAGAGTAGAATGCACACAAGCATCGGTCCCCGCAATCACCGCACTGTAGCAATTGCATTCTCCCTCTCCGTGTGCACGTAGCAGTTGTTGCTTTAGTATGCAAGGGTTGGAGCATATCCATCAAGCAAACCGCATGGGAGACCAAAAAATTACAACATTGACACCCCGAATAAGAAAAGATCAATGAGAAGCATGCATCATGCATGGATTTGGTTGCTGGATATATTTGTGAAGTGTCTTGCCGATACATGTACGTAGTACATTGTACCACCACGTACGCACCAGATTCATGCATGCAACGGAACCGTGGGAGAGGAATGCAATCTCTTGGATCGTGGGAAACATAGATTGTCCGGTCTCTCCTTCCCGGCCGTGGATGCATGCATGTACTAGTAAAATTCAATTCTTAGATAGAGTAGTACGTTTAAATAACAAAACCTTTCCGGCCAAGGCGCGCCCCAGGCGATCGAGTGTTCATTCACGCACCTCTGGATCCCCAAAATTAGTTATTATTATTATAAGTTAAACGAGGGAGGCTCCATGGAGATGGAAGGCAGCGCCAACAAGTTCACCATGTCATCCGGCCGCTGCCAAGAATCAAAGGAGCAACGGTGAGACCCAATGGCAAATGGCTCGAGATCCCTGGCGTTCCCGGCCGGTCTGCATCTGTCCATCTGGGCACGGCAGTGTTGGATCGATTGTCAGCTATTATTTCGCTTCATTGCTCTGTATACTGACCAGATGGGAGCAGAGTTCATCATCGCCGCCGCACTCGCGAGTTCGTCGTCGTCGGTAAATGGGAACGGAAAAGACTACTATAGTACTCGCAATGATCTCAGACGCAGATTGTCGTTATCTAGTAGCCTGCCTGAATGATGATCACTGGAGCATTGCTGCTGCTGCTACAGAAGCATCGGTCCATTCCACAATCACTGCGAATGAAAATCTGCAGCCGCAATCAGAGCCATGCAGGACAGTCCAGTGCCTTTTGTTAGCGATTTGGTTAATTATATGCCGTGGCTTTCCGGCAGAATTAGGCCGGATGTAAAGCGGGTGAGTGCGATGCGATGCGAGGGCGAAGGGTAACGGAACCAACGCAGCAAGCAATGGTCAGAGCAAACACAAGCTTTTGTGTCGTTGGTCGTTGTCAAAACTTGGGTCGTGGCATACTCGAATTGCACGGCATGGCACGCACCTACCCACATCCTTTTCCCATCTTTCGGCTGACAACTCAGGGGCGAGAGGCGAGATGACTGACATACCGTAACCGGAAGAAACACAACGTGTAAAACTGTATATTTTACTAAGAACGAAATTGATAAAAATCAGTCATCCTCATAAAACAAGAGAGTGGACATCAGGTGACTGACGTCGTTTCTCAAGTCTTTCTCCCACGTATATCCACTTAGGGATAGATACAAAGAGATAGTGGATCTATATATCAAGGTACCAACAATCTTAGCATACTTAGAGCATCTACACCATGACGCTTCAAACAAGCCTCAAATGCCCCGACAGCCCGCCCGATCACTTACCGGTCACGATTTTTTATCCTAATGGACGCCTCAAACGGTCCTTAAACTCCTGGCCTGACCGGCACATCTCATATCCAGCCAAAATATGGGGTGGATATGGAGTGGCCCGAGCATGCCCGTATGCGTTCGCCTGACAAGTCCGGCCCACCACCAACCTCACGACCGTCCGGTTCACCGTTTCGAAACCCTAGCATACTCACTCAATCTCCTCTCTCGCTTCGTCCTCTCCTCTTCCTGCATCGATTTCAATCGAATCCGGCGCAATCTCGAGCTTTGGCAGCCGCTCCGACTATGACCTGGACCCAAACTATGAGCTTGCCCTCTGCATTGTCTTGGATCTATCCAAGGTGGAGACCGGGGGCAGCACCGGATGTGCAACCATGCCGCTTCCCCGCCGACGTAGCTCGAACGCCGGCGCTGACCCCTCTGACCCGTGCACAACTCCAACAGGCAGCATGCGCAATCCGCACCTCCCCTATGTCGTCCCCTTCCCCCGCTGGTTGCTACTCCCCCACATGGGCCGCAGTGGATGCTTGTGTCTGCCCCGCCGGCCCGGACACGCACGCCAAAATCAGAGGCGTGCGCCGCCCCGCCACGAGTGGTATCGGCAAAGGGAGAGGAGGGAGGCGGAGCAGTCCATGCGCGGTCGCTGCGGGATGAAGCCGGAGCCCGACGAGGACGTGTGGCTCCTTGAATGGGTCTACCGCAGGTCGCTTACGATCACGGAGACGAACACTTGACGGCTCCATCGGAAGAATGCCAAGGCGCTCTGGATTGATATTGAGCAGTCCGAGCGCGAAGTGGCGCAAGGCGCTACGGAGGCGGCTCGATTCGTGAAGCTCAAGCGGCAGCATGATAGGAAGGTATGGCGGCTAAAAGGGCTCGTCATCCTCTCCGACGACTACGACGACCACGGCTTGTGATGCTTACAAATGTCGGAACTATGGTTTCACCAAAGCTGAACAGTTCATTCTCATGGAAATTAATATTAAGACCTGAATGCTCCTCAAAAGCACATAATATGAGTTTTAGATTTCTTAGAGCATCTACAGCCGGACTCTTCATATCCGGCCCCTCAAACGCGTCCGCGGATACTAACCTGCCACATCTCAAATTTCTCTCTCCACATCCAACCCTCTCATCCATACTAAAGCATGCAAACTGTATCCTACATACTAACTAATACTTTACTAAACTTCTTCCTCGTCGGAGATGGCATGCGTCGGAGCGTGAGCCACGTCCGTTGCCGCCTGCACCGACTCCTTCGCCTCCTGCGCCGCCTCCTTCGCTTCCTGCGGCGCCGCCTCCTGAGCCTCATGCGCCGCCTGTGCTTCCTCCATCCGATGCCTGGCCACCGCAGCCGACTCCGAGCAGATGGAGTTGAGGATGGCCAGCTGCTCCGGCCACAGACCGACCACCGCCGATGGCTCCTCCTCCGGCTCCTGGGGCGCCGCCTCCTCCTCCGGCTTCTAGTGCGTAGCCTCCTCCTCTAGCGCATTTGGCGCTTCCTCGGGCTCCTCCCCCATATCCTTCCCTCCTCGAAATCCACCTCTGGTTCCAGAGGTAGCCCCGCTTACTTTCAGATTCGGACCTACTGAAGGAGGAAGAGACAGTGATGGTAGTGTAATGCCAACGGCGTGGTGGCATGGCTCACGGGCTCGGAGAGAGAAGTGCTCGGGTGGCGGCGGAGAGAGGGAGGAGGCGGATGTGCTAGGGCTGAGGGGCGTCGGATAGCTTAAATAGCCGGCCCCGACCCCAGAGCAGCGTCATGCGACGTTCGCACCACGCCGATGGTTGAGGCGCCTGTCGGACCGTCAGGTTTCCCGGTGAGTCCGACTGAAGCCAAGCCATCAGTCCGACGTGGCGGGCGTGCCCGTTTGTGCCCGGGCTCTTCCATATCCGCCTCAGATTTGACCTGAAAATTGGGGATGTCAGTCAGCCCAGGCGTTGGAGGCCGATTTGAGGGGCCGTCTCGATCGATTTTTTATGATCGGAGAGTGATCAGGCGGTCTGTCCGAACGTTTAAGGAGGATTTAAGTTGTCGGGAAGTATATATCATGGTCCATTAAAGTTACGGTATCATCTATATTCTGTGGAATGGACAAGTCGTCTTTTACTATGCGCGGAATTACATTGCTAATTTGACCGACTACTACTTTAGCACGTTCAACCAAAATAGCTAACATGGCCGCCATGATGTTGAGAAAAATAGGGGACGTGGTGTCCTATTGGGGAAGATTTCTCCCGAATCTGCAAATACTCACCAACATTATCATAGATTTTGATGGCCACATTACCGCCCGGAAACTCCGTACCAATCGACACCATTTTTGTCGGTACCCCATTATGTAGAGAATTTGCAAAAGAAAACTTGATTTTATTGTAGGCCTTTTTTTAAGTCAATTTTTAAGATGGCTCTAGTCAACCTTTTCCAATGAGGCACATGTACAGTTTCATGAAACACAAAAAAGTTTGAAAAGGAGGTTGAAATGAATGTTAGAATTCCTTTGTTTTTCTTTTTGAAACTTAGATCAAAGGGAAAAAAACGAACACATAATGAGCAATCCAAACCACATGTAATGTGTCATAGCTTCTAGAACTTTTTAGTTGTGTCCAGGCAAAATACAAAAATCACAAATCTTGGAATTCATATCAAGATATTTTTCATATATCAACGCCCTATAACTCTCTACAAGGTATGCAAAGATAGTAATTGAGACAAACACATACAAATATATTATGATAATCTCTCATATTGTAGGTTTGTACTATTTTCCCCTAGAACCAGGAGGATTCAATCGAACTTATGATTTTAGTAATGATTTATATCAACATAAACTTAAAGCTGACATAACTAGATTTCACTTTTAGCACAAGCACATTTGAAAAGATTTAAATTTGGACTATGATGAAAAACAACATAACTTAACGTTTAGCAACACTCTTTGTAGTGTTATTTTGCGAGGTATCACGGTAAAATTGTCTAGTGATGTAGTTATAAAGTAAAAGAAAATAGTATAAACATTAATAATCCATCTGAACGTGAATGCTACTCAAGAGGGGCCAGACATGATGGTGAAGGGAAACATTTCGATAAACACGAGTGTACATGGTACCACGCGAGGCTGATATCACTCTTTACCAAACCTCCCCCCAAATATTTACCAAAAGATATATTTTTTTTGGAAAATATTTACATTTTCATTTCAACCGTGTACATGGTACCAGAGACATATATTTTCATTTCGATAAAAACATAGGAGAGTTTTACCGTGTAAATATTTTATATAATTGTGTAAAAGCAATATTTACACAATTGTGTAAATATTTTACTATAAACTGGGAGTACCACACGTAGATCTCTCGTACCATGAAAACATCTGGTATAAACAGAGGAGAAATCGAATTGAAAAAGAATGCGCGCACCGTATCGGCGACACAATTTTAGTTGTTATTTATCTATAAAAATCCCTTTAATCGGAAAAGGCATTTTATTTTAGTTGTTGGTGGGTGGTTCTGGCATCCTATGATGTCTACTGATTACTTTATATTTTCTGCGGAAGTGGTTAACCGAACAACTATTGTCATAGATCACGTTCTTCTGCAATTGTATATATATTTGCAAACTGAGTCTAACTTGGATGGTTAGATTCTCTCTGGTTGAACAAGCACACGTACAAGATTTAAGTTTCAAACTTGGTAGTGATTCTTGCATTCTTTTGGGTTTATTTCATATTTTTAAAGATGTTTGTTATGTGAAATAAAACGTTTTCATCGACTACAGATGAGTCTGTGATGTCTTCGTCAATTTTAAAATAATTTATCGGCTTAGTGTTTTCAAGATGTAAGTAAAAACTAGGTATTGTCCAGTTCGATCCGTCCGTTGATTCTCTGTCGGACGGTGGAGAAAAACGGCATGTCACCATACTCTTAGTCAGTGACATGTCAATGGCATCTTGGTCCGCACTACAAAACGAAATTGTTAACCAAGTGTTTTCCAAATCAAAAATTTGAAAAAAAAATCGGTTATACTCCAGTTGATTGCGACCAGACCAGTTGGCATGGTAAGTGATGCCCTACCCTAACCATCTGGCTTCTGAATTTATGCAAAACTCCCTCCCCCCCCCCCCCCCCCCCCCCCCCCGAGATATTTACGCATGTACATGGTAACAGAGACATATATTTTTATTTCGATAAACTCTTTACCAAACAGTCGTTCCAACTACCACTCTTCTGATGTTTCTACCCCTGCCCTTGCTGCAGTTCATATCTTTTCTCTGCTAGGTTGCCCTGGTGATTTCTTTTGGCGAGCATGACAATTTCTTTTGGCAAGGTGGAATGACATGGTTATTGTTAGGGAACCGTTTAATGCTTAATTTTGTTCTTAATTGCTTTGAAGTGATTACTCTTGAAAAACTTTTGTTCTTCATATTATACTATGTTGTTTACGTGTCACCATGTAGAGCCAAATATGTGTGTGTTGTAATCCTTCTAAAAAATGGGAGTATGCACATTTATCATACATTTATTGGATGCCCATTAACTAACTTGAGAGATAATTAATAGTCCATGTCTTTGTTGACCAGATCAAAAGAAATCACGCTTAAGTACTATGAAGTTCAAACAAGGCGAACTGATTTTGTTAAGAAGTTTCGAAGGTTACTAAAAATAGAATCCTTTATGGACAAGAAACTATTCTAAATGTTGATTGATGGACGTTGGAAGAATACTATTATTGTATTGCGAGCTGACAAAATAATGGATATGCCATTTTGTCCAGGAGGTATGTAAATATTTGTAGTGTCTAAAATAAATCAATTCTCAGCATCTCCTTTCTCCTAGATCATATTCATTTACTGACATGCCTTTTTTCGTAGTTTTTATCATGGCATGTGCTTCCTTTAGTGACGAGATGAAGTTTACAATACCGTCAAACCCTCCTCAAACATCCATGCAGGTCGTCCGGTCACTCACCGGTCACGAAAAAGGGACCCAGATGGACCCCTCGAACCGGCCTTAAACGCCCGGGCTGACCGACACCCCTCATTTCCAACCCAAATATGGGGCGGATATGGGGGAGCCCGGGCATGCCCGCCTGGCCCGTGCTGGCCCGCGTCTATCCCACATATATTCGTCCCCATCCACTCGTCGTACCTAACACTAGCGACGTGCCCGCCGGGCGAGGCAGCGGGCACGGGATGCGGTGGAGGCCCTCGTGACGGTGGATGTTGAAGAGGCGGAGTCATACTCCCCGACGCCCCATTGGATGCACCAGTGCAGGCGACGCGACCGCATCGTGATGGACGCCGACTCCTTCCAGGAAGGACCCGTGATCGAACTCACGTCGACTGGCACCGTCCGGCTTACCGGCTTTGACGAGAAAGAATAGGGCATGGGAGACGACGGAAGCTCGACCCCCGTGAGCCGGCTAGGGTCTCATGTCCTACTCTACCTCGCCGGCGACCGGACCGACATTGTGAGGGGCGCAGCCAGCCGTCGGACATGGGCACAACGGAGTCAGATGAGTTCCGCTTAGTATTAGGTTTACATTGCATGTAATAGTATGAATTTGATGTTTCTAATTTGAGGTATCCATTATTTAAGGCGTGATCGGTCAGTGTCCGTGGATGCGTCCATCGTTTGAGGGGTTGGATTTGCAAGGTCCAGTACATGCTCCTAGGTTCTATTTTTGTCCTACAGCTTTTTGTTAGGTTGATTAAGGTCAATTTCCGTCGTATGATGTTGTGATATGCATTGAAGTGGGATGTGTATAGTGTTTCAAAAAAATTTATGAAAGCCCATCATGTCTCTTTTTATTCATATCTAATAATTATCAAATTCTTGATGAGATTACATCAAAGAAAGACAGTGGTCCATTAACCCAATCTCTCCCTAATAATAAAGCAAATACAGTTTCTGGTCGTCCGTTATTTAAATTGCCCCCGAAGTTGGCTAAAATTACCCACCAATGCCACTAAAGCAAATACAGTTTTTGGTCGTCCGTCATTTAAAGTGCCTCCGAAGTTGGCTAAAATTACCCACCAATGCCACTTGTAAGTCAAAAAAAGGTTCGTTTATCAGATTTCTGAAATCGGCGCCGTTATTTGTTGTTATAGACAATGATACGTTACCAGAGCAATAGTCGACAAGTAGCGTGATGGCTATCAGTTCAAGTCTCCAGATGGGAGACCAGGGTTTGATCCCTGGTTCTCACGTGTGTTTTCTCTCCTTTTTCTTTACCTCTCTAAAGCATGGGTCAGCCGATGTGCAGGTCGGGGCGCCCATATCTTGTTTTTTTTTTTAATTTCATTTTTGGATTTTTCTTCTCTAAATTAATTCCAGATTTCAAAAGAACAAAATATCAAAAAGTTATGAGTATAAAAAATGTACGAAAAGGCAAAAACTGTTTGCGTATTCAAAAAATATTTAGAAAGTCATAAAATATTCATGAGTTCAAAAATTGCTCACGTATTATAAAACAAATCACGATTTCAAATAAATTGTAATGAAATACTAAGTGATCATGATTTTTTATAAAATTATTCAGTAATCAAAACATATTCATGGATTTGAATAGCTTGTCCATCATCTTTTAGAAAATCTTCACAAAAATTAATACACATCCATAAATAATGAATAAAATGAATTGTCGCTTACATAAAGGTTTTATTAGGAGATCTGTAAAGATTATTTCATGATTTTATTTAGACCCTTGCATATCAAAAAGTTGCGACTTTTACAAAAAATAGGAAAATGATAAACCATTTGTGAATTCAGAAAAATATTCGGAAAATCATAGAAAGTTCATTAGTTCAGAAATTGCTCACACATTATAAAAAAATCACAAATTCAAATAAATTTTCATGAAATAAGAAATGTTCAAGATTTTTAAAAATAATCCGGTATGCAAAGCATATTCAGGAATTTGAAAAACATATCCATCAATTTTTTAAAAATGTTCGCAAAAATTAAAACACATCCGTAAATAATGAACAAAACAAATTGTCGCTTACATAAAGGTTTTATTACGAGATCTCTGGAGATCGTTTTATGATTTTATGTAGTCCCTCGCGTTAGGTAAAAATGGTTTCCGTGTTTTGTACAACGCTGAGCCCCAACCAAATTGACACAACTTTTTATGAATTAGTTTTGTACACAATTATGTTTATTCTCATACAAGAATATTGGTTATGGTAAGCACCGCTACGCTAAGTTAAGACGAGGCACATCATTCATCAGTATAGCTCAGGCAGGATTCTTAAATGTAGTTTGCTCAGCTATAAAATATTATGTTGTGACGCCTTAAGAAATCAAGTCGCGATGAGCATCATGTTTTTTGTTTATGAAATCATACTTTTTTATATCTACCACACCTATATAATCTAATAGTTTTTTTTTCGTTGCATCGCACCGCACGGGCATATTTGCCAGTTTTTTATAATAAATATAAAATATTGGTAACTCGTGCATCATATCATTCGCTTTTGTAGGTGCACCAAGTTGACCTCTCATTTGATCTTCAAAACTTAGGTCTGCTTGTAATGTGCTTGAGGCATTTTCTGCCTGTACCAACCCACCGGCATTGTTCTTATAGGATATAGTTTATTTATATTTTTATTTTGGAAAAACAGTGTATACCTTCGATCTCTGCATGTGGATGATGCATGCAACTCTTTTATTAATTTTTAATAAAAGACAGTATAAAATCATACGTGAGTAAGCTTGAAACCACCGTCTTATCAATACATGTCGCTATTCTTATTCGAATGTTCAAACCAAATATCAAACATACATCGCACCAAAGACTAACATGTAAACTCAGATGTCCAATCCAACCACAATGCCGGGACTGTACCGTTGTAGCATACTCTCGTATCCATCCACAAGGGTGCGTCGTCGAAACTGCACAGTGCCTTGCTGCCAGGAATTCGTCGCCGGCCTAGTCAATGTTTGTCCCAGAATGGGTTTTTTTTACCTCAATGGGGGACTACTTTAACTTGATGATCGATCATCATCGTCACAGCTGCACGCAGTCGGTCGCGAGGGTGGGACACGCGGAGGATTGGTCTTCTCATCGGTAAATGTGAGGGCAAACACCGACGCCGCAATGATCTCCGCCGCAGATTGTCACTGCCTAGCCCGACTGAGCGCACACTGGAGTACCGGCACCGGGAGTAGAGTGGCATACTGGCATGCACAGAAGCATCGGTCCATTCCACAATCACCGCGCTGCACTGTCAAAAAGGAAATGTCTACAGCCGTAATATAAAATATAATCAAGGGGAGCCGGGACACGAAACGAACATGGTACTTTAGTTAGTAACGACTTTGCCTAATTACGCCGTGGGCTTTTCCGGCAGAGTTAGGCAAAGCGACGGGGAATCCAGCAGCAAAGAATGGCCTGTCCGTCCGTCCGTCTCCAGACGAAACGAAACGAAAGCTTTTGCGCAGGCCTTTCCGTCGTCGTCGTCAAAGCTAGCTAGCTTGGGTCGTCGCGTGGCATGGCATGGCGCAGCAACTTTTTGGTCCTTTGCGTGGGAAGAGACAAGACGACGACGACGACGGTTAGAGAGAGAGATAGAGAGAGGGAGGGAGGTAAACGGGACGAAACGAAAGGGACCCCCGTGCAGCGGCGGCAGCAGCGGTGAGGACATGAGAGACGCAAGTCACGGAGAGCATGCATGCATGCATGCAGGCTGAAAGCAAAGGCTGCAGCGGCGAGCCGAAAGAAATGGCGGTGCCCGAGGCCGTGCCGCTGGCTCACGGAGACGGAATCAGGCGTGGACCTCCCTGCCCTCTGCTCTCGCCTCGCCGGCCACCGGCCGGCCGGACCCGCGTCGTACGAGGCGAGCACGGGGCTTTTTTTCTCAGTTCGTCCCTGTCGTCGCCAGCCATGATGGCGTCGTTGCGCTTGGACGCCATGAAAGGCCCCCACGCAGGCCACCCCGAGCTTTTCTTTTCCCCACCATCCAGACCGTACGGCTCCTCACCTTTGCATTGCACTGCAGTGGGAGAACACACTTACACACAGACAATAAAGCCGTGAGATGAGGCTAATCAACGTCTACTCCATGCTAGTCGCGTTCGAGACAAGAAAAAAATGACCTACGTTGAGCAAGTTTTGGCAGAATTCACGTATAGGACATGAGCGGCTAAAATAGTTTCTCAAATGCTAATAAGTAATGTACTAACACCTTACATTTCACATGTACTACACACGAGGACAACAAAGCAAGCACGCGGACTGACAAAGGTGAGGGGGGAAATGAGGAGGAAAAGAGACAGCAAAGGACGCAAACAGCTACAATCCACGTTCATCTACGTGCATGCATATGCATATCAGCATATGCATGAACGAGGCCATGAGATGGGTCGTGATTGGGGAGGGTAAAGGAGCCTAAAAAGAGCTCTTTTCCCACGCTTACACCTAACCAGAATCCTTAAACTAGAAACTCTAGGACGTCAAACACACATAAACAACGCACGCAACGCAAAGATGATGTTCTTCTTGGAACTTTGATGCTCTGCTTCTACTCTGTTTCATTTCTTCTTCGGCGAGGGGGACGCGGCCTCGCATTTCCCCGGGTCGCTCCGAGACCGCAGCAGCGGCGAGTCGCAGTCGGAGATGGAAGCCCGGTGGATGGACTCCTTGCAGTGCGCGATGGCGCCGGCGATGCCGTCCTGCTTCTCGGCCGCCGAGTCGTCGTCGCGGCGCGGCGCAGTGCCGGCCACAGCCGATGACGCCGACCGGCACTTGCGCAGGCGACGGAGGCCCCTCGCCTCGCCGGCCGCGGCCGTGCGGAGCCGCCGCGAGATCCTGGCCAGGCACCTCCTGATCACGTCCCGGGACGGCGCGCGCCTGCTTCCGGCGCGCTCCTGCTCGTCCTCGTCGGGGTGGGGCGTCGCCATGAAGAGCCGGAGCGACCGCGCGCTGGCGGAGCTGCTCCGGGCGAAGCTGCGGCGGCCGACGCCGTGGAGCGGCGCGGCCTTCCTGGCGCCGAAGCTGAGCGTGCGCAGGCCGCCGATGCCGCGCTTGAGGCCGGTGGCCTTCGCCTTGGACGGCGGCTCCGAGGCGGAGCGGCTCCGCTGGAGGGAGATGACGAAGTCGAGCTCCTCGTCGGAGTCGGACTCGGAGCCCGAGAGCGCGCCGGAGCTGGAGCTGAAGGAGGAGTCGCGGAGGGAGCAGGACGCGAAGTCGAGGTCGAAGAAGGGCCCCTCGTCCTCGCCCTCGCCGTCCTGGCGGTCGGCATTGACGGTGGACGCAGCACTGCGCCGCGCGGCCAGCAGCCGGAGGATCTGCATTTTGTGACGAGCTGAGAGCTGCAAGAGCGTGAGGGGAGCGTGCGTGCCGTGGTCTGTGCGGCGAGCGACGGGGAGGGTGGGTGTGGTGTGGTGTGGTGTGGTGCGTGGGGTGGCGGCTTTTAAACTGGGTCGAAAGGGGCGGAGCGCGAAAAGAGAGGACGCGAAAAGGGGTATGGAAAACAAAGGAGTTTTTCCGGCGGTGGCCGGACGGTGGCGTCCCCCGGTGGCGCGAGGGAACAGGGACGTCGTGGTGCGAGGGGGTTGCCGGGGCGGCTCGGTGAGGCGTTCGCGGGCGTTTTGTGGGGTTCGTGGCGTGGCCGGCCCGGCCATGTGGTTGCTTTGGGATCGTGACACTACTGCTACCAGCGGTAGATTTCGCGAAATCTACCGTCACTGTGGCGGTCCGTCATTCGTGCTGCTGCGGATGTTGGTGTCAGCCGTTTTCAATCCAGTGTGTCAGGTAAAATGGATAAATTTGATCAACTAATTCATAAAATGAACCATACGATGAATGTAATTCATCAGCATGATCTTTTTATGTGATGTCTGAGAGGAAGACGTTACACTGCGGCATCGGAGTTCTAGACGCCGCACCTCCGGCCTCGCTGGCATCCTCTGCCAGGGCCGACCTCCCCCCTCCCCCTGCCCCTCCTTCCCCGAGGCAGCGTGGCGCCTTGCTCTTAGGCGCCGTACTATGCATTCGTAATCGTTGTGGGCCGGTTCTTCCCCCACCCACCCCATTCTTTTCAGATAAGTTTGTCAATGGATTTCTTTTCCAAATGTTCCTAGGAGGTAATCTCCTCCAATCCCCTTCTTTCTATCCAAGAACATTTGCAATTTTTTGAGATTTGTGAGTTTGGGTGAAACCCTTGTTTTGCATGGATTTGTGGTAGATGAGTATTTAGTTCTAGTTGATTTGTGGATGAGTATGCAATTTGTAGATGATTTGTTGATTAGTTGATATGTGGAACCCTAGTGTATGCATGTTGAGATGAACATATGTATGGATGTATAAATGTTGAGATTTGTTGAACATAGTTTGTAGTCCCTATTATACCTATCATAAATCACATATGAAAAAAAAATGCTCATATATGTCTATTTTCCTCAAATATGTAGGATGGTCTGGCTTTTGGATAATTGCTATGACGTTGAACATCGAGTCTATTTGATGTCGGAGAAGGGGATGGTAATGAGAGCATACTTTTTCTTCAAATATCTTGTGTTTACTTGGAAAGATCAAATTGTAATCAATCTAATTTCTATGTATGCAGGACCTTGTGCCAGTGAAGATTCGGTCTCACGGGACGTCAACTTTCATGCCGTACGATGAGCGGTACACACCGTACATCGAGAAGACAAGACTCCTTCCTTTCATTCAGCTTGTGAGCCGATTGACGCCCAACCTGAACCTGCGACAATCACCGCACTTATGGATCGGTGGAGGCCGGGGACCCATAGTTTTCACCCCCGGGCCGGAGAGATGGCCGGGACTTTTGATGATGTTTTCATGATCACCGCACCTCCAATCGAGGGGGAGCCACTTTGTGTGAGCACTATTTCTGAGGGATGGCGCCAACAAATGGAGGCCCTTATTGGTATGTCTCCTGCAGAGCCGGCACCAGCAGACAAAGAGAAGAAAGATAGAGTCCATCAGACGCTCCTTTCACTTGGATTGTAGCCTTAGGGTGTCAATGAAGATGTGATCCAGACTTATGGTCACGTGTACATGTGGTATGCTATCTCTGGGACTATCTTCGCTGACGGCGGCGGCAACAATGCTCAATGGATGTGGCTGAAGGCGATGACAGCCCTCGACCAGAAGTTGAGTTGGGGGTCGGCGGTATTGGCCTACTTGTACGGGCAGGTAATAAATTGCTTGTAGCTAGTTTCAACGCTCCGCTTACATGTTGAAGCCAATGACGGAATAGAGCGGTACACGACGGAAGACTTTCTCAACAAAGGAAAGAAGTCGGTCTCTGAGGGCTCTCGTATGACAAGAGGGATGACGAGGATGAGAGGTATGAACGATGACGATGAGGAGGAAATAGAGTTGGAGGAACCGCAACCGGTTGTGAGGGAGAAGCTACCTACTAAGAGGGAACGAGGCAAGAGTACGCGGGAAAGGATCAAAGGAAAGAGTAGTGGTGTTGAACTTGTTGTTAAACTACTAGCAATGTTGAACACTTGAACTTGTTGTCTTTGTTATCCGTGTTGATCTCGTAGTACCATGAAAACAAGTCGTTTGCTGAATTCGATGTTATGTTGAGCTCGTTGCATTTGTTTTTTGTGAAGATGTGTTTTGCTGTTTGCTAAGATTATATACAGTGTAAATTAACTGTTTTGTGAAGATTATAAGCCCGGATATAAGATTTTGCAGATAATAGCATGTGTGGCGCCTCCGTCTTCGACTCCACACTAGAGAGGACGGCGCCTTAGAGCATCTACAGTTAGATCTTGCAAATCCGTCCCCTCAAATGCCCACAGACCCATTCGGGCGCGGCCGCGGATACTGACCGGTACGTCTCAAATAATTGCGTTCTACATCCGGACATCTCACATTAGGTTCCTCAAATCCATAGAAAAACATGCAAGATAAGGAACCTACGTACTACGTAGAACCTATCTACTCCTCGTCGGAGATGTCAACGATCTTCGTGCCCTCCGGCGGATAAATGTCCGCCTGCTGCAACTTCGCCCCCTCCGGCACCGTCTGTTGCTCCCTGCGGCCTCCTCCGCCTCAATCTCCGACTCCAGCTCGTCGAAGATGGTGCCGGCCTCCGCCTGCCTCTGCCGGATGAGCCAACGGTTGGCCTCCACCTCGCCTCATCCCGGATGGAATCCATGATGGCATGCTGCTCCGCCATCTCCTCCGATGGGGCGACGACGAACTCTGCCTCCACCTCCACCATGCTCAAGCCGGGAGCCTTCTCCTCTGGGTCGTCCTCCTCCATGGCCTCCGGCTACTCCTCCTCCTCCTACTGCCGCTGCTCCTCCTCCTGCTGCTGCTCCTCCGTCTTTGACGAATCCGAAGGGAGATCCGCAACGATGCGGGCGGCACGGCGAGCTTGGATCTCCGTCTCTATTTGCAGGCTCCGCTCCAGAGTGAGCTGCATAAGTTGTGATGAGCCGTCGGACCACCTTGACGGAAAGGAAACTAGGAGAGGAGGCGGACGGTCTCGGGTTGCGGCAGAGAGAAGGAGGAGGCGGATGAGGTAGGGCGGGGGGCGTCGGTCGGCTTAAATGGCCGGCCCCGACCTGGGGCATGGAGCCGGAGTGGCGTCACGCGGCGTTCACACCGTGTCGATGTTCGACGCGCCCGTCGGACCGTCGGGTTTTTCGGTGAGTTCGCATGGGGCCAAGCCATCAGGCGACGTGTAGGGAAAGGCCGGGCTCGTCCGGTCTCACTCATATTTAAACTGTAAATAAAGGATGTCGGTCAACCCGGGTCGTTTGGATCGCAATTTCATGACCAGTCGTTCTATTATAATAATATGCGCAGCTGGACTTGAACCCTGATCAACTGAGGATAATATTGTCTCTAACCATTCAACAACTGATTGGTTCGCATTATGCTGCCGAACCTTACACTGCGCGCTGACGAAGAAAACGCAGCTCCTACCCGTCCACGTCAATGTCCACTAACCAGATTAGTAGTTGTTGGTGCAGTCCAACAGGGGTGCGATTACTATGAACGAACCCTTAGAAAACGACCAACCCATGCATGGGCCAGGACTAATATGCAGACAAATACCCGATGCTTGGTCGAAGAACAGGGCGTGAAATGTGTGATGATGCAAAGGAGTTTTCTTTCCTCGTTGGCAGAGAAAGCGAGCGAATACAAGTCTCTAGGCGAGGAATGGATCGATTGTTCAGCAGCCAGCAATCGAGTGGATTTGCAGAAACCGCTGCACTCGATGGATGAGCATTCACCAGTGATCGAACACACTGCACACGCAGACCCAGGAGGAAACGACTGCAGACAACTGTTGCAGCGTTGCATGCACTCGATGAGTCCAAGTCCATGTCCGTTTCTTTCACCCTTTTTACAGCTTTTCTCGGGGTTCGTTCGTTCGTTTGCTGTGTGCCGCTAGCTTCACCTAGCGAGATGTAGCTAGGCTGCTTCTTCTTCTTCTTCCTCCGGGTCCAAGTTATCTACAGTGCTGCTGAGCTGAGTCAAGACCGCAATCATTTGGGGCTGGACAATCTAGGCCGGCCAGTCAATCGTTGTAGGAATAGGATAGGAAGGTTTCTTTCCACCAGCTTTTGAATTTCAGGTGCACCTTCCCAGCCGGTTCAGCACGGCCGGTTCTCTTTATCGGGTAGATGGATTGATGATTGATTGATTAAGTTAATTGTTATTTTCTGCTGGTGTATTTGCCACGTGAGAGGCTCCTGCTGTGACATGGTTGGACAATGCTTTATGACTTAAGAGCATCTATAGCCGGACGTCTTAAACGAAGCTCATACGAGTTCATGGACGTGATCAGTATCCGGACATTAAAGAGACTGAAAAAAGTGATTGAACTAGATCCTTCATATAATTCTTATATGTTTGGATTGTTCGTGAAACTTCATATCCATCTCAACTATATAAAGAATATGAGGGCTCGCGGACGCGTTTGAATGCGTCCAATAAGTTCGTCATGAAAGACGCGACCCCACTTCGGACCATCTTTTCCTTTCCTTTATTCATTTTTTAATCATGTGCAAGTGATCAGACATATGTGCAAGAAAATGAAAAGTATAACAGCATGGATGAACAAATATGAGACACGCCTGATCACTGACCGGGCACGTCCACAGAAATTTAAAGGGTCATATTTCATATGTCTGGCTGTAGATGCTTTTGTTCCTTCCTTTCCTCTTTCTCCGACAAGCCGCAGACAGTTTCTTCCTTTAATTGAAAATCGACTGATCCAAATTTGAAATTCGAACGACTTACATATATTATCTATCCTGTACGTAGATAGTAGTACTTCCTTCGTTTCTTTTTAGTTTGTATGTAAGGTTTGGTCAAAGTCAAGCTTTGTAGTTTGACAAACTTTATATTAAAAAAATATCACCATTCACAACATGAAATCAATATTATCAGATGCACCACGAGATGTATTTTCATACTATATAATTTTAATATAGTAGATATTTATTTTTTTTTATATAAATTTTGTCAAACTTTATGTAGTTTGACTTTGTACAAATATTATACGTGGAGTAAAAAGAAACGGAGGGAGTACACCGGATCAACTTGATCTCGTACGTGAAGGTTCAGAGACACGCAATCAATTTGGCGGTACCGATTTGTCTATCGTGCAAACGTACAATGTGCTGGTCTCGTGCCGTCCCTGCCGTGGTCCGTAGGACGGCTAGGTACACATATATAGCTGACTGCCGTTGCACGACGTATACGGCAGGGAGCAACACTATACAATAAGTAGCAGCTATCGCGCCCTGTCATACGTCTACTAGTCGTGAGTCGTGACCAAGGGCACGGGCACGACCAAGGCACGCACGTACCACGGACGACCAGCGTGACAGATCGAGGGGGATTGTTCATCACCTAGCTTGGTTCAGACAGGATGGACGCAATAGCATTGATGGGAGTATACATAGCAGTGAATATTCGAAGACAACATGATCTTCCGGACTGCTTCTGGCCGTGCCGTCCCTGTCATGGTCGGTACGAACGACGGGTACAGATATTTGACTGATGGCACTATTACCTGCCTCCCACTCTGAAGCGTACGAGCCATGCATGACCAATTGCACGACCGACGCAGGCACGTACCACTGGTAAAACGTCTGATGGATCGTTTCACGCAACAGCTAGTGGCGAGCAGCGAACTAAAGGACGCACGCCGTGCATGGTCTGTCATGAGACGCAGCGAAATTTCCAAATTCCAAGACAAAGCGTTGAGTGTAAAAACTAGGGCATCCCTAATCCTTCATATATGTCTTATCCGGAAGTTTTTAGGCCTCTTATTTGGGAAACGCTTACCTTCAGCTAATCGATCGTGTGCGAGTGCCCGCCGCCTCCGTGTATGTCAGATTATTTCTTCATCAGAAGGTCGAGATCAAGGTAAACCCACTGCTTGTCCATATTTTCTGTAACTGAGCCTTTGTTTCTCAAAAGAGAGTTTACAACTCGCCATCGAAGAGGGGTTAGATCCTGCAGAGGCTAAGATTTGTGTGACTCGGAGGGTGACGACGCGAGGATTCTAGTTGGATCTCGCCGGATCCGACGAGGATGGCGTGTGGGGACGTCCGGGAGCGGCATGGACCGAGACTCGTGCGGCTGGGAGCAAGGACGAAGCCAGCATTCATGCATAAAGGGGGGGAAGTTTCTTCATGAAAGGGGCAAAGTTCATATGAAATGAATTTTTTTGGCTACAAAAACTATAATCATAGTAAAAGAATCATTTGTTGGGGGGGGGGGGGTCTAGCCCCCCTCGCCCCCCTAAATTCGTCCCTGGCTGGGAGGGCTACGAGGACGAGGTCTCCAGCCGGATCTCGTCGGACCCAACGAGGATGGCGTGTGGGGACGTCCGGGAGCGGCATGGGCCGAAACTCGTGAGGCTGGGAGCAGGGACGAAGCCAACATTCATGCATAGAGGGGGCAAGTTTCTTCATGAAGGGGGCAAAGTTCATATGAAGTGATTTTTTTTGGCTCCAACAACCACAATCATAGTAGAAGAATCAATTTGTTAGGGGGGTCTAGCCCCCCTCGCCCCCCCTAAATTCGTCCCTGGCTGGGAGGGCTACGATGACGAGGTTTCCAGCCGGATCTCGTCGGACCCAATGAGGATGGCACGCGGGCAAGAGGCGAGGATGTTCACGAGCGGCGAGGACTCGGCTCGGGGAGGTCTGGTGGGGTTGGAGGCGAGCTTCACAGCGAGGACCCGCATCGACAACGGCGCAGAGCACTCCTGCGTCGAGAGATAGAGGAAAACGAACAAAAATAGAAGGAAGAGTAGGATGGCGGCAAGGCGACCTGGTTGGAGGTTTGGAGCTCGCAGGCGGCGGCACAATGACGGGGGCGAACGGCTCGCTAGACGGCAAATCTTTTAAAAAGATCCATCGATAGACGGGTAACACAACCCATTTTATTTAATTTAAACCAAAATAGTTCGGACGTCTAAAATTTCTTCATCATCCCCAAATAGGGGGGTTTGGGGAAGTTTGGACGTCGGTCACATGGGCTCTCACACCTCAGTCCCACCCAAAACCCCATTGGTAGTCCGTGTTTTCTCACAATGTGGCCCTCCTCCTCTTTTGTCTATCCACGCTCTCGGAGACCGGCACCACCGTGGTACCCTCCTAACACTGGCCAGGAATTGTTGAAACTCAGCCGATCAACCCAACCGCCTCCTTGCTTAGGCATACGGCATGGTACTCCTATGTATTCAATCGTAACTCAGGTACACCTTCCACCCCTACCGATGTCGCCGATAGCAGACACCATGCGTGACAAGTGTCCGGTCAAATGCCATGGTGCAATTTGTTAACGTTCTTATTATTTATTTTCAAGCAAACACGATGGATTCAGACGATGAGTGCTTCTACACCTTCAGCGATTCGTCTTAGTCAGATGGCAGGGTTAGTTGGTGTTCACCCTGTTTGGGATCCCTAGAAAAAAAGTGAAGGGTCTTGTTTGAGAGATGATGTAGGATGCGTTTGCCTCGCCAGATATAGGCGCTTGTTTGATAAATGCAATTGGGGATGCCCTAAGGTTGACCATAGTGATGATATCTTAGCCGGTATCATGCACTAGGGAATAGCAAACATGTTGATATGACAGAGAATTAATGAAGAAAAAGGATTAGAGTCATGCATGACAATAAATAAAATCATGTATAATACTACTCTATGATACTATGCACCATAAACATAATATCATACACTAATACTATCATATACATGATACTAGTATATAATATATATTTCTCACTATCAATATCCTAATGAAGTGAAGGTAATACCAGTATATAATATTTCTCACTATCAATAGCCTAATGAAGTGGAGGTAACCCAACACGAACAATGATGCCAACCGCCAAGTGCAGTTCCATGTGTCCCCAAAGGTCAATCAAGGTGGAGTTGCGATATGTAATGACAACAGACTTCTCGCCCACCACTCATTATGTAGAGAGAGAGACAATATTATAAGCCATTGATCGGAAAAGATCACTTTGTTTTTTGTCAAGAGAAAGGTGTATATATCCACTGGGCCCAGCTAAAACAGTAGATCTCCTAAAACAGTGAGAAAATGTTGTTTGGTTGATTAATGAAGTACTCCCTTCATTTTTAAATATAAGTTTTTTTTAAAAAAATACTAGAAATTACATACGAAACAAAATAAATAAATCTATACTTTAAAATACATATAATACATTCGTATGTAGTCTTTTAATAAAAAAATTAGATAATTATATTTAAGAACGAAGAGAGTAGTATTAGTTTGAACACTTTCAAACCCCGTGCATGCATGTGGTATATTCTTGTGGTGCAAACGTACCTGAAAGGTAAAAAGGAGAGCAGCAGCTGGAGGTAGGTGCAAGTCGGCATGGACGCACGGAAGCAGGGAAATGCAATGCCAGCGGAAATGGCGGCCTTCAGGGTGTGCGTGAGTGGTACTGCATATAGTCAACTGTAAGTGAGACAATTAATTAGCAGGTCGATCTTCTTTCCCTAATAGTAAAGCAGCTACTGTTTTCACCGTACGTCAGTAAAATTGTCTCTGAAGTTGACATAAATTGCCCACCAATGTCATCTGCAAGTATTCAGTTTTCGGATTTCAAAAATCATCGCTCTGTTTTATGTTCTCAAAACACTGATATATTTGAAGACAGCGGCTACCGCGATGGCCAAAGCCTCAACCCTCCACACTAGAGACCAGGGTTTGATCCCTGGTTCTCACCCCTTTTTCTCTTCCTTTGGTTTTTCACAGGTCAGGGCACCCTGTTTAGTATTTTTTTTATATTTTTATTTTTGTCTTGGTTTTTTTTCTCTAAATTAATTCCAGATTTCAAAAGAACAAAAAAAAAGTTGCCGGTTTTTAAAAAGTAGAAAAATGATAAATTGTTTGTGTATTTAAAAAATATTCGGAAAGTCATAAAATGTTCATGAGTTCAAAAAGTGCTCACATATTATAAAACAAATCATGATTTCAAATAAATTGTCCTGAAATAAAAAATGTTCATGATTTTTTAAAATGATCCGATATTCAAAGCATATTTAGGAATTTGAAAAACAGGTCTATCAACTTTTAGAAAATGTTCGCAAAAATTAAAACATGTCTGTAAATAATGAACAAAACTAACAGTCGCTTACATAAAGGTTTTATTAGGAAATCTCTAGAGGTCGTTTTATGATTTTATTTAGTCCCTCGCGTCGGGTACAAGAAGGTGTCCGTGTTTTACAGTTTGCTCAGCCACAAAATATTTTGTTGTGACACCTTACCAAATCAAGTCGCGATGAGTATTGTATTTTTAGTTTTTCAAATTACATTTTAAAAGTGCCTTATCTCATCATGCCATCACTCACATATACTTTGCGAAATAACATTTCAAAAATCCTTATGTCATATTTGCATAGAATTCATACTTCTTTATATCTATCACACCTGCATAACCTAATAGTTTTTCTTTCATTGCAACGCATGGACATTTTTCCTAGTATATTAAAATAATGGTATCACATGATTTGTGAACTCGACATGTTTTTTAATTGTCACGTTCTTACAAGGACATCAATGGGCTTCCATGATCTTCCTTGTTCAGGAGAATGTGTAATAAAGAATCACCACCGTATAACTATGTTGTCAATGGCCGCGACTACAACATCGAATACTACCTTACCAATGGTATCTATTCTTAGTGGGTGGCGACGTTTATAAAGACCATATATGATCCTAAGGCAACAAACAATGTTACTTTGCAACAATGAAAAAAGCAACTAGGAAAAATGTGAAGGAGGTATTTGGAGTGCTTCAAGCTTGTTGGAAATTGTTCATGAGCTGCAATGATGTGCGAATCAGAGACATTGCAGCAGCTGATAATATGTTGTGTCATTCTGCACAATATAGTTATTATCGAGGACGAGGGTGATAGGGGAAACAAGTCATTCTGCACAATCAGAGACCTATGATTTTGATGCGTCAGGGGAACAAGTCCACATCCCGAAATATCATCTTATGAATTTTCTGTAGATGCATTGAGATATTTGAGATCACTAGATGCACGCGCAACTACGCTATGATTTTGTGGAGCATCTGTAAACACACAATGGAAAACAAAGAGCTAACGTTTGAAATGGGCACCTAAAATAAGTTTTATTGTTAACTTATGTATTTTTGCTATCAATAAATATTTATTTATGTGTGACATTGACATGTATGAAGGATGTGCATGGATTTGCATGAGTTAAAAGTTTGGATTTGAAATGTATGGTTGTCCTGCAGGAGAAATGAGGGGACGTCCAGTGTTGTCATCCGGACACGCCCGCAAATCTTGCAGGGGGTGGATTTGCCAAATCCGGCTATAAATGCTACTCCCTTCGTCCCAAAATAACTGTCTTAAGCTTAGTATGAAGTTATACTAAGCTTAAGACAGTTATTTTGGGACGAAGGGAGTATAACCTAGCTGCACTAACAATGATGGCAACTGCCGAGTGCAGTTCCATGCGCCACGAGAGCCAGAAGCTCAATCAAGGTCGGGCTGGAATATATCATGAGAACAAACTTCTTGGTCGTCCATCATCCTATATATACTTAAGAGATTCATCTTCACTAATTTATTTAACTTAATATGTAAGCATGCCACCTCATTATATAATTATGAATGGGATACGATCCATCTTGACATGCAATCATGCATGGAGAAAGACCCACCACAATATTCAACCATGCATGCCAGAGAATTTCATTCAATTATTCTACTTCCTTTGTTCTTAAATATAAGTCTTTTTAGAAGTTCCACAAAAAAATTATATACGGATGTATATAGACATACTTTAAAGTGTAGATACACTTATTTTACTTCGTATATAGTCTCCTAATGAAATCTCTAAAAAGACTTATATCTAGGAACGGAGGGAGTGCTTAATTTCACTAAATACTACTCATATTAGAACTATAAATAATCAAATATAATAAGTCTTATATATTTTTAGATTTTTGTCCTCGTGTTATAACCCAAATTGTCATCAACCTATTTCCGCAGCAGCGTGCGGGTCTATCCTCTAGTTATCTCTCCCTAATAATAAAGCAAATTCGGTTTCTGGTCGTCCGTCTTGAAAATTACCCCTAAAGTTTGCATAAATTACCCACCATGCCACCGGTAAGTAATAGAAAACGTTTCACAAAGCGAAAAATCTTGGACTGGGCGGTCCATGTAAAAACCTCCTATATTAAGCTCTACACGCTGGGAGAATATCCAGCACACCGTATGGGCCGGCTCATGCACAGGCGCCTGCTTTTAGTTCCGTTTATTTATTTATTTTAAATAATTTAGAACTTTAAATAATCTTTAAAATTTTAACAAACTGAATATTATAAATCAACATATTTAAAAAATTAAAATGTTTGTGACTTCAAAAACTGCTCGGAGTTTTGTAAAAATGCTCGCATATACAATAAAATATTTGCAATTTTATAAAAATGTTTGTACAATAATAGTCCATGATCTCAAATACAATTCCATGTATTAAAAATTATTAAATGCATATAACAAAATGATTTCTAATTCAAAATATGTCCTAAATTTTAAAAATAGCTAATGCCTGTTTTGATAGTTTCTTTTTTTTATTTAAAAATTTTCCGTTCCATTTTTGTTTATTTAAAATTTAAATAATTTAGAATTACAAAAACTTTTGCATATTAACAAATAGGAATTTGGATTAAAATGCTGACGAATTTTTATTTTGAATTAAAAATAGGATTCAAAAAAAGCGCCGGATTTTTATATTTTTTGCAAATTCCAAAACAATGTCCATGAATTTAATAAATATATTACTGATTTATAAAAATGTTTGTTTACTCAGAAAAACTTCATGCATTTCAAAAAATGTTTGTGAATTTAAAATAAAATCCTCCAACATCAAAAATTATGTTCGTCTTTTCTTGAATTGGTGGCCAATTCAAAAGAAAATATTTAAACCCGTTCGAAATATAAAAAATATTCATGATTTTTAGTAAATGTTTGTAAATTGTAAAAAATGTTCTCGATTTTAAAATCGTTCCCATATTTGTAAAATTGTTCACGAAAGATCTAATGTATGTAGTTAAACATTAATGCTTCTAAGTCTTTGTGACAATATACCTGTGTGTGAAGAACTAACTGTTGGATGGATCGGATTATTATTGTTTGTTTTGTAAAAATAATTCTTGAAATTCAGAATAAATCTTTGAGTTACCAAGATTTTTGACAACCATGATATATATTTTTTGAAAATGTAAAGATTGCTTCAACTTGTGAATAAATTTAAAAGAAGAAACATTTTCTTGCGTTTGTGCACAAAATTTTCAAACCAAGCGATGATATGTGAACATAATGTGGTCACCATCATTAGAGATTATGTTTTTTTTTCTGTGACAACAAACGGGTCATTTTTGCTAGTATATATAAAGAGAGACAATGTCGTAAGCCATTGATCTGAGAAGATCACTTTGTTATTTGTGAAGAAAAGAGCATATCCACTGGGCTCAGCTAAAACAGTAAGAAAATGTTGCTTGATTTATTAATGGGTCATTAGTTCAGAGGCTTTCACACCACGCGGATGCATGCATGTGGCAAGTTGGGGTTGCAAACATATCGCAAAGGGAGTATTTAACCAAAAACTACAATAATTTGACCTGACCTAACAACAAAAAAACTATCACTTTAAGAAAATTATTCGAAGCTATCATTTTTTTTCTAATCCTTTGCTAAAAGTACCAGGTATAAAAAGTGGCAGATTTGGGACGTTTAAACTCGATTATGCCATGTTGGGCCCACTAGTCAATGCAGATATAGTCAACACCGTTACTTTGACCATCAACATGGCCCACATGTCAGTTCCATCTCCATGCGCTGGAATTCCCCGCCAAAGATCCAGATAAGGGGCACCGCCATGCCGCAGCTTAGGCCCCGCTCCACCTCAATCCTCCTCCAGCCACCTACCCAGCCACCACCCTGTGACCCTCCCTCCTTCCTCGGTGAGCCGTGTGCCTCCCATCCTCCAGTCGATGGGTTGTGCTACTACTCGGTGTCCGAATCAATGGGCGGCAGTGAGACAACACACTTCAGTGGTGTTCCTTTACGCACGAACTAGACTAAAAAGTCCCTTTTATTCCCTAGGTAAAAAAACATGAGGGACTTTGGACTATAAAAAGTCTCATTTGGAGGGCCTTTTTCCTTTAGTCCCTAGGACTAAAAAAAAGTCTAGTCCCTTGAAAAGAAACACCACCTTCACTTCCGCCGCGCAGCGCAACGCCATAGACACGAGCAGCCGCCATCTTTTTAACGGTCAAAGTTAATGGTGCTGACTTTTTTAGTCCTGACGGGTCGGTCCAGTCTGTCATAATCACATTTAAAATGCCTAAAACATTACTTAAATCGAAGCAGTAGTTTTTAGCAAAAGGATTAGAAAAAATGGGTAATGTTTTTCAAAGTGATAGTAGTATGTTAGGTCAGGTTGAATTGTGGTAGTTTTTATTAAATACTTGTTGAATGGCAAAAAAGGAGAGCAGCCACTCGAGGTAGGTGCACGGTGTTAATACATGATGTGCCACTATGTGTTGTAACTACACTCCATGTATATAGCATCCACTACTCCCATGCCCAGGCCTGCATGCCACCTAGATAGGGCCATGTAACCAACTGATGTGTATATAAGAGAGGGGTGAGGAAGGATCAATACACAAGTGATAATTCTCCTTCCTACTTGGTATCAAACTCCACTACTATGGCCGACCCCGCCGCCGCCGCTTCCCAGGGCACCAGCTCTGCCCCCTCGCCGGCGCTCACCTCTAGTTCGGCCACCAACGACGGCATCACTGCCGCCGCCGCCTCCCCCTTCATCTTCGGCACTGCTCCCTCGGCTCACAGCGGCGCCTCACCACCCTCCCACTTTGCGCCCCTATTCTCATCTCCCCCCGCCTCCATGCCGTCCTCCTTACCGCCGGCTCCACGTCATCCCATCTTCCTCGACAGCATTCAAAACCACATCAAGTTCCTCCTCAACCCCGACGACCATAACTACCACAAATGGAAGTCGTTCTTCCTGCTCGTCCTCATCCGCTACGGTGTCGCCCAGTTCATCGAGCAGCCCCTACCCGCCGCCGCCACCCCCAACAGCGTGAGATCGACGCCCACATCGTCCTCTGGATCTATGCCACACTCGCCGACAACCTCGTCGACCACGTCGTCCTGGCTACCACCACCTTCGATCTCTGGCATCGCATCCGTGACTACTTCCTGGCAAACCGCGCCGCCCGGTACATGATGCTCAACCGGCAGTACCGCAATTTCCGGCAGGGCGACCTCTCCGTCGCCAAGTATGCCCGTCGCATGAAGCTTCTCACCGCCGGGCTGGCTGACATCGATCATGCCGTCACTGAGGTGGATCTCACCACTCAATTTCTTCACGGCATCGACAAGCGCCCCGAAACCATCCGCGTCGTCCTCGGGGACACCATTCCTCTCCCCCTCTTCGAGACGGTCTTCTCTCGCCTGAAGCTCGCCGAGGAGAACCTCGCTCAACGCGTTGCCGACGAACCCGTCACCGTCCTCGCCGTCACCAGGAGCGGTGCTCCCTCCGGTCCCACCCCCACCTCCGGCGGCTCCTCCGGCTTCCGCCCCACCGACCGCGGCGCTGGATCTCAACTGGGGCGTGGCTCCGGCAATCGTCAGGACGGCGCTGACTCGGGAGGACGTGGGCACGGGCGCGGGCGCGGCGATCAGGGCGGCCGCGGCGCTCCTCCTCCGCTGCCCTACAACCCCTACATGGGGTTCTTCGCTCCATATGGCATGGCCATTCCCAACCCGCGCCCTGGCTGGGTTCCTCCAAACTCTGCCGGCGTGCTCGGTCCTGCTCCCGGCTCCCACGCCCACGCGTATCCGATGCGTGTGCCCGGCTACACCACACCACCTTCCCCACAACAGCCGTCGTGGGATCATCTCGCCATGCTGCAAGCTGCCTACAACGCCAACAACTTCTCCAACGGCCAATCAGCACCATACGAATGGTACCTCGACAGCGGCGCTTCGTCCTACGTCACCGGCAACCCTGGTAACATCGACCTCTCGAGCTCTTCTTTAAAGCATCATTCGTCTAGCATTGTTGTTGGCAATGGCACACACCTACACATCCATGCCTCTGGCTCCACCACCCTTCCGCCCCACAACTTCCACCTCAAAGATGTTCTCTTTCCCCCCCCCCATATTGTTACTAGTCTCATCTTTGTTCGGCAATTCACCAAACATAACTCGTGCTCCTTTGAATTTTATCCCTTTGGTTTTCTTGTGAAGGATCTTCGCACCAGGAGGGTCATCATGATCTCCGCTAGCTCCGGTGACCTCTATCCCTTCTTCGGCAACAATAAGGCTTGGCGCACCGCCCTCTCCACCACCGTCTCCACTGCCGACGTGTGGCATCGTCAGTTCGGCCACCCAAGCTCCCAAGTTATTTCCTCCTTAGCGTCGCATGATTTTCTTTCTCCTTGTACTAAACCCATGCACTCACTGTGCCAGGCATGCCAATTAGGCCGCCAACCTCGCCTTCCCTTCCCTTCCTCTCATAGCCGCACGTTTGCTCCTTTTGAGCTCCTTCATTGTGATCTCTGGACAAGTCCCGTTGTAAGCTTCTCGGGTTATCAATATTACTTAATTGTGTTGGATGATTTTACGCATTTCTCCTGGTCATTTCCCCTACGCAACAAGTCTGACACATCGACCACCCTCCTTCGCTTTTTCTCCTACATACGCACCCAATATAACGTGATCGTCAAGGCCTTGCAATGTGACAATGGTGGCGAGTTCATCAACTCCACCCTTCGCTCGTTCTTCTCCACCAATGGCATCGCCTACCGTTTCTCTTGCCCCCACACCTCGCCACAAAATGGCAAAGCTGAGCGGCTCATTCGCACTACAAATGACTGTTCGAACCCTCCTCCTACAAGCTCATCTTCCCCCTCCCTTTTGGGTCGAAGCCCTCCACACCGTCACGCATCTCCTCAACCGTCGACCGTCCCGTGCTGTTCACGATCACACCCCATACTTCCTACTCCATGGCGTGCACCCCACCTATGATCACCTTCGCGTGTTTGGGTGCTTATGCTTTCCAAATCTTTACGCCACGTCGCCACACAAACTCGCTCCGCGTTCAGCCCGGTGCGTCTTCCTCGGTTACCCCCTCGAACACAAGGGCTACCGATGCTACGACCTATCCTCCCGCAGAGTCATCGTCTCCCGTCACGTTGTTTTCGACGAGCAAGTTTTTCCATACGATCAAACAGACCCACCTTCAGTTGCTCCCTCACTCGCCATAGAAAATCCCGCCCGAATATCTCCAGCGATCCCACCTACCTCATACCCGGCCTTACCGCCCCTGACCGGTGCTACACCCCCATTCACGCCAATCACGGGCCGCCAGCCTGTCGTCACCCCACCTTCGCCTCGATCGCCTCCCGATGCGCGCCCACCCACCGAATCTCCCTCGCCATCCGCGTTGACCCCACTCACCTCGGATCGCCCCTATCCGACTGATTCTGCAGCCACCAACCAACCCACACCGTCCCCGCGCCAGCCGTCCGCACCTGTCGCCTGTGCCAGCGCGCCACCCTCGGATCCCGGACATTCCTCTGCCGCCTCTGGTCCCATGCAATCTCCCTCGCTTCCGGCGCCATCCACTCCTCTTCCGTCACGTCTCCCTGCTATCGCCCAGCCTGTTCCTCCGCCGCAAAATTCACATAAAATGCGCACTCGTGCTAAGTCTGGTTTTTGCCAATCACGTCGCCTCTTTCTATCCCACACGACCAACACCATCTCGCCCCATTCGTCCCACTTACCGCTCGGCCCTCAAGGACCCCCATTGGCAACACGCAATGTGTGATGAATATGATGCTTTAATCAAAAACTCGACTTGGTCTTTGGTTCCCAAACCTGCAGGTGTCAACGTGGTTACTAGCAAGTGGATATTCCATCATAAGTTTCACACCGACGGCTCCTTGGCGCGCTACAAGGCATGATGGGTGGTTCGTGGCTTCACTCAAAAGGAAGGGGTCGACTACTATGAAACGTTCAGCCCGGTTGTCAAACCGGCCACCATTCGGGTTGTGCTCAGCATCGCCACATCCAGCTCGTGGCCGATACACCAACTCGACGTCAAAAATGCCTTCCTCCACGGCGATCTCAAGGAAACGGTATATTGCGCTCAACCATCTGGTTTTGTCGACCCAACCAAACCAGATCACGTATGCCTTCTGCATAAGTCTCTCTATGGCTTAAAGCAGGCCCCGCGCACTTGGTTTCATCGCTTTCGGTCATTCTTGCTCTCTCTTGGGTTTCACTCTTCCAAATGTGACTCCTCTCTCTTCATCCTTAACCACGGCAGCTCCATTGCTTACCTATTTGTTTACGTCGATGATATCATCCTCACCGCGAGCACACCACAGGCTCTACACCATGTCATCAACTCCCTCAAACGGGAGTTCTCCATGACTGATCTCGGCGAGCTCCACCACTTTCTCGGCATTAATGTCACTCCCAACTCCTCCGGCCTCTTTCTTTGCCAGCAACAGTATGCCCTAGAGATCCTTGAGCGTGCTAAGATGCTCAACTGCAAACCCGTCTCAACACCTGTCGACACACAATCCAAAGCCTCCGCCCATGTTGGTCAACTGCTCGACAACCCCACACTCTACCGCAGCCTTGCCGGTGCCTTGCAGTACCTAACTCTAACACGCCCTGACATCGCTTATGATGTTCAACAAGCATGTCTATTCATGCATGCGCCGCGCGATTCTCATATGCAGCTGGTTAAACGCATCCTACGGTACATCCGCGGCACTACTCACTTCAGGTTGCAACTCTACAAATCATCATCGCATGATCTCCTCGCCTACACTGACGCCGATTGGGCTGGCTGCCCGGACACCCGTCGTTCCACTTCGGGGTTATGCGTCTTCCTCGGACACAACTTGCTCTCTTGGTCATCTAAATGGCAAAACACGGTTTCTCGCTCCAGTGCGGAAGCGGAGTATCGCGGTGTTGCAAACTGTGTTGCCGAATCATGCTGGCTCCGCCAACTCCTCCATGAGCTACACCGTCCTCCCACACGATCAACGCTGGTCTATTGTGACAATGTGAGCGCTTCCTACATTGCTACAAACCCAGTGCAACATCAACGTACGAAGCACATTGAGATAGATCTTCACTTCGTGCGTGACCGTGTCAACCTTGGTGAAGTTCGCATACTCCATGTTCCCTCAAGCTCCCAATATGCTGACGTATTCACGAAAGGGCTCCTATCACAGCTATTCCAGGAGTTTCGTACCAGCCTCAACATCCATCCCCATGGAGTTCCGGCTGAGGGGGGGGGTGTTAACACATGATGTGCACTACGTGTTGTAACTACACTCCAAGTATATAGCATCCACTACTCCCATGCCCTGGCATGCGTGCCACCTAGATACGGCCATGTAACCAACTCATGTGTATATAAGAGAGGGGTTAGGAAGGATCAATACACAAGTGATAATTCTCCTTCCTACTCACGGTAGGCATGGACACCCGGAGGCCAGGAAATACATTGTCAATGGAAATGGCGGCCTTCACGGTGCGTGCGTGGTACTCATTACCTGAGACTCTGGCTGACAGCCGACGGTTTATAGCTAACTAATCTATAGTCGATCCTCTCAGGCCAGAAGAACAAATGCGTGCGCCCTCGAGTCTCATATTCAGTAGGGACCCGTTTGGTTACCTGGATTAGGTCGGGCCAAGCCCGCGCAAGAAGGATTTGGATCGTTTGGTTATTTGTATAGACTGTTTGACCTGTATAGCGCGAACATTAAATCATTTTTAGGCATGCATCCAAGGGAAGTTGAAACCGGTCGTTTTTATGGAGTCAGGCCCGAGGTGCAACCCTAGGCACGTGGGCGTGAGCGGCTGCACGCGTGGATGCGGTATCGAGAAGTCACATTGTTTCCCGAAGCGTCGTCATAAATTACCCTCACCTCCCTTCTTCACCTATCTCTCCGCTCTTGCTCATTCACACCGATGGCGACAACGGCAGGATCTACGACGATGGTGACCACCGCAACGACCGCACACCTCCCGCGCAGCCCATCGACAATGGCGTAAGTTTCTTTGACTTTTGTCAAGCACATATGCTAGATTTAATTAAGCACGTGTTATGATAGGGAGGGAAGAGATTGAACACATCGAGGGTGGGGTGAGGGGGATTGAACACATCTTTAGTTCATGCGTAATCTGTCGATTACATCAGGGGTGGGGATTGGGGTACAACCTACTTCTTTAGCCACGGCGGCCCTAGAGTCGTGTCGAGCGACGGTGGGCCGTAGGCCTATTTTCTTCCTCGCCATCTTCTTGTTGTTGTTCGTGTTCTTCCTCATCGTCACGGTCAAGAATGATGGTCTTGGACGGTCGCCTGCCGTTGGCACCCTAGCCACCATCTGCACCTCGTCTTTTTCTTCTACTGAATCCACCACAGTTTGTGTCGTCGATTACACCATTGCACGGTCGTCATTGGAACGGTTGTACTACTTGTACTTGGCCCACTTGACCCTTTGTCCAACGTCATCGGATTTGGCATGATTCATGGCCCAACGAAGGATGTCGATCGACATAGCGCCCTTCGTTGGGTCAAGAGTCAATGTCTTCAACTCCTTCGCCGTCGCCTTCTTCACCACAACGTCAGCCTCTTTATGCACTTCTTTCATGTTGGTGAAGTTTGAGCACACTTTCATTGTCTCCTCAAACTTAGCATGGTCATCGAGCGAGCACGCGAGGAAGAATGCCCTCCATCTCATGCCCTAGGGGAGAGGGTTGGGGTTGGAGTTCATGGTAAGGGGGAGGTGGTGAAACAGAGAAAGTGTTGGAATTATGCCCTAGATGCAATAATAAATATAGTTATTATTATAATTCCTGTATCAAGATAATTGTTTATTATCCATGCTGTAATTGTATTGAATGAAGACTCATTTACATGTGTGGATACATAGACAAAACACTGTCCCTAGCAAGCCTCTAGTTGGCTAGCCAGTTGATCAAAGATAGTCAGTGTCTTCTGATTATGAACAAGGTGTTGTTGCTTGATAACTGGATCACGTCATTAGGAGAATCACGTGATGGACTAGACCCAAACTAAATAGACGTAGCATGTTGATCGTGTTATTTTGTTGCTACTGTTTTCTGCGTGTCAAGTATTTGTTCCTATGACCATGAGATCATATAACTCACTAACACCAGAGGAATACTTTGTGTGTATCAAACGTCGCAACGTAACTGAGTGACTATAAAGATGCTCTACAGGTATCTCCGAAGGTGTTCGTTGAGTTAGTATGGATCAAGACTGGGATTTGTCACTCCGTGTGACGGAGAGGTATCTCGGGGCCCACTCGGTAATACAACATCACACACAAGCCTTGCAAGCAATGTAACTTAGTGTGAGTTTCGGGATCTTGTATTACGGAACGAGTAAAGAGACTTGCCGGTAAACGAGATTGAAATAGGTATGCGGATACTGACGATCGAATCTCGGGCAAGTAACATACCGAAGGACAAAGGGAATGGCATACGGGATTATATGAATCCTTGGCACTGAGGTTCAAACGATAAGATCTTCGTAGAATATGTAGGATCCAATATGGGCATCCAGGTCCCGCTATTGCATATTGACCGAGGAGTCTCTCGGGTCATGTCTACATAGTTCTCGAACCCGCAGGGTCTGCACACTTAAGGTTCGACGTTGTTTTATGCGTATTTGAGTTATATGGTTGGTTACCGAATGTTGTTCGGAGTCCCGGATGAGATCACGGACGTCACGAGGGTTTCCGGAATGGTCCGGAAACGAAGATTGATATATAGGATGACCTCATTTGATTACCGGAAGATTTTCGGAGTTACCGAGAATGTACCGTGAATGACGAATGGGTTCCGGGAGTTCACCGGGGGGGCAACCCACCCCGGGGAAGCCCACATGCCTTGAGGGTGGCGCACCAGCCCTTAGTGGGCTGGTGGGACAGCCCAAAAGGGCCCTATGCACATTGGAAGAAAAATCAAAGAGAAAAAAAAGGAGGAGGTGGGAAAGGAAAGAAGGACTCCACCCACCAAACCAAGTAGGACTCGGTTTGGGGGGGAGTCCTTCCCCCCTTTGGCTCGGCCGACCCCCTTGGGGCTCCTTGAGCCCCAAGGCAAGGTCCCCTCTCTCCCACCTATATATACGGAGGTTTTAGGGCTGATTTGAGACGACTTTTCCACGGCAGCCCGACCACATACCTCCACGGTTTTTCCTCTAGATCGCGTTTCTGCGGAGCTCGGGCGGAGCCCTGCTATGACGAGATCTGTTGGGGAACGTCGCATGGGAAACAAAAAATTTCCTACGCGCACGAAGACCTATCATGGTGATGTCCATCTACGAGAGGGGATGAGTGATCTACGTACCCTTGTAGACCGTACAGCAGAAGCGTTAGAGAACGCGGTTGATGAAGTGGAAAACGTCCTCACGTCCCTCGATCCGCCCCGCGAACAATCCCGCGATCAGTCCCACGATCTAGTACCGAACGGACGGCACCTCCGCGTTCAGCACACGTACAGCTCGACGATGATCTCAGCCTTCTTGATCCAGCAAGAGAGACAGAGAGGTAGAAGAGTTCTCCGGCAGCGTTACGACGCTCCGGAGGTTGGTGATGACCTTGTCTCAGCAGGGCTCCGCCCGAGCTCCGCAGAAACGCGATCTAGAGGAAAAACCGTGGAGGTATGTGGTCGGGCTGCCGTGGAAAAGTCTTCTCAAATCAGCCCTAAAACCTCCGTATATATAGGTGGGAGGGAGGGGGCCTTGCCTTGGGGCTCAAGGAGCCCCAAGGGGGTCGTCCGAGTCCAAGGGGGAGGACTCTCCCCCCCAAACCGAGTTGGACTAGGTTTGGTGGGAGGGAGTCTCCCTTCCTTCCCACCTCCTCCTTTTTTTTCTTTCTCTCTTGATTTTCTTCTCCTTGGCGCATAGGGCACTTGTGGGCTGTCCCACCAGCCCACTAAGGGCTGGTGTGTCTCCCCCAAGGCCTATGGGCTTCCCCGAGGTGGGTTCCCCCCCCGGTGAACTCCCGGAACCCATTCGTCATTCCCGGTACATTCCCGGTAACTCCGAAAACCTTCCGGTAATCAAATGAGGTCATCCTATATATCAATCTTCACTTCCGTACCATTCCGGAAACCCTCGTGACGTCCGTGATCTCATCCGGGACTCCGAACAACATTCGGTAACCAACCATATAACTCAAATATGCATAAAACAACGTCGAACCTTAAGTGTGCAGACCCTGCGGGTTCGAGAACTATGTAGACATGACCCGAGAGACTCCTCGGTCAATATCCAACAGCGGGACCTGGATGCCCATATTGGATCCTACATATTCTACGAAGATCTTATCGTTTGAACCTCAGTGCCAAGGATTCGTATAATCCCGTATGTCATTCCCTTTGTCCTTCGGTATGTTACTTGCCCGAGATTCGATCGTCAGTATCCGCATACCTATTTCAATCTCGTTTACCGGCAAGTCTATTTACTCGTTCCGTAATACAAGATTCCGCAACTTACACTAAGTTACATTGCTTGCAAGGCTTGTGTGTGATGTTGTATTACCGAGTGGGCCCCGAGATACCTCTCCGTCACACGGAGTGACAAATCCCAGTCTTGATCCATACTAACTCAACTAACACCTTCGGAGATACCTGTAGAGCATCTTTATAGTCACCCAGTTACGTTGCGACGTTTGATACACATAAAGCATTCCTCCGGTGTCAGTGAGTTATATGATCTCATGGTCATAGGAATAAATACTTGACACGCAAAAAACAGTAGCAACAAAATGACACGATCAACATGCTACGTCTATTAGTTTGGGTCTAGTCCATCACATGATTCTCCCAATGACGTGATCGAGTTATCAAGCAACAACACCTTGTTCATAATCAGAAGACACTGACTATCATCGATCAACTGGCTAGCCAACTAGAGGCATGCTAGGGACGGTGTTTTGTCTATGTATCCACACATGTAAATGATTTTTCATTCAATACAATTATAGCATGGATAATAAACTATTATCTTGATACAGGAATTATAATAATAACTATATTTATCATTGCCTCTAGGGCATAATTCCAACAGTCTCCCACTTGCGCTAGAGTCAATAATCTAGCCCTCACATCACCATGTGAATTACATTGTAATGAATCTAACACCCATATAGTTCTGGTGTCGATCATGTTTTGGCCGTGGTAGAGGTTTAGTCAGCGGGTCTGCTATATTCAGATCCGTGTGCACTTTGCATATATTTACGTCCTCTTCCTCGACGTAGTCGCGAATGAGGTTGAAGCGTCGTTTGATGTGTCTGGTCTTCTTGTGAAACCGTGGTTCTTTTGCTAAGGCAATGGCACGAGTGTTGTCACAGAACAAGTTTATTGGATTCAGTGCGCTTGGCACCACTCCAAGATCCGTCATGAACTGCTTCATCCACACACCCTCCTTAGCCGCCTCCGAGGCAGCCATGTACTCCGCTTCTCATGTAGAATATGCTACGACGCTTTGCTTGGAACTGCACCAGCTTACTGCACCCCCATTAAGAATAAATACGTATACGGTTTGCGACTTAGAGTCGTCCGGATCTGTGTCAAAGCTTGCATCGACGTAAGCTTTTACGGCGAGCTCTTCGTCACCTCCATACACGAGAAACATCTCCTTAGTCCTTTTCAGGTACTTCAGGATATTCTTGACCGCTGCCATACTTATGGCCACTCCTGGATTACTCTGGAACCTACCTGCCATACTTATGGCCAGGCTAACATCCGGTCTAGTGCACAACATCGCATACATGATAGAACCTATGGCTGAAGCATAGGGGACGGAGCGCATATGCTCTCTATCTTCATCAGTTGCTGGGCACTGAGTCTTACTCAATCTCGTACCTTGTAGAACTGGCAAGAACCCTTCTTGGACTGTTCCATTTTGAACCTCTTCAAAACTTTATCAAGGTATGTGCTTTGTGAAAGTCCTATCAGGCGTTTTGATCTATCCCTATAGATCTTAATGCCTAGAATGTAAGCAGCTTCTCCTAGGTCCTTCATAGAGAAACTTTTATTCAAGTAATCCTTTATGCTCTCTAAAAACTCTACGTTGTTTCCAATCAGTAATATGTCATCCACATATAATATTAGAAACGCCACAGAGCTCCCACTCACTTTCTTGTAAATACAAGATTCTCCAACCACTTGTATAAACCCAAATGCTTTGATCACCTCATCAAAACGTTTGTTCCAACTCCGAGATGCTTGCACCAGTCCATAAATGGATCGCTGGAGCTTGCACACCTTGTTAGCATTCTTAGGATCGACAAAACCTTCGGGTTGCATCATATACAACTCTTCCTTAAGGAAACCGTTAAGGAACGCCGTTTTGACATCCATCTGCCAGATTTCATAATCGAAAAATGCAGCTATTGCTAACATGATTCTGACGGACTTAAGCATCGCTACGGGTGAGAAGGTCTCATCGTAGTCAACTCCTGGAACTTGTGAAAAACCCTTTGCCACAAGTCGAGCTTTATAAACGGTCACATTACCGTCAGCGTCCGTCTTCTTCTTAAAGATCCATTTGTTCTGAATAGCCTTGCGGCCCTCAGGTAGTATCTCCAAAGTCCACACTTTGTTCTCATACATGGATCCTATCTCGGACTTCATGGCTTCTAGCCATTTGTTGGAAACTGGGCCCACCATTGCTTCTTCATAATTTGCAGGTTCATTGTTGTCTAACAACATGATTGATAAGGTAGGATTACCGTACCACTATGGAGCAGCGCGTGATCTCGTCGACCTGCGTGGTTCAACAGAAACTTGAACTGGAGTTTCATGATCATCATCATTAACTTCCTCCTCAACCGGCGTCGCAATGACAGAGGTTTCCCCTTGCCCTACGCCACCATCCAGAGGGATGAGAGGTTCGACAACCTCGTCAAGTTCTATCTTCCTCCCACTCAATTCTCTCGAGAGAAACTCTTTCTCGAGAAAAGCTCCGTTCTTAGCAACAAACACTTTGCCCTCGGATTTGAGATAGAAGGTGTACCCAACTGTCTCTTTTGGGTAACCTATGAAGACGCACTTTTTCGCTTTGGGTTCCAGCTTTTCAGGCCGAAGCTTTTTGACATAATACATCCCCAAACTTTAAGAAACGACAACTTTGGCCTTTTGCCATACCACAGTTCGTATGGTGTCGTCTCAACGGATTTTGATGGTGCCCTATTTAAAGTGAATGCAGCTGTTTCTAATGCATAACCCCAAAATGATAACGGCAAATCAGTAAGAGACATCATAGATCGCACCATCTCTAACAAAGTACGATTACGACGTTCGGACACACCATTACGCTGTGGTGTTCCAGGCGGTGTCAACTGTGAAACAATTCCACATTTTCTTAAGTGATCACCAAACTCGAAACTCAGATATTCACCCCCACGATCAGACCGTAGGAACTTGATCTTCTTGTTACGATGATTTTCCACTTCACTCTGAAATTGCTTGAACTTTTCAAATGTTTCAGACTTGTGCTTCATCAAGTAGACATAACCATACCTACTCAAATCGTCAGTGAAGGTGAGAAAATAACGATATCCGCCACGTGCCTCCACGCTCATTGGACCACACACATCGGTATGTATGATTTCCAATAAGTCACTTGCACGCTCCATTGTTTCGGAGTACGGAGTCTTAGTCATCTTGCCCATGAGGCATGGTTCACACGTGTCAAGTGAATCAAAGTCAAGTGACTCCAAAAGTCCATCAACATGGAGTTTCTTCATGCGCTTTACACCAATATGACCCAAGCGGCAGTGCCACAAAAATATGGCGCTATCATTGTTTACTCTAACTCTTTTGGTCTCAATGTTATGTATATGCGTATCGCTATCAAGATTCAATATGAACAATCCTCTCACATTCGGTGCATGACCATAAAAGATGTTACTTATAGAAATAGAACAACCATTATTCTCTAACTTAAAAGAGTAACCGTCTCGCTATAAACAAGATCCAGATATAATGTTCATGCTCAACGCACGCACTAAATAACACTGATTTAAGTTCATCACTAATCCCGACTGTAGCTGAAGTGACACTATGCCGATGGCGATTGCATCAACCTTGGAACCATTTCCTACGCGCATCGTCACTTCATCTTTCGCCAGCCTTCGTCTATTCCGCAGTTCCTGTTTCGAGTTGCAAATATGAGCAACAGAACCGGTATCGAATACCCAGGCACTACTACGAGAGCCGGTTAAGTACACATCAATAACATGTATATCAAATATACCTGATTTTTCTTTGCCCGCCTTCTTATCTGCCAGATACTTGGGGCAATTGCGCTTCCAGTGACCCATACCCTTGCAATAGTAGCACTCCGTTTCAGGCTTAGGTCCAGCCTTGGGTTTCTTCGGCGGATTGGCAACAGGCTTGCCGCTCTTCTTCGAATTGCCCTTCTTGCCTTTGCCGTTTCTCTTGAAACTAGTGGTCTTATTCACCATCAACACTTGATGCTCTTTACGGAGTTCAGACTCTGCAACTTTCAACATCGCAAACAACTCGCCGGGAGAATTGTTCATCCCTTGCATGTTGTAGTTCAACACAAAGCCTTTATAGCTTGGCGGCAGTGATTGAAGGATTCTGTCAGTGATAGCTTCTTGCGGGAGTTCAATCCCCAGCTCAGCTAGACGGTTTGAGTACCCAGACATTTTGAGCACATGTTCACTGACAGATGAGTTTTCCTCCATCTTGCAAGCATAGAATTTATCGGAGGTCTCATACCTCTCGATCCGGGCGTTCTTCTGAAAGATAAACTCGAACTCCTGGAACATCTCAAATGCTCCATCACGCTCAAAGCGACGTTGAAGTCCCGGTTCTAAGCCATACAAGACTGCACATTGAACTATTGAGTAGTCCTCCTTACGTGCTAACCAAGCGTTCTTAACATCCTGATCAGCCGTAGCGGGTGGTTCATCTCCTAGCGCAGCATTAAGGACATAATCCTTCTTCCCAGCTTGTAATATTAGCTTAAGATTACGAGCCCAGTCTACAAAGTTGCTTCCATCATCTTTCAACTTAGCTTTCTCTAGGAACGTATTAAAATTCAGGATGACTGTTGCGTGAGCCATGATCTACAACACAAATATATTCAAAGTGGACTTAGACTATGTTCAAGATAATTAGAGTTCAACTTAATCAAATTATATGCTAAACTCCCACTCAAAAAGTACATCTCTCTAGTCATTTGAGTGGTTCATGATCCACTTACACTATCCCAAGTCCGATCATCACGTGAGTTGAGTATAGTTTCAGTGGTAAGCATCCCTATGCTAATCATATCAACTATATGATTCATGATCGACCTTTCGGTCTCATGTGTTCCGAGGCCATGTCTGCACATGCTAGGCTCGTCAAGCTTAACCCGAGTGTTCCGCGTGCGCAACTGTTTTGCACCCGTTGTATGTGAACGTTGAGTCTATCACACCCGATCATCACGTGGTGTCTCGAAACGACGAACTGTAGCAACGGTGCACAGTCGGGGAGAACACAATTTCGTCTTGAAATTTTAGTGAGAGATCACCTCATACTGCTACCGTCGTTCTAAGCAAAATAAGGTGCATAAAAGGATTAACATCACATGCAATTCATAAGTGACATGATATGGCCATCATCACGTGCTTCTTAATCTCCATCACCAAAGCACCGGCACGATCTTCTTGTCACTGGCGCCACACCATGATCATCCATCAACGTGTTGCCATCGGGGTTGTCGTGCTACTCATGCTATTACTACCAAAGCTACATCCTAGCAAAATAGTAAACGCATCTGCAAGCACAAACGTTAGTATAAAGACAACCCTATGGCTCCTGCCGGTTGTCGTACCATCGACGTGCAAGTCGATATTTCTATTACAACATGATCATCTCATACATCCAATATATCACATCACATCGTTGGCCATATCACATCACAAGCATACCCTGCAAAAACAAGTTAGACGTCCTCTAATTTTGTTGTTGCATGTTTTACATGGTGACCAAGGGCAGCTAGTAGGATCGCATCTTACTTACGCAAACACCACAACGGAGATATATGAGTTGCTATTTAACCTCATCCAAGGACCTCCTCTGTCAAATCCGATTCAACTAAAGTTGGAGAAACCGTCACTTGCCAGTCATCTTTGAGCAAAGGGGGTTACTCGTAACGATGAAACCAGTCTCTCGTAAGCGTACGAGTAATGTCGGTCCAAGCCGCTTCCATCCAACAATACCGCGGAATCAAGAAAAGACTAAGGAGGGCAGCAAAACGCACATCACCGCCCACAAAAACTTTTTTGTTCTACTCGAGAAGACATCTACGCATGAACCTAGCTCATGATGCCACTGTTGGGGAACGTCGCATGGGAAACAAAAAATTTCCTACGCGCACGAAGACCTATCATGGTGATGTCCATCTACGAGAGGGGATGAGTGATCTACGTACCCTTGTAGACCGTACAGCAGAAGCGTTAGAGAACGCGGTTGATGAAGTGGAAAATGTCCTCACGTCCCTCGATCCGCCCCGCGAACAATCCCGCGATCAGTCCCACGATCTAGTACCGAACGGACGGCACCTCCGCGTTCAGCACACGTACAGCTCGACGATGATCTCGGCCTTCTTGATCCAGCAAGAGAGACGGAGAGGTAGAAGAGTTCTCCGGCAGCGTGACGGCGCTCCGGAGGTTGGTGATGACCTTGTCTCAGCAGGGCTCCGCCCGAGCTCCGCAGAAACGCGATCTAGAGGAAAAACCGTGGAGGTATGTGGTCGGGCTGCCGTGGAAAAGTCGTCTCAAATCAGCCCTAAAACCTCCGTATATATAGGTGCGAGGGAGGGGGCCTTGCCTTGGGGCTCAAGGAGCCCCAAGGGGGTCGGCCGAGTCCAAGGGGGAGGACTCTCCCCCCCAAACCGAGTTGGACTAGGTTTGGTGGGAGGGAGTCCCCCTTCCTACCCACCTCCTCCTTTTTTTTCTCTCTTGATTTTCTTCTCCTTGGCGCATAGGGCACTTGTGGGCTGTCCCACCAGCCCACTAAGGGCTGGTGTGTCTCCCCCAAGGCCTATGGGCTTCCCCGGGGTGGGTTCCCCCCCCCGGTGAACTCCCGGAACCCATTCGTCATTCCCGGTACATTCCCGGTAACTCCGAAAACCTTTCGGTAATCAAATGAGGTCATCCTATATATCAATCTTCGTTTCCGGACCATTCCGGAAACCCTCGTGACGTCCGTGATCTCATCCGGGACTCCGACCAACATTCGGTAACCAACCATATAACTCAAATACGCATAAAACAACGTCGAACCTTAAGTGTGCACACCCTGCGGGTTCGAGAACTATGTAGACATGACCCGAGAGACTCCTCGGTCAATATCCAACAGCGGGACCTGGATGCCCATATTGGATCCTACATATTCTACGAAGATCTTATCGTTTGAACCTCAGTGCCAAGGATTCGTATAATCCCGTATGTCATTCCCTTTGTCCTTCGGTATGTTACTTGCCCGAGATTCGATCGTCAGTATCCGCATACCTATTTCAATCTCGTTTACCGGCAAGTCTCTTTACTCCTTACGTAATATAAGATTCCGCAACTTACACCAAGTTACATTGCTTGCAAGGCTTGTGTGTGATGTTGTATTACCGAGTGGGCCCCGAGTTACCTCTCCGTCACACGGAGTGACAAATCCCAGTCCTGATCCATACTAACTCAATTAACACCTTCGGAGATACCTGTAGAGCATCTTTATAGTCACCCAGTTACGTTGCGACGTTTGATACACACAAAGCATTCCTCCGGTGTCAGTGAGTTATATGATCTCATGGTCATACGAATAAATACTTGACACGCAGAAAACAGTAGCAACAAAATGACACGATCAACATGCTATGTCTATTAGTTTGGGTCTAGTCCATCACGTGATTCTCCCAATGACGTGATCCAGTTATCAAGCAACAACACCTTGTTCATAATCAGAAGACACTGACTATCATCGATCAACTGGCTAGCCAACTAGAGGCATGCTAGGGACGGTGTTTTGTCTATGTATCCACACATGTAAATGAGTCTTCATTCAATACAATTATAGCATGGATAATAAACTATTATCTTGATACAGGAATTATAATAATAACTATATTTATCATTGCCTCTAGGGCATAATTCAACCAAAATCATCACCAACCTCCGGAGCGCCGTCACACTGCCGGAGAACTCTTATACCTCTCCGTCTCTCTTGCTGGATCAAGAAGGCCGAGATCATCGTCGAGCTGTACGTGTGCTGAACGCGGAGGTGCCGTCCGTTCGGTAGTAGATCGTGGGACTGATCGCGGGATTGTTCGCGGGGCGGATCGAGGGACGTGAGGACGTTCCACTACATCAACCGCGTTCACTAACGCTTATGCTGTACGGTCTACAAGGGTACGTAGATCACTCATCCCCTCTCGTAGATGGACATCACCATGATAGGTCTTCGTGCGCGTAGGAAATTTTTTGTTTCCCATGCGACGTTCCCCAACAGTGGCATCATGAGCTAGGTTCATGCGTAGATGTCTTCTCGAGTAGAACACAAAAGTTTTTGTGGGCGGTGATGTGCGTTTTGCTACCCTCCTTAGTCTTTTCTTGATTCCGCGGTATTGTTGGATTGAAGCAGCTTGGACCGACATTACTCGTACGCTTAGGAGAGACTGGTTTCATCGCCACGAGTAACCCCGTTGCTCAATGATGACTGGCAAGTGTCAGTTTCTCCAACTTTAGTTGAATCGGATTTGACCAAGGAGGTCCTTGGATGAGGTTAAATAGCAACTCATATATCTCCGTTGTGGTGTTTGCGTAAGTAAGATGCGATCCTACTAGATACCCATGGTCACCACGTAAAACATGCAACAACAAAATTAGAGGACGTCTAACTTGTTTTTGCAGGGTATGCTTGTGATGTGATATGGCCAACGATGTGATGTGATATATTGGATGTATGAGATGATCATGTTGTAATAGATAATATCGACTTGCACGTCGATGGTACGGCAACCGGCAGGAGCCATAGGGTTGTCTTTATACTAATGTTTGTGCTTGCAGATGCGTTTACTATTTTGCTAGGATGTAGCTTTAGTAGTAATAGCATGAGTAGCACGACAACCCCGATGGTGACACGTTGATGGATATCATGGTGCGGCGCCGGTGACAGGAAGATCGTGCCAGTGCTTTGGTCATGGAGATCAAGGAGCACGTGATGATGGCCATATCATGTCACTTATGAATTGCATGTGATGTTAATCCTTTTATGCACCTTATTTTGGTTAGAACAACGGTAGCATTATGAGGTGATCTCTCACTAAAATTTCAAGACGAAATTGTGTTCTCCCTGACTGTGCACCGTTGCTACAGTTCGTCGTTTTGAGACACCACGTGATGATCGGGTGTGATAGACTCAACGTTCACATACAACGGGTGCAAAACAGTTGCGCACGCGGAACACTCGGGTTAAGCTTGACGAGCCTAGCATGTGCAGACATGGCCTCGGAACACATGAGACCGAAAGGTCGATCATGAATCATATAGATGATATGATTAGCATAGGCATGCTTACCACTGAAACTATACTCAACTCACGTGATGATCGGACTTGAGCTAGTGTAAGTGGATCATGAACCACTCAAATGACTAGAGAGATGTACTTTTTGAGTGGGAGTTTAGCGAATAATTTAATTAAGTTAAACTCTAATTATCTTGAACTTAGTCTAAGTCCACTTTGAATATATTTGTGTTGTAGATCATGGCTCACGCGACAGTCACCCTGAATTTTAATACGTTCCTAGAGAAAGCTAAGTTGAAAGATGATGGAAGCAACTTTGTAGACTGGGCTCGTAATCTTAAGCTAATCTTACAAGCTAGGAAGAAGGATTATGTCCTTAATGCTGCGCTAGGAGATGAACCACCCGCTACGGCTGATCAGGATGTTAAGAACGCTTGGTTAGCACGTAAGGAGGACTACTGAGTAGTTCAATGTGCAGTCTTGTATGGCTTAGAACCGGGACTTCAACGTCGCTTTGAGCGTCATGGAGCATTTGAGATGTTCCAGGAGTTGAAGTTTATCTTTCAGAAGAACGCCCGGATCGAGAAGTATGAGACCTCCGATAAATTCTATGCTTGCAAGATGGAGGAGAACTCATCTGTCAGTGAACATGTGCTCAAAATGTCTGGGTACTCAAACCGTCTAGCTGAGCTGGGGATTGAACTCGCGCAAGAGGCTATCACTGACAGAATCTTTCAATCACTGCCGCCAAGCTATAAAGGCTTTGTGTTGAACTACAACATGCAAGGGATGAACAAGTCACCCGGCGAGTTGTTTGCGATGCTGAAAGTCGCAGAGTCTGAACTCCGTAAAGAACATCAAGTGTTGATGGTTAATAAGACCACTAGTTTCAAGAGAAACGGCAAAGGCAAGAAGGGTAATTCAAAGAAGAGCGGCAAGCCTGTTGCCAATCCGACGAAGAAACACAAAGCTGGACCTAAGCCTGAAACAGAGTGTTACTATTGCAAGGGTATGGGTCACTGGAAGCGCAATTGCCCCAAGTATCTGGCAGATAAGAAGGCGGCCAAAGAAAAATCAGGTATATTTGATATACATGTTATTGATGTGTACTTAACCGGCTCTCGTAGTAGTGCCTGGGTATTCGATACCGGTTCTGTTGCTCATATTTGCAACTCGAAACAGGAACTGCGGAATAGACGAAGGCTGGCGAAAGATGAAGTGACGATGCGCGTAGGAAATGGTTCCAAGGTTGATGCAATCGCCATCGGCACAGTTTCACTTCAGTTACCATCAGGATTAGTTATGAACTTGAATCATTGTTATTTAGTGCCTGCGTTGAGCATGAACATTATATCTGGATCTTGTTTATTGCGATACGGTTACTCTTTTAAGTCAGAGAATAATGGTTGTTCTATTTCTATGAGTAACATCTTTTATGGTCATGCACCCAATGTGAGAGGATTGTTCATATTGAATCTTGATAACGATACACACATACATAACATTGAGACCAAAAGAGTTAGAGTTAACAATGATAGCGCCATATTTTTGTGGCACTGCCGCTTAGGTCATATTGGTGTAAAGCGCATGAAGAAACTCCATGCCGACGGACTTTTGGAGTCACTTGACTTTGATTCACTTGACACGTGCGAACTATGCCTCATGGGCAAGATGACTAAAACTCCGTTCTCCGGAACAATGGAGCGTGCAAGTGACTTGTTGGAAATCATACATACCGATATGTGTGGTCCGATGAGCGTAGAGGCACGCGGCGGATATCGTTATTTTCTCACCTTCACTGACGATTTGAGTAGATATGGTTATGTCTACTTAATGAAGCACAAGTCTGAAACATTTGAAAAGTTCAAGCAATTTCAGAGTGAAGTTGAAAATCATCCTAACAAGAAGATCAAGTTCCTACGGTCTGATCCTGGGGGTGAATATCTGAGTTTCGAGTTTGGTGCTCACTTAAGACAATGTGGAATTGTTTCACAGTTGACACCGCCTCGAACACCACACCGTAATGGTGTGTCCGAACGTCGTAATCGTACTTTATTAGAGATGGTGTGATCTATGATGTCTCTTACCGATTTGCCGTTATCATTTTGACGTTATGCATTAGAAACAGCTACATTCACTTTAAATAGGGCACCATCAAAATCCGTTGAGACGACACCATACGAACTGTGGTATGGCAAAAGGCCAAAGTTGTCGTTTCTTAAAGTTTGGGGATGTGATGCTTATGTCAAAAAGCTTCAGCCTGAAAAGGTGGAACCCAAAGCGGAAAAGTGCATCTTCATAGGTGTCACGCCCAAGATGCGACCCTATCCTCAATCTGGCACGAAGGCCTCGTCAGGGATAGAAGCGCATCTCGTCGTGTCGCAAGAATGGATATCGTTACAAGTACATGTACTGAAAGGAAGAGATATATATAGAGTTGGCTTACACTCGCCACAAGTTACATCAGAGTCACATCAGTACATTACATAATCATCAAGAGTAAGAGCAGGGTCCGACTACGGACGAAAACAAACGAGAAAAATAAGAACGACGTACATCCTTGCTATCCCAGGCTGCCGGCCTAGAACCCATCCTAGATCGATGATGAAGAAGAAGAAGAAGCAACTCCAAATGAACAATCAACGCGCTCGCGTCAAGCAACATTTATCTGTACCTGCAACTGGTGTTGTAGTAATCTGTGAGCCACATGGGACTCAGCAATCTCATTTCCAAAGGTATCAAGACTAGCAAAGCTTAATGGGTGAGGTATGGTTAAGTGGTGAGGTTGCAGCAGCGACTAAGCACATATTTGGTGGCTAAACTTGCGAGTACAAGAATAAGAGGGGGGAAGATCTACGCATATCGGTCGTGAACTACTGATGATCAAATGAATGATCCTGAACACCTACCTATGTCAGGCATAACCCCACCGTGTCCTCGATCGGAGAAGGAACTCACGAAAGAGACAGTCACGGTTACGCACACAGTAGGCATATTTTAATTAAGTTAACTTCAAGTTATCTAGAACCAGTGTTAAATAAAGTTTCCACGTTGCCGCATAACCGCGGGCACGGCTTTCCGAAAGATTTAACCCTGCAGGGGTGCTCCAACTAGTCCATCACAAATTACCACAAGCCGCATAGAAATCCTCAATCATGAAGCTCGCGATCTCGTCGGATTCCCTAGTGGAAAACCTCAACTCTGAGATTACCCAAAGCATCACCGGAATCCCGATGCACAAGATATCTCGTCAAAGGTAAAACTAATCCAGCAAGGCCGCCCGACGTGTCGACGATCCCGATAGGAGTCGCGTACCTCATTCTCACGACACGACGGATGAGCGATGGTTACCACGCCAAACGCCGAGTTGCCCCGGGTAGCGTTAATAAGCTGCTCTATTTTGGACCAACACTCATGAGGAGCACTGGCCCGGGGGTTGATTAAAATAGTCCGCGGGTGCCGGCGGGTCCCTATGCAATTTTATTAGGTGATTAGGCAAATGTAGTACCAAAGTTGGGCCTTGCCAGACCAGCTTTAATCTAAAACGAATTATCAAGGGGGTCCCCAAAACAACCCCGATCGTGTTAGGAGCGCTCAATTATGGAACATAACACCGGTAGCCGGTAACTAAAGGGGGCAAAGGTGGAACAAAACACCAGGCTAGAAAGGCCGAGCCTTCCACCTTTTACCAAGTATATAGGTCCATTAAATTAAATAGCATTAATATGGTGATATAACAAGGAACCCATGTTTCACATGGAAGCAACTGCACCTGCAACTAGCAACGCTATCAACAGGGTTAAGCAAGCAGTAACATGGCCAATCAGTGGTTTGCTAGGTTGAACAGGTTGAAGGTTAACATGGCATTGTTGAGAGGCTGATATTTAACAGGTGGTAGGCAACGAGACATAATCGACAGAAGCGATAAAACTAGCATGGCAATGATAGTAATGGTATCTGGGGAAATGATCATCTTGCCTGAGATCCCGCTTGGAAGAAGTATGACTCCGTGAAGCAGCCGAACCGATGTTGTCGAACGAATCCTCACATCCGACACGCTTGCGGAACTCTATCGAGACGGGGAAACCGGAAACAAGCATCAACACACGATATTCACCATACGTTGCACATCACATATGATGCATGAGCTACTGAATACATGCAAGCCACGACATGACAATTCACACAATCAAACACTACACATTAAGTGAAGTTCAATATGCAACGGGTTGCATATTGACGAAACTCCACATAGGAATTATTTAGTTCACTCCCGGTTATTTACACGGCAATATTAATGTTGTCAAACATGCAAGAGGTGAAGCGGAAATTAAACTACCTATCTGGACATTTTAAATGAGGTCGGAAATGACATATAGCACCTCCGAGACGACCTCATATGTTAATTTACAATTCTGTCCAGATCTGGATTAACACCTTTAATTAGATGTTAAACAGCAAAACAAATAGGTTCACGTGATTCTATGCGTCAAGGCAAGCAATCTACACATAAAGAACATCTCCAACGGAGCTACGGATCAAAAGATACAAGCACCGCAAGATATGATGGCATGAATGCAAAATGTGTGCAACGACGGTCACGAGCGCTTCAAAACATACAATCAGAAAGAGAACATGAAACTACACGAGATTCTAAGCAAGTTTCATGTAGGACACGATCAAATCGGAGCTACGGTTCAAAAGATACGAGCAAAACAAGAAATGACTACAATCTGCCAAAATCAGCCACATAGCATTTTCTACGCCCCACAACTACGGCTACACAACTCCGATATGCTCAAACAAGGCATGGCACAGAAGAGGACAAGAAGCACTACTACAAACAACCAACAACAACTAGCATGGCAGCAAGGAGCACTAGGAAAAGAAGACACAAAATGGCATCTCACGCACTATTTCAGACTTTGTGAAAATAACACCTCATGAATGTGCAGTTTTCAGCCTGAAGCTATATTGACAGCAGCAAAATCTATAGCTAAAGGTCTCCAAATGGTATGAAACTTTACAGCATGCTAGAGAAACACAAGGGGTACAACTAACTCCATTGGACCAACCTCAAAAGAGCTACAGATCACAAGATGCAAGCAAGACAAGACAGCAACAAAATAATAACAGATTTCAGACTTAGAAATATTTCAGCTCCTCTAAAACAGCACTATTTCTAGCAACTTGAGAGTAAGAAAACAACACCTAAACATGCATTTCTATTGCAACCAATAATACCAGGGGCTAAACAAAACATCCAAGATCAACTCTCTAGTTGACAACTCCGTCAAACGACGCACGGAATAAATCCTACGAATTAAACAAAAGGGCAACATAGCAAAATATCTCACGAACTAACTTACTCGAAAGCTAAAACTAATTGCACCGAAAAATCCATGGGATTTTTCTACCCCGGAAACATATAAAATATGTGGGGTTTGCAACACAAAATAACGCCACACAACTATGCGAGATAATCACCTAGATACGGGAAAATAAATTACCGGCAAATCCTACACGCAAAAATATGAGTGACCGCTCTAAAATACACGGAAAAATAGTCCCTAAAACAAGGACATTTAATCTACGGGATACGGGCAGTCCGGACTTGCACGAAAATATAATACGGGACGTAACCTATTGAAACAGCACGTAAAACGATGCATTAGGCACTTTAAACTGCCTCAAATGATTATGCAAGTTAGAAATTCAAAATCTACACGGAATTCTACATGAAAACCATGTATTACACGTCTCGATCCGATTTACGACTATTAAACTACGGGCGTTTGAAATAAAGCCTACTTTCTGAAAAAGGATAAATTCGGATTAAATCCTAAATTAACTACTGGGCCGAAACTATCCTATGGGCCTAAATATCCACGGGTGCAACTTACTAAAACGTGCTGGGGGCGGGGAATAGGGAGGCTTACCAGAGGGCCACACGGGCCGGCCTGGTGGAGATCTCGGCCTGGTCGGTGGGCCTGATGAGGAGGAGGCGAGGCGGCCTGCAGCTGGCGCCCTAGTATGGGCCGGCTGTCGACGCGAGGTGGGCCGGCGAAGCAGCTGGGCCGGCTGCTGGCTCCCTGGGCCGTAGTAGCTGGGAGCCCAGGCGAGCGAGGTGGTCAACGCGGGATCGCGGGGAGGCTGGCTCGGCTGCGCTCGCTCGAACCGAGCACGGCACGAAGCCATGGCAGCTTCTCCGGCGAGCAGGAGGAGGGGCAGCGGCGAGGCACCGGCGGGGCCGGCCGGATCTGCCCGGATCCGGGCCGGGGCGGCTACCCGAGGCGGACGAGGGCACCATTCCCTGCGGCGGCGGCAAGCTCCGAGGGGAGAGACGGGGCGGCGGCGGCTTGGGGAGGCGGCCAGCTTAGATCTCCGGCGAGCGGCTGGCCAGCGGCGGCGGGGAGCACGATGGTGCAGCGCGGGCAGCCCGGCGGCTCGCCACCAAGGCACGAGGCACGGGAGTAGAACGGGCGGCGGCGGCGGTTCGGGCCCGGGCGGGCCTGCGATGGGCTCCGTAGGCCCGCGGCGCTGGGGAGAGAGGTTGCGGATCTGGCTACGGTTAGGGTAGGGTCGCACGGAATTCGAGGAGGGGGCTGTCTAAATTAAGAGGGGGTCTATATATAGACAAACGGGGAGCTAGGTTAGCCGGAATCGCGTTCCGGATCCAACCGCGGGGTCGGATTCGGACGATTCCGAACGCGGGACATGCTAAGTGTCCGTGTTGTGTAGATATCCGGAGACGAGAGGGAGAGCGGGCGGCGCGGCAACGATTTTAAAAACACCGACACACGTCCGACGGTAGACCGAATACGGTGCCACTACGGTCGACCGTTCGGGTACCAGACGAACTCCGATCGCGACGAAACTTGACAGGCGGCCTAGCTATATTAAAATAAGACCGCACGACAAATTCTAGATCAATTGGAGAAAGATTTATACACGCTTTAAAAACAGAGTTACGACGGTGCCGCGGGCACGTGCGTGTGCGGTCAGGCTCGGAACGAACAACGACGTTAACCGGCAACTAACAACGGATGCAAGTTTTGAAAACGGGCGGCAACGGAGACGCCGATGCAATGCAGATGATGCGCATGATGCGATGATGAAGCGACAAATAAAAATAGACACACGACGGAAACGGAAATAAAAGGGGAATCTTCTGGAACGTCGGCATAGGGCTGTCACAATAGGTTACCCAAAAGAGACAGTTGGGTACACCTTCTATCTCAAATCCGAGGGCAAAGTGTTTGTTGCTAAAAATGGAGCTTTTCTCGAGAAGGAGTTTCTCTTGAGAGAATTGAGTGGGAGGAAGATAGAACTTGACGAGGTTGTCGAACCTCTCATCCCTCTGGATGGTGGCGCAGGGCAAGGGGAATCCTCTATCGTTGTGATGCCGGTTGAGGAGGAAGTTAATGATGATGATCATGAAACTCCGGTTCAAGTTTCTGTCGAACCACGCAGGTCGACGAGACCACGTGCTGCTCCAGAGTGGTACGGTAATCCCGTCTTGTCAATCATGTTATTGGACAACAATGAACCTACAAATTATGAAGAAGCAATGGTGGGCCCAGATTCCAACAAATGGCTGGAAGCCATGAAGTCCGAGATAGGATCCATGTATGAGAACAAAGTGTGGACTTTGGAGCTACTTCCTGAGGGCCGCAAGGCTATTCAAAACAAATGGTTCTTTAAGAGGAAGACGGACGCTGACGGCAATGTGGCCGTTTATAAAGCTTGACTTGTGGCAAAGGGTTTTTCACAAGTTCAAGGAGTTGACTACGATGAGACATTCTCACCCGTAGCGATGCTTAAGTCCGTCAGAATCATGTTAGCAATAGCTGCATTTTTCGATTATGAAATCTGGCAGATGGATGTCAAAACGGCGTTGCTTAACGGTTTCCTTAAAGAAGAATTGTATATGATGCAACCCGAAGGTTTTGTCGATCCTAAGAATGCTAACAAGGTGTGCAAGCTCCAGCGATCCATTTATGGACTGGTGCAAGCATCTCGGAGTTGGAACAAACGCTTTGATGAGGTGATCAAAGCATTTGGGTTTATACAAGTGGTTGGAGAATCTTGTATTTACAAGAAAGTGAGTGGGAGCTCTGTGGCGTTTCTAGTATTATATGTGGATGACATATTGCTGATTGGAAACAATGTAGAGTTTTTGGAGAGCATAAAGGATTACTTGAATAAAAGTTTCTGTATGAAGGACCTAGGAGAAGCTGCTTACATTCTAGGCATTAAGACCTATAGGGATAGATCAAAACGCCTGATAGGACTTTCACAAAGCACATACCTTGATAAAGTTTTGAAGAGGTTCAAAATGGAACAGTCGAAGAAGGGGTTCTTGCCAGTTTTACAAGGTACGAGATTGAGTAAGACTCACTGCCCAGCAACTGATGAGGATAGAGAGCATGTTGGAAATATGCCCTAGAGGCAATAATAAATTAGTTATTATTATATTTCTTAGTTCATGATAATCGTTTATTATCCATGCTATAATTGTATTGATTGGAAACACAATACTTGTGTGGATACATAGACAAAACATTGTCCCTAGTAAGCCTCTAGTTGACTAGCTCGTTGATCAAAGATGGTCAAGGTTTCCTGGCCATAGGCAAGTGTTGTTACTTGATAACGGGATCACATCATTAGGAGAATCATGTGATGGACTAGACCCAAACTAATAGACGTAGCATGTTGATCGTGTCATTTTGTTGCTACTGTTTTCTGCGTGTCAAGTATTTGTTCCTATGACCATGAGATCATATAACTCACTGACACCGGAGGAATGCTTTGTGTGTATCAAACGTCGCAACGTAACTGGGTGACTATAAAGATGCTCTATAGGTATCTCCGAAGGTGTTAGTTGAGTTAGTATGGATCAAGACTGGGATTTGTCACTCCTTGTGACGGAGAGGTATCTCGGGGCCCACTCGGTAATACAACATCACACACAAGCCTTGCAAGCAATGTGACTTAGTGTAAGTTGCGGGATCTTGTATTACGGAACGAGTAAAGAGACTTGCCGGTAAACGAGATTGAAATAGGTATGCGGATACTGACGATCGAATCTCGGGCAAGTAACATACCGAAGGACAAAGGGAATGACATACGGGATTATATGAATCCTTGGCACTGAGGTTCAAACGATAAGATCTTCGTAGAATATGTAGGATCCAATATGGGCATCCAGGTCCCGCTATTGGATATTGACCGAGGAGTCTCTCGGGTCATGTCTACATAGTTCTCGAACCCGCAGGGTCTGCACACTTAAGGTTCGACGTTGTTTTATGCGTATTTGAGTTATATGGTTGGTTACCGAATGTTGTTCGGAGTCCCGGATGAGATCACGGACGTCATGAGGGTTTCCGGAATGGTCCGGAAACGAAGATTGATATATAGGATGACCTCATTTAATTACCGGAAGGTTTTCGGAGTTACCGAGAATGTGCCGGGAATGACGAATGGGTTCCGGGAGTTCACCGGGGGGGCCCACCCACCCCGGGGAAGCCCATGGGTGTTTGGGGTGCCGCACCAGCCCTTAGTGGGCTGGTGAGACAGCCCAAGAGAGGCCTATGTGCATAGGAAAGAAAATCAAAGAGGAAAGGAAAAAAAAGGAAGGAGGTGGGAAAGGGAAGAAGGACTCCACCTTCCAAACCAAGTGGATTTCGGTCTGGGAGGGGGAGACCTTCCCCCTTGGCTCGGCCGACTCCCTTGGGAGTCCTTGGACCCCAAGGCAAGTCTCCCCCCTCCTCCTCCTATATATAGTGGGGTTTCAGGGCTGATTTGAGACGACTTTTCCACGGCAGCCCGACCACATACCTCCACGGTTTTTCCTCTAGATCGCGTTTCTGCGGAGCTCGGGCGGAGCCCTGCTGAGACAAGATCATCACCAACCTCCGAAGCGCCGTCGCGCTGCCGGAGAACTCTTCTACCTCTCCGTCTCCCTTGCTGGATCAAGAAGGCCGAGATCATCGTCGAGCTGTGCGTGTGTTGAACGCGGAGGTGCCGTCCGTTCGGTACTAGATCGTGGGACTGATCGCGGGATTGTTCGCGGGGCGGATCGAGGGACGTGAGGACGTTCCACTACATCAACCGCGTTCACTAACGCTTCTGCTGTATGATCTACAAGGGTACGTAGATCACTCATCCCCTCTCGTAGATGGACATCACCATGATAGGTCTTCGTGCGCGTAGGAAAATTTTTGTTTCCCATGCGACGTTCCCCAAGAGTGGTATCAGAGCTAGGTTCATGCATAGATGTCTTCTCGAGTAGAACACAAAAGTTTTTGTGGGAGGTGATGTGCGTTTTGCTGCCCTCCTTAGTCTTTTCTTGATTCCGCGGTATTGTTGGATTGAAGCGGCTTGGACCGACATTACTCGTACGCTTACGAGAGACTGGTTTCATCACTACGAGTAACCCCGTTGCTCAAAGATGACTGGCAAGTGTTGGTTTCTCCAACTTTAGTTGAATCGGATTTGACCGAGGAGGTCCTTGGATGAGGTTAAATAGCAACTCATATATCTCCGTTGTGGTGTTTGCGTAAGTAAGATGCGATCGTACTAGATACCCATGGTCACCACGTAAAACATGCAACAACAAAATTAGAGGACGTCTAACTTGTTTTTGCAGGGTATGCTTGTGATGTGATATGGCCAACGATGTGATGTGATATATTGGATGTATGAGATGATCATGTTGTAATAGATAATATCGACTTGCACGTCGATGGTACGGCAACCGGCAGGAGCCATAGGGTTGTCTTTATAACTAACGTTTGTGCTTGCAGATGCGTTTACTATTTTGCTAGGATGTAGCTTTAGTAGTAATAGCATGAGTAGCACGACAACCCCGATGGCGACGCGTTGATGGAGATCATGGTGTGGCGCCGGTGACAAGAAGATTGTGCCGGTGCTTTGGTGATGGAGATCAAGAAGCACGTAATGATGGCCATATCATGTCACTTATGAATTGCATTTGATGTTAATCCTTTTATGCACCTTATTTTGCTTAGAACGACGGTAGCATTATGACGTGATCTCTCACTAAAATTTCAAGACGAAATTGTGTTCTCCCCGACTGTGCACCGTTGCTACAGTTCGTCGTTTCGAGACACCACGTGATGATCGGGTGTGATAGACTCAACGTTCACATACAACGGGTGCAAAACAGTTGCGCACGCGGAATACTCGGGTTTAGCTTGACGAGCCTAGCATGTGCAGACATGGCCTCGGAACACATGAGACCGAAAGGTCGAGCATGAATCGTATAGTTGATATGATTAGCATAGAGATGCTTACCACTGAAACTATTCTCGACTCACGTGATGATCGGACTTGAGATAGCGGATTTGGATCATGTACCACTCAAATCACTAGAGAGATGTACTTTTTGAGTGGGAGTTCTTAAGTAATATGATTAATTGAACTAATTGTCATGAACATAGTCTAATGGTCTTTGCGAATTACGATGTAGCTTGCGCTATAGCTCTACTATTTTTATATGTTCCTAGAGAAAATTTAGTTGAAAATTGATAGTAGCAAAATTTGCAGACTGAGTCTGTAAAACCGAGGATTGTCCTCGTTGCTACACAGAAGGCTTATGTCCTTAATGCACCACTCGGTGTGCTGCACCTCGAGCGTCGTCTGTGGATGCTATGAACATCCGACATACACGTTTCTGGTGACTACACGATAGTTCAATGCAAAATACTTAATGGCTTAGAAGCAAGGCGCCGAAAACATTGTAAAACGTCACGGAACATAAGTGATGTTCTAAAGAGATGAAATTGTGATTTCATGCTTGTGCCCTTGTTAAGAGGTACGAGACCTCCGACAAGATTCTTTGTCCACAAAGTAAAGGAGAAAGGCTCAATCGTTGAGCGTGTGCTCAGATTGTCTGAGTACGACAATCGCTTGAATCAAGTGGGAGTTAATCTACCAGATGAGATAGTGATAGTTCTCCAAAGTCACTGCCATCAAGCTGTGAGAGCTTCGTGATGAACTATAACATATCAAGGTTACATACAATGATCCTTGAGCGATTCGCGATGTTTGACACTACGAAAGTAGAAATCTAGAAGGAGCATCAATAGTTGATGGTTTGTAAAACCACTAAGTTTCAAGAAGGGCAAGGGCTAGAAGGGATACTTCGTGAAACGGCAAAACAGTTGCTGCACTAATGAAGAGACCCAAGATTAAACCCAAACCCAAGACTAAGTGCTTCTGTAATGAGGGGAACAGTCACTGAGGCGGAGCAACTCTAGATACTTGGTAGATAAGAAGGCTGGCAAAAGTCAAGAGAAGTATATTAGATATACATGATGTTGATGTGTACTTTACTAGTACTCCTAGTAGCATGAGGGTATTGGATACCGGTTCGGTTGCTAAGTGATTAGTAACACGAAATGAAAGCTACGGCATAAACGGAGACTAGCTAAAGGCGAGGTGACGATACGTGTTGGAAGTGTTTCCAAGGTTGATATGATCAAACGTCGCACGCTCCCTCTACCACCGGGATTGGTGTTAAACCTAAATAATTGTTATTTGGTGCTTGCATTAAACATGAACATGATTGGATCGTGTTTATTGCAATACGATCATTCATTTAAAGAGAATAATGGTTACTCTATTTTCTTGAATAATCACCTTCAATGGTTTATTGACTCTCGATCGTAGTGTTACACATGTTCATAATATTGGTGCCAAAAAAGATACGAGTTAATGATGATAGTACCACTTACTTGTGGCACTGCCGCTTGAGTCATGTTAGTATAAATTGCATAAAGAGGCTCCATGCTGATGGATCTTTGTACTCACCTGATTTTGAATCACTAGTGAGATGCAAATCATACCACATGAGCAAGGCCTTGTTTTCATTGAGATGAAATAAAGATAGTAACTTGTTGGAAGTGATATATTTTGATGTATGCAGTCCAATGGGTGCTGAGGCACGCAGTGGATATCATTATGTTCTTACTTCACTGACGATTTGAGTAGATATAGGAGTATTTACTTAATGAATCACAAGTCTGAAATGTTGAAAAGTTCAATTCCGTTTCAGAGTGAAGTTCGTCGTAACAAGAGGATAAATTGTCTACGATATGATCATGGAAATGAATATCTGAGTTACGAGTTTTGGTACGCAGTTAAGACAATGTGGAAATTGTTTCGCAGTTCATGCCACTTGGAACATCATAGTGTGATGATGTGTCTGAACGTCATAGCCACGCACTATTTGGTATGGTGCATACTATGATGTCTCTTATCGAATTACCACTATCGTTTATGGGTTATGCATTAGAGACAACCGCACTCACTTTAAATAGGGCACCGCGTATTTCCGTTGAGATGACACAGTATAGACTGAGGTTTAGAGAAATCTAAACTGTCGTTTCTTGAAAGTTTGGGGCTTCGACACTTATGTGAAATAGTTTCAGTCTGATAAGCTCGAACCCAAAGCGGATAAATACATCTTCATAGGATATCCAAAACAGTTGGGTACCTCCTATCTCAGATCCGAAAGCAAAGTGTTTGTTTCTAGAAACGGATCCTTTCTCGAGGAAAGGTTTCTCTCGAAAGAATTGAGTGGGAGGGTGGTAGAACTTGATGAGGTTATTGAACCATCACTTCAACCAGTGTGTAGCAGGGCGCAGGAAGTTGTTCCTGTGGCGCCTACACCAATTGAAGTGCAAGCTGATGATGGTGATCATCGAGCATCGGATCAAGTTACTACAAGCCTCGTAGGTTGACAAGGTCGCGCACTACTACAGAGTGGTACGGTAACCCTGTCTTGGAGGTTATGTTGTTGAGCAACAGTGAACCTACGAGTTATGGAGAAAGCGATGGTGGGCCCAGATTCCGACAAATGGCTGGAAGCCATGAAATCCGAGAGAGGATCCATGTATGAAAACAAAGTGTAGACTTTGGAAGAACTACTTGATGGTCAGAGGACTATTGAGTAAAGATGGGTCTTTAAAAGGAAGACAGACGATGATGGTGATAAGTCACTATTAAGAAAAGCTCGACTTGTCGCAAAGATGTTTCCGACAAGATCAAACTGTTGACTATGATGAGTCTTTCTCACTCGTAGCGATGCTAAAGGTCTGTTAGAATTATGTTAGTTGTTGATGCATTATTTATGAAATATTGCACATAGGATGTCAAAACATTGTTTTCTCAACGGTTTCCTTGAGCAAACATTGTATGTGATACAACCAGAAGGTTTTGTCGATCCTAAAGACACTAGCAAGGATGCAAGCTCCAATGATCCTTCAATGGACTGGTGCAAGCATCTCGGAGTTGGAATATACACTTTGATGAGATGATCAAAGATTTTGGGTTTGTACAAGGTTTATGAGAAACTTGTATTTCCAAAGAAGTGAGTGGGAGCACTATAGAATTTCTGATAGGTATATGTGGTTGACATATTGTGGATCAGAAGTAATGTAGAATTTCTGTAAAGCATACAAGGTTGTTTGAAAGAAGTTTTCAAAGGAATACCTGGATTGCGCTACTTGAACGTTGAGCATCAAAGATCTATGGAGATAGATCAAAAGCGCTTAATGAAAGTTTCAATAAGATGCATGCCTTGACAACTTTTTGAATGAGTTCAAAATAGATCAGCAAAGAAGGAGTTCTTGGTTGCGTTGTGAGGTGTGAATTTGAGTAAGACTCAAAATCCGACCACGGCAGAATAAAAGGAATAGACGAAGGTCGTCTTCTATGCCTTAGCCATAGAAGCTAAAGTATGCCATGTTGTGTACCGCACCTGATGTGTGCCTTGACTCAAAGTATGTTGAAAGGTACAGAGAGTGATCCATGATTGAATCACTAGCAGCGGTCGAAATTTATCCTTAGTAACTAATGGACTAAGGAACTTTTCTCGGTTATGGAGGTGGTTAAAGAGTTTGTCGTAAAGGGTTACGTCAATGCAAGCTTTGACACTAATCCGAATAACTATGAGTAGTGAAACGGATTCGTATAGTAGAGTAGATATTTGGAGCTTTTCCGAATAGCACGTAGTAGCAGCATCTATAAGATGACATAAAGATTTGTAAAGAACGCACGGATCTGAAAGTTTTAGAACCGTTGACTAAAACCTCTCTCACGAGCAAGACGTGATCAGACCCCATAACTATATGGGTGTTGGATTCGTTGGAATCACATGGTGATGTGAACTAGATTATTGACTCTAGTGCAAGTGGGAGACTGTTGGAAATATGCCCTAGAGGCAATAATAAATTAGTTATTATTATATTTCTTAGTTCATGATAATCGTTTATTATCCATGCTATAATTGTATTGATTGGAAACACAATACTTGTGTGGATACATAGACAAAACATTGTCCCTAGTAAGCCTCTAGTTGACTAGCTCGTTGATCAAAGATGGTCAAGGTTTCCTGGCCATAGGCAAGTGTTGTTACTTGATAACGGGATCACATCACTAGGAGAATCATGTGATGGACTAGACCCAAACTAATAGACGTAGCATGTTGATCGTGTCATTTTGTTGCTACTGTTTTCTGTGTGTCAAGTATTTGTTCCTATGACCATGAGATCATATAACTCACTGACACCGGAGGAATGCTTTGTGTGTATCAAACGTCGCAACGTAACTGGGTGACTATAAAGATGCTCTACAGGTATCTCCGAAGGTGTTAGTTGAGTTAGTATGGATCAAGACTAGGATTTGTCACTCCGTGTGACGGAGAGGTATCTCGGAGCCCACTCGGTAATACAACATCACACACAAGCCTTGCAAGCAATGTGACTTAGTGTAAGTTGCGGGATCTTGTATTACGGAACGAGTAAAGAGACTTGCCGGTAAACCGGATTGAAATAGGTATGCGGATACTGACGATCGAATCTCGGGCAAGTAACATACCGAAGGACAAAGGGAATGACATACGGGATTATATGAATCCTTGGCACTGAGGTTCAAACGATAAGATCTTCGTAGAATATGTAGGACCCAATATGGGCATCCAGGTCCTGCTATTGGATATTGACCGAGGAGTCTCTCGGGTCATGTCTACATAGTTCTCGAACCCGCAGGGTCTGCACACTTAAGGTTCGACGTTGTTTTATGCGTATTTGAGTTATATGGTTGGTTACCGAATGTTGTTCGGAGTCCCGGATGAGATCACGGACGTCACGAGGGTTTCCGGAATGGTCCGGAAATGAACATTGATATATAGGATGACCTCATTTGATTACCGGAAGGTTTTCGGAGTTACCGGGAATGTGCCGGGAAAGACGAATGGGTTCCGGGAGTTCACCGGGGGGGGCCACCCACCCCGGGGAAGCCCATGGGTGTTTGGGGTGCCGCACCAGCCCTTAGTGGGCTGGTGAGACAGCCCAAGAGAGGCCTATGCGCATAGGAAAGAAAATCAAAGAGGAAAGGAAAAAAAAGAAGGAGGTGGGAAAGGGAAGAAGGACTCCACCTTCCAAACCAAGTGGATTTCGGTTTGGGAGGGGGAGACCTTCCCCCTTGGCTCGGCCGACTCCCTTGGGAGTCCTTGGACCCCAAGGCAAGTCTCCCCCCTCCTCCTCCTATATATAGTGGGGTTTTAGGGCTGATTTGAGACGACTTTTCCACGGCAGCCCGACCACATACCTCCACGGTTTTTCCTCTAGATCGCGTTTCTGCGGAGCTCGGGCGGAGCCCTGCTGAGACAAGATCATCACCAACCTCCGAAGCGCCGTCACGCTGCCGGAGAACTCTTCTACCTCTCCGTCTCTCTTGCTGGATCAAGAAGGCCGAGATCATCGTCGAGCTGTACGTGTGTTGAACGCGGAGGTGCCGTCCGTTCGGTACTAGATCGTGGGACTGATCGCGGGATTGTTCGCGGGGCGGATCGAGGGACGTGAGGACGTTCCACTACATCAACCGCGTTCACTAACGCTTCTGCTGTATGATCTACAAGGGTACGTAGATCACTCATCCCCTCTCGTAGATGGACATCACCATGATAGGTCTTCGTGCGCGTAGGAAATTTTTTGTTTCCCATGCGACGTTCCCCAACAGATAGAGAGCATATGCGCTCCGTCCCCTATGCTTCAGCCATAGGCTCTATCATCTATGCAATGTTGTGCACTAGACCGGACGTTAGCCTAGCCATAAGTATGGCAGGTAGGTTCCAGAGTAATCCAAGAGTGGATCACTCGACGGCGGTCAAGAATATCCTGAAGTACCTGAAAAGGGCTAAGGAGATGTTTCTCCTGTATGGAGGTGACGAAGAGCTCGCCGTAAAAGGTTACATCGATGGAAGCTTTGACACAGATCCGGACGACTCTAAGTCGCAGACCGGATACGTATTTATTCTTAATGGGGGTGCGGTAAGCTGGTGCAGTTCCAAGCAAAGCGTCGTAGCAGATTCTACATGTGAAGCGGAGTACATGGCTGCCTCGGAGGCGGCTAAGGAGGGTGTCTGGATGAAGCAGTTCATGACGGATTTTGGAGTGGTGCCAAGCGCACTGAATCCAGTAACCTTGTTCTGTGACAACACGGGTGCCATTGCCTTAGCAAAGGAACCACGGTTTCACAAGAAGTCCAGACACATCAAACGACGCTTCAACCTCATCCGCGACTACATCGAAGGGGAGGACGTAAATATATGCATAGTGCACACGGATCTGAATGTAGCAGACCCGCTGACTAAACCTCTTCCACGGCCAAAGCATGATCAACACCAGAACTGTATGGGTGTTAGATTTATTACAACGTAATTCACATGATCATGTGAGGGCTAGATTATTGACTCTAGTGCAAGTGGGAGACTGTTGGAATTATGCCCTAGAGGCAATAATAAATATAGTTATTATTATAATTCCTGTATCAAGATAATTGTTTATTATCCATGCTATAATTGTATTGAATGAAGACTCATTTACATGTGTGGATACATAGACAAAACACTGTCCCTAGCAAGCCTCTAGTTGGCTAGCCAGTTGATCAAAGATAGTCAGTGTCTTCTGATTACGAACAAGGTGTTGTTGCTTGATAACTGGATCACGTCATTAGGAGAATCACGTGATGGACTAGACCCAAACTAAATAGACGTAGCATGTTGATCGTGTTATTTTGTTGCTACTGTTTTCTGCGTGTCAAGTATTTGTTCCTACGACCATGAGATCATATAACTCACTAACACCGAAGGAATACTTTGTGTGTATCAAACGTCGCAACGTAACTGGGTGACTATAAAGATGCTCTACAGGTATCTCCGAAGGTGTTCTTTGAGTTAGTATGGATCAAGACTGGGATTTGTCACTCCGTGTGACGGAGAGGTATCTCGGGGCCCACTCGGTAATACAACATCACACACAAGCCTTGCAAGCAATGTAACTTAGTGTAAGTTGCGGCATCTTGTATTACGGAACGAGTAAAGAGACTTGCCGGTAAACGAGATTGAAATAGGTATGCGGATACTGACGATCGAATCTCGGGCAAGTAACATACCGAAGGACAAAGGGAATGGCATACGGGATTATATGAATCCTTGGCACTGAGGTTCAAACGATAAGATCTTCGTAGAATATGTAGGATCCAATATGGGCATCCAGGTCCCGCTATTGGATATTGACCGAGGAGTCTCTCGGGTCATGTCTACATAGTTCTCGAACCCGCAGGGTCTGCACACTTAAGGTTCGACGTTGTTTTATGCGTATTTGAGTTATATGGTTGGTTACCGAATGTTGTTCGGAGTCCCGGATGAGATCATGGACGTCACGAGGGTTTCCGGAATGGTCTGGAAACGAAGATTGATATATAGTATGACCTCATTTGATTACCGGAAGGTTTTCGGAGTTACCGGGAATGTACCAGGAATGACGAATGGGTTCCGGGAGTTCACCGGGGGGGCAACCCACCCCGGGGAAGCCCATAGGCCTTGAGGGTGGCGCACCAGCCCTTAGTGGGCTGGTGGGATAGCCCAAAAGGGCTCTATGCGCATTGGAAGAAAAATCAAAGAGAAATGAAAAAAAAAAGGAGGAGGTGGGAAAGCAAAGAAGGACTCCACCCACCAAACCAAGTAGGACTCGGTTTGGGGGGGAGTCCTTCCCCCCTTTGGCTCGGCCGACTCCCTCGGGGCTCCTTGAGCCCCAAGGCAAGGTCCCCTCTCTCCCACCTATATATACGGAGGTTTTAGGGCTGATTTGAGACGACTTTTTCCACGGCAGCCCGACCACATACCTCCATGATAGGTCTTCGTGCGCGTAGGAAATTTTTTGTTTCCCATGCGACGTTCTCCAACAGAAAGGTTGAAGAAGAGAGGGGGTAAAAATGATAGAGTATTTGAGTGTCATGCTCGGTAATAAGTGTTGATAATTATAGAAGCGTTAGGCATGTAATATTGAATGCTGACCTTTGAAATGCGTGATGTTGATAATGCAGATGGACAAGGACAAGGATGTGGTGCCACCATTGGACAAGAGCAAGGAGGTCGTGCCGTCATTGGTGGATATGCCGGTGTAGGAACACCCTAACGCCAAGTGGAGGAACTACATGCACTACCATGAGGAGGCGGGACTAACCCACTTCCGCAAGGTGATCTTTCCTCCGAAGTTTGAGGCTCTGGCTTTGCCTCTGGACTTCACCAAGCACTTCCTCGTCGTGCCTACATGGAGCTCAGTGTGAAGACGAACACCTGCTGCTCTTGGAGGGTCACGGTGAAGATGGTCGACGGAAGGGTCGCCCTTGATCAGGGTTTGGCCACCTTCACCGTCGTTCACCAGGTCAGGATTGGGCACATGCTGTCTTTCAAGCTGCTCACCCCGAACAACATGAAGGTGATCATCTTCAACGACAACGGTGTGGATGTGGTGACCAAGTGCAAGAAGCACAACGAGGCCTTCACCGTGGCCGCTTAATGACCTCTCATTCCTAGTGAAGTTGGTTGTTGTTGGTTTAAGACTGTGAGCTGCAGTTTAACTTCTAAACTTATCATATCATGTTTAACTTTCATGTGCGGTTAAAATTTGATGTGTGCTTAATAAGTTTGTTTTGTTCTAGTTGCTCTCGCCTTTTGACTCTGGTAACCTCACCACATCAAAGAGGATGTAACCACACTACTGTCCTGGATGTAACCAAACAACCGGATTTGTATTTTTCTTTAAACCAGGCCACAATCAAACAACATGCCTTCTGTTTCAGCACAAGCAGGGTACAGAGGATGCAGGCAACCAATCAACATGTAGGTATGGATTTTTAACCGGCGTATGTTCAGCCAGGTCCAACTGAATCAAGTATGCAAAGTGCCAAAAAACGATGCAGATTACCAACCGCGTCCTAGGTGTATACGCTGAGCTGTATGGAGAGGGACATAACTGAAACTGTTTATTTACGCACTCGGGACTGTACCTGAAAGGCCAGATCGAACGAGGCAACCGGCCGCTATTCGAAGACGTAGCTAGCTAGATAGGTTGGTCAAGCACGGGAGGGCACACGATGGAACCAAGCATTGGCATCGTAAGTAGACATTGCTTGGCGTTAGCACGTTCGCTAGCTAGAGCATCCTTCATGCACAGTCCGGAGCACTTTTAGTTTTTCCTGGGGTTCGTTGTGTGCTTCACTCACTCCTGCTGCTGAGCTGAGTCAGAACCGTAATTTCATGAGCTTTCACTAGTGAAAAAAGGGCTGACCACGTCGCCCCAAATCGCAATGCCGCCCACGAGGCTTTGGTCCCGGCCCATAAGGAGCCTTTAGTCCTGGTTTGTGTCTCAAACCGGGACTAAAGGGCTACGCGGTGTGCAGCCCGCATGTGCGCCACCTTTAGTCCCGGTTTGTGCCTCAAACCGGGACTAAAGTCCTCTGCCTATATATAGCACAGCCCCCCTCTCCCCTCTTCCTTGCATTTTTCTTCGATGGAAGAGTGTGGGTGTGTGCTAGCTCTCCATTTTTTATGCACTAGAGGTGTTTGTTGAAATGTGTGTTAGAGCGATGTCGCTTCAGTTCACCGAACACAACTACGATATGAGATGCCCGAGCCACGCTTAAACCTCTTCCTCTTTATTTCTACTTATTCTAAAAGGTTAGCAACTATATTTCCTCATTTAGACCGTGCGGTACTAATTTTTAGGATCGTGATTGTATTTGATATACTGTCGTATAACGCAGATGATCCATCCATGGATGTACGGTGATCGACGCACAACCGCTTACAGAGAAGGCGTGCATTCTTTTCGAGATGCAGCCGATGCGAACAAGCATGGTGGTGGCTATATGTTTTGTCCATGTTTGAATGTCGGAATGATAAGGATTACACTTCCTCAAGAGTCATTCAGAGCCACCTGCTTCGGTCCGGTTTTATGTCGGGCTATAATGTTTGGACCAAGCACGGAGAAAGAGGGGTTATGATGGAAGACGACGATGAAGAAGAAGAGAACGATGATGACAACTACCGACCTATGCTCCCTGAGTATGCTGATACCGCAATGGTAGACAATGAAGAAGAAGATCAGGATGAAGAACGGGAACCAGATGAGCCCGCTGATGATCTTGGCTGGGTCATTTCTGATGCACGGCGAGGTTGCGACACAGAAAAGGAGAGGTTGCAGTTCGAGCAGATGTTACAGGACCACAACAAATTGGTGTACCCAACTTGTGAAGATGGCGAGAAGAAGCTGGGTAGCACACTGGAATTACTGAAGTGGAAGGCACAGACCGGTGTGACTGACTCGTCATTCGAGAAGTTGCTGGTACTGATGAAGAAGATGCTTCCAAGAAAAACGAATTGCCCGCGAGCACGTACGAAGCAAAGAAGCTTGTCTGCCCTCTAGGATTAGACGTGCAGAAGATACATGCATGCCCTAATGACTGCATCCTCTACCGCGGTGAGAAGTACGAGAATATAGATAAATGCCCGGTATGCACTGCATTGCGGTATAAGATCAGAAAAGATGACCCTGGTGATATTGAGGGCGAGCCACCCAGGAAGAGGGTTCCTGCCAAGGTGATGTGGTATGCTCCTATAATACCACGGTTGAAACGTTTGTTCAGAAATAAAGATCATGCAAAGTTGTTGCGATGCCACATGGAAGATCGTATGAAAGACGATAAGTTGAGGCACACCGCTGATGGTCGGCAGTGGAGAAAAATCAAGAGAGAGTTCCCGAGATTTGCAGCTGACGCAAGGAACTTATGGTTAGGTCTGAGTACATATGGCATGAATCCTTTTGGGGAGCAGAGTTGCAGTCACAGCACCTGGCCCGTTACTCTATGTATCTACAACCTTCCTCCTTGGCTGTGCATGAAGCGGAAGTTCATTATGATGTCAGTGCTTATCCAAGGTCCAAAGCAACCCGGCAACGATATTGATGTGTACCTAAGGCCATTAGTTGATGAACTTTTACAGTTGTGGGCCGAACCAGGTGTACGTGTGTGGGACGAGCACAAACAAGAGGAATTTGACCTACGAGCGTTGCTTTTCGTAACCATCAATGATTGGCCTGCTCTTAGTAACATTTCAGGACAGTCAAACAAGGGATACAATGCATGCACGCACTGTTTGGATCAGACAGATAGTATATATCTGGACAAATGCAGGAAGAATGTGTACCCGTACAATCGTCATTTTCTTCCGCCCAAGCATCCCTTAAAGAAAAAAATCAAGCATTTCAATGGCAAGGCAGCACCCCGGGGGAAGCCTGTCATCCGTACTGGTGCTGAAGTATTTGATATGGTCAAAGATTTAAAAGTAATCTTTGGAAAGGGTCCTGGCAGCCAACCTGTTCCTAACGGCCCTGATAAGCGCGTACCCATGTGGAAGAAGAAATCTATATTTTGGGAGCTACCCTACTGGGAAGTCCATGAGGTCCGCTCGGCAATCGACGTGATGCACCTGACGAAGAATCTCTGCATGAATATTCTAGGCTTCCTGGGCATGTATGGGAAGTCAAAAGATACACCGGAAGCACGGGAGGACCAGGAACGTCATAAAGGAAGAGATGGCATGCATCCAGGGCAGTTTCAAGGGCGTGCCAGCTACGCTCTTACTAAGGAAGAGAAGGAAATCTTCTTTGAAGTCCTTTTCAGTATCAAGGTCCCGACTGGCTTCTCGTCGAATATAAAGGGAATCGTAAATATGAAAGACAAAAAATTCCAAAACCTAAAGTCTCATGACTGCCACGTGCTTATGACGCAATTGCTTCCGGTTGCATTGAGGGGAATTCTACCGGAAAATGTTCGCCTGGCAATTGTGAAGGTATGTGCATTCCTCAATGCAATTTCTCAGAAGGTAATCGATCGAGAAAGTCTATCAGGGTTACAGATTGATGTGGTCCAATGTCTGGTCAGCTTTGAGTTGTTGTTCCCGCCATCCTTCTTCAATATAATGACACACCTCCTAGTTCACCTAGTCGAAGAGATTAGAATTCTCGATCCTGTGTTTCTACACAATACGTTCCCCTTCGAGAGGTTCATGGGAGTCTTAAAGAAATATGTTCGTAATCATGCTAGGACAGAAGGAAGCATCTCCAAGGGCTATGGAACAGAGGAGGTCATTGAGTTTTGTGTGGACTTTCTTCCTGACCTTAAGCCGATTGGTGTTCCTGAATCTCGGTATGAGGGTAGGCTGACAGGAAAAGGCACACTAGGAAGGAAAGCAAAAGTATATATGGACGGGCATTCTTTCTCTCAAGCACACTACACAGTTCTACACAATTCCACCGTGGTGGCTCCGTATATCGTGAGACACAAGAATATTCTACGCTCCGAAAACCCGGGGAAGGCTGACTCTTGGATTAAAGGGGAACACGAGAAGACTTTCGGCAGTTGATTGCAGACACATCTCATGAATGACGACACCGTTGGAGATCAGCTGTACTGTTTGTCCAGGCCACCATCTTCGACTATATGTACTTTCCAAGGGTATGAGATAAATGGGAATACATTTTACACGGTTGCCCAAGATAAAAAGAGCACCAACCAAAATAGTGGTTTCCGCTTTGATGCAACAGACGAGAATGGGCATTGTTTGGAAACATATTACGGGTACATAGAGGAGATATGGGAACTTGACTATGGACCTACTTTTAAGATCCCTTTGTTTCGGTGCAAATGGGTGAAGCTGACAGGAGGCGGAGTAGTTGTAGACCAAAAGTACGGCATGACAAAAGTGGATCTCAACAATCTTGCGTACATGGACGAACCATTTGTCCTTGCCAATGATGTCGCTCAGGTTTTCTATGTGAAGGACATGTCTACAAAAACGAGAAAAAGAAATCAGCAAAAGAAGATATCGTCCGATGAGCCAAAACGCCACATAGTTCTTTCAGGGAAAAGAAACATCGTGGGAGTAGATGACAAGACAGACATGTCAGTAGATTATAATAAGTTTCATGAAATTCCGCCCTTCAAAGTGAAAACGGACCCAAGCATCCTACTGAATGATGAAGATTCTCCATGGCTACAACCCACAAGAAAACAGAAATAATAGATAGAAATATTGGTGCAATAATGTAATAATGTATTCAACCTTTTATGTAATGCATGTATGGAATGTACTAAACCTTTTAGTTTTGAATTATTTATTCAATTTCAAACACGAAGTGCATCTAGTTTTTGTCGTAGCCCTCTCAACTTTTTAACACATGCTATGTGGGTGAAATGATGATAGCATGCCAACTTTCAACATTTTCAGAGTTCATTTGTAGTGTTTTTCAATTTCAGGGTCAACTAGCTTAAAAAAATAAGTAAATGCACGAAGAATACCAAATGAAGTCATAAATTGTTGAAATTTTGTGATGTGCCTTTGAATGGTGCATTTTGAACACACAAAAAGTATGGAGTTCAAATAAGTTCAAAAAAATGAAATCCCTTTGTAAGAGATGAGTTCTCGTTCGAAACCCTCATACTTCGAGAGAGATTGTCTGTTTTGTACACGAAGTGCATCCAGTTTTTGTCGTAGCCCTCTCAACTTTTTAACACATGCTATGTGGGTGAAATGATGATAGCATGCCAACTTTCAACATTTTCACAGTTCATTTGTAGTGCTTTTCAATTTCAGGGTCAACTAGCTCAAAAAAATAAGTAAATGCACGAAGAATACCAATGAAGTCAGAAATTGTTGAAATTTTGTGATGTGCCTTTGAATGGTGCATTTTGAACACACAAAAAGTATGGATTTCAAATAAGTTCAAAAAATGAAATCCCTTTATAAGAGATGAGTTCTCGTTCGGAACCCTGATACTTCGAGAGAGATTGTCCGTTTTGTACACGAGTGCATCCAGTATTTGTCGTAGCCCTCTCAAGTTTTTAACACATGCTATGTGGGTTAAATGATAATATCATGCGAACTTTCAACATTTTCAAAGTTCATTTGTAGTGCTTTTCAATTTCAGGGTCAACTAGCTCAAAAAAAATAAGTAAATGCACGAAGAATACCAAATGAAGTTAGAAATTGTTGAAATTTTGTGATGTGCCTTTGCATGGTGCATTTTGAACACACAAAAAGTATGGAGTTCAAATAAGTTCAAAAAAAATGAAATCCCTTTGTAAGAGATGAGTTCTCGTTCGAAACCCTGATACTTCGAGAGAGATTGTCAGTTTTGTACACAAAGTGCATCCAGTTTTTGTCGTAGCCCTCTCAACTTTTTAACACATGCTATGTGGGTGAAATGATGATAGCATGCCAACTTTCAACATTTACAGAGTTCATTTGTAGTGCTTTTCAATTTCAGGGTCAACTAGCTCAAAAAAAATAAGTAAATGCACGAAGAATACCAAATGAAGTTAGAAATTGTTGAAATTTTGTGATGTGCCTTTGAATGGTGCATTTTGAACACACAAAAAGTATGGAGTTCATTATCATAGTTTTGTCAAATTCTCAAATATGCAAAAAGAATTTTAATAACCATAGTTTTTAATTGAAAATAACAAAATAGTTAATAGTTTGGATTGTCAAAATAATTAATTTTGAAAATAGAAAATAGTTTTGAATTATTTATTCAATTTGAAACACTTTTCATTATCATAGTTTTGTCAAATTCTCAAATATGCAAAAAGAATTTTAATAAACATAGTTTTTAATTGAAAATAACAAAATAGTTAATTTTGAAAATAGAAAAAAATTGAAACTATATGAGAATTTATACAGAAAATTAAACCTAAATTCAAAGTAAACTCACTTTGAATTCAGGTTTAATTTTCTCCATAATTTCAAATATAGTTTCAATTTTTAAATTTACACTCAGTTTAGGCCTGTAAGCCTACTTTTGAGAGGAGCTCGATAGAGATGCTGCGACGGGGCTTATAAACTAGTGTTAGTCCCCCTCGCTGGGCGAGGTGGGACTAAACTTATCGTGCAGCCAGCGGAGGGGCTTTAGTCCCGGGTGGAGCCATGACCCGGGACTAAAGCCCCTCGCCTGCCGCCTACCGAGCACGGGCCTTTAGTCCCAGGTCGTGGCTCCACCTGGGACTAAAGGCCCCTGCTTTCCGTCTTTTGGTCTGCCGAAAAAGGGCCTTTAGTCCCGGGTCGTGGCTCCACCCGGGACTAAAGGGTGTCTTTAGTCCCGGTTCAAGCCCCGAACCGGGACTAAAGATCCACCTATATAAGCGGGAGTTAGAAAATTTCCAACCCAAATCGCATTTCGTTCTCTCTTCTTCCTCGTTCTCCTGCCCGGCGCGGCACCGACAAACTCGCGCGACGACGCCGTCAGGCTGCCCGCCGTCCTCCTCGTCGTCGCCTGCCGTCCTCCTCGCCGTCGTCGACGCCTCCGGCCGGTAAGCCCCCCGCCCCCTCCTCCCCAACACTCCGGCCGGTAGAAGAAAAGAAGAAAAAGGAGAAGAAAAGAAGAAAAAGGAGAAGAAAAGAAGAAAAAGGGAAGAAAAGAAGAAAAAGGAGAAGAAAAGAAGAAAAAGGAGAAGAAAAGTTTTTTTTGTCATTTAATTCCTATTGTTATTAGGTTTGTGCTAGATTATTAGGGTTAGTAATATTTAGAATTAGGTTAGGGTTACAAGAAGAAAAAAGATGAACAAAAATAAGAAAATAAGATTAGGAAAAAGGAAAATAAGAAGAGGAGGAGAAGAAAAGAAGAAAAAGGAGAATAAAAAGAGGAGGAGAGGAGAAGAAGAGGAAAAATAGAAGAAGAGGAGAAGTAGAAGAAGAGAAGTTAAAGAAGAAGCGGAGAAGAAAATAAGAAAGAAGAAGACATTTCTACGTATATAGATGCTTAATTAGTGTTTCTTAGATTATTGCTTAATTTTGCTATTGTATATGCTTAAGTGTTAATAGTTTATTTTACTATATATACAATTAGTTTATTTTTAGCAAGAAAATTAATAGAACTAGTTTATTTTTTTAGTTCATTTTACGATGCCTATCCCGCATCCTCGTCGTCGACTCGGCGGAGGACACCTGCTTGATCAGAGGGGCCATGTCCGGGACTGGGCTCCGCCCGGCTGGTATTGGGAGCTGCTAACTTCCGGGGGGGCGTAGGTTGGTGAGGAGCCAACCCGTTGTTGACCCGATCCTTGTTTGGTGGCGGTCGCGTGGGCCAGTGACGGTGCCGAGGCTTCCGGACACCGCGGAGGTGGTACGTCACCGTGCCAGCGAGGAGGATGAGCACGTCCGTCGCTACATGGTTGCGTTGGAGGGCAGGTTCGAGCATACCTGGCGGGTTCTTCAGGTATCTCACTGGAGCTATGATCCTGTGATGGTTCCTTCTCTTTGGGTGTCCATCGCCCGCGACGATACCCGTCGGGCGCTACGGTTCTAGCGTTATCAGTGATGCTATATGTATGATAGTATTCGAGGAGTATTGGTGATAATATTCGACGATGTACGGACAAAAGAGATGATGTAGTTTTGCTTATAATTGAATGCATGCTAATTTGAATACTACTTTATTTTACTATTTGGTTTTGCTTATTGAATGCTCAAATTGGAAAAGTACTCCTACTTTGAATACTATGCAGAAATCTAGGAGTCCCGGGTGGAGCCACGACCCGGGACTAAAGTTGTTTTGGAACGGAGTTCCTGATAGAATAATTCTTTTTTGGTACAAAGTTCAACAAAGTCCTTTGACACTAGACAATGTGACATATAGAAGGGTAGATGAGATCAGGAAAAATAGCATCATTTTCTACACATCTAGAATGTCGCCATTTTGTTAAATCCTTAAAGGTTAAGAGAATCTGGTAGACATATTTTAGAGTTTAGGTTCTAGCCAAGACCCGGGACTAAAGGTCCTCCTATATAAAACGACACTTCGAAGTTTCCAACCCCTCTTATATAGTTTGTTAGTTTATTAGTTAATCAAATGTCCGTTTTTTGCAAAACTATGGATCCACATATCAAGAACCTCGAAGAGGAAGAACTTCTCGAAGATATAATCAAAGACGGCCCCGACGTTGAACCAGCTGAATCTCCATCGTCATATCTAAACCCCTCCGGATATGGAATGGAGGTCGACCGACACGAAGATGAAGTCGATGGGGCAGGAGATAGGTCTAATGACGGAGAAGGTGAGAGCTCCACTGATGGAGAAGCCGTGGAGAAGCTGGTGGAGAAATAATAAAGTCCGGCGAGGTATACATATGAAGTTCGACAATCACTTGTAATATGTGAAAAATATTGGAGATAGCTCTATATTGTATACATATACATTCATTTGACGAATGTTTCTCCCTCTTAGGCCTCCACATCGAGCAAAGCTATGAAACGAGGCCCGACTAGAAAGTTGGATGCACGGACGTATTACACCTTTGAGGTGATATTGCCTACGGGCGAACCCAAGCTTCCTAAGAATGCTGCTGACACATTCAAGAAGCAATGCGGAGTTCTCGTTAGGGATCACATCCCGATCAGCGTTCGGGAGTGGAACAAGCGCAAAGGGGCAGCCGATAGTGGCTATGTCGCTGAAAGGTACAAAGATAATCTTTGGAATGATCTCATGTCACATTTCAACCTGCCAGAATGTGAGAATGAAGACGCCGCAAAAAAACTGAGGGCCAAAGTCAAGCAGTGTACTCTAAAGAAGATGGTCGAACTGTTCCGTAGCTGGAAGAAGAAGCTATGAAAAAACAATCTGAAGACAAAGAAAGTGCCAGTATTCGAGGGGTATCTAGCCAAGCAGGCGAATCACTGGAATGCATTTCAAGAGTACAAGGAGTCAAAATATGCCCAGGCATTATCAGAAAAGAACAAGAAAAATGCCGACAAGAAGAAATATCACCACAAGCTGGGGCCAGGGGGCTATGAGACTGCCATCCCAAAGTGGGATAAGAAAGAGCAAGATCTGCTAGCTAAAGGCATCATACCTGAACCACTCCGTGATGAGTGGGAATTGAGAGCAAGAAATTGGTTCCTTGCGCATGGTGGTTCGTACGACGAAGAAACAGGGGACCTCATCTGTAGTGACGGTCTTAGGATACCCAGGGAGAATTGGAAAAAGATAGTGAAATAAATTAAGGAGGGAAAAAGACAGTTCACTGCAGATAGAGAGAAAGATTTGCTCACACTGGTCCTCGGCAATGACGAACATGGAGGACGCACGCGAGGCTTCGGTCCTTCTTGCCCGTGGTGGCTTGGGTTTGCCAGAGACCAAGACACTTACAGAAGCCGAGCGAGAGCAAAGAAGCGGCAGCAGGATGAGGAGAATGACAAGTTCAACCAGTTGCTTGCCAGGATTAACGAGCAACAGAAGTAGATTGATGAGCTTAGAGGAGTAGCGCGCCAGGAAGATCCTGCACTCGATATTACCGGCGCCCCATCTAAGCGGAAAAGCGGCGTGGCTGAATCTGAGGCCCCGCCCGACGATGCACGAAGAATGATAGAGGGCGGTCCCGGGTACCCCGTGGATGGAATCAAGGAGTCAACATAATGTGAACTCCATCAGAAATTCAATAACATATCCATGAAGGTGGCCGTCAGACAAGCTTTACCTTCTGGCCCTGATGCACGCTGGCATGGCCGTGAGATTCCAGCTGGCTTTGCTAAAGTCGGGGTGGATGAAATCATGGCGGGGTTTCATGATATGAAGCTCGACATAGCTGGACCCGAAGATGAGAGGACACTCGGAGAAGTACTGGATGGAGTCATCCTATGGGACAAGAACTACATCAAGCTTCCAGGATCGGCCCCAAGGACAACACCGCCTCCGAGTCGTCGTAGGTCACCTACACCTCCATCACCTCCAAGCCCTCCACATGACGTCGGCCAGCACAACACGAGTCCATCTCGATCACCGCCGTCGGACTTGGGTCGTCCGTCTCCGCCGCCGCCCGCTTCGGATACTAAGCGGAAGCGTGCCAGCAAGAACGCTCCGCCGATGATTTCTAAGCGACGGAGCCCCCCAAAGCGCAAACTGTCGCCCCTCCCAAAGGTACCTCATGCTAATCTTCCTATCAGACCTTATGATCGTACCGCCGAGGAAAACGCCAGGATAGCAAAGGAACATCATGATGCGCAGATGAAAAAGACGGAACCCGAGCCCCGCCCGGAATACACCGAGAAGCAAATAGCATTTGCAAAATACTTCACGAACCTTCCATCACAGTATGAATTACACCATAAGCCTGATGACTATACACGCACATTGTAAAAGGAAGTGAAAAAGAGGAGATCACGTGCAAGTGCAAGTGGGAGCAAATCAAGTTCAACTACAAGCAAAAAATATCAGACGTTCCTCAGCTTGGACAACAGGCCAAACAGTGATCCCACCCCTCAGGGTGTTACCCGAGAATGTCCCCCCTCCGGTGCAGGGGCAAGATTTGGAATTTGCAAAGAAGTGGGCGGATGAATGGGGTATCCCGGTTGAAGACATTCTGGCTTCCCAAGATGACAGGTTACCCAAGGCTGTGGTAGCTCCTAAGCCACAGTTTGTCATGGGAGCGCCTTTGGTTAGCAAAGATGATCTCCCAACAAATATGCGTTACTTGCATACATGGTACTTAAGTGAATCAAAGAACGGGAGAACGATGATCGTGGTGAGTGTCCCACGGGAGTACTACGGCCGCCCCGAAGAAATCCATATCGACTTTGATGAACTCTTCCAGATGTACAATGTCGACGCCCTCGACAAATCGCTTATGAGTTGTTATTGTCTGTAAGTTTTTCAATTCGTTGTCTACATATAACTTGTTTAGTTATTTCAATTCATTGTCTACATATAACTTGTACTCTATTATGCAGAATGAAGATTCTGGATTGTAAAAATAGGAACATCCTAAATATTGGGTTTATTGACCCGGATAAAATACATATAGCGACGCTAACTGATAAACCCAAGGAGACGGAGGAAAACCGTCTAAGGTTTCTAACAGATCAAAAAATTTGTGACCACATACTGTTTTCATACAACTTCAAGTGAGGGTCTTTACTCTGTTGTGTCCATTCACTTATAAGTGTAATTGATAAGTTAGTGACACATATATATACATGTGCAGCTTTCATTGGATTCTGTTGGACATTCAAATTGATAAGGGAAGAGTTGATGCCTTCGACCCATTATCGAGACCCTTGGAACAGTTGCAAAGCCTGCGGGACATGCTTCAAGGGTAATTTCAATCATTCTTGCGCTCTATCGGTCTCTTTCGATGATTTTCTGATATATCAATTAATGAAAAACTTAGCAAATCATTTTCCTTGTCGGGCAGGGTTTGGAAGCGGTTCAAGTGCGTGACTCCCGGTATCGAGCCTGAGAAGCTGACCTTTAGAGCGGCTCAGGTAAGTAGTAGTATGATATACTTCTATTTTCAATACATTTATGATGCTAGCTTATTATTTTGATTATATATATTCTATTCTCGTAAAGTGCGACCAGCAGCCACGGGGGACGCATCTATGCGGATACTATATTTGCGAGACCATTCGCACGTTTACCTCTGAGCACAAGGATCACAGATACGACGTAAGCAATGAACATTCACACCACTATTTTTACCCGTCATTTTTGTTATCATGATTGATATTCATATTCATCTCCTCTTCTTATATAGTACACGGCCATGAGGAAGAAGTCCCTACCAGAGAAACGCGCGATTGCTGTTGCAGAGGAGCTTGCGACCTTTCTGAGGACGGAAGCTATAGATGACAAAGGACGATTTAGTGTAGCTAGGAGCCATTACTGATGTTGGTCCATGTAATCAAATAGACGGGCTCTAGTCCCGATAATTCAGATCTCCATATAATTGTATATATATGCTCGCTTGTAAGATAAGTTAATCTTATATATATATATGCATAATTATTTCAATTTAGAATTATAAGAAAACTAATTCCCGAACACCTAACGAGGCATCACCTTAATTTCCCGAACACCTAAACCTTAAAACCCTAAAAACCAAAAATAAACAAAATCTACAGAAACTCTTTAGTCCCGGTCCGTGTTAAGACCCGGGACTAAAGGGCCTGTCCCTGAGGGCGCTCCGAGGCGTCCACGTGGAGCACCTTTGGTCTCGGCTTGGAACGGGTCGGGACTAAAGGTTAGACCTTTAGTCCCGCCCCTTTAGTCCCGGTTGGTGAACCGGGACTAAAGCCCCTTACGGGCCGGGGCTATAGGCCGTGTCCCCACTAGTGTTTTGAATCTCACGTGCATCCTGTGAGCCAATTCAGTCCGTCCAGTTCTCTTTATCGGGTGGACAGATTGATGATTGATTAATCTGTTATCTGTTGTAGTGTTTTTGCCATGGTGGACACACTGGCGTGTGCAGCATGCGTGTGTGTACCGGCGAGGAGGAACTTTTTGGACGAAGACAATTTGTTGCAAAACCAATGGTACACCTGTTTCTTCGGTCTCGTACGTTTTTTTGAAAAAAGGTGGATTACCCGGCCTCTTCAGTGTATGCAACCATATTATTAACCAAAGTTCCCACCAAGTACGTACTTCATACAAGAACTCAAAATGAGTTAAAAAAAAAACATTGCCACAACAGGCAAAAACAGGACTAGATGACTATACACCTATTATATTGTTAAACCGTCATTCAAAGCAGTCGTAGTTATCTCGTGCTATCGTTTCGTGACGGTTGCACCAACGAGCCATATGATTCTTCACTTTCGCATGGTAAAGTAACGATCATGTACAAATCCAGCCATTTGCTCTATAAACGATCCGCAAAAAAAATTATAATTTTTTGTCTGTTAAAAATCATGCCATTCAGATAGTTTCATATAATCCAAAGTAATGCACACACTTTAAGTTGAATATGCGCTGCTACTTTAGGCTCTACCCCATTTAGCCATCTCCCAACTAAAATAGCAATGGTATTAGAAAGACTGACAATAAACGCCACGGGCAATGTGTCCCCGAGTAGCTTGGCTAGTGGGCATTCAAAAAAAGATGTTGGATCGATTCATCGCGATCACATAAATAACACCGTTTACTATCCTGCCAACAATGTTTTTGCCAAGTTATTCTTTGTCAAGATCACTTCCTTGTGAACAAAACATATACAAACTTTTATCTTTATAGGCACCTTAATTTTCTAAATGTGAAGCGACTTTTGGATTGACCAGAGTTTATTAAATCTATATACATAGATTTCACTGAGAATAGGCATGACATGAAAAGTTTTCACTATAGTGTATATGGCTCATCAGAAAGGTTAACATCCATCAACCAACGCACTAGATGCCGCCATCTATCTTATTGCTCCCCATAAGGGATCTCCTAAACTGAATGTTTAAGGGAACCGGTTCAGATATTGTAATTACGAAAGAACCGTTAATGTTGTACAATATTGTAAAGGGTTGGATAATGTATAGCCAGTGACGTATTCCCTAACCACGTATCATCCCAAAACCTAATAGTATGATTGTTCCATACAATGAATTTGTTCCTGCTAAAAAAGTTAACATTTGTTCGCATCATCCTCTTTAAAAAGGCCAATCATTTGGTTGTCACGTTACTTGTGCTAGGATCATGGATTGCAAGTACTTGTTATGCAGTAATTGTATCTATGCACTCTTGTCCTCTGCAAATAGCATGTATAACCATTTACTAAGCATTCACCTAATCTTTACCTCAAGGTTTTCAATTCCTAAGCCCCCTTGGTCTTTGAACCTACAAATTATATCCCACTTGACCAACCTATACTTGGATTTATTCTCATTGCAATGCTAGAAGAAAAAAGCATGCTCGGTAAAAGTTCAACATGTTTTGTACCCCCACAATACATAAAAGAAGGACAACAGGAACATCACTATACTTGTAAGCACGTGATTTATCAGAATTAGCCAAACCCCATATGACATAAGCTTGCCCTTCCAGCAACTTAGTTTTTTGTCAAATCGATCCTTTATGCATTTCCATTCTTTCTTGGTTAGTTTTAGGTGATGAATTGGCATTCCAAGATACCTAAATGGAAGAGACCCAACACACAACCAAACAACTTTATATAATGTTCATGTTCTTTCTTGACCCATCCAAAACAGAACAATTCACTCTTTTTGAAATTGAATTTTATATCTGACGGTTGTTTGAAAAGACATAAAACCAGTTTCATATTCGTAACCTTTGCCAAATCATGTTTCATGAATAGAATAGTATCATTTGTGTACCGTAGTATGGATAACCCACTATCCACAAGGTGAGGGGTCAGCCCACCCACCTGACCATCCTCTTTGGCACGTCCAATGAAAACTGCCAACATATCACCATTATATTAAACAAGATAGGAGATATCGGATCCCCCTATCTCAATCCCTATTGCGTTTGAAAGTAATAACCTATATCATCATTTATCTTGATCCCTATGCTGCACTTTTTGTATAAAGGATTCCACATGCTTCCTCGAGTCCACATCAAAACAGTTTATACGCAAAGCCTGTTGCAAAAACGGCATTTAACCTTATCGTAAGCGTTCTCGAAGCCCACTTTAAAGACAACTTCATCTAGTTTTTTCAAGTGAATTTCGTGTAAAGTTTCGTGAAGAATGACCACATCCTCCAGGATATGTCATGCTAGCATGAAAGCCGCTGTACCAATACGCGTAATCAATAAATATCTTAATGCTCGCATTAAACAGATACTCCCTCCGTCCGGAAATACTTGTCCTAGAAATGAATGAATCTAGACTTATTGTAATTATAGATACATCCATTATATTCATTTCTAAGACAAGTATTTTCGGACGGAGAGAGTATGTCAGAATCAACTCCTCCTTCTTGGGTCTCACACGTGAAGGTTCAGAGACACCATCAGGTCAATTTGACACGGCAACGGTTTCTTATGGTGCGTGCTGGTTTCGTGTCCTCCCTGTCGTGGTCATTGGTCACTCGTAGCTCTCACTCTGTTGCGTACGAGCGATGACCAAATGCACGACCGGTGTACACGTACCACTCCATGATGGATAACTTATGATTTGCCATGAATATGAAGTGAAAATAACATATTCTTTCCTTTAGTGTATTCAAATATAGGTAAGATGTAAAAGCAGGAAAAAATGGATGCCTGTATTTTATGTGTAATCAAATAGGGGTATGCTGTAAAAGCAGAAAAAAATATGGCTAAGCATATTTTCTCTCTCCTCAACTCATAACAACTTTTTAGAGGGACCTATAATGTAGCGAAAATATAAGTAATGTCATTGGTACGGTTGCAGAGAAAGCGAGCAGGGCCAAAGCGCTACGTGGCTAGCTAGCGAAGAAGGAAATGTTCATCACCAGATATATAGAGGAAATTGAAACGCAGAGGAATGAAAGATTTTTAGATAGTAGGATGTCTGTGGAATTAGGCCAACTACCCCGCACGACTCCAAACGGACGTCTGGTTTGACTGAATTTTGTTCGTTTTGGACGGCAATGGGTTCGCCCATGTCCGACTCTGTCCGTTGGGTCGTGCGTACGCCGACCGCGCGGCCGCACCCCAAATCATGTTCGCGTCAGACTTGATTTAAAAAAAAGAAAAAAAAACTCAACTAAAATAAATAAACTCAGTTTAAAAGCTTAAAATATTAATAAAATTAGCATTAATAAAGACCCAGTTTTTACGACCACGAAACGATCCAGTTTTTGTCATAATTAACACACAAAAAAAAGGTAGCCCGCCCGTCATTGTCGTCGCCGTCGTCGTCTTCACTGGTCGTCGTCGTCGTTGTCGCTGACGAGGTCGACGTAGGGCGGCGGCGTCCAGAGGTGGGCCGACGGTCCTTGGTGCGCGGGGGCGTGCTGGAAGCTCGCCTGCAGCACCTCCTCCCGTGACGAGGCCTCCCGCTCCGGTGACCGCGGCGGCGTGGGGACCAGTTCAAGGCCCCCACTGCCTACGCCATCTCCGACGCGGTGCAGGACCAGCCCCACGACGCGCCAACGAGCTCCGGCGGGAACGCAGCCACCTCCTCCTCCCCCATCGGCTCGGGGATGGCGACGTCGCCGGTCGTAGAGAGGGCCATGGCGCGGTCCAGGCCCGGCCATTGACGCTCATCATGTATCGCCATGGAGTCCTCCATGACGCGCTGAATGAGCCGGGCCTCCTCCTCCTCCGTCATGCGAGGAGGTGGAGGTGGTGACGGAGACGGTGAAGGCGACGACGTGGATGTGATGCCGCGCACCCGCGTACGCCCGCGCACCTCCTGTGTCTGCCGCGGCCCCGCGACCGTCCCGACGAAGTACGAGGCACGACGCACGTCGTGCTCGTCCTTGAGCCATGTGTCCCAGAGGGTGCTGTCGGCGACGTACCTCGGGTCGTAGTGAAGGTCGTCGGGGAGGAGGCGGCGACGGCCGTCGATCTCCTCGCGGCGCGCACGGCCGCTCGTCGGCACCGGAGGGATGGGAACGCGGTCGGCGGAGAGATGCCGCGCGTTGGGGAGGTAGTCATCACTCCAAGGGACCGGCGTCCTCGTCTCCTAGTAGCGCCGGCAGACCTCAACGCTGAGGTACTGCCGGTCGCGATGGCCGGCGCCGGGCCTGGGAGCGATGGAGAAGGGAGCCGCAGCCTGGCACGGTGGCGATGCGGCCTCCTCCTTGACGGAGCCGCGGCGGCGTCCCAACGAGGAGCCAGCCTCGCGGTCGTGGGTGCCCTTGCGGCCGTAGTTCCAGAGACCCATGGCTGCGGCGGCCGGCGAGCTCGAGGAGGAGGCTAGGGTTTCGCAAGGGGGTTGTCGGGTTTTCAGGAGGCCGCGGGCGTGGCGATGTGAACTGTGGACGACCGGTCCACGGCTTCCTCATTTAAGAAGGACCGCGACCGTCGACTGGGCGGATGACAGGCGGGCCCGACCGCTCATGCGCATTCATGCGGGTGGGTGGGAGGTTGCTGGCCGCCTGCCACGCGTCCCCGACACGGACGAGCGCGCGTCCGTTTGGTGTCCGCCGCGACCCAAATCCCGCGCAAGTTTACGCTCAAAATGGGTCGTACCGTACACGAAACTGACATGATGGATCCGGACTGTTTGTCCGTTTTACCTCAAACGAACGAGGTCAGATAGAATGGGGTCGTGGGGTCGTGCGGTGGAGTTGACCTTACCGAGTAATGCTACACCTACAAAGGCTTACGTAAAGATTTTACGTACAAACTGATGTGTAAGATTGTGATTGGTAATTGAGGGATGAGGGGCTCCACCCCACTGAAAATCAGGGGAAGAGAAGAGTTAGTTTGGAAGGTTAAGCAAACATTTGTAAGTTTTTTATGTCTAGCATTATTGGACCTTACCAGTGTGTGTGCATGCGTGTAAAGAAGAATCAAGCTGTTGCTGTTTGGTTCGAGAGTAGTCCTACTTGACCTGTTTCTTCCATCGATCGGCCTCGTCATCGTGAATATTCCAAGACAACATGACGAGACTGGCTCTTTCGGACAGCTGCTGGTTGTGCCGTCCTTGTCGCCGTCGGTGCGAACGACAGGTACAGACATTTGATTGACGACACTAGCACGTACTACAACCTACCGTTCTGTCGCGTACTTCCTCCGTTTTTAAATATAACTTTTTAAAAAAAATTATTAAAAATTTCATACGGTTGTATATAAATATATTTGAAAACGTAAGTTTACTTATTTTGTTGCGTATGTATTTTTTAATAAAATCTCTAAAGAGACTTACACTCCGTATTTAGGAACGGAGGAAGTAAAAGACCAAATGCACGACCAAGCCAAAGCACGCACGTACTACCATGGAAAAGTGTCTGAACACACGCGTGCGTGGACATGAGAGCAGCCAAGAAATGCGCGCGAGGCAAATCCTTGGGTGGGTGTAGCCCTTGGATTATAATGACAAGTTGACAACACACGTCTGGCCCAGAACTTATCCTATATATATAGAGAGACAGCATCGTAAGTATATCTGTCCATCGGATATCCGCCGATCTTGCCCACGGATTGGGCTCGGGCCTAGATTTTGAGCCCGTCGGGTTTACCTGGCCAGGCTCAGGTCTAAAAAAACCAATTTTATGCCTACATCGGGCCGGGCCGGGCTTTTCAGTCTCGGTCCGGGCTTGGGTCCAAAAGTTAGGCCAGACCGGACTTGGGTCTCCTTTTTGTACCATGGTTTTTTTACCCGGTCTTAGGCCTGGCCCGGCTCGAATTTTGCCCAGGTATAATTGTAAGCCATTGGTCGGCGAAGATCACTTTATTATTTGTCAAGAAAAGCGTAGATCTCGTAGACCAGTGATAAAATGTTGCTTAATTAGTCTATGAATAATTAGTTCGAACACTTTAGTGCAATTCCAACCAGCCGACCCAAGCGGACGCACGTTACGTCCGCATTTTGTCTATCTGAGTCGACCCGGCAGACATTCGTGTTCGATTTTGTAATTGGGTTGGTACTTACGCCAATGCGACGAGCGATCCATTTTTAGGTAATGCAAAAAAAAATCATAATAAATATTTTGAAAATATATAAATCATTAGTTAAACATTTAATGTCGGACTGGAAGGCGGGCGATAGTTCTTATTATATTAAACATAAAATTAAATAAACTAAAAACGAGGAGGCACGCTGTCCTACGCGTCCTCCTCGTCATCGTCGTCGAGGCCGGTGAGGTCGACGAGCGTCGGTGTCGGGCCAGCCCAGGGGAAGGCCGTCTCTCAGGAGGCGGCAACGTCGTCCGCTGGTGATTGCACCGGCGCTCACTGGGCAACAAGTCGCTCCTCCTCCTCACCTTCGCCTCACGCTCCATCAGCTCGATCCACTCGGCCTCTGCGTCCTCCTCCGACACCTGTCGCTGCCGCGAATGCTCCAGGCAGACCGCCTCCTCTTCCAGCGTCGCACCCAATCAGACATGTAGCGCGCTGACTGGCGTACAACTCGGCCCTAAGGACCAGCAACCCTGGCTCGGCGAGGGACGACGGGGCCAGTGGCGGCACGACGCAGTCGCGAGCATCGAAGAGCGCCATGGCCTCCGCGAGATGCTCCTGGTAGGCCTCCTTCTCCTTCTCCTTCTCCTCCTCCTCCTTGAGGCGTGCTTCCTCCTCACTTGCACGCACGACAGCCGCCAACGTGTTCTGGTACGCGGCCTCCACCTTCAGGTCTTCTTTACGCACGATGAGGGGCGGTGGCGGTCCAGCCACCATGTCGCGGACGCCACGCCAACGCTGCTCCTCGTGCTCCCACACGAACCAGGCCTCCAAGTCGGGGGAGTCTGCAGTGTAGATGGGGTTATGTCGTTGCTCTGGCGTCAGCTGCTCCCGCCGACGCCTCACCTCCTCCGCATGCGCCCACGCCGACCGCGTCACCGCTGGCACTCGGATCCTCTCCGGATCCAAATGTCAGTCGTGCGGTAGCGTTACATCGGGGTACGGGAGGGGGATGCGGTGCTCCCAGCGCCACCTCGCCTGGTGCACTGGTACGCTGACCCGCTAGCGAGGCGGACAGGAAGACGCCGACGACGGGAGCGTGTGAATAGGGACGGCGAAGGACTTACCCTTGTCTTTGCTGGAGAAGAAACCCATGGTGACTAGGATTTGCCACCGACGGGGAGCAACGGATGGCTAGATGTGGATGGGGACGACTTCTGGAAGAGGATGAGCACCCCCCCCCCCCCCCGGCACACACACACACTCGGAATAAAAAAGGACGCATGTGGGTCGTTGATGCGTGGGCCCGCGATGGGCGGTCGTCGTTAATAAAGACAATGTTGGCTTTGACCGGGCGCCACGTGTGGACGGACGTGGAAATTTGAAGGCACGCGTCGCTCCCGCGTTGACGCATTTCAGGCGCAATTTTGGGTCGGAAATGGGTCCGCGGGCGCGTTTTGAGTTTGGGTCGGCGCATTGGACTTTCACTTTTGTTCGTGCCAATCCAAACGAACGCGAACAGACGATTTGGGTATCGCGGATGTGTTTTGAGGTTGGATCGGCACACTGAATTTTTATTTTTGTTCGTGCCGATCGAAACGGATACGAAAGTACGATTTGGGTCGCTTCAATGAAGTTGCTCTTAACACCCCGTGCAATCATGCATGTGGGAGGTTGTTGTGTAAACCTATACCTCATTAAAGAATGAAATAAGGTACATGGTCGCTTGAGGAAATCGTGACGGTAGAGTTGCTCACGCAGCTATGGTGAAAAGGGGAACAGCGACTCGAGGCAGGTGGTAGCCTGGTGAGCCATGGATGCTAGAAAAAATGTTGTCCTGGATCTTTTTCTGGTCGATACGTGTGTGTCGCCTGAGTTGTTGCTCAGAGCAACTCCAACCGTGTAATCTATTTTTTTTATTTGTTTAGATTGGTCGAGCAGATTTTGGTGTTCGGTTTTGTAAATGGATTGACTAATTCATCCAACCGTAGTTCTCGATCTAAATTTTAAACTGATGCTTAAAAAACTGTTCAGGCTTTAATAATTAAACATTAAAACACGGTCAAAAGCTGACCCAAGTCCACATAAACTTAAATAAATATACAAAAGTCTTCGCTGCATGGCCTGCCCTAGGTGGCGTCGTCCTCATCCTTATGGGGGGCGATGAGGTCGATGAGCTCTCGCGCCGGCCCAGACGAGAGGAATGCCACCTCCAAGGCTTAAGCAGTGTCCCGTGGCGGTAGCGTTGGCGGCTGGGGCGCAGGCTGTCGGGCCCACTCCTCCGCCTCCCTCTCCCAACGCTCCTACCCAGCGGCGCTTTAGCGTCATCTGCGCCTTGGCCTGGGCATGCTCCTCCGCCAACGGGCGCGTCTTCCAGTGCAAGAGATACGTCGTCTCCTTCTTCGGTGTGGCCCCAAGCCGGATGGGAGGCGCAGGCACCCACTCCTAGAGCTGGTCTTTCCACTTGTAGCGCTTCGACCGGCGCTCCTGTGCCTTCACCTTGGGCGGAGGAGGAGGCAGGACGCAGTCGCCCACCGCAGACAGTACGAGGGCTTCCTAGAGGCCCTCCTAGTGCGCGTCCTCGTCGCGCCTGCTCTCCTCGTTAGCATAGGCCAGTGCCTCCTCGAGGGCGGCCTGGTAGGGAGCCTCCTCCTGCTGTTGCTCCTCTAACTTCACCTCAAGGGGCGGCGATGGGACGGCCGGATCGAGCTGGACGCAGTGGAGGCGTTCCTGCTCGTGCTTCATGGCGAACCAAACCTCCCAGTTTGGGGAGTCGGACGTGTACGCGGGATGCCGCCGGCGAGGGCGCAAGTGTGGCCAGATGGGCATGGGGAGGAAAAGTGGATGAGGCCGGCCCCGCCGCATGTTTCGATTAAAAGGGACGACGACCGATAGTTTCCAGCCACTGCCACGTGGCCCGAGGTTGGTGGTTGCGTTTAATACGACCGCGGGTAGTGGTTGTGCGGCCGACAGGTGGACCCGAGGCCGACGCGGTGAGGACGCGACGCGTTCGGTTTGTGTCCACAAGGACGAAATCCAAACCAAATTTGGGTCGGAAATGGGTTGACACAGACATGTGGCGGATATGATTTGGGCTTGCATCGGCGTGTTGGGCCATCTTTTTTTGTCTATGGAGAACCAAATGGATAGGAAATAGGTCGCGCGGTTGAAGTTGCTCTTAGTTACGGAAGTTCACTTTGGAACATGGTAGCATATGCTCCTTCTATAGAGAAAACATTTCAAAATGTCACAAAATTCTGAACAAAAAATTGACGTGTACATCTGGATATTCTATGTGTGCACATTTTATGGAAAGTATATGAACTTGGAAGTAGCAAAGTAAGAAGTTTCAAACAAAAATAGTGTCAACACTTCAAGTCTGACCCCATTATGGTCACAGAAACGACCACATACATGGCATAATCCACGATTATTTATACAAATTTGGCACGGCTACTTGTGTTACCATTATGGACAATGTTTTCATAGGAATCTGCAAATATTTGATAGTAAATAGCAAATTTTCCATTTTACAAGTCCTATAAATGACTTTTTTGTGTGAAGAAAGTGCCTTAAATAATTTTGAAATTTATTCCATTTAATTTTTCACCAAAATTAGCTCACATTGGATGACCACTCATCAAATTTCAGCAATTTTAGAGTACCAATGCTATATTCCATCTAATTAGTTGATTTTCCATGAATTATGAGAAAATGCCAATTTTAAACTACAAGTGTGATGTAGTTTGATCATAAAAATTGCAAAAATATATTTTGTACTCTAATGTTGGTGGTGAATGAATATGGAACAAAGAAAGTAGGAATTCCAAGCCTTTTTGTATCAATGATCAATACTTGAAGTTTGACACCATTTTGAAAATAAATAAATTGCTCAAAAATGATATTATTTTGCATGGAGCCATCTTGTGTGCACTAGATTGTGGGGAAAATACTAATCTTTGTAGTATAACATGTTTAAATAAAAACCTTCACGAAATGATGTATCTAGTATGAACTTGTGTGGATTCCAAGGCATATGCACATGAAAATGAGCCACATACATGACATAGTCCATAATTATTTGTACAAATTTGGTACAACTACTTGTGTTACCATTGTGAACAATGTTTTCATAGGAATTTGGAATTATTTGGTAGTAAAAAGCAAATTTTTCATTTTTTAATCCCTATAAATAACTTTTTTTTCAAGGAAGTGTCTCAAATAGTTTTGAAATTTGTTCCATTTCATTTTTCATCAAAAGTAGGTCACATTGGATAACCAATGACCAAGTTTCATTAATTTTAGGGTACCATTGCTATATTCCATCTATTTAGTTGACTTTTCATGAATTATAAGAAATTTCCCAAATTAAAACTATAAGTGTGATATAGTTTGGTACTAAAAATTACAAAAAAATAATTTATGCTATAATATTGGTGGTGAATGAATATGGGACAAAGAATGTAGGAATTTCAAACTTTTTTGTATCAATGATCAACACTTCAAGTTTGCCCCCATTTTGAAAATAAATAAAGAAAACGAAAAAAAGGCTTAAAAAGTGAATTTTTTTTGCACTGAGCCATCTTGTGTGCACTAGATTATGGAGAAAATACTAAACTTGCATTACAACATGTTTGAAATACAACAATTTTAAAAGGTTAGCAATGTTTGATTGAAAACACCAAGTTATTTTACCTAATTCATGAATGTTGGAAATATGCCCTAGAGGCAATAATAAATTAGTTATTATTATATTTCTTAGTTCATGATAATCGTTTATTATCCATGCTATAATTGTATTGATTGGAAACACAATACTTGTGTGGATACATAGACAAAACACTGTCCCTAGTAAGCCTCTAGTTGACTAGCTCGTTGTTCAAATATGGTCAAGGTTTCCTGGCCATAGGCAAGTGTTGTCACTTGATAACAGGATCACATCATTAGGAGAATCATGTGATGGACTAGACCCAAACTAATAGACGTAGCATGTTGATCGTGTCATTTTGTTGCTACTGTTTTCTGCGTGTCAAGTATTTGTTCCTATGACCATGAGATCATATAACTCACGAACACCGAAGGAATGCTTTGTGTGTATCAAACGTCGCAACGTAACTGGGTGACTATAAAGATGCTCTACAGGTATCTCCGAAGGTGTTCGTTGAGTTAGTATGGATCAAGACTGGGATTTGTCACTCCGTATGACGGGGAGGTATCTCGGGGCCCACTCGGTAATACAACATCACACACAAGCCTTGCAAGCAATGTAACTTAGTGTAAGTTGCGGGATCTTGTATTACGGAACGAGTAAAGAGACTTGCCGGTGAACGAGATTGAAATAGGTATGCGGATACTGACGATCGAATCTCGGGCAAGTAACATACCGAAGGACAAAGGGAATGACATACGGGATTACACGAATCCTTGACACTGAGGTTCAAACGATAAGATCTTCGTAGAATGTGTAGGATCCAATATGGGCATCCAGGTCCCGCTATTGGATATTGACCGAGGAGTCTCTCTGGTCATGTCTACATAGTTCTCGAACCCGCAGGGTCTGCACACTTAAGGTTCGACGTTGTTTTATGCGTATTTGAGTTATATGGTTGGTTACCGAATGTTGTTCGGAGTCCCGGATGAGATCAGGACGTCACGAGGGTTTCCGGAATGGTCCGGAAACGAAGATTGATATATAGGATGACCTCATTTGGTTACCGGAAGGTTTTCGTGCATTACCGGAAAAGTTTCGGGCTCATCGGTAGTGTACCGGGAGTGCCGGGAGGGGTGCCGGGGACCATCGGGAGGGGTGTCACGCCCCAAGGGGTCTCATGGGCTATGGGAAGAGATAAACCAGCCCCTAGTGGGCTGGAATAAGTTCCCACTAAGGCCCATAAGGTTTGAGAAGGAAAAAACACAAGGTGGAAAGAGTTTCCAAGTGGGAAGGTGGAATCCTACTCCAAGTAGGATTGGAGTAGGACTCCTCCACCTCCAATTTCGGCCAAACCTTTAGGTTTTGAGGCTGCCTCCTCCCCTCCCTCCCACCTATATATACGGAGGTTTTAGGGCTGATTTGAGACGACTTTTCTCACGGCTGCCCGACCACATACCTCCATAGTTTTTCCTCTAGATCGCGTTTCTGCGGAGCTCGGGCGGAGCCCTGCTGAGACAAGATCATCACCAACCTCCGGAGCGCCGTCACGCTGCCGGAGAACTCTTCTACCTCTCCGTCTCTCTTGCTGGATCAAGAAGGCCGAGATCATCGTCGAGCTGTACGTGTGCTGAACGCGGAGGTGCCGTCCGTTCGGTACTAGATCGTGGGACTGATCGCGGGATTGTTCGCGGGGCGGATCGAGGGACGTGAGGACGTTCCACTACATCAACCGCGTTCTCTAACGCTTCTGCTGTATGATCTACAAGGGTACGTAGATCACTCATCCCCTCTCGTAGATGGACATCACCATGATAGGTCTTCGTGCGCGTAGGAAATTTTTTGTTTCCCATGCGACGTTCCCCAACAGTGGCATCATGAGCTAGGTTCATGCGTAGATGTCTTCTCGAGTAGAACACAAAAGGTTTTGTGGGCGGTGATGTGCGTTTTGCTGCCCTCCTTAGTCTTTTCTTGATTCCGCGGTATTGTTGGATGGAAGCGGCTTGGACCGACATTACTCGTACGCTTACGAGAGACTGGTTTCATCGTTACGAGTAACCCCCTTTGCTCAAAGATGACTGGCAAGTGTCGGTTTCTCCAACTTTAGTTGAATCGGATTTGACAGAGGAGGTCCTTGGATGAGGTTAAATAGCAACTCATATATCTCCGTTGTGGTGTTTGCGTAAGTAAGATGCGATCCTACTAGATACCCCTTGGTCACCACGTAAAACATGCAACAACAAAATTAGAGGACGTCTAACTTGTTTTTGCAGGGTATGATTGTGATGTGATATGGCCAACGATGTGATGTGATATATTGGATGTATGAGATGATCATGTTGTAATAGAAATATCGACTTGCACGTCGATGGTACGACAACCGGCAGGAGCCATAGGGTTGTCTTTATACTAACATATGTGCTTGCAGATGCGTTTACTATTTTGCTAGGATGTAGCTTTAGTAGTGATAGCATGAGTAGCACGACAACCACGATGGCTACACGTTGATGGATGATCATGGTGTGGCGCCGGTGACAAGAAGATCGTGCCGGTGCTTTGGTGATGGAGATCAAGAAGCACGTGATGATGGCCATATCATGTCACTTATGAATTGCATGTGATTTTAATCCTTTTTGCACCTTATTTTGCTTAGAACTACGGTAGCATTATGAGGTGATCTCTCACTAAAATTTCAAGACGAAATTGTGTTCTCCCCGACTGTGCACCGTTGCTACAGTTCGTCGTTTCGAGACACCACGTGATGATCGGGTGTGATAGACTCAACGTTCACATACAACGGGTGCAAAACAGTTGCACACGCGGAACACTCGGGTTAAGCTTGACGAGCCTAGCATGTGCAGACATGGCCTCGGAACACATGAGACCGAAAGGTCGAGCATGAATCGTATAGTTGATATGATTAGCATAGGGATGCTTACCACTGAAACTATTCTCGACTCACGTGATGATCGGACTTGAGATAGCGGATTTGGATCATGTACCACTCAAATGACTAGAGAGATGTACTTTTTTAGTGGGAGTTCTTAAGTAATATGATTAATTGAACTAATTGTCATGAACATAGTCTAATGGTCTTTGCGAATTACGATGTAACTTGCGCTATAGCTCTACTGTTTTTATATGTTCCTAGAGAAAATTTAGTTGAAAATTGATAGTAGCAACCTTTGCAGACTGAGTCTGTAAAACCGAGGATTGTCCTCATTGCTACGCAGAAGGCTTATGTCCTTAATGCACCACTCGGTGTGCTGCACCTCGAGCGTCGTCTGTGGATGCTATGAACATCCGACATACACATTACTGATGACTACACGGTAGTTCAGTGCAAGATACTTGATGGCTTAGAAGCAAGGCGCCGAAAACGTTGTAAAACGTCACGGAACATAAGTGATGTTCCGAAGAGATGCAATTGTGATTTCATGCTTGTGCCCTTGTTAAGAGGTACTAGACCTCCAACAAGATTCTTTGACCACAAAGTAAAGGAGAAAAGCTCAATCGTTGAGCATGTGCTCAGATTGTCTGAGTACGACAATCACTTGAATCAAGTGGGAGCTAATCTTTCAGATGAGATAGTGATGGTTCTCCAAAAGTCACTGCCACCAAGCTTTGAGAGCTTCGTGATGAACTATGACATATCAAGGATAGATACAATGATCCTTGAGCGATTCGCGACGTTTGACACTGCGAAAGTAGAAATCAAGAAGGAGCATCAATAGTTGATGGTTTGGAAAACCACTAAGTTTCAAGAAAGGCGAGGGCTAGAAGGGATACTTCGTGAAACGGCAAAACAGTTGCTGCGCTAATGAAGAGACCCAAGATTAAACCCAAACCCGAGACAAAGTGCTTCTGTAATAAGGGGAACAGTCACTGAGGCGGAGCAACTCTAGATACTTGGTAGATAAGAAGGCTGGCAAAAGTCGAAAGAAGTATATTTGATATACATAATGTTGATGTGTACTTTACTAGTACTCCTAGTAGCATGAGGGTATTGGATACCGGTTCGGTTGCTAAGTGATTAGTAACGCGAAATGAAAGCTACGACATAAACGGAGACTAGCTAAAGGCAAGGTGACGATACGTGTTGGAAGTGTTTCCAAGGTTGATATGATCAAACGTCGCACGCTCCCTCTACCATCGGGATTGGTGTTGAACCTAAATAATTGTTATTTGGTGCTTGCGTTAGGCATGAACATGATTGGATCGTGTTTATTGCAATACGATTATTCATTCCAAGAGAATAATGGTTACTCTATTTGCTTGAATAATCACCTTCAATGGTTTATTGAATCTCGATTGTAGTGTTACACATTGGTGCCAAAAGATACGAGTTAAATGATGATAGTACCACTTACTTGTGGCACTGCCGCTTGAGTCATGTTAGTATGAATTGCATGAAGAGGCTCCATGCTGATGGATCTTTACTCACCTGATTTCGAATCACTAGTGACATGCAAATCATACCACATGAGCAAGGCCTTGTTTTCATTGAGATGAAACAAGATAGTAACTTGTTGGAAGTGATACATTTTGATGTATGCAGTCCAGTGAGTGCTGAGGCACGCAGTGGATATCATTATGTTCTTACTTCACTGACGACTTGAGTAGATACAGGAGTATTTACTTAATGAATCACAAGTCTGAAATATTGAAAAGTTCAATTCTGTTTCAGAGTGAAGTTCGTCGTAACAAGAGGATGAACTGTCTACGATATGATCATAGAAATGAATATCTGAGTTACGAGTTTTTGGTACACAGTTAAGACAATGTGGAAATTGTTTCACAGTTCATGCCACCTGGAACATCATGGTGTGATGATGTGTCTGAACGTCATACCACGCACTATTTAGTATGGTGCATGATGTGATGTATCTTATCGAATTACCACTATCGTTTATGGGTTATGCATTAGAGACAACCACATTCACTTTAAATAGGGCACCGCGTATTTCCGTTGAGATGACACAGTATAGACTGAGGTTTAGAGAAATCTAAACTGTCGTTTCTTGAAAGTTTGGGGCTTCGAAACTTATGTGAAAAAGGTTTTAGTCTGATAAGCTCGAACCCAAAGCGGATAAATGCATCTTCATAGGATATCCAAAACAGTTGGGTACATCTCCTATCTCAGATCCGAAAGCAAAGTGTTTGTTTCTAGAAAAGGATCCTTTCTCGAGAAAAGGTTTATCTCGAAAGAATTGAGTGGGAGGGTAGTAGAACTTGATGAGGTAATTGAACCATCACTTCAACCAGTGTGTAGCAGGGCGTAGGAAGTTGTTCCTGTGGCGCCTGCACCAATTGAAGTGGAAGCTGATGATGGTGATCATTGAGCTTCGAATCAAGTTACTACAAACCTCGTAGGTCGACAAGGTCGCGTACTGCTGCAGAGTAGTACGGTAACCCTGTCTTGGAGGTCATGTTGTTGAGCAACAGTGAACCTACGAGTTATGGAGAAAGCGATGGTGGGCCCAGATTCCGACAAATGGCTGGAAGCCATGAAATCCGAGAGAGGATCCATGTGTGAAACCAAAGTGTAGACTTTGGTAGAACTACTTGATGGTCATGGGACTATTGGGTAAAATGGATCTTTAAAAGAAGACAGACGATGATGGTGATAAGTCACTATTAAGAAAAGCTCGACTTGTCGCAAAGATGTTTTCGACAAGATCAAACAGTTGACTATGATGAGACTTTCTCACTCGTAGCGATGCTAAAGGTCTGTTAGAATTATGTTAGTTGTTGATGCATTATTTATGAAATATTGCACGTAGGATGTCAAAACATTGTTTTCTCGACGGTTTCCTTGAGCAAACATTGTATGTGATACAACGAGAAGGTTTTGTCGATCCTAAAGATACTAGCAAGTATGCAAGCTCCAGTGATCCTTCAATGGACTGGTGCAAGCATCTCGGAGTTGGAATATACACTTTGATGAGATGATCAAAGATTTTGGGTGTGTACAAGGTTTATGAGAAACTTGTATTTCCAAAGAAGTGAGTAGGAGCACTATAGAATTTCTGACAGGTATATGTGGTTGACATATTGTGGATCAGAAGTAACGTAGAATTTCTGTAAAGCATGTTGGCACAGAACCCCTATACCGGGTACTTTCCGGTATACGTATACGACGCGATTCGTCGACCAATACTTTCGGCCGAGAGATACACGCGTACGTAGTCTTGGAGATCACCGTACCAAGCAAGCAGCCTCTCTGCTGGATGGATTTTGAGACTAGCTAGCTTAGTATGTAGCAGCGGCTAGATATCTCACCGTAAACAAGTACACACGCATACACGATAACACGAGCGACGATGGCAACAGGTGCGTGTCGCACCTGTGTTTTCAATTGCTTTGATCTTTGATCTGATCTTGGTGTGATTACAGGGGGTCTACATGGGTATAAATATCAGCTAGGCTGCCTTAGTTCCTAAACCGAATCAGCCAAGAATACTAATCCTACAAGGATACTAACTGATGCACTAGTTGAATACGTACACCTACATGTAGTCGGACTGGACGTTGGGTTTACTTCCAACAATCACCCCCCTAAACACGATGTCCTCACTTCACAGCTTGGACGCCGATCCTTCTCCGCATCTCTGTAAACTTCTGTCGTCCCAAAGACTTGGTCAGGATATCTGCAAGCTGATCGTCGGTGCAAACGTAGTTGACTTCAATCTTGCCTTCTTCCACGCACTGTCGTATGTAGTGATACCTTATATCTATGTGCTTACTCCTGTCATGATGCACTGGATTCTTACACAGGGCAATCGCAGACTTGTTGTCAACATTGAGCACCACTCTTTCAGGTTCTTTATCTGTGAGGTCACCGAGTAGCCTTTCTAGCCACACACCTTGACCCGCTGCGGTTGCAGCTGCTATATACTCTGCTTCGCAGGACGATAATGCGACCACCTTCTGCTTTTGTGATAGCCAAGTTACTATGCTCCTGCCCAAGAAATATGCCAGACCCGAAGTACTTTTACGGTCATCCACATCTCCTGCCAGGTCGCTATCACTGTAGCCAAGTAGCTCCACCATCTCCTTCTTTTTCTCTCTCAAATAGACACAACCGAAGTTTGTTGTCCCTTTGATGTACCTGAGTATATGTTTGACAGCTGCCCAATGTTCAGTCGTGGGTGCTTCCATGAAGCGACTCACTATGCCAACGGAATAGGCCAAGTCCGGTCGTGTATTCACAAGATACCTTAGGCTTCCGACCACACTTCTATAATCCGTTGCATCAACCGCAGGGGCTTCACTCCTTTTGCTAAGTTTAAGCCGAGGCTCCATTGGAGCATAAGTTGGTTTGCAATCCTCCATGCTACAACTTTCAAGTATCTTCTTTGCATATGCCTCTTGACATATTGTGATCCCGTTCGGCTTTTGTTGTACCTCGATCCCAAGGTAGTATGTCAAGAGCCCTAGATCACTCATCTTGAATAGCTCCTTCATTTGTAGCTTGAATCTTGCAATCTCCTCTTCGTCTGCTCCAGTTATCAAGAGATCATCAACATAGATGCCCACTAAGAGACGATCCTTGCCTTTACCTCGCTTGTACATAGCATGCTCGAGTGGACTTTTCTCAAAACCAAGAGAAATCAATGTACGGTCAAGCTTGATGTTCCATGCCCGAGGAGCTTGATGTAGCCCGTACAATGCCTTGTGTAGCTTCAACACCTTGTGTTCTTCTCCTTCTTTGATGTACCCCGGTGGTTGCTTCACGTATACTTCTTCTTCCAACTCCCCGTTCAAAAATGCGGATTTTACATCCATGTGATGTAGCCTCCAAGATTCTTGAGCCGCGAGAGCTATAACTAGCCTCACCGATTCCATCCTTGTGACTGGAGCGAACACTTCCTCGAAGTCCACACCTTGCTCTTGCACGAATCCTTTAGCTACGAGCCGAGCTTTATGCTTGACCAAGTTTCCTTCAGCATCCTTCTTGACTTTGTACACCCACTTGAGCCCTATGGATTTGTGACCGTTAGGAAGATCAGCGAGCTCCCATACTTTGTTGTCTCGTATTGATCCCAACTCTTCATCCATAGCACGACGCCAACACTCCTCAGTATTTGCTTCTTCAAATTTTGTCGGTTCCTCGACGCTAAGCAAACATTGTCGTCCTCTTCTTATAACTTTGACAGGATTAATAGTACGAAGTGCTTCCTCCGGATATAAATCCATCACTGGTCGAAGACGAACTGGTGTCGGCGGACGTTCCCTTGTCTCCTGTTCTGTCGAAGACGAGGAATTTTCATCTTGTGGAGTTGCCAAACTCCTGTTTTCTGGCGATTCAGGTTCTCTTCCAGGCGCAGCTCCCAGGCTGTTCCCCTGTGGTACGCAGTCACTTGGTCGAGCGCTTCGAGCATTGCTTGGTGTGTTGCACGAGCCATCGCACGCATCGTCTGCCGCGTCCTGCTGCGTGCCTTCGCGCGCCTCTATCCCTGCTTTATCTGGCGCGTTCGGCTGCGCTCCGATGTCCAGAGAATCACTCGGCGTCGTTGTAGTCTCCGGTTGATTATCGGCATGCTCGTATTCGTTGTAAACAACGTGAAAGATTTCATCAGAGATCGGGTATACCGGCTCGGTAGAGTTCCAATTCCATGATCTTGCTTCTTCAAAGACCACGTCACGAGTCACAACCACCTTATTGGTAGAGGGGTTGCACGCACGGTACGCCTTCGAGCCTGCTTCATAGCCAACCAATATCATTGGAGTACTCCGATCCGCCAACTTACTTGTATGCCCGGCCACCGTCTTCACATGCGCCACACACCCGAAAGTACGAAGATGATCAACCGCGGGCTTATGTCCGTACCATGCTTCGTACGGCGTCATCCCAACCACACTCTTGGTTGGAGCCCGGTTCAGCAAATAAACGGCCGTATTGACCGCCTCACCCCAAAACTTGCCCGGGACCCCTTTGCTCTTCATCATGCTTCGTGCCATCGCCACCACGGTTTGATTCCTCCGTTCCACAACACCGTTTTGCTGCGGTGAATATGGCGCCGTAAGATACCGCTTGATCCCATGTGCTTCGCAAAATTCTGTGAATTCACGAGACTTGAACTCACCCCCCCGATCGGTACGGAGGGCCTTCAGCTTGGCTTCGGATTCTACCTCGGCCGCCAACTTTCCTGAAGGCTTGCAAAGCTTGGTCCTTTGTCTTCAACAACACAATCCACATGTATCTGCTGAAGTCGTCGACGATGAGTAAGAAGTATTTGTTCCCAGCTGGGGTAGCCGGTGTAATGGGTCCGCACAAGTCTCCATGGACCAACTCAAGAGCTTTACTTGCTCTAAAGTTTCCCTCTCTCGGGAACGAGGCCCGCCTTTGTTTCCCAACAAGGCAACCGTCGCACACTTGCTCAACATGATCAATGCACGGTAGGCCACGTACCATCTCCTTTTGTCCAAGTTGCCGAAGAGCCTGGAAATTTAGATGACCGTAGCGCGCGTGCCACTTCCATGCCGAGTCCTCCATGCTTGACAAGAGACATACTGGATCCACACGATCCAAGTTGAGGATGTAGAGTCTGTTTGGCGACCTCTGCACCTTCATGATCAGCATCCTCTGACGGTCATACCCCCATAGATAGCCATCTTCGAGCACAATCTTGCAACCACGCTCCTCGAGCTGGCCAAGACTTATGATGTTGCTCTTTAGCTTGGGAATATAGTACACATCTGTGAGTACCTTGTGACCGCCATTCTTCAGCTCAAACAGGACAGTACCTCGCCCTGTGATGTCAACGGTCCGCCCGTCACCGAACCGAACCGTGCCTCCAACCGAGAGATTTAGCTCAGAAAACTGGTCCTTGTCACCGGTCATGTGGTTGCTTGCTCCCGTGTCGAGGTACCACACGTGCCTCGCCGTGTTCACCCTCTTCTTGTCATGAAGGTAAACCTTCTCTTCGTCGAGCGTGACAACCTCGGTAGCCGGTGCCTTCGGAGCTGGACCATCCTCGTCCATAAGCTCGCATACTTCGACCATGAGCATCATATCGCTATCATCGCCTCCCTTGGCCATGAGAGTTTTTTCCTTCGGTGGACTCTTGCAATCAGACTTGAAGTGACCGAGGATTCCACAATTGTGACACCTTACTTTTTTTATGTCAAATTTTCTCCTTGGTTTTCTAGCCTTTTCTTCCTGTCCAGCGAGGTCCTTTTTCGCCGGGCTTTGATTCTCCTTTGCTTTACTACCGCTTGTGGATCCACCTTGCTTTCCTTTCGACAGGGCCATCCATTGCGCCATTGTAAGCATGAGATGCTCACTCTCCTTCGAATCGCCGAAGCTGAGACGAATTCTCTCGTCGTGGGCCTTGAACCTTCCGACGAGATCCTCGACCGTGAGAGTGTTCAGGTCAAGACATTGCTCGATCGATGTGACGATTTGGATGTAGCGTGCCGGCGCGGCGCGCAAAAATCGTCGAACGATCGCAACTTCTTCTAGAGTTGAACCATAGCCGCGTATGCCGTTGACGAGGGTCTTGAGACGGGAGGCAAACTGATCAACCGTCTCGCTTTCCTCCATCTTCAGGCACTCGTAGCTTCTCATGAGGGACTGAAGGTGTGCTTCCTTGACACGGTCATGACCCTGGTGCAGGATCTTGATGGTCTCCCATGCCTCCTTCGCCGTTTTCTTTCCGACGAGGTGTTGCAGCACATCCTTCGGCATGGCGGAGTAGATCGCCGTTAACGCCTGACGATCCGTCCGGTACTTTGCCGCCCCTTCGCGTACTCGGCGCCGCCGGGATCGACAGCTTCCCAGAATTCCGCTCCCTCCATCGCGACCTCCATGTTCATCGCCCATAGTGCGTAGTCCTCTCGATCCAGCCGGGGGAATTGCGACCCCCCAACCATCGGCATCGGTGCTCTAGCTCCCGCCACAACGATCTCCTTGCCCGGGTTTGACATGATCCTTCGATTGCTTTCCGAAGATCACGTCAATAAACCAAGCTCTAGATACCAATTGTTGGCACAGAACCCCTATACCGGGTACTTTCCGGTATACGTATACGACGCGATTCGTCGACCAATACTTTCGGCCGAGAGATACACGCGTACGTAGTCTTGGAGATCACCGTACCAAGCAAGCAGCCTCTCTGCTGGATGGATTTTGAGACTAGCTAGCTTAGTATGTAGCAGCGGCTAGATATCTCACCGTAAACAAGTACACACGCATACACGATAACACGAGCGACGATGGCAACAGGTGCGTGTCGCACCTGTGTTTTCAATTGCTTTGATCTTTGATCTGATCTTGGTGTGATTACAGGGGGTCTACATGGGTATAAATATCAGCTAGGCTGCCTTAGTTCCTAAACCGAATCAGCCAAGAATACTAATCCTACAAGGATACTAACTGATGCACTAGTTGAATACGTACACCTACATGTAGTCGGACTGGACGTTGGGTTTACTTCCAACAAAGCATACAAGATTGTTTGAAAGAAGTTTTCAAAGGAGTACCTGGATTACGCTACTTGAACATTGAGCATCAAAGATCTATGGAGATAGATCGAAAACGCTTAATAGAAGTTTCAACAAGATGCATGCCTTGACAAGTTTTTGAAAGAGTTCAAAATAGATCAGCAAAGAAGGAGTTCTTGGTTGCGTTGTGAGGTGTGAATTTGAGTAAGACTCAAAACCCGACCACGGCAGAATAAAGAGAATAGACGAAGGTCGTCTTCTATGCCTTAGCCGTAGAATCTAAAGTATGCCATGCTGTGTACCGCACCTAATGTGTGCCTTGACTCAAAGTCTGTTGAGGGTACAGCGAGTGATCCATGATTGAATCACTAGCAGCGGTCAAAATTTATCCTTAGTAACTAATGGACTAAGGAATTTTTCTTGATTATGGAGGTGGTTGAAGAGTTCGTCGTAAAGGGTTACGTCGATGTAAGCTTTGACACTAATCCGAATAACTATGAGTAGTGAAACGGATTCGTATAGTAGAGTAGATATTTGGAGCATTTCCGAATAGCATGTAGTAGCAGCATCTATAAGATGACATAAAGATTTGTAAAGAACGCACGGATCTGAAAGTTTCAGAACCGTTGACTAAAACCTCTCTCACGAGCAAGACGTGATCAGACCCCATAACTATATGGGTGTTGGATTCGTTGGAATCACATGGTGATGTGAACTAGATTATTGACTCTAGTGCAAGTGGGAGACTCTTGGAAATATGCCCTAGAGGCAATAATAAATTAGTTATTATTATATTTCTTAGTTCATGATAATCGTTTATTATCCATGCTATAATTGTATTGATTGGAAACACAATACTTGTGTGGATACATAGACAAAACACTGTCCCTAGTAAGCCTCTAGTTGACTAGCTCGTTGTTCAAAGATGGTCAAGGTTTCCTGGCCATAGGCAAGTGTTGTCACTTGATAACAGGATCACATCATTAGGAGAATCATGTGATGGACTAGACCCAAACTAATAGACGTAGCATGTTGATCGTGTCATTTTGTTGCTACTGTTTTCTGCGTGTCAAGTATTTGTTCCTATGACCATGAGATCATATAACTCACGAACACCGAAAGAATGCTTTGTGTGTATCAAACGTCGCAACGTAATTGGGTGACTATAAAGATGCTCTACAGGTATCTCCGAAGGTGTTCTTGAGTTAGTATGGATCAAGACTGGGATTTGTCACTCCGTATGACGGGGAGGTATCTCGGGGCCCACTCGGTAATACAACATCACACACAAGCCTTGCAAGCAATGTAACTTAGTGTAAGTTGCGGGATCTTGTATTACGGAACGAGTAAAGAGACTTGCCGGTGAACGAGATTGAAATAGGTATGCGGATACTGACGATCGAATCTCGGGCAAGTAACATACCGAAGGACAAAGGGAATGACATACGGGATTACACGAATCCTTGACACTGAGGTTCAAACGATAAGATCTTCGTAGAATGTGTAGGATCCAATATGGGCATCCAGGTCCCGCTATTGGATATTGACCGAGGAGTCTCTCTGGTCATGTCTACATAGTTCTCGAACCCGCAGGGTCTGCACACTTAAGGTTCGACGTTGTTTTATGCGTATTTGAGTTATATGGTTGGTTACCGAATGTTGTTCGGAGTCCCGGATGAGATCACGGACGTCACGAGGGTTTCCGGAATGGTCCGGAAACGAAGATTGATATATAGGATGACCTCATTTGGTTACCGGAAGGTTTTCGTGCATTACCGGAAAAGTTTCGGGCTCATCGGTAGTGTACCGGGAGTGCCGGGAGGGGTGCCGGGGACCATCAGGAGGGGTGTCACGCCCCAAGGGGTCTCATGGTCTATGGGAAGAGATAAACCAGCCCCTAGTGGGCTGGAATAAGTTCCCACTAAGGCCCATAAGGTTTGAGAAGGAAAAAACACAAGGTGGAAAGAGTTTCCAAGTGGGAAGGTGGAATCCTACTCCAAGTAGGATTGGAGTAGGACTCCTCCACCTCCAATTTCGGCCAAACCTTTAGGTTTTGAGGCTGCCTCCTCCCCTCCCTTCCACCTATATATACGGAGGTTTTAGGGCTGATTTGAGACGACTTTTCTCACGGCTGCCCGACCACATACCTCCATAGTTTTTTCTCTAGATCGCGTTTCTGCGGAGCTCGGGCGGAGCCCTGCTGAGACAAGATCATCACCAACCTCCGGAGCGCCGTCACGCTGCCGGAGAACTCTTCTACCTCTCCGTCTCTCTTGCTGGATCAAGAAGGCCGAGATCATCGTCGAGCTGTACGTGTGTTGAACGCGGAGGTGCCGTCCGTTCGGTACTAGATCGTGGGACTGATCGCGGGATTGTTCGCGGGGCGGATCGAGGGACGTGAGGACGTTCCACTACATCAACCGCGTTCTCTAACGCTTCTGCTGTATGATCTACAAGGGTACGTAGATCACTCATCCCCTCTCGTAGATGGACATCACCATGATAGGTCTTCGTGCGCGTAGGAAAATTTTTGTTTCCCATGCGACGTTCCCCAACAATGAAATGTATGTTACCAGTTGTCACACGCAAGCAAAGAGGGCATAAATTGGACATCCAAACATGCATAGGTACTAACATACAATTTAGAAATTCAAACAACACCAAATTTTACTAAAAAAAATTGTACACACATAAATCCCTAAACCTAGCTATTGCTCGTCGTCGTCCATGTCGGAGCCGTTGTCGATGCCAGAGGAGGAGGAGCTGCCCTTGTCGCCACCCCCATGCTTGTTGTCGTCATCATCCTCGCTCACGAGGTCGATGGTGACGTCAGCCACCAAGGCGACAACCGCCTATCGCAGGCCCAGCGAGTCAACCGAGTCATCGGGGTGGCGTTGCGGCCCCTTTGTTGATTCGAGCACTCCCAAGAGGAGCTCGGGCATGTGTGTAATGTTGTCGTCCTCGCTGACCACCGCCCCCTATACTCCGTCAACAGTGGTGGCTCCGGCTCCGGTTTGGGATCGAGCAGCAGGTCGCGGGCCACGCGGGCTCATCCCAGGCTCGGGCTTTGGAACTAGCAGACGGGCGTTGCGGGGACTTGGGATGATCAACCCGATGTCGTGCACTGCATAGCTCATCCTCGACTCTGGCTTTGGCATGCGCAGGGCATCACCGCGCACTACAGAACTCGTCCCCGACGTCCATGTCTACGCCTTTGGAACGTGGAGGCCCCGACTAGTACTTGGCGCATCGCCGCCTCCCGTAGATGTGGGCATGCTCACCCTCCTCCAGACTGAGTTGACGTGGCACGCGGCCATGACATCAGGGAAGGTATGCCCTTCCCAGAAGTAGCACCTCTCGTTGATGTTGTTCCGTGAAGTCTGGTTGCGGCCGTCGTAGTGCTGGATGCGGGCAGCGTGTTCCTCTGCCAAGCTCTCCGACCACCGCGGTTTTCGGGCGCGTAGGGAGGCCTGGATCGGTCCTCCGACGATAAGCCTTTCCGAAACACGCGTATCGCGAGCGACATGGTTGACGTAAGGACGAAAGGGACAGGGGCCACCGCGAGTCTCCCAAGCTCATGTGCCATCCAGCCGACAGGCACGTGTCTGGCGGTACCATAATGTCACACAGGGTAAGGAACGATGCCTCATCGACCCGGAGGGTGCGCAACATGCCCGAAAGGCACAGCGCGCGATGGCGGTCCCGGCTGCTGCTTCCGGCCCCACGACCGTAGTTGGCCATTGCTCCGACTGCGAAAGGGGAGGTGGCTAGGGTTTGGTGGAGGCGCACGGCGGAGAAGGATGTGAAGCGGCAAGGGAAGGGAAAAGGCATTGGCACAAGAGTGAGTGAACGCTAGTGGGTTCGACGCGCCGCTATAAAATGCATTAACATACGCCTAACGGGCACATTGGCGACACGACTCCTTGCATGGGAAACCGCATGGTGTGAAAATGCCGACATGCGGATGATGTGACTATACATGCATGCTGGCATATGCCCGACCGATTGTGAGAGTGCTATATAGCACAGTGTGTCTCACTCGTCAGTAATAACAACCGCTATCAGTCAACTCCATTGATCAACGGCAAACCCTCGTGTTGACATTGGTGAGTGTGGGTGGCACGGAGGAGGGGGGAAATGACAAAAAAAAGTTGACATGGGCAAAACTAAGGACTAAACAATGATGGACATAGAAATAGAAATCCCTTTGAGTTAATATGGAAGTTTTGAATTCACAAATATTTTTAAGATTTGAGATCACGTTTCAAATTCAGGATCATTTTCTGAATTCACAAATTTCCTCAATTTCGTGAAATGTTTTATATTTTGCAAACATTTTGAATCAACAATCATTTTTTCCTAACTTTTGTTTTTGAATTTGTGACCATTTTCCCATTTTGTTAACATTTTAAATTCATCAATATTTTTAGGATTCACAAGCTTTCTCAATTTTGTGAAAAAAATGGAATTACTTGAAAATAATAATTGATAATTAACGTAGTCGCACTGGGACTATGATCCTAACATTCTATTGTCGCCGCACATCGGTGTGAATAATTTTGTGAACATACGTGTACGCATCCGAACATTTTTTGAATTAGTGAAAAAATTACTAAATCAATGAGAATATTCAGAATCTGTAAACATTTTCGTAAATTCGTGAATACTTTTTGAATTCGCAAAGTGTTTGTAAATTAACTGAAATAAAAACGACAATGATAGACGGCTCACCTGCCGAGGTTGTGAGCAAAGCCTTGCTCTAGTGGAGGATAGGGAAGATAGGGAACTCCTATTTCGCGCACCCAGCGTGTGCCTTTGTGCCACGCCTACTGGCGGAGGGCGAGGATGTTTTATTTAGTTTTTTCCTTTTTTTTTGTTTTCTTCTTCTAACAATTATTGGGGCTTCATAAAAGTCCATAACTGTGAAAACAATGCAAGCAATATAAAAACTAATAAGCACAAAAAAGTTCATGGATTCAAAAGAAATCCTGAAAAACGTTGTTTGCCAATTAAAAAATGACTGCCGATTCTAAAAAGTATAATTGAGTTTCAAAATAATGTTCGCAATTGAATAAAACAGTTCATTAAACTTAAAAACTCTTAACAATTTAAACAAATATTCACTAAGTTCTAAAAAAAGTGTACGAATTGAAACACTGTTCAAGATTAGGTATGAAAATAGTCACAAACTTGAAAAAAACCATAATTTTGAAAACTATGCACGATTTCATAGAAAATGTACACAAGACAAAAACGTTGAAAAAATAAAATAAGAAAGGAAAACAGAACAAAAGAAAAGGAAAAAATGAAAAATAAGAAAGAAAATGTAAAAAAACTGAAAATACTCGAAAAGAAGAAACACAAAGAAATTGCTCAGGGAAGGGTGCTGATATGTCCCCTAAATGGCCGAGGTGTCGCATCAAGCTGCACCCATAAATGGCCGAGGGGGCGGGGACCACAGGCATTAAGCATTTTTTTTGCTTTCATTTTTCCCTTCTTTCACTTGTATTTTGCTTATATATCCTAGTATCCTAGTTATATCTGTAATAAAAACATTTTACATACATAATTGAAAGATTTTGAACGCGCATTTGGAAAATGCTATACGTGTATATGGGAAATTTTTATCATGTATATAAAAAAGGTAAAAAAAAAATGGGTATCAAAAAATTTGATCATGTATTTAAAACATGTTAATCAAGGATTTGAAAAGATATTCAACAATTGTTTGAAAAATGTTGATCAGGCATTTCAAATATGTTAAATGTGTTAAAAAATATTAATACTATATTTAAGAAATGTTTAAGTACAACATTTCGAAATGTTAAATGTACGTACAAAATATAAATAGCATGTATTACAAAAATCTTAATCTTGTTTTAGAAAAATGTTAATCAAGCATTTCAAAATGTTTAAAATATGTATACATAAAATGCTGCTGTGTATTAAAAAAGGTTAATCTTCTATATGAAAAAGTTAATCAAACATTTGAAAAATGTTTAAAATGTGCGTAAGAAAATGTCGACCATTTCTTGAAATACAATATATTGGAAAAAATTGAAATATATATTTGGAAAAAAATTATCATATAGCAAAAATGTAGGAATGAAAACTCAAAGAAACAAAGAAAATGAAAAAATGAAAACCGAAAAGAAACACAAAAAACATAAGAAACAAATGAAAAAATCGGAGAAGAAAAAAGGAATTAAGCAAAAGAAAACGAAAAATGAATAAAAATCCGAAGAGAAATGGCTCGACTTGCCGCTGTTACCTAACACGAACAGTTGGTCTGTGCGATGGTTAGCAGCGCTCGCTATCTTCCTGGAGCTCTATGGATCAATCCCTTGTTCTTCCCTTTTTTTTTCTTCTCTTTTTTCTTAACTGCGCGTGAAATGGAAAATGTATGGCGGTGCGCGGGTGCTTGCTAACCGGAAAAACCATTTTCACCGCTTCGTACAGGGGTAGCAATGCTAGCAACGAGATGGCCCGGCCCAATTCCAGCAGATCGCCCAACAGGTTTTAGGAAAGATGCCAGCCGTTTTTTTTTCGTTTTTTATCTTTATCTTTTATCTTTTTTATTTTCATTTTTTCCTTTTCTATTTCTGTTTAGAAAAATGTTCTCTATTTTTGAAAAATGTTATGGATTTTCAAAACATGTTCTTCAAATACGAAAAATGTTCTTTATTTTTTTTAAATGTTCTGTAATTTTTTTAAAACTGTATTTTTGGAAGAAAATCTGGATTTTCGAAAAATGTACGGAATATCCATAAATTGTTCTTCAAATTCTAAATACGTTTTGGAATTTTAAAAAATATTCTAGATTTTCAAAAAATGTTTTTGATTTACCAAAAATATTATGAATCTTGAGAAAATGTTCTGGATTTCCAGAAATTGTTCTTTAAATCGGCAGGTAGGAGCTCCCTCGCTAACCAGCTATCCGTGTGCCAAATAGGAATGACAATGAGGTTATGTGTTTTTTTAGGGGTAAGACCAACTTTATTCATCAAAAACCATATTTGGTGGGATACAAATCGGGTCATGGGGTTGTCCTAACCAAACATGGCGCCCCGGACCCCTATTAAGAGAAAACCTGGCTAGGTTATGTGCTTCAGTATTCGTAGCACGACCTTCAAAACAGAAATTACAATGAAAAAGAGTAGCTCTAAGAGAAATTTCATGAACTATGGATCCATTCCGACCTCTTCCACCCTTCTTTATATCTGCAATCGCTTGCTTGGAGTCGGAAGCTATGATCACATGTGTTAAGTTGAGATCTTCTGCTAATGCCAAAGCCTCACGGCAAGCAATGGTCTCAAGTATTGCTGGATCTTCCAAACCTGCGATCACAAGGGCCGAGCTCCCCAGGTAGTTTCCTTGTCTATCCCGACAGATAGCAGTCGTTGATCCTCATGTTCCCCTCCTTACACCGGCATCAATGTGGATCTTGGCATGATCCATCGGTGGGCTCTCGGTCGCACGACCCGGGGATGTAGGTGTTTGTTGCTTTATAGTCTGCAGCTCCGAGATGTACCTCTTGACAAAAGCATTTGTCCCTGCCGGTGATTGGAAGATGCCTTCATGGATGGCTTTGCGCCTTGCAGTCTAGATCGCCCAAAGGGCTACAACCAATGTGACAAAAAGCTCATGCGATAACGACTCCATCATCGTGAACAGCCATTGCTTGGCGTTGGGTTCCATCGTTGCTACGATGGTCTCTGCAATATCATCATCAACTAATGCCGAGATACATCTGGATGTCGTGCAATCAATGAGGGAGTGCCTCCAAGAATCTGGCGAGCCGCACGGACCGCAAAGTGAATTATCCGACATGTGTCGATGTGATCTAACATCTTCTGTTAGCAATGAGTGTTTGGATAATCTCCATAGGAACATCTTAAGTTTTCCTGGTACTTGTGTTTTCCACATGGTCTTCCAAGCACCTTCTTCAGAGATAACAGAGGAGGTAGCAGCACTGCCTTCTAGCCATGCTTCGCGTCGGTTTCTCGTTGTGATGAGCATGCGGTATGCCGATTTGACAAAGAAGATACCGCTTGGTTCAAACTGCCACCTCCAGAAGTCATCGATATTTCGTGTGCACAAGGGAATACCCTTGATAGTGCGAGCATCCATGGGGAGGAATACTGACAAGATGCGTGCACGGTCCCAGGTAGCCGACGTGGGGTCAATAAGTTCCGCGACCATTGTTGGCGGATCTGTAACTAAGCACCCATATGGTCGTAGCATCTCATCTCTTGGCAGCCATGTGTCTTCCCATATCCTGGTTGTTTCACCATTCCCTATTCTTCAGATCAGTCACTGTGTCATAACATCTCGTCCTTCAACTATAGCTCTCCAAATCTGGCTAGGATGGTTCCCTAATGAAGCCTGCAGGATTGTGGAGTTTGGGTAGTAAATACTCTTCAAAAGTCACGCGCTGAGCGAATCTGGTGATTGCAACAGCCTCCATGCCTGACGAGCTAGCATTGCAAGATTAAAGAGCTCGAAGTCCTTAAAACCTAAACCTCCCAATCCTTTTGGTTGTGTCATTGCCTTCCGCGAGACCCAATGGGGTTTTCGTTTACCTTCTTTACTTCCCCACGAAAATTTCCTGATGAGCATGTTTAGATGTTCACATAAGCCTCTTGGGAGCTTGAAACAAGAAATGGAGAAGACCAGGATGGCCTGTGCAACTTATTTGACGAGCACCTCTTTCCCCGCGGTTGACAAACTAATCTAAATGCACCCCTGCACCTTACTCCATAAGCATCTTTTAAATATTTGAAAGCCCCATTCTTAGAGCTTCCAATATCTGAAGGCATACCCAAATACTTTTCATTTAAAGTCTCATTTGGGACGTTGAGCAGACCCTTGGTTTCCCCTCGAACATTTTTTGGCACCCCCTTGCTGAAAAAGATGGATGATTTTGCAAAGTTAATGCGCTGACCTGAGGCTTGGCAATATCTGTTCAAGCCTAGGTTCACCTCATTTGCTCCGAAATTGTTGGCTTTGCACAACAGCAGGCTGTCATCAGCAAATAAGAGATGGTTTACAAGTGGTGCTATAGGTGCAACCTGTATACCACCCAAGTTGGATGACTCACTTCTGGATCTTAACAGGCACGAAAGGCCCTCAACTGCTAGCAAGAACAAGTAGGGAGAGATTGGGTCCCCTTGTCTAATCCCGCGTGTTGGCTCAAACTCTTCTGATTTCTTACCATTGATCATGACAGAGAATTTTACTGTGGTAACCAGCCCCATAACTATGTTCACCCAACGTTCAGTGTATCCCAACTTTAACATAATTGCTCTGAGATATGGCCATTCCACCCTGTCATAGGCTTTCATCATGTCAAGCTTAAGAGCAAAGGCTTGATGCTTCTTAGCTTTGTTTCTTTTCATAAAATGGAGACACTCATAGGCTGCAATGATGTTGTCAGTAATCAACCTCCCTCGCACGAAGGCAGATTGTTCCTTAGAAACGATGTCAGGTAGCACGACTTTCAAGCGATCAGAGATTACCTTCGAAGCAATCTTATATAGCACGTTGCATAGACTGATAGGGCGGAATTGGGTTAGCAAGGTGGGTTTTTAACCTTTGGAATAAGAACCAAGACACTCTCGTCAATGCATTCTGCAGATTCCGTGCCCTCCACTATTTTCAGCACCACCTTCGTCACTTCATTCCCACATATCTCCCAATGCCGTTGGAAAAAATGAGCTAGGAATCCATCCGGTCTAGGAGCCTTGATGGGAAACATCTGAAAAAGGGTTGTTTTTTACTTCCTCGTTACTATACGGTACATTCAACGAGTCGTTCATAGCCTGTGTGACTTTTCGGGGAACCGTATCCATCACCTGCTCCATGTTCTGGACCCCCTCCGCCATGTATAGGTTTTTATAAAAGGAGGTTGCCATCTCTTCCATCTCTAGTACATTCTCTGTTATTTGCCCATCCGGCTTCTGCAACGATCTAATTTGGTTCTTCCTCCTTCGTCGGCTAGCTCGTAGGTGGAAGAAATGGGTATTCTTATCACCATGCACAAGCCAGTCGACTCTGGATCGCTGTCGCCACAAAACCTCCTCGCGATGGAACAGTTCAACCAACCGGTCGCCTATTTTTGTTTCCTACCTCGTTGGTCCGATTCTTCCTGGTATTTCCCGGAGTAACTTGAGCTCCTGTTTCAGGGCTGCAATCTCCTTGCGGACATTGCCGAAGTGCGTTCGATCCCACGAAGTTAGTTCTCCTGACAATGAGTGGAGTTTATCTTTTACCTGGCCCACTGAATCTCCCGAGCCGACAGCCCCATTGCTCCTCACCAGATCATTCAACGACTGCTCCCGCTCCCAATATACTTTATACCTAAAAGGCTTCAGCCCACGTCTACCTTCCTGTGTTTCTTGCAGCCGAAGCAACAGAGGGGTATGATCGGATGTAGCAGCCGTGAAATGTTCAACTGAAACATTGGGGTAGGCAATCATCAATTCTGGGTTCGCGACACCCCTGTCCAATCTTACTCTTGTGAAGGTTCCTCCCGCAACCTTCTTCTCAAACGTCCAAGGTTGTCCTTTGTACTCGATATCTGACAGCCCACAAGTGTCCAGCGCGTCATGGAACGCATCCATCTGTGCTTGGCTCTGGTTACCCACTCCACCATGTTCATGTGCATAGATTACCTCATTGAAATCTCCTATCACCACCCGCAGCTCATTGCCAGTGCCTGCAATGCCTCGCAGCATATCCCAGGTTCTGTGTCGCTCATTTACCTGGGCCTCTCCATAGAAAAAAGTGATTCTAGTCTCTATGCCCGTCAAATATTTCACACGAGTATCAATATGGTATTCCGAGTAACCAAGGATTCCCAACTTTATTTCCTCATTCCAAAAGATGCCTAGCCCCCCCACTTCTACCAGAACCGCTTACCGCAAAACTTTTGTTGTATCCTATAGATTCTACCAAACCCTCTACACGAGAACCTTCTATTTGTGTTTTGAGGATGCAAACAACAGAAGGGGCAAGTTGCTTCGAGAGGCCTGGAAGCTCTCGAACTGTCGCCGGTTTGCCAGCCCCATGACAGTTCCACACTAAGCAACTCATTACGCTAGGCGCGACCCACTGTAGGGGCCCGCCAAACGCGCATCATTTTGTGTATTTGCCGCTTTGTTCTTCCCCTGGTTCTTCTCTGCTGTGGACAGGGTTGGTTTAGATCTCTTTGATTCATGCTTGGACGAAGGACTGGCTGGCCTGGTACCGAAGTATCCGAGAGCATGGGAACGTCCCCCTGCGATGATGGCGTGACTCCTGGAGCAGTGAGTAAAGATGTATTTGCGAGGGTTCCTCTTTTGCGATTCATGTCTACATCCTCCATATCGGCATCAACACCATCTGTTTGCACAAAGCTGTCATCAGAATTCTGTCCTGGGCCCCGGCCACCACGGCCAAAACGTCCATTACCTCGGCCTCCTTGGTTTCTGGTTCCTCTTCCAGCTCTTCCTTCACCAGACCCGCGCCCCGGTCCCATAAACCATGCAACACGTAAGTCCTTGAAGACGAGGGCTTTGGGTGGATGAACCCCGTCTCCACACTGTTGGAATTATGCCCTAGAGGCAATAATAAATGTATAGTTATTATTATAATTCCTGTATCAAGATAATAGTTTATTATCCATGCTATAATTGTATTGAATGAAGACTCATTTACATGTGTGGATACATAGACAAAACACCATCCCTAGCATGCCTCTAGTTGGCTAGCCAGTTGATCAATGATAGTCAGTGTCTTCTGAGTATGAACAAGGTGTTGTTGCTTGATAACTGGATCACGTCATTGGGAGAATCACGTGATGGACTAGACCCAAACTAATAGATGTAGCATGTTGATCGTGTCATTTTGTTGCTACTGTTTTCTGCGTGTCAAGTATTTATTCCTATGACCATGAGCTCATATAACTCACTGACACCGGAGGAATGCTTTGTGTGTATCAAACGTCGCAACGTAACTGGGTGACTATAAAGATGCTCTACAGGTATCTCCGAAGGTGTTAGTTGAGTTAGTATGGATCAAGACTGGGATTTGTCACTCCGTGTGACGGAGAGGTATCTCGGGGCCCACTCGGTAATACAACATCACACACAAGCCTTGCAAGCAATGTAACTTAGTGTAAGTTGCGGGATCTTGTATTACGGAACGAGTAAAGAGACTTGCCGGTAAACGAGATTGAAATAGGTATGCGGATACTGACGATCGAATCTCGGGCAAGTAACATACCGAAGGACAAAGGGAATGACATACGGGATTATACGAATCCTTGGCACTGAGGTTCAAACGATAAGATCTTCGTAGAATATGTAGGATCCAATATGGGCATCCAGGTCCCGCTATTGGATATTGACCGAGGAGTCTCTCGGGTCATGTCTACATGGTTCTCGAACCCGCAGGGTCTGCACGCTTAAGGTTCGACGTTGTTTTATGCGTATTTGAGTTATATGGTTGGTTACCGAATGTTGTTCGGAGTCCCGGATGAGATCACGGACGTCACGAGGGTTTCCGGAATGGTCCGGAAACGAAGATTGATATATAGGATGACCTCATTTGATTACCGGAAGGTTTTCGGAGTTACCGGGAATGTACCGGGAATGACGAATGGGTTCCGGGAGTTCACCGGAGGGGGGCAACCCACTCCGGGGAAGCCCATAGGTATTTGGGGGGGTCACACCAGCCCTTAGTGGGCTGGTGGGACAGCCCACCAATCTCCTATGCGCCAAGAGAGAAAATATCAAAGGAAAGGAAAAAAAAAGGGAGAGGTGGGAAGGGGGAAGGACTCCCTCCCACCAAACCAAGTAGGACTCGGTTTGGGGGGGGGAGAGTCCTCCCCCCTGGCTCGGCCGACCCCTTGGGGATCCCTTGGACCCCAAGGCAAGGTCCCCCTCCCTCCTCCTATATATATGGGGCTTTTAGGGCAGATTTGAGACGACTTTCTCACGGCTGCCCGACCACATACCTCCATAGTTTTTCCTCTAGATCGTGTTTCTGCGGAGCTCGGGCGTAGCCCTGCTGAGACAAGATCATCACCAACCTCCGGAGCGCCGTCACGCTGCCGGAGAACTCTTCTACCTCTCCGTCTCTCTTGCTGGATCAAGAAGGCCGAGATCATCGTCGAGCTGTACGTGTGCTGAACGCGGAGGTGCCGTTCGTTCGGTACTAGATCATGGGACTGATCGCGGGATTGTTCGCGGGGCGGATCGAGGGACGTGAGGACGTTCCACTACATCAACCGCGATCTCTTATCGCTTCTGCTGTACGATCTACAAGGGTACGTAGATCACTCATCCCCTCTCGTAGATGGACATCACCATGATAGGTCTTCGTGTGCGTAGGAAAATTTTTGTTTCCCATGCGACGTTCCCCAACAGTGGCATCATGAGCTAGGTTCATGCGTAGATGTCTTCTCGAGTAGAACACAAAAGGTTTTGTGGGCGGTGATGTGCGTTTTGCTGCCCTCCTTAGTCTTTTCTTGATTCCGCGGTATTGTTGGATTGAAGCGGCTTGGACCGACATTACTCGTACGCTTACGAGAGACTGGTTTCATCGTTACGAGTAACCCCCTTTGCTCAAAGATGACTGGCAAGTGACGGTTTCTCCAACTTTAGTTGAATCGGATTTGACCGAGGAGGTCCTTGGATGAGGTTAAATAGCAACTCATATATCTCCGTTGTGGTGTTTGCGTAAGTAAGATGCGATCCTACTAGATACCCTTGGTCACCACGTAAAACATGCAACAACAAAATTAGAGGACGTCTAACTTGTTTTTGCAGGGTATGATTGTGATGTGATATGGCCAACAATGTGATGTGATATATTGGATGTATGAGATGATCATGTTGTAATAGAAATATCGACTTGCATGTCGATGGTACGACAACCGGCAGGAGCCATAGGGTTGTCTTTATACTAACGTTTTGTGCTTGCAGATGCGTTTACTATTTTGCTAGGATGTAGCTTTAGTAGTAATAGCATAAGTAGCACGACAACCCCGATGGCAACACGTTGATGGATGATCATGGTGTGGCGCCGGTGACAAGAAGATCGTGCCGGTGCTTTGGTGATGGAGATCAAGAAGCACGTGATGATGGCCATATCATGTCACTTATGAATTGCATGTGATGTTAATCCTTTTATGCACCTTATTTTGCTTAGAACGACGGTAGCATTATGAGGTGATCTCTCACTAAAATTTCAAGACGAAATTGTGTTCTCCCCGACTGTGCACCGTTGCTACAGTTCGTCGTTTCGAGACACCACGTGATGCTCGGGTGTGATAGACTCAACGTTCACATACAACGGGTGCAAAACAGTTGCGCACGCGGAACACTCGGGTTAAGCTTGACGAGCCTAGCATGTGCAGACATGGCCTCGGAACACATGAGACCGAAAGGTCGATCATGAATCATATAGTCGATATGATTAGCATAGGGATGCTTACCACTGAAACTATTCTCAACTCACGTGATGATCGGACTTGGGATAGTGTAAGTGGATCATGAACCACTCAAATGACTAGAGAGATGTACTTTTTGAGTGGGAGTTTAGCATATAATTTGATTAAGTTGAACTCTAATTATCTTGAACATAGTCTAAGTCCACTTTGAATATATTTGTGTTGTAGATCATGGCTCACGCAAGTGTCATCCTGAATTTTAATACGTTCCTAGAGAAAGCTAAGTTGAAAGATGATGGAAGCAACTTTGTAGACTGGGCTCGTAATCTTAAGCTAATCTTACAAGCTGGAAAGAAGGATTATGTCCTTAATGCTGCGCTAGGAGATGAACCACCCGCTACGGCTGATCAGGATGTTAAGAACGCTTGGTTAGCACGTAAGGAGGACTACTCAATAGTTCAATGTGCAGTCTTGTATGGCTTAGAACCGGGACTTCAACGTCGCTTTGAGCGTCATGGAGCATTTGAGATGTTCCAGGAGTTGAAGTTTATTTTTCAGAAGAACGCCCGGATCGAGAGGTATGAGACCTCCGATAAATTCTATGCTTGCAAGATGGAGGAAAACTCGTCTGTCAGTGAACATGTGCTCAAAATGTCTGGGTACTCAAACCGTCTAGCTGAACTGGGGATTGAACTCCCGCAAGAAGCAATCACTGACAGAATCCTCCAATCACTGCCAACAAGCTATAAAGGCTTTGTGTTGAACTACAACATGCAAGGGATGAACAAGTCTCCCGGCGAGTTGTTTGCGATGCTGAAAGTCGCAGAGTCTGAACTCCGTAAAGAGCATCAAGTGTTGATGGTGAGCAAGACCACTAGTTTCAAGAGAAACGCCAAAGGCAAGAAGGGCAATTCGAAGAAGAGCGGCAAGCCTGTTGCCAATCCGCCGAAGAAACCCAAGGCTGGACCTAAGCCTGAAACAGAGTGCTTCTATTGCAAGGGTATGGGTCACTGGAAGCGCAATTGCCCCAAGTATCTGGCAGATAAGAAGGCGGGCAAAGAAAAATCAGGTATATTTGATATACATGTTATTGATGTGTACTTAACCAGCTCTCGTAGTAGTGCCTGGGTATTCGATACCGGTTCTGTTGCTCACATTTGCAACTCGAAACAGGAACTACGGAATAGACGAAGGCTGGCGAAAGACGAAGTGACGATGCGCGTAGGAAACGGTTCCAAGGTTGATGCAATCGCCGTCGGCACCGTGTCACTTCAACTACCATCGGGATTAGTGATGAACTTAAATCATTTTTATTTAGTGCCTGCGTTGAGCATGAACATTATATCTGGATCTTGTTTATTGCGAGACGGTTACTCTTTTAAGTCTGAGAATAATGGTTGATCTATTTCTATGAGTAACATCTTTTATGGTCATGCACCAAATGTGAGAGGATTGTTCATATTGAATCTCGATAGCGATAGGCATATATATAACATTGAGACCAAAAGAGTTAGAGTAAACAATGATAGCGCCATATTTTTGTGGCACTGCCGCTTAGGTCATATTGGTGTAAAGCGCATGAAGAAACTCCATGCCGATGGACTTTTGGAGTCACTTGACTTTGATTCACTTGACACGTGCGAACCATGCCTCATGGGCAAGATGACTAAAACTCCGTTCTCCGGAACAATGGAGCGTGCAAGTGACTTGTTGGAAATCATACATACCGATGTGTGTGGTCCGATGAGCGTGGAGGCACGCGGCGGATATCGTTATTTTCTCACCTTCACTGACGATTTAAGCAGATATGGTTATGTCTACTTGATGAAGCACAAGTCTGAAACATTTGAAAAGTTCAAGCAATTTCAGAGTGAAGTGGAAAATCATCGTAACAAGAAGATCAAGTTCCTACGGTCTGATCGTGGGGGTGAATATCTGAGTTTCGAGTTTGGTACTCACTTAAGACAATGTGGAATTGTTTCGCAGTTAACACCGCCTGGAACACCACAGCGTAATGGTGTGTCCGAACGTCGTAATCGTACTTTGTTAGAGATGGTGCGATCTATGATGTCTCTTACTGATTTGCCGTTATCATTTTGGGGCTATGCATTAGAAACAGCTGCATTCACTTTAAATAGGGCACCATCAAAGTCCGTTGAGACGACACCATACGAACTGTGGTATGGCAAAAGACCAAAATTGTCGTTTCTTAAAGTTTGGGGATGTGATGCTTATGTCAAAAAGCTTCAGCCTGAAAAGCTGGAACCCAAAGCGGAAAAATGCGTCTTCATAGGTTACCCAAAAGAGACAGTTGGGTACACCTTCTATCTCAAATCCGAGGGCAAAGTGTTTGTTGCTAAGAACGGAACTTTTCTCGAGAAGGAGTTTCTCTCGAGAGAATTGAGTGGGAGGAAGATAGAACTTGACGAGGTTGTCGAACCTCTCATCCCTCTGGATGGTGGCGCAGGGCAAGGGGAAACCTCTGTCATTGCGACGCCGGTTGAGGAGGAAGTTAATGATGATGATCATGAAACTCCAGTTCAAGTTTCTGTTGAACCACGCAGGTCGACGAGATCACGCGCTGCTCCAGAGTGGTACGGTAATCCCGTCTTATCAATCATGTTGTTAGACAACAATGAACCTGCAAATTATGAAGAAGCAATGGTGGGCCCAGATTCCAACAAATGGCTAGAAGCCATGAAATCCGAGATAGGATCCATGTATGAGAACAAAGTGTGGACTTTGGAGATACTGCCTGAGGGCCGCAAGGCTATTCAGAACAAATGGATCTTTAAGAAGAAGACGGACGCTGACGGTAATGTGACCGTTTATAAAGCTCGACTTGTGGCAAAGGGTTTTTCACAAGTTCCAGGAATTGACTACGATGAGACTTTCTCTCCCGTAGCGATGCTTAAGTCCGTCAGAATCATGTTAGCAATAGCTGCATTTTTCGATTATGAAATCTGGCAGATGGATGTCAAAACGGCGTTCCTTAACGGTTTCCTTAAGGAAGAGTTGTATATGATGCAACCCGAAGGTTTTGTCGATCCTAAAAATGCTGACAAGGTGTGCAAGCTCCAGCGATCCATTTATGGACTGGTGCAAGCATCTCGGAGTTGGAACAAACGCTTTGATGAGGTGATCAAAGCATTTGGGTTTATACAAGTGGTTGGAGAATCTTGTATTTACAAGAAAGTGAGTGGGAGCTCTGTGGCGTTTTTAATATTATATGTGGATGACATATTACTGATTGGAAACAACGTAGAGCTTTTGGAGAGCATAAAAGGTTACTTGAATAAAAGTTTCTCTATGAAGGACCTAGGAGAAGCTGCTTACATTCTAGGCATTAAGATCTATAGGGATAGATCAAAACGCCTGATAGGACTTTCACAAAGCACATACCTTGATAAAGTTTTGAAGAGGTTCAAAATGGAACAGTCCAAGAAAGGGTTCTTGCCAGTGTTACAAGGTACGAGATTGAGTAAGACTCAGTGCCCAGCAACTGATGAAGATAGAGAGCATATGCGCTCCGTCCCCTTTGCTTCAGCCATAGGCTCTATCATGTATGCGATGCTGTGCACTAGATCGGATGTTAGCCTGGCCGTAAGTATGGCAGGCAGGTTCCAGAGTAATCCAGGAGTGGATCACTGGACGGCGGTCAAGAATATCCTGAAGTACCTGAAAAGGACTAAGGAGATGTTTCTCGTGTATGGAGGTGACGAAGAGCTCGCCGTAAAAGGTTACGTTGATGCAAGCTTTGACACAGATCCGGACGACTCTAAGTCTCAAACCGGATACGTATTTATTCTTAATGGGGGTGCAGTAAGGTGGTGCAGTTCCAAGCAAAGCGTCGTAGCAGATTCTACATGTGAAGCGGAGTACATGGCTGCCTCGGAGGCGGCTAAGGAGGGTGTCTGGATGAAGCAGTTCATGACGGATCTTGGAGTGGTGCCAAGTGCACTGGATCCAATAACCTTGTTCTGTGACAACACTGGTGCCATTGCCTTAGCAAAGGAACCAAGGTTTCACAAGAAGACCAGACACATCAAACGACGCTTCAACCTCATCCGCGACTACGTCGAGGAGGAGGACGTGAATATATGCAAAGTGCACACGGATCTGAATGTAGCAGACCCGCTGACTAAACCTCTTCCACGGCCAAAACATGATCGACACCAGAACTGTATGGGTGTTAGATTTATTACAATGTAATTCACATGGTGATGTGAGGGCTAGATTATTGACTCTAGTGCAAGTGGGAGACTGTTGGAATTATGCCCTAGAGGCAATAATAAATGTATAGTTATTATTATAATTCCTGTATCAAGATAATAGTTTATTATCCATGCTATAATTGTATTGAATGAAGACTCATTTACATGTGTGGATACATAGACAAAACACCATCCCTAGCATGCCTCTAGTTGGCTAGCCAGTTGATCAATGATAGTCAGTGTCTTCTGATTATGAACAAGGTGTTGTTGCTTGATAACTGGATCACGTCATTGGGAGAATCACGTGATGGACTAGACCCAAACTAATAGACGTAGCATGTTGATCGTGTCATTTTGTTGCTACTGTTTTCTGCGTGTCAAGTATTTATTCCTATGACCATGAGCTCATATAACTCACTGACACCGGAGGAATGCTTTGTGTGTATCAAACGTCGCAACGTAACTGGGTGACTATAAAGATGCTCTACAGGTATCTCCGAAGGTGTTAGTTGAGTTAGTATGGATCAAGACTGGGATTTGTCACTCCGTGTGACGGAGAGGTATCTCGGGGCCCACTCGGTAATACAACATCACACACAAGCCTTGCAAGCAATGTAACTTAGTGTAAGTTGCGGGATCTTGTATTACAGAACGAGTAAAGAGACTTGCCGGTAAACGAGATTGAAATAGGTATGCGGATACTGACGATCGAATCTCGGGCAAGTAACATACCGAAGGACAAAGGGAATGACATACGGGATTATACGAATCCTTGGCACTGAGGTTCAAACGATAAGATCTTCGTAGAATATGTAGGATCCAATATGGGCATCCAGGTCCCGCTATTGGATATTGACCGAGGAGTCTCTCGGGTCATGTCTACATGGTTCTCGAACCCGCAGGGTCTGCACGCTTAAGGTTCGACGTTGTTTTATGCGTATTTGAGTTATATGGTTGGTTACCGAATGTTGTTCGGAGTCCCGGATGAGATCACGGACGTCACGAGGGTTTCCGGAATGGTCCGGAAACGAAGATTGATATATAGGATGACCTCATTTGATTACCGGAAGGTTTTCGGAGTTACCGGGAATGTACCGGGAATGACGAATGGGTTCCGGGAGTTCACCGGAGGGGGGCAACCCACTCCGGGGAAGCCCATAGGTATTTGGGGGGTCACACCAGCCCTTAGTGGGCTGGTGGGACAGCCCACCAATCTCCTATGCGCCAAGAGAGAAAATATCAAAGGAAAGGAAAAAAAAAGGGAGAGGTGGGAAGGGGGAAGGACTCCCTCCCACCAAACCAAGTAGGACTCGGTTTGGGGGGGGAGAGTCCTCCCCCCTGGCTCGGCCGACCCCTTGGGGATCCCTTGGACCCCAAGGCAAGGTCCCCCTCCCTCCTCCTATATATATGGGGCTTTTAGGGCAGATTTGAGACGACTTTCTCACGGCTGCCCGACCACATACCTCCATAGTTTTTCCTCTAGATCGTGTTTCTGCGGAGCTCGGGCGTAGCCCTGCTGAGACAAGATCATCACCAACCTCCGGAGCGCCGTCACGCTGCCGGAGAACTCTTCTACCTCTCCGTCTCTCTTGCTGGATCAAGAAGGCCGAGATCATCGTCGAGCTGTACGTGTGCTGAACGCGGAGGTGCCGTCCGTTCGGTACTAGATCGTGGGACTGATCGCGGGATTGTTCGCGGGGCGGATCGAGGGACGTGAGGACGTTCCACTACATCAACCGCGATCTCTTATCGCTTCTGCTGTACGATCTACAAGGGTACGTAGATCACTCATCCCCTCTCGTAGATGGACATCACCATGATAGGTCTTCGTGTGCGTAGGAAATTTTTTGTTTCCCATGCGACGTTCCCCAACACACACTCCTTGTGCAGATGCCCTAGATGGCCACAAACAGCACACCAATCTAGTAGCCTTTCATATTTAACTCTGAAGATCTCCCTCTTCCTGTTCTTTACTAAGGAAACAACGTTCCTCAAAGGTTCTTTAACATTTATCTTCACTCGAACGCGAAAGAAGTTGCCTTCAAAGTCTTGGGATTTTGGTTCTGCAAAAATGAACTCACCAATGGTTGCAGCTAGCGACTTGATCAGCGAGAAGTAGCCCTCTGAAAAATCGTGAATCTGCGCCCAGATCTTAAGTTTATCCAAGACAATGGTGGAGGGTCTAGTAAACCCATCATATGGCGCCATCACCACGGCCTTTCCTTTGAACGACCAGGGACCCTCTTCCATGACCCTCTCCCAATCTCCGAGGCACTGAAACTAAAGGGTGTATAGATTCTCCTCAAGTGGGCATATTTTAACTTCTTGCGCTAGATCCCATGTGACCCTCATAGTGCGGTAGAACCAGCACTGGCTATATGATTTGGGTGTATGAACTATAGCGATCGCCATCCAACGTGTGGATTCTTCAGGGAGATCCTTTTCATCCATAACTACATCTTGCAGGTTTTCTTCGTTCAATCCGAGCTCCTCCATCATGGCCTCCAGATCAGAAGCACCCGAGGTAGAAGCCTTCGTCGCCATGTTTTCTCTTGCCCGTGAAGATGATACAACGGGCGATTGTCCCTAAACCGAAACTACCCCCGGTCCCCGGGCCTGGAGCACAAGTCTCCGGCAAGACGGTGACGAGAGGAGGTCGCATGGGAGTAAGATCTCAACGCAGTTGACGATCGCCGCCGTCACCCGCGAGAGGACGTAAAACCCTAACAGGAGGGGACTAGGGCTGTCATGCCATCACCTACTGATTCGACCACAAGGTTACGTGCACAAGGCAATCGGCTACCGAGGATGTTTGGGCTGACCCATTTTATGGATCACCCGTGTTTTCTCATACCTATTTGGTTCTTGAACCTTCCTTGAATTAGTTTATTGCGTTTTCTAGGTATTGTTTGTGTTGGTTTTCCATTCCACTATTACTATTATTATATATATTTTTCATAATTATGTTCCTCATTTTCCCCTAATACTTCAATATTCTTCTCATTTAATATTGGTTATAGAAGTCTTGAATATTGGTGAGATTTTGAAATAGGTTTTGAATTCATGAACACTTTCAATATTTTATAAGATGTTTTATAAAGCTTGCGTACATTTATTTAATTCATAAATAATTTTTCCAAGTTGTAAGCATTTTATATAAAATTGGGTACATTTATAAATCATTATTGTTTATCAAATTGGTGAATACTTTATAGAATCTGAGAACCTTTCCAGATTCGTGAACACTAGGTATAGACGTTTGTTTTGCGAACATTTTTTCTATTTCAATGCTTCGGTGGGTACTAAAATGTGCTTCTAATGTCATATGTATTGTCGCAAGCATATATATATTTGTGAACTTAGAAACGGTATGCTTCCTATGCTTCCAATGTAGAGAGATTTCACGACAATACCTGCATGAAATTGAAAACAATGTTGCTGTAAAATTATTTTCACATATTGGCTAGTGTATGGAAGCAAATTTGTAGCATGTACAAAACATGTCATGTGTATATGAAGTATTGTAATATATGTCCATTGTTGGGAAGATGTTATATATAAACGGATGAAGCATGATCATTTCAACAAGTAGTAGTACCATCGGAATAACACTCGGTTACTATGGAAGGAAATTCTCTAGTTGAACTAAGCAAAATGAGTGCACCGGGTAACAAATAAACGGTTACAATCAACGCAAGTTCCCATGATGTCAATTCAAGATTCGGTACCACTAGAAAAAAAATTATGGACGCAAATATTATTGTGGCACATGTGTAAGTGCATCTAGCGCCCCTTAGTGATTTTGGTGGTTTGAAGACTTATAGGTTAAGTATCTAATGTGCTCTCGAGTGCACACAAGATCTATAAGTCGTTGAGGAGTTTGAAATATTCGATGAATATCGATCCCTAAAAATGTATATCTTCGGTTGAAGAAATTGGTCTGAAGCTGAAGAATTGAATCGTGAAGAATCTGCGATGAAATTGATATTCCTCATGAAGATATTAAAATTGAAGAATTCGGTGTGTCCTGAAGAAAATCATTCTGAAGACTTTGAAGCATGAAGATTTACTCTTTCTATTTTGTTTTCTTCACACTTGAGTAATAGGAACACCGTACTGTTAAAGGGGGTCGAGGTAACACATTGGAATGAATTTTCTCATGATGCTCAACCCAAGCCTAATCCTACCAAAAGCCTCAAGTGAGGAATATGAGTGACATGAGGACTCTCACAGTTGAGGGTCCCGACCGTTTCGATAGCCACGCCACATCATTGGTCTTATCCACACCAACGGTCATATTATTTAAGGGCATTAATGTCAAATCATGTCGGGATGCTCCTAGGCTATAAATAGCCGCCCCCCCCCCCCCCACAACCATTAGCTCGTTGGCTGCTCCGTTAGAAACTGACACTTGTCATAAGAGCAACCCAAATTCCTCAGAGTCTTCGAGAGTAATTCATCAGTGAGGAAATACCCCATACACCAAACCGCAAACCGAAAACCAAGTGATTGAGCATCACTGAAGAAGTTGTTCCTGTGTGGGACTGAAGCCTTTTACCTTTGAGGACTGTGCATCCTCCAAACGGTTAGGCGTCATGGTCTAGAGCAATCCAGCAGTCAATTTGGATCGTCGGGTGACCAAGTTTGTGAGGATTTGGAAGTCTGCCCTGAAGACTTACCACGAGTGTTGGCCGAGGACTGTGTGTTCTTAGCCCAAGGAGAATACGGTAGGGACTGTGTGTCCCGGGATTGTGTGTCTTTTGGTTTCAATACCAAGCCGCTCGAAACTAGATGTACAACTTTCACAGCAGTTGGAACTGGGTCATCAACTACTGTCTTCGCTGTGAAACGGGTTCTAATTCCTCAACTCTGTATATTTCTCAGATTATGTGTTGATGATTTTCACTGTCACTGTTTGAAGAATTTGCTGAAGACTTTCTCTGAAATTCCTCAACCCCAAATTCTTCACTCAAGTTAATCCTCATCTGTTTTCTGCTTGCCTGCTTACTGTGCAAACTATTTTCATATTCTTCATCCTGAAAAACTGTTGTAGTGAAAATTTGCACTCCTGATCCTTTGTTGTTTCCGCTGTGAGTTAGTCATCAGTGAGGAATTTCCTCAAAAGGAATTTCCTCAGTGATGAAATTCTAAAAATCTTCTATTCACCCCCCTCTAGTCGATATAACGCACTTTCAACATGGGACAAATATTTGTAGATGGAAGCAAATATTATTGGGGCGCATGGGAGAACTATTTGTAGATGGAAGCAAATATTATTGCGGGACATGGGACAAATATTTCTCACATGGAGATCAGTTTCCTTTGCACTGGAAATAAATTTTGTAATCGGCGGTACTTATTTTGCTACATATTGTTAGGTCGAAGCAGATTTCAATTATACCGATGTCTGTACAAATTTTCTGTCCGTAAAAATAAAAATAATTTGTTATTGGACAATCTTACATCTAAGCAAATATACATTGTGTTAGAAGCAAAATCTCCATAGCTCAGCAACACAAATTTCACCGAACATAGTTCATTTTTTGTCTAGTTAGCATGGGCGGGCCCCACCTAAGTATTAGTCCATCATAGATCTTGGATATCCTTGGTTTTAGGAAGCAATTAAATTTCTCAGAAACTGCATATAAGAGACCCCATGCTATACTACTGATCTAACGGGCGGAAAAATTCCAATCCAACGGAGTTGGGTTGGTATGTGGAATGCTAGGGATCGGTAGTATGACCCCTTGTGGTTCCCACTAGATTAAGAGTGGCATAGATTAACATGTGAAACAATAATATTATTACTCTATCATGACAGTAGCAAATGATCAGTACATCTATGCATGGTTAACATGAATGATCGTTCTCATAAAGGGTGGTACATAAAGGGCAAATACATCATCGTGTCAACCAAATGTGCAATTAAATATGTGAAGTTCCATTGAGATGAAGAAATGTTACCAGTGTTAGATTTAGGTATAATTTCCCAAAACACAATTCATGAGGAATAAAGAAAGACTGAAGCATTTCATAAAATGGTGGTGCCATTGCTTCAATTTATTGATGGCACTAGATTGAAAACAACATTACTTAAAAATGATGACATTAGGTTAATAGTGGTATTGCTTCATTTTACATGTGATATTAGATTAACAATAACAATAAGGGCATAGACACATGGGGGCACAAGCATTATGTACCTCCACTGAGGCATAAAGTGGTGAGGCAAAGGTGGTTGCCGAGAGTAGCAAACATGCATGCAACATGTCTAGACTTGCCCCTTTTTTGTTCTCTTCAACAACCTTTTCAGATATGAGCACATGAAATCTAGACCTCCCCGTTCTCAGTTAAGTTGTCCCCATAACACCCCCTCGGTTTCTTTCCCGTTTGACTAAGAGACAGTGGCGGCGCCAGGAAATGAAGACTGCGTATTCATCCATTTTTTTGCTCTAAATGTAGTATATGAACAAAAGAACACAATACTGGAAATATATGAACAAAACAACACTAGCATAACGGCGATAGCAATATTTCAATGTATCAGACCATAACGACATGAATACATATGCACCTTTTGACTGATAAAGTGATGATATCCTTCTTATAATATAACTTTGTGGTCGCCTTTTTGGAAGAGATTGATGACATCTTCATCCTTCACTTGATTGAAATATTCTATCTCAACAAATGTAACAAAACAATGTTCGAATATTCATCATTCCTTTTGTTCCTTAGCTTATTCTTCACATAGCTCATTGAAGAGAATACCCTTTCATCACTAGCAGTAGTTACTGGCAAAATCAATACCAACTTAAGAAGCTTGTAAACAATATGATATTGTTCATGCTTGTCTGAAAACTGACACCGATTTTTCAGGTTTTGAAACCTTTCATCTCTACGCACATTAGTAACATACATGTTTATTTGTCATGGAAGTCTTGCCAATTCATCACTTGTTAAATCAGAAGCATAAAACTTTGTAGCAGGCCTAACTAACTTCTCTTGGCGATGAAGTGGACAGAATGTTGTCATGCAAGAAAGTAGCTTCATATTTACCTCATCAAATATTCCATTCAGCTCACTAATTTACCTAGCAATGACACCCACAAACATATCAACCTTGAAGCGGTGGTAATTGATCGCACCATTACATAAACCCCTTCTAGGACAGCCAACGGGAAAGTAAGGACCCTTCATATCAACAAATTTGATCTTATGCTTTTGTACAAAAAGATGTGACCTTTGTGAGAAAATCATCCCATCCAGCATCGGTCCTCAAGGCCTCCAAGTAATACTTTTTGTCACGAACAAGCTAAATAGCATGAACAATATCTTCGTATTGCTTTTACAAAGCTCTACACAACTCATATGTGTATCCAAATATTTCTTGCATAAAGTGTGCCATGAAAACAAACTAAAATGATCGAAATATTGTCTCTATGGATAGAGCCGCTTATGCCTCCGCACCATGGTACTCGTCTCCAATCTTGCGAAGGATTCGTCGTAATGCACCATACATAGAGATGACATGGTTCATAGTTTTGAAGTGAGAGCCCCAACGTGTATCACATGGCCTTCCCAAACCCATTTCCTGATTCAGCTCACTCCCTGATTCTATTTCTTCCAACTCCAATGCATCAATGAGTTCTTCAACCTGAGCTATCCGAAGCATTCTCATCTTTTTACAAGACATGCCAAGAGCATTTAACAAGTATGCAAGCTGCTGAGGGCAAAAATCTTCAGATTTCTTCAATACATAAAGGGCAAAAAAACCTTGTTGGAGCGGTGGTGGAGGTGGACTGGTGTCTAGTGGTGGTCTTGTGGAGCCGTGGAAGATGCTAGCCGCCAGGCCAGCGGCAGCACCGCAGCAGGGGGCGCCCGACCGGCAGGCTAGCGGCAACAGGTAGTAGGGGAGCGATCGACCGGGGGTCGTTGATAGGCGGTCTGGCAAAGGACGGAGGGCGGAGGGGCGGGAATGAGAGCCGGAGAGGGCCGGGCAACAGGGGGCCAACCGGATTGGAGGGGAGGGAGAGGGTCGGTGGGTAGGTTAGGGTTGGGAGAGGGACCGAGGGGAGGGGAGCAGGGGAGGGATTGATGGATCGTTTCGGTTTCTTGAGGCAGTCGGGCTGGCTCTATTAGCCTATAAAAGATGAGCGGAAATATTGGGTATTCCAGAGAAGACTCGGGAATACCCGCAACACCGCCTATGCTAAGAGACCACCCTGGTTAGTATCTTACTAGTACTTCCCCTCACGCTTCGCCATCAACTCCACTTTCTTCCCCTTTTCAACCAAGAGACCGGTTCGTTAGCTAGTCGTTGCTATTTCCCCACATTTTCCCCCCTCATTCAATCAAGTTGTCTATTCGATTTAATGGAGTAGTTTTTCCTTTAATAGTAAACAAAATGATGGTGATGGACAAGCCGACGGAGCATAGCCACGTGGGGATCTAGAAGCAGAAGAATATACACATGCAACGGGCAGCTAGGCCACTAGAACAAGGCTGGTTCCAAAATAAAGTTATACCTACGATCATCGGGATGCGTCGAGGTAGGGGGTGGTCGGCGGGCGGCGAGATCTGCCCGCACAACGGCAGCGAGAAAGGATGTGGAAGACCTCTGGAGTCGGCGCCCAATTAGAGAAGATATCATGCATCGGCTCGCTGATACGTCTCCGTTGTACATCATGAACGTTTGTCATGTATAACATGATCATCGAGAATGAATGTGGGTAAAATTTAGGCTATTCTCAGTAGGAGTTGATGGAACAACCCATACGAGTGCGGAGGAGCTATGTGAGGGTGGATTGCTTTGTTGTCCATTATCGTTGCCATTTGACATGGTGAAACACATGATGAATTTAGTGGTAATGAAATGGGAAACAAAACTAGTTTGATGTGATATGAACTATTTATTGTATTATCCATGAACTATTTGTTGTATTGAAACTAAACTAGCTATTTGAGTTATAATAATAATTGAACTATTTATTGTAGATTTACTTTGTGTATGTTTGATCTTCTTCGTTCTATGTTCGAGTAGGAAATGTGTTTGTGTTGTACGTGCCCGCTGCAAATTTAGCATCACTGTTGGAGCCCTACCTGGGGCGCGCAATATTAAGATGTTTCTGCTAAAGCAAATCACTAGCCCAGCGCCCAAAAAGGCTATTTTCGTGCTGCAAATTTTGTTAGCGCGGCGTGCTACTGCGCGTGTGTTGAAGATGCTCTAAGATGTAGGCCGTAGGGTGGCTAGTGCAGCAAGCAATCGACTAGGAGGTCGCCGGTTCGACTCCGGAGTGAGCCTAATTTTTTTCAAATAACAGAAAAAAGGAAAGATGAGCCAAACCCAACTAGAGGCAAACAATAGGAAGTGGCGCATGAAGCCCTAAATAGGGATCGTCGGAGAAGATGAGGACCCCTATTTGACGCCCTTTGCCTCAAAATGGTGGAGGTTAGTGGAGCGAGTAATCGACTAGGAGGTCGCAAGTTCGACTCCGGAGTGCGCCTATTTTTTGTTTCGAAGAACAGAAAAAACGAAGAGATGGGCCGAGCCCAACCAAAGGCAAACAATAGGAAGTGCCGCCTGAAGCCCTAAATAGGGATCGTCGGAGAAGCTGAGGACCCCTATTTTTGCCTCAAAATGTTGGAGCCACCCACAGGATGAAGTATGACTAGGAAAAAACTAGCATGAAAAAAAAGCGAGCGCGATCCCAGGAATTCGAATCTGCGACCCACGACTCACTATCTAGCGGTAGCTCCTAGACAATCCAGCATCCTGTTGGAAATATGCCCTAGAGGCAATAATAAATTAGTTATTATTATATTTCTTAGTTCATGATAATCGTTTATTATCCATGCTATAATTGTATTGATTGGAAACACAATACTTGTGTGGATACATAGACAAAACACTGTCCCTAGTAAGCCTCTAGTTGACTAGCTCATTGATCAAAGATGGTCAAGGTTTCCTGGCCATAAGCAAGTGTTGTCACTTGATAAATGGGATCACATCATTAGGAGAATCATGTGATGGACTAGACCCAAACTAATAGACGTAGCATGTTGATCGTGTCATTTTGTTGCTACTGTTTTCTGCGTGTCAAGTATTTGTTCCTATGACCATGAGATCATATAACTCACGGACACCGGAGGAATGCTTTGTGTGTATCAAACGTCGCAACGTAACTGGGTGACTATAAAGATGCTCTACAGGTATCTCCGAAGGTGTTCGTTGAGTTAGTATGGATCGAGACTGGGATTTGTCACTCCGTGTGACGGAGAGGTATCTCGGGGCCCACTCGGTAATACAACATCACACACAAGCCTTGCAAGCAATGTGACTTAGTGTAAGTTGCGGGATCTTGTATTACGGAACGAGTAAAGAGACTTGCCGGTAAACGAGATTGAAATAGGTATGCGGATACTGACGATCGAATCTCGGGCAAGTAACATACCGAAGGACAAAGGGAATGACATACGGGATTATATGAATCCTTGGCACTGAGGTTCAAACGATAAGATCTTCGTAGAATATGTAGGATCCAATATGGGCATCCAGGTCCCGCTATTGGATATTGACCGAGGAGTCTCTCGGGTCATGTCTACATAGTTCTCGAACCCGCAGGGTCTGCACACTTAAGGTTCGACGTTGTTTTATGCGTATTTGAGTTATATGGTTGGTTATCGAATGTTGTTCGGAGTCCCGTATGAGATCACGGACGTCACGAGGGTTTCCGGAATGGTCCGGAAACGAAGATTGATATATAGGATGACCTCATTTGATTACCGGAAGGTTTTCGGAGTTACCGGGAATGTACCGGGAATGACGAATGGGTTCCGGGAGTTCACCGGGGGGGCCCACCCACCCCGGGAAGCCCATGGGTGTTTGGGGTGCCACACCAGCCCTTAGTGGGCTGTTGAGACAGCCCAAGAGAGGCCTATGCGCATAGGAAAGAAAATCAAAGAGGAAAAAAAAGAAGGAGGTGGGAAAGGGAAGAAGGACTCCACCTTCCAAACCAAGTGGATTTCGGTTTGGGAGGGGGAGACCTTCCCCCTTGGCTCGGCCGAATCCCTTGGGAGTCCTTGGACCCCAAGGGAATTCTCCCCCCTCCTCCTCCTATATATAGTGGGGTTTTAGGGCTGATTTGAGACAACTTTGCCACGGCAGCCCGACCACATATCTCCACGGTTTTACCTCTAGATCGCGTTTCTGCGGAGCTCGGGCGGAGCCCTGCTGAGACAAGATCATCACCAACCTCCGGAGCGCCGTCACGCTGCCGGAGAACTCTTCTACCTCTCCGTCTCTCTTGCTGGATCAAGAAGGCCGAGATCATCGTCGAGTTGTACGTGTGCTGAACGCGGAGGTGCCGTCCGTTCGGCACTAGATCGTGGGACTGATCGCGGGATAGTTCGCGGGGCGGATCGAGGGACGTGAGGACGTTCCACTACATCAACCGCGTTCACTAATGCTTCTGCTGTACGGTCTACAAGGGTACGTAGATCACACATCCCCTCTCGTAGATGGACATCACCATGATAGGTCTTCGTGCGCGTAGGAAAATTTTTGTTTCGCATGCGACGTTCCCCAACAGTGGCATCATGAGCTAGGTTCATGCGTAGATGTCTTCTCTAGTACAACACAAAAGTTTTTGTGGGCGGTGATGTGCGTTTTTCTGCCCTCCTTAGTCTTTTCTTGATTCCGCGGTATTGTTGGATCGAAGCGGCTCGGACCGACATTACTCGTACGCTTACGAGAGACTGGTTTCATCGCTACGAGTAACTCCGTTGCTCAAAGATGACTGGCGGGTGTCAGTTTCTCCAACTTTAGTTGAATCGGAATTGACCGAGGAGGTCCTTGGATGAGGTTAAATAGCAATTCATATATCTCCGTTGTGGTGTTTGCGTAAGTAAGATGCGATCCTACTAGATACCCATGGTCACCACGTAAAACATGCAACAACAAAATTAGAGGACGTCTAACTTGTTTTTGCAGGGTATGCTTGTGATGTGATATGGCCAACGATGTGATGTGATATATTGGATGTATGAGATGATCATGTTGTAATAGTGAATATCGACTTGCACGTCGACGGTACGGCAACCGGCAGGAGCCATAGGGTTGTCTTTATAACTAACGTTTGTGCTTGCAGATGCGTTTACTATTTTGCTAGGACGTAGCTTTAGTAGTAATAGCATGAGTAGCACGACAACCCCGATGGCGAAACGTTGATGGAGATCATGACGATGGAGATCATGGTGTGACGCTGGTGACAGGAAGATCGTGCCGGTGCTTTGGTGATGGAGATCAAGAAGCACGTGATGATGGCCATATCATGTCACTTATGAATTGCATGTGATGTTAATCCTTTTTGCACCTTATCTTGCTTAGAACGACGGTAGCATTATGAGGTGATCTCTCACTAAAATTTTAAGACGAAATTGTGTTCTCCCCGACTGTGCACCGTTGCTACAGTTCGTCGTTTCGAGACACCACGTGATGATCGGGTGTGATAGACTCAACATTCACATACAACGGGTGCAAAACAGCTGCGCACGCGGAACACTCGGGTTAAGCTTGACGAGCCTAGCATGTGCAGACATGGCCTCGGAACACATGAGACCGAAAGGTCGAGCATGAATCATATAGTTGATATGATTAGCATAGAGATGCTTACCACTGAAACTATTCTCGACTCACGTGATGATCGGACTTGAGATAGTGGATTTGGATCATGTACCACTCAAATGACTAGAGAGATGTACTTTTTGAGTGGGAGTTCTTAAGTAATATGATTAATTGAACTAATTATCATGAACATAGTCTAATGGTCTTTGCGAATTACGATGTAGCTTGCGCTATAGCTCTACTGTTTTTATATGTTCCTAGAGAAAATTTAGTTGAAAATTGATAGTAGCAAACTTTGCAGACTAAGTTTGTAAAACCGAGGATTGTCCTCGTTGCTGCGCAGAAGGCTTATGTCCTTAATGCACGACTCGGTGTGCTGCACCTCGAGCGTCATCTGTGGATGCTGTGAACATCCGACATATACGTTTCTGATGACTACACGATAGTTCAGTGCAAAATACTTAATGGCTTAGAAGCAAGGCACCGAAAACGTTTTGAAACGTCGCGGAACATAAGTGATGTTCTAAAGAGATGAAATTGTGATTTCATGCTTGTGCCCTTGTTAAGAGGTACAAGACCTCCGACAAGATTCTTTGTCCACAAAGTAAAGGAGAAAGGCTCAATCGTTGAGCGTGTGCTCAGATTGTCTGAGTACGACAATCACTTGAATCAAGTGGGAGTTAATCTTCCAGATGAGATAGTGATGGTTCTCCAAAGTCACTGCCACCAAGTTGTGAGAGCTTCGTGATGAACTATAACATATCAAGGATAGATACAATGATCCTTGAGCGATTCGCGATGTTTGACACTGCGAAAGTAGAAATCAAGAAGGAGCATCAATAGTTGATGGTTAGTAAAACCACTAAGTTTCAAGAAAGGCGAGGGCTAGAAGGGATACTTCGTGAAACGGCAAAACAGTTGCTGCGCTAATGAAGAGACCCAAGATTAAACCCAAACCCGAGACTAAGTGCTTCTATAATGAGGGGAACACTCACTAAGGCGGAGCAACTCTAGATACTTGGTAGATAAGTGGGCTGGCAAAAGTCGAAAGAAGTATATTTGATATACATGATGTTGATGTGTACTTTACTAGTACTCCTAGTTGTTGGAATTATGCCCTAGAGGCAATAATAAATGTATAGTTATTATTATAATTCCTGTATCAAGATAATAGTTTATTATCCATGCTATAATTGTATTGAATGAAGACTCATTTACATGTGTGGATACATAGACAAAACACCGTCCCTAGCATGCCTCTAGTTGGCTAGCCAGTTGATCGATGATAGTCAGTGTCTTCTGATTATGAACAAGGTGTTGTTGCTTGATAACTGGATCACGTCATTGGGAGAATCACGTGATGGACTAGACCCAAACTAATAGACGTAGCATGTTGATCGTGTCATTTTGTTGCTACTGTTTTCTGCGTGTCAAGTATTTATTCCTATGACCATGAGATCATATAACTCACTGACACCGGAGGAATGCTTTGTGTGTATCAAACGTCGCAACGTAACTGGGTGACTATAAAGATGCTCTACAGGTATCTCCGAAGGTGTTAGTTGAGTTAGTATGGATCAAGACTGGGATTTGTCACTCCGTGTGACAGAGAGGTATCTCGGGGCCCACTCGGTAATACAACATCACACACAAGCCTTGCAAGCAATGTAACTTAGTGTAAGTTGCGGGATCTTTTATTACGGAACGAGTAAAGAGACTTGTCGGTAAACGAGATTGAAATAGGTATGCGGATACTGACGATCGAATCTCGGGCAAGTAACATACCGAAGGACAAAGGGAATGACATACGGGATTATACGAATCCTTGGCACTGAGGTTCAAACGATAAGATCTTCGTAGAATATGTAGGATCCAATATGGGCATCCAGGTCCCGCTATTGGATATTGACCGAGGAGTCTCTCGGGTCATGTCTACATAGTTCTCGAACCCGCAGGGTCTGCACGCTTAAGGTTCGACGTTGTTTTATGCGTATTTGAGTTATATGGTTGGTTACCGAATGTTGTTCGGAGTCCCGGATGAGATCACGGACGTCACGAGGGTTTCCGGAATGGTCCGGAAACGAAGATTGATATATAGGATGACCTCATTTGATTACCGGAAGGTTTTCGGAGTTACCGGGAATGTACCGGGAATGACGAATGGGTTCCGGGAGTTCACCGGAGGGGGGCAACCCACTCCGGGGAAGCCCATAGGTATTTGGGGGGGTCACACCAGCCCTTAGTGGGCTGGTGGGACAGCCCACCAATCTCCTATGCGCCAAGAGAGAAAAATCAAAGGAAAGAAAAAAAGGGGAAGAAGTGGGAAGGGGGAAGGACTCCCTCCCACCAAACCAAGTAGGACTCGGTTTGGGGGGGGAGAGTCCTCCCCCCTGGCTCGGCCGACCCCTTGGGGATCCCTTGGACCCCAAGGCAAGGTCCCCCTCCCTCCTCCTATATATATGGGGCTTTTAGGGCAGATTTGAGACGACTTTCTCACGGCTGCCCGACCACATACCTCCATAGTTTTTCCTCTAGATCGCGTTTCTGCGGAGCTCGGGCGGAGCCCTGATGAGACGAGATCATCACCAACCTCCGGAGCGCCGTCACGCTGCCGGAGAACTCTTCTACCTCTCCGTCTCTCTTGCTGGATCAAGAAGGCCGAGATCGTCGTCGAGCTGTACGTGTGCTGAACGCGGAGGTGCCGTCCGTTCGGTACTAGATCGTGGGACTGATCGCGGGATTGTTCGCGGGGCGGATCGAGGGACGTGAGGACGTTCCACTACATCAACCGCGTTCTCTAACGCTTCTGCTGTACGATCTACAAGGGTACGTAGATCACTCATCCTCTCTCGTAGATGGACATCACCATGATAGGTCTTCGTGCGCGTAGGAAAATTTTTGTTTCCCATGCGACGTTCCCCAACAGTGGCATCATGAGCTATGTTCATGCGTAGATGTCTTCTCGAGTAGAACACAAAAGGTTTTGTGGGCGGTGATGTGCGTTTTGCTGCCCTCCTTACTCTTTTCTTGATTCCGCGGTATTGTTGGATTGAAGCGGCTTGGACCGACATTACTCGTACGCTTACGAGAGACTGGTTTCATCGTTACGAGTAACCCCCTTTGCTCAAAGATGACTGGCAAGTGTCGGTTTCTCCAACTTTAGTTGAATCGGATTTGACCGAGGAGGTCCTTGGATGAGGTTAAATAGCAACTCATATATCTCCGTTGTGGTGTTTGCGTAAGTAAGATGCGATCCTACTAGATACCCCTTGGTCACCACGTAAAACATGCAACAACAAAATTAGAGGACGTCTAACTTGTTTTTGCAGGGTATGATTGTGATGTGATATGGCCAACGATGTGATGTGATATATTGGATGTATGAGATGATCATGTTGTAATAGAAATATCGACTTGCACGTCGATGGTACGACAACCGGCAGGAGCCATAGGGTTGTCTTTATACTAACATATGTGCTTGCAGATGCGTTTACTATTTTGCTAGGATGTAGCTTTAGTAGTGATAGCATGAGTAGCACGACAACCACGATGGCTACACGTTGATGGATGATCATGGTGTGGCGCCGGTGACAAGAAGATCGTGCCGGTGCTTTGGTGATGGAGATCAAGAAGCACGTGATGATGGCCATATCATGTCACTTATGAATTGCATGTGATTTTAATCCTTTTTGCACCTTATTTTGCTTAGAACTACGGTAGCATTATGAGGTGATCTCTCACTAAAATTTCAAGACGAAATTGTGTTCTCCCCGACTATGCACCGTTGCTACAGTTCGTCGTTTCGAGACACCACGTGATGATCGGGTGTGATAGACTCAACGTTCACATACAACGGGTGCAAAACAGTTGCGCACGCGGAACACTCGGGTTAAGCTTGACGAGCCTAGCATGTGCAGACATGGCCTCGGAACACATGAGACCGAAAGGTCGATCATGAATCATATAGTTGATATGATTAGCATAGGGATGCTTACCACTGAAACTATTCTCAACTCACGTGATGATCGGACTTGGGATAGTGTAAGTGGATCATGAACCACTCAAATGACTAGAGAGATGTACTTTTTGAGTGGGAGTTTTGAATATAATTTGATTAAGTTGAACTCTAATTATCTTGAACATAGTCTAAGTCCACTTTGAATATATTTGTGTTGTAGATCATGGCTCACGCAAGTGTCATCCTGAATTTTAATACGTTCCTAGAGAAAGCTAAGTTGAAAGATGATGGAAGCAACTTTGTAGACTGGGCTCGTAATCTTAAGCTAATCTTACAAGCTGGAAAGAAGGATTATGTCCTTAATGCTGCGCTAGGAGATGAACCACCCGCTACGGCTGATCAGGATGTTAAGAACGCTTGGTTAGCGCGTAGGGAGGACTACTCAATAGTTCAATGTGCAGTCTTGTATGGCTTAGAACCGGGACTTCAACGTCGCTTTGAGCGTCATGGAGCATTTGAGATGTTCCAGGAGTTGAAGTTTATCTTTTAGAAGAACGCCCGGATCGAGAGGTATGAGACCTCCGATAAATTCTATGCTTGCAAGATGGAGGAAAACTCGTCTGTCACTGAACATGTGCTCAAAATGTCTGGGTACTCAAACCGTCTAGCTGAACTGGGGATTGAACTCCCGCAAGAAGCTATCACTGACAGAATCCTTCAATCACTGCCGCCAAGCTACAAAGGCTTTGTGTTGAACTACAACATGCAAGGGATGAACAAGTCTCCCGGCGAGTTGTTTGCGATGCTGAAAGTCACAGAGTCTGAACTCCGTAAAGAACATCAAGTGTTGATGGTGAGCAAGACCACTAGTTTCAAGAGAAACGGCAAAGGCAAGAAGGGCAATTCGAAGAAGAGCGGCAAGCCTGTTGCCAATCCGCCGAAGAAACCCAAGGCTGGACCTAAGCCTGAAACAGAGTGCTTCTATTGCAAGGGTATGGGTCACTGGAAGCGCAATTGCCCCAAGTATCTGGCAGATAAGAAGGCGGGCAAAGAAAAATCAGGTATATTTGATATACATGTTATTGATGTGTACTTAACCGGCTCTCGTAGTAGTGCCTGGGTATTTGATACCGGTTCTGTTGCTCACATTTGCAACTCGAAGCAGGAACTGCGGAATAGACGAAGGCTGGCGAAAGACGAAGTGACGATGCGCGTAGGAAACGGTTCCAAGGTTGATGCAATCGCCGTCGGCACAGTGTCACTTCAACTACCATCGGGATTAGTGATGAACTTAAATCATTGTTATTTAGTGCCTGCGTTGAGCATGAACATTATATCTGGATCTTGTTTATTGCGAGACGGTTACTCTTTTAAGTCTGAGAATAATGGTTGTTCTATTTCTATGAGTAACATCTTTTATGGTCATGCACCGAATGTGAGAGGATTGTTCATATTGAATCTCGATAGCGATACGCATATACATAACATTGAGACCAAAAGAGTTAGAGTAAACAATGATAGCGCCATATTTTTGTGGCACTGCCGCTTGGGTCATATTGGTGTAAAGCGCATGAAGAAACTCCATGCTGATGGACTTTTGGAGTCACTTGACTTTGATTCACTTGACACGTGCGAACCATGCCTCATGGGCAAGATGACTAAGACTCCGTTCTCCGGAACAATGGAGCGTGCAAGTGACTTGTTGGAAATCATACATACCGATGTGTGTGGTCCAATGAGCGTGGAGGCACGCGGCGGATATCGTTATTTTCTCACCTTCACTGACGATTTAAGTAGATATGGTTATGTCTACTTAATGAAGCACAAGTCTGAAACATTTGAAAAGTTCAAGCAATTTCAGAGTGAAGTGGAAAATCATCGTAACAAGAAGATCAAGTTCCTACGGTCTGATCGTGGGGGTGAATATCTGAGTTTCGAGTTTGGTACTCACCTAAGACAATGTGGAATTGTTTCACAGTTAACACCGCCTGGAACACCACAGCGTAATGGTGTGTCCGAACGTCGTAATCGTACTTTGTTAGAGATGGTGCGATCTATGATGTCTCTTACTGATTTGCCGTTATCTTTTTGGGGTTATGCATTAGAAACAGCTGCATTCACTTTAAATAGGGCACCATCGAAATCCGTTGAGACGACACCATACGAACTGTGGTATGGCAAAAGGCCAAAGTTGTCGTTTCTTAAAGTTTGGGGATGTGATGCTTATGTCAAAAAGCTTCAGCCTGAAAAGCTGGAACCCAAAGCGGAAAAGTGCGTCTTCATAGGTTACCCAAAAGAGACAGTTGGGTACACCTTCTATCTCAAATCCGAGGGCAAAGTGTTTGTTGCTAAGAACGGAACTTTTCTCGAGAAGGAGTTTCTCTCGAGAGAATTGAGTGGGAGGCAGATAGAACTTGACGAGGTTGTCGAACCTCTCATCCCTCTGGATGGTGGCACAGGGCAAGGGGAGACCTCTGTCGTTGCGACGCCGGTTGAGGAGGAAGTTAATGATGATGATCATGAAACTCCAGTTCAAGTTTCTGTTGAACCACGCAGGTCGACGAGATCACGTGCTGCTCCAGAGTGGTACGGTAATCCCGTCTTATCGATCATGTTGTTAGACAACAATGAACCAGCGAATTATGAAGAGGCAATGGTGGGCCCAGATTCCAACAAATGGCTAGAAGCCATGAAATCCGAGATAGGATCCATGTATGAGAACAAAGTGTGGACTTTGGAGATACTACCTGAGGGCCCCAAGGCTATTCAGAACAAATGGATCTTTAAGAAGAAGACGGACGCTGACGGTCATGTGACCGTTTATAAAGCTCGACTTGTGGCAAAGGGTTTTTCACAAGTTCCAGGAGTTGACTACGATGAGACCTTCTCACCCGTAGCGATGCTTAAGTCCGTCAGAATCATGTTAGCAATAGCTGCATTTTTCGATTATGAAATCTGGCAGATGGATGTCAAAACGGCGTTCCTTAACGGTTTCCTTAAGGAAGAGTTGTATATGATGCAACCCGAAGGTTTGGTCGATCCTAAAAATGCTGACAAAGTGTGCAAGTTCCAGCGATCCATTTATGGACTGGTGCAAGCATCTCGGAGTTGGAATAAACGCTTTGATGAGGTGATCAAAGCATTTGGGTTTATGCAAGTGGTTGGAGAATCTTGTATTTACAAGAAAGTGAGTGGGAGCTCTGTGGCATTTCTAATATTATATGTGGATGACATATTACTGATTGGAAACAATGTAGAGCTTTTGGAGAGCATAAAAGGTTACTTGAATAAAAGTTTCTCTATGAAGGACCTAGGAGAAGCTGCTTACATACTAGGCATTAAGATCTATAGGGATAGATCAAAACGCCTGATAGGACTTTCACAAAGCACGTACCTTGATAAAGTTTTGAAGAGGTTCAAAATGGAACAGTCCAAGAAAGGTTTCTTGCCAGTGTTACAAGGTACGAGATTGAGTAAAACTCAGTGCCCAGCAACTGATGAAGATAGAGAGCATATGCGCTCCGTCCCCTATGCTTCAGCCATAGGCTCTATCATGTATGCAATGCTGTGCACTAGACCGGATGTTAGCCTAGCCATAAGTATGGCAGGCAGGTTCCAGAGTAATCCAGGAGTGGATCACTGGACGGCGGTCAAGAATATCCTGAAGTACCTGAAAAGGACTAAGGAGATGTTTCTCGTGTATGGAGGTGACGAAGAGCTCGCCGTAAAAGGTTACGTTGATGCAAGCTTCGACACAGATCCGGACGACTCTAAGTCGCAAACCGGATACGTATTTATTCTTAATGGGGGTGCAGTAAGCTGGTGCAGTTCCAAGCAAAGCGTCGTAGCAGATTCTACATGTGAAGCAGAGTACATGGCTGCCTCGGAGGCGGCTAAGGAGGGTGTCTGGATGAAGCAGTTCATGACGGATCTTGGAGTGGTGCCAAGTGCACTGGATCCAATAACCTTGTTCTGTGACAACACTGGTGCCATTGCCTTAGCAAAGGAACCAAGGTTTCACAAGAAGACCAGACACATCAAACGACGCTTCAACCTCATCCGCGACTACGTCGAGGAGGAGGACGTAAATATATGCAAAGTGCACACGGATCTGAATGTAGCAGACCCGCTGACTAAACCTCTTCCACGGCCAAAACATGATCGACACCAGAACTGTATGGGTGTTAGATTTATTACAATGTAATTCACATGGTGATGTGAGGGCTAGATTATTGACTCTAGTGCAAGTGGGAGACTGTTGGAATTATGCCCTAGAGGCAATAATAAATGTATAGTTATTATTATAATTCCTGTATCAAGATAATAGTTTATTATCCATGCTATAATTGTATTGAATGAAGACTCATTTACATGTGTGGATACATAGACAAAACACCGTCCCTAGCATGCCTCTAGTTGGCTAGCCAGTTGATCGATGATAGTCAGTGTCTTCTAATTATGAACAAGGTGTTGTTGCTTGATAACTGGATCACGTCATTGGGAGAATCACGTGATGGACTAGACCCAAACTAATAGACGTAGCATGTTGATCGTGTCATTTTGTTGCTACTGTTTTCTGCGTGTCAAGTATTTATTCCTATGACCATGAGATCATATAACTCACTGACACCGGAGGAATGCTTTGTGTGTATCAAACGTCGCAACGTAACTGGGTGACTATAAAGATGCTCTACAGGTATCTCCGAAGGTGTTAGTTGAGTTAGTATGGATCAAGACTGGGATTTGTCACTCCGTGTGACGGAGAGGTATCTCGGGGCCCACTCGGTAATACAACATCACACACAAGCCTTGCAAGCAATGTAACTTAGTGTAAGTTGCGGGATCTTGTATTACGGAACGAGTAAAGAGACTTGCCGGTAAACGAGATTGAAATAGGTATGCGGATACTGACGATCGAATCTCGGGCAAGTAACATACCGAAGGACAAAGGGAATGACATACGGGATTATACGAATCCTTGGCACTGAGGTTCAAACGATAAGATCTTCGTAGAATATGTAGGATCCAATATGGGCATCCAGGTCCCGCTATTGGATATTGACCGAGGAGTCTCTCGGGTCATGTCTACATAGTTCTCGAACCCGCAGGGTCTGCACACTTAAGGTTCGACGTTGTTTTATGCGTATTTGAGTTATATGGTTGGTTACCGAATGTTGTTCGGAGTCCCGGATGAGATCACGGACGTCACGAGGGTTTCCGAAATGGTCCGGAAACGAAGATTGATATATAGGATGACCTCATTTGATTACCGGAAGGTTTTCGGAGTTACCGGGAATGTACCGGGAATGACGAATGGGTTCTGGGAGTTCACCGGAGGGGGGGCAACCCACTCCGGGGAAGCCCATAGGCATTTGGGGGGGGTCACACCAGCCCTTAGTGGGCTGGTGGGACAGCCCACCAATCCCCTATGCGCCAAGAGAGAAAAATCAAAGGAAAGAAAAAAAAGGGGGAAGAAGTGGGAAGGGGGAAGGACTCCCTCCCACCAAACCAAGTAGGACTCGGTTTGGGGGGGGGGAGAGTCCTCCCCCTTGGCTCGGCCGACCCCTTGGGGATCCCTTGGACCCCAAGGCAAGGTTCCCCTCCCTCCTCCTATATATATGGGGCTTTTAGGGCAGATTTGAGACGACTTTCTCATGGCTGCCCGACCACATACCTCCATAGTTTTTTCTCTAGATCGCGTTTCTGCGGAGCTCGGGCGGAGCCCTGCTGAGACGAGATCATCACCAACCTCCGGAGCGCCGTCACGCTGCCGGAGAACTCTTCTACCTCTCCGTCTCTCTTGCTGGATCAAGAAGGCCGAGATCGTCGTCGAGCTGTACGTGTGCTGAACGCGGAGGTGCCGTCCGTTCGGTACTAGATCGTGGGACTGATCGCGGGATTGTTCGCGGGGCGGATCGAGGGACGTGAGGACGTTCCACTACATCAACCGCGTTCTCTAACGCTTCTGCTGTACGATCTACAAGGGTACGTAGATCACTCATCCTCTCTCGTAGATGGACATCACCATGATAGGTTTTCGTGCGCGTAGGAAATTTTTTGTTTCCCATGCGACGTTCCCCAACACTAGTAGCATAAGAGTATTGGATACCGGTTCGGTTGCTAAGTGATTAGTAACACGAAATGAAAGCTAGGGCATAAATGGAGATTAGCTAAAGGCGAGGTGACGATACATGTTGGAAGTGTTTCCAAGGTTGATATGATCAAACGTCGCACGCTCCCTCTACCATCGGGATTGGTGTTAAACCTAAATAATCGTTATTTGGTGCTTGCGTTAAGCATGAACATGATTGGATCGTGTTTATTGCAATACGATTATTCATTTAAAGAGAATAATGGTTACTCTATTTGCTTGAATAATCACCTTCAATGGTTTATTGAATCTCGATCGTAGTGTTACACATGTTCATGATATTGGTGCCAAAAGATACGAGTTAATGATGATAGTACCACTTACTTGTGGCACTGCCGCTTGAGTCATGTTAGTATAAATTGCATGAAGAGGCTCCATGCTGATGGATCTTTGTACTCACCTGATTTCGAATCACTAGTGACATGCAAATCATACCACATGAGCAAGGCCTTGTTTTCATTGAGATGAAACAAGATAGTAACTTGTTGGAAGTGATACATTTTCATGTATGCAGTCCAATGGGTGCTGAGGCACGCAGTGGATATCATTATGTTCTTACTTCAATGATGATTTGAGTAGATACTAGAGTATTTACTTAATGAATCACAAGTCTGAAATATTGAAAAGTTCAATTCTGTTTCGGAGTGAAGTTCGTCGTAACAAGAGGATAAACTGTCTACGATATGATCATAGAAATGAATATCTGAGTTACGAGTTTTGGTACGCAGTTAAGACAATGTGGAAATTGTTTCGCAGTTCATGCCACCTGGAACATCATAGTGTGATGATGTGTCTGAACATCATAGCCACACACTATTTGGTACGGTGCACACTAAGATGTCTCTTATCGAATTACCACTATCGTTTATGGGTTATGCATTAGAGACAACCGCATTCACTTTAAATAGGGCACCACGTATTTCCGTTGAGATGACACAGTATAGACTGAGGTTTAGAGAAATCTAAACTGTCGTTTCTTGAAAGTTTGGGGCTTCGACACTTATGTGAAAAAGTTTCAGTCTGATAAGCTCGAACCCAAAGCGGATAAATGCATCTTCATAGGATATCCAAAACAGTTGGGTACATCTCCTATCTCAGATCCGAAAGCAAAGTGTTTGTTTCTAGAAACGGATCCTTTCTCGAGGAAAGGTTTCTCTCGAAAGAATTGAGTGGGAGGGTAGTAGAACTTGATGAGGTTATTGAACCATCACTTCAACCAGTGTGTAGCAGGGCGTAGGAAGTTGTTCATGTGGTGCCTACATCAATTGAAGTGGAAGCTGATGATGATGATCATTGAGCATCGGATCAAGTTACTACAAGTCTCGTAGGTTGACAAGGTCGCGTACTACTACAGAGTGGTATGGTAACCCTGTCTTGGAGGTCATGTTGTTGAGCAACAGTGAACCTACGAGTTATGGAGAAAGCGATGGTGGGCCCGGATTCCGACAAATGGCTGGAAGCCATGAAATCCGAGAGAGGATCCATGTATGAAAACAAAGTGTAGACTTTGGAAGAACTACTTGATGGTCAGAGGACTATTGAGTAAAGATGGATCTTTAAAGGAGGACAGACGATGATGGTGATAAATCACTATTAAGAAAAGCTCGACTTGTCGCAAAGTTGTTTTCGACAAGATCAAACAGTTGACTATGATGAGACTTTCTCACTCGTAGCGATGCTAAAGGTCTGTTAGAATTATATTAGTTGTTGATGCATTATTTATGAAATATTGCACGTAGGATGTCAAAACATTGTTTTCTGGACGGTTTCCTTGAGCAAACATTGTATGTGATACAACCAGAAGGTTTTGTCGATCCTAAAGATACTAGCAAGTATGCAAGCTCCAGTGATCCTTCAATGGACTGGTGCAAGCATCTCGGAGTTGGAATATACACTTTGATGAGATGATCAAAGATTTTGGGTTTGTACAAGGTTTATGAGAAACTTGTATTTCCAAAGAAGTGAGTGGGAGCACTATAGAATTTCTGATAAGTATATGTGGTTGACATATTGTGGATCAGAAGTAATGTAGAATTTCTGTAAAGCATACAAGGTTGTTTGAAAGGAGTTTTTAAAGGAATACCTGGATTGAGCTACTTGAACGTTGAGCATCAAAGATCTATGGAGATAGATCGAAAGCGCTTAATGGAAGTTTCAACAAGATGCATGCCTTGACAAGTTTTTGAAGGAGTTCAAAATAGATCAGCAAAAAAGAGGAGTTCTTGGTTGCATTGTGAGGTGTGAATTTGAGTATGACTAAAAACCCGACCCCGGCAGAATAAAGAGAATAGACGAAGGTCGTCTTCTATGCCTTTGCTTAGAATCTAAAGTATGCCATGCTGTGTACCGCACCTGATGTGTGCCTTGACTCAAAGTATGTTGAGAGGTACAGAGAGTGATCCATGATTGAATCACTAGCAATGGTCAAAATTTATCCTTAGTAACTAATGGACTAAGGAATTTTTCTCGATTATGGAGGTGGTTAAAGAGTTCGTCGTAAAGGGTTACGTCGATGCAAGCTTTGACACTAATCCAAATAACTATGAGTAGTGAAAAGGATTCGTATAGTAGAGTAGATATTTGGAGCATTTCCGAATAGCACGTAGTAGCAGCATCTGTAAGATGACATAAAGATTTGTAAAGAACACACGGATTTGAAAGTTTCAGAATCGTTGACTGAAACCTCTCTCACGAGCAAGACGTAATCAGACCCCAGAACTATATGGGTGTTGGATTCGTTGGAATCACATGGTGATGTGAACTAGATTATTGACTCTAGTGCAAGTGGGAGACTGTTGGAAATATGCCCTAGAGGCAATAATAAATTAGTTATTATTATATTTCTTAGTTCATGATAATCGTTTATTATCCATGCTATAATTGTATTGATTGGAAACACAATACTTGTGTGGATACATATACAAAACACTGTCCCTAGTAAGCCTCTAGTTGACTAGCTCGTTGATCAAAGATGGTCAAGGTTTCCTGGCCATAAGCAAGTGTTGTCACTTGATAAACGGGATCACATCATTAGGAGAATCATGCGATGGACTAGACCCAAACTAATAGACGTAGCATGTTGATCGTGTCATTTTGTTGCTACTGTTTTCTGCGTGTCAAGTATTTGTTCCTATGACCATGAGATCATATAACTCACGGACACCGGAGGAATGCTTTTTGTGTATCAAACGTCGCAACGTAACTGGGTGACTATAAAGATGCTCTACAGGTATCTCCGAAGGTGTTCGTTGAGTTAGTATGGATCGAGACTGGGATTTGTCACTCCGTGTGACGGAGAGGTATCTCGGGGCCCACTCGGTAATACAACATCACACACAAGCCTTGCAAGCAATGTGACTTAGTGTAAGTTGCGGGATCTTGTATTACGGAACGAGTAAAGAGACTTGCCGGTAAACGAGATTGAAATAGGTATGCGGATACTGACGATCGAATCTCGGGCAAGTAACATACCGAAGGACAAAGGGAATGACATACGGGATTATATGAATCCTTGGCACTGAGGTTCAAACGATAAGATCTTCGTAGAATATGTAGGATCCAATATGGGCATCCAGGTCCCGCTATTGGATATTGACCGAGGAGTCTCTCGGGTCATGTCTACATAGTTCTCGAACCCGCAGGGTCTGCACACTTAAGGTTCGACGTTGTTTTATGCGTATTTGAGTTATATGGTTGGTTACCGAATGTTGTTCGGAGTCCCGGATGAGATCACGGACGTCACGAGGGTTTCCGGAATGGTCCGGAAACGAAGATTGATATATAGGATGACCTCATTTGATTACCGGAAGGTTTTCGGAGTTACCGGGAATGTACCGGGAATGACGAATGGGTTCCGGGAGTTCACCGGGGGGGCCCACCCACCCCGGGGAAGCCCATGGATGTTTGGGGTGCCACACCAGCCCTTAGTGGGCTGGTGAGACAGCCCAAGAGAGGCCTATGCGCATAGGAAAGAAAATCAAAGAGGAAAAAAAAAGAAGGAGGTGGGAAAGGGAAGAAGGACTCCACCTTCCAAACCAAGTGGATTTCGATTTGGGAGGGGGAGACCTTCCCCCTTGGCTCGGCCGACTCCCTTGGGAGTCCTTGGACCCCAAGGCAAGTCTCCCCCCTCCTCCTCCTATATATAGTGGGGTTTTAGTGCTGATTTGAGACAACTTTGCCACGGCAGCTCGACCACATATCTCCACGGTTTTACCTCTAGATCGCGTTTCTGCGGAGCTCGGGCGGAGCCCTGCTCAGACAAGATCATCACCAACCTCCGGAGCGCCGTCACGCTGCCAGAGAACTCTTCTACCTCTCCGTCTCTCTTGCTGGATCAAGAAGGCCGAGATCATCGTCGAGCTGTACGTGTGCTGAACGCGGAGGTGCCGTCCGTTCGACACTAGATCGTGGGACTGATCGCGGGATAGTTCGCGGGGCGGATCGAGGGACGTGAGGACGTTCCACTACATCAACCGCGTTCACTAACACTTCTGTTGTACGGTCTACAAGGGTACGTAGATTACACATCCCCTCTCGTAGATGGACATCACCATGATAGGTCTTCGTGCGCGTAGGAAAATTTTTGTTTCCCATGCGACGTTCCCCAACACATCCTGCTATTAATGATAAAAAAGCAATGCCCAATTTAAAGAATGAACAGTAAATGTAGAACCAGAATTTTCTAGTGTAGCGAACCTGAATTAGTTACCGGGCTTAACGTTTCTTAATGTATATTTTTTCAAAATCAGAACAAAAATTGAAGAAATGAACATTTTTGAGTATGTGAGAAAAAAATGAAAATATGAACATTTCCTGAATCTATGAACAATTTTTGAAAAAGCAAACAAATTTATGAAAAATTTGAATATATTTTGAAAATACGAACATTTTTAAATATGTGAACAGAAAATTGAAAACGGGAACATTTTTGTAAAGTGCAAACATTTTTTATATATATGAACAATTTTCGAATGGGAACGGATTTTTGAAAATCTGAACAATTTCTGAATCTATGAACAGTTTTTGAGAAAACAAACAAATTTATGAAAAAATTCAACATATTGTGGAAATACGGACATTTTTGAATTTGTGAACAAAAACTGAAAAAAGGAAAATTTATTATAAAGTGCGACCATTTTTTGTATTTGTGAACAGTTTTTTAATGGGAACGGTTTTTTGAAAATCTGAACAATTACTGAATCTATGAACAATTTTTGAAAAATCTAACCAATTTTGAAACCTGCATACATATTTTTCTAATATGAACATTTTGAAAGTTGTGATTTTTTTGAAAATGGGAACATTTATTGTAAAGCGTGATCATTTTTTTATTTGTGAACAATTTTTGAATGGGAACTGTTTTTTTGGAAATCTGAACAACTTCTGAATCTATGATTTTTTTGAAAAAACAAGTAATTTTATGAAAATGAAACATATTTTGAAAATACAAACATGTTTAAATTTGTGAATAGAAATTAAGTACAGGATTTTTTTTGTAAAGTGCGACCAATTTTTGGATTCGTGAACAATTTTTGAATGATAAAGTTTTTATGAAAATCTGAATAATTTTTTAAAACAAGATTTATTTTTGAATTTATAACATAAAATTGGAAGTCTCAAAACTATTTTCAAATAGAAACAAAATTGAAACAGTTAAACAGAAAGAGAAAAGGTTAAAATAAAAATAAAAAAGAAAAAAAGAGAAAATCACAAGCTTAAGTAACCTTCTAGAAAGTTTCAAAACCGATAAAAACGGCTGGGAAACTACTAGGAAGTTCCGAAAAACGGAACTGCCTGCAGAGGGATGGCCAGCTCAGTTGATCACGCCCATGTATGATCGGCCAACTATTAGACGCAAAGACCATCAAATAGGGCTTTCTTGAGAAATTAGTCAGCTTAGATTATATTTACGAAAATTAGTCAGCTTAGATTATATTCTTGAGAAACTATTAGTCGTGAATGAAAAAATTAGTGCAAACGAATTTTAACTAAGTTTTTTACATACGAGCAGAATTAACGACGTATGGGCAAAAACATTGTTGTCTTTATATAGTAAGTAATAGTAGGTACAGACTGCTATCCCCTCCCAAACTCTGAATCATTGTATCAAAACTATCCTATGGATTATTGATTCCTTCGGTGCGCTGTCGAGAAACTAAGTTCATTTTACATAGTAGCGTTGACAACAGGGTGTTAGTTGCATGAATTTTTCGAGTAAGGCCTTTTGGATCCCGAGCTCCATAGACGCCCGTTTTAAAAAAAAAAAAATCAGTTTCAAAAAATCCTGAAAACAAATATGCATGTATGTAAGGATGTAATGTACATGTGTGTAAAAATTCACGATGAAATACTTTTAATTAGGACCTGTACAAAAAAGACAAAATCAAGGCCCCGAGTGATGAATAGTATCATGTGTCAAAAGGCTCCGATTTGTTCTCTTGTACAACCCTCATTTCAACATATTTTGAGCTGTAAATTTACACACTTGTGCATTATGCCTTGATGTATATCTGTATTTTTTCAGAATTTTTTGAACCAAAAAATATGAATTTCATGAACTTTGGATTTCAAATCCGAAGGCCACCATGGAGGCCGAGCTCCAAAAGCAATTTCCGAAATTTTTCAATATTCATACATTCCACTAGAATTGATTCATACCACACCCCCTTCACAATCAATGAAGTATGTGTTGCTAATCATTGAGGCATGTGCACTTTTGGTGGAGCAAGCCCTTAACAAACGATCGGCAGACTACTCCATGGAGGCCTAGGTGATTGAGGATGTCAAAGTGCAGGCTAAGCTATGGTTTCCTAATGCGTGATTGTCCATTGTAAGCGAGACGTCAATTCTGCTGCTCATACTCTAGCGTAAGTGAGATGAAATGCTCCATCTGATGGAACTCTTGAATGAGATGGTGATGACGTGACAACACACGTTGCTGGGATTATAAGGGCCTGCAATGTCCATAATTGCTTCCTCGGAAAAAACATAACTACATGTTGTTGGATGGCATGGTTAGAACTAATGTTCAGACCATGTACCTCCAATCCCGTACGAAACGGCCTGTTAATTCTTAGCATATACATCAAACTCGAACAAGATGTGTTTCTGATTCCTCTCATTCCAATCGAAAACATTTTAAACTTGTATTATTTGGTTTGATACTTTCCCTTTCATGGATGGTAAGCGAAGTGACAAGGGGAAGCAAGGCCACATCCTCATATATAGCATAAGCTTCTGAGCAAATTAATACTACATGGTACTATATATTACATGAGATCTTCTATCCTCTAGGGGATAACCCACCAAAATAAGTCATAAACACATACCAATACAATACGAGCAAATTAATGATACATATCCGCTATCCTACAGGGTTCATCATGTGATGTATCTTAAACACATACTAGGACGATATGAACACCACTGCTCACCCAACTACAAAAAATTGATTAATACTTCTCTGTCGCGCTTAATTTGTTTAAAAAAAATTATATACGCGGTCTTGGAGAGCTACACAGTCACATAGCGGACGTCCGATACACACAACTCCAATAGTGTATGTGCATTTCACACAAAAAAACTGTGTATGCGCCATAATACCCTAAGAGTCATATCAGTGCCATCACATGTGCTACACAGATACATAATACAAGCACAAGCTGGGGTACACCTTAAGCTTCAATTGTTAAACCACCAGTATGTAACATGTTCATGGCCCGTGCGGGATGGTAGGGAACCACCATTACTTACGAATTACCACGACATGATTGTTGACCAGAAGCACATACTTTCTCCCTTTGATTGAAAGGAAGACAAGAAATATTGTTATATGGATCGTCGAATGTTTCTCAATCGGAATCAAGGATACATATTTCACGAGGAATCCTTTGATGGTGGTGCGGAGTTAGGGATAACATCTGCAACACTTACCAAAGAGGAAGTTTTAACTATCAATGAATATGAAGATTGTTTCTAGGAAGGACCCTTTCGGGAAAACAACCACCAAGAAGCGCAAGGTTGGTGAACCACCAATAGTTCCGAAAAGAATAGCCATATGGTTTAGGTTGCAATACTGGAAAGACTTGTTACAGACTCACAATCTTAATGCAGTGCATATTGAAAAGATGTATGTGAAAACATAATTAACACACTTTTACACATGGAATGAAATCCAAATATAATTATGGTTCTCGTGAAGGTCTAAAGCATTTATGAAAAAAAAAATCTCTAGCATGTTCCAAGAGGTGAAGAATTCGATTTTCCCGTTGCACCCTATGCAATGGTCAGTGAAAATAAAAAATACTTTGCCAATTTTTTAAGTAAGCAAGGCTGGTTGTGCATCTGATATACTACACCACAATGTCCTTATGAACTAGAAAAGATCATTGGGCTGAAGATCGGCGACAACCATGTTCGTTTGTAGAAGTCATGGCTGCAAGCACATCGACATGTTTTGTTTAATTATGATAAAACATATCTATACTTGAAGTATGTTATATTCTAAGGATTTTTATCATTTGAACTTATGAACGATATTTGTCACAGTGTCAAATTTGCATACTTGTGGGTCGATCCGCACCTCCATCTCAGATTTTTTGTCCTCACCTTTATCTTAGTACAAAAGAACGTTTCGCACTCAGCCAACCAACAAGTGCCACATGACCTCATTTCCATCTAAAAATAATAAGTGGGTCCTCACCTCCATATCAAAAAAGAAAACCCTCACCTCCTCCATCTTTTCTTAGAAAAAAAGGAAAATGCAAAAAAAATAAAATACATTTCCACACCAGCCAGCCAGTAGGCGCCACTTGACATAGCCCAACGCTGGCCCTTTCTTTCTCCCCGGCCCTTGGACAGGCCCAACACTCTATACCCAGCCCATTGTTCCTACGAACCCCTCCCTCCTCTATTTATACGATCCGGTGAACGAACCCTAATCACCACCCCGCAGCCGCCGCCAGCGCTCCTTCCATCGCCATTTGCCTTTTCTTTTCTTTCGCCTCTTCTTCTTTTCTCGTTGGTTCCTGGTAGTATTATCGATGCGATGAAGAGCTAGTTTCTATTGATCCGCCGCCTTGGACGGCGGCGGCGTGATGCTCACCATTACTACTGGTTCGTATTCACCGAGCATCCATCCAGCCAGATCGCCCCTTCTTGTTTCAGACTCAGTTTTCTTTTCTCTCGATCCAAACATGTGTTCTTGCAAGCTTCGTAGGTTTTTGTTCTGGTTACGGCGAAGATCCCAGCAGAGAGGTGTTGAATCTCCCTCGTTGAGGCCTCTCTAACAAATTTCTAATCTTCGCACAGTGACGAGACGCCGTGGATTTTGTGGGTGTGTGATTTTCCTGGTTCTGTCACATCTGTTGCCGCGGATACATCTTTTATCAAACTACTAGTTTCAAACTTCATTTCTTTTTGTTTTGCATCCGAGGGACCTATGGATGGACAGCCATTCCCGTGCTGTGTCTACCAAGTTTGCCTTCGGACACTACCAAGCAGATTGTTCTTCAATCATCTTGCTTCAAACTCTCTTTTCTGTGAGATGGAATCATTTGCTGACATTCAATTTATGTCTAAGCCACTGTTTTTTTGTTCCTTATTTGTGGTCTAATAAAAGAGACCCAACGAGCGACGATTCAGGCAGCCCCTTTGTCCGATTCAATGGCAATGGAGGTGTTGCGTTGCTCGGAGACTAAATCTTCTGCTCTTCAGATTAGCTGAGGGGGAGGCACTGCTTCCCTCCTTGAAGCTGGTCTAGTAGTCTTAAGGACATCAACTTAGTTTTCCTTTGTAAAACATTGTAGTTTTGTGACGAGCGACGATTCAGGCAGCCTCTTTGCCATTGCAGTGGCATTGGAGGTGTTGCGTTGCTCGGATAGTAAACCTTTTGCTCTTCAGATTGGCTGAGAGGGTGGCTCCTGCTTCCCTCCCTGAAGCTGGTCTAGTAGTCTTAAGGACATTATATATCGTTAATTTGGTTCTCATACCCAATTTGGTATTGACCTTTTTCTTCATTTCTTGTTTGTTGATCAAAGAAAACAAATGACGATATCAAGACAGGGACATCAGAACCCTGAATTTCAGGGTTATGACAGACTACGTCTATAATGGGAATCTCTCTGATGTTTTCGATTACCCATAAATCTGTTCTGGAATCTGCTTTCTTTCTCGATTGATGTGAATACTTGAAGCAGGTCATGGTTGACCTTATCAACCACATTGTGCGAACAACAGATGGATCTAATGGCTTCTAAAGCCGTATAGTGTTGGCAATTGAAGTTTAATAACCCTACATCAATATGAACGGATCTTTTTGATTGAAAAAACACTGAACATGATTGGAGAAATGTCGACACAAGTGATGGAATAAAAACCATGTAAAAATAATCAAATCAGCCATTCATGAACACCTATTCTACAATTGCCCAGTGATGCTTATATCTAAACAAATGATGTCCTGATTATACTTGATAAAACAAGTGAAGCTTAATACTATTATCCTTGTTTGAAATTTATCTATCCGTCCAATGATATCACTCTGAGGGACACTTTTGATAATTTTTATTTTATTTTAACTTGTACTGGACCTCATGCTTAAAGCTGTCCTATGATGATCAAACTTAATAGTTTTGTTCTTCTGATGTGCTATCTCATGGCGCGGTGTGGAAGCAATTTGGAGACCTGAACTGAGGAAATGCTTAATTGTATCTTTTGTACCCAACAATTACCAATTTTACTATTTATTTTATGTTTTTTCCACTTGTAGTTTGTGATGAAGAACATGTTTTGTGCTTGTTGCTTCACGACTGGATGGATGGCCTGTTGTCAATAGTTTGGCCATCCTGTAGAGGGAAGCATAGATGAACCGGTGACACTGGCCAGCATTAAACAACATGACGCTCTATCAAACTGCGTCTTGTTACCTGTCTTCTGGCACATGGATAACATCTACATATTTTTATTTACTAACATTTTATTTTTTTATTCTTCCTTCGCACGAAAATAAGTGATTTATACAAAACTTTATAAAATTGAGTTAATTTTAAGTCACTTATTGTGTAGGGAGGCAATGCTTCCCTCCTTGAAGCTGGTCTAGTAGTCTTAAGGACATTATTTATCGTTATTTGGTTCTCCCTGAAGCTGGTCTAGTAGTCTTAAGGACATTATTTATCGTTAATTTGGTTCTCATACCCAATTTGGTATTGACCTTTTTCTTCATTTCTTGTTTGTCGATCAAAGAAAACAAATGACGATAGCAAGACAGGGACATCAGAACCCTGAATTTCAGGGTTATGACAGACTACGTCTATAATGGGAATCTCTCTGATGTTTTCGATTACCCATAAATCTGTTCTGGAATCTGCTTTCTTTCTCGTTTGATGTGAATACTTGAAGCAGGTCATGGTTTACCTTATCAACCACATTGTGCGAACAACAGATGGATCCAATGACTTCTAAAGCCGTACACTGTTGGCAACTAAAGCTTAATAACCCTACAAGAATATGAACGGATGTTTTTGATTGAAAAAACACTGAACATGATTGGAGAAATGTCAACACAAATGATGGAATAAAAACCATGTAAAAACAATCAAATCAGCCATTCATGAACACCTATTCTATCATTGCCCAGTGACCTTATATCTAAACAAATGATGTTTTGATTATCCTTGATACTATTATCCTTGTTTGAAAATTATCTATCTGTTGAATGATATCATTCTGAGGGACACTTTTTTTGAGATTTTTTTAATTTTAACTGGTACTGGACCTGATGCAGCTGTCCTATGATGATCAAACTAAATACTTTCGTTCTTCTGATGTGCTATCTCATGGTGCGGTGCGGAAGCAATTTGGAGACCTGAACTGAGGAAATGCTTGATTGTATCTTTTGTACCTAACAATTGCCAATTTTACTATTTATTTCATGTTTTTTCCACTTGTAGTTTGTGATGAAGAATATGTCTTGTTGCTTCACGACTGGATGGATGGCCTGTTGTTAATAGTTTGGCCATCCTGTAGAGGGAAGCATAGATGAACGGTGACACCGGCCAGCATTAAACAACATGTCGCTCTATCAAACTGCATCTTGTTACGTGTCTTCTGGCACATTTATAACATCTACATATTTTGATTACTCACATTATATTTCTTTTGTACTTCCTCCGCCTGAAAATAAGTTATTTGAAAATAACTTAACTTTGTACGAACTTTATAAAATTGTGTTAATTTTAAGTCACTTATTTTGTAACGTATGTAGTAAATCTTTTGCTCTTCAGATTAGTTGAGGGGGCTGCTTCCCTCCTTGAAGCTTGTCTAGTAGTCTTAAGAACATAAACTAATTCCATTTATAAAACACTATTGTACTGTGACGAGCGATGATTCAGGCAGCCTCTTTGCCATTGAAGTGGCATTGGAGGTGTTGCGTTGCTCGGATTTTGCTCTTCAGATTGGCTGAGAGGGTGGCTCCTGCTTCCCTCCCTGAAGCTGGTCTAGTAGTTTTAAGGACATTATTTATCGTTAATTTGGTTCTCATACTCAATTTGGTATTGACCTTTTTCTTCATTTCTTGTTTGTCGATCAAAGAAAACAAATGACGATAGCAAGACAGGGACATCAGAACCCTGAATTTCAGGGTTATGACAGACTACGTCTATAATGGGAATCTCTCTGATGTTTCCGATTACCCATAAATCTGTTCTGGAATCTGCTTTCTTTCTCGTTTGATGTGAATGCTTGAAGCAGGTCATGGTTGACCTTATCAACCACATTGTGCGAACAACAGATGGATCCAATGACTTCTAAAGCCGTACAATGTTGGCAACTGAAGCTTAATAACCCTACATGAATATGAACAGATATTTTTGATTGAAAAAACTCTGAACATGATTGAAGAAATGTTGACACAAGTGATGGAATAAAAACCATGTAAAAATAATCAAATCAGCCATTCATGAACACCTATTCTATCATTGCCAAGTGACGCTTATATCTAAACAAATGATGTCTTGATTATCCTTGTTAAAACAAGTGAAGCTTAATACTATTATCCTTGTTTGAAAATTATCTATCCGTTGAACGATATCACTGTGAGGGACACGTTTTTTGAGATTTTTTATTTTATTTTAACTGGTACTAGACCTGATGCTTAAAGCTGTCCTATGATAATCAAACTAAATACTTTCGTTCTTCTCATGTGCTATCTCATAGTGCGGTGTGGAAGCAATTTGGAGACCTGAACTGAGGAAATGCTTGATTGTATCTTTTGTACCCAACAATTGCCAATTTTACTATTTATTTCATGTTTTTTCCACTTGTAGTTTGTGATGAAGAACATGTCTTGTGCTTGTTGCTTCACGACTGGATGGATGGCCTGTTGTTAATAGTTTGGCCATCCTGTAGAGGGAAGCATAGATGAACGGTGACACCGGCCAGCATTAAACTACATGCCGCTCTATCAAACTGCGTCTTGTTACCTGTCTTTTGGCACATTTATAACATCTACATATTTTTATTTACTAACATTTTATTTCTTTTGTACTTCCTGTGCCTGAATATAAGTGATTTTAAAAATGACTTAACTTTGTACAAACTTTATAAAATTGAGTTAATTTTAAGTCACTTATTTTGTGACGGAGGGAGTAAATCTTCTGCTCTTCAGAAAAGTTGAGGGGGAGGCTCTCCTTCCCTCCTTGAAGCTTGTCTAGTAGTTTTAAGAACATAAACTAAATTCCAATTATTAAACACTATTGTTCTTTGACGAGCGACGATTCAGGCAGCCTCTTTGCCATTGCAGTGGCATTGGAGGTGTTGCGTTGCTCGGATAGTAAACCTTTTGCTCTTCAGATTGGCTGAGAGGGTGGCTCGTGCTTCCCTCCCTGAAGCTGGTCTAGTAGTTTTAAGGACATTATTTATCGTTAATTTGGTTCTCATACCCAATTTGGTATTGACCTTTTTCTTCATTTCTTGTTTGTCGATCAAAGAAAACAAATGACGATAGCAAGACAGGGACATGAGAACCCTGAATTTCAGGGTTATGACAGACTACGTCTATAATGGGAATCTCTCTGATGTTTCCGATTACCCATAAATCTGTTCTGGAATCTGCTTTCTTTCTCGTTTGTTGTGAATGCTTGAAGCAGGTCATGGTTGACCTTATCAACCACATTGTGCGAACAACAGATGGATCCAATGACTTCTAAAGCCGTACAATGTTGGGAACTGAAGCTTAATAACCCTACATGAATATGAACACATATTTTTGATTGAAAAAACACTGAACATGATTGAAGAAATGTCGACACAAATGATGGAATAAACACCATGTAAAAATAATCAAATCAGCCATTCATGAACACCTATTCTATCATTGCCCACGGACCTTATATCTAAACAAATGATGTTTTGATTATCCTTGATACTATTATCCTTGTTTGAAAATTATCTATCTGTTGAATGATATCACTCTGAGGGACACTTTTTTTGAGAATTTTTTTTAACTGGTACTGGACCTGATGCTTAAAGCTGTCCTATGATGATCAAACTAAATACTTTTGTTCTTCTGATGTGCTATCTCATGGTGCGGTGCGGAAGCAATTTGGAGACCTGAACTGAGGAAATGCTTGATTGTATCTTTTGTACCTAACAATTGCCAATTTTACTATTTATTTCATGTTTTTTCCACTTTTAGTTTGTGATGAAGAATATGTCTTGTTGCTTCACGACTGGATGGATGGCCTGTTGTTAATAGTTTGGCCATCCTGTAGAGGGAAGCATAGATGAACGGTGACACCGGCCAGCATTAAACAACATGCCGCTCTATCAAACTGCGTCTTGTTACCTGTCTTCTGGCACATTTATAACATCTACATATTTTGATTACTAACATTATATTTCTTTTGTACTTCCTCCGCCTGAAAATAAGTGATTTAAAAATAACTTAACTTTGTACGAACTTTATAAAATTGAGTTAATTTTAAGTCACTTATTTTGTAACGTATGTAGTAAATCTTCTGCTCTTCAGATTAGTTGAGGGGGCTGCTTCCCTCCTTGAAGCTTGTCTAGTAGTCTTAAGAACATAAACTAATTCCATTTATAAAACACTATTGTTCTGTGACGAGCGACGATTCAGGCAGCCTCTTTGCCATTGAGGTGGCATTGGAGGTGTTGCGTTGCTCGGATTGTGCTCTTCTGATTGGTTGAGAGGGTGGCTCCTGCTTCCCTCCCTGAAGCTGGTCTAGTAGTTTTAAGGACATTATTTATCGTTAATTTGGTTCTCATACTCAATTTGGTATTGACCTTTTTCTTCATTTCTTTTTTGTCGATCAAAGAAAACAAATGACGATAGCAAGACACGGACATGAGAACCCTGAATTTCAGGGTTATGATAGACTACGTCTATAATGGGAATCTCTCTGATGTTTTCGATTACCCATAAATCTGTGCTGGAATCTGCTTTCTTTCTCGTTTGATGTGAATGCTTGAAGCAGGTCATGGTTGACCTTATCAACCACATTGTGCGAACAACAGATGGATCCAATGACTTCTAAAGCCGTACAATGTTGGCAACTGAAGCTTAATAACCCTACATGAATATGAACAGATATTTTTGATTGAAAAAACACTGAACATGATTGAAGAAATGTTGACACAAGTGATGGAATAAAAACCATGTAAAAATAATCAAATCAGCCATTCATGAACATCTATTCTATCATTGCCAAGTGACGCTTATATCTAAACAAATGATGTCTTGATTATCCTTGTTAAAACAAGTGAAGCTTAATACTATTATCCTTGTTTGAAAATTATCTATCCGTTGAACGATATCACTGTGAGGGACACGTTTTTTGAGATTTTTTTATTTTATTTTAACTGGTACTAGACCTGATGCTTAAAGCTGTCCTATGATAATCAAACTAAATACTTTCGTTCTTCTCATGTGCTATCTCATGGTGCGGTGTGGAAGCAATTCGGAGACCTGAACTGAGGAAATGCTTGATTGTATCTTTTGTACCCAACAATTGCCAATTTTACTATTTATTTCATGTTTTTTCCACTTGTAGTTTGTGATGAAGAACATGTCTTGTGCTTGTTGCTTCACGACTGGATGGATGGCCTGTTGTTAATAGTTTGGCCATCCTGTAGAGGGAAGCATAGATGAACGGTGACACCGGCCAGCATTAAACAACACTACGCTCTATCAAACAGCGTCTTGTTACCTGTCTTTTGGCACATTTATAACATCTACATATTTTCATTTACTAACATTTTATTTCTTTTGTACTTCCTGTGCCTGAATATAAGTGATTTTAAAAATGACTTAACTTTGTACGAACTTTATAAAATTGAGTTAATTTTAAGTCACTTATTTTGTGACGGAGGGAGTAAATCTTCTGCTCTTCAGATTAGTTGAGGGGGAGGCTCTCCTTCCCTCCTTGAAGCTTGTCTAGTAGTTTTAAGAACATAAACTAAATTCCAATTATTAAACACTATTGTTCTTTGACGAGCGACGATTCAGGCAGCCTCTTTGCCATTGCAGTGGCATTGGAGGTGTTGCGTTGCTCGGATAGTAAACCTTTTGCTCTTCAGATTGGCTGAGAGGGTGGCTCCTGCTTCCCTCCCTGAAGCTGGTCTAGTAGTATTAAGGACATTATTTATCGTTAATTTGGTTCTCATACCCAATTTGGTATTGACCTTTTTCTTCATTTCTTGTTTGTCGATCAAAGAAAACAAATGACGATAGCAAGAAAGGGACATCAGAACCCTGAATTTCAGGGTTATGACAGACTACGTCTATAATGGGAATCTCTGTGATGTTTTCGATTACCCATAAATCTGTTCTGGAATCTGCTTTCTTTCTCGTTTGATGTGAATACTTGAAGCAGGTCATGGTTTACCTTATCAACCACATTGTGCGAACAACAGATGGATCCAATGACTTCTAAAGCCGTACACTGTTGGCAACTAAAGCTTAATAACCCTACAAGAATATGAACGGATGTTTTTGATTGAAAAAACACTGAACATGATTGGAGAAATGTCAACACAAATGATGGAATAAAAACCATGTAAAAATAATCAAATCAGCCATTCATGAACACCTATTCTATCATTGCCCAGTGACCTTATATCTAAACAAATGATGTTTTGATTATCCTTGATACTTTTATCCTTGTTTGAAAATTATCTATCTGTTGAATGATATCATTCTGAGGGACACTTTTTTTTGAGATTTTTTTTAACTGGTACTGGACCTGATGCAGCTGTCCTATGATGATCAAACTAAATACTTTCGTTCTTCTGATGTGCTATCTCATGGTGCGGTGCGGAAGCAATTTGGAGACCTGAACTGAGGAAATGCTTGATTTTATCTTGTCTACCTAACAATTGCCAATTTTACTATTTATTTCATGTTTTTTCCACTTGTAGTTTGTGATGAAGAATATGTCTTGTTGCTTCACGACTGGATGGATGGCCTGTTGTTAATAGTTTGGCCATCCTGTAGAGGGAAGCATAGATGAACGGTGACACCGGCCAGCATTAAACAACATGTTGCTCTATCAAACTGCATCTTGTTACCTGTCTTCTGGCACATTTATAACATCTACATATTTTGATTACTAACATTATATTTCTTTTGTACTTCCTCCGCCTGAAAATAAGTTATTTGAAAATAACTTAACTTTGTACGAACTTTATAAAATTGAGTTAATTTTAAGTCACTTATTTTGTAACGTATGTAGTAAATCTTTTGCTCTTCAGATTAGTTGAGGGGGCTGCTTCCCTCCTTGAAGCTTGTCTAGTAGTCTTAAGAACATAAACTAAATCCATTTATAAAACACTATTGTACTGTGACGAGCGACGATTCAGGCAGCCTCTTTGCCATTGAAGTGGCATTGGAGGTGTTGCGTTGCTCGGATTTTGCTCTTCAGATTGGCTGAGAGGGTGGCTCCTGCTTCCCTCCCTGAAGCTGGTCTAGTAGTTTTAAGGACATTATTTATCGTTAATTTGGTTCTCATACTCAATTTGGTATTGACCTTTTTCTTCATTTCTTGCTTGTCGATCAAAGAAAACAAATGACGATAGCAAGACACGGACATGAGAACCCTGAATTTCAGGGTTATGACAGACTACGTCTATAATGGGAATCTCTGTGATGTTTTCGATTACCCATAAATCTGTTCTGGAATCTGCTTTCTTTCTCGTTTGATGTGAATGCTTGAAGCAGGTCATGGTTGACCTTATCAACCACATTGTGCGAACAACAGATGGATCCAATGACTTCTAAAGCCGTACAATGTTGGGAACTGAAGCTTAATAACCCTACATGAATATGAACAGATATTTTTGATTGAAAAAACACTGAACATGATTGAAGAAATGTCGACACAAATGATGGAATAAACACCATGTAAAAATAATCAAATCAGCCATTCATGAACACCTATTCTATCATTGCCCAGTGACCTTATATCTAAACAAATGATGTTTTGATTATCCTTGATACTATTATCCTTGTTTGAAAATTATCTATCTGTTGGATGATATCACTCTGAGGGACACTTTTTTTGAGAATTTTTTTTAACTGGTACTGGACCTGATGCTTAAAGCTGTCCTATGATGATCAAACTAAATACTTTCGTTCTTCTGATGTGCTATCTCATGGTGCGGTGCGGAAGCAATTTGGAGACCTGAACTGAGGAAATGCTTGATTGTATCTTTTGTACCTAACAACTGCCAATTTTACTATTTATTTCATGTTTTTTCCACTTTTAGTTTGTGATGAAGAATATGTCTTGTTGCTTCACGACTGGATGGATGGCCTGTTGTTAATAGTTTGGCCATCCTGTAGAGGGAAGCATAGATGAACGGTGACACCGGCCAGCATTAAACAACATGCCGCTCTATCAAACTGCGTCTTGTTACCTGTCTTCTGGCACATTTATAACATCTACATATTTTGATTACTAACATTATATTTCTTTTGTACTTCCTCCGCCTGAAAATAAGTGATTTAAAAATAACTTAACTTTGTACGAACTTTATAAAATTGAGTTAATTTTAAGTCAATTATTTTGTAACGTATGTAGTAAATCTTCTGCTCTTCAGATTAGTTGAGGGGGCTGCTTCCCTCCTTGAAGCTTGTCTAGTAGTCTTAAGAACATAAACTAATTCCATTTATAAAACACTATTGTTCTGTGACGAGCGACGATTCAGGCAGCCTCTTTGCCATTGAAGTGGCATTGGAGGTGTTGCGTTGCTCGGATTTTGCTCTTCAGATTGTTGAGAGGGTGGCTCCTGCTTCCCTCCCTGAAGCTGGTCTAGTAGTTTTAAGGACATTATTTATCGTTAATTTGGTTCTCATACTCAATTTGGTATTGACCTTTTTCTTCATTTATTTTTTGTCGATCAAAGAAAACAAATGACGATAGCAAGACAGGGACATGAGAACCCTGAATTTCAGGGTTATGACAGACTACGTCTATAATGGGAATCTCTCTGATGTTTTCGATTACCCATAAATCTGTTCTGGAATCTGCTTTCTTTCTCGTTTGATGTGAATGCTTGAAGTAGGTCATGGTTGACCTTATCAACCACATTGTGCGAACAACAGATGGATCCAATGACTTCTAAAGCCGTACAATGTTGGCAACTGAAGCTTAATAACCCTACATGAATATGAACAGATATTTTTGATTGAAAAAACACTGAACATGATTGAAGAAATGTTGACACAAGTGATGGAATAAAAACCATGTAAAAATAATCAAATCAGCCATTCATGAACACCTATTCTATCATTGCCAAGTGACGCTTATATCTAAACAAATGATGTCTTGATTATCCTTGTTAAAACAAGTGAAGCTTAATACTATTATCCTTGTTTGAAAATTATCTATCCGTTGAACGATAATACTGTGAGGGACACGTTTTTTGAGATTTTTTATTTTATTTTAACTGGTACTAGACCTGATGCTTAAAGCTGTCCTATGATAATCAAACTAAATACTTTCGTTCTTCTCATGTGCTATCTCATGGTGCGGTGTGGAAGCAATTTGGAGACCTGAACTGAGGAAATGCTTGATTGTATCTTTTGTACCCAACAATTGCCAATTTTACTATTTATTTCATGTTTTTTCCACTTGTAGTTTGTGATGAAGAACATGTCTTGTGCTTGTTGCTTCACGACTGGATGGATGGCCTGTTGTTAATAGTTTGGCCATCCTGTAGAGGGAAGCATAGATGAACGGTGACACCGGCCAGCATTAAACAACACTACGCTCTATCAAACAGCGTCTTGTTACCTGTCTTTTGGCACATTTATAACATCTACATATTTTTATTTACTAACATTTTATTTCTTTCGTACTTCCTATGCCTGAATATAAGTGATTTTAAAAATGACTTAACTTTGTACGAACTTTATACAATTGAGTTAATTTTAAGTCACTTATTTTGTGACGGAGGGAGTAAATCTTCTGCTCTTCAGATTAGTTGAGGGGGAGGCTCTCCTTCCCTCCTTGAAGCTTGTCTAGTAGTTTTAAGAACATAAACTAAATTCCAATTATTAAACACTATTGTTCTTTGACGAGCGACGATCCAGGCAGCCTCTTTGCCATTGCAGTGGCATTGGAGGTGTTGCGTTGCTCGGATAGTAAACCTTTTGCTCTTCAGATTGGCTGAGAGGGTGGCTCCTGCTTCCCTCCCTGAAGCTGGTCTAGTAGTATTAAGGACATTATTTATCGTTAATTTGGTTCTCATACCCAATTTGGTATTGACCTTTTTCTTCATTTCTTGTTTGTCGATCAAAGAAAACAAATGACGATAGCAAGACAGGGACATCAGAACCCTGAATTTCAGGGTTATGACAGACTACGTCTATAATGGGAATCTCTCTGATGTTTTCGATTACCCATAAATCTGTTCTGGAATCTGCTTTCTTTCTCGTTTGATGTGAATACTTGAAGCAGGTCATGGTTTACCTTATCAACCACATTGTGCGAACAACAGATGGATCCAATGACTTCTAAAGCTGTACACTGTTGGCAACTAAAGCTTAATAACCCTACAAGAATATGAACGGATGTTTTTGATTGAAAAAACACTGAACATGATTGGAGAAATGTCAACACAAATGATGGAATAAAAACCATGTAAAAACAATCAAATCAGCCATTCATGAACACCTATTCTATCATTGCCCAGTGACCTTATATCTAAACAAATGATGTTTTGATTATCCTTGATACTATTATCCTTGTTTGAAAATTATCTATCTGTTGAATGATATCATTCTGAGGGACACTTTTTTTGAGATTTTTTTAATTTTAACTGGTACTGGACCTGATGCAGCTGTCCTATGATGATCAAACTAAATACTTTCGTTCTTCTGATGTGCTATCTCATGGTGCGGTGCGGAAGCAATTTGGAGACCTGAACTGAGGAAATGCTTGATTGTATCTTTTGTACCTAACAATTGCCAATTTTACTATTTATTTCATGTTTTTTCCACTTGTAGTTTGTGATGAAGAATATGTCTTGTTGCTTCACGACTGGATGGATGGCCTGTTGTTAATAGTTTGGCCATCCTGTAGAGGGAAGCATAGATGAACGGTGACACCGGCCAGCATTAAACAACATGTCGCTCTATCAAACTGCATCTTGTTACGTGTCTTCTGGCACATTTATAACATCTACATATTTTGATTACTCACATTATATTTCTTTTGTACTTCCTCCGCCTGAAAATAAGTTATTTGAAAATAACTTAACTTTGTACGAACTTTATAAAATTGTGTTAATTTTAAGTCACTTATTTTGTAACGTATGTAGTAAATCTTTTGCTCTTCAGATTAGTTGAGGGGGCTGCTTCCCTCCTTGAAGCTTGTCTAGTAGTCTTAAGAACATAAACTAATTCCATTTATAAAACACTATTGTACTGTGACGAGCGATGATTCAGGCAGCCTCTTTGCCATTGAAGTGGCATTGGAGGTGTTGCGTTGCTCGGATTTTGCTCTTCAGATTGGCTGAGAGGGTGGCTCCTGCTTCCCTCCCTGAAGCTGGTCTAGTAGTTTTAAGGACATTATTTATCGTTAATTTGGTTCTCATACTCAATTTGGTATTGACCTTTTTCTTCATTTCTTGTTTGTCGATCAAAGAAAACAAATGACGATAGCAAGACAGGGACATCAGAACCCTGAATTTCAGGGTTATGACAGACTACGTCTATAATGGGAATCTCTCTGATGTTTTCGATTACCCATAAATCTGTTCTGGAATTTGCTTTCTTTCTCGTTTGATGTGAATACTTGAAGCAGGTCATGGTTGACCTTATCAACCACATTGTGCGAACAACAGATGGATCCAATGACTTCTAAAGCCGTACAATGTTGGCAACTGAAGCTTAATAACCCTACATGAATATGAACGGATATTTTTGATTGAAAAAACATTGAACTTGATTGGAGAAATGTCGACACAAGTGATGGAATAAAAACCATGTAATAATAATCAAATCAGCCATTCATGAACACGTATTGTATCATTGCCTAGTGACGCTTATATCTAAACAAATGATGTCTTGATTATCCTTGATAAAACAAGTGGAGCTTAATACTATTATCCTTGTTTGAAAATTATCTATCCGTTGAATGATATCACTCTGAGGGACACGTTTTTCGAGATTTTTTGTTTTATTTTAACTGGTACTAGAACTGATGCTTAAAGCTGTCCTATGATGATCAAACTAAATACTTTCGTTCTTCTGATGTGCTATCTCATGGTGCGGTGCAGAAGCAATTTGGAGACCTGAACTGAGGAAATGCTTGATTGTATCTTTTGTACCCAACAATTGCCAATTTTACTATTCATTTCATGTTTTTCCACTTGTAGTTTGCGATGAAGAACATGTCTTGTGCTTGTTGCTTCACGACTGGATGGATGGCCTGTTGTTAATAGTTTGGCCATCCTGTAGAGGGAAGCATAGATGAACGGTGACACCGACCAGCAATAAACAACATGACGCTCTATCAAACTGCGTCTTGTTACGTGTCTTTTGGCACATTTATAACATCTACATATTTTAGTTTACTAACATTTTATTTCTTTTGTACTTCCTCTGCCTGAAAATAAGTTATTTAAAAATGACTCAACTTTGTACGAACTTTATAAAATTGAGTTAATTTTAAGTCACTTATTTTGTGACGGAGGGACTAAATCTTCTGCTCTTCAGATTAGTTGAGGGGGAGGCTCTCCTTCCCTCCTTGAAGCTTGTCTAGTAGTTTTAAGAACATAAACTAAATTCCATTTATAAAACACTATTGTTCTGTGACGAGCGACGATTCAGGCAGCCTCTTTGCCATTGCAGTGGCATTGGAAGTGTTGCTTTGCTCGGATAGTAAACCTTTTGCTCTTCAGATTGACTGAGAGGGTGGCTCCTGCTTCCCTCCCTGAAGCTGGTCTAGTAGTCTTAAGGACATTATTTATCGTTAATTTGGTTATCATACCCAATTTGGTATTGACCTTTTTCTTCATTTCTTGTTTGTCGATCAAAGAAAACAAATGACGATAGCAAGACACGGACATCAGAACCCTGAATTTCAGGGTTATGACACACTACGTCTATAATGGGAATGTCTGTGATGTTTTCGATTACCCATAAATCTGTTCTGGAATCTGCTTTCTTTCTCGTTTGATGTGAATACTTGAAGCAGGTCATGGTTGACCTTATCAACCACATTGTGCGAACAAGAGATGGATCCAATGACTTCAAAAGCCGTACAATGTTGGCAACTGAAGCTTAATAACCCTACATGAATATGAACGGATATTTTTGATTGAAAAAACACTGAACATGATTGGAGAAATGTCGACACAAGTGATGGAATAAAAACCATGTAAAAATAATCAAATCAACCATTCATGAACACCTATTCTATCATTGCCCAATGACACTTATATCTAAACAAATGATGTCTTGATTATCCTTGATAAAACAAGTGGAGCTTAATACTATTATCCTTGTTTGAAAATTATCTATCCGTTGAATGATATCACTCTGAGGGACACATTTTTTGAGATTTTTTATTTTATTTTAACTGGTACTGGACCTGATGCTTAAAGTTGTCCTATGATGATCAAACTAAATACTTTCGTTCTTCTGATGTGCTATCTCATGGTGCGGTGCGGAAGCAATTTGGAGACCTGAACTGAGGAAATGCTTGATTGTATCTTTTGTACCCAACAATTGCCAATTTTACTATTTATTTCATGTTTTTTCCACTTGTAGTTTGTGATGAAGTACATGTCTTGTGCTTGTTGCTTCACGACTGGATGGATGGCCTGTTGTTAATAGTTTGGCCATCCCGTAGAGGGAAGCATAGATGAACGGTGACACCGGCCAGCATTAAACAACATGACGCTCTATCAAACTGCGTCTTGTTACGTGTCTTTTGGCACATTTATAACATCTACATATTTTAATTTACTAAAATTTTATTTCTTTTGTACTTCCTGTGCCTGAAAATTAGTTATTTAAAAATGACTTAACTTTGTACGAAATTTATAAAATTGAGTTAATTTGAAGTCACTTATTTTGTGACGGAGGGAGTAAATCTTCTGCTCTTCAGATTACTTGAGGGGGAGGCTCTCCTTCCGTCCTTGAAGCTTGTCTAGTAGTTTTAAGAACATTAACTAAATTTCATTTATAAAATACTATTGTTCTCTGACGAGCGACGATTCAGGCAGCCTCTTTGCCATTGCAGTGGCATTGGAGGTGTTGCGTTGCTCGGATAGTAAACCTTTTGCTCTTCAGATTGGCTCAGAGGGTGGCTCCTGCTTCCCTCCCTGAAGCTGGTCTAGTAGTTTTAAGGACATTATTTATAGTTAATTTGGTTCTCATACCCAATTTGGTATTGACCTTTTTCTTCATTTCTTGTTTGTCGATAAAAGAAAACAAATGACGATAGCAAGACAGGGACATCAGAACCGTGAATTTCAGGGTTATGACAGACTACGTCTATAATGGGAATCCCTCTGATGTTTTCGATTACCCATAAATCTGTTCTGGAATCTGCTTTCTTTCTCGTTTGATGTGAATACTTGAAGCAGGTCATGGTTGACCTTATCAACCACATTGTGCGAACAACAGATGGATCGAGTTACTTCTAAAGCCGTACACTGTTGGCAACTGAAGCTTAATAACCCTACATGAATATGAACGGATATTTTTGATTGAAAAAGCACTGAACATGATTGGAGAAATGTCGACACAAGTGATGGAATAAAAACCATGTAAAAATAATCAAATCAGCCATTCATGAACACCTATTCTATCATTGCGAGTGACGCTTATATCTAAACAAATGATGTCTTGATTATCCTTGATAAAACAAGTGGAGCTTAATACTATTATCCTTGTTTGAAAATTATCTATCCGTTGAATGATATCACTCTGAGGGACACGTTTTTTGAGATTTTTATTTTATTTTAACTCGTACTGGACCTGATGCTTAAAGCTGTCCGATGATGATCAAACTAAATACTTTTGTTCTTCTGATGTGCTATCTCATGGTGTGGTGCGGAAGCAATTTGGAGACCTGAACTGAGGAAATCCTTGATTGTATCTTTTGTACCCAACAATTGCCAATTTTACTATTTATTTCATGTTTTTTCCACTTGTAGTTTGTGGTGAAGAACACGTCTTGTGCTTGTTGCTTCACGACTGGATGGATGGCCTGTTGTTAATAGTTTGGCCATCCTGTAGAGGGAAGCATAGATGAACGGTGACACCGGCCAGCATTAAACAACATGACGCTCTATCAAACTGCGTCTTGTTACCTGTCTTCTGGCACATTTATAACATCTACATATTTTTATTTAGTAACATTTTATTTCTTTTGTACTTCCTTCGTCGGAAAATAAGTGATTTAAAAATGACTTAACTTTGTACGAACTTTTTAAAATTGAGTTAATTTTAAGTCACTTATTTCGTAACGGAGGGAGTAAATCTTCTGCTCTTCAGATTAGTTGAGGGGGAGGCTCTGCTTCCCTCCTTGAGGCTTTTCTAGTAGTCTTAAGAACATAAACTAAATTCCATTTATAAAACACTATTGTTCTGTGACGAGCGACGATTCAGGCAGCGTCTTTGCCATTGCAGTGGCATTGGAGGTGTTGCGTTGCTCGGATAGTAAACCTTTTGCTCTTCAGATTGGCTGAGAGGGTGGCTCCTGCTTCCCTCCCTGAAGCTGGTCTAGTAGTCTTAAGGACATTATTTATCGTTAATTTGGTTCTCATACTCAATTTGGTATTGACCTTTTTCTTCATTTCTTGTTTGTCGATCAAAGAAAACAAATGACGATAGCAAGACAGGGACATGAGAACCCTAAATTTCAGGGTTATGACAGACTACGTCTATAATGGGAATCTCTCTGATGTTTTCGATTACCCATAAATCTGTTCTGGAATCTGCTTTCTTTCTCGTTTGATGTGAATGCTTGAAGCAGGTCATGGTTGACCTTATCAACCACATTGTGCGAACAACAGATGGATCCAATGACTTCTAAAGCCGTACAATGTTGGCAACTGAAGCTTAATAACCCTACATGAATATGAACGGATATTTTTGATTGAAAAAACACTGAACATGATTGAAGAAATGTTGACACAAGTGATGGAATAAAAACCATGTAAAAATAATCAAATCATCCATTCATGAACACCTATTCTATCATTGCCAAGTGACGCTTATATCTAAACAAATGATGTCTTGATTATCCTTGTTAAAACAAGTGAAGCTTAATACTATTATCCTTGTTTGAAAACTATCTATCCGTTGAACGATATCACTCTGAGGGACACATTTTTTGAGATTTTTTATTTTATTTTAACTGGTACTAGACCTGATGCTTAAAGCTGTCCTATGATAATGAAACTAAATACTTTCGTTCTTCTGATGTGCTATCTCATGGTGCGGTGTGGAAGCAATTTGGAGACCTGAACTGAGGAAATGCTTGATTGTATCTTTTGTACCCAACAATTGCCAATTTTACTATTTATTTCATGTTTTTTCCACTTGTAGTTTGTGATGAAGAACATGTCTTGTGCTTGTTGCTTCACGACTGGATGGATGGCATGTTGTTAATAGTTTGGCCATCCTGTAGAGGGAAGCATAGATGAACGGTGACACCGGCCAGCATTAAACAACACTACGCTCTATCAAACTGCGTCTTGTTACCTGTCTTTTGGCACATTTATAACATCTACATATTTTTATTTACTAACATTTTATTTCTTTTGTACTTCCTCTGCCTGAAAATAAGTGATTTAAAATTGACTTAACTTTGTACGAACATTATAAAATTGAGTTAATTTTAAGTCACTTATTTTGTGACGGAGGGAGTAAATCTTCTGCTCTTCAGATTAGTTGAGGGGGAGGCTCTCCTTCCCTCCTTGAAGCTTGTCTAGTAGTTTTCAGAACGTAACTAAATTCCATTTATTAAACACTATTGTTCTGTGACGAGCGACGATTTAGGCAGCCTCTTTGCCATTGCAGTGGCATTGGAGGTGTTGCGTTGCTCGGATAGTAAACCTTTTGCTGTTTGGATTGGCTGAGAGGGTGGCTCCTGCTTCCCTCCCTGAAGCTGGTCTAGTAGTCTTAAGGACATTATTTATCGTTAATTTGGTTCTCATACCCAATTTGGTATTGACCTTTTTCTTCATTTCTTGTTTGTCGATCAAAGAAAACAAATGACGATAGCAAGACAGGGACATCAGAACCCTGAATTTCAGGGTTATGACAAACTACGTCTAAATGGGAATCTCTCTGATGTTTTCGATTACCCATAAATCTGTTCTGGAATCTGCTTTCTTTCTCGTTTGATGTGAATACTTGAAGCAGGTCTTGGATGAATTTATCAACCACATTGTGCGAACAACAGATGGATCCAATGACTTCTAAAGCCGTACACTGTTGGCAACTGAAGCTTAATAACCCTACATGAATATGAACGGATGTTTTTGATTGAAAAATGTTGACTGCTATAAACAAATGAGAGAATAAAAACTATGTAAAAACAATCAAATCAACCATTCACGCACACCTATGCTGTCATTGCCTAGTGAAGCTTATATCAGAACAAATGATGTCTTGATTATCCTTGATAAAACAAGTGAAGCTTATACTATTATCCTTGTGTGAAAATTAATTATCCGTTGAATAATATCAATCTGAGGGACACCTTTTTTGAGGTTTTTATTTTATTTTATCTTGTACTGGACCTGATGCTTAAAGCTGTCCTATGATGATCAAACTAAATACTTTCGTTCTTCTCATGTGCTATCTCATGGCGCGGTGCGGAAGCAATTTGGAGACCTGAACTGAGGAAATGCTTTTATCTTTCTTACCCAACAATTGCCAATTTTACTATTTATTTCATGTTTTTCCTCTTGTAGTTTGTGATGAAGAACATGTTTTGTGTTTGTTGCTTGACAACTGGATGGATGGCCTATTGTTAATAGTTTGGCCATCCTGTAGAGGGAAACATAGATGAACGGAGACACCGGCCAGCATTAAACAACATGACGCTCTATCAAACTGCGTCTTGTTACCTGTCTTCTGTCACATTTATAACATCTACGTATTTTTATTTACTAACATTTTATTTCTTTTGTACTTCCTCCGCCCGAAAATAAGTGATTTAAAAATGACTTAACTTTGTACGAACTTTATAAAATTGAGTTATTTTTAAGTCACTTATTTTGTAACGGATGGAGTTGCTTTTTAGTGCATTGCATTACAATGTGCTTTGGTCGATTAAACTTGCAGAACCCTCGTAGAATAGATATTGCAGTTGAGTAATTGGTGGGCTCTTATTGCAGCAACAATTATATTAATTCGTAAATGCAAATCTAGTGTCATCAAATTGATGCATGGGAATTTAACTTGTGTGCATGGAAAATAAGAATCTGTTTAAGCATCAATTTCTTTGAGCAATCAATTAGTTTTGTCCGGTGATGATCGAACTAAATACATACTTTCATTCTTCTGATGCGCTATCTCATAGGTTGGTGCAGAAGCGATTTGGGGATCTTAACTGAGGAAATTATTTTTTAGCATAGTGTTGCAAATAGAAATGATTTTCCTTTCTTTTATACTTCTTTTTGGTATCACATCTCGAGGAATGTCCTGACATAAACAGTTTTTCCTCTGAAACTGCACACATTTTACTTAACAGAGTTTGGAAACAGCCAGAAAGACCAGTACATGATACGTTTGCAGAAAACTTTGTAGAAATAACTCACATAATACTTTGACCTCTTTGATGATGAGCGATGATTCAAGCAACCTCTTTATCTGATTTCCGGTGGCATTGGAGGTGTTGCGTTGCTTGGATAGTAAATCTTCTGCTCTTCAGATTAGCTGAGGGGGAGGCTGTTGCTTGGATAGTAAATCTTCTGCTCTTCAGATTAGCTGAGGGGGATGCTCTGCTTCCCTCCTTGAAGCTTATCTAGTAGTCTTAAGAACATAAACTAAATTCCATTTATAAAACACTATTGTTCTGTGACGAGCGACGTTTTAGGCAGCCTCTTGCCATTGCAGTGGCATTGGAGGTGTTGCGTTGCTCGGATAGTAAAACTTTTGCTATTCAGATTGGCCGAGAGGGTGGCTCCTGCTCCCCTCCTTGAAGCTGGTATAGTAGTCTTAAGGACATTATTTATTGTCAATTTGGTTCTCATACCCAATTTGATATTGACCTTTTACTTCATTTCTTGTTTCGGGATCAAAGAAAACAAATGATGATAGCAAGACAGGGACATCAGAACCCAGAATTTCAGGGTTATGACACACTATGTCTATAATGGGAATCTCTCTGATGTTTTTTATTTCCCCAAGATATATCTGTTTTGGAAACTGGCTTTCTTTCTCGTCGGCAATTCGGATCTTTGATGGTAGTACTTGGAAGCAGGCCATGGTCGACCTTATCAACAACATTGGGCGGACAACAGTTACATCCAGTGACATCTAAAGACGTACACTCTTGGCAACTGAAGCTTAATAACCCTACATGAATATGAACGGATGCTTTTGATTGAAAAATGTTGACTGCTATAAACAATTGGCGGAATAAAAACCACGTAAAAATAATCAAATCAGCCATTCATGCACACCCATGCTATCATTGCCGAGTGAAGCTTATATCAGAACAAATGATGTCTTGATTATCCTTGATAAGACAAGTGAAGCTTATACTATTATCCTTGTCTGAAAATTATTTATCCGTTGAATATTATCCTTGATTTTTTATTTTATTTTATCTTGTACTGGACCTAATGCTTAAAGATGTCCTATGATGATCAAACTAAATACTTTCGTTTTTCTGATGTGCTATCTCATGGTGCGGTGCGGAAGCAATTTGGAGACCTGAACTGAGGAAATGCTTGATTGTATCTTTCTTACCCAACAATTGCCAATTTTACTAGTTATTTCATGTTTTTTCCGCTTGTAGTTTGTGATGAAAAACATGTTTTGTGTTTGTTGCTTCACAACTGGAAGGATTCCCTGTTGATAATAGTTTGGTCATCCTGTAGAGGGAAGCATAGATGAACGGAGACATCGGCCAGTATTAAACAACACGACGCTCTATCAAACTGCGTCCTATTACCTGTCTTCTGGCACATCTATAACATCTACATATTCTTATTTATTGAGTTTTAGTTCTTCTGTAGCTTGTTAATGCATTGCATTACAATGTGCTTTGGTGGATTAAATTTGCAGAACCATCGCAGATGTGACAGAACCGATATTGCAGTTGGGTAATTGGTGGACTCTTGATGCTGCAGCAATTATGTTAATTTGTAAATGCAATTCCAGTGTCATCAAATTGATGCATGGGGATTTAATTCGTGTACATGGAGGAATCTGTCAGTTTTGTCCGAATATGATTGAACTAAATACTTTCATTATTCTGATGAGCTATCTCATAGCTCGGTACAGAAGCGATTGGAGATCTTAACTGAGGGAATTATTTTTTAGCATAGTGTTGCAAACAGAAATGATTTTTCTTTCTTTTATACTCTTTTTTGGTATCACATCGGGAGGAATGTCCTGACATAAACAGTTGTTCCTCTGAAACTGCACACATTTTACTTAACAGAGTTTGGAAACTGCCAAAAAAATACCAGTACACGATACGTTTGCAGGAAACTTTGTTGAAATATCTCACTTAATACTTTGACCTCTTTGATGATGAGCGATGATTCAAGCAGCCTCTTTATCTGATTTCCGGTGGCATTGGAGGTGTTGCGTTGCTTGGATAGTAAATCTTCTGCTCTTCAGATTAGCTCAGGGGAGGCTGTTGCTTGGATAGTAAATCTTCTGCTCTTCAGATTAGCTGAGGGGGAGGCTCTGCTTCCCTCCTTGAAGCTTATCTAGTAGTCTTAAGAACATAAACTAAATTCCATTTATAAAACATTATTGTTCTGTGACGAGCGACGATTCAGGCAGCCTCTTTGCCATTGTAGTGGCATTGGAGGTGTTGCGTTGCTCGGATAGTAAACCTTTTGCTATTCAGATTGGCCGAGAGGGTGGCTCCTGCTTCCCTCCTTGAAGCTGGTCTAGTAGTCTTAAGGACATTATTTATTGTCAATTTGGTTCTCATACCCAATTTGATATTGACCTATTACTTCATTTCTTGTTTGGGGATCAAAGAAAACAAATGATGATAGCAAGACAGGGACATCAGAACCCAGAATTTCAGGGTTATGGCAGACTATGTCTATAATGGGAATCTCTGTGATGTTTTTTATTTCACCAAGATATATCTGTTTTGAAAACTGGCTTTCTTTCTCGTTGGCAATTCGGATCTTTGATGGTAGTACTTGGAAGCAGGTCATGGTCGACCTTATCAACAACATTGGGCGGACAACAGTTACATCCTATGACATCTAAAGACGTACACTGTTGGCAATTGAAGCTTAATAATCCTACAAGAATATGAACGGATGCTTTTGATTGAAAAATGTTGACTGCTATAAACAAATGGCAGAATAAAAACCATGTAAAAATAATCAAATCAGCCATTCATGCACACCTATGCTATCATTGCCCAGTGAAGCTTATATCAGAACAAATGATGTCTTGATTATCCTTGATAAAACAAGTGAAGCTTATACTATTATCCTTGTCTGAAAATTATTTATCCGTTGAATATTATCCTTGATTTTTTATTTTATTTTATCTTGTACTGGACCTAATGCTTAAAGCTGTCCTATGATGATCAATCTAAATACTTCCGTTTTTCTGATGTGCTATCTCATGGTGCGGTGCGGAAGCAATTTGGAGACCTGAACTGAGAAAATGCTTGATTGTATCTTTCTTACCCAACAATTGCCAATTTTACTAGTTATTTCATGTTTTTTCCGCTTGTAGTTTGTGATGAAAAACATGTTTTGTGTTTGTTGCTTCACAACTGGAAGGATTCCCTGTTGATAATAGTTTGGTCATCCTGTAGAGGGAAGCATAGATGAACGGAGACACCGGCCAACATTAAACAACACGTCGCTCTATCAAATTGCGTCTTGTTACCTGTCTTCTGGCACATCTATAACATCTACATATTCTTATTTATTGAGATTTTAGTTCTTCTGTAGCTTGTTAATGCATTGCATTACAATGTGCTTTGGTGGATTAAATTTGCAGAACCATCGCAGATGTGGCAGCATTGATATTGCAGTTGGGTAATTGGTGGACTCTTGATGCTGCAACAATTATGTTAATTTGTAAGTGCAATTCCAGTGTCATCAAATTGATGCATGGGGATTTAGTTCGTGTACATGGAGGAATCTGTCAGTTTTGTCCGAATATGATTGAACTAAATACTTTCATTCTTCTGATGAGCTATCTCATACTCCCTCCGTCCCAAAATAACTGTCTCAAGCTTAGTGCAACTTTATACTAGAACTAGTACAAAGTTGAGGCACTTATTTTGGGACGGAGGGAGTAGCTCGGTACAGAAGCGATTGGAGATCTTAATTGAGGGAATTATTTTTTAGCATAGTGTTGCAAATTGAAATGATTTTTCTTTCTTTTATACTCTTTTTTGGTATCACATCAAGAGGAATGTCGTGACATAAACAGTTGTTCCTCTGAAACTGCACACATTGTACTTAAAACAGAGTTTGGAAATTGCTAGAAAGACCAGTACACGATATGTTTGCAGGAAACTTTGTTGAAATATCTCACATAATACTTTGAATAACGAGCGACGATTCAGGCAGCCTCTTTATCTGATTACAGTGGCATTGGAGGTGTTGTGTTGCTCGGATAGTAAATCTTCTGCTCTTCAGATTAGCTGAGGGGGAGGCTCCCACTTCCCTCCTTGAAGCTGGTCTAGTAGTCTTGAGAACATTACCATCTTTTTTTCATACCCAATTTGTGATATAATTTTTTACCTTTTTCTGTGAAATTAAACAACCATACGATTTGGTTTCTCTAGTTTCCTTTTTCTTTGCTGGCAGTTCATTTGTTGGCTGGGGATCCATGGAAGCAGATGATGATAGCAAGACAGGGACATCGGAACGCTGACCGATGATGATCAACCTAAATACTTGTTCTTCTGATGTGCTACCTCATGGCGCGGTGTGGAAGCACTTTGGAGACCTGAGCTGAGGAAATGCTTGATTTTATCATTCTTACCCAACAATTGCCAATTTTGCTATTTATTCCATGTTTTGCGATGAAAAACATGTTTTGTGTTTGTTGCTCCACAACTGCAAGGATGGTCTGTTGTTAATAGTTTGGTCATCCCGTAGAGGGAAGTGTTGAGTAAATAGGCAATTTTTCGAGTATATTAATCCACGAAATAATAACTAGCATGGCATTGACTAGACTAATGACATACTGATCTTGAGCTAACCTAGCACATACTACGCATATAGTGGATACATCTATGCAAACAAGTAGTACTGCTAGGATGAATACGAACATGAAGATAAACGAGTCATACCCTCCAATCGGCCAGTTGGCCGTAGCAGCAGCGGCGGCGGCGGCAGTATCCTCTGCCGTCTTCTTCTCGGCTTCCTCGCGGAGACGACAGCTTCGGTTGGTGAAGACATGGCGATGACGAGGGCGACGCGGACGTAGACGAAGCAGACGGACGGAGGCGAGCAGTCGCGTGATCGCTTCCCAAAAACCTAATCGCCCCTCTCTCGTCGACCGTGTACGCGGTAAATGGGACGGAGTCGCCGGCGGCAGCAGCAGTTCAAGGAACGAACGCGTGAGGCAGATGTGATCAAGCGCGTAGGTATGAGCTCGGCTCGGCTCATTCCCGCAACCCGCGGCGCGTCGTGGCGTGGCGTGGCGAGGCGAGGCGAGGCGTGGCGTGGCGTGGCAAGGCGGGCGGCGGAGGAGGAGTGCGCGAGGGCACCTTCTCTTCTCACTCTCCAATAGCATGTGGAAGAGAGACCCTTATAAAGGGGTCCAAACTCTCCTCCACTAGCGGGGTGGGACTAAACTCCCACCACCTTGTCATGCCACCACCTACATGGGCCCTTGTAGATTTTTCTGAAATTCTCTAATGGGCCTAAGGCCCACCTCCAAATTTCAACAATCCCCCACCAGATCTCAAGGGCACATCGTGTTCCCTCGTTCCAATCACTGTTTTAATATACCAGCGTTTCAATGAAGACCTATTAAGGTTGAGCTTCACCTAGAACAAGTAGCTACACTCCTTTACAACTGAACAATGGACTATGCCTTGAATTGTCAGCTTGGCGTAAAAGAGCTTCACCACAAGTCTTACTAGTACTAGACTGCCGAAAGTGACCCCTCGGGTGGAGCATATTAGTCACACTCCTGGCCTATTCATGAGTTTACTAGAGATCACCCAAACCTCATAGACTGTGACCAGCAGTCAAGCTCATATAGGTGTGTTCCTCCAAAGATCGCTCTGTAGGACAGCATCTTGCTTACATATAAGCTTTAGAAAACATTAAGACAGTAGTCATCCTACCGTACAGTATCCGAGAGTATTGCATCTCCAACGGAGTGGGTTAGTAAAGTTACTCTCCTCAGTTCACCACTGCTTGTTTTCCCAGGTCCTACTTCACGGGATCTCCGATCATATAGGTTGGGTTACTACCATGGCAACTCATGTGGGTCTCATACCCATCTCCCTCGATGCACTATCTATCACAACACGTGATAGCCCTTTAGTAAAGGGATCTGCCAGATTCTTAGCCGTTTGGATATAATCCAACGCTATCATTCCGGAGTTTCTCAAACGTCTGACAGACTTCAATCTCATTCTTATATGTTTGTTGGACTTCATATTGTCCTTTGAACTCTTCACTTTAACAATAACCGTCTGATTATCGCAGTTCATAAGGATAGCCGGAACCGGCTTCTCAACCACAGGTAAGTCCATCAAAAGATCTCGAAGAAATTCTGCTTCGACACCAGATGTGTCTAATGCTGTTAATTCTGCTTCCATTGTCGATCTTGTTAAGATCGTTTGCTTGCAAGACTTCCAGGAAACAGCACCACCCCCAAGAGTAAACATATACCCAGTAGTGGCCTTCATCTCATCAGCATCAGAGATCCAATTCGCATCACTATACCCTTCAAGTACCGATGGGAATCCCGTATAGTGAAGCCCGTGGTTGACAGTACCTTTCAAGTAGCGCATAATTCTTTCAACAGCACGCCAATGAACATCGCCCGGGTTTGCAACAAACCGGCTAAGTTTGCTCACAGCAAACGCGATGTCAGGCCTCGTTGCGCTAGCTAGGTACATAAGTGAACCGATAATTTGAGAGAATCTCAATTGATCTATAGCTGTGCCTTTAAACTTTCGAATAAGCACACTAGGATCATATGGTGTTTGACAAATTTTGCAGTCTGAATATCCAAAGCGACTCAAAATCTTATCAACATAGTGGGATTGCAGAAGTGTAATCCCACCCTCATCATCTCTCAACAGCTTGATGTTCAAGATAACATCAGCCACCCCAAGGTCCTTCATCTCAAAGTTTTGAGACAGAAAACACTTAACCTCCTCAATTACTTTGAGGTTGGTTCCAAATATCAGTATGTCATCAACATACAAGCACAATATAACTCCTTCGCCCCCACCATGGCGATAGTATACACATTTGTCAGCTTCATTAACAACAAAGCCAACAGATGTCAGAGTTGTATTAAACTTCTCATGCCATTGCTTAGGTGCTTGTCTCAGACCATATAAAGATTTCAGCAACTTACACACCTTTCCTTCCTGACCTTCTATCACAAAGCCATCTGGCTGTTGCATATATATTTCCTCATTTAGCTCTCCATTCAGGAAAGCCGTCTTAACGTCCATTTGATGAACGAGAAGACCATGAGAGGCCGCCAATGAGAGTAGTACTCTAATGGTGGTCAGTCTAGCCACAGGTGAATAAGTATCGAAGAAATCTTCCTCTTCTTTCTGGGCATAGCCCTTGGCCACAAGCCTAGACTTGTACTTTTCAATCGTACCATCGGGCCTAAGCTTCTTTTTGAACACCCACTTGCATCCCAATGGTTTGCAACCATAGGGACGATCAGTGATTTCCCATGTCCCGTTAGCCATGATGGAGTCCATCTCGCTACGGACCGCAGCTTTCCAGTAATCAGCATCTGGAGAAGCATACGCTTCTGAAATCGAAGTGGGATTATCATCCACGAGGTATACGAAGAAATCATCACCAAAGGTCTTTGCAGTCCTTTGTCTCTTGCCCCTACCACGGGCTTCCTCGTCATCCTCCTCAGGATTTTCATCATGTGTTTGTTCATAATATTCCATAGGAATGGCAGGCTCAAGAGTTATCTCAGATTCCTGTCTAGAAGTGCTTTGCATATCTCTCATGGGAAATATATCCTCAAAGAATGTAGCATCCCTCGACTCCATTATTGTACCGACCTTCACGTCAGGTACCTCAGATTTCACTACTAGAAATCTATAGCCTACGCTATTCTTAGCGTATCCCAAATTAACGCAATCCACAGTCTTTGGTCCAAGCTTACGCTTCTTGGGGATCGGTACATTGACTTTCGCCAAGCAGCCCCAAGTACGTAAGTACGAGAGTGTCGTCCTTCTCTTCGACCACTCCTCGTAGGGAGTGACCTCATTATCTTTTGTAGGAACTTTATTCAGGACATGACACACGGTCAATATAGCCTCCCCCCACCATGCCTTGGATAAACCCGATGTATCTAACATGGCGTTAACCAAATCAGTTAGAGTACGGTTTTTCCGCTCGGCAACCCCGTTTGACTGGGGTGAATAGGGAGGCGTCCTCTCATGAATAATGCCGTGTTCCGCACAAAATGAATCAAATTCGTTTGAGAAGTACTCTCCATCACGATCAGACCGGACTCGTTTAATTTTCTTTTCAAGTTGATTCTCAACTTCTGCCTTATAGATTTTAAAGTAGTGTAGAGCCTCATCTTTAGTATTTAACAGATAAACATAGCAAAATCTAGTGGAATCATCTATCAATGTCATGAAGTATTTCTTTCCACCTTTAGTCAACACACCATTCATCTCACAAAGATCAGAATGTATGAGTTCTAATGGTGCCAAGTGTCTCTCCTCTGCAGCCTTGTGAGGCTTGCGAGGTTGCTTTGCTTGCACACACGAGTGGCACTTAGAACCTTTGGCTAAAGTGAAAGTTGGGATTAAATTCAGTTTTGCTAGCCGCGACATAACACCGAAACTTATGTGACAAAGACGTGAATGCCAAACTTCAGATTCATTAACACTCGAATGAATATTGTTCACGACTTTATTACAAAAATCTGCTAGAGAAAGGCGGAACACACCTCCGCATTCATAACCTTTTCCAACGAAAAGTCCATATTTTGTAACTACTACTTTATTAGACTCGAACACCAACTTAAACCCTTCTCTACACAGAAGGGAGCCACTAACGAGATTCTTCTTGATGGCGGGGACATGCTGCACGTTCTTCAGCTGCACGATCCTTCCCGAAGTAAACTTCAGATCGACCGTGCCAACACCAAGAACATAAGCACTCGCGCCATTCCCCATCAATACGGACCCGCGACCGGTGGCCTGATAAGAAGAGAACAATGATAAGTCAGCACACACATGAATATTTGCACCCGTGTCCACCCACCAATCGGTGGACTGACAAACTGTAAATACAGTAAGTAAATTACCGTACCCAGATGCACCACTTTCATTGTTGCCCACAATCATGTTTGCAGACTTGGAGTCCTGCGCCGGCTTCTTGTACTTGTTTGGGCATTTGTTCGCCCAATGTTCCTCTGAACCACAAGTATAGCAGCCATCTCCCTTCTTATTCTTCTTGAAGGGCTTCTTCCCCTTCTTCTTGAAGTCGGTATTCTGTTGGACAGAGTTCTTTCCCTTGGGCTTGTGAGAATTGAAGTTCCTCCGATGTACCATATTGGCAGCAGAAGAGCTTTCCACCGCTTTTCCATTGGAGTCCTTTGCTCTCGAGTTCTGCTCAACACTCAGATGGCCGATGATGTCCTCTACTGAGAACTCACGCCTCTGATGTTTCAGAGTAGTAGCAAAGTTCCTCCAGGAATTAGGGAGCTTAGCAATTATACAGCCCGCGACAAACTTGCCCGGCAAATTGCACTTAAGAACCTCAAGTTCCTTAGCTATGCATATTATCTCATGAGCTTGTTCCAATACAGAACGGTTGTCAACCATCTTGTAATCGTGGAACTGCTCCATAACATACATCTCACTCCCAGCGTCGGTGGCCCCGAATTTAGATTCGAGCGCCTCCCACAGGTCCTTGGCAACATGCATATGTAAATATGCATCAACCAACTTATCTCCGATCACGCTAATGACTGCTCCAAGGAATAGGACGGTGGCCTCCTTAAACATCTTCTCCTGTTCAGGAGTGATAGTTTCCGTAGGAGTGACACCGGCTACCCAGAACACGTTCATAGCCGTGAGCCATAAGGTGGTTCTCGTTTGCCAACGCTTGAAAAAAGTACCGGTAAACTTATCCGGTTTCAGTGCAGCAGCAAAACCATTACTCGAAAAATTCCTACAGAAATTAGGTTTTTGGATTGTTGAGTAAATAGGCAATTTTTCGAGTATATTAATCCACGAAATAATAACTAGCATGGCATTGACTAGACTAATGACATACTGATCTTGAGCTAACCTAGCACATACTACGCATATAGTGGATACATCTATGCAAACAAGTAGTACTGCTAGGATGAATACGAACATGAACATAAACGAGTCATACCCTCCAATCGGCCAGTTGGCCGTAGCAGCAGCGGCGGCGGCGGCAGTATCCTCTGCCGTCTTCTTCTCGGCTTCCTCGCGGAGACGACAGCTTCGGTTGGTGAAGACATGGCGATGACGAGGGCGACGCGGACGTAGACGAAGCAGACGGACGGAGTTGAGCAGTCGCGTGATCGCTCCCCAAAAACCTAATCGCCCCTCTCTCGTCGACCGTGTACGCGGTAAATGGGACGGAGTCGCCGGCGGCAGCAGCAGTTCAAGGAACGAACGCGTGAGGCAGATGTGATCAAGCGCGTAGGTATGAGCTCGGCTCGGCTCATTCCCGCAACCCGCGGCGCGTCGTGGCGAGGCGGGCGGCGGAGGAGGAGTGCGCGAGGGCACCTTCTCTTCTCACTCTCCAATAGCATGTGGAAGAGAGACCCTTATAAAGGGGTCCAAACTCTCCTCCACTAGCGGGGTGGGACTAAACTCCCACCACCTTGTCATGCCACCACCTACATGGGCCCTTGTAGATTTTTCTGAAATTCTCTAATGGGCCTAAGGCCCACCTCCAAATTTCAACAATCCCCCACCAGATCTCAAGGGCACATCGTGTTCCCTCGTTCCAATCACTGTTTTAATATACCGGCGTTTCAATGAAGACCTATTAAGGTTGAGCTTCACCTAGAACAAGTAGCTACACTCCTTTACAACTGAACAATGGACTATGCCTTGAATTGTCAGCTTGGCGTAAAAGAGCTTCACCACAAGTCTTACTAGTACTAGACTGCCGAAGGTGACCCCTCGGGTGGAGCATATTAGTCACACTCCTGGCCTATTCATGAGTTTACTAGAGATCACCCAAACCTCATAGACTGTGACCAGCAGTCAAGCTCATATAGGTGTGTTCCTCCAAAGATCGCTCTGTAGGACAGCATCTTGCTTACATATAAGCTTTAGAAAACATTAAGACAGTAGTCATCCTACCGTACAGTATCCGAGAGTATTGCATCTCCAACGGAGTGGGTTAGTAAAGTTACTCTCCTCAGTTCACCACTGCTTGTTTTCCCAGGTCCTACTTCACGGGATCTCCGATCATATAGGTTGGGTTACTACCATGGCAACTCATGTGGGTCTCATACCCATCTCCCTCGATGCACTATCTATCACAACACGTGATAGCCCTTTAGTAAAGGGATCTGCCAGATTCTTAGCCGTTTGGATATAATCCAACGCTATCACTCCGGAGTTTCTCAAACGTCTGACAGACTTCAATCTCATTCTTATATGTTTGTTGGACTTCATATTGTCCTTTGAACTCTTCACTTTAACAATAACCGTCTGATTATCGCAGTTCATAAGGATAGCCGGAACCGGCTTCTCAACCACAGGTAAGTCCATCAAAAGATCTCGAAGAAATTCTGCTTCGACACCAGATGTGTCTAATGCTGTTAATTATGCTTCCATTGTCGATCTTGTTAAGATCGTTTGCTTGCAAGACTTCCAGGAAACAGCACCACCCCCAAGAGTAAACATATACCCAGTAGTGGCCTTCATCTCATCAGCATCAGAGAACCAATTCGCATCACTATACCCTTCAAGTACCGATGGGAATCCCGTATAGTGAAGCCCGTGGTTGACAGTACCTTTCAAGTAGCGCATAATTCTTTCAACAGCACGCCAATGAACATCGCCCGGGTTTGCAACAAACCGGCTAAGTTTGCTCACAGCAAACGCGATGTCAGGCCTCGTTGCGCTAGCTAGGTACATAAGTGAACCGATAATTTGAGAGAATCTCAATTGATCTATAGCTGTGCCTTTAAACTTTCGAATAAGCACACTAGGATCATATGGTGTTTGACAAATTTTGCAGTCTGAATATCCAAAGCGACTCAAAATCTTATCAACATAGTGGGATTGCAGAAGTGTAATCCCACCCTCATCATCTCTCAACAGCTTGATGTTCAAGATAACATCAGCCACCCCAAGGTCCTTCATCTCAAAGTTTTGAGACAGAAAACACTTAACCTCCTCAATTACTTTGAGGTTGGTTCCAAATATCAGTATGTCATCAACATACAAGCACAATATAACTCCTTCGCCCCCACCATGGCGATAGTATACACATTTGTCAGCTTCATTAACAACAAAGCCAACAGATGTCAGAGTTGTATTAAACTTCTCATGCCATTGCTTAGGTGCTTGTCTCAGACCATATAAAGATTTCAGCAACTTACACACCTTTCCTTCCTGACCTTCTATCACAAAGCCATCTGGCTGTTGCATATATATTTCCTCATTTAGCTCTCCATTCAGGAAAGCCGTCTTAACGTCCATTTGATGAACGAGAAGACCATGAGAGGCCGCCAATGAGAGTAGTACTCTAATGGTGGTCAGTCTAGCCACAGGTGAATAAGTATCGAAGAAATCTTCCTCTTCTTTCTGGGCATAGCCCTTGGCCACAAGCCTAGACTTGTACTTTTCAATCGTACCATCGGGCCTAAGCTTCTTTTTGAACACCCACTTGCATCCCAATGGTTTGCAACCATAGGGACGATCAGTGATTTCCCATGTCCCGTTAGCCATGATGGAGTCCATCTCGCTACGGACCGCAGCTTTCCAGTAATCAGCATCTGGAGAAGCATACGCTTCTGAAATCGAAGTGGGATTATCATCCACGAGGTATACGAAGAAATCATCACCAAAGGTCTTTGCAGTCCTTTGTCTCTTGCCCCTACCACGGGCTTCCTCGTCATCCTCCTCAGGATTTTCATCATGTGTTTGTTCATAATATTCCATAGGAATGGCAGGCTCAAGAGTTATCTCAGATTCCTGTCTAGAAGTGCTTTGCATATCTCTCATGGGAAATATATCCTCAAAGAATGTAGCATCCCTCGACTCCATTATTGTACCGACCTTCACGTCAGGTACCTCAGATTTCACTACTAGAAATCTATAGCCTACGCTATTCTTAGCGTATCCCAAATTAACGCAATCCACAGTCTTTGGTCCAAGCTTACGCTTCTTGGGGATCGGTACATTGACTTTCGCCAAGCAGCCCCAAGTACGTAAGTACGAGAGTGTCGTCCTTCTCTTCGACCACTCCTCGTAGGGAGTGACCTCATTATCTTTTGTAGGAACTTTATTCAGGACATGACACACGGTCAATATAGCCTCCCCCCACCATGCCTTGGATAAACCCGATGTATCTAACATGGCGTTAACCAAATCAGTTAGAGTACGGTTTTTCCGCTCGGCAACCCCGTTTGACTGGGGTGAATAGGGAGGCGTCCTCTCATGAATAATGCCGTGTTCCGCACAAAATGAATCAAATTCGTTTGAGAAGTACTCTCCATCACGATCAGACCGGACTCGTTTAATTTTCTTTTCAAGTTGATTCTCAACTTCTGCCTTATAGATTTTAAAGTAGTGTAGAGCCTCATCTTTAGTATTTAACAGATAAACATAGCAAAATCTAGTGGAATCATCTATCAATGTCATGAAGTATTTCTTTCCACCTTTAGTCAACACACCATTCATCTCACAAAGATCAGAATGTATGAGTTCTAATGGTGCCAAGTGTCTCTCCTCTGCAGCCTTGTGAGGCTTGCGAGGTTGCTTTGCTTGCACACACGAGTGGCACTTAGAACCTTTGGCTAAAGTGAAAGTTGGGATTAAATTCAGTTTTGCTAGCCGCGACATAACACCGAAACTTATGTGACAAAGACGTGAATGCCAAACTTCAGATTCATTAACACTCGAATGAATATTGTTCACGACTTTATTACAAAAATCTGCTAGAGAAAGGCGGAACACACCTCCGCATTCATAACCTTTTCCAACGAAAAGTCCATATTTTGTAACTACTACTTTATTAGACTCGAACACCAACTTAAACCCTTCTCTACACAGAAGGGAGCCACTAACGAGATTCTTCTTGATGGCGGGGACATGCTGCACGTTCTTCAGCTGCACGATCCTTCCCGAAGTAAACTTCAGATCGACCGTGCCAACACCAAGAACATAAGCACTCGCGCCATTCCCCATCAATACGGACCCGCGACCGGTGGCCTGATAAGAAGAGAACAATGATAAGTCAGCACACACATGAATATTTGCACCCGTGTCCACCCACCAATCGGTGGACTGACAAACTGTAAATACAGTAAGTAAATTACCGTACCCAGATGCACCACTTTCATTGTTGCCCACAATCATGTTTGCAGACTTGGAGTCCTGCGCCGGCTTCTTGTACTTGTTTGGGCATTTGTTCGCCCAATGTTCCTCTGAACCACAAGTATAGCAGCCATCTCCCTTCTTATTCTTCTTGAAGGGCTTCTTCCCCTTCTTCTTGAAGTCGGTATTCTGTTGGACAGAGTTCTTTCCCTTGGGCTTGTGAGAATTGAAGTTCCTCCGATGTACCATATTGGCAGCAGAAGAGCTTTCCACCGCTTTTCCATTGGAGTCCTTTGCTCTCGAGTTCTGCTCAACACTCAGATGGCCGATGATGTCCTCTACTGAGAACTCACGCCTCTGATGTTTCAGAGTAGTAGCAAAGTTCCTCCAGGAATTAGGGAGCTTAGCAATTATACAGCCCGCGACAAACTTGCCCGGCAAATTGCACTTAAGAACCTCAAGTTCCTTAGCTATGCATATTATCTCATGAGCTTGTTCCAATACAGAACGGTTGTCAACCATCTTGTAATCGTGGAACTGCTCCATAACATACATCTCACTCCCAGCGTCGGTGGCCCCGAATTTAGATTCGAGCGCCTCCCACAGGTCCTTGGCAACATGCATATGTAAATATGCATCAACCAACTTATCTCCGATCACGCTAATGACTGCTCCAAGGAATAGGACGGTGGCCTCCTTAAACATCTTCTCCTGTTCAGGAGTGATAGTTTCCGTAGGAGTGACACCGGCTACCCAGAACACGTTCATAGCCGTGAGCCATAAGGTGGTTCTCGTTTGCCAACGCTTGAAAAAAGTACCGGTAAACTTATCCGGTTTCAGTGCAGCAGCAAAACCATTACTCGAAAAATTCCTACAGAAATTAGGTTTTTGGATTGTTGAGTAAATAGGCAATTTTTCGAGTATATTAATCCACGAAATAATAACTAGCATGGCATTGACTAGACTAATGACATACTGATCTTGAGCTAACCTAGCACATACTACGCATATAGTGGATACATCTATGCAAACAAGTAGTACTGCTAGGATGAATACGAACATGAAGATAAACGAGTCACACCCTCCAATCGGCCGTAGCAGCAGTATCCTCTGCCGTCTTCTTCTCGGCTTCCTCGCGGAGACGGTCAGCTTCGGTTGGTGAAGACATGGCGATGACGAGGGCGACGCGGACGAAGCAGACGGACGGAGGCGAGCAGTCGCGTGATCGCTCCCCAAAAACCTAATCGCCCCTCTCCCGTACACGGGACGGAGTCGCCGGCGGCAGTTCAAGGAACGAACGCGTGAGGCAGATGTGATCTGATTTTCGTGACGGCTAGGGCAGGCAATCGCGTGCTTATAAAGGCGGCTGGGTGGAGAGACGTGGGCCGAACCCACGTCCGAGTCGGTAACGGCCACGATCCGCGCGTAGGTATGAGCTCGGCTCGGCTCATTCCCGCAACCCGCGGCGCGTCGCGTCGGGACGAGGCGGGCGGCGGAGGAGGAGTGCGCGAGGGCACCTTCTCTTCTCACTCTCCAATAGCATGTGGAAGAGAGACCCTTATAAAGGGGTCCAAACTCTCCTCCACTAGCGGGGTGGGACTAAACTCCCACCACCTTGTCATGCCACCACCTACATGGGCCCTTGTAGATTTTTCTGAAATTCTCTAATGGGCCTAAGGCCCACCTCCAAATTTCAACAGGAAGCATAGAAGAACGGAAATACAGGCCAACATTAAACAACACGACGCTCTATCAAACCATGTTATACATATTTTTATCTCTCGAGGTTTTAGTTCCTCATTTTGTTGCTCGTTAACGCATTGCATTCATCTGGTGGAAGAAAGCCATAGCATTACACGTACTTCGGTCGCTTAAACTTGCAGAACTGTCGCAGATGTGGCAGAATAGACATTGCAGCGGAGTAATCGGTGGACTGTTATTGCAGCGGAATAATTGGTGGACTGTTATTGCAGCAGCAATTATGTTAATTTGAAAATGCAAACCTAGTGTCATTAAATTGATGCAATGAGGATTTAATTTGGGTGCATGGATAGTAGGAATCTGTTTAAACATCACTTTTTTCGAGCAGGCAGTCAGTTTTGTCCCGTGATGAACAAACTAAATACTTCCATTCTTCTAATGCAATATCTCATAGCTTTTGGTTACCTACCCGAGGGAGCTATGGATGGACAGCCCTGCCCGTGCTGTGTCTAGTTTGCCTTCGGATAATAACAAGTGAATGTTCATTAATGATCTTGCTTTCAAACTCTATTTTTCTTGAGATAAAAGCGTTTGCTGACATTCGATTAAGTTTGGTCAAACAAAATACCTAGTTTTGTAGTGTGTGTTTTCAGTCCTATAATCATGAAATTTATGGAACGAGCTACGATTCAGGTAGCCCCTTTGTCTGATTTCAGTGGCAATAGAGGTGTTGCGTTGCTCAGTGGCAATGGAACAAAAATACTATGAATCACAGGAGGCCTTATGAACAGGATATTTGACTGAACATGATCAGACGTTTGACTGAAAAAACAACCTCATGATCTTAAGCTGACTCGAAATGAACGTGATCTTTAACTGACTGAACAATTGAAAGCAAACACATAATAATGACACAGCTATTTATTTGGTTTCATATATTTACAATTGTTCCTTACAAACCATGAATAACTCCAATTCTTACCTATCTAACAACTGAATGAGTAAATCCTCTGCTCTTCAGATGAGCTGAGGGGGAGGATCTGCTTCACAAGTGGAACCTGTTGTTAACAGTTTGGTCATCCTGTAGAGGGAAGCATAGATGAATGGAAACACCGGCCAGCATTAAACAGCATGCCGCTTTATCAAACTGCGTCTTGTTACCTGTCTTTTGGCACATTTTGTAGCATTAGACAATGTGACTATTTCTTTTCTTGAGATTTTATTTTTGTTTGTGATTTTGTTGTTTCATTTGGTGGACGTGACATAATTTTGATTTCTTGATGTTTTGTTCTGTAAACAATCAATTCTGGCGGTGTTTCATTTCTTTTAGTTTCTGTTCTGAGATTGCGTTCTCGATTTAGATGGAAGTGAGTATCCATTCCCCAGCTTATCGACTATGCTTATACTGTGCGCAAATGTAATCATTTATCAGAGTATTCCAAGCCAGAAATCTGATCCATCTTGCCCAACAATCTCTGCCCCCCCTGTTCTCTGTTCGTATTTTACCTTTGTTTTCTCTGTTTATATTTTACCCTTTTTTTTCTTCTCTTTGTTGGTATTTTACCTTTATTTTTCTGTTTGTATTTGTAAATTGGATGGAAGTGAGGATCCTTTCCCCAAATGATCGACCATGATTATACTGTGCACAACTGTAATCCCACTGGGATTCCAAGCCAGAAATCTGATCCATCTTTGTTATCTTTGCCACCCTGTTTTTTTTTATTTTCGTTTTGTTTGTTAGTCCCTCTGGATGAGTATATATTAGTCGGCTTGTCACCAGATAATCCTCTTAGTCGGTCAGGCATGACGCGATGTTTGCCTCGATAGTTACCCATCTGACCATAATGTAAGACGTTTTTGCAAGGTAGTACTCCCTCCGTTCCTAAATATAAGTCTTTGTAGAGATTTCACTAGTGGACTATATACGGATGTATATAGACATACTTTAGAGTATAGATTTAATCATTTTGCTCCGTATGTAGACCCTTAGTGAAATTGCTTAAAAGACTTATATTTAGGAACGGAGGAAGTATTATTCTTATGCATTAAAAGGATCTGCATGCATAGTAGGTGTCATCTGTTTGTAAATTAATTTCAGTTTTTGGGTTTTGTTTTATGATGGGCTGAGGTGATGCTAAAACAAGATATTTCTGAGATTTTCTTTGAGGAATACAATATCTAATGTTTGTTTTCTTCTATACACTTGCACATGTTTTAGCCAGTACTCCGTACCATATGATTGTAGCTTCTGCTGTGAGTAGTTTTAGTAACTTGACATCTGATTTACTTAGTACCAAGAATGAAGTAGTTGCACTTGGTAGATGGGCTGAGCAAATGATTTACGGACTAACAAACCATGAATAGCTACAATATACAATGGGCATCTACAATACTTGTTCCCATAAAAGAATTGTACATGATCCAATACTCAATTATCCGTTTAGTCTAGTAGTCTTAAAAACATCATTTGTTTCACTCAATACTCAATTTTTTGTTGGCATTCTGACTTGCCAATGGAAAAACCATATGAATCTTTGACCTGTTCGGTTCAACAATTTAGTTCATGGTGCATTATGCGTATAGATCCAACGATGGACAACTGTTGCATCATTGGCATCGGAAGCTCAAGAACACTCATGATAAACAAGATCAGGCCTTTTATTTATTTATCAAATAAACATTTAACATGATCTCAACTTACTCACAGTGAACAGGCTCACAGTGAACACATGATCAGGCCTTTTGATCTAAGTAAACAATTAACATTGATCTTAACTGACTCATGGTCTTTTAGCTGACTCACCATGAACACAGCCCTTTAACTGACCTAACTGACCAAACAATTAAAGGCAAACAGTTCGACGCAGCTCGATTTCCTGTACAAAGATGCTTAAATAACGCTGACATTTGTTTTTGAAGAATAGCCGACATATATTTCTAGTTGTCCTTCACATTACAAACAGCCTAAATGACTCGTGCTAGAAATCAATTCAGATATACACACAGACTAACAAACCGACTACAATATATAGCGAATAACTACCATACTTGTTTGTATAAAAGAATTGTACACGATCCAATACCACCATCTCTAGGAATTCCAATCCAAGGTCCTAATCTCCTCCCCCACCAACAAGCTCATGCTCTGCTCCATAACTTCTATGCCAAGGTGTACTGACATGCGCAAAATGTTCACCAGCTCTTCTACAAGAAGTAGGTCAGCTGCTGCTTCTTCCTCGACCCTCCTTCGCCGTAGAGTTCGTTCCACTGCTTCAGCTCGTTCATGACGGCACCCTCTGCGGCAAAGCTCGCTGCAACCTGCAATCCACAGATGACGTTTTGAGATCTGCTTATGCAGTTCTACCAACACAAACATGCAGTGCAGGCCAGGGCAGCAAGCAACTCACCTGATTCTTGGCCTGCCTCAGGTCTTCCATCGTCAGTGGCCTAAGGTCGATGAACGCTTCCTTGTCACCTTCAGCCTTGGTTTCTGAACTATCCTCTTTGCTTTCTGAACTGCCCTCTTTTCTATCTGATGAATCCACCTTCTCTGGATTGTTTTCTTTGTTATCTGAACTCACCTTCTTGCTCTCTGGCTTGTCTGAATCCTCTGCTGCCGCAGCGGTTTTCTGTTCCGCCTCTGTTTTCCTTCTTTCCTGAGGCATCAAAATAGTATATAGGTGTTTGTTCATGGTTGGCTCAGCAGCAATTCAAAGACATCAAACAGTAAATGCAAAAAAGTTAAGAAGCAAAACATTTTCTGAGTAACCTTACCATCTCTTTCAACCTTTCTTTTTTCAGGAGCTCCCTAACCGGTCGGTAAGCAGCTGTAACACAAAGATTCTGGGTGCAAAAGGAAAATTAACAACTTTCAGTGATTCTGTCAGATTGACAATAACTACCTACTAACTCATGTTAAATAAAAATGCACAAACCTTAAGATCACTGCCGCTGTAACCTTCGGTCATGGTTGCAAGCTCCTTGTACTCGATGTCTTTATCGACCTTCTCCTTCGACAAAACTGTCCTTAAAATCAGCTCTCTGCTCTCTTGAGTGGGAAGGCCAACCATGATTCTGTTTATGGTGACAGATAGGAGCAAACAATTAGCATCTCATCGTCCAACAACCACCCTACTATCTATTCTCCATCAACATAATGCTGCATTTGAACAGACCTGCGCTCGAACCTCCTAATAATGGCTTCATCAAGGTCAAACGGTCTATTTGTCGCGGCAAGAACGAGGATTCTTTCACCAGACTTCGATAAGATACCATCCCAATGGCTCATGAACTCATTCTTGATCTTCCTCATCGCCTCATGCTCACCGCAGCGAGCGCGCTGCCCCAACATACTATCTACCTCGTCCACAAAAATGATAGTAGGAGCCACCTTTGCAGCCAAGCTGAACAATGCTCGGACATTTTTCTCGTCCTCCCCGAACCATTTCGATGTGATTGTCGACATTGACACATTGATGAAGCTGGCACCGGCATCATTTGCTATAGCCTTAGCAAGCATTGTCTTGCCAGTTCCAGGTGGCCCGAACAGCAGTATTCCCCTGCAAGGCTTTAGAAGTCCTCCTCCTTTGAAAAGGTCGGGGCGTCGAAGGGGAAGCATGACCAGCTCCTGAAGAGACTCTTTGATATCAGCCAGGGCTCCAATATCATCAAATGTCACTCCTAGCTCACTTGGTGGTATAACCTCTGGTCTGATACGCTTTTCAAACTCATTGTCAGGTATTTCCTGCTCAGACGGGAAAGCATAAATGATAAGAACTTCTGTCAATGTTCGCAAAGAAGAACTATGATGCTCTGCTTTGCATTCATCAAACAGGATACTTGAGTAGTACAATAAAATCAGGTGTATTTTCTCTAGTGTGTACCAAGTGACTTTTAAACAAATTCACCTGTGTTTCCCTGCCCTATCTTCTGTAAACATGTAGCAGAACTAAGGGCACAAGCAACAGAACAGAACTTACTGGTTTTGGTGGTGGAGCGTCGCCGTCTTTGACCGGCGATTTATCATTTTCAGGTTTCTTAGATCCAGGTGCACCTTTCAGACCATCCTTTGCAAACAGTACAAGTTAGGCTCAGGTAAGCAAGTACACTATTTTAAGCATATGTATGTTATAAATACCTCATTTGCTTCCAGTTTCAGAGTGTCTTTCCCACCAAGGCCAGTTTCTTGAAAAATGCTCAATCCATGGGACAAACTGTAGAGTAACACTTTGTTAAGAAAACCAGAAGAAAGCTACATGGTACTAACATTAAGATAAATATGATCAGACCTTTTGGAAGATAAAAGGAGCTTCCCATTTTTGTATTCAGGATCCTTGTTATGAACCAAATGGTAAGAGACTGCCGACACAATAATTTCCTCGATGTAATTGCTCAGAACCATAGTATCCGCTTGGCAGATTGAGCTCAAATCATCGCAGTCTAGATCGTTTGCCGAGAGTACCTCCACAATGTGGTTTCTGTTGTCCTGAATCTGAATTTTCTTTGCATCCTCTTCCATTTGAGTCTTCCAACCATTTAGATGGATTTCTTCGTGTGGGGGCTTAATGTCAACATGATAAGGGAACAGGCTACTAACTCTGTCGTCCGCGTCGCTGTGCTCAGCGTCAGAGTTGAGTAGCCGGGAACCTAGTATCAGCACTTGACCGGATAACTTGGCTAACATTTTCTGGAACATGGAGTAAGTTCTTTGTGATCTGTGAAGAAAGTGGTCAACATCCCTTATGTAAAGAATAATGGGATCACTTTCAGCCACAGAAATCATGACCTGTAGAAGTTGTTAGAGGATAAGAAAACCATGGAAAAACAGAGCCAGTCAAGTTCAGTCAAGAAGTAAAATTATTACCTTGTAAAGTGACTGTATCAGAACTTTCTCATCGAAACACCAGCTGCTGGCTCGCCTAGCTGAAATCGCATCAACAGAAAAGGTGAGAAGCCATTAGGGCAATGATTCTATTGTTTTACTTCACCAGTGTAAAAAATGAATAATACTCCGTATGTCTAAGGTAAAAGCACTAAAAATACATAAGTAATTGTAGTACAGATGCCATTTTGTATGCCAGCACTTCATTTGCAGGAACTAGTACAAACTCATGTGCATAATTAAACCTGAAGACATCTACACTCAATTATGCACATACTCGAATCAAAATGACTAAAATCTGACGGTAGAAAAAAAAAAACTGGACATAGATGTTTACCTGAATGTACAGAACACTGCGATCCAACGTCGCTCATGTCAGATGGCATGGAAGCATTTTTCCGGAGTGAAGGGTCATTGCTAGCAACATCAGAGCCTCTGAAGAAAAATGGACAATGGTACATAGATCAGATAACGGTAGGCACTTAAACTCTGCATTCAATAAATAAACTGGCAAGCATAGAATAGATTACCTAGCTCTCGAATCTGCACTGCTTGTCTGACGACGCAATGATTCTGCATAAGGGTTTCATCCACAACAGGACAGGAACAAATCAAAATCTCAATATTTGAGCAACAAAATTGAATTCTTATTTAGAACATGGTTCCATCTTTTTTTTTTTTGGAAACTTGGTGGTGGAAAAAGGGGCTACGGAAAAGAACACATAACAGCTAGTTTTGCGTACACTGTATCTCCTCTTGCAAAAAGATAATAAATAGGTTGAATTGTATGTACTCTGAAGTTACATACTTTTGAAGAGTAAACAAATGTCTAAAACCCCTTTTTGTTGATCATCAAAACGAGAAAGCATATCGAAGACAGTACACTGTATGCACTCTTGCAAAAATAAAATAAAATAGGTTGAGTTGTAATGCTCTGGTACCTCTAGGCTCATCCTTCTTTGGAAACATCGCGAAAGATCCGATGAAATCGGACACCCTCCCGAACGTCGTCTCGGACACGGACTGGTTCTGAACCTGCACACCACAACACAGCATGCTTTCAGGTAGTAAAAAAAAAAGCATGTAAATTCAGAGAAGAAAAAAAACAGAAGCAAGCAAGACAACAAATCCATGAAAATCAGTCTAAAATAAGTGACGCGACGGCTATGTGTATGCAGCCAAAATAAAATAAAATCCATGTGAATTCAGAGCACAAAAAAACAGAAGCAAGCAAGACAACAAATCCATGAATATCAGTATAGAAAAATAAGTGACGCGACGGCTATGTGTGTGCAGCCAAAATTGAATGATGGCAATATCTTTTTTCTTCTGTTATCAGTCACGCTGTGGGCCTGCTATTGCTGAATCCAATCAGGGACCCAGCTTGCCAAGTTGGCCAAATAAAAATCTCAAGATGCCCCAACCAACAACACTGGCACGCAAAGCAGGCTTGCTGTTTTTACTCACCAAGGCCCTGCTGGAGCCCCCATACTTGCTCTGGATCTGCAGCAAAACAACATTCAGCAACAACAACAACAACAAAAGTTCAGAATCACGGCATGAGAGATCGATGGCAGTGTCGGAGTTTGATCTCCGGCTACTGACCCGGAGCGAGAAGTCGGTGACGTCGAGGAGCAGCAGCCGGGCCTTGTAGTAGTGCGAGAGAGCCTTGGCAAGCGACTGCAGGTAAGCCTCTGCAAACATACATGAAGCAGCAGTTGGTCTTGATGAGCCATGGAGGGGTGGAAAGAAATGATGTTGATGATGGTGGTGGCCGGAGGGAGGGCTGACCGGTGGGGCCGGATAGGAGGATGGCGCGGCTGGCGGCGGAGAGGTTCCGGATGTGCTTGGACAGGCCGGCCTGCTTGAGGTGCACGAAGGCCGCGCTGATGAGCACCTCCTTGGTCTGCTCGCTGCAACACACGCATCAAAAATACATCACTCATCTCAACTCAACTCAACTTAACTGAATTTTACTCCAAAAAATTGAACTGAACTGAGTTTTTACTCCAAAAAGCTGAACTGAATTTGAACTGAAACTCTGCTTAAATTTCACAACCAACTCAACTGAACGTCTGCGGTACCATGCGTGCGAACCACCCAACGAACTGCCTTTTACTTTTGGTAGAAGAAGAAGAACATGGACGGTAACGATGGGGGCATTTTGGTGAAGAAGCTGGAAAGCAGAGCTCAGTTCAGACTAGCTACAGTGAGTCAGTGACAGAACGCCGCAGGCAGGCAGAGAGGAGCCGTCAGTCGAATCAGGAAGCACCGGGCCGACCAAACCAGAGCTCCGATCGGACCCAACGGCGAGCGAGCGACGGAGCGAGGCGGCGGGACTGACCTGAGGTAGCAGTGGAGGTGGTGGAACTCGTCGAAGGTGACGTCGCTGTCGCGGCCGTCCACCACCAGCCGCCGCAGCTCCGCCTCCACCTCCGCGGCGCCGGCGCCGGAGCCGGAGCTTCCCTCTGCCGCGTGCGCCGGCTTGGCCCAACGCGCCGACGCGAGCCCCAGCCCGACGCCCACGCCCATGCCCACCGCCGACGCCAGCAGGCTCCTCTGCTCCATCACCGCTGTCTCGGCGCGATCACCGCGTCTCGGCCGACGCAAGACTCACTGGACACCGCGCTTGCTGTGGAGCTCGAGGAAGGAGAAGAGGACGTTGTGAGGAGGAAAGCGGAGGGGAAATGAGCCATGGGGGAAGGGTTGGTGGGGGTATATATAGGGGCGCAATGGCGGCGAGCCCGCCGGCGAACATGGGGTTCTGCTTCCGGGGGAAAAGTGGCTTTTTTAGACCAATGGCTTTTTAGCATAGTGGATATGGTAATTTGGATTTATACATACTACCACAATACATCTATTTTTCAATTAAGATTCAGTAATCCCCGCAAAAATAATAGTTAAGATTCAGTAAATCTAAAAATCAGACGTTTAAATATCTGTAGCAGTTCTCCGAAAATTACAGCCATACCTCCCTTTTAAGTTGATGCCGGTACATAGTATGCCGCAACCACATTTGAAACTGCTTAATTTAGTCATACATTTTTACTACTATTACATTTCAGTTTTTTTAGGGTGGATCTATTTTGTACACATATATTAAAGCTATTTTTTTAAATACGTACAAGCGTGCGTATCATATACGGTTGGTTGTTTAGGTGGACTATATTGAAGATCCAAAAATGCCACTTTGAGTGTTGGTTAGGAAAGTCATGTACTTCGGACAGCAACCGTTGCTGGCTATGTACTCCCTCCGTTCCTAAATATAAGTCTTTTAAGCGATTTTACTAAGGGTCTACATACGGAGCAAAATGATTGAATCTATACTCTAAAATATGTCTATATACATCCGTATGTAATCCACTAATGAAATTTCTACAAAGACTTATATTTAGAAACGGAGGGAGTACATGCCATGCATGTGAACTGTTTTGTTTGCAGCATCTCCTGTCTACCCAAATGTGGCAACGACCTCGTAAAGAAATATAAAAATGTTTAGACCGGAGATAGTTTCATCATTGTTTTCTTTAGCCTCGCCACATGGATACAACTTGTATATGCTGAATAGACGCACAACACACACCAGGGCCGAGCCGGCAAAATCGAAGGCCTATGCAAAACTCTAAAATGGGCCTTATCTCACTAAAAAATAACAACATAAACATAACTGAAGTTCTTAATATCTTAGATACCAACTGGAAATATATAAATTATACCTATTCTTGGTTGTATGGTCTTCACTTAAACTACATCATTATTTTAATATTTTTTGTAATAAAATCTTCAATAATATTCTCATAATCAATACTCCCTCCGTCCCAAAATAACTGTCTCAAGCTTAATACAAATTTGTACTAGAGCTAGTACAAAGTTGAGACACTTATTTTGGGACGGAGGGAGTATTCTTCAATAGATCACTCTCGAGTACTATCGTGGCCAAATCAGTGAGTCAATATTACTAGCCCCAATGCCATCACAATTTTCTTCACCCTCAACATTATCTTCTATCTCTGTATTGACATCTCCAGGGCTAGCATCATTGTCAACATTATTATAAGGTGCATGCTCTTGACCAAGTGACTGATTATCTGAGGACACTCACGGTTTTTTATAACATACTTATCCATATATCCTTTGTGAGACCGAGTTAAATCCTCTATTTCTTGTTTCTTCAAACGCTTTTTGTAACTAGATTCGTGTTTTCTAAATGCAGACATCACTTGGATCTTGCAATACTAGAAACCTAATAAATGAAAAGAATATTAAAATTAACTATAAGATTTCAAATTTTAGAAGACCAAAATAGCTAGTGGAAATCCAAATACGAAGTAAAGGGGATCACAGGTTATTGACGCGGTGGCGCTTAAAAAAAATCAGAGATTGGAAGATTGCGTGAACTTTCCTTGCCTTTCACATGATTCAGGTCCTCCCTACCGGCTGCTGTCCGTAGGAACCTACATCATTGGAAGTTGGAAGAAGTGCTCGACAAAAGATTCTTGAGCAACGAAAGGAAGGACTGAAGGAGGATCATAGGAACCCTAACCTGCTACGTCGATGGCCGCCAGTGCCAGACGAATAGATGAACATACGCCCCGTCGCTTCGCTCGTCTCGATGACTCGATCGATCATTTTTGAGGGAACCTTGCATTGATCGCTCGATGGTGCGTAGTTCTCGATCAGGGGCTGCTCTAGGTTGTGGGGAGCCAGACCGAGCGTCTCACATGCCCAAAAGGTTAGATGGGTAGTAGTGATGGGTATAAATTTGGACGCCCCTGAAAGGGGGGGGGGGGAGGGGCGTGTGCAGGCGCACAAGTCACACCCCCTTGGGCTCGGGCCCGACACATACATTACATTTCTATCAGAAAACACACATATTAAATTTCTATCAACACACACACACATTACATTCGCGCGCACACACACACACTGCTACATACACCTACGATGCACCTATCGAGATCTATAACTTATACATGTGTGAATGTCTTGAGAAAATTTTGAAACCATCTGATTTATCGCAAAAGACTACTCCGTTCTTGAGTACCAGTTTTGCGCTATTTTATTGCAAATTACTACCACTTTCAGTTAATGATTGGTTTAACCATAAGGCCCCTCCCATTGTTCCACGGTGGCCAGTTGCTAAGCATGCCACATAAGCGAAAAAATAATATGACACATCAATTAAGGAGGGGAGAGAGGACTTTAATGACCCGGGGAAGAACCAATGCTAAACACATGAACCTAGATGAACCACTCAAATGAAAGAAGCTGAACAATGCATGGAAGAGTTTAGGTGCTAAATCATTAAATAAAGTGAGCTCATCAACAATAAGTTAAGCACCTATGCATTTAGGAGTTGAGTTTTGAAAGTGCTAGTTATCGATATTTATGAAAAGCTTCGAAACTGTAAATGTATTCAAAGTTGACGGAAGCGATACATGATCAGGTAGGGGTAAGTATCAAGGATCTATGCAAATCATGCAATACTATGAAAACATCCAATCATAAGAAGCATAGTCATCATGCACACTAAGATATATCAACGACAAACTTAGGTAGTGTGAAAATAAACAACAATTGGGAATGTCTTCGCAGAATGTCTTCGGGATGAGATGATCAAGCAATGGCTTCACAGTACAATAAGTAAAGAGAGTGAAAGATAGAACCGGTAGCTTGACGAAGACACAAGATTTGTTGGACCAGTTCCAGTTGCTGTGACAACTATATGTTTGGTTGAGGAGGCTTAGACCTCGTCTTCACCTTGATCCCCTTGAGCCAAAGTCTCTCGGACAACGCCCAATTATTCCGGTAAGTCGTCAAGGGAGACTTACGAAACCCATACAAACTTGGTCACCCGACAATCCACAATGACTCTTGGATCGATCTAGACCATGGTCACCCAGCAATCCACAATGACTCTTGGATGCACTATACCACGACGCCTAAACGTCTGGAAGACCAAAGTCTCAAGTGTAACAAGTCTTTAGTTCTATCAGAACAGAATGACTTTAGTAATGCTCAAACACTCTGGCTCTAGGTGTTTGGGTTTATTCTTGCAGGAGAGTTCTCTCTCTCTCTCTCATTGTCTTTGAGGTGGGTTGCTACAAAACGACAAGAACTGTATGTAACTCTGAGCAGCTACCAACTTATGGTGGAGGGGGTTGGCTATTTATAGCCGACAAGTAATCCTACTTGATATGACCGAAATGACCCTGGGTCAATGGCCAACCGACATGTGTTCCAACGATCAGATTTCAAAGACACACGACAACATTACTTGTGTTGCAAGTAATGCTGACTCAACCAACTCTGGAAGAGATTTCCTCTCATTGTCTTCACTCGAAGACATGGGTGAATGTGGGTTGAGCATTACATCAGCATCTGACTTCGATCACATCGACCCCACTTAACAGTACGATGGATCCTATGACTCGGGAAAGAATAAACAAAACAACAAAGAATCCGTCTTCACGTTTCATTATCTTCAAGTGATTATCTTCTCACACCACCAATGGCTTCGGGCATCATCACTGTCTTCGGACATTTTTTGGGGTCGTCTTCGACGGTTAAACCGAATCTCCAGGGACTTCTATCTGTGTTATCATGTGAACTCTCACAAACACATTAGTCCCTCAACCACGTTTGTCTTCGGTACTCCAAAACAATCAAGGGGATGCCCTAGATGTTGGAATTATGCCCTAGAGGCAATAATAAATATAGTTATTATTATAATTCCTGTATCAAGATAATCGTTTATTATCCATGCTATAATTGTATTGAATGAAGACTTATATACATGTGTGGATACATAGACAAAACACTGTCCCTAGCAAGCCTCTAGTTGGCTAGCCAGTTGATCAAAGATAGTCAGTGTCTTCTGATTATGAACAAGGTGTTGTTGCTTGATAACTGGATCACGTCATTAGGAGAATCACGTGATGGACTAGACCCAAACTAATAGACATAGCATGTTGATCGTGTCATTTTGTTGCTACTGTTTTCTGCGTGTCAAGTATTTGTTCCTATGACCATGAGATCATATAACTCATTGACACCGGAGGAATACTTTGTGTGTATCAAACGTCGCAACGTAACTGGGTGACTATAAAGATGCTCTACAGGTATCTCCGAAGGTGTTCGTTGAGTTAGTATGGATCGAGACTGGGATTTGTCACTCCGTGTGACGGAGAGGTATCTCGGGGCCCACTCGGTAATACAACATCACACACAAGCCTTGCAAGCAATGTAACTTAGTGTAAGTTGCGGGATCTTGTATTACGGAACGAGTAAAGAGACTTGCCGGTAAACGAGATTGAAACAGGTATGCGGATACTGACGACCGAATCTCGGGCAAGTAACATACCGAAGGACGAAGGGAATGACATACGGGATTATATGAATCCTTGGCATTGAGGTTCAAACGATAAGATCTTCGTAGAATATGTAGGATCCAATATGGGCATCCAGGTCCCGCTATTGGATATTGATCGGGGATTCTCTCGGGTCATGTCTACATAGTTCTCGAACTCGCAGGGTCTGCACACTTAAGGTTTGACGTTGTTTTATGCGTATTTGAGTTATATGGTTGGTTACCGAATGTTGTTCCGAGTCCCGGATGAGATCACGGACGTCACGAGGGTTTCCGAAATGGTCCGGAAACGAAGATTGATATATAGGATGACCTCATTTGATTACCGGAAGGTTTTCGGAATGTACCGGGAATGACGAATGGGTTCCGGGAGTTCACCGGGGGGGGGGGGGGGCAACCCACCCCGGGGAAGCCCATAGGCCTTGGGGGTGGTGCACCAGCCCTTAGTGGGCTGGTGGGACAGCCCAAGGAGGCCCTATGCGCCATAGGAAGAAAATCAAAGAGAAAAAAAAGAGGAGGTGGGAAAAGGGGGAAGGACTCCTCCTTCCAAACCTAGTTGGACTCGGTTTGGAAGGGGAGGGCTGCGCCCCTTGGCTCGGCTGAAGCCCTTAGGGGTCCTTGGACCCCAAGGAAAGGCTCCCCCTCTTCCCCCTATATATACGGAGGTTTTAGGGCTGATTTGAGACGAGTTTTCCACGGCAGCCCGACCACATACCTCCACGGTTTTTCCTCTAGATCGCGTTTCTGCGGAGCTCGGGCGGAGCCCTGCTGAGATAAGATCACCACCAACCTCCGGAGCGCCGTCACGCTGCCGGAGAACTCTTCTACCTCTCCGTCTCTCTTGCTGGATCAAGAAGGCCGAGATCATCGTCGAGCTGTACGTGTGCTGAACGCGGAGGTGCCGTCCGTTCGGCACTAGATCGTGGGACTGATCGCGGGACGGTTCGCGGGGCGGATCGAGGGACGTGAGGACGTTCCACTACATCAACCGCCTTCACTAACGCTTCTGTTGTACGGTCTACAAGGGTACGTAGATCACACATCCCCTCTCGTAGATGGACATCACCATGATAGGTCTTCGTGCGCGTAGGAAATTTTTTGTTTCCCATGCGACGTTCCCCAACACTAGATGCACTTACAATCTCCCCCTTTTTGGTGATTGATGACAAACTGGTTGAAGTTTTCAACGGGGATAAATATATTTGAAGATAAATACTTGATAATTATGATTGCAATATATAGAGAGCTCCCCTGAAGATGTGCTTATGAAGATTTTGCTTTGAATGCAAAAGCACATGGCAGGTTGTAGTTAGTGAAGATCTTCCCCTATATCTTGGAATCCAGTCACTATGCATTTAAAAGTTTTTGTGGGCGGTGATGTGCGTTTTGCTGCCCTCCTTAGTCTTTTCTTGATTCCGCGGTATTGTTGGATTGAAGTGGCTTGGACCGGCATTACTCGTACGCTTACGAGAGACTGGTTTCATCGCTACGAGTAACCCCGTTGCTCAAAGATGACTGGCAAGTGTCAGTTTCTCCAACTTTAGTTGAATCGGATTTGACCGAGGAGGTCCTTGGATGAGGTTAAATAGCAACTCATATATCTCCGTTGTGGTGTTTGCGTAAGTAAGATGCGATCCTACTAGATACCCATGGTCACCACGTAAAACATGCAACAACAAAATTAGAGGACGTCTAACTTGTTTTTGCAGGGTATGCTTGTGATGTGATATGGACAACGATGTGATGTGATATATTGGATGTATGAGATGATCATGTTGTAATCGATAATATCGACTTGCACGTCGATGGTACGGCAACCGGCAGGAGCCATAGGGTTGTCTTTATACTAATGTTTGTGCTTGCAGATGCGTTTACTATTTTGCTAGGATGTAGCTTTAGTAGTAATAGCATGAGTAGCACGACAACCCCGATGGCGACACGTTGATGGAGATCATGGTGTGGCGCCGGTGACAAGAAGATCGTGCCGGTGCTTTGGTGGTGGAGATCAAGGAGCACGTGATGATGGCCATATCATGTCACTTATGAATTGCATGTGATGTTAATCCTTTTATGCACCTTATTTTGCTTAGAATGACGGTAGCATTATGAGGTGATCTCTCACTAAAATTTCAAGACGAAATTGTGTTCTCCCCGACTATGCACCGTTGCTATAGTTCGTCGTTTCGAGACACCACGTGATGATCGGGTGTGATAGACTCACCGTTCACATACAACGGGTGCAAAACAGTTGCGCACGCGGAACACTCGGGTTAAGCTTGACGAGCCTAGCATGTGCAGACATGGCCTCGGAACACATGAGACCAAAAGGTCGATCATGAATCATATAGATGATATGATTAGCATAGGTATGCTTACCACTGAAACTATACTCAACTCACGTGATGGTCGGACTTGAGCTAGTGTAAGTGGATCATGAACCACTCAAATGACTAGAGAGATGTACTTTTTGAGTGGGAGTTTAGCGAGTAATTTGATTAAGTTAAACTCTAATTATCTTGAACATTGTCTAAGTCCACTTTGAATATGTTTGTGTTGTAGATCATGGCTCACGCGTCAGTCACCCTGAATTTTAATACGTTCCTAGAGAAAGCTGAGTTGAAAGATGATGGAAGCAACTTTGTAGACTGGGCTCGTAATCTTAAGCTAATCTTACAAGCTAGGAAGAAGGATTATGTCCTTAATGCTGCGCTAGGAGATGAACCACCCGTTACGGCTGATCAGGATGTTAGGAACGCTTGGTTAGCACGTAAGGATGACCACTCAGTAGTTTAATGTGCAGTCTTGTATGGCTTAGAGCCGGGACTTCAACGTCGCTTTGAGCGTCATGGAGCATTTGAGATGTTCCAGGAGTTGAAGTTTATCTTTCAGAAGAACGCCCGGATCGAGAGGTATGAGACCTCCGATAAATTCTATGCTTGCAAGATGGAGGAGAACTCGTCTGTCAGTGAACATGTGCTCAAAATGTCTGGGTACTCAAACCGTCTAGCTGAGCTGGGGATTGAACTCCCGCAAGAAGCTATCACTGACAGAATCCTTCAATCACTGCCGCCAAGCTATAAAGGCTTTGTGTTGAACTACAACATGCAAGGGATGAACAAGTCTCCCGGTGAGTTGTTTGCGATGCTGAAAGTCGCAGAGTCTGAACTCCGTAAAGAGCATCAAGTGTTGATGGTGAATAAGACCACTAGTTTCAAGAGAAACGGCAAAGGCAAGAAGGGTAATTCTAAGAAGAGCGGCAAGCCTGTTGCCAATCCGACGAAGAAACCCAAAGCTGGACCTAAGCCTGAAACAGAGTGTTACTATTGCAAGGGTATGGGTCACTGGAAGCGCAATTGCCCCAAGTATCTGGCTGATAAGAAGGCGGCCAAAGAAAAATAAGGTATATTTGATATACATATTATTGATGTGTACTTAACCGGCTCTCGTAGTAGTGCCCGGGTATTCGATACCGGTTCTGTTGCTCATATTTGCAACTCGAAACAGGAACTGCGGAATAGACGAAGGCTGGCGAAAGATGAAGTGACGATGCGCGTAGGAAATGGTTCCAAGGTTGATGCAATCGCCGTCGGCACAGTTTCACTTCAGTTACCATCAGGATTAGTTATGAACTTGAATCATTGTTATTTAGTGCCTGCGTTGAGCATGAACATTATATCTGGATCTTGTTTATTGCGAGACGGTTACTCTTTTAAGTCAGAGAATAATGGTTGTTCTATTTCTATGAGTAACATCTTTTATGGTCATGCACCCAATGTGAGAGGATTGTTCATATTGAATCTTGATAGTGATACACACATACATAACATTGAGACCAAAAGAGTTAGAGTTAACAATGATAGCGCCATATTTTTGTGGCACTGCCGCTTAGGTCATATTGGTGTAAAGCGCATGAAGAAACTCCATGCCGATGGACTTTTGGAGTCACTTGACTTTGATTCACTTGACACGTGCGAACCATGCCTCATGGGCAAGATGAGTAAAACTCCGTTTTCCGGAACAATGGAGCGTGCAAGTGACTTGTTGGAAATCATACATACCGATGTGTGTGGTCCGATGAGCGTAGAGGCACGCGGCGGATATCGTTATTTTCTCACCTTCACTGACGATTTGAGTAGATATGGTTATGTCTACTTAATGAAGCACAAGTCTGAAACATTTGAAAAGTTCAAGCAATTTCAGAGTGAAGTTGAAAATCATCGTAACAAGAAGATCAAGTTCCTACGGTCTGATCGTGGGGGTGAATATCTGAGTTTCGAGTTTGGTGCTCACTTAAGACAATGTGGAATTGTTTCACAGTTGACACCGCCTGGAACACCACAGCGTAATGGTGTGTCCGAACGTCGTAATCGTACTTTATTAGAGATGGTGCGATCTATGATGTCTCTTACCGATTTGCCGTTATCGTTTTGGGGTTATGCATTAGAAACAACTGCAGTCACTTTAAATAGGGCACCATCAAAATCCGTTGAGACGACACCATACGAACTGTGGTATGGCAAAAGGCAAAAGTTGTCGTTTCTTAAAGTTTGGGGATGTGATGCTTATTTCAAAAAGCTTCAGCCTGAAAAGATGGAACCCAAAGCGGAAAAGTGCATCTTCATAGGTTACCCAAAAGAGACAGTTGGGTACACCTTCTATCTCAAATCCGAGGGCAAAGTGTTTGTTGCTAAAAACAGAGCTTTTCTCGAGAAAGAGTTTCTCTCGAGAGAATTGAGTGGGAGGAAGATAGAACTTGATGAGGTTGTCGAACCTCTCATCCCTCTGGATGGTGGCGCAGGGCAAGGGGAAACCTCTGTCGTTGCGACGCCGGTTGAGGAGGAAGTTAATAATGATGATCATGAAACTCCGGCTCAAGTTTCTGTCAAACCACGCAGGTCGACGAGACCACGTGCTGCTCCAGAGTGGTACGGTAATCCCGTCTTGTCAATCATGTTGTTAGACAACAATGAACCTGCAAATTATGAAGAAGCAATGGTGGGCCCAGATTCCAACAAATGGCTAGAAGCCATGAAGTCCGAGATAGGATCCATGTATGAGAACAAAGTGTGGACTTTGGAAGTACTACCTGAGGGCCGCAAGGCTATTCAGAACAAATGGATCTTTAAGAGGAAGACAGACGCTGACGGCAATGTGACCGTTTATAAAGCTCAACTTGTGGCAAAGGGTTTTTCACAAGTTCAAGGAGTTGACTACGATGAGACATTCTCACCCGTAGTGATGCTTAAGTCCGTCAGAATCATGTTAGCAATAGCTGCATTTTTCGATTATGAAATCTGGCAGATGGATGTAAAAACGGCGTTCCTTAACGGTTTCCTTAAGGAAGAGTTGTATATGATGCAACCCGAAGGTTTTGTCGATGCTAAGAATGCTAACAAGGTGTGCAAGCTCCAGCGATCCATTTATGGACTGGTGCAAGCATCTCGGAGTTGGAACAAACGCTTTGATGAGGTGATCAAAGCATTTGGGTTTATACAAGTGGTTGGAGAATCTTGTATTTACAAGAAAGTGAGTGGGAGCTCTGTGGCGTTTCTAATATTATATGTGGATGACATATTGCTGATTGGAAACAACGTAGAGTTTTTGGAGAGCATAAAGGATTACTTGAATAAAAGTTTCTCTATGAAGAACCTAGGAGAAGCTGCTTACATTCTAGGCATTAAGATCTACAGGGATAGATCAAAACACCTGATAGGACTTTCACAAAGCACATACATTGATAAAGTTTTGAAGAGGTTCAAAATGGGACAGTCCAAGAAAGGGTTCTTGCCAGTTTTACAAGGTACGAGATTGAGTAAGACTCAGTGCCCAGCAACTGATGAGGATAGAGAGCATATGAGCACCGTCCCCTATGCTTCAGCCATAGGTTCTATCATGTATGCAATGCTGTGCACTAGACCGGACGTTAGCCTGGCCATAAGTATGACAGGTAGGCTCCAGAGTAATCCAGGAGTGGATCACTGGACGGCGGTCAAGAATATCCTGAAATACCTGAAAAGGACTAAGGAGGTGTTTCTCGTGTATGGAGGTGACGAAGAGCTCGCCGTAAAGGGTTACGTCGATGCAAGCTTTGACACAGATCCGGACGACTCTAAGTCGCAGACCGGATACGTATTTATTCTTAATGGGGGTGCGGTAAGCTGGTGCAGTTCCAAGCAAAGCGTCGTAGTAGATTCTACATGCGAAGCGGAGTACATGGCTGCCTCGGAGGCGGCTAAGGAGGGTGTATGGATGAAGCAGTTAATGACGGATCTTGGAGTGGTGCCAAGTGCACTGAATCCAATAACCTTGTTCTGTGACAACACGGGTGCCATTGCCTTAGCAAAGGAACCACGATTTCACAAGAAGTCCAGACACATCAAACGACGCTTCAACCTCATCCGCGACTACATCGAAGGGGAGGACGTAAATATATGCAAAGTGCACACGGATCTGAATGTAGCAGACCCGCTGACTAAACCTCTTCCACGGACAAAGCATGATCAACACCAGAACTGTATGGGTGTTAGATTTATTACAATGTAATTCGCATGATGATGTGAGGGCTAGATTATTGACTCTAGTGCAAGTGGGAGACTGTTGGAATTATGCCCTAGAGGCAATAATAAATATAGTTATTATTATAATTCCTATATCAAGATAATCGTTTATTATCCATGCTATAATTGTATTGAATGAAGACTTATATACATGTGTGGATACATAGACAAAACACTGTCCCTAGCAAGCCTCTAGTTGGCTAGCCAGTTGATCAAAGATAGTCAGTGTCTTCTGATTATGAACAAGGTGTTGTTGCTTGATAACTGGATCACGTCATTAGGAGAATCACGTGATGGACTAGACCCAAACTAATAGACGTAGCATGTTGATCGTGTCATTTTGTTGCTACTGTTTTCTGCGTGTCAAGTATTTGTTCCTATGACCATGAGATCATATAACTCACTGACACCGGAGGAATACTTTGTGTGTATCAAACGTCGCAACGTAACTGGGTGACTATAAAGATGCTCTACAGGTATCTCCGAAGGTGTTCGTTGAGTTAGTATGGATCGAGACTGGGATTTGTCACTCCGTGTGACGGAGAGGTATCTCGGGGCCCACTCGGTAATACAACATCACACACAAGCCTTGCAAGCAATGTGACTTAGTGTAAGTTGCGGGATCTTGTATTACGGAACGAGTAAAGAGATTTGCCGGTAAACGAGATTGAAATAGGTATGCGGATACTGACGATCGAATCTCGGGCAAGTAACATACCGAAGGACGAAGGGAATGACATACGAGATTATATGAATCCTTGGCACTGAGGTTCAAATGATAAGATCTTCGTAGAATATGTAGGATCCAATATGGGCATCCAGGTCTCGCTATTGGATATTGACCGGGGAGTCTCTCGGGTCATGTCTACATAGTTCTCGAACCCGCAGGGTCTGCACACTTAAGGTTCGACGTTGTTTTATGCGTATTTGAGTTATATGGTTGGTTACCGAATGTTGTTCGGAGTCCCGGATGAGATCACGGACGTCACGAGGGTTTCCGTAATGGTCCGGAAACAAAGATTGATATATAGGATGACCTCATTTGATTACCGGAAGGTTTTCGGAGTTACCGGGAATGTACCGGGAATGACGAATGGGTTCCGGGAGTTCACCGGGGGGGGGGGGGGGGGGAACCCACCCCGGGGAAGCCCATAGGCCTTGGGGGTGGTGCACCAGCCCTTAGTGGGCTGGTGGGACAGCCCAAGAAGGCCCTATGCGCCATAGGAAGAAAATCAAAGAGAAAAAAAAGAGGAGGTGGGAAAAGGGGGAAGGACTCCTCCTTCCAAACCTAGTTGGACTCGGTTTGGAAGGGGAGGGCTGCGCCCCTTGGCTCGGCTGAAGCCCTTAGGGGTCCATGGACCCCAAGGCAAGGCTCCCCCTCTTCCCCCTATATATACGGAGGTTTTAGGGCTGATTTGAGACGAGTTTTCCACGGCAGCCCGACCACATACCTCCACGGTTTTTCCTCTAGATCGCGTTTCTGCGGAGCTCGGGCGGAGCCCTGCTGAGATAAGATCACCACCAATCTCCGGAGCGCCGTCACGCTGCCGGAGAACTCTTCTACCTCTCCGTCTCTCTTGCTGGATCAAGAAGGCCGAGATCATCGTCGAGCTGTACGTGTGCTGAATGCGGAGGTGCCGTCCGTTCGGCACTAGATCGTGGGACTGATCGCGGGACGGTTCGCGGGGCGGATCGAGGGACGTGAGGACGTTCCACTACATCAACCGCCTTCACTAACGCTTCCGCTGTACGGTCTACAAGGGTACGTAGATCACACATCCCCTCACGTAGATGGACATCACCATGATAGGTCTTCGTGCGCGTAGGAGATTTTTTGTTTCCCATGCGACGTTCCCCAACACTAGATGCACTTACAATCTCCCCCTTTTTGGTGATTGATGACAAACTGGTTGAAGTTTTCAACGGGGATAAATATATTTGAAGATAAATACTTGATAATTATGATTGCAATATATAGAGAGCTCCCCTGAAGATGTGCTTATGAAGATTTTGCTTTGAATGCAAAAGCACATGGCAGGTTGTAGTTAGTGAAGATCTTCCCCTATATCTTGGAATCCAGTCACTATGCATTTAAAAGTTTTCGTGAAGACAAATAAATGCATGATGAAAAATGGGCGCCTGTTGAATGACTTTGGACGCATATGATATGAAATGAAATAGCGCCAAAGTTACGATAAGTAAGGAATGTGCAGACGTCCATCATGACTTAAGTTTTACAACCCAAAAGCACAAATGTTTGGAACGAGAGTTGTAAACTTAACAAAAATAGCAGCACCCAGTCCATATAGACCCGTCTAAATACTATCAACCAATGCTTCTCCCCATGGCTTGAAGACGTTTGTGCAGCTGGGTCGTTGGTGGTTGGTGCAGACCTCATGGGTGTAGTGATGATGCAAGCCGTTGGTGCAGGAGGGGAAGTGACTTCTTCAACTTCATCACGAGCAAGATTGACATGGATGGATTGTGCCGATGAAGAGAAGTCACTGTCTTCGAGGGACGGTGTCTTGCACCATTTATCCGTACGAGGAGGGGCACCAAATTTGAAGCGTTCAGCAAATCCACCCTTACGAAGATCTTCCTCTCGAGCCAAGAGAGACAATGTCTTCCAAGAATGCCTGCAATTTGCATGTACAATAAAAAAGTTCTGGGTGGATAGGTTGCGTATGAGATTAATGTGAGTTATCAGTGCATGCATTTGTCTCCTTGTCCACTCTTGATGACGATCTTGCCTCTGAATTAGAGATACAAGAAGTTCTCGATCATTCATGGCACACTCCCTTTTGGGTCGTGGCAGTAAATTTGCATTAGCTTCAGTTTCAATGACACTGGACCGAGGGCGTCTAAAAGAGCCAATGAGTCTTGCTTGGGCTAGATTAGATGGAATGTGAAGCCCTTCAACATCAGAAGTGCCACTGGTGCCTTCATCAATGGGATTCTTTGCCTTAGATGGATAGATGTCTTCATGGATGACTTGAACATGAGGAAGATATATACCGTGATTGTGATCGGAAGGCAGAAACCTTGTATTGGTGCAGCGCTTAAGAAGCGCATGATCCATGGTGCATAGATATTGACTTCAAATAGGTTGATGCTACTCGCAGCCAGGGTTCTCAGAAATAGATCTTGAATATTGAATCTGATGCCATAAACAATGTTATAGACCAATGTCTTCAATGCACCTTGCATCTTGCTTGAAGATGAATGCCCTTTGATCGGTTATATGGTATGACAAAGATGTTGGAATTATGCCCTAGAGGCAATAATAAATGTATAGTTATTATTATAATTCCTGTATCAAGATAATAGTTTATTATCCATGCTATAATTGTATTGAATGAAGACTCATTTACATGTGTGGATACATAGACAAAACACCGTCCCTAGCATGCCTCTAGTTGGCTAGCCAGTTGATCGATGATAGTCAGTGTCTTCTGATTATGAACAAGGTGTTGTTGCTTGATAACTGGATCACGTCATTGGGAGAATCACGTGATGGACTAGACCCAAACTAATAGACGTAGCATGTTGATCGTGTCATTTTGTTGCTACTGTTTTCTGCGTGTCAAGTATTTATTCCTATGACCATGAGATCATATAACTCACTGACACCGGAGGAATGCTTTGTGTGTATCAAACGTCGCAACGTAACTGGGTGACTATAAAGATGCTCTACAGGTATCTCCGAAGGTGTTAGTTGAGTTAGTATGGATCAAGACTGGGATTTGTCACTCCGTATGACGGAGAGGTATCTCGGGGCCCACTCCGTAATACAACATCACACACAAGCCTTGCAAGCAATGTAACTTAGTGTAAGTTGCGGGATCTTGTATTACGGAACGAGTAAAGAGACTTGCCGGTAAACGAGATTGAAATAGGTATGCGGATACTGACGATCGAATCTCGGGCAAGTAACATACCGAAGGACAAAGGGAATGACATACGGGATTATACGAATCCTTGGCACTGAGGTTCAAACGATAAGATCTTCGTAGAATATGTAGGATCCAATATGGGCATCCAGGTCCCGCTATTGGATATTGACCGAGGAGTCTCTCGGGTCATGTCTACATAGTTCTCGAACCCGCAGGGTCTGCACACTTAAGGTTCGACGTTGTTTTATGCGTATTTGAGTTATATGGTTGGTTACCGAATGTTGTTCGGAGTCCCGGATGAGATCACGGACGTCACGAGGGTTTCCGGAATGGTCCAGGAACTAAGATTGATATATAGGATGACCTCATTTGATTACCGGAAGGTTTTCGGAGTTACCGGGAATGTACCGGGAATGACGAATGGGTTCCGGGAGTTCATCGGGGGGGCAACCCACCCCGGGGAAGCCCATAGGCATTGGGGGAGCCACACCAGCCCTTAGTGGGCTGGTGGGACAGCCCACAAGTGCCCAATGCGCCAAGAGAAGAAAAATCAAGAGGAAAGAAAAAAAAAGGAAGGAGGTGGGAAGGAAGGGGGATCCTCCCACCAAACCAAGTCCAACTCGGTTTGGGGGGGGAGTCCTCCCCCCCTTTGGCTCGGCCGACTCCTTGGGGGTCCTTGGACCCCAAGGCAAGGCCCCCCCTCCCTCCTCCTATATATATGGAGGAATTAGGGCTGATTTGAGACGATTTTCTCACGGCTGCACGACCACATACCTCCATAGTTTTTCCTCTAGATCGCGTTTCTGTGGAGCTCGGGCGGAGCCCTGCTGAGACAAGATCATCACCAACCTCCGGAGCGCCGTCACGCTGCCTGAGAACTCTTCTACCTCTCCGTCTCTCTTGCTGGATCAAGAAGGCCGAGATCATCGTCGAGCTGTACGTGTGCTGAACGCGGAGGTGCCGTCCGTTCGGTACTAGATCGTGGGACTGATCGTGGGATTGTTCGCGGGGCGGATCAAGGGACGTGAGGATGTTCCACTACATCAACCGCGTTCTCTAACGCTTCTGTTGTACGGTCTACAAGGGTACGTAGATCACTCATCCCTTCTCGTAGATGGACATCAGCATGATAGGTCTTCGTGCGCGTAGGAAATTTTTTGTTTCCCATGCGACGTTCCCCAACAAAAGAATATGGTATATAGTTCTTGGCAGATACTGAAGATCATTGACGAAGAAGCTTGTGGGCAGATCAGCATCTCGGGCCAAGGGCTTCATGAGGGTGAGCATGGCAGACATATTTGGCTCAGGTGACTGAAATATGTTGCGAGTGGCTTCAGCATAAGCTGCAGATCTTGGATCTAAGTCGTCACTAGATGTGGCAAGTGGTGTGGTGGTGAAGAATTCCATGGAAGGAGCTTTGACATGTTCATCTCGAATCATGAAGTCCATTTTCCATGTGTTCAGGTCTCTTCCATGGCCAGAGATGTGGACGGTTGCATAAAATTGAAGAATCATTTCTTGATCCCAATCTTCATGGTCAGTGACAAATGACAACTGTCGTGGGTATAAGTCTGACAGTAGATGTGTAGGGTACGAAAGGATGGGCAGAGCCTTAGCTACGGCGAGGTTGTATGAGTTCAGGCCCCTCTACGGTGGAGGTAAAAGCCCTACGTCTCAGTGCTCTTGGGAGCTTGATGTCGAGTGGAATATGGATTACAGTGAAATGCTCACCCCTGCACCAGTGGGAAAGGGCGGCTTATATAGAGTGCGCTGCCCTTCACAACGGTTAGGTGCATAGGGGTGGTGTAGTGGCGAATAAATGCCTACGTTACAGGTAACGTATGCCTTAAATGCTAATAATGGTACATGAAAACATATGACCGTTGCCCTCCAGGGGGGTTACAATGTACATAGTGGAATCGAGTCGGTAAGTTTTATACGTTCCGAATGCTCATCTCCGACTGGATGATAGAGGAATCGTCACCGACTGGATGATGGGAAGTCCTTAATTCAGTCGGAACTGACTAAGGGCCTTGTCCCTTATGAAGGGTAGTCCTTGGGTAGGACCTATAGGGCAGGCCTATGACCCTACCCTGGGACTATAACCCCATCATTAGTCCCCGAATGGATTGGGGTTGGAACGACGAGAGGATGCTAGGAATACGGATCCGACTGGTATGGATGCGACTTTGGCGTTGCTTGCCTCGATCCATTTTATCCTCTTGACCAGTGATCCGAGTGGATTTGTCTGTGAAACGAACCGTCAGAGACCGAGTGCTTCCGCGGAATCTTTTGACGTGACCGGTCAAGTGACAGCGGCGGAGGGCGAGACGGAGCCGGCGGATTTTCTGGGATCCTCAAATTTCGGTTGCCGCGCGCTCAGCGGGGGTGACGACATCGTCATCGAGTAGTTTCTGCTGCCTCGATTACCACGCCTTCATCTCCTCCACTAATATCGCAGCAGCCGGTCGGGGGATAAGATTTCGGGGCCACCTGCTAGTGACCCAGTCGGAACCTTATTTAAACCTCCCAGTGAGGGTTTCTCGTTGCGCTCGCCTGATAACTCGCACTCGCCCCGCTTCTCCCGTAGCTCCCTGCGCACTCCACGCCTCCTCCTTCCTCTCCTCCCCTGCGGATCTACAGCCTCCACCATGACGAAGGGGCAGACGAGCAAGCTCGAGTCGCAGAAGAAGAAGAAGAAGGCGGCGGCTCCTGCTCAGCGGCGACAGCGTGCTCTGCCGTCGGGTTGGATCCAGGGGGATTTCCTCCCCTCCACGGTGACGAAGGATGACCTGCTGGAGCTGGTGGAGCAAGGTTTGATCGAAAACAAGTCGTGGAGGCTGCCGGCAAAGGGCGAGACGGAGCCGGCGCCCCAAGAGGGGGAGCGCGTCTTGCTGCTCAGTCACGTGTACCGAGGCTTCTCTCTGCCTCCTCACCCCTTCTTCAGAGGTATCATGAACCACTTCGGGGCACAACTCCACCATTTTCCTCCCAACGCAATAGCTCATCTTTCTGCCTTCGTCGTGCTTTGCGAGTGCTTTATCGGTTGTCCTCCCCATTGGGGGCTCTTTAAGTACATCTTCTCCGCTAGATCCCAAACCGTCAAAAGACTTAGCCAGTCGGATGATAAAACCCATCTCCTCCAGCTCTGCGGGGGCTTAGGCTTCCAAAAGAAAATGAAGAGTAGCTATCCCGCTGTCCAGTTGTCCGAGTCCGTTAGGAACTGGCAGTCGACTTGGTTCTATTGCCAGGATGTTGCTTGCCCGAATGCAGCGACTGGACTGCCAGCTTTTAGCCTAGACCGACCGGCTCCGCCCAGGCAGCTTGCGCTCACGAAGATGGAGAAGATCCAGATTCAGCCTCTGGTCGAAGCGCTGATAGATGTCGTCCGCAAGGGAGTCACCGACACGGATATGCTGGAGATTTTTCTGGGTCGGCGCATCCAGCCTTTGCAAGCCCGACACCGCGCCATGTGGCACTACACAGGGCCTGAGGACTCCACTCGGACTCACCCCGAATGCGTGACCGGGGAGGTTGTGACGGCGTGGGTTCGCAGCATCACAGGCGCCTGCGATAACCCCAGAGGAGCCCGACGAGTGAAGCCCTTCCGCGCTGACAACCCTCCTCCAAATGAGATGAGCATATCTTGCCGAGTGCTTACAATTCCCTTAGATTTGCCGCTTTTTCTTGCATCACTGTCTGACGTCTGATGTTGTCAACTGTATCTTGTGCAGGCGTGGACCAACTGGTATTCTCCCGTCTCGAACGGGAATCCGGCTGAGGAAGAGGAAGGCAGCCAGGAGGGCAGCGTGGAGAGCGCCGAGTACGTCTCCGACAGTGGGGAAACGGAGGAGGAGTCCGAAAAGGAGGAGGGGGAAGATGGGGAGCAAAGCTCGCCACCCCCACCACCAGAGCCTCGAACTAAGCGGCGTCACGAACCCGTGACTCCGTCGGCTCCTCCAGCAGCCCCGAGTGCCCCGCCAGCTCCTCCCGTGGTTCCGAGCGCCTTGCCAACAACTCCCGTGGTTCCGAGTGCTCGGAGCACAAAGAGGACGAGGGACGCTGCTGCCGAGCCCGTGGGCCAACCTTCCAAGGTAGTCAAACCGAGTGGATCCAAGCCTCGGAAGGCTTTGCCTCGGATGAGAATCGCCGTTCCCGTTGCCTCAGCGTAAGTGTTTTGTTCTCCTATCTTCTTTCAGTATTTGATTGAACTCATGCTAATTGGTCGAGTGGATTTTACTCGACAGAGCTGCTACCTCCGCCACTTCTCCGCCATGCCAGGAAGACGATCCCATGGATACGGATAACGTTGCCACATCCCAGCAAGGTACGTCGTGACGACTCCGAGAGCTTACATTATTGTTTCACGAATTCTGTCTTTGATCTTGCCCTTTTTTCTGTGGTCTCACGTCGTTCAGTCGGGCTTCATTCAGAGGTGATTCATCTGGAGGAGGACGACCAGAAGAGGTCCGAGCAAGCTTCGGTGCCTGCCCTTGAGGTTGTTCCATCTGGTACCGCTCCCGCCATGGACGCGCCGCCGACCGAGACGATGCCGTCGACTGAAACGGTGCTCATCGCGGCTGAACCGGCTGGAGCAGGACTTGGGATGCCGAGGGAGTCTCTTGTCGCGCCAGGTCCGTCGACCATCGAGTACGATGTCCAACGCCTCCCGGAAGATCAAGTGGGAGCTGCCAAGGAGGCCATGGTGCAGGTGGAGTTGATGGCGGGTGATTCCAAGAGTGCGTACGACTCCATCGCATCTTTGTACAAGCGAAGCTTGGAACTCCGGGACGATATCCGAGTAAGTGCGCTAGTAAGTATTTGCTTTCGTCTTGTAACCCACTGGGTGTTTAAGCGATATACTCGGATACAGTAGGATTATCTTGCAGTGGGTTCACTCGGAGTGAACCGAGTGGGTGTAGTCCCCAAGACTTCTGTCGAGTGCTTGCACCGGCAATTGTCTTTATATACATTTTCTTTAACTTGATCGAATCAAAACTGATCTGTCCGAATGGTACCGGAGGGAGCACTCGGAGTGCACCTTTTGTAAGTAGTCCCCGAGAGTAATTTTACTCAGGTTGGGTAGTAGTAGCCTCGTAGGCTTGTTTTTGTTATGCAGCTCAATAGGGCGGACCTGTTCAAGCTTCATGCCAGTGGGGTCACTCTTAGTGAACCCACTAGGTGTAGTCCCCGAGACCACTATCGACTTCTTGCGTCGGCAGGGGTCTGAAGAACTTTGGGCTGTTATTGTTTTCCTTGTTGAATGTGTCTAATCTTCTCTTCGCGCTGATTTGCAGAAGACTTGCGAGATGGGATCAGCGTACAATGCTCTGAAAGTTGAAAAGATTCAGCTTGCTGCGGAACTAGAGGCAGCTGTGGATGACTTAGCTGGCGTGAAGGGTGCTCTTGCTGAACGAGAGAAGTCCTTGGAGGAGTCTCGTGAGGCAAACAAGGCATTGGTGGCCGAAATTGAGAAAATGGGCAAACAAAGAACTGAGCTGATGGGGCAGATGAAGGTGATGAACAGTCGTTGCATATCACAGGAGAAGTACGTCAGTGACTGGGCTAGGAAGATGATTGCGCTGCTCGGTGGTAAGTTTATTCCGAGTGCTTGTTGACTTTGTGTTTCATTCTGCGCTTACTTTCTGCTCGTCTTGTCTTTGCAGATTTTTGTATGGACGCTGAGGCTGAAGTAGCTGATGTTGAGCAGTCGGTTATTCCGAACGTTCCACCTGACGACGAAGCCAATCGAGACATGCTCCGAGCGCACATTCGCCTTGGCAAAGTGGGACCTTTCATCGGTCGCCTAAGAGAGGTCGTCGGCCGAATCGACAAGGAGCTGTGGCCCGAAGACGAGTCCCGGCGGGAGATAGAAGGGTTGATGACTCGGCTGGAGGACGTCCCGAACCGAGTGCAGGCGTGGAAGAAGTCCGCTGCTCGCTGCGGTGCGGACGTGGCGCTGTCGCTGGTCCGAGTGCACTACAAGGAAGCTCGCGAAGAGAAGCTGAAGGCGTTGCAGGTCGCCAACACGAAGAAGCTTCGATTCGAAGATTTCATGGAGACCTTCCTTGAGAGCGCCACTCGCATCGCAGACGGGATCGACCTCGACACTTTCGTGGAGCCAGCCAGTCCCAGTGCCAGTCCTGACGATGCTTGAAAAACTTGACCTCGGTATGCCGAGTGGTATTTGTATCAAACTTTGGCCAGTGCTGTTGGCCGTCACATTCGTGGTTCGGTGTGGATAAGCTTGATCTACACCGAATCGACTATCGTTGAACCAACTTTGAATTCGAATCGAATATTTTGCTCTTCCTTCGCCAAAAAATTGTTGACACGATTTTGGCTCGTGGTTTCTGTTTGGCGTTTCTTGGTGAAGCCAGTGGCAAACATGCGGAGCATGTAGTTGTCAGTTGTCTTGACATCTGCATGAGCGTCAATGAGGGTCTGCTAAGCCTCCGAGTGGATCTGTAGGATACACTCGAAGGGAGTCTTTTTACTTAGGTGATTCTGGTTCGCAGCTAAGTCTCCGAGTGCGGCATGTCGTGCGTACTCGTAGCGAGTTGATACTCATGTAGTTGTCAGTTGTCTTGACATCCACATGAGTCTCGATGAGGGTCTGCTAAGCCTCCGAGTGGATCTCGAGGATACACTCGAAGGAAGCTTTTTTACTTAGGCGATTCTGGATCCCAGCTAAGTCCCCGAGTGCGGCATCTCGTGCGCACTCGGAGCGAGTTGATACTCATGTAGTTGTCAGTTGTCTTGACATCCACATGAGCCTCGATGAGGGTCTGCTAAGCCTCCGAGTGGATCTGGATGATACACTCGAAGGAATCTTTTTTACTTAGGCGATTCTGGATCGCAGCTAAGTCCCCGAGTGCGATGTTTAGTGCGCACTCATAGAAAGTTTGTACTTAGGCGATTCTTAATCGCAGCTAAGTCCCCGAGTGCGACGTGTAGTGCACACTCGGAGAAAGTTTGTACTTAGGCGATTCTTGATCGCAGCTAAGTCCCCGAGTGCGGCGTGTAGTGCACACTCAGAGAAAGTTTGTACTTAGGCGATTCTTGATCGCAGCTAAGTCCCCGAGTGCGACGTTTAGTGCACACTCGGAGAAAGTTTGTACTTAGGCGATTCTGGATCGCAGCTAAGTCCCTGAGTGTGATGTTTAGTGCACACTCGAAGAAAGTTTGTACTTAGGCGATTCTTGATCGCAGCTAAGTCCCCGAGTGCGACGTGTAGTGCACACTCGGAGAAAGTTTGTACTTAGGCGATTCTTGATCGCAGCTAAGTCCCCGAGTGCGACGTTTAGTGCACACTCGGAGAAAGTTTGTACTTAGGCGATTCTGGATCGCAGCTAAGTCCCCGAGTGCGACGTTTAGTGCACACTCGGAGAAAGTTTGTACTTAGGTGATTCTGGATCGCAGCTAAGTCCCCGAGTGCGACGTTTAGTGCACACTCGGAGAAAGTTTGTACTTAGGCGATTCTGGATTGCAGCTAAGTCCCCGAGTGCGACGTTCAGTGCACACTCGGAGAAAGTTTGTACTTAGGCGATTCTTGATCGCAGCTAAGTCCCCGAGTGCGACTTATAGTGCACACTCAGAGAAAGTTTGTACTTAGGCGATTCTTGATCGCAGCTAAGTCCCCGAGTGCGACGTTTAGTGCACACTCGGAGAAAGTTTGTACTTAGGCGATTATGGATCGCAGCTAAGTCCCCGAGTGTGACGTGTAGTGCACACTCGGAGAAAGTTTGTACTTAGGCGATTCTTGATCGCAGCTAAGTCCCCGAGTGCGACGTGTAGTGCACACTCGGAGAAAGTTTGTACTTAGGCGATTCTTGATCGCAGCTAAGTCCCCGAGTGTGACGTTTAGTGCACACACGGAGAAAGTTTGTACTTAGGCGATTCTGGATCGCAGCTATGTCCCCGAGTGCGACGTTTAGTGCACACTCGGAGAAAGTTTGTACTTAGGCGATTCTGGATCGCAGCTAAGTCTCCGAGTGCGACGTTTAGTGCACACTCGGAGAAAGTTTGTACTTAGGCGATTATCGCAGCTAAGTCCCTGAGTGCGACGTTTAGTGCACACTCGGAGAAAGTTTGTACTTAGGCGATTCTGGATCGCAGCTAAGTCCCCGAGTGTGACGTTTAGTGCACACTCGAAGAAAGTTTTTTTTTGAGACCGGATTCTGTCAACGCGGAAGAATTTTGAATCTGCAAAAAGTCAATCTGCTTTGTTTTACTTCAATGATACTTGTTCTTTACATTGCTATAGTCGGCGGTCACGTGTAGAAGCGCTTCAGGAGATCTCCGTTCCATGCTCAGGGCTCGTCTGTTTCCCTGTCGAGGTTGTATAGTCGATATGCACCGTTGTTCAGCACCTTGGAGATGATGAAGGGTCCTTCCCAGGCGGGAGCCAACTTGTGAGGTCTCTGCTGATCCACTCGGAGCACCAGATCGCCTGCTTGGAATGTACGACTCCTGACGTGCCGCGCGTGAAATCGCCGCAGATCTTGTTGATAAATGGTTGAGCGAGTCAGTGCCATCTCGCGCTCTTCTTCTAGAAGATCCACTCCGTCTTGCCTTGCTTGCTCTGCTTCGGCTTCGGAGAAGAGTTCGACTCGTGGAGCGTTGTGAAGCAAGTCACTCGGAAGGACTGCCTCTGCTCCGTAAACGAGGAAGAACGGGGATCGCCGTGTAGATCTATTTGGGGTTGTGCGGAGACCCCACATCACCGAAGGCAGCTCGGTGACCCATGCGCCGGTAGCATGTCCTACTTCTCGCAGGAGTCGAGGCTTCAATCCTTGAAGAATAAGTCCATTCGCCCGCTCTGCTTGTCCGTTTGTTTGGGGATGCTCCACAGATGCAAAATCCACTCGGATACCTTGGCCTGTACAGAAACCTTTGAATCTGTCCGAGTCAAAGTTTGTGCCATTGTCAGTGATTATGCTGTGCGGTACCCCGAATCTGGAGATGATGTCCCTGACAAACTTGATGGCCGTAAGGGCGTCGAGCTTCTTGATGGGTTTGGCTTCAATCCACTTGGTGAACTTGTCGACTGCCACCAACAGATGAGTGAATCCTCCTTGGCCTGTCCTGAATGGACCGACTGTATCTAATCCCCACACTGCGAACGGCCAAACAAGAGGGATTGTCTTCAACGCAGATGTTGGCTTGTGGGACTTGTTCGAGTAGAACTGACAGCCTTCGCATCGGTCGACCATATCCTTCGCCATTTCATTCACCTGCAACCAGAAGAAGCCAGCTCTGAATGCTTTGGCTACGATTGCCCTTGAGGAGGCATGATGACCGCAGGTTCCCGAGTGAATTTCTTCCAGGATTAGCTGTCCCTCCTCAGGGGAGATGCATCGTTGAAGGACACCTGAAACACTTTCTTTGTACAACTGGCCATCAATGATGATGAACGACTTCGACCTGCGGACGATCTGTCTGGCTTGGACTTCGTCTTCTGGTAATTCTTGCCTTAGGATGTACGTAATGAGCGGCACATTCCACTTGGGGATGATAGCAAGAATCTCCATGATCAGATCAACCACAGCGGGGACCTCGACTTCAGTCGGATCTATTGAGCTCTTTGGTTGTACTGGTTCCTCTGTGAAGGGATCTTCTTTAACTGAGTGAAGGTGTAGGTGCTCGAGGCAGACATCACTCGGGACTGGTCTCTGAGTGGATCCAAGTTTCGCCAATTCATCAGCTGCTTGGTTTTTCAGTCGCGGAACATGGTGGAGTTCCAGACCTTCAAACTTTTTCTCGAGCTTCCTCACTGCGTTGCAGTATGTAGTCATGGTGGGGTTCCTTACGTCCCACTCCTTCATTACTTGATTAACCACCAAATCTGAATCGCCATAGACCATCAGGCGACGGACGCCGAGTGAGATGGCCATGCGCAATCCATAAAGGAGAGCTTCATACTCTGCCTCGTTGTTGGAGGAATCGAAATGTATCCGCAACACGTACTTCAGCTTGTCACCCTTTGGCGATATGATCACAACGCCAGCGCCGGAGCCATTCAACATCTTGGACCCATCGAAGAACATTGTCCAATGAGCCGAGTAGATGTGAGTCGGTTGCTGTTGTTCTACCCATTCTGCTATGAAGTCAGCCAGAGCTTGAGACTTTATAGCTTTCTTGGCCTCGAACTTGATGTCGCAGTATAACATCTCGATTGCCCACTTCGCCACTCGGCCTGATGCATCCCGATTGTGGAGGATTTCCGACAACAGAGCATCAGAAACGACAGACACCGAGTGGTCTTGGAAACAATGAGCCACCTTCTTCGCAGTCATGTAAATCCCGTAAATAAGTTTTTGGTAGTGGGGATACCTCTGCTTGGAAGGAGTCGGGACTTCGGAGACATAATACACTGGCCGCTGAACCTTGTATGCTTTGCCTTCTTCTTCGCGTTCGACTGTGAGAACAGTGCGGACGACTTGATTTGTAGCCGCGATGTACAGAAGAAGGGGTTCTTTACTGAGCGGAGCAGTAAGAACCGGCTGGGTGGAAATTAGGACTTTCAGGTCGTCGAATGCGATTTGGGCTTCGTCTGTCCACTCGAAAGTATCTGATTTCTTCATGAGTCGGTACAGAGGTAGTGCCTTCTCGCCGAGTCGACTGATAAACCTGCTCAAAGCCGCTAGGCAACCTGTGAGCCTTTGAACATCGCGTATTCTGACCGGCCGCTCCATTCGGACGATGGTCCCGATCTTTTCGGGGTTGACATCGATCCCTCGTTCGGAAACGAAGAAACCGAGTAACTTTCCGCTGGGAACACCGAATGAACACTTGGCTGGGTTGAGATTGATATCGTACCTTCGAAGGTTGGCGAATGTTTTTGCCAAGTCAGTCAGCAGGTCGGAACCTTTGCGTGACTTGACTACGATATCATCCATATATGCCTCCACATTTCGACCTATCTGGTCAAGGAGGCATTTTTGAATCATGCGCATAAAAGTTGCTCTTGCATTCTTCAAACCGAATGGCATAGTGATGTAGCAGAAGCACCCGAATGGGGTGATGAAGGCTGTTTTTAATTCATCGGGGCCATACAGACGGATCTAATGATAGCCCGAGTATGCATCAAGGAATGACAAACGCTCGCAACCCGCAGTCGAATCGACAATTTGATCAATGCAGGGGAGCGGGAAATGGTCTTTCGGGCAGACCTTATTGAGATGCTTGAAGTCGATGCACATTCGGAGAGACTTGTCCTTCTTGGGCACCATGACAACATTGGCGAGCCACTCGGAGTGGTGTACCTCGCGAATGAAGTTGGCTGCCAAAAGCTTAGCCACCTCTTCTCTGATTGCCTTCCTCTTGTGCGTGGCGGACCGACGCAAGCGTTCTCGGACAGGCCGAGCAGCAGGATCCACATGCAGTCGGTGCTCAGCCAACTCCCTGGGTACACCTGGCATGTCAGTGGGCTTCCATGCGAAAATGTCCCAGTTCTCACGGAGGAATTGGATGAGCTCGGCTTCCTATTTTGGATCGAGGGTGGTGGAGATGTTCGTCGGGGCAACGGTGTCGTCCGTCGGGTGGATGCTGACCTTCTTTGTTTCTCCCGCCGACTGGAATGCGGACTCCGAAGCTGGCTTCTTCGAACGCATCAAGTCAGCGGGGTCGGATGTCTTCTTGTACTCGTCAAGCTCGAGGACAGCCATCTGCTGATCGGCGATCCTCGACCCCTGTTGTAGACACTCCTCGCCCGCTGTCGATTGCCTGTGACAGTGATCACACCTTTGGGACCTGGCATCTTCAGCTTTAGGTACACGTAACATGGACGGGCCATGAAACGCGCATACGCCGGACGACCCAGAATCGCGTGGTATGCACTCTGGAAGTCCACCACCTCGAACGTCAGCTTTTCCTTGCGGAAGTTCTTGTCGGAGCCGAAGACGACGTCCAACGCGATTTGGCCGAGTGACTTGGCCTTTCGTCCAGGGACGACTCCGTGGAACGGCATGCTGCTCTCGCTAAGTTTGGACATCGAAATGCCCATCCCCTTGAGAGTGTCGGCGTACATGATGTTCAAGCCGCTGCCGCTGTCCATGAGGACTTTGCACAGTCGGACTCCTTCCACCACCGGGTCGACGACCAAAGCCTGCCTCCCTGGGGTGGGTACGTGTGCTGGATGATCCGACTGGTCAAAGGTGATCGCAGTCTGAGACCATTTGAGGAACGTGGGGTTGGTTGGGGTGGCCATGTTCACCTCCCTGTTCACCAGCTTCAGTCGACTCTTGCTTTCCACGTCAGCAAAAATCATCACTGTTGCATGGACTTGGGGGAACGGATCCTCCTTGTCCTCCTCATCCTGTTCATTGTCCTTTTCACTCGGTTGCCCTTCGCCGAACCCCTGGATCAGGAGGCGACATTGCCGAGTGGTATGCTTCGGAAATATGGCGTTGCCTTCTTCATCCATCTTCGTGTGGATTGGACATGGCTGGTCCAGGATGTGGTTTCCGAACTGCTTCTTTTGGGGGTGAACTGAGCCTTCCCCTTGCCCTTGAACTTGGCATTGGTAACGGTTGCAGCCTCTGCCTGCGGAGTGGACTGTGCTTTTTGCTTCTGCTTCCGAGTGTTGTTACCATCTCCATCGGCGACTGCTTTAAGCTTGCCGCTATGAATGCGGTCCCCTTATTCGCCATTGGCATAGCGTGCTGCTATCTCCATCATCTTGCTCATGGAGATGTCGCCTGTCCGACCGAGCTTCGGGTACAGATCCCTGTACCGCACGCCTGCCTTGAAAGCGCAGACTGCTTGGTGCTCTGTGACGTTCTCCACCGTGTGGTAGAGGGTTGTCCAACGCTGGATAAAGTCACGCAGGGGCTCATTCTGCTTCTGGACACACTGCTGGAGCTCCACGAGACCAGCAGGGCGTTTGTACGTCCCTTCGAAGGTCCTGATGAAGACTCGGGCCAGATCTGCCCAGCTGTAGATGCTTGAAGAGGCTAACTGGTTCAGCCACGGCCGTGCCGAGCCGTCGAGCATCAAGGGGAAATGTTACATGGCGACCTGGTCATCTCCGCCACCGATCTGGACTGCCACTCGGTAGTCGTCCAGCCACGTTTCTGGCTTGGATTCTCCTGTAAACTTGCTGATCCCCGTCGCCAATCGGAAGTTGGGAGGGATGTCAGCCGAACGGATGGCCCGACTGAAACATTCGGGACCAGAGACGATGGTCCTGCTTCCACTCGGACGGTCTCTATCGTGACCATCACGGTGGGCTCGGCTCGTGTCGACCTTCCTCTGGGCGATGTATCCTCTTGCGTCGGGCCTTGGATCATAAGTGTCACCGACCGAACGCCGATCATCATGATGTCGGGGCCCGTAGGGCCCACCCCGCGGAGGAGTGCGTGAACGGCGACGATCTTCGGGATTCATGGAACGGCTGCCTCCTCTGTGTCGCTGATGAGAATCGGGGCTGAAAACTGACCGATGTGTGTTCGCGTGAACATAACCGTTGTGGATCCTGTTGTGCGACTGGGAGACCGCCGAATTCTGCTGCTGCGCCGTGTGCAACAGGACACGATCTGCTCGATCCCTCTGCCAGCCTCTGAATCAGTTGGCTGGAGGGAATCGGCTATCTTGGCGGCGGCAGCCAAGTTGAGGACGGGTGTGCGGAACACCTCCACGTTGCTCTGATGAGTGCGTCGACTGGCAGAACGGCGGTGCTGGCGGCGAGCACCGGATGTCTCGCCGACCTCGTGCTCGTTCCGACCAGTTTGGCGGGGACTTTCATGGAAATTGGCCATGTGCACTTCGGCTGCACGCCCGCGACCCACGTACTCGGAAGGCAACTGAGTCGGAACTGAGTCCGAGTGCTGGGACGGCGGCGCAACTACAACCGACTCGAGGACCGCCACTTGTGAAGACGCGTTCTGGCGCGCCTGGGCGTGTTGCACCCAACGCTGGAGCCGCGGACGGCGAGACCGCTTGTTGCGGCGAGTGACGGGGGCGTAGATCGACATCGGAGCCGACTGCTGGTGAAGAAGGATGCCGCGGGGGCCGGCACGGAAGTGCGTAGCCCCGCGACCGGGGAGCGCCTCGACGTCGAGAGGGGCATCCCGAAGCCACGCCGAATCGTCGACGATGAAGGAGAGAGCGCCAAAGAGGATCTCATGACCCATGCATAAATCTCCACCGGATGACATGATGAAACGATGTAGTCGCAAACTCGCCGGAAGTCGCTTAGACGCCTGCCCCACGGTGGGCGCCAACTGTCGTGGGTATAAGTCTGATAGTAGATGTGTAGGGTACGAAAGGATGGGCAGAGCCTTAGCTACGGCGAGGTTGTATGAGTTCAGGCCCCTCTACGGTGGAGGTAAAAGCCCTACGTCTCAGTGCTCTTGGGAGCTTGATGTCGAGTGGAATATGGATTACAGTGAAATGCTCACCCCTGCACCACTGGGAAAGGGCGGCTTATATAGAGTGCACTGCCCTTCACAACGGTTAGGTGCACAGGGGTGGTGTAGTGACGAATAAATGCCTACGTTACAGGTAACGTATGCCTTAAATGCTAATAATGGTACATGAAAACGTATGACCGTTGCCCTCCAGGGGGGTTACAATGTACAGAGTGGAATCCAGTCGGTAAGTTTTATACGTTCCGAATGCTCATCTCCGACTGAATGATAGAGGAATCGTCACCGACTGGATGATGGGAAGTCCTTAATTCAGTCAGAACTGACTAAGGACCTTGTCCCTTATGAAGGGTAGTCCTTGGGTAGGACCTATAGGGCAGGCCTATGACCCTACCCTGGGACTATAACCCCATCAACAACAGTCCAACATCTCGAAGACAATCGAGGGCTTGATCAAAACATGGAAAACCACTCATTTCTTCAAAGCTAAGATGCTTATGAGGAAATATCGGTTCTGTCCATAGAGCACAGTTGAATAGTAGTCACACTAAGGCATGCTCCAGAACCTGTCAGATTGGATCTTCGGCTTCATGTATGGATTTCTGTGAGAGTCATAGAAAGTATTGTTCATTCTGAAGCACTGGACACTAAAGAGAATGGGACGACCTGGTTCTTGATGACAAATGCTTGGTAGCCTGGGCATAGGTTTCATAACTTGTGGGCACCGAAAGATATTGAATTCATATTGCAGGCCCATTCTTGCAGGTGCTTCAAACCTTGGCCATCTGGTAGGGATCATTTGTCCTTCTGTGTTGCGAGTCATCACAATATGTTTTCAACATTGTCATTAGTGGATAGTGTAGCACGCACATGAGGGTCATCAAGTGCAACAACATCATCAACAACAATATCTAGCATCATCATAGCAGTAAAGTAGCAACTAGTATTTTCCTCAGTTAAGAACCAAGGTTTTTCAAACCAATAGAAAGTCACGGAAATAAATTATCAACAATACCTACGCACATAAGAGCAAATACTTGCACCCAACACGGGCAAAGGGATTGTCAAGCCCCTAGTACACGTTAATTGCAGGATCAAATCTAGTAGTGTAGTATATATAATTACAAATAAAAAGTAAATAAAATGCAACAAGTATTTTTATGTACTTTCTGAATATATGATGTGAAGATGTACGCGTGGGCCGTAGCAGTTCACTAGTGGTGTCTCTCACATGAGCATGATAGCGGTGGTTGCATAAATTACTATTGGACAATTGATATACAAACAAATAATTATGTTATTATTCATGGCATGATCCGCAAAGATTACATCGAATTGATCTTCGAAGAGATCATTGCATTGAAGATCGAAAGAGAGGGACAACCATCTAGCTACATACTATGGACCCATAGGTCCTGATGAAACTACTCACACATCATTCGAGAGACAACAAGGTTGATGAAGATGGCCTCCTGATGGATCCCCTACCATAAAAGGCCTCCAGACGGGTTCACGGAGGAATAGAGACTTGCGGCGGCAGATTTTTTTTTTCGGATACTCTCCTAGGGTTTTGGGATATTAGAGAATTTATAGGCCACAGAGGCGGTGGAAAGGACCTACAAGGTGGTCATAAGGATGGGGGCACGTTCTAACTCGCAGGGCACTCCCCTGCCCTTTTCACCGCCTCATGCAATGTGTGGACTCCATCCGAAGCTTCCAGGTTTTGTTTTGGTTAAAAAAAAATCGTTAAAAAGTTTCGCCGCGGATGGACTTCGTTTGATACAGATTTTCCGAAAATCCAAAAACATGCAGAGGACAATAACTGCACTGGGCACTGGGTTAATAGGTTAGTTCCCAAAAATTATATAAAATGATATATAAAGCATACAAAATTGATAAAATAATAACATGAAAAAAAATTATAGATAAGTTGAAGACATTTCAACGCCCAATGGAGATCTCTCGCAGAGTCTTTTGGAATTCGTCAATGGCCAGATCAATGAGGGTCGGGCATTGAGGAGAACACTGTCTTGGCGCGAGAAGAACCCTAGTACCACCTTACACTGGATGTATTCCTGATGCAGGTCGCCGCCAATGGCGGAGGGAAGGAGACAACCAGATCAGCCCCATGGAGCCATGGACCAGCCTTGCACTGATCCCCACCTGGGGAGGCAGGGAGCTTATGCTGCTCGGCTTCACCTATAGAGGCCCGCGTCCATGGTGGACTTGAGCGCTTTGGTGGCGTCCTTCTTGATTGCAATGCAATTCGCGTTGGCCAGGCTTCATAGTGCCATCGCCACAACGACATACATGTGCATGGCCATTGAGCAATGCCCTGACCAGGCACGTCGGGCTGGCAGGGCTACCGCTCGCGAGTGCGTGAAATGTCACATAGGAGGGTGGTGATGAGTGAAGTGGATGCAGGAGAGATCCTGTTGACATGTGGGGCCCCCATGTCATAAACGGTCAAAACATAACAGCCAACTCTGACAGGTGAGTCCATCTTGTCATAATCTGGTTTAAGTTGGTTAAATAAAAACATGAGATAGACTAGAGGAAAGGTACTACAAGGGCCTCTTTGATGGGGATTTGAAAACATAGAAATAGTATAGGATTAGAGCAACATATCCATTTGAATCCTATAGGATTAGCAAGGAGTGTTTAATGTCATAGAAAATGATAAAGAAACTGTAGAAAGAGATTGGAGTGGACGTTACATTTATTATGAAATGTAGTACCCCTCCGTCCGTAATTAATTATCGCTCAGACGAATGTATAAGCAAAAAATATAAAATATTCCATAGAGAAAAAAGTCCGGATCCAATACTATGAATCAAAAGACCAATATAAAAAATAATTCCTAAAGATTTCGATCCTTCAAAACTCCTATACAGTTCTTTGAATCAGAGGAGCCCTAAGTAGGACAAAATGCGTGAACCGGTAACCAACTGAAAGCGGTAGTAATTCGCGACGAATTAGAACAAAACCAACAACTCTTTATCAGGTCTCTGAATTATGGTAACGATCGCGGAGGGTTGCCACGAATGTGGTATTTTTGTACTATTATTTACTTCATCTATGTCTAAATATTTGTAGTTGGAAGAAACTATATTAATTTTCCTCAACTACAAATATTTAGGTAGAGAGAACACTTTATTATCTTTTTAATAAAATCATGACACTTAAGACTCATTCAGTAATCCATCAGCTTCTTAAAATTTAGAAATCTACAAAGCACCTGTGCAATCGCTTCACGAATTTTAACTACAGTTCTGTCTATTCCGAGGTCGGAGCGACGGAGCGGAGGGATTTCGAACGGGGCCTTACTATTTTAAAACGGAGGACGTGCAGCTCCATTGTTAATCAAATCCGGCCACTAGCGTAGCGATCAGACGATGGCGACACATGCATACGGCCCGAGTTGTTGATTAGGGCGCACACAAGGACGACGCATTACATGCAAGTGGCCGGTGGATCCACGGGGGGCCGACGTGCCCTGCCCGTATTCCGCCGTGGATCCGACACGGCACCACCTTTCGTGCCATCGGCCTCACATCATCACGCTCCATCGATGAAGAAAGACGACGACACAAAACTTCAACGGACTTAATTTGTTCAGCGACGAAATGTTCAAATTCATCCAGGAAAAAAAAGGGTACTATATTTCATATGCCGCGCGTGCCATGCGCATTGAAGCCGGCGGCGGCAGCCTCCTTGACCATCTCAACAATCGTTGTATCCATATCTTTTGTGTTCGTTTGTTTTAATATTTTCCGTCCCTTGTACGTTTTGATCTCTTGCTGCCAGTTGGTGTCTAGCTAATTATTTTCGGGTTGACGTCTGTTGGCATCTACTCCATGTGTTTCGAAATAAATGTCATGATTTTATTTTGGGGCTGCTACGCATCCGTCGGATGATGTTTAGAAAATATCATCCACCTTGATAGCCGTCCGATCCGCGCGCGACGCTTCGAATGGACACCCTGTAATTCCTGAAACAATGCCCCAGTTTCTGAAACAATCGCTTTGTTGCAGGGTTTTTTTCTTCGCGCGCGCTTCGTGGGCACCGAGTAATTCCTGGGACAACGCTCGAGTTTCTGAAACAATCGCTTTGTTGCAGAAACTCCATCTTCCTTCAGACGAAAAACAGAGGGAGGTATGGAGTTGAGGAGGAAGCACAACCATGGCGACCATGCTTGATTCCCAAGCTCCATGGCTGGCGAAGGGATCGATCCAGATCCGGTCTGGCGCGGGGAGGCAGGGCCGACGCGGGTCGGCCGGCGGCAGGAACGCGACGGCGATGGCTGGGGGCTCCGGCGCCGGTGGCTGGGGCTCCGGTGGCGCCAGGATCCGCCGGAGGCGGCACACCATGGCGGGGCATGCGGGACCGTGCTCGGGCAGCGCTCGAGAGGAGGAGGGAGCCGGCGGCTCGCTCGGGCAGAGGCTCGGGAGGCTCCAGGCGGCGGGGAGGTGCAGGCGCGGTGGCCCTGCTCCGGCGAGGCCAGCCGGTACAGGCGATGGCAAGCGGCGGCGTGGTCTCGGGCAGGGACGCTCGGGAGGAGCTGCAGGAAACTGTTCCTGAAACAACAACATTGTTTCAGAAAAACGGTCACAGCTTACACAGATCGGACGGTCGCCGAGCCGACGGACGAGACAGCGCGATCGGCCGGTTGAACACAATCTTTTCCCTTTTATTTTAGACTTAAACTAAGACCATAATATTTATTTTGAAACGGAGGGAGTGCTTTTTTCTCTCTCATTCAAAATAAGGGTTTCTCGAATTCAAAGGATTTTCATGAAAATTACAGTGTTTGTCATCCTTAGCATTTTTCTTGTGTGGAGTTTTTTTAATTTATACGTATTATTTAATTTTGAAGGAGTTTGTTTTTTTCTTAAAGGTTCTGTTGGTCTATGTATATCTTAGGAAAAGAATTCCGGCCATTCAAACCTCTTGTAAATAGTCATTTGTTCTCGTTGGGGTGCAACCAAACAAGTTAGTGCAGATCAGATCATGTAGGGTTTCAGCGGTTATGACATTTGCAATCCCTCGTTTCTGGAATCATGTGAATCAAAGAAGCCTTGAATCATCGGTCATGATGCGTAAGAGACGCCACACTATGTGCCAACCATGTCACACAGCCTAACAAGCCATCATTGCTCATGTCCACATCCTAACTACCTTAAATATATATTTTTTCCCCAAAAAATATATATTTTTTCCTCAGAATGAGACGACACTTGTAACTAATTAATTATTGTTACAAAACGGAAAAAGACACTTTTGTTCGTTTGATCGGCTAATTGTTTCTTATAGTTGGTTGTTTCCTAATAAGCACTCCGTACCAATGTAACAGCTTGCAAATGGAGATGATTGGCGACAATGTTAGGTCATGTGATTTACAAAATGGAGTCCTTGTCCACAAGTGTCAAGCCGTGTACCGAAGTACATGCAGTTATATATATTCGGTGACCTATAAAAGTACACCCATAGCTGATTCATTTCCAGCAATCACATACATAATGTTCAGTTGAACACGTAGTACCATTATTATTTTCTGGTTTCTCTTTGTGTGTCATGGCATTTTTCAGTTTTGTTTTCTTGCGTACCGAACACAGGTCATGGCTGCGATTGGTGCCCTGGCTTTGATTAATTAGTGTCCCACTTAAGTACCATTATTGTAATCGCATCTGTGTGCAAAAGGACGGTGCAGAATCAAAACCATCCTCTCGCATATATGCTACTGATGCGGCACTAGTTGGGAAAAAGGCGTGATGTGCTGGGCTTAAACAATCAATCAATCAAAGGTGGTAAAAGTTTGCCAACGTGCAAAAGCCAAAAGCCAACGCAGCTAATGTTGGATCCAACAAAACGCCAATGTGTGGTATTCAGTTGTTGCCCGGTTGCTTTCTTTGAATCTTTGCGGAAATCTTTCTTCTGAAAGATGCTTTCAAGTACATACACATATATGCAAATGTATATATATCTGCATCAAGTGATGTAGAGGTTAGAGTATAGTCCTTCCTTCCGAAAAAACTTGCCGGAGAAATAGACGAAAATGTACGTATCTACAACTAAAATATGTCTATATACATCATTTCTTCAACAAGTATTTTCCAGACGAAGGAAGTACACTCTTATTTGAATAAAAATATGGTAAACCGAAGTAGAGTTTCGGTATTGGTCAAATGGTCGTTAGGAAACCAAATTATGGGTAATTGTCGTAAAGATGATGTGGCCGGTGTCAAGTGTGCAATTCTTTAGTCGTTTTTAACAACAGATTTGACATCCATGCATATAACTTAACCAAGACAAGAAGCAATTGCTAATCTCGCTGGTGCCTCCGACGTGGCAAAGGTGGCACTAGCGACCACCTTTACAAGCCAAAAAAGCACCAACCACATCAGGGGGTTTATGAAAGGTGAAAAGTTTAAAGAAAGTTTCACCTGCACCGAACCAGCTAGTTAGCCAAAGGTAGTGCATGAAATGCAAGTTAGCATATATAAGAGCCTTTTTGCACAGGTTAATTAGCAAGCAAGTCATCTCAGTGTGGCTTTAATTTGTGCCAACTTTTTGATTTCTTTTATATGTATTCGCCCTCATGATATCTTTTTCGGCCATCCTTTTGTTTTCTACTCAAGACTTTACAATGCTTTGCTTTCAGAATACCACCTTGAGCGTTGCAAACAAATATTCTTTACTTGAGGCCATTCACATTGACTTTTTTTGGCCAGCTAGTGCATGCTAGCTGCAGCTTGCTTGGGGACAAAGGCTCTGGGTATGGCCTCTAGCTACTTTGTGTGTGATACATGAATGCAATCCATCCGCTTTTGGTCACGTACAAGCAATGCATAACGATCGATGCTACAAGTTGTCAAGTTCACTGTTTGTTTAGTTATTTTCCTCCGTTCTGTGCATGCACACATGCATTATACTACTACATGTTCCATCGAGATATCTTCTTGGAGCAGTTGACATTTGCATATTAGCTTGAACAACTGTCTTGCAGGCATGGCTGTGCATGCATTGGGCAAATCAAAATCCACTTGGCGATCATCGAGTGAATACTTTGGTAAAATCATATCGATCTTGACCACATGCCTATATTTTGAATTCTCGGGGAACGATGAAGGTCTCATCGGTCACATATGACGGTCTTTACCTGGAAGGAGAAAAAGAGAAACAAAATAAGAAGTCACATAAAGAAATCCCTATTGGAGAATGAATTTGTGAAGATGTGGTGAAACTCCTTATGTTATAAAAAAGAAAAAAAAATCATGGAGAATCATCACCAATGAGTAAAACAAGATATAACTCTATAGAGGAAGAATGGTTTTACAATAAAACATGAATGAAGCCTAAAAATGCACAAATTTAATTAAACATGCATGGAGGCTTCGACGCATGGCGTACACAGTATCACACTAAGGGTGTGTTTGGTTTGAGAACCAAAAGACATGGCATGTCATGGTCTCGTTCTGAAGGAATGGGTTGGTTCCATTCTTGTGTTCGGTTGAAGATAAAAAATGTCATGGGTTCGTTCCATTCTTGTGTTTGGTTGGTGATATGAAATGAGAAGAATATGACTCAACTCACCTTGTGGGGTTTTTCTTTTTCTTTTATCAAAATATTATATAAAATCCAGCAACATTTTCATTGTATTTTTGGTTTTAACAATTATCAGGGATGTTTTCTTTTTTTCTTCTATCAATAAGAGAAGAATAACCAGGTGATTCCTAAGATTTGGTGGAATCGCTTGATGAAGCATATATAGGGAATATTCCTTTTCTGAGGATCACCCGGTTCCGGTTCCATCCTCAACTAAACACTGGAATGGTGGACTGCGGACGGAATCAACCCGTCTCGTGCAAGTATATCCTCAAAGCAAACACACCCTAAGTAAAATACAGAAAATAAGACATGCATCTCGAGAAAAAAAAAATCAATTCCATGGAGGTGGTAGCGCATGGATCGCAGACCTAACCTTATACTCCCTTCGTTCCTAAATATAAGACCTTTTGGAGATTCTGTTAAGAAACTACATACAGAGCAAAATGAATGAATCTACACTCTAAAATATGTCTATGTACATCCGTATGTAGTTCATAGTGCAATCTTTAAAAGATCCTATATTTAGGAACGGAGGGAGTACAACAAAAGAAAATGATAATTCCACAAGTAAAAGAAACTAAATGTGCGTCCGACGACATTAAAAAGATGTAAAAAAATGCGGTGTAATAAAAAAGCGCAAAATAGACGTGCTAACATTTCACAGAAATATTGTTGGTCTGGCATGCATTCTACTCCCTCCGTTCCTAGATATATGTCATTTGAAATATTTTATTAGATGGCTACATACGAAGCAAAATGAGTGAATCTGTACTCTAAGATATGTCTATATTACATCTGTATGTAGTTTTTAGTAATATATATATATATATATATATATATATATATATTTATATTTATATATTTAAGAAGAAAGGAGTAGGCGAAATGAAAAATGTAGCAAAATGACTTGAACAAATTAAAAAGAATATAGCAAAGCGCAAACACTTAATTAGTTTGTGGGTGGGTGCATGGGATGGATTGCATCCATGTGCTTGCTGCTGGTCGTGCTCCATCGGTCGACAGAGCGACGGTTGCACGCGCCGCTCCCTGCCAAGCAACTTTTTGAGGCAGCAACTTTTTGAGCGGTCTGGTGGATCGTCCCTCCATGCTATGCATGGCAGCAACGGCTGCGGCTGGCAGTTCACAGGGTAGCCAGCGTGACGTGTCGACGAGCTCCGTGCCGGCCCTGCGATTCCTTTGCGTCGACGGTGAGTCATCACCCACTCCAACCAGCTCAGCACCGCAAACGGGCACCGGCCCATGTTCCTTGTCACCTCTGCCACATATCGCCAAAGGGCCAAACCGAATACTTGTACAATCTCTTATTTTGAGTTGGAAGAAGGAAATACATGTACGGTTTATGTGCCACAAGGGCCACAATATGTTTTAGCCGTTCGATCTAAACCGGACGGCTGCGGTTCATTCTTCTACCACCAGACCGCTCCTCCTTTGATCTGCCTTCCGATGCCAGCCGGGCCGCCTGCTACCTAACAGAGGCGGATCTAGGTGTGGAGCATTTTTTTTACTAATGCATTCATATATATGTACATTTAATACTCCCATTCATCCCAAATTTCTTGTTTAGATTTGTTTAGATATGAATATGTATCTAGTTAAGTTTTAGTATTTAGATACATTCATTTTTAAACAAAGCTAAGACAAGAATTTTGGGACGGAGGGAGTACTTTATCAGCTATTTGTAATGTGTTTTGACAAAAAAAAGTTCTATCCTTTGTAACGTTGTCCTCACATTTAGATCCGCCACTGCTACCACTATCCACGGTTGACGGTGCTCACGTATGCACCTCGCCACCCGCCGTCACATCTTTCCCTTGAAATTCACACCTCATGTTCTTCTTCGATGACGGCAACCACACCACCACCCCTCTTTCTCCCTTCCCGGTGCCCGAACCGTCAGCCTTCGACTGTCCTCCACCCATGACGTCGTGTCACGTCGTTGCCGGCTCTGCGTCGCTCCTATCTGATTCCTTGCGGGCCTCCCCCCGCCTCGCAGGCGCTCACTATGGCACCCCGTTTGTTTGGCGGCAACGTGCCCCTCCTCTTTTGAATCGGAAAACCCAAAATGTAAATTCAGTCTACTTAAAAACTACGAAGCGTCGATACTTTAGAAATCTGTGTATCGTCATTCAGTACTTCATCGATACCCCGATACGTCAGATACTGCTTCGGTACGGGTATTCCCGAAGTATCGTCTTTTTCAATTTAAAAATAAAAGAAAAAATAGCGATACATGTATCCCCGAAGTATCACCGTTCACTATTGCTTCTGCATTGATGTATCGTTGATCCGTTCATATAGGTAATGAACGTGTACTGTACTGATGTAATAGTTGGATAAAAGTGCTTGCTTAAGGATGTTGTTTGTTGGATAAACTTGCTTGTTGATGTTGTTGGCTTGCTGCTTGTTGATTTTTGTGGCGTAAAATTATTTGCTGATGTTGTTGCTGCCTCGTATTGCTAGGGAAGAAGAAACAAGGAGGAAATTGCAATTTACACCAGATACTGTTCCGGGTGTTGCAGCAATCACCCCCTCGACGTATTTTTTGCAGTGGTCACCAGGTCTTCGTCTAATCTGTTGCATTGTAGGCTAATACAAGTCATTAGTAGGCAAACTGCTACTCCCAGAATCAAGTCAACTGACCAGTACATGGCGTTTGAGCTTTTTGTACTCTGCTACTAGCAAACCTGAAGAAACAGCTATTCTGAATTTTTTTGATAGCATATCTCCATATAAAAATGACAAACAAGATGTTATATCAATTGCCAACAGCACATAGCATATAAATAGAAGTATAAACATAAGGATGGTGCCATACAACCATTACAGACTACCATACGACCGTTTGCAAGCATCAATGTCTAACTCTACCATGTGCCATTACAAAGCATCATGGACCAAAATATTTGTGCAGCTTTAAAGTTATACTAGCATCCAAGTACCAAAATACAGCCATTGCACACATAACAATAGCTGAAACAACATGGCAGTCATTTTTGCTGGGAGTTCTCTTCCTTCTGCTGGGATTGCAGACCTGCTGTGAAGTAGGAATAAAGCCTTGTATCTTCATACCTTTGGACACCTAAACGTGAGCCATTTGCATTGGGCATCCTCCCTGTGACAGTAGACTCATGAGAAGAATTACTAGGTGCATTGCGCCGAGGAGCCGACGGTGGAGCGGCATGGTGCCGAGGAGCTGTAGGTGGAGCAGCATGGTGCTGAGAAGCTGGCGGTGGAGCAGCATCTGGCAGCCTTCTCACGGTCTACAAAACAAGTCAAAATTGCAGAATTATGAAACATGTTAGCATGTTAACAAGAGAGAGTAAAAACAATAGAAGGATTACCTTGTGTTGTGCCTTTCTTGCTGCCAGGTGTGGTTTCAAAGGAGTAACACAATTTGTGTACCTATGGCCTTGGAGCTTACAGTTTGAACATTTAATAGTTGTAATTCTGTTCTGAACAGTTGACTTGGATGATTCATGTTGCCCTCTGCGCCTTTTCTTCTGCTTTCTTCCACGCTTAGTTTTGTACTCAGGTGGGTCTATGTCGGGTGAATCTGTTTTAGTCCATCCATGTTGTCCAGGTACCGGATAGATAAAATTGTTGTATGCCTCTTTGTACATGGGCTTCTTAAAGAAGTCACTAACATAATCCTCAGGAAATTGCTTGGATTTGTGAATGGCTGCTACAGCATGTTTGCAAGGTATGCTTGTCAAGTCCCATTTGAAGCAGCCACGTGTTCTCTCAGCTAAATTCACCTCATAGGTTCTCTCAATATGTGTGACTTGCCACAAGTCCTTCTTTGAACATACAATATTTGTACACCATCTTGCATTTGTCTTCTCCCACTCTAATCTTTCTACATAAGTTGGAGTGATTTCCCACTGAACATTCTCTACCCCTTCCTTCTTTGTTGCAAATCTGGCCATTAGTTTAGTCCTAATTGACTCGATCATGGTGACTATTGGCTTATCCCTGACTTTAAGTATGTAGTTATTAAAAACCTCACTAATATTATTGACAACTAAGTTAGTCTTGCAACTTGTGTCAAATGCATGTCGTGCCCAGTGCATAGGTGGTATTTTACAAAACCATTCCCATGCTTCCTTATCTACTGTTTTAAATTCTTCCATGGCTACATCAAAGTCATACTTATCAAAGGCATATGCAACGCGATCAACTAGCTTTTTCAGATCCCCATTCTTGTGTCCCGCACTCATAAAGTTTGCATAAATGTGTCTAAGGCAATACCTATGGCATGAATCAGGAAATACCAAATGAACTGCAGCTATGAGGCCCTTCTGCCTGTCGGACATGATGGTGTAATTGCCAAACTGGCCCGCAGTACCACCCAACGCATACTTCAACTGATTGAGAAACCATGCCCAAGATGCCTTATCTTCTGTTCCAACAACCGCAAATGCTAGCGGAAAAAGTTGTTATTGCCATCTCGAGCTATTGCGGCAAGAACTTGGGCTCCATTGCCCAACTTTAGAAAACATCCATCAACCCCGATGAAAGGTCTGCATCCATTCTTAAACCCTTCAAGTTGCGCATGTAGAGAAAAGAAGAGACCATGAAAACGTGGGTTCTTTTTAGGTTTGTTTGTAGGCCGGATTGTTGTTACATGGCATCTAGAACCATTATTCTTGTCCATTACGGTCTGCAAGTAATCTCTAATACGTAGATATTGCATATCTTCATGTCCTTCTATAGCTTCAAGAGCTTTATTCTTCGCCCTATATGCCATGTGCTTGGATATTTAAACTCCATGTTCTCTCATCACAACATCTATGAGAGCGGTTATATTCATGGTTGGGTCACTCCTGATCATATCTTCATATTTTTTTGCAATCCAAGCGCTCTTGATCCTTGAAGTATCTGTGGTAGTCCCACATGTGTGCGGCAGCAAGATCTGCCTAATGCAATGTGTGCTTTCACCTTCAATTTCAGATGAGTAAATCATGAAAGAACAAGTTCCCTCTGAGCTGCAACAAACAACCACTCTATCCTGATTATTTTTCAAGTATGTGAAGTTCCTTCGGTATGCAATGTGATAATCATCCAAAGCCTTCCTTAGTTGTGTCACATTATGGAAACACAACTCCAACTGGAATTGCTCGTGTGCATTTTCCTTCATCTCATCATAATAAACTCTTTCCTTCAGCGGATTTGCTCTACTCTTGTGCTTCCTGGTTGCTATTTCTGATTCCAACACAACCCCATCATCATCACTTGGATTAATGATCTCTTTATTGTCATCACTGCAGCTATCACTAAGCACAAATGTGTCATCAGTTGTGCCTGCAGCTGCCCTCAACTTCTTCTCACGAGTCTTGCTTGCCTTGGCCTTTGGAGCTTTGCTTCTTGCTTCCCGCACCATAGCTGCTTTGTCCATTGCAGGTGCCGGTGCCTCATCCAGTTCTTCTTCAGGTACAGGGAACAATTCTCCTACATTGGTGTACCCATCTTGTTGCCACTCAACATCATCCTCAAAATCAGAACCTGATCCGTCACTAGAACGAGACTCATATTCAATATCGCCTCCCAGAATATCATCCATCTGGAAAGAATCATCCACATCAATTTCTTGCTGAATGTTGCAATCCATATTCAGGTTAAATTTGCTATTCATTGACCAATCTTGATGGATTGCCCTCGGTTCTTCAATAAACCAATAACTGGCCACTCCACGTTGCATTGTGGATCGATGTTTCTCTCCTCACTGCACAAATTTACATAATTTTATCAGTTAACCATGCACAAAATTACCATAAAAACATTGAATACCCTGATTCTAAATTACAACCAGCACAATACACTTGGTCCTAAACACATTCCGAAATTGGTCCTACCATGTGAATAATACAAACATAAGCACCCAAAATTCAAGTTTTTTAACCAAATACATGTCGATCTACGACAGAACGGGGCTGTGCCAAACCTAGGGTTCTATTACCCTAATCAAAGTGGCAGGGAGGGGGAGAAATTGGGGGTCTTACCCGAAGACGTAGAAGGAGGGGCTGGGGTTCATCATGATTGAATAGCTCGCCGCCGTTTGGACGTCCGCCGCCGTATCCGCCGTCGGCGCCGCCCCCGCCGCCGCCATGGCCTCTGCTTCTCGTGGGAGCCCTCGCTCCGCATTGCCTAGGGTGCGATTCGCGGGAGAAGGTGGCGGATTGCGAAGGAAGTCCGAGCCGTCGCCCAGCCCCATCATCGGCCACCAGCCGGCGGCGATTTGCCGGCCGCCGTAGCAGTCAGGGGTCAGGGCAGGGTGCAGATAGAAAACAGGGGCGAGGCGAGGCGAGGAGTCGAGAAGCAGGTCGGTTCCTCTGCCAGGTTAGACTTAGTCAATCCCTTTGGTATTGTCGGACCTGGCTATTAACACAATACTAATTAGGAAATAGAGTCGGGTGCAACAAATTAGACGTGAACCTGGTGAACGCTGCAAAAAAGACGTCGAAGAGGTGATCGCTGCAACACCCGGAACAATACCTGGTGTAAACTGCAATTTCCTGAAGATACAAATATTCATCATGTCATCTTTTAGCTTTCTTCATCATTATTTGAGCCTTATTGATGTGTATTGCTTACTGATTTTAGTTATCTTCATGTTCATAGGTGAGAGTTTCTATATATTTATCGTTATGAGAATAAGGAGCTCAATGAAGATTGTGCCCTCTATACCACTATAAAAAAAACTTCTAAAACATTGGTAGAAGAGTAGTACCCCCTCCGTTCTGTGGATCACTCGTGCAATCGAAGGTTGATTTTTATATATTTTTGTCATTTGATAATCTCAAATTTTTAACTTTAAAAGGTTCATTGATTTTATGTTATCATGTTAATAGGTACTCCCTCCGTTCCAAAATAAGTGTCTTAAGTTTGTACTAACTCTAATACAAAGTTGTACTAAGCTTGAGACACTTATTTTGGGACGGAGGGAGTATTACAGTACAAATTGGATTGGGGTAGTCCATGGCCGTGTTATCTCCTTGATGACAGTGGGATATTTAAAATGAGAAACAAAGAGGCATCGAAGCAAAAAAAATTGAAAGATGCATGAAAGCAATTAGGCAACCAGTGGGACGGTATTATAATCTCATCTCACACATTTTATTATGTTAGTTTTTATTGTATGTTATATTATTATTATTTATATATGCTTGTCGTATCACTGAATTGCTGTTTTTATAAGTTATCGTATTCCGTATCGTCATATCGATGTCGCCGTATGGGTGTGCTTCGTGGACTTAAAAATAACCGTTGCGGCAATGTACCTCATCAAGAATCCTTGCTAGGCAACGCACGGGAATCTGAGCACGTTGCCTATGCAATGCACGGCAGAGGAGAGGGACCATGCATGCGTATGGTATGATAGGATCACCTATCTAAGCCAGCACGTTGGTTTTTGCAATGCATGGCAGACGAGTTGGACCATGCATGCGTACGTTGGTTCCATTGCCGTCTGCCGGCACACACATGTTGACAAAATGTACTACGTACCTGCGTGCGTACGTGAAGATGTTGCAGCTCCCATAAGTTAGGATAAGATCGCTCGCGTGCCTGCCCCGCTGGACCATGTCACTGTGTCAGGTTGCGTTGTCGACCGATCGCTGGGAATATTCTTCAGACTTCAGACAGACACCCCCACTGCATCTGCATCTTCAGCATGTGCAGCACTAACATATATAGCAGCCTCCGGTGCCTTTCGGAAGTAAAATACTGTCGACACAGAATTGCAAAAACATACTGATCCACAGTGCCGGTAGTGGTATCTTTAGCTTGCGCCGTACGGACACGTTCTATTTTAACGTGTACGCTGAATCCCATTCCATATACTAGGGTAGCTAGTGGAGCAGTTAGGCTCTGAGAACACTCTACTCCACAACCCAACATACATCTGTAGATTGGCATATGTATGTATATGTACAGATTGTATTGCCAACGGTGCAAGCACGACCAGAACTGCACACACATTTTTTGGGGTACTCTAACAGGAATGAAAATTCAGCGGATGGAAATAAGCTGAGTTTTCAACGGTGCACACGGACGGAGCTCAAAAGGAGCGGCCAGAAGGCATGCAAACTCAAATTAGGTCAACAACCAGTCACGGCCACCCGCTCGATCGATCGCACGATGAGGCCACTCAGCTGCCTGGCTATAGACTATAGTGGGCATCCTATTTGGCATGCATGCATGGACTCGTAAAGTCCTTTTACTAACCCTGCCACCCTGCTGGACAAACGTACAGCAAGTGTAGCACTAGCTCAATGTATATTGGAAATTTGTCTTTCAAAAATATATATTGGAAATCTGGACTTGACAGTGACCAGGATCCTGTCCCTGTCGCGCGTGTCGGTCGAAAGATACAAATTTTCTTTACGAGCTAGTTGATCATCGTTGATTAATTCTGTGGTGCTGTAGCAGTGTAGCTAGCTCTGCTCCCATGATCGGTGCATATGCATGCATGTCACCGCCCGGCCGCCATGGAAAAAGCTGCTAGCTTAACGTAGCTTGGGGCCGGCTACCCCTAGCTTCGCTGGGGAACATGGTATCCATCCAACACCGACACTGCTCTCCTGTGAGTTAGTTATTGGACCATCTACAACTAGACTTAGCAATTTTGTCCCCTAAATATCTACGTGTTTGTTTTGAGTCCCTATTTATCAGTGCATGCGACTATGTTTTTTTTCATATATGCTCGATTATTTACATGTGATTGATGAAGATGATAATAGAAGAAGAAAAGAAAGAACAAAGAAATAGAAAAGATGATCAAGGATGGGTCACATCTTAGAGCATCTACAACTGCAATCCTCAAATCTAGCCCCTCAAACGCCCTAAGGTGCGCCGAGACGCGTCCGCGAACACCGGTCAGGCCTCAAATTTCCCTCTCCACACTAGTGGGGACGGGGCCTTTAGCCCCGGCCCGTAAGTGGCTTTAGTCCCGGTTCACCAACCGGGACTAAAGGGGCGGAACTAAAGGCCTAACCTTTAGTCCCGGCCCTGTTACAAGCCGAGACTAAAGGTGCTCCACGTGGGCGCCTCGTAGCGCCTCAGGGGCAGGCCCTTTAGTCCCGGCTCGTTACACGGACCGGGACTAAAGAGTTTCAGATTTTTCTTATTTTTAGGTTTTTTTTTTGAATGAAATTATTTTTGGGTTTTAGGGTTTTAGGGTTTAGGTGTTCGGGAGATTAACGTGATGCCTCGTTTGGTGTTCGGGAATTAGTTTTCATATAATTTAAATAGAAATAATTATGCATATATATAAGATTAACTTATCTTACAAGCGAGCATATATATATACAATTATATGGAGATCTGAATTATCGGGACTAGAGCCCGTCTATTCGATTACATGGACGAACATCAGTAATGACCCATAGCTACACTAAATCATCCTTTGTCATCTATAGCTTCCGTCCTCAGAAAGATCGCAAGCTATTCTGCAACAGCAATCGCGCGTTGATCTGGTAGGACCTTCGTCCTCATGGCCGTGTACTATATAAGAAGAGGAGATGAATATGAATATCAATCATGATAACAAAGAATGACGGGTAAAAATAGAGGTGTGAATGTTCATTGCTTACGTCGAATCTGTGATCCTTGTGCTCACAGGTAAACGTGCGAATGGTCTCGCAAACATAGTATCCGCATAGATGCGTTCCCCGTGGCTGTTGGTCGCACTTTACGAGAATAGAATATATATATAATCAAAATAATAATCTAGCATCATAAATGTATTGAAAATAGAAGTATATCATACTACTACTTACCTGAGCCGCTCTAAAGGTCAGCTTCTCAAGAAAGTTACCGGGAGTCACGCACTTGAACCGCTTCCAAACCCTGCCCGACAAGGATAATGATTTGCTAAGTTTTTCATTAACTGATATATCAGAAAATCATCAAAAGAGACCGATAGAGCGGAAGAATGATTGAGATTACCCTTGGAGCATGTCCTGCAGGCTTTGGAACTGTTCCAAGGGTCTCGATAATGGGTTGAAGGCATCTACTCTTCCCTTATCAATTTGAATGTCCAACAGAATCCAATGGAAGCTGCACATGTATATATATATATATATATATCAGTAACTTATCAATTACACTTATAAGTGAATGGACACAACAGAGTAAAGACCCTCACCTGAAGTTGTATGGAAACAGTATGTGGTCACAGAAATTTTGATCTGTTAGAAACCTTAGAAGGTTTTCCTCCGTCTCCTTGGGTTTATCAGTTATTGTCGCTATATGTATTTTATCTGGGTCAATAAACCCAATATTTAGGATGTTCTTACTTTTACAATCCAGAATCTTCATTCTGCATAATAGAGTACAAGTTATATATATACAATGAATTGAAATAACTAAACAAGTTATATGTAGACAACGAATTGAAAAACTTACAGACAATAGCAACTCATAAGCGATTTGTCGAGGGCGTCGCCATTATACATCTCGAAGAGTTCATCAAAGTCGATATGGATTTCTTCGGGGCGGCCGTAGTACTCCCGTGGGACACTCACCACGATCATCGTTCTCCCATTCTTTGATTCACTTAAGTACCATGTATGCAAGTAACTCATATTTGTTGGGAGATCATCTTTCCTGACCAAAGGCTCTCCCATGACAAACTATGGCTTAGGGGCTACCACAGCCTTGGGTAACCTGTCGTCTTGGGAAGCCAGAACATCTTCAACCGAGACACCCCATTCAGCCGCCCACTTCTTTGCTAATTCAAAATCTTGCCCCTCCATCGGAGGGGAACATTCTCGGTTAACACCTTGAGGGGTGGGATCGACTGTTTGGCCTGTTGTCCAAGCTGAGGAACGTCTGATTTTTTCTTGCTTGTAGTTGAACTTGATTTTCTCCCACTTGCACTTGCACGTGATCTGCTCTTTTTCACTTCCTTCTGCAATGTGTGTGTATAGTCATCAGGCTTATGGTGTAAGTCACATTGTGATGGAAGGGTCGTGAAGTATTTTGCAAATGCTATTTGCTTCTCGGTGTATTCCGGGCGGGGCTCGGGTTCCTTCTTTTTCATCTGCGCATCATGATGTTCCTTTGCTATCCTGGCGTTTTCCTCGGGGGTACGGTCATAAGGTCTGATAGAAAGATTAGCGTGAGGTACCTTTGGGAGGGGCGACCGTTTGCGCTTTGGGGGGGGGGGGCTCCGTCGCTTAGAAATCGTCGGCGGAGCGTTCTTGGTGGCACGCTCCCGCTTAGTATCCGGAGCGGGCGGCGGCGGAGACGGACGACCCAAGTCCGGCGGCGGTGATCGAGATGGACTCGTGTTGTGCTGGCCGACGTCATGTGGAGGGCTTGGAGGTAATGGAGGTGTAGGTGACCTGCGACGACTCGGAGGCGGTGTTGTCCTTGGGGCCGAGCCTGGAAGCTTGATGTAGTTCTTGTCCCATAGGATGACTCCACCCAGTACTTCTCCGAGTGTCCTCTCATTTTTGGGTCCAGCTATGTCGAGCTCCATATCATGAAACCCCGCCATGATTTCATCCACCCCAACTTTAGCAAAGCCAGCTGGAATCTCACGGCCATGCCAGCGTGCATCTGGGCCAGAAGGTAAAGCTTGTCCGACGGCCACCTTCATGGATATGTTCTTGAATTTCTGATGGAGTTCACATGATGTTGACTCCTTGATTCCATCCATGGGGTAGCCGGGACCGCCCTCTATCATTCTTCGTGCATCGTCGGGCGGGGCCTCAGATTCAGCCATGCTGCTTTTCCGCTTAGATGGGGCGCCGTTAATATCAAGTGCAGGATCTTCCTGGCGCGCTACTCCTCTAAGCTCATCAATCTGCTTCTGTTGCTCGTTAATCCTGGCAAGCAACTGGTTGAACTTGTCATTCTCCTCATCCTGCTGCCGCTTCTTTGCTCTCTCTCGGCTTCTGTAAATGTCTTGGTCTCTGGCAAACCCAAGCCACCACGGGTAAGAAGGACCGAAGCCTCGCGTTCGTCCTCCATGTTCGTCATTGCCGAGGACCAGTGTGAGCAAATCGTTTTCTCTATCTGCAGTGAACTTTCTTTTTCCCTCCTTAATTTCTTTCACTATCCTTTTCCAATTCTCCCAGGGTATCCTAAGACCGTCACTGCAGATGAGGTCCCCTGTTTTTTCGTCGTACGAACCACCATGCGCAAGGAACCAATTTCTTGCTCTCAATTCCCACTCATCACGGAGTGGTTCAGGTACGATGCCTTTACCTAGCAGATCTTGCTCTTTCTTATCCCACTTTGGGATGGCAGTCTCATAGCCCCCTGGCCCCAGCTTGTGGTGATATTTCTTCTTGTCGGCATTTATCTTGTTCTTTTCTGATAATGCCTGGGCATCTTCTGACTCCTTGTACTCTTGAAATGCCTTCTAGTGATTCGCCTGCTTGGCTAGATACTCCTCGAATACTAGCACTTTCTTTGTCTTCAGATAGTTTTTCCATAGCTTCTTCTTCCAGCTACGGAACAGTTCGGCCATCTTCTTTAGAGTCCACTGCTTGACTTTGGCCCTCAGTTTGTCTGCGGCGTCTTCATTCTCACATTCTGGCAGGTTGAAATGTGACATGAGATCATTCCAAAGATTATCTTTGTACCTTTCGGCGACATAGTCACTATCGGCTGCCCCTTTGCGCTTGTTCCACTCCCGAACTCTGATCGGGACGTGATCCCTAACGAGAACTCCGCATTGCTTCTTGAATGTGTCAGCAGCATTCTTAGGAAGCTTGGGTTCGCCCGTAGGCAATATCACCTCAAAGGTGTAATGCGTCCATGCATCCAACTTTCTAGTCGGGCCTCGTTTCGTAGCTTTGCTCGATGTGGAGGCCTAAGAGAGAGAAACATTCGTCAAATGAATGTATATGTATACAATATAGAGCTATCTCCAATATTTTTCACATATTACAAGTGATTGTCGAACTTCATATGTATGCCTCGCCGGACTTTATTATTTCTTCACCGGCTTCTCCATCAGTGGAGCTATCACCTTCTCCGTCATTGGACCTATCTCCTGCCCCATCGGCTTCATCTTCGTGTCGCTCGACCTCCATTCCATATCCGGAGGGGTTTAGATATGACGACGGAGATTCAGCTGGTTCAACGTCGGGGCCGTCTTTGATTATATCTTCGAGAAGTTCTTCCTCTTCGAGGTTCCTGATATGTGGATCCATAGTTCTGCAAAAAAACGGACATTTGATTAACTAATAAACTAACAAACTATATAAGAGGGGTTGGAAACTTCGAAGTGTCGTTTTATATAGGAGGACCTTTAGTCCCCGGTCTTGGCTAGAATCTAAACTCTAAAATACCAACCGGGTGGAGCCCAGTCCCAGACACTTAAGCATATACAATAGCAAAATTAAACTAGTTCTATTAATTTTCTTGCTAAAAATAAACTATTAACACTTAAGCATATACAATAGCAAAATTAAACTATTAACAGTTAAGCATATACAATAGCAAAATTAAGCAATAATCTAAGAAACACTATTAACACTTAAGCATATACACTATACAATAGCAAAATTTAATGACAAAAAATATATTTCTTCTTCTTGTAACCCTAAACTATTTTTTCCTCTTCTTCTATTTCTCCTCTTCTTCTACTTCTTCTTCTACTTCTACTTTCCTCTTCTTCTACTACTTCTCCTCTTCTCTTCTTCTACTTCTCCTCTCCTCCTCTTCTAATTTTTTTCTCTTCTTCTACTTCTCCTCTTCTTCTATTTTTCCTCTTCTTCTCCTCTCCTCCTCTTCTTATTCTCCTTTTTCTTCTTTTCTTCTCCTCCTCTTCTTATTTTCCTTTTTCCTAATTCTACATATTACTAACCCTAATAATCTAGCACAAACCTAATAACAATAGGAATTAAATGACAAAAAAAATCTTTTTCTTCTTTTCTTCCCTTTTTCTTCCTTTCTTCTCCTTTTTCTTCCTTTATTCCTTTTTTCTTCTTTTCTTCTCCTTTTTCTTCTTTTCTTCTCCTTTTCCTTCTTTTCTTCTCCTTCCCCTTTTCTTCCTTTCTTCTCCTTTTTCTTCCTTTCTTCTCCTTTTTCTTCCTTTTTTCTCCTTTTTCTTCCTTTCTTCTCCTTTTTCTTCTCCTTTTTCTTCCTTTCTTCTCCTTTTTCTTCTTCTCTTCTCCTTTTTATTCTTTTCTTCTACTGGCCGGAGTGTTGGGGAGGAGGGGCGGGGGGCTTACCGGCCGGAGGTGTCGACGGCGCGCGGCGAGGAGGAGGGCGGCGTGCGGCGAGAAGGGCGGCGACGGCGAGGAGGACAACGGCGACGACGAGGAGGACGGCAGGCGGCGGCGAGCAGGACGGCGGGCAGCCTGACGGCGTCGTCGAGTTCGTCGCTGTGCCGCGCCGGGCAGAAGAACGAGGAAGAAGGAGAGAAGGAAATGCGATTTGGGTTGGAAATTTTCTAACTCCCGCTTATATAGGTGGATCTTTAGTCCCGGTTCGGGGCTCGATCCGGGACTAAAGACCCCCTTTAGTCCCGGGTGGAGCCACGACCCTGGACTAAATGCCCTTTTTGGCAGACCAGAAGGCGGGAAGCAGGGGCCTTTAGTCCCGGTTTGTGGCAAGAACCGGGACTAAAGGTTAGGCTATTAGTCCCGGTTTTAGACAAAAGCCGGGACTAAAGTGTTGCCTATATAAACCCTCGCCCCTGCCCACCATCTCCCCTGTTTTTTGGTTGTTGAAGTGTGACCATGCCATTCTCTTGCCACTCTAGTTCATGCACATGACGTGTTCGATGAAATGCCAGAGCCACTCTACTTAAGCTTTCTCCTTTCCAAGCTCGACCTCCAAGCTCCATTTTCCTTAATATTTGTCTAGGTTTGGCCGTGCACCAACTGCACAAGTGTTTTAAAAGGTTAGCTACTTCATCCTTTCATTTGTCACTGCTAGTGTAGCTCATTTCAAATGCTTAAATTAACTTCTTAGAGTCTGCACATGCGTAGGGTGTCGTCCCGTGCCCGTCCTCACCATTGTCGATCGGCCCGCGTCGATCTCGTCGCGAGCACCACCGTGGTGAGCCTCTTGTTCTTATCTTCTTTTTAAAATAAAAAAAATCTTACTTGTATGATTTAGATACATACTTATATAAATTACTCACTTTCATTATTTTTTGTTATTATATAGTGCGATGGTTTTGGTATCCGCCTCCGTCGGCCCTCGTCCTGTCTATGATTCAGATGTGGTATATATTATCTTTTATAACTATTTGTTTTATTTAGTGTGTATGACAATTATGACGACCAACGTGACATATATTTTTTAATCTAGGAGGTATGTGAACCGGAAATTCCAACCCACATAGAAATTCTTGTCGAGAAGTTAAATTTGGTTGAAAAAGAAAACAAATACTTGAAGAAAAAATTGAAAATAATTGAGGATAAGAATATGGAACTGGATTTGCATGTCGCCGATGTCATCGATGATCGCAAGATGAAGATCGATGCGATGCGGCTGAAGATGGATGCAATGCGCTTAAAGATGGATGAAATGCGCTTGAAGATTAGGAATATTAGAAAATATGCCATTGATAAAGAGGCTTGGTATCATTATGATGTTGGGTCAATTGTTACCTTAGTTGCAATTTTGATCGCATTTTTTGTTTTATTTAAATGTTTTACATAGTTGTATGTTGTTTTATGAGAGAACTTTATGTATTTATTTTTTGCAATAATAACATTTGATCACTACTGTTCTTTGGCTTTAATGTGATGATGAACTTGTATTAATTTGGTCATATGTTCTGCAATGGTTTTTTGATATATTTAATCATAATAGAGATGAATCGCCAATGATAATATTTAATTTCATAATATGGTTTTTTGAACTTATTTGAACTCCATACTTTTTGTGTGTTCAAAATGCACCATTCAAAGGCACATTACAAAATTTCAACAATTTCTGACTTCATTTGGTATATTTCATGCATTTACTTATTTTTTTTGAGCTAGTTGACCCTGAAATTGAGAAGCACTACAAATGAACTCTGAAAATGTTGAAAGTTGGCATGCTATCATCATTTCACCCACATAGCATGTGTTAAAAAGTTGAGAGGGCTACGACAAAAACTGGATGCACTTCGTGTACAAAACGGACAATCTCTCTCGAAGTATCAGGGTTTTGAACGGGAACTCATCTCTTACAAAGGGATTTTATTTTTTGAACTTATTTGAACTTCATACTTTTTGTGTGTTCAAAATGCACCATTCAAAGGCACATCACAAAATTTCAACAATTTCTGACTTCATTTGGTATTCTTCGTGCATTTACTTATTTTTTTTTGAGCTAGTTGACCCTGAAATTGAAAAGCACTACAAATGAACTCTGAAAATGTTGAAAGTTGGCATGCTATCATCATTTTACCCACATAGCATGTGTTAAAAAGTTGAGAGGGCTACGACAAAAACTGGATGCACTTCGTGTACAAAATGGACAATCTCTCTCGAAGTATCAGCTTTTCGAACGAGAACTCATCTCTTACAAAGGTTTATTAAAAATCTTTTTGCGTATTTGAGAATTTGACAAAACTATGAAAATGAAAAGTGTTTGAAATTTAGTACATTCCATACATGCATTACATAAAAGGTTTAATACATTATTACATTATTGCACCAATATTCCTATCTATTATTTCTGTTTTCTTCTGGGTCGTAGCCATGGAGAATCTTCATCATTCAGTAGGATGCTTGGGTCAGTTTTCACTTTGAAGGGCGGAATTTCATGAAACTTATTATAATCTTCTGACATGTGTGTCTTGTCATCTACTCCCACGATGTTTCTTTTCCCTAAAAGAACTATGTGGCGTTTTGGCTCATCGGACGATATCTTCTTTTGCTGATTTCTTTTTCTCGTTTTTGTAGACATGCCCTTCACATAGAAAACCTGAGCGACATCATTGGCTAGGACAAATGGTTCGTCCATGTACGCAAGATTGTTGAGATCCACTGTTGTCATGCTGTACTTTTGGTCTAGAACTACCCCGCCTCCTGTCAACTTCACCCATTTGCACCAAAACAAAGGGATCTTAAAAGTAGGTCCATAGTCAAGTTCTCATATCTCCTCTATGTACCCGTAATATGTTTCAAAACAGTGCCCATTCTCGTCTGTTGCATCAAAGCGGACACCACTATTTTGGTTGGTGCTCTTTTTATCTTGGGCAACCGTGTAAAATGTATTCCCATTTATCTCATACCCTTGGAAAGTACATATAGTCGAAGATGGTGGCCTGGCCAAACAGTACAACTCATCTCCAACGGTGTCATCATTCATGAGATGTGTTTGTAACCAACTGCCGAAAGTCTTCTCGTGTTCCCCTTTAATCCAAGAGTCAGCATTCCCCGGGTTTTCGGAGTGTAGAATATTCTTGTGTCTCACGATATACGGAGCCACCACAGTGGAATTGTGTGGAACTGTGTAGTGTGCTTGAGAGAAAGAATGCCCGTCCATACATACTTTTGCTTTCCTTCCTAGTGTGCCTTTTCCTGTCAGCCTACCCTCATACCGAGATTCAGGAACACCAATCGGCTTAAGGTCAGGAAGAAAGTCCACACAAAACTCAATGACCTCATCTGTTCCATAGCCCTTGGAGATGCTTCCTTCTAGCCTAACACGGTTACGAACATATTTCTTTAAGACTCCCATGAACCTCTCGAAGGGGAACATATTGTGTAGAAACACAGGACCGAGAATTATAATCTCTTCGACTAGGTGAACTAGGAGGTGTGTCATTATATTGAAGAAGGATGGCGGGAACAACAACTCAAAGCTGACCAGACATTGGACCACATCAATCTGTAACCCTGATAGACTTTCTCGATCGATTACCTTATGAGAAATTGCATTGAGGAATGCACATACCTTCACAATTGCCAGGCGAACATTTTCCGGTAGAATTCCCCTCAATGCAACCGGAAGCAATTGCGTCATAAGCACGTGGCAGTCATGAGAATTTAGGTTTTGGAATTTTTTGTCTTTCATATTTACGATTCCCTTTATATTCGACGAGAAGCCAGTCGGGACCTTGATACTGAAAAGGACTTCAAAGAAGATTTCCTTCTCTTCCTTAGTAAGAGCGTAGCTGGCACACCCTTGAAACTGTCCTGGATGCATGCCATCTCTTCCTTTATGACTTTCCTGGTCCTCCCGTGCTTCCGGTGTATCTTTTGACTTCCCATACAAGTCCAGGAAGCCTAGAATATTCACGCAGAGATTCTTCGTCAGGTGCATCACGTCGATTGCCGAGCGGACCTCATGGACTTCCCAGTAGGGTAGCTCCCAAAATATAGATTTCTTCTTCCACATGGGTACGTGCTTATTAGGGCCGTTATGAACATGTTGGCTGCCAGGACCCTTTCCAAAGATTACTTTTAAATCTTTGACCATATCAAATACTTCAGCACCAGTACGGATGACAGGCTTCCCCCGGGGTTCTACCTTGCCATTGAAATGCTTGCCTTTTTTCTTTAAGGGATGCTTGGGTGGAAGAAAACTACGATTGTACGGATACACATTCTTCCTACAGTTGTCGAGATAAGCACTGGCATCATAATGAACTTCCGCTTCATGCACAACCAAGGAGGAAGGTTGTAGATACATAAGTAACGGGCCAGGTGCTGTGACTGCAACTCTGCTCCCCAAAAGGATTCATGCCATCTGTACTCAGACCTAACCATAAGTTCCTTGCGTCAGCTGCAAATCTCGGGAACTCTCTCTCGATTTTTCTCCACTGCCGACCATCAGCGGTGTGCCTCAACTTATCGTCTTTCATACGATCTTCCATGTGCCATCGCAACAACTTCGCATGATCTTTATTTCTGAATTGACGTTTCAACCGTGGTATTATAGGAGCATACCACATCACCTTGGCAGGAACCCTCTTCCTGGGTGGCTCGCCCTCAATATCACCAGGGTCATCTTTTCTGATCTTATACCGCAATGCAGTGCATACCGGGCATTTATCCATATTCTCGTACTTCTCACCGCGGTAGAGGATGCAGTCATTAGGGCATGCATGTATCTTCTGCACGTCTAATCCTAGAGGGCAAACAAGCTTCTTTGCTTCGTACGTGCTGGCGGGCAATTCGTTCTTTCTTGGAAGCATCTTCTTCATCAGTACCAGCAACTTTTCGAATGACGAGTCAGTCACACCGGTCTCTGCCTTCCACTTCAGCAATTCCAGTGTGCTACCCAGCTTCTTCTGGCCATCTTCACAAGTTGGGTACAACAATTTGTTGTGGTCCTGTAACATGTGCTCGAACGGCAACCTCTCCTTTTCTGTGTCGCAACCTCGCCGTGCATCAGAAATGACCCGGCCAAGATCATCAGCGGGCTCATCTGGTTCCCGTTCTTCATCCTGATCTTCTTCTTCATTGTCTTCCATTGCGGTATCAACATACTCAGGGAACATAGATCGGTAGTTGTCATCATCATTCTCTTCTTCTTCATCGTCGTCTTCCATCATAACCCCTCTTTCTCCGTGCTTGGTCCAAACATTATAACCCGACATAAAACCGGACCGAAGCAGGTGGCTCTGAATGACTCTTGAGGAAGTGTAATCCTTCTCATTCCGACATTCAACACATGGACAAAACATATAGCCACCACCATGCTTGTTCGCATCTGCTGCATCTCAAAAAGAATGCACGCCTTCTCTGTAAGCGGCTGTGCGTCGATCACCGTACATCCATGGATGGCTCATCTGTGTTATACGACAGTATATCAAATACAATCACGATCCTAAAAATTAGTACCGCACGGTCTAAACGAGGAAATATAGTTGCTAACCTTTTAGAATAAGTAGAAATAAAGAGGAAGAGGTTTAAGCGTGGCTCAGGCATCTCATATCGTAGTTGTGTTCGGTGAACTGAAGCGGCATCGCTCTAACACACATTTCAACAAACACCTCTAGTGCATCAAAAAAAGTGGAGAGATACCACACACCCACAATCCTCCATCCAAGAAAAATGCAAGGAAGAGGGGAGAGGGGGGCTGTGCTATATATAGGTAGAGGACTTTAGTCTCGGTTTGAGACACAAACCGGGACTAAAGGTGGCGCACATGCGGGCTGCACACCGCGTAGCCCTTTAGTCCCGGTTTGGGACACGAACCGGGACTAAAGGCTCCTTACGGGCCGGGACTAAAGCCTCGAGGGAGGCATTGCGATTTGGGGCGACGTGGCCGGACCTTTAGTCCCGGCCCAGAGGCAGGCCGGGACTAAAGGGTCCCGGCCAAAGGCCCGTTTTCCACTAGTGCCACATCCAACTCTCCCATATTTTATCCCTCATATCCATAGAAAAGCATGCAAACTACATCCTACATACTAACTACTACTGTACTAAGCTTCTTCCTTGTCAGAGATGACCTGCGCCAGAGCCAGAGCCGTCGCCTGCGCAGCCTTGCGCGTCGCCTCCTGAGCCTCCTGCGCCGCCGCGCTTCCTCCATCCAACGCCTGGCCACCACAGCCGACTCGGAGTGGATGGAATTGAGGATGGCCAGCTGCTCCGGCCACAGACCGACCACCGCTGGTGCCTCCTCCTCGGGATCCTGCAGCGGCGCCTCCTCCTCTGGCTCCTGGGGCGCCTCCTCCTCCTCCAACACCTGTGGCTCTTCCTCGGGCTCCTCCCCCATCCCCCTTCCCGAAATCCACCTTCGGTTCCAGAGGTAGCCCCGCTTCCCTTCGGATTCGGGCCTCATGAAGGAGGAAGAGACGATGTTGGATCATGTAATGCCGACGACGTGGTGGCATGGCTGACGGGCTCGGAGAGGGAAGTGCTCGGGTGGCGATGGAGAGAGGGAGGAGGAGGATGTGCTAGGGCTGGGGGCGCTGTACGACTTAAATAGTTGGCCCCGACCCCGAAGCGGGGCCCCGCGGCGTTCACACCGCACTGACGGTCGAGGCGCCCGTCGGAGCGTCGGGTTTCCGGAGGAGTCCGCATGGGGCCAAGCCACAGTACGACGTGGCGGGCGTGCTCGGACGCGTCCGGGCTCCCCCAGATCCATCTCATAATTGGACTGGAACTGGGGGGTGCCGGTCAACATGGACGTTTGAGCCCGGTTTGAGAACCGCCTGGGTCGATTTTTGTAACGGGGCATTGATTGGACGGTCTGCCCGGGCGTTTGAGAAGGGTTCGCGGGATCCGGCTATAGATGCTCATATATATTTGATGTCAATAGTAGGGTTTGCGGGTATCCCCGACTCATAGAAAACATATGAGAGGTTCGGTGACTCTTATTTTCTTCTTGTTTCTTCTATCCGGTCAATGATCTCGTGCGTTCGTGGACGTTAGAGGATGATTTGAGAGGATCGAATGTAGATGCTCTTTGCGGTAGATAAAGTACTGACAGAGAATTAGGCAGCAGGCAGGCGCAAAGGATGATGCGTAACCAACCAATCGGAACAGATCATCAGGCTGGGGTTCATTTCAAATGAAGGAAGCTTAATTAGTTAGTAAACTGTTTGGACTGACATGCCATGATGGTTTCAATCAAAAACATTGGCATGACGACGGACCGAGACGGATGGCCAGCGCTACTGTGAGTGTGAGGGCGTCAAGGCGCACATGGTTCCTGGCCGAGAGTGTCCAATGGCAACTCAACTAAAGCCATCTCATTCTTTTATACTGGTGGAAAAAGAATGCTGCATTGCTGCATGCTGCTGCGGCAACCATTGTTAATAGTCCCGATGCAACTTGTACTGCTGCCGCCACGTACACTTGTACGTACAATGCATGGACCACGTACGTGTGTGTGTGTGGGGGGGGGGGGGGGGGTGTACTATATATAACTAGGTTAAACTTGTATCTAGCCAGGTCCTGGTGCACACTTGTCCCGTGTCATAGGTTGGCAGCACGCATGGCATGCATGGGCCGGGGTCATGCATGAGACGACCCATGCATGCAAACGTGATAATTTTTAACCAACTTGACGGAATGGAGCAAATAATTGGTGTGCATGCATGGACGGAATGGAATCTCCCCCCTCGCCGGCCCACGATCGCTCTCCGGCGGCTTGTCGGCGCAGCAGGAACCGGCACGCTCATGCAGTGCATGCACTCACTCACTCACGCATGCGTGAGTGTACAGTGCAATATAAGTATACTACAAGTTGCGGCATGATGAAGTTTCGTGACAAAATCAGCTCCACTCTAGTCTAGGGGAAGGAGCGACCAAGGACTTGCAAAGGTCAGGAGTAAAAAGCCGAGGAGCGTCGATTTTTTCAACGGTTGGGCCCGAGGAGAGGAGCTGCATGACCTTTGAGGTGGTGGAGAGAAGGAGATGTTGTGTAAGGATGATTCGAGTGGCGCCAAGAAGACGCGGTAAGTGGCAATGGTATGTGGATATATGCAAACAACACACTGAATCACTCACTATGCATGCTGCAATCAAGACCCATTTACGGACAATCAGATTATATCATGCCTTCAGATCTTCCTCACTTGTCAGTGTCTCTTCATAGTTAACCAGCTGTGGATTTGTTCTACATGTGGCTGTAGGAAGGAATCAAGTTTCAAATCTTCATTAATTTCTTTGAACGAAAAGGTTTGATTGCATGGGTTTTGATTTTTTTAGAATAGTCATGACTACTGAGTTTATGTAGAGTTTGATCTTTTTTAGGGTAATATAGAGATTGATTTTTTGAGTGTTAGTCTAGAGATTATAGGGAGCCATAGATCACATGCACCTCTGAAAAATTCAAGATTGAAGTGTGGACTCTATACATGGGCCTCCATGCTCCTTTTCAATAGCAAGTACTACAACAGATCCAAAACACTTATTAGCTCTTGGTTAGGCACGACTTTGTGGGAGTTCTTATCTGACGCGCGTTGCAGCAAACAGACGCCGCGTGGCACATGGGCGCTGCCTACTGGGCCTGCCCATTCTAGGTAGCGGCGCATTGTAGCGACTAGTGACCGGGTGTGACTATAGCGAGCTGATCCACACTATAGCGATCTGGTCATTGTTGCACCATTTTTCTAGCAGTTTTATTATAATCTCAATCATTTTGGCAAAAACAATTTCTGTAAAAGTGAATATTTTTAAAACTCGAACAATTTTGGAAAAACAGAAACAAGTTTTTGAAAATTCTATTTTTTTCGAGACCATGATTCTTTTTGATGTTTTTTATAACACAAACTTTTTTAAATTTCCTAAACGCTTTGAATTTGAGATTTGTTTTAAAACGGGACAAATAGTAAAGTTCCAATTTTTTTTCTTTCTGATTTTCTGATTTTATTAACAAATTTATAAAATCATTTTCTTAAATTTCCAATTTGTTTTGAAATTACGAACAGTTATAGAATTTATAAAAAAATTCGAAAAAAATAACATTTTATAGATTCCGAAAACTATTTGAAAATACAATTTTTTTAAAAAATTACTTGATTTGCCTTTGGAAATTCCATACATTTTGCTAAATTTTCTAATCACTTTTTCAAAAGCTGAAATATTTGTAAATAAAAATTGAAATAAACAAAAAGCAGGTAAAACACAAAATAAAAACCAGACCTGAACCAGCTAGGAACCTTCCAGAAGGTTCACAAAACTGGCATTGTTATCTCGCTCAGCAAGGCGGGGGAAATAGGAATTCCTGCTTTGTCTTACCTTCTACTCCTTCCGTCCCAAAATAAGTGACTCAATTTTGTACTCACTTTCTACTAGAGCTAGTACAAAGTTGAGTCACTTATTTTGGGACGGAGGGACTACATGACTAGTGTGTCGTACTAGTAGGTTTCCTCTAATTTCCTTTTTTACAGTGGGATGCATCTTGTTTTTTTTTATTCTCTTACTTATGTTTAAATTTCAAAAATGCACTACAATACAGATACATATATTATATATGGAAGAATTATTTTTTTTAATATTACTTAGATGATCAATGTGCATTATAAAAGTACTTTGGGAATGTAAATTTATTCTCACGCTTTCAATAAAATGTTTGCATATTGTTTTTAATGTTGGCTGCATTCAAAAAAAATAAATCATCCGTTTGAAAATGATAATGCAGTGAAAACATTTGTTTGCGCACGTTTAAAAAAATGTTCACACCATTTAAAAAAAATGTCATCATGTATTGACAAATATTCAACTTGTACAAAAATAGTAGTCATCTATACAAAAATATTGAATGTTTATTTAGAAATTTTTCATCATGTATTTTAAAACAATGTATAGCTGAAATTTACTTCACATGTATTAAACAGTGGTTAATTATATATTTCAAATATGTTCAACATGTATTCAAAAATAAATGATCAAATATGTATTTGTAATAATGCTCATTATGTATTTGGAAATGTTCAATGTTTATAATGCTTTTAACTTGTATAAAAAATGTATGTCATGTATGAAAAATGTAGACATGGACTCCAAAATAATTAAATAATAATATCGACATAAATACTGCTAAAAAACGCAAATAAAAGCATAGAAAAAGGCAAAGAAAAGAAACGTGTGGAAAACCTTCTCTAATGTACGTGGTAATTGGGCTGGCCTATCCTACCGCTCGCTTACTGCAAGACGGAACTCAGTCTCGCATAAGTAATCTCTTTGTAGAGGCATATTTCACCATCGATGACTTCTTTTCATGCTTGACACATAAAATTCCCAATTCTTCTAAAGCTTTCACGTCTAACTAATATATTTTATATGTAATTAAAATGATTCTTTAATATGTTTCACCATGTATGGAAGACATGTGCATGTTTGTCGAACTAAATGTTCACGCATGTCAAATAGTATGTCAAGACTACTTATAAGTACATTTTTAACGGATATATATATGTTTCGGTTGTAAAAATAATTTTGGTATGATTCGTATGATATTAATAATGTACATATTTTTCAAATAATATGTGTTTCCATGCAAAATAAATTGTTCTCTACTACTAAAATTTGTATTCTTGTTTTTTAAACAAGCCGCCATTTTTTATAGTTCATTGAAAATTAATTTTTAATACTCCCTCCGTCCCAAAATAACTGTCTTAACTTTGTACTAGCTCTAGTATAAAATTGTACTAAGCTTAAGACACTTATTTTAAGACGGAGGGAGTATGAAATAATGACTCCAAAAAGTAAAATAAACAAATAAAATTTATGAATATTGATCAATATGAAAGTATGGAAGATTGGAAAATGAGCAGTAGAATCTACAAAAAGGAGACGCGTAACCATGCGTCCGATACACCGGCGGGCCGGCGACGGCGAGTCATTGGTTCAAGGCATGATGGTGGACCAGCAGCCAGCCACGCAAAGAGGAAGAAATATAGGTAGAACAAACCTATGACAAGAATTGTGAGACGGAGGGAGTACTACGTACGGCGTACGGGACGTACGCAGAGAGTCAGGAGCTGGCCGGGTCTTGCATGCGATGTGTGATCCCCGTGGGTCGTACGCAGCAGAGAGTCGCGCTTGTTTCGAAGCCCCGACATGCCAATTAGTGCAGTTTGTGGTTGCACAAGCACGCGACGTCAATTAGGTTGGGACTTTTTTTGGCAAACGGTTAGGACATGTAGATCGTGTGCATTCACACATGAATGCATGCGTTGCCTTCATATTCCAAAATCGACTCAGTCCAGCTACGTACTACTCCTTATTTTTTCCACGAAACCACGTGCTCTACTGCACACGGCTTCACTCGGACTAACACATAAACAGTATACCCTTTATCTACTACTCCATCCGTTCCTAAATATAAGTATTTTTAAGAATTTTCATTAAAGACTATATACAAAATAAAAATAAATGAATCTACACTCTAATATATGTCTATATACATCCGTATGTAGTTCGTAGTTAAATCTCTTAAAAAATATATATTTACGAACGGAGGGAGTAGAAGTAGCTGCATGCATGAATAGAGGCACGTTCCTAATTCTAGTACTCTCAACCTTAATTAGAGATAAAATTCGTACATGGTGCTTTCGTGCACGTTCCTACTATAAATTCCTAGTACTCTCGACCTAGTCAGTCTTACAAGTCACTGTCTTAAGCTCAAAGAAGAATGTTAGAAGCTCATCAAAGAATTGTATATGCTTGGACTCTCTCAACAAAAAGATGTTTTCCTTGGCATGTATATTTCTTATTGTGGAAATTGAATTACAGTTCTCTAGCTATCCATCTGCATCTTCTTGTTCATTGTTTGATCCTTCCAAATCATCTAGAAAGAACATTTTTTCATAAAAAACGAAAAACTAGATTAACCACTAAAAACTACTAATTACAAGGATAACTTCATGCATACGTACTAATTCTATGTATGAAGATATCATTAAATAAACAATAACATGAAAGTTAATATGGCATACATCAATTCTAGAGCTTCCATAGATCTCTCCCTTTCTTTCTCCAATTTATTAATAAGTCTAGTTTTGATGTAATAGCATAAATTATTTGTTTCTCAAGTGTCAAAACTTATAAACTATATCATTTATGTTTTTGAATTTTATGGCAATTATGCAATATTATCCCTCAATTCGAATTATAGGGTCGTCACTGTCCGCATCTTTAGGTTGAAAATTCTATCCTTCCCTATCATCTAGAGTGACCATTTTCTTTTGAGTAAAAATATAGAGTGGCCACTGAAACGACTAGTTGCATGCATGTGTTGCCTTCATATTCCAGAATCGAATCAGTCCAACTACATACTACTCCTCATTTTTTCCACGAAACCAGGTACTGTATGGTGCACGGCTTCACTAAATTCTAGAGAGAACAATTTTTGATAAAAAAGAAAAAAACTAGATTGACCACTAAAAACAACTAATTACAAGGATAGCTTCATGCAGACATACTAATGCTACTTAATCATGAAGATATCATTAAATAATCAATAACAAGAAAATTAATATGGCATAAATCAATTCTAGAGCTTCTATTAATCTCTCCCTTCCTTTCTCCAGTATTTTAATACGTCAAGTTTTGATCGTCAGTTGTAATAGCATAAATTATTTGTTTTTAAAGTGTGAAAGCTTCTAGATTATATCATTTATGTTTTTGAATTTTACAACAATTATGTGATTATCCCTCAATTCAAATTATAGGGACGGCACCGTCCGCATCTTTAGGTTGACAATTCCATCCTTCCGTATCATCTAGAGAGACTATTTTCTTTTGAGTAAACATATAGAGTGACCACTAAAAGGACTAGTTGCATGCATGTGTTGCCTTCATATTCCACAACCGAATCATTCCAACTATGTACTACTCCTTATTTTAAAACGAGGTACTATACTGTGCACAACTTCACCCAATTCCACAGAGAACATTTTTCCATAAAAAGGAAAAAACCTAGATTGACCAATAAAAACAACTACTTAAAAGGATAACTTCATGTAGACATACTAATTATATGTACGAGGATACCATTAAATAAACAATACCATGAAAATTAATATGGCATAAATCAATTCTAGAGGTTCTATTAATCTCTCCCTTTCTTTCTCCAATATTTTAATAAGTCTAGTTTTGATCTTCACTTGTAATAGCATATTTTTTTTGTTTCTCAAGTGTCAAAACTTCTAAATTATATCATTTATGTTTTTGAAATTCTGGCAATTATTCCTCAATTCGAATTATAGGGTCGTCACTGTCCGCATCTGTAGGCTGAAAATTCTATCCTTCCATATCATCTAGAGTGACCATTTTCTTTTGAGTAAAAATAGAGTGACCACTGAAACGACTAGTTGCATGCATGTGTTGCCTTCATATTCCAGAATTGAATCAGTCCAACTACATACTACTCCTCATTTTTTCCACGAAACCAGGTACTGTATGGTGCACGGCTTCACTAAATTCTAGAGAGAACAATTTTTGATAAAAAAGAAAAAACTAGATTGACCACTAAAAACAACTAATTACAAGGATAGCTTCATGCGGACATACTAATGCTACTTATGAAGATATCATTAAATAATCAATAACAAGAAAATTAATATGGCATAAATCAATTCTAGAGCTTCTATTAATCTCTCCCTTCCTTTCTCCAGTATTTTAATAAGTCAAGTTTTGATCGTCGGTTGTAATAGCATAAATTATTTGTTTTTAAAGTGTGAAAGCTTCTAGATTATATCATTTATGTTTTTGAATTTTGCAACAATTATGTGATTACTAAAATTATGTCTTTAGGTTGACAATTCCATCCTTCCGTATCATCTGGAGAGACTATTTTCTTTTGAGTAAACGTATAGAGTGACCACTAAAAGGACTAGTTGCATGCATGTGTTGCCTTCATATTCCACAATCGAATCATTCCAACTATGTACTACTCCTTATTTTAACACGAAACCAGGTACTATACTGTGCACAACTTCACTCAATTCCAGAGAGAACATTTTTCCATAAAAAGGAAAAAAACTAGATTGACCACTAAAAACAACTAATTAAAAGGATAACTTCATGTAGACATACTAATTATATGTATGAGGATACCATTAAATAAACAATACCATGAAAATTAATATGGCATAAATCAATTATAGAGGTTCTATTAATCTCTCCCTTTCTTTCTCCAATATTTTAATAAGTCTAGTTTTGATCGTCACTTGTAATAGCATAATTTTTTTTGTTTCTCAAGTGTCAAAACTTCTAAATTATTGTTGGGGAACGTCGCAAGGGAAACAAAATTTTTCCTACGCGCACGAAGACCTATCATGGTGATGTCCATCTACGAGAGGGGATGAGTGATCTACGTACCCTTGTAGATCGTACAGCAGAAGCGTTAGTGAACGCGGTTGATGTAGTGGAACGTCCTCACGTCCCTCGATCCGCCCCGCGAACAATCCCGCGATCAGTCCCACGATCTAGTACCGAACGGACGGCACCTCCGCGTTCAGCACACGTACAACTCGACGATGATCTCGGCCTTCTTGATCCAGCAAGAGAGACGGAGAGGTAGAAGAGTTCTCCGGCAGCGTGACGGCGCTCCGGAGGTTGGTGATGATCTTGTCTCAGCAGGGCTCCGCCCGAGCTCCGCAGAAACGCGATCTAGAGGAAAAACTATGGAGGTATGTGGTCGGGCAGCCGTGAGAAAGTCGTCTAAAATCAGCCCTAAAACCTCCGTACATATAGGTGGGAGGGAGGGGAGGAGGCAGCCTCAAAACCTAAAGGTTTGGCCGAAATTGGAGGTGGAGGAGTCCTACTCCAATCCTACTTGGAGTAGGATTCCACCTTCCCACTTGGAAACTCTTTCCACCTTGTGTTTTTTCCTTCTCAAACCTTATGGGCCTTAGTGGGAACTTATTATAGCCCACTAGGGGCTGGTTTATCTCTTCCCATAGCCCATGAGACCCCTTGGGGCGTGACACCCCTCCCGATGGTCCCCGGCACCCCTCCCGGCACTCCCGGTACACTACCGATGAGCCCGAAACTTTTCCGGTAATGCACGAAAACCTTCCGGTAACCAAATGAGGTCATCCTATATATCAATCTTCGTTTCCGGACCATTCCGGAAACCCTCGTGACGTCCGTGATCTCATCCGGGACTCCGAACAACATTCGGTAACCAACCATATAACTCAAATACGCATAAAACAACGTCGAACCTTAAGTGTGCAGACCCTGCGGGTTCGAGAACTATGTAGACATGACCCGAGAGACTCCTCGGTCAATATCCAATAGCGGGACCTGGATGCCCATATTGGATCCTACATATTCTACGAAGATCTTATCGTTTGAACCTCAGTGCCAAGGATTCATATAATCCCGTATGTCATTCCCTTTGTCCTTCGGTATGTTACTTGCCCGAGATTCGATCGTCAGTATCCGTATACCTATTTCAATCTCGTTTACTGGCAAGTCTCTTTACTCGTTCCGTAATACAAGATCCCGCAACTTACACTAAGTTACATTGCTTGCAAGGCTTGTGTGTGATGTTGTATTACCGAGTGGGCCCCGAGATACCTCTCCGTTCACACGGAGTGACAAATCCCAGTCTTGATCCATACTAACTCAACTAACACCTTCGGAGATACCTGTAGAGCATCTTTATAGTCACCCAGTTACGTTGCGACGTTTGATACACACAAAGCATTCCTCCGGTGTCAGTGAGTTATATGATCTCATGGTCATAGGAATAAATACTTGACACGCAGAAAACAGTAGCAACAAAATGACACGATCAACATGCTACGTCTATTAGTTTGTGTCTAGTCCATCACATGATTCTCCTAATGATTTGATCCCGTTATCAAGTGACAACACTTGCCTATGGCCAGGAAACCTTGACCATCTTTGATTAACGAGCTAGTCAACTAGAGGCTTACTAGGGACAGTGTTTTGTCTATGTATCCACACAAGTATTGTGTTTCCAATCAATACAATTATAGCATGGATAATAAACGATTATCATGAACTAAGAAATATAATAATAACTAATTTATTATTGCCTCTAGGGCATATTTCCAACAGTCTCCCACTTGCACTAGAGTCAATAATCTGGTTCACATCACCATGTGATTCCAACGAATCCAACACCCATATAGTTATGGGGTCTGATCACGTCTTGCTCGTGAGAGAGGTTTTAGTCAACGGTTCTGAAACTTTCAGATCCGTGTGTTCTTTACGAATCTTTATGTCATCTTATAGATGCTGCTACTACGTGCTATTCGGAAATGCTCCAAATATCTACTCTACTATATGAATCCGTTTCACTACTCATAGTTATTCGGATTAGTGTCAAAGCTTGCATCGACGTAACCCTTTACGACAAACTCTTTAACCACCTCCATGATCGAGGAAAAATTCCTTAGTCCATTAGTTACTAAGGATAAGTTTCGACCGCTGCTAGTGATTCAATCATGGATCACTCTCTGTACCTCTCAACATACTTTGAGTCAAGGCACACTTCAGGTGCGGTACACAGCATGGCATACTTTAGATTCTACGGCTAAGGCATAGAAGACGACCTTCGTCTATTCTCTTTTATTCTGCCGTGGTCGGGTTTTGAGTCTTACTCAAATTCACACCTCACAACGCAACCAAGAACTCTTTCTTTGCTGGTCTATTTTGAACTCTTTCAAAAACTTGTCAAGGCACGTATCTTGTTGAAACTTCCATTAAGCGCTTTCGATCTATCTCCATAGATCTTTGATGCTCAACGTTCAAGTAGCTCAATCCAGGTATTCCTTTGAAAAACTCCTTTCAAACAACCTTGTATGCTTTACAGAAATTCTACATTACTTCTGATCCACAATATGTCAACCACATATACTTATCAGAAATTCTATAGTGCTCCCACTCACTTCTTTGGAAATACAAGTTTCTCATAAACTTTGTACAAACCCAAAATCCTTGATCATCTCATCAAAGTGTATATTCCAACTCCGAGATGCTTGCACCAGTCCATTGAAGGATTGCTGGAGTTTGCATACTTGTTAGTATCCTTAGGATCGACAAAACCTCCTGGTTGTATCATATACAATGTTTGCTCAAGGAAACCGTCGAGGAAACAATGTTTTGACATCCTACGTGCAATATTTCATAAATAATGCAGCAACTACTAACATAATTCTAACAGACTTTTAGCATCGCTACGAGTGAGAAAGTCTCATCATAGTCAACTGTTTGATCTTGTCGGAAACATCTTTGCGACAAGTCGAGCTTTTCTTAATAGTGACTAATCACCATCATCGTCTGTCTTCCTTTTAAAGATCCATCTCTACTCAATAGTCTTATGACCGTCAAGTAGTTCTTCCAAAGTCTACACTCTGTTTTCATACATGGATCCTCTCTCGGATTTCATGGCTTCTAGCCATTTGTCGGAATCTGGGCCCACCACCGCTTTCTCCATAACTCGTAGGTTCACTGTTGCTCAACAACATGACCTCCAAGACAGGGTTACCGTACTACTCTGCAGCAGTACGCGACCTTGTCGACCTACGAGGTTTGTAGTAACTTGATTCGAAGCTCAATGATCACCATCATCAGCTTCCACTTCAATTGGTGTAGGCGCCACATGAACAACTTCCTACGCCCTGCTACACACTGGTTGAAGTGATGGTTCAATAACCTCATCAAGTTCTACTACCCTCCCACTCAATTCTTTCGAGAGAAACCTTTCCTCGAGAAAGGATCCGTTTCTAGAAACAAACACTTTGCTTTCGGATCTGAGATAGGAGATGTACCCAACTGTTTTGGATATCCTATGAAGATGCATTTATCCGCTTTGGGTTCGAGCTTATCAGACAGAAACTTTTTCACATAAGTGTCGAAGCCCCAAACTTTCAAGAAACGACAGTTTAGATTTCTCTAAACCTCAGTCTATACTGTGTCATCTCAACGGAAATACGCGGTGCCCTATTTAAAGTGAGTGCGGTTGTCTCTAATGCATAACCCATAAACGATAGTGGTAATTCGATAAGAGACATCATAGTATGCACCATACCAAATAGTGCGTGGCTATGACGTTCAGACACATCATCACACTATGATGTTCCAGGTGGCATGAACTGCGAAACAATTTCCACATTGTCTTAACTGCGTACCAAAACTCGTAACTCAGATATTCATTTCTATGATCATATCATAGACAGTTTATCCTCTTGTTACGACGAACTTCACTCCGAAACAGAATTGAACTTTTCAATATTTCAGACTTGTGATTCATTAAGTAAATACTCTAGTATCTACTCAAATCGTCAGTGAAGTAAGAACATAATGATATCCACTGCGTGCCTCAGCACCCATTGGACTGCATACATCAAAATGTATCACTTCCAACAAGTTACTATCTTATTTCATCTCAATGAAAACAAGGCCTTGCTCATGTGGTATGATTTGCATGTCACTAGTGATTCGAAATCAGGTGAGTACAAAGATCCATCAGCATGGAGCCTCTTCATGCAATTTATACTAACATGACTCAAGCGGCAATGCCACAAGTAAGTGGTACTATCATCATCAACTGTATCTTTTGGCACCATTATCATGAACATGTGTAACACTACGATTGAGATTCAATAAACCATTGAAGGTGATTATTCAAGAAAACAGAGTAACCATTATTCTCTTTAAATGAATAATCGTATCGCAATAAACACGATCCAATCATGTTCATGCTTAACGCAAGCACCAAATAACAATTATTTAGGTTTAATACCAATCCGGATGGTAGAGGGAGCGTGCGACGTTTGATCATATCAACCTTGGAAACACTTCCAACACGTATCGTCACCTCGCCTTTAGCTAGTCTCCGTTTATGCCGTAGCTTTCATTTCGTGTTACTAATCACTTAGCAACCGAACCGGTATCCAATACCCTCATGCTACTAGGAGTACTAGTAAAGTACACATCAACATCATGCATATCAAATACACTTCTTTCGACTTTTGCTAGCCTTCTTATCTACCAAGTATCTAGAGTTGCTCCGCCTCAGTGACTGTTCCCCTCATTACAGAAGCACTTAGTCTCGGGTTTGGGTTTAATCTTGGGTCTCTTCATTAGTGCAGCAACTGTTTTGCCGTTTCACGAAGTATCCCATCTAGCCCTTGCCTTTCTCGAAACTTAGTGGTTTTACAAACCATCAACTATTGACGCTCCTTCTTGATTTCTACTTTTGCAGTGTCAAACATCGCGAATCGCTCAAGGATCATTGTATCTATCCTTGATATGTTATAGTTCATCACTAAGCTCTCACAGCTTGGTGGCAGTGACTTTGGAGAACTATCACTATCTCATCTGGAAGATTAACTCCCACTTGATTCAAGCGATTGTCGCACTCAGACAATCTGAGCACACGCTCAACGATTGAGCCTTTCTCCTTTACTTTGTGGACAAAGAATCTCGTCGGAGGTCTCGTACCTCTCAACAAGGGCACAAGCGTGAAATCACAATTTCATCTCTTTAGAACATCACTTATGTTCCGTGACGTTTTACAACGTTTTCGGCGCCTTGCTTCTAAGCCATCAAGTATCTTGCACTGAACTATCGTGTAGTCATCAGTAACGTGTATGTCGGATGTTCATAGCATCCACAGACGACGCTCGAGGTGCAGCACATCGAGTGGTGCATTAAGGACATAAGCCTTCTGCGTAGCAACGAGGACAATCCTCGGTTTTACAGACTCAGTCTGCAAAGGTTGCTACTATCAATTTTCAACTAAATTTTCTCTAGGAACATGTAAAAACAGTAGAGCTATAGCGCAAGCTACATCGTAATTCGCAAAGACCATTAGACTATGTTCATGACAATTAGTTCAATTAATCATATTACTTAAGAACTCCCACTCAAAAAGTACATCTCTCTAGTCATTTGAGTGGTACATGATCCAAATCCGCTATCTCAAGTCCGATCATCACGTGAGTCGAGAATAGTTTCAGTGGTAAGCATCCCTATGCTAATCATATCAACTATACGATTCATGCTCGACCTTTCGGTCTCATGTGTTCCGAGGCCATGTCTGCACATGCTAGGCTCGTCAAGCTTAACCCGAGTGTTCCGCGTGTGCAACTGTTTTGCACCCGTTGTATGTGAACGTTGAGTCTATCACACCCGATCATCACGTGGTGTCTCGAAACGAAGAACTGTCGCAACGGTGCACAGTCGGGGAGAACACAATTTCGTCTTGAAATTTTAGTGAGAGATCACCTCATAATGCTACCGTCGTTCTAAGCAAAATAAGGTGCATAAAAGGATTAACATCACATGCAATTCACAAGTGACATGATATGGCCATCATCACGTGCTTCTTGATCTCCATCACCAAAGCACCGGCACGACCTTTCTTGTCACCGGCGCCACACCATGATCATCCATCAACGTGTTGCCATCGGGGTTGTCGTGCTACTTATGCTATTACTACTAAAGCTACATCCTAGCAAAATAGTAAACGCATCTGCAAGCACATATGTTAGTATAAAGACAACCCTATGGCTCCTGCCGGTTGCCGTACCATCGACGTGCAAGTCGATATTTCTATTACAACATGATCATCTCATACATCCAATATATCACATCACATCATTGGCCATATCACATCACAATCATACCCTGCAAAAACAAGTTAGACGTCCTCTAATTTTGTTGTTGCATGTTTTACGTGGTGACCAAGGGTATCTAGTAGGATCGCATCTTACTTACGCAAACACCACAACGGAGATATATGAATTGCTATTTAACCTCATCCAAGGACCTCCTCGGTCAAATCCGATTCAACTAAAGTTGGAGAAACCGTCACTTGCCAGTCATCTTTGAGCAAAGGGGGTTACTCGTAACGATGAAACCAGTCTCTCGTAAGCGTACGAGTAATGTCGGTCCAAGCCGCTTCAATCCAACAATACCGCGGAATCAAGAAAAGACTAAGGAGGGCAGCAAAACGCACATCACCGTCCACAAAACCTTTTGTGTTCTACTCGAGAAGACATCTACGCATGAACCTAGCTCATGATGCCACTGTTGGGGAACGTCGCAAGGGAAACAAAATTTTTCCTACGCGCACGAAGACCTATCATGGTGATGTCCATCTACGAGAGGGGATGAGTGATCTACGTACCCTTGTAGATCGTACAGCAGAAGCGTTAGTGAACGCGGTTGATGTAGTGGAACGTCCTCACGTCCCTCGATCCGCCCCGCGAACAATCCCGCGATCAGTCCCACGATCTAGTACCGAACGGACGGCACCTCCGCGTTCAGCACACGTACAACTCGACGATGATCTCGGCCTTCTTGATCCAGCAAGAGAGACGGAGAGGTAGAAGAGTTCTCCGGCAGCGTGACGGCGCTCCGGAGGTTGGTGATGATCTTGTCTCAGCAGGGCTCCGCCCGAGCTCCGCAGAAACGAGATCTAGAGGAAAAACTATGGAGGTATGTGGTCGGGCAGCCGTGAGAAAGTCGTCTCAAATCAGCCCTAAAACCTCCGTACATATAGGTGGGAGGGAGGGGAGGAGGCAGCCTCAAAACCTAAAGGTTTGGCCGAAATTGGAGGTGGAGGAGTCCTACTCCAATCCTACTTGGAGTAGGATTCCACCTTCCCACTTGGAAACTCTTTCCACCTTGTGTTTTTTCCTTCTCAAACCTTATGGGCCTTAGTGGGAACTTATTCCAGCCCACTAGGGGCTGGTTTATCTCTTCCCATAGCCCATGAGACCCCTTGGGGCGTGACACCCCTCCCGATGGTCCCCGGCACCCCTCCCGACACTCCCGGTACACTACCGATGAGCCCGAAACTTTTCCGGTAATGCACGAAAACCTTCCGGTAACCAAATGAGGTCATCCTATATATCAATCTTCGTTTCCGGACCATTCCGGAAACCCTCGTGACGTCCGTGATCTCATCCGGGACTCCGAACAACATTCGGTAACCAACCATATAACTCAAATACGCATAAAACAACGTCGAACCTTAAGTGTGCAGACCCTGCGGGTTCGAGAACTATGTAGACATGACCCGAGAGACTCCTCGGTCAATATCCAATAGCGGGACCTGGATGCCCATATTGGATCCTACATATTCTACGAAGATCTTATCGTTTGAACCTCAGTGCCAAGGATTCATATAATCCCGTATGTCATTCCCTTTGTCCTTCGGTATGTTACTTGCCCGAGATTCGATCGTCAGTATCCGTATACCTATTTCAATCTCGTTTACTGGCAAGTCTCTTTACTTGTTCCATAATACAAGATCCCGCAACTTACACTAAGTTACATTGCTTGCAAGGCTTGTGTGTGATGTTGTATTACCGAGTGGGCCCCGAGATACCTCTCCGTTCACACGGAGTGACAAATCCCAGTCTTGATCCATACTAACTCAACTAACACCTTCGGAGATACCTGTAGAGCATCTTTATAGTCACCCAGTTACGTTGCGACGTTTGATACACACAAAGCATTCCTCCGGTGTCAGTGAGTTATATGATCTCATGGTCATAGGAATAAATACTTGACACGCAGAAAACAGTAGCAACAAAATGACACGATCAACATGCTACGTCTATTAGTTTGGGTCTAGTCCATCACATGATTCTCCTAATGATGTGATCCCGTTATCAAGTGACAACACTTGCCTATGGCCAGGAAACCTTGACCATCTTTGATTAACGAGCTAGTCAACTAGAGGCTTACTAGGGACAGTGTTTTGTCTATGTATCCACACAAGTATTGTGTTTCCAATCAATACAATTATAGCATGGATAATAAACGATTATCATGAACTAAGAAATATAATAATAACTAATTTATTATTGCCTCTAGGGCATATTTCCAACAATTATATCATTTATGTTTTTTAAATTCTCGCAATTATTCCTCAATTCGAATTATAGGGTCGGCACAGTACACATCTTTAGGTTGATAATTCGATCCTTCCATATCATCTAGAGAGACTGTTTTCTTTTGAGTAAAAATGTAGAGTGACCACTGAAATGTCCAGTTGCATGCAGGTGTTGCCTTCATATTCCACAACCGAGTCAGTCCAACTAGGTAATACTCCTTATTTTTCCACGAAACCAGGTACTGTACGATGCACGGCTTTCACTCGGGCTAACATATGAACAATATACTCTTTACCAGCTAGAAGTAGCTAGTTGCGTGCATGAATAGAGGCGGTACACATCTTTCCATAAGCTTAGAGACAAAATTCGTATATGGTGCTTGCGTGCACGTTCCTAATATAAATCCCTAGTACTCTCGACCTAGTCAGTCTTACAAGTCACTGTCTTAAGCTCAAAGAAGAATATTAGAAGCTCATCAAGGAATTTTATATGCTTGGACTCTCTCAACATAGATATTTCCCTTGGAATGTATATTTCTTCTTGTGGAAATCAAATTACGGTTCTCTAGCTATCCATCTGCATCTTCTTGTTGATTGTTTGATCCTTCCATATCATCTAGAGAGAACATTTTTTTTCATAAAATGGAAAAACTAGAATGACCACTACAAACTACTAATTACAAGGACAACGTCATGCAAACGTACTAATCTATGTATGAATATATCATTAAATAAACAATAACATGAACATTAATATGGAAGAAATCAATTGTAGAGCTTCTTTTAATCTTTTCCTTTCTTTCTCCAATATTTTAGTAAGTTTAGTTTTGATCGTCACTTGTAATAGCATACATTATTTGTTTCTCAAGTATGAAAACTTCTGGACAATATCATTTATGTTTTCGAATTTTATGGCAATTATGTGATTATCCTCAATTAGAATTATAGGGTCAGCACCATCCGCATCTCTAGGTTGACAATTCCATCCTTCCATATCATCTAGAGAGAGCATTTTTCTTTTGAGTAAAAATATAAAGTGACCACTGAAACGACTAGTTACATATATAAATATTTTTACAAATGCATGAAATTTTAAAGATACAATAGCGTAAAAAAATTAAGGTGGTAAGAATAGACCCTAGAGCTTCTATTAGTTTTATAGATGAAATCTCTCTCTCTCTCCCTCCCTCCCTCCTTCCCCCTTCCTCCCTCCATATCTCTCTCTCTCTCTGAATCCGTTCATATCCATCATATTATTTATAAAATTTGAGCTTTTGTGAAGAACGAGGCCACATCTGTTACGCAAGTATAATTTTGATCCTCAACTATAATATACCAAAAAATATTGGTCTTATAAGTGCCAGAACCGTCTAGACTTTGGCATGTTTGTTATATTTAAAATTACTTTTTGACTATTTTTTTACATTCCTTGTTTTTATGTCTATTAAATCTTTAGCTAAAAATTCTCATCTTTCATAGTGTCCTTCTACAGTTTCTATATTTCTTGTAACCATATTGGTTAAATAAAAACATTAACCAAAAATTATTTATATTTCAAAATTTTAACTATTTTTCTTGTACATATTTATGTAAAATTGATTTGGTTCTCCAAAAGAGCTTCATATTTTTTGATTGCCTATGTGTGACCAGGGCACGAGGCTACATTCCATGTGGCTGAAATCATCGCTATACCATCACCCGTATCGATTTCAATTTACACGGATCAAATGCAACACCTTTTACATTTCATAAGCAAAAAACTTCCAATATCAATGGAGCAAGCTTACCGTGGGAGTAGTTGAATGAATTAAAACATTTTTTTACTTCTCAAAATGGGAATAATATTGATCTACTCTCATACAATAAGTGATCTAGAGAGCTTGCAGATTACCGGTTACTATGGATGGTGTCCCCTCATATGAACATCTAACTGTATAAAAATTTAATTGATAAAAGTAATAAATAATATATCTAAGATTTTCTCGGAAAGGCATTTCATAATTATTTTTGTTTTTTTGTTAGCAACATAATCATGTATTCATATATATAGAACAAAGGTCTAAAATATTGTGCATTATAAAATGTATCAAGGTCTAATGTGTTGTGCATTACAAAATGTATCAAGATCTAATATATTGTGCATTACAAAATGTAGCAAATGTATGAGGTCTATATGGGATCAAATGTATCAAGGTCTAAAATAGTGCATTAAAAATGTATAAGGTAAATAGGAGTAGAAAACGTCTACATAAGATGCGAACTATCACAATTCAAATTTATAATCCTTTATTTGTACTTGTTGAGATAAATTTATGGATTCTGTATGATTGGTTTGATTTTATTTTTATTTATAGAGAGGAGAACACATTTAATATTATTATTTTTGGAATGAAGACATCGAAAGGGCATCTTAGATCTTATTAATATCGAGGAAAACAAAGGCCAATACAATGGATAGACAACTGAACGTAGAATGACCAGTAAAAATAAAATTACATTAGAAAGCATACTAGTCTTCTTCTTCAACTGATTGTATGCCGCCCGCCAGAGATTAAAAAATGCACTGAAGCAACAACAACGCAAAGTGATATTTGTAAATGCCCTTATCATACAAGGCTTTGAAGAGCGCAATAGCCAGTCGCCCGTTGATATGAGATCTAGAAATTGTTGAAGCAGCATCGGTTGAAGAATCACCGCAAGTAGAACAAGCTTGCAATCCACCACCACCAGTCCAGAGGGTTGTAGAAACCGGGTTAAGCCACATAATAACACAGAAGAAGATGTTGAATTCGCCACACCAAACGCCAGCCAAAAGCGCTCGTTGAAACACACACAAAGCAACAAGAACTGAAGGAAATCAACAGATCTGAGGCCACAAAATAACTCTCATTGTCCCTTTGCCGGCGTCGGATCGGATGTCGTCGAGGTAGGAAGAGACCAGAGAGACCTTATTTTAAAATGTTATCGTTGCCACCACCTCGTTGATGTTGGCAGCGAAACAAAACCTAATAAAAATAAAACAAGACTGACTGGCGGTGGCTTAGGGTTAGGAGGCGGGTGCGTTCGGTGGGCAAACACCTTTAATATTGGTAGCTAGCAAAAGATATTTCAACGGGAAAGTTATGTGGCGACCGTTCCTGGGAGGAAATCCCGAGTGGACCCTCTCATAACCAACATGATCAACATATGATGGTGGTTGTTTTCGGATGGAAAAAACACTAACATTAACGAAATGCCATGTTTTTCGACAAAAAAAATCCTATTCAAAATCACTAAAACTGTCAGCCGCGCCATTCCCAAATTCCTTTGGCCAGTGAACAGTCGATGGCTGATGCAGTCCTATTTCAGTGGCCTTTAGCACGCCTGTTACTCCGTAATAAAGTTGAGAACAGTAGATGTTACTACAAGTAGAAAATCCGTTTTTCTTAACATCGTTTGTTTTGAGGTTTCTTACCTCACCTGACGAGTAGCAAGCGCGTTTGTGCGTGCGGACCACTTCGATATAGGGATGGCACCCGCGGGGTATAGATACGAGTGCAACCTTTTCATACCCGTCCCGTCTAATATTATCCATCATCCTTACCCATACCCGTCAACGGGTACAATTGTTTCTCATATCAGTGACCCGACAGTGCAGACGGGTACCTGCGGGTAAAATTACCCATATTTGCAAAACATCAATTTAAACAACTTATAATTATAAGCTGCATTGAATCATATAGTTTACAAAGATAGATTATAACTACAACACATACTTATAAAACAACATCATATAGTCATAGACAACAACGCATAGGCATACACTTTCAGTTCATAAATTATTGAATCATGTAGATTCTAAAGATAATTTTAAGTTTACATAAATTTTATATGGGTACATGGGTATATGGGTATATATGGGTTATATGATCCTATACCCATACCCGATGGGTTTTAGATTTTTCTATTTATATACCCATGAATACATTTTTATCCCATACCCTTACCTTAATAGTAGGTGGGTAATGGGTACCATAGCCATCCTTACTTCGATAGTTGTTCAAGATATGAAACGAATATTATGCTCCAATTTGGATTGTGACTCGATCTCGTCTGAGCACGAACGACCTGGACCCCATGCGCACCCTGCATGCATGCATGTATCGATTCTTCCTGCTTAATTAAGTCAATTAGTCAACTGCCGATCCACGGGATGGAATCACGGAATCAGTCTACACTTGTCGAGTCAGTGACATGTAACGTCGATCTCTGGAACCTACAACTATATAAACTGATAGATACCAGGTTTGCTTTGCTATCCCTATTGCCTCAAGTCGTGGAAGAAATCGGCGCGTGCGCTAGCTTTCTCCTGGTACGTAAGCCATGCACGTGTTCTACTCCTATGTGTGCACAGAGCTGCAACACGCTAACTAGTAGGAGTACCATGCATGTTGTTATCCAGGGTTGCATTCTCAGGAGCTTGGCTATAGCGCGCTTGATCATGGCGTCCAGGGACGGGGAGAGCATCCAGATGGCGACGGGGGTACTGGACGACGGGTCTCCGGGAGCGTTTGAGGCTCAAGATGGGACGCCGTGCTCCGTCTTGTTAAGCATGCCGGTCTCGCCGTCGGGGCTCCACCTCCCACAGTGTATGGCCGGCGGGGAAAACGTCGAGGTCCACGACCCCGCCAGGCCGCGGCTGATGAAACATGCCCGCTTCCACTCACAGCCGTCCATGCTGATCAGAGGTGGCGGCGAGGCACTGGCTATGCCGCGGAGCGAAAGCATGCGGGAGAGGGACCGGCGGTTCGACCAATTCAGGACCTTCTCAGGCCGTCTCGAGCGGCAGCTCTCCATCCTCCGTGGGGTGGTGCCGCCGGCGGACGACATTGAGTGCGACGCCACGGCCATGATTTCCATGGAGTGCAACACCGAAGAGGACAATGACGACATCCCCTCTGCCGACCGCTACTTCGCCGCCCTTGAAGGCCCTGAACTTGAGACCCTTCGGGTACGTACCACAGTCCACATAAGACATAACCATGACCGAAACCTGCATTCGGAGTAAAATATTTACCTTCTCTGACAACAACTAACTACCTGGACATGCATGCAGTCAACAGAGGTGGCGGTGCTGCCCAACGACGAGCCCTGGCCGTTCCTCCTCCGGTTCCCGATCAGTGCGTTCGGAATGTGCCTGGGCGTGAGCAGCCAGGCAATGTTGTGGAAGACTCTTTCGTCAGAGCACTCCACGGGTTTCCTCGGCGTGCACCCCGCCGTCAACCACGTCCTCTGGTGGGCCTCCGTCGCCCTCACCGCCATTGTATCCACCACCTACCTCCTCAAGCTTCTGTTCTACTTCGAGGCCGTCCGCCGCGAGTTCCACCATCCGGTCCGCGTCAACTTCTTTTTTGCGCCATGGATCACTTGCCTCTTCCTCGTCAAAGGTTTGCCCCGCCCAGAGAGGGAGATCAACCACATCGTCTGGTACATCCTCATGGCACCCATCCTCTGCCTTGACCTCAAGATCTACGGCCAATGGATGTCCAGCGGCGAGCGGCGGCTCTCCAAGGTGGCCAACCCGTCGAACCACCTCGCCGTCGTTGGCAACTTTGTGGGAGCACTACTCGGAGCCAAGATGGGCCTCCGTGAGTTGCCCATCTTTTTCTTTGCCGTCGGGCTCGCTCACTACCTCGTGCTCTTTGTTACCCTCTACCAGAGGCTTCCCACCAACGTGCAGCTCCCCAAGGAGCTCCATCCAATCTTCTTCTTCTTTGTCAGCGTACCGAGTGTCGCCTCTATGGCCTGGGCGACGATCTCCGGCGAGTTCAGCCACAGCTCGAAGCTTCTTTACTTCGTCTCACTATTCCTCTACGGATCCTTGGTGGTACGCATCAACCTGTTCAGGGGGATTCGCTTCTCATTGACGTGGTGGGCCTACACGTTTCCTCTAACGAGCGCCGCGTTGGCCACTGTGTTGTATGCATCGGAGGCGGACAACATGCTGACCCGAGCATTGGCGGTCGGGCTGGCGGGGATCGCCACGGTCACGGTCATTGGAGTCATGGTCAGCACCATATACCATGCCTTCGTGAGTAAGGACCTCTTCCCCAACGATGTGTCCATCGCCATCACGACGCGGAGGTCCAAGTTCAACCACATCCTTGCACATCTCCGCTCGTCCAGCCCCGATGGGGGCGCCATTTAGAAATTCGAGATCCAAGTGCAAAATGCAAAACGTGGGCGTAAATAAGAAAATGAGGAGAATCAACACCTAGTTTACACAATGTGACTTCGATGCATATTGTTTCTTATAATACACAATGATTTACTCAAATGTTGATGCTAAGAGAGTAAAGGTAATATTCAAGCGACAAATTGATCCTGGTTTCTATATTTATATAAGTTCTAGTGTAACATATGTACAACCAAGGCCATATATATATATAGCCGGGGACTCGTTAGGTATCAGCCGACATATTTTTTGGGGTTAATCAATTTGTTTTTGGTCGTTCGATGCAAAATGAATGGCTAGATCGCCTCCTTCAACCTCCTACCATGTTGTTCATCTTGTTCCCCAAACCTCCCCATCTATCATCGGCCCAACCGCGTTCCTCCCCGCTCGTGGCCAACGACGCTCCCCCGCAAGCCCTACCACACCTCACCCCCTCCCCGTCGCTCATCGTCGTCCTGGTACCGTCCCGACCATCCCTTGATATCCCACATGTATAGGGGATTATTTGTAGTCTTTTTTCGATAAGTAAGAGTGTCAAATCCAGCGAGGAGCTAAAGGTAGAATTAATATTCTCTCAAGTTCTATCGACCACCGATACAACTCTACGCACGCTAATGATTACCTTACCTAGAACAAGTATGAGACTATTTTGCAGGAAGAAAACTAAAAGTACTTAGTAGAAAGTTTTGCAAGATAATAAAGAATACAAAAAAAAGTTACGTGATTTTTTAGATAAATATTAATTAAGTTAGCTGTTAGAAAGGTTTTTGTAGCATAAGAGAAAGACTTGTCCTAGGCAATCGGTAACTAGACCGGTAATCAATGTTACAATTTTATATGAAGGAGATGCATGTGCTAACATAGTTTTCGTACTTGGATCATATGAACTTATGATTGGACCTTTAGCAAGAATCCAAAACTATTAAAAATCATTAAGGTAAACGTAACCATAATATTAACACATCAAGTCCTCTTTACTCCCGTACGTAAACAACCTCCTTACTCAGGTGTAAGTTTTTGTCACTCTAGGCGTCCATTATAAGTGAATCATCAATATATTATAAACCCTACAATGGTGATCCCATACGCTTGCGCGACACGGCGGCGACCATAGGACAACACCAAAATAAAACATACAACTCAAATCAATCACGATCATCAATCAACCCATAAGAAAACAGAAATCTACTCAAATATCATAGGATAGCCACGCATCATTGGATAATAATATATAGGATTAAACACCATGTTTAAGTAGAGATTATCGCGGGGAGAAGAAGTGTTACACGCCTGCATAGAGGGGGAGAGAGTTGGTAGTGACGGCAACGAAGTTGATGGTGTAGATCGATGTCACGATGGTTGCCCCGACGACACTCCAGCACCACCGGGAGAGACAGGGGGACATACCTCACATCCTTCTTTTTCTTCCTCGGTCTCCCTCCTAGATGGGAGGAGAGTTTCTCCTCTTGTCCATGGCCACGATGGCTCCCGGAGGGCAGCAACCCCTCCGAGATTGGATCACTTTCTCTGTTTCTCTTTCGTTTTCGCGACTGTTTTCTAGCACTTCACCGTTTCTTAAATACCCGGAGATCCGTAACTCTGATCGGCCTGAAATTTTGAGCGGACTTTTATCTGGGAATTATCTTTCCTACGACGAAAGACGGGCCCCAATTGACTTACGAAATGGACACAAGCTATTAGGATCCGACCACCCCCTGGCCACACCTTGTTGGCTTGTGGGCACCTCGGGCACCGTGTTGCGTTGATATGGATTTTTATCATAAAACTCACATAAATTTCAAAAAAATATCCATAAATTTTTATCCCATTAATGAGGAAACAAATATCATCGAAGTCATAACACCGTAAGAGCAGATAAAGGAAGCCTTACGAAACACTCTGGAAACCTGAAAAAGGGTAGGTATGTGGTACGGTAAGTAAACCAACTCCAAAAATTCCAAGAAAACAATTTATGTTGGTTTTGGTATTTTAGAAAAAATATAAAATAAAAAGGAGTCAAGGGGACCCATGAGGGAGGCACAAGCCAACATGCCCCCAGGTCGTGTCCTGATGGCTTATGGAGCCTTCTCTGCCTCCCGGATTCCGAATTCTTCCCGAGCACATATTCCCGTGTGTTTTGACCACCGCATCGTGAGTTTCTCCTCTGTTCTTGTTTTGAGCTGTTTTTCTGGTAGATCTGAGAATATGTCCTGTCAAGATTCATATGGAGAGAGCTATGTCTCCCACTATGTTGCAGATCCAAAGATCTTTGGGGATATTTATCCCTACCTCTGGTCCACGGATGAGGAAGAAGATACCGATTTGGAGAAGATAGAGGATGACGGTCCGGATGCAAGTTCATATGAAGATGATGCTCCACTACCTCAACCTCGAGATATGAATGTGGAATTCAAGAAGTCAAGTCTCCCTAATTGAGTAAGCAAACCAAAGACCCAATTTATCCCTCTCATTTTTTGTAGGAGAGCAAAGCAGCCTCACGCAAAAGGATATTGATGTTCGAGCAAGAAAACTATGATCTAAGAGAGGAAAATTTCCATCCTCAAGCGTAAAATGGAGAAGACGAATGCCACTACATCACCACCATCAATGCCCAAGGAGAATGCTTGAGTACATGGGTATGTGCACCACCCTTGGCTTGTCCCAAGCTTGGGGGAGGTGCCCCGGTATCATATCACCATCAATTTTACCACCATCATTTATCTTAGTTCGATCTTTAGTTTTTTGTGATTTAGAGAAATAAAATTTTACATTTCGATTGCTTAGGATTTTGCTTTGACATCTATCTACCCTTGTAACCGAGTATGTGTGTTATATAATAAAGATTAGTTGAGTTTGTGTGCTTTGCTCTCATGCACCCATCATCATAGCATGACAATAAAAAATCATATGCTTATCTCATGAGAACTAACGACTTCACATAGAAAAGCAGTATAAGTAATAAAAAGTGTTGAAAACTAAAAACATAGCATTATAAATTGGTATAATCTATGCAAAAGTATGGTAGAGAAGAGGAGATTTACATATAAATATACTATCCAGAACACCTTCTATGATTGTGAACTCTGATAAAAAATTATATAATGATCAAGTATTGATGTTCAACATGGAAGACAACATAATGATCATGATTGTTTACATTTGCATAGAAGTTATATGGTATTGGATCCCTTAACATGTGATGCTTGCTTAGGATATTTTGCTAGCCCAAAAATTCGCACTAAGTAGAGATACTACTTGTGCATCCATGACCCTTGAACCCAGTTTCTTGCCATTAGAATCCACCATACTACCTATGGATTGAATAAGATCCTTCAAGTAAGTTGTCATTGGTGCACAAGGCAATAAAAATTTCCTCTAAACATGCAAGATCTTTTATTATAAGGGAAAATAAGCTTTGTACGATCTTGTGATAGTGAAGAAATAAAAACGTCAAAGTGCACAATAAAGTTCACTCTCACAAGGGGCAATATAAAGTGTTGTTCCTTTGCATTAAGAGATTGCACATCTCAAACAACTAAAAGCTCATGACAACCTCTGCTTCCCTCTCCAAAAGGGTCTATCTCTTACATTCTTACAAAATTTTATTTTCGTGCAAGAGTCGATAATATTTTCCTTTTTCCTACCTATCAATTCTATAGTGGCGAGCATTATGTGTTGAGGAAAGATCCAATCAAATATATCGAGTGGAATGTAGGTGGTAGTGACTCATTATTGTTGACATTCTCCTCGAGGTAAATAAGTTGGATGGCAAGAATAATAGAGCCCCCATCTTCCTATGTGTCCCACGGAATCACTAGCTCCACAAATATGTACTGTGTGTCAACAATCTTAGAAGGCTACATTATAGTGAAGTATGTGAACTTGCTAGAAATACCAGCTCTTACATAGACTTTTCTCTCAATCATGATAGCTATGATTATCTCAATGACTAATGACATTGTTTCTCGGTTCTCAATAAAGTTTATGCTTCATGCTCCTTAATTTGTGAATAGAGTTTTACTTGTTTATGAGAAGCTATACGATGAAAAACTTGTTGCGATGATAATATTCATGATGCTTGGATGCCCGTATTCTATTTTTATTGAATTCTCTCTCTCAAATCTTGTGGTCATTATTCTCGAGCTCGACTTTCGCTTGAGGACGACACGAGGTCTAAGCTTGGGGAGTTGATACGTCCATTCTGCATAATGATTTCTTACTGATGTTCATGTTATTGTTGTCCATTATTCTCCACTATCATATAATTCTTATGCTCCTTCTCTCTGAATATGCAAGGCACATCAGGAAGAGTGAAATATCTCGAAACTGGAATTCTGGACCTGAAAATCGAGGAAGAGGCAGAAAAATCACCAAACTCCAAATGACCTGAAACTTCATGGAGAATTTTTATGGAATATTTAAGAATTTTTGGGCCAAAAATATACCAGAGGGGGGCTCCTGTTGGCCACAAGCCAACAGGGCTCCCCCAGGCCGCGCCCTAATGGCTTGTGGGGCCCCTGCAGGTCTTCCGATGCCCCTCTTCTCCTATATGGTGTGTTTTACACTAGAAAAAATCATAACAAAACGTTCAGCATGAAGCGCCGCCATCTCAATGTGGAAACCTGGGCAGAGGCCCTTTTGCCCTCCGACAGTCAGATTTTGCTGGGGGAATTCCTCTATGGTCCGGAGGGGGAGATCAAAGTCATCGTCATCACCAACGCTTCCTCTTCGTGGGAGGAACAATCTTCATAAACATGTTCACCAGCACCATCTCGTCTCTAACCCTAGTTCATCTCGTGTATTCAATCTTTTTACCAAAACCTCACATTGGTACATGCGGTCTACTTGTTGTGTTGATTACATCTCGTAGTTGATGCTTGCTGGATTACTTGGTGGAAGATATTATGTTCAGATCCTTAATTATTATTATTACACCTCTGATCTTGAACATGTTGATGCAGTGTGAGTAGTTACTATTGTTCCCGAGAACATGGGAGAAGTCTTGTTATAAGTAATCTTATGAAGTTGATATTCGTTTGATATTTTGATGATATGTATGCTGTTACTTCTCTTAGTGGTGTCATGTCAACGTCGACTAGATGACACTTCACCATGTTATGGGCCTAAGGGAAGTCATTGTGGACTAACAAGTAGATGATGGGTTGCGTGAGTGACATAAGCTTAAACCCCAGTTTATGCATTGCTTCATAAGGGATGATTTGGATCCATATGTTTCATGCTATGGTTAGATTTATTCTTAATTCTTCTTTCGTAGTTGCGGTTTCTTGTGAGAGGGGGTAATCATAAGTAGGTTGGTAGTTCAAGTAAAAACATCAACTTAGCACCGGTTCACCCACCTATCAAATTGTTAAAGTAGTGAACGCGAATCAACTCAACACGATGAACATGACTAGACAGAAATTCCCATGTGTCCCCGGGATGGCTTGTTTAATATAAGAGTACTTTCCGAACTGTCCTTTTCTATAAAAAAGATTGTGCTATCTTGCTGCACCTTCGTTACTATTGCCACTTGTTACTTGTTATGAATTATCTTTCTATAAAGCTTTCTACTATTGTTACTTACAACATTTGTAGAGAATACCTTGCTGAAAACCGCTTGTGAGTTCCTTCTACTGCTTGTTGGGTTCAACACTCTTACCAATCAAAAGGACTATGATTGACCAATATATACTTGTGGGTCATCATCTCATGGTCGGGTTTTGTCCATCACATCATTCTCCTAACGATGTGATCCCGTTATCAAATGAAAGCTCATGTCTATGGTTAGGAAACTTTAACCATCTTTGATCAACGAGCTAGTCTAGTAGAGTCTCACTATGGACACGATGTTCTCTATGTATCCACACATGTATCCGAGTTTCCGATCAATACAATTCTTGTTGGAAATATGCCCTAGAGGCAATAATAAATTAGTTATTATTATATTTCTTAGTTCATGATAATCGTTTATTATCCATGCTATAATTGTATTGATTGGAAACACAATACTTGTGTGGATACATAGACAAAACACTGTCCCTAGTAAGCCTCTAGTTGACTAGCTCGTTGATCAAAGATGGTCAAGGTTTCCTGGCCATAGGCAAGTGTTGTCACTTGATAACGGGATCACATCATTAGGAGAATCATGTGATGGACTAGACCCAAACTAATAGACGTAGCATGTTGATCGTGTCATTTTGTTGCTACTGTTTTCTGCGTGTCAAGTATTTGTTCCTATGACCATGAGATCATATAACTCACGGACACCGGAGGAATGCTTTGTGTGTATCAAACGTCGCAACGTAACTGGGTGACTATAAAGATGCTCTACAGGTATCTCCGAAGGTGTTCGTTGAGTTGGTATAGATCGAGACTGGGATTTGTCACTCCGTGTGACGGAGAGGTATCTCGGGGCCCACTCGGTAATACAACATCACACACAAGCCTTGCAAGCAATGTGACTTAATGTAAGTTGCGGGATCTTGTATTACGGAACGAGTAAAGAGACTTGCCGGTAAACGAGATTGAAATAGGTATGCGGATACTAACGATCGAATCTCGGGCAAGTAACATACCGAAGGACAAAGGGAATGACATACGGGATTATATGAATCCTTGGCACTGAGGTTCAAACGATAAGATCTTCGTAGAATATGTAGGATCCAATATGGGCATCCAGGTCCCGCTATTGGATATTGACCGAGGAGTCTCTCGGGTCATGTCTACATAGTTCTCGAACCCGCAGGGTCTGCACACTTAAGGTTCGACGTTGTTTTATGCGTATTTGAGTTATATGGTTGGTTACCGAATGTTGTTCGGAGTCCCGGATGAGATCACGGACGTCACGAGGGTTTCCGGAATGGTCCGGAAACGAAGATTGATATATAGGATGACCTCATTTGGTTACCGGAAGGTTTTCGTGCATTACCGGAAAAGTTTCGGGCTCATCGGTAGTGTACCGGGAGTGTCGGGAGGGGTGCCCGGGACCATCGGGAGGGGTGTCACGCCCCAAGGGGTCTCATGGGCTATGGGAAGAGATAAACCAGCCCCTAGTGGGCTGGAATAAGTTCCCACTAAGGCCCATAAGGTTTGAGAAGGAAAAAACACAAGGTGGAAAGAGTTTCCAAGTGGGAAGGTGGAATCCTACTCCAAGTAGGATTGGAGTAGGACTCCTCCACCTCCAATTTCGGCCAAACCTTTAGGTTTTGAGGCTGCCTCCTCCCCTCCCTCCCACCTATATATACGGAGGTTTTAGGGCTGATTTGAGACGACTTTTCCACGGTAGCCCGACCACATACCTCCACGGTTTTTCCTCTAGATCACGTTTCTGCGGAGCTCGGGCGGAGCCCTGCTGAGACAAGGTCATCACCATCCTCTGGAGCGCCGTCACGCTGCCGGAGAACTCTTCTACCTCTCCGTCTCTCTTGCTGGATCAAGAAGGCCGAGATCATCGTCGAGCTGTACGTGTGCTGAACGCGGAGGTGCCGTCCGTTCGCTACTAGATCGTGGGACTGATCGCGGGATTGTTCGCGGGGCGGATCGAGGGACGTGAGGACGTTCCACTACATCAACCGCGTTCACTAACGCTTCTGCTGTACGATCTACAAGGGTACGTAGATCACTCATCCCCTCTCGTAGATGGACATCACCATGATAGGTCTTCGTGCGCGTAGGAAATTTTTTGTTTCCCATGCGACGTTCCCCAACAATTCTAGCATGGATGATAAACAATTATCATGAACAAGGAAATATGATAATAAACAATTTATTATTGCCTCTAGAGCATATTTCCAACAACTCCTAAGCTGCCCACTCCGCATGCTCGAGGGGCCCGAACTTGCAACCGAATGAGAAGTTCCTTGTTGCTTCAGTCCCATCATAGACCCCCAGATATTTGATCTGTACATAATATATAATAGAGCCAGAAATTGTTCCGGGAGTGGGGAGGCACCCAACCAGTAATCAAGTTAGAAAAGGGTGCCCGAGCCCAAACCAACTTGCACCGCGACCCTAAGGCAAAAACAAGGTTAAAGAGCTCGAAGAGCCTGCTAGAATTGGGATCCATTGGTGGGGGTGCAAGTAGAAAAGCTTGTCCCTCAAGGTATTTAGCATCATCACGTCCAACCACAACCCTCTATTCCCTTTCACTATCTGCCAAATCCATTTGGTCATTAAATAGACATTCATGCGTCTAGTGGATACATACCTAGATTTCCCTATCTATGGGCATACAATGACACCCATTTCATCACATGGTATTTCAAACTCAGCATGATCAAACACGTGGCGAACATAGGAAAGCTCGCCGTGGATGAGTTAATAAGCACATGCTTATCAACCTTGCTATACCCCGCAAGGGTTCCACATGATGTTGGACCCGGTTGACAACCTTCTTAAGGTCCTTCATCAAAATCCTAGAATTGCTAACTATGAGGCCAAAATAGGAGACGGGGAATGACCATAGCGGACAATTGTGGAGGTTAGCAATGGCAGATATCTCCTGGTTAGAATAACCCATCACTAAGACCTCATTGTTGGTGAAATTAATCGAAAACTCCGACGTATATTGAAACAGAGCAAGGGGAACATCATGTTAATTTGATCATAATGATAGTGTCGCATACATACTAGAGATGTGTAATGCCACCTCCTGCAGATAAATTGATCAAGAACAATCCCATGCAACTGCCCCGCCCCTTTGGCTGCCTGTAAGATGGTGGACCAGGACATTTACTGCGAGGTTGAATAACAATGGCGGCAAAGGCCCAAGGTCACAATGCAATCATTAAACTAGTTCATGAGGGGCACATTTATCCATGCATTATTCTTATTTGAGGCCTTCATAATGAGATTGAAGTCTCCTATTACTACCACCATAAGCGTGTCATGATGACGTCCACATTTAGAGCATATTTGATTCCTAACTAACACTCACAACTTAAAATAAAGTTTGGAACTTGGCCTACCAGTTCACATCAAACATCATGCCAAAATATGAAGCAATTTGCTACAAAACACTCTATTCACATTATTGTGGTTGTAGTTCCTTATCTTAAGGCATGTGGATCCATGTCTCATGCAATGTTTAAAATGCCTCCAACTCTCCATTCCATTCAACCACATTCCTTCTTTCACTAGGTCAAATGTAAGGTATTCTGCAACCTGTTATATTGGGGCATGTGGAGGAAACTTCACCAATAAACTATAGCTACCAGTCTTTGTTATCAGTCTCTTTGATCAACTAGAGCAAGTTGGTTTTATAATTTATAAAAAGCTCTATAACTATCTCAGCCATGGAAATTTCCCCTACTTCCACATACACCATCCATAGTTTTCAATAACTCACGGCCTTTTAGTCCAACGGGAAACTCTGTATGGTAGAAGCTAAGGCCCTGGCAGCAGTACTACCCGCATACTTGACCATAAGGAGAGGTATCTTCCTGGTGGGCATGCACTTACTTGATAGTTTGTCATCTTACATGCTTCTTGAAATCTTTTTGTATGAAAGAGGTGTAACCAGGGGATGTGCTGCTGCTTGGGCCTCAAGGAAAAACAAAGCCAACCAATCACTAGGAGCTGGTGCTGGCCATGGTGAGCAGAGAAGAGTGTAGAGAGAGAGAGACAGAGAAAGAAAGGAAGACCATAAGAAGGAATGAATGGTGAAGGAAGTTTGTCCTTGTTGATTTTTCTTTGGCTCATCTATGTACAAGCATTTAAATACTACTTTACTGATCTAAATGCTCTTATATTTCTTTACGGAGGGACAATTAAGCATAGCTGAATGCCTGAAATATAGGTGGTGTTACCTGTTGTGTAACTTGTGTTCAATCGTGCCTTGACTTAGCTATTAGGTTTTGTGTGATATTCTAATTCTTGTATTCCAAAAGGCACATTACGTCATGATCGCCACAATCAATGGCAATTCTACTAGGAATGCTTAACAAGGCTCAAGTCTGCCCTCTGAAATTGAAAAACTCTGCCCTCTGAAATTGAAAAACAAAAAATTACTACTAGTTCCTAGCCCATCACAGCCCATTGCTAAGTGTCTAACCTGTTGTTTATCCGTTTCAAAGACGTTGAGTCTGCCCTTCGATTTCATCCAAGATTCACAATATTGTTACAAATGGAAGTAAAACTGTTTGCAATGATGCTCGGTGGTATTAGGCTACATAGTTTTTTTCTTTCAAAATAGGGAAGTCATCGTCAATTTCATGTATACACGTCTACCTGATAAACATAATCATCACACAATTCTTTGTACAATTAAAGCTATATTAAAAGTTTTTCCTATTGCGATGACTGATGAGGTAACAGAAGTGCATTCCGCGTCACCATGGTGATGCTACTTTCTCCGGTATGCTAGGTTCGGCGGATCGAAGAAACGTGGTCACGTACGAGGTCTTTCAAAACAGTTGCACCAGTTCCGATGCAAAGAAAAAAAAGAAGTTCCGACATGCAAACAGGTCCAGTACGTACATGCAATTATGCATGGATGCATATGCACGTATTGGTCCCTGCATCCGCGCCCGCGGCATATATATGCATGGATGCATATGCACGTGGCTAGTACGTACTGGTCCATGCATGCGCGCGCGGCATCTTTTAGGCACATCGGGTCTTATAGTTAGGTCGTGTGCATTCACACGTACATGAGCCGAACTTAAATTTGCCCATCAGGGTTGAAGTCACAGATTTAATCTTGGTGTTTGCATTTTTCTGAATTTATTTTAGATCTTTGGGTAATGTGATTTTAGTGGGAGGTGAAGTTTCCGTCGACAACGAAGGCGTCTGTGACGATTTTGTGAATCTTAAGATGATGTACCGGCTTAGTATGTCGAAGGTGTTCATAGGAATATAGTGTGCATGCGTGCGTTTATAGGGATGATTATATGTTTATGTATGTGAGCAACTTTAATTGTACTCTATTCTGTTTAAAAAAATAAAATTCTTTTCCACACAGCAAGAACGTACCCTCTGCGCATGGCTTCACTCGTGTGAGTTGTAGTACTCCTACCACTACTACTACTACGCAAGCAATGCACACCGAGTACCATACATGAGTACTAACTCTATATAATTAAGCTGCGATGGGCTGCATTGCATGCACTAGCAATTACCGGTATTGGATATCCAGCGCTGCATTTTCAGGAGCTTAGCTATATCATCGGTGGATAGATCGAGCTGTTGGCCGGCGGTGCTGCTATGGCGTCCATGGGCAGTGACACCATCTGCAGCATCCAGGTGGCGGCGGGCGAGCTGGCCGGTTGTGCGCCGTCTCCAGGAGCGCTTCAGGTTCACAATGAGACGCCATGGTCCGTCCGGGGCTCGCCGCCCGGGCATCACCTCGCGCAGGTCGAGGTCGACCATACCGGAAAGCCGTCCCTTCTGATCAGAGGCGGCGGCGATGGGTCGCCGGTACCACGGCGGAGCGACAACACGCAGGAGTGGGACCGGCGGTTCGACCACTTCAGGACCTACTCTGGTCGTCTCGATCGGCAACTCTCCGGTTTCCACGGGGCGGTGCCGCACGAACAACCGGCTGCCGACATTGAGCGCGGGGCCGCGTCAAAGTTCTTCGACGCGAACACCAACGAGGATGCCGGCGTTCCCTCCGCCAACCGCTACTTGCTAGTGTGATGTCATGTGGTGATCGTCGGCTCCGCCAACGAGGATGTCATGTGGTGATCGTCGGCTCTCCAAGGTGGCCAACCCATTGAACCACCTTGCAATCGTCGGCAACTTCGTCGGCGGCGAACTCGGCGCCAGGATGGGCCTCCAAGAACTGCCCATCTTTTTCTTCGCAGTCGGGCTAGCACACTACCTTGTGCTCTTCGTCACCCTCTACCAGCGGCAGCTCCCTAAGGAGCTCCATCCAGTCTTCTTCCTCTTCATTGCTGCACCCAGCAACGCCTCAATGGCTTTGGCGACCATCTCCGGCGATTTCAACCATTGTGCGAAGCTCCTTTATTTTATCTCGATGTTCCTCTATGGATCCCTGGTGGTACGCTTAAATTTGTTTAGAGGGATCCGATTCTCATTGGCGTGGTGGGCCTACACGTTCCCGATGACCAGCATCGCACTAGCCACTGTGCTCTATGCATCAAAGGTGGAAAATGTACTGACCCAAGCACTAGTGCTCGGGCTAGCGTCGATCGCCACTCTCACCGTCATCGGCGTCCTAGCCATCACCGTGTACCACGCCTTTGTTCTTGGGGACCTATTCCCCAATGACGTGTCCATCACCACCACAATGCGGAGGCCAAGTTCAGCAAGGTCCTCTTGCACCTCCCCTCATCCAGCCCCGAGCAAGGCCTTACCTAGCTAGAAATGCGAGGGGCAAACACTATGAGATCAGAGAGAAGAGCTAAAATAATTGAAGCACTGGCAATCTCTTATTGTTTTGTTAGCTCTCCGCTATTAAATAGTACTCCCTCCGTTTCTAAATATAAGTCTTTTTATTTTTAGCCCAATATGTCAGGATGGACCAACAGTAAAACTGTTGATAATTTTTATTTTTACTTTTGCTATGATATAAGGCTGTTGGAAAATCTTCAGGGTGGGCCGTCCTCTGTCTCCGCTACTGTGTATATACTCCCTCCTTTTCGGTTTATAAGGCTCAAATCTGAAATCTCATCAATCAAAGTGAATTGTGAGTGGATGACACTAGTTTTAACTAGCCAATGAAATACTTCTTACATATTCAATTTTTAAGGCAATACATGTATCATCCTCCTTCTCATTGGACTTGCATGATGGATGTAGAAAATGATGCATGCATAGCCACTCATCTCTTTTCTCTAAACTCTATGAATTAAATATGGCGTGGGACTCAAAGCACTTTAACTCTGTTAGACTCAAAATGAGCCTAATATAATGGAAATCTAATTTTTTTGAGATGAGTCCTATAAACCGAAAAGGAGGGAGTATAGTACAAGTGAACATACACTAGTACATAAATGGCCGTTGGAGGCGGTTTTGCTACATGGGCATGAGGCGGTTTCCCATTCTGCCTCAATGCCTATGTTTGGTAATACTCAGAGCACAAGAGGCGGTTGCAAAACCACCTCGAATCCTTACATAACCGTAGGGTAGTTCCACGTGTACATCCGCTTCTAGCAAGTACTTTATGGCCCGAAGAATGTTTCTCGCACATAACTGCCTAGAAATACTTAATCTCGAAGTGGCATCATGTTAACAATCACCTCAAGTAAGGTTCTAGGGATAGTAGTTCTTATTTGCTAACCAGTTCTACAAGTGAAATTGACACAAAAATATTCATGTACAAGAATAGTTTTAACATGCTCCCTCTTACCCCCTTTTTTCACATGAAATATATTAAAGTAAGAGTTAATTAGACCACTACTTAATCAAATCAATGGATCAGATCTGTTATGTACTCTTACCTCTCATGTGGAAAGGGGAGGTAAGAGGGACCATGCTATAAATTCTCGTATTGTGCAATAAACCTATTAGCATAATCTTGCCTAATGAGTGGACCACATACGAATTAGTTTGGACTAGTTTCCTACGTCTGCTAGTGTTCAATGCCAAATGTTTTATGGATATGATTTGTGCCATGTTTTTTAATACGAAATCATATGTTAAGAGTAAATGTTTTGGCAAAGTTTGATTAACTTCTTTTTCGCTAAATTTCTCCCACTTAATATGTCCATTGTTAAGCCAATGTCATGCACATGTAAAGATTTAATGATATGCAGTCCGTCTGACAACATTTACAGGGATTCCATGGCTCCTATACGTTCTCGTGAACATGAGTTGGATTGGTAGAGGAAGTTGGTGACGCGGGGAAAAAGGATTGCCGATGTAGTGTTCGAATGGAGAGGTTGTATGCGGGAGCTAAAAGAGGCGGAGAATATGGCACGGGAGACTCGGTGTAGTTATTGGGAGCACGAAGTTAATATGTGGAAGACTTATGCTGAAACACAACTAAAAGTTCCAGCAAACACCATCTTCTCAGAGGCCAACACTGCAGAGCATGCTCGGATGCCACCTCAGAGTAGTCCCCATTTGGTTATCGAATGGGTGTACAACAAGTGACATCTTCGTGCCCGGCTCAGGGAGCCGAATGGAGAAATGTTGTCGAGATACTTCCGCCGAAAATGCCCCAACCACCATGAGATTCCGCACCACCAGATTCTGCTCATTAATAGTATTGCAGTAAGATTAAACATAACTAATAGTTCGGTCTAGACTTGTAAGTTTTTTGAAATCTAGTCATCTGTTTGAACTCAAGTTGTCATCAATAATGATATATATAGACCCATCCATGTGTTTCTTTCATTTATGCTAACCTGTGTCGACAACGACCCCTTTCGAATATTACTTTAATCCCAGTGAATGGATCAATGGGGGGCACTAGCAACAACCCGCTGTTGGGAAACGTTGCATGGGAAACAAAAAAATTCCTAAGCTCACCAAGATCAATCTAGGAGATGAACATCTACGATAGGAGAGATTGCATTTACATACCTTTGTAGATCGCTAAGAGGAAGCGTTAAGAAACGCGGTTGATATAGTCGAACATCTTCGCGATCCAATGATGATTCGTCCCGCGAACTCCCGATCAAGAGCTGAACGGAAGAAACCTCCGCGTTCAGCACACGTATAGCTCGATGACGTCTCCGCCTTCTTGATCTAGCAAGTGAGGGCGTAAAGTTAGACGAGTTCTACGGCATCACGACAGCGTGGTGGCGGCGGTGGTGGTGCAATCTCAGCAGGGCTTCGCCAAGCACTATCGCAGACGCGTTTGAAGGAGAAACAGATCTAGGGAGAGAGGGAGGGCTGCACCTGTGCCTTAGCGTGTGGGTGCCCTCTATCTCCCTCTCTATATATAGGAGGATGGGATAGGAGGGGCGCAGCCCTAGCCCCTCGTCCAATGGAGGGGGTGGCGGCTAGGAGGGAGGAGTCCTCCCTCCACAATTCACCTCCTGGGTGCCATCCGCTTTAGGGTTTCCTACCCCCTAGACGCATGGGCCCTTGGGGATGGACCAACAAGGCTTGCACGCCCCTTACAGCCCATGCACGTCCTAGGGGCTGGGTAGACCCTTCTGGACTCCTCCGGAACCCTCTTGAACCTTCCGGAACCTTCTGCAAGCTTTCTAGTACTGTACGGGAAAAATCCGAAACTTTTCCGTTAGCCAAAGTATGACTTCCCATATATAAATCTTTACCTCCGGACCATTCCAGAGCTCCTCCTGATGTCTGGGATCTCATCCGAGACTTCGAACAACATTCAGTTACCAACATACATAACTCAACAATATGAAATCGTCACCGAACGTTAAGTGTGCAAGCCCTGTGGGTTTGAGAACTATGCAGACATGACCGAGACACCTGTGCGCTTAATAACCAATAGCGGGACCTGGATGCCCATATTGGCTCCTACATATTCCACTAAGATCTTTATCGGTCGAACCACGATGTTAGGGATTCAATCAATCTCGTATGCAATTCCCTTTGTCCAACGGTGTGTTACTTGCCCGAGATTTGATCGTCGATATCTCCATACCTAGTTCAATCTCATTACCCGCAAGTCTCTTAACTCAATCCGTAATACAAGATTCCGTGGCCAACTCCTTAGTCACATTGCTTGCACTCATTGTGATGTTGTATTACCGAGTGGGCCCAGTGATACCTCTCCATCATACGAGTGACAAATCCCAGTCTCGATCCATGCCAACCCAACATACACCCTCGGAGATACGTGTAGAGCACCTTTATAATCACCTAGTTACGTTGCGATGTTTGATGCACACAAGGTACTCCTACGGTGTCAGTGAGTTGCATGATCTCATGGTCATAGGAACAGATACTTGACATATAGAAAACAATAGCAATAAACTGACACAATCATATGCTACGTTAATAGTTTGGGTCTTGTCCATCATATCATTCTTAAAATCATTTTTCTAATGATGTGATCCCATTGTCAAATGATAACCCATGTCTATGGCCAGGAAATCTTGACCATCTTTGATCAACGAGCCAGTCTGCTAGAGGCTTACTGGGGACATAGTGTTATGTCTATTTATCCACACATGTATATGAGTTTCCGATCTATACAATTCTAGCATGGATAATAAACAATTATCATTAACTAGGAAATATGATAATAAATAATTGATTAGTGCCTCTAGGTCATATTTTCAACAGTCTCCCACTTGCACTAGAGTCAATATTCTAGTTCACATCACCACATGATTTACATCCAATGAATTCTGGGCTTTGATCATGTTTTGCTTGTGAGAGAGGTTTTAGTCAATGGGTCTATAACATTCAGATCCGTGTGTACTTTTTAAATCTCTATGTCATATTGTAGATGCTTCTACCACGCTCCACTTGGAACTATTCCTAATGGCTGCTCCACTATACGTATCCGGTCTGCTACTCAAAGTCATACAGATTGGTGTCAAAGCTTGCATCAACGTAACCCTTTACGACGAACTCTTTATCACCTCCATAATCGAGAAACATTTCCTTAGTCCTCTAGTTACTAAGGATTATTTTGACCGCTGTCCAGTGATCCACTCCTGGATCACTCTTGTACCCCCTTGCCAGACACGTGGCAAGGAACACATCAGGTGCGGTACACAGCATGACATACCTATGGCTAAGGCATACGGGATGACTTTCGTCCTTTTTTTCTTCTGCCGTGGTCGAGCTTTGAGTCTTACTCCAATTCACACCTTACAATACTGTCAAGAGCTCCTTCTTTGACTGATCCATTTCGAACTCCTTCAAAATCTTGTCAAGGTATGTATTCATTGAAGGTTATCTCAAGCATCTTGCTCTATCTCTATAGACCTTGATGCTCAATGTTCAAGTAGCTCAATCCAGGTTTTCCTTGAAAAACACCTTTCAAACAACCCTTTATGCTTTCCAGAAATTCTGCAATATTTCCGATCAACAATATGTCAACCACATATACTCATCAGAAATTCTATAGTGCTCCCACTCACTTTCTTGGAAATACAAGTTTCTCATAAACTTTGTATAAACCCAAAAACTTTGATCATCCTATCAAAGTGTATATTACAACTCCGAGATGCTTGCTCCAGTCCATAGAAGGATTGTTGGAGCTTGCATACTTGTCAGCATCCTTAGGATCCATAAAACCTTTCTGTTGGAACAAACCACGATGTCCAGTCCGGCTCGGACTTGGAGCTTTCAACGAATTGTATTGTAGTACTAGGTAGATACTAGTATATATATACGTGTATCCCCTTGTAAACGAAAATCAGATCAAACGCAATAAAGAAATAACATGCTCGATACGAGCCTGCGGCCATCGATTCGTTTTGGCTGTGTTCCATCAACGGCTAAATAAAATCGATCGACTAGAGCTAGCTAGCAAGCCAGGTTCACGAATCCATTAACCTGCTTGCTTTCTTCGAGCCACCTTTACACACGCACGTGTATTAGCTTCAGTCGTGATTTGATCTATGGTTCAAAAGCCAACAATTGGTATCTAGAACCTCGACGATCTACGATCTACGATGACGGACAGCGACGCTGAGTCGGTCAAGTCCGGGAACGACGGTTCCAAGGCGAACAAGAATGACGACAAGGTGAAGAAGGACGGCAAGTCAGCAACCAGTGGTGGAGGGATGGGCGGCGCCAACGTCCGGGCGCATCCCAACATCCCCATCCAGTACCTGATGATCACGGACGCCAACTACGGTGTGTGGGCGGTGAATATGAAGATTATTCTCCGATCCCTTCGAGTGTGGGAGGACATCACGGATGACGACGTCGACGAGGAGTGCGACGAAGGTGCCGTGGCCGCCATAGCTCAGTCCGTGACGGATTCCGTGCTAATGACATTGGCGGAGTTTGAGACGGCAAGAGAGGCGTGGAACGCACTCAAGGAGATGAGGATCGGAGAAGATCGCGTTACGAAGGTCGGGCACAAGTGTTGAAGCGCCAATTTCACAAGTTGCAGATGGAGGAAACTGAATCGGTAAACGACTATGCCATGCGTCTTACTACTTTGGTGGGAGAGATCCGCGCGCTTGGTGCAAAGCTCGATGAGACCGAGATTGTGGATACATTTTTCAGTTCGGTGACTGATATATTCACGTACATCATCGGCACGCTCGAGCAGCTTTACGACATCGACGACATGACCATAATGGAGGCGATCGGACGCTTGCGGACATGGGAAGAGAATGCTCGTGGATGTCAGAAAGGCAAAGGAGGAGGTAGTGACCAACTCATGTACTCGCGTGCAAATTTGGAGGCCCCAAGTAGCAAAGGAAGGCGTGACGGTGGCGAAGGCTCAAGAACCACGAAGGGCGACAGACAAACCAGAAAAGGCAAACGAAAAGGCAAAACACAAGGTAGTGGTAAGGCTGACCAATCTAAAGAGAAGAAGCCACACAACTTGGACTTGTCCGAGGTCAAGTGCTATAACTGCAATAAGATGGGTCACTTTACGAAGAATTGTCCGAAACCTAACAAGCGGGACATCAAGGCAAATTTGAAAAGCGGGGAGGCGAAGGTCCAGGTCTTCTGATGGCTGAAGTTTGTGATTTCGCTGAAACGGTAGTTGTGAAACCAAGCCTGAAGGTGCTACTTCATGAGATGAAAGTGACATCGAAGTTATCCGGTGATCAGAACTTCTCATGGTATCTCGACACGGGTGCCAGTAAGCACATGACGGGGTGCAAGGAGAAGTTCCTAGATCTAGAATACGACGTTGAAGGCTCGCCCAAGTTCAGTGATTGTTCAACTGTGGAGATTTGTGGGCAAGGATCTGTCCTCTTCAAGGGTCTCACAGGCGAACATCGCATACTCACCGGAGTGTACTACATCCCACAGCTTCACAACAACATCATCTCTATCGGGAAGCTTGACGAGAATGGATGCAAGGTGGATATAGAGAACGGAGTGATGACGATCTTCGACAACCTCCGAAACATGCTAGCTTGTGTTAATCGCACACGGAACATGCTCTATATCCTCAACCTTGATCAATCTCAACCGGAGTGTTGGCTCGCCAAGAGTGATGATGATTCGTGGTTATGGAATGCTAGATTTGGACACGTTAACTTCTACGCCTTGAAGAAGATGTCAAAGATGGAGATGGTATCCGGGATGCCATTTATCGACCATATTGATCGAGTATGGGACGGGTGCTTGGTTGGAAAACAGCACCGCAGGCCGTTCCCTTCTCAGTCTACCTATCGTGCAAGTGATGCTCTCGAGCTACTCCATGGTGATCTATGTGGCCCTATCACCCCGGAAACTCACGCAAGAAAGAAGTACTTCTTCCTTGTGGTAGATGACTACTCAAGATATATGTGGGTCGATCTCCTACGATCTAAAGATGAGGCATTTGAAGTGTTCAAGAAGCTGAAGGATGCAATGGAGATGGAACACAAGTTGAAGGTTCACGCTCTATGGATAGATCACGGCGGAGAGTTTACGTCGAACGAGTTCAACAACTACTGCGAGAAGATTGGCATAAAAAGGTTCGTCACGGCACCTTACATGTCGCATCAGAACGGGGTCGTTGAAAGGCGCAATCGAATCGTCGTTGACATGGCAAGGAGTTTACTCAAGATCAAGAACCTGTTGGGGACTTTTTGGGAAGAACCTATCTCGACGGCGGTCTATCTTCTCAACCGGGCTCCAACGAAGGTGGTGATCGGAAAGAGTCCATATGAAGCAATTTACGGACGTAAGCCGAATGTTTTAGTCTCATCTACGGACGTTTGAGTGCGTGGCACATGTGAAGACGGCGGAGCCACATCCTTCGAAGCTTGACGATCGTAGCACCAAGAAGGTGTTCATCGGATACGAGACGAGTTCCGACACAAAGGCATACCGCTTATACGATCCACAAACCAAGTGTCTACGGATTTCACGCGACGTCGTGTTTGAAGAAAACCAAGCGTGGAGTTGGAGCGTGATACATCTCAAACGTATCTATAATTTTTGATGTTTTCACGCTGTTATCTTGCCTTCTTTGTATGTTTTATATACCTTTTTATATCTTTTTGGGACTAACTTATTAATTCAGTGCCAAGTGCCAGTTCCTGTTTTTTCCGTGTTTTTGACTCTTTTCAGATCTGATTTTGGAACGAAGTCCAAACGGAAGAAAAACCCCGAAATGATTTTTTTCCCGAATGGAAGAAGTCCAGGGGGCTTTTGGGCCAAGCAAGGTGGGCTCCAGGGAGCCCACAAGCCCCCACTCTGCCACCAGGGGGGAGGCGGCGGTGGGCAGGCTTGTGGCCTCCCTGGCCGCCCCCTGACCTAGGTCTTTGGCCTATAAATTCCCAAATATTCCGCAAAAAATCAGGGGAGCCTCGAAAATACTTTTCCATCGCTGCAAGCTTCCGTTTCCGCGAGATCTCATCTGGAGACCCTTCCCGGCACCCTGCCGGAGGGGACTTTGGAATTGGAGGGCTTCTTCATCATCATCATTGCCCCTCCAATGATTCGTGAGTAGTTCACTTCAGACCTACGGGTCCGTAGTTAGTAGCTAGATGGCTTCTTCTCTCTCTTGGATCTTCAATACAAAGTTCTCCATGATCTTCATGGAGATCTATCCAATGTAATCTTCTTTGGCGGTGTGTTTGTCGAGATCCGATGAATTGTGGACTTGTGATCAGATTATCTATAATATATATTTGAGTCTTTGCTGATTTCTTATATGCATGATTTGATATCCTTGTAAGTCTCTCCGAGTCTTGGGTTTTGTTTGGCCAACTAGATCTATGATTCTTGCAACGGGAGAAGTGCTTGGTTTTGGGTTCTGCCATGTGGTGACCTTTTCCAGTGACACTAGGGCAGCAAGGCACACATCAAGCAGTTGCCATCAAGGGTAAAAAGATGGGGTTTTAATCATTGGTTTGATATTATCCCTCTACATCATGTCATCTTGCTTAAGGCGTTACTCTGTTCTTATGGACTTAATACACTAGATGCATGCTGGATAGCGGTCGACGTGTGGAGTAATTGTAGTAGATGTAGAAAGTATCGGTCTACTTGTTTCGGACGTGATGCCTATAGAAATAATCATTGCATAGATATCGTCACGACTCTGCACAGTTCTATCAATTGCTCGACAGTAATTTGTTCACCCACCGTCTACTTGCTTTCATGAGAGAAGCCACTAGTAAACACTACGGCCCCCGGGTCTATTCACATCCATCGTTTACATCTCCGCTTTTACTTTGCTTTGTTACTTTGTTGCTTTCAGTTCTCACTTGGGAAACAATCTATAAGGGATTGACAACCACTTCATAGCGTTGGGTGCAAGCTTTTGTGTTTGTGCAGGATCTTGAGATACTCTTCCGCCGGATTGATACCTTGGTTCTCAAACTAAGGGAAATACTTACCGTCGCTGTGCTACATCACCCTTTCCACTTCGAGGGAACACCAACGCAAAGCTCCAAGGCCACGGGGGAAATCCATTGCATACTTGCCTAGGAAGTCCCTTAAGGCGTAGCCGTAGCTGAAGGATTCCTGGTGCCGTCGACACAACTATTTCTCGCGCCGTTGCAAGGGATACATAGCAAACATCAGAAGTATTTCTGGCGCCGTTGCCAGGGAGGATAAATCAAGATCTATCCAAGTAGGTCTCACAAACTCTTCTCTTGCATTTACTTTTGTTGCTAGTTGCCTCTCGTTTTCCTCTCCCCCACTTCACATTTGCCGTTTTCACTCGCCTTTCTCCTTCGCCGTTTTCTTTTGCCCTTGCCGTTTTCCTTTGCCGGTTTCTTGCTTGCTTGTGTGCTTGTTTGTTTGTTGAAGACACCATTTCTGAAAACACCAAACTTTATGACTTTTCGAGCACTAATAATAATGATTTTATTAGTACTCCGATTGCTCCCGCCACTAGTGCGGAATCGTATGAAATCAACGCAGCTCTGCTGAATCTTGTTATGAAAGAGCAATTCTCTGGCCTTCCTAGTGAAGATGCCGCATCCCATCTCAATACCTTCATTGAGCTTTGCGATATGCAAAAGAAAAGAGATGTGGATAATGACGTGATTAAGTTGAAACTTTTTCCTTTCTCGTTGCGAGATCGCGCAAAAACTTAGTTTTCTTCTTTGCCTAAAAATAGTATCGATTCTTGGGATAGGTGCAAAGATGATTACATATCCAATTATTTTCCGCCGGCTAAGATCATCTCCTTACGTAACGATATCATGAATTTCAAGCAACTTGATCATGAACACGTTGCAAAATCTTGGGAGAGGATGAAGCTTATGATTAGAAATTGTCCTGCTCATAGCTTGAGTTCGTGGATGATTATACAAATCTTTTACGTTGGCTTGAATTTCGCTTCTCGCAATATCTTGGACTCCGCCTCAGGTGGAACGTTCATGGAAATCACTATAGGAGACGCTACAAAACTCTTAGATAATATCATGACCAACTACTCTCAGTGGCACACTGAAAGGTCGCCTGCTAGCAAAAAGGTGCACGCTATAGAAGAGATTAACTCGCTTAGTGCTAAGATGGACGAGTTGATGAATTTGGTTGCTAGTAGAAACGCTACCGTAGATCGTAATGACATTGCCACTATCTTCTTTGATTGAGAGTAGCAACGCTAGTTTGGACGTGAATTTTGTTGGTAGGAACAATTTTGGCAACAAAAATGCTTTTAGAGGAAACTATGTTCCTAGGCCTTTTCGTAGTAACTCGTCTAACAATTATGGCAATTCCTACGGCAACACTTATGGAAATCATAAAAAATTAACCTCTGATCTAGAGAGTAATATCAAAGAGTTCATTAACTCTCAAAAGATTTTCAATGCGTCCATAGAGGAAAAACTACTCAAAATAGACGATTTGGCTAAGAGCGTTGATATGATGTCTTGTGATATTAATGCCTTGAAAGTTAGATGCGCTCCTCCCAAGATCAACTTGGATGAAACTTTGAAAGCTATGCGTATCTCCATGAATGAGAGCAAAGAAAGAACCGCCCAAATTCGCGCTAGACATGAATGGTTTAAAAGGGTGCATTCTAGTGATGCAAATCACGAAGATCTTAAAGTGCTTGGTGTGTCTACTCTTGAATCTTTGTTTTCGCGTGCCAAACCTACTTATGGAGGGGCTGGATATGAATCCACTTTGGTTGAAAAACGCACCAATGATTTGTAGTCCACCTATCTTGATGATAAAGGTGTGGAGAGTGGAGTAGAAGAAGTCAAAATTTTGGGTAGTAATGAAACTCCCACTTTGGATTTCAAGGAATTCAATTATGATAATTGCTCCTTGTTTGAATGCATTTCTTTGATGCAATCCATTGCAAACTCTCCACATGCTTATAGCCAAAGCAAAGCCTTTACCGCGCATATCGTAGATGCTATGATGAAATCTCTTGAAGAGAAGCTCGAACTAGAAGTCTCGATACCTAGAAAACTTCAGGATGAGTGGGAACCTACTATCAAAATCAAGATAAAAAACTATGAGTGCAATGCTTTGTGTGATTTGGGTGCTAGTGTTTCCGCGATTCCAAAGTCTTTATGTGATATTCTTGGTTTTCATGAAATTGAAGACTGTTCTCTTTATTTGCATCTTGCGGATTCTACCGTCAAGAAGCCCATGGGAAGGATCAATGATATTCTTATTGTTGCAAACAAAAACTATGTACCCGTGCATTTCATTGTACTTGACATAGATTGCAATCCTTCATGTCCCAGTATTCTTGGTAGACCTTTCTAAGGACTATTGGTGCTATCATCGATATGAAGGAAGGGAATATTAGATTTCAATTTCCCTTAAAGAAGGGCATGGAGCACTTTCCTAGAAATAAAATAAGATCGCCGTATGAATCTATGATGAGGGCTACCTATGGTTTGAGCACCAAAGATGACTATACGTGATTCCATCACTTTCGCCTAACTAAGGGCGTTAAACAAAACCGCTTGTTGTGAGGCAACCCAACGAATCTATATTTTTTCTTTCTGTTTTGTGTTTTTGACACTTTCATAATTCTGTTATGATTGTATTTTTTGTGTTTCTTTTTGCGTTTGTGCCAAGCAAAACCGTTATGATTAGTCTTGGGGATGATCGTTTGGTCACGCTGGAAAAGACAGAAACTTTCTGCTCATGAAAAGATTTTTTTTTTCTGTAAGAGCTTTTGAGTTTATTATTTTTGCTGCTGATTCCTACGCAAATTCTTCAGACTGTCATAATTTTTCAGAATTTTTGAAATACCAGAGGTATACGAAACATACAGATTGCTACAGACTAGTCTGCTGTTAACAGATTCTGTTTTTGTTGTGTTGGTTGCTTATTTTGATGAAACAATGGATAGTATCGGGGGTATTAGCCATGGAAGATTGAAAGTACAGTAACCCAACATCAGCACAAGTAGAATTTAAGTTTGCTACAGTACCTAAGGAAGTGGTGGTTTGCTTTCTTGTACTAATGTTATCACAAGTTTCTGTTTAAGTTTCGTGTTGTGAAGTTTTTATGTTTTGGGTGAAGTTCTTATGGACAAAAAGAAAAAGAGTGGCAAGAGCTCAAGCTTGGGGATGCCCAAGGCACCCCAAGAGATTCAAGGATGTCGTAAAAGCCTAAGCTTGGGGATGCCCCGCGAAGGCATCCCCGCTCTCGTCTTCAATCCATCGGTAACGTTACTTGGGGCTATATTTTTATTCACCACATGTTATGTGTTTTTGCTTGGAGCGTCTTGTATCGTAGGAGTCTTTTTTTTGTTGTGTCACAATCATCCTTGCTGCACACCTAGAGAGAGAGACATGCACTCACCGTGATTTTGTCGAGCTTCACTTATATCTTTTGGTAGACAATTCAGCTCACATGTGCTTCACTTATATCTTTTGAGCTAGATACTTTTGCTCTGTGTGCTTCACTTATATCTTTTAGAGCGCAGCGGTGCGTGGCTTGGTAGTTGATATATGCTTTGAAAGTAGTCTCAAAAGTGGTAGTTATCCAAAGGGATACGAAAACTTCCACCTTCATGTGCATTGAATAGTTAGAGAAGTTTGATTCATCTCAATTAGTTTTGAGTTGTCGTTATGGTAATATTGAAGTCATGCTAGTAAGGTGTTGTGGATCTAGAAATACTTGTGTTGAAGATAGTGATTCCCGTAGCATGCACGTATGGTGAAACGCTATGTGATGAAGTCTGAGCATGATTAGTATATTGATTGTCATCCTTTGCGTGGCGGTCGGGATCGCGCGATGGTTTATACCTACCAACCCTTCCCCTAGGAGTATGCGTTGAATGCTTTGTTTCGATTACTAATAAAACTTTTGCAACAAGTATATGAGTTCTTCATGACTAATGTTGAGTCCATGGTTTAGATGCACTGTCACCTTCCACCATCACTATCTTTTTAGTGCCGTGCAACTCTCGCCGGTGCACATAACCCACCATTAGCCTTCCTCAAAACAGGCACCATACCTACCTACTATGGCTTTTTCAAAGTCATTCCGAGAAATATTTCCATGCAACTACCACCATGATATGTGCCACCACGTCTACATTGCCTTTGCACGCTCGTAACATAGCTAGCATGATATTTCCATTGATGGCTATGCCATGCTAGATCATTGCCACGTACACTACCGAAGGCATTCCATATAGAGTCATAGTTGCTCTAAGTTTTGAGTTGAAAGTGTGATGATCATCATTATTGGAGCATTGTCCCATGCGAGGAAATAAAAGAGGCCAAAAAAGCCCATAAAAAAGAGAGGCCAAAGAGTCCACCAAAATAAAAAAATGAGAGAAAAAGAGAGAAGGAACAATGCTACCACTTTTTCCACACTTGTGCATTTTGAGCACCATGATCTTCATGATTGAGAGCCTCTCGTTTTGTCACCAACATATAGCTAGTGGGAAATTTTCATTATATAACTTGGCTTGTATATTCCAATGATAGGCTTCCTAAAAATTGTCTTAGGTCTTCGTGAGCAAGCAAGTTGGATGCACACCCACTAGTTTTCTTTAAGAGCTTTCACATACTTGTAGCTCTAGTGCATCATTTGTATGGCAATCCCTACTCATTCACATTGATATCTATTGATGAGCATCTCCACAACTCATTGATATGCCTAGTTAATGTGACTATCTTCTCCTTTTTGTCTTGCAACCTCCACCACACTCCACGCCATCTATAGTGCTATAACCATGGCTCACGCTCATGTATTGCGTGAGAGTTGAAAAGGTTTGAGAAAGTAAAGGTGTGAAACAATTACTTGGTCAATACCGGGGTTGTGCATGATTTAAATTCGTTGTGCAATGATGATAGAGCATAGCCCCACTATATGCTTTTGTAGGGATAACTTTCTTTTGGTCTTCTTATTTTGAAAGTTCATGATTACTTTGCTAGTTTGCTTGAATTATTATTGTTTCCATGTCAATAGCAAACTATTGTTTTGAATCTAATGGATCTGAACATTCACGTCACATAAGAGGAATTACAAAGGACACCTATGCTAGGTAGCATGAAAGCATCAAAAATTCATTCTTATCACTTCCCTACTCGGGGACGAGCAGGAGTTAAGCTTGGGGATGCTTGATACGTCTCAAACGTATCTATTATTTTTGATGTTTTCACGCTGTTATCTTGCCTTCTTTGTATGTTTTATTTACCTTTTTATACCTTTTTGGGACTAACTTATTAATTCAGTGTCAAGTGCTAGTTCCTGTTTTTTCCGTGTTTTTGACTCTTTTCAAATCTGATTTTGGAACGGAGTCCAAACGGAAGAAAAACCCCGAAATGATTTTTTCCCGAACGAAAGAAGTCCAGGGGGCTTTTGGGCCAAGCCAGGTGGGCTCCAGGGAGCCCACAAGCCCCCACTCTTCCAGTAGGGGGGAGGCGGCGGTGGGCAGGCTTGTGGCCTCCCTGGCCGCCCGCTGACCTAGGTCTTTGGCCTATAAATTCCCAAATATTCCGCAAGAAATCAGGGGAGCCTAGAAAATACTTTTCCGCCGTCGCAAGCTTCCGTTTCCGCGATATCTCATCAGGAGACCCTCCCCGGCACCCTGTCGGAGGGGACTTTGGAGTTGGAGGGCTTCTTCATCATCATCATCGCCCCTCCAATGATTCGTGAGTAGTTCACTTCAGACCTACGGGTCCGTAGTTAGTAGCTAGATGAGTTCTTCTCTCTCTTGGATCTTCAATACAAAGTTCTCCATGATCTTCATGGAGATCTATCCGATGTAATCTTCTTTGGCGGTGTGTTTGTCGAGATCCGATGAATCGTGGACTTGTGATCAGATTATCTATAATATATATTTGAGTCTTTGGTGATTTCTTATATGCATGATTTGATATCCTTGTAAGTCTCTCCGAGTCTTGGATTTTGTTTGGCCAACTAGATCTATGATTCTTGCAATGGGAGAAGTGCTTGGTTTTGGGTTCTGCCATGTGGTGACCTTTCCCAGTGTCAGTAGGGCAGCAAGGCACACATCAAGCAGTTGCCATCAAGGGTAAAAAGATGGGGTTTTAATCATTGGTTTGAGATTATCCCTCTACATCATGTCATCTTGCTTAAGGTGTTACTCTGTTCTTATGGACTTAATACACTAGATGCATGCTGGATAGCGGTCGACGTGTGGAGTAATTGTAGTAGATGTAGAAAGTATCGGTCTACTTGTTTTAGACGTGATGCCTATAGAAATAATCATTGCATAGATATCGTCACGACTCTGCACAGTTCTATCAATTGCTCGGCAGTAATTTGTTCACCCACCATCTACTTGCTTTCATGAGAGAAGCCACTAGTAAACATTACGGCCCCCGGGTCTATTCACATCCATCGTTTACATCTCCACTTTTACTTTGCTTTGTTACTTTGTTGCTTTCAGTTCTCACTTGGCAAACAATCTATAAGGGATTGACAACCCCTTCATAGCGTTGGGTGCAAGCTTTTGTGTTTGTGCAGGATCTTGAGATACTCTTCCGCCGGATTGATACCTTGGTTCTCAAACTGAGGGAAATACTTATCGTCGCTGTGCTACATCACCCTTTCCGCTTCGAGGGAACACCAACTCAAGGCTCCAAGGCCACGGGGGAAATCCTTTGCAAACTTGCCTAGGATGTCCCTTAAGGCGTAGCCGTAGCTGAAGGATTCCTGGTGCCGTCGACTCAACTATTTCTGGCGCCGTTGCAAGGGATACATAGCAAACATCCGAAGTATTTTTGGCACCGATGCCGGGGAGGAGAAATCAAGATCTATCCAAGTAGGTCTCACAAACTCTTCTCTTGCATTTACTTTTGTTGCCAGTTGCCTCTCGTTTTCCTCTCCCCCACTTCACATTTGCCGTTTTCACTCGCCTTTCTCCTTCGCCGTTTTCTTTTGCCCTTGCCGTTTTCCTTTGCCGGTTTCTTGCTTGCTTGTGTGCTTGTTTGTTTGTTGAAGACATCATGTCTGAAAACATCAAACTTTGCGACTTCTCGAGCACTAAAAATAATGATTTTATTAGTACTCCGATTGCTCCCGCCACTAGTGCGGAATCGTATGAAATCAACGTAGCTCTGCTGAATCTTGTTATGAAAGAGGAATTCTCTGGCCTTCCTAGTGAAGATGCCGCATCCCATCTCAATACCTTCATTGAGCTTTGCGATATGCAAAAGAAAAGAGATGTGGATAATGACGTGATTAAGTTGAAACTTTTTCCTTTCTCGTTGCGAGATCGCGCAAAAACTTGGTTTTCTTCTTTGCCTAAAAATAGTATCGATTCTTGGGATAGGTGCAAAGATGCTTACATATCCAAGTATTTTCCGCCGGCTAAGATCATCTCCTTACGTAACGATATCATGAATTTCAAGCAACTTGATCATGAACACGTTGCACAATCTTGGGAAAGGATGAAGCTTATGATTAGAAATTGTCCTGCTCATGGCTTGAGTTCGTGGATGATTATACAAATCTTTTACGCTATCTTGAATTTCGCTTCTCGCAATATCTTGGACGCTGCCTCAGGTGGAACGTTCATGGAAATCACGTTAGGAAACGCTACAAAACTCCTAGACAATATCATGACCAACTACTCTCAGTGGCACACTGAAAGGTCGCCTGCTAGCAAAAAGGTGCACGTTATAGAAGAGATTAACTCGCTTAGTGCTAAGATGGACGAGTTGATGAATTTGGTTGCTAGTAGAAATGCTACCGTAGATCCTAATGACATGCCACTATCTTCTTTGATTGAGAGTAGCAACGCTAGTTTGGACGTGAATTTTGTTGGTAGGAACAATTTTGGTAACAACAATGCTTTTAGAGGAAACTATGTTCCTAGGCCTTTTTGTAGTAACTCCTCTAACAATTATGGAAATTCCTACAGCAACACTTATGGAAATCATAACAAATTATCCTATGATCTAGAGAGTAATATCAAAGAGTTCATTAACTCTCAAAAGATTTTCAATGCGTCCATAGAGGAAAAACTACTCAAAATAGTCGATTTGGCTAAGATCGTTGATAGGATGTCTTGTGATATTGATGCCTTGAAAGTTAGATGCGCTCCTCCCAAGATCAACTTGGATGAAACTTTGAAAGCTATGCGTATCCCCATGAATGAGAGCAAAGAAAGAACCGCCCAAATTCGCGCTAGACATGAATGGTTTAAAAGGGTGCGTTCTAGTGATGCAAATCACGAAGATCTTAAAGTTCTTGGTGTGTCTCCTCTTGAATCTTTGTTTTCGCGTATCAAACCTACTTATGGAGGGGCTGGATATGAATCCACTTTGGTTGAAAAACGCCGCAATGATTCGGAGTCCACCTATATTGATGATAAAGGTGTGGAGAGTGGAGTAGAAGAAGTCAAAAATTTGGGTAGTAATGAAACTCCCACTTTGGATTTCAAGGAATTCAATTATGATAATTGCTACTTGTTTGAATGCATTTCTATGATGCAATCCATTGCAAACTCTCCACATGCTTATAGCCAAAGCAAAGCCTTTACCGCGCATATCGTAGATGCTATGATGAAATCTCTTGAAGAGAAGCTTGAACTAGAAGTCTCGATACCTAGAAAACTTCATGACGAATGGGAACCTACTATAAAAATCAAGATAAAAACTATGAGTGCAATGCTTTGTGTGATTTGGGTGCTAGTGTTTCCGCTATTCTAAAGTCTTTATGTGATATTCTTAGTTTTCATGAGATTGAAGAGTGTTCTCTTAATTTGCATCTTGCGGATTCTACCATCAAGAAGCCCATGGGGAGGATCGATGATGTTCTAATCGTTGCAAATAAGAACTATGTACCCATGGATTTCATTGTACTTGACATAGATTGCAATCCTTCATGTCTCATTATTCTTGGTAGACCTTTCCTAAGGACTATTGGTGCTATCATCGATATGAAGGAAGGGAATATTAGATTTCAATTTCCCTTAAAGAAGGGCATGGAGCACTTTCCTAGAAAGAAAATAAGATTGCCTTATGAATCTATGATGAGGGCTACCTATGGTTTGAGCACCAAAGATGACTATACGTGATTCCATCACTTTCGCCTAGCTAAGGGCGTTAAACAAAAGCGCTTGTTGTGAGGCAACCCAACGAATCTATCTTTTTTCTTTCTGTTTTGTATTTTTCACACTTTCATAATTCTATTATGATTGTATTTTTTGTGTTTCTTTTTGCGTTTGTGCCAAGCAAAACCGTTATGATTAGTCTTGGGGACGATCGTTTGGTCACGCTGGAAAAGACAGAAACTTTCTGCTCATGAAAAGATTTTTTTTTTCTGTAAGAGGTATTGAGTTTATTCTTTTTGCTCCTGATTGCTACGCAAATTCTTCAGACTGTAGTAATTTTTCAGAATTTTTGAAGTACCAGAGGTATACGAAATATACAGATTGCTACAGACTGGTCTGCAGTTAACAGATTCTGTTTTTGTTGTGTTGGTTGCTTATTTTGATGAAACTACGGATAGTATCAGGGGTATTAGCCATGGAAGATTGAAAGTACAGTAACCCAACATCAGCACAGGTAGAATTTAAGTTTGCTACAGTACCTAAGGAAGTGGTGGTTTGCTTTCTTGTACTAATGTTATCACGAGTTTCTGTTTAAGTTTCGTGTTGTGAAGTTTTCAAGTTTTGGGTGAAGTTCTTATGGACAAAAAGATAAGAGTGGCAAGAGCTCAAGCTTGGGGATGCCCAAGGGACCCCAAGAGATTCAAGGATGTCGTAAAAGCCTAAGCTTGGGGATGCCCCGCGAAGGCATCCCCGCTCGCGTCTTCAATCCATCGGTAACGTTACTTGGGGCTATATTTTTATTCACCACATGTTATGTGTTTTTGCTTGGAGCGTCTTGTATCATAGGAGTCTTTTTTTTTGTTGTGTCACAATCATCCTTGGTGCACACCTAGAGAGAGAGACATGCACTCACCGTGATTTTGTCGAGCTTCACTTATATCTTTTGGTAGACAATTCAGCTCACATGTGCTTCACTTATATCTTTTGAGCTAGATACTTTTGTTCTATGTGCTTCACTTATATCTTTTAGAGCGCAGCGGTGCGTGGCTTGGTAGTTGATCTATGCTTTGAAAGTAGTCTCAAAAGTGGTAGTTATCCAAAGGGATACGAAAACTTCCACCTTCATGTGCATTGAATAGTTAGAGAAGTTTGATTCATCTCAATTAGTTTTGAGTTGTGGTTATGGTAATATTGAAGTCATGCTAGTAAGGTGTTGTGGATCTAGAAATACTTGTGTTGAAGTTAGTGATTCCCGTAGCATGCACGTATGGTGAAACGCTATGTGATGAAGTCTGAGCATGATTAGTATATTGATTGTCATCCTTTGCATGGCGGTCGGGATCGCGCGATGGTTTATACCTACCAACCCTTCCCCTAGGAGTATGCGTTGATTGCTTTGTTCCGATTACTAATAAAACTTTTGCAACAATTATATGAGTTCTTCATGACTAATGTTGAGTCCATGGTTTAGATGCACTGTCACCTTCCACTATCACAATCTTCTTAGTGCCGTGCAACTCTCGCCAGTGCACATAACCCACCATTAGCCTTCCTCAAAACAACCACCATACCTACCTATTATGGCTTTTTCAAAGTCATTTCGAGATATATTGCCATGCAACTACCACCGTGATATGTGCCACCACGTCTACATTGCCTTTGCACGGTCGTAAGATAGCTAGCATGATGTTTCCATTGATGTCTATGCCATGCTAGATCATTGCCACGGTACACTACCGAAGGCATTCCATATAGAGTCATAGTTGCTCTAAGTTTTGAGTTGAAAGTTTGATGATCATCATTATTGAAGCATTGTCCCATGTGAGGAAATAAAAGAGGCCAAAGAATCCCATAAAAAAAAGAGGCCAAAGAGCCCACCAAAATAAAACAAATGAGAGAAAGAGAGAGAAGGGACAATGCTACCACTTTTTCCACACTTGTGCATTTTGAGCACCATGATCTTCATGATTGAGAGTCTGTCGTTTTGTCACCACCATATAGCTAGTGGGAAATTTTCATTATATAACTTGGCTTGTATATTCCAATGATAGGCTTCCTCAAAATTGTCTTAGGTCTTCGTGAGCAAGCAAGTTGGATGCACACCCACTAGTTTTCTTTAAGAGCTTTCACATAGTTGTAGCTCTAGTGCATCATTTGTATGGCAATCCCTACTCATTCATATTGATATCTATTGATGAGCATCTCCACAACTCATTGATATGCCTAGTTAATGTGACTATCTTCTCCTTTTTGTCTTGCAACCTCCACCACACTCCACGCCATCTATAGTGCTATAACCATGGCTCACGCTCATGTATTGCGTGAGAGTTGAAAAGGTTTAGAAAGTAAAGGTGTGAAACAATTACTTGGTCAATACCGGGGTTGTGCATGATTTAAATTCGTTGTGCAATGATGATAGAGCATAGCCCCACTATATGCTTTTGTAGGGATAACTTTCTTTTGGCCTTCTTATTTTGAAAGTTCATGATTACTTTGCTAGTTTGCTTGAATTATTATTGTTTCCATGTCAATAGCAAACTATTGTTTTGAATCTAATGGATCTGAACATTCACGTCACATAAGAGGAATTACAAAGGACACCTATGCTAGGTAGCATGAAAGCATCAAAAATTCATTCTTATCACTTCCCTACTCGAGGACGAGCAGGAGTTAAGCTTGGGGATGCTTGATACTATCAAACGTATCTATAATTTTTTATGTTTTCACGCTGTTATCTTGCCTTCTTTGTATGTTTTATGTACCTTTTTATATCTTTTTGGGACTAACTTATTAATTCAGTGCCAAGTGCCAGTTCCTGTTTTTTTGTGTTTTTGACTCTTTTCAGATCTGATTTTGGAACGGAGTCCAAACGGAAGAAAAACCCCGAAATGATTTTTTTCCCGAACGGAAGAAGTCCAGGGGGATTTTGGGCCAAGCCAGGTGGGCTCCAGGGAGCCCACAAACCCCCACTCTGCCACCAGGGGGAGGCAGCGGTGGGCAGGCTTGTGGCCTCCCTGGCCGCACCCTGACCTAGGTCTTTGGCCTATAAATTCCCAAATATTCCGCAAAAAATCAGGGGAGCCTCGAAAATACTTTTTCGCCGCCGCAAGCTTTCGTTTCCGCGAGATCTCATTTGGAGACCCTTCCCGGCACCCTACCGGAGGGGACTTTGGAGTTGGAGGGCTTCTTCATCATCATCATCGCGCCTCCAATGACTCGTGAGTAGTTCACTTCAGACCTACGGGTCCGTAGTTAGTAGCTAGATGAGTTCTTCTCTCTCTTGGATCTTCAATACAAAGTTCTCCATGATCTTCATGGAGATCTATCCGATGTAATCTTCTTTAGCGGTGTGTTTGTCGAGATCCGATGAATTGTGGACTTGTGATCAGATTATCTATGATATATATTTGAGTCTTTGCTGATTTCTTATATGCATGATTTGATATCCTTGTAAGTCTCTCCGAGTCTTGGGTTTTGTTTGGCCAACTAGATCTATGATTCTTGCAATGGGAGAAGTGCTTGGTTTTGGGTTCTGCCATGTGGTGACCTTTTCCAGTGACAGTAGGGGCAGGAAGGCACACATCAAGAAGTTGCCATCAAGGGTAAAAAGATGGGGTTTTTATCATTGGTTTGAGATTATCCCTCTACATCATGTCATCTTGCTTAAGGCGTTACTCTGTTCTTATGGACTTAATACACTAGATGCATGCTGGATAACGGTCGACGTGTAGAGTAATAGTAGTAGATGCAGAAAGTATCGGTCTACTTGTTTCGGACGTGATGCCTATAGAAATAATCATTGCATAGATATCTCACGACTCTGCACAGTTCTATCAATTGGTCGATAGTAATTTGTTCACCCATCGTCTACTTGCTTTCATGAGAGAAGCCACTAGTAAACTCTACGGCCCCCGGGTCTATTCACATCCATCGTTTACATCACCGCTTTTACTTTGCTTTGTTACTTTGTTGCTTTCAGTTCTCACTTGGCAAACAATCTATAAGGGATTGACAACCCCTTCATATCGTTGGGTGCAAGCTTTTGTGTTTATGCAGGATCTTGAGATACTCTTCCGCGGATTGATACCTTTGTTCTCAAACTGAGGGAAATACTTACCGTCGCTGTGCTACATCACCCTTTCCGCTTCGAGGGAACACCAACGCAAGGCTCCAAGGCCACGGGGGAAATCTTTTGCATACTTGCCTAGGAAGTCCCTTAAGGCATAGCCATAGCTGAAGGATTCCTGGTGTCGTTGACACTACTATTTCTGGCGACATTGCAAGGGATACACAGCAAACATCATAATATTTGAGACATTTATTGCATTTCTAGGGTTTCAGCGTCCAAAATTGAAGATCTGCAAGGCGACACATGAAATCATTCCCAGAATCGACATGGAAAATCCTATGTGATGTATTAGCGACATGTGTCTCCCTGTTGCATACGAGCGAGGGGCGGTTCCGGCCATTAGGGGGAGAAATTACTTCGACGGTATGATCCGTCCAACCGTTTGAATCCACGGAAAATCCTATGATGCCAGAAATCCACGGGATCTCGCACGGTGTCATCACAAGGCCCCTGTAGAGTGTGGTAAAAGTTTTGGTGCTTCCTCGCATGAGGCCATTTGTAAACTGCACCATGTCCGAGGTAGTCTCTCGGTATCCAGAAGGAAGTTGTCGGGTTTGTGAAGGAGGTGCGGGTCATGTTGCTCCGTTGGCATCAAAACTTCTCGTGCTTTGAAAGGAGATCATCGAATAACACATGTCAGGCCCCGCATTTTCCTGAATCGCCTGCAATATTTAAGATATTTATTGCACTTCTAGGGTCTGAGCGTCGGCAATTGCAGATCTGCAAGGCCACACATGAAATCATGCCCAGAAGGAGCATGAAAAATCCTATGTGACGTGATTGTGACATGAGTATGCCCTGTGTATGTGTGGGAAGGGCAGGCCCAACCATCGGGGTGAGAAATTACCTCGACGACATGCTTGATCCAACCGTTTGAATCCTCGAAAAATGGTACGATGCAAGAAATCCTTGGGATGAGGCATAACATCATCACATGGCCTCTGTAGGGTGTGGTTAAAGTTTTGGCGCGTTTCGAGGAGGCCTCATCTGAGGCCGCTTGTAAACTACACCATCTTCGAGGTGGTCCCTTGGTATCGAGAGGGAGCGTGTCAGATTTGTGAAGGAAGTGCGGGTCATGTTGCTCCATTGGTCTCGAAACTCCTCGTGCTCTCAAAGGAGGCCATCGAATGACACATGTCAGGCCCCCACATTTTCCTGGCCCGCCTGCAATATTTGAGATATTTATTACACTTCTAAGGTTTCAGCGTTGGAAATTGTAGATCTACAAGGCGACACGTGAAATCATATCCAGAAGCAGCATGGAAAATCCTGTGTGATGTATTTGTGACATGGGTATGTCTTGTGCACGCATCGGAGTGGCAGGCCCAGCAATCGGGGGTGCGAAATTACCTCAGCGACACGCGTCATCCAACCGTTTGAATCGGCGGCACTAGGTACAACACCAATATTTTAGGTGCAGAACTTTCCCGTGGTACTGTTGTGTTTGTGAGGCAAGTGTCACATCAAAAATTTGTATTGGTTATGTATATATCGGCACCGCCCTTTCGTAAATAAATTTGGGCCACATGTTGGTGGGTGTACTCTTTCTACCTTCACATCAAAAGTGTTGTATTGAGTATTCAAACATCTCACCACCATTTCGTACATATATTTGGCTAAAACCCATGTGGGTGCGGTCTTTCTACCCTTGCTCGCGCAGTTTTCCGTGATGCACCGGACCATAGGGCCCACACGGTTCATAGTCGACATGAGAGACATTCTTATGGTAAAATGGATAAAGAAATAATATTAAAGTATTAAACATAAATGCAAGGGAAATGACTTTAGAACTTTCTTTGAATCTTAAAATCTATAAAAAGTAAACCGAGTACTTGTGTGGAACTTGCACGGCTTATAGTGCCTGTAAGTCAGGTGTTTTTGTCAAACACATGACTTATAGTTTGTATAAGTGGAGAGCTATGGAATGCCATTCGACTTACAGCTTACATCGTGACGGCGCCGTCAGCCGTCAATGTTGTAGACACGTGGCAGGTATCTTTACCGGGTGGCGCGCTAGAAGCCCAGTGTTTTTTGCATAGATAGCTTGTGTCGCCTATAAGTCGAGAGCTTTTGCAGGTCACTCGGCTTATAGGATAGCATAAGGCGAGTGCTTTGTTGTTACCGGGTGTTTTTTTAAAATACACGGCATAGATGCAGATAAGCCGAGTACCCAAAAAAAGCACTCGGCTTATTGCTTACCACACGGTAAAACATAATTTTCCTTAGTGTTCTCTTTCATCGATCCATTTAACAAATAATCCTTCTATTTCCGCTTAAAAACAATTAATTAACACATCACACGCACATCTAATCGAACACACAAGATCATGTATCTATGACATTACCTTCCTCACTTACCCTTGTCAACTGCATCGCGTATGTGAAACTCAATCTATAAATGTCAATACCACACGGTCGTAGGAGAAGTAAGTGGGATCAAGAGTCCCCAAACTTTTGCGGCTTTATGTTGTTGTTGTCTTGCACTCCTCAATAAGGTTTCAACCCGAGCTAGCAACAACATCAACATCCTAGAGAACCACTCGAGATGGAAGAGCTCGAACGGGATTTCCAAGGCACGGAAGGCCAGTCGATCCACAGACGAGAGATTGAGAGAAAGAGATACCGACGACGACCCCTCGCACATAGGCTACTTGTATAGGAATGCTCGACGTATTTTGTCTCGCGAAAGAGGAAACTGGAGTGAAGGCCTAGTTCAGGAGAGCGGCCACGTTTGGCAATAACTTCTTGCATAAAAAAAGAAAAGTCCCAAAATAAAAATGAATAGTAAACCACCTCGACCAAAGTTGCCCCCGCCCCCTAGAATTTGGGGGGCCCGTGCAACTGCATAGGCCCATGGATGGCCCTGCCTCCTAAAAACCCTCACCCATCTCTTCCTCGACATTCCTTCTCATTTGTTGGATACAATATGTCATGTATATGGAAATATCGCCGTGACCGAGTGTGTGGCTCACGTTCAACTGTGACATGTAACCTTGAAAAAAATTATTCAATTGATATACAATACTAAAGTAAAACCTACTAATTAGGATCCTGTCATTCAATTATACAATTACAAAACAAAACAATTATTTTTTACCTTGTTGTCATTTCTTCAAGCACATCCGCATATATAGCACCTTGTCTTATCTGAACTTGGCTCCACTTTGGCCACCAGAGGTGGAGAAGGTCCCCGCGCGGCTAAGAGATGAGGCGGGAGGCATCGGCGTCATGGGAGAGGCGGCTAGGAGGGCAGCGCCTTCTTCTTCACCAACATCGTCGTGATGTTTCTCCCCTTGGCCAACCGTCGCACTCCCATTTGTCAGACAGTTGGGCAAAGGGTGTCTAGTGAGGGAGCGAACGGTGACCGGCGTCAACATCGACGAACTCTGGTGATGTTCTTGCCATGGGGCCACTGTTTTAAGTGCTTGTGGCACTAAATTAATAGGAAGCGGTGCATCTCGGGCGCCGGCAAGGGCAAAGGTGCAAGGAAAGTGGGGCTTTCCGGGGCCATTGGCGACGGGGACAACCAGTGGAGGGGCATGGGGCAAAGGCGAGGATCAGATGGGAAGGTTGTGGTCAAGCAAGCGATGCGTCCATACATTTTGTTTTGAGAACAACCCACTCTATTGAAGGTTTGGCCTAGATTGGGAAAGTTTATTTGGGGAAGGGAGGTGTTGAATGTGAGCGATTATACTTTTTGAGAAATTGGCTAGAAGAGGCTTAAGGGCATCTCCAACGCGGACCCTCAAGCCGGCGGCAGCCAGCAGGACCGCGCAGTCCTGTATCAGTTCGCTCGACGATCTGGCAGGCCGGACCGACGCGGTGTACGACTCCTGACACCCTCGACCCACTCAATTACTCCCTTCTGGTCCCTTTCTCTTCCACTCCATCCATGCTCCCCCTTAGTTTGCATCTCCACTCTCTCCGACTCCGCTGCTATACCTCTCTGGCCGCCGCCCACGCATTGTCTCACGTCCTTAATAATTTTGTAAATCCAGTTTATCTCGTCGAATTTGAACTATATTTTGTAGTTTGTACTACCCGTATTTGCATGCTATTTATGAATGATTTGTGTTATTTTCCATCCGAATTTTGATGAATTTCATCGTGTTTGATAAAATTCGTCCTCTTAATTGAAATCCAGTTTGAAATGTATGAGGGTGACGTCGAATGACCGGCTCTTGCATCAGCGTCTGCTGACTGGGTCAATGGAAGATGCCCAAATGCCTCAAAACAAAAAGGTTTTCCTCAACTATGTCGTCAACAAAGTAGTTGAAAGAGGCGATGGGGAGGGATCGGCATCGCGAGAGGGGCGGCTAGGCGAGTGGCGCCTTCTTATTCTTCACCAACGTCGTCGTGATGTTTGTCGCCTTGGACGACGAAGGTGGAGGAGGTGTCATCAAAGTTGCGAGAGGCAAGCAGCGCCACCAGCATCGTCGTGATTTTCTTGCCTTGGCCAACGTTCGGTACTCTCGTTTGTTGGACAATTGGGACAAGGGCGGCCGCGACGGAGCGAGCGGCGACCGGCACAACATTGACGTGTTGTGATGATGTTCCTTGCTTGGCGCCGTTATACGCTCTTGTGGCGCCGAATTGGCGGTCGCTGGTGAGTCTGAGGCGCCAGCAAGGGCATGGGTGTGAAGAAGGTGGGGTTTTCCATTTCAGGGGTAATCGGGGCCGGGGACAGCCAATGGAGGGGCGAGCGGTATCGATGGGGGTTGTATGGGAAGGTTGCGGTCGAGCGGGAAGCTACGGGGTGCTGCCTTTTTTTTAGAAGAGACTATCGTAGAGAAATTTTGGCCTAGTTTGTGAAAATATTTGGGGGGACGGGGATGCTACATGATCATCTAGAAGAGGCTTAATTCCTCAAAACAAAAAGGTTTTCTTCAAATATGATTTTGAGGGGATCGGCTAGAGATGTCTTTGTTTCCCTAACCACGAAAATTTAGTGGATCAAAGACTATTAAGGAAGGTATCGAGATGATGTTAGATGTATGGTTTTCCTTGGGCTGAGACGCGGAGTCAAGAAACACCGTAACGAAAGAATTTCCGGATATATTTTCTGTTCGTTTACTTGCTTCAAAGACATTTGTGTGAGAGCCTCTCTTTGCAACGCATGAACATCATTCCTGCAACAAAAACTTCGAGCTCCTGATTCTAGTAGTGCTAATAGATCGATAGAGCTAGCTACAGCGAGACCCGTCGCCCGAGGGCGTCGTCCTCGAAGAAATTATCAAACTCGTCATCAAAGGAGGCGAAGAAATCGTCCATGTCCACGGGCGACCAGAGCTCGGACTCGTCGTCTGCCCCAGCCGCGGACGACGACACGTCGGCGCTGTCGTCCCCGCGGTTCAGTGCCGTGTCGTCGGACGCGGGCGACTGGGGCGGGTTGCGCGTGGTGCCAGCGAGCGCGCTTATGGTGGTGGGCACGGCGTGGCAGTGGTCGGCGATGTAGGTGACGAGGAGCACGCCGGGCTTGGCCGTGCTGCGCTCCACCAGCTTCCGCGCCGTGCAGGACTTCATGCTGCTGCACTTGTAGTACCCTCTGCATGCGCATCATTTCAGCATCAGTACGTTATGGCGTGGTGTCACTGAGAGAGTGAGAGGTTAACTGATTACCGAGGGTAGGGGGAGCCCTTGATGGGCTTCTGGCCGTACTTGCGCCACGCCCACTGGTCGTCGGGACCGTTGACGCCGCCCTCGGCCATCGGCACCTCGCGCACCACCTTCTTCATCTGGCTTTTCTTGCTCTTGCCTCTCTTCGGCCGCCGGACGGCTCCAGCACCTCCCGGCTTCCGTCCGGCCTGCTTCTTCACCGGCAGCGCCTGCCCAGACGTCGAGGCAGCGGCTGCAGGGAAGGAGATGAGCACCTCGTGATGATCCGGCGCGCGGTCACTGCCGGACGAAGGCGTGATAGAAAACGGCGCCCTCTGGTGCAGCTGCTCGTGCTCCAGGTCAAGGTACTCCAGCACGTCGTACAGGGACGACGGCGTGGACGCCGCCCTCGCCGGTCGCCGCACGAACTCGGCCGGATCATCCCGCGCACGCACGGCTTCTCGGCGAGGAGACTCCGCTTCGTAGCCGGAGACGACAGTGCCGCCGCAGCTCCTCACGACCGCCCCGAGACCCCAGTCGTCGGCGTCCATCGATCAGCACCTAGATCGTAGCTAGGGCAATGGGAGAGGCAAGAGGAGAGCGCTAGCTGCCCAGCAAGCTTGTCGTGGTTGGCTTTGTGATGGGGTTGCGGCTTGTGCATATATACTGCTCGATCGATCGGCCGCACGCGGCGATCGACATGATCGGCAGAAAGTCAAACACAGCGGCTGGTTGACATTTCGTTTTTAATGGAAGAAAGCACACACGCAACGGCGGAAGCTGGTGGTGCGCGCGCACGAACGGCGTCAGCGATTGATCAGTTCCGAGACGAACTGCTGGATGCAAAGATGGGCGATCACATCAGGATCTACACGCAATTAGCAGATGGATTGACCGACTTTATCAATCCGATTAACTATCCCGCTTTCACGTGCTGCAAAAAATGATGTGTGTGCACCTGTCGCTGGACCAGCGCTAGCTCTTGTTTGGTTTGCATTTGACTTTACTAATGTCAAAGGCAAACAACATGCATGGATGGATATTCGATGGAAACATCTGAGATGAGGTCATGGAGAGGGAGAAAAATATAGCAGGGTAAGCAGAGTGTCGCTGGCATCTGCTTCGCGAGGGAATAAACCTTGGATTATGCTCTTTTGGGCCCGACTTGCTTGCTTAGTTAAGCGTGAGTGTCATCATCATCATCGACATCGATGTTGTGACAGGTTAGTTATACTACTTCCTCCATTTGGATCTGGCATCCATCGATACACCTGTTATTTATCAAGATTTGACTTTTGGTAATGTCAAACGATAGGGAGAGAGAGAGAGAGGAGGAGGAGGAGGTTGAGAACCGTAAGCTATTCTACAGCACAGAGCACATGGTGCAGTCCACATGCCTCCATTGGGATCTATGGTACATGCCGGGTTGGAATCCAAATCATCATATCATCACCCACGCTAATTCTCTCCCTGCTTTATGTGTTGTTGATGTGTGTTGTTTTTCGCTTTATCATCACCCACGCTAATTCTCCGTCGCTGGTTCACTTGAACCGTATCTAGCAAGAGGGTGCAGAGCCTTGTAGGTAGAATGAATGCAATTCATATAGAGGAATTTCCCCCTTCGAATATTTCAAGAAAAATATGGATGTGCGCATCATTTGATGCAGAGACCGTGGATATTCTCTATTCTTTGAAAAGCAAAACAGTGAAACTATATCGACCTCTTATACCAGTTTGCAGATTTTGCATGTGTCCTCTGCTTTACGACGGAGCAGTGGCGGAGCTAGACGGAATGTGCCGCGGGGAGTGTGTGTGTGTGTGTGTGGGGGGGGGGGGGGGGGGCTGACAAAAAGAAAATGGGAGTGTTTGGTGGGGCGAATACTAAAAATGTTTTCATCTAAGTCTTTCCAATAAATGTTTCTTCACAAAGTGGTCCCCTCCCGGACTACACATAGCTCCGCCGTTGCGTCGGAGGATAGAGTGGAGGGAACGTCGCATCAAACTATACAACTCTTCCTTGAAAAAATCTCGTCCTGAAGATATGAAGTTTTGGAGGCGAATTTTATTGCTCCCCTGCCCTACGCGGTGGAATAAGAAGCCCGCGCCCGGCGGGGATGGCCTCCCCGTCTCTACCTCCAACTCCGCAACATCCTCGCCGCTCGCCTCATGGGCCTCGATGCCTAGGCCCTACTCCAGCTCTGATGCGATCCTCCACCCCAACCTCTCGCCGAGGCCGCTGCCCAGGCCCTCCTCATCCACCTCCGATGCCAGACTCCACCTCCACCTCTTGACTTCTGTCGGCCACGGGGACAACCACACGAAGCGTCCGCGTCGACTCCCGCCCGCACCGTCCACACCGTTGAGCCCCCAAGTGCGCGGCTTCAAGGCTACTGTTGCGTCGCCGGCTGGCCCTACCTCCCCTTCCGCTGCGTCGCCGGCTAACGCATGGTCGGCTGCTGGGTCGGCGGATGGCCATGCCTATCCAGCTGCGGCTACCCCTGCCTCGCCGGTTGTGGTGCGACTGTGGCTCCCGCGTTGGCGGATGGCCCTGCCTCGCCGGCTACCGCCTAGCTGGCTGCGGCTACCACCGCGATGGATGGCCCTGCCTCACCGGCTGCCCCTGCCTCGTCTGTTGTGGCTTCTGCGTCGCCGACTCCCCCTGCCTAGCCTGCTGTGGCTACCGCGGCGATGGACGGCCCTGCCTCACCGGCTGCCCCTGCCTCGTCTGTTGTGGCTTCTGCGTCGCCGGCTCCCCCTGCCTTGCCTGCTGCGGCTATTGCGTCGGCGGCTGGCCATGCCTCGCCTGGTGCGGCTATTGCGTCGCCGGCTCCCCCTGCCTCGCCTGTTGCGGCTATTGCGTCGGCGGCTGGCCATGCCTCGCCGGCTACCGCGTCGCCGGCTCCCCTTGCCTCGCCGGCTGCGGCTACTGCGTTGACGGCTGGCCCTGCCTCACCGGCTACCGCATCGCCGGCTCCCCTTGCCTCGCCGGCTGCGGCTACTGCGTTGACGGCTGGCCCTGCCTCGCTGGCTACCGCATCGCCGGCTGCGGTGTCGCTGGATGGCCCTACCTCTTCGGAGGCTGGACGGCGCGCCATGTTAGCACCCGAGGACGCCAAAAGTGTCTCCTCGGCGCTCCCATGCAGCGTTTGCGTGTCTGCGATGACGTTCAGACGCCAAAAGGATTACAAGCCGGATGGCCATCTCCTCCTCGGGGGCCGCGTGGGATGAGTTTGTGGTCAGCGGATTTGAAGGTGAATTACTTGGATCCGCTGCCCGTCATGTCGAAGAAGTTCGAAGATCGCCGGAGGTGAATTGGGTGACGGATGAAAGTGAAGGAGAGTGGAGCGAAGTGATTAGAGTTTGGAGTTTGGACCGACGAGCGGAGGAATGAATATATGTGAGATTGATATGTGCGAGTGCGGATAATTGCGGGCGAGGCGGACATGCCAGGGTGCGTCCGGGTTTCCTTATATTCATCTCATATTTAAGCTTTATATAAGGGGTGTCGGTCAGCTTGGATACTTGAAGTGATTTTAAAAGGACCGGTTGGATCGAAATTTCATAAACGATCAACGACCGGACCGTCTGCACGAGGTGTCGATTCAGGCCGGGATAACTGGAAGATTTTGATCGGTTGGACGCATGCGACCCGATGGAGACTATACGAGGAGGAAATTGCAGTTTACACCAGATACTGTTCCGGGTGTTGCAGCAATCACCCCCTCGACGTATTTTTTGCAGTGGTCACCAGGTCTTCGTCTAATCTGTTGCATTGTAGGCTAATACAAGTCATTAGTAGGCAAACTGCTACTCCCAGAATCAAGTCAACTGACCAGTACATGGCGTTTGAGCTTTTTGTACTCTGCTACTAGCAAACCTGAAGAAACGGCCATTCTGAATTTTTTTTGACAGCATATCTCCATATAAAAATGACAAACAAGACGTTATATCAATTGCCAACAGCACATAGCATATAAATAGAAGTATAAACATAAGGATGGTGCCATACAGCCATTACAGACTACCATACGACCATTTGCAAGCATCAATGTCTAACTCTACCATGTGCCATTACAAAGCATCATGGACCAAAATATTTGTGCAGCTTTAAAGTTATACTAGCATCCAAGTACCAAAATACAGCCATTGCACACATAACAATAGTTGAAACAACATGGCAGTCATTTTTGCTGGGAGTTCTCTTGCCTCTGCTGGGATTGCAGACCTGATGTGAAGTAGGAATAAAGCCTTGTACCTTCATACCTTTGGACACCTAAACGTGAGCCATTTGCATTTGGCATCCTCCCTGTGACACTAGACTCATGAGAAGAATTACTAGGTGCATTGCGCCGAGGAGCCGACGGTGGAGCGGCATGGTGCCGAGGAGCTGTAGGTGGAGCAGCATGGTGCTGAGAAGCTGGCGGTGGAGCAGCATCTGGCAGCCTTCTCACGGTCTACAAAACAAGTCAAAATTGTAGAATTATGAAACATGTTAGCATGTTAACAAGAGAGAGTAAAAACAATAGAAGGATTACCTTGTGTTGTGCCTTTCTTGCTGCCAAGTGTGGTTTCAAAGGAGTAGCACAATTTGTGTACCTATGGCCTTGGAGCTTACAGTTTGAACATTTGATAGCTGTCATTCTGTTCTGAACAGTTGACTTGGATGATTCATGTTGCCCTCTGCGCCTTTTCTTCTGCTTTCTTCCACGCTTAGTTTTGTACTCAGGTGGGTCTATGTCGGGTGAATCTGTTTTAGTCCATCCATGTTGTCCGGGTACCGGATAGATAAAATTCTTGTATGCCTCTTTGTACATGGGCTTCTTAAAGAAGGCACTAACATAATCCTCAGGAAATTGCTTGGATTTGTGAATGGCTGCTACAACATGTTTGCAAGGTATGCCTGTCAAGTCCCATTTGAAGCAGCCACATGTTCTCTCAACTAAATTCACCTCATAGGTTCTCTCAATATGTGTGACTTGCCACAAGTCCTTCTTTGAACATACAATATTTGTACACCATCTTGCATTTGTCTTCTCCCACTCTAATCTTTCTACATAAGTTGGAGTGATTTCCCACTGAACATTCTCTACCCCTTCCTTCTTTGTTGCAAATCTGGCCATTAGTTTAGTCCTAATTGACTCGATCATGGTGACTATTGGCTTATCCCTGACTTTAAGTATGTAGCTATTAAACACCTCACTAATATTATTGACAACTAAGTCAGTCTTGCAACTTGTGTCAAATGCATGTCGTGCCCAGTGCATAGGTGGTATTTTACAAAACCATTCCCATGCTTCCTTATCTACTGTTTTAAATTCTTCCATGGCTACATCAAAGTCATACTTATCAAAGGCATATGCAGCGCGATCAACTAGCTTTTTCAGATCCCCATTCTTGTGTCCCGCACTCATAAAGTTTGCATAAATGTGTCTAAGGCAATACCTATGGCATGAATCAGGAAATACCAAATGAACTGCAGCTATGAGGCCCTTCTGCCTGTCGGACATGATGGTGTAATTGCCAAACTGGCCCGCAGTACCACCCAACGCATACTTCAACTGATTGAGAAACCATGCCCAAGATGCCTTATCTTCTGTTCCAACAACCGCAAATGCTAGCGGAAAAAAGTTGTTATTGCCATCTCGAGCTGTTGCGGCAAGAACTTGGGCTCCATTGCCCAACTTCAGAAAACATCCATCAACCCCGATGAAAGGTCTGCATCCATTCTTAAACCCTTCAAGTTGCACATGTAGAGAAAAGAAGAGACCATGAAAACGTGGGTTCTTTTCAGGTTTGTTTGTAGGCCGGATTGTTGTTACATGGCATCTAGAACCATTATTCTTGTCCATTACGGTCTGCAAGTAATCTCTAATACGTAGATATTGCATATCTTCATGTCCTTCTATAGCTTCAAGAGCTTTATTCTTCGCCCTATATGCCATGTGCTTGGATATTTCAACTCCATGTTCTCTCATCACAACATCTATGAGAGCGGTTATATTCATGGCTGGGTCACTCCTGATCATATCTTCATATTTTTTTGCAACCCAAGTGCTCTTGATCCTTGAAGTATCCGTGGTAGTCCCACATGTGCGCGGCAGCAAGATCTGCCTAATGCAATGTGTGCTTTCACCTTCAATTTCAGATGAGTAAATCATGAAAGAACAAGTTCCCTCTGAGCTGCAACAAACAACCACTCTATCCTGATTATTTTTCAAGTATGTGAAGTTCCTTCGATATGCAATGTGATAATCATCCAAAGCCTTCCTTAGTTGTGTCACATTATGGAAACACAACTCCAACTGGAATTGCTCGTGTGCATTTTCCTTCATCTCATCATAATAAACTCTTTCCTTCAGCAGCTTTGCTCTACTCTTGTGCTTCCTGGTTGCTATTTCTGATTCCAACACAACCCCATCATCATCACATGGATTAATGATCTCTTTATTGTCATCACTGCAGCTATCACTAAGCACAAATGTGTCATCAATTGTGCCTGCAGCTGCCCTCAACTTCATCTCACGAGTCTTGCTTGCCTTGGCCTTTGCAGCTTTGCTTCTTGCTTCCCGCACCATAGCTGCTTTGTCCACTGCAGTTGCTGGTGCCTCATCCAGTTCTTCTTCAGGTACGGGGAACAATTCTGCTATATTGGTGTACCCATCTTGTTGCCACTCAACATCATCCTCAAAATCAAAACCTGATCCATCACTAGAACGAGACTCATATTCAATATCGCCTCCCAGAATATCATCCATCTGGAAAGAATCATCCACATCAATTTCTTGCTGAATGTTGCAATCCATATTCAGGTCAAATTTGCTATTCATTGACCAATCTTGATGGATTGCCCTCGGTTCTTCAATAAACCAATCAGCTGGCCACTCCACGTTGCATTGTGGATCGATGTTTCTCTCCTCACTACACAAATTTACATAATCTTATCAGTTAACGATGCACAAAATTACCATAAAAACATTGAATACCCTTATTCTAAATTACAACCAGCAGAATACACTTGGTCCTAAACACATTCCGAAATTGCTCCTACCATGTGAATAATACAAACATAAGCACCCAAAATTCAAGTTTTTTAACCAAATACACGTCGATCTACGACAGAACGGGGTTGTGCCAAACCTAGGGTTCTATTACCCTAATCAAAGTGGCAGGGAGGGGGAGAAATTGGGGGTCTTACCCGAAGACGTAGAAGGAGTGGCTGGGGTTCGTCGTGATCGAATAGCTCGCCGCCGTTTGGACGTCCGCCGCCGTATCCGCCGTCGGCGCCGCCCCCGCCGCCGCCATGGCCTCTGCTTCTCGTGGGAGCCCTCGCTCCGCATTGCCTGGGGTGCGATTCACGGGAGAAGGTGGCGGATTGCGAAGGAAGTCCGAGCCGTCGCCCAGCCCCATCATCGGCCACCAGCCAGCGGCGATTTGCCGGCCGCCGTCGCAGTCAGGGGTCAGGGCAGGGTGCAGATAGAAAACAGGGGCGAGGCGAGGCGAGGAGTCGAGAAGCAGGTCGGTTCCTCTGCCCGGTTAGACTTAGTCAATCCCTTTGGTATTGTGGGACCTGGCTATTAACACAAGACTAATTAGAAAATAGACTCGGGTGCAACAAATTAGACGTGAACCTGGTGAACGCTGCAAAAAAGACGTCGAAGAGGTGATCGCTGCAACACCCGGAACAATACCTGGTGTAAACTGCAATTTCCTCCTTTACGAGCTGCGCAGCCCTTGGTCGATCTGAGCTGGGAAGAAACATTCTTGGATTCACGTCGCCCTCGAGCACCCTGCGTAATTCGGACGTATGGTACGGAGGATGCGTATGCGTATGGAACATTTTTTTTCTTGGTCATGACGAGAGCTTCGTAACGGTTCCTTTGTCCGGATCTTACGACGACGAATAGATCCACCGGTTAATGGTCCTTTGACATTTTTCCATGTCAAACGATAGGTGCATACAGAGGTGGTTGAGAACCGTAAGCTACGTAGCATGAACTGTGCGTACGTTGTGCTCTCTGCCTAACACGATCTGTATGATCCAGCAATGCAAGGAGAGCTGCCGGCGAGTGCTAGGGTGGGCGCGCACCGAACGCCGGGGAGGCGTTGGGCGTCCTCGAGCTGTCGATTCGGGCCGGGATACTCGGACGATTTGGCACACGTACGCTAACCGATGGAGACACGCATGCACTGAGTTCTTAGCATCGTGCAGTGTGCATGGAGAACGATATCTCGTGCCCATGCATATATGCAGGATCTCTATATATGAATTTCCTGCCAGGTGGTCCCGTGGAGTTTACATATGATATACTCCTACAGTACACACGCCAAGAGCTGAAAATCGAATCTGATCGAATCAAATCAAATTGATTAGAATACACCATGTATGTACTCCTAAAACATGGGAGGAGGAATATGCTCCCGTTTATGCGCATGCTAGACTATTAGCTAGACTCACCCGTAAGTTGCTCATGGACGGAGACGTGGGAACGGATGCATCGATAGATAGATGAGTAGATGGTCGTCCAGCCAGCTAAAGAGTTGGACGTGCATTGCATGGGTGATTCGTATCATGTGGCCGTACGTGTCGCGCGTACCCGACGTGTGTTGCAGACCATTCTGAGCTTTCCTAGCGGTGTGGGGGAGGACAACTTTTTCCAGTATCTACACCCTATATGAAAAATAATTTAGTAATTAAATAAAACGAATTTGCTGAAACACGTCTAGATGAAAAACATTACTTATGTCACATCTAAGTCCTTGATCACACGATTAAACTGCTCAGGTTCGTGTCGAGAGACTTTGTCGCAGCGTACGTACGCCCGTGTGGTTGTTGTGTTTTCTGCTCGCCTTTTGGGCTGCGCTGTTACTGTCTTGCTGGGCTGTCCACATTTCTTGTTGTCTTTCTTGTGGGCTGTGATTCTTTATTTTATCTTCCGTGAGAATGGGTAAGACTGAAATCAGGCCTTTATGTACGCCCCCCTTACAACCTCGCAAAGCATGTGTTAAAATCGGGGACCAGCCGTCATGTTCGGTACCTTTTCCATCCACACTCATTGTCCATAAATTGAAAGACATCCCCCGTGAATTTATTCAGGATTTAGTTATTGGTAAACAATTTTCGCACACCTCTAAGTCATGTACATTGGTTTAATTTTGCAATCAGGTAGTCGCGTTTCCTGACACGCGAAATTACAAACAGTACGTAGTAGAGATGTTCGTATTTACTATTGTTCAATTTGATGTGTTCAAAACGCAAATTGTACAATTTGGTGGTTGCACGGTTTAAAGCGTCAAATCAAACAAAACAGTAGATATCTCTTTCCCTATGGATACTTACTAAATTGAAAAGCCTGCAATTGTTAGTAAGACAGGTTCAAACTAAAAGAAAAAGAGTTGGCTCACCTTGCCTATCAGTCCCATGGTCGCCGGTAGGAGTTGCCATTGGATTCCTTAAGCATATTGTCTAGTTGCAGTCCTAGGTTAAAGTTTGTGTAGATAGGGTTTTGGTTCTCCATGACTTCGCGTCCGACTATGGTGATGGCGGTGGCGAATAAAGTTCCTCCAGACTACATAGATGATCTTTTTGTTGTTGGTGTTGGATCTAGCGTTCATTCACAGAGGTGGCAGACATCATCATCATGTCTTACCCTTCCCTTTGTTATTTTTTTTATGAAAAAGGAAAAATATTAATATCGTGAAGATATCAATTACACCCAGCCTCTGCAACTATGCAATGCCCTAATAGCCTTACGGACGCACACAACCAAAACAAAAAGAAGAATCTAAAAAACAAAAGCCCGCTACGGAGTTCCAGTCCTTGCAGCAGTACACTTGTAGAAAATAGGGCTTTGGTTCGGGTCTGGCCAGCCCATTAGTCCCGGTTCTTCACGAACCGGGACCCATGGGGGGAAATAGTCCCGGTTCATTAGCCCAGGGGCCGGCCGGGGCCTCGTGGGCATTGGTCCCGGTTCGTGTGGACCCATTTGTCCCAGTTCTAGGCACGAACCAGGACCAATGGGTCGCGCTCCTGGCCCACATCCATTGATACCGGTTCATGCCTTGAACCGGTTTAGAAGGGGGGTTTTAGCCCCGGTTTATGCCACGAACAAATGTAATTCTATCATTTGTGTGTTGTGTTTCTATCATTTGTGCTATGTTTCTGCTAGTGTGTTGTGTCCTAGATGTAATTCTATCATTTGTGCATTGTTGTGAACTTGAACAAATGTAATGTTGTGCCCTATATGTAATGGATATCATGTGTTGTGTTAAAATTATCGCCACTGCCAACTTGGAACCTTTTCAGAGTTCATTTTAAATGCTTTTCAATTTCATGGTCTTATAGCTCAAAATAATCAGTAAATGCATGAAAAATAACAAATGAAGTCAGAAAGGGTTGTAAATTTATGATGTGGCTTTGAATGGTGCATTTTGAACACACAAAAACTATGGAGTTCAAATAAGTTCAAAAAAATGAAATCCCTTTGTAACAGACGAGTTTCTGTATGAAACCCTGATACTTCGAAAGAGATTGTCCGTTTTGTACACGAAGTGCATCCAGTTTTTGCCGTAACCCTCTCAACTTTCTCGCACATGCTATGTGGGTGAAATGATGATACCATGCCAACTTGGAACCTTTTCAGATTTCATTTCAAATGCTTTTCAAGTTCATGGTCTTATACCTCAAAATAATCACTAAATGCATGAAAAATAACAAATAAAGTCATAAAGGGTTGTAAATTGATGATGTGGCTTTGAATGGTGCATTTTGAACACAGAAAAACTATGGAGTTTAAATAAGTTCAAAAAATGAAATCCCTTTTTAACAGACGAGTTTCCGTATGAAACCTTGATACTTCGAAAGAGATTGTCCGTTTTGTAAACGAAGTGCATCCAGTTTTTGCCGTAACCTTCTCAACTTTCTCGCACATGCTATGTGGGTGAAATGATGATACCATGCCAACTTGGAACCTTTTCAGAGTTCATTTCAAATGCTTTTCAATATCATGGTCTTATAGCTCAAAATAATCAGTAAATGCACGAAAAATAACAAATTAAGTCAGAAAGGGTTGTAAATTTATGATGTGGCTTTGATTGGTGCATTTTGAACACAGAAAAACTATGAAGTTCAAATAAGTTCAAGAAAATGAAATCCCTTTGTAACAGACGAGTTTCCGTATGAAACCATGATACTTCGAAAGAGATTGTCCGTTTTGTACACGACGTGCATCCAGTTTTTGCCTCTAGTATTATTGAAACTAAAATTATATACAATTTTATTACAAACTTTAATAACAAAAAGAATTATCATAAAAGAAAATAAATAAATATTTAGAATTTTGTCCAAAACATTAAAAGAAAAAAGAATTATCATAAAAGAAAATAAATAAGTAATTAGATTTTTGTTACAAACTTTAATAGCAAAAAGAATTATCGTAAAAGAAAATAAATAAGTAATTAGAAACAAAAAAGAAAGCAAAAAACAGGGAAAAATTAAAAAAGTGCCACCTATAGATCCACCACGGCCTGCATACGACTAGAAACCCATTACTAGGGCCAGGATGCAGGACCACAACCAAAGAGAGTGATTTTAGGCCCGTAAGCCTGCAGTAGAGAGGAGCTCGAAGTGGTTGGTTCGGCAGGGCTTATAAACCACTCCGAGCACCTCTCGGCTAGCGAGGTGGGACTAAACATAGCACCGCACCGCGCAAGGCCTTTGATCCCGGTTGGTGGCATCAACCGGGACTAAAGGGAGGCATTGGTACCGGTTTGTGTCACCAACCGGTACCAATACCTCTGCTTCCCACCCTTTGGGCTGCTGAAAAGAGACCTTTGGTCCCGGTTTGTGCCACCAACCGGTACCAATGCCTCTCCTTCCCGCCCTTTGGGCTGCTGAAAAGAGACCTTTGGTCCCGGTTGGTGCCACCAACCGGGACTAAAGGTGGGGCTATATAAGCGTTAGTTTAGAAATTTTGAGCACTCCCCCTCTCTCCATTCGATCCCGACGCCGCGAGGCTGCCCGTCTCACTGTCGACGTCGTCGCCGTCACCCCGCTCTGTCCCGCGCCGGCCCGCGCCACACCTCGTCGTCGCCGTCGCCGTCGCCCCGCTCTGTCCCGCGCCGGCCCGCGCCGCACCTCGTCGTCGCCGTCGCCGTCGCCGTGAGCGAAGATTTTTTTTTTCAAAAATAAGGTCAACTCAGATAGGTCCGGATCCGGTGCTCTTTGTATGTTAACTCAGGTAGCAGATCAATCTTCATAGTAGATGTAGGTCAACATAGGTTTACTTTATGGTCCGTGCATGGAATAGATTTAGGTTGCTCAATGTTTATGGTTGATATATTAAAAATAAATTGACTACAATTTGAGATTTAGTTTAAAATTTATGCTTCTGGCTAGATTATGTTTCTCTATTATTGTGTCTCAAGGTACTTCAATACTTATCCCGCAAAAAAATACTTAAATACTTTATTTATGGATATATTTTTTATTTTTTTGCAAACGCTATTTTGAAATATAGGACGTTATTAGCGCGCTATAACTTGTGTAGCATTTGGAGATGGGCCTCGCTATATTTTGTAGCATGCTATTTTTTTCGCTGATATATATGCAAAGATCGAATATGTGAAATTTTTATGATTTTTTTTTGTTCATAGAATTTTTATGATTTTTTCTGTTGTAATTTTGTTCATAGAATTTTAATGATTTTTTTGTTCGTAGTATTTTCTTTGTCAATTTATGTATAAGTTCATATTGTGTATGTATAGGAAAATTGTGCATGATCAAAGTCATTTATGAATATATTCATATTTAGAATAGAGGAAAAAGGAAAAGATAAGAAGAGAAAGTGTTTAATATAATTAGTTAGAAAAATAATAGAACTATAGTTAAACTAGTTTATTTTTAATAAGTACTACATTATTTTATTTATAGTAAGTGCTTCATATATAGTTGAACTAGCTAGTTCATTTAATAAACTACTTTATTTTACTATATATAGAAGTACTACTTTATTTATTTATAGTAAGTGCTTAGTAGTTGAACTAGTTGATTTAATTAATAAACTACTTTATTTAACTATATATACAAGTAGTTCCCGCATCCACGTCGACTTGTTGTTATATATAATCGTGACACACTTTATTTAACTACGTATGATGATGATTAATTAGTAGGACTTGTTGTTATATATGATGATGCATGATGCGAGCATAAAGAGTTATTATATATAGATGTTCAATTCTTTCGATATATATAGTGTGTCACGATTATATCGTTGTTTACACACATTTACCACATTAAAACAGGAAATGTCTGACGATGGATATTGGGAGTGTGAATATTGCGGCGACTCTCGGGGTATGTGCGACATGCCTCACCTGCGAGACGACATGTTATTCAGCATGAAGCTTGATGAGAACGACGATATGTACCTCCCTTGTCATGCAAGAAGATATGTGTTGGAGAGGCTCGGTTTCGAAGACCACGAGAGAATTGAGACGAGGAACGCTAGGCTGAGGACTATACATGGTCACACATTTGTTATCCAAGTATTTAGTTCTGTTTTTCAAACAGAATTTGGGTGCCCAAAGTGGGAAGATCTTTGCAAGGCATATAGATTTCAGAAGGGAATGGAAATCACCTTCGATCTTCGTCCTGAAGATAATATGCCAGACAACATCGACATTTGGGTGGTTGTCGATGATATGCTTCCTGTTTTACCTCCATGTGAGTTTCTCAACCATATTTGTCAAGTAATTTGCATTTATATTTATAAATAGTTAGTGTAGTCAACCTGTTTTCCTCTCGCAATTTACATGTCATGTGGTGTTCATCGTCTATTAAAACTTTGGCCATACGTTGCAGGTTCCTAGTTATTGGGTCATATTTATAATTATATCATGTTACATGTTGTACAAACAACAACAACAACAACCCAAATTGTCCTTTGAATGATCGTAGCACATGTGGTCGTTTTGAATGGTTTATATAATGCCCACATCTTGTGGACAATTACAAAATTTCTAAGTATTTTTGAAACATTAAATTATTACAAAATTTGGGTGGTTGTCGATGATATGCTTCCTGTTTTACCTCTATGTGAAGTAATTTGCATTTATATTTAGAAATAGTTGGGTTCATCTATATACTAAATTTGTTAAATTATAATTTACAGCTTATTTCGTTGCTTCGACTGAATTACGAAAATTAATTGACACGACACACTACACGTATGGATCACATCTAACTTGGAAGGAGAAGGACCATCTTCTCCACTTTCTTGTTGCTGGTGTTCTGGCTTCTAGGGATACCTTCCGTATCATTTTGGAATTGGCCAGCCTTATTCATTTTACATGCCACTAGTGCATAGGTTGAGTCCAGATGACATTCGCCGAAATGTCTTGGTAAGATTTCCTAATTAAGTACGCTCCACTATTGCATAAATGGTGTTGATTACATTGCTAACTAGGTTATTATTATGTTCTTCAACAGCAACTGCCACATGATGTAGTGCCTCCGTTAATGGACCCAGAAGGTCAAATGAAAATTAGAAGCCCGCTAAGGGCTGAGTTCTATGCTCCATACTTGATTAACTTCAAATTAAGATAAAAAAGACTCCAAATTGAAGCATGGAGAGAAATAAAGAAGGTTCACAAGCCACAAGCTGGAGACCGTTGGATATCTGTGATTCATCATGGAGCCATAGGTCCTATTCTGTTTTATGACATTATATCTAAGAGCGAGGACTAGGTCTTATGAGAGACAAGTTATTCTAGTTTATATTATTACTTGACATGATCAATTAATTAGGATGCATGATGCATATGATGACTATATATATATATTATGATGTTTCTCTGTTTTATTTTATGTGTATCATATGATAACTTGGTATATGATTAAGTTGATGATGAGTTGTTAGATGATCGATTAGAATACTATTGCCATTCGACGAAAATGATATGAAATGATATAGTGTAAAAAAGATGCATATATGTGCATGTAACTCGTGTCTACATTTTGTAAATATGTTTGACAAAGCACGACGGATGACCAAGCACGAAGATATATAAGAGAGGAAACTTTTCTCTATTAGCTAGCTAATAACAACCTAAATTAACCCCTAAACCAGCCCCTTTAAAAAAAACCTCAGCTCCAGCCAGGTGCTGACGTGTGGATGCCTTTTGGTCCCGGTTGGTGTCATCAACCGGGACTAAAGGCCCCCCTTCCTGGCCTGGCCGTAGCGGCCACGTGGAGGCCCACCTGTCCCGGTTCGTGTAAGAACCGGGACTAAAGGCAAAGGGCATTAGTAACGACCTTTTGTCCCGGTTCCAAAACCGGGACAGAAGGCCCTTATGAACCGGGACAAAATGTCATTTTTCTACTAGTGGTAGTACAACCACCACCAAAACAACACCTGAAGTTCAAGTTCTCCAAAAGAGACACCTCAAAGAAGGAAACAGTGCACAAGCGCCATCGTCATCCTATCGTAGATATTGGTTTTCACCATGAAGTTAGTCTCCGCTCTCAATAAACAATACCTTCAACAAGGTCATTGTCAGGCACAATCAATTAAGACCAGGCCTTGGATTTTCATCCTGAAAGGTAAGACATTTGAACATTCACATGTGATGTCGTCCCCACTTACATACCTCTGCTACGAATCCCGAAATTACAAGCAAGTTCCTCAGTGCCGTAGGCTCCAATCACCATTACTAGTCCTCCAATCTCGGCTTCCATGATATTCTCCGCTTCTGACTTCACCATGCAGCAAAACATAGTTCCTGATGACAACAGATAGCAGAGATTCGCGCTACTCCCTTTTAAACAGGGGACTACTAGGCACGACCGAATCCCACCCGAACCAGCAGTCTCCAGGCATAACATGCCCATGGGAGTCACCAGTGGAGCCTTCCGGAATCAGACACTCCGGCCAGATTCAGGCAGATCTTCATCTTAACGTAAGAGGAACCCTAGGACCATGAACCGCCGTCCAAACCCCTCCATCGGTTGGCACCAACCGCCAGCTAACAAGGCACTCCCGGCCGCCATGGAGGTCGGCCGAAGAGAAGCATAGCCAGCCGGTGAAGATCCCCATCCAGATCACAAGCAGTTCCAGAACCACCAACCTCCCGGACCGCGCAGCCGATCGCCAACAGAAGCCAGACGGCGCGCACCATGCAGCGCAGCCCTAGCCGGCACCCCGCCATGCCAGCCCGACCGGAGCCGGATGGCAGAGTCGACCACCCGAGGCCACCTCCACAGGACCGCGCTAGGGAGACGCCAGATCCACGTCGGGGGGGGGGGGGGACAAGGGGGCGGCGGGCTAGGGTTCTGCCCGAGCAGCCGCGACGCAGGCGTTCTTTCTAGGGCGGGGGTGGGTTCTTTCTGGTTTCTCTTGGTTGATTGTTTCTCTTGGTGACAGCCGACATGTTTCCCCTTGTTATCTATAAACCGCTGCGATCCAATCTTTGAACCCTGGCTACTTCTCATCTGCAGACTCCAAGTCTTGCTGGCCCGGCAATAGTGTAGAGTTATAGTTGCGACGCTTGGCCGCCATGTCATATCTTTACCTAATAATAAAGAGGCTATCGCTTCCGTCGGAAAACCCACCGAGGTGATTTTACAAAAAAGCCCTTCTATTTATGACATTCAACCCGCAGTCCCTTCATAAGTGGATCTGAGAAAACGCTTCATATTTTCAAAAAGCCCCTTACATATGTAAGAATTTGTAAGAGGAGCTCCCGAGCTTGACTGCACCCCAAGCTCCCTCCGTTGTAGCCCGACCCCGTCGACCTCGCGCCGTCGACCAACTTCGGACGGAGCCTCGCCGACGACCCAGGCCAGCAGTGCCGCCCACCCCTTCTTCTTCCCTATTCTCTTTCTTCCGCCTCATCATTTTCTCTCTACCAGGAACCTCCATGGACGACCGAGCTCGCAGTCGCATCTCCAGCGCGCCGCCGCTCAGATCCGTACTCCCTCGCCCAGATACGGCCACCACGGACCCATTCCCGTCGGATCCCACCCCAGGCGCCGTTGCTTCGCCTCTGTGCACGTTTGGCTTCAGATCGAGCGGCAGCTCCCGATTCGATCGGGATGCAGGACGACGACGGCATCGCTCCGGGAGGCGGGGAAGTGGCGGACATCGGGGAGAGACGGATGGGGTCAGGATCCAGCACCTGATGTGGGACTAAACCCATTGCACTATTTACATCAATCTATACCTACTAATAAAAAAAGATATTCTTAGTCCATCATGATATTTTATAAAAAAAACCTGATGTTTTTAACATTAAACTCATAGTACATATTAAATGTTTTTTTAAAATACTCATATATTTTAAACCGTAACTCTAAATTTAACATATTATATATGGAATTTGATTAGAAAAATATGTATAATTTAAATATGGCATTATTTTATCTGTTAGACGTTTAATAAAAATACTATCTAGGATGCAATCTTAATAAATAAGTCATTATTCGTCTTTCTTTCATACCGGTACTCATCCGGGTTGGGGATGAACACATCAACAAAATCAGGATTGGAGATGAAACTGAAGGTCACTTGACTGATTCTTTGTACGTATTAAATCTACATGCAAACCGTGTTAAAATAGAAGAGCTGTAAAATTTTGAACTGCACTTTTGTAGGATAAGACCATCTTTGTTTGTGCCGTAACTACAAATTCTTAGATTATAGACCACTTTTTTTATAAATTAAGAATTTGTGGTATTTCTCTCTCCCGTTGCAACGCACGGGCCCTTTTGCTAGTGTAACAAAACTGGCAACCGCGACACAGATAAACGTTTTATATTTCTTTAGGGGGGGGGGGGGGGTGTTATTTCCTGAATAAAAGAAAAACCCTTTCTATTCTTATCTCGTTTCCTACGGGAGGGAAAAGATAAACACAGAATCGGATGCATATATAGGTCCTATTCTCGTATTCTCCCCTAAACCAGGAATATATCCTGTAGAAATCAATAAAGAATCATATGCTATGTGTGTGAGAAGCTGCCGGGGGTATATGTTCCTTTTCAGAATAAACTGTGGTGGAACGCAAAGTTAATCAGCGTGGAACGCGAAGCAATTAAACTTGAGTTCGGTGTGTGCAGACTGTAGAGGCAGAAAGAGAGAGAGAGAGCATCGACCGGGTCGGCAAAAACCTAGGCGGCAAGGCTCACCTTGACACATCAAGGCCGATCGCAGCCAAAATGGACGGCGCCGGTGGTGGCCGCGAGTATGGCGGCAGGGTCACCGCGTTTGTTGCGCTCTCCTGCATCACGGCGTCCATGGGCGGCGTCATCTACGGCTACGACATCGGGGTCGCGGGAGGCGTGTCGTCCATGGAGCCGTTCCTCGGGGAATTCTTCCCAGACGTGTACCGCAGGATGAAGGGCGACTCACGCGTAAGCAACTACTGCAAGTTCGACAGCCAGCTCCTTACGCTCTTCACCTCCTCCCTCTACATCTCAGGGCTGCTCACGGCGGTCCTACTATCGTCGTGGGTCACGGCCAGCTGCGGGCGCCGGCCCTCCATGATTGTCGGTGGCACGGCATACCTCGCCGGCGCGGCGGTCAGCGGCGGGGCTGTGAACGTGTACATGGCGATCCTCGGTAGGGCGCTGCTCGGTGTCGGGCTAGGATTTGCCAACCAGGTCAGAAGTGACAGCGGATTTTAAACATAAAGTTTACATGATTTACATGACGTACATAGATTTGTCTAGACCAAATCTTTTTGATGTCAGCAGGCAGTGCCACTCTACTTATCGGAAATGGCACCCACACGATACAGGGGAGCCTTCAGCAATGGCTTCCAATTCAGCCTATGTCTCGGAGATCTCGCCGCGACCGTCACCAACTATGGCGTGGAGAAGATCAAGGCAGGTTGGGGCTGGAGGCTCTCGCTGGCCTTTGCAGGCATCCCTGCCGTGTTTCTCACTGTTGGCTCCATTTTCCTGCCGGAGACACCCAACATCCTCGTCCGACAAGGAAAAGACCGTCTAGTGGTCAGGGCATTACTACACAAGTTGAGAGGCTTTCAAGCCGTCGACCAAGAGCTAGATGATATCATTGCTGCTAACATTCTAGCTGCAAAGCCGGGCGACAATGGTATGCACATGATCTTGTCACAGCGGCAGTACCGCCCGCAGCTCGCCATGGCCATCCTCATACCATCCTTTGTGCAGGTGAGTCTAAGGGTGAAATGGGATAGGATGTAAAAACATGGCAACCTACCATGCACGGCTAAGAGCATTCATTCTTCTTCTTGTTGTTTTTCTTCTGTGTGACAGCTTACCGGAATCAGCGCCATTGGGTTCTACGCGCCGGTGCTGCTACGCAGTATCGGCGTGGGTGAGAGTGCATCCCTGATTTCAACTATCATCCTTGTTTTGGTCTCATCGGTGTCAACCTTCATATCCATGTTCACCGTCGACCGCGTTGGTAGGCGGACCCTCCTTCTCATCGGTGGCATCCAAATGATCCTATGTGAGGTCCTTATCGGTGCTATCATGGCTATAAAGCTTGGCGATGATGGTGGGATCAACAAGACTTACGCGATCATCCTCATTTTTCTCATGGGTGTCTATGTAGTCGGCTTCGGATTGTCCTGGGGCCCATTGGGCTGGCTAGTGCCTAGTGAGATTTTCCCGTTGGAGATCAGGTCAGCCGGGCAAAGCATCACTGTGGCATTATGCTTTGCAATGACCATATGCATTTCACAGTTCTTCCTGACCATGCTTTGCCAGATGAAAGCATACTTGTTCTTTTTCTTTGCCGGTTGGATCGTGGTGATGACAGCTTTTGTCTACTTCTTCTTACCGGAGACCAAGGGGCTACCGATTGAGCAAATTGGCAAGGTGTGGGGCAAGCACTGGTTCTGGAAGAAGGTTGTGGGGGTTGGCGAGGTGGCTGTGGGCTATTAAGAAGCTCTCAAAGTTGTATTTGTATTTCATGTCCTCCCTCCTATCCAAATAAGTGTCGTGGTTTTAGATCAAATATGTACTAAAACCATGACATTTATTTTGAATCAGAAGGAGTAATATTTTGCGCTTGTTTTTGACTCAGTTGTAAAAGTTACACAAGTATACTATTGTACGAGCAGCTATAATGATAGTGGGTGTTGTTTGTAAACTTGTTGTGCATTTCTTTTAGTTATTGGTAAATTGTTTCGCATATCTTCAAGTTATGTACACTGGTTTTCGCATTCATTACTGACATTTTTGCATTCGTTTATGCTTTTTTTAAATGTACGAATACAATTGAGATAGCACCCAGTTTCCTCCGTTTATGCTATGTTTTCATTCATACCGTACAATCATAATTATACCATTATGTAGTGGCTAGCGAACCAACCAGTGGTTCGATGGTTAAAGGGACATTGGTATTCCCGGTCCATCAGGGTTCAAGTCCTCGTGGTCGCATTATTCCTTAATTTATTTTAGGATTTCCGGCGATGAGCATTCAGTTAGGGAAGACGTTTTCGTCGACGATACGGTGCCTACAATCACATCGTAAATCTCAAGATGATATGATGTCTCATTCCCTCGAAGGTTCTCATAGAGATAGGGCGTGCGTGTGTGTACTCATACGGATGAGTATATGCACATTTATATGAGCGTTTACGTATTTTCTGTGTTAAAAAATGTAGGGATAACTAGGAAATAACGACTAGATAAGAACTAAGCACTTGATTTATATCGTAAGGGCATCTTTAGCTGTTAATTTCTGCATATATCTTTAGCTTCCTATTTTACTTCGTTGAAGGATTTAAATTTGGTGTTTGACGAGACCGACCGGTGATCTCATGGATTAGCCTGCCCTGTGTCTGCCTCTCCGGCGGCCGGTGGTGGGGAGGGGAATCCTGGCGCATCGACTCCGACTAAAGTAGATAGGTAGGGTTTTAGTCCTCGCAGAGGTGGCGTTTGGACGGATGAAGGCGCTTCTTCCTTGAGTTAGACTTCCAGGCTCCGATCCACCTTAGTTTCACCGTCGGGATAGATTGCAAGGAGGAGCTGGAAGATGGGTTGCGAGTTCATGCGTGTCGTTTGTGGACCATGGCGTCCCGGCTACGATATGGGGAAATGATGTAACTGAACATGGACGGTGCTGCCCCAATCCGGTGGCCAGGGATGGAGTTGTGCGAAGTTACAAATTGAAGTCTTGCTCAGCTTTGGTCAGCACCGGTAGCGACGGCGCTTGCGGGTGTAACTCCCCTCCTTAGAGGCAACCCGGAGGTGCTGACCCCCCCCCCCCCCCCCCACCCCCCCTCGCAAGCTGCACCTACACGAGCTGGGCATATATACAGATTAAATGTGACGGGGTGGGGGGTGGGGGGGGGGGGAATATTTCAGAGATTAAGGCTCCATAGGACCTACGTACGGTGAACGGCTTCAATATGTAAGGTAGGACTCAAGCCTGGTAAGCTATCTCAAAAAACAAAAAAACAACAAACATACAATTTTGAACGTTTCTTTTTTGCAAGAAACAGTTTTCAAGAAATAGTGTTTTCATTTTCATTTTTCCCATTGGGTCCCACATGTATATCCATGTAAAGCGAGACAGACAGAGAGAGCTTTTGTTTATTTTTATTTTCATTCGTGTGGGTCCCACATGTGAGTGACAAATAGAGGGAAGGGTAAAAATGTCCAGAAAACGCCCCATTGATTAACCAAAAATATCACGTGCTGTCTCTTTAATTTTGATCACTTAAACGTGTACTCCGGGTTAATTACCAGAATGGGCAGAGGCTTATGTGTAAAAATAAGTGATTCATTTTCTCTGACTTACTATGGGTGTTTTCAGTAAAAATTAAGTGATTCAATTTCTCTGACTAAAAAGTGGATCGTGGGTTAACTACTATCAAAGTAGGGGTTTACTGTAAAGGTACCACTACACCACAATATGGATGCAATGTGCTCAATCCAAATGTGGCTTTCTCTCCTCGACACAATATGAGAAATCTGGATTTTTTTTCATGTGAGATTTTGCCGAGGTGTGCATGTATGGTTATTATTGGTTTCTTTTATCTACAATCTGGTTTTCCTGAGGTGTTCAGTTGCAATCCGGATCGGGGTTGGTACTAAAGAATAGAGGGATCATGCATTATTGGTTAAGGTTGCACCCTAAACAGCATTTTTAAAATGGTTAACAAACAAAATTACATTTTATTCAGATTTTACATATTTTTATAAACAAACTACATATATAACTACCTAGAATTGAAGGTAGGGTTGCAAATATATGAATATTTTTTAAATCATTTTTTCAATAAATTATCGGTTGATTAACCAAATATATCGCGGGATTTTTCTTTACTTTTTATCACTTAATGGTGTACTCCGGGTTAATTACCAGACATGGCAGATGGTTTTCCGTAAAGATAAGTGATACATTTTCTCTGACTTAGTACGTGTGTTTTCCCGTAAAAATAAATGATACATTTTCTCTAACTTGAAAGTGGACTTGGGTTACTTACTACAAAAGTATGGGTTTACAGTAAAAGTACAAAGACGAAACATTTTCTCGGACTTACAGGTGGACTCCATGTTAATTACCATATCAAAGACAGAGGGTTTTCTGTACAATATAAGACCGATAGGCAGAAACTATTTTCCTTTTGTTAGTAATTTGTTCATGTTATTAGCTGATAACAAACAATCACACTCCGAAAGGTCCCACAAAAATAACGTATTGTAAATATTCCTTCATTCCAAAAATATAAGGTTTATCAGTCTTTAAAAAGGTCAAATTTCTTTTCCTTCGACCAAGTTTCGAGCCAAAAATACTAATGTCGAGCATACTAAATAAAGAACATATGAAAATTCATTTAGGGTGTATCTAAGGATACTGATTTGATATTATGCATCTTGATATATTTCTCTACAAATTTGATCAAACTTACATATTAGAAAAAATAAGACATCTTATATTTTGAAACAGAGGGAGTATTTTTTTATGAATACCCAATAGCCCAACAAAGCACACCCAGCCCTTCTAATATAGCAAAAAGGTGGGCTATAAGGTTGACTATTAGATTAATACTTTTTCTAAGCATCTCTCTTTCCCTTTCTTTGTATTTATTATATTTGTTTAGAAGTAAGTATATAGTTAGGCTTTTACATGAGAGTCCACTCTCCTTATTATTTCATATCTGTTAGTCGACTGTGCTCAAATAACTTGGCCACAATCGATTTTGATCAAAATAATCCTTCCACTTTACTCAAGAACAACGAAATCTGCAGCAACGACAGTACACCAATGAATGCATGGAATCACGACAATTGAAGGATTATTTTGGCCGCTGTGTGGATGGAGAATAATGGGGGTGGTTGGTATTTTTATGGATCAAACTTTTATGTGGGTTTGGTCGTGTGGTGATAGCCCTCTGGCCTTGCAACCCCGAATGGAGGCACCGCGCCGTAACATAATACAAAATATAAGACAAGAATTTTGTCTAAGATTTATTTTGATACGGATGTATCTAACACTAAAAGGTAACTAGATACATCTATATTTAGATAAATCTAAGACAAAAATTTTGGGACGGAGAGAGTACGAAAGTTTGTCTAAAAAAAGAAAACCTAATACAAAGTAGTGCTTGCATTCAAGTTCGAAGAACCCACATGATGACGTGAATGAACATTAAATAATAAAAGAAAATTCGAAACTTCATGGTATTGATAATGAGCAAATATTTTAGGGGCTTGCAAACTTTGCCCACCAAGAAGTTAATATGATCTCTATATATACGAAATAAATTATAAACTCTTGCTCTGCACCTAAGTTTAAGGTTATCTATTTGAGCAGAAACTTTGTATTACTTTTTGTATATAGCTCCTCAACTGTTATTTGGTCACAAAATGCTACAAGCACCTAAAACATTTGGTTATATTCAAAGCTGCAAAGTTTCAGATTGTTTTCATTTTTTATCATTGGTGTAGCGGGGTTGAAATGTCCCTGGGCGTAGAAAACACACACTCTAACAACCTAACGTCAGAGATTTGGCAAAAAATAAATAAATAGACACCACTAACTCCTGAAATCTATACCAGTGAAAGAAGGGGAATCTGTGATTTCAAATCAGGCTTAATGCCAGCAGTCCGAACATTCACCATAAAAATATAGTAAACCACTGCTAAAAAGTACAGTAATTTCTAGACTAGATCATAGGATAGAAACAGATATACATTCAATATCGATGGGTATGGGCTTCAGTACTTGTTGTAGGATAAATAAACTAGCTATTCGTCCCTTGGCGAAGGCATGCCTGCCGCCCACATGATCGCTTCAGAAAGTACGTAGGTCCCACCAATGCTCGCCACGATGACCAACCCATAAGTGCCCGCCAATTGTACCGCATCGTGCCTTAATCTCGCCCCCATAGCCACATTCCTGCAATAACACATATACATAGGCAACCTGGTTTAAACTACTCTATATTGTATGTATATATATGGTAATAAGAGAAAGAAGCGAGAACGTATCAATCGATGGGGCAGACCTATGGTTTTTTTAAAGAAGGTTAAAATTCCAGCATCTGCATCTATCAATGCATACAATCATTTTTATTAATTATTCAACGAAGGTCTACAAAAACATACACCGAGTCATTCGAAAACATCACTCACACCTACAACCTTGATAATGTAAAGTGCTCACAATCCTCATATCTAAAACCAACATCGTCGTCGATCCATCCATATAACGTATAGGCTCTAACAACGAGTGCATCAAATCTAAAGCATATACCACATGCACACGTTTTAGAAGCCCCCATCATCATTGAGCCGTTGTCTCACCTTAAGGCGAGAGATCCGCATCATACTTGCCAGTCCGGCCATCCGTCGACACCACCACGGCGCCTAACGGCGCCACCGTCCTACGCTCGTCCATCCCGACGCGAAGACTCTAGAAGATTTGTCATGCGTAGCACCTGCCGAACATGCATGACACATCATAGCACATGTCGGCCAGATATGACTTGACAGCTCCACCAAAACTCCATTCAAGACGAAGCCGCTCCACCTCCTGCCTCTGTCTTCCAATGCTGCTCCACAAACGATTTTGTGAAGAAAGGGATGACATCGTAGTACCACCATCGTTCGATCTGGATTATTAGATCCTAGGGTTTTTTCCGGAGCAGCATGAGCAAGTCGACAATAGTTACATGACGATGCCTTCATCAATGTAGCGACGTAGAACACCGCCATCTCCTGCCGTCGGCTTGGATTTTACCGACAACTATGTCTCCCTAACTTGCAGCCGGGACTAGATGACCGATCTCGAGATCTAACCATACAGCCTCAGGCCAACCACCTCACACAAAGGTGATGACCACCACTATCGGATACACCGGCCAGAACAGATCTGACCGGAGGTGTCACCGTGCCGTCCACCAGGCCCTCCATGCCGTCGCCGATCCCAAACCAGATGGTGCACCGCCGCTGCCGACCGCATCGCCGTCCAAACCAGGCCAAATGTTGCACGCCGCCGCCGGTTACCGGGCTGCCCGAAGCGCGTGTAGCCGCCGTCGCTCGAAGCAGGGCCGACCACCGCCGTCGTCGTCGTAGCCCTCGCAATCGCTCTGCTAGATCAGTCGTGCCTCCACGCATGTAGGGGGTTTGCACCACCCCTAAGACGCGGGAGAGAGAGAGTCCCCTGCCACCGACGTCGGCCCCTGGCGGCGGCGGAGGATGGGGAGGAGGGAGTGTGCATCCTCGGCGGCTAGGATTTGGGCGCCGTTCCAGTCGCCCTAGCGGGGACGACGCGGGGGCAGTTTGGATATCTTCTACATTGATCAAGGGGCAGCCATACGTACCAGACGGGGTGGAAGGGGTCGCGGAGCAGTTCCAAGTTGTTCCGGCAGGCCGGTTCTGGGTCTTGCCAGTACATCTTGTGCGCCTCGGCCGAAAGATCGAACAACTCCTCCTTGGCCTTGTCGATCCGCTTCATCACGACGTCTTTCTCCGTGTTCCCGCCGGTGCAAATATTCCGCTGCTTTTGGAGCAATGCGAGATCCGTTAATTAGGTCGCTCAGTAGCTAAGTAGCCGTAGGTGTGTGTTGGCAATCGATCGATCTAACCTTGGTCTGGATGGACCTCGGCATGAGCCGGCGTTGCCCCAGCTCGACGACTCGCGTCCGTGTCTGCCCGAGCACGCCGCCTCGCAGACTCCTCGCCGCGAACCCGTGCGCCGCCGCTGCCATGGATCGCCTGTCTTTGTTTTCTAAATCGTGATCGTCGCTCCTGGAATACGGCGTGTTACCCGGGTGCTGTGGTTGTTTAACTTAGGACGCTTTATTAGGGGTTAATTAGATGATATGCCCCGGGATTGATTCAATGGCAACTGGCCCTCGCCTCACCCGTCAATCTCAAAGGGTAAATGTCTTTTTATTTTTTGATGAGCCACCATGATGATAGCTTTCATTGAAGAGAAAAAGTCAATATAAATGCCTCAAACTACTTTTTATGACGGGGAATCTGTATCCATATGTCAGACGGATGAAATTTCGTACAGTCACTTGCCCTGCGTCCGATGTGGCATCCCTTAACCATCCGATCCAGCTTTTTTACTTGGTCCCCAATCTACAACTCCCACATATTTTTGACTTGACTTCCTTGCCAAAGCCAAACCAACGCACGCGTGCGGGGGGGATACAAGGCAACTAGCGCCAACGACCTCAACCATCGACGTTCAGGCGATCGCCCACACCCAATGGCGAAGACAGGACCAAGGCCTGGGTCGTGGCAGCGAGTTTCAGGGGCCAATTATTTGTTCATCAGTATGTGTTTTGAGTCTAAGTTTCCGCATGCGTAGCTAGCAATTGTCATGTATAGCGAAAATACCTATTGGAGCTCGGGCTCCATGGCACCCTTTATTTTTGAAAAATTCAAAATTCACAGCAGAAACCTGTTCGAGCACTCGACGCCTCGTCTCTGCTGCGGCGCTGGCGCGCTGCCTACCCATACAGCGCCCTAAACCTATACAACGCCTCGGCCGTACCCATACGGCGCCTCGGCCGGCTTGGCGTTGGTTAGCCGATGTGCGCGCGGCGCGCATCGACGCCCGACAGTCCGGCCATCAAGCATCAGCAGCAGGTACTGCGACGAGCGGCGTCTTCATCTTGGCCCTCGATCGATCTATCAACTAAGTATCAACTGATGAAAGCAGGACTGTAGGACATCCGAAACAGCAACAACCATCCATCCCAGCATCCATCCAGCCGATTTTCTGGTCAGTCAAAAGGAAACAGCAACATCCAATTTTTCACTGCTTGATCCCTGAGTAGGACTATCACGGCTTCTTTGGCTTGGAGCCTTGGACCCCGTCTATCCATCCATCAAAATTCAGTATTAGAAGAGTAATCAACATCGGAATTCAACACTATTACGTACTCCATCCATCATCTTTATTTAGTAATTAGTAATTCAAGTACTTTTTTCCATGTATGTCTAGGGTTTCAATCATTTGATGTATAAATTTCTGATTCTTTGTATTCTCTATTCCTCTTTAGGGTTATCCAAATTTCTATTCAGTTTGTTATGGCTGTAGATTGCTATTTAAATGTCTCTATTGCATATCGGATCCTCTTAACAGTCACTAGTGGGGACACGGCCTATAGCCCCGGCCCGTAAGGGGGACAAAAGGCCTAACCTTTTCGTCCCGGCCCTGTTACACGCCGGGATTAAAGGTGCTCCACGTGGACGCCTCGTAGCGCCCCAGGGGCAGGCCCTTTAGTCCCGGTTCGTTACACGGATCGGGACTAAAGATTTTCAGATTTTGCTGGTTTTTGGGTTTTTTTTTGAATGAAATTATTTTTAGGTTTTAGGGTTTTAGGGTTTAGGTGTTCGGGAGATTAACGTGATGCCTCGTTTGGTGTTCGGGAATTAGTTTTCATATAATTTAAATAGAAATAATTATGCATATATATATATATATATATATATATATATATATATATATATATATATATATATAAGATTAACTTATCTTACAAGCGATCATATATATACAATTATATGGATATCTGAATTATCGGGACTAGAGCCAGTCTATTCGATTACATGGACGAACATCAGTAATGGCCCTTAGCTACACTAAATCGTCCTTTGTCTTTTATAGCTTCCGTCCTCAGAAATCCCGCAAGCTCCTCTGCAACAGCAATCGCGCGTTGCTGTGGTAGGACCTTCGTCCTCATGGCCGCGTGCTATATAAGAAGAGGAGATGAATATGAATATCAATCATGATAATAAAGAATGACGGGTAAAAATAGAGGTGTGAATGTTCATTGCTTACGTCGAATCTGTGATCCTTGAACTCAGAGGTAAACGTGCGAATGGTCTCGCAAATATAGTATCCGCATAGATGCGTTCCCCGTGGCTGCTGGTCGCACTTTACGAGAATAGAATATATATAATCAAAATAATAATCTAGCATCATAAATGTATTGAAAATTAATAGAAGTATATCATACTACTACTTACCTGAGCTGCTCTAAAGGTCAGCTTCCCAGGAAAGTTACCGGTAGTCACGCACTTGAACCGCTTCCAAACCCTGTCCGACAAGGATAATGATTTGCTAAGTTTTTCATTAATTGATATATCAGAAAATCATCGAAAGAGACCGATAGAGCGCAAGAATGATTAAAATTACCCTTGGAGCATGTCCTGCAGGCTTTGGAACTGTTCCAAGGGTCTCGATAATGGGTCGAAGGCATCAACTCTTCCCTTATCAATTTGAATGTCCAACAGAATCCAATGGAAGCTGCACATGTATATATATATATATGAGTGTGCGTGTCAGTAACTTATCAATTACACTTATAAGTGAATGAACACAACAGAGTAAAGACCCTCATCTGAAGTTATATGGAAACAGTATGTGGTCACAGAAATTTTGATCTGTTAGAAACCTTAGAAGGTTTTCCTCCGTCTCCTTGGGTTTGTCAGTTAGCGTCGCTATATGTATTTTATCTGGGTCAATAAACCCAATATTTAGGATGCTCTTACTTTTACACTCCAGAATCTTCATTATGTATAATAGAGTACAAGTTATATATAGACAATGAATTAAAATAACTAAACAAGTTATATGTAGACAACGAATTAAAAAACTTACAGACAATAGCAACTCATAAGCGATTTGTCGAGGGCGTCGTCATTGTACATCTGGAAGAGTTCATCAAAGTCGATATGGATTTCTTCGGAGCGGCCGTAGTACTCCCGTGGGACACTCAACACGATCATCGTTCTCCCATTCTTTGATTCACTTAAGTACCATTTATGCAAGTAACGCATATTTGTTGGGAGATCATCTTTGCTGACCAAAGGCTCTCCCATGACAAACTGTGGCCTAGGGGTTACCACAGCCTTGGGTATCCTGTCGTCTTGGGAAGCCAGCAAATCTTCAACCGAGATACCACATTCATCCGTGAACTCCTTTGCTCTTTCAAAAGCTTGCCCCTGCACCGGAGGGGGAACATTCTCGGTTAACACCTTGAGGGGTGGGATCGACTGTTTGACCTGTTGTCCAAGCTGAGGAACGTCTGTTTTTTTCTTGCTTGTAGTTGAACTTGATTTACTCCCACTTGCACTTGCACGTGAGCTACTCTTTTTCACTTCCTTCTGCAATGTGCGTGTATAGTCATCAGGCTTATAGTGTAAGTCATACTGTGATGGAGTGGTTATGAAGTCTTTTGCCCATGCTATGTGCTTCTCGGTGTATTCCGGGCGGGGCTCGGGTTCCTTCCTTTTCATCTGCGCATCATGTTGTTCCTTTGTTATCCTGGCGTTTTCCTCGGGGGTACGATCATAAGGTCTGATAGGAAGATTAGCATGAGGTACCTTTGGGAGGGGCGACCGTTTGCGCTTTGGGGAGCTCCATCGCTTAGAAATCTTTGACGGAGCGTTCTTGCTGGCACGCTTCCGCGTAGTATCATGTGCGGGCGGCGGCGGAGACGGACGACCCAAGTCCGGCGGCGGTGATCGAGATGGACTCGTGTTGTGCTGGCCGACGTCATGTGGAGGGCTTGGAGGTAATGGAGGTGTAGGTGACCTGCGACGACTCGGAGGCGGTGTTGTCCTCGGGGACGAGCCTGGAAGCTTGATATAGTTCTTGTCCCATAGGATGACTCCGCCCAGTACTTCTCCGAGTGTCCTCTCATCTTCGGGTCCAGCTATGTCGAGCTCCATATCATTAAACCCCGTCATGATTTCATCCACCCCGACTTTAGCAAAGCCAGCTGGAATCCCACGGCCATGCCAGCGTGCATCAGGGCCAGAAGGTAAAGCTTGTCCGACGGCCACCTTCATGGATATGTTCTTGAATTTCTGATGGAGTTCACATGATGTTGACTCCTTGATTCCATCCACGGGGTAGCCGGGACCGCCCTCTATCATTCTTCGTTCATCGTCGGGCGGGGCCTCAGATTCAGCCACGCTGCTTTTCCGCTTAGATGGGGCGCAGGTAATATCAAGTGCAGGATCTTCCTGGCGCGGTACTCCTCTAACCTCATCAATCTGCTTATGTTGCTCGTTAATCCTGGCAAGCAACTGGTTGAACTTGTCATTCTCCTCATCCTGCTGCCGCTTCTTTGCTCTCTCTCGGCTTCTGTAAGTGTCTTGGTCTCTGGCAAACCCAAGCCACCAAGGGTAAGAAGGACCGAAGCCTCGCGTTCGTCCTCCATGTTCGTCATTGTCGAGGACCAGTGTGAGCAAATCTTTATCTCTATCTGCAGTGAACTTTCTTTGTCCCTCCTTAATTTCTTTCACTATCATTTTCCAATTTTCCCTGGGTATCCTAAGCTCGTCATTGCAAATGAGGTCCCCTGTTGTTTCGTCGTACGACCCACCATGCACAAGGAACCAATTTCTTGCTCTCAATTCCCACTCATCACGGAGTGGTTCAGGTACGACGCCTTTATCTATCAGATCTTGCTCTTTCTTATCCCACTTTGGGATGGCAGTCTCATAGCCCCCTGGCCCCAGCTTGTGGTGATATTTCTTCTTGTCGGCATTTATCTTGTTCTTTTCTGATAATGCCTGGGCATCTTCTGACTCCTTGTACTCTTGAAATGCCTTCCAGTGATTCGCCTGCTTGGCTAGATACCCCTCGAATACTGGCACTTTCTGTGTCTTCACATAGTTTTTCCATAGCTTCTTCTTCCAGCTACGGAACAATTCGACCATCTTCTTCAGAGTCCACTGCTTGACTTTGGCCCTTAGTTTGTCTGCGGCGTCTTCATTCTCACATTCTGGCAGGTTGAAATGTGACATGAGATCATTCCAAAGATTATCTTTGTACCTTTCGGCGACATAGTCACTATCGGCTGCCCCTTTGCGCTTGTTCCACTCCCGAACGCTGATCGGGACGTGATCCCTAACGAGAACTCCGCATTACTTCTTGAATGTGTCAGCAACATTCTTAGGAAGCTTGGGTTCGCCCATAGGAAATATCACCTCAAATGTGTAATGCGTCCGTGCATTCCAACTTTAGATATAACGACGAAGATTCAGCTGGTTCAACGTTGGGGCCCTCTTCGATTATATCTTTCAGAAGTTCTTCCTCTTCGAGGTTCCTGATATGTGGATCCATAGTTCTGCAAAAAACGGATTCTCTTAACCTTTGTACCAAAAAAGAATTATTCTATCAGGAACTCCGTTCCAAAACAACTTAAGTCCCGGGTCGTGGCTCCACCCGGGACTCCTAGATTTCTGCATAGTATTCAAAGTAGGAGTACTTTTCCAATTTGAGCATTCAATAAGCAAAACCAAATCGTAAAATAAAGTAGTATTCAAATTAGCATGCATTCAATTATAAGCTAATACATCATCACTTTTGTCCGTACATCGTCGAATATTATCACTAATACTCCTCGAATACTATCATACATATAGCATCACTAATACATCTAGAACCGTAGCGCCCGACGGGTATCGGCGCGGGCGGTGGACACCAAAGAGAAGGAACCATCACAGGATCATAGCTCCAGTGAGATCCCCGAAGAACCTGTCAGGTATGCTCGAACCTGCCCTCCAACGCAACCATGTAGCGACGGACGTGCTCATCCTCCTCGCTGAAACAGTGACGTACCACCTCCGCGGTGTCCGGAAGCCTCGGCACCCTCACTGGCCCACGCGACCGCCACCAAACAAGGATCGGGTCAACGACGGGCTGGCTCCTCACCAACCTACGCCCCCCGGAAGGTAGCATCTCCCAATACCAGCCGGGCGGAGCCCAGTCCCGGACAGGACCCCTCTGATCAAGCAGGTGTCCTCCGCCGAGTCGACGACGAGGATGCGGGATAGGCATCGTAAAATGAACTAAAAAAATAAACTAGTTCTATTAATTTTCTTGCTAAAAATAAACTATTAACACTTAAGCATATACAATAGCAAAATTAAACTATTAACACTTAAGCATATACAATAGCAAAATTAAGCAATAATCTAAGAAACACTATTAACACTTAAGCATATACACTATACAATAGCAAAATTCCTCCTCTTCTTATTTTCATTTTTCTTCTCCTCCTCTTCTTTTCTTCTGTTCTCCTCCTCTTCTTTTCTTCTTTTCTTATACACTATACACTATAGCAAAATTCTCCCTCTCCTTATACACTATAAACTATATATACTATACACTTAAGCATATACACTATACAATATACACTTTTTCTTCTTTTCTTCTCCTCCTCTTCTTATTTTCATTTTTCCTAATCTTATTTTCTTATTTTTGTTCATATTTCTTCTTCTTTTAACCCTAACCTAATTCTATATATTACTAACCCTATAATCTAGCACAAACCTAATAACAATAGGAATTAAATGACAAAAAAATATTTTTCTTTTTCTTCTTTTCTTCTCATTTTTCTTCCTTTTTCTCCTTTTTCTTCTTCTCTTCTCCTTTTTCTTCTTTTCTTCTATACTGTCCGGAGTGTTGGGGAGGAGGGGCGGGGGGCTTACCGGCCAGAGTTGTCGACGGCGCTCGGCGAGGAGGACGGCGCGACGGCGAGGAGCACGACGCGACGGCCAGGAGGACGGCGCAAGGGCGAGGAGGACGGTGAGGAGGACGGCGCGACGGCGAGGAGGACGGACGACGGCGAGGAGGACGGCAGGCGGCGGCGAGCAGGACGGCGGGCAGCCTGACGGCGTCGGTTAGTTCGTCGTTGTGCCGCGTCGGGCAGGAGAACGAGAGGAAGAAGAAGAGAAATGGACGAATTGGGTTGGAAATTTTCGAAGACCCGCTTATATAGGTGGATCTATAGTCCCGGTGCGTGGCTCGGGCTGGGACTAAAGATCCCCTTTAGTCCCGAGTGGTGCCACGACCCGGGACTAAAGGCCTATTTTCGGGCAGACCAAGAGGCGGGAAGCAGGGGGTCTTTAGTCCCGGTGCGTGGCTCCAGCCTGGACTAAAGGGTGTCTTTAGTCCCGGGGCGTGGCTCCACCCGGGACTCAAGCCCCTCCTCGGCTGCACGATAAGTTTAGTCCCACCTCGCCCAGCGAGGGGGACTAACACTTGTTTATAAGCCCCGTCGCAGCTTGTCCATCGAGCTCCTCTCTAAAGCAGGCTTACGGTCCTAAACTTACTGAAAATTGAAACTATATTCGAAACTGTGGAGAAATTTCAATCTGAATTCAAAGTGAATTCAGGTTGAATTTTGTCCATGATTTCTCATATAGTTTCAATTTTTTTCTATGATAATGAAATTTGAGAATTATTTTTGCATATTTGAGAATTTGACAAAACTATGATAATGAAAAGTGTTTCAAATTGAATAAATAATGCAAAACTATTTTCTATTTTCATAATTAATAATTTTGACTATCCAAACTATTATCTATTTTGTTATTTTCAATTAAAAACTATGTTTATTAAAAATTCTTTGTGCATATTTGAGAATATGACAAAACTATGATAATGAAAAGTGTTTCAAATTGAATAAATAATGCAAAACTATTTTCTATTTTCATAATTAATAATTTTGACTATCCAAACTATTATCTATTTTTTTATTTTCAATTAAAAACTATGTTTATTAAAAAATTCTTTTTGCATATTTGAGAATTTCACAAAACTATGATAATGAAAAGTGTTTCAAATTGAACAAATAATGCAAAACTATTTTTTATTTTCATAATTAATAATTTTGACTATCCAAACTATTATCTCTCGAAGTAGCAGGGTTTTGAACGAGAACTCATCTCTTACAAATGGATTTCATTTTTTGAACTTATTTGAACTCCATACTTTTTGTGTGTTTAAAATGCACCATTCAAAGGCACATCAGAAAATTTCAACAATTTCTGACTTCATTTGGTATTCTTTGTGCATTTACTTATTTGTTTTGAGCTAGTTGACCCTGAAATTGAAAAGCACTACAAATGAACTCTGAAAATGTTGAAAGTTGGCATGCTATCATCATTTTACCCACATAGCATGTGTTAAAAAGTTGAGAGGGCTACGACAAAAACTAGATGCAGTTCATGTACAAAACTAAAAATCTCTCTCGAAGTAGCAGGGTTTCGAACGAGAACTCATCTCTTACAAAGGGATTACATTTTTTAGAACTTATTTGAACTCCATACTTTTTGTGTGTTCAAAATGCACCATTCAAAGGCACATCACAAAATTTCAACAATTTCTGACTTCATTTGCTATATTTCGTGCATTTACTTATTTTTTTGAGCTAGTTGACCCTGAAATTGAAAAGCACTACAAATGAACTCTGAAAATGTTGAAAGTTGGCATGCTATCATCATTTCACCCACATAGCATGTGTTAAAAAGTTGAGAGGGCTACGACAAAAACTGGATGCAGTTCGTGTACAAAACTGACAATCTCTCTCGAAGTAGGAGGGTTTCGAACGAGAACTCATCTCTTACAAATGGATTTCTTTTTTTTGAACTTATTTGAACTCCATACTTTTTGTGTGTTCAAAATGCACCATTCAAAGGCACATAACAAAATTTCAACAATTTCAGACTTCATTTGGTATTCTTCGTGCATTTACTTATTTTTTTTGAGCTAGTTGACCCTGAAATTGAAAAGCACTACAAATGAACTCTGAAAATGTTGAAAGTTGGCATGATATCATCATTTCACCCACATAGCATGTGTTAAAAAGTTGAGAGGGCTACGACAAAAACTGGATGCAGTTCGTGTACAAAACTGACAATCTCTCTCGAAGTAGCAGGGTTTCGAACGAGAACTCATCTCTTACAAAGGGATTTCATTTTTTTGAACTTATTTGAACTCCATACTTTTTGTGTGTTCAAAATGCACCATTCAAAGGCACATCACAAAATTTCAACAATTTCTGACTTCATTTGGTATATTTCGTGCATTTACTTATTTTTTTTGAGCTAGTTGACCCTGAAATTGAAAAGCACTACAAATGAACTATGAAAATGTTGAAAGTTGGCATGCTATCATCATTTCACCCACATAGCATGTGTTAAAAAGTTGAGAGGGCTACGTCAAAAACTGGGTGCAGTTCGTGTACAAAACTGACAATCTCTCTCGAAGTAGCAGGGTTTCGAACGAGAAGTCATCTCTTACAAAGGGATTTCATTTTTTTTGAACTTATTTGAACTCCATACTTTTTGTGTGTTCAAAATGCACCATTCGAAGGCACATCACAAAATGGACAATCTCTCTCGAAGTAGAAGCGACCCCCACAATAAGAGACGACATTCTTCTTCTCTCATATATGGTGGACACTAGCTCACCTGATTTTCCAACCGTCGATGATGGTCGCTTACTTCCCCTAGTGCATAACCAATATCTAGCACAAGGAGAAGAAGGAGAAGAGACCCCCACAACAAAAGTGGTTCCGCGGCACGCCACGTGGTTCCGCTGCACGCCACGTGGGACTAATGGTCTTTCATTTTTAAATGATTGTTTTAATAAAAAAGAGATCTGTTACAAAAGGGATTTCATTTTTTGAACTTATTTGAACTGAAGACTTTTTGTATATATATGTGGTCGAAATGCATGATACCATGAAGTTAGAAAGGGCTAAACCATTCAAAAGTAGCAAATGAAGTTAGAAAGGGCTAAACCATTCAAATTTGGAAACTATAGTGGCATAAACAGAAACTAGACATATATAAATTGGTCCAAGAAGTACATGATAATAGTCCAAACAATACATAATAATAGCTACCATAGATATATATACAAGTGTTCGACGTTAAGAACACTACTCGTCTGAATCATCTAAATCATAATGTCCACGTTCCTCGAGGTGACGCTGGCCATAGTTGACGACTCGAATCTTGCGGTACAACTCGTATGAAACGTATGCATCTTTTGTTGCATACTCAATGTTGATATCATCAAGTGGGCCCTTCTCCCAAAGTCTGTGCTGAGACTTTGGGAAACTGGTCTTCATATCACCATATGACTCGTCGATCAAGGCAACTGCCATATGAGCCATCGAAGTCCTGTCATGTCGAAGCCTGAATATCGTTTGGAGATCAAGGAGGCAACCAGCTGGTATCTCAATACCGAAGCTATGCCTCATCTTCAACTTGTCGTTCCTTATGTCAACGGAAGCAAAAGTGACGCCGCTGCGAAGGAACTCCATGAGTTCTGGACAATGCTTGTCACTCCTGCAACAGAAACAAATTAAAATGGAACAAATGTTACATACTGCTGCAATAAGGAAACATGTTTCACTACAACTAAAGAGAAACTTATCTTTAGGATTCAAATAGAACATATGCAATGGAACCTAGAGAGATCACTATAGCTATCCAATGGAACCTAGAGAGATCACTAGCTATATGCAATTTTCATGACTATGACATATCATATTGCTATCCAATGGAACCTAGAGAGATCACTAGCTATATTCAATTTTCATAACCTTGGATCAAAGAACACCGCATAAAATTGTATCACTACAACTATGATTTCAATGGAACATATTGAACCAATCAGATTTTTCAAATTATGGAACACTATTCCAATCAGATTGTGTTTCCTTCAACTAATCAAAATTGTTTCACTACAACTATTTGAAGCGAACCAACTATGATTCCAATGGAACATATTAAACACTAGTTGATTCTAATACGATTTTTCATATTATGGAACACTATTCCAATGAGATTGTGCTCCCCTTCAACTAATCAAAATTGTTTCACTACAACTATTTGAAGGGAACCAACTATGGTTCCAATGGAACATATTAAACACTAGTTGATTCTAATACGATTTTTCAGATTATGTAACACTATTCCAATTAGATTGTGCTCCCCTTCAACTAATCAAAATTGTTTCACTACAACTATTTGAAGGGAACCAACTATGATTGAAACAAATAAACTTACAATGTCATTATCTTGGATCAAAGAAAGCCTCAAAACTTACCTCGCCCATTGGAAGATCAAGACATGGCGTGCGAAGCATAGTTGGATGACGGCAACACCGCGTTGATCGGCCGTGTACTCTAGATCAAGCCCCAAGAACTTCTCATGATCCACTGCGTGGTCAAACCATTTTTCCTTCAACTGTTGAAGAAAAAACGGCACCTCGTTGCTCAGGTTCGTGTACACGACATCAAGCATCGTCGTGCCATGTGCGAGCACCTTACAAAAGCTAGTTGGCATGGTGGAAGAAGAGAAGGGAAGAAGAGAGGAGAAGAACAGAGAGGGCGATGCGAGAGAGAAGAAGAACAGAGAAATGGCGACTGTACGCTTCGGTTCGTGCTTTTCATCGCCCGAAACGACGCGGGATGCAAACCGTTTGGGCCTTTAGTCCCGGATTGAGCCACCAACCGGGAATAAAGAGGTATACCAAACGGTTGCCACCACTACGGCAAACCACGTGTTAGGCCTTTAGTCCCGGTTTGAGCCACCAACCGGGACTAAAGAGGTATACCAACCGTCGCCACCACTACGGCAGGCCACGTGTTAGTCCTTGAGTCCCGGGTTGAGCCACCAACCGGGACTAAAGGGGGATACGAACGGTTCCCACCACCACTGCCCACCGCGTAGCCCTTTAGTCCCGGTTTGGGACACGAACCGGGACTAAAGGCTCCTTACGGGCCGGGACTGAAGCCTCGAGGGAGGCATTGAGAATTGGGGCGACGTGGCCGGGCCTTTAGTCCCGGCCCAGAGGCAGGCCGGGACTAAAGGGTTCAGGCCAAAGGCCCGTTTTCCACTAGTGAGTGCATGTGACTGTAGCCTCGGCTAAAAGAAGTTTCTCTAAACTGAAACTACTGAAAAATTATTTGAGGTCTACTATGTTGCAAGATAGATTGAATGGCTTGGCTATGTGCTGCATTGAGAAGGATATCTTGGACAATGTTGATCTTGATTGTGCCCTTAATGACTTTGCATCAAGAAACGCCCGAAGAAACTTTTTCTGAAGAATTAAATTCTTATTTGAGGTAATCATGTCATTTTAGTTTCATTTCTCTATCTTCTTAGTATTATTATTATTGGTTAAGTAAGTTGAAATTTTGTTATTATTATTGTCGATGGAATGAGTCAATTATTATAGTTAAATTTTAAAGTAAAAATATATGATCTTAGAACATAGGGGCCCATGTTGTTGAGTTCGCCTAGGGCATCCCGAAACACAGGGCCGGCTCTGCAACCAAACAAGGTTGCATTCGACAATAGGGAGGTTTTAATGACAAATTTGACTTTTTAATGGGAAAACCTTGCTGTTTTATTTATTCATAACGTCCCTCAGTTACAATATCGTACACACACTCTGATGCTACATGCAAGAACGACTTGGACAATTTATTCCCATAGCATAGTTTTGGTAAGGCATGTGTTGCTTAATATACCGTTCACGCCTACGACTTCACCTAAAACCTTTCTCTCGACCCTAGCAAGTCCTTGATCTCCTGAATGAGTGGCCCGCAGACCGATGTTTTCATTTCCTCCTTCGTTAGGGATCTCTCACCGCAATTTGATCATCCGTCTCCAGCACCTCCATATAGACAAGCCAAGTTCAAGCGATAAATAAATAGCCCTCCTGTATGCCGACAAGTGAACCAACTCCGAATTAGAGACTGATGGGATAACCGGACAAGATCCTACCACAAACTTGCCATGATAATCTTGAAGAATCGCTGCACCTGTTCCATCCTCGAAACTCTTCTAATTGTGCCATCAGCGTTCGCCTTAATCCACCCCTCCTCCGGCGCATGCCAGTGCTCCCGAGGTTAGCCGGGGCTGGCCTGTTCGGGTTCTTTGATGCTCAACCACTCCTCCCGCAACACCTACACATAATCCTCTATACCCTTGACATCGCTTGCACTGTTTCGAGCAAGCCACACTAGATAGATGGCCATTATCACCATTGATCTCTTCGTCTCGGTTATTTCATTTAAATGGTCCAAAAACAAATTTCACATCCAATATGCACTATGTTTTTATAAGATTGAATTATTTGGAGTTTTTATAAGATTGAATTATTAGGAGTACACAATTTTCGCTACCAGCGACGGTAGTAGTACCTATCTAGGTACGTGCCACCCCTAAGAATTAGCACTAGTAATTATCCTAATCACCTCATGTGGAACAAGGCTAGGGGTTCAGAGTCTTTCTGCAGGACTTCAATTAACCGGTTTGGCTTGCTGGTAAGGTGGACATGTGGAGTCCAACTAGGTAGGGGTAACTACCATTGCTTGTAGATATATTGACCCCCTTCTTTAAATTAGATCAAGCGGAAGCGGGAAGAACTCCTACCAACTGATCGCATACGAGCAATTCAAGAGGAATTTACGAGATTCTTTGTTGAGCATGTCATACCATCAGATGGGGTATATCATCAGGATTTCCTTACTGATTTTGGTGGATATATAATAGCTAGTTAGGGATCGCAAAGAGATGTTATATATTGTATATATGCATGATCGTGTACTATATGTAGTAGCGTCGAGTTGTTCGACCAAGCATGAAGAAAGAGAGGTCACTTCTCTCTATATATGTTCATGACGATGTTGTGTAATTAATGGTTCCTTCATTTGCTTACTAGCTATCGTCGAGTTCTCTTTATATGTAGTAGCTACCGTTGACCAACCACGGAGAAAGAGATGTCACTTCTCTCTATATGTAGTAGCTACCGTCGATCAAGCACGGAGAAAGAGAGATCACTTCTCTCTATACGTAGTAGCTAGCTAACACATATTGAAACCCCTGATAAAACCCTCCAAAACCCCTAAACCCCCCTCCCTTTCAAAAAAAAAACCCAGCGCCTGGGAGCTGCTGACGCATGGCTGCCTTTTGGTCCCGGTCGGTGTTACCAACCGGGACTAAAAGTCCTCGTGCCTGTGCACCCCGCGGCGGACACGTGGAGCTCCTTTAATCCCGGTTCGTAAGCCAACCGAGACTAAAAGTAATGGGCATTAGTCCCGATTGTTTTGTCCCGGTTGGAGAACCGAGACTAAAGGCCCTCTGGAACCGGGACTGATGCCCTCTTTTCCACTAGTGTTGGTGTTCCTGCCAAGTAAAACTCCTAGCTACAGGAAACTTTCCGTGTTCTCAACGGAGGACATCGGATGAGATGTGTCAGGCCCCCGCCTTTTTCTGACCCGCCTGTAATATTTGAGAAATTTATTGAATTTCTAGGGTTTTAGTGCCGAAAATTGCAGATCTGCAAGGCGACACATGAAATCATGCCCAAAAACGGCATGAAAAATCATATGTGATGTATTAGCGGCATGTCTCTCCCTTCTGCAGACGAAGGAGCGGTAGTTCCGGCCATCAAGGAGCGAAATTACATTGACGACATCACTCGTACAACCTTTTGAATCCACGAAAAATCGTATGATGCCAGAAATCAACGGGATCTGGCACAACATCATCACATGGCCCCTCTAGGGCGTGGTAAAAGTTTGGGCGCGCTTCGAATAGGCCTCACCTGAGGCTGCTTGTAAACCGCACCATCTTTGAGGTAGTCCCTCGGTATCGAGAGGGAATGTGTCGGGTTTGTGAAGGAAGTGCTGGTCTTGCTGTTCCGTTGGCCTCAAAACTTTTTGTGCTCTCAAAGGAGGCCATCTAGTGAGACGTGTTAGGCCCCCACATTTTTCGGACCCGCCTGTAATCTTTGAGACCTTTATTGCATTTCTAGGGTTTCAGTGCTAGAAATTGCAGATCTGCACGAAAACACATGAAGTCATTCCCAGAAGCGGCATGGAAAATCCTATGTGATGTATTAGCGACATGCGTCTCCCTTTTACAGACGAGAGAGGGACAGTTCTGGCCATCAGGGGGAGAAATTACTTCGATGGCATGACTAGTCCAACCGTTTGAATCCACTAAAATCTTATGATGCCAGAAATCCACGGATCTGGCACGACGTCATCACATGGCCCCTGTAGGGTGTGGTAAAAGTTTGAGCGTGTTACGAATAGGCCTCACATGAGGCCGCTTGTAAAATGGTTACACCATGGGTTTGGAAGAGTACAAGGGGTATATACATTTGGACTTACCCACCAACTAAGGAATTCATATAATAGCATAAATAAGGGTCGCAACAACTTTTCATTTTGCATGTGATCGTAATATGGTTAAACCAGGGGTTTGGAAGAGTACACCACCATCAAAATATTAAAGTGGATACATAGAGATAGGGAAATTGAGAGCATAAAAAATAAGACCAATGAAAACTAGTTGGGAGAAAATGGATGAGAAAGAAGGGAAGTCATTTCAAAATAATTTTCGCATTAAAAGAACAGGCAACCAAAAAATCGAAGAAAATGTAAGTTGAATGCGTTCATTAGCACATATGGCTTATATGACATGTAAGCCGAGTGCTCTGACAGGACACACGGCTTATATGTGATGTAAGTCGAGTGCTCTCAAAGGGCACACGGCTTATAGGATGCTCCGTGACGGCACCATGAAGCCATCTTTGCCGAGTATGTGCTATAAACCGAGTGCCTTTTCGGGTATAAGGCGTATGCACTATGTAAGCCGAAGGCATTTAGAGACCACTCGACTTAGATGATGGCATTCTTACATCAGCACTTGGCTTATATCTCATAAACCGAGTGCCTGCAAAATAGCTCATGTCTTATAGCTTAACACATGCGAAAACGGGATTTTCCTGCAGTGCCTTGTTGATGATCCTGACAACTAGCAAAGCAATTCCTTGTCCCTTTTCTGCAACTAGCATTTACGTCAGTGTCGAAAGCGCTGTTATTTTTATATTATACTCCCTCCGTTCTAAAATATCTGTCTCAACTTTGTACTAGCTCTGATACAAAATTGTATTAAGTTTGAGACACTTATTTTAGGACGGAGGGAGTACTATCTATGTATTTAAATAATTATAGTTGAAAAAAACTAGACTAGTTTTTTTTAACTATAATTACGGAGGGAATAGGACGGAGGGGAAGGAGAAAATGGACGGGTGAAGTGAACCTTCTCCATTTCATTGAATGTGGTCGCAAAAGGTTGCTTGGACTCATCATTCAGGAAAGCCATGGAATGGAATGGAATGCTTCAAGCGGACCAAACCGTGATGCCCTCCACTTGCAAGTCCACTCTCATCTCATGATACCTACCACACATCCAAAATCGCGGCTGTGCGGCCGGCCGATCAACTTTGACTCCTTTGGATTGCCACTTGCGCTTGCGCACCCACTCGATCCAAGGTGGAAAACCAAATGACAAATGATGCGTCGCCGTCGCCGCCGTCGTGCGAAAGAAAAACGAGCCAGTCTCCCCACGCGCATCCACGGCGCGCGATGGTCGCCGCCGGCTACGCCGTCCTCGTCACGATCATCGCCGTCCAAGTGTTGCCGCCGGCTGAGTCGTTCATGATGGAGTGCGACGGCAACCCCCAGACGGCCAACAGCACCTTTCCCTCGACCCTCAAGCTTCTCGCCGCGGGACTCCCAGGCAACGCCTCCACCTCCCCAAACGGCTTCGCCACCGCCACCGTCGGCACGGCGCCCGGCCTGGTCTACGGCATGGCCCTCTGCCGGGGCGACACCAACGCCTCGTCCTGCCGCGCGTGCGTGGCCCAGGCGTTCCGCGACGCGCAGGCAAGCTGCCCCGGCGACACGGGCGCCTCCATGTACGAGGACGGCTGCGTCCTGCGCTTCTCCATCCAGCGCTTCCTCGACTTCCTCGGCGCCGACCAGTGGCAGGTCCGTGAGATCACTTTCTCCTCTGCCGCCGCTCCCCAGACCGTCGCGGTTTCCGCCGCCTGGTTCGGCGCCGCGGTCCGAGCGATCCTCACTGCCGTGTCCAACCACGCGGTGTCGTCCCCGTCGCCGGCGGCGAGCAGCAATTCGACTATGAGAAGCAAGTACTTCGCCACGGGTGAGGAGGCCTTCAACCCGAGGATTTACGGGCTCGCGCAGTGCATCCCAAACCTGGCGCAGGCGCAGTGCGACGGCTGCCTCGGGAGACTCCAAGATGAGGCAGCACCCTATTTGGGCACTAACAACCCCCGATCGATCGACCTTGGTTCAGCGTGGTGCATCCTGAGGTACAGCGTGGGGCGGCCGATCTACGACGGCCAGGCAATGCTGCAGATTCTGGCGCCGCCACGGCATTCTCCTTCTGCCTCTCCACAGCTCGGACCAGGTAGGTAGTAGCTAGCACAATTTCCATTCAGCATGTTCTTATCTGAACAAGACATATTTATCTTCTACTATTATCACCATCTATCCAGGAAACACAAAGATTGCAGCAGGAATCTATGCAGGCATTGCTTGTTCCGTTGTCTTGATATTGATTCTATCAGTTTTCGCTTTCATACGGTTCAAGAGAAAGATAAAGACCGCCGAGGATGATAATCGTGAGTAGGATTAATCTTGCATCTAGCCAATAGTCTGTCCGTTCAAGGGCTGCACTTCCCGTTCCCGTTTGCTCACAACATTTCTCGCTTTTTCACATGACACACCAGCATTCAAGAAAATGGCGAGAGCCTTGATCTTCGATTTGACGGCACTGCAAGAGGCAACCGGAAACTTCTCAGAGGCGAATAAGCTCGGAGAGGGTGGTTATGGAATTGTATACAAGGTACGAAAACAAGCAAGAAAGCAAGTTAAAAAAGAGTCGATGTGTTGCGCTTTCGGGCCTGCTTGTCTGAAAAATAATTTGCATGCATGTTTCAGGGAATACTGCCGGATGGGCAAGAAATAGCAGTGAAGAAGCTTTTGGGAGCAACTGAGCATGGTTTGCATCAGTTGCGCAATGAGGTGCTGCTATTGGCGGAGCTTCAGCACAAGAACCTTGTCAGATTACAGGGGTTTTGCTCGCATCGGGACGATACGCTGCTTGTTTACGAATATATCAAGAATGGGAGCCTCGACAACTTTCTTTTCGGTATTTATTTTCATATCCATTCACTCTCTACGTAGTGCTATGCAGAAACAAGATTTATATTCATCAAATAAGTTATACAAACAAGATTTATATCTAACTTCTTCAGGGAAATGAGTAATTTTTTTTTGAAAAGGAGGCTTAGCCCCGGCCTCTGCATCAATAGATGCATGCAACCATATATTAAACCAAAACAAGTGTCGACAGAGTACAACTAAAAGTAACAAAGTGTAAAAATTAAAAATAAAGGCGAGCTTCACGCCAAAGCCGTAGATGACTAAAAGATGTAGATGTTCAAACACCTATCCTATTAATATGTCGCCATCCAAACCGGCTGAAGATATCCTGTGCTACCATCTCCCAACGGGCACACCCAGTAACCATATGCTCCCTGGCTGCCACAGGAGTGAGTAACGACCATGTGCGGATCAGTGCGGTAATTTTGAGGATAACCTGCAGAAAGTTAATATCACGTATTCTGTTAAAAACTAAATCATTTCTGCAATTCTATAGAGCCCACAAAAGAGCACATGCTCCAACACGAATATGTTTGGCCAAATAAACATCCACTCCCTGTAAAAGGCAAATGATTATTATGATTGTTCCTTATTTATCTTTCGGCATCAGCTAGTATGTAAATTGAACATCATTCTTTTTGGCAACAGATGCTAGTGAGGAAAATACTCTAAACTGGGAGCAACGGTACAACATCATTCTTGGAATTGCCAAGGGAATACTGTATCTTCACGAGGACTCAATCCCAAGGATAATCCACAGGGACCTTAAAGCTAATAATATTCTTCTAGACGAGGAGATGGATCCTAAAATCGCAGACTTTGGATTGGCAAGGCTGCTACAAGAAGGTCACACCCATACTCAAACCACTAGAGCTGCTGGAACACTGTAAGTCAAATGCCTATAATTAGGTTTGCAAAAACGAAAAAGTTACTTGTAATTATGATCTATATCACTTAGTGAAGGTCCGTTTCCAAGCCTAATTTCCCATCCTCTGCAGCGGTTATATGGCACCAGAGTATGCAGTACACGGAAGTGTGTCACCCAAGATAGATATTTTCAGTTTTGGTGTATTAGTCCTTGAAATTATAACCAGGAGAAGAAACTGCAGTTCAGATTATGGGGATACCGTCAACCTCATTAGTGATGTAAGTGCTGGATTTACTTTATTTTCATCAGCTTTTAGTGTCTTTGAACACTGTATCATTTAAATTATCGTATCTAAAAGGATCTTCCATGTCTTTGAACACTGGATTTACTAGGTGTGGAATTACTGGACAAAAGGAACAATATCACAAATGATGGACGAATCACTCAATGGATACCATCAAAGCCAAGCGCTACGGTGCATCCACATCGGGTTGCTGTGCGTCCAGTCGGACCCTGACGACAGGCCTCAAATATCAACCGTCATTTTCATGTTAACAAGGGACACCATGGAGCTTCATCCACCGGCACAGCCCGCATTCTTCTTTGGAACAGAATCACCATCTCCAGCTTCTCCACGATCTGATTTAGTATTGGAAGATGACGGATCTTGGAATGGGGTTACAATTACTGAGCCATATCCTAGGTGATATATGTGCTAAAGAATAGGCTTGTACTCCCTCCGTTCTTAAATATAAGACATTTTAGAGATTCCACTATATACTACATACGGATGTATGTAGTCACATTTTAGAGTGTAGATTAATTCACTCATTTTACTCTGTATGTAATCTATAATCAAATCTCTAAAAGGTCTTATATTTCGAAACGGAGGGAGTAGTTTTGTGTAACGTGACATGGTTCCTTTCTTTGCGGAAGGAAATTCACGGATCGGCATTGAAGATGCCTATAGAACATCTTCAATTGGACTGGGCCAGATTTTTAATTTTTTTTGCGAAGGACCGGGCTAATTTGACTCCATATTTGTCCGGATGTGTACCCTTGAAGCTCGTATTTGTCCATGTAGGCGTGTTTCTCAAATTATTCAAACACATCCATATATGACTGATGAAAATGAGGAGAGAAAAAAAAAGTAATAGGTGGGTTCAAAGTGGCTGGGTGTCCAGACATGTGAATGGCCTCATTTCCTCCCAACAAACATAAACGTTAGCGGACGACCTGCGCATAATTATGGATGCACTTGAATAAACTTTTTCTTTCTCATGTTGGAGAAATGTCCAAAAATATACTCACATGTCCACACGGTTGAAATATACTCACCATGTCCAGCCTACCCCGGCCACTCAACAAGTCCTCGACGCGCCAGTTTTCCACGAGTGGGTGATCGAGTGGCAATCCAAACGACGAGTCAAACTTGTTCGGCCGCCCGCGCCCGCGCAAGTGGCAAAGTCATCCGTGTCGAAATTAAGCATCATATTTTTTGTAACACAGTACATTTGTAAGCGTGTCCATATATATATGCGCATACGATCATTTCTACGAACACATAAACATACATCTTAAGATTTACGAAATCATCGTAGACGCCTCGTCATTGAAGAAGACGTCTCCTTCCACTAAATACACATCATCAAAAATACTAAAATAAATTTAAAAATAATACAAACATCAGGATTTAGATCCTGATGGACGGGATACCACCGTTTTTCTAACCATCCAGCCGCAAGTTCACGTGTAATTAAGCATCATATGTGAAGACCAAGTTCCAACCAAGAACTAATTCACTGTTCGGTGTCTTGGCAAAACGGGACCATGTGACTTGTTTAACAATGGGTCATGACGTTTCTACATAGACGGCCAAAACGGAAAACATCAACTTGCGCCATCAATTGCGTTGCAAAAGATGATTTTCTAAACACTTATGAAAAGATCCTTTGTTGACGGATGGTTTTGTATCCGCCTGCCTTGAGGGGTTTGACCGCATGCGTCTCCCCCGAATGCTAGTTTAGAATTCCATGGTTTCCTAGCGTGCCGGCTCGTCCGGCAGACTATGTGGACTCCAAAGTCCAAGCTTGGTGGTATGGCTAGATAGACACTAGCAGCATGTCGAGTCCACGGTCGTGGAAACACATTCATCGCCCCTGAAAGCAACTCTAGAAGAGCTGTCATATTAGGTTGATCGTCATAATAATCGTTTGTATCGTAACCACAGCCAAAAAAGCTTCTTTGATAGAGTCGTCATAATAATCATACACCTGTGGTTGTTTCACCCGGAAGATCGCCAACTAATGTATGCCATGTGTTTTGCATCTGATCCCATCCACGCACATGAAATCCAACCAGGTTTTTCATCGGAGTGCACGTATTTGTGGGCATATAAACCCATATCGTCTCGCTTTGCCGACACCACTCCACCCATATCTTCCCTAATCCTCGTCGCCACCACTCACACCCACCACCTCCCCTGCTCTATATGTTTCCCTTCACCGTTTCTCTTCACTGGGGCCGCAACACTCACCTCATCGACCATGTCATGGTTGCACCATCCTCACGAACCTTCCCGGGAAACGAAAGATGACATTGCTGAAAGATAATTCTAGGAGAAGACAAAGGACTACACCTAGTGGGTCGAGGAGGACGCGTATCGTAAGGCTGAATTAGCCGTCGATCTGTCCCACTCCCCGTTGTCCTCACATAATTTGCCTACATGTTGATACCGCCAAGACAGCAATGGACACCATGCTTACACCGGCTTGAAGAACTATGGCCTTATCCCGCTTCCATGAGACAGTGTCATTTGCTAACCATTTGGCCATGGTAGTCGCAACAGCAGTAAGCATCGATTGTGTGCAAGTCAATTCCAAATGGAACAAAAGTCCGTAGTTCAAATTCTTGTTCAGATGGTTGTTCAAATCCTAGTTGTAACCCATGTTCAAATCTAGCATGAAAAAACTTCCATTATTTAGGTGCGGAAGAAAGAGGTCTTGTAGCCAATGACAAATGATTCCCAATGTTTCTTTTAAGGCTATGCTTATGACAATTCTAAGTCTGTGCATGGCCTTGGGAACCTCTATATTATTATGGAAGACGCTCCATACAGAAGATGGCAGTCGATATTATGACGACTTTGTTTGAGTAGCTCTAAATCGATCACCTCATTGTGTCACTACAGCTATTGGTTACTGTTTTCAGCTCAAGTTTAGTTACTCCATTCTCTCAAAGGTTTCTACCAGAATTCAAATTGGCCGAGTGCTATGTCTTCAGATATGCACAAGTAAACATTTGTAACTTTTGTTGCTAATATGTACTAGAATGAACGAGATCTACCACCATTTTTAATGACATCGAATGGTATATCCATAAATTTGATTTAACTTTTGCAACGTTGAAACACCGATTACAACATAAACATTGCCTTTTACTACAAGCACAAGACGCAGAAACAACGAGTACAACATAAACATTGCCTATTACTACAAGCACAATAGCGAGACACTATAGTGAAAAATATAGGGTTTCATCACTACTTGGATGTTGTACGGCCTCCCATTTAACCACGGCACGTGTACCTTAATATAGTACAGATGGAAGCGCTCGTATAATCACACACACACACACACACACTCAATTCATGTGAGCACCGTCGAGAGACTGAATCGGCATATCATCTTGAGATTTACGAAGTCATCGTAGGTGCCTTGTCGTCGACGGGAACGTCTGTTTCCATTGAATTCGCATCGCAGAAAACCATGAAATAAATTCAGAAATAATGCGAGCACCAGGACTTGAACCCTCGTGGGCTGGGGATACCATTGTCCCTCTAACATATCAACCACATATATTTTTACTGAACAGAGTGCAATCGAAGTCGCTTACATATACGAGTATACACTCAACCCTATGAACGCACGAATGCACATCCTATCACTATGAACACTTTCGAGAAACTGAGCCGACATCATCTTGAGATTGACGAAGTCGTCATAGACGCCTTCGTAGTCGACGTGAATGTCTCCTTCCACTAAACACACATCATCAAAAGGTCTGGAATAAATCCAGAAAAATGCAAGCACCAATGTCAAAGTCTAAGACTTGAATTCTGATGGACTGTCCTCTAACTATCCAACCACAGATTGGTTGAACATGGCATGTGTACCTGACGGCACAGACCCGCATGATGGATCATTAAATGGGTAAATACTAGCAAATATTGTACTAAATGGTGTAAGAACTTACAAAACTCTCGTTAAATGGGATAATCCGGATTAAAAACCGGTAAATGAAATAATTTGTGTATAAAAATGTTTATTCAGAAATTAAGCACGACCCTGGCTAGTTGAAGTGAGTGGATGGCGGCTTCCACTGCACTCGCCAACTTGCTATTAATTTTTTCCACGTCTTCAAAAGCCACATCCTCCTCCCTCTGCTCTTCTTCTTCCACCGTGTTGTTCAATGGCGGCTCACCGTGTCGCCCTGTGTGTGCTCATCCTTGCCGTCGCACTGCTCGCGCCCAGCCGCCACGTCGCCGGAGAACCGTGGCAAGTGTGCGGCGACAGCGGCGAATACGACGACAAGAGCGAGTACCAGGCCAACCTCAACCTCGTCGCCCACGCGCTCCCCAAGAAGGCCTCGGCGTCGCGCAACCTCTTCGCCACCGCCGAGGCCGGCGCTGTCCCGGAGAAGGTCACGGCCCTCGCGCTCTGCCGCGGCGACGCCACCTCCAGGGCCTGCTCCACCTGCCTCGCCAACGCCTTCGACAACCTCCCCAACGTGTGCCAGGGCTCCAAGGACGCCGTCATCTACTACGACGCCTGCATGCTCCGCTACTCCGACGTGCAGTTCCTCTCCGCCGACGACTCCGGTCCCATGGGCTTGGACCTCAGCATGACGGTCCGCAACTCCGTGAACGCCACGTCGGAGCCTGGCCGGTTCGAGCGCGTCGTGGCCGCGCTCATGAACGCCACCGCCGACTACGCCGCGTACAACTCCACCCGGCGGTACGCCACCGGCCAGGCCGACCTCGACCGGGAGTTCCCCAAGGTGTACAGCTGGGCGCAGTGCACCCCGGACCTGACGCCGGGAAGGTGCCGGGACTGCCTCGCCCAGATCTTGGCGCAGCTGCCGCTGCAGTTCACGGACGGTATCGGAGGCAGGCTTCTTGCTCCCCGATGCAGCTTCCGGTACGAGACCAAGCCCTTCATGACCGGCCCAGTGATCGTGCAGCTGCCAGCAACGTCGGCCACCTCTGGAGCACCGGCGCCGGCCGTAGCCCCCACCGCTCCTGCGCCGGCGACACCACAGGGTCAGATCTTCTTAACTTTTAGTTGGACTACTCCCTTTTTATTTACTTTGCGTATTAGAGTTGGCTAAAGTCAAACTTGGTAAGATTTGATCAAGCCTATAGAAAATAAGACAAATACTTACCATAACAAATACATATTATGTTAATATTTCTACCTATACACTTTGTTAAAATTTATAAATCTTGACTTTGACCAAAGCTAATATGCGGAGTAAATAAAAATGGAGGGGTACTGTCTTTCACTTTAGCGTTTCCTCCGCTCTTCTCTTCTTCCTCTGCATTTCTCCGCTCTGCTCTGTTTTCCTCTCTACGTATTCAGCTTCTAACGGACGTGAGTGAAACGACAATTCATGACAAATCTTATATTCGAACTCAAAAGATCATCATGCGATATTTCAGTTCACGTTTGCTACACTCGTCTGACATGGCATGAGTCATCTCAAATTGTACAGGGAGAAAGTACAGTGTTCCTGGCATGGTTCTTATAATTCTCTTGCCTACAATAGCAGCCATAAACCTCATTGTTTGGCTCTTTTCATGGAGGAGGAGGCAGGCACTTGCAAAGGCAAAGCAACCGGGTATGTATGTCACTTTGTCACTCAAAAACCCCTAGTTGTAGTGCGTGCCAGGGCCTAAAATGAAACAATTTATTTACTTGTGTCGACCTGTGTTCACAATGGCATCTCTATTCAAACAGGTCCAGATTATTCCAGTGATGAAGCACATGACATGGAAAGTGTGGAGTCAATGTTAATCGACATTTCAACTTTGCGGGCTGCAACCGAGGATTTTGCAGAAAGCAACAAACTCGGCGAAGGTGGATTTGGCCCCGTGTACAAGGTAGTGAGCTAACCTATATATCTTGAAACAAGTAGGCACAACACTGGAAAATTGGTGGTTTAGCAAAACTTTCATACAATTTGATCAGGGTACTCTCCTAAGCGGCGACGAGATCGCAGTGAAGAGAATGTCCAAGACCTCAACACAAGGAGTGGAGGAGCTCAAGAATGAGCTCGCCTTAGTTGCAAAGCTGAAGCACAAGAACCTTGTCAGACTTGTGGGTGTCTGCTTGGAGCAACAAGAGAGGCTGCTCATCTATGAGTTTGTTCCTAACCGCAGCCTCGACCTGATCCTTTTCGGTAACTAGTTGAGCCATGATTCTGCCGTCCATTTTCTCCTCAGATTGAAATAATAATATAACATCACATAGATCTTATACTATCATTTTCTAATTCTTCTGATGAAAAACACAGATGAAGAGAAACGTCGGCAATTGGATTGGGAAACGAGGTTCAAGATCATAAATGGAGTCGCTCGTGGCATACAGTACCTCCATGAAGACTCTCAACTCAAAGTAGTCCATCGTGACCTCAAAGCGAGCAACGTCTTGTTAGACATGAACATGAACCCGAAGATCTCGGATTTCGGCCTGGCCAAGATTTTCGGGAGAGACCAGACCCAGGGCGTGACGAACCGCGTCATCGGCACATAGTAAGTAGTATCATAAATGTCGTTAAGTTTTCCAGTATAGTAGGGAAATTACCAACGACAATGAATTCTTGTTGTTGGTTCAGTGGATACATGGCGCCAGAGTACGTGATGCGTGGGAATTACTCTGTGAAATCAGACGCGTTCAGCTTTGGCGTTTTGGTTCTGGAGGTCGTGACTGGAAAGAAGAACAGTGACTGCTGCAACACTCAGCAATCACAGGATCTCTTGACCACAGTATGCACTTTTTATTTGAAAATCTAGCTAACATGCAGTGCATCTTGGCTCATCGATCGTACACAATTGTGCAGGTATGGGAGCATTGGACTGCCGGAACAGTGTTGGAGATGGTAGACCCATGCATGGACAAGAACTTCTCGGAGAGCGATGCGGTGAGGTGCATCCATGTCGGGCTTTTGTGCATCCAGAGCAGCCCGGAAGACCGGCCGATGATGTCGATGGTGGCCATGATGCTCGGCAGCGACACATTCCCTCTGCCCGCTCCGTCGAAGCCGGCCTTATACTCTACAAACGTTGGTGCCAATTCAAGCACCGGGTCAAGCATGTCGATCCCATCAGTGCAGGCCCGGTCATAGCTAGTAGATTTTTCTTCATCGCAACAACTTACAGCCGAAATGGCCAATGCGTCTCTGGTGTCATTGCATCCGAATTGGAAGAATAATTTAAAATTTTCAGCAAGAGTCAAAAAATTCCAGAATTTGTTTGGAGTCAAACTCGTGCGAAAAGTTTCGTGAAAGAATAGTTAATTCGACCATTTCAAGGACCAAGAAAACAAATTTAAGATTACAAAAAAAACATGAATAACAAACTCCTTTTATAAAGTGTCATTTTTTTTCTGACTATAATACAACGAGTCATCCCTCCGTGAAACTTTTTATTACGCTAGACCATGTTAGTTACAAAAAAGTCTCCGAATTTTTTGAATCTTTTTTTTTCTAAAATTAAAATTTAATATATTTTGGGTGTATTTGTCCATGTTCAAAGATATGCGTAACAATTTCAGTTACGAATTAACTTTTTTACTCTAAGGAGGGTGTGTGCACACAACTCTAGCTATCACGATTATCTTTGGTTCATATATGAGGCCTACAGATTTGCTATTCAGCAACTTAGGCCTTCCGTAATGGTAGTATCTTGACACAATATCATAGGCAAAATGCTGACGTGGCACTATATTTATTGAGGAAAGAGGAGGTTGTTGTATCTTATTTAGGATACGGCTCTTGCACGGTATCATAGGCAAAATAACTTGTTAGACCAATCACATATTAGTATGAGGCCAAAATCATTAAATACATGCTTACTAAGATACGACACTTAACATACAATACATTAGGATGGTTGTATCTAACGATCGCATACTACCTAGAATACCGCGCTAAGAGACAATGCATTACGGAAGGCCTTATCGAGCATCTTATCAGCATGTTTAGTTGTAGTTGGCGTTGGCAGGCCGTACATGTGATATGTATGAAGATTGGGAGTTGTTGGCCAGAGAGGGTGCACGGTGAGATGGTAATGCCGTGAAAGAAAATGAAAAGTAAAAATAAATAAAAAATACACACATGAATCTCTGCGTAAGATTATTGACATATGATTTAGATGTGCGATATTTATGACACTTCAAGATATGCTTTAGGAAATTTTATTAAATAAGCCATCTAGTTTTACATTTGAAAACTAGACCTTGTTGACAGCAGAGGATAATAATCCGTAAGGACCAATTATTTCTTAATCTCGTAGGTCGCTACAGTTTCTTCAGCTCAGGCCCCTGACGGCAGCACGCAGTTGCCGATCTCTGTAAAGAGTGGAACGAAATCACCATCAACAAACAGAAACTTCTTGAGGAATCAGAGTCAGGAATTAAGAAGTGAACTTACTTGGTGCTTGCCGGACAATGGCGCCGGCCCCGGCGAAGTCGCACGTTCCGGTGGCCCGGCCACGCCGCTGGTAATAGTCGTTGAATGCAAAGGACGCATGCGCGACCTTGGTGTCGGGGTCGAAGCACCGTGCTCCGGGCTGGATGTCCGTGCAGTCGGCGCCGCCGTGGCCGCAGGCGTAGTCCAGCGCCATCTGTAGCCGCACGTCGCCCACCGCCGCGTTCGCCACACACCAGCTTGGGCTCGGGTCGCACGCACCTGATGGTGCCTGGTTGACAATGGTGCCGGCGCCGCCGAAGTCGCACGCGCTGCTGGCCCGGCCGTTCTTTTGGTAGTAGTCGTTGAAGGCGTAGGACGCGTGCGCGAGCTTGGTGTTGGGCTCGTAGCAAGGCTTCCCTGGCTGGATGGCGCCGCAGTCCGCCCCGTGGCCGCATGCGTAGTCCAGCGCCGCCTGCAAGGCCGCGTCCCCGACCGTCGGGTTCGCCACGCAATAGCTTGCCTGCAAGGGCCCGCCGATGGTGCCGCCATGAACGAAGTCGATAGGGCTCGGGTACACGGGCTGCTCGTTCGGGTAGAACAACCCAAAATCCTGCTCGTCTGCCGGCTTGCTGTTCTCGTTGAAGAGGGCGAAGATGTACACGTTCATATCGGTGTTGGGACGGTGCGGGGTGCCGCGGACAGCGCTGGCGGCGACCGGGCTGCGTCCGTTCGTGGCGGCGGAGTTACCCTGCAGCACTTGGAGGGTGAGACCAGCCATGAAATCTTGGGCGTTTTGTGGGGTTCCCACGCCTTTGTGGCCTTGGTTTGGGTACCCATGCTCCCCATGGTGGACGTTTGGGGTTCCCCCTCCTCCTGCCGTCAGCTTCCTCATCCCCCCGACGTGCATGCTGGAGGACGGGAGCTTCTCCACCGCATAGTAGACTGCGTCGAGCTCAGCGTCGAAGAGGCTATAATATGTTTGCCCACTAACCTTGTCAAGCACGCCGTCGTTGGGGCGGAACAAGAGGTAGTTAATGGACATGCCTGGGGTATTGAGGTACGCGATGTATGGGTAGAAGTTCACCATGAGATACGACCCGGTCTGCTGCAAGAAGTCGACCATGGGGCTCATCACCGACATTGCGATGTCGTCCTTGAACGCGCCGGCGGACGGCGGGAACGACGTCTTGAGCGCGTCAAACGCGATGGGGGTTGTCACCTTCACGGCGTCAGCCAGACCAACGGTAACCAGCGCCGCATGCACGTTCTTCATGGCCATGACGAGCTGAGAGTTTAGATGGCTAGCCTCCTTAAACACCTCGTTCCCGATCGTCACGCCATTGATCAGCGTGGCCGGGTAGTAGGCCTTCACATTGTTCTGCACCCACTGCAGTGCGAAATTATTTTGGTCGGCCGCCGCCAGCGGCAGCTCCTCATTGGTTAGCTCCACTGTGACCTTGATGTTGGTGTTGGCCAGCGAGCGCAGCACCGTCGGGTCGGTGTCGTAGATTCTCACCATGGTGATGCCGTTCTTCTTGAGCAGTCGCACCACGGATGCCGGGTCCGGCAAGTCTGTCGCCACCCTCCCGTAGCAGACGCCCACCTCGCCACCCTCCGCAGCATGGGAGAAGAAGAGCAGCGGCAATGCTGCGCCGAGGACGACAACAAGGAGGTGAACCATCATCGGTACCTAGTGTGGAGTGGAGTGGGCTAGCCAGGGCCTAATGGAGACCAGGATCAATCTCGAGCTGATGAGTTGAGAATGAACTCGGTAGGGGGTTTGGAATTTATAGCCGGGCAGGCACCAATGCTACTACTAACATGCATGATGCATGGAGGTAGATATTGCTACATTTCTCTTTGGGCAAGACGATCGATGTGGCAACCAAAACTGGGACAGCTACCGATAACAGCGTAGCATGCACAGTAATGCTAGAGGGCTCTCTACAGAAGATTTACAGGCTCGTTAGTTATGATTGGTTGAAACTTGATTAAAGAGGACGGTCCTGTTGGGACATAAGCCGCGGCGAGGCGTCGAACGAGCCGGGCGCGTGTATGGGCACGTGCGGTGCCCGGCACGCTAGACGCGTCGGGTCCGCGACGTTAGGTGTGCGTGCGTGCGTGTAGGAGCTGCATGGGCATGTCCGTGCGGGTGTAGCCTATGCGTTGTGTTCGTTGGCGCAAAGGGCGCGGGGTAGACCGCGTCGGGGCGCTGGACCCGGTCGCGCGGATCGCGTGCGGGCGCGGCGGGAGCTCGGGCCGGGAGCGCAGGGACGTGGGCGAGTGTGCGACGAGGGCCCGTCGTGGGCGCAACGTAAGGCGCTGGTGGATGCGTGTATAAACTTCTTGTACCCCGTGTGTTGTACTGGCGAGGAGGACAGCTGAGTTCGAGCTCAGGTGAAATATATAGAGCGCGCTGTTCGCGGTGGCGGAGGTGTTCGAGCGCCGAGAAATTCATTGTGTCCATCCCTCCCTCTCTGCACCTTGTCTCCGGCGATCACCGGGGCGGGGTGGTTCCATTTTCCATCTAACATTTGGTATCAGAGCCTCGTGTGATCAGGGAGCTCGATGGCCATGGCGCTGGTCCCGTACTCCGGCGGGTCTGGGACGACGATGGTGACGTCGGTCCCGATGCTTACGGGGGCAAACTACACCACCTGGGCCATCAAGGTGGAGGCTGATCTCGACGCCGCCGGGCTCTGGGAGGCGGTCGTGCCGCCGGAGGAAGCTACGTCAGCGGTGATCGCGAAGAAGGACAAACCTGCGCGCGCGTATCTAATGCGGGCACTCGCCGACGATCTGCTGCTGCAGGTCGCGTCGAAGAAGACGGCGGCAGAGATTTGGGCGAGCTTGCGGACTAGGTTCGTGGGTGCGGTCCGCGTACGTGCGGCGAGGCTCGGGACGCTACTGGGGGAGTTCGAGCTCCTGCGCATGGCGGAGGCCGAAACCCTAGACGCGTTCGCCGGAAGGCTTGAAGGCATGGCGGTACTGTACGCGGCGTTGGGCTCAACCCTGGAGGACTCCGCGCTCGTCAAGAAGCTGCTCGACTCGGTGCCGGACCGCCTGTACGCGGCGGTGGCCGGAATCGAGCAGTTCTGCGACGTGAGCACCATGCTCTTCGAGGATGCTCTCGGCCGGCTGAAGGCTTTCGATGAGAGGCTGCAGCGTCGGGGACAGACGGGCGGCGAGCGGGAGGACGGCCAGTTGATGCTCACCGCGGAACAGTGGCGTGCGCGGGAGCGACGGCGAAGTGGTAGGCGAGACGACGACGACGACGGCAACAGCGTGGCGTCCAACGTCAGGAAGAACCGCCGCGGTCGCTGCTACCACTGCGATGAGCGGGGACACTTCAAGAGGGACTACCCTCATCGGAGGAAGGGGCCAGGGGCGGAGGAACATGCATTGCTCGGAGAAGAAGAGCAGCGGCAATGCTGCGCCGAGGAGGACAACAAGGAGGTGAACCATCATCGGTACCTAGTGTGGAGTGGAGTGGGTTAGCCAGGGCCTAATGGAGACCAAGATCAATCTTGAGCTGATGAGTTGAGAATGAACGGTAGGGGTTTTGGAATTTATAGCCGGGCAGGCACCAATGCTACTACTAAGAGCATCTCCAACAGCCGTCCTTCGCGCCGCGTCCAAAAAATGCGTTTGCCGCGCGCGCTTCTGCTGGTTTAGCACGGGGTTAGGCGCATGCTCCAGCAGCCGCGCTATAATGCAGCGCGCGCGCGCCGCTCCAGCAGTGTCCAAAAATGCAGACGCCGCGGTAGCCGGACGCAGAACGGCGGCGCGATGGCATGGTGGCGCGTCGGGGGCGGGGCGCTAGAGCGGTGGCGGCACGCTGGAGCGGCGGTGGCGCGAGAGGCAGAGGGAGAGAGAGAGTGGAGCGGTGGCGGCGCGAGGGAGCGGCAGAGCTGCGCTTCTATAGGCGCGCGCGAAGCGGCGCGGCAAAAATGGTGCGCGAGCTGCCGCCTTTTCGCACGCGCGCGCAACCTTTTACCGCGCGCGCTGTTTTCCTGCCGCCGCTGGAGCGCGCCATTCCGCCCCGCGCGCTAAAATGGCGGTTTACCGCACGCACCCCTTTTCGCGCGTCCGTTGAAGATGCTCTCTCTCTGCACCTTGTCTCCGGCGATCATCGGAGCGGGGTGGTTCCATTTTCCATCTAACAGGTCCCACCAATAAAAATCAGGAAAGGACAATTAGATTAGACCGCGTTAGCATTTCGTAAAAGTGTGTTAGAATCTGTCCGTATCTTTAGCATTTTTGTAGCATGCATGTATGCCGGCCGTGCCTAACTTGGACTGGTCGAGTCGTCGATGGACGACTGGCTTGAGAGAGACATACAAGCTTGCACCTAAACCCAACAGACAAAATGCTCACTAATGGCAGTATCCGCGGGATACCCTTTCTCTTGTCTTGTACGTCCGATGCTCGCCGGCATCAAACTAGTGGCAGTATGATGACACTACAAGTCTGGATCAAACGCAGAGCATGGAGTGCTCTTGGTTCCTGCCTGCTACTTTCCAGCGTTTGTCAACACGTGTGGAAAAAGACTAGGGAGGATGCCAGTCAATGTAGTACCTAACATACACTACTTGAACCTCTTGACGCATGGGGTGCTTCATTATCATGATAGACACACATTGTTGTCTTGTATCGACAACGTCGCTCTTGCAACCGTCTGTCCCGTGCGCCTCCAGTTGCCCGGTATATCGTCCCATTCATATACTTTGTCTCGTATACAAAAACGTCGTTGGGGTGCTTCATTATCATGATAGACACACATTGTTGTCTTGTATCGACTGTTAGACATTGTAATATTAGGGGTGCGTGTCTGTTTAAGTTAGGATTGATCTTGTAGATATATCCTCTGTATAGATAAAGATCAATCCTAACCTTCTTGTAAATCTTGTGTATTTGGTTGGCTTAGGCCCTGTATAAACACGCATACGTCCCTGCATAACGCATACGCTTCTACCCCAGTTATTTTCACATGGTATAAGAGCCTCCCTCTTCCCATCTATGTCCAACCCTCCTCCTCCACCACCACCGTCGCGATGAACTCCTCCACCTCCCTTGCTGCCCTTGGACACACAATCATCGAGAAGCTTTCCCGAGAGAATTTTTTGATGTGGAAGGCACAGGTTCTTCCCCACATCAGGGTTGTCGGCCTGATGGGGAATCTAGATGGTACCTCTGCGGCGCCCCCTGCTGTTGTGACCATGGAGACGGAGGTCTCCGGGAAGAAGGAGTTGATCTCAGCTCCCAACCCGGCGTACACCGCGTGGTACAGCCAGGACCGACAGGTCCTGACTTTCCTCCTCGCATCCCTCTCCCGGGATGTACTCCTGCAAGTCCACACCATCATCACCTCCTCCGGCGTGTGGCAGATGATACTCATGCTCTTTGCGGCATAGTCCCGTGCTCGCAAGATTCAACTTCGTGACCAACTATCTACATCTCGCAAAGGTGATCTCTCCGCTGCTTCCTATTATACTAAGATGAAAGGCATCGCAGATGAACTTGCGGCGGCCGGGACTCCTGTTGATGAAGATGAGGTTGTCTCTCATATCCTGCACGGTTTGGATTCGGACTACAACTCCTTTGTGTCTGCAATCTCAACCCGTGCAGCAGCAGACAATCCCATCGGCCTCGGTGAGCTGTTTTCTCTACTCCTCTCTGCCGAAACAAGGATTGAATGCCAAAACACTACTGCCGCCCACTCCATCAACCTCGCCTCCAAAGGGGGCGGCCGTGGTGGCCCTGCTCGTTCTTCTGCTGGTGGTGGTGCCCCCTTCACCAACACCTTCGGCACCTCTGCTACACCACCAGGAGGAGGCGTTGCTCATCCTCAAGGCCCTCTCATCTGCCAGATCTGCAAGTATGCTGGCCACGGTGCTTGGTCCTGCAAAAAGCGCTTCGACAAGACCTTCAACAACAACCCCAAGCGCCAAGGCAATCCTCCCAAGTCTGCCAATGCCGCTGCTCCCTCCTATGGTGTTGATACTAAGTGGTATCTCGACACGGGGCCGACGGATCATGTGACCGGTGAGCTAGAGAAGCTTACGGTTTGTGATCGCTACACCGGGCCGGAACAAATCCATATAGCAAATGGTCAAGGTATGGAAATTGCACATATTGGTCATGCACTTCTTCCTACCCCTCATGAGTCTCTCAAGCTAAATAATATTCTTCATGTACCTAGTGCCACCAAAATTCTTCTTTCCGGCCATCACCTCGCCAAAGATAATGATGCCTATCTTATTATTTACCCTGAGTTCTTTTCTATGAATGATCAGGCAACGGGGAACACAATTCTTCACGGTCCAAGTAGAGATGGACTCTACCCAATCAATGGCCGGCCAGCTATCCATGGGCGTCAGGTTCTTGGAGTCGTCAAGCCATCTACCTCTAGGTGGCATAGGCGTCTAGGACACCCATCCTTCCCAGTGGTGCAGCAAATTCTTCGTAATCATCATCTTCCCGTGACCAATAAAACCGACCATCATTTAGTTTGTGATGCTTGTCAAATGGCTAAGAGCCATCAACTCCCTTACTCTCGTTCAACTAGTGTATCTCATGCTCCTTTAGAGCTTATTTTTTCCGATGTATGGGGCCCTGGGCCTCTTTCTGTAGGCAAACAAAAATACTATGTTAGTTTCATCGATGATTTTAGTAAGTTCAGCTGGATTTATCTTATCAAACATAAGTCTGATGTGTTCCAAAAGTTTCACCTCTTTCAAGCTCTAGTTGAACGCCTATTTGATAAGAAAATCATTGCCATGCAAACTGAGTGGGGAGGTGAATATCAAAGTTGAATCAATTTTTTGAAAGCATTGGGATTACACATCATGTTTCCTGCCCTCATGCTCATCAACAAAACGGTTCTGCTGAACGCAAACACCGTCACATTGTTGAAGTAGGCCTCTCTCTTTTAGCCCATGCATCCATGCCACTCAAGTTTTGGGATGAGGCTTTTCTCACGGATGTCTACCTTATAAATAGGGTTCCTAGTCGTGTCATTCATAACCAAACCCCACTTGAACGTCTCTTTAACATCGCAACTGATTATTCTTCCCTTCGTATTTTTGGGTGTGCAGTTTGGCCGAACTTGCGCCCCTTCAACAAACACAAACTTGAGTATCGTTCTAAACAATGTGTGTTTCTTGGCTACGGTCCACTCCACAAAGGGTATAAATGCCTTGATGTGTCCACGGGTCGGGTCTATGTCTCTCGTGATGTTATCTTTGATGAGCACATTTTTCCCTTTGCTGCCCTACACCCTAATGTCGGTGCCCAACTTCGTGCGGAACTCGTTCTTTTACCTTCTCTTTTCCCCCACAGCCACCCCAAGTACCTCTAGAGGAAGTGTATACTAATACTGTGTCTATTTCCCATACCAGTGTACCAGGATCTAGCGAAAATTGTGCAGAAAATGGTGATTTATGCAGGTAACACATGCTATAGAATCGCCAGCCGCAGCAAATCCCACCGGCGCGGATTCTCCTGCAGATCTTCCTGCCAGATTCGCCTCGGGATCGCCAGCGTCAGGCGCATCAGCTACGGGATCTGCGCGCCTATCCGGCCCGCTCCCACCCGATCATGCCGCCCTACGTGGCGCGGCCTCACGCGCGGGTTCGGACAGCTCCGCCTCAGGCTCGGGTCGGTCTCCCGACATCGACCACCTGCCCGGCCTGGCGCGGGACACGGGACTGTCCCGGTCGGCTGCACAACCCCCCTTGGGTCTGCCCCGGTCGGCTGTCACGCTGGTCCCCTCCTCGGATGCGACGCCCACCTCGGCTGCTGCGGCGCCAACTCCCACTGCATGTGGGCCGCCCTCTCTACAGATCCTGGAGTCGCACGCTTCCGCAGCTTCACCCGACCACGCGTCGGCTCCTGATTCGCTGCATGACGCAGATGACGCTGGATCAACGTCGGCTGCCTCGTCTGATGCCCCTGGAGCACTACGGCGTCGCCAGGCTCTCCTGCCACCTCCGTCGCCTCCTCCTCCTGATCGTCCTCATACACGGTCGCGCAGTGGTACTCTCAAACCCAAAGAATATAAAGATGGTTGTATCCGTTGGGGCTCCTTTTGTTCTACAGGTGAACCACAAAATTTGTCGGAGGCCCTTACTCATTCTCGTTGGAAGGAGGCCATGGATGAGGAGTATCGTACACTTATGGAAAATCGTACGTGGCATCTTGTGCCACACCACAAAGGTACAAATCTCATTGACTGCAAGTGGGTATACAAGATTAAACGTAAGTCTGATGGCAATGTTGATCGTTATAAAGCACGGTTGGTTGCAAAGGGTTTTAAACAGCGTTATGGTCTTGATTATGAGGACACCTTTAGCCCTGTTGTCAAAGCTGCCACTATCAGATTAATTTTGTCTATAGCTGTCTCTAAAGGTTGGTGCATGCGACAGTTGGACGTCAAGAACGCGTTTTTACATGGTGTTCTGGAAGAGGATGTGTTCATGAAACAACCTCCTGGGTATGTGGATCCACAGTCACCTCATTTTGTTTGCAAACTTGATAAAGCTCTCTATGGTCTTAAACAGGCACCAAGAGCCTGGTACTCACGTCTCTCTTACAAGCTGCAGTCACTTGGTTTTCTGCCTTCTAAGTGTGATACATCTCTGTTTCTATACTCTCGGGCTGGTATAACCATTTTTATGCTTATCTATGTGGATGATATTATTGTCACCAGTTCACACCCTCAAGCAGTTGAAGCTCTCCTTGCTGATTTGCGCATAGATTTTGCTCTCAACGATCTTGGCTCCCTCCACTACTGAGGTAACTCATGTTGATGGTGGCATCCTGTTATCTCAAAGTAAGTATTTACTTGAATTACTACAACGAGTGGCTATGCCAGGATGCAAACCTGTTAGCACACCTCTCTCCACCTCTGAGAAGCTGTCCTTGTTTGATGGTCAACCCCTTGGGGATGAGGACTCTACTCAGTACCGAAGTGTTGTTGGAGCATTGCAATATCTCACACTGACTCGTCCTGATATTTCCTTCCCAGTCAATAAGGTTTGTCAATTTTTGCATGCTCCTACTACTGTCCATTGGACTGCTATCAAGAGGATTCTTAGATATTTGCAAGGCACTTTGACTCATGGTCTTTCTATTCGCAAATCTGACTCCATGTTGGTAAGTGCTTTTTCTGATGCTGATTGGACTAGCTGTCCTGATGATAGAAAGTCCACTAGAGGATTTGATGTGTTTGTTGGTAGTAACCTTGTTTCCTGGACTGCTCGCAAGCAACCTACTGTGTCTCGCTCCAGTACTGAAGCTGAATATAAGGCACTTGCCAATGCCACGGCTGAAATCATTTGGGTACAAAATCTCTTGATTGAGTTGGGCATTGCTCATCCTACTGTTGCTTCTCTTTGGTGTGATAACTTAGGTGCAACCTATCTATCCGCCAATCCCATTTTTCATGCTCGTACCAAGCATATTGAGATTGACTATCACTTTATCCGTGAACGAGTTGCTCAGAAGTTATTGCATATTCGGTTCATTCCAACTGGAGATCAAGTGGCGGATGGCTTCACTAAACCGCTTACCGCTCGCCAGTTAGATATTTTTCGTCGCAATCTCAACTTAGATAAGTTGTGATTGAAAGGGAGTGTTAGACATTGTAATATTAGGGGTGCGTGTCTGTTTAAGTTAGGATTGATCTTGTAGATATATCATCTGTATAGATAAAGATCCATCCTAACCTCCTTGTAAATCTTGTGTATTTGGTTGGCTAGGCCCTATATAAACACGCATACGTCCCTGCATAACGCATACGTTTCTACCCAGTTATTTTCACATCGACAACGTCGCTCTTGCAACCGTCTGTCCCGTGCGCCCCCAGTTGACATGTATATCGTCCCATTCATACACTTTGTCTCGTATACAAAAACGTCGTTGGGGTGCTTCATTATCATGATAGACACACATAGTTGTCTTGTATCGACAACGTCGCTCTTGCAACCGTCTGTCCCGTGCGCCCCCAATTGCCCGGTATATCGTCCCATTCATACACTTTGTCTCGTATACAAAACGTCGTTTGCGATTATATATCTGTCCCGTGCGTCAAGTTGTCCAGTTGTACTACCCAATATTGTGTAACATCTCAATTCATGCCGCATGCAGCTCTTGTCTATGCTCTTATAGCGGATTTAGTTGGGGAGAATTAAAACTAGGCAATGGGAATTAATGAGTTTTTTTAACTGATGTGAATTAAGGAGCTTTGCTACATGTACACGAGAATTACGGGACGAGGGAATTACAGGGTGTGATGACAGTTTCTTATTGATCATTAGTAGAGGCATGTGCCTACCCACGTTGAAATCGGAGGGAGGTCATGTTTAAAAAGTTTGAAAGGATCGGAGCCCGTAGAATCTCTGTAAAAGCCTTTTATGTCTAACATTTTTGGGAATTAAGAGGGTAGGAGCCTAAAAATCTGTTGTTTGCTTGGACGGTATGGGAGTTGAGGTGGAAAGGGGAAGAGGAATTAAGAGGGCCAACTCCCGCATATCTATTCCCTCGGGGGGCCGGGTAATTCAGCTGAGACTGGGAATTGACTAAGAAAAAATGTTGTTTAGTTCATTGCACACATAACGCCAAACAAAAATCTTTGCAAATATGTGATATATAATTAGGGTGTGTCTATCACTCTTCTAGATGAGACTTAACCAAGTCACATCCGACTCATATGTCACTTGATTTTTATAAAGATTTGTGCATGTTTTTTATATATTTTACTTGATACACTAGTGGGGATAGGGCCTATAGCCCCGGCCCGTAAGGGGCTTTAGTCCCGGTTCACCAACCGGGACTAAAGGGGCGGGACTAAAGGCCTAACATTTTCGTTCCGGCCCTCTTACACGCCGGGACTAAAGGTGCTCCACGTGGGCGCCTCGTAGCGCCCGAGGGGCAGGCCCTTTAGTCCCGGTTCGTTACACGGTCCAGGACTAAATATTTTCAGATTTTACTGGCTTTTGGGTTTTTTTTTGAATGAAATTATTTTTGGGTTTTAGGGTTTTAGGGTTTAGGTGTTCAGGAGATTAACGTGATGCCTCGTTTGGTGTTCGGGAATTAGTTTTCATATAATTTAAAATAGAAATAATTATGCATATATATATATATATATAAGATTAACTTATCTTATAAGCGATCATATATATACAATTATATGGAGATCTGAATTATCCGGACTAGAGCCCGTCTATTCGATTACATGGACGAACATCAGTAATGGCCCTTAGCTACACTAAATCGTCCTTTGTCTTCTATAGCTTCCGTCCTCAGAAATCCCGCAAGCTCCTCTGCAACAGCAATCACGCGTTGCTCTGGTAGGACCTTCGTCCTCATGGCCGTGTGCTATATAAGAAGAGGAGATGAATATGAATATCAATCATGATAACAAAGAATGACGGGTAAAAATAGAGGTGTGAATGTTCATTGCTTACGTCGAATCTGTGATCCTTGAACTCACAGGTAAACGTGCGAATGGTCTCGCAAACATAGTATTCGCATAGATGCGTTCCCCGTGGCTGCTGGTCGCACTTTACGAGAATAGAATATATATAATCAAAATAATAATCTAGCATCATAAATGTATTGAAAATTAATAGAAGTATATCATACTACTACTTACCTGAGCCGCTCTAAAGGCCAGCTTCTCAGGAAAGTTACCGGGAGTCACGCACTTGAACCGATTCCAAACCCTGCCCGACAAGGATAATGATTTGCTAAGTTTTTCATTAATTGATATATCAGAAAATCATCGAAAGAGACCGATAGAGCGCAAGAATGATTAAAATTACCCTTGGAGCATGTCCTGCAGGCTTTCGAACTGTTTCAAGGGTCTCGGTAATGGGTCGAAGGCATCAACTCTTCCCCTATCAATTTGAATGTCCAACAGAATCCAATGGAAGCTTCACATGTATATATATATATATATGTGTGTGTGTGTGTGTGTGTGTGTGTGTGTGTGTGTGTCAGTAACTTATCAATTACACTTATAAGTGAATGGACACAACAGAGTAAAGACCCTCACCTGAAGTTGTATGGAAACAGTATGTGGTCACAGAAATTTTGATCTCTTAGAAACCTTAGAAGGTTTTCCTCCGTCTCCTTGGGACAATTAGTTAGCGTCGCTATATGTATTTTATCTGGATCAATAAACCCAATATTTAGGATGCTCTTACTTTTACACTCCAGAATCTTCATTCTGCATAATAGAGTACAAGTTATATATAGACAATGAATTGAAATAACTAAACAAGTTATATGTAGACAACGAATTTAAAAACTTACAGACAATAGCAACTCATAAGCGATTTGTCGAGGGCGTCGCCATTGTACATCTGGAAGAGTTCATCAAAGTTGATATGGATTTCTTCGGAGCGGCCGTAGTACTCCTGTGGGACACTCAACACGATCATCGTTCTCCCATTCTTTGATTCACTTAAGTACCATGTATGCAAGTAACGCATATTTGTTGGGAGATCATGTTTGCTCACCAAAGGCTCTCCCATGACAAACTGTGGCTTAGGGGCTACCACAGCCTTGGGTATCCTGTCGTCTTGGGAAGCCAGGAAATCTTCAACCGAGATACCACATTCATCCGCCAACTCCTTTGCTTTTTCAAAAGCTTGCCCCTGCACCGGAGGGGGGACATTCTCGGTTAACACCTTGAGGGGTGGGATCGACTGTTTGGCCTGTTGTCCAAGCTGAGGAACGTCTGATTTTTTCTTGCTTGTAGTTGAACTTGATTTGCTCCCACTTGCACTTGCACGTGACCTGCTCTTTTTCACTTCCTTCTGCAATGTGCGTGTATAGTCATCAGGCTTATAGTGTAAGTCATACTGTGATGGATTGGTTATGAAGTCTTTTTCCCATGCTATGTTCTTCTCGGTGTATTTCGGGCGGGGCTCGGGTTCCTTCCTTTTCATCTGCGCATCATGCTGTTCCTTTGCTATCCTGGCATTTTCCTCGGGGGTACGATCATAAGGTCTGATAGGAAGGTTAGCATGAGGTACCTTTGGGAGGGGCGACAGTTTGCGCTTTGGGGAGCTCTGTCCCTTAGAAATCATCGATGAAGCGTTCTTGCTGGCACGCTTCCGCTTAGTATCATGTGCGGGCGGCGGCGGAGACGGACGACCCAAGTCCGGCGGCGGTGATCGAGATGGACTCGTGTTGTGCTGGCCGACGTCATGTGGAGGGCTTGGAGGTAATGGAGGTGTAGGTGACCTGCGACGACTCGGAGGCGGTGTTGTCCTTGGGGCCGAGCCTGCAAGCTTGATGTAGTTCTTGTCCCATAGGATGACTCCACCCAGTACTTCTTCGAGTGTCCTCTCATCTTCGGGTCCAGCTATGTCGAGCTCCATGTCATTAAACCCCGTCATGATTTCATCCACCCCGACTTTAGCAAAGCCAGCTGGAATCTCACGGCCATGCCAGCGTGCATCAGGGCCAGAAGGTAAAGCTTGTCCGACGGCCACCTTCATGGATATGTTCTTGAATTTCTGATGGAGTTCACATGATGTTGACTCCTTGATTCCATCCACGGGGTAGCCGGGACCGCCCTCTATCATTCTTCGTTCATCGTCGGGCGGGGCCTCAGATTCAGCCACGCTGCTTTTCCGCTTAGATGGGGCGCCGGTAATATCAACAGCAGGATCTTCGTGGCGCTGTACTCCTCTAAGCTCATCAATCTGCTTCCGTTGCTCGTTAATCCTGGCAAGCAACTGGTTGAACTTGTCATTCTCCTCATCCTGCTGCCGCTTCTTTGCTCTCTCTCGGCTTCTGTAAGTGTCTTGGTCTCTGGCAAACCCAAGCCACCACGGGTAAGGAGGACCGAAGCCTCGCGTTCGTCCTCCATGTTCGTCATTGCCGAGGACCAGTGTGAGAAAATCTTTATCTCTATCTGCAGTGAACTTTCTTTGTCCCTCCTTAATTTCTTTCACTATCCTTTTCCAATTCTCCCTGGGTATCCTAAGATTGTCATTGCAGATGAGGTCCCCTGTTGTTTCGTCGTACGACCCAACATGCGCAAGGAACCAATTTCTTAATCTCAATTCCCACTCATCACGGAGTGGCTCAGGTACGACGCCTTTATCTATCAGATCTTGCTCTTTCTTATCCCAGTTTGGGATGGCAGTCTCATAGCCGCCTGGCCCCAGCTTGTGGTGATATTTCTTCTTGTCGGCATTTATCTTGTTCTTTTCTGATAATGCCTGGGCATCTTCTGACTCTTTGTACTCTTGAAATGCCTTCCAGTGATTCGCCTGCTTGGCTAGATACCCCTCGAATACTGACACTTTCTGTGTCTTGAGATAGTTTTTCCATAGCTTCTTCTTCCAGCTACGGAACAGTTCGGCCATCTTCTTCAGAGTCCACTGCTTGACTTTGGCCCTCAGTTTGTCTGCGGCGTCTTCATTCTCACATTCTGGCAGGTTGAAATGTGACATGAGATCATTCCAAAGATTATCTTTCTACCTTTCGGCGACATAGTCACTATCGGCTGCCCCTTTGCGCTTGTTCCACTCCCGAACGCTGATCGGGACGTGATCCCTAACGAGAACTCCGCATTGCTTCTTGAATGTGTCAGCAGCATTCTTAGGAAGCTTGGGTTCGCCCGTAGGAAATATCACCTCAAATGTGTAATGCGTCAGTGCATCCAACTTTCTAGTCGGGCCTCGTTCCGTAGTTTTGCTCGATGTGGAGGCCTAAGAGGGAGAAACATACGTCAAATGAATGTATATGTATGCAATATAGAGCTATCTCCAATATTTTTCACATATTACAAGTGATTGTCGAACTTCATATGTATACCTCGCCGGACTTCTCCTCTTCACCGGCTTCTCCATCAGTGGAGCTATCACCTTCTCCGTCATTGGACCTATCTCCTGCCCCATCGGCTTCATCTTCGTGTCGCTCGACCTCCATTACAACGTCCTGGTTTAGATATGACAACGGAGATTCAGCTGGTTCAACGTCGGGGCCGTCTTTGATTATATCTTCCAGAAGTTCTTCCTCTTCGAGGTTCCTGATATGTGGATCCATAGTTCTGCAAAAAACGGATTCTCTTAACCTTTGTACCAAAAACCAAAGTAGGAGTACTTTTCCAATTTGAGGCTCCTAGATTTCTGCATAGTATTCAAAGTAGGAGTACTTTTCCAATTTGAGCATTCAATAAGCAAAACCAAATTGTAAAATAAAGTAGTATTCAAATTAGCATGCATTCAATTAGAAGCTAATACATCATCACTTTTGTCCGTACATCGTCGAATATTATCACTAATACTCCTCGAATACTATCATACATATAGCATCACTAATACATCTAGAACCGTAACGCCCGACGGGTATCGGCGCGGGCGGTGGACACCCAAAGAGAAGGAACCATCACAGGATCATAGCTCCAGTGAGATCCCCGAAGAACCTGCCAGGTATGCTCGAACCTGCCCTCCAACGCAACCATGTAGCGACGGACGTGCTCATCCTCCTCGCTGACACGGTGACGTACCACCTCCGCGGAGTCCGGAAGCCTCGACACCCTCACTGGCCCACGCGACCGCCACCAAACAAGGATCGGGTCAACGACGGACTGGCTCCGCACCAACCTACGCCCCCCGGAAGGTAGCACCTCCTAATACCAGCCGGGCGGAGCCCAGTCCCGGACAGGGCCCCTCTGATCAAGCAGGTGTCCTCCGCCGAGTCGACGACGAGGATGCGGGATAGGCATCGTAAAATGAACTAAAAAAATAAACTAGTTCTATTAATTTTCTTGCTAAAAATAAACTATTAACACTTAAGCATATACAATAGCAAGATTAAACTATTAACACTTAAGCATATACAGTAGCAAAATTAAGCAATAATCTAAGAAACACTATTAACACTTAAGCATATACACTATACAATAGCAAAATTCCTCCTCTTTTTATTTTTATTTTTCTTCTCCTCCTCTTCTTTTCTTCTCTTCTCCTCCTCTTCTTTTCTTCTTTTCTTATACACTATACACTATACACACTATAGCAAAATTCCTCCTCTCCTTATACACTATACACTATATACACTATACACTTAAGCATATACACTATACAATATACACTTTTTCTTCTTTTCTTCTCCTCCTCTTCTTATTTTCATTTTTCCTATTCTTATTTTCTTATTTTTGTTCATATTTCTTCTTCTTGTAACCCTAACCTAATTCTAAATATTACTAACACTAATAATCTAGCACAAACCTAATAACAATAGGAATTAAATGACAAAACAAATCTTTTTCTTTTTCTTATTTTCTTCTCCTTTTTCTTCTTTTCTTCTCCTTTTTCTTCCTTTCTTCTATATATACTGGCCGGAGTGTTGGGGAGGAGGGGGCGGGGGGCTTACCGGCCGGAGGTGTCGACGGCGCGCGGCGAGAGGACGGCGTGGAGGACGGCGCGACGGCGAGGAGGACGGCGCGACGGCGAGGAGGACGGCCGACGGCGAGGAGGACGGCAGGCGGCAGCGAGCAGGACGGCGGCCGGGCAGCCTGACGGCGTCGGTTAGTTCGTCGCTGTGCCGCGCCGGGCAGGAGAACGAGAGGAAGAAGAAGAGAAATGGACGAATTGGGTTGGAAATTTTTGAAGTCCCGCTTATATAGGTGGACCTTTAGTCCCGGTGTGTGGCTCCACCCGGGACTAAAGACCCCCTTTAGTCCCGGGTGGAGCCACGACCCGGGACTAAAGGCCTCTTTTCGGGCAGACCAGGAGGCGGGAAGCAGGGGGTCTGTAGTCCCGGGGCGTGGCTCCAGCCGGGACTAAAGGGGGTCTTTAGTCCCGGGTCGTGGCTCCACCCGGGACTAAAGCCCCTCCTCGGCTGCACGATAAGTTTAGTACCACCTCGCCCAGCGAGGGGGACAAACACTTGTTTATAAGCCCCGTCGCAGCTTGTCCATCGAGCTCCTCTCTAAAGCAGGTTTACGGGCCTAAACTTACTGAAAATTGAAACTATATTCGAAATTGTGGATAAAATTAAATCTGAATTCAAAGTGAATTCAGGTCGAATTTTGTCCATGATTTCTCATATAGTTTCAATTTTTTTCTATTTTCAAAACTAATTATTTTGACTATCCAAAATATTAACTTATTTTGTTATTTTCAATTAAAAACTATGTTTATTAAAAATTCTTTTTGCATATTTGAGAATTTGACAAAACTATGTTAATGAAAAGTGTTTGAAATTGAATAAATAATTCAAAACTATTTTCTATTTTCATAATTAATAATTTTGACTATCAAAACTATTATCTATTTTGTTATTTTCAATTAAAAACTATGTTTATTAAAAATTCTTTTTGCATATTTGAGAATTTGACAAAACTATGATAATGAAAAGTGTTTCAAATTGAATAAATAATGCAAAACTATTTTTTATTTTCATAATTAATAATTTTGACTATCCAAACTATTATCTATTTTGTTATTTTCAATTAAAAACTATGTTTATTAAAAATTCTTTTTGCATATTTGAGAATTTGACAAAACTATGATAATGAAAAGTGTTTCAAATTGAATAAATAATGCAAAACTATTTTTATTTTCATAATTAATAATTTTGAATATCCAAACTATTATCTATTTTGTTATTTTGACTTCATTTGGTATATTCGTGCATTTACTTTTTTTTTGAGCTAGTTGACAGTGAAATTGAAAAGCATTACAAATGAACTCTGAAAATGTTGAAAGTTGGCATGCTATCATCATTTCACCCATATAGCATGTGTTAAAAAGTTGAGAGGGCTACGACAAAAACTGGATGCAGTTCGTGTACAAAACTGACAATCTCTATCGAAGTAGCAGGGTTTCGAACGAGAACTCATCTCTTACAAAGGGATTTCATTTTTTTTGAACTTATTTGCACTCCATGCTTTTTGTGTGTTCAAAATGCACCATTCAAAGGCACATCACAAAATTTCAACAATTTCTGACTTCATTTGGTATATTTCGTGCATTTACTTATTTTTTTTGAGCTAGTTGACCCTGAAATTGAAAAGCACTACAAATGAACTCTGAAAATGTTGAAAGTTGGCATGCTATCATCATTTCACCCACATAGCATGTGTTAAAAAGTTGAGAGGGCTACGACAAAAACTGGATGCAGTTCGTGTACAAAACTAACAATCTCTCTCGAAGTAGGAGGGTTTCGAACGAGAACTCATCTCTTACAAAGGGATTTCATTTTTTTGAACGTATTTGAACTCCATACTTTTTGTGTGTTCAAAATGCACCATTCAAAGGCACATCACAAAATTTCAACCATTTCTGACTTCATTTGGTATATTTCATGCATTTACTTATTTTTTGAGCTAGTTGACCCTGAAATTGAAAAGCACTACAAATGAACTCTGAAAATGTTGAAAGTTGGCATGCTATCATAATTTCACCCACATAGCATGTGTTAAAAAGTTTAGAGGGCTACGACAAAAACTGGATGCAGTTCGTTTACAAAACTGACAATCTCTCTCGAAGTAGCACGGTTTCGAACGAGAACTCATCTCTTACAAAGGGATTTCATTTTTTTGAACTTATTTGAACTCCATACTTTTTGTGTGTTCAAAATGCATCATTCAAAGGCACATCACAAACTTTCAACAATTTCTGACTTCATTTGGTATATTTCGTGCATTTACTTATTTTTTTGAGCTAGTTGACCCTGAAATTGAAAAGCACTACAAATGAACTCTGAAAATGTTGAAAGTTGGCATGCTATCATCATTTCACCCACATAGCATGTGTTAAAAAGTTGAGAGGGCTACGACAAAAACTGGAAGCAGTTCGGGTACAAAACTGACAATCTCTCTCGAAGTAGCACGGTTTCGAACGAGAACTCATCTCTTACAAAGGGATTTCATTTTTTTGAACTTATTTGAACTCCATACTTTTTGTGTGTTCAAAATGCACCATTCAAAGGCACATCACAAAATTTCAACAATTTCTGACTTCATTTGGTATATTTCGTGTATTTACTTATTTTTTTTGAGCTAGTTGATGACCCTGAAATTGAAAAGCACTACAAATGAACTCTGAAAATGTTGAAAGTTGGCATGCTATCATCATTTCACCCACATAGAATGTGTTAAAAAGTTGAGAGGGCTACGACAAAAACTGGATGCAGTTCGTGTACAAAACTAACAATCTCTCTCGAAGTAGGAGGGTTTCGAACGAGAACTCATCTCTTACAAAGGGATTTCATTTTTTTGAACTTATTTGAACTCCATACTTTTTGTGTGTTCAAAATGCACCATTCAAAGGCACATCACAAAATTTCAACAATTTCTGACTTCATTCGGTATATTTCGTGTATTTACTTATTTTTTTTGAGCTAGTTGATGACCCTGAAATTGAAAAGCACTACAAATGAACTCTGAAAATGTTGAAAGTTGGCATGCTATCATCATTTCACCCACATAGCATGTGTTAAAAAGTTGAGAGGGCTACGACAAAAACTGGATGCAGTTCGTGTACAAAACCGACAATCTCTCTCGAAGTAGCACGGTTTCGAACGAGAACTCATCTCTTACAAAGGGATTTCATTTTTTTTAACTTATTTGAACTCCATACTTTTTGTGTGTTCAAAATGAATCATTCAAAGGCACCACTACAAGGAATATGCTAATACACGACGCTATATTTTTGTCGCTACATCGTCACGGTTTTTAGTTTACGACGATCTCACGACGAAAAACCAAGCGTCGAAAACGGAGCGTCAGAAATGAACAGCACCGACGTTTTGATCGAAATCGTCGTCACTTCTACGACGATTCCTGGATCGTCGTAACCTTTATGATGATCCTAAATCATCGTTGACAATATAACTCAGTCATACGTGGCAAAGTTACGACGAAATCAAAACATCATAGTTGAAATCAGCCCAACCCATTTCAATTGATCACATGGGCTGGTTTTATTTTTTTGGGATTTTTCTTATTGGACTTTTTTTGGGCCTTAGCCTATTTACAACCACTTTAATATGTTTTTTTCAAAAAAAATTTATCATTATAATTTGGGCCCTGGCCTTTTAATGCCCAAATACATTTGATCCAGTTTTAGTATTGGCCTTTTTCATTTTTGAATTCAGCAACTTTTTTTTTCTTTTATGCTGTTAATGGATCTATAAATAAGAGCCCATACAACTTTAAAGCACATACACATAAATCTGAAGCATCTCTAAATGACAGCCCACACCACAAAATTTGAAGCACATTTGAAGTACTTCAGGTTCGAGCCATTTTTGATACTACAATCAATACATTACACCCAGCATTTCAATCCATAGACACCACATGACAGAAAATGTACTAACGCACTTGCTACTTAAAACCAAAGCAAGGTACAGAGCTTTGTGTCTCACCCTAGACATCATCATCCCGATTGGCACCGAGGGAGGAGACAGTTGGCTACACAAGGTATTGGCGCAGCAATGACTGGGCCTCATCACCGGCGCTCCCATTCCCATCTTGTGCTTTCCAGAGGTTCCTCAGGAAACCATACCGCTGTTGCGCCTTGGGAGACTCCATCAAGTGCCCAGACGCCTGTGGGGATAACTTGATGGCATTCGACTATGAACGCTGCACATGCTGGAGGCACACTTGCACCGCATCGTGCACTCGGACGAAGCACCATCCCGCACCAATCATGCCGATGATCCCCGCTCTTGACAACAGTAGGTGCACCTGCCGGTAAGGGTTCGCTATAGCAATCTGCAATCAATCAAAAACCCTCCAACGGTTTGAAATGTTGTCTCCACACAGATGTCTTTACTAGAAAAATCATGGAGTACTGAACTAGTGAATAAAAGAACTGCTTAGAGTAAGAACCTGGATGTCGCGTGCTTTGTATTCTTGGTGCAGGTCCTTGAGAGCTTGAAGAACGCTAGAGTCGATGTATGTAACAGTTGCATGCCAAACAAATTCCATCATTTAATCCATTCATCTAGGTAATCTGATGAGTACAATTGAGATTCTTTTTCAGACGGAAATGAAATAATTAGTTGTGGGCAGCAGTGTTGTCTGCGCCATATAAACATTGCAACAGAAAATAAAGGGCTTACGAGACATCTCGAGGATCACAAAGTACACTCTTCCAACATCAGGTCCCCGGTTTGAATTTGGAATTTTGAGCTCATACTCACGCAACCTGATAAATAATTTTGGTTAAACTGACATCAGACTAGCAAAGAATCTTCATGAAACAAAGAGCTTAAATAGTTGAAGAGATTAATCTATCCTTTATGTAACTTATGTTAGCAAAGTAGATTGGGGCATCAACACGGACAACAACAATCCCGTTGTATGTATATGCCTGAGGGTACTGCAATGTATTCCTGTACACAGTGGTGCCAGGCAAACGGCCCAAAACAGCTGCAGAGGGGCCATAAAACATATTAAATATATGCTACAGATCAGACTCTCAAACCAAGCAATAAAACCTTGCTTGTCATATCAAGCAAATAGTTCAGAATGTTGTCGAATGGAGAAGAGAATAGAAACAATAGAACCAGGAAGCAATCATCTGGCTTGGTCCTTGAATAACAAAGAGTGCCTTAAAGCAACGAGGAAGCAATGCCAGTTTAACATTTTCTCTGATTAGATTAATTGTATTTTACTTTCACCAGAATAAATGTAGTTGATTACCTTCCTACTAGCCCTTGATTCTGTCAAACCTCCCTCTTCCATTGGTACTACTACCAAAATTAGTGTACTAATTACCAAATAGTCAAGATTGGCGAATGAGTTTCAGACATATAATCCCAGTGAGTGAGCTAGTACATCACCACAAGTCATCATCCACCACCAAACCAATCACATGACCATAGATTTCAGTTGGTTGCACATCACTACACGGTCTAATTACTGCAGTAAAAAGATGGAGGGGGCGGCAAACCTTGTGCAGGTCGCGCGCCTACTTCTTGGAGGTCTGCGCCAGCGAGTCCCATTCCTTGCTGAGCTGAATCTGCGCCCACACCACCACACGCAAAGGCAAATCAACAGAAGCTTGGTCAGGCAACCATTAACAGGAGCGGAGCCGCGGACGAGAGCGGAAAGACAAGGGAAATGAAACGCGCTCACATTGTCCTCGAGCACAACACGGAGACTGGCGTTGGTCTCTTGGAGCGCGCGGTCGAGCAACACGACGCGGTCCCGCAGCTCAGCGTTCTCCTGGTCCCTGACGGCGGTCCAGCTGCTCGTAGGGGTCACGCGGTAGCACCGCCAGCACGCCGTCCAGCAGTGCGAACTCCGACGTCCCCTGCCCCATAATTCACAATCTTCGTGAGGGCAGAGTTGAGCACACGCTTCTCCTTCTTGACCTGAGAGGCTAGGCCAGAAATCTGACAGGAAAAGAGAAAACAATGTTGACACGAACTTTACATTACACAGGCAAAGTTCACGTTTATTAAGATAATAGTACAACTACTCAACACATAACCTGTACATAGTTGAAGAGAATAGTAGTCCAATGAAATGCAAACTACAGTTATATTTACTGACTTCTGATCGAAATTCAGATGCATGTGCTCTTGGAAGCTGATCAAGAATTTCCTTGAGACCTAAGAGGGAGAATTTTATCATATGCAAGATTCAAGGCAAGATATTTCCACACCAAATTTGAAGTTATTAAACAAAGCTGATGAAAAACAAATAGAAACAAAAATGATAATTGGGTTAAACAAGGAACTACATGCCTGAGTGTATTCCATCCTTTCTGGAATCTTTTTTTTGCTATTGCGGCTCGATCCTGGAACCCATATGCAATAATTTTAACCATGAGTAACATAGAAATTACAATTCCTAGGTTAAAAACAAATGTCTTGGTGTTATCTACACATAAAGAAAGTTACCATCACATTTTGGCTTTCATTTGACATAAGGTTGACTGTTTGCCGCATGTGATTCACTTCAGCCTGGATGCGAGAAAGTAGGGTCTACAATACAGAAAGTTGTGTTAGACAAACCACCTATTATTATTTTTTGTTTCTAGGGAAAATCAACCTGTTGTTCAAAACTGCAGGTACTATAAACTAACTTTATAAAACTGTGATCATCTATGTTCTAAAAACAGAAGGAACTGCATTATAACATGCTGATGCAGATTATAAAACATATTGCTCAACAGGTCAGAGTTAATCAAGAAGTAGTAAGATATGACAAGTTATAAGATGGTTGATGTAGCTTCCAAACATTAAGCTAGCAAAATAACTTGTCAATTCACAATGCAGACAGTTAGTTGGTAGAGTAAGTTTAAATTGAAGGCTGTGACAAAGGTACACATCAATTATAACAAGATACAGGCAAAGATGGAGATGTAAGTTTATTTGGAACATGTGAAACAGGGCAAAAACACTACCTAAACGAAGCATACAAGTGTTCTAGTAATTTTGAAAAGACACACCAATTTTGAAAAGACACTCAAAGGAAGTGAATAAATACAGTATTTGTTCATCTCCCAGTCATCCCCAACATCAACCATTGTAAGAACAAATATAGAAACAACTTTTCAAGGGTTCATTCATACATCATCAGCTTCCCAAATTATCAATTGTTTGAATGGCAGTAATACCAATGATGATATAGATGACAATCAATCAATTCAACGTAAGTTGGAGATCTGCCGAACACAGAGTTGACGGAGTTGGTCTCGCCGGTGAGCTACCCCTGCTCGACCCAGAGGTTCGACGAGACGAGCCTGAGGACGCGCATGTCGGCGGGGACCTTGTCCCCTACGTGGACCATGACGACGTCCCCCAGGACGAGGTCGCGCGCGGGGAGGGCGGGCGCCCACTCGGCGTCGCGGAGCACGGCGGCGTGGTCGGACTGGATCTGGCGCAGCGCCTCGAGCGCCTTCTCGGCGTTGGTCTCCTGCCAGACCCCGACGGCGGCGTTGACGACGAGGATGAGGAAGATGACGAGCGGCTCGACGAAGCCCGAGAGCGTGAGCGCGCCGGGACGAGGAGAGCGCGAGTGTGAACGAGACGGCGCCGGTGGCGAGATGGATGCGCACCAGCGTGTCCTCGAACTGCTGCACCACGAGCTGCAGCACCGAGTGCCCCGGGTGGTCGAGCAGCTCGTTGGGCCCGTGCGCGCGCCGCCGCGCCGCCGCCTCCGACGAGGACAGCCTGCGGTCCCTGTCCTCAAACGAGGTGGTGGGGATCGGGAGGGGGGCGGGGACGGGGAGGAGGTGGCGGCGGCGGCGAGGAGATGGGGACTAAGGAGGAAGGGTGGGATGGGGGGATCTGACCTAGGGTTTGGGTTGCTTTTTTTAGTTTTTTTTCTGTACTTAGATGGATGGATGGATGGATGTGGGATGAAGAGATGGATGGATGGATGGATGGGCGCCATGTCATCGATCCGTGGGAAGGGTTTTGATTGGTTCGGAAAATCAGTGATTTAAAATACTCCCTTCGTCCCAAAATAACTGTCTCAACTTTGTACAAGCTCTAGTACAAACTTGTACTAAGCTTGAGACACTTATTTTGGGACGGAGGGAGTAGTTTGCAAATACTAAAAATAGAGGAATCTATGTTTTGGGCACATAGATGATGTGGAAAAAATTCAACTTCGATGTGGCCATTAGCTATGTGAAGCACTCATCTCAACTCCTTTTGATAGCAGCTTCGATGATGCCAAGATTCCAAGAAGCAAAACACACACAGGCCAACCTCGTGCTCCATCCAAAAGACAGTGGCACGGGTGGCTGCGGCGTGGTGCACCAACTGTTTTCATCGTCGTCACCCGTCCGTTGGATCAACGCGAGGCGGCAGCCGGAGACCAGCACAATGCCCAGTCTCACCTGCAGCGGCGGACGAGCGTGTCACTGCTTTTGCGCTCATAAAACGGCAAGTGAAGAGAACTTTGGAGCGGTACAGATGAAATTTTTGATGCGGTCAAGCTTTATTCAGTTTGTTAGCAGGAAAGGAATACGATGATGGATTTGCAACCTGGAGGTAGAGCTGAAAGCATGTATATGTAGAGAGAGAGCGAGGAGGTACCAGGATGGAGTGGCAGTAGGTGGTTTTGAGGATCTCCTTGATGTCCTCCCGAGCGCTCTTGAGCTGCGCGGCATCCGACGCCGCCATGCATCGGACCACCCGCAGCCGCGGCACCACCCTGGCGGCGCCACCACGCGCTCTCCTCGCAGCCTTCCTTGCGCAGTTGAATAGAACCAAGTCATCGATCCAGGAGAGCTCTATTCCATCCAATAGGAAAGCTTTAAATAATTTGTGTTTCTTTAGACTATTACTTTTGTCAAAATAAACATGATCAAACTTAGTAATTTTTTTCACAAACTTTCCACGCCTTCTAGAGACTATAAACCAATACAACACCAAATTTCATAAACATGAGAGCTTGTTACATTTTCAAATAATATGAATGGTCGACATACCCGCCGTTTTGACCACATTTTGAAGTGGACGTGAAATATTCAAAAAAAATCAAAAAAATAGAAAACCTTCACATTGTGTCATTATATGTGACAAAGTTACTAGGTAAAATAATAACCTTGTAATATGGCAAATATTTTTTAAAAATGTTCTCGGAAATGAGCTATCATGTGTGAAGATTAATGGCTTTCAAGCCAAATGATCAATCTTATGGTCACATTCATGGCATAGTTTGTTTAAAAGATCTAATATTGTGCACAAGGGTGCATATTGAAATGGCAAACAATGTTACTTAAGGAAGTTTTCATTTTCCTTGCATGAAAAAATCATTTTCCATTTTTAAGTGCCCAAAATGAGTTTTTTTGTGAAGGACCTACCATATATTTGTAACAAAATTGTACCAAATCATTTTTCTAACATACTAGGACATATTTAATGTACAATTGACCAAATGGTTGGGTGTTAATGGATTTTATCGACCTCTCGTGAAAAAGACAAAGTTTTGTTGATAAGCTGAAAGCGGGTCAAATTTGAACTGCAGCTACATTATAGTTTGCTCTTTATTTTTCTTAAAAATCATTTTAGGTACACAATTATCTATTTAATCATAGAAACACCAAAATATTGTCAAGGTTCAACCACTAGGTAGGAACGGTCATACCCGATGTTTTGACCGCGTTTTGAAATGGCCATGAAAAATTCAAAACAAATTCAAGAAAATGGAAAACCATTGCATTGTGTCATTATATGTGACAACGTTACTAGGAAAAATAATAAACAAGTAATGCGACAATTATTTTAAATAAAGTGTTCCTAGAAATGGGCTATCATGTGTGAAGATTCATGGCTTTCAAGTCAAATGATCAATCTTATGACCACATTCATGACATAGTTTGTTGAAATGATATAATATTATGCACAAGGGTGCATATTGGAATGGCAAACAATGTTGATTAAGGAAGTTTTCATTTTCCTTGTATGAAAAATTCATTTTCGATTTTTCAAGTGACCAAAATGAGTTTTTTTGTGAAGGACCTACCATATATTTGTTTCAAAATTAGACCAAATTATTTTTATAAAATACTAGTCCATATTTAATGTACAATTGACAAAATGGTTAGGTGTTAAAATCTTTTATCCACCTCTCGTGAAAAAGACAAATTTATGTCGATTGAGCTGGAAGCGGGTTAAATTTGAACTGCAGCTGCATTATAGTTTGCTCTTTATTTTTCCCAAAAATCATTTATAGGTATATAAGTATCTATTTAATTAGAAATACATGGCGTGGTGCCTTGACGTCGAGGTTTGGATGGTGGTCGAGGGCCCAAACTTCAAAGCGCGTGAACTTGCATGCCAGCCGCATGGTCACCGCCTGACCGTTGTGTTGCCACGCGTTCTAGGTGGAATAGGCATGTCTGGTGGGTTGATCAATCCCTCGGTAGGTGTTAGCAATAAGAATACAATAGAAGAATCTCACGAGGAGACTGAACTAAGCTCAAACATAAATTAGCAGCCAAGTGTTTGATTAGCGGTGCGGGTAATTCACATAGACAATGGGACTAAATTCTGGCTGAGTATGATCATCTAATAAGGAGACTCTCTTGGCAAATTTTTAGCTCAAATGGATGAAACTAGGTGGCACTTGCTTTGCAAACTAACACATTGTGCAGAAATATGAATGTTGAAGATGGGATCAAATGAATGAATGGATTGAGCTGAAATTTGGTGTATGATGTTAATTTGGGTGTATGAAGGCACTGTATAAAAATTATAACATTTGGACATGCAAAAGTGACACTTCCTTTACAATGTGCCAATCTGGACAGAAAATGGTAATTGAAACTGGGTTCACATAGATGATTGGATTGAGCTGAAATTTGGAGGAGGATGATAATTTGGGCACATTAAGGTACTGTAAAAATTTCATAAAATTTGGATAAAGAAAAATTATACTTCCTTCACAATGCTCTCTACTGAACAGAATATTGGGAAAAATATTAAGGGAAACTGGCTGAATTAAATGAGTTAAAATTTGGTGGAGTGAGGTTATATGGTCAGTATCATCCCGTGGTAAATTTTCATCAACTATAAAGCAATATAAAGTCTAGTTGCTTCACAAAATGAAAATATTACCAAAAACAAAGATTGGATGATGAGCTCACGTGGATTGTTAGATGTGGTTAAAATTTTATGGAGAGCTATGTTTTGGGCACATAGATGATGTGGAAAAAATTCAACTCATCAGGATATTCTTATCTAGTACTTCCTTCACAAAGCTATTAGCTGAACACAAACTTTGGAAATTTGCTGAGAAAGATTTACTAGGCAAATCGTTACGAAAGTTTTCATGAGGCAATGATTTGGATAGGAAAGAGTGCCCAAACAATATGAGGGTAATCAAAGAAATAGAAATAGCACTTCCTACACAAAGTGCTATTCTGAACAGAATAGGAAAATGAATATTTTTGAATTATTTTTGAACTATGGAAGGGAGGGTTTTCACATATTTGAGAAATATATAGTCCAAAGTATTTATGAGAATTTTTCGAGAATTTTCGGAATGATAGAATAGTAGGTTGCTTCACAAACTAGGATCAGGTGGGATAGAATGGACCCACGAGTGACATGTCAACATAGTTAGAACATGTTACGACATTTTTACAATCGTCGTAAAAGTTATGACGATCTCATCTTATGCGGTTACGACGTTTTGACTCACATCGTCGTAATTTATATGTAGATTTGATCCCCTCAAACGGTTTACGATGATCTCGGATGAAATCGTCATAGATTTATGACGAATTCGTCAACGACATTTAAAAAAACATCACATATGAGCATATTTCTTGTAGTGCACATCACAAAATTTCAACAATTTGTGACTTCATTTGGTATATTTCGTGCATTTACTTATTTTTTTGAGCTAGTTGACCCTGAAATTGAAAAGAACTACAAATGAACTCTGAAAATGTTGAAAGTTGGCATGCTATCATCATTTCACCCACATAGCATGTGTTAAAAAGTTGAGAGGGCTACGACAAAAACTGGAAGCAGTTCGTGTACAAAACTAACAATCTCTCTCGAAGTAGCACGGTTTCGAACGAGAACTCATCTCTTACAAAGGGATTTCATTTTTTTGAACTTATTTGAACTCCATACTTTTTGTGTGTTCAAAATGCACCATTCAAAGGCACATCACAAAATTTCAACAATTTCTGACTTCATTTGCTATATTTCGTGCATTTACTAATTTTTTTCAGCTAGTTGACCCTGAAATTGAAAAGCACTACAAATGAACTCTGAAAATGTTGAAAGTTGGCATGCTATCATCATTTCACCCACATAGCATGTGTTAAAAAGTTGAGGGGGCTACGACAAAAACTGCATGCAGTTCGTGTACAAAACTAACAATCTCTCTCGAAGTAGGAGGGTTTCGAACGAGAACTCATCTCTTACAAAGGGATTTCATTTTTTTTGAACTTATTTGAACTCCATACATTTTGTGTGTTCAAAATGCACCATTCAAAGGCACATCACAAAATTTCAACAATTTCTGACTTCATTTGGTATATTTCGTGCATTTACTTTTTTTTTGAGCTAGTTGACCCTGAAATTGAAAAGCACTACAAATGAACTCTGAAAATGTTGAAAGTTGGCATGCTACCATCATTTCACCCACATAGTATCTGTTAAAAACTTGAGAGGGCTACGACAAAAACTGGATGCAGTTCGTGTACAAAACTAACAATCTCTCTCGAAGTAGCAGGGTTTCGAACGAGAACTTATCTCTTACAAAGGGATTTCATTTTTTTTGAACTTATTTGAACTCCATACTTTTTGTGTGCTCGAAATGCACCCTTCAAAGGCAAATCACAAAATTTCAACAATTTCTGACTTCATGTGGTATATTTCGTGCATTTACTTATTTTTTAAGCTAGTTGACCCTGAAATTGAAAAGCACTACAAATGAACTCTGAAAATGTTGAAAGTTGGCATGCTATCATAATTTGACCCACATAGCATGTGTTAAAAAGTTGAGAGGGCTACGACAAAAACTCGATGCAGTTCGTGTACAAAACTGACAATCTCTCTCGAAGTAGCACGGTTTCGAACGAGAACTCATCTCTTACAAAGGGATTTCATTTTTTTGAACTTATTTGAACTCCATACTTTTTGTGTGTTCAAAATGCACCATTCAAAGGCACATCACAAAATTTCAACAATTTCTGACTTCATTTGGTATATTTCGTGCATTTACTTTTTTTTTGAGCTAGTTGACCCTGAAATTGAAAAGCACTACAAATGAACTCTGAAAATGATGAAAGTTGGCATGCTATTATCATTTCACCCAAATAGCATGTGTTAAAAAGTTGAGAGGGCAACGACAAAAACTGGATGCAGTTCGTGTACAAAACAGACAATCTCTCTCGAAGTAGCACGGTTTCGAACGAGAACTCATCTCTTACAAAGGGATTTCATTTTTTTGAACTTATTTGAACTCCATACTTTTTGTGTGTTCAAAATGCACCATTCAAAGGCACATCACAAAATTTCAACAATTTCTGACTTCATTTGGTATATTTCGTGCATTTACTATTTTTTTTGAGCTAGTTGACCCTGAAATTGAAAAGCACTACAAATGAACTCTGAAAATGTTGACAGTTGGCATGCTATCATCATTTCACACACATAGCATGTGTTAAAAAGTTGAGGGGGCTACGACAAAAACTGGATGCAGTTCGTGTACAGAACTAACAATCTCTCTCGAAGTAGGAGGGTTTCGAACGAGAACTTATCTCTTACAAAGGGATTTCATTTTTTTTGAACTTATTTGAACTCCATACATTTTGTGTGTTCAAAATGCACCATTCAAAGGCACATCACAAAATTTCAACAATTTCTGACTTCATTTGGTATATTTCGTGCATTTACTTATTTTTTTTGAGCTAGTTGACCCTGAAATTGAAAAGCACTACAAATGAACTCTGAAAATGTTGAAAGTTGGCATGCTATCATCATTTCACCCACATAGCATGTGTTAAAAAGTTGAGAGGGCTACGACAAAAACTGGATGCAGTTCGTGTACAAAACTGACAATCTCTTTCGAAGTAGCACGGTTTCGAACGAGAACTCATCTCTTACAAAGGGATTTCATTTTTTTGAACTTATTTGAATTCCATACTTTTTGTGTGTTCAAAATGCACCATTCAAAGGCACATCACCAAATTTCAACAATTTCTGACTTAATTTGGTATATTTCGTGCATTTACTTATTGTTTTTGAGCTAGTTGACCCTGAAATTGAAAAGCACTACAAATGAACTCTGAAAATGTTGAAAGTTGTCATGGTATCATCATTTCACCCACATAGCATGTGTTAAAAAGTTGAGAGGGCTACGACAAATACTGGATGCAGTTCGTGTACAAAACTGACAATCTCTCTCGAAGTAGCACGGTTTCGACCGAGAACTCATCTCTTACAAAGGGATTTCATTTTTTTGAACTTATTTGAACTCCATACTTTTTGTGTGTTAACAATGCACCATTCCAAGGCACATCACAAAATTTCAACAATTTCTGACTTAATTTGGTATATTTCGTGCATTTACTTATTTTTTTTGAGCTAGTTGACCCTGAAATTGAAAAACACTACAAATGAACTCTGAAAATGTTGAAAGTTGGCATGCTATCTTCATTTCACCCACATAGCATGTGTTAAAAACTTGAGAGGGCTACGACAAAAACTGGATGCAGTTCGTGTACAAAACTAACAGGCTCTCTCGAAGTAGGAGGGTTTCGAACGAGAACTCATCTCTTATAAAGGGATTTCATTTTTTTGAACTTATTTGAACTCCATACTTTTTGTGTGCTCGAAATGCACCATTCAAAGGCACATCACAAAATTTCAACAATTTCTGACTTAATTTGGTATATTTCATGCATTTACTTATTTTTTTTGAGCTAGTTGACCCTGAAATTGAAAAGCACTACAAATGAAGTCTGAAAATGTTGAAAGTTGGCATGCTATCATCATTTCACCCACATAGCATGTGTTAAAAAGTTGAGAGGGCTACGACAAAAACTGGATGCAGTTCGTGTACAAAACAGACAATCTCTCTCGAAGTAGCACGGTTTCGAACGAGAACTCTTCTCTTACAAAGGGATTTCATTTTTCTGAACTTATTTGAACTCCATACTTTTTGTGTGTTCAAAATGCACCATTCAAAGGCACATCACAAAATTTCAACAATTTCTAACTTCATTTGGTATATTTCGTGCATTTACTTATTTTTTTGAGCTAGTTGACCCTGAAATTGAAAAGCACTACAAATGAATTCTGAAAATGTTGAAAGTTGGCATGCTATCATAATTTCACCCACATAGCATGTGTTAAAAAGTTGAGAGGGCTACGACAAAAACTGGATGCAGTTCGTGTACAAAACTAACAATCTCTCTCGAAGTAGCACGGTTTCGAACGAGAACTCATCTCTTACAAAGGGATTTCATTTTTTTGAACTTATTTGAACTCCATACTTTTTGTGTGTTCAAAATGCACCATTCAAAGGCACATCACAAAATTTCAACAATTTCTGACTTCATTTGGTATATTTCGTGCATTTACTATTTTTTTTTTTGAGCTAGTTGACCCTGAAATTGAAAAGCACTACAAATGAACTCTGAAAATGTTGAAAGTTGGCATGCTATCATCATTTCACCCACATAGCATGTGTTAAAAAGTTGAGGGGGCTACGACAAAAACTGGATGCAGTTCGTGTACAAAACTAACAATCTCTCTCGAAGTAGGAGGGTTTCGAACGAGAACTTATCTCTTACAAAGGGATTTCATTTTTTTGAACTTATTTGAACTCCATACTTTTTGTGTGTTCAAAATGCACCATTCAAAGGCACATCACAAAATTTCAACAATTTCTGACTTCATTTGGTATATTTCGTGCATTTACTATTTTTTTTGAGCTAGTTGACCCTGAAATTGAAAAGCACTACAAATGAACTCTGAAAATGTTGACAGTTGGCATGCTATCATCATTTCACACACATAGCATGTGTTAAAAAGTTGAGGGGGCTACGACAAAAACTGGATGCAGTTCGTGTACAGAACTAACAATCTCTCTCGAAGTAGGAGGGTTTCGAACGAGAACTTATCTCTTACAAAGGGATTTCATTTTTTTTGAACTTATTTGAACTCCATACATTTTGTGTGTTCAAAATGCACCATTCAAAGGCACATCACAAAATTTCAACAATTTCTGACTTCATTTGGTATATTTCGTGCATTTACTTATTTTTTTGAGCTAGTTGACCCTGAAATTGAAAAGCACTACAAATGAACTCTGAAAATGTTGAAAGTTGGCATGCTATCATCATTTCACCCACATAGCATGTGTTAAAAAGTTGAGAGGGCTACGACAAAAACTGGATGCAGTTCGTGTTCAAAACTGACAATCTCTTTCGAAGTAGCACGGTTTCGAACGAGAACTCATCTCTTACAAAGGGATTTCATTTTTTTGAACTTATTTGAACTCCATACTTTTTGTGTGTTCAAAATGCACCATTCAAAGGCACATCACCAAATTTCAACAATTTCTGACTTAATTTGGTATATTTCGTGCATTTACTTATTGTTTTTGAGCTAGTTGACCCTGAAATTGAAAAGCACTACAAATGAACTCTGAAAATGTTGAAAGTTGTCATGGTATAATCATTTCACCCACATAGCATGTGTTAAAAAGTTGAGAGGGCTACGACAAATACTGGATGCAGTTCGTGTACAAAACTGACAATCTCTCTCGAAGTAGCACGGTTTCGACCGAGAACTCATCTCTTACAAAGGGATTTCATTTTTTTGAACTTATTTGAACTCCATACTTTTTGTGTGTTAACAATGCACCATTCCAAGGCACATCACAAAATTTCAACAATTTCTGACTTAATTTGGTATATTTCGTGCATTTACTTATTTTTTTTGAGCTAGTTGACCCTGAAATTGAAAAACACTACAAATGAACTCTGAAAATGTTGAAAGTTGGCATGCTATCTTCATTTCACCCACATAGCATGTGTTAAAAACTTGAGAGGGCTACGACAAAAACTGGATGCAGTTCGTGTACAAAACTAACAGGCTCTCTCGAAGTAGGAGGGTTTCGAACGAGAACTCATCTCTTATAAAGGGATTTCATTTTTTTTGAACTTATTTGAACTCCATACTTTTTGTGTGCTCGAAATGCACCATTCAAAGGCACATCACAAAATTTCAACAATTTCTGACTTAATTTGGTATATTTCATGCATTTACTTATTTTTTTTGAGCTAGTTGACCCTGAAATTGAAAAGCACTACAAATGAAGTCTGAAAATGTTGAAAGTTGGCATGCTATCATCATTTCACCCACATAGCATGTGTTAAAAAGTTGAGAGGGCTACGACAAAAACTGGATGCAGTTCGTGTACAAAACAGACAATCTCTCTCGAAGTAGCACGGTTTCGAACGAGAACTCTTCTCTTACAAAGGGATTTCATTTTTCTGAACTTATTTGAACTCCATACTTTTTGTGTGTTCAAAATGCACCATTCAAAGGCACATCACAAAATTTCAACAATTTCTAACTTCATTTGGTATATTTCGTGCATTTACTTATTTTTTTGAGCTAGTTGACCCTGAAATTGAAAAGCACTACAAATGAATTCTGAAAATGTTGAAAGTTGGCATGCTATCATAATTTCACCCACATAGCATGTGTTAAAAAGTTGAGAGGGCTACGACAAAAACTGGATGCAGTTCGTGTACAAAACTAACAATCTCTCTCGAAGTAGCACGGTTTCGAACGAGAACTCATCTCTTACAAAGGGATTTCATTTTTTTGAACTTATTTGAACTCCATACTTTTTGTGTGTTCAAAATGCACCATTCAAAGGCACATCACAAAATTTCAACAATTTCTGACTTCATTTGGTATATTTCGTGCATTTACTATTTTTTTTTTGAGCTAGTTGACCCTGAAATTGAAAAGCACTACAAATGAACTCTGAAAATGTTGAAAGTTGGCATGCTATCATCATTTCACCCACATAGCATGTGTTAAAAAGTTGAGGGGGCTACGACAAAAACTGGATGCAGTTCGTGTACAAAACTAACAATCTCTCTCGAAGTAGGAGGGTTTCGAACGAGAACTCATCTCTTACAAAGGGATTTCATTTTTTTTTGAACTTATTTGAACTCCATACTTTTTGTGTGTTCAAAATGCACCATTCAAAGGCACATCACAAAATTTCAACAATTTCTGACTTCATTTGGTATATTTCGTGCATTTACTTATTTTTTTTTGAGCTAGTTGACCCTGAAATTGAAAAGCACTACAAATGAACTCTGAAAATGTTGAAAGTTGGCATGCTACCATAATTTCACCCACATAGCATGTGTTAAAAAGTTGAGAGGGCTACGACAAAAACTGGATGTAGTTCGTGTACAAAACTGACAAGCTCTCTCGAAGTAGGAGGGTTTCGAACGAGAACTCATCTCTTACAAAGGGATTTCATTTTTTAACTTATTTGAACTCCATACTTTTTGTGTGTTCAAAATGCACCATTCAAAGGCACATCACAAATGGATTTCTTCTTCTCTCATATATGGTGGACACTAGCTCACCTGATTTTTCAACCGTCGATGATGGTCGCTACTCCTACTTCCCCTAGTGCATAACCAATATCTAGCACAAGGAGAAGAAGGAGAAGCGACCCCCACAACAAAAGTGGTTTCGCGGCACGCCACGTGGTTCCGCTGCACGCCACGTGGAACTAATGGTCTTTCATTTTTAAATGATTGTTTTAATCAAAAACAGATCTGTTACAAAAGGGATTTCATTTTTTGAACTTATTTGAACTGAAGACTTTTTGTATATATATGTGGTCAAAATGCATGATACCATGAAATTAGAAAGGGCTAAACCATTCAAAAGTAGCAAATGAAGTTAGAAAGGGCTAAACCATTCAAATTTGGAAACTATAATGGCACAAACAGAAACTAGACATATATAAATTGGTCCAAGAAGTACATGATACTAGCCCAAACAGTACATAATAATAGCTACCATAGATATATATACAAGTGTTCGACGTTCAGAACACTACTCGTCTGAATCATCTAAATCAGAATGTCCACGTTCCTCGAGGTGACGCTGGCCATAGTTGACGACTCGAATCTTGCGGTACAACTCGTATGAAACGTATGCATCTTTTGCTGCATACTCAATGTTGATATCATCAAGTGGGCCCTTCTCCCAAAGTTTGTGCTGACACTTTGGGAAACTGGTCTTCATATCACCATATGACTCGTCGATCAAGGCAACTGCCATATGAGCCATCGAAGTCCTGTCATGTCGAAGCCTGAATATCGTTTGGAGATCAACGAGGCAACCAGCTGGTATCTCAATACCGAAGCTGTGCCTCATCTTCAGCTTGTCATTCCTTATGTCAACGGAAGCAAAAGTGATGCCGCTGCGAAGGAACTCCATGAGTTCTGGACAATGCTTGTCACTCCTGCAACAGAAACAAATTAAAATGGAACAAATGTTACATACTGCTGCAATAAGGAAACATGTTTCACTAGAACTAAAGAGAAACTTATCTTTAGGATTCAAATAGAACATATGCAATGGAACCTAGAGAGATCACTATAGCTATCCAATGGAACCTAGAGAGATCACTAGCTATATGCAATTTTCATGACTATGACATATCATATTGCTATCCAATGGAACCTAGAGAGATCACTAGCTATATTCAATTTTCATAACCTTGGATCAAAGAACACCGCATAAAATTGTGTCACTACAACTATGATTTCAATGGAACATATTGAACCAATCAGATTTTTCAGATTATGGAACACTATTCCAATCAGTTTGTGTTCCCTTCAACTAATCAAAATTGTTTCACTACAACTATTTGAAGCGAACCAACTATGATTCCAATGGAACATATTAAACACTAGTTCATTCTAATACGAATTTTCAGATTATGGAGCACTATTCCAATCAGATTGTGTTCCCCTTCAACTAATCAAAATTGTTTCACTACAACTATTTGAAGGGAACCAACTATGGTTCCAATGGAACATATTAAACACTAGTTGATTCTAATACGATTTTTCAGATTATGGAACACTATTCCAATTAGATTGTGCTCCCCTTCAAGTAATCAAAATTGTTTCACTACAACTATTTGAAGGGAGCCAACTATGATTCCAATGGAACATATTAAACACTAGTTGATTCTAATATGATTTTTCAGATTATGGAACACTATTCCAATTAGATTGTGCTCCCCTTCAACTAATCAAAATTGTTTCACTACAACTATTTGAAGGGAACCAACTATGATTGAAACAAATAAACTTACAATGTCATTATCTTGGATCAAAGAAAGCCTCAAAACTTACCTCACCCATTGGAAGATCAAGACATGGCCTGCAAAGCATATTTGGATGACGGCAACACCGCTTTGATCAGACGTGTACTCCAGATCAAGCCCGAAGAACTTCTCATGATCCTCTGCGTGGTCAAACCATCGTTCCTTCAACTGTTGAAGAAAAAACGGCACCTCCCTGCTCAGGTTCGTGTACACGACACGGAGCTTGGTCGTGCCATGCGCGACCACCTCATGAAAGCTAGTTGGCATGGTGGAAGAAGAGAAGGGAAGAAGAGAGGAGAAGAACAGAGAGGGCGACGCGAGAGAGAAGAAGAACAGAGAAATGGTGACTGTACGCTTCGGTTCGTGCTTTTCATCGCCCGAAAAGACGCGGGATGCAAACCGTTTGGGCCTTTAATCCCGGGTTGAGCCACCAACCGGGACTAAAGAGGTATACTTACGAGTACAAAAATAAGAATGGTGATCTACGCATAAATGGATGTGAACTAGTAATGATTAAGGAGTGATCCTGAACGCCTACTTACGAGTCAAACATAACCCCACCGTGTTCTCTCTCGGTTCAGAACTCATGAGTAGAGACAGTCACGGTTACGCACATGGTTTATGTATTTTATTTGAGTTTAATTCAAGTTTGCTATGACCGGGTGTTAAACAAATTTCCAAGTTGCCACATAACTGCAGGCACGAATTTTCAAAAGATTTAACCCTTAAGGGGTGCTTCAACTCATCCATCACAAACTAACCACAAGCTCTGTGGAGAACCTCAACCATGGAATAACCAGTAGTCTCCTCGAAATCCCGATGGAAAACCTCAACCTCGAGATAGCCCAAAGTATCCTCGGAATCCTAGTGCGCAAGACGTTCAAGAAAGGTTAAAAAATCCAGCAAGACCGCCCGACTTGTCGACAAACCCAATAGGAGCCGCGTATCTTGTTCTCAGAACATGGTAGATAAGCAATGCATACAGTGGCCTCATAGAACTCCCACGAGTTTATTACTAGCTAGGCGAAAGCTTATAGATAGAATTTTAGCAGTAGCGTGGTATAATCTAGTAGTGGTTGCCCCGGGTGGCCTCGCACAGTGCTCTATTTTGGACCAACACTCATGTAGAGCACTAGACGGGGGGTTGATTAAATATACACGGGATGATCAATGCCCTATGCAAATTTTTGTTAGTTGTTATTAAGAAAAAAATACCAATGTTGGGCCTTGGCGGAATAGTTTTTTTCCCTAAACGAAAATCAAGGGGGTCCCTATAACAACCCTAAGCATGTTAGTTGCATTCAATATGGAACATAACACCGATACACAAGTAACTAGGGCGATAAAGGTGGAACAAAACACCGAGCAAAATACCAAGCCTTCCACCCTTTACCAAGGATATATGTGCATAAAATTAAATAGCAATAATATTGTGATACCTCAAGACATCCATGTTGCCACATGGAAACAATCTGCACCTGCAACTAACAACGTTATAAGAAGGACTGAGCAAGCGGTAACATAACCAAACAATGGTTTGCTGGGATGTGAAGGGGATAGAGGCTTTTCATGGCAATGTTGGGAGGCTTTACATGCAAGTGGTAGGTAGCGAGACATAATGATAGAAGAGATACAATTAGCATGGCAATGATAGTAGTGGTATCCAAGAAAATGGTCATCTTGCGTGAGGTCTCTCTTGGAAGAAGAATGAATCCTTGAAGTACACGAACATGCATAGTCGAACGAATCCTCACACTCCAAATCGGTTTGGGACTCTATCGATAAGAAACAATCCAGAAACAACAATCAACACACGATAAATACCATAACATATACATGACATGATGCACAATCAAATATGATTAATGTCCGTACAACTATGCATGACATGGCAAAGCACAATAATCATCTTCTACACATTAAGTGAAGCTCAATATGCAACTAGTTGCATATTGACGAAGTTCCATATTTTAATTACTTAGTTCACTCTCGTTGATATACACGACAATATTAAATGTTATTAACATGGCAAGAGGTAAAGCATAATGAAACTATACTATCTATGCATTTTAATGAGGTCCAAAACAACTTATAGTATTTCCGAAATGACCCCATATGTTAATTTTGAAATTGGTCCAGGTCTGAACTGAACATATTTTATATTTATTAAACAGGTAAACAAAATACACCATGAGATTCTACTAGTCGTTCTAGGCGATTTACATATATAGATGATTTAAAATGGAGCTACGGTCTAAATGCATGCAAACAACACCCACAACCATTTTAAATCATGGATACAACAATATATTATGTAACTACATGAAATTTGAAGCAAGTTTCATATATGACATGTTCAAAACGGAGCAACGGTTCAACAACTACAACCAACACAAGTTCTAGCTATATTTGTCCAAAACAACAACATGACATTTTGCACAAAGCAAAACAACAAGTTACAGGAATCGAAAATGCACAAACAAGACATGGGGCAGTAATTTACATGATGCACAACAATTCATCTCACAGGAGCTAATTGAATAGAAGCATGGTTTACTAGGAAATGAGCTCACAACATGGCTACTTGAACACAGTTTTAGACTTAGTGAAAGTAAAAGTTTTTAACAAAGTAGTTTTATTATGAAGGCATATTGACAGCAAGAAGAACATATGCTACAGAGCATATAATGGCATGAAAATCTACAACATGGTAGTAGGCATGATGCACTAGAAATAACTCCAAAGGAACAGCATCAAACCATGCTCAGAATCATGGCTAGCATCTACCCAACATGGCAATCTAAACTTAGCAGTTTCTCCGACTTAGAAAAATTAGCATGGTGCAAGGAACAAGAGTTTTATCAGATTGCCATGTTTGATAGCAAAATTAACTAGGATTCAGAACCTATACTTGAAAACTAATGGCACAAACTAAAAGAAGATAACATGCTTGACAATTCCCTCCATTAGACTAATCACATAGGAGTTGTAGATTAAGGACAATTGACATGGAAACATAGCAAAAAAATATAGCAGATCCCAGAGATAGAATTATTTGGACCCTCAAACAGCAACATTTTTATGGCAGGTTCGTAAGATCAAAACTATAGCTAAATACGAAATTCATGGCATGGAAAACCTACTAACAACAATTAGACATGGCATACTCCAAATCTCTCCATTGTCACACATTCAAAAGAAGCATGGTTTGCTTAATTCGAACTTCGCAAAATGGAGCTTAACGTTAACATATTAGCAGTTTTAACATGATAGCACGTCTAGAGCAACATATTTACATGATAGAGATAATTTACATGGCAATCAGAGGCATAGAATCAAATTAGACATCACACAGAACAAATCTCATGAAGGTGCCACATGCAAAAGACCTACGGATTAGATGGAACCATCCTCGCAAGTTTGCAGGTTTTAACAGTTTTTGTTGATTACCATGATGAATCCTATTGCCCAAGGAATTGCTACTGTCATGTAGAGTGCATCGAGTAGAAGAATTTACAAGTTTAGATCACTGCAATCCGATGCACGGTTTATGAGATATGCATCACACAAAATGCAATGCTCCCGATAAAACATGCAGTTCCAGACTTAGCCGTTTCAGCACTGTTTGTCACATAGCATAATTATCGAACAGTTCACACGATAACCAAAAACGTTCGTTCACTATTCAGATTTAAACGATGAACGGGCGGGGCTTAACGGTTTGCTCACCTCGGGCCACATGAGTCGGTTGGACTGGAGATGGACCAGCGGAGGTGGGCCGAGGCGATGTCAAGTTGGGCCATCGAGGCTGGGGGCCACGCGTAGAGGAGGCCAGTGCCTTGTCTCTTTGATCCATCCCGAGTGGGACGAGCGAGTGGCGGCGCAGGGCAACGACAGCTGGCCGACGGCGGGGATGCGGCGGGGCGGAGCAAAGCGGCGACACGGATGCGGCGGCATGCTATGAATGCGGCGGTGCGGCGCGGTTGCGGCGAGGCTCGTGGTGGCTCGCTGGCGGCAGCGCAGCCATGCGCGCCTCGAGGCCGGCGAGTGCAGGGGCAAGGTGGATCCGTCTGGAGGGAGCTCTAACTCCGGCATTACTGGTAATGCCGATCTTCACTGTACTTTATGTGGTAGTATAAGTCGGTTGCCGTTGCAGTATCTTCATCGTCCGCACTTGCTTTAGTCCGAGTGTCAGGGCACGTCCGACTGATCGAAGGTGGTCCGAATGACTTTGAACATCCGAGTGAGAACCTGGTGCCCGACTGAGCCCGAGATTGTGCCGATAGCTTTGAGGACATTGATGTCCATGTGAAGCCTTGGGTTGGCCCTAAGATTTAGGTCGGTGGCCCTGGCCCTAATATACAACCCCATAAGTCGGTTCCATCTTTCTTGCCGGCATATTCGGAAAAAATTACTCACCAGTTTAAGCACCCGGTGGCTGCTCTCTCCAACACCTAAAGTTGTTGGGCGTCATCGACCCATGTGGCACAAGCGTGGATGGTCAAGCACCCATGGCGCCTGCTTAATAGGAATGACATATGCACCTTGTTTTTCAGAAGCCCATCCAAAACGAACCTCAAAATTAAACGTGCATGACTTGAAGCAATTTGAGGATGAGTGGCTGACTCAAAAGTTAATCCCGGATGAGCACGTATGAAAAAAAGTGTTTGAAAAAGATTAGTATTTTTCTACGAGGCCTGTCTAATTCCTAGATGACACACTACTAGTTTGGAAGATAGGTTTCCAATAATCAACCCTTTTCTGCACAAATCACTACCACCCAAGGGCAATGCGTTGCCAAATACTACCAGGTTGCATTACCTGTAAGGACGTGATTGATTGCAATTAGTACATCCGTCACAGTTTAAAAGACACGCACGTGTATCTAGGTCGTCAATTTAACTTATATAAAATCTATTGTTTAATATAAAAATTATATTATTAGAAAATAGAACATCTAAAGCTTTTGATGATATATTTTTTTATAATATATGCTTATCATTAAGTTGGTCAAATTGACGACCAAGATACACGTGCCACACTTATATACTGAGATGGAGAGAGTATGTCCGGAAACGTTTCCATTGGGTTGATGTGGACGCCGGTTATTTTCAGTGGGGGTGAACATGACATTTGGGCTTAATAGGAATGACATACTTCTCATAGCAATAAGATGCATCTTCTTTTTCGAAAGTCCATCCAAAAGGAACCTGAAAACTAAACGTGCATGGCATTGGTGCAGTCGGTCAGAGATTGGTGGATCAGCCGGTCCAACATCGACATGCCAAACCGAAAGGCACGGGCCTTCCTTACCATGTTTATATCTTGGGTCGTCTAGAATGAACGAAACGCTAGGGTCTTTCGCAACAAGTTCGCGTCGTCAACAACCTTGTTCAACAACATCAAGATAGAAGCTTGGCTTTGGGTCGTCGCTGGCGCAAAAAAATTAGGCCACATCATTCCGGAAGAGTAACATCTTTATACTTGGCATGTTTGTAACAAAATAATATCCCCTCTCTTATTCAATATATGCAGCAAATCTTTTGCCCGTCTTTAAAAAATAAATTAGACGTACATGACTTGAAGTAATTTGAGGATGACTGGTTGACTCACAAGTTAACCCTGGATGCACATCGTGTGGAAAAAAAGTGACCGAAAAAGACTAATATTTTCCTTGGAGGTGTGTCAAAATCCTAGATGGCTTTGGTTCGGGCCTGACCAGCCCATTAGTCCCGGTTCTTCACGAACCGGGACCCATGGGGGCATTAGTCCCGGTTCATGAGCCCAGGGGGCCGGCCGGGGCCTCGTGGGCATTGGTCCCGGTTCGTGTGGACCCATTTGTCCCGGTTCTAGGCACGAACCGGGACCAATGGGCCGCGCTCCTGGCCCACATCCATTGGTACCGGTTCATGCCTTGAACCGATTTTGAAGGGGGGCTTTAGCCCCGGTTTATGCCACGAACCGGGACAAATAATTTGCCTATAAATCCTTCATTATTTCTGAAACAAATAAAGTCTATCTATTCTAGATACAATTTTAATTTAAAATACGTGTATGTGAAAAAAAGACTTTCGGTTCATTTAGATTTCATATTTAAGCTCATATATACACATCCTATCTAGTAATTATTGTGTGTGCCTAGTAAACATGCCACGCAGGCAACCCAATTCCTATGACAATATCATTTGGTCGTAATTGACCAGAAATATTTTCACAAACACTCCTACACATTCTAATGACCATTTTGTGCAATGGGGTTCTGACCTTTTGACATGGATGGTCATAAAATTCTAGGGTTTGGACCCTCCCACACCATTTTGCAAATTTTGGTCATAGACCTATGACCAATTTAACCACGGTCATTATTTTTGGTCAAAAACAGACATATTTCTTGTAGTGCAATTGGGTGTTCTAGCTTACGTCCTATGCACATGAGGTGTTCGATGAAATGCCCGAGCCACACTAGTTAAGTTTTATCCTCTCGAAGCTCGACCTCGAAGCTCCATTTTTCCCGAGATTTGTCTAGATTTAGCGGTCCGTCACGCCCCGTCCCCGTTTTCACCGCTGGGGCACGTCCATGTGTACGTCTGCAATGTCATGTGCAGGCTCCTCCGCAGACAGTGAGGTAAGTCGATTTGGTTTTTCGGTTGACATTGGATTTGGGGATTTCTCATCTGGGGTTTCGCGGGATGGGCGTAATATGCGCCTTTTTGGCTCGTAGGTTGATGGTTGTGGGATTGTGCAGTTCCAATCCGAATTTTTCATTCCCAATCCAAGTTTCTACGGCCTTGAGGAGCGCTCGAATCACCGTTGTCCGGGGCATGGGCTAATTCCTGCTCGCCGTGTTTATTGGGGTGGAGCAAGCACGGGAAGAAGGTTTTTGGGTTGTCCACTCGATGTAATTCCTCAAAACATCATTTGGTACTCTGTTTTCATCGATTTATTGCAAAGTTATGAATTTCACCTAATTATGTGAACTCTGATTTAACAGCTTCCTGATGAGTGTGATTGGGTTGTTTGGATTGACCCCCCTCCCACTGAGCTAGTGGGGCAAGCTTTTGAGGAGCTTCATGTTGGCCGTGAACGTAGTTGGATCAAAGCTAGTAGGATGGAGAAGAAGGTTATGGATCCGAACAATGAAAACAAGAAAATGCAATTGAAGTTGCAGAAAAGGAATGAGCTCATGGAAACAATGGGTTTTCTCTTTGTTCTTGGCATCATCATTGGGGCTAGTTTAGTTTCTATTTGATCTAAGCAAACCAATTAAGTGGCAGTGTGTGTGTTATGTTTCTGCTAGTGTGTTGTACCCTAGATGTAATTCTATCATTTGTGCACTGTTGTGAACTTGAACAAATGTAATGTTGTGCCCTAGATGTAATGGATATCATGTGTTGTGTTAAAATTGTCACCACTTCCAACTTGGAACCTTTTCAGAGTTCATTTCAAATGCTTTTCAATTTTATGGTCTTATAGCTCAAAATAATCAGTAAATGCATGAAAAATAACAAATGATGTCAGAAAGGGTTGTAAATTGTTGATGTGGCTTTGAATGGTGCATTTTGAACACAGAAAAACTATGGAGTTCAAATAAGTTCAAAAAATGAAATCCCTTTGTAACAGACGAGTTTCCGTATGAAACCCTGATACTTCGAAAGAGATTGTCCGTTTTGTACACGAAGTGCATCCAATTTTTGCCGTAACCCTCTCAACTTTCTCGTACATGCTATGTGGGTGAAATGATGATACCATGCCAAATTGGAACCTTTCAGAGTTCATTTCAAATGCTTTTCAATTTCATGGTCTTATAGCTCAAAATAATCAGTAAATACATGAAAAATAACAAATGAAGTCAGAAAGGGTTGTAAATTGATGATGTGGCTTTTAATGGTGTATTTTGAACACAGAAAAACTATGGAGTTCAATAAGTTCAAAAAAATGAAATCCCTTTGTAACAGACGAGTTTCCGTATGAAACCTTGATATTTCGAAAGAGATTATCCGCTTTGTACACGAAGTGCATCCAGTTTTTTCCGTAACCCTCTCAACTTTCTCGCACATGCTATGTGGGTGAAATGATGATACCATGCCAACTTGGAACCTTTTCAGATTTCATTTCAAATGCTTTCCAATTTCATGGTCTTATAGCTCAAAATAATCAAGAAATGCATGAAAAATAACAAATGAAGTCAGAAAGGGATGTAAATTGATGATGTGGCTTTGAATGATGCATTTTGAACACAGAAAAACTATGGAGTTCAAATAAGTTCAAAAAAATGAAATCCCTTTGTAACAGACGAGTTTCTGAATGAAACCCTCATACTTCAAAAGAGGTTGTCCGTTTTGTACACGAAGTGCATACAGTTTTTGTCGTAACCCTCTCAACTTTCTCGCACATGCTATGTGGTGAAATGATGATACCATTCTAACTTGGAACCTTTTCAGAGTTCATTTCAAATGCTTTTCAATTTCATGGTCTTATAGCTCAAAATAATCAGTAAATGCATGAATTTTGTTACAAACTTTAATAGCAAAAAGAATTATCATAAAAGAAAATAAATAAGTAATTAGAATTTTGTTCAAAACATTAAAAGCAAAAAGAATTATCATAAAAGAAAATAAATAAGTAATTAGAATTTTGTTACAAACTTTAATAGCAAAAAGAATTATCGTCAAAGAAAACAAATAAGTAATTAGAAACAAAAAAGAAAGCAAAAAAACTAGGAAAAATTAAAATAAAGGAATCAACTAAAAAGCTTTTATAAAATTAAAAAGCTTTTATAAATAAGTCTTATTGAAACTAAAATTATATAGAATTTTGTTACAAGCTTTAATAGCAAAAAGAATTATCATAAAAGAAAATATATAAGTAATTAGAATTTTGTTCAAAACATTAAAAGCAAAAAAGAATTATCATAAAATAAAATAAATAAGTAATTAGAATTTTGTTACAAACTTTAATAGAAAAAAGAATTATCGTAAAAGAAAATAAATAAGTAATTAGAAACAAAAAGAAAGCAAAAAAACAGGAAAAAAATAAAAAAATGTGTCACCTACAAGGCCACCACTGCCTGCATACGACTAGAAACCCATTACTAGGGCCAGGATGCAGGCCCGTAGTAGGCCCAATAGGCCCACAAGCACAGAGAGTGATTTTAGGCCCGTAAGCCTGCAGTAGAGAGGAGCTCGAAGTGGTTGGTTCGGCATGGCTTATAAACCACTTCGAGCCCCTCTCGGCTAGCGAGGTGGGACTAAACATAGCACCGCACCGCGCAAGGCCTTTTGTCCCGGTTTGTGGCACCAAGCGGGACTAAAGGGAGGCATTGGTACCGGTTGGTGCCACCAACCGTGACCAAAGGCCTCTGCTTCCCGCCCTTTGGGCTGCTGAAAAGAGGCATTTGGTCCCGGTTTGTGCCATCAACCGGTACCAATGCATCTGCTTCCCGCCCGTCGGGCTGCTGAAAAGAGACCTTTGGTCCCGGTTGGTGCCACCAACCGGGACTAAAGGTGGGGCTATATAAGCGACAGTTTAGAAATTTTGATCTCTCCCCCTCTCTCCATTCGATCCCGACGCCGCTAGGCTGCCCCGACTCCGTCTCGCCGTCGCCGTGTCCGCCTCGTCGTCGCCGTCGTCGCCCCGACGCCGTCCCGCGCCGCCCCGACGCCATCGCCGCCCACCGCCCCGCGCCTCGTGCCCCGCGATGCCGCCAGCCCCTGCCCGTCGCCGCCCCGCCCCGGCCCGTGCCGCCCCTCACCGTCGACCGTCACCGCGCCGCGCCGCACCTCGCCGTCGCCGTCCCCGACACCGTTGCCGTGAGCAAAGATTTTTTTTCTGTTAAAAGATTTTTTTGGTGATATTATTGTTGAATATGCATGTTTGTATGTTCATATATATGCAAAGATCGAATATGTCAAAAGGTGAATATGCATGTTTGTATGTTCATATATACGCAAAGATCGAATATGTTCATATTATTGGTGATTTTTTTGGTGATATTATTGTTGAATATGCATTTTTTGGTGATATTATTGTTGAATATGATATTTTTTTGGTGATATTATTGTTGAAGTAGTTCCCGCATCGACGTCGACTTGTTGTTATATATAATCGTGACATACTTTACTTAACTATGTATGATGATGATTAATTAGTAGGACTTGTTGTTATATATGATGATGCATGATGCGAGCATGAAGAGTTATTATATATAGATGTTCAATTCTTTCGATATATATAGTGTGTCACGATTATATTGTTGTTTACACACATTTACCACATTAAAACAGGAAATGTCTAACGATGGATATTGCGAGTGTGAATATTGCGGCGACTCTCGAGGTATGTGCGACATGCCTCACCTACGAGACGATAGGTTCTTCAGCATGAAGCTTGACGAGAACGGCGATATGTACCTCCCTTGACATGTAAGAAGATATGTGTTGGAGAGGCTCGGTTTCGAAGACCGCGAGAGAATTGAGACGAGGAGCGCTAAGCTGAGGACTATACATGGTCACACATTTGTTATCCAAGTATTTAATTCAGTTTTTCAAACAGAATTTGGGTGCCCAAAGTGGGAAGATCTTTGCAAGGCATACGGATTTCAGAAGGGAATGGAAATCACCTTCGATCTTTGTCCTGAAGATAATATGCCAGACAACATCGACATTTGGGTGGTTGTCGATGATATGCTTCCCGTTTTACCTCCATGTGAGTTTCTCAACCATATTTGTCAAGTAATTTGCATTTATATTTAGAAATAGTTGGTGTAGTCAACCTGTTTTTCCTCTCGCAATTTACATGTCATGTGGTGTTCATCGTTTATTAAAACTTTGGCCATACGTTGCAGGTTTCTAGTTATTGGGTCATAGTTATAATTATATCATGTTACATGTTGTACAAACAACAACAACCCAAATTGTCCTTTGAATGATCGTAGCACATGTGGTCGTTTTGAATGGTTTATATAATGCACACATCTTGTGGACAATTACAAAATTTCTAAGTATTTTTAAAACATTAAATTATTACAAAATTTGGCTGGTTGTCGATGATATGCTTCATGTTTTACCTCCATGTGAAGTAATTTGCATTTATATTTAGAAATAGTTCGTGTTCATCTATATAATAAATTTGTTAAATTATAATTTACAGCTTATTTCGTTGCTTCGACTGAATTACGAAAATTAATTGACACGACACACTACACGTATGGATCACATCTAACTTGGGAGGAGAAGGACCATCTTCTCCACTTTCTTGTTGCTGGTGTTCTGGCTTCTATGGATACCTTCCCGTATCATTTTGGAATTGACCAAAATTATTTATTTTACATGCCACTAGTGCATAGGTTGAGTCCAGATGACATTCGCCGAAATGTCTTGGTAAGAGTTTCCTAATTAAGTACGCTCCACTATTGCATAAATGGTGTTGATTACATTGCTAACTAGGTTACTATTATGTTCTTCAACAGCAACTGCCACATGATGTAGCGCTTCCGCTAATGGACCGAGAAGGTCAAATGAGAATTAGAAGCCCGCTGAGGGCTGAGTTCTATGCTCCATACTTGATTAACTTCAAATCAAGAACAAAAAGACTTCAAATTGAAGCATGGAGAGAAACAAAGAAGGTTCGCAAGCCACAAGCTGGAGACCGTTGGATCTCTGTGATTCATCATGGAGCCATAGGTGTTATTCTATTTTGTGACATTATATCTAAGAGTGAGGACTAGGTCTTATGAGAGACAAGTTATTCTAGTTTATATTATTATTTGACATGATCGATTAATTAGGATGTTTTTCTGTTTTATTATGATGTTTTTCTGTTTTATTTTATGTGTATCATATGATAACTTGGTATATGATTAAGTTGATGATGAGTTGTTAGATGATCGATTAGAATACTATTGCCATTCGACGAAAATGATATGAAATGATATAGTGTAAAAAAGAAAGCACGACGGATGACCAAGCACGGAGATATATAAGAGAGGACACTTTTCTCTATTAGCTAGCTACTAACAACCTAAATTAACCCCTAAACCAGCCCCTTTAAAAAAAACCTCAGCTCCAGCCAGGTGCTGACGCGTGGATGCCTTTTGGTCCCGGTTGGTGTCATCAACCGGGACTAAAGGCCCCCTGCCTGGCCTGGCCGCAGCGGCCACGTGGAGGCCCATCTGTCCCGGTTCGTGTAAGAACCGAGACTAAAGGCGAAGGGCATTAGTAACGACCTTTTTGTCCCGGTTTCGAAACCGGGACAGAAAGTCCTTATAAACCGGGACAAAAGGCCCTTTTTCTACTAGTGATATACATACGTATGTAGTTCACTAGTGAAACCTCTACAAAGACTTATATTTAGGAACAGAAGGAGTAGTTTGTAGCCGGGTCGTCCTCCTTTTCTTCCTTGGCCCGTAGGTTTATCGATGTGTGTCGTAAGTGTAACCTGTAGCTTGAGGTTTTGTGCACTTAGGGCAACTCCAATGGGCTGACCCAAACAGACAGCGATTTCGTTCGCTTTTTATTCGTTTGGGTCGGCCAGGCAGACACAAACGTCCGCTTCCGTAAATGGATCGGCTCATGCGTCCAACGCTGATCGGACCCATTTTTTGCCGGTAAGAAAAAAACATTAAACATAATTAAAGATTAAAAGCCCGCCACGAAGGACGACGATAGTCCACGCGTCGCGTCCGCATTATATTAAATTATAAAAACCTAAAACTGCGTCCATGCAGCCCTAGGCAGCGGCGGCTTCGTCGCCGGGGCCGGTGAGGTCGACCACCATTGGCGCAGGGCCGGCCCAGGGGAATGCCAAGTTCCAGAGCGCAACTGCCTACGCCTCCGTCGACTACCCCGCCGGCGCGGGCTGTGGTGGTGGCGGTGGCAGCACAGCAGCGTGAGCACACTCCTCCTCCTCCGCCTCCCGTCACTCCTCCTCCTCCTCCTTCTCCAGCTCCATGAGCCGCAGGCCTTCGGCACGCTCGGCCTGCAGGTGCACCGACCTCCAGTGCTCGAGGTAGGCCTGCTCCTGCAGCGGGGTAGCGCCCAGCCAGATGGGCACGCACTGACGAACTCCTCGATGACGCCGGTCCACCGGTAGACCTGCCGTGGCAGCGCGGTCTCGGGCTCCGGTGGAGGTGGCAGGACGCAGTCGCCGGCGGCCGACAGTGCCACGGCCTCCACGAGCTGCCACTGATACGCCTCCTCCTCTTCGACGGCGCGCCGAGCTTCTTCCTCGCTGTCGCGGAGGACACCAGCGAGCGCCGCCTGGTAGGCGGCCTCAACCTCCTGGTCCTCGTCGCTGACGACATGCGGCGACGGCGGCGGAGGGCCTCCTGGCTGCACTTGGCGCACGCCACGGAGGCGCTGCTCCTCGTGCTCCCCGCGAACCACACCTCCGAGTTAGGGGAGTCGGTCGCGTATGTGGGGTCTCGCCGCTGCTCCGCCGTCAGCAGACGCCGCCGCTTCGTCACCTCCTCCAGATGTACCCAAGTCGACCGCGGACGGCCGGCACCGGAATCCTCTCCGGATCCAGGTGCTAGCCGTGCGGCAGCGTGACGTCGGGGGTAAGGGAGTGCGACGCAGTGCTCCCAGTGCCATCGCGCTTGGTGCACCGGGACGCTCACGCGCTGGCGAGGCCGGGAAGAAGACGATAGGGATGTGGCACGGGGGAAGAGCGAGGCCTTGCCCTTGTTTGAGAAGCCGTCGGCCATGGTGGGCTAGGGTTTCGGTCGCCGAGGAGGTGGCGAGGTGGGGACGGGGTGGGTTCTAGAAGCGGATGACGGAACCCACCGCACGCTCCGAATAAAAAAGGCCGGCCGCGGGCCGCCGATGCGTGGCCCGAGGATGGCAGCCGTCATAAATTAGGTTGACCGCGATGGTTGGGAGCAAACACCGAGGGGGCGCGCGTGTCCGCTTTGACGCATTTCAGTCCCAAATTTGGGCCGGAAATGGGTCGGCGCGGACGCGTTTTGGCAATGGATCGACGCGTTGTGCCAATTTTTTTGTCCGCGCTGACCCAAACGGACGACGGCGGACGAAATGGGTCGCCCATTGAAGTTGCTCTTAAAATCATTGCTTTTAAAATACTAAGCTAATCACATCTGTATCAACTGAAAAGAGCCAACCCACTTCATGGTGTATTTAAGCACACATCCATTACCGAGTGCATTCATGCCTACCTTGGCACTAAGATCCACTATTCTCTTCCAGTTTGCACATACTCCACAATATCCAAATAGTGATAATTCCCACCACCTTCTCCCCAAGCACGATCAGATCTATTCCACTGTTAGTAGGAGCCTCTCCTACAATCTTTATAAAACTCAAAGTAAACAAAAAAAATACCACAGATTCTCATCACAACAATGCCTTCGTCCAACCATACTAACTCATGTGGCACCACTGTAAACCGCACCAATAAATACCACTCAAAATTACTATCTCAAAGTGTGCTCTATACACTGACAAAAACCAACACACCGGTGCCATATATTCAATATGTCATAAACAAGACACAAAAATACAAGACCACTCCAGCGGATGAAAGTTTCACGGTTTCCTATTTCACAGTTGAGTGGACTATCCCGCAAAAAAAATATATAGTGAGTGGCCTAGTTTTGGACGGTTTCGGAGTTGAAGGGTGAAACTGTGCGCAGTCAATACTACTCCATCCGTTTCTAAATATAAGACCTTTTAGAGATTTCACTATATACTACATACGAATGTATGTAGTCATATTTTAGAGTGTAGGTTCACTCATTTTACTTCGTATGTAGTCTATAGTCAAATCTCTAAAAGATGTTATATTTCAGAACAGTGGAAGTAGTTGAGAGACCAGGAATAATATAGTTTTCTTCTATGTTAAAATGCAGGGGCCAATTATTTGTTCATCAATATGTGTTTTGAGTCTAAGTTTCGCGTGTGTAGCTAGCAGTTGGCATGTATAGCCACTAGTGTCACGGACATTCACAAGTTGGCTAGCGCAACAAGCCCACCATCATCTGTCCAATCCGCCCACACATCCATGACCACCAGGTGTGGATATTTCCATGAACGATATTCATACTGGCTAGTGCCATAGAAAACAATAAAAGTATCGCCAGTTGTTGGTTGGCCTCTAGCTTTAGTTTTTCCACACAAGTTGACAAAATTTTGACAATAGCATGTCGTACTAGTAAACAAGGTTGCATTCAACAATAGGGAGGGTTCAAGGACAAATTTGATTTTTTTAATGGGAAAACTTTGTTGCTTTATTATTCGTAAAGTCTAGCAATTTCAATATCGGACATACACTCTGATGGTACATGTAACCACGACGTGCATAATTTTATGCCACAACACACTTTAGGTAAGATATGTGTCGCTTAATATACCGTTCGCCCCTCCAATTAACTTCACCTAAAACCTTTCTCTAGACCCTAGCAAGTCCTTGATCTCCTTGACGAGTGGCCCGCAAACCGACGTGTTCATTTCCTCCTCCGTTAAGGATCTCACCGCAATTTAATCATTCATCTCCAGCGCCACCATAGACAAGCCATGTTCAAGCGATAACAAAATAGCCCTCCTGCATGGCAACAATTGAACCAACTCCAGATCAGAGACTGATGGGAAAAACTAACAAGATCCTACCACAAACTTGCCATGGTAATCTCGAAGGATCGCTCCACCTGTTCCAACCATGGAACTCTTCTAATTGCACCATCATCGTTCACCTTAATTCACCCCTCCTCCGTCGCATGCTAGTGCCCCCGAGGTTAGCTGGGGCGGCTTGTCCAGCCTTTTTGATGCTCAACACCACTCCTCCTGCAGCCCCCGAACCTGGTCAACGACCTACACATGATCCTCTATACCCTTGCCATCTCTTGCATTGTTTCGAGCAAGCCACACTTGATAGATGGCCATTATAACCATTGCTCTCTTCGTCTCGCTCATTTCAGTTAGATGGTCCAAAAACAAATTTCACATTCAGTATGCACTATGTTTTTATAAGATTGAATTATTTGGAGTTTTTAAAAGATGGAATTATTTGAATATTATTGGGCAAGCGAATATTATTTGACGTTTTTTCAAAGGTGCTTGCTGCTTCTGCTGGTATCATTAAGAATTATCATGATCTTGGACACCGACTGAAAAAATCAGAAAAACCTAGGTTACCATGTGTTCCATCCACATCAGCATAGATGAGAACTACATGCAACAGGAAATGAGACGACGTGATTGTGTCCGAATGAGCCCTACGAGGCAATTGGGCGCCCATGACAGATAGTTGCAACCCAACCAACGATTGCTATACAAGATAATTGCATAACTGAGAAGATATGCAAGATTACAAGTGGACAACTAGCTAGGCACACAGAACAGATGGTTGCAAGCGACGTTTTCAATACAAGACAAGAATGAGCTATTGGTGCAAGCACCCACAACCCACATGTAGTGATAGCTAGTGCATGGACCCGCGTCTAGTCTTTTCCACACGTGTTGACAAATGTATGGAGTTCTCTGTGCTTTTTTAATCCAGTGACAGTCCTCTACCTGGCAGGTAGCCCATGCATGGTTTTGTGCCTGTGAGTTTGGGACGCATGGAATTCTTCGGTATAAGGTAGGAGAAATGGCGGGTGTTGCTTGGCTTATTCATTGCTTTTGTGTGGGCGGGGTCCGGAGATGCTGCCATTAGTGAACATTTATCCGGCTGTCTCTTAAATTTAGGGGCAAGGGAGGGGTACCCAAGCATGGGTCTTCAGGTACAAGTTGTAGATGATGGACTCGACCAGTCCAAGTCCAAGTTAGGCGTATATGCATGCTGCTATTGGCATTGCATATATACCCCAATTTTGGTTGCAATATCGTACGTCTTGTTGTGGCTGCCGTCACTTGCCCAATGAAAAAAAAAATTGTAGCACCTCCATCTTACCATTGGTGTCGGCTATAAATTCCAGCCCGCCTGTGATCATTCCCAACTCATCAGCTCGATCATCGTCTCCTCAAGGCCCAAGCTAGCTAGCTCCACTATGCAGACCACCGAGCGCATGGCGCTCACCAGTCACCTCCTGGCCGTCCTCCTCGGCATCGCAGTGCCGCTGCTCTTCTCCCCCCGTGCAGGTAATTGTGGAGCCGATCACGGATCTAATTTCTTTTTCCTCACCCACACATAGCTTTGATCTTATATGATTTTGCTATCTAATGGTGTACTTGTATGTGCGTGTGCTGCTGTTGATTATATGCATTCTAACTATGCAGATGCCGCTTATTGTGTTTTGTATCCTCTTAATTAATGCTTTATTTTGATTTAACAAAATACATTCTTCATCTAAAAAAATAACAAAGACGTACGTTATCCAACAACTTAAATGGTTTTTTCTGAAACATATATAGGCCACGATTTATATTAATTGTGATGTTTCTTATGGTACGCGCACGTATACTGCAGAGGGTGGCGAGGTAGGCGTGTGCTATGGGAGGATGGCGGGTAACCTGCCTGACCCGACGTCTGTGGTTCAACTTATCAAGAGAAACGGCATCACGATGGTGAGGATCTACGACACCAACCCAACGGTGCTGGCCGCCCTGGCCAACACCGACATCAAGGTGACGGTGGAGCTGACCAACGAGGAGCTGCCGCTGGTGGCGGCGGACGAAAATGACTTCGCGTTCCGGTGGGTGCAGAGCAACGTGAAGGCCTACTATCCGGCCACGCTGATCAATGGCGTGACGATCGGGAACGAGGTCTTCAAAGAGGCTCCTCAGCTTAACTCTCAGCTAGTCCCGGCCATGAAGAAAGTGCATGCGGCGTTGGATCGCCTGGGCCTGGCGGACGCCGTGAAGGTGACCACGCCCATCGCATTCGACGCGCTCATGACGTCCTTCCCTCCCTCCAAGGGCGCGTTCCGGGACGACATCGCGCTGTCGGTGATGAGCCCCATGGTCGACTTCCTGAAACAGACCAGGTCGTACCTCATGGTGAATATATACCCGTACCTCGCGTACCTGAGTACCCCGGACATGTCTATCGACTATCTCTTGTTCCGCCCCAATGCCGGCGTGCATGACCGGAATAGCGGGCAAACGTACTACAGCCTCTTGGACGCCCAGCTTGACGCCGTGTACTATGCCATGGATAAGCTGCCGTCCTCCAGCCTGCGGGGGATGAGGAAGCTCACATCACTCGATGAAGATGTGCTGGTGACCTGTGGTGAGATTCACCACCCAAGCAAAGGCCACCGTGGCGTGGGAACCCTAGCCAACGCCCAAGCCTTCACCGATGGACTCTTGAGCAAAGTGCTTGGCGGCGGTAACTCGGACCCGCTCGCCACGAGTGCTGTCGGCACCCCGCACCGTCCCAACGCTGATCTCAGCGTCTACATCTTCGAACTATTCAACGAGAACAACAAGCCTGAAGACGAGCAGGACTTCGGCTTGTTCTACCCCAACGAGCAGCCCGTGTACCCGGTCGACTTCGTCCATGGCGGCGCCGGCACCGGTGAAAGCTACTGCGTGGCCAAGGCCACGGCCGGGGACGCAGCCTTGCAGGCTGCGCTGGACTACGCGTGCGGCCATGGGGCGGACTGCGGCGCCATCCAGCCAGGGAAGCCCTGTTACGAGCCCAACACCAAGCTCGCGCACGCGTCCTACGCCTTCAACGACTACTACCAGAAGAACGGCCGGGCCAGCAGCGCCTGCGACTTCGGCGGTGCCGGCACCATTGTCAACCAGGCACCATCAGGTGAGTCCTTGGCTTGGATACGACGACTATATATCCACCCTACAGCCTACACTGGCGTGGCGGCCAGCCATGACGATTCCATCTATATAGGCCGCTGCGACGCGAGCTCGAGCTGGTGCGTGGCGAACTCGGCGGTGGGTGCCGAGCGGCTGCAGAGGGCGCTGGACTACGCATGTGGCCACGGCGCGGACTGCACGGACATCCAACCTGGAGCACGGTGCTTCAATCCTGACACCAAGGTCGCGCATGCGTCCTTCGCGTTCAACGACTATTACCAGCGCCATGGTCGGGCCGCCGGAACGTGCGATTTCGCCGGTGCCGGTACCATTGTCCGGCAGGCACCAAGTAAGTTCTCTGATCTAGATTTCTGATTCTAGTTTTCAAGAATAGAAAATATACGCTTATGTTTGTTATAATGGTGATTTTATACGTGTTTGTTTGTTGCACTGTTTACAGAGATAGGCAACTGCGTGCTGCCGTCAAGGGCCTGAAATGAAGAAACTGTAGCCAAGGGGAAGCTAGCTTTAGTACCACGAGACTACAGATTATCCTCTGCTGCCAGCAAAGTCTAGTTTTCAAATGTAAAGCTAGATAAATAAATCCATGGTTTTCATCACGTGCTTATATATCTAGCTATTACCCCCTCTATCAACTAGTATATGTTAGATTGATCTCTTCTCCAATGGGCCCAACGACCCATTGGACCTTGACTCACGCCCTGATCGGGGGCGTCCAGCCCAAGTAAGGCTGGTGGGCCCCTGTCGCACGGTGCTATATGTAGAGGAGGTGGCGACCATGGCACGGGTTACGAGGTTCGCCGGCGCCACTGATTCCCCACTCCTAACCCTAATCCGATCCAGAGGGATGCACTGAAGCGATGGGAAGTCCACAGCCTCTGCAGCCACATCTCTCTCTCCTTCCCCACCGTCGTCACCACCTCACGACGGTCTCTGGAGGGAGCTCATCGAGTTCATCACAAGGTAATAATCTACTACATCATCCCGAACACATCTAGCCTAAGATCCACGGGATCTATCAATGGTATCAGAGCCACGAGGCTTTTTGATGTGTTTTCGGATGAAGAAGTACAAGTAAAGATTTCCCCCTCCCCGATATGAACCCGAGAAGGGCAAAGATCAAAGAAAAGAAAGCTTCACCGGAGTTCTCTCGGGCAAAGAAGCGATGCCGCAAGGTCGCGCCTGTTCCTCTCGATCCCCACACGCATCGGCATGCCGAGGTGTGGGGAAGAAGAACCTACCCCCTCGGGGGCTAAGTACGGATCAAGATCCAAAAGGAAAAACAAAGAAATAAATCGGATCCGATCCGAATAAGGCAACAAAAGGGGAGGAAGGGAACATGCAAACCAAGAAGCAAATCGGATCGGTTCTGAAAAGACAAAAAAGGGGAGGGACCATCGGCAGAAAGTATTAACGGGACAAGGGAGACCCCGCTCCTCCGCTTGACGGCGACGCGTTCACCGTCAAGGGTTCGTGCACACCGGCAAGAGGGAGAGGGAGGCCTCCCTGCCTCGACGAGGTCAACGGCGGGGCTACAGAGAGGCATCTTCGGTGGGGCATCGATGCCGCCGCGTGAGAGAAGCCCTCAGCCGCCGCGCTAGGAACGTCCAGGTGGGGCATGTAAGCCACCACGGGAGAGGAAATGGGCTCCGCCACCCGCAGGTTACCGCCGACGGCTGCTGTCCTACCCCGTCGCTCGAGGGCGGCGGGAGCAGCGCCACGGCTCCGACCGGAGCACGACAAGGCTCGGGGATAAGCAGCACAGGGGTTGCGGGAGCTTCGGCGGGGCATGAGAGCCACCGCTCGAAGGGAAGCGCCCGCAGTCGCTCTGCCACCCACGAGGAGCCCCTGCTCCGACGGCCTGAGGTACGCCGCGGGGATCCAGATCTGGCGAGAGGGAGAGCCGCCGCTCGAGAGAGGAAGAAGGACCGAGCGGCGCTGCAGAGGGAAAGAAAATGAAACACTAGGTTTCGGCTCGGTGACGAGAGGGATATTATCCAGCGATAATATATAGCGCCCGGCCGTCGGATTATATCCGATGGTCCACGGCAATGACCTAAGGCAGTTCGGGCCACCAGGCCGACTCGAGCAGATGGGCCACCCAAGGGCCGCACTGCCCCAGGCCGAGGCAGGCTGCCAGAAGGCGCTCGGGCCGAAAGGCGAAAGGCTACAGGCCGGCCCAAGCCGGCCACTTTCTTTTATTTTCAAGCAAGTTTGTTTTCTGTCTATTTTAGACAGATTCAAAAGTTGTTTCTAGGCATTTTTTCCTACGAAAATATGTTTAGAAAATGGCAAAGAAAAATGTTCAAAGTTTCTGTAATTTTATACAAAATTGCAATATTATTTTTCTGAAAAGGAAAATAGAAGTTTCTGAAAATAAAATAATTTTTCAAAATAGGCAAAGTTCATGAATTTTATAATGAATTAATAAAGTTCATGATTTTATTATTAATTATGACATAATATTTTTCTGTAATAGTAACATGATTTTTCTGAAAAGAAAAATAAAATGGTTCTGAAAATAAAAGAAAGATTTTCAGAAAAAGAAAAGTTCATGGATTTTATAAAAGGGATTATAAAGTTCATGAATTTTTTAATTTTAACAGAATATTTTTCTGTAAAGGTACATGAATTTTTATATTCACGTTTTTCCTCTGCAAAGTAAAAGGTTTAGTCCTCCAATTAAATTGAACCAACGGGAAAAATTAATTGGAAGAACAGTTATTAGCAAAGTTTTTCCCTTGTGGGTGAAATAAGATTCAAACAGTTTCCGCTATGACAATAGAATGATGTTTGTTTTAAAGTTAAATATGGCATTGTTATTTTCTGACCAACGTTGATGATAACAATACTATAATTGTATGAGTCATCTTATGTTTAAAGCTTAAATCTCTGATAAATTTTGTATCAAAGTGATCAATTTTTCGGAGCACAGATAGAGAAATGCATATTTCTATTTCTGCTGCAATATGGTTAATGATGATGATTATTTCTTAGCAAAGTTGTTCAATAAGAATACTATCATCACATTGTTCATGAGTTATATGCATTATTTCCATTTCTGTCCAACGGTGATATGGAATTAATGTAGAAGGATGATGTTTTATTCTAATGCTACCACCACGGTGATTTAGAATATTCCAGAAAGTTTAAAAAGGTTTAATGTGCATGATTTTAATCAGACCAACGTAGGGTTATTTTTATGCTCATTACCATTGTTTATTGGCTAAGTTTTCTCAGACTAAAAGTTATTCAAGCTTTCACTCATGAAAGCGAATGTTTTGGGTACTAGTGACCGAAAGATGGAAAAGAAAGGTCATAACTTGAGGGAATAAATTCTCTGTAAAGAATGGCTTCACAAGAAAAGAACTCTTGGATATTAATTCAAGAAAAGAAAAGAGATAGATCATTGAGAGTCTTGATTGACGAATGTCTTTCATGTACTCTCTATGATGAAGTCTCCTTTTTTTCAGTCAACATGATTGAAATGAAACAAGCCACATGCATGTTGAATTTGACCAACGTCGGATCAAACATGTGTCTCAAAGATAATTCAGATTTATTTCTGAATTTGATGCAGTCAAAAGAGCCAATTATGGCATTTATGTCCCTTAAAGGGAATTACCCGCATGCCGCATGGCGGGAAAAGTCTGGGAAGAATGCCTCCGTAACTGGGTAAAGTTGACATTGTATTATGTCAACAATCCGTGTATGGCGGGAGAAATTTTGGCAAAGGCGTTATCCTGTATGACAGGAGAAAGTTATGATGACTCATGTGCGGTTAATGTGTCCCACTATGGGAGAAAAGTATGTGTAGCTATTAAGCTTTCCTAGTATCGACCATACACCTTATGTGTAACGGTCATTATGCAATCACTAAATCCAGAAAGGATAAAAGTAACAGACGAACCTAAAGACAAGAATGATATGCAAGGGTGACTTGCAAAAGAGACAATGATAAAGAACTCTGTTGAGTTTCTGAAATGAAATGAGGAAAAAGTACTCCCATACTAGTTAACTTATAACTTCATTTTACATGAAGTGATAAGATGAATGAGCTAGATAATCGAAGTTTCCTCATTTCACAAGAGCTATGAATGGGTTTCAAAATTGTGGCAGAAAAGTTCTTGCCACATTTCGAGGGGGAGAAAGAGACATGAAATACATTGTAGTGTATTTCATGACTCCTTTGTACTTTAGATGATGTGATGCACATTATGCATCTAAAGTGATCCACTAATGAAGAATGTGATTGTCAAGGGGAGTACGACAGTTATCTGAATACCGTCATTATGATACCCCTAAAGAAAAGAAACAGTTGTATTTTCGGATCTTTTATAGTTCTGAAAGCAGACTAAGGAATACAACAGTGGTGCTTAAAGTGCCATAAAGAAGAAAGTTTAAAGATACGCTATTTCTTCAGTGAAGATGGAGTAATCTGGGGGAGGATGTTGTATGACCTATACAACACATGTTGTTAGCTCTACAAGGGATCTTGTGATACAGGTCCCTGTAAAACCTATTGCCTTTGGGAATGGGTGACTATAGAATTAATTACCTCTTGGCAATGACAGAGCAACGACAACCCCATATGAAAGAAGTGCCAGTACCTGAGATTTTGATGGTCTCTAGGAATGTGAAAATCAGATACCTGTGACTACTATAAAGTCTATGTTAGTGAAATTCCATCATTTGAATTTCACTAACATAGACTTTATGAAGGGTCTACAAGGCAAATGTGACTCCAAAGGAAATATGTAAAGGTGTAAAACATGACTTAAATCGGAAGATTTGTGCAAAGAAAATGAGAGGACAATTGCATTCATGCAAAGTTGTAGAATGGGAAATTCGTTTCCCAATTCCTGTGCATCTGGATGACGTCCTACTTGCTAGTGGTGATGTCAATTCTAGTGCAGGAGGAGAGAAGAAGTTCTTGTCCTTAGAGTTCAAAAGAATAAAAGGGGGTATTAGGAATGTCGCATGAAAATGCTAAGAAAGATTTCTAAAGTATGCATACGAGAAAACCTACGCCTGTTCTTATAGTCAAGGGTAATGGAATTGGAAACTATAGTGTTTCAAAAGTTAATAAGAAAAGATTGTAAACTAATATGGTACCATATGCTTCAGTTGTTGGAAGCACAAGATGTTACCCTGACACAGTTCACGTATATATCCGGGTTGTTTTGGCAATGTCCAGTCCATAGATAAATCAATGAAATGGAGTCAAAGATATCGGCCTCATGCTAAAAGAAATAAGTGCTCTCAAAAGATTATGAGTACAAAGGCACGACTTGTGAAATGTATTGTGAAATCCACAATTGTCGCTAACTTTCATACTCGGTGTTTTGTGTGGAAAATCTCCAAATGAGTAAAATGATTGTCATCAATGTGATGCAATGATATGTTATAGCTTGATATGAGGCTGAGGGACAGGCAACATGGTTAAGGCTACCTGTACCCGGAGTGGATAATGGTTGACAACGACGATTACCATTTTAAGTTCTTTCGCTCCTGTCACAACGAGTCAAGTGTTGATGCCAAACACACTGACAAAGAGTTACGTGTTGTGAAGGAGAAAGTCCGGAATTATGGAAAAAATGCTTGAAGCATAGAAGCAACAAACAAGTGTTTGTAGATCTGCTTATCAAAGGCTTACCGCCCAGTGTGTTCGGAGAACACACAGTCGACATGGGTTTTATGGTATAGTCTAATATTTCCGGACAATAAAGGGCCCAAGGTTAAAGTATTTGTCTCAAAATAGAGAGGTACATTGTGGTTGTCTGATTCCATCGGCAATTGAGCTGTGACGATGAAACATGCCCTATGTATTGATCTGTTACGAAACGAGTAAAGTTAAAAGTATATGATGAGATCAAGGGGGAGAATGTTAGATTGATCTCTTCCTCAATGGGCCCAACGGCCCATTGGACCTTGACTCACGCCCTGATCGGGGGCGTCCAGCCCAAGTAAGGCTGGTGGGCCCCTGTCGCGCAGTGCTATATATAGAGGAGGTGGGGACCATGGCACGTGTTACGAGGTTCGCCGTCGCCACTGGTTCCCCACTCCTAACCCTAATCTGATCCAGAGGGATGCACTGAAGCGATGGGAAGTCCACAGCCTCTGCAGCCACATCTCTCTCTCCTTCCCCACCGTCGTCATCACCTCACGACGGTCTCTGGAGGGAGCTTATCGAGTTCATCACAAGGTAATAATCTACTACATCATCCCGAACACATCTAGCCTAAGATCCACGGAATCTATCAGTATAAGAGTGCCTTCTTGTTTTTGAGAAAAGAATAAGTTGTGGAGATGCGACATGAAAAGAATAAGATTCACTCAAAACAAGCTTTCGCCCCTTTATAAGTAAAGCGAAAAAAGGACACACCGATACAAATTCTCACGATACAAGTTATTGAGGAAACCTTCAAAAGTTGATCAAAAAGAAAATTCACCAAACTAGTCGAAAACACTAACGCCGCCAACTAGTTGCCGAGAAGAAGCACAACAGACCTGCCAGCATGTGTGAGGAGGACCCGAAAGCGTATGCATGTGTGAGGAGATCTTGTGTTTCATGTTGCCGAGAAGTATACAGATCACATTGAAAGAAGTTTTGGTGGAAGCGTATGCACCTTTGGAGGGACGTGTTCATGTCAAATATTCAGGGAATTAGGTTACAGAATCGCAGGTTGTTGCGATAGACTTCGCCCCTACTCCAGTCTATACAAGATAAGGGAAAATCTATGCTAACAATCTGCCTAGTTTGTTTACAACGCACGCACACATAGACTCGTGACCAGGCCTGCTCGTGACACCATGTCACGTTACACAAAACTACAAGCCTATTCTTTAAAATCCTCCCTCAATCTTAACGTATCAAGTTCTAGATTGCGTTTGAAGGGTTGAAGCTGTTTTGCTTGCAATAGTTTGGTGAATCCACCAGCAACTTGGTCTTCTGTTGGAATGAACTGAATACCCAATAATTTTTTTTAACTTTTCTCGAACAAAGTGATAGTCAATTTCTATGTGCTTTGTTCTTACATGAAACACAAGATTTGTTGAGAGATATTTTGCTCCAAGATTGTCACACCATAAGCAAGATATATTTGACCTTCTAATTCCCAATTTATTGAGCAAAGTTTCTATCCACATTACCTCAGCAGTTGCATTTGCCAGAGACTAATATTCTACCTCGGTGCTAGAGCGTGACATAGTTGCGTGTTTCTTTGCATTCCAGGATAGAAGGTTATCCAAGGAAAACTGCAAAGCCTCCAGTAGACCTTCTGCTATCTAGACATCGAGCCCAATCTGCATCAGAAAATGCACTCGCTGTCGTGGAAGAAGGCTTACATATTATCAAACATGTTCCAACACTTCCTTGGATGTATCTTCATATCCTTTTACTTATGTCCAATGTAAAGAAGTAGGAGGATCCTTGTTAACAACAAACGATATGTCAGGTCTTGTCAATGTTAGATGTTGAAGTGCACCAGCTATACTTCTATATTTGGTCTCTTCTTCTGGGCCTAACAATTCTTCCTCATGTAGTGATAGTTTGATAGTGGTAGACATAGCAGTGCTAGATGGTTTACAATCCTTCATGCCTACATGTTTGATTATGTCTCTGACATATTTTTCTTGAGTCAACATAATACCACCATGAATATTTCTTACTTCAGTACCGAGGAAATAGTGTAATCCCTGTAGATCTTTAAGAGCAAATTCATTTTTCAGATTCCTGAGTAATGCTGATGTGGCTTCTTGTGCTGAATTGGCAACAATAATTATGTCATCAACATAAATTAACATAAATATGGTCACCTTCCCTTTCTTTAAGAAGAACAAGGAGGTGTCTCCTTTTGAAGCTTTGAAGCCAAGTTGTTGTGCCACTTGTTGCTGAACCAGGTGCCTGCTTGGAGTGCCACTTGCTTGGTCCGGCTCGGCGAGGGAGGTGGTGCAGCGTGTTGCCTGGCTCGCATCCAACGGGCTCGACAGGACACCTAACCATCTTTTATACTCGACAACTGCTAATCGGATGCCATGGAAATGAGGGAGAAAATGGTGAAATGAGGAGATGGGGATCGGAGGAGTGGTGCGATTCTTGCCGATATCTGGCCTCCTTTAATAGTGGTCGGGTACGAAGAGCTTCCCTCTGTTTAATGCTAGCCAACTCGTGAACGGAAGTGTGGTCGGAGTAGGTTTCGTGGTACATGCACGGGTTTAATGGAGGCATTTGAATTTAGCGAGGAGGTGTGTTCTCCCGGGTGCAGCAAGCGGTGCCGCTTTAGTGTCGATGCGAGTGAGAGGTCACGTCCGCTCTGGGCCGACTTCAATGTGGAGCGCCCACTCTATAGCAGCATGAATGCGGGCAGCTGACGCTAGGCGGGAAGCGTTCGGTTCGAGGGAGGAGGGTTTGGGGTGGCCAGGATGATCAGAAGCGGGCGTGGCTGTCCGGACGCCGGTAAAGCCCCGACACGCTTGTCTCTGACTTGTGGGACTAAGTGTGTACGGACCGTCCTGCGGACCGTTGCAGGACCGTATTCGATGGTTTACTATGTTCGGACTGTGCAGTCCGAACGGTTATGGGCTGTTTGAGGGTCGTTCGAGGGTCATCGTTGGAGATGCCCTTAGGCGCCAAGCATTTAGGCTCGCTTGGAACAAACAAGGAAACATATGAGTTTGTATAAAATTAAATGTGGATTTTTACTTTGGTGTCATTTGAAATAATATTTTTTTATTCTACATTCTTTTGATTATTATGAGATGGACTATTCCATAAGAATTTTGAAGGAAACCAAATATGAGGTCTTACCCCTGAAAGTACAGAGGTGAACATGGTTCCATGTACACCCACGTGAATAGTAGATTCGAAAAGGAAACTAGAAAAGAAAAATCAGAAATTCTAAAAATTTGGGATATCAAACTTGCTCAACATTCTACTCGCGTATGAAATTTCATGACTGAATTACTCCAGAGCATTTTGTACTGAAGAAAATAAAATTCGGCCATACAACTGCTTCAAACGGTGTTATCAAATATTGCCTAGATTTTACCTTTTTTTTTTTTTGCCCAGAATGCTATGAGTGTCATTTTTGTGAAACTTTACATGCGAGTAGAATTGTCGACCATGTATTCTACAATCTTTCTTTAGATTTTTCTGATTTTTTGAGTTTTTTACTTTATTATTAATAATAGGTGCACGTGGAATGTCCCTAAAATTCATGTCCACTTCTCATACTCCCTCCATTTTTATATACAAGGCCACAATCAAAATTATAATTTACATACTATATATAAGGCCACTAACACTAATGGATGCAATATTAATGGTCTTTGCCTCGTAATACTAGCAAAGGAGGACATTAATTATTTCTTGCATGCATGCAGGAGTGAGATCATTGGCTTGATATACATGAGAGAGAAAAATACACATTAATTTACACGGTAAACAAGGAGAAAAGTTGTCTTACAACATTGACTTAAAAGACATTAACTTTTGCATTGGTACCTGTAATGTGGGTTTGTGGCCTTGTATATAAAAATGAAGGGAGTACTTTTCTTTCTACTTGTGTATACAATTTCTATGTTTTCCTCGCGACATCCAAGAGATAGTTCTGCAGTGTTTTGTGATCGTAATTTCTTAAAGAATCCATGATGAATGCTATTAACCAGGTCGGTGGATGAAACTTAGCTACGGGTTGCGCAACCCTCATTGGAGATCATAAAGATCGACCTCCCCGGTGGGCAACGCGGTGAGGAAGCAGTTGTGAAGCTAGATCACGAACTTGAAACAGATATCATGTAAGAGGATTAGAGGGTGGAGAATTGGCGGTGCATGTTGTATAGTGCGTCAAGGGCGATATATATTGGTACAAGATTTGAAAGGCAAGAAGCCTACTAGAGATAAGATGAAAACAATTTGTATATAATCCCGCACAATCACTAATTACCAAATATATCTGTAACAAAAACTTCTCACAGAGTCGACACCTTTTATTTGTCAACACAAGAACATGTTAATTGTGCTAACTTGACGCGTTGCCCAAGTTGCCGCTAGCCTTCTTGGCATAGAACGCCGGCTTAGATGGGGCGGAGAGAGACACCGTATCGCTTCCAAGCATCATGACCACAGCCGACATAAGAGGCCTATCAGCCGGATTTTCTTGAACACACAAAAGCCCTATATGGATGCATCTTAGCACGCCGTTCTCTGAGAAGCTGGTGTTCATGCACGGATCCATCATGTCCAACACCGTTCTGGCCATCCAACGCTCCCATATCTGCACCACTTTTTAGTAACCATGAGCTTAAAAGTCTAAGTGCAGATTTGCACCCGGTTTTTCTCAAATTAACCGGATAACTCATTTCTTAATAGTGAAATGGATAAATATTATCCTCGTTAGAAAAAAATTGCGGCTTACTAAGTGGCTAACATGTTGTTCTCTAGTTACAATGGTGATTAGATATTCGGTATTCAAAAAAAAATGGTGATTAGATATTCAAGCAGCAAGCACATACCGCATTCAGAAGATCTGGGGATTCCTCAGAATTACTGTACTCATTGTTCTTCCTTCCCGTCACAATCTCAAGAACCATGACGCCGAAGCTGAATGAATCAGATTTCACGGAATAGTTCCCACGCATCACGTACTCTGGGGCCATATATCCACTGTAAGAACATGATGAGGTACGTCATATTTAATCACTTACCACTAGATGATTAAGCAACATACCACTTGGATTAGCCTGATATAAGTGTTATGGTACTTACTATGTGCCGACGACACGGTTCGTTATTCCATGGGTCTGGTCTTGCCCAAAAATTCTCGCAATTCCAAAATCCGATATCTTCGGATTCATATCTTTGTCAAGCAAGATGTTGCTAGCTTTGAGATCACGGTGGACCACTCTGAGCTGGGAGTCTTCATGGAGGTATTGCAGTCCTCGAGCAATTCCATTAATGATCTTGTACCTCATTTCCCAATCCAGTTCTACATGTTTCTCTGCATCTGCTTTTTATTAGGATATAGAATATATTAATATCTAATATGTAGAGATATGGAGACCATAATTGACTTGAGCATGCTTCAATTATAAGTACCGAAAAGGACACACGCAATAATAAAAGTACCGAAAAGGAAGAGGTCGAGGCTTCGGTTAGGAACGAACTCGTAGACAAGCAGCCTCTCTTGTTGCTCCAAGCAGACGCCAAGAAGTGTTACAAGGTTCTTGTGCCTAAGCTTTGCAACCAAGGAGAGTTCATTTTTGAGCTCCTCTACTCCTTGGGTTGAGCTCTTCGATAGTCTCTTCACTGCTATTTCGTCTCCGTCTGGAAGAATACCCTAAAAGATCGAACCAAAGTTAAGCTCAATTAACAAAATCTTACTATGGTTGGCAATTTCAGTAGAGATATTCCTGTTTAGCACCTTGTACACCGCACCAAATCCGCCATCACCAAGCTTGTTGCTATCTGCAAAATCCCCGGTCGCAACCCGCAAGGTTGAAATGTCAATCAACATTGAGTCTACACCATCATCGTCCTCCTCGTCGGCGAAATAACTGGGATCTGTTAAAGGGCCGATAACAATGTCACAAGGAGTACATAACCTATGTCGATCGTTTTGGGTCCTGTCAAAGCTTTCCCGTGGTAAATTGGTGAATTTTGCACATACCTGACTGTTTTGCTTTTGCTAGTGGCCGCTTCCTTCTCCAGAAAAAGAAGCAAGCCACAAGGTTTATGGCAGCTAGAGTAGGCAGCAGAATAATAAGAACCATGCCAGGGACACTGTATTTTCTCCCTGTGAATTGAGCAATGTACAACAAAAATGTCAGCTCAAATGGAAAATGTGTTAGAAAGAGGATTCTTTTTCTTCATATTTCCCTCTAAATTTGGATTGCTATCTCATTTGGTTTGCAAATTGGAACCATTTTTACCCTAGGCCCTCTAACTTGACAGTATTTTCCACGTGGCCCCTTTTGTTAGACGGTAGGTACAGAAAAGTTTTTAGCCTACTATAAAAATACATCTAGTTAATCTGAAACCCCCCCCCCCCCCCCCCTCTCAAAAGTACACCCAAATAAATACGGTTTTATCACGGTATCTTTCAGCGGTGTTTTTGGCTTCATGGCCAAAATTTGCCGAATTGTTTTTCAGTTTTTAATGTGAATCTCCATAGAAGGCTGATGGATCTGTTGCCAAAATTTGGCACCAACATTAGCAATCCCAAAATTTGGCGAAGTTTGACACTGGTTTGTTGTCAATCACTATGGCAACTCGTTGGCAAGGCAAATGTTAGCACGGTGAAGATTAAAACTCACCTCCTGTGGAGGCCGGCGGCGGCGGCGCCGTTGTCAAAACCGTGGTTACGGCAACAGGTGCAGGTGCAGGCGCAGGCGCTAGTGCTTCGTTGCCCGGTGGTGATGGTGCTGGCAGCCGCACCATGACAGGTCCATCAAAGAAGGAATAGGTCTGGTACCGGAAGCTGCACCTGACCTGAAAAGCTCGGGCCCCTGTGCTGTCCACGAACCACTTCGGCAACAGCACCATCATCTTGTCGAGGCACCGCCGGCACTGCAGCGCGGTCAGGTCCGGCGTGCACTGCGCCCAGCTGTAGATCTTGGGGAATTCCCGGTCGAAGTCGGCCTCCCCGGAGGCGTACCGGCGGGTGGAGTTGTACGCGGCGTAGTTCACGGTGGCGTTCACGAGCCGGGCGACGAGGCGGTTGAACTGGCCCTTCTCCGACGTGACATTCGTGAAGTCCCAGTACCTATACGTCAGCGCCGCCACCGGCGCGGGGTCGCTGGAGGCGTTGGAGTAGTGGAGCGTGCACGAGTCGTAGTACATGGTGGCCACCTGGCTGTAGTCGCACACGTTGGGCAGGTCGCGGAAGGCCTGCGCGAGGCAGCTGAGGCAGGACGTGGCGTTGGCGTCGCCGCGGCAGAGCGCGAGGGCCCAGACCTTGTCCGGGGCGGCGCCGGCCTCGGCGGTGGCGAAGAGGTCCGGGGACGCCGAGGCGTTCCCCGGGAGCGAGGCGGCGAGGAGGTTGATGTTGGCCAGGTACTTGCTGGTGCCGGCTGCGAATTTGCCGTCGCCGCAAACCTGCCACGGGTATCCCGCGGTGCCGGGCGCGAGCATGGCGGCGGCGACGGCGGCGACGGCGGCGACGGCCGCGGACAGGACGAGCCGGTGATGCATCATCGTCCCTGGCCTTGTGGTGGGCATGGTACGGTGGAACGAGCAAGATGTTGGAACGTTCGTACGTTTTGCACACGGGGGGTTAAAGTTAAACTTGCTGGTGCCTGGTGTGCCTAATGCATAGTGAACGTCCTTGTCGACGACCATCTGGCAAAGCAAGTCCTTGTCCATTTTCTGCAACTGGTAGTTCACGTCCCGATCGCCCATGACTGACGTACACGGAGTAGCAAACTTCCGTTTCATTCAACTTTCTCCATTTCGTTGAATGTGGTCGCAAAAGGTGGCTTGGACTCAACATGGAAAGCCATGGAATGGAATGATGCTTCAAGCGGACCAATCTTGTGCGCAATCCTGGTGCCCTCATGGTCATGGATACCACACAGCCAAAATCGCGGCTGTGCGGGCGGCCGGTCATGATCAACTTTAACACCATTGGATTGCGACTTGATGCGCACCCACTCGTGGAGAAAAAATGACAAATGATGCGTCGCCCTCGCCGCCGGCGCCGGAACCAAAAACGAGCCGGTCCACCTCCACCAGTCTCCCCCCACGCACTTCCATGGCGATGTCAGCCGGCTATGCTGCTCTAGCCATCAGTGGCGGATCTAGGGATGGACAGGGTGGTCCATGGACCATCCTCAGATTTTCACATAGGCTATATATATCACAGAAAAATAATTAAAATGATATTTTTTTATGAAAAATTACACCGTTAGACCATCCTATAATGTTGAGCTCGATATGCCACTGCTAGCCAGTACCGAGCAGTCGCTAAGGCCGTCGTCGAGTGTTCCTGGCCTCGATAGCTTCTCCAGGAGTTGCATCACCGTGTCGCCAAGGCCACGGTCGTCTTCTATGACAATGTTTCTGCTGTGTATCTTTCCGCCAACCCAGTTCATCAACGTCGGACTAACCATCAACAATTGATGCTCCTTTTTTATTTCTACTTTTGCGGTGTCCAGGGACGGAGCCAACATTCATGCATAGAGGGGGCAAGTTTGCTCATGGAAGGGGCAACGTTCATATAAAATGAATTTTTTTGCCTACAACAATCACAACATAGTAGAAGAATCAATTTGTTAGGGGGTCTAGTCCCCCCTCATCCCCCCCTAAATTCGTCCCTGACGGTGTCAAACACCGCGAATAGCTCAAGTATCATCTTCTCTATCCCTTATATGTTATAGTTCATCACGAAGCTCTAGTAGCTTGGTGGCAGTGATTTTGAAGAACCATCACTATCTCATCTGGAAGATTAACTCCCACTCGATTCAAGCGATTGTAGCACTCAGACAATCTGAGCACATGCTCAACGATTGAGTTTTTCTCCCTTACTTTGTAGACAACGATTGAGTTTCTCTCAACAAGGGCACAAACATGAAATCCTAATTTCATCTCTTGGAACATCTCATATGTTCCGTTACGTTCAAAACATCTTCGGCGCCTCAATTCTAAGCCGTTAAGCATTACGCACTGAACTATTACGTAGTCATCAAAAACGTGTATGTCAGATGTTCGCAACATCCACAGACGACGCTCGAGGTTCAGCACACCGAGCGGTGCATTAAGGACATAAGTCTTCTGCGCAGCAATAAGGACAATCCTCAGTTTACGGACCCAGTCCGCATAATTGCTACTATCAACTTTCAACTAAATTTTCTCTAGGAACATATCTAAAATAGTAAAGCTACAGTGCAAGCTACAACATAATTTGCAAAGACCTTTTGACTATGTTCATGATAATAAGTTCAATTAATCATATTACTTAAGAACTCTCACTCAAATAGACATCCCTCTAGTCATTCGAGTGGCGCATGATCCAAATCCACTAACTCAAGTCCGATCATCACGTGAGTTGAGATTAGTTTCAATGGTGAACATCTCCATGTTGATCATATTAACTATATGATTCATGCTCGACCTTTCGGTCTCTTGTGTTCCGAGGCCATGTCTGTACATGATATGCTCGTCAAGTTTAACCCGAGTATTCCGCGTGTGCAACTGTTTTCCACCCGTTGTATATCAATGTTGAGTCTATCACACCCGATCATCACATGGTGTCTCGAAACGATGAACTGTCGCAACGGTGCACAATCGGGGAGAACACAATTTTATCTTAAAATTTTAGTGAAGGATCACCTTATAATGCTACCGTCCTCTAAGCAAAATAAGGTGCATAAAAAGATTAACATCACATGCAAATCAAAAGTGACATGATATGGCCATAAACTTGTGCTTCTTGATCTCCATCACCAAAGCACCGGCAATGATCTCTCTCGTCACCGACGCCGCACCATGATCTCCATCATCGTGCTGCCATCGAGGTTGTCGCGCTATCTATGTTGTTAATACTAAAGCTACTGCCCAGCGATATAGCAAGAGCATCTGCAAGCGCAAAATAAATTTAAAGACAACCCTATGGCTCCTGCCGGTCAGGGCCGGCCCTAAGGGGGGCGGGAGGGGCGGCCGCCCCTGGCCCCCGAAAACAAGGGGCCTCCGCTCACGTATGTGCGAGCAGCAGGGGCGAGCACTTTTAGATCGGCAACTGTTTGTTCAAGTCACCATTAAATCTCTAGAAGCTGTGTTTCAGGGAGAAGGCTGAACCGTCATCCTTTAGCATACTGGACTTGGGCCTTTTTGTTCCTTTGGCATGTATCGATGTATATATGATGGTAGGCCTGTTCTAAATAAATGAAGAAAAACGGCGGGCTGTTGCGGCACCGATTCAGCAAAATTTGCGTATCCCTAAAAAAAGCCTGACTTTGCCTAAGAAAAGCAGAATTACCGATCAGTTGATCCCAATTTTTCGATATTCAAGAATAGCGGACATGACGACACTATCTATACTGGTCTACCCTAGTTTATCAGTACTAATTTATACCATATTTTAGGTGCTCTTTAGAGAGCACACATTAAACGGTAAATTATGCTGAAAAATCATATATTTTGAGAAGTTGATTTGAGTTTATAAATTGATGGCCAAGTGTTGTATATTTTAAATAACACAATGCATCCATAATTTACAGATAAACATTCCAATGCAACAATAGTTCAAATATGAATATTACAATCGAAACATAAAGTTCCGAAATAAAAAGTTCAAACTTGAATTCAATTTATTTGGACACATGTTCTAATTATCCATATGCAACGTCCACAAATGCTCATCATCTTTTCTAGCACCTTCTTGTCTTACCAAAGTGATGGTTTTTGTATACTCATAGCGAGTGACTGTCAGGGGGTAATCAATGACATCAAAAACTGCACAGAGGGAGTCTACACCAGCGTCTCGAGGGAGATCAAGGATACCTCAGATAGTTTTGAATCTTGCACCTTCATCTCCGAAGGTAGAACTACCAATATTGAGGCACATAGCCTTGCTAAGCATGCTTTTGGTTTGGACTTTGGACGCCATGTGTGGCTGTTAAATCCTCCAAACATTACTTGTATCCCTATGAACATCTATGAGTTTTAAATAAAGTATGTGTAGATTCAAAAAAAAGTAATCAAAGGGGAATCAAACAAACACCAAGAAAATATCCAAGAACGGGTCGGGCAAACGAGATTACGACGATCATTCCCAACGCCAATCTCTCCCTAATAATAAAGCAAATACGGTTTCTGGTCGTCCCTCATTTAAATTACCCCCATAGTTGGCTAAAATTACCCACCAATGCCACTCGTAAGTGAAAAAAAGGTTCGTTTTTCATATTTAAGAAGTCGGCGCCGTTCTTTGTTGTTATATCGTCCGATACATTAGCAGTACAAGAACCGACGAGTAGCGCAATGGCTAATGCTTCAAACATCCACACTTGAGACCAGGGTTCGATCCCAGGTCGGGGCACCCTTGTTTTGTATTTTTTTTCTTTTTTTTCCTTCTCTAAATTAATTCAGATTTTAAAAGAACAAAGTATCAAAAATTTATGAGTATAAAAAATGTACGAAAAAGCAAAAACTGATTGTGTATTTGAAAAATATATTCAAAAAGTCATAAAATATTAATGAGTTTGAAAATATTCATTTCTTTTTCTCCTCTAAATAAATTCCAGATTTCAAAAGAACAAAGTATCAAAAAATTATGAGTATAAAAAATGTAGGAAAAACCAAAAACTGTTTGTTTATTCGAAAAATATATTCAAAAAGTCATAAAATATTCATGAGTTCGAAAATTGCTCACATATTATAAAACAAATCATGATTTCAAATAAATTGTAATGAAATACTAAATGATCATGATTTTTGTATAAAATTATCCAGTAATCAAAACATATTCATGAATTTGAATAGCTTGTCCATCATCTTTTAGAAAATCTTCATAAAAATTAATACACATCCATAAATCATGATTTTTTCTTTTTTTTTTCTTTTTTTTCTTCTCTAAATTAATTCCAGATTTTAAAAGAACAAAGTATCAAAAATTTATGAGTATAAAAAATGTAAGAAAAAGCAAAAACTGTTTGTGTATTTGAAAAATATATTCAAAAAGTCATAAAATATTAATGAGTTTGAAAATATTCATTTCTTTTTCTTCTCTAAATAAATTTCAGATTTCAAAAGAACAAAGTATCAAAAAATTATGAGTATAAAAAATGTAGGAAAAAGCAAAAACTGTTTGTTTATTCGAAAAATATATTCAAAAAGTCATAAAATATTCATGAGTTCGAAAATTGCTCACATATTATAAAACAAATCACGATTTCAAATAAATTGTAATGGAATACTAAATGATCATGATTTTTGTATAAAATTATCCAGTAATCAAAACATATTCATGAATTTGAATAGCTTGTCCATCATCTTTTAGAAAATCTTCATAAAAATTAATACACATCCATAAATAATGAACAAAACGAATTGTCGCTTACATAAAGGTTTTATTAGGAGATCTGTAAAGGTCATTTTATGATTTTATTTAGACCTTTGCATATCAAAAAGTTGTGAGTTTGAAAAAAAAGTAGGAAAATGATAAACCATTTGTGAATTCAGAAAAATATTCGGAAAACCATAAAAAGTTCATGAGTTCAGAAATTGCTCACACATTGTAAAAAATCACAATTTCAAATAATTTTTCATGAAGTAAGAAATGTTCAAAAATTTAAAAATGATCAGGTATTCAAAGCATATTCAGGAATTTGAAAAACATCTCCATCTATTTTTAGAAAATGTTCGCAAAAATTAAAACACATCCATAAATAATGAACAAAACTAAATGTCGCTTACATACAGGTTTTATTACGAGATCTCTGGAGGTCGTTTTATGATTTTTTTAGTCCCTCGCGTTAGGCAAAAATAGGTTTTCATTTTGTACAACGCTGAGCCCAACCAAATTGACACAACTTTTTGTGGGTTAGTTTTGTACACAATTAAGTCGAGGCACATCATTCTTCAGTATAGCTCAGGCAGGGTCCGTAAATGCAGTTTGCTCAGCCACAAAATATTATGTTGTGACGCCTTAAGAAATCAAGTCGCGATGAGGATCAAATTTTTTGTTTATGAAATCATACTTTTTTATATCTACCACACATGCATAATCTAATAGTTTTTTCCGTTGCAACGCACGGGCATATTTGCTAGTTAAAAAAAACAGAAGGACGGCATTGATCGTCCGGGTATTGGCGGTTTTGCAAAAAAGTCCTTCTATTTTCGGCTATTCAACCCGTGGTCCTTTTATGAGATAAATAACGTTTCTTTTTACGTGAACCCCCTCGCAATCACCCTCGTCAGTCCGTCCGTAGTAGTACCCCGTCCCGCATGCATCTTTGGTCTTGCTGAGAGACTCAGAGCCAGAGCGCGCCGGCGTCCTTGAGTATGGGCACGAGCTCGCCGGAGATGTGGACGGCCATGAGCCGGTCGAGCCCGCCGAGGAGCCGCCCGCCCACGAACACCGCGGGCAGAGCGACGACGGCCTCGTCCCCGGTGACCGCGGCGGCGAGCTCGGCCTCGTCGGCGACCTCGTGCACGGCGGGGTTCACTCCGAGCCCCTGCAGCAGCCGCTTCACCACGTGGCTGAGGCAGCACCCGCGCCTCCCCACCACCAGCACCGGGCTCTCCGCGACCGCCTGCCTCACCGCCTCCCTGCCGTCGCCCCTCGCCGGTGCGCTCTCCTGGCCGCCCGCGCCCTCGGCCTCGGCCTGCTCGGACCGCCGCGGCCACGCCGGCAGCCGGCCCACTCTGTACGGGATCGCTGCCCTGCTCTGTTGTAGAGAAAGCCACAGGCTTGTCGCCCGGAGCCCCATACACAGTCGTCATCCACCAGAGAGAGAGAGGCTCCACCACCACGTGACAGGATCTCCGTCACCGTTGTAGGCCGGGCCGAGGGAGGTGGGTTGCGGCTGGACGAGGCGCTTACCCTCGCAGTCAAAGCGACCCGCGAGTGGAGGAAGCGGCGCGGGATCGGCCGGACCTGGGGCCTGGTGGAGGTTGTGGACCTCTGGTGGCCGGTTCTGGAACATGAGGTGGATTGAGAAGAAGGGAGAGAGCATCGAGTGGATGGAGAAGAGGAATAATGGCGATGTGTTGTGGATAAGGGGCACGTAGTGGGCGGTGGGCAGGGGGTGTTGGACCAGAAGCTGCTGGATAGTGGACACCAACGGAGCTACGCATTAGCCTGAAATGTGCACGAGACAGTTCTGCTCTGGTTAGGACCTCCGTGTGAATGAATTAATATTGCATCGCGTCAGTGACATGCATTGGTTTGTTTTTTCAACAACTTATTACAAATAATCCAATTTCTTTAGAATTAGTGCAAGGAGTATGGTTCTCTTCCGTTGCAACACACGGGTTCTATTTATATACTCATTAGGATATTATGTTCATGAGGAATTAATTTGAATGCATATAATTTTATGATCCCGTTACAACGCACGGGTCCTTGTGCTAGTGATCTCTAAAAGATGATCCAATACTGCTGTCGAGATTTCACATGAATCAGAACATGGCTGATCGATCTGTGCATTAACCCAAGAAACTATTCTGGCGCCTTGAACTGGCGGAGGAAACCGTAACGAGCGATCTTCTCCGACGGTGGGCGTCGGTCATGGTCTTCACCTGCCGGTGCGCCTTGTTGACGATGCCCTCCGCCTTGCTCCGGCGCCGCTCCAGCTTGCTCTTCATGCGGGAGCACTTGAGCTCCAGCAGCAGCTTCCTCACCAGGCTCCGCCTCTCGCCCTGGTGGGCCACGATGAGCCCCTGCAGCCGGAGGTGCCGGTCCTCGACGTCGTCCAGCGCCGCCTCGGCCTCCCGGAGCTCCGCGGCCAGGCCGCCCAGCAGCCGACGGTCGGCGTCGTGGAGGAGAACGGCCTCCGTGGCCAGCATCTTGCCGAGCTTCACCAGCCTCTTGGATGCGGTTTCGTCGAGGAAGGGGCGGCCGATGAGCCTGGAGATCACGGCCAGCACGTCCGCGGTGGTCTCCTTGCCGCCGGCACCGTCGTTAGTCGCCACCGGCGCCTTCTTCGTCGTCGACGTCTTCGCCATGGCGGCCGGCGATTGCTTCCCTGCACGCTCACGCTCTCCGGTGAAGCAGTAGCCATAGATGCGTCTGGCTCCGCCTCTTCCCAGCAGCCGACGGTGAAGCAGTACAGATTAGATGCACCACCCAGGAAGAAGATTGGTCTCTCTTTTTTTTAACCCGGTAGACTCCTAAACGATCATATAAACGCACATATACACCTATCTATATGAACACATATACGCATACTCTGTCCTTATGAACACATTTAAAATACTGAACCGACATATTATCATGATATTTATAAAGTCACCTCAACGCCTCTTCGTCGATGAAACGTCCCTTTCCATTGAATATGCATCGTCAAAATTTTTAAGAAAAAATTAATGCAAGCACCAAGATTTTTCAAGTACAATTCAGTTACTCTAATCTCATTATACCAAATACATACATGTATAGATACGATCTTTGTTTATACCAAACACATACAGGTACAGGTACAGGTACGATCTTTGTTACAACAACAACAACAACAACAACCAAGCCTTTCAGTCCCAAACAAGTTGGGGTAGGCTAGAGTTGAAACCCATAAGATCTCGAAGCCAAGTCATGGCTTTGCAACGTGGATAGCTAACTTCCACGCACCCTGTCCATGGCTAAGTCTTTGTCGATATTCCAAACCTTCAGGTCTCTCTTAACGGACTCCTCCCATGTCAAGTTTGATCTACCACGGCCCCTCTTAACATTCTCAGCACGCTTTATCCGTCCGCTATGTACCGTCGCTTCCGGTGGCCTCCGTTGAATATGTCCAAACCATATGAGACGATGCTGGACCAGCTTCTCTTTAATCGGTGCTACCCCAAGTCTCTCTCGTATATCGTCATTCCGTACCCGATCCTTTCTTGTGTGGCCACATATCCATTTCAACATGCGCATCTCTGCTACACCTAACTGTTGGATATGTCATCTCTCGGTTGTCCAACACTCTGTGCCATACAACATCGCAGGTCGGATAGCTGTCCTATAAAACCTGCCTTTTAGCTTTTGTGGCACTCTCTTGTCACAAAGTGCGCCAGAAGCTTGGCGCCACTTCATCCACCCAGCCTTGATTCGGTGGCCCGCGTCTTCATCGATATCGCCATCCTTCTGCAACATGGACCCCAAATATCGAAACGTGTCTCTCTCCGGTACCACCTGCCCATCAAGGCTAACCTCTCCATCCTCGTGCCTAGTAGCACTAAAACTGCACCTCATGTATTCTGTTTTAGTTCTACTAAGCCTAAAACCTTTCGATTCTAGAGTCCGCCTCCATAACTCTAACTTTCTATTAACCCCTGTTCGGCTATCATCGACTAGCACCGCATCATACGCAAAGAGCATACACCATGGGATATCTCCTTGTATATCCCTTGTGACCTCATCCATCACCAAATCAAAAAAGATAAGGGCTCAAAGCTGACCCTTGATGTAGCCCTATTCTAATCGAAAAGTCATCGGTGTCGCCATCACTTGTTCGAACACTTGTCACAACATTATCATACATATCCTTGATGAGGGTAATGTACTTTATTGGGACTTTGTGTTTCTCCAAGGCCCACCACATGACATTCCGAGGTATCTTATCATAGGCCTTCTCCAAATCAATGAACACCATATGAAGGTCCTTCTTTTGCTCCCTGTATCTCTCCATCAGCTGTCGTACCAAGAAGATGGCTTCCATGGTAGACCTCCCAGGCATGAAACCAAATTGGTTTTTGGTCACGCTTGTCAACCTTCTTAAGTGGTGTTCAATGACTCTCTCCCGTAGCTTCATAGTATGGCTCATCAGCTTGATTCCGCGGTAATTAGTACAACTTTGAACATCCCCCTTGTTCTTAAAGATTGATACTAAAATACTCCGCCTCCATTCTTCGGGCATCTTGTTTGACCGAAAAATGAGGTTGAAAAGCTTAGTTAGCCATACTATCGCTATGTCTCCAAGGCCTCTCCACACCTCGATGGGGATACCATCAGGACCCATCGCCTTGCCTACTTTCATCCTTTTTAACGCCTCCTTAACCTCACGCTCCTGGATACGTCGCACAAAAGCACATGCTGGTATCATCAAAGGAGTCGTCTAGTTCAATGGTAGAGCTGTCAACCTCTCCATTGTAAAGGTTGTCAAAGTACTCCCGCCATCTACGCTTGATCGCCTCATCCTTCACAAGAAGCTGATCATCTCCGTCCTTGATGCATTTAACTTCGCCGACATCCCTCGTCTTCCTCTCCCTAATCTTGGCCATCTTATAGATGTCCCTTTCACCTTCCTTAGTGTTTAAACGTTGGTAGAGGTCCTCATACGCCCGACCTCTCGCTTCACTCACTGCCCGCTTTGCAGCCTTCTTCACCACCTTATACTTCTCCATGTTAGCTGCACTCCTGTCCAGATATAGGCATCTGAAACAGTCCTTCTTCTCCCTAATAATCTTCTGGACCTCATCGTTCCACCACCAGGTGTCCTTAGCTTCCCTTCTACTTCCCTTGGTCACCCTAAACTCCTCTACAGTGACCTTCCGCAAGAAGGTCGCCATACTCGTCCACATCAAGTTTGCATCGCCTCCTTCCTCCCAAGGGCCCTCCTTAATGACCCTCTCCCTGAAAGCCTGGGATGCCTCCCCTTGAGCTTCCACCACTTCGTTCTAGCTACTTTGACGCGCTTATCCCGTTGAACACGAATCCTAAAACGGAAGTCAGCAACCACAAGCTTATGTTGAGGGACAACACTCTCTTCACGTATCGCTTTACAATCAATGCAAGCGTGTCTGTCTTTTCTTCTAAAGAGGACAAAATCAATCTGGGTAGAGTGTGGACCACTACTGAACGTCACTAGATGGGATTCTCTCTTCCTAAAGAGGGTGTTAGCTACAACCATGTCATAGGCTAGAGCGAAGCTCAGGACATCTTCTCCTTCTTGGTTCCTGATGCCATAGCCAAAGCCCCCATGCACCTTTCAAAACCTGTGTTAGATGTACCCACATGGACATTGAGGTCTCCTCCTATGAAGAGCTTCTCACCAATAGGTACCCTCCTAACCAAGTCCTCCAGGCCTTCCCAGAACTCCCTCTTGGTGCTCTCATTGTGGCCTACTTGCGGGGCATACGCGCTGATAACATTGAGGACTAAGTCCCCAACTACCAGCTTGACAAGGATCATCCGGTCCCCTTGCCTCTTAACGTCCACAACTCCATCCCTAAGGCTCTTGTTGACCAAGATGCCTACTCCATTCTTGTTTGAAGTTGTCCCGTGTACCACAACTTGAAGCATGTATCCTCCACCTCCTTCGCCTTTTGTCCCTTCCATTTGGTCTCTCGGACACATAGGACATCAGCACGCCTCCTCACCGCCGTATCAACTAGCTCTCGTAACTTACCCGTCAGGGACCCTACGTTCCAGCTACCTAAGCGTATCCTCCTAGGCTCGGCTAACTTCCTTACCCTCCGCACTCGTCGAGTCAAATGCAAAGACCCTTGCTCATTTTTCACTACACCGGGGCGTCACTAAGGATGCGGCGACCCGACCCTTGCTCATTTATCACCGTATCCAGATCAAGATACGGCGCGCCACCAAGGGGGTGACGGCCCGGCCCTTGCCCATTTGACATCACACCCGGGTTTCGATGTGGCACCGGGTTTCGATGTGGCGCGTCGTTAAGAGGGTTACGCCCCCAACGAGTTTCCTTTGGGTTTATCTCCATAAGAGTGGCTGGGTTTTTCACGTTGGCTCGCCACGCCTATCACAACCCTCCTCCTTTACCCGGGCTTGGGACCGGCTATGCTGAGACAACATAGACAGAGTTAGGTACGATCTTTGTTAAAAGAAAAGAAAAAGGTACAGGTACAATCTTTGTTAAAAGAAAAAAGGAAGGTACAGGTATGATTCGGCTTCAGGTCAGCTGACGATCGGCATTGGCGTCTGTTTTCATTCCTTCTGAATGAGATTTCCTAGAATATTCAGCAACGACGCTTCAACAAACATCAAGCTTTTAAACACGCATAATATCAGCATTGTTGCTTGCTGCTAACAACCAGGAACCGATCAACTCGTCCATCCATTCATTCATTCATCATCATGCGGGGTTGTGTATAAGTTGGGTGTGACCAAAAGGCGAATTTACAAACGCTAGCAGTGTGCCCGCAGCTATCCTGCGCCACAACGAAAACGGAACCAAAAAAAAAGGCTGTACCAATATCTCCCTCGCTCTCTTTGCAACCAGCATTATGTATATGGAAACCCTAGTGGCGAAAAAAAAGTGTCAAGCACAAAACCGGCGTACTGTATGGCATGACCATCCTATCCATGCTACTAGTTGCTAACTACTCGTATTCACACTGCCCAGCGCCGCCACCATCTAAACCGGCATGCCAAGAACCAGTGGCACTCTTATTTACAGCGAAACGGATCGACACGAAAAATAACACCGTCCGAAAGGATCAGTCCAGGGCGGAGAACTCATGCTTGTCTTCGTGCCACTTCCTCACTGTACCGTCCAGCTCTGGGAACGCGGCTAGGACGAGGAGCTCCACGAGTTCGAACGCTAGCTGCTTTAAACAAACCGGGGACTGCACGGAAAACAAATCGTTAGATATCAGTGGAGAATCACACAGTTGTTAATTCTAATGTTACGTTTATCCTAGAGTAAAGTTTACAGCGTAAGCATATGACTAGTATGGTCTTCCGAACAAACTAATATTAAACAGGTAAATTCAAAATACTGGAACTATGTGCACGCTGAATGCGGAAATGAGGCGAAGATGAGTGAATCTATAATCTTAAGTGTGTCTATATACATTCGTATGTAGTCCATAGTGGAACCTCTAAAAAGACTTATATTTAGGAAGGGGGGGAGTAATGGTGATGTTTCAAGAGGGTTCCCTTGGAGACAACTAGGAGCTTTCATGCTAGCTAATACAAATGCCAATGTGCAAACTTTTGATGAAATGGCAGATTTTCATTCAATATGAACTGAATCCACCAATAATGTTTTACCTGAAGAAAGAAGTACATATCCTGTGCACATCTTTCGTACTCCTTTCGACCAACCAGACTCACTAGCGCTGATGGTGCTTTATCTGTGCACATCAAACAGTAAAAAAACTGAAAGCAAATAGAAGAGCTGAAAAACTAGATAGAAATCAGAGGCGACGAGTCTGATAGCAGAGGATCATTACGCCTCTAGAAATGCATCAGCAAACCAACGGGAAAGGAAGTACAAAGTTCACCTATTATCAGTTCACGAACAAAGTCTGCACGATGAGCATCTTCTAATCGTTGTTCTTCAATCAGATAGTTTGTCTTGCTATCATTCTGGGAACTAGGAGAAGGAGCAGCTGGTTTTCTGTTGGGATGCTTTGTCATGAAAATTCCATCTGGCCAGAGTATCTGTACATTGAGAAAATAGCCTAAATTAGGGAAGCGGTCATGACTTACGACTTGACAGGAGAATAGGTCTAACTGGCTAATTGCATTAAACAGATCCCTTTGCAAATTATTGGTTGTTCGCACTTGGCACCTGCTTCGCTAAAGATGTCATATGAGACTTACTTGTTCAACACGCTTAACTGCAAAAGCAATTATCCTCCCCTTCCTAAGTAACTGGATTTTCTCAACAAGCCAGTCATCAAATGTGTCTCCCATTCCCAATTGCAGTATTTGCTTCGCTACCCAAAATGCTTGACGCCTACAAAAACAAAAGGTCAAGGTCAAACGGGTTCAATAAAAAAAAGTGCAAATCCAAAGGTCAATATTACAGCTCCTAAATATTAGAATCCATAATCATGGGTGTAGAATCAACTCACCTGATCCAGCCTCCATCTTGGAGCTGAAAAACCACATCGACAAGATGAAATATGGGGGCACTAAGATTTGGGGCCATCCACTGCATTAAAGTAGGTATGAAGTTGTCGGTCAGGCAGCTATCACATACAGTGCGAATAAAGCAAGACAAAAGAAATATAGCTCGAGAAGACATACAGAACTGATGGTAAGGATGTGCAGCAACAATCAGAACTTACTTCATTAGGAGTCACTGAGTATCCATCAGATTCAAAAAATTGAGGTGTATAATCAGTTTGAGCTGACGGCTTTTTCTTATCATTTCCTGAATTTATCAAAAACGAGTGATCGTTCTGTTCAGGATCACTTCCTGAGTGGTCTTCATAAATATTGGCACTTGTGTTGCTAACACTAGTTCCTGAATTCTGTTCCTTATTTCCTTTCCTCAATCTCAAACCATCATGAACAGCAGTGAAGTCCTTATCCTTCTGATCATTATCATTTTGGCATTCACTTAAAGATTGTCTCGGAGAGGCAAAATTTCCATTCAAAACTTTGGCAGAATTCAACGGTTTTGCACCCCTCTCATTCGATCTTACATCTAAATTGACTGCATGACATCAGGATGTGGCTTAAAATTGTGCATAAAGAATTAGAAAGAGCAACCGGCTACTCAACAAAAAGGAGATTGCTCACCTGAGAGTGCCTGGATAACTGATAGAGAATCTGTGAAAATGTATGTCTGCAATGAGAAAAAATCACACAGTTATATACATAAAGTTTGGAAAATGTCGGGCATGAATCATGATATGATTTAGAATAAACTAACCTGTGAATCAACACTTAGAAAATCCCAGACTTCAATACAGCTTGAAACAGTGGGAATCTGAAGAAGATTCTGTAGAATTAACAGGCAGAGTTATTATATATTCAGAATTTATCATGAGCAGATAACAGAGCAGACTATGGAAAGCAAACATGACAAAAGATAAAATGTCTATTTTAAGGCTTACAGACCACATAGCAATCATAGAACTGAAAAAAAAAAAGTTGACTGATGTTATAAGCCAGTAAAGTAACATAGGTCACACGTAATGAGCATTCATGCTTGCAGAGATTATTTGCATCATTTTAGCCTCTAGTCAAGCTGATACTGAACCATGTCTTGAACTAAGTACATTCCAAGAAGTTATTTCTAATTAGACATCTCAATGCCAATACCCAAACTTATGGAGCAAGTGAAAAATAACTTAGGCATATCTTCAGATAGCACAAGAAATGCACCTTCAAATATATGTCAAGCAAATTGCATCTCTCTCGAACAACAGAAACCTCTAACCCTGATGAGAGGAAATGCTTCGGAGGCAAGTGAAGACTGTACTGAGGATATTCTTTCAGACGCCGATGCAGCTCTTCAAAATGACGAAACCTGATTAAAGTACATAGCAAACCAGAGGGGGATTTAGAATGCAATTAACGTACTTGAATAATCATCATAGGCTAGGCAGCGTCTTTTTGGTCTTTGTTTCAAGGTATTGGCATCATATTTGTTGTGGGCTTGTAGCTGACATAATCAAGTGACAAAATATAGCATAATCACCTCCTCTTGATGGACCAACTATTACCGTTGGCATCAGTTACGGAAACAGAATACACAGCAAACATGCCAGAACCACTTTTTACGATGCTGGCTCCTACCACCTGAATAAGGAAATCTAATAAGGATATGCACGACCAGTAGTCACAAGCATCAAAGAATATTCAACAGAAAGTTTGTTACCTCACATCTTAACTTCAAATACGAGTCTTCCAACACATTGGTGCTAGATGAATAGGAAGAGTCACTTGATGCCAACGACAATGATGAGGCATTTGCACCACTAAGCATCCTAGTCATACTTTCCACCTCAGTATCATCATATAGTCCATCCGTCCTTGAATCATTCGCTGATGTATTTAGTATGCCAAAATCACCACCCGCCAAAAAAGATCTATCTGCCTCTTGCCACAATGGAACCTTTTGAACATTTGACCTTGACCTTTTCCTTCCTGACGAATTCCTCACCATTTTCAACTTGCTCACATGACTTCTATTTGTCCTTGATTTATGGAAACCAGACATTTCAAGTGGATGATGTATATGAGATGATGTCCCATTTCCTTTACTTTTACTGTCCCAAACTCTGGTTACAGGAGAGTCCAAGCCAGTTACATTGTTATTTTCGTCCTCCTCGGTGCAATATGAACTCTCACTGTCCAATGCAGAATCTTCTTGGCTGGCATGACCTGCCATTTCTCCAGCTAAACTTTTTGGCAGGTGGTTAGTGCCATTTGAATATGCTGGAGTAGCTGAGTGTTTTATCAAATGATGATTCTCAGAATTAGACAAGGCTGTTTGCCTTTGTGGAACAGGAGGAGGATGACGAATTGAAGTGCTGAAGGGAACTGACTCCTGCACTGAAGAATGGGTGACCAAAGAAGATCTAACAGGTGCTTTAGCAACATGATTTGCATTTTCTGATTTGTAATTCTTCCCTTTGGTCCACATATTCTCAAGGTGCTCAGGTGCCACGACTCGAATTTTTCGGTGGGAGCTGACATCCAATATTTGTGCTGACTCTCCTTCATAACTCTCTGCAGTTATCTTGCTACAAGCTTGGGGAGAAATACCAGTATCCGGATAGATGTGAGAATTGGACGGTAAACTGCCTGACTCAAGTGGATGTGAATCATTGATCATACGAGAATTAAGGGGTTTTGGTTTGATACTAGATGTACTTTTAGTTTTGCTTAGTTGCGTATCTGAAGCAGTTTTGGACTGGCCCTGACTGAATCTAACAAGTTCAACCCCAGGACTTGAGTGGTCTGCTAGTGCAGAAAGTTCATCCACAGATGGCATAGGAGGCTCCCTTTGCTTCACCAATGTAGCATCCTCCAAGGATCCTTCAACTCCTTTATCTGCCTTGTTGGCGCGAGAAAGAACCAAAGATTCAATCCTTTCATTAATAAACCTGCAAATTTTACATCTCAATATGATGGCACTACAAAATACCATGTGCAGTAGACCATATACGGTATGTTACTACCTTGGATTTGCCAAGTTTATGACAGGCCTCAAAACTGTGCATGCAAGAAGTTCTCGTGCAGTAGAATGGAAGAACGAGCATTGTAGATTCTCAGGCTTGACTGTGATTGAGAGCAAACCATCAGCAAGACTTTGCAAGACCTGGAAATAAAAATAAACATATAGTATGCATCAGATAATCAGATAAACTTTGATCCTTGCACAGATACAGAGACATGTTGCCAAGATGCTCAACTCACCAATAATCATATGCAACTGCTAAATGAGCGCATGAACTATGAGGTAGTGTGTGTTGTCAAAGTTTTAAATACACCAGGAACAAAAAATATGTGAATGCCATATCTCACAAAGAGTTTATGCAGGAAGTATTTAACATTCAGATATGCATGTTTAAATATGTGTTGACCTAGCAGGCTGGCAATAGCAGCACCAAATTATCCTCCATAAGTAATGCATGAAACTTATGATGCACAGAAAAGCGAGAAGATGTGCCGGGGAAAGGAGCCAAGGTACTTATAAAACATAATCTAATTCCAGTTCAAAACCCAAGTGTTCATCAAGGTGCCAACCTTATCTTGGATATTTTGCGGCTAAGCAGCTTACTATAAGCAATAACTTAAAGCTTCAACATCAACAAAGTCTTACCTTGTATTCAGCAGTGGCTGAAAATAAAGCCGGATGCAACTTGCTTTGAGCTATAAGGGCGAGTTTCAGTTCAGCATCACGACGCTCCGTCGGGAGTCTAACAAACTTCTCTTTTCCAATCTTAGCTTCACAGGAATGATAAAGCTCCAAATTATTGCATATGAGATCAACCAGGTCCCTGCATAAGGTAGATAAAGTCTTCGTAAGACACCCAACGTTCTGAAAAGATAAAGATACAACTGTTTGTGCATTTCATGAGATAAAAGAAGCTTTCTAACCTGGTTAGCAGAGTGATGATGTTAATGTTTCTTGCTCGTTTAGAAATTTCTCCAAGGACGGAATTAACTATGCTGATGAGTTCCTCCGGTCCATCCTTATCAGGTGTTATACGGGAGTACCAAAGATCTGTTACCCACTCTGTGACAAGATGCCTTGTGAACTGTTCAAATGCTGCTTCAACTGGAGGCGAATTCACCTTGCTCCTCCAACCAGTACTTCCACTCTTCTTGTCAGGGGAGGGTTTGCTTAGTTCAATACTTTTTGTTTTGGCAAGTGGGCGACTGGTACCATGGTCTGTGGCAGTTGTGCTCTTTCTACGGAAGTCGTAGTCAAGTGATAGGTAGCGAAACAGAACTATCAAAGATATGGCGAATGGGAAGTTAATCCAAACTGAAGAGCTTGTCACTGCAATGGAGAAAATCAGGCATTCAGCACAGCCATGAGGGAGCAATAATATTTAAACAGAGTTAAAAAAATTGTGTGACTGCAATATAAATCTGCCTTGATATGTACAGCCTTTCGTTTTTGGCAACTTTCAGAAAGACTTCATTAAATTGCTAGTCATATTTCAATTTAACATGGAACCTACATGTCTAGCTCGTATGTTCCTAGTCTTTAGACTACACCGTGTATTCCATGGTATAATCCGGCTACAACTATCGGCAAATATACTCTAACTTATACAATTTCATCGCAAGCTTGAATCATCCTGAGGTAGCAGTAAAAATTACGATGCCCCGAAGAATTCACCAATCATGTACTAGAATGGAAAGCAAACAGACTACTCGGAGCTAAGTCCAGTCTACAAATTCCCAATGCAACATCTAGAACTCACTACAGATTCCAGCCATCTTGAAATAGCAGTAAAATTTCCGACGACGGCCCAGAGAACTCACACCAATCATCTAGAATGGAAGCAAGCAAGCTAAGTCGAGCCTACCGATTCCCAATGCAACAAATCACAGCACCAATTGAACAAACCGATACTGCTACTCCGCGGATGCGCCTGAAATGATGCCTCCCCAAATCAGCGCCCGCGCATCAGGGGCAACAGGCATAAAACCTAGCCGCGGCACCGACGACGACGACCGACCGACCAACCGAAATCAAGGGCGCGCGCCCCGACGTGAGGCCGAGACCGCCGGTGGGGGCGTAGGTAGCCTAGGGTTTGGGGGGTGGGGGAGGGGGCTCACGGGACATGAGGAAGGCGAGCCCGAAGGCGAAGACGAGGAGCAGCACGGCCCGCTTCTTCCCCTCCTCCGCCAGGTCGCGCACCGTGTGCGCCGCCCTCGGCGCGCCGCCCGGCGTCGCCATCCTCCCGCGCGGCGGCGGGTGGGGACGAGGCGGCCGGAAAGGGGACGGCAGTTGTGGCTTTTTCCGGGCGACTGGAATTTCTCTTTTGTTTTCTGTTGCGGTATTCTTGTTTGCGCCAGGTCACTGTAACGTGGGCCCCGCTCGATGTGAGTTGGACCAGTTGGCAAGGAAATTATATACTCCAGCTTTATTTATTATACTCCTACTAGTAACTAATTAATTACAAATTGGCTTCTTATCTTTAAAAAAGAGCTCTTTTACGGTACCCTGGGTGAAATATCAGCCGTCAAATCTTACTTAACGAACGGTGACGAGTGAGTTATACTGCCCCAGTTCGAGAGATGGAATCGTGAACTCTATAGCCTGCACTGTGCGGCTCGAGTCCTCCAGTATAGACGTGGCGAGGGCATTTTGGGAAGAAAAAAAAACAGCCGCCCGCGAGGCCATTCCACCCCATCCTGTCCCTCCCAGTTCGTTCCCCACCACGCTCACACTCGATAGGGTTCCGGCTGTCGCCGTTGTGTGTTGCCCTTCCGCCCCCTACTCATCGTAGCCGCCGACACCTCCCCCTCCTGCTCCCGCTCCTCGTCGTCGTCGCCACACTGCGGAGAGCGGCGCCAGCCGCGGGCGTCGCGGAGTCGTGCGCTCACTAGGGTTTTGGCCACCACCGGCGTGTGTTGCCCTCCCTCCGCCGCACAGATAGGGACCCATGGCTCCTTCGCCTCGTCGCCGCTGGCACCTACCCCTCCTACTCCCGCTCCTCCTCCTCGTCGCCGCGCTGCGGGGAGCGGCGCCGCGGAGTCCTTCCGAAAAGAGAAAGAGTGCATGGTGGACACTCGTCGTAGTTCCGCGGACGGCAGCGGACAGGGAAAGGGCGGCGGGAAGCGCGCGCCGTCGTCGCCGCTGCAGCACCCGTCCTCCGCCTCTCCCAACAAGCGCTCCAAGGTGACCCTGGCCGGGCTGGGCCCCCTGTCCAACAAGCGCTCCGAGGTGACCCTGGCCGGGGTGACCCCAGGAGAAGCCGCCCGTCGCCGCGGCGGCGGAGGCGGAGCAGGGGCCGAGGACCTCGAGGTCAAGGCCTGCTAAGGCGGCGGGGAAGACGCTCGCGCCATCGACCGCGCGGAAAGCGCTGCCTGCGGCGGCGAGGACGGGGTCGCAAGCGAGGCAGTCGCCGCACTAGGGGCCGTGGGCGAGGCTGCTGTCACACTACTTGCAGTGATTCATTTCACCACCATCCCATCGGACCAGCGACTGCTTGGATCGTGGCCGGGACTTGCAGTGATTACATTTCAAACAGTAACTGGAAGTTCAGTACACTTTAGAGGACTACATGTTGTTATCACAGTTTGCAGGGAGTTGCCTGGATATTCCTGGGGCTGGGGGAGTTCAGAAACAGTTTCAGGAAGAGATGATGGATTGTGCAGTAGTATTTGATTGTGATGCGTACCTGTCAAATGGTTTGCGGCCAGTCAGGAGCTCTAACATGACGACTCTGAAGCTATATACATCGCTCTTTAGTGAGTATTGGCACATGGCTGCCTCAGGTGCCCTATATCCTGAGTTTTCTTCTGATTCCTGGAATTGATGCTACGCAAGTAAGTAATTGTTGATATAAATGTTTGCTCCTAAATTATGATCATTAGCATTTGCATTGTGAAATGTGCAGAACACCAAACTCAGTATCATCTCACTTGTTTGATCCGATACTATCTAGCCTTGCATCCAACAAACAAGAAGTAATAGTTATACGATCCTAGCTAACTTTATTATGTTACTTGAACAACAACTCATGCTTGATTCACTAAAATTATCCTTGATTAAATTGACGTCGTGCTATTTGAATATTTAACTTTGGATATAATAGCATAAATAAAATAGTAATATGCAGCATTTTCGGCTGCAAAATGACAAATAATTCCAGCATTTTCCTTTGATGATGTTAATCTTAAATTATGTGATATTCCTGCAGGTTGTCAGGAAGACTGAGGATATTGTGCATGACATTACCTGGAATTCCTGGTTTGGAATAAAATCTCCATATCCAGAATCTGAAAGGTGGGGGTTCAGCTCACTATCCAGTAAAACATTTGATGACTTAAAATTCTTGTGGACCATAGATGGCGAACATGTTTCATGTAGGTACCTGCAGAATTCACATGATTGTTTCTGATATGAATTTTATTTCTAGATTAACACGAAGGATTAACGCTGGTGTCTACTGCTCGGCCTTGAAACCGACGTCTACTGCTCGTCCACTACGTAGGCTGGTCGTTTTTGGCAGAGGAGGCCACGATGGCTGGCCGCCCTGCCTACCCTGTAGGATTCCAGTCGACGCCAACATTCATGGCGTCTTGATTTCCATGTAAGTAGCTTCTCCCTAATCCATGCTGGTAAAGTCCCAGAGAACTGATTATTGTTTAAGTCGTGTACATTTCTGCAGCAGCAAAGGAAATGCACCCGAGAGGTTGTTGTTTCTTAAGCTTAGATTAGTGATACTAAGACCTGCCATGCTTGTGCTGGACTCGTTGACTAGGCAATCACTAATTGACCCATTAAGTTTAGAAGTGTTTAAATCTTGGTGCTCCAAAGTCTAATGGTAGTGGGCCAACTGAATTGTTCTGACTGAATTATTATTATCACCCTGTGTTACTTCTACTGGATTTTTTAATTACACACGCACTCTCCTGATGGTGGGCCATGACCAACACACCGGACACACACACTCTCCAACACATGGAACTTCGTCGTTGCGAATTCAGGGTTCTGAAACTGAACCTGAACGTGCATTTCTTCAATCCGAGGCTAGACAAACAGTTGTATTGTAACCTCAGTAATGGAAGCACCAGCTTTCTGCAGGAACATGTCACACAACTCACAAGTACACAACTTGCAGCCTACCGGGCAGAACAACATGCCATAGTTACACAAGGCAGAAAAAAATGTTAAATTATGCTACACCTAATCTGTTGTTCTGCCTCTTGAGTCTTTTCCTCTTCCTTTTTTACATTGTGAAGGAACAGCTACAATCGTTTCGGAAATTGGATTCATACGGATAATTCTCGTTTGCATGGACCTAACTTCTGGGCTACAAAACAAGTGTCCTGGGAAGTGGCTGTAATTACATGCTGATGCTGATGCGTGGTCGTGGCTTGCCGTTGTCCCTTGTCTCTTATCAGGTTGATGGCAATAGCTGCAGCGAAGAAGATGTAGCACAGAGTCATGCAGTTCGCTGGAAGCGTGTTGAAGCCATCCACACCCAATATCGCCATGTTTCGGTACACAATGGCATACGATGCTGGGTATTCGGTGCCGCTTGTACCGATGTTATGTATATCGAATCTGATTAGTTATTATGGACGAACAATGCATATTAGAGCCAATGTAAATTCAGTAAAAGCAAGTAGATTATAAGTACAATGAAATTTGTCACATGCTCATGCAATCAAATGGCAGAGCAACAACTAGTCCAGTAATCACAAGTAATTGACATAACTTATTTAAAAAGGTTGCAACTTATTAACTAGTACTCCTTCCGTTTCATCATGTACTGCATATATATTTTCTTAAAAGTCATACCTGTTAAGCATACTAAATGTGTTGTCACACAATGCAACCAAAAAAAGTTCCAGGAGATGCATCACTTGTGCTAAACATTTTTTTCTTTCCAAATCTCGGCTTCCACCTCTTGTTGGATGTCTTGGATGGAGCTCCTTTCGATTTTATTTTATTTTGGATTCCAGACATTTCCTCGACATGCTTGGTTTGACCCTGAAAAATATGCTGGAAGAGGGCCCAGTGATGCCGCCTCATTTTTCCCACTGTCTTCCTCGCCTTCAGCTATAATACCCTTGAGAAAAGCCATCACCTTCTGTGACATCTCCGTGCTGTTTGAAGCTTTTAATAAATACATACTACAAATGTTGCGGAGTTCATGGTATCGATCCATCCGCTCAGACCAATCGTGCATATTACCATTCCTCTCTGAGTCAAATGCGGACTTGCCGACCATCGTCCATCTTGTCGAGACACAACACCTAGGAATGTTGACTAAGCCAAGGTATTTTAGAACAGAAAAAGTGTGTGCACACGGGATCTCCTCCGAGTACATCTTCAGACAACGGCAATTCACACTCTGACGCAACGGGCCTGCCATGTCAAACCTCACATCATACGTCACATGCATACTCTCTTTGCGAGCGACTGTATACAGAACAACATCGTCATTCTTAGTCACTTCTGCTACTTCCCATTTTGACAATTGCTCGATTTGTTGTTTTACCTTCTTGAACATCACTGGAGTATAAATGAGAACAACACTTTTCTCAAGCGGTTCAGCTGCTAATTCAGTAAATGGTATTGTGTCCGAAGCTGTAGCATCCAACTCAGCCTCATTCTTGCGGATACGCGATAAACAGTTATCCGAGTGCTCTAGCAAATCAACAAGTGACATTCTCCTATCCAGATTCTTATGAAGCCTACAGTTTAGGCTTTCGCTACGCTGATTGCTCTGCATGCCAAGGAAATATCTACCTTTCGTATAGGCCCTAGACCACTTCTTCCTCAGCTCGTACATCCTCATAATCCAAGCATCTTTTTCAGAGATATCATAATCCACCATAAACTCAACCCAACGTTTCTCAAACTCATCGACATCCCAGATGTGATAAACAAATTCCCTAAAGTCCTTGAGCTTTTGCTTCCGTAGGTTTCGTATCATGTTTTGCTCGATGTGCCAACTGCACAACCGATGATCTGTGTTTGGCAAAACCGCCGCTATTGCCTTCGCCATCGCATGGTCACCATCGGTGATTACTGATCTAGGATGTTTCTGCTTCGTTGACTCCAAAAATGCTTCAAGCAACCACACAAAAGATGCCTCGGTCTCATCCGAGACAATACCGAAGCCAAACACGGTTGTGCTGCGATGGTGATTCACTCCTATGAAGGGGACAAATGGCAGGTTGTGTATTTGTTTACACAGTAAGTGCTATCAAAGATCACGATGCCACCAAAGGCATCATAGTCAATCCGAGACTGTGCGTCTGCCCAAAAGATGTTCAGCAGATGCCCTTCACTATCAGTGGTGTACTTGGAAAAAATTCGCCATCCGTGTCTTTTCGGGCTGCCATATAACGGAGTACAAATTCGGCATCACGACCTTCTATCCTTTCCTTCTTGTACTTGGCAACAAAATTATACAGGTCCCGAGAAATAAAGCCTACCTTGCTGTAACCACCACTATCCTTCTCCATTACTTCCATTATTTGATGTGTCCGAAGGCCACCAATTTCATACTCAATGACATCAGCCTTTTGCACATCACTCAGTCCGCGATGTGATCTTATGAAAGCTGTCTGGTCAGGCTTAGCGAGTGGATGGTTATGTTCGTCCACAAAATCTTTTACAAACCATTCACCATTATCCATACGAAGCTCGATCTCCATCCGGCGCCACATCTACAACGTGACAGCGGCCTAGGAGTTCGCACTCGTTCAATTTTTTCGAAGTGCTTCCTCGCCCGATATCCTTCTTTACAACAGACATAAAGGCGACGAAAAGCTATGTTCGTGCCCGACTTCCTGGTCAGTTCTTCCTTCCTAACACCAAAACCCTTTGACCGAGCATATGCATTATAGTAATTGTAACCTTCTTCCTCGCTGCCAAAAATTTGACTGATCACCATGTCATATTATGCAATGTTCTCGAGGGTGGCACTCCCATATTCCATGTCAAACCCTGCAATTAAAAAAGAATCAAATCTAAGTTATTTGAATTCCACCCATGAAACTAAAACACGTATCAGTAACAATGCTTGTGTACATAATCAAATAGAAACATTAGATATACTCCAGTAAGCACTTCCCGATTTGCACCAACAGAACCAGCACCATAGAAGAGTGATTTAAGCAGAAACAATTTAGTACTACCCGCAGACTAATAGGAATATGCATATTTGTCCAAAGGCCAAACTAGTAGGAATATGCAGATTTGTCCAAAGGTCAAACTAGAAGAGTGATTTAACCAAAACCCATAGGGGAGTAACACGCAGATTATGATGATCTCTGTTCAGAAGGGATGTTATCACTGAAGATTGAAGAACGCAATTGCAATGAACTGACAGAGAAGTGGACAGTGTGTTTGTGTTGCCTGAAAGCTGCAACTTTTCTTACTGCAGTTCTATTCCTCTTATTCTGAATTACAAAAGCAAGAGTAGACCTCACGATTCGCTACAGTACAGTTTGAGAAAACTAGCTATCTAATAGAGGAAGATGCACTAGGATTTATTCAACACGGGATTCGAACAGAACAGAGACCTTACCAGGTTGAGGACGCGCCGCGGAGGTCCAAGATGGCGGGGCCAACTATGTCGAGTGGCGGTGGCGGCCGTGGCGGCGACAGTGAGAACAACGCGTGCGGCGGTGGCCACGGCGGCGGCGGCGACGCCAGGGAGAAGGAGCAGGGAGCCGCGACGACAGGGAGAACGACGCGAGCGGCAGTGGCCACGGCGGCGAGTGGCGGCGGCGACGACGGCAGGGAGAAGGAGCAGGGAGCCGCAGAGGTCCACGAGGGCGGGGCTAGAGCGACGGGCGGCGGCGGCGGCGACGGGTGGCGGCGGCGGCGACGGCAGGGAGAAGGAGCAGGAGCCGCGGCAAGGATAAGGACGCGAAGGACCAGGGCACCGCTTCGTGGGCGTGAAGTCTGCTCCATAGTTAGTAATAAATTAACTAACATATTTTTCTACCCATCGTACCCTTAGGAAAATTGACGGTTTGATTATGTTATACTGCTGCCTCCCCTCTGAACAGTATAGGGTACGGTAAAAAAGCTATTAAAAAATCAGTTTTAGTTATTTACTTTTTGCGAGAAGTTCAGGTCGAGTTCACTTTGAGCGCGCCGGCTTGACCTTGTCAACGGCAACCAAAATGTCACTAAGGACCAATGCCACGGAGTAAAAGTTGTCGTCATTGAACCTTTAGATCGATCTGAGGTGACTGACACCAAATCTTATTGTAGTCAGTGCTCTGCGATAAACCATGACCTCGTCGTCCTAAGAAGACGACAAGAATCTATGTCAAAGCTTCGTCGATTCCGTCGTAATGGGAGAACTTGAGGAGGATTAGAGTCCAAAAGACCAACTCAAAGATAAAGTGTCACCATCCGCCCAAAAGATGTCCTTTCGAGAAAAAGACCGTACCTTAAAGCTGAAGCACTGGGATCCCACCTCACCGCCACTGATTGCATGAGCGGTTGGCTGGGGGGAGGTGGATCTTCAGGCTCATCGTCGAAGCTTGAAGGGAACAAGTGTCCTAAATGCCGTAGTCGCGAAGAAAAAGAGAAAACCCAAGTAGTGTCCTGAAGTGACTTTTTTATTTGTGCCTTTTGGATGAAACTACTTCATATACTAGGCTTGGTTGTGTGATCCTTATTTAAAAGCATTATAGCATTAATTGTCGCCGGTGAGTGGCGCAAGTCACCCGCGATGAGAATTCTCATTGAAACTGACAATTGATTGCCTCCTTCAATCCTGGCATATCCGTTTCACTAAACAGTCTACCACCGCTTTGTCTTATCACCTCTACCTGCGTAGGATGCTCGAACCTGCTTGGTCGCATGGTTCGCTGCGGTGACGGCCAAGGCCGCATGATCGCATTGCCTAGCCCGGCTCGCGGTCTCTATGGGGGTCGTCACTCATGTCCACCGTCCGTCGCCATGTCAGGGTTGCGGCCAAGCGAGAGGAAGAAGGATTGTGTAGAGGCTTGTTCTTTTCCTTTTTTTCAAGCAAAGCCCACAACCTATTCTTTTTTTTTTTTTGAGGCAAGCCAGTTCTTTTCCTCTCACTGCACGGATGATGGAAACTGATGTAAGCCCAGTAGGCCCAAACTAAGATCACGGGCTCAAAAGTGTCACCCGAGCAGCGGCCCAGCACGGACAGCGGTCCAGGGGGGATTAAAAATCAGCTGGACAGCTGAAAATGTGTACTACCTCCGTCCGGAAATACTTATCCTAGAAATGTATAAAATGGATGTATCTATAACTAAAATAAGTCTAGATACATCTACTTCTAAGACAAGTATTTCCGAACGGAGGGAGTACAGCTGATGATCCAACGGTTTCAAATGCAAATGGCCTGAGATGGCTGGAATAATGTTTCTAAAAATGGTTTCGCATGGATTCACTTCAAGCTGGCATCATCTGCTCCAGCATAGTTGTCTGCCTGCCAGCACACTCCTTTTTTTCCTACGATATGACTGTCCTCTATGGCCTATGGCCAACGGGCGGTGGTTCTGGTTGCTTGATTTACTTCTGGATTTATTTAAAACTGGGATAATATGTTTCTTGATTTGTCCCACGGCAACCTTTTCTCTGTCGGGTGAGGATCTCACATCACTTCTGAATTTCTGATCAATGATTCGGACTAGTAAGCTTAATTATGTTTGATCTAAAAAGATCGGAAGATTCTTATTTTTCATAATGTTTTGACTGTGTGATGATTAAGGCATTATAATTTTTCCTGCTCTACTTGGCATATACATCAACTTCTTCTCCAATTCACGATTTTCTGGATGGGGAGTATGATATCATGGACAAGGCTATATTTTGTCGTACTAATTCCAGTCGAGATTTGATTATTATTACAGGGTGTTGGATTCAATGGCTCAAAAGTTCTTACTGTTTTCTTCGGATCTTCTATTTGCCAGGAGCCTGTCAGCCATGAGATCAACTGCGGATGGTTTCAGTTTATGAAAATTCACGTTTGTGCGGAAAAAAGAAGAGCATGGAAACTTTCATTGCTGTTGAAGGAGAGAATAGGGATTGGTGGAATAGTTAATTATTGTATTGCTGGAGCCTCGTGGGTATATATATAGAAGTACATGATCATCTTGGAGTACAAGTCAAGGCAGGAACAAATCCTAGTCTATCTATACTTTCCTAAACAACCACATTACTCAACATCCCCCCGCAGTCACAACGGTAACGGCGCAGACGGTGAGACTGAAGAAGAATCCGAAGGTAAGCCGACGATCATCCCCCCACAGTCGTAACGGTCGATGCATCGTGGAAGTTGTGGCTGGAGTGGAAACCGACAAGGTTGCTCAAGCAAGGCGGTAGCCTTTTGTGCGTTGGTCGAGGTAGCCGAGAGCGTAGGGTGGTGTAGCCGTGGTCGAGGTAGCTGTGCGAAGAACACCGTGGTCGATGTCGAGTCGGGGTAGCCGGTGTCGAGGAAGTCGTCATGGAGCCGCGGGCGCAAGGAGGCGCCGAGTTAGTCATGGGCGCAAAGGTGTCGAAGCAGTGGTGCGCCGGGAAGAAGACGTAGTTGAGACGCGTCGCGCCGAGTTTGTCAAGCCCGGGGACACATCATGGACGAAGGCACGCATCGGTGTTGCCAGCACCGTGCATGCATAGACGGACGAAGCCAATGTTGACGATGCGTTGCTCCAGGTTTGCCAGGCCTAGGAACACACCGGGATGAAGGCACACGTCGGTGTTGCCAGCACCGGGCATGCGAAGACGGGGACCTGCACACAACCTGTACGTCATGTTGAGGAGGCTAGCAGAGAAGGACTCGACGACGATTGCGGCGCAAATCGGCGGGGGCCTGATGTTGCCCGCGGTGGTCGAAGTAGATGAAGCGGTCGGGGAAGACGACGGTGACGCTGACGATGGGCTGGTGCTGGACGAAGATGAATGAGGTGGATGGGCGGTGCGACTCGGGTGAGCGTGTTGGGTAACGTAGCGTAAATTCAAAATTTTCCTACGCATATTCAGATCTTCCTATGGAGAGACCAGCAACGAGAGAGGGGTAAGAGCATCTTCATACCTTTGAAGATCGCTAAGCGGAAGCGTTGCTAGAACGCGGTTGATGGAGTCGTACTCGCAGCGATTCCGATCTAGTGCCGAACAACGGCACCTCCGCGTTCAACACACGTGCAGCCCGGTGACGTCTCCCGCACCTTGATCCAGCAAGGAGGAGGGAGAGGTTGGGGAAGAACTCCAGCAACACGACGGCGTGGTGTCGATGGAGAGACGAGGTCTCCCGGCAGGGCTTCGCCAAGCACCGGCGGAGAGGAGGAGGAAGAAGAGTAGGGCTGCGCCGAGAGAGAGGGAAAAACCGTGTGTCTCAATGGCCAAAAGTGCCCGATATATATAGGGGGAGGGGAGAGGGGGTGCCACCCCTAGGTTTCCCACCCTAGGGGGTGCGGCAGCCCCCCAGATGGGAGGTGCGGCGGCCAGAAGGGGGAGGAGGGGGTGGCGCACCATCTGGTGGGCCTTAGGCCCACCTGGCCTAGGGTTTGCCCCCCCTTTTATCTCCCTTGCGCTATGGGCTGAGTGGGGAGGCGCACCAGCCCACCTAGGGGCTGGTTCCCACCCCCACTTGGCCCACCTTATCTCCCGGGGTCATTGCCCCCCTTCGGTGGTCTCGGTGGTCCCGGTACGTTACCGGTGATGCCCGAAACACTTCCGGTATCCGAAACCATCCGTCCTATATATCAATCTTTACCTTCGGACCATTCCGGAGCTCCTCGTGACATCCGGGATCTCATCCGGGACTCCGAACAACTTTCGGTAACCTCGTATAACAATTCCCTATAACCCTAGCGTCATCGAACCTTAAGTGTGTAGACCCTACGGGTTCGGGAGAAAGGCAGACATGACCGAGACACCTCTCTGGCCAATAACCATCAGCGGGGTCTGGATACCCATGGTGGCTCCCACTTGCTCCACGATGATCTCATCGGATGAACCACGATGTCAAGGATTCAATCAATCTCGTACACGATTCCCTTTGTCTGTCGGTATAGAACTTGCCCGAGATTCGATCGTCGGTATACCTATACCTTGTTCAATCTCGTTACCGGTAAGTCTCTTTACTCGTTCCGTAGCACGTCATCGTGTGACTAACTCCTTAGTCACATTGAGCTCATGATGATGTTCTACCGAGTGGGCCCAGAGATACCTCTCCGTCACACGGAGTGACAAATCCCGATCTCGATTCGTGCCAACCCAACAGACACTTTCGGAGGTACCCGTAGTGCACCTTTATAGTCACCCAGTTACGTTGTGACGTTTGATACACCCAAAGCACTCCTACGGTATCCGGGAGTTGCACAATCTCACGGTCGAAGGAAAATATACTTGACATTAGAAAAGCATTAGCATACGAACAATACGATCTAGTGCTAGGCTTAGGATTGGGTCTTGTCCATCACATCATTCTCCCAATGATGTGATCCCGTTATCAATGACATCTAATGCCCATGATCAGGAAACCATGATCATCTATTGACTAACGAGCCAACCAACTAGAGGCTTGCTTGGGACACATTGTGATCTATTTATTCACACATGTATTACTGTTTCCTGTTAATACAATTATAGCATGAACAATAGGCGATTATCATGAACAAGGAAATATGATAATAACCATTTTATTATTGCCTCTAGGGCATATTTCCAACAGTCTCCCACTTGCACTAGAGTCAATAATCTAGTTACATTGTGATGTATCGAACATCCATAGCATTATGGTGTTGATCATGTTTTACTCATGGAAGAGGTTTAGTCAACGGGTCTGCAATATTCAGATCCGTGTGTACTTTACAAATATCTATCACTCCACTCTGGACATGGTCCTGGATGGAGTTGTAGCGGCGCTTGATGTGCTTCGTCTTCCGGTGAAACCTGGGCTCCTTGGCTATGGCAATGGCTCCAGTGTTATCACAGAAGAGTGTCATAGGACCCGACGCGCTTGGAACCACTCCAAGGTCGGTGATGAGCTCATTCATCCAAATTCCTTCATGAGCCGCTTCTGAAGCAGCTATGTACTCCGCTTCACATGTAGATGCTGCCACGACTTCTTGCTTGCTGCTGCACCAGCTCACTGCCCCACCATTCAACACATATACGTATCCGGTCTGTGACTTAGAGTCATCCGGATCTGTGTCGAAGCTAGCGTCGATGTAACCCTTTACGACGAGCTCTTCGTCACCTCCATAAACGAGAAACATTTCCTTAGTCCTTTTTAGGTACTTAAGGATATTCTTGACCGCTGTCCAGTGTTCCGTACCGGGATCACTTTGGTACCTCCCTACCAAACTTATGGCAAGGTTTATATCAGGTCTGGTACACAGCATGGCATACATTAGAGAGCCCACGGCTGAAGCGTAGGGGACAGAACTCATCTTCTCTCTATCTGCTGCCGTGGTCGGCGACTGAGTCTTACTCAATCTCATACCTTGCAAAACTGGCAAGAACCCTTTCTTTGAGTTTTCCATATTGAACTTCTTCAATATCTTGTCAAGGTATGTACTTTGCGAAAGACCTATGAGGCGTCTTGATCTATCTCTATAGATCTTGATGCCTAATATGTATGCAGCTTCTCCAAGGTCCTTCATTGAAAAACTCTTGTTCAAATAGGCCTTTATGCTCTCCAACATCTATATATTATTCCCCATCAATAATATGTCATCCACATATAGTATGAGGAAAGCTACAGAGCTCCCACTCACTTTCTTGTACAGACAAGCTTCTCCGTAAACCTGTATGAACCCAAAAGCTTTAATCACCTCATTAAAGCGAATGTTCCAACTCCGAGATGCTTGCACCAGCCCATAGATGGAGCGCTGGAGCTTGCACACTTTGTTAGCACCCTTAGGGTCGACAAAACCTTCTGGTTGCATCATATACAACTCTTCCTTAAGGTTCCCATTAAGGAACGCTGTTTTGACATCCATTTGCCAAATTTCATAATCATAAAAGGCGGCAATTGCTAACATGATTCGGACTGATTTCAGCTTCGCTACGGGAGAGAAAGTCTCTTCGTAGTCAACTCCTTGAATTTGTCGAAAACCCTTTGCGACAAGTCGAGCTTTGTAAACGGTTACATTACCGTTTGCATCAGTCTTCTTCTTGAAGATCCATTTATTTTCTATGGCTCGCCGGTCATCGGGCAAGTCCACCAAAGTCCATACTTTGTTCTCATACATGGATCCTATCTCGGATTTCATAGCCTCAAGCCATTTGTTGGAATCAGGGCCCGCCATCGCTTCTTCATAGTTCGAAGGTTCACCGTTGTCTAACAACATGATTTCCATCACAGGGTTGCCGTACCACTCTGGTGCGGAGCGCGCCCTTGTGGACCTTCGCGGTTCAGTAGTAACTTGATCTGAAGCTTCATGATCATCATCATTAACTTCCTCTTCAGTCGGTGTAGGCGCCACAGGAACAACTTCCCGCGCTGCGCTACTATCCTGTTCGAGAGGGGGTGTAATTACCTCATCAAGTTCTACCTTCCTCCCACTTACTTCTTTCGAGAGAAACTCTTTCTCTAGAAAGGATCCGTTCTTGACAACAAAGGTTTTACCTTCGGATCTAAGATAGAAGGTATACCCAATAGTTTCCTTAGGGTATCATATGAATATGCATTTCTCCGCTTTGGGTTCGAGCTTTTCTGGTTGAAGTTTCTTCACATAAGCATCGCAGCCCCAAACTTTAAGAAACGACAACTTAGGTTTCTTGCCAAACCATAGTTCATACGGTGTCGTCTCAACGGATTTAGACGGTGCCCTATTTAAAGTGAATGCTGCAGTTTCTAATGCGTATCCCCAAAATGACAACGGTAAGTCGGTGAGAGACATCATAGATCGTACCATATCTAATAAAGTGCGATTACGATGTTCAGGCACTCCGTTGCGCTGCGGTGTGCCAGGCGGCGTCAGTTGTGAAACGATTCCACACTTCCTTAGGTGTGTGCCAAACTCGTGACTCAAATATTCTCCTCCACGATCAGATAGTAGACATTTAATTTTTCTGTCACGTTGATTCTCAACCTCACTCTGAAATTCCTTGAACTTTTCAAACGTCTCAGATTTGTGCTTCATCAAGTAGATATACCCATACCTACTCAAATCATCGGTGAGGGTGAGAACATAACGATAACCACCGCGAGCTTCAACGTTCATTGGACCACATGTTGGAATTATGCCCTAGAGGCAATGATAAACATAGTTATTATTATAATTCCTGTATCAAGATAATCGTTTATTATCCATGCTATAATTGTATTGAATGAAGACTCATTTACATGTGTGGATACATAGACAAAACACCATCCCTAGCAAGCCTCTAGTTGGCTAGCCAGTTGATCAAAGATAGTCAGTGTCTTCTGATTATGAACAAGGTGTTGTTGCTTGATAACTGGATCACGTCATTAGGAGAATCACGTGATGGACTAGACCCAAACTAATAGACGTAGCATGTTGATCGTGTCATTTCGTTGCTACTGTTTTCTGCGTGTCAAGTATTTATTCCTATGACCATGAGATCATATAACTCACTGACACCGGAGGAATGCTTTGTGTGTATCAAACGTCGCAACGTAACTGAGTGACTATAAAGGTGCTCTACAGGTATCTCCGAAGGTGTTAGTTGAGTTAGTATGGATCAAGACTGGGATTTGTCACTCCGTGTGACGGAGAGGTATCTCGGGGCCCACTCGGTAATACAACATCACACACAAGCCTTGCAAGCAATGTAACTTAGTGTAAGTTGCGGGATCTTGTATTACGGAACGAGTAAAGAGACTTGCCGGTAAACGAGATTGAAATAGGTATACGGATACTGACGATCGAATCTCGGGCAAGTAACATACCGAAGGACAAAGGGAATGACATACGGGATTATATGAATCCTTGGCACTGAGGTTCAAACGATAAGATCTTCGTAGAATATGTAGGATCCAATATGGGCATCCAGGTCCCGCTATTGGATATTGACCGAGGAGTCTCTCGGGTCATGTCTACATAGTTCTCGAACCCGCAGGGTCTGCACACTTAAGGTTCGACGTTGTTTTATGCGTATTTGAGTTATATGGTTGACTACCGAATGTTGTTCGGAGTCCCGGATGAGATCACGGACGTCACGAGGGTTTCCGGAATGGTCCGGAAACGAAGATTGATATATAGGATGACCTCATTTGATTACCGGAAGGTTTTCGGAGTTACCGGGAATGTACCGGGAATGACGAATGGGTTCCGGGAGTTCACCGGGGGGGGGGGGGCAACCCACCCCGGGGAAGCCCATAGACCTTGAGGGTGGACACCAGCCCTTAGTGGGCTGGTGGGACAGCCCAAAAGGGCTCTATGCGCCAAGAGAAGAAAAATCAAGAGGAAAGAAAAAAAAGGGAGGAAGTGGGAAGGGAGGGGGACTCCCTCCCACCAAACCAAGTCCAACTCAGTTTGGGGGGGGGGAGTCCTCACCCCTTGGACTCGGCCGACCCCCTTGAGCCCCAAGGCAACGTCCCCTCCCTCCCACCTATATATACGGAGGTTTTAGGGCTGATTTGAGACGACTTTTCCACGGCAGCCCGACCACATACCTCCACGGTTTTTCCTCTAGATCGCGTTTCTGTGGAGCTCGGGCGGAGCCCTGCTGAGACAAGGTCATCACCAACCTCCGGAGCGCCGTCACGCTTCCGGAGAACTCTTCTACCTCTCCGTCTCTCTTGCTGGATCAAGAAGGCCGAGATCATCGTCGAGCTGTACGTGTGCTGAATGCGGAGGTGCCGTCCGTTCGGTACTAGATCGTGGGACTGATCGCGGGATTGTTCGCGGGGCGGATCGAGGGACGTGAGGAAGTTCCACTACATCAACCGCGTTCTCTAACGCTTCTGCTGTACGGTCTACGAGGGTACGTAGATCACTCAACCCCTCTCGTACATGGACATCACCATGATAGGTCTTCGTGCGCGTAGGAAAATTTTTGTTTCCCATGCGACGTTCCCCAACACCACACACATCAGTATGTATTATTTCCAATAAGTCGGTTGCTCTCTCCATTATTCTTGAGAATGAAGTCTTAGTCATCTTGCCCATGAGGCACGGTTCGCATGTGTCAAATGATTCAAAGTCAAGAGACTCTAATAGTCCATCAATATGGAGCTTCTTCATGCGCTTAACGCCGATATGACCAAGGCAGCAATGCCACAAGTATGTGGGAGTATCATTATCAACTTTGCATCTTTTGGTACTCACACTATGAATATGTGTAACATCACGATCGAGATTCATCAAGAATAAACCATTCACCAGCGGAGCATGACCATAAAACATATCACTCATATAAATAGAACAACCATTATTCTCTGACTTAAATGAGTAGCCGTCTCGCATTAAGCAAGACCCTGATACAATGTTCATGCTTAAAGCTGGTACTAAATAACAATTATTAAGGTTTAAAACTAACCCCGACGGTAGATGTAGAGGTAGCGTGCCGACGGCGATCACATCGACCTTTGAACCATTCCCGACGCGCATCGTCACCTCGTCCTTGGCCAGTCTCCGCTTATTCCACAGTTCCTGCTTTGAGTTGCAAATGTGAGCAAAAAACACCGGTATCAAATACCCAGGAGCTACTACGAGCGCTGGTAAGGTACACATCAATAACATGTATATCACATATACCTTTAACGTTGCCTGCCTTCTTGTCCGCTAAGTATTTGGGGCAGTTCCGCTTCCAGTGACCCTTTCCCTTGCAATAGAAGCACTCAGTCTCAGGCTTGGGTCCGTTCTTTTTCTTCTTCCCGGCATCTGGCTTACCGGGCGCGGCAGCAGCTTTGCCGTCTTTCTTGAAGTTCTTCTTACCCTTGCCTTTCTTGAAACTAGTGGTCTTGTTGACCATCAACACTTGATGCTCTTTCTTGATTTCTACTTCTGCAGACTTGAGCATCGAGTACAACTCGGGAATGGTCTTCTCCATCCCTTGCATGTTGTAGTTAAGCACAAAGCCTTTGTAGCTTGGTGGGAGAGACTGGAGGATTCTGTCAATTATAGCTTCATCCGGAAGTTCGACTCCAAGTGAAGTCAGACGACCGTGTAACCCAGACATTTTGAGTATCTGCTCACTGATAGAACTGTTCTCCTCCATCTTACAGCTAAAGAACTTGTCGGAGACTTCATATCTCTCGACACGGGCATGAGCTTGAAAAACTAGCTTCAGCTCCTGGAACATCTCATATGCTCCATGTTGCTCAAAACGCCTTTGGAGCCCCGTTTCTAAACTGTATAACATGCCACACCTGACCAGAGAGTAGTCATCACTCCGCGTTTGCCAGACGTTCAGAATATCCTGGGCTGCTGCGGGAGCGGGAGGGTCACCTAGCGGCGCATTAAGGACATAAGCCTTTTTAGCTGCTTCGAGGATGAGCTTCAAGTTGCGAACCCAGTCCGCATAGTTGCTACCATCATCTTTCAGCTTGTTTTTCTCTAGGAATGCGTTGAAATTGAGGTTGACGTTGGACATCTACAATATTTATAAAGACAACTTTTAGACTAAGTTCATGACAATTAAGTTCATTTAATCAAATTAAGTATGAACTCCCACTTAAATCGACATCCCTCTAGTCATCTAAGTGATACATGATCCATGTTGACTAACCCATGTCCGATCATCACGTGAGACGGACTAGTCACCATGGTGAGCAACTTCATGCTGATCGTATTCAACCATACGACTCAGGTTCGACCTTTCGGTCTCTTGTATTCGAGGTCATGTCTGTACATGCTAAGCTCGTCGAGTCAACCTAGGTGTTTCGCGTGTGTAAATCTGGCTTACACCCGTTGTATGCGAACGTTAGAATCTATCACACCCGATCATCACGTGGTGCTTCGAGACAACGAACCTTCGCAACGGTGCACACTTAGGGGAATACGTTCTCGAAATTTTAAGAGGGATCATCTTATTATGCTACCGTCGTTTTAAGCAATAAGATGTAAAACATGATAAACATCACAATGCAATCATATAGTGACATGATATGGCCATTATCATCTTTGCTCTTTCGATCTCCATCTTCAGGCATCACATGATCATCAGCGTCACCGGCGTGACACCATGATCTCCATCATCATGATCTCCATCATTGTGTCTTCGTGAAGTCGTCACGCCAACTACTACTATCACTACTACTATAGCTAACCGTTAGCAATGAAGTAAAAGTAGTAAGCACATGGCGTTGCATCTCATACAATAAATTAAGACAACTCCTATGGCTCCTGCCGGTTGTTATACTCATCGACATGCAAGTCGTGAAACCTATTACAATAACATGATCATCTCATACATCATACATGCAACATCACAACTTTGGCCATATCACATCACATGTCAAACCCTGCAAAAACAAGTTAGACGTCCTCTAATTGTTGTTGCAAGTTTTACGTGGCTGATTTGGGTTTCTAGCAAGAACGCCTTCTTACCAACGTGACAGCCACAACGATGATATGCCAAAGCTATTTACCCTTCATAAGGACCCTTTTCATCAAATTCAATCCGACTAAAGTAAGAGAGACAGACACCCGCTAGCCACCTTTATGCACGGTGTGCATGTCTGTCGGTGGAACCAGTCTCACGTAAGAGTACGTGTAAAGTCGGTCCGGGCCGCTTCATCCCATAATACCAACGGAAAAGAATAAGACTAGTAGCGGCAAGCTAATTGACAAATCATCGCCCACAACTTTTGTGTTCTACTCGTGCATAGAATCTACGCATAGAAAACCTTGCTCGGATGCCACTGTTGGGTAACGTAGCGTAAATTCAAAATTTTCCTACGCATATTCAGATCTTCCTATGGAGAGACCAGCAACGAGAGAGGGGTAAGAGCATCTTCATACCTTTGAAGATCGCTAAGCGGAAGCGTTGCTAGAATGCGGTTGATGGAGTCGTACTCGCAGTGATTCCGATCTAGTGCCGAACAACGGCACCTCCGCGTTCAACACACGTGCAGCCCGGTGACGTCTCCCGCACCTTGATCCAGCATGGAGGAGGGAGAGGTTGGGGAAGAACTCCAGCAACACGACGGCGTGGTGTCGATGGAGAGACGAGGTCTCCCGGCAGGGCTTCGCCAAGCACCGGCGGAGAGGAGGAGTAAGAAGAGCAGGGCTGCGCCGAGAGAGAGGGAAAAACCGTGTGTCTCAATGGCCAAAAGTGCCCGATATATATAGGGGGAGGGGAGAGGGGGTGCCTGTTGGGGAACGTCGCATGGGAAACAAAAATTTTCCTACGCGCACGAAGACCTATCATGGTGATGTCCATCTACGAGAGGGGATGAGTGATCTACGTACCCTCGTAGACCGTACAGCAGAAGCGTTAGAGAACGCGGTTGATGTAGTGGAACGTCCTCACGTCCCTCGATCCGCCCCGCGAACAATCCCGTGATCAGTCCCACGATCTAGTACCAAACGGACGGCACCTCCGCGTTCAGCACACGTACAGCTCGACGATGATCTCGGCCTTCTTGATCCAGCAAGAGAGACGAAGAGGTAGAAGAGTTCTCCGGCAGCGTGACGGCGCTCCGGAGGTTGGTGATGACCTTGTCTCAGCAGGGCTCCGCCCGAGCTCCGCAGAAACGCGATCTAGAGGAAAAACCGTGGAGGTATGTGGTCGGGCTGCCGTGGAAAAGTCGTCTTAAATCAGCCCTAAAACCTCCGTATATATAGGTGGGAGGGAGGGGACCTTGCCTTGGGGCTCAAGGAGCCCCAAGGGGGTCGGACGAGTCCAAGGGGGGAGGACTCCCCCCCCCAAACCGAGTTGGACTTGGTTTGGTGGGAGGGAGTCCCCCTTCCTTCCCACCTCCTCCTTTTTTTTCTTTCTCTTTGATTTTTATCTCTATGGCGCATAGGGCACTTGTGGGCTGTCCCACCAGCCCACTAAGGGCTGGTGTGCCTCCCTCAAGGCCTATGGGCTTCCCCGGGGTGGGTTGCCCCCCCCCCGGTGAACTCCCGGAACCCATTCGTCATTCCCGGTACATTCCCGGTAACTCCGAAAACCTTCCGGTAATCAAATGAGGTCATCCTATATATCAATCTTCGTTTCCGGACTATTTCGGAAACCCTCGTGACGTCCGTGATCTCATCCGGGACTCCGAACAACATTCGGTAGTCAACCATATAACTCAAATACGCATAAAACAACGTCGAACCTTAAGTGTGCAGACCCTGCGGGTTCGAGAACTATGTAGACATGACCCGAGAGACTCCTCGGTCAATATCCAATAGCGGGACCTGGATGCCCATATTGGATCCTACATATTCTATGAAGATCTTTATCGTTTGAACCTCAGTGCCAAGGATTCATATAATCCCGTATGTCATTCCCTTTGTCCTTCGGTATGTTACTTGCCCGAGATTCGATCGTCAGTATCCACATACCTATTTCAATCTCGTTTACCGGCAAGTCTCTTTACTCGTTCCGTAATACAAGATCCCGCAACTTACACTAAGTTACATTGCTTGCAAGGCTTGTGTGTGATGTTGTATTACCGAGTGGGCCCCGAGATACCTCTCCGTCACACGGAGTGACAAATCCCAGTCTTGATCCATACTAACTCAACTAACACCTTCGGAGATACCTGTAGAGCATCTTTATAGTCACCCAGTTACGTTGCGACGTTTGATACACACAAAGCATTCCTCCGGTGTCAGTGAGTTATATGATCTCATGGTCATAGGAATAAATACTTGACACGCAGAAAACAGTACCAACAAAATGACACGATCAACATGCTACGTCTATTAGTTTGGGTCTAGTCCATCACGTGATTTCTCCTAATGACGTGATCCAGTTATCAAGCAACAACACCTTGTTCATAATCAGAAGACACTGACTATCTTTGATCAACTGGCTAGCCAACTAGAGGCTTGCTAGGGATGGTGTTTTGTCTATGTATCCACACATGTAAATGAGTCTTCATTCAATACAATTATAGCATGGATAATAAACGATTATCTTGATACAGGAATTATAATAATAACTATATTTATTATTGCCTCTAGGGCATAATTCCAACAGTCTCCCACTTGCACTAGAGTCAATAATCTAGCCCTCACATCACCATGTGAATTACATTGTAATAAATCTAACACCTATACAGTTCTGGTGTTGATCATGTTTTGGCCGTGGAAGAGGTTTAGTCAGCGGGTCTGCTACATTCAGATGTGTGTGCACTTTGCATATATTTACGTCCTCTTCCTCGACGTAGTCGCGGATGAGGTTGAAGCGTTGTTTGATGTGTCTGGTCTTCTTGTGAAACCGTGGTTTCTTTGCTAAGGCAATGGCACCCGTGTTGTCACAGAACAAGGTTATTGGATTCAGTGCGCTTGGCACCACTCCAAGATCCGTCATGAACTGCTTCATCCAGACACCCTCCTTAGCCGCCTCCGAGGCAGCCATGTACTCCGCTTCACATGTAGAATCTGCTACGACGCTTTGCTTGGAACCGCACCAGCTTACTGCACCCCCGTTAAGAATAAATATGTATCCGGTTTGCGACTTAGAGTCGTCCGGATCTGTGTCAAAGCTTGCATCGACGTAACCTTTTACGGCGAGCTCTTCGTCACCTCCATATACGAGAAACATCTCCTTAGTCCTTTTCAGGTACTTCAGGATATTCTTGACCGCTGTCCAGTGATCCACTCCTGGATTACTCTGGAACCAACCTGCCATACTTATGGCCAGGCTAACATCCGGTCTAGTGCACAGCATTGCATACATGATAGAACCTATGGCTGAAGCATAGGGGACGGAGCGCATATGCTCTCTATCTTCATTAGTTGCTGGGCACTGAGTCTTACTCAATCTCGTACCTTGTAAAACTGGCAAGAACCCTTTCTTGGATTGTTCCATTTTGAACCTCTTCAAAACTTTATCAAGGTATGTGCTTTGTGAAAGTCCTATCAGGCGTTTTGATCTATCCCTATAGATCTTAATGCCTAGAACGTAAGCAGCTTCTCCTAGGTCCTTCATAGAGAAACTTTTATTCAAGTAACCTTTTATGCTCTCCAAAAACTCTACATTGTTTCCAATCAGTAATATGTCATCCACATATATTATTAGAAACGCCACAGAGCTCCCACTCACTTTCTTGTAAATACAAGATTCTCCAACCACTTGTATAAACCCAAAAGCTTTGATCACCTCATCAAAGCGTTTGTTCCAACTCCGAGATGCTTGCACCAGTCCATAAATGGATCGCTGGAGCTTGCACACCTTGTGAGCATTCTTAGGATCTACAAAACCTTCGGGTTGTATCATATACAACTCTTCCTTAAGGAAACCGTTAAGGAACGCCGTTTTGACATCCGTCTGCCAGATTTCATAATCGAAAAAATGCAGCTATTGCTAACATGATTCTGAGGGACTTAAGCATCGCTGCGGGAGAGAATGTCTCATCGTAGTCAATTCCTTGAATCTGTGAAAAACCCTTTGCCACAAGTCGAGCTTTATAAACGGTCACATTGCCGTCAGCGTCCGTCTTCTTCTTAAAGATCCATTTGTTCTGAATAGCCTTGCGGCCCTCAGGTAGTACCTCCAAAGTCCACACTTTGTTCTCATACATGGATCCTATCTCGGACTTCATGGCTTCTAGCCATTTGTTGGCATCTGGGCCCACCATTGCTTCTTCATAATTTGCAGGTTCATTGTTGTCTAACAACCTGATTGACAAGACGGGATTACAGTACCACTCTGGAGCAGCACGTGATCTCGTCGACCTGTGTGGTTCAACAGAAACTTGAACTGGAGTTTCATGATCATCATCATTAACTTCCTCCTCAACCGGCATCGCAACGACAGAGGTTTCCCCTTGCCCTGCGCCACCATCCAGAGGGATGAGAGGTTCGACAACCTCGTCAAGTTCTATCTTCCTCCCACTCAATTCTCTCGAGAGAAACTCCTTCTCGAGAAAAGCTCCGTTTTTAGCAACAAACACTTTGCCCTCGGATTTGAGATAGAAGGTGTACCCAACTGTCTCTTTTGGGTAACCTATGAAGACGCACTTTTCCGCTTTGGGTTCCAGCTTTTCAGGCTGAAGCTTTTTGACATAAGCATCACATCCCCAAACTTTAAGAAACGACAACTTTGGCCTTTTGCCATACCACAGTTCGTATGGTGTCGTCTCAACGGATTTTGATGATGCCCTATTTAAAGTGAATGCAGCTGTTTCTAATGCATAACCCCAAAATGATAACGGCAAATCAGTAAGAGACATCATAGATCGCACCATCTCTAATAAAGTACGATTACGACGTTCGGACACACCATTACGCTGTGGTGTTCCAGGCGGTGTTAACTGTGAAACAATTCCACATTGTCTTAAGTGAGTACCAAACTCGAAACTCAGATATTCACCCCACGATCAGACCGTAGGAACTTGATCTTCTTGTTATGATGATTTTCCACTTCACTCTGAAATTGCTTGAACTTTTCAAATGTTTCAGACTTGTGCTTCATCGAGTAGACATAACCATATCTACTCAAATCGTCAGGGAAGGTGAGAAAATAACATATCCGCCGCGTGCCTCCACGCTCATCGGACCACACACATCGGTATGTATGATTTCCAATAAGTCACTTGCACGCTCCATTGTTCCGGAGAACGGAGTCTTAGTCATCTTGCCCATGAGGCATGGTTCGCACGTGTCAAGTGAATCAAAGTCAAGTGACTCTAAAAGTCCATTGGCATGGAGTTTCTTCATGCGCTTTACACCAATATGACCTAAGCGGCAGTGCCACAAAAATATGGCGCTATCATTGTTTACTCTAACTCTTTTGGTCTCAATGTTATGTATATGCGTATCGCTATCAAGATTCAATATGAACAATCCTCTCACATTCGGTGCATGACCATAAAAGATGTTACTCATAGAAATAGAACAACCATTATTCTCTGACTTAAAAGAGTAACCGTCTCGCAATAAACAAGATCCAGATATAATGTTCATGCTCAACGCAGGCACTAAATAACAATGATTTAAGTTCATCACTAATCCCGACGGTAGCTGAAGTGACACTGTGCTGACGGCGATTGCATCAACCTTGGAACCATTTCCTACGCGCATTGTCACTTCATCTTTCGCCAGCCTTCGTCTATTCCGCAGTTCCTGTTTCGAGTTGCAAATATGAGCAACAGAACCGGTATCGAATACCCAGGCACTACTACGAGAGCCGGTTAAGTACACATCAATAACATGTATATCAAATATACCTGATTTTTCTTTGGCCGCCTTCTTATCTGCCAGATACTTGGGGCAATTGCGCTTCCAGTGACCCATACCCTTGCAATAGTAACACTCCGTTTCAGGCTTAGGTCCAGCTTTGGGTTTCTTCGGCGGATTGGCAACAGGCTTGCCGCTCTTCTTTGAATTGCCCTTCTTGCCTTTGTCGTTTCTCTTGAAACTAGTGGTCTTATTCACCATCAACACTTGATGCTTTTTACGGAGTTCAGACTCTGCGACTTTCAGCATCGCAAACAACTCACCGGGAGACTTGTTCATCCCTTGCATGTTGTAGTTCAACACAAAGCCTTTATAGCTTGGCGGCAGTGATTGAAGGATTCTGTCAGTGATAGCCTCTTGCGGGAGTTCAATCCCCAGCTCAGCTAGACGGTTTGAGTACCCACACATTTTGAGCACATGTTCACTGACAGACGAGTTTTCCTCCATCTTGCAAGCATAGAATTTATCGGAGGTCTCATACCTCTCGATCCGGGCGTTCTTCTGAAAGATAAACTTCAACTCCTGGAACATCTCAAATGCTCCATGACGCTCAAAGCGACGTTGAAGTCCCGGTTCTAAGCCATACAAGACTACACATTGAACTATTGAGTAGTCCTCCTTACGTGCTAACCAAGCGTTCTTAACATCCTGATCAGCCGTAGCGGGTGGTTCATCTCCTAGCGCAGCATTAAGAACATAATTCTTCTTCCCAGCTTGTAAGATTAGCTTAATATTACGAGACTAGTCTACAAAGTTGCTTCCATCATCTTTCAACTTAGCTTTCTCTAGGAACGTATTAAAATTCAGGATGACTGTCGCGTGAGCCATGATCTACAACACAAATATATTTAAAGTGGACTTTAGACTATGTTCAAGATAATTAGAGTTTAACTTAATCAAATTATATGCTAAACTCCCACTCAAAAAGTACATCTCTCTAGTCATTTGAGTGGTTCATGATCCACTTACACTATCTCAAGTCCGATCATCACGTGAGTTGAGTATAGTTTCAGTGGTAAGCATCCCTCTGCTAATCATATCATCTATATGATTCATGATCGACCTTTCGGTCTCATGTGTTCCGAGGCCATGTCTGCACATGCTAGGCTCGTCAAGCTTAACCCGAGTGTTCCGCGTGCGCAACTGTTTTGCACCCGTTGTATGTGAACGTTGAGTCTATCACACCCGATCATCACGTGGTGTCTCGAAACGACGAACTGTAGCAACGGTGCACAGTCGGGAAGAACACAATTTCGTCTTGAAATTTTAGTGAGAGATCACCTCATAATGCTACCGTCGTTCTAAGAAAAATAAGGTGCATAAAAGGATTAACATCACATGCAATTCATAAGTGACATGATATGGCCATCATCACGTGCTTCTTGATCTCCATCACGAAGGCACCGGCACGATCTTCTTGTCACCGGCGCCACACCATGATCATCCATCAACGTGTTGCCATCGGGGTTGTCGTGCTACTTATGCTATTACTACTAAAGCTACATCCTAGCAAAATAGTAAACGCATCTGCAAGCACAAACGTTAGTATAAAGACAACCCTATGGCTCCTGCCGGTTGCCGTACCATCGTCGTGCAAGTCGATATTTTCTATTACAACATGATCATCTCATACATCCAATATATCACATCACATCGTTGGCCATATCACATCACAAGCATACCCTGCAAAAACAAGTTAGACGTCCTCTAATTTTGTTGTTGCATGTTTTACGTGGTGACCACGGGTATCTAGTAGGATTGCATCTTACTTACGCAAACACCACAACGGAGATATATGAGTTGCTATTTAACCTCATCCAAGGACCTCCTTGGTCAAATCCGATTCAACTAAAGTTGGAGAAACCGACACTTGCCAGTCATCTTTGAGCAACGGGGTTACTCGTAACGATGAAACCAGTCTCTCGTAAGCGTACGAGTAATGTCGGTCCAAGCCGCTTCAATCCAACAATACCGCGGAATCAAGAAAAGACTAAGGAGGGCAGAAAAACGCACATCACCGCCCACAAAAAACTTTTGTGTTCTACTCGAGAAGACATCTACGCATGAACCTAGCTCATGATGCCACTGTTGGGGAACATCGCATGGGAAACAAAAAATTTCCTACGCGCACGAAGACCTATCATGGTGATGTCCATCTACGAGAGGGGATGAGTGATCTACGTACCCTCGTAGACCGTACAGCAGAAGCATTAGAGAACGCGGTTGATGTAGTGGAACGTCCTCACATCCCTCGATCCGCCCCGCGAACAATCCCGCGATCAGTCCCACGATCTAGTACCGAACGGACGGCACCTCCGCGTTCAGCACACGTACAGCTCGACGATGATCTCGGCCTTCTTGATCCAGCAAGAGAGACGGAGAGGTAGAAGAGTTCTCCGACAGCGTGACGGCGCTCCGTAGGTTGGTGATGACCTTGTCTCAGCAGGGCTCCGCCCGAGCTCCGCAGAAACGCGATCTAGAGGAAAAACCGTGGAGGTATGTGGTCGGGCTGCCGTGGAAAAGTCGTCTCAAATCAGCCCTAAAACCTCCGTATATATAGGTGGGAGGGAGGGGACCTTGCCTTGGGGCTCAAGGAGCCCCAAGGGGGTCGGCCGAGTCCAAGGGGGGAGGACTCCCCCCCGAAACCGAGTTGGACTTGGTTTGGTGGGAGGGAGTCCCCCTTCCTTCCCACCTCCTCCTTTTTTTTTTCTTTCTCTTTGATTTTTATCTCTATGGCGCATAGGGAACTTGTGGGCTGTCCCACCAGCCCACTAAGGGCTGGTGTGCCTCCCTCAAGGCCTATGGGCTTCCCCGGGGTGGGTTCCCCCCCCCCCGGTGAACTCTCGGAACCCATTCGTCATTCCCGGTACATTCCCGGTAACTCCGAAAACCTTCCGGTAATCAAATGAGGTCATCCTATATATCAATCTTCGTTTCCGGACTATTCCGGAAACCCTCGTGACATCCGTGATCTCATCCGAGACTCTGAACAACATTCGGTAACCAACCATATAACTCAAATACGCATAAAACAACGTCGAACCTTAAGTGTGCAGACCCTGCGGGTTCGAGAACTATGTAGACATGACCCGAGAGACTCCTCGGTCAATATCCAATAGCGGGACCTGGATGCCCATATTGGATCCTACATATTCTACGAAGATCTTTATCGTTTGAACCTCAGTGCCAAGGATTCATATAATCCCGTATGTCATTCCCTTTGTCCTTCGGTATGTTACTTGCCCGAGATTCGATCGTCAGTATCCACATACCTATTTCAATCTCGTTTACCGGAAAGTCTCTTTACTCGTTCTGTAATACAAGATCCCGCAACTTACACTAAGTTACATTGCTTGCAAGGCTTGTGTGTGATGTTGTATTACCGAGTGGGCCCCGAGATACCTCTCCGTCACACGGAGTGACAAATCCCAGTCTTGATCCATACTAACTCAACTAACACCTTCAGAGATACCTGTAGAGCATCTTTATAGTCACCCAGTTACGTTGCGACGTTTGATACACACAAAGCATTCCTCCGGTGTCAGTGAGTTATATGATCTCATGGTCATAGGAATAAATACTTGACACACAGAAAACAGTAGCAACAAAATGACACGATCAACATGCTACGTCTATTAGTTTGGGTCTAGTCCATCACGTGATTCTCCTAATGACGTGATCCAGTTATCAAGCAACAACACCTTGTTCATAATCAGAAGACACTGACTATCTTTGATCAACTGGCTAGCCAACTAGAGGCTTGCCAGGGATGGTGTTTTGTCTATGTATCCACACATGTAAATGAGTCTTCATTCAATACAATTATAGCATGGATAATAAACGATTATCTTGATACAGGAATTATAATAATAACTATATTTATTATTGCCTCTAGGGCATAATTCCAACAGTGCCACCCCTAGGGTTCCCACCCTCACTACTGGAATTCCTATATTTGCCATCAGCCAGCAGACGGCGAAGAACCTCTTTACCGTGTGTTGGCAAAAAACAGACGGTAAAGAGGAGGCTGATGGCAAAATACATATTTGCCATCAGCCACCTCTTTGTCATCTGTCAATAGACGGCAAAGGTAGGGATGGCAGACGGCAAAGCTATCCCACCCCACGCCTCCTCTCTCCCCATCCCACCCCGGCCCCACCCACCCCTTTGTCGTCTGCCTGACTAGCTTTGTCGTCCGTGGCAGACGACAAAGGTGATCCGTGGCAGACGGCAAAGGGGATGGACCCCCCAAACGTTAACGGTCGCCGCGCGCCCCACCTCTCTCCTCTCTCCCACGCACTCTCTCTCACTGCTCTCCCCTCAGCGCCGCCGCAGCCCCTCAGCGCCGTCGCAGCAGCCCCCGGCCCCCAGCGCTGCCGCCGTCCCACCGCCGCCGCCGCCGACGCCACCCCCACCCCACCTCACCCCCTCTCTCTGCGAGCACCGCCGCCTCCCTCGTCGTCACCCTCCGCCCGCACCCTCGCCCTCCTCGCCGTCCTCCCTCCGCCCGCACCCTCGCCCTCGCCCTCCTCGCCGTCCTCCCTCCGCCCTCGCCCTCCCATCACCGGCCAGACCCCCTCCTCGCTCAGCGGCACTCCTCCCTCCACCGGCTTGGAGCAGCAACCCCATGGCAATGACGAGGTCACCCGGACGCCATTGACTCCCGAGACCAGCGTCGGAGCCAGGAGCAGCAGCCCTTCGACCGATTCCTCTCGCCTTAATCACAAGGTGAGCTCCAACAATGGATTTCTACCAATGTTTTTTGACTTTGGATAAGTACTAGTGGACTGGACAAAAACTTGTTATGTGTTGAATATCCCTTAATTAGTTTATGCCACCACAATCTTGTTTTAGTTTAGGTTTAGGTTTAGATTTAGTTTTAGTTTAGGTTTATGTTTAGTCTTAGGTTTATGTTTAGTCTTAGGTTAGTTTCCTGTTTAGTAGAAGAAAATAAGAAAAAGTAGAAGAGGAAGAATAAGTAGAAGAAGAGAAAAGGAGAAGAAGAAGAAGAAGAGCTAGAGGAGGAGGAGGAGAAGAAGAAGAATAAAAAGAAGAAGAAGAAGAAGGAAAATAAGAAGGAATAAAAGGAAAAGGCAAAAGGAAAATAAGAAAAGAATAAGAAGAGTGGAACCCTTATCCAGCAGGGCGACCAGCTGCTCGCCATGGATCGTCACGGGCAGCAACATGGTCCGCTCATGGCGGATGCCGACGAGGGCGTGGAGAGAGACGACGCAGGCCGTCGCCGTAGAATCTGCGGCCGGGTCTGGTGCGTCGTTCGTCTCGTCCGCCTCGGTGTAGTCGACCGTCTCCAAGTAGAAGAGGCGGGGGCAGACATGTGTCGGCGTTTAGGGCTCATCGCAGTTAAAGCAGAGACCCTGACGTCGACGCTCCTGCTGCTCGGCCGGGGACAACCTGCGGAAGGTCCGTGTGGCGGCCGGAGGTGCGGCCGTTGCGGCTGGCGAAGGCCGGCCCGATGCTGGAAGGGTCGGCACGGGTCGACTGAGCTGGCGGCCGCCCCGTCCGGGCGGTTGCTGCAGTGCCTGTGCCTGGGTATAGATCGGACCCGAAGATGATCCGGTTGCCCACGCGGGAATTGGCGATGGCGATGACGGGAACTGCACCTGGTGTAGGGGCCGACAGGTGGTTCGGGGCGCTGGAGGTGCTGCTGTCGATGGCGGCGGCGGCTGCTGGTGCGGCGCCGGAGCCTGCGCCATGGTGGCCGGTAGCGATTGGTGGGGCAGCCCCGCCAGCGGCGCGGTGGTGGCCGGCCACACCGGCCAGGGAGTGCCCGCGGCGTGGTAGTGCTGCAGCGGCGGCGACGCCTCTCCGTGGAGTGGCTGGAAGGCCGGGGTGGCCCACGGCAGCGACGGCGGCCCGTAGGTAGTGGGGGCGACGCTCAGCGGCGGGGGTTGGGTCCCAGCGGGGCGGTGGTGGTGGTTTGCGGCAGTGGGGCAGTGGTGGTGTTGAGCGGCGGCGGTGGTGGAGGGAGCGACATGATCAGCCTGGAATCTCTGGATACCAAATTGGTAGGACTAGGGTTCCTACCGGGCCTCCGGCGTAGGTTGTAAGGGCAGGGAGGAGGGGAGCGAGGGCTGGAGCGGACGCGCCGGCGAGATGGCGCCGTCGCGGCTAGGGTTAGGTGCGGCGGAGGCTAGGGTTCCGGCTCCTTGGAGAGCCGGGCAACAAAAGATAATATCTTTATTGCTTGATCTCAATTGATGTCTTACAACTAGTATTTATAACTCGAGCCTAAGATAATTTTCCTAAAGTAATTTACCTAAGATAACTTGCGGGCCAAGCCGCTAATATTAACGCCCAATGGGCCTACGCCGGCCATAGGCCAAGCCGGTCATCATAGAGGAGGAGGAGGAGGAGGAGAAGGCCAAGGACCTTCTATCCTTCTCCTCCAAGGAGAAGGCCAAGTAACTTCACCAACATATCATCCCACCAGAAGCTCGTGGCATACAGGGACGCGGGGAAGGCTACGAAAGGGGATGACTTTAACCCTAGCCAGGAACCTTTGGGTCCAGAGCTGGTGATGATATCTGGTGGCGGGAGGCCCCATGGCTCGATAGCCATTGGAGATGGGATAATACGTTGTCCACTCACTCTTCCGGAGATCAAGGCGCGCCAGTCGAGCAACTGTCCTGAGATAACGCGTCGTCCACGGCCAGTCGAACTTGCCATCGAGGTTAGTTGTACGGACTAAGAACACTTTCATCCATTTCATTATGTGTGTCACCATAGATCATTACTGTGGTAACGAGGAATGGTTTTTCAGGCTGCTCTTCAGAAAGAGAGAGCGGCAAACCAGGCTGCTCTTGAGAAAGAGAGATTGGCAAGCCAGACTGCTCTTCAGGCTGCTCTTGATGAGAGGGACCAGAGCACGGCACGATTGCTTGAGGAGGAGAGGGCCACAAATGAGGCGGGTCAACGGGCCCTGTACGAGCTTTTTGTGGTATGTTTTTTTTCACATTAGCCAAATCATGTGTGTAATGTCTGTTTCAATACTAACTAATACGACCCATTCTTCAGGGTCTGTGCGAGAAGAGCGGTCAAGTCCCTCCGCCGATGCCCGTCTTCTCTTCGATTGGCACGGTGAGTTTCATTATAAACTAGTATTAATAATTGAGTGTCATCATGCTAACTGAGACATTGCAAAATATCTTTTCTGCAGAATAACTCCCGAGCGGCATCGCACGACCCTTCTCCAGGGCAACCGTCTCCAAACGAAGCCGGCGCGAGCAACCGTGGTGTTTCTCCTCCTTGATGACCACTACGGTAAGTTTCTCCTCCAAACTTAGCTTGTTTTCCTCTAAAATGAGATAATTAGCCAATTTAGCTCCAAGAAGACATAATTAGGTAATTTAGCTCAAAAAAGACATAATTAGGTAATTTAGCTCAAAAAAGACATAAAGAGGAGGAGGAGGAGGAGGAGGAGGCCAAGGCCAATTTGGCGTCCCAGCCGCCAGAATGTCATCGTGAGGGCGTCGAAGTCCCGGATATGCCTGGCGCGTGGCATGCGAGGGCTTGGAATCGGTCGGCGTAGTCCTGGACCGTTGAGGTAAACGGTAAGCGGCCGAGGGCTGCCAGTCGGCTGCCACGGATGGGGGGGCCAAACCGGAGAAGGCAGAGCTTGCGAAAGCGGTCCCACGGTGGCATGCCGCCCTTGTCCTGCTCGAGGGTGTAGTACCAAGTTTGGGCAGTACCACGGAGATGATAGGACGCGAGCCAGGTGTGATCCGACGCGAGGACTAGGGTTCCTACCGGGCCTCCGACGTAGGTTGTAAGGGCAGGGAGGAGGGGAGCGAGGGCTGGAGCGGACGCGCCGGCAAGATGGCGCCGTCGCGGCTAGGGTTAGGTGCGGCGGAGGCTAGGGTTCCGGCTCCTTGGAGAGCCGGGCAACAGAAGATAATATCTTTATTGCTTGATCTCAATTGATGTCTTACAACTAGTATTTATAACTCGAGCCTAAGATAACTTTCCTAAAGTAATTTACCTAAGATAACTTGCGGGCCAAGCCGCTAATATTAACGCCCAATGGGCCTACGCCGGCCATAGGCCAAGCCGGTCATAACAGAGGAGGAGGAGGAGGAGGAGGAGGAGGAGAAGGCCAAGGACCTTCTATCCTTCTCCTCCTCCTCCTTCTCCTCCTCCTCCTCCTTCTTCTTGATTTCTTCTTCTTCTCCTCCTCCCCCTCTTTCTTCTCCTCTTTCATATTATCCTTGCTTTAATTAACCCAACAATGACATAATTAGCCCATTTATCTCCAAAATACCATAATAAGCTCAAAATGGCATAAGAACCTTGGTTAGCTCATGAATATTATATACTTAGCTTGTTTTCCTCTAAAATGACATAATTGGAATGTTTAGCTCAAAAAGACATAATTAGGTAATTTAGCTCCAACAAGAGGAGAAGAGGAGAAGAAATAGGCAAAATGAAAAGAAAGAAGAAGAAGAGATGAAGAAGAAGAGAAGAAGGAGGAGGAGGAGGAGGAGGAGGAGGAGGAGAAGGCCAAGGACCTTCTATCCTTCTCCTCCTCCTCCTTCTCCTCCTCCTCCTTCTTCTTGATTTCTTCTTCTTCTCCTCCTCCTCCTCTTTCTTCTCCTCTTTCATATTATCCTTGCTTTAATTAACCCAACAATGACATAATTAGCCCATTTAGCTCCAAAATACCATAATAAGCTCAAAATGGCATAAGAACCATGGTTAGCTCATGAATATTATATACTTAGCTTGTTTTCCTCTAATATGACATAATTGGAATATTTAGCTCAAAAAGAAGGAGAAGGAAGAAGAAGAAGAAGAAGAAGAAGAAGAGAAGAAGAATAGAAGGAGAAGGAGAAGAATAAGGAGGAGGAGGAGAAGAAGAAGGAGGAGGAGGAGAAGAAGAGAAGAAGAAGGAGAAGGAGGAGAAGAAGAAGGAGAAGGAGAAGGAGCCCTCCTTCTTCTCCTTCTTCTTCTCTCCTTCTTCTCCTCCTTCTTCTCCTTCTTCTTCTCTTCTTTTTTCTTCTTCTCCTCCTCCTTCTCCTTCTCCTTCCCCTTCCCCTCCTCCTCCTCCTCCTTCTTGTTTTTCTTCTCCTTGTTCTCTTATTGCTTCTTCTCTTTCTTCTTCAATTTAGCTTATTTGTCATATATATGTTGTTTTTCTTCTTCTACTTACTTTCTTATTCCCATTTTGCAGATTGGATGTACTACATGCATGGAAGCTGGCGTTGGAGTGCTTTAGTTTCCGTTTTTATTTGAGTTGATGAACAATGTGTTGGTTCTTTGTATGTGTTGATGAACAATGTGTTGATGCACAATATATGTGCAACTATATGTATGTATATATGGATGAAACTTCGTATGTGTTGGTTCTTTTGATATATGGGATGTACGTTGATGAACAAATGGCATTGATGAGCTTTATATGTATATCATATATGTGTTGTGATCTATTTATGATATATGTGCTCTGAATTATATGTATATGTGATGTGAAATAGAAAAAATAAATAAAAATGGGACAATATAGGATCTTTGCCGTCTGCCAGCTGATGGCAAAGGCCTTTGCCATCAGCCAGCAGACGGCAAAGGTGCCACGTGGCGCCCAGCTGTGCAACCTGGGCAGTAGCAGCTGGCCATATAGTCTCTTTGCCGTCTGCCTGCTAGGTGGGCAGACGGCAAAGAAGAGGGCACAGAGGAGGGGGCAGAAGACAAAAGTGGAGAGAGGGGAGGACACGGCAGACGACAAAGATAGTCAAGGGGGCAGACGGCAAAGATTGCCGAGGAGGCAGACGGCAAAGATAGTCAAGAGGGCAGACGACAAAGATACGAGGAGGCAGAGGGCAAAGATAGTCAAGAGGGCAGACGACAAAGGCTCCGTTAACCCCTAACGGAGGCAACGCCTCTCGGCTGTTGTCCCAAACTCTTTGCCGACTGCTCCTCAGGAAAGCGGACGGCAAAGAGCTTTGCCGTCCGCTTTAGGGGGGCAGACAACAAAGAAGGTCATATGCAGTCGTAGGCTGACGCAGAAAATTTGCCGGCCGTGACAATCTTTGCCGTCTGTGGTACTGTCTTTGCCGTCTGTGATGGCAGACGACAAAGAAGGTGATTCCTGTAGTGCCTAGGGGGTGCGGCAGCCCCCCCAGATGGGAGGTGCGGCGGCCAGAAGGGGGAGGACGGGGTGGCGCACCATCTGGTGGGCCTTAGGCCCACCTGGCCTAGGGTTTGCCCCCCCTTTTCTCTCCCTTGCGCTATGGGCTGAGTGGGGAGGCGCACCAGCCCACCTAGGGGCTGGTTCCCACCCCCACTTGGCCCACCTTATCTACCGGGGTCGTTGCCCCCTTCGGTGGTCCCCCGGGGCCACCTTTGGTGGTCCCGGTGGTCCCGGAACGCTACCGGTGATGCCCGAAACACTTCCGGTATCCGAAACCATCCGTCCTATATATCAATCTTTACCTCCGGACCATTCCGGAGCTCCTCGTGACGTTCGGGATCTCATCCGGGACTCGGAACAACTTTCGTAACCTCGTATAACAATTCCCTATAACCCTAGCGTCATCGAACCTTAAGTGTGTAGACCCTACGGGTTCGGGAGACATGCAGACATGACCGAGACACCTCTCTGGCCAATAACCATCAGCGGGGTCTGGATACCCATGGTGGCTCCCACTTGCTCCACGATGATCTCATCGGATGAACCACGATGTCAAGGATTCAATCAATCCCGTACACGATTCCCTTTGTCTGTCGGTATAGAACTTGCGTGAGATTCGATCATCGGTATACCTATACCTTGTTCAATCTCGTTACCGGTAAGTCTCTTTACTCGTTCCGTAGCACGTCATCGTGTGACTAACTCCTTAGTCACATTGAGCTCATGATGATGTTCTACCGAGTGGGCCCAGAGATACCTCTCCATCACACGGAGTGACAAATCCCGATCTCGATTCGTGCCAACCCAACAGACACTTTCGGAGGTACCCGTAGTGCACCTTTATAGTCACCCAGTTACGTTGTGACGTTTGATACACCCAAAGCACTCCTACGGTATCCGGGAGTTGCACAATCTCACGGTCGAAGGAAAAGATACTTGACATTAGAAAAGCATTAGCATACGAACAATACGATCTAGTGCTAGGCTTAGGATTGGGTCTTGTCCATCACATCATTCTCCCAATGATGTGATCCCGTTATCAATGACATCTAATGCCCATGATCAGGAAACCATGATCATCTATTGACTAACGAGCCAGCCAACTAGAGGCTTGCTAGGGACACATTGTGATCTATTTATTCACACATGTATTACTGTTTCCTGTTAATACAATTATAGCATGAACAATAGACGATTATCATGAACAAGGAAATATGATAATAACCATTTTACTATTGCCTCTAGGGCATATTTCCAACAGAGCGAGCTGCAGCAGCGCCAAAGAAGAGCGGCGGCGGTGGCGGCTGGTTAGGAGCGCGACAGTGATGCTCGAAGTAGGCGAGGAAGAGCCCGACAACATGACGAAGACCGACGCTGACGATGGCGTTACCGTGCTGAAGGAGATGGTGCGGCGCATACCACAGGAAGTCGACGCGCGGGGACGGCGGAGTGGACCACGTGCCGCGGCGCTACGACCCGAAGGGGCGACGAGGCGGCGGCGCGCGGGTCGGGGCAACGACGGAAGACCTCGGGGTGGCGGCATAGACCGCGTGCCGCAAAGCTACGGCCCGAAGGGGCGACGCAGCGGCGGTGCGCGGGTCGGTGCAGCCATGGAGACGGCCTCGGGCGGCGGCGGGACCGCGTGCCGCAACGCTATGGCCTGAAGGGGCGACGCAGCGGCGGTGCGCGGGTCGGTGCAGCCATGGAGACGGCCTCGGGCGGCGGCGGGGACCGCGTGCCGCAACGCTACGGCCAGAAGGGGCGAGGCAGCGGCGGTGCGTGGGCCGATGCACCCACGGGGACGGCCTCGGGTGGCGGCGGGGACCGTGTGCCGCAAAGCTACGGCCCGAAGGGGCGACGCAGCGGCGGTGCGCGGGTCGGTGCAGCCATGGAGACGGCCTCGGGCGGCGGCGGGGACCGCGTGCCGCAACGCTACGGCCTGAAGGGGCGACGCAGCGGCGGTGTGCGGGTCGATGCACCCACGGGGACGGCCTCGAGCGGCGGCGGGGACCACGTGCCGCAACGCTACGACCCGAAGGGGCGACGCAGCGGCGGTGCGCGGGTCGGTGCAGCCATGAGGACGGCCTCGGGCGGCGCTAGGGACCACGTGCCGCCGCACTACAACCCGAAGGGGTGGTGTAGCAGCGGCTCGCAGGTCGGGGCAACCGCGTGGAGAACCACTGGGCGGCGGCGCTGCGGCCCAATGGGGAGACGCAGCGGTAGCCCGATGCTCGATCGGTGGAGGGGCACACTTTACTCGGGACAGTCTTCACGGGGCCTGAGGAGGCACGCGCAACCAACGGGCCAGGTCGGTCGCATGGCATAGATGAGGCGGATCGCAGGCGGGCGGGTGATCAATCTGATCGCACACGAGGTCGTGGACGTCGCTCGGTGGAGGCGGGTGGCGGCCAGGCCCGACAACCGGCGCGACGCAGGCGGCGCAATAGTCGGCCCGATTCGGCCGGCACGAGGCAGCCGGCGAGGACGGAGCCGGAGCCGGCACGAGGCAGCCGACATGAGGCAGGCGGCGCAGCCGGAGGCGATAGTCGCCCCTACGCAGTCGGCCCGTTGTAGCTGGCTCGAGGCAGGCGGCGACGCGACCGTACGAGACGACGGTGGAGATCGACGGGCAGGCGGCGCGCGAACGGCGGCTGTGATGGGCCGCCGCATGGTGCGACGCCGTCGGATCGGGGCGATGCAGGAGTCCCGATTGGAGCAGGGCGATGACAGCCGGCGGAGATCGACAGGCGTGCCCGCGCGTGACCGGCGGCGTTGAGTGGCCGCCAGGTTTGCTCAAGGCCGCCCGGTCGAAGGAGAAGCTGGGTCGCGCCGATGTCGGAGTAGAGGCGCGGTGGTCGACGGCAGCGGCGGGCGACGCAAACCGATCTTAGATCGGAAAAACCAAAAAGGAAGAGCGCCGACCAAAGTGACCGACAGAAGAGAGAAAACCCTGGATCAAGAGATCGGGAAAAGACTCTCTAGGGCAGCCGGTCGACACGACCGGCGGACGAACCCTAGGTACGGACGGCGCGGCCCCCGACGGCGGTCATGGAGGCCGACCGCCCCGGGGGCGACGCGCGGTGCGGAAGCGGCGGGCGGCGGCTAGGTCTAGGAACTTACGACAGATACCATGTTAAAGGGGAGAATAGGGATTGGTGGAATAGTTGTTGTATTGCTTGAGCCTCGTGGGCATATATATAGGAGTACATGATCATCTTGAAGTACAAGTCAAGACAGAAATAAATCCTAGTCTACCTATACTTTCCTAAAAATTGCGAAGGTTTTCTAGACATAATTATAAGGCTTAGCAGAGGGAAACTCAGTGACCTTTTTGATGATAATTGTGAACAAACATTATAAGTTATATTTCCTTTCTTAATTATTTATCCCGACTTCATATATTCACAAAATGTGTAACATCTTGTTGCATTTTTTTGCAGGAAGATATGTTGTTGCATAACTTGCATTGAAAGTTTTGACAAAAAGAGAATTTTTGACGGACACAATAGATGTCTGGTTTGGTTTAAGCTGCAAAAAAATATACTCCCTCCGTCTCGAAATATTTGTCACAAGAATGAATGTATTTAGATGTATTTTATTTTTAAATACATTTATTTTTATTCATTTATGCGACAAGTAATTTCCGGAGGAGGAAATAGAAAACCGGACGTGGAGTGATGCTACACATATGATGCTTTTTGGCCGACAATAGTGTATATGACACCAAGTTGAACATGCATCCGATCCCTGCCCTTGGTTATCTCAGGAGGTGTAGAAAAACAGAAGCAGCTTCAGCCACGAGGAGTAGTACATCCGTCGTAGCCCAAATTTGTCATACACAAATCACAATGGGTATGGGACAAACTGAGAGTTGAGGTGCCTTTTCTACATTCATATTTAGCAGTACAAATAGCTGAAAATATAAGCACAAAAAGGACTCCCACAACAGAAATCATTAACTATGTAGTTGCATAATTATATTTTTGTTCCAAAAAAAAATCCAAATCTCTTTCCTCTCCGCCCCAGTGTTTTTTGTTATAGTCTTTCCAACTAATAGTTAACGAAAACTACTGGAAGGAAGGGGTAAGAAACCACATCTACGACCACGGTGGAAGATGTGGTGTTGGATTACTCGATAATCAATCAAAATTAATGTCGATATGTTAGCGTCTCACTCGATAATCAATCAACAATGTCGGATTACAGAGACTGGTAGCTGCTTTGGATACAATTGCAGGAAGAAGGGAATGAGGAGGAGAGAGATAGAGGTGGAAGACGAAGAAGCCGCCGGTGCCAGTTCGTGATCCAAGCCGGCCAGGATGATTTGCTCATTATCTCCTGTGTTGGTACTTGTAGTCTCGGGGTGGCACACAGCCAGGTCCGGCCCATGAGTTGAGCTGGTTGCAGGGCCAAGCCACGTTTCCTGTTTATCGTAACACACGCCAACATCCGTTAGCAAGTAATCCCTCTGTTGCATAATACTCCATAAGAGTCGTATTTGACACTAAGTACTAAATTCATCTTCTGATTTTGGTTATACGTACCAATGAACAAGCCCTAATTAAGCTAAACCATGTCATCGCCAGCTGACACGGGCTCTGGACCCGGCACGGCAAGCTCCCTGCAGAGCGGGCAGGTGCCCTTGCTCTTGATCCACAGCGCAAGGCAGCTCCGGTGGAAGACGTGCCGGCACGCCGGCACCTCGCTGCACTCCGCCCCGGCCATGAGCGCCTCCAGGCAGATCGCGCACATCACCACCGACGGCCCGACCGTCCCTCGGCCCGCGCCGTCGTCCTCTCCGTCGGCAGGGTACGAGAAGTAGACCAGCTGCTGCGGCGGCTCCCCTGCTACGACGACCCACGCCGACGCCGGCCTTCGATGTCGGGAGCCCGGCCACATGCGCCTCCTTCCGCCCGCGGCGGCCACTGATTCGATGCACCACCAAACTATCCATACGCTAAGGCCAACAAATGCCCCGATCAGGATACCAAGGGCGCCCAGGATGGCCTCCTCGGGGATGGCCATCGTCGTCGTTTCTACTTGCGTGCAGCGTCTGTTGGGACTTCACCAAAGGGTCGATCCGATCAAAATCACCAACAGATTGGGGGAAAACTTATCTATCTGTACTATAAAAAGTACGAGAAGGCAGATCCAACTCACCATCTCAACTGTCTAATCAAATTATCAATGGTTAAAATCACTGTTAACGAAATCGTTAACGAAACGCTAATCGGTCTCAGCCCACGCGCTGGCCAACGAGAATGCGAGAGCCACGCACGCCTCCGCCTCGCGCAACCGCCACGCGCTGGCCGATCGGTCCGCCTCCGCCTCGCGCTCGTCCGCACGCGCCCCCGCCCGGCCCGTTGCCCCCGACGCGCACTACCCGGCGCTCTTCAACGGCGTCGTTCGCCCGCTCTTCGCGCTGCCCGTCGACGCCAAGCGCCGTAACCACTACGGGGCCGGCAAGCCCTTCCACGGCTACCTCGGCGGCCTCCACACCTACGAGAGCCTCGCCGTCGTCGACGGGCCCCAGCTGGGCGCCGTCCAGGCCTTCGCCGACCTCTTGTTTCCCGCCGCCGACAACGCCGCCTTCTGGTACGTACATGTCACCCCCGGCGGTGTCAATTAGAGTAGTTAGTTAGAAGGCTCGCCGGCCGGAAACTGACAGCCAGATCGATCGACTTGTTAATTTGACTCTTGCTCTGGCGCGCCGACGGTAGCAAGACCGTGCACGGCGCGGATGGCGGAGCTGGAGGGGGCGGTGCGGCGGATGACAATGGAGGGGCTCGGGGTGGCCGTCGACGAGGCCGAGGCCCAGAGCGCGCCGTTCTGGCACCTGTTCTGGATGTGAGAGTACGGGGCGCCGACCGCCGACGAGATGGCGAGGGAGGTGCGGTACGGGTCGCACGGCCCCACGTCATGCCGAGGGACTCGACGGAGGTGCGGTCGTCCCAGACCAGCATGAGCATGCGCACGCCCTCGCTGGCCTTGCGCTTGAGGAGCTCGCCGAGGGTGGCGTCGCTGCCGGGGCGAGGCCGGGCGCCGTCCGTATCAGCGTGATCTCGGTGTACACCGACCAGCCGATGATGTACACCAGGTGGCGTGCGTCGGTGATGGCGTCGAACACGTCCTCCCAGCACCGTCCGTGCTGGTAGCTCCGGCCGCCGGAGAGCGGGATCCTGGGCGCAAACGCGTCCGGGGTGTGCGCGTCTGATACAGGGTGACCCTGCACCCCGGCCGCTGGGAGAAAAACGTGTAGGGCACCCCGGGGTGTCGCGCGCTGCCGACTCCGGCGCCCCACTCGCGACGGCTTGAGGTGACGTCGCAGAACCCGAGCCGGACATGAATCGTGGGCCCGTGGGGGAGCTTCTGCTTGGTCGCGTCAAGGATGTCGAGGCGGCGCTCGATTTCATTACCGTCGGCGTCGAGCAGCTCCCGGACAGGGAGATAAGCGCGGCCGATGGGCTGCGCGGCCTTGACGGTGAACACGACGTCGGCGGCGAAGTGCGCGCAATAGATGTGGAAGTCCTCGTACCAGCGCGGGTTCACCGGGTCGCCGACGAGGACCCGCGTGCGGCCCACGCTCGCCCTGCCGAGGTCGATGGTCGCGTACAGCCGCGTCGAACCCTTGCCCCGCCCGATGGTCTCCTCGAACCCTTCCACCAACTGCAATCAGACGACAAGGTTCTTGCAGCCAGCTGGTTGTAGGCAGGGATAATGAGGGGGAGTGACTCACTGACCTTGCGGAGGATCTCGGGGGCGCCGCCGGTGGGTGAGCTTGTCGGCCTCCAAGATGGTGGCGTGGAGGGTGTCGTGCAGCAGCCGGTGAGCCATTGCCGCGCCGTATCACCTCCAAGCTCCTAACACAGCTTCAGGTTTTCCCAAGGGACGAATGAAACAACAATATGATCCAAGAAGGCTGAGGCAAAGGGGTCTGCATGTTTGTTTTGGCTTCGGCTTCGGCTTCGGATGATGATTTCTTCGACTCTATTGACAAAACCATTCATTGCAAAAATAGAGCGACCTGAGCCAAGCGGTCGCACTAGACCAAAGCGCATGAGCATGAAAATCCATTATTTGTGATCCCAACCTTTTTCTTTCCTGTGTGGTACCTTCCTTTCTCTTCATCTACAAAATTCAGTACATGCTTTTCTAAATATCTGTACCTTTGCATCATGGGAATTTTTAGATCATAGTTAAATAGATTCATATTTGTACCTTTGTATCAGGGGCATCTAATAATTTTTTTTAGGTTTGTACCTACAAATATTATATCCAGAGAAGATATTTGCTTGCACAACCATCAAAGCTGAAGCATTTCTATAGCTAAGAAGCACGGATACGGATACGAATATCAGTATGAGGCCGATACCGATACGTGAATTCTCCATTTTGAAAAAGTGCCAATACGGGGATATGTTTTACATTTTTTAAATTGAAAAATAAAGTATAGAAGTTAGGAACAGTTTCTTCTTCAACAAGTGAGCAGAAACTCTTCTAAGTGCATTCAGAATGTCAACTGTGAGCTTTTTACATGCGTGGATTCCTTGGCTCCTTGTCTTCTTCGGCAAATGAGCAGAAAATCTTGAGTACCTACTCAAAGCAGTATGACAAGAGTAGTTACATCTCCATTTAGTATTGCCTCCTCGAGGTGATTTCTGTGGGCCAATAGCTCTTGTGGGACGTCTTTCCTGCGAATTGGATGAAATGAGACGTTGTTCGACAGAATGGCTCGGCAGCGACACTTTTGAGCGAGTAAATAGCTACTGTGCGACATGGCCCTTAAGCTGAACTGATATCCTCATTAGCTGTTATGGGTTGGACCCACAACGTATCCACGTAAGCGCGGGACCCACCACTTGTCCAGTAAGCGCGAGACCTACCTCGTCGCGGCTAGAAGCGATTCCGTCCGTGCCCGTCCGTCCGCCGCCGCCCATTGCTTTCCCCTTTCCCCATTCTTCTTCTTCCTCGGGTCTCCGGCGACCTAGTGCAGATGTCCACCTCCTCGGCCACGCAATCAAACTGGCGTCAGTATGGTCCAGTGATGCTCACAAGGTGCCCTAACTGCCCACGCCCAGAGCCTCTCAAACGGTTGGTGACTAAGACGGATGAGAATGGCAATCTTGGGCGGGAGTTTGTGAAATGCTTCAGCAAACCAATGGCAGGAAGGGATAGCAAGGTTAGATCTCGGTTCTAAGCCCGTTCTTTCGCTGTTGTTTGCTTTGATTTCTCCATATTTTGTTTATTCTCCTCGAATTTGAGATTTAGAGTTCATTTTGTGGTTTGCAGATCCTGAAGAAATGCACACATTTCGAGTGGATTGATGAATATGTTCACAGGATTAAATCTGAGGGCTACATTGATTCTAGCGTGGCCGCAACCTGGGAGCTCAATTTGGGCGGGGTGCCGCAGATGGAGAATTGGGGGAGCTCGGACAGAGGGGCGGGCAGAGTTGTGCCGATGGTGAGGTACTTGAAGTCTGAACTAACCGATGATCGATTTGCAGAAGCAAGCAAATATCATGGCAGTGTTTTTTTTATTGCTGTGTCATTACTCTGTTTATGTTTTACTTGCTATTCATCGTCATTAGAGGGGGCATTTAGGTCTGTCCAGTGTAGACGATGTGATCTGTGCGCCATGACAAGTTCATGTATCTTAAATGAATTAGCAGTTTGGAACACAAATTATTCAGTTTTCATGTTGTGTTTCCTCTGTTTTTTGTTTTTCAGTTAACAGAGTACACACCCAAATTCAGTTTGCAGTAAAAAAACAAAATTGAGCTGCCGAGTGCCAGACCAAAGAAAGTTCAGTTTGAGTACAAAAAAATTATTCGTGGGCTGGCGAATAGATGTTGGGCCCAAAATAAAAACGACGGATTATAACCAGGCCCAAAGGTGTAATTTACAAAAGGCACTACTGATTTCAATAGGAATAACCAGGCCCAAATTTTTTTGACTGGTCATGTATGATTTTCAATAGGAAATAAAAACGACGGATTATATACAACAATCCAAGTTCATTTATCTTAACAGGGTTGAACATCTAATCTGATTTGTATTATTTCAAACATGGCCTAAGCGGCCTGCAAAATACAAGTGTAAAATCTACAGAGCAAGTACTACACGGGGCAACTACATTTGAGGAACATCGTGCACGTCTCCTGACTGCTCCTTCTCTGGGGCTTACTCGCTTGAGAACGACTGTGATGCGTGGAACAGTGGCTGGAATAGGTTCTGGCTGCTTCTTTTCTGGCCCTTACTCGTTGTTCTTTTCTGCAGAATCGCCTGTTCTGGCTGGAACAGGTTCTGGCTGCCAAACCGGAGCCCCTTGTCGCTGCGGCTGCGCTCCATTGTCCCCCCCTCCATTGCTGCCTTGCTGCTCCGGGCCCTGCTGCTCCTTGGGTCAACCAAACGAGAGATTAGTTCCTGGTGAATGGTGACAAGATAAACACAGAACCATGAATGGTGAGAAGAAAGGATCATCCCAATACCTGGATCATCCCAATACCTGGTGCACTGCGTCACGGTCACTAATAAATATATAAACTTACAGATAGCCCCAAATAAACACATAGATGTGCACAACATAGATAAGATATAAACGGATCCGATATAAACACGCGCATCACATAAACTGCACAACAGTACGTAGGGCACAATAGTACGGGCGATTACAATAAACTTACAGATAAGATAGTGTTTAACATTACATATACGATAGATAAGAAAGATTAAACTACGATAAACCCGGCATGGAGGGGCGACGGGCGCGCGTCTTCACTCCTCGTCGTCGGTCGGCGGGAGGTTGTAGGGGAGGGTGTGCATGGCGTGCTCGTTGGGCCAGATGCTGTCGAGGTCGGTGAAGATGTTGTAGGTGGTGAAGCAGATGAACTCGCATCCGCCAAACCAGACACGGCCGAGGAGGTGATACGCGTCGTAGGGGTTGCGGAAGCGCACAATCATGCCCGTTCCTCCCATGCGAGACTCGTCGATGGTGAACATCTGCGGAGTTCCCACAGGGAGGTGGCGATAGAGGGCGCGAAGGAAGACCCCCGCGAACTCCCGTCCACCCCGCCAGCGCGACATGGCCCAGACCCGGAGCAGGTTCTCCACGATGACCCCAGCGGGGTACATCCTTTCTGGCCTAGTGCCGGGCGCTTGGAACGTCGGGCCGTGGAACTCCATGCCGGGGCTTGCGGTTGCTTGGATGTGAGGAGGGCAAGGAGGAAGATGAAGATGTGCACGGGGCAGAGGAGGGTTAAATAGCAGGTTTTTGGGTTGCGTCGGTTGCGGTTCGTCGATTCAGTTGCAGCAATTAATGGATGCCGCCCATTTGCGTTTGCCTATTGGATCAAAGGGTGCGTCGCCGATTCACACACTGCGTCGAGGACTGCGTCGAGCACGCCCGCCGTTGAAACTTTCGTCGGTGCACCGCGTCGAGCACGCCCCCCTCATATTCAGAGCCCATTAAGACTGCGCTGCTAATGGCTCTGATGCGACGCGTGCATGCATGCAGAAAAACCGACGCGTGTCATGCAACAAAGAAGCACATGAAGTCAGAGGCGCGTACGCCACATCCATGCACCGATTCATTTCCAATCGTCGGATCTTCACCGAACTGACTAGATCCAACGGACAGGCCCTCACTCGGGCCCTCGATCCAAACCCCCGCTCGCCAGCCAATCAGCACACGCGGATCACGGGCGGATCACAAACATGGCGGGGTCAGATCCAACCGCTGACTCAGCAATGATCGACGGCTATAAACATGGCGGGGTTTCGGATCGGGTTTCCGGGGTTATGGGGTTTAGGGTTGCAGTGAGCTAGGGTTGAGCACAAAAAAATCAGAAGAAACAAAAAAAATATGAAACTTTCTCCCACTGTCTACTGATGCAACTACGTTGCTATAAAAAAATTGATTCATGTTATATCCATGTTTAAATGAAAAAGATTCACACAATTCATGTTATTGATGGAATGATCTAGGGTAGAGCATAAGTAATTCAAAAAAAAATTCAAAAAATACAAAACCAGCGCACATTGTGTACTTATTCAACTGAGTTGCTATAAAAAAATGGAAACTTGTTATATGCAAAGTTTAAAACCAAAATTCACACGTTCACGATATCGACGAAATGAGCTAGTGTTGAACATAATTAATTCAAAAAAAATCAAAAAATATAAAACCAGCACACATTGTCATTTTACATCACATACTTAGCAAACAAAAATATAAACTTTGATTTTGAGTCGGTCAAGGTTTTTGTGAAAAAGTTGAATGTTTTTCAAATGAGCACAAATAATTCAAAAAAAATCAAAACTTGTGCCCATAGTCCTATTATGTTGCATAGCAATCAAAAATATATATAAACATGGTATATATACAATTGCAGAAAAATGCCTTCAAGAAGATGAGATTTTGTTACAATGTACAATGTACTATGGAGGGGTTTACGATGGGGTTTTCGGGGTTTAGGGTTGCAGTGGGCTAGGGTTGAGCACAAAAAATATGAAACTTTCTCCCATTGTCTACTGATGCAACTACGTTGCTATAAAAAATTGATTCATGTTATATCCATGTTTAAATGAAAAATATTCACACAATTCATGTTATTGATGGAATGATCAAGGATAGAGCATAAGTAATTCAAAAAAAATTCAAAAAATACAAAACTAGCGCACATTGTGTACTTATTCAACTGAGTTGCTATAAAAAATGGAAACTTGTTATATGCAAAGTTTAAAACCAAAATTCACACGTTCACGATATCGACGAAATGAGCTAGGGTTGAACATAATTAATTAAAAAAAATAAAAAATATATAAAACCAGCACACATTGTCATTTTACATCACATACTTAGCAAACAAAAATATAAACTTTGATTTTGAGTCGGTCAACGTTTTTGTGAAAAAGTTAACTGTTTTTCAAATGAGCACAAATAATTCAAAAAAAATCAAAAAAAATCGAAACTTGTGCCCATAGTCCTATTATGTTGCATAGCAACCAAAAATATATATGAACATGGTTTATATACATTTGTAGGAAAATGCCTTTAAGAAGATGACGTTTACCCTACTTTATGAGGTCGTTTGTCACACATTTTTCATGACCATGGCTCTAACTTAACAAAAGAGCTCAGAATGATGACATAACAACCATATTTGAGTTGTTGTGGTAGCATTGAAACATCATACCCGAGTCAAAAGTTCAACTTACTCCAAATTTGAATTTAAACCGAAATTTTTATTTTTCATCAAATTTGAAATTCAGTTTGAAAACAATAATAATCAAACAAGTTTTGATGAAAACATGTGGGTACATAGTGCCTAACAAATTTTATTACATGCCATAAATTTCAAATGATCAACAGTTCTATCTCTTCCGACCACGCCGTGTATCCTTCTTCGCCTTGGCATTTCTTGTTTTTGGTTGTACTGCACACACAAGTTCACTGATCATCTTGGTTTTCTTGAGTGGACTCGATGCTATCGCCTCATGAAACTCGATATCAGCTTCGGTTTTGACAATTTCGACAGTGTGCACAACTTCAGTTTTAGTTTCGACAGTGTGCACAACTTCAGTTTCAACAATGTGCACAGCTTCAGTTTCAGTTTCGACAGTGTGCATAACTTTAGTTTCGACAGTGTGCACAGCTTCAGTTTCGACAGTGTGCACAGCTTCAATTTCGTCACTTGCAGCACCAAACTGTTCCATCCACTGACTTGTTTGCCTTCTGCTGCCACTCACTCTTGCTCTTTTTGTTGGCCAACACTGTTCGACAACAATAGGCTGACTTGGAAGTTTCCTCCTGAAAACAACAAAGCATGCCGCATATTTATAATTTAAACAAAATCAAAATATGAACAAACACAGATAAACAAGCACATACTTTCTCGGATTAGGACGAGAGAAAATGCATAGTTTGGATCCCTCTCTGTGCCCAAGTATTTGGCACCTTTTGCATCTGTTTTTGTTACCCTTTTGAGCCCTTTTTGGCTTTGCATCTTTCTTGTCCTTCTTGCCATTCTTACTACTCCCACCTTTTTCAAACCATGCTTTGAATCTACTCTGTTTAGGTCTGCCTGCCTTTCTTTTTGTTAGAGAAGGACACGTGGAATATTCAAGCGGCACTTCTGGCCACTGTTCCTGATCTGTAAGAGGTGGAATTGGAGTTGCATATGCAGCTCTGAATTTTGCTACCGAATAATACTCATGCAGATATGGATGCATATTTATCTTTGGTTGGCCGGCTAAGAATAGAATGGCATGATCACATGGTTTACCAGTGGCCTGCCATTCGAGGCAACTACAATCATGCAATTCAGTGTTAACAACATGCCTCCTTCCAGTCTTGTTATCTCTAACTTCAGCACCCCACAGTGATGATTTTTCAACAGACAAATGTGTAAGACCTCTGCTTCTGTTGACCACCTGTTGCACCACTGCTGGAAGTTTATCACCTTGCAGACAATCAGCAATCTTTTTTCTCAATTCCCACATCCGCATGAGCATGATCCTGATTTGATCAACCATGTCATGCACAGGCAAATCTTTTAGCTGCTTCACCTTGTTGTTGAAACTTTCTGCCAAATTGTTGTTGATATGGTCACACTTGATGGCAATGTTGAATCCTGACCTGTACCATAATAAAGAATGGTAGGTGTTCAACCATGTACCAAACTCCTCACATGTTGCCATTACCTTACTAAGATGATATGAATGTGTCTGTTTAGTGTAAGATCTTGCTGCTGGCCACATTCTCCCAAATTCATCTCCTCTGAATTTTTTGATCAAATTCATCCACAAATGGTCGAAGCACTCCCTTTGCCCAGCATGTGGGAACATATTTTTAACTGCATTTTCTAGACCTTTGCATGCATCTGCATGTATTGCCAAAGGTGACACTGGCCCTAAGCATCTTTTCAACTGCATCATGAACCATGTCCATGAAGCCTCTGTCTCTGACTGAAACAAGCCAATAGCAACTAGAAACATCCAGTTATGTCCATGTAGAGCATTACATGCTGCCAACTGACCATTCCACTTGCCTGTCAAAAATGATGAGTCTATGCTCAAATATGGACGACATCCTGCTTTGAATCCATCGATGCAAGGCTTTAAAGCCATAAATTTTTTGGAGAAATAAACCTTGCCATCCTCTGATACCTCAGTATCTATCTCAACAACACTGCCAGGTGACCTTTTCTCCACCTCTGCTTTGAAATTGAAAAGCAGCCTAAATGTGTTTGCCCAATCACCATACAAATTCTTCATTCCCTTTGTTTAGCCTTCCACACTGTGGTATAATGCAGTTTAATGGGGTACAACTTTTCCAAGTCTACTTGGAGTCTTTTTGCAGTAGTGTTCGGTGTTTTGGCCAAAATTGGAGTTATCTTTTCTGCAACCCAAATCTGTGATGTCATTGATGGGGTTATAGTCCTAGGGTAGGGTCATAGGCCTGCCCTATAGGTCCTACCCATGGACTACCCCTCGCAAAGGACTAGACCCTTAGTCAGCTCCGACTGAATTAAGGAGTCCCTGTCATCCAGTCGGTAACATACCCTCGATCATCCAGTCGGAGACTAGCATTCAGAGCATATCAGGCTAACCGACTGGATACCACTCGGTACATCGTAACCCCCCTGGAGGGAAACGGTCATACGTTTCCAGGTGCATTTATTAGCATTTAGGGCATACGTTACCTGTAACGTACACATTCAATCGCCACTACTCCACCCCTGTATCGGAACCGTTGTGGAGGGTAGTGTACTCTATATAAGCCATCCTCCCCCACTGGTAGAGGGGTTAGCAACTCATTGTATTCCCTATTCCACTCAATAACAAGCTCCCTGAGCACTGAGACGTAGGGCTGTTACCTCCACCGCAGAGGGGCCTGAACTCATACATCCTCGCCGTAGCTAGGACTCTGCCCATCCTTTTCGTACCCTACACATCTACTGTCAGGCTTATACCCACGACAGTTGGCGCCCACCATGGGGCAGGCGTCTAAGCGACTTCCGGCGAGTTTGCGACTACTTCCTTTCGTCATGTTGTCCGGTGGAGGTTCGAGCATGGGTCACCAGATCTTCTTCGGCGCTCTCCCCTTCACCGTCGACGATTCGGCGTGGCTTCGGGATGCTCCTCTCGACGTCGAGGCGCTTCCCCGTCGTGGGGCTACGCACTTCCGTGCCGGCGCCCGCGGCATTCTTCTTCTCCAACAGTCGACTCCGGTGTCGACCTGCACCGCCGTCACGCGCCGCAGCAAGCGGTCCCGCCATCCGCGGCTCCAGCGTTTGGTGCAACATGCCCAGGCGCGCCAGAATGCGTCTTCGCAAGTGGCGGTTCTAGAGTCCGTTGTGGTTGCCCCGCTATCCCAGCACTCGAACTCGGTTCCGACTGAGTTTCCTTCCGAGTATGCGGGTCGCGGGCCCGCAGCAGAAGTACACATGGCCAACTCCCATGAAGATCCCCGTCAAGCCGGCCGAAGCGGGCGTGAGGTCGGCGAAACATCCGGTGCGCGCCGTCCACCTCGTCGTTCTGCCAGTCGGCACACTCGGCGGAGCAACGTAGAGTTGTTCCGCACACCCCTCCTCAACTTGGCTGCAGCTGCCAAGATAGCCGATTCCCTTCAGTCGACTGATTCAGAGGCAGGAAGAGGGATCGAGCAGATCCGAGCCCTGTTGCACACGGCGCAGCAGCAGAATTCGGCGGTCTCCCAGTCGCACAACAGGATCCATAATAGTTCCGTTATGCGAATACGCATCGGTCGGTTTACAGCCCTGGTTCCCATCAGCGCCACAGGGGAGGCAGCCGTTCCATGATTCACGAAGATCGCCGCTGCTCACGCACCTCTCCGCGGGGTGGGCCCTATGGGTCCCGACATCATGATGATCGGCGTTCAGTCGGCGACACTTACGACCCAAGACCCGACGCAAGAGGGCGTATCGCCCAGCGAAGGGTCGACAGGGGCCGAGCCCACCGCGATGGTCACGATATGGACCGTCCAAGTGGAAGCAGGACCATCGTATCTGGTCCCGAGTGTTTTAGTCGAGCCATCCGCTCGGCTGACATCCCGCCAACTTCCGATTGGCGGCGGGAATCAGTAAGTTTACAGGAGAGTCCAAGCCGGAAACATGGCTAGACGACTACCGAGTGGCAGTCCAGATCGGAGGAGGAGACGACCATGTCGCCATGAAGCACCTCCTTCTGATGCTCGACGGCTCGGCGCGAGCATGGCTGAATCAGTTGGCCCCCTCGAGCATCTACAGTTGGGCGGATCTGGCCCGAGTGTTCATCAGGACCTTCGAAGGGACGTGCAAGCGCCCTGCGGGCCTCGTGGAGCTCCAGCATTGCGTCCAGAAGCCGAATGAGCCCCTGCGCGACTTCATCCAGCGTTGGACAACTCTCTACCACACGGTGGAGAACGTCACCGAGCATCAAGCAGTCTGCGCCTTCAAGACAGGCGTGCGGTACAGAGAGCTGTACTGAAGTTTGGCCGAACAGGCGACATCTCCATGAGCAAGATGATGGAGATAGCAGCTCGCTACGCAAATGGCGAAGAAGAGGACCGCATCCGAAGCGGCAAGCACAAGACAGTCGGCGACGGAGAGGGAAGCAACACTCGGAAGCAAAAGCAAAAAAGCTCCATCCACTCCGCAGGCAGAAGCTGCAGTCGTGACCAATGCCAAGTTCAAGGGCAAAGCGAAGGCGCGGTTTACCCCCAAGAAGAAGCCGTTCAATAATCCCATCCTGGACCAACCATGCCCGGTTCATACGAAGATGGATGAAGAGGGCAACCCCATATATCCGAAGCATACCACTCGGCAGTGCCGCCTCCTGATCCAGGGGTTCGACAAAGGGAAACCGAGTGAGAAGGTCAATGAACAAGATGAGGAGGATAAGGAGGATCCGTTCCCCCAAGTCCATGCGACACTCATGATTTTTGCTGACGTCGAAAGCAAGAGTCGACTGAAGCTGGTGAACAGGGAGGTCAACATGGCCACTCTAACCAACCCCAAGTTCCTTAAATGGTCTCAGACTGCGATCACCTTTGACCAGTCGGATCATCCAGCGCATGTTCCCACCCCAGGAAGACAAGCTCTGGTCGTCGACCCGGTGGTGGAAGGAGTCCGACTGCGCAAAGTCCTCATGAACGGCGGCAGCGGTTTGAACATCATGTACGCCGACACTCTCAAGGGGATGGGCATTCCGATGTCCAAACTCAGCGAGAGCAGTATGCAGTTCCATGGAGTCGTCCCTGGACGGAAGGCCAAGTCACTCGGCCAGATCGCGTTGGACGTCGTTTTCGGCTCCGACAAGAACTTTTGCAAGGAAAAGCTCACATTTGAGGTGGTGGATTTCCAGAGCACTTACCACGCAATCCTGGGCCGCCCAGCGTATGTGAGTTTCATGGCCCGTCCATGCTACGTATACTTGAAGCTGAAGATGCCAGGGCCAAAAGGCGTGATCACCATCACAGGCAATCGGCAGCGAGCCAAAGAATGCTTGCAGCAAGGATCAAGAATCGCCGACCAGCAGATGGCCGTCCTCGAGCTCGACGAGTACAAGAAAACAGTCGACCCCGCCGACCTGATGCGCTCGAAGAAGCCAGCTTCAGAATCCGCATTCCAGTCGGCGGGAGAGACGAAGAAGGTCAACATCCACCCGACGGACGACACTGCTGCCCCGACGAACATCTCCACCACCCTCGATCCTAAATAGGAAGCCGAGCTCACCCAATTCCTCCGTGAGAACTGGGACATCTTCGCATGGAAACCCTCTGACATGCTAGGTGTACCCAGGGAGTTGGCTGAGCACCGACTGCATGTGGACCCCGTCGCTCGGCCCGTCCGAGAGTGCCTGCGCCGGTCCACCGCGCACAAGAGGAAAGCAATCGGGGAGGAGGTGGCCAAGCTGCTGGCAGCCAACTTCATTCGCGAGGTTCACCACTCCGAGTGGCTCGCCAGTGTTGTCATGGTGCCCAAGAAGGACAAGTCGCTTCGAATGTGCATCGACTTCAAACACCTCAATAAGGTATGCCCGAAAGACCATTTTCCGCTCCCCCGCATAGATCAAATTGTCGATTCGACTGCGGGGTGCGAGCGTTTGTCATTTCTTGATGCCTACTCGGGCTATCATCAAATCCGTCTGTATGGTCCCGATGAATTAAAGACAGCCTTTATCACCCCATTCGGGTGCTTCTGCTACATCACTATGCCATTTGGTTTGAAGAATGCAGGAGCTACCTTTATGCGCATGATCCAAAAATGCCTTCTCGACCAGATCTGTCGGAATGTGGAGGCATATATGGATGATATCGTAGTCAAGTCACGCAAAGGTTCCGACCTGCTGACTGACTTGGCAGAAACATTCGCCAACCTTCGTAGGTACGATATCAAGCTCAAGCCCGCTAAATGTTCATTCGGCGTTCCCAACGGAAAGTTACTCGGTTTCTTCGTTTCCGAACGATGGATCGATGTCAACCCCGAAAAGATCGGGACCATCGTTTGAATGGAGAGGCCGGTCAAAATACACGATGTTCAACGGCTCACAGGTTGCCTAGCGGCTTTGATCAGGTTCATCAGTCGACTCGGCGAGAAAGCACTTCCTCTGTACCGACTCATGAAGAAATCAGATACTTTCGAGTGGACAGACGAAGCCCAAGTCGCATTCGACGACCTCAAAGTCCTACTTTCCACCCAGCCGGTTCTTACTGCTCCGCTCAGCAAAGAACCCCTTCTTCTGTATATCACGGCTACAAATCAAGTCGTTAGTACTGTTCTTACAGTCGAACGAGAAGAAGAAGGCAAAGCATACAAAGTTCAGCGGCCAGTGTACTACGTCTCCGAGGTCCTGACTCCTTCCAAGCAGAGGTATCCCCACTATAAAAAACTTATCTACGGGATTTACATGACCGCGAAGAAGGTGGCTCATTATTTCCAAGACCACTCGGTGTCTGTCGTTTCTGATGCTCCGTCGTCAGAAATTCTCCACAATCGAGATGCGTCAGGCCGAGTGGCGAAGTGGGCAATGGAGATGCTGTACTGCGATATCAAGTTCGAGGCCAAGAAAGCTATCAAGTCTCAAGCTCTGGCTGACTTCATAGCAGAATGGGTAGAACAACAGCAACCGACTCACATCTACTCGGCCCATTGGACAATGTTCTTTGATGGGTCCAAGATGTTGAATGGCTCCGACGCTGACGTTGTGATCATATCGCCAAAAGGCGACAAACTCAAGTACGTGCTGCAGATACACTTTGATTCCTCCAACAACGAGACGGAGTATGTAGCTCTCCTCTACGGATTGCGCATGGCCATCTCACTCGACGTCCGTCGCCTGATGGTCTATGGCGATTCGGATTTGGTGGTCAATCAAGTGATGAAAGAGTGGGATGTCAGAAACCCCACCATGACCACATACTGCAATGCAGTGAGGAAGCTCGAGAAAAAGTTTGAAGGTCTGGAGCTCCACCATGTTCCGCGACTGAAAAACCAAGCAGCAGATGAATTGGCGAAACTCGGATCCACTCGGAGACCAGTCCCGAGTGACGTCTGCCTCGAGCACCTTCACCTCCCTTCGGTCAAAGAAGATCCTTTTACAGAAGAACCAGTACAACCCAAGAGTTCAACAGATCCGACTGAAGTCGTCGTACCTGCTGTGGTTGATCTGGTCGTGGAGATTTTTACTGTCATCCCTGATTGGACTGTGCTGTTCATTGCATATATCCTGAGACAGGAACTACCAGAAGACGAAGTCCAGGCCAGGCAGAAAGTCCGCAGATCGAAGTCGTTCACTGTCATTGATGGTCAATTATACAAGGAGAGCGTTTCAGGCGTTCTCCAACGTTGCATCTCCCCAGAGGAGGGGCAGTTGATCCTGGAAGATATTCACTCGGGGGCCTGCGGTCATCACGCCTCTTCGAGAGCAATCGTCGCCAAGGCATTCAGGGCTGGTTTTTTCTGGCTGCAGGCGAACGAAATGGCTAAAGATATGGTCGACCGATGTGAGGGCTGTCAGTTCTACTCCAACAAGTCCCACAAGCCTACGTCCGCGTTGAAGACGTTCCCGCTCGTGTGGCCGTTTGCGGTTTGGGGATCAGACACAGTCGGACCATTCAAGACAGGCCAGGGGGATACACACATCTGTTGGTAGCAGTTGACAAGTTCACGAAATGGATCGAAGCTAAGCCCATCAAGAAACTCGACGCCTCAACAGCCGTCAAGTTTGTCAGGGACATCATCTCCAGATTCGGTGTACCTCACAGCATAATCACGGATAACGGGACAAACTTCGACTCAGACAGATTCAAAGGTTTCTGTGCAAGCCAAGGTATCCGAGTGGATTTTGCTTCCGTAGCACATCCTCAATCCAATGGACAAGCAGGGCGGGCGAATGGACTTATTCTTCAGGGTTTGAAGCCCCGACTCCTGCGAGAGGTGGGCCACGCCGCTCGCGCATGGGTCACCGAGTTACCTTCAGTACTTTGGGGTCTCCGCACAACCCCGAACAGATCTACAGGGCGATCACCGTTCTTCCTCGTTTAGGGAGCAGAAGCGGTCCTTCCGAGTGACTTGCTTCATAATGCTCCACGAGTCGAACTCTTCTCCGAAGCTGAATCAGAACAAGCAAGGCAAGATGGAGTGGACCTTCTGGAGGAGGAGTGCGAGATGGCACTGACTCGCTCAACCATTTATCAACAAGATCTGCGGTGTTTTCATGCACGCCACGTCAGGAGTCACACGTTCCAAGCAGGTGACCTGGTGCTCCGAGTGGATCAGCAAAGACCTCACAAGTTAGCCCCGGCCTGGGAAGGACCCTTCATCATCTCCAAGGTGCTGAACAACAGAGCATACAGACTCTATAACATCGAGAGAGAGACAGACGAGCCGCGTGCATGGAATGGAGACCTCCTGAAGCGCTTCTACACGTGATCGTCGACTGAAGCAGTGTAAAGAACAAGTATTGATGAAAAAATATAAGCAGATTCAGTTTTTGCAGATTCAGAGTTCTTCCGCGGTCGCAGACTCCGGTCACACACAAAAAAAAACTTAGTTGCGATCCAGAATCGCCTAAGTTCTAACTTTCTCCGAGTGTGTTCTAAACGTCGCACTCGGGGACTTAGCTGCGATCCAGAATCGCCTAAGTTCTAACTTTCTCCGAGTGTGCTCTAAACGTCGCACTCGGGGACTTAGCTGCGATCCAGAATCGCCTAAGTTCTAACTTTCTCCGAGTGTGCTCTAAACGTCGCACTCGGGGACTTAGCTATGATCAAGAATCACCTAAGTAATAACTTCCTCCGAGTGTGCACTAAACGTCGCACTCGGGGACTTAGTTGTGATCAAGAATCACCTAAGTAATAACTTTCTCCGAGTGTGTACTAAACGTCGCACTCGGGGACTTAGTTGTGATCAAGAATCACCTACGTAATAACTTCTTCCGAGTGTGCACTAAACGTCACACTCGGGGATTTAGCTGTGATCAAGAATCACCTAAGTAATAACTTCTTCCGAGTGTGCACTAAACGTCGCACTCGGGGACTTAGCTGTGATCAAGAATCACCTAAGTAATAACTTTCTCCAAGTATGCACTAAACGTCGCACTCGGGGAATTAGCTGTGCTCAAGAATCACCTAAGTAATAACTTCTTCCGAGTGTGCACTAAACGTCGCACTCGGGGACTTAGCTGTGATCAATAATCACCTAAGTAATAACCTCCTTCGAGTGTGCACTAAGCGTTGCACTCGAGGACTTAGCTGTGAGCAAGAATCACCTAAGTAATAACTTCCTCCGAGTGTGCACTAAGCGTCGCACTCAGGGACTTAGCTGTGATCAAGGATCACCTAAGTAATAACTTCCTCCGAGTGTGCGCTAAAGGCCGCACTCGGGGACTTAGCTGTGATCAAGAATCACCTAAGTAATAACTTCCTCCGAGTGTGCACTAAACGTCGCACTCGAAACAACATTGCAACACAAGAGCAAACGCTTTGATTCGGATTCAAAGGTTCTAGCAAAGATAGCTACTCGGTGCGGATTAAGATTACCCGCACCGATTTAAGAATGTGACGGCCAATAGCAGTGGCCAAAGTACCTTACAGATAAACACTCGGCATACCGAGGATAAAAATGTTTAACGCATCATCTGGATTAACGCCAGGACTGGAGGGCTCTATGAACGTGTCCAGATCAATACCGTCGGCGATGCGGGTAGCACTTGTTGGGGAACGTCGCATGGGAAACAAAAATTTTCCTACGCGCACGAAGACCTATCATGGTGATGTCCATCTACGAGAGGGGATGAGTGATCTACGTACCCTCGTAGACCGTACAGCAGAAGCGTTAGAGAACGCGGTTGATGTAGTGGAACGTCCTCACGTCCCTCGATCCGCCCCGCGAACAATCCCGCGATCAGTCCCACGATCTAGTACCGAACGGACGGCACCTCCGCGTTCAGCACACGTACAGCTCGACGATGATCTCGGCCTTCTTGATCCAGCAAGAGAGACGGAGAGGTAGAAGAGTTCTCCGGCAGCGTGACGGCGCTCCGGAGGTTGGTGATGACCTTGTCTCAGCAGGGCTCCGCCCGAGCTCCGCAGAAACGCGATCTAGAGGAAAAACCGTGGAGGTATGTGGTCGGGCTGCCGTGGAAAAGTCGTCTCAAATCAGCCCTAAAACCTCCGTATATATAGGTGGGAGGGAGGGGAGGAGGCAGCCTCAAAACCTAAAGGTTTGGCCGAAATTGGAGGTGGAGGAGTCCTACTCCAATCCTACTTGGAGTAGGATTCCACCTTCCCACTTGGAAACTCTTTCCACCTTGTGTTTTTTTCCTTCTCAAACCTTATGGGCCTTAGTGGGAACTTATTCCAGCCCACTAGGGGCTGGTTTATCTCTTCCCATAGCCCATGAGACCCCTTGGGGCGTGACACCCCTCCCGATGGTCCCCGGCACCCCTCCCGGCACTCCCGGTACACTACCGATGAGCCCGAAACTTTTCCGGTAATGCACGAAAACCTTCCGGTAACCAAATGAGGTCATCCTATATATCAATCTTCGTTTCCGGACCATTCCGGAAACCCTCGTGACGTCCGTGATCTCATATGGGACTCCGAACAACATTCGGTAACCAACCATATAACTCAAATACGCATAAAACAACGTCGAACCTTAAGTGTGCAGACCCTGCGGGTTCGAGAACTATGTAGACATGACCCGAGAGACTCCTCGATCAATATCCAATAGCGGGACCTGGATGCCCATATTGGATCCTACATATTCTACGAAGATCTTATCGTTTGAACCTCAGTGCCAAGGATTCATATAATCCCGTATGTCATTCCCTTTGTCCTTCGGTATGTTACTTGCCCGAGATTCGATCGTTAGTATCCGCATACCTATTTCAATCTCGTTTACCGGCAAGTCTCTTTACTCGTTCCGTAATACAAGATCCCGCAACTTACATTAAGTTACATTGCTTGCAAGGCTTGTGTGTGATGTTGTATTACCGAGTGGGCCCCGAGATACCTCTCCGTTCACACGGAGTGACAAATCCCAGTCTTGATCCATACTAACTCAACTAACACCTTCGGAGATACCTATAGAGCATCTTTATAGTCACCCAGTTACGTTGCGACGTTTGATACACACAAAGCATTCCTCCGGTGTCAGTGAGTTATATGATCTCATGGTCATAGGAATAAATACTTGACACGCAGAAAACAGTAGCAACAAAATGACACGATCAACATGCTACGTCTATTAGTTTGGGTCTAGTCCATCACATGATTCTCCTAATGATGTGATCCCGTTATCAAGTGACAACACTTGCCTATGGCCAGAAAACCTTGACCATCTTTGATCAACGAGCTAGTCAACTAGAGGCTTACTAGGGACAATGTTTTGTCTATGTATCCACACAAGTATTGTGTTTCCAATCAATACAATTATAGCATGGATAATAAACGATTATCATGAACTAAGAAATATAATAATAACTAATTTATTATTGCCTCTAGGGCATATTTCCAACAGTCTCCCACTTGCACTAGAGTCAATAATCTAGTTCACATCACCATGTGATTCCAACGAATCCAACACCCATATAGTTATGGGGTCTGATCACGTCTTGCTCGTGAGAGAGGTTTTAGTCAACGGTTCTGAAACTTTCAGATCCGTGCGTTCTTTACAAATCTTTATGTCATCTTATAGATGCTGCTACTACGTGCTATTCGGAAATGCTCCAAATATCTACTCTACTATACGAATCCGTTTCACTACTCATAGTTATTCGGATTAGTGTCAAAGCTTGCATCAACGTAACCCTTTACGACGAACTCTTTAACCACCTCCATAATCGAGAAAAATTCCTTAGTCCATTAGTTACTAAGGATCACTCTCTGTACCTCTCAAAATACTTTGAGTCAAGGCACACATCAGGTGCGGTACACAGCATGGCATACTTTAGATTCTACGGCTAAGGCATAGAAGACGACCTTCGTCTATTCTCTTTATTCTGCCGGGGTCGGGTTTTGAGTCTTACTCAAATTCACACCTCACAACGCAACCAAGAACTCCTTCTTTGCTGATCTATTTTGAACTCCTTCAAAAACTTGTCAAGGCATGCATCTTGTTGAAACTTCCATTAAGCGCTTTCGATCTATCTCCATAGATCTTTGATGCTCAACGTTCAAGTAGCTCAATCCAGGTATTCCTTTGAAAACTCCTTTCAAACAACCTTGTATGCTTTACAGAAATTCTACATTACTTCTGATCCACAATATGTCAATCACATATACTTATCAGAAATTCTATAGTGCTCCCACTCACTTCTTTGGAAACACAAGTTTCTCATAAACCTTGTATAAACCCAAAATCTTTGATCATCTCATCAAGTGTATATTCCAACTCCGAGATGCTTGCACCAGTCCATTGAAGGATCACTGGAGCTTGCATACTTGCTAGTATCTTTAGGATCGACAAAACCTTCTGGTTGTATCACATACAATGTTTCCTCAAGGAAACCGTCGAGAAAACAATGTTTTGACATCCTACGTGCAATATTTCATAAATAATGCATCAACAACTAACATAATTCTAACAGACCTTTAGCATCGCTACGAGTGAGAAAGTCTCATCATAGTCAACTGTTTGATCTTGTCGAAAACATTATTGCGACAAGTCGAGCTTTTCTTAATAGTGACTTATCACCATCATCGTCTGTCTTCTTTCAAAGATCCATTTTACTCAATAGTCCTATGACCATCAAGTAGTTCCACCAAAGTCTACACTTTGTATTCACACATGGATCCTCTCTTCGGATTTCATGGCTTCCAGCCATTTGTCGGAATCTGGGCCCACCATCGCTTTCTCCATAACTCGTAGGTTCACTGTTGCTCAACAACATGACCTCCAAGACAGGGTTACCGTACTACTCTGCAGCAGTACGCGACCTTGTCGACCTACGAGGTTTGTAGTAACTTGATTCGAAGCTCAATGATCATCATCATCAGCTTCCACTTCAATTGGTGTAGGCGCCACATGAACAACTTCCTGCGCCCTGCTACACACTAGTTGAAGTGATGGTTCAATAACCTCATCAAGTTCTACTACCCTCCCACTCAATTCTTTCGAGAGAAACCTTTCCTCGAGAAAGGATCCGTTTCTAGAAACAAACACTTTGCTTTCGGATCTGAGATAGGAGATGTACCCAACTGTTTTGGATATCCTATGAAGATGCATTTATCCGCTTTGGGTTCGAGCTTATCAGACTGAAACTTTTTCACATAAGTGTCGAAACCCCAAACTTTCAAGAAACGACAGTTTAGATTTCTCTAAACCTCAGTCTATACTGTGTCATCTCAACGGAAATACGCGGTGCCCTATTTAAAGTGAGTGCGGTTGTCTCTAATGCATAACCCATAAACGATAGTGGTAATTCGATAAGAGACATCATAGTATGCACCATACCAAATAGTGCGTGGCTATGACGTTCAGACACATCATCACACTATGATGTTCCAGGTGGCATGAACTGCGAAACAATTTCCACATTGTCTTAACTGCGTACCAAAACTCGTAACTCAGATATTCATTTCTATGATCATATCGTAGACAGTTTATCCTTTTGTTACAACGAACTTCACTCTGAAACAGAATTGAACTTTTCAATATTTCAGACTTGTGACTCATTAAGTAAATACTCCTGTATCTACTCAAGTCGTTAGTGAAGTAAGAACATAATGATATCCACTGCGTGCCTCAGCACTCATTGGACTACATACATCAAATGTATCACTTCCAACAAGTTACTATCTTGTTTCATCTCAATGAAAATAAGGCCTTGCTCATGTGGTATGATTTGCATGTCACTAGTGATTCAAAATCAAGTGAGTATAAAGATCCATCAGCATGGAGCCTCTTCATGCAATTTATACTAACATGACTCAAGCGGCAGTGCCACAAGTAAGTGGTACTATCATCATTACCTCGTATCTTTTGGCACCAATATTATGAACATGTGTAACACTACGATCGAGATTCAATAAACCATTAAAGGTGATTATTCAAGAAAACAGAGTAACCATTATTCTCTTTAAATGAATAATCGTATTGCAACAAACACGATCCAATCATGTTCATGCTTAACGCAAGCACCAAATAACAATTATTTAGGTTCAACACCAATCCCGATGGTAGAGGGAGCGTGCGACGTTTGATTATATCAACCTTGGAAACACTTCCAACACGTATCGTCACCTCGCCTTTAGCTAGTCTCCGTTTATACCGTAGCTTTCATTTCGCGTTACTAATCACTTAGCAACCGAACCGGTATCCAATACCCTCGTGCTACTAGGAGTACTAGTAAAGTACACATCAACATTATGTATATCACATATATACTTCTCTCGACTTTTGCCAGCCTTCTTATCCACCAAGTATCTAGAGTTGCTCCGCCTCAGTGACTGTTCCCCTTATTACAGAAGCACTTAGTCTCGGGTTTGGGTTTAATCTTGGGTCTCTTCATTAGTGCAGCAACTGTTTTGCCGTTTCACGAAGTATCCCTTCTAGCCCTTGCCTTTCTTGAAACTTAGTGGTTTTACTAACCATCAACTATTGATGCTCCTTCTTGATTTCTACTTTCGCAGTGTCAAACATCGCGAATCACTCAAAAGATCATAATATCTATCCTTGATATGTTATAGTTCATCACGAAGCTCTCATAGCTTGGTGGCAGTGACTTTGGAGAACCATCACTATTTCATCTGGAAGATTAACTCCCACTTGATTCAAGCGATTGTCGTACTCAGACAATCTGAGCACACGCTCAACGATTGAGCTTTTCTCCTTTACTTTGTGGACAAAGATTCTTGTTTGGAGGTCTCGTACCTCTTAACAAGGGCACAAGCATGAAATCACAATTTCATCTCTTCGGAACATCACTTATGTTCCGTGACGTTTTACAACGTTTTCGGCGCCTTGCTTCTAAGCCATCAAGTATCTTGCACTGAACTATCGTGTAGTCATCAGTAACGTGTATGTCGGATGTTCATAGCATCCACAGACGACGCTCGAGGTGCAGCACACCGAGTGGTGCATTAAGGACATAAGCCTTCTGCGTAGCAACGAGGACAATCCTTGGTTTTACAGACTCAGTCTGCAAAGGTTGCTACTTTCAATTTTCAACTAAATTTTCTCTAGGAACATATAAAACAGTAGAGCTATAGCGCAAGCTACATCGTAATTCGCAAAGACCATTAGACTATGTTCATGACAATTAGTTCAATTAATCATATTACTTAAAGAACTCCCACTCAAAATGTACATCTCTCTAGTCATTTGAGTGGTACATGATCCAAATCCGCTATCTCAAGTCCGATCATCACGTGAGTCGAGAATAGTTTCAGTGGTAAGCATCCCTATGCTATTCATATCAACTATACGATTCATGCTCGACCTTTCGGTCTCATGTGTTCCGAGGCCATGTCTGCACATGCTAGGCTCGTCAAGCTTAACCCGAGTGTTCCGGTGTGCAACTGTTTTGCACCCGTTGTATGTGAACGTTGAGTCTATCACACCCGATCATCACGTGGTGTCTCGAAACGAAGAACTGTCGCAACGGTGCACAGTCGGGGAGAACACAATTTCGTCTTGAAATTTTAGTGAGAGATCACCTCATAATGCTACCGTCGTTCTAAGCAAAATAAGGTGCATAAAAGGATTAACATCACATGCAATCCATAAGTGACATGATATGGCCATCATCACGTGCTTCTTGATCTCCATCACCAAAGCACCGGCACGATCTTCTTGTCACCGGCGCCACACCATGATCATCCATCAACGTGTTGCCATCGGGGTTGTCGTGCTACTTATGCTATTACTACTAAAGCTACATCCTAGCAAAATAGTAAACGCATCTGCAAGCACAAACGTTAGTTATAAAGACAACCCTATGGCTCCTGCCGGTTGCCGTACCATCGACGTGCAAGTCGATATTATCTATTACAACATGATCATCTCATACATCCAATATATCACATCACATCGTTGGCCATATCACATCACAAGCATACCCTGCAAAAACAAGTTAGACGTCCTCTAATTTTGTTGTGGCATGTTTTACGTGGTGACCATGGGTATCTAGTAGGATCGCATCTTACTTACGCAAACACCACAACGGAGATATATGAGTTGCTATTTAACCTCATCCAAGGACCTCCTCGGTCAAATCCGATTCAACTAAAGTTGGAGAAATCGACACTTGCCAGTCATCTTTGAGCAACTGGGTTACTCGTAGCGATGAAACCAGTCTCTCGTAAGCGTACGAGTAATGTCGGTCCAAGCCGCTTCAATCCAACAATACCGCGGAATCAAGAAAAGACTAAGGAGGGCAGCAAAACGCACATCACCGCCCACAAAAACTTTTGTGTTCTACTCGAGAAGACATCTACGCATGAACCTAGCTCATGATGCCACTGTTGGGGAACGTCGCATGGGAAACAAAAATTTTCCTACGCGCACGAAGACCTATCATGGTGATGTCCATCTACGAGAGGGGATGAGTGATCTACGTACCCTCGTAGACCGTACAGCAGAAGCGTTAGAGAACGCGGTTGATGTAGTGGAACGTCCTCACGTCCCTCGATCCGCCCCGAGAACAATCCCGCGATCAGTCCCACGATCTAGTACCGAACGGACGGCACCTCCGCGTTCAGCACACGTACAGCTCGACGATGATCTCGGCCTTCTTGATCCAGCAAGAGAGACGGAGAGGTAGAAGAGTTCTCCGGCAGCGTGACGGCGCTCCGGAGGTTGGTGATGACCTTGTCTCAGCAGGGCTCCGCCCGAGCTCCGCAGAAACGCGATCTAGAGGAAAAACCGTGGAGGTATGTGGTCGGGCTGCCGTGGAAAAGTCGTCTCAAATCAGCCCTAAAACCTCCGTATATATAGGTGGGAGGGAGGGGAGGAGGCAGCCTAAAAACCTAAAGGTTTGGCCGAAATTGGAGGTGGAGGAGTCCTACTCCAATCCTACTTGGAGTAGGATTCCACCTTCCCACATGGAAACTCTTTCCACCTTGTGTTTTTTTCCTTCTCAAACCTTATGGGCCTTAGTGGGAACTTATTCCAGCCCACTAGGGGCTGGTTTATCTCTTCCCATAGCCCATGAGACCCCTTGGGGCGTGACACCCCTCCCGATGGTCCCCGGCACCCCTCCCGGCACTCCCGGTACACTACCGATGAGCCCGAAACTTTTCCGGTAATGCACGAAAACCTTCCGGTAACCAAATGAGGTCATCCTATATATCAATCTTCGTTTCCGGACCATTCCGGAAACCCTCGTGACGTCCGTGATCTCATCTGGGACTCCGAACAACATTCGGTAACCAACCATATAACTCAAATACGCATAAAACAACGTCGAACCTTAAGTGTGCAGACCCTGCGGGTTCGAGAACTATGTAGACATGACCCGAGAGACTCCTCGATCAATATCCAATAGCGGGACCTGGATGCCCATATTGGATCCTACATATTCTACGAAGATCTTATCGTTTGAACCTCAGTGCCAAGGATTCATATAATCCCGTATGTCATTCCCTTTGTCCTTCGGTATGTTACTTGCCCGAGATTCGATCGTTAGTATCCGCATACCTATTTCAATCTCGTTTACCGGCAAGTCTCTTTACTCGTTCCGTAATACAAGATCCCGCAACTTACATTAAGTTACATTGCTTGCAAGGCTTGTGTGTGATGTTGTATTACCGAGTGGGCCCCGAGATACCTCTCCGTTCACACGGAGTGACAAATCCCAGTCTTGATCCATACTAACTCAACTAACACCTTCGGAGATACCTGTAGAGCATCTTTATAGTCACCCAGTTACGTTGCGACGTTTGATACACACAAAGCATTCCTCCGGTGTCAGTGAGTTATATGATCTCATGGTCATAGGAATAAATACTTGACACGCAGAAAACAGTAGCAACAAAATGACACGATCAACATGCTACGTCTATTAGTTTGGGTCTAGTCCATCACATGATTCTCCTAATGATGTGATCCCGTTATCAAGTGACAACACTTGCCTATGGCCAGAAAACCTTGACCATCTTTGATCAACGAGCTAGTCAACTAGAGGCTTACTAGGGACAATGTTTTGTCTATGTATCCACACAAGTATTGTGTTTCCAATCAATACAATTATAGCATGGATAATAAACGATTATCATGAACTAAGAAATATAATAATAACTAATTTATTATTGCCTCTAGGGCATATTTCCAACAGCACTCTCAAGGAAAGTATCCATGAAGTCTTCGAATCGAAGCTTCTTCGTGTTGGCGACCTTCAGTGTCTTCAGCTTCTCCTCACGCACCTCCTTGCAATGGACTCGGACCAAGGACAGAGCAACATCTGCACCGCAACGAGTTGCAGATTTCTTCCACGACTGCACTCGGTTCGAAATCTCCTCCAGTCGCGCCATCAGGTTCTCCATCTCCTGCCGAGACTCATCTTCTGGCCAAAGCTCCTTGTCGATTCGGCTGACGACTTCTCTCAATCGACCAATGAAAGGGCCAAATTTGCCCACGCGGATGTGCGCCCGGAGCAAATCCCGATTGGCGTCCTTGCCGAGTGGCACGTTGTCGCGAATTGACCGCTCCACGTCCGCCGCTTCAACTTCAGCATCAACGCAAAAATCTGCAACAGAAGGACAAGCAAGCAATAAGCGCCGAGTGTGACGTACATAGGACAAACACTCGGCAAAAAACAGGACTTACCAGCCAGACGCGTCATCATCTGCCCAGCCCAGTCGCTGACATACTTCTCCTGAGCTATGCATCGTTTATTCAGCACGACCATCTGACTCGTGAGAGCAGTCCTCTGTTTCTTCATCTTTTCCACTTCCTCAGTCAACACCTTGTTCGCTTCACGAGCCTCCTCCAAGGACTTCTCTCGTCCCTCCAGAGCATCCTTCATGCCAGCCATTGCGAGCATGGCCGCATCAAGCTCACCAGCGAACTGATTCCTCTCCGCCCTGAGAGTCTCATAAGCCGTCCCCATTTCACAGGTTTTCTGCCAACAAACACCAAGGGACAATCAGAAAGTTCAACAACTAAAAGTCTAAGTTCTTCAGACCCCTGCCGACGCAAGCAGTCGACAGCGATCTCGGGGACTACACCCAGTGGGTTCACTAAGAGTGACCCCACTGGCATGCAACTCAAGCATGCCCGCCCTATTGAGATGCATGTTATCACCTACGTCTACGAGGCCAATACTACCCGACCTGAGTACAACTTACTCTCGGGGACTCTTATAGTAAGTGCACTCCGAGTGCAACAACTGCTCGCAGTCGGTCCTATTATTTACAGACACGACCAAAGTAAAGACAATATGTATAAAGACAACTGTCGGTGCAAGCACTCGACAGAAGTCTCGGGGACTACACCCACTGGGTTCACTCAGAGTGAACCCATTGCAAACAACAGCTGCTATCCAAGAACACCGAGTGGGTTACAAGAGAAAAGTAAATACTTACTAGACCACTTACTCGGATATCATCCCGCAGCTCCAAGCTCCGCTGGTACAAGGACGCAACAGAGTCGTAGGCCCTCTTGGCTTCTCCAGCCATCAGCTCCGCCTGCACCATAGCTCCCTTGGCCTCTCCCACCTGCTCCTCCGGGAGATGCTGGATGTTGAACTCGACATTCGACGAGCCTGACAGCGTTGAAATTTCCCGAGGCATCCCAAGGTCCGCTCCAGTCGGCTCCTCATCCATCGGCACCGGTTGAGTCTGTGGCAGCGCCTCAGTCGGCAGCACGTCGGCGGCGAGAGCAGCAGCAGGTGGAGCAGCCTCAAGAACAGGCTCCGCAGCTGGTTCGGCTCTCCCCTGGCCGCCCTCGTCCAGGAAAATCGCCCCTGACAGGCCGAATGACGCGAGGTCTCAGAAAAAGAAAGAAGCAGGACCTATGATAGAATTCGAGACGCGATAGTATAAAACACTCGGCGTCACTACAACGCACCTGGCTGGGACGAGACGATGTTGTCCGTGTCCATGGGATCATCTTCCTGGCGTGCCGGAGAGGTGGCAGAAGTAGCGGCTCTGCCGAGTGAAATCCATTCGACCAGTAAACAAGAGTTCACTCGGATATCAGAAAGAATTTAAAGATGGATACACTTACGTGGAGGTGACAGGGACAGCAACCCTCATTCGCGGCAAAGCCTTCCGAGGCTTAGGCCCACTCAGTTTGGCCGCCTTAGAAGATTGACCCGCAGGCTCAGTAGTAGCATCCCTCGCCCTCTTGGCGCTTCGAACACTCGGGACCACCGGGACAGTGGGCGGAGCACTCGAAGACGCAGGAGGAGCCAAAGGAACGGTAGGCTCGTGTCGGCGCTTGGTCCGATGCTCTAATTGCGGAGGCGGCGAGTCCTGCTCTTCGTCTTCCTCTTCCTCCTCGCTAGTCTCCTCCTCCGATTCCCCGCTGTTGGAGACGTACTCAGCGCTCTCCACGCTGCCCTCCTGGCTGCCTTCCTCCTCCTCCTCGGCCGGATTCCCGTTCGAGACGGGGGAGAACCAGTTGGTCCACTTCTGCATAAATTTCAGTCGGCAACATCAGACATCATGCAGAGATTCAAACAAACGACAGGAATTAAGACAGTTAAGTGCACTCGACAAGTGTTACTCACCTGATTCGGAGGAGGATGATCCGCGCAGTAAGGCTTCGCTCGCCGAGATCCTTTGGGATTCTCGCAGGGGCCTATGATCTGGAGCACCCACGAGGTCACCCTCTCCTCAGTTACGCCCACCACGTTGGTCCGAGTGGAGTCTTCGGGCCCCGTGTAATGCCACATGGCATGGTCGCGAGCCTGCAGAGGTTGGATACGCCGACCGAGGAAGACCTCCAGCAAGTCTATGCCAGTGACCCCCCCTCCTGACGACATCTACGAGTGCCTCAACCAAAGGCTGGATGTCGTTCTTCTCCGCCTTCGTGAGCGCGAGCTGCTTAGGCGGAGCGGGCCGATCTAAACTAAAGTGAGGCAGCCCAGTCGACGCATTCGGACATGCAATATCCTGGCAGTAGAACCACGTCGACTGCCAGTTCCTGACCACTCGCTTAACTGAAGAGCAGGATAGCTACTCCGACTCTTCTTCTGGAAACCTAAGCCCCCGCAGAGCTGGAGGAGATGTGTCTTATCATCCGACTGGCTGAGTCGTTTGATGGTTTGGGATCTGGCGGAAAAGATGTGCTTGAACAAACCCCAATGGGGGGGGCAGCCGATGAAACACTCGCACAAAACTATAAAGGCAGAGAGATGGGCAATGGCATTCGGGGGAAAGTGATGAAGTTGTGCCCCGAAGTGATTCATGATGCCCTTGAAGAAAGGATGCGGGGGCAAGGAGAAACCTCGGTGGACGTGGCTGAGCAGCAAGACGCGCTCCCCCTCCCGAGGCGCCGGCTCGACCTCGTTCTCTGCCGGCAGCCTCCAGGACTTGTGCTCGATCATCCCGTGCTCCACCAGCTGCAGCAGATCCCCCTGTGTCACCGTGGAGGGGAGGAAGTCGCCCTGAATCCACCCCGCAGGCAGCGGCCGCTGCCGCCGCTGAGCAGGCGCCGCCGTCTTCCCCTTCTTCTTCCTCGCCTCCATCTTGCTGGTCTGACCCTTGGTCATGGCGGCAACTGCGAGCCCTCGGGAGGAAGGAGAAGGAAGGAGCGTAAAAGCGCTGGAGGTGGCGAGAAGGACGGAGTAAGCAAGGGCGAGAGATTCGGCGAGCGTAACGAAGAAGCCTCGCCACCGAGATTTAAATAGGGTTCCGACTGGGTCACTGGCAGGTGGCCCCGAAACCTTATCCTCCCGACCCACCATGGCGATATTAGTGGAGAGGTTGAAGGCGCGAGAATCGAGGCGTCAGGCGCTACTCGAGCGCGATGGCGTCATCCCCGCTGAGCGCGCGGAAACCGAAATTTGAGGATCCCGGAAAATCCACCGCTGTCAGTTGACCGGTCGCGTCAGAAGATGCCGCAGAAGCACTCGGTTCCCGGCAGTCTGTTTCGCGAGTACTTCCACTCGGATCGTCGATCAGAAAAGTCAAAATGGACCGAGGCAAGCAACGCCCAAGCCAAGTCCGTTCCAGTCGGATCCAACTTCAAACATCGCTTCGTCGTCCCAACCCCAATCCATTCGGGGACTAATGATGGGGTTATAGTCCTAGGGTAGGGTCATAGGCCTGCCCTATATGTCCTACCCAAGGACTACCCCTCGCAAAGGACTAGACCCTTAGTCAGCTCCGACTGAATTAAGGAGTCCGTGTCATCCAGTCGGTAACATACCCTCGATCATCCAGTCGGAGACTAGCATTCGGAGCATATCAGGCTAACCGACTGGATACCACTCGGTACATCGTAACCCCCCTGGAGGGAAACGGTCGTACGTTTCCAGGTGCATTTATTAGCATTTAGGGCATACATTACCTGTAACGTACACATTCAATCGCCACTACTCCACCCCTGTATCAGAACCGTTGTGGAGGGTAGCGTACTCTATATAAGCCATCCTCCCCCACTGGTAGAGGGGTTAGCAACTCATTGTATTCCCTATTCCACTCGACAACAAGCTCCCTGAGCACTGAGACGTAGGGCTGTTACCTCCACCGCAGAGGGGTCTGAACTCATACATCCTCGCTGTAGCTAGGACTCTGCCCATCCTTTTCGTACCCTATACATCTACTGTCAGGCTTATACCCACGACATTCATGCTTGATTTTTTCTGTGAACTTGTGAGACAAGTATGTTTATTAGGGATTTGGTTAACCCTGACAGTACTTCCATCAGGCTGCAGTCTAGCAGATATGTACCACTTGCAAGCCCTCCTACCACTACCATCAAAACCTCTGCACTTAGCATAAAACTTCTTTCTATCGGTCCAAACTGTCTTGGCATCAAACTGATGTCTGACTGCATAAGTCTTGAAAGACAACCTGAACTCATCCATGTTTGGCCACAACTTCCCCACTCGAATGACAGGGTTTTCCTTGTCATACAATGCACTAGCTCTTTATCATGTGCATCATCTACATCATCTGCAGCATCTTTCATCAACTGTTCATCTACATCACTCAATTCTCTGTCATCATTATCACTTGTATTAGCTTCATCCCTCTCCTCCTCATCTCTGTCATCAACTGGAATGCCAAATAGTTTGGCCATCTCAGTATCAGCAATTGGTGCAATGACCAAATCAGTAGGCTCCTCCAACTCAACTGCATTCCAATCAACAACATTAACATTTCCCTCTTCTGCATGTGCATTAGCTCCATCGGCTATTACTGTTAGATCCGTAATAATGGGAACGATATGCCTCTGCGAAGCCCAATCATCATCTGCCTTCTGCATAGCCAAGTGTGACGGCACATAACCTACCTTCGAGTCAATATTCAGATCAACGAGCTCAGCTAAAAATTCAGCCCCGAGGCTTGCCCAGCCCTCTTGCCTATCGATTTCAACAACAATATCTTCACCATCTTCAATTCTGACATACTCTCCTTTGAAATCATCATACCGCAATAGTGAAACCTCTTGCTCTGGACCCCAAAGCACAGTTTCCCCAATTTTCTCCACCAATTTCCTCACTGCCTTCTCTTCCATCGACTGTATCTCAATGGGATCAATTTCTACACAATCAACCTCCCATTTCACAATTGTGTCTCTCTGGATGTTCTCAATGCTACCATCAACTAATTTTGCCGTCGATGGAAAGAAATTGATTGCAAATTCAAATGTTTCAGCAGCATTCCCTTTGTTATAGGCGGGCGGGCAGCGTCAGACAGAGCAAAGATTGCCTTCAATCGCACTCACAAAATGGGCGGAAGGGAGGCGCATTACCTGTTCGAAGCTGAATCTGGCGGCTCCTTCTCGACCTGACCACGGGCTTCTCTCACCGCGCCGCCCCCTCTCACCTTCTATCGATTTCACCAAGCAAAACAGAGAGCTCAGATCTACAAGGCGGAGGGGATTGGGACTAGAGTATCGAATTCACTCACCACCATGGCCGCCGCCGCCGCCGAAAGGGGGCTACGCCGAGAAAGAGGGCTCCTCCGCCTTAGCCGCCGCCGGAGCTGAAGATGTCGGGCAGTTTCGGACAACTCTAGTCGGGCAGTTTCACGAGATGCGGTGCTAATTAATTTCGGCCCAAATTAGGTAACACATGACTTAACGCCAATTGGACTAGTTGACTAAGGTTTTATCGCATGTGTGGCCGTGAGCTATTTTCTCCCAGCAAACCGTCGCATGAGAGCTATTTCATCGAAAGATGTCGCACTGCTTCCAATTCGCAGGAAAGACGTCGTACATGAGCTATTGGCCCGATTTCTCTATAATTGTAACTTGGCTCCACAACGGTGCCCTTAGATTCGTAGGTACAGCAGGAGGAGCCATCTGGAGGAGATGTCAGATGAGAATAGGAGATCTTCATAGGAGAAAGAAGAGGAGATGAGCTTGGCTGGGTAGGAGAAGAGGAGAAGAGAAATGTGCATAACTGGCTGCTGTGTGAGAGGGGACATTGCTTAGGAATGAGGAGTAGCTCATCGCCAGCTAGCTGTCGCCGCCGCTAGCGTTGGGTGAGCAGCCGCTGTGTACACAGCCGCCACCTGATGTGAGCTCAGGAGGGATGAAAGAAGCTGGGAGGGAAATGATGGGGGGCATCGGGGTACTAGGGTTGCTGGTTGCCTCTTGACTGGGCTGAGTGTTCTCTTAACTGGCTGGGTTGTATTCCAAAAGGATCGGCAGAGTATCCTTTAAGTATCAAATTGTTTTAAATCGTTTATTCTATAGAATCTGTAGATAATTTGCATTGAGATGTTCAACAAGTAGCAACATAATCAGCGACTCGGTGCCCACAAGCATCCCAGATTTGCATTGAAGCGAGGTAAGGTTTATTCATGTTTTTTTAGCTTTGTTTCTCTTCATTGGTTTTCTTGGTTCATTTTCCCCTTGATGTTGTTCGTTTGATGAAAAGAACCGTGAGAAGGGAAGAAAGAGAGATGAAGCATAATCTTGGGATTAAGGGAGACGCTGACACATACTTCCCATCTCCATTCGTTTCATCTTGCATATGGATACGAAGCGGTGGCGTAGTTGCGATGATAGTCATACTTCTGTCATCAATGAGAAGATGCGAAGGGTGGTACAAGGTATGTCTTGTTATAAAGAAGAGTTAGAGATGGAAGAAGCATCAAACAATTGAGTTGAGTCATGCATGGATTGTAAGCCAACCATATAGGCATAGACCTGTTTTTAGTTTTTCGATGTAAGTGGAAATTATGCAAGTTATTTTAAATATTAATACTCCCTTCGATCCATATTATGTGTCGTGATTTAATTCAAATTTGAAGTAAAACCACTACACTTATTATGGATCGGAGGGAGTAGTAAGAGATCGTTATTGATGTTTGCTGTTGTTTGAACATATTCTTTAAAAAACTGTTTGAATATATTTGAATGGTGTCATCTTTGATTATGATCTTTATAAGTCTATAATAGCAGGATTTCTTGTTTCCTTAGATCTAGAAATTAAAAAATTATATGTATAAATTATAAAGCAGTATGTGCAAGCAGTACTTCAATGATTTCGCTTGGGGTGTAGTGTCCAGGTGGGGTGTAGTGTTAGAGTACGTAATGGGCCTGGCCCGTTAGTCTTAGGGTTTGCTTAGGGGTCAAGTAAGCCTTACTTGGGAGTCAAGTAAACCTCTCTATATATGGAGTCGATGGGCCCGAGCTGGGCGCCGTCCAGGCCTTCGCCAACCTCTTGTTTGCCGCCGCCGACAACACCGCCTTCTGGTACGTACATGTCACCCCCGGCGGTGTCAATTAGAGTAGTTAGTTAGAAGGCTCGCCGGTCGGAAAATGACAGCCAGATCGATCGACTTGTTATTTTGACTCTTGCCCTGGCGCGCCGACGGCAGCAAGACCGTGCACGGCGCGGCGGCGCGGATGGCGGAGCTGGAGGGGGTGGTGCCGCAGATGATAATGGAGGGGCTCGGGGTGGCCGTCGACGAGGCCGAGGCCCAGAGCGCGCCGTTCTGGCACCTGTTCTGGATGTGAGAGTACGGGGCGCCGACCGCCGACGAGATGGCGAGGGAGGTGCGGTATGGGTCGCACAGCCTCTTCCTGGCCGGTCCCTACGGACCGCCGCTGACCGCGCCATCAGTCGCCGCCTACGGGCCAGTGCGGCTGCCGCGCCAGGCGGCCTCCGCCACGATCGCCGGGCCGCGACAGCCGATGCTGCTGCTGTCGTCGCCGCCACTCGACGCCAGGCTGCTGCAGCCGCCGCTGCCGCTCCCTGTCTTCGGGCCGATCTATACGGCGGCCTGGGCGCCGCCGTACATCCAGTCAGCACCGGTGCCACCCTAACAGTACGGCGGGCCCTCCCGCTTCGCCGGTCCTGACGGTGCGCCATTCCACGAGAGGTCCTCCATGGTCACACAGCACCGGCGCCGACCCCCGCCGCTCTCGACTGCGACCATGGCGCCGGTCATCATGTTCCAGCATGGGATGCCCTACGACGGGACTGTGGCGACCTCGTTCCCAGCAGCGCCACCGCCGTCCCAGGACAATCCCATCCAACAGATCAAGTTCCAGCCGTCGCCGGCACCGCTTCCGGCTTGGATCGCTACCCACCACGTGTCGGCGGCGGTGAGGCTGTAGGCTGCTGCACGCGGCCTCCTAGCGCGTCGACATGTGCGGGAGATGCGTGATTTGTAGCTACAACTCCTCCAAGTTGCGCTTCGCGGTGCAACGGACCTCGATCTCGTCCACTGCGTGGGGGATCTTGGGCATGCGGTTTCCCCACGGGCGGCGGGCATGCTGTTTTTTCCCACGGGCAACGACCTCCAAGTCTGTGACATCGACAATCAGCCGGCGGGGAGAAGACATGGTGTCACCGACAGGAGCGCACCGCGTAGCACCACTGCATTCCGCCGCCGGCCACCGCGAGGGCTCCCTTGGTCCCGATGGTGTCCTTGGGATCCGGGAGCAGCAAACGCACAAGTTCGGCACGCGGAGGATTCTCGCCTTATCGTTCGGAGTCAAAAATAAAGAGTCGGAGTCTCATTCGGGTTAGCTTATTTCAGGTCAATACAATAGGCCGAGTGTTGGGGAACGTCGCATGGGAAACAAAAAATTTCCTACACGCACGAAGACCTATCATGGTGATGTCCATCTACGAGAGGGGATGAGTGATCTACGTACCCTTGTAGATCGTACAGCAGAAGCGTTAGAGAACGCGGTTGATGTAGTGGAATGTCCTCACGTCCCTCGATCCGCCCCGCGAACAATCCCGCGATTAGTCCCACGATCTAGTACCGAACGGACGGCACCTCCGCGTTCAGCACACGTACAGCTCGACGATGATCTCGGCCTTCTTGATCCAGCAAGAGAGACGGAGAGGTAGAAGAGTTCTCCGGCAGCGTGACGGCGCTCCGGAGGTTGGTGATGATCTTGTCTCAGCAGGGCTCCGCCCGAGCTCCACAGAAACGCGATCTAGAGGAAAAACTATGGAGGTATGTGGTCGGGCAGCCGTGAGAAAGTTGTCTCAAATCAGCCCTAATTGCTCCATATATATAGGAGGAGGGAGGGGGCCTTGCCTTGGGGTCCAAGGACCCCCCAAGGAGTCGGCCGAGCCAAGGGGGGGAGGACTCCCCCCCCAAACCGAGTTGGACTTGGTTTGGTGGGAGGAGTCCCCCTCCCTTCCCACCTCCTTCCTTTTTTTTCCTTTCCTCTTGATTTTTCTTCTCTTGGCGCATTGGGCACTTGTGGGCTGTCCCACCAGCCCACTAAGGGCTGGTGTGGCTCCCCCAATGCCTATGGGCTTCCCTGGGGTGGGTTGCCCCCCCCCCCCCCCCCGGTGAACTCCCGGAACCCATTCGTCATTCCCGGTACATTTCCGGTAACTCCGAAAACCTTCCGGTAATCAAATGAGGTCATCCTATATATCAATCTTCGTTTCCGGACCATTCCGGAAACCCTCGTGACGTCCGTGATCTCATCAGGGACTCCGAACAACATTCGGTAACCAACCATATAACTCAAATACGCATAAAACAACGTCGAACCTTAAGTGTGCAGACCCTGCGGGTTCGAGAACTATGTAGACATGACCCGAGAGACTCCTCGGTCAATATCCAATAGCGGGACCTGGATGCCCATATTGGATCCTACATATTCCACGAATATCTTATCGTTCGAACCTCAGTGCCAAGGATTCGTATAATCCCGTATGTCATTCCCTTTGTCCTTCGGTATGTTACTTGCCCGAGATTCGATCGTCAGTATCCGCATACCTATTTCAATCTCGTTTACCGGCAAGTCTCTTTACTCGTTCCGTAATACAAGATCCCGCAACTTACACTAAGTTACATTGCTTGCAAGGCTTGTGTGTGATGTTGTATTACCCAGTGGGCCCCGAGATACCTCTCCGTCACACGGAGTGACAAATCCCAATCTTGATCCATACTAACTCAACAAACACCTTTGGAGATACCTGTAGAGCATCTTTATAGTCACCCAGTTATGTTGCGACGTTTGATACACACAAAGCATTCCTCCGGTGTCAGTGAGTTATATGATCTCATGGTCATAGGAATAAATACTTGAAACACAGAAAACAGTAGCAACAAAATGACACGATCAACATGCTACGTCTATTAGTTTGGGTCTAGTCCATCACATGATTCTCCTAATGATGTGATCCCGTTATCAAGTGACAACACTTGCCTATGGCCAGGAAACCTTGACCATCTTTGATCAACGAGCTAGTCAACTAGAGGCTTACTAGGGACTGTGTTTTGTCTATGTATCCACACAAGTATTGTGTTTCCAATCAATACAATTATAGCATGGATAATAAACGATTATCATGAACTAAGAAATATAATAATAACTAATTTATTATTGCCTCTAGGGCATATTTCCAAGAGTCTCCCACTTGCACTAGAGTCAATAATCTAGTTCACATCACCATGTGATTCCAACGAATCCAACACCCATATAGTTATGGGGTCTGATCACGTCTTGCTCGTGAGAGAGGTTTTAGTCAACGGTTCTGAAACTTTCAGATCCGTGCGTTCTTCACAAATATTTATGTCATCTTATAGATGCTGCTACTACGTGCTATTCGGAAATGCTCCAAATATCTACTCTACTATACGAATCCGTTTCACTACTCATAGTTACCCGGATTAGTGTCAAAGCTTGCATTGACGTAACCCTTTACGACAAACTCTTTAACCACCTCCATAATCGAGAAAAATTCCTTAGTCCATTAGTTACTAAGGATAAATTTCGACCGCTGCTAGTGATTCAATCATGGATCACTCTCTGTACCTCTCAACATACTTTGAGTGAAGGCACACTTCAGGTGCGGTACACAGCATGGCATACTTTAGATTCTACGGCTAAGGCATAGAAGACGACCTTCGTCTATTCTCTTTATTCTGCCGTGGTCAGATTTTGAGTCTTACTCAAATTCACACCTCACAACGCAACCAAGAACTCCTTCTTTGCCGGTCTATTTTGAACTCTTTCAAAAACTTGTCAAGGCATGCATCTTGTTGAAACTTCTATTAAGCGCTTTCGATCTATCTCCATAGATCTTTGATGCTCAACGTTCAAGTAGCGTAATCCAGGTACTCCTTTGAAAACTTCTTTCAAACAACCTTGTATGCTTTACAGAAATTCTACATTACTTCTGATCCACAATATGTCAACCACATATACCTATCAGAAATTCTATAGTGCTCCCACTCACTTCTTTGGAAACACAAGTTTCTCATAAACCTTGTGCAAACCCAAAATCTTTGATCATCTCATCAAAGTGTATATTCCAACTCCGAGATGCTTGCACCAGTCCATTGAAGGATCACTGGAGCTTGCATACTTGCTAGTATCTTTAGGATCGACAAAACCTTCTGGTTGTATCACATACAATGTTTTCTCAAGGAAACCGTCGAGAAAACAATGTTTTGACATCCTACGTGCAATATTTCATAAATAATGCATCAACAACTAACATAATTCTAACAGACCTTTAGCATCGCTACGAGTGAGAAAGTCTCATCATAGTCAACTGTTTGATCTTGTCGAAAACATCTTTGCGACAAGTCGAGCTTTTTCTTAATAGTGACTTATCACCATCATCGTCTGTCTTCTTTTAAAGATCCATTTTTACTCAATAGTCCTATGACCATCAAGTAGTTCTACCAAAGTCTACACTTTGTTTTCACACATGGATCCTCTCTAGGATTTCATGGCTTCCAACCATTTGTCGGAATCTGGGCCCACCATCGCTTTCTCCATAACTCGTAGGTTCACTGTTGCTCAACAACATGACCTCCAAGACAGGGTTACCGTACTACTCTGCAGCAGTACGCGACCTTGTCGACCTACGAGGCTTGTAGTAACTTGATCCGATGCTTGATGATCACCATCATCAGCTTCCACTTCAATTGGTGTAGGCGCCACAGGAACAACTTCCTGCTCCCTGCTACACACTGGTTGAAGTGATGGTTCAATAACCTCATCAAGTTCTACTACCCTCCCACTCAATTCTTTCGAGAGAAACCTTTCCTCGAGAAAGGATCCGTTTCTAGAAACAAACACTTTGCTTTCGGATCTGAGATAGGAGATGTACCCAACTATTTTGGATATCCTATGAAGATGCATTTATCCGCTTTGGGTTCGAGCTTATCAGACTGAAACTTTTTCACATAAGTGTTGAAGCCCCAAACTTTCAAGAAACGACAGTTTAGATTTCTCTAAACCTCAGTCTATACTGTGTCATCTCAACGGAAATACGCGGTGCCCTATTTAAAGTGAGTGCGGTTGTCTCTAATGCATAACCCATAAACGATAGTGGTAATTCGATAAGAGACATCATAGTATGCACCATACCAAATAGTGCGTGGCTATGACGTTCAGACACATCATCACACTATGATGTTCCAGGTGGCATGAACTGCGAAACAATTTCCACATTGTCTTAACTGCGTATCAAAACTCGTAACTCAAATATTCATTTCCATGATCATATCGTAGACAGTTTATCCTCTTGTTACGACGAACTTCACTCTGAAACGGAATTGAACTTTTCAACATTTCAGACTTGTGATTCATTAAGTAAATACTCCTTTATCTACTCAAATCGTCAGTGAAGTAAGAACATAATGATATCCACTACGTGCCTCAGCACCCATTGGACTGCATACATCAAAATGTATCACTTCCAACAAGTTACTATCTTATTTCATCTCAATGAAAACAAGGCCTTGCTCATGTGGTATGATTTGCATGTCACTAGTGATTCGAAATCAGGTGAGTACAAAGATCCATCAGCATGGAGCCTCTTCATGCAATTTATACTAACATGACTCAAGCCGCAGTGCCACAAGTAAGTGGTACTATCATCATTAACTCGTATCTTTTGGCACCAATATCATGAACATGTGTAACACTACGATCGAGATTCAATAAACCATTGAAGGTGATTATTCAAGAAAATAGAGTAACCATTATTCTCTTTAAATGAATAATCGTATTGCAATAAACACGATCCAATCATGTTTATGCTTAACGCAAGCTCCAAATAACAATTATTTAGGTTTAACACCAATCCCGATGGTAGAGGGAGCGTGCGACGTTTGATCATATCAACCTTGGAAACACTTCCAACACGTATCGTCACCTCGCCTTTAGCTAGTCTCCGTTTATGCCGTAGCTTACATTTCGTGTTACTAATCACTTAGCAACCGAACCGGTATCCAATACCCACATGCTACTAGGAGTACTAGTAAAGTACACATCAACATCATGTATATCAAATATACTTCTTTCGACTTTTGCCAGCCTTCTTATCTACCAAGTATCTAGAGTTGCTCCGCCTCAGTGACTGTTCCCCTCATTACAGAAGCACTTAGTCTCGGGTTTGGGTTTAATCTTGGGTCTCTTCATTAGTGTAGCAACTGTTTTGCCGTTTCACGAAGTATCCCTTCTAGCCCTTGCCTTTCTTGAAACTTAGTGGTTTTACAAACCATCAACTATTGATGCTCCTTCTTGATTTCTACTTTCGCAGTGTCAAACATCGCGAATCGCTCAAGGATCATTGTATCTATCCTTGATATGTTATAGTTCATCACGAAGCTCTCACAGCTTGGTGGCAGTGACTTTGGAGAACCATCACTATCTCATTTGGAAGATTAACTCCCACTTGATTCAAGTGATTGTCGTACTCAGACAATCTGAGCACACGCTCAACGATTGAGCTTTTCTCCTTTACTTTGTGGACAAAGAATCTTGTCGGAGGTCTCGTACCTCTCAACAAGGGCACGAGCATGAAATCACAATTTCATCTCTTTAGAACATCACTTATGTTCCGTGACGTTTCAAAACGTCTTCGGTGCCTTGCTTCTAAGCCATTAAGTATTTTGCACTGAACTATCGTGTAGTCATCAGAAACGTGTATGTCGGATGTTCACAGCATCCACAGATGACGCTCGAGGTGCAGCACACCGAGTGGTGCATTCAGGACATAAGCCTTCTGTGCAGCAATGAGGACAATCCTCTTCAAAGTTTTCTACTATCAACTTTCAACTAAATTTTCTCTAGGAACATATAAAAACAGTAGAGCTATAGCGCAAGCTACATCGTAATTCGCAAAGATCATTAGACTAAGCTCATGACAATTAGTTCAATTAATCATATTACTTAAGAACTCCCACTCAAAAAGTACATCTCTCTAGTCATTTGAGTGGTACATGATCCAAATCCACTATCTCAAGTCTGATCATCACGTGAGTCGAGAATAGTTTCAGTGGTAAGCATCTCTATGCTAATCATATCAACTATATGATTCATGCTCGACCTTTCGGTCTCATGTGTTCCGAGGCCATGTCTGCACATGCTAGGCTCGTCAAGCTTAACCCGAGTGTTCTGCGTGCGCAACTGTTTTGCGCCCGTTGTATGTGAACGTTGAGTCTATCACACCCGATCATCACGTGGTGTCTCGAAACGACGAACTGTAGCAACGGTGCACAGTCGGGGAGAACACAATTTCGTCTTGAAATTTTAGTGAGAGATCACCTCATAATGCTACCGTCGTTCTAAGCAAAATAAGGTGCATAAAAGGATTAACATCACATGCAATTCATAAGTGACATGATATGGCCATCATCACGTGCTTCTTGATCTCCATCACCAAAGCACCGGCACGATCTTCTTGTCACCGGCGCCACACCATGATCATCCATCAACGTGTTGCCATCGGGGTTGTCGTGCTACTTATGCTATTACTACTAAAGCTACATCCTAGCAAAATAGTAAACGCATCTGCAAGCACAAACGTTAGTATAAAGACAACCCTATGGCTCCTGCCGGTTGCCGTGCCATCGACATGCAAGTCGATATTTCTATTACAACATGATCATCTCATACATCCAATATATCACATCACATCGTTGGCCATATCACATCACAATCATACCCTGCAAAAACAAGTTAGACGTCCTCTAATTTTGTTGTTGCAAGTTTTATGTGGTGACCAAGGGTATCTAGTAGGATCGGATCTTACTTACGGAAACACCACAACGGAGATATATGAGTTGCTATTTAACCTCATCCAAGGACCTCCTCGGTCAAATCCGATTCAACTAAAGTTGGAGAAACCGTCACTTGCCAGTCATCTTTGAGCAAAGGGGGTTACTCGTAACGATGAAACCAGTCTCTCGTAAGCGTACGAGTAATGTCGGTCCAAGCCGCTTCAATCCAACAATACCGCGGAATCAAGAAAAGACTAGGGCAGCAAAGCGCACATCACCGCCCACAAAACCTTTTGTGTTCTACTCGAGAAGACATCTACGCATGAACCTAGCTCATGATGCCACTGATGGGGAACGTCGCATGGGAAACAAAATTTTTCCTACGCGCACGAAGACATATCATGGTGATGTCCATCTACGAGAGGGGACGAGTGATCTACGTACCCTTGTAGATCGTACAGCAGAAGCGTTAGAGAACGCGGTTGATGTAGTGGAACGTCCTCACGTCCCTCGATCCGCCCCGCGAACAATCCCGCGATCAGTCCCACGATCTAGTACCGAACGGACGTCACCTCCGCGTTCAGCACACGTACAGCTCGACGATGATCTCGGCCTTCTTGATCCAGCAAGAGAGACGGAGAGGTAGAAGAGTTCTCCGGCAGCGTGACGGCGCTCCGGAGGTTGGTGATGATCTTGTCTCAGCAGGGCTCCGCCCGAGCTCCGCAGAAACGCGATCTAGAGGAAAAACTATGGAGGTATGTGGTCGGGCAGCCGTGAGAAAGTCGTCTCAAATCAGCCCTAATTGCTCCATATATATAGGAGGAGGGAGGGGGGCCTTGCCTTGGGGTCCAAGGACCCCCCAAGGAGTCGGCCGAGCCAAGGGGGGGAGGACTCCCCCCCCCCCAAACCGAGTTGGACTTGGTTTGGTGGGAGGAGTCCCCCTCCCTTCCCACCTCCTTCCTTTTTTTTCCTTTCCTCTTGATTTTTCTTCTCTTGGCGCATTGGGAACTTGTGGGCTGTCCCACCAGCCCACTAAGGGCTGGTGTGCCTCCCCCAATGCCTATGGGCTTCCCCGGGGTGGGTTGCCCCCCCTGGTGAACTCCCGTAACCCATTCGTCATTCCCGGTACATTTCCGGTAACTCCGAAAACCTTCCGGTAATCAAATGAGGTCATCCTATATATCAATCTTCGTTTCCGGACCATTCCGGAAACCCTCGTGACGTCCGTGATCTCATCAGGGACTCCGAACAACATTCGGTAACCAACCATATAACTCAAATACGCATAAAACAACGTCGAACCTTAAGTGTGCAGACCCTACGGGTTCGAGAACTATGTAGACATGACCCGAGAGACTCCTCGGTCAATATCCAATAGCGGGACCTGGATGCCCATATTGGATCCTACATATTCCACGAAGATCTTATCGTTTGAACCTCAGAGCCAAGGATACGTATAATCCCGTATGTCATTCCCTTTGTCCTTCGGTATGTTACTTGCCCGAGATTCGATCGTCAGTATCCGCATACCTATTTCAATCTCGTTTACCGGCAAGTCTCTTTACTCGTTCCGTAATACAAGATCCCGCAACTTACACTAAGTTACATTGCTTGCAAGGCTTGTGTGTGATGTTGTATTACCGAGTGGGCCCCGAGATACCTCTCCGTCACACGGAGTGACAAATCCCAGTCTTGATCCATACTAACTCAACTAACACCTTTGGAGATACCTGTAGAGCATCTTTATAGTCACCCAGTTACGTTGCGACGTTTGATACACACAAAGCATTCCTCCGGTGTCAGTGAGTTATATGATCTCATGGTCATAGGAATAAATACTTGACACACAGAAAACAGTAGCAACAAAATGACACGATCAACATGCTACGTCTATTAGTTTGGGTCTAGTCCATCACATGATTCTCCTAATGATGTGATCCCGTTATCAAGTGACAACACTTGCCTATGGCCAGGAAACCTTGACCATCTTTGATCAACGAGCTAGTCAACTAGAGGCTTACTAGGGACTGTGTTTTGTCTATGTATCCACACAAGTATTGTGTTTCCAATCAATACAATTATAGAATGGATAATAAACGATTATCATGAACTAAGAAATATAATAATAACTAATTTATTATTGCCTCTAGGGCATATTTCCAACACCGAGATGTAAAAGGCTTGTTTTTTAGGCGTTAGGGTTGTGTGGGGTCAAATCGTCGTTAGGTTGCAGCTCGAGGACGAGTTGCATGTCCAGGTGGGGTGTAGTGTTAGAGTACGTAATGGGTCTGGGCCCGTTAGTCTTAGGGTTTGCTTAGGGGTCAAGTAAGCCTTACTTGGGAGTCAAGTAAACCTCTCTATATATGGAGAGGAGATGTATCAATCTAAGGAGGCAAGAATTAAGAAGGAAAACCCTTTTCCCTCTTTCCCGGCCGTGGTAAAGGACCCCACGTCCGGCTCTCTCACGCCCTCGCAGCTCTCTCTCTCGCTCGCTCAAACCCTAGCAACCATAACAGTTGTTGAGTATGAAAATCCTATGAAGCTCATGGAAATTAAAGTATCTCTCTTCTGGTAGGTGTTCAAGGACAGTTGGTCTTACACACAACATATAAACCTAAAAGAGGTTGTCCATTATGTGTGTTTACTTGATGCAGTTTTCTGTGAGATATATACAAGCGGGTTTAGAAATAAGCTTGCTTGCCTACAAACTAGGATGCTGCCATTTTCATTTGTTTCTTGGACTTCTTATTATCATATCGCTGTTGCGAGAAATGGGAAGAAACTCCAGTTATACCTTTTGTTCATTGATCATTATGCTCCCCAAAATTACTGAAGCTAAACATGGCCTCTTAGTACAAAATTCCTTTGTTCGGTAGATCTAAAAGGATCAATGAGATGAACTTCATGTATCTAACACTGCTTGATATATTATGCTAACAAGTTTGATTAGTAATATATCATATATATATACTCATAAATATTTTTTATATTTAGAATTTTTATATATTTACATGATCAATTAATGTCATAACTTTTTTTGAGCGGTAATGTCATAACAATGTTATTATTTAAAAATTTCACCATATAAGATAAATGGCCCATCTAGAATATATGAATTCATTCATCTTAAACATTTTTTTGCGTATATTTCATTTATCCATTGATATAGTTTGTTTTCCACCCAAGCAATATGATTGGTAATTAAGTACGTAAGATTAAAACAGATGTAAATATTACACAATTATTATAAAAATTATTTGATGACAATCAAAACGTGCGTTGCACGTGCAAGCTTACTAGTACTAATAAAAGCACGAGAAAGCAGATCCAACTTGCAATCTGGAGCGTCTAATCACTTAATCAATGGACTAAATACTCTGTTAACGAAATCCTCGTCGCTAACGAAAGATTCCTCGTCGTTAACGAAAAGAAAACTCGCCACGAACTGCCCCCTCTGGCCCCGCTCGCCCGAAGAAAAAAAAATCCCCCGCTCACCGACGCCCTCGCCCCGCTCCGCGCGCGCCCCGCACGGCCGCCGCTCGCCCCGCTCGCCCCGCGCCGCGCACGCCCCGCACGGCCGACGCCCCCGCCCCACTCGCCCTGCACCACCGGCCGGAGAGAGAGAGAGAGAGAGATGACGACGGCGGCGCGGCCGACGTGGGCGCCGGCGAAGGGCGGGAACGAGCAGGGGGGAACGCGCATCTTCGGGCCCTCCGGGAAGTACTCCTCCCGCGACCTCGCCGCCCACACCTCCCTCAAGCCCAGGTACAAATCCAATCGCCGGTCCGCCCCGCGCTCCGATTCCGGTTCCGGTTCCATGCCCATGATTGTTCGACAGATGGCCATCGCTACCTGTGTGTACATACCATGGGAAGGGGCTCCTTCCTCGTAATTTCCTTCCTAATCCCGACCGCAGGTTCGCCGTTTCGCCGATTTCAGTTTCCGGGATCCCCGATGGCGAGACACAGTCAGATACTCAGTATGCGGCGCCGCTTTGCTCTCCGCCTTCAGGCGCTAGACATGCACATACACCTCGCCAGTTAGCCAGCCTAATTTCAGACGAGTCCATATCACACCATTGGGTCATCGCTCAACACCCTACCACCATAGCCGATCCTATTATCCAAGGTATATTATATTACATAGTGTTCTCTGATCCCTACTCCGTATACGTTTAGTACCGATTAAGTAATTTATCTGTCTTTATTTATTTATTGTTGTTGTGGAGGAAGATGAAGAAATTGATGGGAATTCCAAATCCGAACAAGAGGGAAATGTTAACATCAACATCCATGATAAAACTTCTGATAGTACAGTTATTTCAATAGGTTCACATGCATAGTTTTGCATTTTATGAATGAAAAATTATTAAATTGACTTTGATAGATGGTGTAATGTCTATTATGAGGATTTTCGAGTATGTCAAGGAAGTCGATTTTTATCCCAATGCCTCTATTGCTTACCATCTAATTTAGAACGCATGAACGGTCGCATCTCGGTTGAAATAAGTTTTCAGAGTTAAAAGTATCGAATAACTATTTGAGACCAACAATAATTCAAGACACTTTAAATGGTTTGACAACATGACGGATGACATTGACACCCATCATAAGTGACTTTGCATCAAGGGTTAGGTCCGTACAGCCTGACAAGCCTGAAAGCACACTCGGATTACATGCTTTCATGCGTTGAGCCGACTTGCTTGCTGTTAATATCCATCTTATTTGAGCTATCACCCAGAAATTTCAATCTATTGTGCTGAATCTACTTCTTCAGATAATGTAGAAAATGGGCCTCACCCTCCCCCAGGAAAGACAGGTGCCAAGTACATTATCAGGGAAGATAGCCAGAGGCTGGATCTTCGTTATGTGAAGAAAAGTAGTGATCAGCATCTGGAGCTGGGTTACAAGGTCAGTAACAGTAGCCATTGTTGCAGCATCTACCTACTGTTTTAATGGAGACATCACAAAAACTGCCCATTATTTTAGCCTCACCCGTTTTGTGCTCGACTTCTGATCTCAGGTGGAAAGGCACCTCATTGATGGAGATTTTGTTCTTTTCAACCGGCAGCCCAGTCTTCACAAAATGTCTATCATGGGGCATCGCATCAAAATCATGCCTTACTCAACTTTCCGCCTCAACTTGTCAGTCACATCACATCGCCATACAATGCAGATTTTGATGGGGATGAAATGAATATGCATGTTCCCCAGTCATTTGAAACCAGAGCTGAGGTTTTAGAGTTGATGATGGTGCCAAAGTGTATTGTCTCACCTCAAGCGAATAGACCTGTTATGGGTATTGTCCAAGACACACTTCTTGGCTGTCGAAAAATTACCAAAAGGGATACTCTCATCGAAAAGGTGAACTAATACTCTCCTTAAGTAACACCTTCAATAGTGGTATTCTCTCTGTAGTTTTGTAGCTTAATTAATGTTGTGAAATATCTCCCAGGATGTATTCATGAACATCTTAATGTAGTGGGAAGATTTTGATTGGAAGGTCCCTGCCCCTGCTATTTTGAAACCAAGGCCAATTTGGACTGGCAAACAAGTTTTCAACTTGATTATCCCCAAGCAAATCAATTTAATTAGATTTTCAGCCTGGCATGACGCTGATGCTGAAAAAGAACATACAATTGCCCACTAGACATACTTTGCTAATGGTACGTAAAGAAGAGATGATCAGTTGAGCACCAATCACATGGAGAATTTATTTATTTTTTATTTTGCTTCAGCAGAGAATGCATTTATTTAATCATTTAACATAAGAAATACCTTTAGTAGTATTCTGTATTCAAAATATCTAGCCGAGTCTGAGGAGGACGTGGCGCTTGCCGTCGCCCAGGCCCAGGCGCTCTCCAGCGGACAGGGACCGCCCAAGCAGCAGGCCCCTGCTCTTTCCGATGCTGCCGATTCGGACTAATTGGGTTCCCTACCACCATCCCTGGCCGGAAGCAAGATGTGAGGATGAGGGGACAGAAGCAAGATGTGAGGATCAGGGGACGCTATGTCGCCTCCATCTGTGGCCTTCTTCTTGGCATGTACTGGTTGTACATGCTCTGCTTCCTTTACTCCCACCTTTCGGCCTCGACGCCTCTGCATATTTCTCCATCACTCTCTTGCAGGTACTCACTCCACCACTCCTCTGCTTTGAGTTAATCCACAAGTTTTTCATCCTTGCTTGTGTAGATTATTGTTGAAATCCAACAAGGCCACTCTGGAAAATTATTTCCCTTTTATGATTTGTTGTCTACATAATAATTTCTTTCTCAAATACAGTTGTGTTGTGTGATTTGCTATGCAAGCTATATATGGATAAATTGCAGGGGAGATACAATTGTGCTGGATTGTTCTAGACATGCATCACATAATTTTCTCACATTTGGAGCTTATGTTGCTTTGAATTTGGTGTTGGTTCACTTTTTGTTTGGGATGATTTCCAATTTTACTTATAGCTCAAATTCTTATTGTTTTTCTGAACTCCTTTTTTGTTTGAGTGATGTTGTTTTCTCTTCATGTATGTGCTGAGAATTCTGATAGGAGAGTGACTAAATTCTTCAGTATTACATTTGTATTATTACATGCCAATTTTCCAATTACTAATTTGACTCTCTTTGAGGTATCTACTTCCTCAACAAGTGAGCATGCCTGCATTTATCACTTGTGCATACGAAACATAAAGGCACATACAAACCCCCTGCTCAGGAGCTCCTCCGCTCCAGGAGTATAAGCATGACTACAAACAGGAGTAGTTAATTTTACTGTATAGCAAATTAAGGTTAGTTAATTTTGGAGTATACTCCCAAGACCAAGCACTTAATTTACTCCTGTAGAGCAAATTAATCAAGCATGTTAATCGAGCATGCAAACACATAAGACAAGCAAAAATTATTGAAATTATTGCTTCTGTAAGCTAGCTCAACTAGAATATTTACTGAAATTTTTAGATTGACTTATATAGTTACTGAAATAAGAATAGTTAGGGTGCTAAGGTAATTACTGCTGTGTGGTTTTTACTACTAAATAATTGTAACCCCGGAGATTTTACATTATTTCTTCAGCTAGGCCGCTGTGCCGTTTCTTCCTGTTGGATTTCGACGACGGTCAGAAGACGCATGGTCCGTGGTCAGACCCGCCTCTGTTCACCTGGTCAATTTCTTCATAGATCACGACATTCTTCCTCCCATGAAATACACTAGCTTAATAAGGCACGGCAATCGGGTTGCTCCACTCACTCATCTTCTACTCCCTCTGTTCCTAAATATAAGTCTTTCTAGAGATTTCACTAGGTGACTACATACGAAGCAAAATGAGTGAATCTACATTTTAAAATATGTCTTTATGCATCCGTATGTAGTCCTCTAATGTAATCTCTAAAAAGACTTATATTTAGGAACGGAGGGAGTAGCAGGTAGTAGATACATGAAACAAATTACTGCTGTGTGCCCAAGGTAAATGTAATTTTTCTGCATGTACACCTGTATGCGGCGCGCAGCAGCTATGTTGTTGATGTTCATAGACAAGCTGTAGAATCACAGTACAGAGGCCGAACCGGCACGAGCTTAAATTTCTGTTAGACTAGCATAACTAAAATAAAACTAGCATAATATTTCTGTGGACCCGAATCACAATACCTGAATATAACTAGCATAATATTTCTGTTAGACTGAAAGTTTGGCTGCTTAATTCTGCAATTGATATTTATGCAATTTGTTTTTCCATCACCTGACAGGGTTCTTTGAAGGAGATAAGTTCAAAGGCAACTGGTGTGACATATACCATCACTGGTGTTATAGAGGAAGTTGCTGACACCAAGCTTAAAATAACTGAGCTTCCTGTCCGCCGCTGGACTACAGATTACAAAGAGTTTCTTGAATCCATGTGTCCTATTCCTATCAAGGAAAAGGAAAAGAGCAAGCACAAGAACAAGGAAAAGAAGAAGGACAAGGAAAAGGAAAAGAGCAAGGAACCGCCATTGTTAGAGGTACTCCATCGGGTCACTGTTATAAGATGATTTAGATATTTTAACATGGACTGAAATGATGAACTAACACTCTAAATGTGCCCACATAGATCCCATTCAGAAAAAAGTTAGAACGTCTTGTAATATTGAAGTAGGGAATAGTTAATAGTACAAATAGTTCATTCTCTTGGGTTCCAGATGTTTTGACTTTCTTGAACCGCAACCGATTTACAGGAAATAAGTGTTGGGAAACGTCGCATGGAAAACAAAAAATTTCCTACGCGCACGAAGACCTATCATGGTGATGTCCATCTACGAGAGGGGATTTCCGATCTATATACCCTTGTAGATCGCACAGCAGAAGCGTTAGTGAACGCGGTTGATGTAGTGGAACGTCCTCACGCCCCTCGATCCGCCCCGCGAACCGTCCCACAAACCGTCCCATGATCTAGTGCCGAACGGACGGCACCTCCGCGTTCAGCACACGTACAGCTCGACGATGATCTCGGCCTTCTTGATCCAGCAAGAGAGATGGAGAGGTAGATGAGTTCTCCGGCAGCGTGACGGCGCTCCGGAGGTTGGTGGTGATCTAATCTCAGCAGGGCTCCGCCCAAGCTCCGCAGAAACGCGATCTAGAGGTAAAACCGTGGAGGTATGTGGTCGGGCTGCCATGGCAAAAGTTGTCTCAAATCAGCCCTAAAGCCCCACTATATATAGGAGGGAGGGAGGGGAGGAGACAGCCTCAAAACCTAAAGGTTTGGCCAAAATTGGAGGTGGAGGAGTCCTACTCCAATCCTACTTGGAGTAGGATTCCACCTTGCCACTTGGAAACTCTTTTCACCTTGTGTTTTTTCCTTCTCAAACCTTATGGGCCTTAGTGGGAACTTATTCCAGCCCACTAGGGTCTGGTTTATCTCTTCCCATAGCCCATGAGACCCCTTGGGGCGTGACACCCCTCCTGATGGTCCCCGGCACCCCTCTCGGCACTCCCGGTACACTACCGATGAGCCCGAAACTTTTTCGGTAATGCCCAAAAACTTTCCGGTAACCAAATGAGGTCATCCTATATATCAATCTTCGTTTCCGGACCATTCCGGAAACCCTCGTGACGTCCGTGATCTCATCCGGGACTCCGAACAACATTCGGTAACATACCATATAACTCAAATACGCATAAAACAACGTCGAACCTTAAGTGTGCAGACCCTGCGGGTTCGAGAACTATGTAGACATGACCCGAGAGACTCCTCGGTCAATATCCAATAGCGGGACCTGTATGCCCATATTGGATCCTACATATTCTACGAAGATCTTATCGTTTGAACCTCAGTGCCAAGGATTCATATAATCCCGTATGTCATTCCCTTTGTCCTTCGGTATGTTACTTGCCCGAGATTCGATCGTCAGTATCCGCATACCAATTTCAATCTCGTTTACCGGCAAGTCTCTTTACTCGTTTCTTAATACAAGATCCCGCAACTTACACTAAGTCACATTGCTTGCAAGGCTTGTGTGTGATGATGTATTACCGAGTGGGCCCCGAGATACCTCTCCGTCATACGGAGTGACAAATCCCAGTCTTGATCCATACTAACTCAACGAACACCTTCGGAGATACCTGTAGAGCATCTTTATAGTCACCCAGTTACGTTGCAACGTTTGATACACACAAAGCATTCCTCCGGTGTCAGTGAGTTATATGATCTCATGGTCATAGGAACAAATACTTGACACGCAGAAAACAGTAGCAACAAAATGACACGATCAACATGTTACGTCTATTAGCTTGGGTCTAGTCCATCACATGATTCTCCTAATGATGTGACCCCGTTATCAACTAACAACACTTGCCTATGGCCAGGAAACCTTGACCATCTTTGATCAACGAGCTAGTTAACTAGAGGCTTACTATGGACAGTGTTTCATCTATGTATCCACACAAGTATTGTGTTTCCAATCAATACAATTATAGCATGGATAATAAACGATTATCATGAACAAAGAAATATAATAATAACTAATTATTATTGCCTCTAAGGCATATTTCCAACAGTCTCCCACTTGCACTAGAGTCAATAATCTAGTTCACATCACCATGTGATTTCAACGAATCCAACACCCATATAGTTCTGGGGTCTGATCACGTCTTGCTCGTGAAAGAGGTTTTAGTCAACAGTTCTGAAACTTTCAGATCCGTGCGTTCTTTACAAGTCTTTATGTCATCTTATAGATGCTGCTACTACGTGCTATTCGGAAATGCTCCAAATATCTACTCTACTATACGAATCCGTTTCACTACTCATAGTTATTCGGATTAATGTCAAAGTTTGCATCGACGTAAACCTTTACGACGAACTCTTTAACCACCTCCATAATCGAGAAAAATTCCTTTGTCTATTTAGTTACTAAGGATAACTTTGACCGCTGATCAGTGATTCAATCCTGGATCACTCTGTGTACCTCTTAACAGACTTGCTGCAAGGCACACATCAGGTGTAGTACTCAGCATGGCATACTTTAGAGTCTACGGCTAAGGCATAGAAGACGACCTTCGTCTATTCTCTTTATTCTGCCATGGTCGGGTTTTGAGTCTTACCCTAATTCACACCTCACAACGCAACCAAGAACTCCTTCTTTGCTGATCTATTTTGAACTCCTTCAAAAACTTGTCAAGGCATGCATCTTGTTGAAACTTCTATTAAGCGCTTTCGATCTATCTCCATAGATCTTTGATGCTCAACGTTGAAGTAGCGCAATCCAGGTATTCCTTTGAAAACTCCTTTCAAACAACCGTGTATGCTTTACAGAAATTCTACATTACTTCTAATCCACAATATGTCAACCACATATACTTATCAGAAATTCTATAGTGCTCCCACTCACTTCTTTGGAAATACAAGTTTCTCATAAACCTTGTACAAACCCAAAATCTTTGATCATCTCATCAAAGTGTATATTCCAACTCTGAGATGCTTGCACCAGTCCATTGAAGGATCGCTGGAGCTTGCATACTTGTTAGTATCTTTAGGATCGACAAAACCTTCTGGTTGTATCACATACAATGTTTGCTCAAGGAAACCGTCAAGGAAACAATGTTTTGACATCCTATGTGCAATATTTCAAAAATAATGCAACAACTACTAACATAATTCTAACAGACTTTTAGCATCGCTACGAGTGAGAAAGTCTCACCATAGTCAACTGTTTGATCATGTCGGAAACATCTTTGCGACAAGTCGAGCTTTTCTTAATAGTGACTTATCACCATCAATTTCTGTCTTCCTTTTAAAAATCCATCTTTACTCAATAGTCCTATGACCATCAAGTAGTTCTTCCAAAGTTTACACTTTCTTTTCATACATGGATCCTCTCTCGGATTTCATGGCCTCCAGCCATTTGTCGGAATACGGGCCCACCATTGCTTCTCCATAACTCGTAGGTTCATTGTTGTCCAACAATATGACCTCCAAGACAGGGTTACCATACCACTCTACAGTAGTACGCGACCTTGTCAACCTACGAGGTTTGTAGTAACTTGATCCGATGCTCGATGATCACCATCATCAGCTTTCACTTCAATTGGTGTAGGCGCCACAGGAACAACTTCATGCGCCCTGCTACACACTGGTTGAAGTGATGGTTCAATAACCTCATCAAGTTCTACCACCCTCCCACTCAATTCTTTCGAGAGAAACCTTTCCTCGAGAAAGGATCCGTTTCTAGAAACAAACACTTTGCTTTCGGATCTGAGATAGGAGATGTACCCAACTGTTTTGGATATCCCATGAAGATGCATTTTTCCACTTTTGGGTTCGAGCTTATCAGACTGAAACTTTTTCACATAAGTGTCGAAGCCCCAAACTTTCAAGAAACGACAGTTTAGATTTCTCTAAACCTCAGTCTATACTGTGTCATCTCAACGGAAATACGCGGTGCCCTATTTAAAGTGAATGCGGTTGTCTCTAATGCATAACCCATAAACGATAGTGGTAATTCGATACGAGACATCATAGCATGCACCATACCAAATAGTGCGCGGCTATGAGTTCAGACACATCATCACACTATGATGTTCTAGGTGGCATGAACTACGAAACAATTTCCACATTGTCTTAACTGCGTACCAAAACTCGTAACTCAGATATTCATCTCTATGATCATATCGTAGACTGCTTATCCTCTTGTCACGACGATCTTCACTCTAAAATAGCTTTGAACTTTTCAACATTTCAGACTTGTGATTCATCAAGTAAATACTCCTGTATCTACTCAAATCGTCAATGAAGTAAGAACATAATGATATCCACTGCGTGCCTTAGCACCTATTGGACTGCACACATCAAAAATGCATTACTCCCAACAAGTTACTCTACTTGTTTCAGGTGGCATGTTTTGCATGTCTCAAGTGATTCAAAATCAAGTGAGTCCAAACGATCCATCACCATGGAGCTTCTTCATGCATTTTACACCAACATGACTCAAGTGGCAGTGCCACAACTAAGTGGTAATATCATTATTACTTTTTATCTTTTGGCACTAATATTATGAACATGTGTAACACTACGATCGAGATTCAATAAACCATTGAGGGTAATTATTCAAGCAAATAGAATAACTATTATTCTTTTAAATGAATAATCGTATTGCAACAAACACGATCCAATCATGTTCATGCTCAACGCAAACACCAAATAACAATTATTTGGGTTTCACCACCAATCCCGATGATAGAGGGAGCGTGCGACGTTTGATCATATCAACCTTGGAAACACTTCCAACACGTATCGTCACCTCGCCTTTAGCTAGTCTCCGTTTATGCCGTAGCTTTTATTTCGTGTTACTAATCACTTAGCAACCGAGCCGGTATCCAATACCCTCGTGCTACTAGGAGTACTAGTAAAGTACACATCAACATCATGTATATCAAATATACTTCTTTTGACTTTTGCCAGCCTTCTTATCTACCAAGTATCTAGAGTTGCTCTGCCTCAGTGACCGTTCCCCTCATAACAGAAGCACTTAGTCCCGGGCTTGGGTTTAATCTGGGGTCTCTTCATTAGTGCAGCAACTGCTTTGCCGTTTCACGAATTATCCTTTCTAGCCCTTGCCTTTATCGAAACTTAGTGGTTTTACTAACCATCAACTATTGATGCTCCTTCTTGATTTCTACTTTCGCAGTGTCAAACATCGCGAATCGCTCAAGGATCATTGTATCTATCCTTAATATATTACAGTTCATCACGAAGCTCTCACAGCTTGGTGGCAGTGACTTTGGAGAACCATCACTATCTTATCTGGAAGATCAACTCCCACTTGATTCAAGCGATTGTCGTACTCAGATAATCTGCGCACACGCTCAACGATTGAGATTTTCTCCTTTACTTCATGGACAAAGAATCTTGTCGGAGGTCTCATACCTCTTAACAAGGGCACAAGCATGAAATCACAATTTCATCTCTTTAGAACATCTCTTATGTTCCGTGACGTTTCAAAACGTCTTCGGCGCCTTGCTTCTAAGCCATTAAGTATTTTGCACTGAACTATCATGTAGTCATCAGAAATATGTATGTCGGATGTTCACAACATCTACAGACGACGCTCGAGGTGCAGCACACCGAGTGGTGCATTAAAGACACAAGCCTTCTGCGCAGCAACGAGGACAATCCTCGGTTTTATAGACTCAATCTGCAAAGTTTGCTACTATCAACTTTCAACTAAATTTTCTCTAGGAACATATAAAAACAGTAGAGCTATAGCGCAAGCTACATCGTAATTCACAAAGACCATTAGACTATGTTCATGACAATTAGTTCAATTAATCATATTACTTAAGAATTCCCACTCAAAAGGTACATCTCTCTAGTCATTTGAGTGGTACATGATCCAAATCCACTATCTCAAGTCCGATCATCACGTGAGTCGAGAATAGTTTCAGTGGTAAGCATCTCTATGCTAATCATATCAACTATACGATTCATGCTCGACCTTTCGGTCTCATGTGTTCCGAGGCCATGTCTGCACATGCTAGGCTCGTCAAGCTTAACCCGAGTGTTCCGCGTGTGCAACTGTTTTGCACCCGTTGTATGTGAACGTTGAGTCTATCACACCCGATCATCACGTGGTGTCTCGAAACGAATAACTATCGCAACGGTGCACAGTCGGGGAGAACACAATTTATTCTTGAAATTTCAGTGAGAGATCACCTCATAATGGTACCGTCGTTCTAAGCAAGATAAGGTGCATAAAGGATTAATATCACATGCAATTCATAAGTGACATGATATGGCCATCATCATGTGCTTCTTGATCTCCATCACCAAAGCACCGGCACGATCTTCTTGTCACCGTCGTCACACCATGATCTCCATCATCATGATCTCCATCAACGTGTCGCCATCGGGGTTGTCGTGCTACTCATGCTATTACTACTAAAGCTACGTCCTAGCAATATAGTAAACACATCTGCAAGCACAAACGTTAGTTTAAAGACAACCCTATGGCTCCTGCCGGTTGCCGTACCATCGACGTCCAAGTCGATATTAACTATTACAACATGATCATCTCATACATCCAATATATCACATCACATCGTTGTCCATATCACATCACAAGCATACCCTGCAAAAACAAGTTAGACGTCCTCTAATTGTTGTTGCATGTTTTACGTGGTGACCATGGGTATCTAGTAGGATCGCATCTTACTTACGCAAACACCACAACGGAGATATATGAATTGCTATTTAACCTCATCCGAGGACCTCCTCGGTCAAATCCAATTCAACTAAAGTTGGAGAAACCGACACTCGCCGGTCATCTTTGAGCAACGGAGTTACTCGTAGCGATGAAACCAGTCTCTCGTAAGCGTACAAGTAATGTCGGTCCGAGCCGCTTCGATCCAACAATACCGCAGAATCAAGAAAAGACTAAGGAGGGCAGCAAAACGCACATCACCGCCCACAAAAACTTTTGTGTTCTACTCGAGATTACATCTACGCATGAACCTAGCTCTGATACCACTGTTAGGGAACGTCGCATGGGAAACAAAAAATTTCCTACGCGCACGAAGACCTATCATGGTGATGTCCATCTACGAGAGGGGATTTTCGATCTACGTACCCTTGTAGATCGCACAGCAGAAGCGTTAGTGAACGCGGTTGATGTAGTGGAACGTCCTCACGTCCCTCGATCCGCCCCGCGAACCGTCCCACGAACCGTCCCACGATCTAGTGCCGAACGGACGGCACCTCCGCGTTCAGCACACGTACAGCTCGACGATGATCTCGGCCTTCTTGATCCAGCAAGGGAGACGGAGAGGTAGATGAGTTCTCCGGCAGCGTGACGGCGCTCCGGAGGTTGGTGGTGATCTAATCTCAGCAGGGCTCCGCCCGAGCTCCGTAGAAACGCGATCTAGAGGTAAAACCGTGAAGGTATGTGGTCGGCTGCCGTGGCAAAAGTTGTCTCAAATCAGCCCTAAAGCCCCACTATATATAGGAGGGAGGGAGGGGAGGAGGCAGCCTCAAAACCTAAAGGTTTGGCCGAAATTGGAGTTGGAGGAGTCCTACTCCAATCCTACTTAGAGTAGGATTCCACCTTCCCACTTGGAAACTCTTTCCACCTTGTGTTTTTTCCTTCTCAAACCTTATGGGCTGGTTTATCTCTTCCCATAGCGCATGAGACCCCTTGGGGCGTAACACCCCTCCTGATGGTCCCCGGCACCCCTCTCGGCACTCCCGGTACACTACCGATGAGCCCGAAACTTTTCCGGTAATGCCCGAAAACTTTCTGGTAACCAAATGAGGTCATCCTATATATCAATCTTCGTTTCCGGACCATTTCGGAAACCCTTGTGACGTCCGTGATCACATCCGGGACTCTGAACAACATTCGGTAACCAACCATATAACTCAAATACGCCTATAAAACAACGTCGAACCTTAAGTGTGCAGACCCTGCGGGTTCGAGAACTATGTAGACATGACCCGAGAGACTCCTCGGTCAATATACAATAGCGGGACGTGGATGCCCATATTGGATCCTACATATTCTACCAAGATCTTATCGTTTGAACCTCAGTGCCAAGGATTCATATAATCCCGTATGTCAGTCCCTTTGTCCTTCGGTATGTTACTTGCCCGAGATACGATCGTCAGTATCCGCATACCTATTTCAATCTCGTTTACCGGCAAGTCTCTTTACTCGTTTCGTAATACAAGATCCCGCAACTTACACTAAGTCACATTGCTTGCAAGGCTTGTGTGTGATGTTGTATTACCGAGTGGGCCCCGAGATACCTCTCCGTCATACGGAGTGACAAATCCCAGTCTTGATCCATACTAACTCAACGAACACCTTTGGAGATACCTGTAGAGCATCTTTATAGTCACCTAGTTATGTTGCGACGTTTGATACACACAAAGCATTCCTCCGGTGTCAGTGAGTTATATGATCTCATGGTCATAGGAACAAATACTTGACACGCAGAAAACAGTAGCAACAAAATGACACGATCAACATGCTACGTCTATTAGCTTGGGTCTAGTCCATCACATGATTCTCCTAATGATGTGATCCCGTTATCAACAAACAACACTTGCCTATGGCCAGGAAACCTTGACCATCTTTGATCAACGAGCTAGTCAACTAGAGGCTTACTAGGGACAGTGTTTTGTCTATGTATCCACACAAGTATTGTGTTTCCAATCAATACAATTATAGCATGGATAATAAACGATTATCATGAACAAAGAAATATAATAATAACTAATTATTATTGCCTTTAGGGCATATTTCCAACAATAAGGTCGCAGTGTGATCACGCGGATGTGGAATTTGAGCTTATACTGAGTGAGCAAAACATGAATATAGCTAAGCAAGAAGGCCTTGAGAAGAAATTCAAGCTGACTACCACAATATGAACAACAAACATGCATTTGTTTGATTCACATGGTAAAATAAAAAAATATGACACCCCGGAGGATGGTGAGTATCCCTAACACGGGCCTGTATTATAGCAACAAATCCTTTTACTTGTGGTTTTGGCACTGACATTATGTTAACTTTTCAGTACTTCAAGAGTTCTTTGATTTTAGTTATATCTTGTAAGCTATAGAAAATAGTAGTATGATGTGTTTGCCTGTAGATGGTCACCAAATGATTGTTCCGTCTGTGTTGATCCACGAGATCCTGAAGTTGATGCAGGAAGAGTGGCCCGTGTTAGGTGTTACTGGTAATCCAAACTTGTATTAGCATTAAACTGATGGATATAGTAGGTATGATGAGTGGGATGTGAAAGGTGCAATAAGGAGACATCAATAGATTGATTGTTTATATTATATAACCATAACATACTTTTAGTTTTGAAATTATGATTTGAGCGTATGATTAAATCCTGGTCATATTGGGTGTAAAGGATTTTCCTTTTTCATCAATGCTTCCTTGTGAGTGTTCATTTTGTGACATGAAGAAAGAAGGAAATGCCTTTGTCAAGGATTGCATATGGTGTTATGCTTTTTCTTAAAAAAACAATATTTTCCAGGTTTTTATAAATGGCGTCCAATTTCTGTGAGCTAAAAGCTGAACTACATGATAATAAATTATAAATCTTTAATTAGTTAGATTAAACTAATCCACAAAATTATATCATTCAACAAAACATAGGCATAGTGGATTCATGATCTTGAAAAAAAGTTGTTTCTGCTTAATATTAAAGAGTTGTTTTTCGGTAATCAAAATATGGGAGATGAATTTAACAACCTATAAGGAAAATTATATGATGAGAACGGTGGAAAGAAACCACATATTATACATGAGATAAGATCTTGTACAAAGGATATAGTGGGTACAGGAAGCTAGAATGTCACGTCATGTGCAAGTCGATCGTCAAGTGATATGTTAAAAAAAGGTTAATGTTCACCCGCTAGAATATGTATGCCCTTGTATGACGCATGGATAATTAACTATTTAGAATAAGATTGATGTGATTTTGAAGACTAGTTGTTTAATTGTTTTCATCTGATATTAACCCGTTGACAACCTGATGAATGAAAAAAATTATTGAATTACACATGCGTTGCACGTGCACTGTTACTAGTCTCTACTAATAAAAGCACGAGAGGACAGATCCAACTCACTTAATCAAGGGTCTAAACACGTCGTTAACGAAACTGACAGTTTTCGTTAGCGCTAAATGCAATCCCACATCGTCCTGCCTTGCCCCGCTCGCCCCGCCTCCTCCTGCCTCGCTCGCGTGCCTCCCCCAGTCGCCCGCTTCCCCCGCTCGCCGCGCCCCGCTCGCCTCGCTCGGCTCCCCCCCCCCCCCCCCCCCCGCTCGCCGCGCAGCGCCCGCCTCGCTCGCCTGCCTCCCCCCGCTCGTCCCGCCTCCCCTCGCTCGCCGCGCAGCGCCCGCATCCCGTCGTCGCCGCCGTTGGACATGCCCATGAGCCACTTCTGCGCGTCGTCCCACTTGGACGGCATCGGCTTGAGCCTGGACGACGGTGCCGGTGTCTTGCGCTGCGGCCGCCTGTTGCCCGCGCCATTGGTGGTGTAGCTGTAGCACTCCTTGTCCTCCACCTGTCGCGCCGTCGCTTGCATCGTCCGAGCAACCGCGATCACAATTCTTCACAGCCGCGGCTCAACACTCTGTTCTTGCTGCAGATTCCCGTCCGGAGCGCCACCGAATCAGACAGATCTAGCTGCACAAAATGTTTGGAAACCTTGTCATTGGCGATGCACAAATGTGCAAGTGGCCGGCCGGATCGCCATTCACCCGGGATGTTTGTACTCCGGCATTTGAGTAGGACACAAGCAAACGATAGACTATATTATTTCCAGAATTCGCTCGATGTCCATGGCGAGCACAGACACCCAAGGAAAAAGATAGTAGCCCTCCACTCCCCATGAGGTGAAGTGCAAAACGGAAAGCAAGGATGCAACGATCGATGCCCTTTTGAGCTACCTGCTGCGGAAGAAGCCCGCCGGGCGCCATCCTCCAGTTCTTCCTTAGTTCACCGTTAAGCCTATAATAATGTTTTTATCACACTAACTTTTCATTTGGTCCTGTGTTGCAGTTTCATCGGTGTTGTTTGGGAATACAATCCATGTGGCTTAAGTTCCTTGAAACTTCAGTTACGGATTATCTTCAAGTCATCCTCCCCCGTGCACGATCATTCCTACGGGTTTGCTAAAATCTCGACTGCTTGGTTTCTCTAGCATCCATTTGTTCGCTTAACTGCTCATATGTGTGCTTACTGAAAACCATATTTGCAGATAGAATTAAAAAGGTTTATTGCTAAGCTGTAAATTACCCTGGGAGGACTATTAGTTTTGCCTATACTAATGATGTATTCGGCTTAATTCCCTCCGAGACAAACGATAGGGGCCATCAAAATGGGGACAACCTAGAGGTACTTTTTGTGCCATTTCATTTATCGGTTCCTTGACACTAATCTGAATTTTTTGTGGAATAATTCCTAAAATGTGTTAATTGTTTGTTATATTTAACATGACGAAATTGCTTACAGTCCTCACACTCAGATGAGATACTCAAGGCTGATGAAAAATGCGAAGAAAGGTACAAAATATGTAACCCTTTTTAGTGTTGTCCAGTTCGCACGTTTACTCACTGCTGACCATATAGAGTAGAAAAACTCTCTTATTTGAACATCTCCATACTAGATTTGTAGACAGTGGACATTATCATTAATTGCATATATGAGAATATTATATTTGTGTTCAGAAAAATGCTTGTACTACCATTAAAAAAGCACGAGAGGGCAAATCTTACTGTCTGGACCCTCTAAACACTTAATCAATGGTGTGGATACTTCATTAACGAAATTAAACAGTTTTCGTTAGCGCTAATCGCACAACCCCATGCCGTCTCACGGTCTGGTTATGATTTAGTAGTGGTCTGCTCAAAGTTCACGTGGCATCCTCAAATAGGCAAATCTCCATGTATCGCTAAATGACCACCGTAAAATATCCAAGTGTCTACAACATGTTATTATTTATGTACTTCCTCCGCTTCTAAATATAAGTATTTTTTAAGATTCTACTACGAACTATATGCAGATGTATATAGACATAATTTGGAGTGTAGATTTATTCATTTTACTTCGTTAGTCTGTGGTAAAATCCTTAAAAGAACTTATATTTAGGAATAGAGGGAGTATAAATTGATCTTGGCATAAGTGTACTAATTGCTCGAATCTTAGATTGAGAGGTTACCAATTCAATCTCATTAGGGGTTTTAAAAATTGGTTGTGTGTATTATGTCCTGCAAAATACTCCCTCCGTTCCTAAATATAAATCTTTTTAAAGATTTCACTATTGGACTACATACGGATGCATATAGACATATTTTAAAATGCACATTCACTTATTTTCCTCCGTATGTAGTCCTCTATTGAAATGTCTAAAAAGACTTATATTTAGAAACGGAGGGAGTATAATGTAATGGAATTTCTCCTCTCTCTTTTCTTAAGAGAAGAGGGGTCAGCAAGGAATCACCAACTATGTAGTCGTCTTTAAAAATCACAATATAAAATAAAAAATCTATAATCACATAAATAGCATATATTAGTACGTGCATTGCACGTACACGATTACTAGTAGCTAAAGGGTTTGTGTCATGACCCGTTATTTTCTGTTTTCTGAATTTCTCATCCAGCCCAGAGACGAAACATAGCCAAAGCTAGCTGACTCAGACTGGCTCGACCAGTTGGATTCAGGAACCTACTAGTACGTGGATTTAAATTCGCTAGTATTTACGTCGGTTCAAATTCGCTGAATTTAGGTCTGGTAACCTAGTGTCCATACATGATCTCTCTCTTCTTGGAAAAAAAAATAGAGGGCACGCTTCAGACTAATTTGACCAAAGCAAAACTATTGCCAACACCCAACAATTTGTTAAAATTAGTAGTGGGCCTTAGGCCCATAAGAGAATTTGAGAAAATCTCCAAGTGTCCACGTAGGTGGTGGCATGACAAGGTGGTGGTGGAAAGTTTAGTGCCACCCCGCTAGTGGAGGAGAAGTTGCACCCCTTTATAAGGGTCTCTCTTCCACATGCTATTGGAGAGTGAGAAGAGAAGGTGCCCTCGCGCACTCCTCCTCCGCCGCCGCCCGGCTCGTCACGACCCGCCGCGGGTTGCGGGAATGAGCCGAGCTCATACCTACGCGCTTCTTTTTGTCGGTCAGGACGCAGAATACGTAACGGACACGGCATGATCCGAGACGTCGGATCGTGGGCTGTTACCGACTCGGACGTGGGTTCGGCCCACGTCTCTCCGCCCAGCCGCCTTTATAAGCAGGCTAACGCCTACCCTAGCCGTCACGAGAATCAGATCACATCTGCCTCACGCGTTCGTTCCCTTTGATGCTGCTGCCGCCGGCGACTCCGTCCCGTTTACCGCGTACACGGTCGACGGGAGAGCAGGCCTCCGAAACCCCGCCTCTCCGGTTCCTGTACGGGAGAGGGGCGATTAGGTTTTTGGGAAGCGATCACGCGACTGCTCGCCTCCGTCCGTCTGCTTCGTCTACATCCGCGTCGTCCTCGTCATCGCCATGTCTTCACCATCCGAGGCCGATCGTCTCGCCTTTGAAGCTGAGAAGAAGAGGGCAGAGGATGCTGCTGCTGCTACGGCCGCGTCCAACGCCAACGCTGCTGCTACGGCCAACTGGCCTATTGGAGGGTATGACTTGTTTATCTTCATGTTCGTATTTATCCTAGCAGTACTACTTGCATGCATAGATGTATCAACTATATGTGTAGTATGTGCTAGGTTAGTTCAAGATCAGTACATCATTAGTCTAGTCAATGCCATGCTAGTTATTATCTCATGGATTAATACACTCGGAAAATTGTCTGTTTCCTCAACAATCCAAAAACCTAATGTGTGTAAGAATTTTTCGAGTAATGGTTTTGCTGCTGCACTGAAACCGGACAAGTTTACCGGTACTTATTTCAAGCATTGGCAAACGAGAACCAGCTTATGGCTCACGGCAATGAACGTGTTCTGGGTAGCCGGTGTCACTCCAACGGGAACGATCTCTCCTGAACAGGAGAAGATGTTAGCGGAGGCCACCGTCCTATTCCTTGGAGCAGTCATAAGCGTGATCGGAGATAAGCTGGTTGACGCATACTTACATATGCATGTTGCCAAAGACCTGTGGGGGGCGCTCGAATCTAAATTCGGGGCCACCGATGCTGGGAGTGAGATGTATGCTATGGAGCAGTTCCACGATTACAAGATGGTTGACAACCGTTCTGTATTGGAACAGGCTCATGAGATAATATGCATAGCTAAAGAACTTGAGGTTCTTAAGTGCAATTTGCCGGGCAAGTTTGTCGCGGGTTGTATAATTGCTAAGCTCCCTAATTCCTGGAGGAACTTTGCTACTACTCTGAAACATCAGAGGCGTGAGTTCTCAGTAGAGGACATCATCGGCCATCTGAGTGTTGAGCAGAACTCGAGAGCAAAGGACTCCAATGGAAAAGCAGTGGAAAGCTCTTCTGCTGTCAATATGGTACATCAGAGGAACTTCAATTCCCACAAGCCCAAGGAAAATAATTATGTCCAACAAAATACCGACTTCAAGAAGAAGGGAAAGAAGACCTTCAAGAAGAATAAGAAGGGAGATGGCTGCTATACTTGTGGTTCAGAGGAACATTGGGCGAACAAATGCCCAAACAAGTACAAGAAGCCGGCGTAGGACTCCAAGTCTGCTAATATGATTGTGGGCAACAATGAAAGTGGTGCATCTGGGTACGGTAATTTACTTACTGTATTTTCAGTTTGTTAGTCCATCGATTGGTGGGTGGACACGGGTGCAAATATTCATATGTGTACTGACATATCACTGTTTTTTCTTATCAGGCCACCGGTCATGGGTCCATATTGATGGGGAATGGCGCGAGTGCTTATGTTCCTGGTGTTGGCACGGTCGATCTGAAGTTTACTTCGGGAAGGATCGTGCAGCTGAAGAACGTGCAGCATGTCCTCGCCATAAAAAAGAATCTCGTTAGTGGCTCCTTTCTGTGTAGAGAAGGGTTTAAGTTGGTATTCGAGTCTAATAAAGTAGTTGTTACGAAATATGGACTTTTCGTTGGAAAAGGTTATGAATGCGGAGGTCTGTTCCGCCTTTCTCTCGCAGATTTTTGTAATAAAGTCGTGAACAATATTCATTCGAGTGTTAATGAATCTGAAGTTTGGCATTCACGTCTTTGTCACATAAGTTTCGGTGCTATGTCGCGGCTAGCAAAACTGAATTTAATCCCGATGTTCACTTTAGCCAAAGGTTCTAAGTGCCATTCGTGTGTGCAAGCAAAGCAACCTCGCAAGCCTCACAAGGCTGCAGAGGAGAGACATTTGGTACCATCAGAACTCATACATTCTGATCTTTGTGAGATGAATGGTGTGTTGACTAAAGGTGGAAAGAAATACTTCATGACATTGATAGATGATTCCACTAGATTTTGCTATGTGTATCTCTTAAATACTAAAGATGAGGCTCTACACTACTTTAAAATCTATAAGGCAGAAGTTGAGAATCAACTTGAAAAGAAAATTAAACGAGTCCGGTCTAATCGTGGTGGAGAGTACTTCTCAAATGAATTTGATTCATTTTGTGTGGAACATGGCATTATTCATGAGAGGAGGCCTCCCTATTCACCCCAGTCAAACGGGGTTGCCGAGCGGAAAAACCGTACTCTAACTGATTTGGTTAATGCCATGTTACATACATCAGGTTTATCCAAGGCATGGTGGGGGGAGTCTATATTGACCGCGTGTCATGTCCTGAATAAAGTTCCTACAAAAGATAATGAGGTCACTCCCTACAAGGAGTGGTCGAAGAGAAGTACGATGCTCTCGTACTTACGTACTTGGGGCTGCTTGGCGAAAGTCAATGTACCGATCCCCAAGAAGCGTAAGCTTGGACCAAAGACTGTGGACTGCGTTAATTTGGGATACGCTAAGAACAGCGTAGGCTATAGATTTCTAGTAGTGAAATATGAGGTACCTGACGTGAAGGTCGGTACAATAATGGAGTCGAGGGATGCTACATTCTTTGAGGATATATTTCCCATGAGAGATATGCAAAGCACTTCTAGACAATAATCTGAGATAACTCCTGAGCCTGCCATTCATATGGAATATTATGAACAAACACATGACGATAATCCCAAGGAGGATGACGAGGAAACCCTTGGTAGGGGCAAGAGACAAAGGACTGCAAAGACCTTTGGTGATGATTTCTACGTATACCTCGTGTATGATAATCCCACTTCTATTTCAGAAGCGTATGCTTCTCCAGATGCTGATTACTGGAAAGCTGCGGTCCGTAGCGAGATGGATTCCATCATGGCTAACGGGACATGGGAAATCACTGATCGTCCCTATGGTTGCAAACCATTGGGATGCAAGTGGGTGTTCAAAAAGAAGCTTAGGCCCGATGGTACGATTGAAAAGTACAAGGCTGGGCTTGTAGCCAAGGGCTATGCCCAGAAAGAAGAAGAAGATTTCTTTGATACTTACTCACCTGTGGCTAGACTGACCACCATTCGGGTACTACTCTCATTGGCGGCCTCTCATGGTCTTCTCGTTCATCAAATGGACGTTAAGACGGCTTTCCTGAATGGAGAGCTAAATGAGGAAATCTATATGCAACAGCCAGATGACTTTGTGATAGAAGGTCAGGAAGGAAAGGTGTGTAAGTTGCTGAAATATTTATGTGGTCTGAGACAAGCACCTAAGCAATGGCATGAGAAGTTTAATACAACTCTGACATCTGTTGGCTTTGTTGTTAATGAAGCTGACAAATGTGTATACTATCGCCATGGTGGGGGCGAAGGAGTTATATTGTGCTTGTATGTTGATGACATACTGATATTTGGAACCAACCTCAAAGTAATTGAGGAGGTTAAGTCTTTTCTGTCTCAAAACTTTGAGATGAAGGACCTTGGGGTGGATGTTATCTTGAACATCAAGCTTTTGAGAGATGATGAGGGTGGGATTACACTTCTGCAATCCCACTATGTTGAGAAGATTTTGAGTCGCTTTGGATATTCAGACTGCAAAATTTCTCAAACACCATATGATCCTAGTGTGCTTATTCGAAAGTTTAAAGGAACAGCTATAAATCAATTGAGATTCTCTCAAATTATCGGTTCACTTATGTACCTAGCTACCGCAACGAGGCCTGACATCGCGTTTGCTGTGAGCAAACTTAGCCGGTTTGTTGCAAACCCGGGCGATGTTCATTGGCGTGCTGTTGAAAGAATTATGCGCTACCTGAAAGGTACTGTCAACCACGGACTTCACTATACGGGATAGCCATCAGTACTTGAAGGGTATAGTGATGCGAATTGGATCTCTGATGCTGATGAGATGAAGGCCACTACTGGGTATATGTTTACTCTTGGGGGTGGTGCTATTTCCTGGAAGTCTTGCAAGCAAACGATCTTAACGAGATCGACAATGGAAGCAGAATTAATAGCATTAGACACATCTGGTGTCGAAGCAGAATTTCTTCGAGATATTTTGATGGATTTACCTGTGGTTGAGAAGCCAGTTCCGGCTATCCTTATGAACTGCGATAATCAAATGGTTATTGTCAAAGTGAAGAGTTCAAAGAACAATATGAAGTCCAACAAACATATAAGAATGAGATTGAAGTCTGTCAGACGTTTGAGAAACTCCGAAGTGATAGCGTTGGATTACATCCAAACGGCTAAGAATCTGGCAGATCCCTTTAATAAAGGGCTATCACGTGTTGTGATAGATAGTGCATCGAGGGAGATGGATATGAGACCCACATGAGTTGCCATGGCAGTAACCGAACCTATATGATCGGAGATCCCGTGAAGTAGGACCTGGAAAAACAAGCCAGTGGTGAACTGAGGAGAGTAACGTTACTAACCCACTCCGTTGGAGATGCAATGCTCTCGGATACTGTATGGTAGGATGACTACTATCTTAATGTGTTCTAAAGCTTATGTAAGCAAGATGCTGTCCTACAGAGCGATCTTTGGAGGAACACACCTATATGAGCTTGACAGCTGGTCACAGTCTATGAGGTTTGGGTGATCTCTAGTAAACTCATGAATAGACCAGGAGTGTGACTAATATGCTCCACCCGAGGGGTCACCTTCGGCAGCCTAGTACTAGTAAGACTTGTGGTGAAGCTTCTTTACGCCTAACTGACAATTCAAGGCATAGTCCATTGTTCAGTTGTAAAGGAGTGTAGCTGTTTGCTCTAGGTAAAGCTCAACCTTAACAGGTCTTTACTGAAATGCTAGTATATTAAAACAGTGATTGGAACGAGGGAACATGCCCGGGCCCACAGTGGTGCCACATGTGCAGCCCGCACAGGGCCCACGATTTTAAGGGCCCCCAATATATATATATAATATAGCATATACCATATAGTTGTATTAAAAAAGTCAAAAATGACTGGACGTCGTGGCCTGGTCGTGGACTCGTGCACGCGTCGTGGCCTCGTCTCCGCGAGCGACCTGGCCGCTGGGCGCCTGGGCCAGTGGGCCGTTTGCCTCGAGCGACCTGGGCCTATGGCCAGGTGTGCAGGTCTCTCGGTCTCCCAATTCCCAAACGCGATCAGCTGATCGCTAGGCCTGGTCTCTGTAGATGACGCACGGATCCCATCGATCTGTAGACGAGTAGACGACGCACCATCGCCTGGTCTCTGAAGGATACACGTCGGCCCCGGCAGGCCATCGCCCATCCGGAAAGCTTGTGATCAGCGAGAGCAGCTCGTCTCTGCTGTTGACGCCATGCGTGCGTATGTACGAGTAGCGCTCTCCATCTATATTTCGGTAACGGTAAGAAAAGAATATCTTATCGGCTCGTCGCCTTCGTCGTTCGCATCATCACTGATCACTTCATCTGTTCATCAGATCGACCCCGCGATCCGATTCAGGCCGCTGCCGAGACTCGTCGTCTCGTCGGATCGATCCCAGTTCATCCGTGCACAGGACCCAAAACTAGGTGAGTTAGACAGTTCGTCTAAGTGCCAAATATTGATGCATGATCTCCGATTGATATATGCTACTGTATAACTTCAATTTCATTGTATTCATCTTTTTAATCTTGTGTTTCAATAATATAGATTTGAGTCATCATGGGGAAACATCAGTCTGGTGCCTATAAGCGCAAGAGAAAAGCGGAAGAACAAAGTTTAATTAATAAATCTTATAAAGGCGGCATGGACAAATTTGTTAGAAAAGAAGCACCGCAAGTGTCATCCTGTAATCAGTCTGTTGATCCTTCTACCCTTGCAATCGTTCCTTACAATGATGCTAGAGATGGTCACACACACAGATAATATGAAGGTAGAGGAAGATCATATTGATGTTAACTTGAATAGTTCACCTCATGAGGATGTTGATGATTCTTCTAAATCTGATATATTTGATCCAAGAAACTTGGATTCTCTTGATTCTAAACAAATTGATATCTTAGCACAAAAGGGTCCAAAAAGAGACAATTCAATTAAGAAAGGTCCTAAAGATATATATTGTAAAAGGTTTACCGCAATATTCTATACTAGATTTCTATCAAATGGAGAGTGTTGTGATAGAGATTGGTTTCTTATTTACCTCTGGAACATTGCGTTCATTGGATAAGGATAGTTCGAAATCTTCTTGTGTTAATCTTGAGGCTTCCCTTATGAAGGACAAACAATCTGATATTGATGCCAATGAACTATTTGTTGAGTTGAAGTTTCTTCAAAATTTCATGTCAAAAGAAAATATCAGACCTGTTGAAATTTTGAATTTTTTAAAGCGGCATGATTGTTTTCCCAATGCAAGTATTGCATATAGAGTTTTGTTGACCATTCCTGTGACAGTTGCATCGGCAGAAAGAAGTTTTTCTAAATTAAAACTATTGAAGTCCTATATATGTACTACTATGACACATCAAAGACTCAATGATTTGGCCACAATAACACTTGAGAATGAAGTCTTGGAGAAGATTGATTACGAGGATATCATTGAAGATTTTATTTCAAAGAATACTGCAAGAATGAGGATGTTTAAATAAATAGCAATCGGGAGTTGCATAGGTATGACTTTTTTATATGTCTAATTTTTATGTAAGATATTATAATTTTTTCTGCGAGATGTATATACATTATAATTGCTCGTTAGTTCGTATTTTTGTGAGACAGGCCCCATTTTTTCCTTCCGCACAAGGCCACGGATTTTGCCGGCCCGGCCCTGCGAGGGAACACGATGTGTCCTTGAGATCTGGTGGGGGATTGTTGAAATTAGTAGTGGGCCTTAGGCCCATAAGAGAATTTCAGAAAATCTTCGAGGGCCCATGTAGGTGGTGGCATGACAAGGTGGTGATGGGAAGTTTAGTCCCACCCCGCTGGTGGAGGAGAAGTTGGACCCCTTTATAAGGGTCTCTCTTCCACATGCTATTGGAGAGTGAGAAGAGAAGGTGCCCTCGCGCACTCCTCCTCCACCGCCCGCCTCGTCGCGGGAATGAGCCGAGCCGAGCTCATACCTACGCGCTTATTTTTGTTGGTCAGGAACGGAGATACGTAACGGACACGGCACGATCCGAGACGTCGGATCGTGGGCTATTACCGACTCGGACGTGGGTTCGGCCCACGTCTCTCCGCCCAGCCGCCTTTATAAGCAGGCTAATGCCTACCCTAGCCGTCACGAGAATCAGATCTCATCTGCCTCACGCGTTCCTTCCCTTTGCTGCTGCTGCCGCCAGCTACTCCGCCCCGTTTACCGCGTACACGGTCGACGGGAGAGCAGGCCTCCGAAACCCCGCCTCTCCGGTTCCTGTACGGGAGAGGGGCGATTAGGTTTTTGGGGAGCGATCACGTGACTGCTCGCCTCCGTCCGTCTCCTTCGTGTACATCCGCGTCGTCCTCGTCATCGCCATGTCTTCACCATCCGAGGCCGACCGTCTCGCCCTTGAAGCTGAGAAGAAGAGGGCAGAGGATGCTGCTGCTGCTACGGCCGCGTCCAACGCCAACGCTACTGCTACGGCCAACTGGCCTATTGAAGGGTATGACTTGTTTATCCTCATGTTCGTATTTATCCTAACAGTAGTACTTGCATGCATAGATATATCAACTATATGCGTAGTATGTGCTAGGTTAGTTCAAGATCAGTACATCATTAGTCTAGTCAATGTCATGCTAGTTATTATCTCGTGGATTAATACACTCGGAAAATTACCTATTTCCTCAACACAATTTCCTTTTGGTTTTGATTTGTAATCACCTTACACATACTCGGCATCATAAAGAAGACTCACCGTGTGTCCATTTCAGGAGAAACAAGTTACGTTGCCCATGGACGACGATTGATCGTTGGATGCTGACGATGAGGTACATTCTTTCCGAGGCGTTAATGCTGTCGAAATTTCCAGCGCTATTTTCCACGGCTTGTAAAAAATAATTAACTTGTTTGTAAGAAAATAGGAACTTTAGGGTGTTAACTGGAAAATGCTAGGGTCTTGGCTGTGAGGCTGTGTTCTTTTGGTTTGAGTAATATAAATTACTTTCCCAAAAAAGAAAACAAGTTTCTTTATTGAGAGACGGAAAAAAATAATCCTACAAGTGATGCCTCATCAGCAAATGATTCCACAATCACGCGCCGGCAGGGATCAGGAGCCGGCCCGGTGGCGGCCTCTTGTCAGGCGTCCCGCACATGGCCGGGACGCGCCACCCGGCGGCCTTCTTCTTCTCCGGCGGCGTCATGGCCGTGTAGTTCTTCCACTGGCCGAGCACGTCCCGGAGATCGCTCAACTTTTTCCCAAGGCCGAAGCAGCAGTTGGCGTGCATGGTGCACGCCGTGGCCATGTCGTTGTGGAACAGCCGGCAGAATCCGCCGAAGAGAGCCGTGTCGAGGAACTGGAACCGTAGCCTCAGGTCGCCGTCGGCGGAGGCCAGCTCGTGCTTGATGTGGTTGAAGATCTCCTGCTCGTGGCCCCTCGGGAACCGCCACCGCGCCGCCCGCCACCGCCGCATCATCTCCACGGTCCGCGCCGTGGCCTTGACGTAGTAGAAGCCGGTGTTGGGCCAGTTGCCGTCGAGCGCGTCGGCGTCGCCGGAGTAGATGTCGCACGAGACGGCCATGTCGGCGTGCACGGCGATGTGCCGGAACGGGTCCCGGAGCCAGACGACGTCGACGTCGGTGAAGAGGAAGTTGTGGCCGAGGTGGAGGACGCGCTGCTGCAGCTCGAGCTTGGCCCAGACGAGCTCCAGGTAGGCGTCGCTCATGAAGTCGCTGGCGGAGCTGAGGTTCATGGCCGTCGACGTCGCCTCGAGGAGGTAGCAGTGCGGGTGCACGCGCCGGCAGTGGCGGTACGCGGCGGCGTCGACGGCGACGATGAGCGTGTGGTTGAGGAGGTGCGCGATCCCCTCGCCGCCGCTGAAGCTTCCGCGGAAGAGGTCCAGCAGCGACCCCGGCGCCGCCCACGCCTCGTTCACCGACGTGATGATCACCGTGCGGTCGTCGGTCGCCACCTTGGCCAGCAGCTCCGCCAGCCCCGGGAATGCTCGCTCCTCCTCCTCCTGCGCGTGCGTGCATGCATGCATGTGAGAAATCGTACCATGTCATGCCGTCGACACGTACGTAGAGTGCAATTTAACACCATAGGTATGTATGTAGTACCTTTTCTTGAGCTGAACCATGAGTAGTTGTTGAGCTTGAGAGGTTGTTGGCATTGGCAATGGCATGGGTCATCTGCTGATGAGCTGATCCATTGTTCCCCAAGCTTGAGCTTGAGATGCTTGCCAGCTTCTGGCCGAGCCGGTCGGAGGCGAGGAAGAAGAGCAGCACGGTGGGGAGGAGAGCTCCGAGGAGGAACGAGACCGAGTGGCTGACTCTGGCACCGTCGTGCAGGCTGCTGCCCATGCCCATGCCCATGTCGGTCGCCTCGCCACCGCCCTCGCTCCTTGATAATGGTAGCCTACTGAAGAAGAGGTGATGAAAGTCCACTGGCATTCATAGGCACGGTAATCTGCAAGTATAATTAACTTTCTCCGTACGCAAACTAAGTATACGTGTTGGGAGCTCTTAATTAGCACAGGCACGCGGAGCAATGTCAATCCAAGTGCGTCCATGTGCATTCCATTACTCCAGATGCAAATTAATTAATCGGATCTGCTGCCACAGCTCATGTGTGTGTACCTACGGGAAGAAGACGTGGTTGACTCACGCCTCTCTGGGATCGATGGAGCTCCGGAAAGCGGGTGCGGTGTCTATACGACGTGTTTTTTTTAACACACTACAATTAAACTCGCTCGTATACACGAACAAACACTCATCTCTTCCATAAACAGCTTCAAAAGATTGAACCCACACATCATTTTTAGATTTTATGAAGTCACAAATAGCACAGACGGGTTGAGTTCCAACCATTTCTTGATTGACACATGTCGCCATCTTTGGATTCTGCACGTTCGGAGCTCAACACACGTGCATCACCCCCCCCCCCCCCCCCCTCTAGCGAGGCAGTGGCTGCCCCAGTCGTGGTGTTGCGTATCGTCTCTCACAGGATGCCCAGCGGGGAGTTCGAGCAAGGAAAAAGTTCAAAACAAACCTTAAAGTTATAAGCGAAAGCTAAATTAAACCTTGAACTTTGAATCCCTGAAATTGACACTCCGAACTTGTAATCCCGGTCTATTTTGAACCCTAGGCCCATTGGCACACCGGGATTCTGGCAGTACCATAATTCCGACCGGGATAACCTGCTAGGCTGCTACTCTCATAGACAGAAATTGGACCGGCCCACGAACAAAAAAAATTATGAGGTTTAAAAAAAGTTCGCGCATTTTTAAAATTGTTCAGAGGTTAAAAATATTTATGCTTTCTATTTTTGTCACAAATTCTATGTCTTTTTTGTTTCAAAAAATGTTTTCTTTTTTTTTAATTCTATTCGTATTGCTCCAACATGCATTTTATAAATTTCTAGGAGCACATTCCTAGCGCCAAACATTCAACGTTTATTGTTATTTATACCTCAAAAAATATATATCAATTTTATAAAAAATTATTGTTATTTATAAAATATAAAATATTTATTTAGAAAAATATTACCATGTATTTTTTTGTAACATGTACTTTTAAAATGTACACAATGTGTTAAAAAATATTGGAAGTTTATCAAAAAATATACATATGTGTGTTAAAAAATACATTGGATACTGAAAAAAAATATACACATGTGGAAAAGCAAAAAGAAAATGAAAAAACAAAAAAAATCCAGAGCAGAGGGTGTGTGCGTGCGCAACTGCGCTAATGGACCCGGCCCAATTCAGCAAATCCCGGCTAAGTTCTGTCAAGGTTTAAAATAGACCGGGATCAGTAAGTTCGGTGTGTCGATTTCAGGGATTTGAAGTTCAGGGTTTGGTTTATGTTTCGTCTACAAGTTCAAGGTTTATTTTGAACTTTTTTCTTCGAGCAATGATCGAATGGACGTAAAGAGCCCCAGGCCCACCCATCCTGCCTAACCCTAGCCCAATGCCGAGCCCTAATCTGGCGGTGGAGGAGTAGCGGTGCAGGCTAAGACTACTCACAATGAAAAATAACATAGAATATTAACATATATAGTCTAAGTTACTACATTCACAATGGATACTAACATAGGGATAGTAACATTGAGCATTTCATTTATTAGCCTATAAACTCATCTTGCCTTGGTATCCGCTATGTTACTCCTAGGATGAGTAACATGCTAAGTTACTCAATTTCTCTTTTTTCTCATTAATTAGTTGTCACATCATATTTTTTGCTTATTTACTACCTATGTTACTCCCATTATGAGTAGTCTAACATTGGTGTGGCAGCTAGGGTTCACAAGAGCCGGGTTGGGGAAAGAAAGCAAATGACGAGCTGACTGCCAGGGTGAGTGAAAAGGAATCGGGGCCGGGTTGGGGAAAGAAAGCAAATGACGAGCTGACTGCCAGGGTGAGTGAAAAGGAATCGGCAACATGCGGGACATAAAATCCGGGACAAAAAAAGGCGAAAGCGGGCGAAGATGGAGACCATCGTTGAGGAAGCTGGCATTGAAAATAAATCAGGGGGTGGATACTTGGATCGATCGATTGGGGGTAATGAAACCAAACGAAAGAACGTACAAACTCATCTGTTAGGAGTAGAGATATGACATTTGTTCACAGTGTCCAAGATAAGATGTGAGATATCGGCGCTTCCAAGGAGGAAAATAAAGGTTCAAGAGTGTCATCGTCGCCGACATAGACCCATTTCAAGGCAAAGCTTAACCCAAAACACCACACATGACTACCGAGCACGATGGTGGCAGTGCAGCATGACGCGGCTCGTCATGCTAACGTCACTTGAACTTTTTTACTCTTATTTAAATTTTAAATGCACACAGTACAAAAAATTAAATTTACTTAAGATAATTTAAAGCCATGAACTTGCAAGTTGTTAACATAGTATAAAAAAATATAGCACGGTTTTTATAAAATGTTGATAATTTTCAAAATATTGTTCATGCCAACGAAAAATGTTCACATGTTTCAAGAAAATGAATGCGATTTTTAAACACAAATTTGTATCAAATGTAGAGAAATAAATTGATGTAATTTAAAGAAAAATTTCGTCCTATTTAAAATGTATGTGACAATTTATGGAAATATCCCCGCATTGAAAAATGTTCAATAATTTTTGAAAATGTTATCAATATTGTAAAAAAGCTTATTTAAAAAAACTAGTTTTTATTAAGAGTGTACTTGACATTTTAACGAAATAATAAATCTTTCCACAAAGAGCCATGATATTTTTCAATATGTTTATAAAATATAAAAAAATTGAGCATAATTTTGGAAAAAGTAAAACTTGTATTTGGGAAAAATGTTGCTGTATTCAAAGAACCGTTCAAAACATATTTAGAAAAATGTACATTATGTATTTGAAAAATATTTCATGTGTGCTCTAAAAAATACATTTTATAATGAGAAAAAGAATACATATGCTGAAAACCCCTTAATAAAACCCAACAAGGAAACAAAAAGAAAACTAGAGAAAATCAAGAAAACCAAGAAAGAAACAAAGATAATCAAAGTATAGCGAAGAAAAGAAAATGATAAAATCAACAAGGAAACAAAGAGACCCAGAGTAAAATAAAAAAAATACAAACAAAACCGGTGAAAAAAAGGAAACAAAACATAAAAAACCCAAAGAGAACCGGTCAAGCAAACCTACATCGACCAATAATGGTCCAACCCGGTAGTGGTATATATCTGTTGCCTTCCACCGGTCTTAAGGGAACCCTACCTATCGTTAATCATTTCGAGGCCATGGTTCATGGTTCAGTGCGTAGATAAGAGCATACTCTTTTGTAACGCCTCAAGTAGGGAGAAAATGAAGACATCCTATGGCACCATTGGTTGGTTGTGGCGGTGAGCATCCAGCCCGCCCAAGATAGATCCGACATATTGAAAATGTTCAATATGGATATATCTTATCAAAGACACATATGGTCATATTATACCTGACATGGGACACAAGTCCATGGGAGATGGTGAAGTGATAATGGACATGAAGTTCCATATCTCAGTACCATCGGAGCACTCATATATATTGCAAAGTAAGTGAGGCCTGACACTATATTTTTTTGGCAATTTATTGAGAGTGCAATCCCCAATATAAGGTATAATGGTTGGTGTAAAGAATATCCTCGGATATGTCCAAGACACAAAATGTCTTGATTAATTCCATTGAGAAAATCAAGATGGGACCATGGTGTGATATCCTGATAGTGGCTGATAATCTGATCCCAACAATGTCACATCAAAGACTGGATTTAATGGAAGAGTATTCTGAGGGAAGCCTTCAGAATAGACTTTAAACGAGTCCTTCCTATAATCATTCTGCCATAACTATGTTTGGAGCATGACAAGATATACATGTCTTCGCAGAATGACTGGTCACATGTGAGATCATGTGGAGATTCATTGGAATCAAAGATCATTATCTACCAAGATAATGTCACTTGTATTGCTTATGGGTCATATGTATCCTCGTGGATTAGAGAAATGTAAGAGGATAATTGGCAAACAAATTATTGTGAGGTTCACAATGTCTCTACCAACGTTTATATTCCAGAATTGCATTCATGGAATTAGTATGAGACAACATTGATGTTTGCGAAATCCAGGGGGAGTCAAATCCCAAGTTATAACATGTTGGTGATCTTCAAATCATTCATATTGTACTCCTTTTCCCTTTATGAGTTTTCCAAGATGGTTTCTCATATAAGGTTTTTAACGAGACAATATAAATACAAGTGCGGATGTATGCCATATTGGTTGCTCCTTATATTTTTCTCACTGGGTTTTAAAGGAGTTTTCGATGGCATATTATTATAAGGTTTCTCCTCGACTTTTCCCACAAGGTTTTTTGGAGGAGTTTTCAGTTTGCAATATACAAATGACGAATTGATCAAGGGGGAGTGTTTAGAAATAAAACATGTGATCAATTGTATGAGAGGGATGCCTCCTAGGAGGTGTCTGTTGGGGAAAAGGTGCATCCCCAACACACCCCTTCATCTTGTATATAAGTGGGTCTCCCACATTGCAATGGGATGAGTGAATCATTTGGATTCTTCATTTGTCTCTCTTTGCTTTCACAATTCAACAAAAATGTATCAATATTGAAAATAAAATTGTGTATTAAAAATGTTTAGTCATTCTTGAAAATGTTATCAATATTGAAAAAAAATTGTGTATGTGAAAAAATATTTTTATTAAAAGCGAACATGACATTTTAACAAAATAATCAATTGGTCCATAAAGGTCCGTGGTTTTTTTCAAAATGTTTATATAATAGAAAAAAACTAAGCATATTTTAAGAAAAAGTAAAAATTGTATTTGGGAAAAATGTTGCCGTATTCAAAGAAGCGTTCAAAACATGTATTTCGAAAAAGATATCCAATGTATGTCGAAAAAATATTTCACGTTGCTCTAAAAAAGTAAATTTTATAATGAGGAAAAGAAGACATATGTTGAAACCCCAGATAAAATCCGACAAGGAAACAAAATGAAAACAAAAGAAAATCAAGAAAACCTAGAAAGAAACAAAGAAAATCAAAGTATAGCAAAGAAAAGAAAAAGATAAAAATCAACGAGGAAACAAAGAAACCCAGAGTAAAATGAAAAATAAATAAAGTAAACCGGTGAAAAACAAAAGGAAACAAAAAAGGAAAATCCAAAGAAAACCGGTCAAGCATACCTACATCGACCACTAATTGTCCAGCCCGGTAGTGGTATATATTTGTCGCCTTCCACCGGTCTTAAGGAAACCCTAGCTACCGTTAATCATTTCGAGGCCATGGTTCATGGTTCAACGCGTAGATAAGAGCATACTCTTTTGTAACGCCTCAAGTAGGGAGAAAATGAAGACAGCCCGTGGCACCATTGGTTGGTTGTGGCGGTGAGCATCCAGCCCGCCCAAGATAGATCCCTAGGATCGACGTGGGTGTCACACCGGAGTTTTTTTTTCTCTTGCAGCTACCTCACACACATGTCAAGCATGTATAGGCTATAGATCATGATAGATGCATAGCCAATGTGTGTAGTAGCGTGCGTGTGTGTTGTGTGCCTTTTCTGAACGACATGTACCTATGTAATTGACCCAATGGAATAATATTATTTACCTAGGTGATTTTCACAAAGGTATATAGCAAGCTCTTACAGCTCGTTTGGCTCCCTTGATTTCATTTCATTTGGTTGAAATGAAATCTCTATCAAGATTTCAATTGGCTGAATCAAGATTCGAAATCCAAATTTCATGTTTGGCTGGCACTATGATTTTGAGGTCAAATCTGTAGGGAAGGAGAGGAAGAGCAGAAGCCTTACCGGCGGCAAGAGGTACATGTGGCCTCCGTCGTGGTGTCCTTACCTTGCTGGAGGAGAGGATCAGTCCATGGTGACCTGAGCAGAGGAGATGGACCATCCGTTGATGTTGATTAGACACATACAATTGAACAAGCCCTATTTAAACTAAACCATAAACCTTTTAAGGCCGCGCTTGACATCGGGTATTTCAATACAAGGGTATTTAATTTACACATGTAACCTATCGAGCTGTGAAGGATTGCGGTTAGAAAAGAAACGGCCGACGAAGGTCTGTATTTTCTATACAGTATTTCAATACAAGGGTATTTAATTTAATTACACATGTAACTTATCGAGCTGCGAAGTATTCCGGCTAGAAAAGAAACGACCGATGAAGGTCTGTATTTTCTATACAGAGTATTTTGATAGGGGTATTCCAATACAAGGGTATTTAATTTACTATGTAACTTATGGAGCTGAGAAGAATTTCGACTGAAAAAGAAACGGTCGATGGAGGTCTGTATTTTCTATACAAAGGTATTTGATAGGAAAACAACAATTCAAACAAGGCCTAAGTAGAAGGTATTTGATAGGAAAACAACCATTCAAACAAGGCTTAAGTAGGTAATAAAGGGCCCTTTGTCAAAAACATTAGGCTAAACCATGGCCGCGGCAGCAGAGAGTGGTTGTGACGACCCCGGCATGAAAGGCCTCCTGCAGAGCGGGCAGGTGCTGTTGCTCTTCATCCACGGCATGAGGCAGCCCCGGTGGAAGACGTGCCGGCACGCCGGCACCTCGCTGCACTCCGCCCCGCCCACCATCGCCTCCAGGCAGATCGCGCACACCACCACCGACGCCCTCGCCGTCCTTTTCCCGCCATCCGCCTCGGTGCCGGCGGGGTACGAGAAGTAGGCCAGCTGCTGCGGCTCCATGACCCGCGCCGGCGAGCCGGACGTCGTGCGGCTCCTTGTACCCGCGGCGGCCGCGTTATATCCTTGTTCCGCCGTCTCTGGTACGCGGTCGCAGCACCAGATTAGGAAGGCGGCCGTAACAAATGGCCCGAGGGTACAAATGATAACTAGTAAAATGCCGGGAATGTTGTCCGGCCCGACGGACGTCGATATCGTCGTGGTCATTCCTTAGATAACTAGTAAAACAGTGGGAATTTTTCCCGCTCTCCACCGACGGTTTCGTCGGTTCGAGCGGGAAATAAGCCTGGGAATCTGGCCGCGCGGAAATCAGCGCAATCAGCAACAATGTCGGCCGCGCGGAAACAGTGGCCTGGCCGCCTGCTCCCGAGGCGGCAGGGCCCACCCGGCTTTGTCCGTTACGGACAGGAGTGGGCGGGAACGGGTTCCGGCACTGGCCGCCTCTGTCGGTGGCGGCAGGCCCCGGCCGCCAGGGGTGGTGGCGGCAGGCCCCACGGCCGCCTCGTGCGGTGGCGGCAGGTGCCACGTGCCGCCTGGCGCGCCTGCCGCCACCCGGGATGGGGGTCTTTTTTCTCGTTTCCACTCGCAGGTGGTCTCTTTTGACAATCCCACTCAACAGGGGGTCCTTTTGGACAAAAATTCCGACGTGGGTGGCCTGGTGCATGTATAGGCTATAGATCATGACAGATGCATCACGAATGTGTGTAGTGGTAACGGAATTTTTTTGCTACCTATGATGGTAACTACACACGGCTCAAGATGTGTCGTGCATGTATATGCTATATATAGATCATGGTAGATGCATCACAAATGTGTGTAGTCGTAACCGAAATAATTTGGTACCCATGATGATAGCTACACACGACCCAAATTTTTATCTCTAACTAGTTAGCATGCACGTGCAACGCACGACTAACCGAATAATTTATAAATTGCTTTTTATATTAAAATTTTAGTATATATATATATATATATATGTAAAAATATTGAAACACACACAATATACACATTACTTGAACTTCATTGAAAAATTGAAAACAAATTTATTTAGTGGAATAATGAAAAAAATGTTTGGAGTAACATAAGACAAAAAGAAACATTGGGCTCACTGGAAGGTTGCAGCAAGCTGGAATGAATCCTAACTTCTTCACTTGATGCATCATATCTAGCTTCGATGTCTGATAAATTAGCAAGCATATTGTCAGCAGATGCCAAATATAATTAAAGCATAAACAGTAACACTCTAAGTGCAATGTAAAAATTTACCTGTCCTGTTGACACAATGACAGGATCTCTCATCAGGTCAAGAGATATTGGGTAACGGAAATCTTCAGGCATAGCTACAGTGTCAGACTTCTTAACATTGTCACGTGATTCTTTTGCTTCATCACTTGTTTGGCCATCACCATTGGTCAGTTTTGCAGAAACAGAAACTGTAGTGTTTTCAAGTTCTTCAATTAGCTCAGATGTTATTTTTTTAATGTCAGATTTAGATATCCCGCTTATTTCTGAAATTAGTAAAGCAACATGTTGCAACTCCAGGTGATCACTGTTGACGTTTTCCAACGGCAATGTCTCTGGCTGGCTGTTTGGTTCTTCAGATTGTGACCCGGCATTATCAACATGATGAGCTAAGATATCATGAATTTTTGAAAAAATATTTAGATCAAGGGATCCCTTCTTCTCCATTTCTCTTTTAAGCTGATCGATGGCCCAACTGTTAACACCCTTCAGTGAGGGTTCCCACCGTCTCGCTTAATGCGAGACATAGGGGTACCTATCATTGACTACATTTTTGATGAGTTGATATAAGTCTATAAAATCCAAAAGGGCAGGGAAAATATTGCACGAAGGATGAGATGGACGATAGAACCTTACATTCGTTTTGAACAGGGGAGATGTATGTTAGGCGATGATTTACCTTTTCCTTATTAGTGGCAAGCATTGTCCTCATTTACGAAATCATGCCCGTGATTTACCTAGCTACCTACTTCTAAGTTTTAGATTTTCATTTCACAATCTCTTATTTGATAAATTTTAGGATTTCATTCGCTAGCCAGCCTTCACCGGAGCACCGCACTCGCCTTGGATAAATTTTAGGATTTCATTCGCTAGTAATCTCAACTTGGGTATCTTGCTCCTCAATCACCTTATCTTTTCCCTTTGAACTCTGCAAAGATTGCCTTTGCAGCCTGACCAAATGTGGGTTCTGAAAAGCGGAGAAAGAAGAACTATCTTCTTGATTCCCAGTGTGTGGTTCCTTAGGAATGAGATCCACATGTGTCATCCATGATCCAAACTTAACTGAAGGAATTTGCTCCAAGGAGATCTGCAACCTTTGCCTAGAAATGAGCTTTTGGGACAGTGCTGAACAGAATGGAACAAGACTCCACATAAAGTACAGATTCGACCAATTCTTTCATAAAACAAGTATGCCTAAGCAGCCAAATCTTTAGTGAAGGAAACCCAAATTTTATCTCTCACTCGCACCATCACCTTAGCTTTAATTGTACCCCACATATATTCAGATCTGGCATGGATCATAGGCTGACTGAAAGGGTGAAATTCATAAATTTGACCAACACTCTGCACAATCCTAGTTAAAAGCTGCTGAGTTCGAAACCCAAGGGGAACACCATACACTCGGACAGTAACAAAGACAGTTTTAAATTTGTAATCCTGAAAATCTCTACTGAAATCCTCCGGGTCGGTCAACTCAATTAAGAAATTATCTGAACCCATGGCCTAAGGCTGGCGAGTGAATACAAACATAGCAGCTTCCAAAGAGTTGAAACGGGCCACAAAGATGTACGTGGAGAGCTGCCAAATCCCATGGTAATTATCTCTCCACACCCGTGCCATAGCGAGCTGCACAGAATTGAGAGAAAGAACTCTTGCAGATCATCCAGTGGCTGCTAACTTCATCAGAATATTAAACTGAGCATCTTGGCCTTGATTCTCCTCCTTTTGCTGTGCTTGAATATGAAGGACATTTGGATCTTGGATGGATAAGGCTTGCATGTTGAGCTCAATACCAGGATCTGGATTGATGGACTCTGGCTGACCTGCACGTACGGACCTTACCATGCGGCTGCTCACCTAGTTCGTCCGTGGCCCTCCTTCAATCCGGAGCGCCCGGAGCAGGTCGGCCACCCAGGCCGTCGCCTCGGGCTCGGCCGTGCCGTCCTCCCCCGCCGCCTCGGCGACCTCGGCGACGAGGTGCGTGAGCAGGGACACCTTGCGCGCGAGGCGGAGGCAGTCGGCCCGCAGCGGCTCCGCGGCGGCGGCGCCCACAGCCGTGATCTCCCGCACGATCTCCGCGGCCGCCCCGGCCGTTGCCGCCATCGCGCCGCCCCGGGTCAGGCCTCGGTCAGCCTTTGTTTGCTGTAGGAGGAGGTGGAGCACGGTCAGCCTTTGTTAATTTGGTAACTGCACACCGTCGTGGTGCATGGATGGTGGAAGGCCGTTAGATTGTAATTTGTTGTCTAATTGTGTGGTGGTGATTGGTGTTTGTTTTTGTGGGGGTAATAGTTGTGTGTACTTAGAGAAGTTTTCGTTTGATCTTTTATTAGTAGTATAGATTATTTTAAACCATAAAAAAAATTCTACAATGAAATATCATGACTTTAGACCACTCAAGCAAGCAAGCATGCAATTATACCAAAAAGGCAACAAAAAGGCAAAGAGAAGTTAGAAACGTCATTTCTACACAACGAAAAGACATCTGTGTCAAAAAGGTAAATAACAAAGATAAACATAGGTGAGAAAAGGTCACTTCTATACAAAAAACATGTACTTGTGCCAATACCATTGAAACCTGACCTGTATCTATCTAATCGATGAAAAAAGGGTTTCCCCGCTTTGTATTATAAAGCAACTAACCAGAACATCAGAAGATAGGTGCTGGGACGGAAACAACACAATCACGCCCAAAAGAAATGGAAAAGAAAATACAAAGAAACAAATACCGACACCAGCCTATTGACAAAAAACACAAAAGACTTGCGACCGATGCGCCCACCAATAGTCTTCCACCAAGCTCCAGGACTCCGAAGCGCATGTACCCATCAACACCTTCAAGAAGGAATGCGATGATGACGATGCTGCTGCCAAGAGTTTCCCCCGGTACGCGACGATGCACGAGGAAGGGTAGCCCCGACGCCCTCCAGGAAGGTTCGGTGACACCCAAGGGCATCACCCCGTCAGTGTCAGCCGGGCCGACAGTGGTTTCCCCCGATCCCAACCTGCATGTCGGGCACTCCAGATCCTGCCACCAAACCAACCGACACCCTGCACCAATACGGTCTTGAGGGCCGTGCGCCGTCTCACCACGACACCGTAAGGAGAAGCCTACACAGTGATGAAGAGAAGCCGGGACAAGAAGCAGCAGCATCGTCGGCATGTGGGAGGGCTCAGCCTCCACCGTTAATGACGGTAGCCGACCGAACGCAATAGCATGAGCATACGAAGCCTGTGGGCCCACAGGCCCGACCGAGACCGCCCCATAAAGCTCCCGCCATCATGCTGCAACAGGCATGTCGTCGGCAACACCACCCCCTGTCCAAGCTGCTCTGCCTCACCACCATGCAGAAGACACCGCAGCCACGCCGAGAGCCGGCCCGCTAGGACCCAGATAGGACACGCAGGGCCCAGACCTGGGCCGGGGGCGCGCCATATTGTCTTGGATGGAGTTACTCCTTCCGATCCAATGGAATACGATTCTTTGCACCTGGTGATTAATTTTCACCAGTCAAGCAGTCACTGCGATCTACTCATTCCATTATATTTCCACGTAACACCAAAATATGAAGTATTCCTATGATGGGATGAGTTTTGCGTAGGGTCTCTGCGACGGGTCACCAAGCATGCGGTGTATCCACGCAGAACCAACACAACACCCGATCCATGCATGTACATAAATTCATCCGTTGATTACACGTAGGTATACAATTGAGCAAACCCTATTTAAGCTACACCATGGCCTCGGCAGCCGAGATGGGAGGTGATGCTGACCCCGGCACGACAGGGCTCCTGCAGAGCGGGCAGGTGCCGTTGCTCTTCATCCACAGCGCGAGGCAGCCCTCTGCACTCCGCCCCGCCCACCAGCGCCTCCAGGCAGATCGCGCACACCACCACCGACGCTCCGGCGCCTGTCCCTCTGCCACCATCTGCCTCAGCGCCGGCGGGGTACGAGAAGTAGGCCAGCCGCTGCGGCTTCCCGACGACGACCGGCACCGGCCTTCGCCACTGCACGCCCGACCACCTGCCCCTCCTTCCACCACCGGCGTCGGCGGCCACGTTATATCCTTGTTCCGCCGGTGGGTCACAGCACAAGATTAGGCAGAAGAGAATCGCCGTGAGGACACGATGGGAGACAAACATGGCCGAGAAGGCCCCGTACGCGGTGGACATCGCCGTCTGGTCGATCGCGCCGCCTGTTTTTGTGCTGAGATTTCGTTCTTGGCAATAATAAGGAGCACATACGTAGTAAGTACTACCTTCGTCCGGAAGTATTTATCCTAAAAATGTAAATAATGGATGTATCTATAATTAAAATAAGTCTAGATACATTCATCTCTAGGACAAGTATTTTCGAACGGAGGGAGTATATATCAGCAACAACAGCCGGTGCTCGATCGATCCGATTATTGTAGGTGGAGTCGTCACATGTTAACTCGATCAGTATCTGGAACGGAAAACAGCTTCGGCACTTTTATAGCAATCTCACACGTAGTATCGTCAACTTACTATTTCTTGTGGGGAAAAATATATTTGCCAAACATTCCAAGTTTTGGGTTACAAAACTTGAAACGCGTCTCCTGCCATCGTTCTGGTCGAGAGCTTCTTTGGCAGACCCCAGCGACCAACCAGGCTAGCTAGGATACGTTCATGTCTACTAGAAGAAAATTTATCTACTTTAAAACTATTCGGCTGTAGCTGCAGCACCAAGATACGCATCAATTTGGCACACTAACATTTTCGAACCAAATATATTACTCCCTCTATCCGAAAATTCTTGTCATTGGAATGGATGTATCTAAATATATTTTAATTCTAGATATTTTTATTTTTATTCATTTATGTGACAAGTAATTCCGAACTGATGGGAGTATTTGACATGTCGCATATAATACATTAAAACATCGGTGTAGTTGACCACGGGCTTGGTGTCGCGCGAGAGTGCTCGGTGACAGCCGTCGGCACGCACTGGGTTGTGTTCCCCCCGGTCCAACGGGACTGGCTGGCGACGCAGGTGTGGAAGCCTCCTACGATGGAGGCATCGACCCACACTTCATAATTGATGTCGGGCTAGGAGTGAAAGGAGGCCTCTTTTACTCTTCCTCCGTAGTTGGTGCACCGTGATGCGGATGATGGGTGGTGGCTCGGACATGGATGTCGGGGTGGCGGCTCCGAAGGGTGGTCCGCTTGGTTCGCTGTCCGGCGAGCACCATGTCGGCCATGGTGGCTTTTCCTCTTGGTCGTGTGGCTGCAGGAGGTATATCGATGGTGGCCCGGGCACGTATCTTGTCTTGACAGTGGCGTCGCCCTGATCCAGACCTGCGGGTTTGATCTTGTCGCACTTGTCCTGAAGACCTCGTGGTGGCACGGGGGAGCTCTTGAGTGAAAGCTTCATGATTTTTTTGCCGACGACGGCGATACTCGGGGCATCGTTATCTTCTTGAAGACGTTGTTGTGGTGCTCCTCTCCGTGTCACGGTTTCGAGCGAAGACCTTTCTACCTTCTGGATTTGCCAGCAGCGACACTTTGCGTCCCCCCCCCCCTTGAGGGCGTTGTCGGGGAACTTTAGTGTTAAGGGCGTAGTGTAGCGATGTATTATGTTCTTCCAATGTACTTTGTCGATAGCATAGTCGCTTGCGTTCTGTGTGATCCGCTTATCTTGGGATTGGCGTTGTATTTTACCTCGCCATCTTGTATTATTCGGTCGTGCGTTGCGATTGTTGCTTTATATATAAAGTGGAGCAAAAGCATGTTTTGAGGAATTGCGTACATTGGAGGTCTTGAGTTCTTATCGTCTTCGTTGTGGATAAGGGGACGGGACACATGCCCATGCAACAATGATCAACATAGACAACTATATTTACCAGTTGTCCGTTCTATAGTTATCAACATGAGACAACTATTGTTCATATTGAAGTTAGCATGCTGCTCATATTGAAGTTACTAGCATATTTATGCTGAAGTTATCATGATGTTCATGTTATAGGTATCATGTTGTTCATGCTAAATTTACCAGGCTAGTCATGCTGAACTTATTAAGCTCCTCATGCTATAGTTACCTAGCTGTTCATACTGAAGTTATCGGACTACTCATGTTATAATTACCAGTCTGCACTGGTCATAGTTATCAGGTTGCTCATGCCATGTAGAATCATTTTATGCCCCAGTAACTATAGTGTTAATATCACGGTAACTTATATATTGCATGGTAAATTATATTGCTAGGCCTTGTCACTTTTGATCTGATAAAAGTGGTCGAAACATGTCAATATGAGATCTACTTTTAAAGATCGCATTGCGATAGATTTAGTGTCAAAAACGGATTTGAATCAAACCAATGATTTGAGCTGAAAATCATTTTGACTTCCTGAAATGAAAGAATATAAAATGATATCATCAGTTGTCTATTTATACATGCATGTAGTTAGAAAGAGAAAAAAAAGTGCACACGGAAGAAGGGATTTTTAATATGCATGCACACATGCATGTAATGAGAGGAGGGGATTGCCCTGGGGAGTATTCCGATCTATTGCAAAAACCGGAAGCCAATTAGTGTGGTCGTTTATTATAAATTCCGTAGAATAGATGCTTCAATTAGTTTTCGAGAAAATGCAAAGCTTGCATGTCGATACATTGATAGAATGAGAGATTTTCAACTCTACAAGTTCAAGACTAGGTCGAAACAAGCACTATAGAGAAGACCACAATGAATGACTGCTAGACAAACACTACAACAAACAACACCAAACAATCTTCAACCTAATATAAGTCATCCACACAAATACACAAGACACAAACCCTGCCAGAAGTAATAAGACTCCAACATTAAAAAGAAGGCAAAGTTGTTGCACCACCATCCTTGTATACAATTGAACTAGCCCTATTTAAGCTAAACCATGGCCGCGGCAGCAGAGAGTGGTTGTGACGACCCCGGCACGAAAGGCCTCCTGCAGAGCGGGCAGGTGATGTTGCTCTTCATCCACGGCACGAGGCAGCCCCGGTGGAAGACGTGTCGGCACGCCGGCACCTCGCTGCACTCCGCCCCGCCCACCAGCGCCTCCAGGCAGATCACGCACACCACCACCGACGCCCTCGCCGTCCTTTTCCCGCCATCCGCCTCGGTGCCGGCGGGGTACGAGAAGTAGGCCAGCTGCTGCGGCTCCATGACCCGCGCCGGCGAGCCGGACGTCGTGCGGCTCCTTGTACCCGCGGCGGCCGCGTTATATCCTTGGTCCGCCGTCTCTGGTACGCGGTCGCAGCACCAGATTAGGAAGGCGGCCGTAACAAATGGCGTGAGGGTACAAATGATAACTAGTAAAATGCCGGCAATGTTGTCCGGCCCGACGGCCGTCGATATCGTCGTGGTCATTCCTTAGATAACTAGTAAAACAGTGGGAATTTTTCCCGCTCTCCACCGACGGTTTCGTCGGTGCGAGCGGGAAATAAGCCTGGGAATCTGGCCGCGCGGAAATCAGCGCAATCAGCAACAATGTCGGCCGCGCGGAAACAGTGGCCTGGCCGCCTGCTCCCGAGGCGGCAGGGCCCACCCGGCTTTGTCCGTTACGGACAGGAGTGGGCGGGAACGGGTTCCGGCACTGGCCGCCTCTGTCGGTGGCGGCAGGCCCCGGCCGCCAGGGGTGGTGGCGGCAGGCCCCACGGCCGCCTCGTGCGGTGGCGGCAGGTGCCACGTGCCGCCTGGCGCGCCTGCCGCCACCCGGGATGGGGGTCTTTTTTCTCGTTTCCACTCGCAGGTGGTCTCTTTTGACAATCCCACTCAACAGGGGGTCCTTTTGGACAAAAATTCCGACGTGGGTGGCCTGGTGCATGTATAGGCTATAGATCATGACAGATGCATCACGAATGTGTGTAGTGGTAACGGAATTTTTTTGCTACCTATGATGGTAACTACACACGGCTCAAGATGTGTCGTGCATGTATAGGCTATATATAGATCATGGTAGATGCATCACAAATGTGTGTAGTCGTAACCGAAATAATTTGGTACCCATGATGATAGCTACACACGACCCAAATTTTTATCTCTAACTAGTTAGCATGCACGTGCAACGCACGACTAACCGAATAATTTATAAATTGCTTTTTATATTAAAATTTTAGTATATATATATATATGTAAAAATATTGAAACACACACAATATACACATTACTTGCACTTCATTGAAAAATTGAAAACAAATTTATTTAGTGGAATAATGAAAAAAATGTTTGGAGTAACATAAGACAAAAAGAAACATTGGGCTCACTGGAAGGTTGCAGCAAGCTGGAATGAATCCTAACTTCTTCACTTGATGCATCATATCTAGCTTCGATGTCTGATAAATTAGCAAGCATATTGTCAGCAGATGCCAAATATAATTAAAGCATAAACAGTAACACTCTAAGTGCAATGTAAAAATTTACCTGTCCTGTTGACACAATGACAGGATCTCTCATCAGGTCAAGAGATATTGGGTAACGGAAATCTTCAGGCATAGCTACAGTGTCAGACTTCTTAACATTGTCACGTGATTCTTTTGCTTCATCACTTGTTTGGCCATCACCATTGGTCAGTTTTGCAGAAACAGAAACTGTAGTGTTTTCAAGTTCTTCAATTAGCTCAGATGTTATTTTTTTGATGTCAGATTTAGATATCCCGCTTATTTCTGAAATTAGTAAAGCAACATGTTGCAACTCCAGGTGATCACTGTTGACGTTTTCCAACGGCAATGTCTCTGGCTGGCTGTTTGGTTCTTCAGATTGTGACCCGACATTATCAACATGATGAGCTAAGATATCATGAATTTTTGAAAAAATATTTAGATCAAGGGATCCCTTCTTCTCCATTTCTCTTTTAAGCTGATCGATGGCCCAACTGTTAACACCCTTCAGTGAGGGTTCCCACCGTCTCGCTTAATGCGAGACATAGGGGTACCTATCATTGACTACATTTTTGATGAGTTGATATAAGTCTATAAAATCCAAAAGGGCAGGGAAAATATTGCACGAAGGATGAGATGGACGATAGAACCTTACATTCGTTTTGAACAGGGGAGATGTATGTTAGGCGATGATTTACCTTTTCCTTATTAGTGGCAAGCATTGTCCTCATTTACGAAATCATGCCCGTGATTTACCTAGCTACCTACTTCTAAGTTTTAGATTTTCATTTCACAATCTCTTATTTGATAAATTTTAGGATTTCATTCGCTAGCCAGCCTTCACCGGAGCACCGCACTCGCCTTGGATAAATTTTAGGATTTCATTCGCTAGTAATCTCAACTTGGGTATCTTGCTCCTCAATCACCTTATCTTTTCCCTTTGAACTCTGCAAAGATTGCCTTTGCAGCCTGACCAAATGTGGGTTCTGAAAAGCGGAGAAAGAAGAACTATCTTCTTGATTCCCAGTGTGTGGTTCCTTAGGAATGAGATCCACATGTGTCATCCATGATCCAAACTTAACTGAAGGAATTTGCTCCAAGGAGATCTGCAACCTTTGCCTAGAAATGAGCTTTTGGGACAGTGCTGAACAGAATGGAACAAGACTCCACATAAAGTACAGATTCGACCAATTCTTTCATAAAACAAGTATGCCCAAGCAGCCAAATCTTTAGTGAAGGAAACCCAAATTTTATCTCTCACTCGCACCATCACCTTAGCTTTAATTGTACCCCACATATATTCAGATCTGGCATGGATCATAGGCTGACTGAAAGGGTGAAATTCATAAATTTGACCAACACTCTGCACAATCCTAGTTAAAAGCTGCTGAGTTCGAAACCCAAGGGGAACACCATACACTCGGACAGTAACAAAGACAGTTTTAAATTTGTAATCCTGAAAATCTCTACTGAAATCCTCCGGATCGGTCAACTCAATTAAGAAATTATCTGAACCCACGGCCTAAGGCTGGCGAGTGAATACAAACATAGCAGCTTCCAAAGAGTTGAAACGGGCCACAAAGATGTACGTGGAGAGCTGCCAAATCCCATGGTAATTATCTCTCCACACCCGTGCCATAGCGAGCTGCACAGAATTGAGAGAAAGAACTCTTGCAGATCATCCAGTGGCTGCTAACTTCATCAGAATATTAAACTGAGCATCTTGGCCTTGATTCTCCTCCTTTTGCTGTGCTTGAATATGAAGGACATTTGGATCTTGGATGGATAAGGCTTGCATGTTGAGCTCAATACCAGGATCTGGATTGATGGACTCTGGCTGACCTGCACGTACGGACCTTACCATGCGGCTGCTCACCTAGTTCGTCCGTGGCCCTCCTTCAATCCGGAGCGCCCGGAGCAGGTCGGCCACCCAGGCCGTCGCCTCGGGCTCGGCCGTGCCGTCCTCCCCCGCCGCCTCGGCGACCTCGGCGACGAGGTGCGTGAGCAGGGACACCTTGCGCGCGAGGCGGAGGCAGTCGGCCCGCAGCGGCTCCGCGGCGGCGGCGCCCACAGCCGTGATCTCCCGCACGATCTCCGCGGCCGCCCCGGCCGTTGCCGCCGTCGCGCCGCCCCGGGTCAGGCCTCGGTCAGCCTTTGTTTGCTGTAGGAGGAGGTGGAGCACGGTCAGCCTTTGTTAATTTGGTAACTGCACACCGTCGTGGTGCATGGATGGTGGAAGGCCGTTAGATTGTAATTTGTTGTCTAATTGTGTGGTGGTGATTGGTGTTTGTTTTTGTGGGGGTAATAGTTGTGTGTACTTAGAGAAGTTTTCGTTTGATCTTTTATTAGTAGTATAGATTATTTTAAACCATAAAAAAAATTCTACAATGAAATATCATGACTTTAGACCACTCAAGCAAGCAAGCATGCAATTATACCAAAAAGGCAACAAAAAGGCAGAGAGAAGTTAGAAACGTCATTTCTACACAACGAAAAGACATCTGTGTCAAAAAGGTAATAACAAAGATAAACATAGGTGAGAAAAGGTCACTTCTATACAAAAAACATGTACTTGTGCCAATACCATTGAAACCTGACCTGTATCTATCTAATCGATGAAAAAAGGGTTTCCCCGCTTTGTATTACAAAGCAACCAACCAGAACATCAGAAGATAGGTGCTGGGACGGAAACAACACAATCACGCCCAAAAGAAATGGAAAAGAAAATACAAAGAAACAAATACCGACACCAGCGTATTGACAGAAAACACAAAAGACTTGCGACCGATGCGCCCACCAATAGTCTTCCACCAAGCTCCAGGACTCCGAAGCGCATGTACCCATCAACACCTTCAAGAAGGAATGCGATGATGACTATGCTGCTGCCAAGAGTTTCCCCCGGTACGCGACGAGGCACGAGGAAGGGTAGCCCCGACGCCCTCCAGGAAGGTTCGGTGACACCCAAGGGCATCACCGCGTCAGTGTCAGCCGGGCCGACAGTGGTTTCCCCCGATCCCAACCTGCATGTCGGGCACTCCAGATCCTGCCACCAAACCAACCGACACCCTGCACCAATACGGTCTTGAGGGCCGTGCGCCGTCTCACCACGACACCGTAAGGAGAAGCCTACACAGTGATGAAGAGAAGCCGGGACAAGAAGCAGCAGCATCGTCGGCATGTGGGAGGGCTCAGCCTTCACCGTTAATGACGGTAGCCGACCGAACGCAATAGCATGAGCATACGAAGCCTGTGGGCCCACAGGCCCGACCGAGACCGCCCCATAAAGCTCCCGCCATCATGCTGCAACAGGCATGTCGTCGGCAACACCACCCCCTGTCCAAGCTGCTCTGCCTCACCACCATGCAGAAGACACCGCAGCCACGCCGAGAGCCGGCCCGCTAGGACCCAGATAGGACACGCAGGGCCCAGACCTGGGCCGGGGGCGCGCCATATTGTCTTGGATGGAGTTGCTCCTTCCGATCCAATGGAATACGATTCTTTGCACCTGGTGATTAATTTTCACCAGTCAAGCAGTCACTGCGATCTACTCATTCCATTATATTTCCACGTAACACCAAAATATGAAGTATTCCTATGATGGGATGAGTTTTGCGTAGGGTCTCTGCGACGGGTCACCAAGCATGCGGTGTATCCACGCAGAACCAACACAACACCCGATCCATGCATGTACATAAATTCATCCGTTGATTACACGTAGGTATACAATTGAGCAAACCCTATTTAAGCTACACCATGGCCTCGGCAGCCGAGATGGGAGGTGATGCTGACCCCGGCACGACAGGGCTCCTGCAGAGCGGGCAGGTGCCGTTGCTCTTCATCCACAGCGCGAGGCAGCCCTCTGCACTCCGCCCCGCCCACCAGCGCCTCCAGGCAGATCGCGCACACCACCACCGACGCTCCGGCGCCTGTCCCTCTGCCACCATCTGCCTCAGCGCCGGCGGGGTACGAGAAGTAGGCCAGCCGCTGCGGCTTCCCGACGACGACCGGCACCGGCCTTCGCCACTGCACGCCCGACCACCTGCCCCTCCTTCCACCACCGGCGTCGGCGGCCACGTTATATCCTTGTTCCGCCGGTGGGTCACAGCACAAGATTAGGCAGAAGAGAATCGCCGTGAGGACACGATGGGAGACAAACATGGCCGAGAAGGCCCCGTACGCGGTGGACATCGCCGTCTGGTCGATCGCGCCGCCTGTTTTTGTGCTGAGATTTCGTTCTTGGCAATAATAAGGAGCACATACGTAGTAAGTACTACCTTCGTCCGGAAGTATTTATCCTAAAAATGTAAATAATGGATGTATCTATAATTAAAATAAGTCTAGATACATTCATCTCTAGGACAAGTATTTTCGAACGGAGGGAGTATATATCAGCAACAACAGCCGGTGCTCGATCGATCCGATTATTGTAGGTGGAGTCGTCACATGTTAACTCGATCAGTATCTGGAACGGAAAACAGCTTCGGCACTTTTATAGCAATCTCACACGTAGTATCGTCAACTTACTATTTCTTGTGGGGAAAAATATATTTGCCAAACATTCCAAGTTTTGGGTTACAAAACTTGAAACGCGTCTCCTGCCATCGTTCTGGTCGAGAGCTTCTTTGGCAGACCCCAGCGACCAACCAGGCTAGCTAGGATACGTTCATGTCTACTAGAAGAAAATTTATCTACTTTAAAACTATTCGGCTGTAGCTGCAGCACCAAGATACGCATCAATTTGGCACACTAACATTTTCGAACCAAATATATTACTCCCTCTATCCGAAAATTCTTGTCATTGGAATGGATGTATCTAAATATATTTTAATTCTAGATATTTTTATTTTTATTCATTTATGTGACAAGTAATTCCGAACTGATGGGAGTATTTGACATGTCGCATATAATACATTAAAACATCGGTGTAGTTGACCACGGGCTTGGTGTCGCGCGAGAGTGCTCGGTGACAGCCGTCGGCACGCACTGGGTTGTGTTCCCCCCGGTCCAACGGGACTGGCTGGCGACGCAGGTGTGGAAGCCTCCTACGATGGAGGCATCGACCCACACTTCATAATTGATGTCGGGCTAGGAGTGAAAGGAGGCCTCTTTTACTCTTCCTCCGTAGTTGGTGCACCGTGATGCGGATGATGGGTGGTGGCTCGGACATGGATGTCGGGGTGGCGGCTCCGAAGGGTGGTCCGCTTGGTTCGCTGTCCGGCGAGCACCATGTCGGCCATGGTGGCTTTTCCTCTTGGTCGTGTGGCTGCAGGAGGTATATCGATGGTGGCCCGGGCACGTATCTTGTCTTGACAGTGGCGTCGCCCTGATCCAGACCTGCGGGTTTGATCTTGTCGCACTTGTCCTGAAGACCTCGTGGTGGCACGGGGGAGCTCTTGAGTGAAAGCTTCATGATTTTTTTGCCGACGACGGCGATACTCGGGGCATCGTTATCTTCTTGAAGACGTTGTTGTGGTGCTCCTCTCCGTGTCACGGTTTCGAGCGAAGACCTTTCTACCTTCTGGATTTGCCAGCAGCGACACTTTGCGTCCCCCCCCCCCCCTTGAGGGCGTTGTCGGGGAACTTTAGTGTTAAGGGCGTAGTGTAGCGATGTATTATGTTCTTCCAATGTACTTTGTCGATAGCATAGTCGCTTGCGTTCTGTGTGATCCGCTTATCTTGGGATTGGCGTTGTATTTTACCTCGCCATCTTGTATTATTCGGTCGTGCGTTGCGATTGTTGCTTTATATATAAAGTGGAGCAAAAGCATGTTTTGAGGAATTGCGTACATTGGAGGTCTTGAGTTCTTATCGTCTTCGTTGTGGATAAGGGGACGGGACACATGCCCATGCAACAATGATCAACATAGACAACTATATTTACCAGTTGTCCGTTCTATAGTTATCAACATGAGACAACTATTGTTCATATTGAAGTTAGCATGCTGCTCATATTGAAGTTACTAGCATATTTATGCTGAAGTTATCATGATGTTCATGTTATAGGTATCATGTTGTTCATGCTAAATTTACCAGGCTAGTCATGCTGAACTTATTAAGCTCCTCATGCTATAGTTACCTAGCTGTTCATACTGAAGTTATCGGACTACTCATGTTATAATTACCAGTCTGCACTGGTCATAGTTATCAGGTTGCTCATGCCATGTAGAATCATTTTATGCCCCAGTAACTATAGTGTTAATATCACGGTAACTTATATATTGCATGGTAAATTATATTGCTAGGCCTTGTCACTTTTGATCTGATAAAAGTGGTCGAAACATGTCAATATGAGATCTACTTTTAAAGATCGCATTGCGATAGATTTAGTGTCAAAAACGGATTTGAATCAAACCAATGATTTGAGCTGAAAATCATTTTGACTTCCTGAAATGAAAGAATATAAAATGATATCATCAGTTGTCTATTTATACATGCATGTAGTTAGAAAGAGAAAAAAAAGTGCACACGGAAGAAGGGATTTTTAATATGCATGCACACATGCATGTAATGAGAGGAGGGGATTGCCCTGGGAAGTATTCCGATCTATTGCAAAAACCGGAAGCCAATTAGTGTGGTCGTTTATTATAAATTCCGTAGAATAGATGCTTCAATTAGTTTTCGAGAAAATGCAAAGCTTGCATGTCGATACATTGATAGAATGAGAGATTTTCAACTCTACAAGTTCAAGACTAGGTCGAAACAAGCACTATAGAGAAGACCACAATGAATGACTGCTAGACAAACACTACAACAAACAACACCAAACAATCTTCAACCTAATATAAGTCATCCACACAAATACACAAGACACAAACCCTGCCAGAAGTAATAAGACTCCAACATTAAAAAGAAGGCAAAGTTGTTGCACCACCATCCTTGTATACAATTGAACTAGCCCTATTTAAGCTAAACCATGGCCGCGGCAGCAGAGAGTGGTTGTGACGACCCCGGCACGAAAGGCCTCCTGCAGAGCGGGCAGGTGATGTTGCTCTTCATCCACGGCACGAGGCAGCCCCGGTGGAAGACGTGTCGGCACGCCGGCACCTCGCTGCACTCCGCCCCGCCCACCAGCGCCTCCAGGCAGATCACGCACACCACCACCGACGCCCTCGCCGTCCTTTTCCCGCCATCCGCCTCGGTGCCGGCGGGGTACGAGAAGTAGGCCAGCTGCTGCGGCTCCATGACCCGCGCCGGCGAGCCGGACGTCGTGCGGCTCCTTGTACCCGCGGCGGCCGCGTTATATCCTTGGTCCGCCGTCTCTGGTACGCGGTCGCAGCACCAGATTAGGAAGGCGGCCGTAACAAATGGCGTGAGGGTACAAATGATAACTAGTAAAATGCCGGCAATGTTGTCCGGCCCGACGGCCGTCGATATCGTCGTGGTCATTCCTTAGATAACTAGTAAAACAGTGGGAACTTTTCCCGCTCTCCACCGACGGTTTCGTCGGTGCGAGCGGGAAATAAGCCTGGGAATCTGGCCGCGCGGAAATCAGCGCAATCAGCAACAATGTCGGCCGCGCGGAAACAGTGGCCTGGCCGCCTGCTCCCGAGGCGGCAGGGCCCACCCGGCTTTGTCCGTTACGGACAGGAGTGGGCGGGAACGGGTTCCGGCACTGGCCGCCTCTGTCGGTGGCGGCAGGCCCCGGCCGCCAGGGGTGGTGGCGGCAGGCCCCACGGCCGCCTCGTGCGGTGGCGGCAGGTGCCACGTGCCGCCTGGCGCGCCTGCCGCCACCCGGGATGGGGGTCTTTTTTCTCGTTTCCACTCGCAGGTGGTCTCTTTTGACAATCCCACTCAACAGGGGGTCCTTTTGGACAAAAATTCCGACGTGGGTGGCCTGGTGCATGTATAGGCTATAGATCATGACAGATGCATCACGAATGTGTGTAGTGGTAACGGAATTTTTTTGCTACCTATGATGGTAACTACACACGGCTCAAGATGTGTCGTGCATGTATAGGCTATATATAGATCATGGTAGATGCATCACAAATGTGTGTAGTCGTAACCGAAATAATTTGGTACCCATGATGATAGCTACACACGACCCAAATTTTTATCTCTAACTAGTTAGCATGCACGTGCAACGCACGACTAACCGAATAATTTATAAATTGCTTTTTATATTAAAATTTTAGTATATATATATATATGTAAAAATATTGAAACACACACAATATACACATTACTTGCACTTCATTGAAAAATTGAAAACAAATTTATTTAGTGGAATAATGAAAAAAATGTTTGGAGTAACATAAGACAAAAAGAAACATTGGGCTCACTGGAAGGTTGCAGCAAGCTGGAATGAATCCTAACTTCTTCACTTGATGCATCATATCTAGCTTCGATGTCTGATAAATTAGCAAGCATATTGTCAGCAGATGCCAAATATAATTAAAGCATAAACAGTAACACTCTAAGTGCAATGTAAAAATTTACCTGTCCTGTTGACACAATGACAGGATCTCTCATCAGGTCAAGAGATATTGGGTAACGGAAATCTTCAGGCATAGCTACAGTGTCAGACTTCTTAACATTGTCACGTGATTCTTTTGCTTCATCACTTGTTTGGCCATCACCATTGGTCAGTTTTGCAGAAACAGAAACTGTAGTGTTTTCAAGTTCTTCAATTAGCTCAGATGTTATTTTTTTGATGTCAGATTTAGATATCCCGCTTATTTCTGAAATTAGTAAAGCAACATGTTGCAACTCCAGGTGATCACTGTTGACGTTTTCCAACGGCAATGTCTCTGGCTGGCTGTTTGGTTCTTCAGATTGTGACCCGGCATTATCAACATGATGAGCTAAGATATCATGAATTTTTGAAAAAATATTTAGATCAAGGGATCCCTTCTTCTCCATTTCTCTTTTAAGCTGATCGATGGCCCAACTGTTAACACCCTTCAGTGAGGGTTCCCACCGTCTCGCTTAATGCGAGACATAGGGGTACCTATCATTGACTACATTTTTGATGAGTTGATATAAGTCTATAAAATCCAAAAGGGCAGGGAAAATATTGCACGAAGGATGAGATGGACGATAGAACCTTACATTCGTTTTGAACAGGGGAGATGTATGTTAGGCGATGATTTACCTTTTCCTTATTAGTGGCAAGCATTGTCCTCATTTACGAAATCATGCCCGTGATTTACCTAGCTACCTACTTCTAAGTTTTAGATTTTCATTTCACAATCTCTTATTTGATAAATTTTAGGATTTCATTCGCTAGCCAGCCTTCACCGGAGCACCGCACTCGCCTTGGATAAATTTTAGGATTTCATTCGCTAGTAATCTCAACTTGGGTATCTTGCTCCTCAATCACCTTATCTTTTCCCTTTGAACTCTGCAAAGATTGCCTTTGCAGCCTGACCAAATGTGGGTTCTGAAAAGCGGAGAAAGAAGAACTATCTTCTTGATTCCCAGTGTGTGGTTCCTTAGGAATGAGATCCACATGTGTCATCCATGATCCAAACTTAACTGAAGGAATTTGCTCCAAGGAGATCTGCAACCTTTGCCTAGAAATGAGCTTTTGGGACAGTGCTGAACAGAATGGAACAAGACTCCACATAAAGTACAGATTCGACCAATTCTTTCATAAAACAAGTATGCCCAAGCAGCCAAATCTTTAGTGAAGGAAACCCAAATTTTATCTCTCACTCGCACCATCACCTTAGCTTTAATTGTACCCCACATATATTCAGATCTGGCATGGATCATAGGCTGACTGAAAGGGTGAAATTCATAAATTTGACCAACACTCTGCACAATCCTAGTTAAAAGCTGCTGAGTTCGAAACCCAAGGGGAACACCATACACTCGGACAGTAACAAAGACAGTTTTAAATTTGTAATCCTGAAAATCTCTACTGAAATCCTCCGGATCGGTCAACTCAATTAAGAAATTATCTGAACCCATGGCCTAAGGCTGGCGAGTGAATACAAACATAGCAGCTTCCAAAGAGTTGAAACGGGCCACAAAGATGTACGTGGAGAGCTGCCAAATCCCATGGTAATTATCTCTCCACACCCGTGCCATAGCGAGCTGCACAGAATTGAGAGAAAGAACTCTTGCAGATCATCCAGTGGCTGCTAACTTCATCAGAATATTAAACTGAGCATCTTGGCCTTGATTCTCCTCCTTTTGCTGTGCTTGAATATGAAGGACATTTGGATCTTGGATGGATAAGGCTTGCATGTTGAGCTCAATACCAGGATCTGGATTGATGGACTCTGGCTGACCTGCACGTACGGACCTTACCATGCGGCTGCTCACCTAGTTCGTCCGTGGCCCTCCTTCAATCCGGAGCGCCCGGAGCAGGTCGGCCACCCAGGCCGTCGCCTCGGGCTCGGCCGTGCCGTCCTCCCCCGCCGCCTCGGCGACCTCGGCGACGAGGTGCGTGAGCAGGGACACCTTGCGCGCGAGGCGGAGGCAGTCGGCCCGCAGCGGCTCCGCGGCGGCGGCGCCCACAGCCGTGATCTCCCGCACGATCTCCGCGGCCGCCCCGGCCGTTGCCGCCATCGCGCCGCCCCGGGTCAGGCCTCGGTCAGCCTTTGTTTGCTGTAGGAGGAGGTGGAGCACGGTCAGCCTTTGTTAATTTGGTAACTGCACACCGTCGTGGTGCATGGATGGTGGAAGGCCGTTAGATTGTAATTTGTTGTCTAATTGTGTGGTGGTGATTGGTGTTTGTTTTTGTGGGGGTAATAGTTGTGTGTACTTAGAGAAGTTTTCGTTTGATCTTTTATTAGTAGTATAGATTATTTTAAACCATAAAAAAAATTCTACAATGAAATATCATGACTTTAGACCACTCAAGCAAGCAAGCATGCAATTATACCAAAAAGGCAACAAAAAGGCAGAGAGAAGTTAGAAACGTCATTTCTACACAACGAAAAGACATCTGTGTCAAAAAGGTAATAACAAAGATAAACATAGGTGAGAAAAGGTCACTTCTATACAAAAAACATGTACTTGTGCCAATACCATTGAAACCTGACCTGTATCTATCTAATCGATGAAAAAAGGGTTTCCCCGCTTTGTATTACAAAGCAACCAACCAGAACATCAGAAGATAGGTGCTGGGACGGAAACAACACAATCACGCCCAAAAGAAATGGAAAAGAAAATACAAAGAAACAAATACCGACACCAGCGTATTGACAGAAAACACAAAAGACTTGCGACCGATGCGCCCACCAATAGTCTTCCACCAAGCTCCAGGACTCCGAAGCGCATGTACCCATCAACACCTTCAAGAAGGAATGCGATGATGACTATGCTGCTGCCAAGAGTTTCCCCCGGTACGCGACGAGGCACGAGGAAGGGTAGCCCCGACGCCCTCCAGGAAGGTTCGGTGACACCCAAGGGCATCACCGCGTCAGTGTCAGCCGGGCCGACAGTGGTTTCCCCCGATCCCAACCTGCATGTCGGGCACTCCAGATCCTGCCACCAAACCAACCGACACCCTGCACCAATACGGTCTTGAGGGCCGTGCGCCGTCTCACCACGACACCGTAAGGAGAAGCCTACACAGTGATGAAGAGAAGCCGGGACAAGAAGCAGCAGCATCGTCGGCATGTGGGAGGGCTCAGCCTTCACCGTTAATGACGGTAGCCGACCGAACGCAATAGCATGAGCATACGAAGCCTGTGGGCCCACAGGCCCGACCGAGACCGCCCCATAAAGCTCCCGCCATCATGCTGCAACAGGCATGTCGTCGGCAACACCACCCCCTGTCCAAGCTGCTCTGCCTCACCACCATGCAGAAGACACCGCAGCCACGCCGAGAGCCGGCCCGCTAGGACCCAGATAGGACACGCAGGGCCCAGACCTGGGCCGGGGGCGCGCCATATTGTCTTGGATGGAGTTGCTCCTTCCGATCCAATGGAATACGATTCTTTGCACCTGGTGATTAATTTTCACCAGTCAAGCAGTCACTGCGATCTACTCATTCCATTATATTTCCACGTAACACCAAAATATGAAGTATTCCTATGATGGGATGAGTTTTGCGTAGGGTCTCTGCGACGGGTCACCAAGCATGCGGTGTATCCACGCAGAACCAACACAACACCCGATCCATGCATGTACATAAATTCATCCGTTGATTACACGTAGGTATACAATTGAGCAAACCCTATTTAAGCTACACCATGGCCTCGGTAGCCGAGATGGGAGGTGATGCTGACCCCGGCACGACAGGGCTCCTGCAGAGCGGGCAGGTGCCGTTGCTCTTCATCCACAGCGCGAGGCAGCCCTCTGCACTCCGCCCCGCCCACCAGCGCCTCCAGGCAGATCGCGCACACCACCACCGACGCTCCGGCGCCTGTCCCTCTGCCACCATCTGCCTCAGCGCCGCGCGGGGTACGAGAAGTAGGCCAGCCGCCGCGGCTTCCCGACGACGACCGGCACCGGCCTTCGCCACTGCACGCCCGACCACCTGCCCCTCCTTCCACCACCGGCGTCGGCGGCCACGTTATATCCTTGTTCCGCCGGTGGGTCACAGCACAAGATTAGGCAGAAGAGAATCGCCGTGAGGACACGAAGGGAGACAAACATGGCCGAGAAGGCCCCGTACACGGTGGACATCGCCGTCTGGTCGATCGCGCCGCCTGTTTTTGTGCTGAGATTTCGTTCTTGGCAATAATAAGGAGCACATACGTAGTAAGTACTACCTTCGTCCGGAAGTACTTATCCTAAAAATGTAAATAATGGATGTATCTATAATTAAAATAAATCTAGATACATTCATCTTTAGGACAAGTATTTTCGAACGGAGGGAGTATATATCAGCAACAACAGCCGGTGCTCGATCGATCCGATTATTGTAGGTGGAGTCGTCACATGTTAACTCGATCAGTATCTGGAACGGAAAACAGCTTCGGCACTTTTATAGCAATCTCACACGTAGTATCGTCAACTTACTATTTCTTGTGGGGAAAAATATATTTGCCAAACATTCCAAGTTTTGGGTTACAAAACTTGAAACGCGTCTCCTGCCATCGTTCTGGTCGAGAGCTTCTTTGGCAGACCCCAGCGACCAACCAGGCTAGCTAGGATACGTTCATGTCTACTAGAAGAAAATTTATCTACTTTAAAACTATTCGGCTGTAGCTGCAGCACCAAGATACGCATCAATTTGGCACACTAACATTTTCGAACCAAATATATTACTCCCTCTATCCGAAAATTCTTGTCATTGGAATGGATGTATCTAAATATATTTTAATTCTAGATATTTTTATTTTTATTCATTTATGTGACAAGTAATTCCGAACTGATGGGAGTATTTGACATGTCGCATATAATACATTAAAACATCGGTGTAGTTGACCACGGGCTTGGTGTCGCGCGAGAGTGCTCGGTGACAGCCGTCGGCACGCACTGGGTTGTGTTCCCCCCGGTCCAACGGGACTGGCTGGCGACGCAGGTGTGGAAGCCTCCTACGATGGAGGCATCGACCCACACTTCATAATTGATGTCGGGCTAGGAGTGAAAGGAGGCCTCTTTTACTCTTCCTCCGTAGTTGGTGCACCGTGATGCGGATGATGGGTGGTGGCTCGGACATGGATGTCGGGGTGGCGGCTCCGAAGGGTGGTCCGCTTGGTTCGCTGTCCGGCGAGCACCATGTCGGCCATGGTGGCTTTTCCTCTTGGTCGTGTGGCTGCAGGAGGTATATCGATGGTGGCCCGGGCACGTATCTTGTCTTGACAGTGGCGTCGCCCTGATCCAGACCTGCGGGTTTGATCTTGTCGCACTTGTCCTGAAGACCTCGTGGTGGCACGGGGGAGCTCTTGAGTGAAAGCTTCATGATTTTTTTGCCGACGACGGCGATACTCGGGGCATCGTTATCTTCTTGAAGACGTTGTTGTGGTGCTCCTCTCCGTGTCACGGTTTCGAGCGAAGACCTTTCTACCTTCTGGATTTGCCAGCAGCGACACTTTGCGTCCCCCCCCCCTTGAGGGCGTTGTCGGGGAACTTTAGTGTTAAGGGCGTAGTGTAGCGATGTATTATGTTCTTCCAATGTACTTTGTCGATAGCATAGTCGCTTGCGTTCTGTGTGATCCGCTTATCTTGGGATTGGCGTTGTATTTTACCTCACCATCTTGTATTATTCGGTCGTGCGTTGCGATTGTTGCTTTATATATAAAGTGGAGCAAAAGCATGTTTTGAGGAATTGCGTACATTGGAGGTCTTGAGTTCTTATCGTCTTCGTTGTGGATAAGGGGACGGGACACATGCCCATGCAACAATGATCAACATAGACAACTATATTTACCAGTTGTCCGTTCTATAGTTATCAACATGAGACAACTATTGTTCATATTGAAGTTAGCATGCTGCTCATATTGAAGTTACTAGCATATTTATGCTGAAGTTATCATGATGTTCATGTTATAGGTATCATGTTGTTCATGCTAAATTTACCAGGCTAGTCATGCTGAACTTATTAAGCTCCTCATGCTATAGTTACCTAGCTGTTCATACTGAAGTTATCGGACTACTCATGTTATAATTACCAGTCTGCACTGGTCATAGTTATCAGGTTGCTCATGCCATGTAGAATCATTTTATGCCCCAGTAACTATAGTGTTAATATCACGGTAACTTATATATTGCATGGTAAATTATATTGCTAGGCCTTGTCACTTTTGATCTGATAAAAGTGGTCGAAACATGTCAATATGAGATCTACTTTTAAAGATCGCATTGCGATAGATTTAGTGTCAAAAACGGATTTGAATCAAACCAATGATTTGAGCTGAAAATCATTTTGACTTCCTGAAATGAAAGAATATAAAATGATATCATCAGTTGTCTATTTATACATGCATGTAGTTAGAAAGAGAAAAAAAAGTGCACACGGAAGAAGGGATTTTTAATATGCATGCACACATGCATGTAATGAGAGGAGGGGATTGCCCTGGGGAGTATTCCGATCTATTGCAAAAACCGGAAGCCAATTAGTGTGGTCGTTTATTATAAATTCCGTAGAATAGATGCTTCAATTAGTTTTCGAGAAAATGCAAAGCTTGCATGTCGATACATTGATAGAATGAGAGATTTTCAACTCTACAAGTTCAAGACTAGGTCGAAACAAGCACTATAGAGAAGACCACAATGAATGACTGCTAGACAAACACTACAACAAACAACACCAAACAATCTTCAACCTAATATAAGTCATCCACACAAATACACAAGACACAAACCCTGCCAGAAGTAATAAGACTCCAACATTAAAAAGAAGGCAAAGTTGTTGCACCACCATCCTTGTATACAATTGAACTAGCCCTATTTAAGCTAAACCATGGCCGCGGCAGCAGAGAGTGGTTGTGACGACCCCGGCACGAAAGGCCTCCTGCAGAGCGGGCAGGTGATGTTGCTCTTCATCCACGGCACGAGGCAGCCCCGGTGGAAGACGTGTCGGCACGCCGGCACCTCGCTGCACTCCGCCCCGCCCACCAGCGCCTCCAGGCAGATCACGCACACCACCACCGACGCCCTCGCCGTCCTTTTCCCGCCATCCGCCTCAGTGCCGGCGGGGTACGAGAAGTAGGCCAGCTGCTGCGGCTCCATGACCCGCGCCGGCGAGCCGGACGTCGTGCGGCTCCTTGTACCCGCGGCGGCCGCGTTATATCCTTGGTCCGCCGTCTCTGGTACGCGGTCGCAGCACCAGATTAGGAAGGCGGCCGTAACAAATGGCGTGAGGGTACAAATGATAACTAGTAAAATGCCGGCAATGTTGTCCGGCCCGACGGCCGTCGATATCGTCGTGGTCATTCCTTAGATAACTAGTAAAACAGTGGGAATTTTTCCCGCTCTCCACCGACGGTTTCGTCGGTGCGAGCGGGAAATAAGCCTGGGAATCTGGCCGCGCGGAAATCAGCGCAATCAGCAACAATGTCGGCCGCGCGGAAACAGTGGCCTGGCCGCCTGCTCCCGAGGCGGCAGGGCCCACCCGGCTTTGTCCGTTACGGACAGGAGTGGGCGGGAACGGGTTCCGGCACTGGCCGCCTCTGTCGGTGGCGGCAGGCCCCGGCCGCCAGGGGTGGTGGCGGCAGGCCCCACGGCCGCCTCGTGCGGTGGCGGCAGGTGCCACGTGCCGCCTGGCGCGCCTGCCGCCACCCGGGATGGGGGTCTTTTTTCTCGTTTCCACTCGCAGGTGGTCTCTTTTGACAATCCCACTCAACAGGGGGTCCTTTTGGACAAAAATTCCGACGTGGGTGGCCTGGTGCATGTATAGGCTATAGATCATGACAGATGCATCACGAATGTGTGTAGTGGTAACGGAATTTTTTTGCTACCTATGATGGTAACTACACACGGCTCAAGATGTGTCGTGCATGTATAGGCTATATATAGATCATGGTAGATGCATCACAAATGTGTGTAGTCGTAACCGAAATAATTTGGTACCCATGATGATAGCTACACACGACCCAAATTTTTATCTCTAACTAGTTAGCATGCACGTGCAACGCACGACTAACCGAATAATTTATAAATTGCTTTTTATATTAAAATTTTAGTATATATATATATATGTAAAAATATTGAAACACACACAATATACACATTACTTGCACTTCATTGAAAAATTGAAAACAAATTTATTTAGTGGAATAATGAAAAAAATGTTTGGAGTAACATAAGACAAAAAGAAACATTGGGCTCACTGGAAGGTTGCAGCAAGCTGGAATGAATCCTAACTTCTTCACTTGATGCATCATATCTAGCTTCGATGTCTGATAAATTAGCAAGCATATTGTCAGCAGATGCCAAATATAATTAAAGCATAAACAGTAACACTCTAAGTGCAATGTAAAAATTTACCTGTCCTGTTGACACAATGACAGGATCTCTCATCAGGTCAAGAGATATTGGGTAACGGAAATCTTCAGGCATAGCTACAGTGTCAGACTTCTTAACATTGTCACGTGATTCTTTTGCTTCATCACTTGTTTGGCCATCACCATTGGTCAGTTTTGCAGAAACAGAAACTGTAGTGTTTTCAAGTTCTTCAATTAGCTCAGATGTTATTTTTTTGATGTCAGATTTAGATATCCCGCTTATTTCTGAAATTAGTAAAGCAACATGTTGCAACTCCAGGTGATCACTGTTGACGTTTTCCAACGGCAATGTCTCTGGCTGGCTGTTTGGTTCTTCAGATTGTGACCCGGCATTATCAACATGATGAGCTAAGATATCATGAATTTTTGAAAAAATATTTAGATCAAGGGATCCCTTCTTCTCCATTTCTCTTTTAAGCTGATCGATGGCCCAACTGTTAACACCCTTCAGTGAGGGTTCCCACCGTCTCGCTTAATGCGAGACATAGGGGTACCTATCATTGACTACATTTTTGATGAGTTGATATAAGTCTATAAAATCCAAAAGGGCAGGGAAAATATTGCACGAAGGATGAGATGGACGATAGAACCTTACATTCGTTTTGAACAGGGGAGATGTATGTTAGGCGATGATTTACCTTTTCCTTATTAGTGGCAAGCATTGTCCTCATTTACGAAATCATGCCCGTGATTTACCTAGCTACCTACTTCTAAGTTTTAGATTTTCATTTCACAATCTCTTATTTGATAAATTTTAGGATTTCATTCGCTAGCCAGCCTTCACCGGAGCACCGCACTCGCCTTGGATAAATTTTAGGATTTCATTCGCTAGTAATCTCAACTTGGGTATCTTGCTCCTCAATCACCTTATCTTTTCCCTTTGAACTCTGCAAAGATTGCCTTTGCAGCCTGACCAAATGTGGGTTCTGAAAAGCGGAGAAAGAAGAACTATCTTCTTGATTCCCAGTGTGTGGTTCCTTAGGAATGAGATCCACATGTGTCATCCATGATCCAAACTTAACTGAAGGAATTTGCTCCAAGGAGATCTGCAACCTTTGCCTAGAAATGAGCTTTTGGGACAGTGCTGAACAGAATGGAACAAGACTCCACATAAAGTACAGATTCGACCAATTCTTTCATAAAACAAGTATGCCCAAGCAGCCAAATCTTTAGTGAAGGAAACCCAAATTTTATCTCTCACTCGCACCATCACCTTAGCTTTAATTGTACCCCACATATATTCAGATCTGGCATGGATCATAGGCTGACTGAAAGGGTGAAATTCATAAATTTGACCAACACTCTGCACAATCCTAGTTAAAAGCTGCTGAGTTCGAAACCCAAGGGGAACACCATACACTCGGACAGTAACAAAGACAGTTTTAAATTTGTAATCCTGAAAATCTCTACTGAAATCCTCCGGATCGGTCAACTCAATTAAGAAATTATCTGAACCCATGGCCTAAGGCTGGCGAGTGAATACAAACATAGCAGCTTCCAAAGAGTTGAAACGGGCCACAAAGATGTACGTGGAGAGCTGCCAAATCCCATGGTAATTATCTCTCCACACCCGTGCCATAGCGAGCTGCACAGAATTGAGAGAAAGAACTCTTGCAGATCATCCAGTGGCTGCTAACTTCATCAGAATATTAAACTGAGCATCTTGGCCTTGATTCTCCTCCTTTTGCTGTGCTTGAATATGAAGGACATTTGGATCTTGGATGGATAAGGCTTGCATGTTGAGCTCAATACCAGGATCTGGATTGATGGACTCTGGCTGACCTGCACGTACGGACCTTACCATGCGGCTGCTCACCTAGTTCGTCCGTGGCCCTCCTTCAATCCGGAGCGCCCGGAGCAGGTCGGCCACCCAGGCCGTCGCCTCGGGCTCGGCCGTGCCGTCCTCCCCCGCCGCCTCGGCGACCTCGGCGACGAGGTGCGTGAGCAGGGACACCTTGCGCGCGAGGCGGAGGCAGTCGGCCCGCAGCGGCTCCGCGGCGGCGGCGCCCACAGCCGTGATCTCCCGCACGATCTCCGCGGCCGCCCCGGCCGTTGCCGCCGTCGCGCCGCCCCGGGTCAGGCCTCGGTCAGCCTTTGTTTGCTGTAGGAGGAGGTGGAGCACGGTCAGCCTTTGTTAATTTGGTAACTGCACACCGTCGTGGTGCATGGATGGTGGAAGGCCGTTAGATTGTAATTTGTTGTCTAATTGTGTGGTGGTGATTGGTGTTTGTTTTTGTGGGGGTAATAGTTGTGTGTACTTAGAGAAGTTTTCGTTTGATCTTTTATTAGTAGTATAGATTATTTTAAACCATAAAAAAAATTCTACAATGAAATATCATGACTTTAGACCACTCAAGCAAGCAAGCATGCAATTATACCAAAAAGGCAACAAAAAGGCAGAGAGAAGTTAGAAACGTCATTTCTACACAACGAAAAGACATCTGTGTCAAAAAGGTAATAACAAAGATAAACATAGGTGAGAAAAGGTCACTTCTATACAAAAAACATGTACTTGTGCCAATACCATTGAAACCTGACCTGTATCTATCTAATCGATGAAAAAAGGGTTTCCCCGCTTTGTATTACAAAGCAACCAACCAGAACATCAGAAGATAGGTGCTGGGACGGAAACAACACAATCACGCCCAAAAGAAATGGAAAAGAAAATACAAAGAAACAAATACCGACACCAGCGTATTGACAGAAAACACAAAAGACTTGCGACCGATGCGCCCACCAATAGTCTTCCACCAAGCTCCAGGACTCCGAAGCGCATGTACCCATCAACACCTTCAAGAAGGAATGCGATGATGACTATGCTGCTGCCAAGAGTTTCCCCCGGTACGCGACGAGGCACGAGGAAGGGTAGCCCCGACGCCCTCCAGGAAGGTTCGGTGACACCCAAGGGCATCACCGCGTCAGTGTCAGCCGGGCCGACAGTGGTTTCCCCCGATCCCAACCTGCATGTCGGGCACTCCAGATCCTGCCACCAAACCAACCGACACCCTGCACCAATACGGTCTTGAGGGCCGTGCGCCGTCTCACCACGACACCGTAAGGAGAAGCCTACACAGTGATGAAGAGAAGCCGGGACAAGAAGCAGCAGCATCGTCGGCATGTGGGAGGGCTCAGCCTCCACCGTTAATGACGGTAGCCGACCGAACGCAATAGCATGAGCATACGAAGCCTGTGGGCCCACAGGCCCGACCGAGACCGCCCCATAAAGCTCCCGCCATCATGCTGCAACAGGCATGTCGTCGGCAACACCACCCCCTGTCCAAGCTGCTCTGCCTCACCACCATGCAGAAGACACCGCAGCCACGCCGAGAGCCGGCCCGCTAGGACCCAGATAGGACACGCAGGGCCCAGACCTGGGCCGGGGGCGCGCCATATTGTCTTGGATGGAGTTGCTCCTTCCGATCCAATGGAATACGATTCTTTGCACCTGGTGATTAATTTTCACCAGTCAAGCAGTCACTGCGATCTACTCATTCCATTATATTTCCACGTAACACCAAAATATGAAGTATTCCTATGATGGGATGAGTTTTGCGTAGGGTCTCTGCGACGGGTCACCAAGCATGCGGTGTATCCACGCAGAACCAACACAACACCCGATCCATGCATGTACATAAATTCATCCGTTGATTACACGTAGGTATACAATTGAGCAAACCCTATTTAAGCTACACCATGGCCTCGGTAGCCGAGATGGGAGGTGATGCTGACCCCGGCACGACAGGGCTCCTGCAGAGCGGGCAGGTGCCGTTGCTCTTCATCCACAGCGCGAGGCAGCCCTCTGCACTCCGCCCCGCCCACCAGCGCCTCCAGGCAGATCGCGCACACCACCACCGACGCTCCGGCGCCTGTCCCTCTGCCACCATCTGCCTCAGCGCCGGCGGGGTACGAGAAGTAGGCCAGCCGCCGCGGCTTCCCGACGACGACCGGCACCGGCCTTCGCCACTGCACGCCCGACCACCTGCCCCTCCTTCCACCACCGGCGTCGGCGGCCACGTTATATCCTTGTTCCGCCGGTGGGTCACAGCACAAGATTAGGCAGAAGAGAATCACCGTGAGGACACGAAGGGAGACAAACATGGCCGAGAAGGCCCCGTACACGGTGGACATCGCCGTCTGGTCGATCGCGCCGCCTGTTTTTGTGCTGAGATTTCGTTCTTGGCAATAATAAGGAGCACATACGTAGTAAGTACTACCTTCGTCCGGAAGTACTTATCCTAAAAATGTAAATAATGGATGTATCTATAATTAAAATAAGTCTAGATACATTCATCTCTAGGACAAGTATTTTCGAACGGAGGGAGTATATATCAGCAACAACAGCCGGTGCTCGATCGATCCGATTATTGTAGGTGGAGTCGTCACATGTTAACTCGATCAGTATCTGGAACGGAAAACAGCTTCGGCACTTTTATAGCAATCTCACACGTAGTATCGTCAACTTACTATTTCTTGTGGGGAAAAATATATTTGCCAAACATTCCAAGTTTTGGGTTACAAAACTTGAAACGCGTCTCCTGCCATCGTTCTGGTCGAGAGCTTCTTTGGCAGACCCCAGCGACCAACCAGGCTAGCTAGGATACGTTCATGTCTACTAGAAGAAAATTTATCTACTTTAAAACTATTCGGCTGTAGCTGCAGCACCAAGATACGCATCAATTTGGCACACTAACATTTTCGAACCAAATATATTACTCCCTCTATCCGAAAATTCTTGTCATTGGAATGGATGTATCTAAATATATTTTAATTCTAGATATTTTTATTTTTATTCATTTATGTGACAAGTAATTCCGAACTGATGGGAGTATTTGACATGTCGCATATAATACATTAAAACATCGGTGTAGTTGACCACGGGCTTGGTGTCGCGCGAGAGTGCTCGGTGACAGCCGTCGGCACGCACTGGGTTGTGTTCCCCCCGGTCCAACGGGACTGGCTGGCGACGCAGGTGTGGAAGCCTCCTACGATGGAGGCATCGACCCACACTTCATAATTGATGTCGGGCTAGGAGTGAAAGGAGGCCTCTTTTACTCTTCCTCCGTAGTTGGTGCACCGTGATGCGGATGATGGGTGGTGGCTCGGACATGGATGTCGGGGTGGCGGCTCCGAAGGGTGGTCCGCTTGGTTCGCTGTCCGGCGAGCACCATGTCGGCCATGGTGGCTTTTCCTCTTGGTCGTGTGGCTGCAGGAGGTATATCGATGGTGGCCCGGGCACGTATCTTGTCTTGACAGTGGCGTCGCCCTGATCCAGACCTGCGGGTTTGATCTTGTCGCACTTGTCCTGAAGACCTCGTGGTGGCACGGGGGAGCTCTTGAGTGAAAGCTTCATGATTTTTTTGCCGACGACGGCGATACTCGGGGCATCGTTATCTTCTTGAAGACGTTGTTGTGGTGCTCCTCTCCGTGTCACGGTTTTGAGCGAAGACCTTTCTACCTTCTGGATTTGCCAGCAGCGACACTTTGCGTCCCCCCCCCCCCTTGAGGGCGTTGTCGGGGAACTTTAGTGTTAAGGGCGTAGTGTAGCGATGTATTATGTTCTTCCAATGTACTTTGTCGATAGCATAGTCGCTTGCGTTCTGTGTGATCCGCTTATCTTGGGATTGGCGTTGTATTTTACCTCGCCATCTTGTATTATTCGGTCGTGCGTTGCGATTGTTGCTTTATATATAAAGTGGAGCAAAAGCATGTTTTGAGGAATTGCGTACATTGGAGGTCTTGAGTTCTTATCGTCTTCGTTGTGGATAAGGGGACGGGACACATGCCCATGCAACAATGATCAACATAGACAACTATATTTACCAGTTGTCCGTTCTATAGTTATCAACATGAGACAACTATTGTTCATATTGAAGTTAGCATGCTGCTCATATTGAAGTTACTAGCATATTTATGCTGAAGTTATCATGATGTTCATGTTATAGGTATCATGTTGTTCATGCTAAATTTACCAGGCTAGTCATGCTGAACTTATTAAGCTCCTCATGCTATAGTTACCTAGCTGTTCATACTGAAGTTATCGGACTACTCATGTTATAATTACCAGTCTGCACTGGTCATAGTTATCAGGTTGCTCATGCCATGTAGAATCATTTTATGCCCCAGTAACTATAGTGTTAATATCACGGTAACTTATATATTGCATGGTAAATTATATTGCTAGGCCTTGTCACTTTTGATCTGATAAAAGTGGTCGAAACATGTCAATATGAGATCTACTTTTAAAGATCGCATTGCGATAGATTTAGTGTCAAAAACGGATTTGAATCAAACCAATGATTTGAGCTGAAAATCATTTTGACTTCCTGAAATGAAAGAATATAAAATGATATCATCAGTTGTCTATTTATACATGCATGTAGTTAGAAAGAGAAAAAAAAGTGCACACGGAAGAAGGGATTTTTAATATGCATGCACACATGCATGTAATGAGAGGAGGGGATTGCCCTGGGGAGTATTCCGATCTATTGCAAAAACCGGAAGCCAATTAGTGTGGTCGTTTATTATAAATTCCGTAGAATAGATGCTTCAATTAGTTTTCGAGAAAATGCAAAGCTTGCATGTCGATACATTGATAGAATGAGAGATTTTCAACTCTACAAGTTCAAGACTAGGTCGAAACAAGCACTATAGAGAAGACCACAATGAATGACTGCTAGACAAACACTACAACAAACAACACCAAACAATCTTCAACCTAATATAAGTCATCCACACAAATACACAAGACACAAACCCTGCCAGAAGTAATAAGACTCCAACATTAAAAAGAAGGCAAAGTTGTTGCACCACCATCCTTGTATACAATTGAACTAGCCCTATTTAAGCTAAACCATGGCCGCGGCAGCAGAGAGTGGTTGTGACGACCCCGGCACGAAAGGCCTCCTGCAGAGCGGGCAGGTGCTGTTGCTCTTCATCCACGGCACGAGGCAGCCCCGGTGGAAGACGTGCCGGCACGCCGGCACCTCGCTGCACTCCGCCCCGCCCACCAGCGCCTCCAGGCAGATCGCGCACACCACCACCGACGCCCTCGCCGTCCTTTTTCCGCCATCCGCCTCGGTGCCGGCAGGGTACGAGAAGTAGGCCAGCTGCTGCGGCTCCATGACCCGCGCCGGCGAGCCGGCCGTCGTGCGGCTCCTTGTACCCGCGGCGGCCGCGTTATATCCTTGTTCCGCCGTCTCTGGTACGCGGTCGCAGCACCAGATTAGGAAGGCGGCCGTAACAAATGGCCCGAGGGTATAAATGATAACTAGTAAAATGCCGGGAATGTTGTCCGGCCCGACGGCCGTCGATATCGTCGTGGTCATTCCTTAGGTACACGAGAGCCGGCCGGGGGATGCCCTACCTATAGCTAGCCTGGTCGATCGATCGGGACGTACGAGATTTCTTTCTAGGAGTAGGTACGTACGTACGTATATATATAATCGGCAACGACGGCCGGTGCTCTTGATCGATCCGATTGTACGTAGGTGGACTCACATGTTAACTCGATCTCTATCTGGAACGGAAAACAGCGTCTGCACTTTTGTAGCAATCTCACGCAATATTGTCAAACTGCAACTTACTAGTATTTCTTGCGGCGAAAAAGCATATGCACTCCGTTTTGCCATGACCATAGGTATATATTTATTTGAGTAATTCAATATTTATTTGATCCTTCCGCTTGATCCTTGCAAGAAATATAATCAGTCAACTAGGGAGAATCTGAGAAGGTACGACTCCCGTAACATATGCCTGCACTTTTGCCATGATGATTGACAAATATTTATTACTCCCTCCGTTTCAAAATATAAGATCTTTTAGATATTTTACTAGAAGACTACATACGGAGCAAAATGAGTGAATCTATACTTCAAAATATGTCTACGTACATTCGTATGTAGTTTATAGTACAATCTCTAAAAGGTCTTATATTTAGAAACGGAGGGAGTATCATACATTGATTGGTAGAAATAACAATATTTATAAATGACGATCAATATTGCTTCTTCCTTTTGTTGAAATATATAAGCATTGATAATTGCTTGATGGGACACAGTTAGGATAGATAATATTCAGATTTATGAGTTGGGTGTTAGAATCCGATACATGTATTGACAAGCCCCGTGTAGTAGTTTTGCCCGGGCCCCCAAAATATTAGGATCAGCCCTTGTTACAGCCGACCACGTGTCTCCTGCCGTCGGTCTAGCGAGAGCTGCTTCGGCAAAGCCCATCGACCACGTTCATGTTTACTACTCCTTCGTTTCTAAATTCAAACTTTTTAAAGATTCTACGGTAAACTACATATGGATGTATATAGATATATTTTAAAATGTAAGTTCACTCATTTCGTTACGTATGTAGTTCATAGTGAAATCTCTAAAATGACTTATATTTAGGAACGAAAGAAGTAGAAGAAATGTATCCACTTTCAAACTATTCAGCTGTACCTGCAGCACCAGAAATTAAGCATCAATACATTAGAACACATGGAACTATTTTTTTTACGTATCCAATTAGTATAACGTTAATACATAAAACCTTTTTTTCACCTATGGGACTACCGATTGAACAGGAGTGAAAAAACTATCGATTTAACCTGGTGAATTACGATGGAAACATACCAATATGAGATTTAGTTTTGAATATCTCACCGCGGCAGATTTAATGTTGAAAACGAGTTTTGAGTTGATCTGGCGATTAAAGGTACAAACCATTTTGAATTTTCGAAATGAAAGAATATAAGACAACGTGATCACTTTTTGTCTTTTTTTGCAAGCATGTACTCCCTCTGTTCATAAATATGAGTCTTTTTAAATGTATTACTTGAATACTATATACGAATGTATATAGATATACTTTAAAGTGTGCATTCATTCATTTTGTTCCGAATGTACTTCCCTAGTGAAATCTTTATGAGCAAAGACTGTACCCAAATTACCTAAGACTGTACTTCATTTTGGTTGGAGAACGTACGCAAGATATGCTTCCCTGCGGGTATGATTTTGCAAAGGCGCCCCAAACAGGCTAACAACATACTTTAGGAATTTTATACTTTCTCTGTTCTAAAATAAATGTCTTAACTTTATACTAGTTTTAGTATAAAACTTTACCACATTAAGACACTTATTTTGAAACAGATGAAATATAATATATATTCCCTCCGTCCCAAACAACCTAGACACGGTTTAATGCTAGAGGCATTTGTATCTAGACAAATCTGAGTCAACTAATTTGGGACGGGTTGCGTAATTGCTCTTGCTCGCTCCTGGTTGGGTTTGAAGGCCACATGGGAAAACTTAATTTGTGTTGGGTTGATTACCAAGGTTCAAGGGTGTTTAATTTACGTGTAAATTAATCAATCATGTTGACATGAGTTTGGCTAAGGGTGTGTTTGGTTGGGTGGCTCGCACCTGGCTTGCATCCGAGATGTAAAATGGCCCATGTTTGGTTGGCTGCATGGTCTTCTCAGCCTGGCCCAGTCGATGCAAAAAGAGGCCTCCCAGCCAGGCTGAGGGAAACGCAGGATCGGAGCGTTTCTTTCATGCAGGCTCGTTCTTGCCTTTTGCCTGCACCCGCGATGCAGCCCACCACTCCGCCGTCGTCGTCCTCGCCGGAGGATGATGTCGCTCCTCCATGCCTTTCACTGGGCCACGAGTCTACGCGCCGCCATGCCAGCCCCTTCCTCACCACCGGCGCCACCCCTCTCCCCCACCGCAACGCCCCTCCCTGCGGCGAGCCCCACGGCCAGAGCCAGCTCGCGGCCACCCCCTCCCTCCCTGCGGCGAGCCCTCCCGCCTCAGCGAGCCCGCGGCCACCCTCCTTCCCCACCACCGGCGCCACCCCTCTCCCCCACCACAACGCCCCCTCCCTGCGGCGAGCCCCACGGCCAGAGCCAGCTCGCGGCCACCCCCTCCCTCCCTGCGGCGAGCCCTCCCGCCTCAGCCAGCCCGCGGCCACCCTCCTTCCCCAACACCGACGCCGCCCCTCTCCCCCACCGTGGCGCCCCTCCCCGCGGCGAGCCACCTGCTAGAGCCATCCCGCGGCCACCCCCTCCGTCCCCGTGGCGAGCCCCCCGCCACAGCCAGCCCGCGGCCACCTCCTCCCTCCCCGCGCCGAGCCATCCCGCGGCCACCCCCTCCCTCCCTCCCCCCGTTACATAATTAAGCTCAATTTTTACTGGAAATAATTAAGCCCAATTCAGCCTACCAAACAACATCTGTCATGTATAACATCTCTGGTGCATCCGTATCATGCAATCAACCAAACACTCATCTCACCCCATCCCTGCATCCACTCAAACAGGCCAGGCTCATCCAGGATGCCCCATACGATGCAGGCTAGAGCCACCTAGGCAACCAAACACGCCCTAAGTTAACTAAGGCACAAGTGCTTAGCCCAACAAAGATGATCCAAACGCCCTAGCAAATGCTATATACTCCCTCCGTTCCTAAATATAAGTTTTTCTAGAGATTTTACTAATATACTATATGCGGATGTATATAGACATACTTTAGAGTGTAGATTCACTCATTCTATTCCGTATGTAGACTCCTAGCAAAATCTCTTAAAAGACTTATATTTAGGAATCGGAGGGAGTATCAGTTAAGAATCATGCATTGGGAGTGTTCCTACTATTAGGGACTAGATATAAAAAAAAGGGGTGCAAGATAGAAACAAATTCATTTTCTTCTGCAATGACAACAAAGTAACATTATCATCTTGTCTGGAGATCCGGCTTGTGGAATTTCCAGAAGAATCATCTTTGGTGTCTTTTTTTAGTACCGTTGCTTTAAGGGTTATTGGCATATATATATAGGCTGACAAAAGAAATTCCTTACGTTTGCACCCCAGCTTGTTCCACCGGATGCTTTCTCTCCTAGCTAGCTAGACCATCTCCTCGGCAGCCGAGAGCGGCTCTGCCCCCGGCACGATGACGATGAGCTCCCTGCACAGCGGGCAGGTGGTCCGGTTCCTCATCCACAGCGCGATGCAGTCCCGGCAGTACACGTGCCCGCACGCCGGCACCTTGCTGCACTCCATCCCGTCCACCAGCTCGTCGAGGCAGATCGCGCAAACCTTCTCCGATGCCCCGTCCTCCTCCTCGGCGACGCCGGCCACGGAATACAGGAAGTACCCCAGCTGCGGTGGCTTCTCCGCCACGACCGGCTCCAGCGTGGGCGCTCCGTCGTCCCTTCGACTCGGACCTGCGGCGGCGGCAACGACCGGCGGCCTGGGCGACGGCAGCGACGTGTCGCTCCGACTTAGACGCGCGGCCGCCTCCGGTCCGCAACAGCAGCAGGCGGCGCAGCGCCAGCAGGCGGCGAAGATGGCAAGCACCCAGGGCAGCCCGAGAGTGCAAAATGCGACGATGGCAAGCAGCGACTCGTCGTCCATCGCGCCGTGGTCGACACGTCGAGATTATTTGTGTCTTGTACGTACGGCTTTGGCCGCCGGCCGGGGGTCTCTTATGCATGGAGTAGCAACGAGAGCTAGGGTACCCTTCCGACTCCCTATAACGCGTACGTACCTCGTATAATTGGAAGGCATGCCATCTTTGTTGCACCATTTTTATTGGAAGGCATAGCTTTTTTAGAACTTGTAGCAGCATTTTTATTGGAAGGCGTGGTTTTTTTAGAACACAATACAGAAGAAGACCGCGTATAATTTATTCGGGCAACATAAAAAGCCCCAGTTGTACCTTGTAGGAATCTCATGTAGTGTTGTGTATCTGAGAAAATATATATATATGCACACACACCGAAAGTTAGTTCGATCTCCATCCATCATAAGAATACATAGCTAAAGTGAAGAGCTAAAGAGAAGAAACATCGCTCTAATAATTGTCATCTACCACACATCGACTACCCCGAGATTTCACATGGATTTCTAGTTTCTAGCTATTCTTCATACATTATCAAGATATCTAGGTACTTAATTAAACAGAAGACATAGAATAGTTTTTTTTAGAAAAGGAGGCAAAGCCCCGGCCTCTGCATCGAGTGATGCATACAGCCAAATAGTTAAATCCAGAGTTCCATAAATATTCCTGGATAAAAGTTTATGCATCAGAAAAAATAAATCTTACAAATCGAGCTCTCCTTCCACACTCATGCATGTAACCGTTATGCTCGGAGGGTCAGAATTGATGTTGGCGGCGGATTTGTGTGGTTTGGAACAGTAGGCAAGATGCAGGTCAAGTTTGGCCAGGTGATGCGACCTCCACTTTATTTATCATTTTCAGTTATTTGACATCATTAGCATTGTTTGATGAACAATTGTTAGAGCATGTCTAGTAGAACCCTCAAATCCTTAAAACAAAAACCAGTTTTAAGGGTTGAGAATTGCACATTTTTGACACTTTTAAGGGTTGAAAAACAGGGGCAAAGACTAGAACCCTCAAACCCAACCCTTATAACGGATAATCCGTTATAAGGGTTGGGTTTGAGGGTTCTAGTCTTTGCCCCAACCTCAAACCTTAAAACTGTCATTTGGCATTGCATAATTTTCACAAGACAAACATAATAAACCTTCAAACAAACACGGAAATAAAAATCATTGATGCATGGTTTAATAGTTTTTACATCACACAATCATCATCTTCTCCCTCTCATCGGCACCATCACCAAAAAGTTGCACTTGGCGCCATTTCCTAGACCACTTGCACGTCCATCAAGCACCTCCATTGGAGTCATCCACACCGCCATCGCCACCACCACTCATCGGAGTGTCACCTCGAAAAGTAGAGGACGCACCACGGAATATCCTCTTCCTCTCTGCGATGTCCTACTTGTAGTCCTTCCACCATTGCAGTTGTTCTTCATCCATGTCCTTCTTGGACATCATCATGTGCTCCTTCTCTTCCACCATGAGTTCTTTCCATACCTTTGACTCTTTCACCTTGATCATCCTCTCCTCCAAGTCGGCCTTGCGCTTTGCTTCTTCACGTTTTGCTTCAACTTGTGCAAGCTTGACCTCTTTCTTCTTCTCGGTGATAAGAATCTTCGTCTCCAATGTCTTCCTTGTCAATTCCTCTCTTACCTTCATCATTTGCTCCATCTTCTCCCTTAGGCTTGATGCCTCTCCTTCCATCTCCACCCTTTGCTTGCTCTTCTTGGTTCCCTCGGGCTTGCCCAAGTTCCTCTCCTTCTCCTCATCTTCACTATCATCCATCCTAAGCATTGCCGACTTTTTGGGTGTGGTCTCTTGATCCCTCAACTTCCACTTGTCAAAGGTTTGAAGAATTGCCCAAGCATGCTTAAATGGGAATAGCTTGCCCTTGGAAGCGGCCATCTCCTCGTACCTCATGCCGGCAATTATCTCCTATCAACCACACATAATCACATAAGAACCCACATAGTACACACACATAATCAAAATAGTGAAGAGATATGTACTCACATAGTCACTCTCCACGGTTCCACTAGGTGGTGCATCCCTCACTTGGTCCATGGCCGCACTCCAATGAGCACAAGTGGGCTTCATCAAATCCCACCGGCCTTGAAGCGACCGGTAACTGCGAGAGAGGAACCCACAATTCTTCGGCTTGATCCTACAATAGTTGTCCTCGATCCTGTGCCAATACCTTTTACCGGTTTGATCGGTGCCGGTGGTTGCATCCATCCCCACAGATGCCCAAGCACGAACCAAGAGGATATCTTCCGCTTCGGTGTAGTTTGTCGACCGCGCGTGTGGGCGGGAAGCGGCGGTGAATGCCTCCTCCCCTATCTCGGCCACCTCCTCCTCGTCATCCCCTTCATCCTCCTCATCTTCTCCAACCTCCTCACCAAAGGGTTCTAGAGGCGGAGCCCCGAGGTCCACCTCCGCGTCTTGAAGGAGGTCCATGAACGAGGTTGGGTTTGCCATTTCCTCGAACACCTCGTGCGCGGCGGGAGGAGGTTCGGCGACGGCGACGACCGGGGGCGCGGGCTTCTTCCGCGCCGCGACCTTCTTCCGCTTCGGGGATGCGCCGGCGGCCTTCGAGGAAGCCCCTCGCGGCCCACGCGAGGAGACCTTCGGCCGGCTCTTCTTCGCGGGGGCTGGCTGGACGATGGCCGGGGCGGGCACGGCAGTGGCTGGGGCGGGAGGAGGCGGTGCGAGGCCCGCCCGCCGCCGCTTGGCCCCGACGTGGGTCGCCGCCACCACGTCGGCCACGGTGGTCGGGGCGTGCGGGGCGGGGGCGGGGGCGGGCGGGGCTGGCGCGGCGGCGGCCTGGGCGGGCGGGGCCGGCGCGGGGGCGGGCGCGACGTGCGCGGCGGCGGGCGGGGGCGCGGCGGCGACCGGGGGATCCATGGCGGCGGGAGGAGCTGGGAGGCGGGCGGTTTTCGCTCCCGCGCTGGAGAGGAACAGGAGTGCGGGTTGGGATTGGGTTTTCCCTCCCAACCCTCACTTTCTACAGGCTGGGATTGGGTTTGCAGGTTCGACCTTTAATTTTTTTTACGGGTTTAAGGGTTTAAGGGTTCTAGTCTACGTCGTTTTGTCGACGAAAACTGTAAAAAAACGGTTATTTTTAAGGGTTTGAGGGTTCTACTAGACTTGCTCTTAGTCTTATTCAGTGTGGACATACTCACAAGGAACTTGCGCGAGATGAATAGTCGGTACAGGGGGATATTGTGGTTAACTTAGTTTTTTGTTTGCGAACGAGCTATGATGTGTGTTATCATCATTTTATTCTAACGGGGAGTGCTTTGGTTGGTGTGGACGTGTCTTGGCCACGAGAAACCGCGGGGTTCTAGGTTTGGAGGCATCGCTTTGCCTTCTTCATGGAGAGGCCCCACACCAATGAGCCTTTGGAAGAGGAAAATCCCTAGGAGAGCCCACATGGAGGCGTGCCCCAAAGATATATGCCATGCCTCGTTCTATCACCACGAGACAGGTTGCTCTTTCCCTAAGAGGAAGTCAGAGCTAAGAGCATCTCCAACCGTTGGAGGCCCCAAAAACACTATCGAACCAAAAAGTTGATGTCTTGGGGGATCAAATGCTTCACCCGGCCGGGCCCGGTCCTAAGGGGTGGGGGGGGGGGGGGGGGCGGGGGAGCGGGCGGCCACCCCGGAACCTTGGGGCCCTCGTTGTACTCCGGCCTTTGTACTAGGGCTGGCCTAAAGTGGTAGAGGCACCGAAAGTCCCAGTTGACTCCACGATTTCCGTCGAGACCAGTAGCGCAAGACATCGTCCCGATATCCCCGCGTGTAACTGCAAGGTTATAATTGTTCTTCCGGCTTTGTTCCGTTATTCCCCATCCCGAGGGGATTGGAGGGAATTGGGGGAGGGGGATTTGATTTGCATGGGATTCAATCCCCTTCAATATATCCCTGTCAAACCCTCTTCAAATCCTTGTCAACCGTGCTTGAAATATGGGCATATAGGCGTACGCCGACGCCCACCGGCAGCCGACAGGCCGAAATAGCACACCGCTCTACATCCTGCAGCCTGCCAGTCTTCGGCGAACTTGTCCTGCTGATGAGTACCCCCTGTTAATCGAGTACATCTGCGAGAACAGATCTCAAATCCCGCTCTACATCTATGAGAACTTGGCCTGGTGACCACTAGTGTGAAGATATCTTGGAGCCCGTGCCTGTTCCGGACAGACCAAGCGGAAGTGTTGGTCGCCCTCGAGCATCGCCTTCAATCCTCGGAGCTGGGTATGGGAACGAATACTACATATGTCGCATACAGGTATAGAGATGCCATATTAAACTTTTGTTAGAAGCAAAGTTTGGTAGAGTTTTTATTTCTCCCTCTTTGCTGAATTAAATTGTTTGATGCGTTCTTGCAATGTAGAATTACTTTCAACTTTTTTAAGGTAAGTTATTAACAAAAAGAAATACACCATATAATTAACTCTTAGGCAAAATTGGTTGTTACTTTTGTTGGATTAATGAGGCCTGAGGTAAAGTAAGAAAAAAGTGGGCAATACTAATATTGCAAACGAATCTAGATGGAGTGATGAATCAAATGGATGGTAGTCCTAAACAATTCGTATAGAAAAATGTCCACGATTCCTACTGTATACTGTTTGTAGTATGTTGCACAAGAAAGATATATTCAAAGTTTATGTCAAGAAAAATTTACAAAGTTGAAATTGCAATATTTTCATGTTCATACTTAGATGCTTCGGATTTTTGTTTCATCCCAGACCCCCGAAATCTCAGGGTCAGCCCTGCATCCGGTCGAAGTAGAAGTGCATGAGAAGGGCATCTTCCCAGACACACTTCACCCCAACAAAAAGTTTGTGAGGAAGTTGATTAATAAGTTGCCAAAAAAAAGGACATGTGGAGAGAAACGGTTTGTCAAAAATTTCGCCGCCGCCCCCAACACGTTGGGTTTCGCCTGAATTTGCCGACACTATTTTGACGTCCAAGGGGGGGGGGGGGCTTGGGACATGGCTGGGCCGTTTTAGAAAAAAAAACGTTGCCGAGCCTAAAAAAGATGTCATGGGTGTTGGTTGGGGGAGGGGGGGGGGGAGAGATGCTCTAGCTCGGAAACCATCGCCACACGGAGAAGCCACCATGGAGAGTCACACTTGGTTGGAAGGTCCCGAGAGCATTCCCTGAGATATTTCGAGTGAACCGTTGACAACTATCAGATTTACCCTTACCGACGTGGTGATACGTACAGGATAATTTTCATGTAGACAATGCATCGTGTAGATCATTTCAGCAAAAAAGAATCGTCTTACTCTTTCCATTCTGATACACTTTGCCGTCTACTCCTTATATATATTACTTAAATAACTATAGTTGGCAAGAATTAGTCTAGTTTTTTAACTATAATTATTTTTAGATATAAAGAGAGTATATGTTAATGTTGGTTAGTTGCATGGCCTACTCGGCTCCAACATTGTAATCCTCACGTGTGCCATTGACGGGGACGGTACCAACAACAATATTATTAGGCGATGTCCACTAGGAAAGACTATCGTTGCCTAACGTTTGGCTATTTGCCGGGTGCATTTTATCGCGCACGCGGTAAACATTGCTTTTAATTACCAAGTGACAAGAAAGAAAATACTCAACAAAATAGTAAACCTCGGTAAAACCTTTGCCGAGTGTAAATGATCCTTCATTCATCGAGTACTCTGAAAGCTCAGCAAAGAAGCACATTCCCATCAAAGGTTGAGCTCGTGCGTCACCAAAAAATAAGATCAAATTGATCCGGCCGCAGCAACGACATCAATTAATTAGCAACGTACGGTTCATGCACGAGCAAAGCTTAGCCCAACCAGCTAAACAACAATGTCGTCGGCAGCAGCGGGGACGATGGGTTCCCTGCACAGCGGGCAGGTGCTCTTCTTCTTCATCCACGGCGCGATGCAGCGCCGATGGAACACGTGCCGGCACGCCGGCAGCTCTCCCCACTTCTCCCCGACCGTCAGCACCCCAAGGCAGATCGCGCACACCTTCTCAGACGCCCCGCTCCCGCCGCCGCCCGCCGCGGTGGAGTACCGGAAGTACAGCAGCCGCCGCGGCTCTCGTCTTCGGCCCGTGGCTGTGGCGGCTACGTTCTCCGGCGCTGGCGGTTCCGCCGGTTTCCGGCACCAGAAGATCGCGCAGCAGAGGAGCGCCGACACGGGCAGCCAGAAGGATAGGCTGACGATGAAGCCCACGAGGAAGGCCATCGTCGCCGTCGTTCGGGACGCCGAGAGATTGCTTCCTTAATTTGGCCGAGGTATATGAGCAGTAGCATGTGCCCTAAAATGACCGGAAGGCAATGCTTTTTTTCTTCTCTTCGGAGTTTTGGAAGGTATATGATTCATCAAAAAATTATGGTAATGCAAGCAGATTGATCGGGTACTTTGACGCATCATGCCATCTTGCGTACTCCCTCCGCTTCAAAACTAACCAAGCCTTGTAGTATAATTGTAGTACCAATATATACAATACCTAATCAGTTCATTTTAGACACTTTATTTATAGATCTTAACATATCTTCTCTATAGACTTGGCCAAAAAACATTTTGTACGAAAATGACTTTGATTAATTATAAAAAGCTCACTTGAAGTACAAAGCAAACCAAACATAACAAAAAACTGCATCAAGAACCCTGGACCATCGAAGGACCATTACGACCGCCAGAACGAACCGTCGACGCGCCCCTATCGCTGCTCCGTTACTGGAGGTAGCCCGGCCTTATTGACGACAACTAAAAAGTCTTTTTTGTATGTGGCCCTAAGAATCTGCGCCCCGACCACACTTGTCACCATTGGATCCTTCAATTTATTTGAAGTTTCTCACACAAAATCTCATCATCATGCATGCATGCGAGAAACTCTAACCTTGCCACCTCAAGGAGACAACAATAGTCTATGATAGAGCTCCTTCGACTCTGTCTCGCCGGACGAACTCAAGGAGGAACCGCACCCGAAAGACTATCTTGAACATGAAGCGCTGCCCCGCGAGGAAAACAATCATAATAAGCTAAACAATTAGCCAAAGTCGAGGCAATGGGATCTCCCCCCCCCCCTCCTCCCCCACACACGCACCCTATCGCTGGTTGCCAAAGCAACATGCAGAGTGAGACGGATCCATTGGCTTGCTGACGAAGTTCGAAGAGAACGAGTGCCCTAGCCATTCTAGTTGCGAGAGGGGAAGAGCCATGAAATGCTTTTAGAATTTATCAAACTGAAACAAAAAAAAATGCAGGTAAACTAAAACAAGTTGACTTGTACAAACATAGAACTTCAATTAATTTGAAACGAAATCTCTGGGGTTTCGAGGTCAGTCCTAAAAAACTCAGTTTCAGTGGCAACCATGGTTGTTTCCTTATGTGGAAAAGACTTACAATGAGCGATTTAACCGTATTTTTAGGACCCCAATAGCTGATGATCACCTCAGGGAAGGCACCAACGGGGCGAACAAACTTTTGCTCAGGGAGGTTGATTTCAATGAACCAGTGCCCCTCTCTCGTATGTTAGATGTAGTGTGATTCCAGTGTGAACCAGTTGGCCTAGTAAGCGTGCGGGAAAGAGCGGGCTAGACCAAATTTTGTACTTCTTGGCAAAGAAAATGGCATCAACGGAAAGAAAAACTAATACACAAAAAGCAGAGAAACTTACATTTAAAATATTATGCTATACTCTTATGAAACTGTCATCCTGAAATTTAAAATTTAACCATGGTATATTGAAAAAATGTGGTGTGGTATCTACAAAAAAAGTTTGTCATGATCTAATTTGTAAAATAATATAATTGGTCCAATGGCAACTTCAACATGAAAAGAAACTATATTATCTAGACAAATACAATATATTTGACATGGGCCATATACAATTATTTTTGTGTACAAGGTACAAAATTGTCAATGGCTAATTAATAAAACATCAACAACTGAAAATTTTCCTTGGCCTAATTAATAATATTACCATGGTCTAACTGAAAAAATTGCCAGGGTAAAAAATAATGAAAAAATTGCCATGATGCCTACAAATTTTTTACCATAGTCTAAATTGCCATGCCACGGGCAAAAAAATACCATGGTATAGACAACTAAATTGTGATGGTACCTACATCATAACTACCATGATGTAATTAATAAAATTGCCATGGTTTAAATAACGAAATTGACATGCTACCTATATTAAAATCGCACATGGAAAGTTTAGAATTTGTTTAGTCTAAAAAACATGAAAACTTTTCGGATTTGTAATGGGTGCATGGCAAAAAAATACAAAATTATACATGGCAAGGCAAGAAAAATGATTTTTGAAAAAAGAAGGCAAATTTTGTGATTTATAATGCACACATGGCTAAAATTAGGAATATAGTTCTTTCAATGATGTCAATTTTTTTTGGAATTTCCAGTTTTGTTTGGGCCAAAATTTAAGCACATATAGCAAGTTTAACCAGACATATTCACTGTATGGCACCAACCTTGTGTTGTGATTCATGCCATGAGATGAAACGACAACCAACACGTTCGCTGTGAGGGGCGAAAACACTGACATCAACTAAATAAAAATTCAGTTTTTATACAGATTCATCTTCATTTTTGGGGGTTATTTTCTCTTCCATTTTTTTTTGTTCTACTTCTTCTTGGGTTTCTAGGTCGGACCTGAAATCTTCGAGTTCCATGGCGCAAGTGCACTCACGTTGGCGCTATCTCTCTCTTTTTTCTACCCCTCCGTTCACTATTATAACATGTTCCAATTTTTTTTCCTGAATCGAATGTATATAGATGTGTTTAAGTATATTTGTTCACTCATTTCAATCAACATGTAGTCGATACTAAAATATCCAAAATGTCTTACATATTAATGTATGGATTTTTTTTTATTTTTATAAATTCTGTCAGAACTAGCAACACTCTGTTGTGGCTATAGCACACACATTGAGCGAAATAATGTAATACTATCTTCATTTATCTTCACTTTAGAGAAATGGATCTATTTTACCCGCAAAAAAAAGAAGAGAAATGGATCTATTTGTTCTTAAAGGCCAAACGTCTTTCACTACCTATGTGGGCATTTTTCATCGTGTACACATGGATATCTTTGATGGATGGGATATCTCAAAACCATATGAAACATTTCGTCTCGTATGGTTGGTGCAGCTACGCGGACATTTTTTTTTGTTTAACTATGAGAATAACGCAGCTCCTCTCCCGTGTGATACATGAGCATCCACATTTTCACTCGGTGCATACATTCATCCAAATTCAAATGATGGACTTGCCAAACCGAGACAAATCGATGTATTATATTTTTACTCTTTTTATAGGGGATATCATATTTTTACTAAACAAAAAAAAGAAAAGATGTACAGAGGGGCCTTCGTGGGCCGAATCTGGGCGAGCGGCCCGGCCTGATACGAGCGATGCGTAGGGCGGGGGGTGTCCCAAACCCCCAAACGCGCATCCCTCCCACCACCGAGCCGCCGTAGAACGCCGTACCTCCACCACCACCCGCGTCGCCGCCGTCGCCGTCGTCGTCGCCCGTCCGTCGGGGCATCGCCGCCGCCGACGTTGCCCGTTCGTCCGCGGCGTCTGGCCACCGAGGCTTGAGGTACGTACGAGCTTGTTTTTTATTTTTTTCATTCAGCCCAGCGATTAGTCAAATCACCTTCAGGACTCGTCGGCGCGCAGGTCCCGCCGGCCGCAACCATGTGCGGCATCCTCGCCGTCCTCGGCGTCGGCGACGTCTCCCTCGCCAAGCGCTCGCGCATCATCGAGCTCTCCCGCCGGTAACACGCCCCGCCGTCTGACATCCCCCCTCCCCCCTCTTTGTTTGGTCCACGCGCGCACCGGAGGTTCAGAACTGAAGTTGGCGGCGGATTTGTGCGGTTTGGAATAGTAGTAGGCGAGATGTGTGTCAACTTTGGGTCCTGTGATGTCGCTCTCGCTTTATTTACCATTTTTGGTTATTCGACATCATCGTCATTACTGTTTGATGGAAAGGCTATTTGGATAATTTGATGTGGACATATTCATGAGGGGTTTCTGTTGGATGAGTTGTTAATATGCGGGGGAAAACTGCGGTCAACTTTGTAAACTAAATTGTTTGTGAGCGAGCTGTGGCGCGCGATAATTTGGACTCTAGGGGGACTTTGTTTACCCGACAAAGTGCTTCACTTGTGTGATCTTGCATATACCTAAATGCTAGCGATTTCAAATTTATGAAAATGTAGTGTCTGTAGCGACGCCTCCATAATGGCTGTGCGCACGAGTATGGAATATTTTTATGCAGAATTAGGACAGTATAGTGAGTAAATGTGCAGGTGCTGTAAAAGGTTTTTCTTCTTAAATATCCCCTTATATGCCTGTATGTTATTGCAGTGAGATTGTCGGGGATGTTTACATTCGATTATGGTTAAACGTAGTTTATACACCACAACTGTAAAAACTTCACTTCTGTATGTACTCAGTTGTTTTTTACAGATATATGCTGAGGCATTATGACTCTTCTAATGTTAGCAAAACCTTGTTTGCTATGTCTTATGACTTAATTTGTGAAACTTCTCCCTCTTTAGGAACTGCACGGTCATGGGGTAACAGTTTTCAAGGTTGCACCTTAGATTAGAATGAGTTGTTGACTTGTTGTTCAAACAACACAAAGTTGCTAGATTAAACTGGATTCAGAGATCTTCTGTACTATGGTGAACTAAAATTCCTGTGTGCTGCTTCTAATTCAAATGTTCTTAGGTGACACTTGGTTCATTATATGAAATCTTATACACCCACTAAACTAGTCTACCATTTTTCATAGATTACGGCACAGAGGCCCTGATTGGAGCGGTATACACAGCTTTGAGGATTGCTACCTTGCGCACCAGAGGTTGGCTATTGTTGATCCCACATCTGGAGACCAGCCATTGTACAATGAGGACAAAACAGTTGTTGTGACGGTCTGTATCTGGAGTGAGAATAAGATTTCACCGTTTTCATCCATCTCATTGCTTTCCATGATTCATTTCAACGTGTAACACATGACTATGTCTCACTATTCTGCTTTTGGCAACTAGAATTTCTTTGTGGATAATTTTGTGATGGGATTTTATAAATGTTGTCTTCGATCTCTGCTCATTGCATCTCTGGAGACACAACCTTTAATCCACTATTTCTGTACCAATTGAGAAAATATGTTTTGTTCTTTTATTTTATTTTAACCACATCTTGTCTGTTTGACTTTTCCAGGTGAATGGTGAGATCTATAATCATGAAGAACTGAAAGCTAAGCTGAAATCTCATCAGTTCCAAACTGGTAGTGATTGTGAAGTTATTGCTCACCTAGTAAGTTTGTACTCTTATTTCTCTAATCATCGTCCTCGTGATTGTGTAGCTTCGCTTCTGCCAACACTTTTTAGGGTCTTCACCCAAGCATCGTCCTTGTGCATATATTTTATTTGTTAACATTTGTGTTTCAAACTATATTGTGTTCACAGTATGAGGAATATGGGGAAGAATTCGTGGATATGTTGGATGGCATGTTCTCTTTTGTGCTTCTTGACACACGTGATAAAACCTTCATCGCTGCACGCGATGCTATTGGCATCTGTCCTTTATACATGGGCTGGGGTCTTGATGGTATGCACAGATTCCATTCTTATAGCTACTTTGTCCCTTCGATCAAAATCAGGAATGTGAAGTTATTATCTTTTATCTCTAAATTTATCTTGGTCTGTACTTTTGTATGGTTTCCTTGGTTATGCAACTGTTTTCAGTGGTCAATACATATAACACGACAAGGAGAAAAGCAGGTTGCATGTAGGCCTATTTAAATTGAGGTTGAGATTAGAAGTAGATATATCACTGCTTGCCTATTTCCTTAGAATAGAATTGGACAAGGCCAATTAATCTGGAAAAATAACAGTAAAAGATGATAACCCTAGAGTATAGAGGTGCTACTCCCTCTATCTGGATCCCTCTATCTGGATATTTAAGACGTATTATAATTGTCGAAGTTCAATCTTTGACCATATTTTTCCATAATATTTGTTACTGGTTACAGAATCACGATCATAGGAAGCTTTTGAATTCGACTCAAACAGTAACAATTTTGTGTCGCATAACTCACATATCGTAGGAGTAAAATCTTTAGCCAATCCAGACGAAGGTTGTGATGCCTATGATAGTGTGCAATTTGAATGTCTGATGTGAAAGATGTGGATAGACACAATATTTCCCAAGCTGACTGTTAAATTCGTTATACGGAGTTAGCTATGCCGAAGTTTCTGAGTTGTTCTGTGAATTGTCGAAACATATAGTTGGCTATTTGTATTTGCAAGTACACCCTTATGGAACAAGTAGGTACTGTAGTGTTTGTATCTGTTACAACTTGGCACAACTCTGCATTTGTGTAGTTGCTACTACTCCCTCCGTTCCTAAATATAAGTATTTTAAGAGATTTTACTAGGAGTCTACATACGGAGCAAAATGAGTGAATCTACACTCTAAAGTATGTCTATATACATCTGTATGTACTCTACTAATGAAATCTCTAGAAAGACTCATATTTAGGAACAGAGGGAGTAGTGTACTATGCATTAATTCGTATGTTCACTTTTATTCCAGGGTCAGTATGGTTTTCTTCAGAGATGAAGGTATTGAGTGATGATTGCGAGCGCTTCATATCGTTCCCCCCTGGACACTTGTACTCAAGCAAAACAGGTTCAAATGTCTTACTGAGTTTGTGACAAATTGACGATCTTATCAGACATTATACCAGAAATGTAGATTTGCAAACTCTGAAGGCAAAAATAGTATAAGCTACTATTAGTTGTTTCAGATATCAAATTGTCTTGCCTGGTAATTTGTTTCTAACATTTATGCTAGGTGGCCTAAGGAGGTGGTACAACCCCCCATGGTTTTCAGAAAGCATTCCCTCAACCCCTTACGATCCTCTCCTCATCCGAGAGAGTTTTGAGAAGGTCACACCTTTCCTTATGCTCTCTGTCAAATTTTTGTACCTTTTGATGCATAAAGTATACATTTATAGTTATTTCATGTTAATCTCTTCTTGATTTGCTTCATGTTGATATGATGTATTGATGCCTCTGAATAGGCGATGCTTGTATGGAATACCCTGGTTGATAATTCATGAGTACTAATAGGTTATTGCAGCTGCCTGCAATCACATTTATGTCTTAGTGCGACGATCCCTATATTGAGATCTTAGATAGATGGCATGTTATTCAAAACCATGCTAATTGGTTATTATGTATGTGAAGCGTATAAATAAGCTATTGTGTCTGACGGTATATTTCATAAGCTAAGTTTCTTTACGTATATCATCTACTACATTTTCTTAGATGAATTGCAAATTTTGCAGGCTGTTATTAAGAGGCTAATGACTGATGTGCCATTTGGCGTTCTCTTGTCTGGTGGACTTGACTCTTCCTTGGTGGCTTCTGTTGTTTCACGGCACTTGGCAGAAACAAAAGTTGCCAGGCAGTGGGGAAACAAACTGCACACCTTTTGCATCGGTTTGAAGGTACACCTCATTGCTGAGACTCACTTTAGGTCATCTTTCAAAATTTAAGTTGTTTTCTTGCTCTTATGAGTATCTTTTATAAGAAAAGGAGGGATGTTTAGTTGAGTGATACAAGCAGAGGATACAGTAGGACAAACTTAACAAGTTCCATTTTTTGTAGGGTTCTCCTGATCTTAAAGCTGCTAAGGAAGTTGCTGACTACCTTGGCACTGTCCATCATGAATTACACTTCACAGTGCAGGTTCGTTATTTTTTTCATCCTTTACATAGAGGAAGGGTCATTTTGTAGTTATTAATTCATCTGACGAAATCCCAGGAGGGTATTGATGCATTGGAAGAAGTTATTTACCACATCGAGACATACGACGTAACGACCATTAGAGCAAGTACCCCAATGTTTCTAATGTCTCGGAAAATCAAATCATTGGGTGTGAAGATGGTTCTTTCAGGAGAAGGTTCCGATGAAATATTTGGTGGTTATCTTTACTTTCATAAGGCACCAAACAAGAAGGAACTCCATGAGGAGACGTGTAGGAAGGTAATTAAAGACATAATTGCTCTTTTGGTTTATCATAATCTATATGCACAACATGGTCAGCTGATGAACTTACTAGAGTTGTTTTGCCCTGACATTTAGATAAAAGCTCTTCATTTATATGATTGTTTGAGAGCAAACAAAGCAACTTCTGCCTGGGGTCTTGAGGCTCGTGTTCCATTCCTCGACAAAAACTTCATCAATGTAGCAATGGACCTGGATCCCGAATGTAAGATGGTATGTAATATCTTGCGATAATACACTAATTTCACTCTGGCTCTACTCATTTATTATAACCAGCATTATCATCTTATATTTATCATCTTGAAAAAATAGATAAGACGTGATCTTGGCCGGATTGAGAAATGGGTTCTGCGTAATGCATTTGATGATAATGAGAAGCCCTATTTACCCAAGGTTGGAGAAGGCTCATCTTTTAATTGCTCTGTTACTTGTGCAAGCTTGCTTGTATCTCATAATGAATATTTATTTTCTGTGAACAGCACATTCTTTACAGGCAAAAGGAACAATTCAGCGATGGTGTTGGGTACAGTTGGATTGATGGACTGAAGGACCATGCTAGTGCACATGTATACCATTTTTTCTTCGTTATACCATTCATAAGCTGACAGCTGTTTATTTATTTGACTTACAATGGTTTTGTATCACTTTACCCCAATCAGAATTCACAGTTTCTCCTACTCATGTTCAGGTGTCGGATTCCATGATGACGAACGCTAGCTTTGTTTACCCTGAGAACACACCCACAACTAAGGAGGCCTACTATTACAGGACTGTGTTCGAGAAATTCTATCCCAAGGTCCAGAAGCCACAACCAGCCTTTAATCTGCATCATGATATTCCAAGCTATTTCATCTGCATCGTGAATCTTAATTATCGTTCTAATTGTGCAGAATGCTGCTAGGCAAACGGTGCCAGGAGGTCCCAGCGTCGCATGCAGCACCGCTAAAGCTGTCGAATGGGATGCTGCCTGGTCCAAGCTCCTCGACCCGTCTGGCCGCGCCGCTCTTGGCGTGCATGATGCGGCGTACGAAGAAAAGGCTCCTGCATCGGTCGATCCTGTCGTGGATGACGTCTCCCGTTCACCTGCACATGACGTCAAAAGACTGAAAACCGTCGTTTCAGCAGCTGCTGTATAACCTTCCATTCCATGGTTCTACAAATGTCGTCGTTTAGTTTAATTCTAGCTTTCCTTGCAACCTGTCTGTAGTTCCTTCAATCACGCCAGTGCGGAAATTGCTTTGCTCTACTTTCGTTCATGTTTTGCTTTCACATTTATGTACCAATTTTGTTTATGCAGTGAGCATTTTGGTTGTAAATATTTCACCGTGGTTGATATCCTTGAGTTGCTCAGCATTTGGTTTGCAAACTGCAAAGCTGCACTAATAAATTCAAATGATGCTTTCAGATTAGGTGATATTTCTATATTGGTCTCTTGGGTACACTTATGGCACTCCTTTCTTTGAACCTCGCCGAGAATGTCGTGAATTTTTTCACAAAAGGGAAATAAGTTGCATACGCAATATGAGCAGTATTCAACGGCTAAGATTCAACATATTTCTATTCAATCTTATCTTGGATTAATTGGAATATATCGTTTTACATCATCAAAAGCTAAAAGAGAAGAAAAAACGAAAGAGAAAACAAGGAAAAAGTAATGAGTCGACGCCAATCAAACAAAACATCTTTGATGGGGGGAGCTAATGGAGAGAATTTTTTTGCAAAATCTACAAGTGGCAGCACCCATGAAATAGTTGATTTGAACTAAGTTTCACCTAATTCATCTGAGAATAGCCTATTTCCATTGCTTTGCAAAAATAAGATTTTTGATGTTATCCCTAATGAGGTTGCAGTTAAGCGATTCCATGGAAAAAAAAATTGCGGTGCAATAAAACGGAAGTTGGCAATTCCCAGAATTTAACTGTTTTCTTCTTACGGATTGCATGCTAGAAAGATTAATAACGGCATTTTTGATATTTCTCAATTTAATCTGTGTTAAATGATTAGTTTACTTTTACATTGCCGATGAACTTATCGTAATTATGTGTGGGATGAAATTATATTATATTTATATTATAAGGATTTTAGCCATTAGTTACTACACATCTCCATGTAAAAAATGTCCTATACATCTCCGCCCCCTCTCTATTTTCATCCTGGGTCTGCCGCTGCTGGGGCAAGTCGTCAAGATATGTATGCTAACAACCTAAAACTTTCCAATTCTTGAACGAATGACAGGCAGAGGACCAGAATGAAGAACAGGACAATCATCCAAGGTGCAACTTCCGAAATACTAACTTAAAACACCGCATTTGTTTCCTGGTATTTTCAGGCAGCGTACCAGCAGGCATCAATAAAACGATCCATGAAATCACAAAAATCGCATATTGCACAAGTAGGGCACAGGCACCACACCAGATTGACATTTCACATGGCAGCCATCCAAAACACAGATATTGATACCAGCAGTTATTGATTCCAAGTAAAACAGCAGCGTGGAAATACCAGCAGCAATTGTACGAATCTTGAAAAAGGGACGACGGTAATAAAGAGCACATAAAAGCAAGCTCAGGGTATGCATGTAACAACTTGGATGAACAATGCCAGATATGTATGCTCACAGTAAAATATGAAACACCATAACTGATGTTTCAGTGATCGCATGTTGCGCAAGTAAGAATGGCACCACATCAGATCGACACTTCACATGACAACCATCAGAAACAGAGGTATGATACAGCAGCAGTTATTGCTTTCCCAGTAAAACAGCATTGGAAAAATAACACCAGCAGGCAGCAGTAGTATGGCTCTTTGGAAGAGGGCCGGCGATAACAAAGATCACATAAAAGTAAGGAGATATAAGTACATAACCACAAGCTCAGGGTATGCAGGTAACAACTTGCATGAACAATGCCAGATATGTATGCTCGCGGCCTAAAATATGACACAACAAAAGTGATTCTACCTTTGATATTTACCTATTGAGAACACATGGTCAAACAGATGCAAGAACAGTAGGAGCACATGCAGTGAAACTTCACAAAAAATTGACTCAAATAGTCACCAGGATACAATCACAACAACTGACAATTTGCAAATAGTCATCCAGGATACAATCACAACAACTGAAAATTTATCACAACAACACGAGATTTATCACAGATATTTCCAAATAGTCATCCAGGATACAATCACAACAACTAAAAAATTTGCCCAAAGAACACAAATTCAGAGATTCCTACTGTGCACATCAGCATCTGAGGATGCAAAAAGGACAATCTTTCATATGCGAAGGCAGGAACTGACCAAATCCACACCCCACACGGTGATCCAGAATCCTTGCAGATATCATAATTCACATCACCCAAACATGGACGAAATTATAATCATATATATAGTGATCCAAGTTTACTGATTGATCCCGAGCAGAATAGCAGGTGCAGCACAGATACTAATACTAGAGACTTTACTTATGATAATTAATAACTAACTACCACGGAAATTTTCATCGCTCGAACGAACCCTAGGGAAGCGCGGTCATGCTGACGGGGTGCGGGGATCGATCAGACCGGGGAGAGGAGCTGGAACAGGGAGGGCCTTGGGTCGGACTTGATGACGCCGACGGCGATGACGAGCGGGATGAAGCCGTAGTGCGCCACCACCTTGGCCGCGCCCATCGCCCACTCGCCCCACACGCGCCACTCCCGCGCCGTCGCGGAGCGCCTCGCCGCCGCGTCCGCCGCCGCCGCCGCCTCCGCGCGCGACATGCCCCTCCGCCCGAGGGCCTTCCCCGACTTCGGCTGCTTCGCGGACGCGCGGGTCGGTGGCGCCATGGACCGGGTCGGGTCGGTTCGCCGGCTTGGTGCTGCTGGTGGTGGTGGAGTCGCCGCCGGTGCTGGAAGGTGGGGTGGGGTGGGGACTGGGGTAAAACCCTACCTTAGGAGGAGAGTGGGTTTGATATGGGGCCGGGATGGGCCGTTGCTGGGCTGTACAGAGCGACGGGCCGCTTTCCGGGTACGTACGTGGGCTGCTGTATACTTTTTGCGCTCCTGCAAAAAGTGTTTGAAGAATTTGAGTATACCCAGTGTTTGATTTTATTTTACGACATCAAATGAGGTGATTAATTTTGTGGAGTCATTCATAAGATGCCAGAGAAAATGCCGGCGAGAGAGGATGATGCTTTCATCAAAAAAAAAAAGCATCACCATCTTCTTCCTCGCACAGGCGTTGTATAATGGCATTATACTACAACCTCTTGGTATCGCTTCTCTTGATTGCATGCAAAGGCAACCATTGTGCTATTTTTGGTTTGAAATTATTCACACACTTTAAAAAAAAAATAGTGGTACAATATGTTCAAAATTATTCAGGAAGATTATACAAAGTGAGTGCATGGATCCAACCAATTTGCAAATGCTTGCATGCATACTAACGGGGTATGCACATTAATTGCTCCTATAAGGATACACATGGGTGCTACCAATACCTCTGCCTACAACACTTTACATTGTGCTCGTTGAGCCACGACCCTTTAATGCCGATGAAGACATGTACCATCATTGTTATGAGTCTTTCTTGCCCGATTCACGTGATGACGACTCGGGCAAGGCATGTCTTCTGCACCCTTGCACCAAAGGTGTTCAGCGTCTTCGTCACAAGGCTCACCGATGGGGAGCTTTATGCAATTGCCAAGAAACCGGGTCCGTGTAGGCATTCAAGGAGCAAACAGGATACCTCATGACCACACACACACCAAATTTCCTTGGTTGAGGAATGACACTGGATTATGGAGGGACACTAGCTACCGGAAAGGGTCATCGTTGGGTTGCTCGATACCGGCATCTATGTGTAGCACTCTTAATTTGATGATCACGACATCCCGTCGCCCCCGACAAGGTGGAAGGGCTCATGCAAGGCGACTCGGTGCAACAACAAGCTCATTGGTGCCAAGTCATTCGTTAAACATGAAGTCAGTGACGATGAAGGCGTGCATGGCACGCACACCTCGTCCACGACGGCCGGTTACTTCGTCATCGGCGCGTCATATCATGGGATGGCAGCGGGCACCACATATGGGGTTGCTCCCGGTGCCCATATCGCCATGTACAAGGTGTGCAATAGTGTGGGTTGTTATGATTCTGACATATTATATGGCCTCGATGCAGCAATCAAGGATGGGGTGGACGTGCTCTCTATCTCCCTTGGCCTCCACATCAGGTTCGATAAGGACCCCATCGACATCAGCTCATTCAGTGCCATGCCAAAGGGTATTGTATTTGTTTGTGCGGGTGGTAACGAAGGACCCGAGCCACATTCAGTTAAAAACGATGCGCCATGGTTGCTCACAGTCGTTACCGGCTCGGTGGATTGAAGTTTTGATGTCGGTGTCAATCTCGGCAACGGCAAGTGCTTTCATGGAGAAGCACTTAACCAAGTGGCAAAGCCGATGTCAAAGATGCATCCACTCCTCTACTCCGAGGCACATTAGGACTATAACTACATGGTTAACCATGTTGTCACGGAGAAGATCGTGGTTTGTGACTCGGAGGCTCCTTGGTGCGTCGATTCCATACTGCAAGTCGGCGTGGCCGGCGTAGTGATAGTCGACAAGGCATCCAATGGCTACACTGTTTCTGTTGATGACGACAACTCCAGTGCGGTGCAAATGCTAGCTCCTCGATGACAGAGGCCTGGCAACCATCGTGCGTAGCAAGAGCTTGACTTGCACAAAGCTACCCAAGGTCAGAGATGTTGAGCTCAACTACCCGACTCTAATGATGCCATTGATACCCTCACCCTGAATCGGGCGGTGACGAGCGTTGGATCGTCATTATCGACGTACGTTGTGAAGTTGGACATGCCCAAGTCATTTATGGTACACGTCACCCCGAACAAGCGGGTGTTCTCGAAGGCCAGGAAGAAGAAGATGTTCAATGTGTCAATGAGTGGCAAGGGCGTTCAGGGACAAGGACGTGTGAAGGGAAGCTTGAGCTGGGTGTGGACACAACATGTTGTGAGGAGCTCGATCATCGCTGCTCCTTATCTCCTTGAATCTCCACCGTCTCTGGATAATGTTTAGCTGCGTTGTGGAAATGCCTGGGAGTTAGTGTTCTAAGTGTTGTTCTTTTATATGCATCGGTAATATATAAGTTTTTGATAAAATGTTAAATTTGATCAACTTGCCATGATTTTACGTTAATACAATATACTTTTTTTTGTATCTAAATAATTGTTGTCGGAAAGAACCAATTTAGTTTTTTTCAATTATAATTATTTAGGAACGGAGGGAGTAGTATATTTATCATCCTGTCATGACTTAACACTACGTACATAGTACTAAGTAATAACATGCAGATTCGGAAGGAACATTTTAGAAATACAATTGCAAGCAAGGCAGGTGATGTCGAGCTTTATTAGGACACCCCAAACCAAACCAGGTGAAAACACTATCGCGCCGCCGCTACGACCAAAGCACGTGAAAAACACTATTGCATGCACTTTTTTCTTTGTGGGAGGAAGGAATCGGTGCGGAACGCGTGCGCGCGGAAAACATACTCCTACATCGGGTCGGATCGGAGCACGGACACCGATGGAGTGGAGCATATATATATCGCCGCCCACCACCACGTCCACGTACGTACTACGACCCTGGTTAGAAGTAGAACGCGTCCCGTACGTCGGTCGTGCGGGCGCCGCCGGCGGCCGGCCGTCACACCGGACGTGCGTGCGTTGTCGCCTCCGGCGGCCCCCGCGCACGTCGCGCTCGTCCTATCGCGGCGGCCGCACATGCAACCAGTTCATACGCAACGCACCGACGGTCCTACCTCACGAGCACGCGGCGCCAACGCCACCGACGGCCGGATTGCTCCACCTCCCGCACACACACGGATGATATGGTGGCGACGTCGACGGACTCGTACGAGCGGTGCGCGTTTGTCATGGCCGCGCGCGTGCGGAGACTTGGACCATCGAAAGCGACGGGGCAACGCATGGCGCCGTACCTACGTGCACTCCTATAGCACACACGGCTCGGTCGCCGGCCGCTACTCGATGGAGGACAGCGATACGTACGTCACAAGGTTGCAGGCTATGGTGCTGATTCAAGTATGAAATGTTGCAGCTGATAAACGTAAACTTATTAGGGCATCGCCAACGCAAACCCTTAAATAAGAGCATCTACAGCCGTATCTTGTAAATAATGTCCATCAAACGCCTACGGATGCGGCGTGTCTGTGAATACTGATTGATCACGTCTTAAACACACTTGTCCACATTAACTCTTTCATACTTCATCCCCCTATTTACATAGAAAAGCATGCGAATTAAACGCTTAGGTACTACGTAGTACTATCGTTGTCGTCACAGATGGCCCGAGTCGTCTGCGCCGCCCACACCGTCTTCATCTGTTGCCGATCAAGCCATCTGGCCTCCATAGCTGCCTTTGAGCAGATGGAGTTCAGGATGACCAGCTGCCCGGACAATAGATCCACGACCATCGGCGCCTCCTCCTCCCCCACATCCAGCGGAGGTGCCTCCTCCGCCGGCTCCTCCTCCTCCTCTTCCATCCCCAGCTCTTCCTCCTCTTCGTCCTCCACCTCCTAGAAAGCCTCCTCCAGATCCAGAGGTAGCTCTGCGTCCCTCCGAATCTGGATCCGCTCAAGGAGCCAGAGACGGTGCTGGATTGTGCAGTGTCGGCGGCGTGGGGGCATGGTTGATGGGCTCGGGTGGCGCGGTGGAAGGGAGGAGGTGGATGTACTAGGGTTGGGGACGTCGGCCAACTTATATAGCCGGCTATATATGGATAAGGGTGGGGAGCTGGAGTAACGCCACGCGACGTTCACACTACGACGTTGATGGAGGTGCCTGGCGGACCTTTGGGTTTTCACGCGAGTCCGCGTGGAAACATGCCGTCGGACCGACGTGGCGGTCGTGTCTGGGCGCGTCCGGGCTCCCCAATATCTGCCCCATATTTGAGCTGGATATGAGGGATGTCGGTCTTTCCGTACGTTTGAGGCCGGTTTAAGGGATCAGTTTAGGTTGCTTTTTCGTGACCAGACGGCCTGCCCAAATGTTTGAGGAGGGTTTGAGGGGTTCATTTGTAGATGCTTTAAACATACCACGGTGCTGTGCGGACTTGCTATGCTGTTTGACGGCTATAATTTAGAGAAACTCTAGCAGACCCCGCATTCGTCCGGTCCGCAAAACGTGTTTGCAGTTCGCGTAGAACAGCTTTTGCGGGTTGACCCGGGTTGACACAAATGCAGACCCCCCAAACGGACCCGTAAAAGAGTATATTCGCAAAATATGCTTTGGTGGGGAAAAACGCAGGCTGAAATGTCCCCCCACCAACCGCTTTCGCTCATATGCGGGGCACCGCAGCGGCGAGGTGGAAACCCGCGAATACGCGAATTGGGACCAAGTTTTTGCCGTGCCCCGCAAAAATATTTGCGGGCCGGGGCGGGATGCGGGGTCTGATCGAACATGTTTTTCCGCCCGACCCGCATTTTGACGGTTATTTTTCGGTTCGGGACGGGATGCGGGGTCTGCTAGAGTTGCTCTTAGGAGTAGACCCTCATTTGTGGCTGGATATCCCATGACCAGGATCTTGTACCTTTGAACGTCTCTGAGGTTTAACAAAGTTGGACAAGATTTCTCAAAAAGAAAAAAAGAAATTAACGCCGGCCAAGATTTGTACTAGGTTTTTATGTTAAAAAAAATCATGTCTGCTCTTAGTTAATAAAGTATGTACAAAATGTCATGAGTTTTGTCAAAATCATCAGGTTTGCATTCTAGCTTTGTTCAAATTCTTTCTGAAAGGTGTTCAGCTTTTGTTGGATATGGTTGAATGCTTAGCATTCGTATTGGTGTCGGCAAACGAATAGTGACTTTGATCTAGGGCACAACATTGAAGATGCATACTGATTTTTGTGAAGAAAAAATGTTAACCTTCGGGACAACTTCAAGTTTGGTATTATCACGCAGGGACAAATGCATCGGTGGCTCCTGAACCTGGTACGCGTTTTCACTTTGAAACACCCTACTACACTAATACACGCGTGAGCCAAGTTTTTACATCATGTTGTCATACTCCACAACTAGGGGTAGCAAAAGGAAACATACGTGACAAGTTGAAGCACCGCCGATGCATTTACCTGTACCATATGTATATATAAATATATAAGATCGTCGAAGAAAAAGGAAATCGCGTACCAACCCAACGCCTACCAACCCCATGAACGTGTAAGCACAGGGAGCGTACTCGCGTACCGTCCCAAAAGCATTCACATTCCACATGGAAAATGAATGAAATGCGCAGCTGGAGACACATGTACACATTGGTACATGATGATATCTCGAGCCAGGACGACGATATCGTTCATCCGCCCTCCATTATATCCCGCACAAAAACACTATGCTCATTAATGCTTAGGCTAATTCAAGCACGTACAACCAGCTACAAGAACATTATGAACTATTCCATCGTCTTAAAAAAATGTTCTAAATTTATGTAGATATGTTTTACTATTTAGATACCTTCATTTTTAAACATATCTAAGACACAAGAGTTTTGAAACGAAGGAAGTATATACAAAGCAAAATGAATGAACCTATATTCTGAACTACTTTCCAGTTTTTAAATATAAGTTTTTAATTTTTTTTTTTACTATAAACTACATACGAAACAAAAATGAGTGAATCTATACTCTGAAAAATAAGTAATTCGTAGTGGATTTATTTTAAACTTATATTTATAAACGGACGAAGTACATATTATACTTTAATAGCAGGCGCGTGCGAGCACACAAGTTTCGTCCAAGGGCAGGTCGTAGTCGTATCTTGCTTGCACCTCTCCAAAGGGGCAAAGACTAGCTAGTGCACCTCGGTTCAACGCCCGCCGGCCTTTCCCCTCGCCCTCCCATTCAACGCTCGACCTCCATCTCACCAGCTCCCAAACCTCGCATGCACTCCTCCATGTCCGGATCAGCAGCGGGAGGACAAGGCCCCGGCGTCGTTGGCCTGTTCTACGGCGGCCATCCGCCTGCCGCCGACGGCGACGACGACGTCTTCTTCCAGAGTCATTCAGCGTCCGGCGGCGGTGGCGACGATGGTGGTGTCACCCCGTCGGCCTACTCCAGCATCACCGACTACCTACAGGGGCTTCTCGACCCCGCGGAGCTCGCCAGGCAGCTCGACGCGCCAGCGCCACCGTGCTTCCCGACGGCGGCCGAAGTGATCGGCGCCGAAGCGGCCCCTTTCACGCCCAACTCGTCGACGTCCGGCGAGGCGGCGGGGTGCAAGAGAGGCAGCCCGGCGCCGGAGGAGGGAGACGAGGAGGGATCGGCCGGTCATGGCAGCTGCAGGTACGTGAACGATTTCATCGTCATGATGGATCCGATCTTGGTGCAACTGTGCGTGTGCTAATTGAATCCCAGCTGATAGATCCTCTTGTGTTTCTTACCCGTCTATCGACCGATTATCACATGCGTACATATAATTGCTTTGTGGATTAGAGTGAAGAAGTGTAGGAGTAGATCCATCCACTGGTACGTGTTCCTTGCGTGATCGATTTCGATCTCCATTGATCTTGCCGGTCTGAACGCGAAGATCCCGCCGCACGTGGCATAACGCGTGAGATGTGAACGCTAGGATTTAGGGCTCGCCATCCGTCAACTTGCCACCTACCTACCTACCTACCACTCCAAACAAACGAAGCTTATCCTATCCTATCATTCTTGGATGAGGCATGTGATGTGCCCGTTAGATGTCTTATCATCTTTTGAATTGTTGTTTTCCCTACTCCTTGAGTTCATCTTGTTATTTAGATTGTAGCGGTGTGCTTTGTACAGCGAGACGGAAGCTGTTGTTGTTGGCCCTGTCGCTTCATTTGGATGAAATGCAACCGGATGGTTCCATCGTCCCTGTTTCTTCTCTTCTCCTTTGTAGGTTATTTTCTGCTGTACGCACTCGCTTCGTACGTGATCTATACTTTATCATATAAAGTATCAACAGTTGTTTAAGGCGGTGTGTATGTGATTGAAACGGGTGGTTATATAATTTTTTTCCCAAGATGGATGGAAGCATAACCTTTGTGTTGATCCATCTCTTTCGTCATAGGCATAGTGTTGGTCTTATTTGACTCTAGTAGTGATGATATGTCTTTTTTTATTATTTTTTTGTCTTTTTTTCGGACTGTTTGTGTTCGGTTGTGTGCATCCTACCTACACAGAGACCGGGCGTTGTTCACCATGAACTGTATCCACTTGATGCTATATTTTGAGTTGATAAAAGCTCCTTTATCGGAAAAAGAACTCAAGGTGATCGAAAGGCACATAACTAGCTAGTTTTTAGGGCAACTTCTTGTTTAGCTCCACTTGCATGTAGAAATTTAACCGGTTGTTACCACGGCGAAATTATCAGAAGAATTAAGAATAAAAAAGAATGATCCTCATTGTGTTTCCCAACTGATGCAGGAGCGACGAGAAGGAGCAGAAGAAGAAGGTGAAGGGGGAGAAGAAGGCGCGTGGCTCCCGTGTGGCCTTCGCGACCAAGAGCGAGGTCGACCACCTCGACGACGGCTACCGCTGGCGCAAGTACGGCCAGAAGGCAGTCAAGAACAGCTCCTTCCCAAGGTACTATCTCCTTGCATTCCCCCTTATGCATATGTGCTTCAAAAACAAAAGGATGCTCGTCCACTTTTCAATTTTCTCATATAATTCACTTGCAACCTTGTTTAGAGATGATACATAAATGTTGAAGCCAAATGACAGTATTCTAATATGACTCCTACTTTGGTTTTGTTATTCAGGGAGAATTCCCTTTTATATATGAAAAAAAATCCCTTCCACTTTACGTTGCCACATTTTTTTTCGGTTTGAACACCACAATTTCTTGCTTGGAATTAAAGTTTCACACCAATCATCTTGATTTTTTTTGGAAAAAGAAAATCACCCTCGGCCTTTCCATCATGATGATGCATACAACCATTTTATTAAAGTAAATAAGTCCAACAGATTCACGATATCCATATTGATTAGGCATCACGAATTCAAGATATCCATATTTAGATATAGCAATTAATCAATCTTGCTAGAATCCTGATGAAAAATATGTATGTGTGCATACATTGATATCTTGCATGCATGGTCGGCCATATGCTGCGACAACACTTTAGCAATGCATCACAATGAAGTGATGGATGTACTAAAACGCGTGCAGGAGCTACTACCGGTGCACGGCGGCGCGGTGTGGGGTGAAGAAGCTGGTGGAGCGGTCGCAGCAGGACCCCTCCACGGTAGTCACCACCTATGAAGGCCGCCACGGGCACCCAAGCCCCGTCGCCGCCCACCGTGGCGCACGGATGCTAATGGCCACCGGTGCCGACACCGCCTACTCGCTTGCCGCGCTCCAACATCAACAACATGGCTTTTTTCCGGCCGGTGCCGATGTCTACGGGCGCATGTGCGTGCCGCCCACTACCGCCGCCGCTCCGGCGGTGCCACACCGATCGTCGGAGTATGGTGGCATGGTGTCGTACGCCGATCTTCTTCCGGATGCCGTGATGGGCTACCAGCAAGGGCATCGTTAAGTCAGTCACCATGAGCATGTACATAATATATCTATCATAGCTTCAGTTTGGCCTTAATTAGCGAGGCATGGAGCTCTGGCCGATGGGCACATACGATTTTTTTTCAAACTGACAGGTACAAATGTTTGTTGTCCAGGTTTTATTTTGGGTGTTGAACTCAAATTACTCATAGCTAGCTCCCCGGTTGCAAACTTACAATGCAAAGCATAATCATATATGGCAAGGATCGTACAGTGTGCAATTCAGGAATGTCATGAGGATTTTGTAACAACAAATAAGTAATTGTGTACACTTTGTGCTTTGCCTAAGATTTTTTCGATAAATATATAGAAACCCAAGAGCCCAGCTGCTTGACTACACCAGCCAGTGAACTAGGTGCACAAAACAGTATGTTGCAGCTACACAACATTAGAGCATCTATAGCCGGACTTCTCAAATGACCAATCATATGTCCGCGGACGCGCCCTGTCAGTGAATACTCACAATATATGCCATAGGTAGGTTAAAATCGGTGAAAACCGAAGGGACAAAGGTGGACGCTGAGAACAAGGTTGGTACACGCATGGGACGCACGATGTACCTAGGTTTAGAGCTCTCCGTAGAGATAATACCCCTAATCCTGCTTGTGTGTTTGATGTATGGGAACAGAGTACAATGTTGCTCCTGGAGCTGTGTTGGGAGGAGGAAGAGGGGAGCAGCCGACTCGTCTCTACCTCGCTCTCTGTTGATTGGTGAGTGTGTAGTGTTGAATGACTGGCAAGTGATCGCCCCCCCTTGCATGGGGGGCGGCCGGGGGGTTTTATAGACGAACCCGCCGGCCTACAATATGGATAAAGGGTACACGCGTGGGACCCGGCTGGCTGCTTCGCCGGCTGGCCAGGGGCCCACAAGGGTCTTGTCTTGTCGATGAGGGGCCCGTCGACTGCATGGTCTCGATTGCTGTGGGACCCGCCGACTGGCCAATGGAGCTCCCGCGTAAGGTTGACGCTGAGCACGCGCTGTACGTCGAGCGTCGCCCCGCGAGATTCTTCATGGGCAGGCAGTACGACCGCTTCCACTGTTCCCCACGCCGAGTGCAGTAATGGAGTGGGAGTGTGACGGTCCGACATCAGGCTACGTGATGGATTAGAGCCGGGGTTGGTCAGCGGCGTGGCCGCCGACGCTCGTACCTGTCGGGCTACCTTTGCTGACGCGTAGCTACCTTTAATCGTGAGGTCCTTTCCTGACCTACGATCTGATGTGACTGGTGATCCTCGGCCGGCTAGCCTACTTGGTCAGCCGGCTTGAGGGTGGCCGCCTCCTCCTTAGTCCGGCTGGCGGGACCAGGCTGGGTCCGAAGGGGAGGCCGCCTGGATTCTAGCCGGCAGGGTTGCCTGGCCGGCCAGAAAGGTGGCTGCCTCGTCTTCCAGCCGGCAGGGGATGCGTAGCCGGTCAGAAGACTTGGGCCTTGAGAATCTCTGCGCCTTCATGCCCATTGGGCCGGGAATGAAGGAACAGGCTCGATGAGCCTACCCCGGGGTTATCCCCCCGACAGTAGTCCCCGAAGCTGGCGAGGTCTGCCGCCTGCTGGCGGGCGGCCTCACCGGCTTGTTGATTTGTCTTGATATTTTGGCCGTTGTTTGCGGCGAAGGACGCCGGCTTCGGAGCCGGGTAGCTTCGAAGCGACGCTTCGATCCAGTCGTAACTGGCCCGGAGAGCGCCACGTGCCAGGCCCCGCCTGGCGTAATAATGGCGATTATTGCTGACGGGACCGGGCCTGAGCCCTGGGTCCCGCCACGACGCCCCCTCGGCCTCCGCGCGGGAGATCCTCTGCGGATTTACTCCGCGACGGTTGGGCTTAGGGGGGGCGTTACCGCCCGTAATACACGGAATTAATGGGGCCCGGCACGCACCGGATCCCCTCCCCACGACGCTTCGTGGGGTTTAAATGGGACGTGAGGGCTTTGAGGAGGCCATTCGCCCCCTCTTCTTGCCCTGCTTCGTGCTTTCTTCCTCCTTGCGTCCTGAGAGGAAGAGCTCGCGCCTTTCGTCTCCTTCTTCTTCGCCGCCGAGACCTCCGTCGACCGCTCCGAGCTCTCGCCACCCGCAGCCTTGGCCGGTGGATCTTCATCAAGGAAGTCATCGGCGCAGCAGGCGTCCTTGCAGGGGGCCTGGCTGGGCAGCGATGTCGACGAGGAGCTCATCGATGCGCTCCGTCATCATCGTCTGCTGCCCCCGGCCTCCCAAGTGTCGGTGCGCCTTCCTGGCTCCAAGGCCTCTCCCGCGCCTGTCGCGGGAGAGGTTGTGGTCTTCGCCGAGCACTTCTATCGGGGTTTCGGGCTCCCGGCTAGCTCATTTTTCGCCGAGTGGCTCTAGTTCTTCGGCCTGTAGCCGCATCATTTGGCGCCGAACGCCATACTGCAGTTGGCCGCCTTCGTTGTCCTGTGCGAGGGCTTCGTGGGAATCGAGCCTCGCGTCAATCTGTGGCGCAGCCTGTTCTTTTTTAAGCAGCAATCCATCGCCATGGAGAAATCCGAGGTGGAGAAGCTCAAGGGGCCGTGTCCCATGACGTCGTGCGGGGCCGCACTGGTGCATCACCGCCCGAAGTCCGGCTTTCCCCAGATGCCTTTGCAAGACTCCGTCAAGCATTGGCAGAAGGGGTTCTTATAGGTGAGGAGCACCGACCCGGCCCAGGACGCTCTCAACATGCCCCCGTTCGCCATCGCCCCTCCGACGCGGCAAAACTGGGACGCGAAGACTCCCAAGCCGCATCCTGAGGTGGCGCCTATTCGCGCCTACCTTGATGTCTTGAGGGAGAGCGGCCTCCTCGGCCGTGACCTTCTCGCCACCATGGTGGTCCGTCGGATTCTGCCTCTGCAGAGGCGGCCGCATCTGGTCTGCGAGATGAGCGGCCGGCTTGATCCATGCCGGCTGTCCATCAAGAGGTTCACCCCGGGTGCTGTGGCGCGAAGGGTGAACCTGATCTCCACCGCCTGCATGGATGAGGGCGGGGAATGGACATGGGGGATGGCCCCGTTCAATCGGGCTCATCCGCCTCCGATGGTAGCCTTTCTCCCTTCTTTTCTGTCGTTTTGTTCTGAAGTCGGTGGCGTTTGCTGAGCCTGGTTGAATTCCTTTCTTGTAGATGTTCCAGACCCTGCAGGGCTCCCTCCGTCCTCCTGCTCCTGATGTGGAGGCGTCCGACGCCTCCGAGATGGAGGACGAGGATGCGATGGAGCCTCGCTCAGACTCCTCCGCCGGCTCAGGAGATCCCCTGGAGTCGGAAGGGACCGAGCCGTCTGGTGAGTACCCGCGGCACGCCCTAGCAGACTGGACGGACGACGATGAGGAAGCCTCATTCTGCTCTGATGCAGCCTTCGAGGGAGACTCCGACGAGGTGGAGGAGGTCACCAGCCCACTACCGTCGCGCGGCCGGCGTCAAGGTGGCGGAGCGACCGCTGCTGACGAGGCAGCCGGGAAGAAGGGCAAGGGTGCCACAACTTCCCGGCCGGCCTCTAAGCGACCGGCGCCGGGTCCCTTAGCCGGGCAGCAAGCAGGCGGCGCCAAGAGGCGCTGTGGCGGTGGCCGGAGGCAGGTCCCGGTAGTTGTCGGGTATGGTTTCCTCCTCTTCTCCCTTCCATATTTTGAGATGAACTTTGTTCCTGAGAAGCTTGGCTTGACAAGGAGGCGGAGGATGCGGATGAAGACACCGCCTCCGCGGCCGAGCGGGCCGGCTGGGTAGCGGCTGATGCTGCCAATAGGGAGCTGGAGATAGAGTCCAAGCGTCGGTGGGACACGGCTGCGGGGAAGGCCGCCGTGGATCAGCCTTGCCCCAGCCGGGTCGAGAGGCTGGCGGAGAAGCGTGCGAAGGCTAGACAAGACCCCTCCGCACACGCTCGTGTGGAGGAGCCAGCTAGCGAGGCCGCCTCCAGGCCGGACCCAAGGACCGAAGGGGCCCAGCCGTCTGAACCGGCAGCCCCGGAGCAGGTGGACCTCGAGACGATCCCGGTTTCTCCTAGGGCCGAAGCGGCTCCTGATGCGCCGGTTTTGGATCTGACCACGCCGGACGCGGCCCATGATGCTCCAGGGGCGACCATGGATGCGCCGGACGCGGCTCATCCGCCTCCTATGGAGGAGGTAGCGCCGGCTGGGACGGCGCCTGAGCCGGCCGTCAAGCTGGCACCAGGAGCCGGCGCCATCGTCGTCTCCCAGCGGGGCCCTGTTGCGCCAAGGGCAGGGGGCCAGCTTGGGAGCCGGCCCATGAAGTCATGGCGGGCGGCGAACGCGGCCCGCCTGCTAATGCCCGCCGGCACCGTTCTTTCCGGCGTGCCGGAGCTGGTGACGCTGTTTGACAGCGGCCGGTCGAAGGTGGAGTAGGCGGCCCGCGTGGTATGCGGCGACATGGAGCGCCTGAAAGCCCGTACCCAGGTAGGCCTTCCCTTTTTTGGTTTTTCTTTGCGCTTTTTTCTCTTTCTCTTGACGTCAGTGGGGGCGCGACAGCGCACCCACTGGGTGTAGCCCCCGAGAATCGGGCTGGTTATGCTTTTAACCAGGTCGAATCTTAATCCCGTTCCCTTTCTCTCCCTTTGGCAGGCGCTATACGATGCTCAGGTACAGGCGTACAACGAGCTTCAGGACCAGCGCCTGGGGGCTGATAGCCGGATCGCCGAGCTTGAAGTCCGGCTAGGCGAGGCCGCCGCGGAGCGTGATGCCCTTCGCAAAGCCGGCGACCGGCTTCAAGAGCAGCTGGACCTTCTTCAGGCGGAGAAGAAGGAGCTCGAGGCGGCCAGCGGGGTCGAGCTGGAGCGGCTGCGGGCCATGTTGCAGGAGAAGGAGGCCTCCTACTCTGCTGACATGGACCGCCTCGCATCGCTCCATCTTGAGGAGGCGAACCTCAAGGACACCGCCTTGAGGGCGAAGGATGAAGCCCTTACCCAGAAGCAAGCGCAGCTGGGTAAGGCGCTGGAGTCCGCCGCGACCCTCTAGGAGGAAATCGCTCGCCTCACTCATGCGAGTGAGGTGCGGGAGCGCGAGGTCCTCGAGGTCTTTCATGAGACCGACGGCGCCTTCCAGCGCAAGATACTACCTCCGGCTGGGGCGTCGAGGAGATCGGTGTGGGGCTTCGGGCCCGCCTGCATGTCCTGGGCGAGTCTGTGACTCAGCTCCAGGTTGCGGGTTCGTCGATGGTGGCGGCCTTGTGGCCGGAGGGCGTGAAGCCGACGACCATGAGCCGTCTTGCCCGTTGGCTCGCGGCGGGTGGAGAGCGCCTGGACGTCTGGCGAGCCTCCGCAGCGCGCTCTCGGACTTATATGGCCCTGCGCTTGGCCAAGTCATGGTATCGCAACCTGAACTTGGGCAAGCTGGCTGCCCAGCGCGACGACTCAGAGGCCAAGGCCAGGAGGAGGAGCTCCGGGTGAGGGCCAGCGCCGTCGCTGAGTACGCAGCCTGGGATGACTTCATCTTGGAGCGGGGTGAAGACGGCGGTGTGATCGCTGAGGATCTGCATGGCCTTCAGCCCTACGACGCCGATGGCAGCTTCGACGAGGCGGCCCGGGCTGCGGAATCTGCAGCCGCCTCTAGCGGTGGGGCGTATGCCGACTCCGGGATCAGCGGAGCCGGGGGCCGCAACGGGGGAGACGGCGGATCCACCTCGGGAGGAGCCGGAGGCGGCGATGCTACCACATCAGGAGCAGCAGCCGAGACGACCACTGAGGTCGTTGTCCCGTGACTGATGTCCTGTTGTGTTTTTTGGTTCTACCCCCGGAGGGATGTAAAGAACGCGGGCCATGGGCCAATGCTTTTTATGAATGTATATATTCAGCATTATATTCGTCACCAAGCGTGTTGTCTTATGATCCCGTCTTTTGATTCCTGGTTGACTTCTCTTATCCGAAGCCATCAAGACGTAAAGAACAAGACATAAGCCAATCAGAGGCCGGCTTGAATGAACCAACTCGAGCCAGTCGTCACTAGTATAGCCGGACTGTGCATGTATTCGACCTGATCCGGCGTCACATCGTGAACCGAGCGACCGGAGCCAGCCCGTAGGTTCAAGCGATGGACCGGGAATCAGCCGGTACACTATGTGCCCGACTACAAGGATTGACCGTCCGTGCGGCTGGCGAGCCCCCGAGCTTGTTTAAAGCTAGCAAGGGGCCGCGCTGCATAGCCTCCGAGCTTGAGCAAGCCAGCAAGAGGTGGTACGCGGTGTAGCCCGTACACTAAGTGAAAACTCTTTTAGCAAGAGAAAGCATGGAGCCTGCTTTTTCCACCATATTTGTTGTTGTCGGCAGTCACAGGCCGTCTTGAGTCTCGGCAATCAGAGGCCGTCTTGAGTCTTGAAGGAGATCGTATATACGATCGAGCCGGCCCGAGCTGGTCCTCCCAAGTATAGCCGGACTGTGCATGTATTCGACCTGACCCGGCGTCACATCGCGAACCGAGCGACCGGAGTCAGCCCGCAAGTTCAAGCGAAGGACCGGGATTCAGCCGGTACACTATGTGCCCGACTACAAGGGTTTGACCGTTCAGGCGGCTGGCGAGCCCCCGAGCTTGTTTTAAGCTAGCAAGGGGCCGCGCTGCGTAGCCTCCGGGCTTGAGCAAGCTAGCAAGAGGTGGTACGCTATGTAGCCCGTACACGTGAGTGAGAACTCTTGACAAAAAGAAACATGGAGCATGTCCTTTTTATTGCCTTCTTTGTTCCCTGAAGAGGGAGGAAGATACATGTGTATGCTCGTTCCTTTGCTTGTCTTCTGCCTTTTAGCAATAGAATGAGCGAAGCAACGCCATGTTCCATGGGCGCTCCGTTTCTTGGCCAGAGTCGTCCCTCTTGCGATTCCTTGGCTTCTGGGCGTCAATCAGGTAGTAAGCGTTGTGCTGGCCGGCAGTGGGCTGGATTCTTCTGAGGACCAAGTCTCCCTCCCTGAAAGAGAGAGGCCTGATCCTTTTGCTGTGGTAGTATCTCAACTTTTGTTGGTAGATGACCGTCCGGCTCAAAGCCAACTCCCTTGCTTCCTCGAGGAGATCCACATCGTCTTCTCTGGCCTCCTTCGCCTCCGTTTCTGTGTATAGGGTGACCCGAGGCGAGTCGAATTCGACATCCGTGGGTATGATAGCCTCAGACCCGTATACCAGAAAGAATGGAGTGAAGCCGGTCGACCGGTTGGGCGTGGTGAGGAGGATCCATAGCACAGCCGGCAGTTCTTCGATCCAGCAGCCGGCCGACCTGACCAGTGGTGCCACCAGCCTTGGCTTGATGCCGGCTAGGATCAGGCCGTTGGTCCTCTCCGCTTGGCCGTTTGACTAGGGGTGTGCCACTGAGGCCAGGTCGAGCCGGATGCCTACCTTGGAACAGTAGAGCGCCAGGGCGCCCTTGGCGAAGTTGGTGCCGTTGTCGGTGATGATGTTGTGGGGGACGCCATATCGGACAAATATGTGTGTGATAAACCTGACAGCAATGGCGCCGTCAAGCTTCTTGATAGGCCTGGTGTCACAGCCCGATGCCCATGTTCCAGAAGATTCCCTTTCCTTTCCGTTTTCGTCGTGTGTCTATTTTTTTTGTCGCATCATCATCGCATCATGCGCATCATCTGCATTGCATCGGCATCTCCGTTGCCGCCAGTTTTCAAACTTGCATCCGTTATTAGTTGCCGGTTCTCTCCGTGTTCGCCGTTGACCGTGTTGAGCCCGACCATACACGCACGCGACCGCGACATTGATAATATTTTGTTTTAAAAGGAGTCCGTAAAATATTCTCTAATCGGGTTGAGATTCGACGTGCGGTCTTATTTTAATATAGCCAGACCGCCTGTCGAATTTCGTCGCGATCGGAGTCCGTCTGATACTCGAACGGTCGACCGTAGCGGCACCGTATTCGGTCTACCGTCGGACGGTCATCGGTGTTTTAAAAATTGTTGCCGCGCCGCCTGTTTTCCCTCTCGTCTCCGGTAAACCACCCTACACGGCCACGTACCCATTCCCGCGTGCGGAATCGTCCGAATCCGACTACTCGGTTGGATCCGGAACGCGATTCCGGTTAACCGAGCCCCTCTTTTCTCTATAAATAGCCCCCATGCCATTAATTAGACAGCCACTCCCCCTCTGCCTCGATTTTCGCGCCGCCCACCTACCCCTAACCCTAGCCTCCTCCCGCGGCCTCTCTCTCCCCAGCGTCGCGGGCCCGCTCGAGCCCGGGTCAGGCCCGCGAAGCCCACCCGAGCCAGCCGCCGCCAGCAGCTCCTCTTCGCCCGAGCTGCTCCTCCCCGCGCCGCCGCCTCGCACGTGCGCCCCGTCGCCGTGTTGCGTGTGTCGTCGGCCAGCCGGACCTTCCCGAGCGGCCGCCGGCCAGTCCGACCAGCCCCCCTGCCAGCGAGCCGCCGCAGCAGCCAGCCATGGCCTCCCGTGCAAGTGAGCCGCCGTGCCATGTCCGCATCGCCGCCCAAGCACCCATGCGCCGCCTCGAGTCGCCCCCACCTCGGGAACGGATGGATCCGGGAGGTCCCGTGCCAGATCCGTTGATCCCCCTCGTCCCGCCTTCCCGTGCTCGCCGCCGCCTTCGCCGCCTTGCGTCGGCGCCGCCAGGCCCCGTGCCCTCGGGCACGGGAGGGAGAACGACGACGAGCAGTTCACCCGCTCGGGCTGCCCCGTCGCCTCGCCCCGTGGGCCTCAGCTTCGCCCGGCCCAGCAGGAGCTGCATCCGCCTGGGCCTTCCCCCCCCGCTGCGGCCCAGCTCGGTCGCCCCGCACCGGCCCAGCTCCTCTCCAGCAGTCGGCCCAGCGCCCCACCTCCTTTCTGGGCCGAGCCCATCAGGTGACTATTCCCCGCCCCCTGCGCTAGATAGTATATGGCGCCCATAGGATTCGGCCCGTTTTTTTTAGATTCCTGCGAATTTAATTATTGTGAGGAAAAATGCTAGATATTAAAACGACCGTAGTTTCTATTCCGTAAGTCGGATCGCGATGAGTTGTATATCGTTTTGGTGTAGAATTTCGCGTAGAATACTATTTTCAAACTTGCATAATTATTTGAGGTCGTTTAGCGTGCCGTATGCCTAGAAACACATGCTGTCCTATTATGTTTCCGACCCGTATAATTTCTCGTGCGTGTCCGGATTGCCCGTATGCCTTAGATTAAATGTCCATGTTTTAGGAATCATTTTTTGCATGTATTTTAGAGCGCTCATTTGTATTTTTACGTGTAGGGATTTGCCAGTAATTTATTTTCCCGCGTATAGGTTATTTTTTCTCGCATTTATGTGTGGCTTTATTTTGTTGTGCAACCCCACATATTTTATATGTTTTCGGGGTATTTTGCCGTGATGTCCTTTTGTTTATTTCGTAGGATTTATTCCGTGCCCCGTTTGCTTAAGTTGTCAACTAGGGAATTGTTCTTGGGTGTTTAGACTAGCCTCTGGTATTTTTAGTTGCAATAGAAATGCATGTTTAGGTGTGTTTTGATTGCCCTCAAGTTGCTAGAAATAGTGCTGATTTGGACGTCCTGAAATCTGTTATTATTTTGTTGTTGTCTTGTCTTGCTTCTATCTTTTGATCTGTAGCTCTTTTGAGGTTGGTCCAATAGAGTTAGTTGTACCCCTTGTGTTTCTCTAGCATGCTCTAAAGTTTCATGCCATTTGGAGTCTTGTAGCAATAGGTTTTGCTGCTGTCAATATTGCTTCAGATCAAAAACTGCACTTTCATGAGGTGTAATTTTCACTAAGTCTGAAATAGTGTGTGAGAAGTCATTTGTTGTCTTCTTTTACTAGTGCTCCATGATGCCATGCTAGTTGTTGTTAGTTGTTTGTAGTAGTGCTTCTTGCCCTCTTCCGTGTCATGCCTTGCTTGAGCATATCGGAGTTGTGTAGCCGTAGTTGTGGGGTGTAGAAAATGCTATGTGGCTGATTTTGGCAGATTGTAGTGATTTCTTGTTTTGATCATAGTTTTTGAACCGTAGCTCCGATTTGATCGTGTACTACATGAAACTTGCTTAGAATCTCATATAGTTTCATTTTCTCTTGCTGTTTGCATGTTTTGAAGTGCTCGTGACCGTCGTTACACACATTTTGCATTCATGTCATCATATCTTGCCGTGCTTGTATCTTTTGATCCGTAGCTCCGTTGGAGATGTTCTCTATGTGTAGATTGCTTGCCATGACGCGTAGAATCACGTGAACCTATTTGTTTTGCTGTTTAACAACTAATTAAATGCATTAGTTCAGATCTGGACAGAATTGTAAATTAACATGTGAGGTCGTCTCGGAGGTGCTATATGTCATTTCCGACCTCATTTAAAATGCCTAGATAGGTAGATTAATTACGCTTCACCTCTTGCCATATTTAACCACATTTAATATTGCCGTGTAACTAATCGGGATAGAACTAAATAATTAACGTGGAGTTTCGTCAATATGCAACTCGTTGCATATTGAACTTCACTTAATGTGTAGTGTTTGTTTGTGTGATTTGCCATGCCGTGACGTGCGTGTTTTCAACTGATCATGCATCATTTGTGTTGTGCATCGTGTGGTCAATTCCGTGTGTTGATTTGTGTTTCCGGTTTGCTTCGTCTCGATAGAGTTCCGCAACGTGTCGGATTGTGAGGACCCGTTCGACTACGTCGGTTCCTCTGCTTCACGGAGGCATTCTTCTTCCAAGCGGGATCTCACGCAAGATGATCATTTCCCAAGATACCATTACTATCATTGCCATGCTAGTTTGTCGCTTCTATCGATTTTGTCTCGTTGCCTACCACCTGTTAAATGTCAACCTCTCAACAATGCCATGATTACCTTCAACCTGTTCGACCTAGCAAACCACTGATTGGCTATGTTACTGCTTGCTTAACCATGTTGTTTGCGTTGCTAGTTGCAGGTGCAGATGATTCCATGTGAAAGCATGGGTTCCTTGTTATATCACCATATTAATGCTATTTAATTTAATGCACCTATATACTTGGTAAAAGGTCGAAGGCTCGGCCTTTCTAGCCTGGTGTTTTGTTCCACCTTTGCCCCCTTAGTTTCGGCTACCGGTGTTATGTTCCATAAACGAGCGCTCCTAACACGATCGGGGTTGTTATGGGGACCCCTTGATAATTCGTTTTAGATTAAAGCTGGTCTGGCAAGGCCCAACTTTGGTACTACATTTGCCTAATAACCTAATAATAATGCATAGGGACCCGCCGGCACCCGCGGACTATTTTAATCAACCCCGGGGCCAGTGCTCCTCATGAGTGTTGGTCCCACCTGAGCGATGTCCGGCGCCCCTCTGGTCACCCGGAGGTTTAGCGATCCCGACGTTTAGCTCATCCGTCGTGTCCTGGGAACGAGGTACGCGACTCCTATCGGGATCGTCGACACGTCGGGCGGCCTTGCTGGATTAGTTTTACCTTTGACGAGATATCTTGTGCATCGGGATTCCGGTGATGCTTTGGGTAATCTCAGAGTTGAGGTTTTCCACAAGGGAATCCGACGAGATCGCGAGCTTCGTGATTGAGGATTTCTATGCGGCTTGTGGTAATTTGTGATGGACTAGTTGGAATACCCCTGCAGGGTTAAATCTTTTCGGAAAGCCGTGCGCGCGGTTATGTGGCAACGTGGAAGCTTTGTTTAACACTGGTTCTAGATAACTTAAAGTTAACTTAATTAAAATATGCCAACTGTGTGCGTAACCGTGACTGTCTCTTTCGTGAGTTCTTTCTCCGATCGAGGACACGGTGGGGTTTTGTCTGACGTAGGTAGGTGTTCAGGATCGTTCTTTTGATCATCAGTAGACACGTCCGTTATGCGTAGCTCTTCCCTCTCTTATTTCTTGTACTCGTAAGTGTAGCCACCAAATATGTGCTTAGCCGCTGCTGCAACCTCACCACTTAACCATACCTCACCCATTAAGCTTTGCTAGTCTTGATACCTTTGGAAATGAGATTGCTGAGTCCCCTGTGGCTCACAGATTACTACAACACCAGTTGCAGGTACAGGTAAAGGTTACTTGACGCGAGCGCGTTGATTGTTCATTTGGAGTTGCTTCTTCTTCTTCCTCTTCATCGATCTAGGATGGGTTCCAGGCCGGCAGCCTGGGATAGCAAGGATGGACGTCGTTCTTATTTTCTCGTTTGTTTTCGTCCGTAGTCGGACCCTGCTCTTACTCTTGATGATTATGTAATGTACTGATGTGACTCTGATGTAGCTTGTGGCGAGTGTAAGCCAACTGTGTATATATATCTCTTCTTTTCAGTACATGTACTTGTAACGATATCCATTCTTGTGACACGACGAGATGCGCTTCTATCCCTGACGAGGCCTTCGTGCCAAATTGAGGATAGGGTCACATCTTGGGCGTGACATGTGGCTTCGATCCACTTGGTGAACTTGTCGATGGCTACCAGAAGATGCGTCATTCCTCCATGAGCCGTCTTGAAGGGCCCAACCATGTCCAGTCCCCAGACGGCGAATGTCCATGATAAGGGAATGGTTTTCAACGCTGAAGGCGGCATATGGCTTTGTGCGCTGAAGCGGTGGCAGCCTTCACACTTGTCCACCAGATCCGTAGCCTCCTCGAGGGCCGTGGGCCAGTAGAATCCATGGCGGAATGCTTTGGCCACCAGGGTTCTGGAGGAAGCATGATGCCCACACTCCCCCTTGTGGATGTCTCTGAGGATCTCCTGCCTTTTTCTGATTCGACACAGCGTTGGAACACGCTGGTCGTGTTGCGTCGTACCAGCTCGCGATTGATGATGGCGTAGGCAGCGGACCTGTGTTGGGTCTGTCTCACCTCCGCCTTATTCTGAGGAAGTTCGCCGCGAAGAAGGAAGGCCAGAATGGCCTGAGCCCATGATGGAGCCGACACAAGGGTTGCCTTTGCTTCGTCTTGACTGTTGGGGGCTTCCTCAACCCCCGAGCTTGATGGCGTCTCCGGTGTTGTTGCTGCAGCCGGCTCATCGTCTATCTCCATGACGTCCACCCACTGGGAGGATTCGAGCCCGGGTAGAGCCGGGGTTGTCGTTGTTGGAGTCGGGTGGACCAATGGAGCCGGATTAGGATCCGAAGCCGGCGTAGTTGGTGGAGCCGACAGCGGTTGCACCGTAGACTCAGTCAGTGCCGTATTTGGAGCCGGAGCCGTCAGTGCAGCCGGCGTGGGGTCCGCAGCCGGCATAACTGGCGGAGCCGACGGCGCTTGTATCGTAGAGTCGGCCGGTACGAAGATTGATGCTGACTCCGGAGATGGCTTGATAGACGGCTTGTGGAGTTGCTCGAGGGAGACGCCGGCTGTGATGGCCGGCCTCGTGGAGCCGATCTTTGCCAGCGTATGTGCCGCCTCATTTTCCGCCCTCGGAACATGGTGGAACTCACAACCCTCGAAGGGGCCGCTGAGTTGCTGGATGAGGAAGCAGTAGCTTGCCATGTTAGCGTCCCTGGCGTCCCATTCGCAGAGACCTGCTGCACCACCAAGTCTGAATCGCCGAAGCATATGAGCCGCCGGATGCCAATCTCCTTGGCAAGCCGGAGGCCGTGAACTAGGGCTTCGTACTCGGCTACGTTGTTGGAGGCAGCGAAGTGGATCTGGAGAGCATACTTGAGCTGGTCCCCTTTCGGGGACGTCAAGATGATGTCGGCTCCCAGTCCTGTCCGCATCTTCGAGCCGTCGAAGTGCATCGCCAATGCGTGGAGTCTAGAGGCGGTGGCTCGAACTTGGTCTCGGCCCAGTCGACTAAGAAGTCGGCTACCACCTGTGATTTGATGGCGGTGCGAGGCTCGTACCGAATGTCATGGTCCGCCATGGCGATGGACCATTTGGCAATTCTGCCCACGGCATCACGGTTGCCCATGATCTCTGAGAGAGGAGTCGTGCTCACCACAGTGATGGCATGCTCTTGGAAATATTGTTTTAATTTCTTTGCAGCAAGGTAAACACCATAACACATTTTTTGATAATGAGGGTAGTTCTGCTTAGAGGCGGACAAGACCTCACTAAGATAGTTGACAGGGCGCTGCACTGGCAGGGCCTTGCCTTCCTCTTTGCGCTAAACTACCAACACTACGCTCACCACGCGAGTGGTCGCCGCGATGTATATGAGTATGGGTTCCCTTTCAGATGGGGCTGCCAAGATTGGCAGGCTCGAGATTACTCGCTTGAGGTCGCGTAAGGCTTCATCCGCCTAGTCGTTCCACTCAAACTTCGTCGTCTTCTTCATGAGCTGGTAGAGTGGAAGGGCCTTCTCGCCAAGCCGGCTGACGAACCGGCTGAGGGACGCCAAGCAGCCGGCGAATTTCTGGACGTCGAGGATCCGAGCCGGCCGCACCATCCGCTCGATGGTGTTTATCTTCTCAGGGTTCGCTTCGATGCCGCGGGAGGATACGAAGAACCCCAAGAGTTTGCCGCCTGGGACCCCGAAGACGCACTTCTCCGGGTTGAGCCGGATCTTGTATTCGCGCAGATTGGCGAATGTCTCTCGCAGGTCGTCGAGGAGGCTGAAGTGCTGCTTCGTCTTGACGACGACGTCATCCACATAGATGTGGATGTTTCTGCCAATCTGTGGCAGTAGGCACTGCTGCATGCAGCGTTGGAATGTCGCACTTGTGTTCTTCAGACCGAACGTCATGGTGGTGTAGCAGTAGGCCTCGAAGGGCGTGATGAAGGAGGTCTTCAGGCGATCAGCTGGATCCAGCTTGATTTGATGGTAGCCTGAATAAGCATCCAGAAATGACAGCAGTTCGCAGTCTGCAGTGGAGTCGATCACTTGATCTATCCTGGGCAACGCGAAAGGGTCTTTCGGACAGGCCTTATTCAGGCTAGTGTAGTCGATGCACATTCGTCATGTGTTGTTCTTCTTCAGCACCAGGAGTGGGTTCGCCAGCCAGTCCGGGTGGAAAACCTCCATGATGAAGCCGGCTGCATGGAGCCGGGTGATCTCTTCTCCGATTGTGCGCCGCTTCCCCTCGGCGAAGCGGCACAAAGGTTGTTTCACCGGCTTTGCATCCGGTCGCATGTGAAGTTTGTGCTCGGCGTACTTCCTCAGAACACCCGGCATGTCCTTGGGGACCATGCAAAGATGTCCCGATTGTCACGAAGGAAGTCGACGAGCTCGCCTTCCTATTTGGGGCTGAGGCCGGCCCCGATGGTAATGCACTGCTTTGGGTTGGCAGGGTCGAGTGGGACCTGCTTGGTCTCTTTAGCCGGCTTGAAAGAGCCCTCGCCGGCCGATTGGGACGGAGGAGAAGGAATCGCCGGCTGCTCGGTAGCCTGGGCCACGAGCCGGTCGATCTGCCGCTTGTCCTCGGCAATCACCAAGGCGTCGGCGAGGCAGCTGCTATCTTGGGCGCACTCGAGCGACTTCTTGTAGTCGCCAACAATAGTGATGATGCCCTTGGGACCCGACACCCTCATCTTTAGGTAGGCGTAGTGCGGAATAGCCATGAACTTGGCCAGAGCCGGTCTCCCCAGCAGCGCGTGATACGGGCTGCTGAGGTCCACCACCTCAAACCATATGGACTCTTGGCGGAAGTGGGCCTTCTCGCCGAAGAGGACGTCCAGCTGTATCTTGCCGATGGGCGAGCATGACTGCCCGGGCACGATACCATGGAAGACAGTGTTGGTTGGCAGGACGTCCGTCTCCTTGAGCCCGAGCTTACGGAGAGTGTCGAGGTAGAGGATGTTGATGCTGCTGCCGCCATCGACCAGCACCCGGGAGAATCGTCTTGATGCGGGTAGTCGTCAGGGGTGTGGGCCGTCGTCGCGAGGCGGCGGCGGCGGAAGCAGAGCGTGATGGGGAGCCGCCTGCGCGCCCGGAGGAGCCGGCAGGCCCTCCCCTTGTGATAGCCGGCGTGCGATGCTGCACTGCCGAAGGGTATGGGTAGACGGCGTCGCCCCAGAATGTATCTTGCAGGGGGCGTCGAGCAGCTGCTCGAGAGACTGCCTGGGCAGCCAGTTGGGGTTGCCCTGAGTGCGACGCTTTCGTGGAGGGCCGGCTTGGGAAGCCGACGCCTCGCCCTCCACGTTGGCCACTAGCTTGTTGTTGGCCATCTGATCCGCCTTGCGCTTGTAGTTGTTCTGGCCGCCTCGGTTGTCCCCAGCCGGCTTGGGAGTAGCCGGCGCAGGCACAACCTTGTCCGAGGCGGTCACCTTGATGCGCATTGCGGAGTCGGCCGTGGCGTACTTGTCCGCCTTGGCCATGAGCACCTCCAAGGAGGTGGGCTCGGCGCACATGAGCTTGTGCTTGTGGACGGTGCCGTCTCGGCATCCGTCGATGAAATATTGTATGGCTTGTACCTCATGCACTCCCTCACAGGAGTTGCTGAGCTCGGTCCACCGGGTGACGTAGTCGCGGAGGGGTTCGTTGGCCTTCTGGACGCACATGGCCAGCTCGCGGGGCCGGCCAGGGAGCTTGTAGGTGCCGGTGAAGTTGCGAACGAACGCCTCCTCGAAGTCCACCCAGGAGTTGACGCTGCCGGCCGGGAGGCTGTTAAGCCAAGTCCGGGCCGAGCCGGCCGGCATGAGTGGCACGTAGTGAACCGCTACGCGCTTGTTGCCCCTAGCGATGCCTACGGCCGTGGTGTAGTCGATCATCCAGTCCTCTGGCTTGGCCGTGCCGTTGTATTTTGGCGTATCCCGAGGTAGGGTGAAACCTCGGGGGAACGGCTCCCCTCGGATCCGGGGGCCGAAGCAAGCCGAACCGACGGGTCCGTCTTCCTCTAGGAGGGCCGAGTGGGCCAGGGCGATGATACGCCGGCGGGCGTCCCGCTCGTCCTGGGAGGCGGGGTCGCCAGCCCCGGTGGCGAGAGGGGAGGCTCCTCGGGAGCCGGATGCGTGAGTTCTTCGCAGGGGAAGATCCCCGTACTCCGAGTCGCCCTCGTCACCTCCGCGACGTAAGCCTGAAGTGTTCTTGCTCTGGTGCTGCGAGCGCCGACCTTGGCTTCCCTCGCCCCTCCAGCCGGAAGGGCGATGCGAGGAAGATCCTTCGGCGTGGTGCTGGCCGCTAGGGTTGCAGCGAGCCCCTGAGTTCGGTCCCGGGGTCTCTGAATGAGCCTCGCCGGGGTCGAACCGAGCGTGCTGCTGGGTAGCGGCGTCAAGGAGATCCTTGACACGCTTCTCCTGGAAGGCGCGCTCCTCGCCTTCCAGGCTTGCCATCTCCTTCATGGCCGCCTGCGCTGCCCGCATGTTGGCCGCAGGAGTGTCGTAGGTGGGCAGGTCCCCGCCTAGAACCTCGGCGACGAACCGTCCGCGGCTGCGGACCATTCCAAGCCGGCTGGGGGCCTCGGAAATCGGAGTAAGACCGTATGCGGAGTTATACTCACGATGTGTAGCCTCCAACCGACGTTTTGCCGAGGCCATGGCAATGCCCTCCTCCAAGATACGCTTACGAGCCTCCTCCAGTGAGGCCCGAGCGTCTGCAGGGTCGGTGGAAGCGGTGACCGGTGTCTTCAGGCCGGCGATGGCATCCCGAAGAGTGTCGGCGGCGGCCGCAGCGGGCTCGCCAGCGCCTGCGGAGGCCTTGTCGGGAGCCGTGCTGGTGCCGGCGCCGATAACCATCACGTCCACGGCGTTGGAGACGGCAGCGACGTGGTATGGGGTGAAGAACCCCACCGACGGTGGAGGGCCGTCGAAGATGAGGACGTTACTGGGGTAAACGTCGTGGGAAAGCGTCTCAGCGATAGGGAGCCTGCTGAAGCTGGCGCAGAGCGCCTCAACGTCGTAGTCCTCGTCGAAGTAGCGTGGGCCGTCGTTGAGGCGAAGGTCGCTAAAGAGAACGCTGAGGTTCTCCATAGCAGCGACGACGACGCTAGGAAGCGCCTCATCATCAGAATCTTCGTCCGAATCCGCATGGCGGACGGGGACGTCGATCATCATGGGCGTCGCCTCGTCGAAAGCGAGCTCCACGGGCATGCAAACTGATCCGGACGCGATGCATCCGGTGGTGTAGGTGCGGGGCCCCGCCCAGCGCATAAAGCCAGCCGATGCCGCGTTCGGCCCCACGGTGGGCGCCAAATGTCGGTGAATACTCACAACATATGCCATAGGTAGGCTAAAGTCGGTGAGAACCGAAGGGACAAAGGTGGGCGCTGGGAACGAGGTTGGTACACGCCTGGGACGCACGATGTACCCAGGTTCAGGGCTCTCCGTAGAGATAATACCCCTAATCCTGCTTGTGTGTTTGATGTATGGGAACAGAGTACAATGTTACTCCTGGAGCTGTGTTGGGAGGAGGAAGAGGGGAGCAGCTGGCTCGTCTCTACCTCGCTCTCTGTTGATTGGTGAGTGTGTAGTGTTGAATGACTGGCAAGTGATCGGCCCCCTTGCATGGTGGGCGGCCGGGGGGTTTTATAGACGAACCCATCGACCTACAATATGGATAAAGGGTACATGCGTGGGACCCAGCTGGCTGCTTCGCCGGCTGGCCAGGGGCCCACAAGGGTCTTGTCTTGTCGATGAGGGGCCCGGCGGCTGCATGATCTCGATTGCTGTGGGACCCGCCGGCTGGCCAATGGGGCTCCCGCGTAAGGTTGACGCTGAGCACGCGCTGTACGTCGAGCGTCGCCCCGTGAGATTCTTCATGGGCACGCAGTACGACCGCCTCCACTGTTCCCCACACGAGTGCAGTAATGGAGTGGGAGTGTGACGGTCCGACATCAGGCTAGGTGATGGATCAGAGCCGGGGTTGGTCAGCGGCGTGGCCGCCGACGCTCGTACCTGCCGGGCGCCCTCATTCAGTACCTTTGCTGACGCGTAGCTACCTTTAATCGTGAGGTCCTTTCCTGACCTATGATCTGATGTGACTGGTGATTCTCGGCCGGCTAGCCTGCTTGGTCAGCCGGCTTGAGGGTGGTCGCCTCCTCCTTAGTCCGGCTGGCGGGACCAGGCTGGGTCCGAAGGGGAGGCCGCCTGGATTCTAGCCGGCAGGGGTTGCCTGGCTGGCCAGAAAGGTGGCCGCCTCGTCTTCCAGCCGGCAGGGGATGCGTAGCCGGTCAGAAGACTTGGGCCTTGAGAATATCTGCGCCTTCATGCCCATTGGGTCAGGAATGAAGGAACAGGCTCGATGTGCCTACCCAGGGGTTATCCTCCCGACACGCCCGATCAGTGACCGGACAGGAGAGAGAAGAAAAAAAATGGACCGAGTCGGACCCCTCGTATCGTACTTATATGCCCGGGTTGTCCGCGAACCCTCATATCTATCTCAAATATGGGAAAGAGATGAGGGCTCATGGACGCACCCGGACGTGCCTGGTCAGTCTGTCACATAGAACGCAACCCCATCCCGGACCATCTTGTTTTTCTTTATTCGTTCTTTTCTTTCTATTTCTTCCTATTCACCAATCACGCGCAAGTGGCCGAACATATGAGGAAGAAAATAAGGAGTGTGGCTGCGCAGACGGACAAATAGGGACACGTCCGGTCACTAACCGGATGCCTCCGCGGGCATTTGAGGGTCCGGATTTGCAAGTTGTGGCTGAAGATGCTTTTACATACTAGATGATAGACGTTCCCGTCGACGACGTGCCTACAGTGACTTCATAAATCTTAAGATGATATGTGTGTATATGAGTGCTTGCGTTTGTATTGTGTTTAGAAGAAAAAAAGATGATACCCCGCACGCTGATGCAAGAATTCATTGCAATTCTTTTCGATGAAATTTAAGTAAAAATTGAAATTGATATAACATATTGTATTTGATTATTGCTCCCTCCGTTCTTAAACATAAGTCTTTTTAGAGATTCTAATATAGACAATAGACTATATATGGAGCAAAATGAGTGATTCTACAGTCTAAATATGTCTATATTCATCCTTATTTAGTTCATATTCAAATATCTAAAAGGAAATGTATTTAGGAACACAGGAAGTATAAGTTGTAAATATATGTAGAACATAAGTACTATTTCTTATGCATGTTGAATGATTTAAGTTGAGGTATGTGCATACTAAGAGAGATGTAAATAGCAATTCTGAATGCATGTTAAGAGAAATTAGTAAGGTGATGAGGTGATATATGTGCATGTTAAAATAATTTAGATAGAAAGGATAAAATATTTAGGTATATAGGATTTCTCTGCGTTGTAACTCATCCTTGACATGTTCTTCTATCAGGCTTTATTTTGTTTCTCTGAGCATATAAAAAAGAAGGTGAATAGTCAAGTGTTTGCAAATTAAGGGCTGTTTGGCTTTAATTTGACAAAGGTTAGTTCTACTCCATCTGTTCCTAAATATAATTTTTTTAGATATTTTACTATAGACTACATACGAAACAAAATGAGTGAATCTACACTTTAAAGTATGTCTATACACATTTGTATGTAGTCTGTAGTGGAATCTTTAAAAAAACTTATATTAAAAACGAAGGGAGTATAAAATAAGAACCACAAGTTGGCAAACCTAATAGAAAATTTCCATGTTTGAAAATAATAAATAAATCATTTTCATGATTAAAATAATAATAATATGATACATACTTTTGGGAAAATCCAGAAAACTGACTCCTCCCGGGTGTTTTTCGGGCTTTTAGGCCAGGCTACGGGCAGGAAACTTAGCCTAAAACCCAGTGTGATAGTACAGAAAACAACTATTCTGTATTCCTAAAACATAAATAAATCAATTTCATGATTAAAAATGATTAAATGTACCTATTTAAGTTGGAAAATCCCCAAAAAAAGTCTCATCTAGGTGTTTTCTGGCTTTCGGGACGGGTTAAAACCCGTGGCTTCGAACTTGGCCTGAAATACAAAAACAACTATTTTTTATTCATAAATGATAAATAAATTATATACATATTTTTCTGCAAAGTCGTAATAATGACATCCCCTGGGCTTTTTAGGATTGGGGCCCGTCATATGGGCTAAAAACTAAGGCCTGAGCCCAGCCTTGTCCATGGGCTGCTTGTGCGTTTATTGCAAACACACCGTTCAAAGTAATCTTATGTGCCGGTGAAGTAGGCCTCAGAAAAAAAAGCTGCCGGTGAAGTAGCCATATTCTAGATCACAAAAAAGAAACCAATTTATCATATTCCCATTTTTTTTATCATGTCAATGCTTTTGGGTAATAATTAAGTCCTTTTTGGATTTGTTTGAATTTAACTTGTGTTTTCTTCCAGGTCAGCAGGGTGAATCATGCGCCCTTGCTCCACATTGAACTTGAAAAGATCAACGCAGTTACTATGGACCATGGAGTGTGGTATCTACTCGTATTTGTATACAAATACCCGTTAACCCAAATGTTTCGTGAGTGCAACATATCAATGTTTCGTGAGTGCAACATATCAGTAAATTGTTTCTCTTCATAATATAGTGTTTGTGGTCTGCGTGGGGCATTATGGTGACGGGTCTCCGCGGAGCCTGAAAATATTTTTTTTTTTTTTCAGAAAAGTAATAAGAAAATTTACAAGGATTTAAAGTATATGTGTGCAAAGAATAAGAATAAAATATGTTAAAATTCCCGTGGTGATATGATTTTTTTGTACGATCGCCAGGTCGATGCATTTTATTCTAAAAATTTACACACGTATAGATTATGCCTGGATGTATATTATATATTTTCAAATTTAAGAAATGAAACTTAAAAATATGAATTTTGAATTTTGCAAATGGATGCCCCATGGAGCTCGGCCTACTCCCTCTTTTCCGGTTTATAGGGTTCATCTCAATTTTTTTTGATTTCCATTATATTAGACTCATTTTAAGTCTAAGTGAGTTAAAGTGCTTTGAGTTTCACACCATATTTAATTCATAGAGTTTAAAAAAAGAAGATGAATGGCTATGAATGTATCGTTTTCTACATTCACCATGCAAGTCCAATAAAAGAAAGGATGATACATTTATTGCCTTGGAAATTGCATAGTATGTGAGAAATATTTCATTGGTTAGTTTAAACTAGTGTCATCCATTCACAATTCACCTTGGTAGATGAGATTTCAGATTTGAGCCAGTATTTAGGTTTTTTTTTACAACCAAAGCCATCACTGAATCCATTCGAAAAATAATAATGAACAATTACGAGACACTCAAGAGACCGGAAGCTAATCTGTAGCATAGTTTTAAATAGCCGGCTATAGCCCCGTTATAGCCTTTTCAGTAGGGTGCCGCTAAATGGTATCACGTACGAATATGCCGCTATAGCCCGATATAGCTCCGCTATAGCTGATTTTCAGCCTGCCGGTATTTGCCATAGCCCGCTATTTAAAACATTGATCCGTAGGCATCGCTTACGCATAAATTACAGTCATCGGTTACATCCCCGTCCCGTCGCCGTCACGTGTTCCCCGGCGTCAACGTGCGTCCGTGGGCGCTCGCGCATGTGCACCTTCGCAACACACCTACGAAAACGAAAAAACAAAAGAGCAGATCGTGGCAGCAGCATCCACCGTTGCCGTCCTGCTCCACTCAAACGGCGGGCCCCACGAACATCCAAAAACATACTGGACCGGCCCCACATTGAAGACGACATTGAACGCCTCACCAACCAAACCTCTCATCGCTTTACTCGGCGGCGGCAGCACAAAACACACAACACTCGACACTGAGCTCTGCACGCACGCACGGCACATCATCCTATCCACATCGATGCCTCCGCCGCTCCTCCTCGCCCTCCTCGCGGCGGCCGCCGTCGCCGTCACATCCTCGGCCGCGGCGGTGGAGTTCCCAAAGGAGGCGCTGCCGACCAGCTCGGGGTACCTCCCCGTCGACCCGTCCACCAACTCCTCCCTCTTCTACGCCTTCTACGAGGCCAGCGCCCCGCTCGCCGCCACGCCGGCCGACACGCCGCTGCTCCTCTGGCTGCAGGGCGGGCCCGGCTGCTCCGGCCTCGTCGGCAACTTCTTCGAGCTCGGCCCCTACCTCGCCGCCCCCGACGGCGCCTCGCTCTCCCGCAACCCCTTCTCCTGGAACCGCCGCTTCGGGCTGCTCTTCCTCGACAGCCCGCTCGGCACCGGCTTCAGCGCCGCGCCCTCGCCCGCCCTCATCCCCAGGGACCAGCCGGCCGTCGCCGCGCACATCCTCGCCGCCCTCCAGTCCTTCTTCCACGCCAGCCCGCCCGAGTTCCGCAAGCGCCCCTTCTTCCTCTCCGGCGAGAGCTACGCCGGCAAGTACGTCCCGGCCGCCGGGGCGCACATCCTCGCCGCCAACCCGACGCTCCCGGTGAAACAGCGGATCAACCTCCGCGGCGTGGCCATCGGGAACGGGCTCACGCACCCGGTCGCGCAGGTCGCCACGCACGCGGACTCGGCCTACTTCACGGGGCTCATCAACGCGCGGCAGCGCGGGGAGCTGGCGGCGCTGCAGGCGGAGGCGGTGGCGCTGACCAAGGCCGCGCGGTGGCGGGAGGCGGCGGACGCGCGGGGCCGCGTGCTCGGCCGGCTGCAGAACGTCACGGGCCTCGCCACGCTCTACGACTTGGCCAAGCAGCGGCCGTACGCGTCGGCGGGCGTCGGCGAGTTGGTCAACCGGCCGGAGGTCAAGGCGGCGCTGGGCGCGCGGCCGGACGTGACGTGGGAGGAGTGCAGCGACGCGGTGGGGGCGGCGATGCACGAGGACGTGATGAAGAGCGTGCTGCCGGAGGTGGAGGCGCTGCTCCGGCGCACGCGCGTGCTGCTCTACCAGGGCATCCGCGACCTCCGGGACGGCGTCGTGTCGCAGGAGGCGTGGATGCAGGAGCTGCGCTGGGGCGGCCTGCGCGCGTTCCAGGACGCCGAGCGCGCCGTGTGGCGGACCGGCGAAGGGGAGGGGAGGGAGCTCGCCGGGTACGTGCAGCGGTCGGGGGCGCTGACGCACGTGGTGGTGTACGGCGCCGGGCACCTCGTGCCGGCGGACAACGGCCGCGCGACGCAGGAGATGATTGAGGGCTGGGTTATGCAGACGGGCCTCTTTGGCAGCGGCATGAGGTCGCGCGGCCTGCTGCCGGCCGACCACCGAACGGAGGCGGCGGCGACGTGATGTTTGCAGCGTGGCTCTCTTGCTGTGACGAAAAACATAATAATAATGCTTTTTATTGTACTGAATTTCGGACTTTATCATCCAAGATCGGAGCCAACAGAGTCAATCTTGTTAACGATGGATTGATGGAAAAAGTCTAATTTAAACCTTAGAATTTGTATTGGTCGGACCGAATAACCCCCAAATCGAAATACGGGTCGATTATATCTGAACTATGCAATCCAGGTCTAAATCGAGCTCTGAAATCGTATCAACGGGGATTCGTCTGATGGGCCGGTCCATTTCAAAATTTATTCAGAATTTCATAATTTGTACATATATTAAAAAAATGTTCCCATTGCCAAAAATTGTTCAGAAATTGAGAAAATGTCTGCAGTTATAAATTTTTGTTCGGAATATCAGGAAATGTTTCATTTTTAAAATGTGTTTTCAAAAATTCAAAAAATGTTTACGGTTGCAAAATTTGTTCATAATTTCATAATTTGTACATATATTAAAAAATGTTGTTGTTGCCGAAAATTGTTCAGAAATTGAGAAAATGTCCGCAGATATAAATTTTTGTTCAGAATATCAGGAAATGTTCCATTTTTTAAATGTGTATTCAAGAATTCAAAAAATGTTTCTGGTTGCAAAATTTGTTCAGAATTTCATAATTTTACATATATTAAAAAATGTTTCTGTTGCCGAAAATTGTTCAGAAATTGAGAAAATGTCCGCAGTTATAAATTTTTGTTCGGAATATCAGAAAATGTTCTATTTTTCAAATGTGTTTTCAAGAATTCAAAAAATGTTTGGGGTTGTAAAATTTGTTCAGAATTTCTTAATTTTACATATATTGAGAAATGTTGCTGTTGCCGAAAATTGTTCAGAAATTGAGAAAATGTCCGCAGTTAATTTTTTTTGTTTGGAATATCATGAAATGTTCCATTTTTCAAATGTGTTTTCAAGAATTCAAAAAATGATCACGGTTTCCAAATTTGTTCAGAATTTCATAATTTTACATATATTAAAAAATGTTGCTGTTGCCGAAAATTGTTCAGAAATTGAGAAAATGTCTGCAGTTATAATTTTTTGTTCGGAATATCAGTAAATGTTCCATTTTTCAAATGTGTTTCAAAACTTAAAAATAAATCGCTGTTTTGAAATTTGTTCAGAATTTCATAATTTTTACATATATTAAACAGTTATGAACGATCCATTGGAGACTCACACGCTTCCGCTCATGCCGTCTCACCCTTCATCTCTCTATCTCTCTCTCCTTTAATTTGATTCAATAAGCATGTAAAGCCAAATTACTTCAGGAACGGTCATCGATACAAACAGAATTTCATAATTTGTACATATATTAAAAAAATGTTCCCATTGCCAAATTATGTAAAGCCAAATTACTTTAGGGACGGACGTCAATACAAGCAGAATTTCTTTAAAAAGAATCATCGGTAGCTTTTAGACAGCTTGAGGGGCAATCAATATTAAAGTCGAATTCAGTTTGGGAATCGTTTCTACGCGGCGGGCCGGTCGAACGGACGCGCCGGTCGTCCCTCGCGCACGTAGGCCCATGCAACATTTTTTCTACCCGCTCACCCCGCTGGCAGATGCTTGCAGCATTTTTTCGTCACATTTGCTGCAATCGTGTATTTTTTGATACAAATGTTTTTCATGCAACTTTTTTCTCGTGTAAATTTGTAACATTTGTCCAGTAAAAAGCTGCATATACGTTTGGTTGTAACTCCAGTTCGTCGGATTTTTGTTACAATCGATGTTTTTTACTTTTGCTACAACCGTGTTAATTTTTGCTACAACCGGCATCATATTTTGTTGCAACCGTTCGCTAAAAAAGTTGCATACGTCGGTAGCTTTTAGACAGCTTGAGGGGCAATCAATATTAAAGTCAAATTCAGTTTGGCCATCGGCATGCCTTTCTTCAAGTAGACTGCTAAAGCTAGCAACTACATCAGCGAGCAGCTACGAACACACGATCCAGTCAGGATTCGAACACGACGCACTGCATGAAACTTGATGTGGTGTGATTTTAAAATGTACGTTGCATTTGGAAAATGCACACACAATTCAAAAAAAAATGATTGGGACATTTCAAAAGAATGTATACGATGTATTAAAAAACAATTAGGGATCTTGTTCATGTAATTTCGTCTCTATTTTCTTCAGTCCGTACTGTATAAATGGGTCTGACTGGGTTGGCCCAGTCTTTTTCGCGCCCACCTCGCAGCGCAGCCCAATCCCTGTCCCATCAACAATCCCAGTTTCATAAACGAACCCAGGGTCCTTTTTAGACCGGGATTGCATAGTTTCAGAGTGTAATCGACAGGGATTTTGACGTGAGGGTTCGTTTTGTCGAACCTCTATAAATTTAGGGTTTAAAATATACTTTTTCCTAGAATTATTTACAACAAAATTTATCTACAAAAAAGATGCAATAGGACATTGACTTACAACAAAATTGATCTACGAAAAAAATAGTACAAGAGGACATTGACTTTTGCCCAACGAAAAAGTTTGGAAATGTCAGATGAAAATCTATAGGAATGATGAGAATTTTGTTTTTCTGTTCAATATCAGCGCAAACTATAATGTGGCCACTTCATCTCTTCTTCCACTATTAATTCCAATCACCGTGGTCACTAGTCACAGGAAGCCGTGATGGCAGCTTTGGAATCTACTAAAGAGTTGTAGAGTGTCATTAGAATGGTAGAGCCCGAACGGGAGCTGTGAGTCGATGAAGAAGTCCGCCGTCGGCAAGGTCTTTGTCATTGTGGTATGTCAGCTAGAGATTTGGCCCATCGACGGAGGAGGCAACGACCGGCGACGCCGTCCATCGAGGAAGGAGGAAACGATTTCGCCTATCCAGTCGCCTCTCCGGAGTGGTACGCAAAATTGGGTACACACACGTCTCGAGCTGGATTGAACTCTTTAATGTAATATAAACAAGTTTTTTTCACTAAATTTAATTTATTTGATATGTTATGGTTTGAATCCGATACGCGTCCACTTTGCACTTTAATTCCTATGGTTGAATTTGATACTTCTATTTCGTCATGTTAAGAAAATATATGTTGTCACAATCAATAGTATTAAATTAATACCGGTGTCTTAATTAATAGCATAACTTTGTTTAGTTTGATAAATGTTTCAAACTATTCCTATTTTTGTACAAAGCACAATGTAACACATTAAAAATTTAAATTCCCTGATTTTTAGCATGTGAGAATGCAAAATGATGCAAAATTGAGGGTTCTAAAACTATATCTGTCTATTTGCAATGGAGGACAACACCCAACGCTCTCGCAGAATGTATGCCTCCACGAGTCCTGCCATGTACGAGGGATGTGGCCAGATGAGGCTGATGGGCTGTGGGACCGAGGGAGCAGCCATGTACGAGGGATGTGGCTAGATGAGGCTGATGGGCTGTGGGACCGAGGGAGCAGGATGAGCCGAAGGAACTATATTATGGGACGAGGGAGTAGATCAGAAGTTTTCTTTTTTTTAAAGCCATCTCGATACCATTAAGCAACGTGCGCAACTAAATCGTTGGCCACAAGGTCTCGGGCGGAGGTAGGTACGCGGCCCGGCCATACGACTTGGGATTCCACGACCACCTTCGCACCAAAACTCGCTAGTGCATGTGCTACTTTATTACATGTCCTTGGGCAATAAGACATGGAAAAGCTGTTAAAGTGTAAGAAAACTTGCACTTTAATCTCACGAAGCATCACATCATTTGGGGATAGATCCAGGTCCGCCGATGAAATTGCTTTGACGAGCATCTGAGCATCAATTTCAATCTGTACCCGTTGCATACCGTACTCCCGAGCAAACCCCAATGCTTTGATACATGCTTCGGCTTCAGTTTGAAGTGCATTCTGGGCATGGTTCAGTTTACCAGCAGCTGAGAAACAGACATCCCCATCAGCATCTCGGGCCACCACTCCCCAGCCTCCGTGACCAGCTGCTTTAAAGAAGCTACCGTCAATATTTATTTTGATCATGTCCGTGCATGGTAGCTTCCACACCACGACTTCGACTGCCTTCTTCTTCTCTTGCTTACTAAAGTAGTCCTGGAACTCCAAAGCTAATCGCCTAGTCTGTAGCATGATCTGGTCATGTGTGAAAGATTTCTTTTCCGCATTAACTTTATTTCTTGTGCACCACCAGTTCCAGCATAAGGAGATTGCCGTCAGTAGCTTTGTTTCCTGCAGCTGGAGGATGTTCTCCACTAGGTGCCTGGGATCTTCAAACTGGGCCCAGACTAATCTCTGTTCTTCGAGCTGTAGTTCCCGCCACAACTTCTTCACTGGTTTGCACTTCAGGAGCATGTGGGCACCGTCCTCGTCAAACCGGTGGCAGACAGGGCATATTGTATCCACTTTCACCCCTTTTTTGACCAAGTTCCGACGGACAGGGAGGCTATTATGAGCGATTCTCCAGAGAAACTGTTGTATTTTCAAAGGACACGGAGCATCCCAGATAGCTTGCCACTTAAAATACTGCCCATCACAAGTGCCTTGCTCGCCTGAGTCCACACTCGCCACTTTTCTGCTCAGTTTGTATGCAGATCTGACGGGGAAAGATCCCCTGTGATCTGGGAACCAGGCCAAAGTATCTTCCATGTCTGGTCTGATCGGGAGTGCAAGGATAAGCTATGAGTCTTGGTGGCCAAATATATCATTTACCAGTGCAACAGCCCATCCACCCTGGAACGGATCCATTAGTTCCTCCACAGTCTGTACAATGATGTTTCTTCTTGGAGTAATTGGCGTCCTCGACCAGTTCCTCGGCAGCCAGGGATCTAGCCAGATATTAATGGTTGAACCATCCCCGACCCTCTTGATAACTCCAGCCTTTAGCACCTCGAGCCCTTTTAAGATACTTCGCCAAGTGTATGACATACCTTCTTTTGGTTCAGCATTCAAAATATCCGAAGTTGGGAAGTATTTCACCTTCAAAACCCTGGCACACAACGAGTCCGGATGATTCAGCATTCTCCATCCTTGTTTTGCGAGCATCGCCAGGTTAAAGGTGTGTAGATCCTTATACCCGAGTCCCCCTCCTTCTTTGACATCGTCAGCTTTTCCCAAGACAGCCAGTGGATTTTATTCTCTTTGTCTTGCTGTGCCCAGAAGTATCTACCCACCATCGCCGAGATTTGTTCACACAGCCCCTTTGTAATATCAAAGACGGACATCGCAAACGTGGGAATAGCCTGTGCATAGGCCTTTATGAGGATTTCTTTGCCTGCCTTCAATAGCATCTTCTCCTTCCATCCCTGTATTTTGTGCCAAATTCTGTCCTTTAGATAGCTAAACACTTTTATACGTGACTGCCCCACATAAACTGGTAGCCCCAAGTATCTTTCATTCCAGCTTTCACGGTTCAGATCTAACTTATTCATCATGCCCCTCTTCTCTCGTCCGTTTGTGTTTTTACTAAACATAATCGACGTCTTGTCCACATTAACTGTCTGCCCCGAGCAATCCTCATAAAGAGATAACACATTTTGCAGATGAGAAGAACTGTCCTCTGAAACTTTCAGAAGGATTAACGAGTCATCAGCAAACAGTAGGTGATTAAAACTTGGAGCAGCCTGGCATATTTTGACCCCCTCCAGCCTCCCATCCTATTCCGCACTATTCATCAAACACAAAATAGCTTCAGCACATAGATGAAACAGATACGGTGAGATGGGGTCCCCCTGGCGAAGACCCCTTTGGGGCACAATCTCCTCCGTTAGCGAGCCATTAATTCTGAATCTGTACTTTACGGTGGAGCAGCATTTCATAATCAGGTCTACCCACTTCTCCGCAAACCCCATTTTTCTCATCATAGCTTCAAGGAAGTGCCACTCAACACGGTCGTATGCCTTACTCATGTCCAGTTTTAGTGCCGCATAACCAGTCGCCCCACTCCTCTTGTTTTGCATAAAGTGAGTAACCTCATAGGCCAACAGGATATTGTCCGTGATCAGCCGGCCCGACACAAAGGCACTCTGATTTGGAGCTATGATCTCGTGCAAAATAAGTTTCAATCTATATGCTAGGACCTTTGAAACCAGTTTGTAAATCACATTACATAAACTGATTAGACGAAGATCTTTCATTCGCTCCGGGTTCTTTACCTTTGGGATCAGGACCACACACGTCTCATTCCACCCCTCTGGGATTGCATTTCCATTTAAGACATGAAGCACCTCCTTTGTGACGCGGTCACCAATCAGCTGCCAATAGGTTTTATAGAATACTGCAGGCATGCCGTCTAATCCCGGGGCCTTTAGATCACCAATGCAGTCCAGCGCTGCCTTGACCTCTGCAGCTGAGAAATCTTTTGTGAGAGAATCATTCATATATGGAGTAATTCGCTGGAAAGCATGCTGCACCAGCTCATCCGTGCGTGTCCCTGTATGAGAGGTGAACAAACGTTTAAAGTAGGCAGTTATCACCGCCTCCATTTCCTCCCCTTCCTCCACAACGCCTCCATCATCCTTTATAAGCTTCTTGATTCTATTACGTTTCTCGTTAAAAAGGAACAAAATGAGGCTGTATGCTGAAGTAGAAACAAGAACATAACATATGAGAGAATGAAAGGGGTGTTTAACTACTGTCGTGTATTTGGGCTTTGCTAATTGCTAAATAACTTAGTTGGGCCTTTGTCCACAAACATTGCGGCTAAACATGGCTAATTATCCATCCATGCATGAGCCTAAATCTCTGTACCGAGTCTCACCTTAGACGTTTGGGTACCCTAACCCGCTATCCGAACCCGAACAAAACTGAATTATCCGAATTGTTGGGTAATACAGTATCGGGTTAGGGTTCGGTTCTCATTTCCTGACCATTCGATTTTCGGATTAGGGTTCGGGTTTTAGTGTGGAAAACCTGAAATACCCATACTACCCGAATTATTCATACTAGCCAAATTACTCATGCTATTATTACACTTACATGTTACCCAAACTAATTAAAATACCCATACTATCCAAAATACCAACACTATCCAAATTATTCTTACCAAATGTAGATGTGTGTTCCGAATATTTTTGATTTTTGGGTATCCGAATTACCTGTAACCCAAATTTTGGGTAATTTGGGTTCAGTAATTTTTTTTACAAAAAAAATTTAATTTCCATTTTTAAATATCCGAATTACTCATAACCCGAACTATCTGAACCGGAATAACCAAAAATACCCGAAAACTAGGCTGAACCGAGTTTGCGTGCGCTGGCATGTCTTCCATATATCGATTGATGCTTCTTCCTTAGCATTCACCGAACGCAATTGATAATCGTTTATTATCCATGCTATAATTGTATTAAATGAAGACTTAGATACATGTGTGGATACATAGGCAAAACACTGTCCCTAGCAAGCCTCTAGTTGCCTAGCCAGTTGATCAAGGATAGTCAAGGTCTTCTGACTATGTACAAGATGTTGTTGCTTGATAACTGGATCACATCATTGAGTGAATCATGTGATGGACTAGACCCAAACTAATGAACGTAGCATGTTGATCGTGTCATTTTTTTGCTACTGTTTTTCTGCGTGTCAAGTATTTGTTCCTATGACCATGAGATCATATAACTCACTGGCACCGGAAGAATGCCTTGTGTGTATCAAACGTCACAACGTAATTGGGTGACTATAAAGATGCTCTACAGGTATCTCCTAAGGTGTCCGTTGAGTTAGTATGGATCTAGACTGGGATTTGTCACTCCGTGTGACGGAGAGGTATCTCGGGGCCCACTCGGTAATACAACATCACACACAAGCCTTGCAAGCAATGTGACTTAATGTAAATCACAGGATCTTGTATTACGGAACGAGTAAAGAGACTTGCCGGTAAACGAGATTGAAATAGGTATGCGGATACTCACGATCGAATCTCGGGCAAGTAACATACCGAAGGACAAAGGGAATGACATACGAGATTATATGAATCCTTGGCACTGAGGTTCAATCGATCAGATCTTCATAGAATATGTAGGATCCAATATGGGCATCCAGGTCCCGCTATTGGATATTGACCGAGAAGTCCCTCGGGTTATGTCTACATAGTTCTCGAACCCACAGGGTCTGCACACATAAGGTTCGGCGATGTTTTATGCGTATTTGAGTTATATGGTTGGTTACCGAATGTTGTTCGGACTCCCGCATGGGATCACGAACATCACGAGGGTTTTCGGAATGGTCCGGAAACGAAGATTGATATATAGGATGACCTCATTTGATTACCAGAAGGTTTTCGGACATTATCGGGAGTGACGAGTGGGTTCCGGATGTTCACAGGGGGGGGGGGGAGCCCACTCGGGGGATGCCCATAGGCCTTAGGGATGCCGCACCAGCCGTTAGTGGGCTGGTGGGACAGCCCAAGAGGCCCTATACGCAGGAGATAAAGAAATCAAATGAAAAAGGGGAAGTGGGAAGGAAGGGAATGACTCCACCTTCCAATCCTAGTTGGACTAGGATTGGAGGAGGAGGACTCCTCCCCTTGGTTCGGCCGACCCCTTGGGGCTCCCTTGAGTCTCAAGGCAAGTCCCTCCCCCTCCCTCCTATATATACTGGGGTATTAGGGCTGATTTGAGACAACTTTGCCACGGCAGCCCGACCACATACCTCCACGGTTTTTCCTCTAGATCATATTTCTGCGGAGCTCGGGCAGAGCCCTGCTAAGATAGATCACCACCAACCTCCGGGGAGCCGTCACGCTGTCGGAGAACTCATCTACCTCTCCATCTCTCTTGCTGGATCAAGAAGGCCGAGATCATCGTCGAGCTGTACGTGTGCTGAACGCGGAGGTGCCGTCCGATCGGCACTAGATCGGAGCGGATCGTGGGACGGATCGCGGGACGGTTCGTGGGATGGTTCGCGGGGCGGATCGAGGGACGTGAGGACATTCCACTACATCAAACGCGTTTCTTAACGCTTCCTGCTGTGCGATCTACAGGGGTACGTAGATCGGAAATCCTCTCTCGTAGATGGACATCACCATGATAGATATTGCGTGTGCGTAGGAAAGTTTTTGTTTCCCGTACCACGTTCCCCAACACATTAGTCGTATGAAGTCTCAGCACGATGACTTCCCGACTATACACTACAATAATGTTTGTACGGTTCCAATAAGGGAGGCATGTTGACAGCGGTACACCTTCAGCTTGCTCCAATGCTTGTAGTCGTCATTAGGTGGTCTATGAAGCTAGATGTGATTTTGGTTTCTGATTTTTTTACTACCCGTTGACAGTTGATAAATACTCCCTCCGTCCCATAATACAAAAATGTTTTTAACCCATATATAAAAGCATTTTTGACACTAGTATATTATGGGACGAGGGAGTAGATCAGAAGTTTTCTCGTTAAAAAGGAACAAAATGAGGCTGTATGTTGAAGTAGAAACAAGAACATAAACACATGAGAGAACGAAAAGGATGTTTAATACTGTCATGTATTTGGGCTTTGCTAATTGCTAAATAACTTAGTTGGGCCTTTGTCCACAAACATTGCGGGTAAACATGGCTAATTATCCATCCATGCACGAGCCTAAAGCTCTGTACCGAGTCTCACCTTAGACGTTTGGGTATCCTAACCCGCTATCCGAACCCGAACAAAATTAAATTACCCGAATTGTTGGGTAATACAGTATCGGGTTAGGGTTCGATTCTCATTTCCTGACTATTCGATTTTCGGATTAGGGTTCGGGTTTCAGTATGGAAAACCTGAAATACCCATACTACCCGAATTATTCATAATAGCCAAATTACTCATGCTATTATTACACTTACATGTTACCCAAACTAATTAAAATACCCGTACTATCCAAAATACCAACACTATCCAAATTATTCTTACCAAATGTAGATGTGTGTTTCCAATATTTTTGATTTTTGGGTATCCGAATTACCTGAACCTAAATTTTGGATAATTCGGGTTCAGTAAAATTTTTTTGACAGAATTTTTTTAATTTCCATTTTTAAATACCCGAATTACTCATAACCCGAACTATCCGAACCGGAATAACCAAAAATACCCGAACACTAGGCTGAACCGAGTCTGCCTCTACTGGCATGTCTTCCATATATCGGTCGATGCTTCTTCCTTAGCGTTCACCGAACACAATTGAGTTGGCGCCGGATTCACGCTAATAATTACACCTTCGATCGGTTGCATTTCCTATAAATACGTGCACGGATTCAAACATCTTCGACTCGAATCCATCCATCCAGAGACCACCGCTTACACTTTCGATCGATCTCCCGGTTCTCGCCGATCGATCGGCTCCTTCTCAGCCTGGATGTACCGAGCGGGCTTTTAGGCCCGCTCGTGGCCCGTTCGATTTTGGCCCGCTCGGTCCTGGCCCGACAAGAAAACAGTCCGGTCCGGACCCATAAATTCAGATGGAAAAAAATCGGTCCGGTCCGGTCTTTAACCGGGCCGAACAAAAGGACCGAGCCCAATAACAACAAAACGAGTGGCCTCCTCCTCGCTGGACGCTCGTTCCCCCTCCTCGCTCATTCCCTCCTCCTCCTCGCTCGTAGAAGAACGACGGCTCCCCTCAACCCTAACCCTAAGGCGATGGCACCGTCGTCCGCTCCTCCGCGACCTCTCTCCTTCACCGACGAGTCGACGACGACGTCTCCTCTTAGTCCAAGCTGGAGGATCGTCCTCACGTCGGGGTCGCAACAAGACCACGCCGTCGATCCCGCCTCCCCTGGTTCCTCGTCGAGCACCACGAGGAGGAAGAGGTAACCACGCCGCCTTCCCTCACTCCCTGGTTGACTGTGTTCTTTCTTTCCCGTTTCACGTGCTCTATTCTGAATCCTCGTGGTCGTGGCTGCTGGTGGTGGGGTCACTGTCATGTCTGGTGGCTGGTGCTATCATCGTAGATTCGTAGTCATGTAGAAATCTCTTTGGGTACAATCCGGTGGTGGTGGACTGGTGGTGTACTGTTATTGAACTGCTGGTGCTGGTGGTGTAGAATTAGGTGATTGTGGATCTGGTGATGGTGGATCGGTGATTCATTGGCCAAATATGTTTGTGTAGAATCTGGTGATGGTGGATCCGTGGATGGACTGCTGGTTTAATTGTTTCTGAAGAAATCTGGTCATTGCTCTGTTTTTTCTGAAAAAATCTGTTTTTTCTGAAGAAAATGTTGCTGCTTTAATTGTTTCAGTAGCCAAATATGCCGCTGCTACCTATAATTTTAGCTGCCGCCGCTGCTGTAATTTATGTGCTAACTAACTACTATGATGTGGGTTTTTTTGTAGGGAATGGTGAAGGGAAAAGGAGCGGCTGTTAAGGAGAAGGAGAATGGGAAGGCGAAGACAAAGGCGAAGAGCGTTAATTACCTAATTAGGCAAGATTCGCCGCTGCCTCCACCGGTTCCGAGGAAGGGCAAGCATAAGGCGCGGATTAGGAAGGCAAAAGAATTTCCCAATGCCCCAATGGGAGAGTTTATTTGTAGCATAAAGAAACACCCTCCTCCTCCTCCGCGTCTCCCCGATCGCACCGGTGCCGGTGTGCGTGCCGCGGAAGCCGCTGCCTCCGGCTCGAAGCTGCCTCATGTTAGTCATGTATGATTCCTTTCCTTGATGCTTGATGTAGCCATATTTCCATATAACCATATAGATGTTTTTCCTTATTTGTGTGATCATGTGTGGTAGGTGCTACACGACGAGGAGAAGGAGGAGGACGCCGAGGACGAGGACGTCGAGGACGAGGACAAGGAATATGACGAGCAGAATCTGTTTGTGGTCCCGCCATTGCAAGGAGGTGGTGATATGTCGGATGCTGATACATCAGATGGGTACAAGGAATCAGCTGATGAACTAGAAGGTGGTGACACTATGTCCGAGGAATCACTTGTGCATGTCGTCTCTAGTGAGGACTCTTAGGAGGAAGTAAGAGAAAGGAAGAAGAAAAAGAACAAGAGGCCAAGAGCCAATGCTCATGTTAGAACAATATCAAATGTTTGGGCCCATTTTCACAAGGTCAAGGAGCCATCGTTGAAGAACCCCGGACAAATTGTGTTGAAGGCTTGTTGCAATTATTGTCCAAATAAGTATGCGTATGAGAAAGGTGGCAGCACCTCAACTATTGGAAGGCATCATTTGAAATGTTTGAATTACAAGGCCAAGATGGCTAGGGCTGCCATCCAAACAACTCTTGAATTGCGCAAAACCAATGGTACATCAAGTGTTTTTAATAGAATACTTGCTGTTTTAATAGAATACTTGCTGTTTTTAATAGAATACTTGCTCATTTTCTTAGAATACTTGCTGTTTTTAATAGAATACTTGCTGTTTTTAATAGAATACTTGCTGTTTTTAATAGAATAATTGCTGTTTTTAATAGAATACTTGTTGTTTTTAATAGAATAATTGCTGTTTTTATGACCAAGGTACATCAAGTGTTCCAACGATGAGCCCCTCCATTGATTATGACCAAGGAATCATCAAGGAGCTTATTGCTAAGATGATATGTGTGCATGAGTATTCATTTAGAATGGTTGAACATGAGTGGTTCAACATTCTAATGAAGTGCATGAATCCAAATTATAAATCCATTGGAAGGAAGGCAATACGAGCCGAGTGCTTGAGGGTTTACAAGAAAGAAAAAGAGGTGCTTAAATCTGTCCTAAGGGGTGTGAGCTCCATATCTCTAACCACGGATTTATGGACAAGCAACCAAACCTTATCTTACATGTGTGTGGTTGCACACTATATAGATGATAATTGGAAGATCCAAACCCGTGTACTTGGTTTCCTAGAGTTGGATCCTCCTCACACTGGAATTGTCATTGCGGATGCTCTCTATGCGTGTGTGACAGATTGGAATATTGAGACAAAAGTTATGTCCATCACACTAGACAACGCTTCAAACAATGATGGTGCAATCGAAGCTTTGAAGGCCAAGTTATTCTACCGGAGAGGTATGCTTGCTGATTTTGTTCCTATGCTTGTTGTTTGTGGTCCTATTCCTATGCTTGTTGTTTGTGGTCCTATTCCTATGCTTGCTACTTGTGCTCATACGCTTGTTACCTCTTGTAGGTAATGACTTTGAAGACCAATATTTTCGTATCCGTTTTTGTGCACACATCCTCAACTTGGTGGTGCAAGATGGCATAAATGTCTTAGATAATTTGATAAAGAGTTTGAGAGAGACGGTGAAGTACTTCAAGAGGTCACCTTCTCGTCTCCACGCTTTTGTTGACACTTGCAAAAGCATGGGTGTTAAAGTTGGCAACCATTTACACCTAGATTGTCAAACAAGGTGGAGTTCAACCTATAAGATGATTAGCACTGCCCGTCAATACAAGGAAGCCTTGACCTCTCATGCTAACTCCAATGCCAACTATGCTTGGGCATCGACAAACGCGGAGTGAGACATGTATGACCTTATCTCTCCATTACTTAAGAGCTTGGCCGAGGTGACAAAAGCATTTTTAGGAAGTTTATATCCCACTTCGAACATCTTCTACCCATACATTGTTGGTGTCAAGATTGCAATCAAACATGCAATTGATAGTGATAGTGAGCACTACAAGCAAATGGGTGAAGATATGTTGGATAAGTTCGACAAATATTGGGAAGAAAGGACCGATTACATGGTGATTGCAACCATCTTTGATCCACGGTATGTTTTAATCAACTTATGTTCATCAACTTGCTGTTTTAATCAGATTTATTAAGTACGAATAGTAATTCCTGGTTGCTGTTTTTAATAGAATACTTGCTGTTTTTAATAGAATACTTGCTGTTTTTAATAGAAAACTTGCTAATTTTCTCCTAGGTACAAGATGAATTACATAGAGTGGGCCTTTGGAGAACTATATGGAAAAGAAACTGCGAGGTTAAGAAATGAAATGAGTGATGTGAAGAAACAGTTGGAGGCCTTGTATGACAAATGTGTTGCCCAAGATAAGCGAGTTGGAAATGGAGCAAGTTCTTCATCTACAACTACAAGCATTCATAGTATCCCGGTTCAAGCTGGGTACCAGTCCTTCTTATCAGCCCGTTTAACAAGAGTATCAAAGAGTGAGTTGAGGAACTACTTAGAGGATGAAGTTGCCGCTGCCGATACATGTCTTGATATTCTTGATTGGTGGAAGATTAATGCTCTTAGATACCCAATTATGGCCAAGATAGCCAAGAGGTTCCTTGCTATGCCGGCTACCTCCGTGTCTTCGGAATCTACCTTCAGCACGACCGGACGGATTTTAGGTATGTCAACTCCTACAAATGAACTTTAGATATAAACTTGTCAACTTCTCATCCTCGAACTACTTCTCATACTAGATGCCTACCAGAGTTCTTTAAAGCCGGTTATGGTAGAGGCGTTAGTTTGTGCTGCAAGTTATATCAAGGGTGCACACGTTGACTTGAATATGGTGGTATGTTTCGAGTATCTTCCTTGCCAATTTTGGTCTTGTTGTATGTGATATGATAATTGTCTAACTTACACACTTGTAGCCAAGGGATGAGAATGAAGAAGATGATGTTGAGACCATCAAGTTACCCGTTGTGGAGGAGATCAATGATTGAATTTGTGGTATGTTCGAACTTGTCGAGTCATGAACTATGAATTGTTATTGCAACTTTGGAGATGAACCTCTCATTTGTGTTATATTCAACTTGTCAATTGACTTGGACTCTAAATTTTCATTGCAAGTTTGTAATCGTGTCGTTGAATGATGAAAAGACTTTATGTTTGTGGATGTGATATTTGTGCTATGAATCTGATTTGTGCTATGTTTCCTATCTAAATCAGTTGTTTTGATGTCCAAAAAACAAGTGAAATGCTGTCCAAATTTAGTCCTGCTTGCTGTCCAAATGAATTTGTAATTGTTTTGCTCTCCACAATATCTAAATCAGTCTAAAAAAGCTTGACCAGAGTATTTGTACTTTTTTTTGCTCTCCACAATCAATACATGCCTAAACAGCAGCTAACTAGACCTTAAACTGAAGCAGCAACAGCTAACTGCAGGTAAATAACACTAAGCAGCAGCTGGAGCTGTATTTTCTTTCAGTCTAGTCTCTAGTGTCACTGCTGCTGTAATTCTACTGCTGTAATTCTACTGCCGTTGCTATTGAAATTCTGCTATAGTTCTTGCTGCTGTAATTCTACTGCTGTTGCTAGTGAAATTCTGCTGCTGTAATTCTATGTATGTTGCTGTAGTTCTTGCTGTTGTAATTCTACTGCTGCTTCTGTAATCAGGACATCTGGACATGCATCAAGTATTCTTTTTGCTGTTGTAATTCTGCTGCTGTTGCTCTGAAAGTCTGCTGGCAGCTCGACCTGGTTCTGGAATCGGTCCAGTCGGTCCAGAAAAGCTTGACCGAGCCAGCTCTAAAACGGTCCGGTCCTTGGAAAGCAGCCCGTTGGAGAACTCGGTCCGGTCCGGTCCGGACCGCCGCCGGCCGGTCCAAACGCCGGACCGGACCGGGACCGGACCGGACCGGACCGTGTCCAGGCTGAGCTCCATCCACATATGGAGAGCCGGTGCCCCGCCTGCTTCCACCCCCGCTCCGGCGCCGCCGCCACATGCCCAGTCTGCGACGCCGCGCGCACCGGCACGTTCGGCGTCTCCTCCGCCGAGCCGGAGCCTACGGAGACAAGCTTCTAGTTCCAGCCGCCGTCGTCTAAAACGTGCATGTACGACGACGACGAGCCTATCGAGGATCCTCCACTCGATGGCCGGAGCGTCGTTGAAGAAGCGCTCGTCCTCAAGACACACTGCGAGTTTCCGGCCGTCCCGAGGGGCACTGCTCACGATGGCTTCGCCGTGCTGGTGCACGCCAAGGCTCCCGGCGTGGCGTCCACCGCCGAAAACACGCTCGTCGACCTCGTGACGGCGCTGGACGTCTGCGGGAGCATGGAGGGACGGAAGGTCGAGCTACTGAAGGAGGCGATGGGGTTCGTCGTGGACAACCTTGGCCCCGCCGATCGGCTCAGCGTCGTGTCCTTCTCGGACCACGCTCGCCGGGTCACCTCGCTGGCGCTACGACTACCGGCATTGACACTAGCTGATTTCATTCATTCTTGGAAGGCCGTCCCAGTCCAACGGAAGAATAATCGAGCTGGGTCGGTGGTGCGTCCGCCGGCGACGGCCTCATCCCAGTCAGATCTCGGGATCCGTGAAAAAAGGATGCATCATTTGAATTCTTTGTTTGGCCAAGATGGGCCATCAATTGAATTGCAAGGGCCTGACACAGCTGGGTATGAGGCCCAGTTGTGCTGGGTTGATAGCCCAGAAAATCTTGTTGTTCCCAGATCGGACTCAGTTACGTACGAGGAAAAAACTGAGCAAATAAAACTGGGAACCAGGGATCGCCAGCAGGAAACATATCATCTTTCTCGTTCGACGCCTGGTTTCCCTTCCAGATCGGGGCGAGCTCGCTGAGTGCCGGCGATTTCTTCGTCGGAGATCGGGCCCGCGCGTGGTGGCGCCCAGATGTCCATGAATCCTCCCTCTGAACCTATGCAGCCTGCAGCGACGCAGAATTCAGGGGCAGGGCCTGTTCCACCAATACAACGTCCTGCAGATGGGGATCGTTCTCTTCCGGCTGCAGGAAAAGAGAGCCAAGGGCGTGGCACTGGACCAGCTAAACCTGTACGAGGTATAGGGTATAACCGAGGTGGTGGTGGCTACCAGGGTTATAGGAATTCTGGACAGCATTGGAACGAGAACTACAACGGTCAAGGTGGTGGCTGTGGGCAGTGGAACGCGGGGGGGGGGGGGGTGCTAATCAGTGGCACCGACCCTTCCAACCTCCGGAAGGAAATTTTGTCGAAGGTGCTAGAGGTTCGAACTTTCGCCAACGTGGGGGTGGTGGACTCCGCACTTTTGGGAGAAACAATTTGTTCCCGAAGTGGAAGGAGGTTGCACAAGCGACAAATGATGGGGGTATAGGTAATACTTCCAATGCTGCAGAGATTATTACACCTAACTCGGCTGAAGATAGAGATACCGCACATGTCAATAAAGCAGCTGGAAAAAGGAAAAATTGACGTGTTACATGTGTGGAGTTTCTGGACATTTTGTGGTAGATTGTACTACTGAGATATGTGATATTTGTCAGAAACCAGGACATGATGATGCTACATGTCCCCTACTTTCAGCTCCCAAAGCAGTAATTAATATCTATGGTGTATGTCAAAGTAAGCTTATGTTCTTTGAGACACCAGGATCCTCATCAACTCTAGTTCCGCCTCGCCTTGAGAGTTCAAGAACGGGACTAGTAAAGGTCACAAACGGAACACTGATTGCAGAACAAATCTCTCAACAACTCAGAAGGCTTGTGTCTGAGACATATCAATGGGCACCAAATAAGATAGATGACCAAAGTTTTCAAGTAGAGTTTCCAAGAAGGGAGGATCTTCAACGGTTGCTTGCATTCGGGGTCAGCAAGGTCAGTTATAGCAAATGCTTACTTGAGTTTGAGGAGTGTAAAAAGCCGGAACCACAGGGTACACGGTTACAGAAGGTTTGGATTAGATTTTCAGGCGTTCTAGAGATTCTTCTTAATGACTTCCTAATTGTATGGAGTCTTGGGTATTTCATTGGTAAGACAGATAAGGTGGATATGCCATTTACTCGAAAAAGGGGTATAGCCAGAGTGCATGTGATGGTCCTTGATGTTGAGTACATACCGGACTATGCACCGTGGTCTTATGATGGAGTTCATTATGAGCTTGATGTAGAAGTCGAGAAGGAGGCCCAACAGCAATTATATGACGGTGATGTTAAAATGGCAGATGCTGATGATCGAGATAAGGACCGGGGTGGTGCCGAGGAGGATCAGTCCGACAAGTCTAATCACAACGCAGAACCACCATCGTCCTCTGCTAAGGATAAATCACCTAACAACGTAGGTACTCCGTCTTCTTCAGTTTCACCTATGGCTACCTTACGGCTTGGATCTTTTGAGATGCCTACGCCTACTAGCTTATGGGCAGAAGCGTGCGTGGAGGAGGATATATTGCCCGGCATAGACGAAGAAATATCACGGGACGAAAAAATACCTCCCCTTTATTGCGTTTGTCACACATGAAGGGGGTGGCCACGACAATCAGCTCAACTACTCTTTGCAACAACAACGACAATCAGCTCAAGCAGGCAGCGTCGACTAAGATATATAATCAGATGGTGCACCAGGGGGACATGCAAGTTACAAGCCATAATGATGTGACGGCTGAGACTAAAGACATAACAAGTACAAACAACAAAGTAAGTGCCGATTTTTCTGTTGGTCATCAGGTTGGGGACCAGAGTGACATGAAATCCATGAAGAAGCTTACTACCACAACTGGGTCAAGTGGCAACATCAGCAAAGCAAGTGCTGATTCTTCTGTTATATCGGCTGGAGGAAAACCAACGTCTAATGCTTCCATGCTTACCACTCTACAAATACCGGGACAGGTTCTGCAGCCTTCATCGCAGCAGGATGTTGCTGCTGACTTTAAGGCGACATGACGAGAACACACAGCTATATCTCCAGACGATGTGATATCTTTTGGAGGAATTCTAGACCCTAATACCGAAGAACTACGGTCCAGTCAACGTATCCAGGAGCTACCGGATGCCGATGACATGTTACTAGCGCGTGCCTCGAGGGCAACAAAGCTTCGAGACGTCGAGGCAGCTACAGGTATGCAAATTAATCATACTGCTTCAATACTTCATTTTACAGAATCAGAGATTGTACAAAATGCTAGTAACATAGGAATTACTATGGGTTCATCTAGCAAACAATTAGCTAAAACCATTAATGATATTCTGGATTTAGAAACAGATAGAACTATAGAGTTATTCAAAATCTAGCAGCGATAAAGCCTATGGATGATAAAGAAGTTAATGAATTAGGAGGATTAGAATTACAAAAGGTATGTCAAAGTTTACTACACTTAGAAGGAGAGGAAGAGGAGGTGGATGGTTCGGAATTGGAGGGGTATACGACCTCTTTATTTCCTTGTACACATTCACCAACAATTAACCAACAAGGTACAACTCAAATTATTCACGAAAAATCAAAGAGACCTTGGAAAAGGAAGGTTTTTCCCGAATCGGCGGTTAGGAGAAGTGCTAGAGTGAAATAAAAGAAGAAATTCCATGATGATTTATGAAAGGAATATTCTGGAATAGCAGAGGTCTAGCAGACTTGGCTAAAATAAGGTTCCTTAGAGACACATCGCTCAAATATAAACTAGATTTTATGGCTCTACAAGAAACTGGTAGAGATAATTTCACACCCCAATTTTAAATGCTTTATCAGGAGGGGTTGAGTTTGATTGGCACTGTTTGCCACCAAGGGGTAGATCCGGTGGAATCTTACTTGGTGTCAAATGTGAGACGTTGGAGGTGATGAGTGTGGTTTACGATGAGTTTACCGTCAAGTTTCGTGTGAGATCGAAACTTGATGGTTTCAAATGGGCTTTGGTGGCCGTATATGGTGCGGCGCAACCAGAACTAAAACCTGATTTCCTTGCTAATCTAGTAAGAATTTGTGGAGAAGAAACGATCCCAATTATGGTGGGGGGAGATTTTAATATAATCAGGAGGTCTGAGGAAAAAATAACGATAATTATGATGAAAGATGGTCACTTATGTTCAACATGGTTATTGAGAGTCTTGATCTGAGGGAGATTGAACTCTCAGGTAGACAATTCATATGGGCGAACTCCCTACCAGTACCAACGTATGAGAAGTTGGACCGCGTACTAACTACTGTCGACTGGGAACAGAAGTATCCTTAGTCACAGTACGAGCATTACAAAGAGCCATCTCAAATCACGCACCTCTCATGGTTGACTCAGGGGAGGCCAACCATGTAGGTAATAAAAGTGTCTTCTCATTTGAATTAAGTTGGTTCGAACGAGAAGCCTTCATGGATGTCATAGCTCAGGAATGGGTTAGAAACTTGGGCGGATCTACAAATATTGAAAGATGGCAGAACAAAATAAGACATCTACGCCAATTTCTGAGAGGATGGGCGAAAAATCAGAGTGGTATTTATAAAATAGAAAAAGAAAGATTGACTCGTCTGATTGATGAATTAGATGTCAAAGCCGAGTCCACGCAGTTAAACAGGTCAGATAGGAATAATAAGATGAATGCTGAAAAAGAATTGCAAAAATTGTTAAGAGAAGAGGAAATGAAATGGGCACAAAGAGCTAAAGTGACCAAGGTAGTTCATGGAGATGATAACACCAAATTCTTTCATATGATTCCAAATGGAAAACATAGAAAGAAAAAAAATCAACTTGAGCAAGATGAAGGAACAATAGTAGGTCATGAAAACTTAAAACTATACATATCTGAATATTACAAGAGGCTATTTGGACCTTCACAAGAGACGTTGGTCTCACTGGATGAAAGTTCCAATCATGATATACCTCAACTTAATGCAGATGAGAATGAGGTCTTATCTGCTCCCTTTACAGAGAAGGAGGTTTACGATTCAATAGCACAGATGAAACATAATAAGGCTCCGGGACCATATGGGTTTCCAGCAGAATTTTATAAAAAGTGTTGGCATATTATTAAAGGTGATCTCATGCCTATGTTCGAGGATTTATTCGAGGGTCATTTGCAGCTTTTCCACCTTAATTTTGGAACAATTACGTTGTTGCCAAAAAGGGTGGAAACCATACGCATTGAACAATTTAGACCAATTTGTCTGCTCAATGTGAGCTTCAAAATTTTCACAAAGGTTGGCACAAATAGACTGACGAAGATAGCACATTCAGTAGTCCAACTGACTCAGAGTGCATTTATGCCTGGGCGACATATCCTTGAGGGGGTTGTCGTTCTTCATGAAACGTTACACGAAATCCATACAAAGAAATTAGACGGAATTATCTTTAAAGTAGATTTCAAAAAGGCTTACGATAAGGTAATATGGTCATTTCTTCAACATGCCTTATGAATGAAAGGTTTGAATGAAAGATGGAGAAATCAGATTGATGCTTTCATACAGAAAGGGAGTGTAGGAGTTAAAGTAAATGATGACATAGGTCATTATTATCAAACTCATAAGGGATTAAGACAGGGGGACTCAATGTCTCCTGCATTATTCAACATAGTTGCCGATATGTTGACAATAATTATTGCGCGAGCCAAAGATAAGGGTCAAGTTGGAGGACTCATTCCACACCTTGTAGATGGTGGTGTATCTATATTACAATATGCGGATGATACAATTCTATTTATGGAACACGATATGGCTAAAGCAAGGAACATGAAACTATTATTGTGCCTATTTGAACAACTATCGGGGCTCAAAATTAATTTTAACAAAAGCGAAATCTTATGCTTTGGAAAGGCAAAAGAGGAGCAACAAGCTTATAGACAGTTATTTGGTTGTGAACTGGGATCACTTCGGTTTAGCTATCTCGGGATCCCTATTCATCATAGGCGTCTGACAAATAAAGAATGGAAATGTATCGAAGAAAGATTTGAGAAAAAATTAAGTTGCTGGAAGGGCAAACTTATGTCATATGGAGGGAGGCTTGTATTAATTAACTCCGTGTTAACAAGCCTACCTATGTTCTTACTGTCTTTCTTTCAAATACCTGCAGGGGTTCGAAAAAGACTAGATTTTTACAGATCTCGTTTCTTTTGGCAAAGTGATGAAGCTAGGAAGAAATACAGATTAACTCGGTGGGATATTATATGTACTCCCAAAGATCAGGGTGGGTTGGGCATCGAGAATTTAGAAGTGAAAAACAAGTGCTTGCTTAGCAAATGGTTATATAGGTTATCCACAGAATCTGAAGGAATGTGGATTCAAATACTCCAAAACAAGTACCTGAATTCTAAAACTTTAGCTCAGGTTACAGCCAGACCAAATGATTCCCCCTTTTGGAAAGGGCTAATGAAGATAAAGATGAATTTTTTCAATAGGGTCAAATTTATACTCCCTCCGTCCCAAAATAAGTGTCTCAACTTTGTACTAGCTCTAGTACAAAGTTGTACTAAGCTTGAGACAGTTATTTTGGGACGGAGGGAGTACTTGGTAATGGGGCCTCAATAAGGTTCTGGGAAGATACTTGGCTTGGGGACACACCACTTGCAATTCAATACCCTATGCTATACAATATAGTACAACATAAACAGGATTATGTATCCACGGTACTACAATCTATACCCCTTAATATGCAGTTCAGGCGTGCTTTAGTAGGAGCTCGTTGGGATGCATGGTTGCATTTGGTGGAAAGAATCATGCATGTGCACTTATCTGAACAATCATATACTATTAAGTGGACTTTAACTAAGAATGGCGTATTCTCAGTAAAGTCCATGTATGCACATCTGATAAATACCGGAATCATAGCTAGATCATAACCTATTTGGAACATTAAGGTGCCCCTCAGAATTAAAAATTTTATGTGGTTTGTACATAAAGGGGTCATACTAACCAAAGATAACTTACTTAAGCGCAGTTGGAGAGGAAGGACTAACTGTTGTTTTTGTGAGCAAAATGAAACAATAATACACCTTTTCATAGAATGTCCTCTTGCAAAATTATTATGGAGAACTATTCAAATAACTTTTAATATCAGCCCTCCTACATGTATGGGTTCAATATTTACAACGTGGCTTAATGGAGTTGACGTTAAGATATCAAAACTTATCGGAATTGGGATATGTGCTTTGTTTTGGGCTATATGGAATACCAGGAATGATATGATCTTTAATGGCAAGAACTTCAACAATATTTTGCAGGTTATATACAGAGCAACGTCTTGGATCCGTACGTGGTCGTTACTCAGTCTTGCGGAGTACAGGGATCTTATGGATATTGGGTGCAACCGATGGGAGATGGCCGCACGGGTTATTTTCAACCGATTTGGATGGCGTGCTAATAATAGACTAGATGTATAGGCATCGTAGTCTAATTTTAGATACGCCGGATGTGGCAATTGTTTACTATTTCCTTCTTCCTTTATTTTGCACTTCGGGCTGTTCGAGCTCTGTGGACTTACGATACTATTTTATTTATCTTTAATAATATGGCTGCATGCATCGATTGATGCAGAGGCCCGGGGCTCGTTTCCTCCTTATCAAAAAAAAAATCTCTTGAGTAATTTGAACACGCTCCCTCTTATGCCCTCTTTTCACATGGGAGATACGAAGGTAAGAGTTAATCAGACCACTACTTAATCAAATCAATTAATAGCTCAGATCTATTATATACTTTTACCTTTCATATAAAAAAAGAGGTAAGAGGGAGCATGTCAAAAAAACTCGTATCTCTTTCATGTAGAGTAGTATAGTTTTGGTCATAAACCAAAACGGTCCTGGAAACGGAAAGTATATCCGGTTTCGGCGGTCCGCAGGAGTGCTCGGTTTAGAACTGTTAATTTTTTTTATGATGAACGATGAGGGGCATCTTCTGGAATAGCAGAGGTCTACGTGACTTGGCTAAAACTAGATTTCTGGCTGAAGCAACCATAGAGCATCAGCTTGATTTTATTGCTATTATGGAGACAGGAAGAGACAACTTTACGTCACAGTTCCTAAGTGCTTTATCAGCGGGTATCGATTTTGATTGGCACTGTCTCCCTCCAAGAGGAAGATCCGGGGGGATCTTACTTGTAGTATGTTGTGACACACTTCATGTTAGAGAAATGGTGTTAGGAGATTATGCGGTTAAATTCAGGATTACATCCAAAGGGGATGGTTTCCAATGGGCGCTGGTAGCTGTATATGGGGCTGCTCAACCGGAATTAAAATCTGAATTTCTCACTGATCTGGTTCAGATTTGCGACGAGAAATTACCGCTCTTAATAGGAGGTGATTTTAATATTACCAGGAGGGCTGATGAGAAGAATAATGACAATTTTGATGGTAGATGGTCATTTATGTTCAATACTATTATTGAGAGTCTTGACCTTCGCGACAAAATCAAACTTTTGAAAAGTTAGATAGGGTTCTGACAAGTACTGAATGGGAACAAAAGTTTTCTTTAGTGACAGTGTGTGCAATTCAACGAGCGATTTCAGATCACACGCCACTTTTACTAGACTCCGGCAGTGCTAAGCATTTAGGTAATAAAGATGGGTTCTCCTTTGAGTCTAGTTGGTTCTCAAGGGAGGGATTCATGGATATGGTTGCGAGGGAATGGAAAAAGAACTTGGGAGGGTCGTCTAGTGTGGACCGTTGGCAAAATAAGATTCGGCATCACCTTCGTGGTTGGTCTAAGAATGTTGCAGTATCCTATAAGGATGAGCAGGACCAGCTCATCAAACTTATAGACGAGCTTGATCGAAAAGCTGAGAGCATCTTGTTCGATGTGAATGAGAGAGGGATTAAAGTCGAGGCTGAACAGAGACTTTGAGTACTCCTTAGAGAGGAGGAATTGAAATGGGCAACTAGAGCAAAAGTTCGGGCTATCGTTCACGGGGATAATAACACCAAATTTTTTCACTTGATTGCAAATGGAAAACATAGGAAAAAAAGGATCCTGCAGCTTGAGCAGGATGAGGGTACAATTGTAGGGCATGAGAACCTTAAATTGTATATCTCTAGCTACTATAAACGTTTGTTTGGTGCTCCCGATCATAGTTTCGTTACAATGGATGAGCAGCAGGTGGCGGATATTCCTCAAGTCGGACAGGCTGACAACGAGTTACTATCCGCCCCTTTCACTGAGAAAGTGGTGCTTGAGGCGATTGTGGGTATGAAGAGCGGTAAAGCTCCTGGGCCAGATGGGTTCCCAGCGGAGTTCTACAAAAAATGCTGGCATATTATTAAGGATGATCTTATGGCAATGTTTGATGATCTGTTTGCGGGTCGCTTACAACTCTTCCATTTGAATTTTGGTGCAATAACGTTGCTACCAAAAAAAGAAGGTGCAACCCGCATTGAGCAGTTTCGTCCAATTTGTTTGCTGAATGTTAGCTTTAAATTTTTTCACAAAGGTGGGAACTGACAGGCTAACTATGATGGCACATTCTGTTGTGCAATCGTCGCAAACTGCCTTTATGCCTGGCCGAAATATTATGAAGGGAGTAGTTGTCTTGCATGAGACTTTGCATGAAATCCACTCGAAGAAACCGGATGGGGTTATTTTCAAAGTGGATTTTGAGAAGGCATATGATAAAGTTAAATGGTCTTTCTTGCAACAAACACTGCGTATGAAGGGTTTTGACGAGCCTTGGCGAAAGCATGTCGACTGCTTTACTAAAAGAGGAAGTGTCGGGGTTAAGGTCGATGATGACTTAGGTCACTTCTTCCAGACACTCAAGGGTCTCAGGCAAGGGGATCCGTTGTCACCCATCTTATTTAATATTGTTGCTGATATATTGGCACTTATGATTAAGCAAGCCAACGAGAAGGATCTTGTAGGGGGACTTATTCCACATCTCGTAGATGGCGGGGTCTCCATTCTACAATATGCCGATGACACTATTCTCTTTATGGAGCATGATTTAAACAAGGCTAGGAATTTGAAACTCATCCTTTGCTTATTTGAGCAGTTATCTGGGCTGAAAATTAATTTTAATAAGAGTGAATTGTTTTGTTTTGGTGAAGCTAAAAACCAACAAGGCACTTACAATCAATTGTTTGGATGTGCAACTGGGAATCTTCCTTTTACGTATTTAGGTATTCCCATTCATCATCGGAAATTATCAAACAAGGAATGGAGATGTATAGAGGAACGATTCGAAAAGAAATTAAGTTGCTGGAAGGGCAAGTTATTATCTTATGGAGGGAGGCTAGTTCTTGTTAATTCAGTTTTAACAAGTATGCCTATGTTTCTCCTATCCTTTTTTAAAGTACCTGTAGGGGTACGGAAAAGATTGGATTTCTATTGGTCCCGTTTCTTCTGGCAGAGTGATGAAAGTCGGACTAAATATAGGCTTACTAAATGGGATATTATTTGTAGGCCTAAAGATCAAGGAGGTTTAGGAATTGAAAATTTAGAAACCAAAAATAGATGTCTACTCAGCAAGTGGTTGTTTAGATTATCTAGGGAAACCGAAGGGATGTGGGTACAGATTGTGTCGAATAAGTACTTACATTCTAAAACATTATCGTAGGTTACAGCTAAACCTACTGATTCACCCTTGTGGAAGGGTTTGATGCGGGTAAAAACTTCTTTCTTCAATAGAACTAAGTTTATTCTGGGTAATGGTGAATTGATTAGATTTTGGGAAGATTCGTGGCTAGGGAATAGCCCTCTAGCTATCCAATACCCGCGGCTGTACCATATTGCTCAACGTCGACAAGCGTCCGTTGCTGCAATATTGCGTGAGATACCTCTAAATATTCAATTCCATCGGTCCTTAGCAGGTGATAGATGGACTAACTGGTTGCATCTTGTCCGAAGGTTAATGGAGGTTAACCTCTCGGATAGACCTGATCGTATTCATTGGAAGTTAACCTCCAATGGAGTTTTTACGATCAAATCTATGTATGTAGATCTCATAGATTCGTCACCTATTCCTAAATCAAGGCATATCTGGAAGATCAAAGTCCCTCTTAGAATTAAGATCTTTATGTGGTTTGTTCACAAATAAATTATTCTTACGAAGGATAATCTTGCCAAGCGAAATTGGAAGGGTAATCTTAGATGCAGCTTTTGTCCGAGGGAAGAAAATATACAACACCTCTTTCTAGATTGTCCCTTGGCTAAACTGGTTTGGCGCTCACTTCACATTGCTTTTAACATCACTCCTCCTAATAGTATTAACTCGTTATTTGGGACGTGGTTAAAGGGAGTGCATGTTCAAGTTGCTCAACTTATTCGGGTTGGAACCTGCGCTCTTTTGTTGGATCTTTGGAATAGCAGAAATGATTTAGTTTTTAACAGATTACGCGATATTCACTTTCTGTAGGTTATCTTCAGGGCTACCGCACTGATCCGCACGTGGTCATTACTCACTGCTGTGGCAGCCAGGGAGCATTTGGATACTGGATGTGTCTGATGGGAGATGGTAGCACAGGGTATCTTCAACCGGTTTGTATGCCGTCATCTTAATAGAATAGGTGTTTCGTCATCTAGATCTTTCCGTCATCCCCGGTTTGGGCGTGATTCTCGCCTTGTATCTTTTGGTTTTATCGCCTTATGGCTGCACTTTGACTTGTACTATGCCGGATTTTGGCTTTCTTTTATATATGGCTGTATGCATCACTCGATGCAGAGGCCGGGGCTAAGCCTCCTTTTCGAAAAAAATGTAAATTAGTATAGTTTGTATTTGTCAAGAGACAATTCAGCTGCCTTCAGATGAGCAAACAGAGAAACACAGTAAGAGAAGTTATTGTGCGTGAAAATTGCAAACTTAGATTAGCACCAGCCTTTGCAAACACTAGCCAGTATCTAAGATATACCTTAACCTATACGGGGCAACCATATTTCCAGCTGAAAGATCAAACAAGAGCTTCTACAAAGTACTACCAATGTATGGAAAGACCTAACAAATTCATAGTGGAACTGCTCACTCAATTTGCTGGCTTAGAAACGGAAGACAAATTCCATGCACGGTAGCATTGAACAAGTAGACCAACAAGACTCATTATAAGGAAAACAAGAGCACGTGAGAACAATATCTTTGAAGTTTCAATTGCACCATATGGAAAATGGCTCAAACTGGTGGAGTTGTTCGTTTTACCATCTGTTGAAAGGCTTCATCCCTATGTTGACCAGTCTCCATGCGATAACCAACTAATCTAATTTTTCACCAAAATAGGCAACTCGTCTGGCGAAATCCGTCCACCTTTGTCTTTTGTGTATCTTAGTAAACACAACATGGAAGATGCCATAAAATCAAACCTATCTATGTATGTCGTGGTCCAGATGATCCTCATCCATCCACCAACTTATTTCACGGCAATTTTTCCCGTTCTTAATGTTCCATTGTTAGAGTGGAAGGACCGGACAAAAGTTGCATGCATCCTATGATGGTATGAAATCGTGTGAAAAACGTCGGTAAAGAAACATTAGAGACCGTGAGAGGTGTCGGATTTGAAGCGTAGGGGAAACGATCAAGTGTAATGTGTAAAATCATCCAAAACAAGTAAATATTATTGCTAACTAGGTATCATGCGGTGAAGTCCATAATATGTTCAACAACTCTCCATTGATGTTTCAGGCAACTGTGCAATGTAGTGGGTTCTATTGAAAGTGCATATTGCCTCACGTTGACAATGTAGTTATTAGTACATCCTTAACAGTCCATGGTGAGATTTAGAACAACTTACATATGTTGAGACAATTCTCTGGAACAAGGCGCGAAATTAAAAGACGCTTCTACAAATGTTAGTGGATTGTATAAGTTCGATGCAATCCTTGGTTTTAGTTTCTCTAAGTGCTCGGCACTAGAGCTCTCAAGGCAATAGGCCAATCCTCGTTCTGATCCATCTGTCAAGAAGACAACATCTTTTTCGAAATGATGGGATCCGAGAAAAGCCGTGTAACAGGATTGTGGTCGAGTTTTCTCCTGCATAGGTCCTTCCTCATTGTGTTTGCTAAAGTATCCATAATAAAAACCCTCTGGTTCTTTCTGGGTGTCACTGCCAACATCATCATCGTAATTATAATGTTCTTGTAAAGACCATGGGGGTTCGACTTGTTGATAGTCTTGTGTATGCATCATGTGCATAAGGTCAATATGATGCTTCAACACCCACTCATATTGTCCGCAAGATTCATCCATGATCTGAACCCAAAGTTCATACGAACGGTCTGCTGTTGCACAACGCACCTCGTCCCTTGATTTACCCAAATAAACTTGACAGCTATTGCTTGTCTCATTACCAGGCAGTGGTTTAATTACTTGGTACTGACGATAAAGTAGTGATTCTGGCAATGCACATAAAGTGCTTCATGTAGGTAGACACCGTAGTGCTTCTTTCTCCTTCCTCCTTGCATCATCTGCGCAGTTGGAGAGTGAACTAACTCGTGTTACACTTGATACATTACAATGTTGTACATATATAGGAAGAACCCCTGAGGAGTAGGCACACATGCCAGAGTTCGGTTAGAGATCCTAAACTCTAGGAGTCAAGGCATGACTTAGTATTACATGGCTAACACCCCCCTCAGCTGGAACGCCGTTGGGCAGGACGTTCAAGCTCGAGCGGAAATCACGAATTGACCGGTGATGGGAGACCCTTGGTGAACACATCAGCGAATTGTGAACTGGATGGTACGTGGAGAACGCGTGCTTCGCCAAGAGCAACCCTGTCGCGGACGAAGTGCAGGTCGATTTCAATATGTTTTGTACGTTGATGCTGAACCGGATTGCAGGACATGTACGAGGCGCTGATGTTGTCACAATAGATGACAGTAGCTCGTCAAGGAGGGCGCCGAAGTTCATAAAGTAGTTGACGTAGCCAACAGGATTCGGCGATGCAATTTGCTACTCCGTGATATTCGGCCTCGGCGCTAGATCTTGAAATGGTTAGTTGACGTTTGGATGACGAGGAAATCAAGCTGTCACCAAGGAATACGCCGAAACCGTAGGTTGATTTCCTGGTGTCGGGGCAACCATCCCAGTCGGCGTCAGTGTATGCAAGGATATCGAACGACGAGGACTTGAAGAGCTGGAGGCCGTAGTGAGGGGTGTGATGTCAGCTGTGCTACTGCAACAAAAGACCTTCCAATGGCGCCAGAAATAGGTGTGTCGACGGCACCAGGAATCCTTCTGCTATGGCTACACCTTAAGGACTTCCTAGGCAAATATGCAAAGGATTTCCCCCGTGGCCTTGGAGCCTTGCATTGGTGTTCCCTCGAAGCAGAAAGGGTGATGTAGCGCAGCGATGGTAAGTATTTCCCTCAGTTTGAGAAGCAAGGTATCGATCCAGTGAGGGAGTATCACAAGAGCCTGCACAAACACAAAGAACCCGCTCCCAACGCTATGAAGGGGTTGTCAATCCCTTATAGATTGTTCGCCAAGTGAGAACTGAAAGCAACAAAGTAACAAAGCAAAGTAAAAGTGGAGGTGTAAACGATAGATGTGAATAGACCTGGGGGCGTAGTGTTTACTAGTGGCTTCTCTCTTGAAAGCAAGTAGACGGCAGGTGAACAAATTACTGTCGAGCAATTGATAGAACCGCGCAAAGTCGTGACGATATCTATGGCAATGATTATATCTATAGGCATCACGTCCAAAACAAGTCGACCGATACTTTCTGCATCTACTACTATTACTCCACACGTCGACCGCTATCCAGCATGCATCTAGTGTATTAAGTCCAAAAGAACAGAGTAACGCCTTAAGCAAGATGACATGATGTAGATGGACAATCTCATATCAACGAGAGAGCCCATCTTGTTACCCTTGATGGCAACTACTCAATGTGTGCCTTGCTGCCCCTACTGTCACTGGGAAAGGTCACCACACGGTAAGAACCCAAAACCAAGCACTTCTCCCATTGCAAGAATCATAGATCTAGTTGCCAAACAAAACCCAAGACTCGGAGAGACTTAGCTAGCGTGTCTAGTCCTCTCTATACGTATAGTACGTAGTGTCGACCAAGCACGGATATAAGAAAGGACACTTCCCTCTATTAATTAGCATGCTAACACAATATATGAAACACCTAAATTAACCCCCCAAAACCCCCAAACCCTCCCCCCTTTCAAAAAAAACAAAAACCCCAGCACATGAGATGCTGACGCGTGAATGCTGTTGGAAATATGCCCTAGAGGCAATAATAAATTAGTTATTATTATATTTCTTAGTTCATGATAATCGTTTATTATCCATGCTATAATTGTATTGATTAGAAACACAATACTTGTGTGGATACATAGACAAAACACTGTCCCTAGTAAGCCTCTAGTTGACTAGCTCGTTGATCAAAGATGGTCAAGGTTTCCTGGCCATAGGCAAGTGTTGTCACTTGATAACGGGATCACATCATTAGGAGAATCATGTGATGGACTAGACCCAAACTAATAGACGTAGCATGTTGATCGTGTCATTTTATTGCTACTGTTTTCTGCGTGTCAAGTATTTATTCCTATGACCATGAGATCATATAACTTACTAACACCGGAGGAATACTTTGTGTGTATCAAACGTCGCAACGTAACTGGGTGACTATAAAGATGCTCTACAGGTATCTCCGAAGGTGTTCGTTAAGTTAGTATGGATCAAGACTGGGATTTGTCACTCCGCGTGACGGAGAGGTATCTCGGGGCCCACTCGGTAATACAACATCACACACAAGCCTTGCAAGCAATGTGACTTAGTGTAAGTTGCGGGATCTTGTATTACGGAACGAGTAAAGAGACTTGCCAGTAAACGAGATTGAAATAGGTATACGGATACTGACGATCGAATCTCGGGCAAGTAACATACCGAAGGACAAAGGGAATGACATACGGGATTATATGAATCCTTGGCACTGAGGTTCAAATGATAAGATCTTCGTAGAATATGTAGGATCCAATATGGGCATCCAGGTCCTGCTATTGGATATTGACCGAGGAGTCTCTCGGGGCATGTCTATATAGTTCTCGAACCCGCACGGTCTGCACACTTAAGGTTCGACGTTGTTTTATGCGTATTTGAGTTATATGGTTGGTTACCGAATGTTGTTCGGAGTCCCGGATGAGATCACGGACGTCACGAGGGTTTCCGGAATGGTCCGGAAACGAAGATTGATATATAGGATGACCTCATTTGATTACCGGAAGGTTTTCGGAGTTACCGGGAATGTACCGGGAATGACGAATGGGTTCCGGGAGTTCACCGGGGGGGGGGGGGCACCCACCCCGGGGAAGCCCATAAGTGTTGGGGGTGCCGCACCAGCCCTTAGTCGGCTGGTGGGACAGCCCAAGAGGAGCCTATGCGCATTGGGAAGAAAATCAAAGAGAATAAAAAGGAGGAGGTGGGAAAGGGAAGAAGGACTCCACCTTCCAAACCAAGTGGGACTCGGTTTGGGAGGGGAATCCTTCCCCCCTTGGCTCGGCCGATCCCTTGGGGGTTCTTGGACCCCAAGGCAAGTCTCCCCCTCTCTCTCCTATATATAGTGGGGTTTTAGGGCTGATTTGACACAACTTTGCCACGGCAGCCCGACCACATATCTCCACGGTTTTACCTCTAGATCGCGTTTGTGCGGAGCTCGGGCGGAGCCCTGCTGAGACGAGATCATCACCAACCTCCGGAGCGCCGTCACTCTGCCGGAGAACTCTTCTACCTCTCCGTCTCTCTTGCTGGATCAAGAAGGCCGAGATCATCGTCGAGGTGTACGTGTGCTGAACGCGGAGGTGCCGTCCGTTCGACACTAGATCGTGGGACTGATCGCGGGATAGTTCGCGGGGCGGATCGAGGGACGTGAGGACGTTCCACTACATCAACCGCGTTCACTAATGCTTCTGCTGGACGGTCTACAAGGGTACGTAGATCACACATCCCCTCTCGTAGAAGGACATCACCATTATAGGTCTTCGTGCGCGTAGGAAAATTTTTGTTTCCCATGCGACGTTCCCCAACAGTGGCATCATGAGCTAGGTTCATGCGTAGATGTCTTCTCGAGTATATCACAAATTTTTTTGTGGGCGGTGATGTGCGTTTTGCTGTCCTCCTTAGTATTTTCTTGATTCCGCGGTATTGTTGGATCGAAGCGGCTTGGACCGACATTACTCGTACGAGAGACTGGTTTCATCGCTACGAGTAACCCCGTTGCTCAAAGATGACTGGCAAGTGTCGGTTTCTCCAACTTTAGTTGAATCGGATTTGACCGAGGACGTCCTTGGATGAGGTTAAATAGCAACTCATATATCTCCGTTGTGGTGTTTGCGTAAGTAAGATGCGATCCTACTAGATACCCATGGTCACCACGTAAAACATGCAACAACAAAATTAGAGGACGTCTAACTTGTTTTTGCAGGGTATGCTTGTGATGTGATATGGCCAACGATGTGATGTGATATATTGGATGTATGAGATGATCATGTTGTAATAGAAAATATCGACTTGCACGTCGATGGTACGGCAACCGGCAGGAGCCATAGGGTTGTCTTTATACTAACGTTTGTGCTTGCAGATGCGTTTACTATTTTGCTAGGATGTAGCTTTAGTAGTAATAGCATGAGTAGCACGACAACCCCGATGGCGACACGTTGATGGAGATCATGATGATGGAGATCATGGTGTGACGCTGGTGACAAGAAGATCGTGCCGGTGCTTTGGTGATGGAGATCAAGGAGCACGTGATGATGGCCATATCATGTCACTTATGAATTGCATGTGATGTTAATCCTTTATGCACCTTATCTTGCTTAGAACAACGGTAGCATTATGAGGTGATATCTCACTAAAATTTCAAGACGAAATTGTGTTCTCCCCGACTGTGAACCATTGCGACAGTTCTTCGTTTCGAGACACCACGTGATGATCGGGTGTGATAGACTCAACGTTCACATACAACGGGTGCAAAACAGTTGCACACGCAGCACACTCGGGTTAAGCTTGACGAGCCTAGCATGTGCAGACATGGCCTCGGAACACATGAGACCGAAAGGTCGAGCATGAATCGTATAGTTGATATGATTAGCATAGAGATGCTTACCACTGAAACTATTCTCGACTCACGTGATGATTGGACTTGAGATAGTGGATTTGGATCATGTACCACTCAAATGACTAGAGAGATGTACTTTTTGAGTGGGAGTTCTTAAGTAATTTGATTAATTGAACTAATTGTCGTGAACATAGTCTAATGGTCTTTGCGAATTACGATGTAGCTTGCGCTATAGCTCTACTGTTTTTACATGTTCCTAGAGAAAATTTAGTTGAAAGTTGATAGTAGCAAACTTTGCAGACTGAGTCTGTAAAACCGAGGATTGTCCTCGTTGCTGCACAGAAGGCTTATGTCCTTAATGCACCACTCGGTATGCTGCACCTCGAGCGTCGTCTGTGGATGTTGTGAACATCCGACATACACGTTTCTGATGACTACACAATAGTTCAGTGCAAAAATACTTAATGGCTTAGAAGCAAGGCGCCGAAAACGTTTTGAAACGTCACGGAACATAAGTGATGTTCTAAAGAGATGAAATTGTGATTTCATGCTTGTGCCCTTGTTAAGAGGTACGAGACCTCCGACAAGATTCTTTGTCCACAAAGGAAAGGAGAAAAGCTCAATCGTTGAGCGTGTGCTCAGATTGTCTGAGTACGACAATCGCTTGAATCAAGTGGGAGTTAATCTTCCAGATGAGATAGTGATGGTTCTTCAAAGTCACTGCCACCAAGCTGTGAGAGCTTCGTGATGAACTATAACGTATCAAGGATAGATACAATGATCCTTGAGCGATTCGCGATGTTTGACACTGCGAAAGTAGAAATCAAGAAGGAGCATCAATAGTTGATGGTTTGTAAAACCACTAAGTTTCAAGAAAGGCAAGGGCTAGAAGGGATACTTCGTGAAACAGCAAAACAGTTGTTGCACTAATGAAGAGACCCAAGATTAAACCCAAACTTGAGACTAAGTGTTTCTGTAATGAGGGGAACAGTCACTGAGGCGGAGCAACTCTAGATACTTGGTAGATAAGTAGGCTGGCAAAAGTCGAAAGAAGTATATTTGATATACATGATGTGTACTTTACTAGTACTCCTAGTAGCATGAGGGTATTGGATACCGGTTCGGTTGCTAAGTGATTAGTGACACGAAATGATAGCTACGGCATAAACGGAGACTAGCTAAAGGCGAGGTGACGATACATGTTGGAAGTGTTTCCAAGATTGATATGATCAAAACGTCGGACGCTCCCTCTACCATCGGGATTGGTGTTAAACCTAAATAATTGTTATTTGGCGCTTGCGTTAAGCATGAACATGATTGGATCGTGTTTATTGCAATACGATTATTCATTTAAAGAGAATAATGGATACTCTATTTGCTTGAATAATCACCTTCAGTGGTTTACTGAATCTCGATCGTAGTGATACACATGTTCATAATATTGGTGCCAAAAGATACGAGGTAATGATGATAGTACCACTTACTTGTGGCACTGCCGCTTGAGTCATGTTAGTATAAATTGCATGAAGAGGCTCCATGCTGATGGATCTTTATACTCACTTGATTTTGAATCACTAGTGACATGCTAATCATACCACATGAGCAAGGCCTTATTTTCATTGAGATGAAACAAGATAGTAACTTGTTGGAAGTGATACATTTTGATGTATGCAGTCCAATGGGTGCTGAGGCACACAGTGGATATCATTATGTTCTTACTTCAATGATGATTTGAGTAGATGCAAGAGTATTTACTTAATGAATCACAAGTCTGAAATATTGAAAAGTTCAATTCTGTTTCGGAGTGAAGTTCGTCGTAACAAGAGGATAAACGGTCTACGATATGATCATAGAAATGAATATCTGAGTTGCGAGTTTTGGTACGCAGTTAAGACAATGTGGAAATTGTTTAGCAGTTCATGCCACCTAGAACATCATAGTGTGATGATGTGTTTGAACGTCATAGCCACACACTATTTGGTATGGTGCATGCTATGATGTCTCTTATCGAATTACCACTATCGTTTATGGGTTATGCATTAGAGACAACCACATTCACTTTAAATAGGGCACCGCGTATTTCCGTTGAGATGACACAGTATAGACTGAGGATTAGAGAAATCTAAACTGTCGTTTCTTGAAAGTTTGGGACTTCGACACTTATGTGAAAAAGTTTCAGTCTGATAAGCTCGAACCCAAAGCGGATAAATGCATCTTCATAGGATATCCAAAACAGTTGGGTACATCTCCTATCTCAGATCCGAAAGCAAAGTGTTTGTTTCTAGAAACGGATCCTTTCTCGAGGAAAGGTTTCTCTCGAAAGAATTGAGTGGGAGGGTAGTAAAACTTGTTGAGGTTATTGAACCATCACTTCGACCAGTGTGTAGCAGCGCGCAGGAAGTTGTTCCTGTGACGCCTACACCAATTGAAGTGAAAGCTGATGATGGTGATCATCGAGCATCGGATCAAGTTACTACAAGCCTCGTAGGTTGACAAGGTCGCATACTACTACAGAGTGGTACGGTAACCCTGTCTTGGAGGTCATGTTGTTGAGCAACAGTGAACCTACGAGTTATGGAGAAAGCAATGGTGGGCCTGGATTCCGACAAATGGCTGGAAGCCATGAAATCCGAGAGAGGATCCATGTATAAAAACAAAGTGTAGACTTTGGAAGAACTACTTGATGGTCAGAGGACTATTGAGTAAAGATGGATCTTTAAAAGGAAGACAGACGATGATGGTGATAAGTCACTATTAAGAAAAGCTCGACTTGTCGCAAAGATGTTTCAGACAAGATCAAACAGTTGACTATGATGAGACTTTCTCACTCGTAGTGATGCTAAAAGTCTGTTAGAATTATGTTAGTAGTTGCTGCATTATTTATGAAATATTGCACGTAGGATGTCAAAACATTCTTTCCTCGACGGTTTCCTTGAGCAAACATTGTATGTGATACAACCAGGAGGTTTTGTCGATCCTAAAGATACTAGCAAGTATGCAAGCTCCAGTGATCCTTCAAAGGACTGGTGCAAGCATCTCGGAGTTGGAATATACACTTTGATGAGATGATCAAAGATTTTGGGTTTGTACAAGGTTTATGAGAAACTTGTATTTCCAAAGAAGTGAGTGGGAGCACTATAGAATTTCTGATAAGTATCTGTGGTTGACATATTGTGGATCAGAAGTAATGTAGAATTTCTGTAAAGCATACAAGGTTGTTTGAAAGGAGTTTTCAAAGGAATACCTGGATTGAGCTACTTGAATGTTGAGCATCAAAGATCTATGGCGATAGATCGAAAGCGCTTGATGGAAGTTTCAACAAGATGCATGCCTTGACAAGTTTTTTTGAAGGAGTTCAAAATAGATCAACAAAGAAGGAGTTCTTGGTTGCGTTGTAAGGTGTGAGTTTGAGTAAGACTCAAAACCCGACCACGGCAGAATAAAGAGAATAGACGAAGGTCGTCTTCTATGCCTTAGCCGTAGACTCTAAAGTATGCCATGCTGAGTACCGCACCTGATGTGTGCCTTGCAGCAAGTCTGTACAAAGAGTGATCCAGGATTGAATCACTGATCAGCGGTCAAAGTTATCCTTAGTAACTAAATAGACTAAGGAATTTTTCTCGATTATGGAGGTGGTTAAAGAGTTCGTCGTAAAGGGTTACGTCGATGCAAGCTTTGACACTAATCCGAATAACTATGAGTAGTGAAACGGATTCGTATAGTAGAGTAGATATTTGGAGCATTTACGAATAGCACATGGTAGCAGCATCTATAAAGATGACATAAAGATTTGTAAAGAACGCACAGATCTGAAAGTTTCAGAACCGTTGACTAAAACCTCTCTCACGAGCAAGACGTGACCAGACCCTAGAACTATATGGGTGTTGGATTCGTTGAAATCACATGGTGATGTGAACTAGATTATTGACTCTAGTGCAAGTGGGAGATTGTTGGAAATATGCCCTAGAGGCAATAATAAATTAGTTATTATTATATTTCTTAGTTCATGATAATCGTTTATTATCCATGCTATAATTGTATTGATTGGAAACACAATACTTGTGTGGATACATAGACAAAACACTGTCCCTAGTAAGCCTCTAGTTGACTAGCTCGTTGATCAAAGATGGTCAAGGTTTCCTGGCCATAGGCAAGTGTTGTCACTTGATAACGGGATCACATCATTAGGAGAATCATGTGATGGACTAGACCCAAACTAATAGACGTAGCATGTTGATCGTGTCATTTTATTGCTACTGTTTTCTGCGTGTCAAGTATTTATTCCTATGACCATGAGATCATATAACTTACTAACACCGGAGGAATACTTTGTGTGTATCAAGCGTCGCAACGTAACTGGGTGACTATAAGGATGCTCTACAGGTATCTCCGAAGGTGTTCGTTAAGTTAGTATGGATCAAGACTGGGATTTGTCACTCCGTGTGAGAGAGAGGTATCTCGGGGCCCACTCGGTAATACAACATCACACACAAGCCTTGCAAGCAATGTGACTTAGTGTAAGTTGCGGGATCTTGTATTACGGAACGAGTAAAGAGACTTGCTAGTAAACGAGATTGAAATAGGTATACGGATACTGACGATCGAATCTCGGGCAAGTAACATACCGAAGGACAAAGGGAATGACATACGGGATTATATGAATCCTTGGCACTGAGGTTCAAACGATAAGATCTTCGTAGAATATGTAGGATCCAATATGGGCATCCAGGTCCCGCTATTGGATATTGACCGAGGAGTCTCTCGGGTCATGTCTACATAGTTCTCGAACCCGCAGGGTCTGCACACTTAAGGTTCGACGTTGTTTTATGCGTATTTGAGTTATATGGTTGGTTACCGAATGTTGTTCGGAGTCCCGGATGAGATCACACACGTCACGAGGGTTTCCGGAATGGTCCGGAAACGAAGATTGATATATAGGATGACCTCATTTGATTACCGGAAGGTTTTCGGAGTTACCGGGAATGACGAATGGGTTCCGGGAGTTCACCGGGGGGGGGCACCCACCCCGGGGAAGCCCATAGGTGTTGGGGGGTGCCGCACCAGCCCTTAGTGGGCTGGTGGGACAGCCCAAGAGGAGCCTATGCGCATTGGGAAGAAAATCAAAGAGAAAAAGAAAAAAAAGGAGGAGGTGAGAAAGGGAAGAAGGACTCCACCTTCCAAACCAAGTGGGACTCGGTTTGGGAGGGGAATCCTTCCCCCCTTGGCTCGGCCGACCCCTTGGGGGTTCTTAGACCCCAAGGCAAGTCTCCCCCTCTCTCTCCTATATATAGTGGGGTTTTAGGGCTGATTTGATACAACTTTGCCACGGCAGCCCGACCACATATCTCCACGGTTTTACCTCTAGATCGCGTTTCTGCGGAGCTCGGGCGGAGCTCTGCTGAGACGAGATCATCACCAACCTCCGGAGCACCGTCACGCTGCCGGAGAACTCTTCTACCTCTCTGTCTCTCTTGCTGGATCAAGAAGGCCGAGATCATCGTCGAGCTGTACGTGTGCTGAACGTGGAGGTGCCGTCCGTTCGGCACTAGATCGTGGGACTGATCGCGGGATAGTTCGCGGGGCGGATCGAGGGACGTGAGCACGTTCCACTACATCAACCGCGTTCACTAACACTTCTGCTGTACGGTCTACAAGGGTACGTAGATCACACATCCCCTCTCGTAGATGGACATCACCATGATAGGTCTTCGTGCGCGTAGGAAATTTTTTGTTTCCCATGTGACGTTCCCCAACAGATGCCTATTGGTCCCGGTTGGTGCCACCAACCGGGACCAAAGGGCCTCCTGCCTGGGCTCGCCGCACTGGCCACGTGGAGGCCCATATGTGCCGGTTTATGCAAGAACCGGGACTAAAGGTTTAGGGCATTAGTACCGACATTTTAGTCCCGGTTCAAAAACCGGGACAAATGGCCCTCACGAACCGGGACAATAGGTCCTTTTTCCACTAGTGAATGTAGAAGTGGTGGCACATGTCATGGTGGTAGTTGCATGGCAATATATCTCGGAATGATTTTGAAAAAGCCATAGTAGGTAGGTATGGTGGCTGTTTTGAGGGAGGCTAATGGTGGGTTTTGTGCATCGGAAAAAGTTACACGACACTAAGAAGATAGTGATGGTGGAAGGTGAAAGTGCATCTAAACCATGGACTCAACATTAGTCATGAAGAACTCATATACTTGTTACAGAAGTTTTAGTAGTAAGCGAAACAAAGCATTCAACGCATACTCCTAGGGGAAGGTTTGGTAGGTATAAACCATCGCACGATCCCGACCACCACACAAAGGATGACAATCAATAGACTAATCATGCTCAGACTTCATCACATAGCGGTTCACCATACGTGCATGCTACGGGAATCACTAACTTCAACACAAGTATTTCTAGATCCGCAACACCTTACTAGCATAACTTCAATATTACCACAACCACAACTCAAAACTAATTGAGATGAATCAAATTTCTCTAACTATTCAATGCACATGAAGGTGGAAGTTTTCATATCCCTTTGGATAAGTACCGCTTTTGAGACTACTTTCAAAGCATAGATCAACTACCAAGCCACACACCGTTGTGCTCTAAAATATATAAGTGAAGCACACAGAGCAAAATCGACTAGCTCAAAAGATATAAGTGAAGCACATGTGAGCTGAATTGTCTACCAAAGGATATAAGTAAAGCTCGACAAAATCACGGTGAGTGCATGTCTCTCTCTCTAGGTGTGCAGCAAGGATTATTGTGACAGAACAAAAATAAAAGACTCCTACGATACAAGACGCTCCAAGCAAAACACATAACATGTGGTGAATAAAAATATAGCCCCAAGTAACGTTACCGATGGATTGAAGATGAGAGAGGGGATGCCTTCCCGGGGCATCCCCGAGCTTAGGCTTTTACGGCATCCTTGAATCTCTTGGGGTGCCTTGGGCATCCCCAAGCTTGATCTCTTGCCACTCTTTATCTCTTTGTCCATAAGAACTTCACCCAAAACTTGAAAACTTCACAGCACGAAACTTAAACAGAAACTCGTGATTTAGTATAAGAAAGCAAACCACCACTTCCTTAGGTACTGTAGAAAACTTAAATTCTACTTATGTTGATGTTGGGTTACTGTATCTTCAATATTCCATGGCTAATACCCCCCGATACTATCCATAGTTTCATCAAAATAAGCAACCAACACAACAAAAAAACAGAATCTGTTAACATCAGACCAGTCTGTAGCAATCTGTATACTTCATATACTTCTGTTACTTCAAAAATTCTGAACAATTACGACGGTGTGAAGAATGTGCGTAGCAATCAGCAGCAAAAAGAATCAACTCAAAAGCTCTTACAGAAAAAAATGAAAATTCTTTTCGTGAGCAGAAAGTTTCTGTCTTTTCCAGCATGACCAAACGATCATCTCCAAGACTAATCATAACGGTTTTGCTTGACAGAAACGCAAAAGAAACACAAAAAATGTTGGAATTATGCCCTAGAGGCAATGATAAATATAGTTATTATTATAATTCCTCTATCAAGATAATCGTTTATTATCCATGCTATAATTGTATTGAATGAAGACTCATTTACATGTGTGGATACATAGACAAAACACCGTCCCTAGCAAGCCTCTAGTTGGCTAGCCAGTTGATAAAAGATAGTCAGTGTCTTCTGATTATGAACAAGGTGTTGTTGCTTGATAACTGGATCACGTCATTAGGAGAATCACGTGATGGATTAGACCCAAACTAATAGACGTAGCATGTTGATCGTGTCATTTTGTTACTACTGTTTTCTGCGTGTCAAGTATTTATTCCTATGACCATGAGATCATATAACTCACTGACACCGGAGTAATACTTTGTGTGTATCAAACGTCGCAACGTAACTGGGTGACTATAAAGATGCTCTACAGGTATCTCCGAAGGTGTTAGTTGAGTTAGTATGGATCAAGACTGGGATTTGTCACTCCGTGTGACGGAGAGGTATCTCGGGGCCCACTCGGTAATACAACATCACACACAAGCCTTGCAAGCAGAGTGACTTAGTGTAAGTTGCGGGATCTTGTATTACGGAACGAGTAAAGAGACTTGCCGGTAAACGAGATTGAAATAGGTATGCGGATACCGACGATCGAATCTCGGGCAAGTAACATACTGAAGGACAAAGGGAATGACATACGGGATTATATGAATCCTTGGCACTGAGGTTCAAACGATAAGATCTTCGTAGAATATGTAGGATCCAATATGGGCATCCAGGTCCCGCTATTGGATATTTACCGAGGAGTCTCTCGGGTCATGTCTACATAGTTCTCGAACCCGTAGGGTCTGCACACTTAAGGTCCGGCGTTGTTTTATGCGTATTTGAGTTATATGGTTGGTTACCGAATGTTGTTTGGAGTCCCGGATGAGATCACGGACGTCATGAGGGTTTCCGGAATGGTCCGGAAACGAAGATTGATATATAGGATGACCTCATTTGATTACCGGAAGGTTTTCGGAGTTACCGAGAATGTACCGGGAATGACGAATGGGTTGCGGGAGTTCACCGGGGGGGGGCAACCCACCCCGGGGAAGCCCATAGGCCTTGAGGGTGGTGCACCAGGGCAGCCCAAAAGGACCCTATGCGCCTAGGAAGAAAAATCAAGGAGAAAAAAAAGAGGAGGTGGGAAAGGAGAGAAGGACTCCTCCCACCAAACCAAGCTGGAATCGGTTTGGGGGGGAGTCCTTCCCCCCTTTGGCTCGGCCGACCCCCTTGGGGCTCCTTGAGCCCCAAGGCAAGCCCTCCTCTCTCCCACCTATATATATGGAGGTTTTAGGGCTGATTTGAGACGACTTTTCCACGGCAGCTCGACCACATACCTCCACGGTTTTTCCTCTAGATCGCGTTTCTGCGGAGCTCGGGCGGAGCCCTGCTGAGACAAGGTCATCACCAACCTCCGGAGTGCCGACACGCTGCCGGAGAACTCTTCTACCTCTCCGTCTCTCTTGCTGGATCAAGAAGGCCGAGATCATCGTCGAGCTGTACGTGTGCTGAACGCGGAGGTGCCGTCCGTTCGGTACTAGATCGTGGGACTGATCGCGGGATTGTTCACGGGGCGGATCGAGGGACGTGAGGACGTTCCACTACATCAACCGCGTTCACTAAAGCTTCTGCTGTACGATCTACAAGGGTACATAGATCACTCATCCCCTCTCGTAGATGGACATCACCATGATAGGTCTTCGTGCGCGTAGGAATTTTTTTTTGTTTCCCATGCGACGTTCCCCAACAGTGGCATCATGAGCTAGGTTCATGCGTAGATGTCTTCTCGAGTAGATCACAAAAGTTTTTGTGGGCGGTGATGTGCATTTTGCTGCCCTCCTTAGTCTTTTCTTGATTCCGCGGTATTGTTGGATTGAAGCGGCTTGGACCGACATTACTCGTACGCTTACGAGAGACTGGTTTCATCGCTACGAGTAACCCCGTTGCTCAAAGATGACTGGCAAGTGTCGGTTTCTCCAACTTTAGTTGAATCGGATTTGACCGAGGAGGTCCTTGGATGAGGTTAAATAGCAACTCATATATCTCCGTTGTGGTGTTTGCGTAAGTAAGATGCGATCCTACTAGATACCCATGGTCACCACGTAAAACATGCAACAACAAAATTAGAGGACGTCTAACTTGTTTTTGCAGGGTATGCTTGTGATGTGATATGGCCAATGATATGATGTGATATATTGGATGTATGAGATGATCATGTTGTAATAGAAAATATCGACTTGCACGTCGATGGTACGGCAACCCGCAGGAGCCATAGGGTTGTCTTTATACTAACAATTGTGCTTGCAGATGCGTTTACTATTTTGCTAGATGTAGCTTTAGTAGTAATAGCATGAGTAGCACGACAACCCCGATGGCAACACGTTGATGGAGATCATGGTGTGGCGCCGGTGATAAGAAGATCGTGCCGGTGCTTTGGTGATGGAGATTAAGAAGCACATGATGATGGCCATATCATGTCACTTATGAACTGCATGTGATGTTAATCCTTTATGCACCTTATTTTGCTTAGTACGACGGTAGCATTATGAGGTGATCTCTCACTAAAATTTCAAGACGAAATTGTGTTCTCCCCGACTGTGCACCGTTGCTACAGTTCGTCGTTTCGAGACACCACGTGATGATTGGGTGTGATAGACTCAACGTTCACATACAACGGGTGCAAAACAGTTGCGCACGCGGAACACTCGGGTTAAGCTTGACGAGCCTAGCATGTGCAGACATGGCCTCGGAACACATGAGACCGAAAGGTCGATCATGAATCATATAGATGATATGATTAGCATAGGGATGCTTACCACTGAAACTATACTCTACTCACGTGATGATCGGACTTGAGCTAGTGTAAGTGGATCATGAACCACTCAAATGACTAGAGAGATGTACATTTTGAGTGGGAGTTTAGCAAATAATTTGATTAAGTTAAACTCTAATTATCTTGAACATAGTCTAAGTCCACTTTGAATATATTTGTGTTGTAGATCATGGCTCACGCGACAGTCACCCTGAATTTTAATACGTTCCTAGAGAAAGCTAAGCTGAAAGATGATGGAAGCAACTTTGTAGACTGGGCTCGTAATCTTAAGCTAATCTTGCAAGCTGGGAAGAAGGATTATGTCCTTAATGCTGCGCTAGGAGATGAACCACCCGCTACGGCTGATCAGGATGTTAAGAACGCTTGGTTAGCACGTAAGGAGGACTACTCAATAGTTCAATGTGCAGTCTTGTATGGCTTAGAACCGGGACTTCAACGTCGCTTTGAGCGTCATGGAGCATTTGAGATGTTCCAGGAGTTGAAGTTCATCTTTCAGAAGAATGCCCGGATCGAGAGGTATGAGACCTCCGATAAATTCTATGCTTGCAAGATGGAGGAAAACTCGTCTGTCAGTGAACATGTGCTCAAAATGTCTGGGTACTCGAACCGTCTAGCTGAGCTAGGGATTGAACTCCCGCAAGAAGCTATCACTGACAGAATCCTTCAATCGCTGCCGCCAAGCTATAAAGGCTTTGTGTTGAACTACAACATGCAAGGGATGAACAAGTCACCCGACGGGTTGTTTGCGATGCTGAAAGTCGCAGAGTCTGAACTCCGTAAAGAGCATCAAGTGTTGATGGTGAATAAGACCACTAGTTTCAAGAGAAACGGCAAAGGCAAGAAGGGTAATTCAAAGAAGAGCGGCAAGCCTGTTGCTAATCCGACGAAGAAACCCAAAGTTGGACCTAAGCCTGAAACAGACTGCTACTATTGCAAGGGTATGGGTCACTGGAAGCGCAACTGCCCCAAGTATCTGGCTGATAAGAAGGCGGCCAAAGAAAAATCAGGTATATTTGATATACATGTTATTGATGTGTACTTAACCGGCTCTCGTAGTAGTGCCTAGGTATTCGATACCGGTTTTGTTGCTCATATTTGCAACTCGAAACAGGAACTGCGGAATAGACGAAGGCTGGCAAAAGATGAAGTGACGATGCGCGTAGGAAATGGTTCCAAGGTTGATGCAATCGCCGTCGGCACAGTTTCACTTCAGTTACGATCAGGATTAGTGATGAACTTAAATCATTGTTATTTAGTGCCTGCGTTGAGCATGAACATTATATCTGGATCTTGTTTATTGCGAGACGGTTACTCTTTTAAGTCAGAGAATAATGGTTGTTCTATTTCTATGAGTAACATCTTTTATGGTCATGCACCCATGTGAGAGGATTGTTCATATTGAATCTTGATAGCGATACGCATATACATGACACTGAGACCAAAAGAGTTAGAGTTAACAATGATAGCGCCATATTTTTGTGGCACTGCCGCTTAGGTCATATTGGTGTAAAGCGCATGAAGAAACTCCATGCTGATGGACTTTTGGAGTCACTTGACTTTGATTCACTTGACACGTGCGAACCATGCCTCATGGGCAAGATGACTAAGACTCCGTTCTCCGGAACAATGGAGCGTGCAAGTGACTTGTTGGAAATCATACATACCGATGTGTGTGGTCTAATGAGCGTGGAGGCACGCGGCGGATATTGTTATTTTCTCACCTTCACTGACGATTTGAGTAGATATGGTTATGTCTACTTGATGAAGCACAAGTCTGAAACATTTGAAAAGTTCAAGCAATTTCAGAGTGAAGTGGAAAATCATCGTAACAAGAAGATCAAGTTCCTACGGTCTGATCGTGGGGGTGAATATCTGAGTTTCGAGTTTGGTGATCACTTAAGAAAATGTGGAATTGTTTCACAGTTGACACCGCCTGGAACACCACAGCGTAATGGTGTGTCCGAACGTCGTAATCGTACTTTGTTAGAGATGGTGCGATCTATGATGTCTCTTACTGATTTGCCGTTATCATTTTGGGGTTATGCATTAGAAACAGCTGCATTCACTTTAAATAGGGCACCATCAAAATCCGTTGAGATGACACCATACGAACTGTGGTATGGCAAAAGGCCAAAGTTGTCGTTTCTTAAAGTTTGGGGATGTGATGCTTATGTCAAAAAGCTTCAGCCTGAAAAGCTGGAACCCAAAGCGGAAAAGTGCGTCTTCATAGGTTACCCAAAAGAGACAATTGGGTACACCTTCTATCTCAAATCCGAGGGCAAAGTGTTTGTTGCTAAAAACGGAGCTTTTCTCGAGAAGGAGTTTCTCTCGAGAGAATTGAGTGGGAGGAAGATAGAACTTGACGAGGTTGTCGAACCTCTCATCCCTCTGGATGGTGGCGTAGGGCAAGGGGAAACCTCTGTCATTGCGACGCCGGTTGAGGAGGAAGTTAATGATGATGATCATGAAACTCCAGTTCAAGTTTCTGTCGAACCTCGCAGGTTGACGAGACCACGTACTGCTCCAGAGTGGTACGGTAATCCCGTCTTATCAATCATGTTGTTAGACAACAATGAACCTGCAAATTATGAAGAATCAATGGTGGGCCCAGATTCCAACAAATGGCTAGAAGCCATGAAGTCCGAGATAGGATCCATGTATGAGAACAAAGTGTGGACTTTGGAGGTACTACCTGAGGGCCGCAAGGCTATTCAGAACAAATGGATCTTTAAGAGGAAGACGGGCGCTGACGGCAATGTGACCGTTTATAAAGCTCGACTTGTGGCAAAGGGTTTTTCACAAGTTCAAGGAGTTGACTACGATGAGACATTCTCACCCGTAGCGATGCTTAAGTCCGTCAGAATCATGTTAGCAATAGCTGCATTTTTCGATTATGAAATCTGGCAGATGGATGTTAAAACGGCGTTCCTTAACGGTTTCCTTAAGGAAGAGCTGTATATGATACAACCCGAAGGTTTTGTCGATCCTAAGAATGCTAACAAGGTGTGCAAGCTCCAGCGATCCATTTATGGACTGGTGCAAGCATCTCGTAGTTGGAACAAGCGCTTTGATGAGGTGATCAAAGCATTTGGGTTTATACAAGTGGTTGGAGAATCTTGTATTTACAAGAAAGTGAGTGGGAGCTCTGTGGCGTTTCTAATATTATATGTGGATGACATATTGCTGATTGGAAACGACGTGGAGTTTTTGGAGAGCATAAAGGATTACTTGAATAAAAGTTTCTCAATGAAGGACCTAGGAGAAGCTGCTTACATTCTAGGCATTAAGATCTATAGGGATAGATCAAAACGCCTGATAGGACTTTCACAAAGCACATACCTTGATAAAGTTTTCAAAAGGTTCAAAATGGAACAGTCCAAGAAAGGGTTCTTGCCAGTTTTACAAGGTACGAGATTGAGTAAGACTCAGTGCCCAGCAATTGATGAAGATAGAGAGCATATGCACTCCGTCCCCTATGCTTCAGCCATAGGTTCTATCATGTATGCAATGCTGTGCACTAGACCGGATGTTAGCCTGGCCATAAGTATGGCAGGTAGGTTCCAGAGTAATCCAGGAGTGGATCACTGGACGGCGGTCAAGAATATCCTGAAGTACCTGAAAAGGACTAAGGAGATGTTTCTCGTGTATGGAGGTGACGAAGAGCTCGCCGTAAAAGGTTACGTCGATGCAAGCTTTGACACAGATCCGGACGACTCTAAGTCGCAAACCGGATACGTATTTATTCTTAATGGGGGTGCGGTAAGCTGATGCAGTTCCAAGCAGAGCATCGTAGCAGATTCTACATGTGAAGCGGAGTACATGGCTGCCTCGGAGGCAGCTAAGGAGGGTGTCTGGATGAAGAAATTCATGACGGATCTTGGAGTGGTGCCAAGCGCACTGAATCCAATAACCTTGTTCTGTGACAACACGGGTGACATTGCCCTAGCAAAGGAACCACGGTTTCACAAGAAGTCCAGACACATCAAACGACGCTTCAACCTCATCCGCGACTACGTCGAGGGAGAGGACGTAAATATATGCAAGGTGCACACGGATCTAAATGTAGCAGACCCGCTGACTAAACCTCTTCCACGGCCAAAGCATGATCAACACCAGAACTGTATGGGTGTTAGATTTATTACAATGTAATTCACATGATGATGTGAGGGCTACATTATTGACTCTAGTGCAAGTGGGAGACTGTTGGAATTATGCCCTAGAGGCAATGATAAATATAGTTATTATTATAATTCCTGTATCAAGATAATCGTTTATTATCCATGCTATAATTGTATTGAATGAAGACTCATTTACATGTGTGGATACATAGACAAAACACCGTCCCTAGCAAGCCTCTAGTTGGCTAGCCAGTTGATCAAAGATAGTCAGTGTCTTCTGATTATGAACAAGGTGTTGTTGCTTGATAACTGGATCACGTCATTAGGAGAATCACGTGATGGACTAGACCCAAACTAATATACGTAGCATGTTGATCGTGTCATTTTGTTGCTACTGTTTTCTGCGTGTCAAGTATTTATTCCTATGACCATGAGATCATATAACTCACTGACACCGGAGGAATACTTTGTGTGTATCAAACGTCGCAACGTAACTCGGTGACTATAAAGATGCTCTACAGGTATCTCCGAAGGTGTTAGTTGAGTTAGTATGGATCAAGATTGGGATTTGTCACTCCGTGTGACGGAGAGGTATCTCGGGGCCCACTCGGTTATACAACATCACACACAAGCCTTGCAAGCAGAGTGACTTAGTGTAAGTTGCGGGATCTTGTATTATGGAACGAGTAAAGAGACTTGCCGGTAAACGAGATTGAAATAGGTATGCGGATACCGACGATCGAATCTCAGGCAAGTAACATACCGAAGGACAAAGGGAATGACATACGGGATTATATGAATCCTTGGCACTGAGGTTCAAACGATAAGATCTTCGTAGAATATGTAGGATCCAATATGGGCATCCAGGTCCCACTATTGGATATTGACCGAGGAGTCTCTCGGGTCATGTCTACATAGTTCTCGAACCCGCAGGGTCTGCACACTTAAGGTTCGGCGTTGTTTTATGCATATTTGAGTTATATGGTTGGTTACCGAATGTTGTTTGGAGTCCCGGATGAGATTAGGACGTCACGAGGGTTTCCGGAATGGTCCGGAAACGAAGATTGATATATAGGATGACCTCATTTGATTACCGGAAGGTTTTCGGAGTTACCGGGAATGTACCGGGAATGACGAATGGGTTGCGGGAGTTCACCGGGGGGGGGGGGCAACCCACACCGGGGAAGCCCATAGGCCTTGAGGGTGGCGCACCAGCCCTTAGTGGGCTGGTGGGGCAGCGCAAAAGGACCCTATGCGCCTAGGAAGAAAAATCAAGGAGAAAAAAAAGAGGAGGTGGGAAAGGAGAGAAGGACTCCTCCCACCAAACCAAGTTGGACTCGGTTTGGGGGGGGGGGGGAGTCCTTCCCCCCTTTGGCTCGGCCGACCCCCTTGGGGCTCCTTGAGCCCCAAGGCAAGGCCCCCTCCCTCCCACCTATATATATGGAGGTTTTAGGGCTGATTTGAGTCGACTTTTCCACGGCAGCCCGACCACATACCTCCACGGTTTTTCCTCTAGATCGCGTTTCTGCGGAGCTCGGGCGGAGCCCTGCTGAGACAAGGTCATCACCAACCTCCGGAGCGCCGTCACGCTGCCGGAGAACTCTTCTACCTCTCCGTCTCTCTTGCTGGATCAAGAAGGCCGAGATCATCGTCGAGCTGTACGTGTGCTGAACGCGGAGGTGTCGTCCGTTCAGTACTAGATCGTGGGACTGATCGCGGGATTGTTCGCGGGGCGGATCGAGGGACGTGAGGACGTTCCACTACATCAACCGCGTTCACTAACGCTTCTGCTGTATGATGTACAAGGGTACGTAGATCACTCATCCCCTCTCGTAGATGGACATCACCATGATAGGTCTTCGTGCGCGTAGGAATTTTTTTTGTTTCCCATGCGACGTTCCCCAACAAAAAACACAATCATAACAGAATTATGAAAGTGTGGAAAACACAAAACAGAAAGAAAAAGGATAGATTCGTTGGGTTGCCTCCCAACAAGCGTTATTGTTTAACGCCCTTAGCTAGGCATAAAAGCGATAGAATCTAAGTCTAACATACTCCCTATGCATAGGCATTTTATAGGGAAATAAATTGGCAAGACAACCAATAGTTACCAAATGCAAGGAAGAAGAAAGAGACAATACCAATCTCAACATAATGAGAGGTAATTTGGTAACATGGAAGTTTCTACCAAAATATTTTCCTCTCTCATAGCAATTACATGTGGGATCATATTCAAATTCAACAATATAGCTATCCCATAGGATATTCTTTTCATGATCCACATGCATGCAAAGTTGTCGCTCTTCAAAAATAGTGGGATTATCATCAACTAAAGTCATGACTTCTCCAAACCCACTTTCAATAATATTGCAAATATCATATTCATAATGAGGCTTAAACAAATTTTCAAGATCATAAGAAAAATCATCGCCCCACTCATGATCATTGCAACAAGTAGTGGACATAGCAAAACTAGCATCCCCAAGCTTAGGGTTTTGCATATTTTTAGCATGATTGTCACTAATAGAATTTATAGTGAAACCATTGCAATCATGCTTTTCATTCAAGGAGACCTCGTGAATCACTTCATAAATTTCTTCCTCACAATTTTCAGATTCACACATCTCAAGCAAAACTCCATAAAGATACTCAAGTGCACTCAACTCACTAGCAATTGGATCAACATAATTGGATCTCTTAAAGAGATTAGCAAGTGGATGAGGATCCATATCACTAGATTTTCAGCAAGCGAAGATGCAAGCATATTGAAGGCACATGGCACACAAGCGAACAGAAAGCAAGCGAGAGAAAAAAGGGCGAACGAAAAAGGCAAACGAAAAAAAAGCAAATGAAAACGGCGAAGGAGAAAGGCAAATGAAAATGGCAAATGTGAAGTGGGGGAGAGGAAAACGAGAGGCAACTGACAAAAAAGTAAATGCAAGAGATGAGTTTGTGAGACCTACTTGGATAGATCTCTCCTTCCCCGGCAACGGCGCCAGAAATACTTCTGCTACTGCAACAAAAGACCTTCCAACGGCGCCAGAAACACGTGCTGACGGGAGACTGTTCTTGTCTTGATACTCCTCAGCAACGACACCAGGAATCCTTCTGCTACGGCTACGCCTTAAGGGACTTCCTAGGAAAATATGCAAAGGATTTCCCCCGTGGCCTTGGAGCCTTGTGTTGGTGTTCCCTCGAAGCGGAAAGGGTGATGTAGCGCTGCGATGGTAAGTATTTCCCTCAGTTTGAGAACCAAGGTATCGATCCAGTGAAGGAGTATCACAAGTACCTGCACAAACACAAAAAACTTGCTCCCAATGCTATGAAGGGTTGTCAATCCCTTATAGATTGTTTGCCAAGTGAGAACTGAAAGCAACAAAGTAACAAAGTAAAGTAAAAGCAAAAGTGGAAACGATAGGTGTGAATAGACCCGGGGGCCGTAGTGTTTACTAGTGGCTTCTCTCATGAAAGCAAGTAGACGGTGGGTGAACAAATTACTGTCGAGCAATTGATAGAATCGCGCAAAGTCGTGACGTCATCTATGGCAATGATTATATCTATATGCATCACGTCCAAAACAAGTAGACCGATACTTTCTGCATCTACTACTATTACTCCACACGTCGACCGCTATCCAGCATGCATCTAGTGTATTAAGTCCAAAAGAACAGAGTAACGCCTTAAGCAAGATGACATGATGTAGATGGACAATCTCATATCTACGACAAAGCCCAACTTCTTACCCTTGATGGCAACTACACGATGTGTGCCCTGCTGCCCCTAGTGTCACTGGGAAAGGTCACCACACGGTAAGAAACCAAAACCAAGCACTTCTCCCATTGCAAGAATTATAGATCTAGTTGGCTAAACAAAACCCAAGACTCGGAGAGACTTACAAGGATATCAAATCATGCATATAAGAAATCAGCAAAGACTCAAATATATATCATAGATAATCTGATCACAAATCCACAATTCATCGGATCTCGACAAACACACCACCAAAGAGGATTACATCGGATAGATCTCCATGAAGATCATGGAGAACTTTGTATTGAAGATCCAAGAGAGAGAAGAAGCCATCTAGCTACTAACTACGGACCCGTAGGTCTGAAGTGAACTACTCACGAGTCATTGGAGGGGCGATGATGTTGATGTAGAAGCCCTCCAACTCCAAAGTCCCCTCCGGCAGGGCACCGGGAAGGGTCTCCAGATGAAATCTCGCGGAAACGGAAGCTTGCGGCGGCAGAAAAGTATTTTCATGGATTCCCTGATTTTTTCTGTATTTTAAGGAATATATAGGCGAAGGAGCTACGTCAGGGGGGCGCGAGGGAGGCCACAAGCCTGCTAGCCGCCGCCCCTGGTGGCGGCTACAGGGCTTGTGGGCCCCCTTAGCTCTCCTGGCTTGGCCCTAAAGTCCCCTGATCTTCTTCCGTTCGGGAAAATTTATTTCGGGGATTTTATTCCGTTTGGACTCCGTTCCAAAATCAGATATGAAAAGAGCCCAAAACACATAAAAAAACAGGAACTGGCACTTGGCACTGAATTAATAAGTTAGTCCCAAAAAAGATATAAAAGGTACATAAAACATCCAAAGATGACAAGATAACAACATGAAACCATCAAAAATTGTAGATACGTTTGAGGCGTATCAGCCTCCTTCACCCCCTTTGTCGGTGCGCGCCCTCTCCCAAGGGAGAGTGCGCCGCCGTCAAGTGGTGTGTTGGGGTGCCTACTTCCCTTGTGAAAGGTGGGTGCTAAACATGTCTGAGACTCGGAAAATAGCTCTGTTGCCATCCCCCTCGTCGGCGGCGCGTCCGCCTTGCGGTGAGCGCGGAGCCGTCAAGGGATTTGGTGATGGAGCCCTTAAACCCCGTGGGGTACTTGTGTTTTTCTTTGCATGTTCCCTTCCTCCCCTTTTTTGCCTTTTCCGGATCGGATCCGATTTATCTCTTTGTTTTCTTGTTGGATCTTGATCCATTCTTTGCCTCCAAGGAGGTAGGTTCTTCTTCCCCACACCTTGGCTTGCCGATGCGTGTGGGGATCGAGACGAACAGGCGCGGCCTTGCGGCGGATCTTCTTTTCCGACGAGGCTCTAGGCCATCTTCGGTACTTGCCCATCTAGGGTTCATGTGGGGTGGGGAAGAAGGAACTTTCTTTTTGATTTTATTCAACCGAATAAATCTTTGCCTAATGGCTCATGATACCATTGATAGAATGTGGATCTACTAGGCATAGATAGATCCGGTACAAACCCGTGTATTTACCTTGTCCTGAGCCGGATGAGCCCGCACCGTCCTCCATCGGTGTGGTAGCTACGGCGGTGATGGAGAAGAAGGGTTAGGCGTGGGTGGAGCTTCCCGTGAGCACCACGCTTAACCTAGATCGGATAGGTATGTCGGTAGGGGTGTGACGACGGCGAATCTCGTAGTTCGTGTCCCGGCACCCCACCGTCCTTTATATAGCGCAGGTCACATGGGCCCACCAACCATAATGGGTTGGGCGCCCCCGATCAGGACGCATAGATCAAGGCCCGGTGGGCCGTTGGGCCCATGCGGCAAGAGAGATCAATCTAACAATAACTAGTAAAAATGCCAGTGTGTTGCAACAAGGAAAAAATCACTCCTTCTACACACACCTGACGACATCAGCAAATCCCTTGAACGACATCATTCGAGAAACAACACGATAAGTGGTGTTGCACAAAAACATAAATGTGAGATGACTTTTGAAGTGTACTGAAGGTGTGTGTCTAATTTATTAGACAACAAAAGTATTTACTTAGTTGCTGGTATCAATTCAGGCCTTTGCTGACGTTCCTCCTTAATGATGCCAAACAAATAGTGCATTAGGATGAAAATAGCAAAATATATTTTAGCACTCAATGATAGCATTTGCATAAGAGCATTTTTTTTATCTTGTTTATATATGTCTTTGCAATTGTAATCCAAGTCAAGACTTAATTTCTTTGGAAACATATTGGACATCTACACCAAAAATAATCAATCTGTAAGGACATGTATAACGACTTAACGAGTGTTCAAGGTTGCATATCGACATTGATATTCTGAGGAAAAAACTTTATGACCACAATTTCAAACAATATGAAAACCAACATTAAGCAATTTGTTTACATAAAGCTTGTACCAGCAGTTTAGTGTTCGTCGTCATCGTACATGGGTTGGTTATTGTTTGTTGGGCGAAATGAAGGATGATTATGTGCATGTTGTAACCTTTAGCTCAAGATAGCTAGTAGGAATGAACATCCCTTATGATGCCAATAATAATTTTTGTGAGAGCATCAAAATACCATATCTACTTAATTTATATGTGTAGAATACCTATACAACAGGCATTTTAAAATTAGCCCATATAAAGAAAGTATTAATTAAGGATGCATCCTAAACATAATTTTAGAAATTATTAACATGCAAGATAATTACATATTTGAAATAGACACAATTTCTAAGTGATTTTCACATATAACATGTTACGTTTAGAGTTAAGGTTTGAAAGATATAAATATTTTAAAAACTACTTGAATTTGCAAGACAAAATGTTAAAGAGAGAGTAACTGTGTAGAAATTGCAATATTGTAAATGCTAAATGACGCCATGGTCGGTGATTTAAGAAAAAATCGAAAAGTTTATTCCACTTACCAGTGGCATTGGATATTATTTGTAGTAACTTCACGTGCAATTTCACGACGGCCGGGAAGTAACGTTTGTACCTTTATAAGTATATATATATATAGGACAATTTTTACCTACTACCGGTGGTAGATACCATCACTTACGTTTTGTATGTTGTATGTAGTATTCATCAAATCGCAGAGTATGTAAGCATAGTATGTAATATATAATAATGCTTAGGTATTATATATATACTATTTTTTTATAGTATGTACCATATTTTGTGTATGCTTTTTTTACATAAAAATATATACATATTTCATAAATATAATAAAAACTATGGTGTACTTTTAATTTTTTCATGTAAGTCATTTAAAAAAAATCTTATATATAGTATATGAATAAAATTAAAATGATAAATTAATATATGATAGCATATGGAACATGTGAGGTAACTACCCCTGAATGGTAGGATGCAAAAGAATATTGGGCCATGGATCAGGCCAGGTCAGGCATGGACTTAGGATTTGAAGGTCGGGCTTTGCAAAGGACAACGTAATATCCAACCGGCCTCATTCAGTGCTAGGTTTACTTGTTCTTTTTCTTTAATACTGTTTAGTTGTTCCTTTGATTTATACTTTCTCCGTTTTTAAATATAAGTTTTTTAAGATATTTCACTAGAAGTCTACATACGGAACAAAATGAGTAAATCTACAGTCTAAAATATGTCTATATACAGCCGTATGTAATATACTTATGGAATCTCTAGAAAGACTTATATTTAGGAACGGAGGAAGTATAACATACGTGGGATGCGGGTAGATTTGTTCTATCAGAAGAGAAAAATATATGAGAGATGTGTTTACCTATTTCTTAGAGACCATATCAATTATGAAGCACTTTAGTTTTGCTAATCCTCGGTCGCCTGAAAAAGAAATCTGATTTGGTGCCAAAATTCAAGGGATGGCCAAAATATGACATTACCCACTGATGTGTGTAGGTTGAACGGGGCGTTGCAAGAAAAAAGATAAGGCGATCGATCAATGCAGACATGATGAAATACAGGTGGTGCTCATGGCCAAGTGTTGTTGGTCTCAAGGCCGACAAGGCCAAGAGGATCATCAGGAAAGGCAAGCCAGATCTCTTTTACGTTTTGTATGTTGTATGTAGTATCTATCAAATCAAATAGTATGTACGCATATTATGTAGTATATATATTGTTTTTTGGTAGTATGTATCATATTTTATGTATGTTCTTTTTTACGTACAAATATATACGTATTTCAAAAATATAATACAAACTAGGGTTTGCTTTTAATTTTTTTCATATAACTCATTTTGAAAAATCTTATATATAATATATGAATATAATTAAAATGATAAATTAGTATATACACTATCATATGATAGTATATGAAACATGTGGGATAACTATTCCTGGGTGGTAGGATGCAAAAGAAAATTGGGCCACGGAGCAGGCCAAGTTAGGCATGGACTTAGGATTTAAAAGTCGGGCTTTGCAAAGGAAATCGCAATATCCAACCGTCCTCAATCAGTGCTAGGTTTACTTGTTTTTTTTAATACAGTTTAGTTGTTCCTTTATTTTGTATTAATACAAATGCCCAAGCGTTGTATCGGGCAAGAAAAAATACAAAACCTACTTGTTATATCATTATACGGCATTAATTGTAATAAATATGTATAATAATGTTAAATGTTTTCTTTTAAAATATTAGGTACTGCTTACATAAAAAATGGATGAATTTCTTATAATAGTTATAGTTTTTATTAAATTTTTAAATTTCTTGTAAAAGATAAATTGTTAAACATTTTTTTCAAAAGGATCTTTTTATTGTGGGGTAATAATTTTTTTTTATGGATAATGACATTTTTATGTAGAACATATTTCCATAAATATTTTTTGAATCATATTTTCTTCTTGTTTTTTGCACAACTTGCTTCATGTGCCATTATGCATCATTTTTATATGGATTTTTAATAATTGTTGATGATAAGGTTAAATGTTAAATTATTTTAAAAATTGATGTATGCATAAAAATTGTAATACTTTTTAGGAAGTATTGTTTTTATGAATTTTCTGCTTTTGTTTGAAAAGGAACCTTTTTAAAATAATTTTTTTTAACATTTTATGAATTTTGGGCTTGACCCAAACGACCCGCAATACAATAACAATTGACGCTATTAAAAAAAAGACATTATCGTTTGGTACAGAGATTGCATCATCATCTCTCCTGTCCCCATTTCATTTTTCGTCTCTCCCGTTTCCATTTCATTTTTCGCATTGGCTACCTGCTTCCTCTGCATCGAGGCTACACCAAACCCGCACGGCCCGAGCGAAAAAACATCACCACACCAGGAGCATTGGCTCGGCTGTCTCCTTGCCCACGAAGTCACCGCCGCCGCTGCCGCCACCACCCACGCTGGCCGCTTCCGACGACCTACGACTCCACGCAGCACGCCCCCGAGCTCCCCACGGTCCGCGTATCCCTCCTCTCGGTCCAGAATCTTCGCTCCCGTCCTCTACCACCCGCTCGGAACCACCCTGTGGCTAGTGTTTCGGGCAGTGCTGCGCCGGCGCATCTCCAGCGGCCTTAGGTTAGTCCCTCCGGCGCATCTCCAGCGGCCTTAGGTTAGTCCCTCCTTCCTTCTTGGCTGGGATCCGCCACCGTGCCTTGCCTCTTCGTCGCCCCCCTGTTGCCTTCCTGCTCCAGTGCAACTCTCCCTCTCTCAGTTCGTCTCTCTCTGTTTCTGCAGGAGCTCCGTGGCGCCGAGCCTCTCCGTCATTTGCGCTCACCAGCAGCGGCCGGACCTCGCCGGCGACGAGCAGGTCATATGCCATGGTAATGAACTTCCTGTAGTTCAGTTGCATGATTTTGCCTATATAGTATTTTCATAAATTCATAAATAAGTCAGAAGGTATTAGAATCTAGGTCTTTATTGTGAGATGCAACTAAAAAAGCTTTGACTGCAGGCTACAAGTATTTTCCGTATGCCTCTGCTTGCCAAGTTATTAAGCGTAGAGAAACGTGTGCACTAATCAGGCTAGAAAAACTTACACACTACAAAAATATTTTTCTGCTGCTGCTAGTTACACCGTTGCTCTCCTCTCTCCTCTGTGTTCATGTAACTCCACATATCTTTCTGCTCCACAAGTTATTGTGCACCTTTAGCTGTATAACTTACACACAAGGGCCGAGTGATTTTGCCACAGGCTCTAGCTAGCAGCCACAAGTACAGGAGCAAGCACCAAGAAGCGATAGCCACAAGTCCAGGAGCTAGCTAGCGATTCCGGGTGTTTTCGCGGCCACCACAAGCAGCAAGAAGCACAAGTCCAGGAGCCATTGCGCCATGGCAGGACCTCGAGCTCCTGCCCCGCTTCCATGTAACCTTCATGACCTCGCCAAGCCCCGATCTAGCTGGCCACCGACCGGATCCGCCGGATCCCACCCTCCCCGACTCGTTCCCGGCTTTCCCTTCGCGTGACATCGTCGTTCATCACCAACTTGTTGCCGCCGCCGCTCCTATTTGTCAGAGATCGAGGAGGACCTTGCTGCGTTGACCACGCCCCCGTCGTCTGTTTCCTCCCACTCGATCTGCCCACGTGGACCCAACCTGTTGCCAACCCGCGATCGAGCCGAGCAAGCTAGCAGACGCACGCACCTCACCTCGCCGCTGCACCGCCCCTCACCTCGCCGCTGCAGAGTCTGGATACAGTAAACTGAATACAGTAAAATACAGAAGAAACTCAGATCACTGTATTTGTTCCTCGCAATGGACCTCAATAGCATGGTCGGAATAATCCATTTCTTTCCGCTGATTTACAGCACAAGATCCTTCATTATTGACAAATGAGTTCTGCAGACCGGCTAGCACAGAATCAGAATTACTTTCTTCAGGTATACTGTCGTGACCAGATAGATGTTGACGCCGCTGCAGGTGACTGCATCAATTGTTCTCCCATGGAGTCGTCTCCATGTTCAGTAAAATTTTCATTAACAGTGTGAAATTGTCTAGATTGTCGAATGGTTCCATTATCCACTTTCGGGATAATTAAATCAGTGTTTGCATTATCAAATACCCGATGTTGCTCTGCAAAAGGATTTTATCAACACAAAGAAGTTTTTTGAGATGAAAATAGGAAGTAATGAGAAAAGAAGAAAGTTTGTATGACATTTAATGGACTAGATGAGTGCAGAAATCTTACCATGAATATCTGAATCGTCATTCGTGTTTGCATCATTGTCATCTGCAGCACCATTCGAAAGGACATTACGGATACCATAATCTGCTGGCAGCTTTCTCCTCCCCCAACTCATCCCGCTGGAACCAGGGCTATAGGCGGGGACGAACGCATCAGGGTGCTCTTCCAGGCCGCGGCGAGGAGGCTGGGGGTGACCAAGATGGAAGGAGGAACGGCGTGGGTTGTGAGGGGGCGGTAGAGGACTGGAACGGGAAGCTGGCCGGAGGGGAGGGAGGCGAGGACCGTGGGGAGCTCGGTGGCGTGCTGCGTGGTGCCGGAGGTCGAGTGTTGGCGGCAGCGACTTTGTGGGCGAGATGGAGAGGAGGCGATCCCGATCGAAACGTTTTTTCCTGACCCACTTAAAGAAGGAATCACGGGTTTAATTACCAGAAAATAAGGGAGCTTTTTGTAAAAATGCCGCGGCAGGTTATCCGACAGAAGCGATAACCTCTTTATTATTAAGTAAAAATAACATATGTGGAATGCAGGTAGATATTTTCTATCAGAAGAGCAAAACATACGAGAGATGTATTTACGTATTTCTTAGAGACCATATGAGTTATGAAGCACTTCAGTTTTGCTAATCCTCGGTTGCCTGAAACGAAATCTGATTTGGTGCGGAAATTCAAGGGATGGCCAAAGTTTGACGTTATCCACGGATGTGTGTGTAGGTTGAACGAGGCAATGCAAGAAAATAAATAAATTAAGGCGATCAACCAATGCAGACATGATGAAATACCGGTGGTGCTCATGTCCAAGTGTTGTTGGTCTCAAGGCAGATAAGGCCAAGAGGATCACCAGGAAAGGCAAGCCGGACCTCTTTCGCGAAGTCATCCCGCAGGACCATATGATGATCATGGCCTACTGCACGAATCGTGTCAGGCTCATAGTGGATACTGGATAGATCCAATCGCGTCGTGCGAACTCCCCGTGTTGGTTAGTTAACATCAACTGAAACAATGAACTAAAAGAACAATGAACTGAATTATACACTATATGTTCATGGCCTCGATTGTAGGAAAGATGATTTAAGATGCTTAATAATTGTATATCGTAACACCTCTCCTTTAATGGGGTGTGTGTGCATTATTCTTAACATCTGAATTGTGGCACTTTGTAGAATTTTATAAGAATATAGCCGGTTAGCAGTAGTAAGCATATGTTTTACTCCAAATAATTTTGACCAACAATAGCTTGCAGTTGTCTTACAAAATTAAATAGTACTCCCTCCGTTTCAAAATAAGTGTCTTAAGCTTAGTATAATTTTATACTAGAGCTAGTACAAAGTTAAGACAGTTATTTTGGGCCTTGGCTCAGTGGTTGAGCATGCGGTTGTGCAGCCCAACGACCCGAGTTCAATTCCTAGAATTGACAGGGGATGCACAGGGACTTTTCTCCCATTTATTGAGGATCAAGTTTGGCGTGTGGTAAAACCACTCATCAAAAAAAATCTTGATACTCATTTAAAAAAATTCTGAGGACCATGTTTATCTTGGAACTCATACTAAAATGGCCGTATGCATCCCTTGATGGTGCAGAGGCCGGGAAGTGAAAATCTCTCCCATTTTAAAGACGTCTCCCTTCCTCCCTACCTCCCTCCCTCCCAACCCTAGCCGCCTCCCCCTCCCCCTTCCCCTCCCTTCCTCGCCGCCGCCTGAGGCAGCCGCCGGGCAAGCCCGGGGCGCCAAGGATGGTGGCGGCGGGGCCTAGGCTGCCCTGCCTCTGCATGCGGAGTCTCGGATCTGGAGCGGCGGCTCCATTGGCGAGGCATGACGGGCTAGCAGCCGTGCGGGAGGTGGATCCGGCGTCTCGGCCGCGCGGGCGGCGGGATTCGGTGGTCGCTGGCGTCCGGCGACGGCTTTTGCAGTGGCCGGTGCGCGCGATCTAGCGCCTCCCCTCCTTCCCTGTTCGGCGTGCGGGCCAACCTGGTCGGGCCGCGCTTCCTTGGATTGCCGGTTTTGTACAGGAGGTGCTGCTAGTGGTGGAGGCGTCGATATGGACTGATCCCCTCACTTCCCCTTCCCCTAGGTCTTCCCGGGCGAAAGCCTTAACTTTGTTGGGTGGCGGCGGCGCTCACGGCGCCGTTCCCTTCTTGAAGGCGCCGCTTTGGAACCTTGGGGCTGGGTGGCGCTTGTGGGTGGTGGGCGACGGCGGTGGTGCGTCCCTATCCTAGCATGGATCTCCGTCCTGCTTGGAGATGGACTCGCGTAGGTGGAGGTCATCGTTTGGCGTCATGATGGCGTCGATGGCGGAGGCACCTGCCAAGGCTGGTACCTCAATCTGATCTGAAGATGGATCAGTGGAAGATGGCGGCGACGACACATGTGAGTGCGTCGGACCGGTTTGTACCCCGGACCCGGTATGTGGCTCGGTCAGGGTCTCCGGCTTTAGATGTTAGGCTTAGGTGAGAGGTCTGGGTATTTGGTCCAGCTTGCACCCCTTCATCATATGAATATGAGTAGCGGCATATGTTGCCAAGATGGTGGATACAGGCATATTGTTGTACTGCTTTGTAAGGTCCTCGAGAATAATCAAAAAATGGCCGCATGCATCTCCCAGATGCAGAGGCTGGGGGTCATTCTCCTTTTCTAAAAAAAAAGACAGTTATTTTGGGATGGAGGGAGTATCTAGCTAGCAGTTTCTTCTCTTGAATGAAATCTACGCCCCAATTTATTTCAGTAGATCAATGCCTCATGGGATCAGCGGACCAGGTGATTAACTTGTACGAAAACACTTCCTATTGGTAGTCTGACAGGAAGCCAGCGTCGGACATGTCGACTGCAATTGATTCAATTGTAATCGGACGGTCACATATTGTGCTTCAATTCAGATGTAAAAATGAAATAAAAAAAACCATAGGTCGGGGCTTAACCAGCTGCAACCCTGTGAGTAAGAGCAACTTCAACTGACCGATCTTAACGTATGCATGATTTATCCATCTTTTGTCCGTTTGGATCGGTTTGTCTGTCCCGTTTTATGAATCGATGATTGTGCACCCAATGGGACAAATTATTTTTCGTCCGCACACAATAAGTTTTTCATAAAGAAAAAGCCCGCGGTCACAGATCATGCCAACGGCCACGCCAGCCTGAGTAATGGTCCAAACAGAGCCACTTGCAGGGCCATCTCGGGGAAACTCGGGGGGATTTCTATTAGGACACCATACATAGTGCTCATCTGGTAGTGTCCTAAGAAAGAGATACGCGTGGCTCCTATTGAAATATGGTCTGCCGAGCAGTCTTGCTGGATTTGTTTTACTCTTCTCGGACGTCTTGTGCACTGAGTGTTCGAGGAATCTTGAGGTTGAGGTTTTGTAGCGCAGCTTGTGGCTAGTTTGTGATGGATGAGTTGGAGCATCTCTGCAGGGTTATATCTTTCCGAGAGCCATGACCGAGGTTACGTGACAACATTGAAATATGTTTAACACCCGGTCATCACGAACTTGAAGTAAATCAACTAAAATACACCAACCATGCGTGTAACCGTGTCCGTCTCTTCTTCTGAGGTTTGAACCAAGAAGGGGACACGGTGGGGTTATGATTGACTCATAAGTCGGGGTTCAGGGTCACTTCTTGATGATTATTAGTTCATGTTCGTTTATGCGTAGAATACTCTTTTTATTCTTGTACTTGTAAGTTAGCCACTCCAATAAATGCTTAGTGCTTGCTGCAGCCTCATCACTTAACCATGTTTCATTCATTAAGCTTTGCTAGTCTTGATACCCTTGAAAATGAGATTGTTGAGTCAATGTGGGTCACAGATTACTACAACAACAGTTGTAGGCACAAGTAATGTGATGCTTTGACGTGAGAGCGATGCTTGTGTGATTTGGAGTTCTTCTTCTTCATCATCGATCATAGGATGGGTTCGAGGACGACAACCTGGGATTAGCAAGGATGGATGTCGGTTTTATTGTTTGATTTCGTCCGTAGTTGGACCCTGCTTTTATGTACGATGATTGATATTGATGATTGTGTTGAGATGAACTTGATGTAGCTTGTGGCGAGTGTAAGATAATTGTACTCATCTCCTCTTTACATGTACTTATAACAATATCCATTTTTATGAAACGATGAGATGCGCTTCTATCCCTATCGAGGCCCTCGAGCCAAAATAAGGATATGACTGCATCTTGGACGTTACAAGTCTGTTTATCTTTTTTCTCAGCAATGCTAAAGCCTGTTGCCTAGAATAGGTGAATCTAGAATAGCAAACTAGATGTGATTCTTTGAACCGTGAAAGTGAGAGTTGTTACTTGTGACATCCTCGACTTTTGCTACAGTAGTAATCGTAATTAAGCTACAGTGATCAACCGTTAATGATGCCACGTCATCGGATTCCCATCTCAGACCCGCGTTGATTCGCGTCTGTCCGGATTAAAAGATTTGGAAACAAAAGAAAAGTACCTTATAAGTTCATTACGAATATTAAAAGAATAGGTATATGAAAGATAGGATTAAAAGTACGTATAATAATTTGTAAAAGAAAATATAATAAGAGAAAGTGTTTCAAAAGAAAAATTCAAATAGTAAATTAAATAATAAAAGAAAGAAAAGAAAACTGAAAGAAAGAAATGATAAAAGGGAAAAGAGAAAACAGAATAAAACAAATCAAAAAAAAAGAAAAGGAAACAACCCCCCCCCCGTGGCCCAACTGGGCTCAAGGCCCAGCCGGCCAACTCCCGTCGCCCCTTCTCCCTCCACCGCCCCCTCCCACGGCGGCCCCCCCCTCGGTCCCCCTCACCACGCCGGCGGCCACCCCCTCCTCCCGCCGGCGGCCTCCTTCCATCCCCCACGGCCACCTCCTCCCTCCACGGCCTCCTCCCCCCACGGCCTCCTCCCTTCCCCGGCGGTCCCTCCCCTCGCCCGGCCGGCCGAGCCCCTCCTCCCCGCCGGCCGAGCCCCTACTTCCCGCTGGCGAGCCACCCCCTCCACCCCGCCGGCGGGGGGCCCCGGTTGCCTCGGCCTCCACCTCGCCGGCCTACCGCCCCGGCCCCCGTTGGCCTTCTCCCGCTCGGTCCGGGAGGGACCGGGCAGGGAGACGCCTCCACCACGCCAGATCCGGCCGGCTCCTCCTCGCCGGCACCGTCACCGCCTCCACGTCCGTCTCCACCGTCAACTACGTGCGAACTCCGGCTTCACCGGGCCGTCACGTCACCGTCGGTGAGCCCCTTCTCGGGCTCCTCCCACCGTGTCGATCTCCTCGCCGCCCCGGTTCCGTTCCGGCAAACGGGGCCTCGATCCGTCGAGGGTAGACTCCGGTAGGAGGATTTGAGTATTTGGTTCTTCTAGGTGGTGTTAGAGAAAGTTGTGTCTCTGTTAACACTGTTAACAGAGAGAGAGAGATGAGTGTTGAGAGAAAAGATAAATGAAAAAGAATAAATGGTGTATTAGATGCGTATGTATGTATGTATGTATGTATGAGATGTGATGTATGTATTTGTGTATTTGGGTATTTAGAGGAATACGGTATTTGCACGGATAGGTATCTAATAAAAATAAATGAGGAAATAACCTTAGGCCACTTACCGGTGGGGCCAATGCACCGCTGTCAATGACAGGGAGGCCCCACGCGATAATTAAAAATAATGTTTTTCTTAAATAAATAAATAAATAGATATATTAGTTAAAATAATTAATTAACATAATTAGAGTATGACACGTGGGTCCCTCGTTGAATTAATCTGATTAATAAATAATTAATCTTAAATAAAACTTGTGCCTATGACGTTCGGGACCCGCTGGTCAGTTGACCAGTCAAATGTGATGTCAGCATGACATCGCGATGATGTCATAATAGGCTTTTACTAAATCTTTTAAATCTGTTTTTAATTCCTAAATAGTTAATAAAACCTTAAAAATTAATATTAAATAATCCGTAAGTCAGATCGAAATAATTTCAACATGAAAGTTGAACAGCAAAGCGAGACGAACCCGGATACACGGTCCGTTCGTCTGTCACGCGTCCCTAGCATAGCAAACATGAAACTTTTCCATCGTTTCCAGTGTAACCGGTAGTAGCCCGAGACCCGGAAAATATCGTCAGATATTCTTCCGACCCGTCTATGACGGATGTTGCTGCGTTAGCTCATGTCTAGCCTGCATATTTCCATGTCATGCTTTGTGTTGCATCGGTGCTATTATTTATTGTTTCTTCCCCCTCTTCTTACCGGTAGACCCCGAGACTGACGCTGCTGCCGGGTACATCTACGACCCTGCTGATCAGTCCTTTGCCGCAGAGCAGCAAGGCAAGCAAACTCCCCTTGATCATTCCTATATCGCCTATGTCTTTCTTCCTACTGCTTGCATTAGTATTTTGCTACTGTTGTAGTTAGCTCCTATATCTGATGCATAGCCTGTTTTTGATGAACTGTTACTTTCAGTCCTGTACCTTTAACCTGCTTAGTATAGGTGGAGCAGTCATCCCCTCTGACCCCGTAGTTCAGTTGCCCCGCTTGCTTTTCAATCTCGATCTCCGATCGACGAGCCAGACCCGACACAGCACGATCACCCCCCCTTCGTTGTACGACGCTACAGAGGTACTATCGGGTACCGAGGGTGACACCTCGCTAAGTACTCCTGATGAGATCTCTGTAGTATAGCTAATCGGTCGTGGTTCTCGAGGGTGATTCCTCTTTCACCATTCCCGATGACGCCTCCGTCGTGCAACCCCGCAAGTGTGAGAGCCCCGAGGGTGATTCCTCTAAGCCCACCTTGACGGGTACATCATTCGGAATCCAACGAGGGTGATTCCTCGGATTCCCCTGATGTTACAACCACACAGTTACTCGACCATGTTACTGGGTTCATTGGTGAATAGTTTTAAGCCGGGTGGATTCCCGCGAGACTGTGTTGTTGGCCTAATTAAAATGCTAATGGATTGGGTATTTGATCTGGGTTGGTCGGAGACCTTTTCGCACTAACCGGCTACGCGGGAAGAATTATGGGTACTCGACGTCGCGGTATCAGCCGAAGCTTTTCAGATGCCAGCAGTGTAGCGGCGCGCGCCCGAGTGGTCCCGAGATGCATCGCGCTTGTGATTAAGGGATGCTAGGACTGACGTCGGCCGCCCACGCCACGTGCAGGAGCGTGAAGGGGAACTGGGCCCATGAACCCTTTGTGCTTAGGTTTTAGACCGGCGGGCTGGCCTCTCTGATTAGTCTTAGGTGGGGCTGCGACGTGTCGATATTCCGAGGCCGGGCAGGACCCAGAAAAGTATGTCCGGCCAGAGTGTTATCGAGCGTGACGGGACATGTGGTGCACCCCTGCAGGGATGAAAATTAACTATTCGGATAGCCGTGTCCACGGTTACAGGACGACTTGGAGTTGTGCCCCGATCTTATACAACTACAATTGTTACTTAACTGGAATTAGTTTGCCTCGGGATTGCTTCCTCGCAGGGAGTCGAGGGAGGATGTTTAGGCGTGACCTCACTTTAATATTGCTGCAACAATATAACTATTAATGTGTTACCCCTGTTCTACTCTCGTCTATTGCTGCAAGACCCTGAAGATGCTAGTCTTCGATAGGACTAGGCCTTCTCTCTCTATTCTCGCATTGCTGCAGTCAGTCCACATATAACCCCCTTCTTTGATACTGATGCATAATTAGAATAGTTCTGATGTAAGACTTGCGAGTACTTTGGATGAGTACTCACCGCTGCTTTGCTCCCCCCTTGTCCCCTTGATCCGCTTGCTGTGACCAGATGATGAAGCCCAGGAGATGGAGGTCCCCGCCACCGACGACTGCTACCCCGACGGTGCCTACTACTACGTGGAGGCCGCTGATGATCAGGAGTAGTTAGGAGGTTCCCAGGCAGGAGGCCTCGCCTCGTTCGATCGTTGTATCTTTTGTGCTAGCCTTCTCTAAGGCACCCCATGTTTTATGTCTGTACTCAGATATTTGTTGCTTCCGCTGACTCGTGTGCTTATCGAGCTTTCCTATTCTAGCCCTCGAGGCCCCTGGCTTGTAATATGAAGCTGATGTTATTTTATTTGTGTCTAGAGTTGTGTTGTGATATCTCCCCGTGAGTCCTTGGGTTTGATCGTACGCATTTGCGTGTATGATTAGCGTACGATTAAGCCGAGGGAGTCACATTACTACATATCCACACACATATTATACACAATTTACATATTGATATGGGTTAACCTCTGTTTCCAAAAAAGCCGGCTTGTTGACCCTTGAATATATATAGTGTTCTCCTTTATTAACCTTTTGACAATGTCTTGTGTGAAGAGCGAGGCACGTAGAAACAAATTATCAGGTATGGTGCTGCAGCTTCGTTTTAGATTGTCTATAAATAGTAAACCGGCAAAATATACAAATAGATATGGTGGTTTCCGTCAGTGTGTTCGTGCAAACCAATGTTCTATAACCATACTAGCATCCTTCTTGATATTTACGTGTAGATATGGTGGACAACCGTCAAGTTTGATATGTGGGCACTTTTCCCTAATTTGGGCTTGAGCACACCTTGCACCTCTAGAGTTTGCTTTCAAACATATTCTGACCAGTTCAATGAATTAATTTCTATCGGATCAACAAGACTATGAATGATCTCAAAAGGGAATGAAAATTTTATCCCATTTAAAGTGAGCAAGCCTACTATTGCTACAACTGTTGCCGCAACCCTGAATTCCAGCTCTTCACGGAATGCCATTTCCTCCATGTATTTCCTATTAACAATGTCCTCTATGTGGTTCATTGTAGATGGTGTGCAGTTGTGATTTCCTACAAATAGGAAACTCTTGAGAATTTCTACTTGCGTTGTTGATACCAGTGGTGACCTCTCCATGTGGAATAATGACCGTACAGAGCATGGCAAGCTGGTAACTATGTTTACTTCAGTGTCTTTGATAGGAATGACACTTTTATTCTCTAGCCTTATACAAGAGTTCTCTGGATCCACTTTACTTAAGAGTCATAAGTACTCCACATTCTCCTTTACTATTGGGATGGTACAAATTCCAGCAAATCCGATAGAATTAAGAACTTTAACCTTCTGTCCGGTGCATCTTGCGAATATATTGCACATTCATTCCAGATCACCATTGTAATGAACACTTGTGCATGAATCATCTAATCACCTTTGTATTTAAATGATTTGTATGCCTCGCAGGTTTTCATAATTAGGATGGTGGAAATTTACTACTTCTTCATCCTGTAATGTTGTTTTCACATTTAGTACACGACGTTCAGTATTTTGCCACATGATAATTGTAAAAGTTCCAATTTTTTCACCATCATAAGTAGAAAAAATAGTCAAGGTTTGCAAAAAAAGATGAATATCTTCAATCTAATTTTTCCTTCCTTATGTGCATGGAGAGCAATGAGTCAAATCAGTCCATATATAAGGCTTAGTTGTTCAACAACTATCCGTAGCCATGTTAGTCATGGGAAATGGTGGCATATTTTCTCTATCAATGGTACATGACTAACTTTCGTGTAATTTGCTTTGAGTATTTGTCATGATCTTCTAACTGAGCACAATAATCTTATTGTTATTTGTGTTACTTACTAGTTATGGCTACCTTTACTGTCTATGCTAGCGAGCATTTCCATCTAATGCATGTATAATGTTGGAAGTACATGGCATATATAAAGTAGCATGTGCATGGCATGTGCTTATAGAATATGCACTCATACGGTTGCAAAGATCATTATATGGTTGCACTGGTTGTTCGATACGATTGTAGTCAATAGGGAATATTAACAACGTTATTATTTGCTTGAATAGTAGAACCGTATTCCTTTTGCAAGTACAATAGAGCACACGCGGGAAAGCTTAATGCCAACAATTTATATAGCAACCCGTTAACTAAACTTGCATACACAAAATCTGATACAAGGTAAGGCATGCCAATATGGCTACACACCAAACTCATACACACTAAACCATATCAGTATACTAAAAGAAACCATAAGAAATATTTGTTTAATTGCCTCTAGGTTCTCATAGTACACCAACATACTGGGCAGACACAACAGGGGGATGGGGGGCATAACATTGTTTTGCATATGCAATCTACATATCAATTTCACTCAATAAGATAATTATTGTTTGCCGGTGGACAATTCATGTTTTTTTATTGCAGCCTCCATTTGCCTCTATTCTTAAATTATGTCAGCCCCATCTAACTTGAATTGAGCAATGGCATGCTCCATATATGCTTCCTCCATAATGGGTATCACTGGTTGTTCTGGATTTCTTTCTTCTCATCCTGATTCTCCAGTTTATCCCAATCTATTGGGTCATCTGATTCATATCCTCTATCTAATGCCATCGGGCTCTGGCTGTTTCCTTTGATATGCAGTTTACATTCCTCGGCGTTGTTGTGGTGGGAGAAGGGGCAACACCACTAGTTGGCAGCTGCTTCTGTAGGGATTGAAGCTGGCCTGATTACCATCTGCCCAAACAGAGATGATGACTAGCCTCCATGGTGGATGTGCCAGAGCGTTGGCTATTTCTGGAAGGAGCACCATCGACTACACAACATGGACGGCCTCTACCTCTTCCCCTTCCCATAAGAGGAGGAGTTAGCCTTGGCGGAGGCGCATCTGCCTCCAAGATGCCAAGAAGCCAGTCCTTGCATCGACCCGTAAGCTTGGGCTTTCTTCTAGGTGGTTGTGCTTGTTAACGACGATCACGGTTTGACGATGACATGGATTTGACGACGGACGACCTCTACTTGATGACGATTTGGATTTGAGGGAGGAAGTAGGGGTGAGAAGGAAGCAAATCTTGCGGCTATGAACAAAATGATTATGTTGGAGGATGACTGACGAGCGAAAAGATATTCTGTGAGTACGGCGACCCCACACACCTATCACAAAGTCGATGAAGCCAGGAAGATTGACCCAATAATTCTCAAAGTGAAAGAGATGTGCTATAGGTATAGAAGTGCCCACAAAGAGAACTCACGGCACGTGATCAGAGGCAGTGCGAGGAAGAGGCACAACCATGTTCCAGTTACTGTTTTCTACATGTTTTTGGCCTTCAGGAATACTATAACAAACAAAGTCCAAATACGCCAAAACTTTTTGATGTTTTTTCTGGACAACATAAGGACCTTGAAGCTTCGGAGGAAGATCGGAGGGCACGGGGTGCCCCCAAGCCAACAGGGTGCGCCCAGGAGCGGTAGCCTCGCACTCATGGCTTGGGCCCACCTCCCAGCTCTCAGACTCATGTTCTTTGGCTTATAAATTCTCTTATTTCCCAAAAACTCGAGGGAGCCTCCCGAAACACTTTTTCCACCGCCGAAAGTCTTTGTTCCATCATATGCCCATCTGGAGCCTGTTCAGGTGCCCTGCCGGAGGGGGGATCAATCACGGAGGGTCTCTACGTCAACCTTGTTTCTCCCATGGTGATGTGTGATTAGTTTACCATAGACCTACGGGTCCTTACTTAGCACCTAGATGGCTATCTCTCTTTCTATGTTCTTTATTGCCATGATCACCGTGATTCCTGTGTTGATCTATCTTATGTAATCACTTGTGAGATGCGTTTGTTGGGATCCGATGTATTGTGGATTTATGTTCAGATTATTCATAAATAACATCCAAGTCTTCTCTGAATTCTTATATGCATGATTGTGATAGCTTCGTAATTCTCTCAAATCTATTGATTTTGTTTGGCCAACTAGATTGATCTATCTTTAGTGGTAGAGGTGCTTTGTAGTGGGTTCAATCTTGCGGTCGTAAATCTTAGTGATAAAAAGTGACATGACACACGTATAAAATTGATACCAATAAGGGTAAAATGATGGGGTTCATACATATTAATTGGATTTACTTTGTATGCATCTGTCATCATTCTCCAAACATTACTCTATTTTTACTTAATACTCTAGGTGCATGCTCGATAGCGGTTGATGCATGGGTGGAGTAATAGTAATAGATGCAGGAAGGAGTCAATCTACTTGTTTGCGAACATAATGCTTATATGTAATTATCATTGCGATGAATAAATATTACATAACTATGCACTTTTCTATCAATTGCTCAACAGTAATTTGTTTACCCACCGCATGCTTTCTATGAGAGAGAAGCTTCTAGCGAAAAATATGGCCCCGAGGTCTATTTGCAAATATATTTACAAAAACTCTAAATACCTTGATTAATTTTATTATTAGTATTTAATTTTTATATTTAATATATTTCAACTTTCTATTTATCACTACTTATGGCTTGCAAGTAACGATTTCAAGGGGAGTGACAACCCTTTTGTCCGTCTTGAGTGCAAGTGTGTGCTCTTTTGTGTGTAGGCACCAAAGACGGGAAATTGTGTGGTCTTCCTATTGCTTCGATAACCTTGGTTCTTACTGAGGTAAATAATTATCTATACCATGCTGCATCATTCTCTCCTTTTCGGGAAAAAAAACCAACGCATATCACAAGTATCACGCCATCTTCGGCTTGATAGATGCCAGATTGGTCATAGTCATCTAGATCTTCCTTCTTCGACGGTTCTTTACCATTGCATTTTTCCTACCCGTCGAGGTGATTTTCATGTTCTGAAACATTCTTCACACCTCTTTCTAGCTCATCATCATGTATCGCCCCTTCGACTTTGGGATCCTCCTCTACCTCACCATGACTTGTTTACCTTGTGTAACCAGACATGAAATAATATCTCAACAATTGAATCTTCACATGACCAGTAGAAGGGTCAATTAAAACTATGTTTTAGCACTTCTTACATGAACATAATATTTTTGTTTCCCCTTTCCGATTCATATCTTCCAACACAACTTCAAAGCACCCATTTATAGTTCAATCCATATATATGAATCATGCACTTCCAGAGTGCCTACAAAAAATGGTCAAGAAATAATTCAGCACATGCATGCATTTGCTAAAAAATTATAATAGAAAATATATTGGGCATTACATACCTAGAAAATATTATACACACAAAGGCAAGTACATATAGTACTTTGATATTGCCTAGCTCTCAATGGATTGAAGGAAGATGCCGCCGGTCTGCTTGTATACACATATATATGACATTACTTACGATCAAGAGATCACCTAGGAGCTACCTATATATAGAGAGATGCAAATACTTATGGCGTTCTACCTTTAGGAACGCCACCACAATATCTGCAGGACCCACAAAATGTACCTATGGTGTATGACACTTGTTGTACGACAGAAGTATGGTCCATAATGTTGTCGTAGGAACTTTGGCCACGTCAACAAGACATTGCGCAAGGGGGAATGCGACGGAGTCCTAATACAAGTTACATTCGACCGAATTTGAACGCCACCACTATGTGTGTAGCAATAATGTGCAAATTTAGCCAACGTTACCACTATTTAAAAATATTAGTGCTTGCGTTGGAGGAAGTTGGCGCGCCACCAACAAGAGTTGTGACTAGCCATTTTTCCACTAATGCGACCCCATTTCCTTTCACTCCGCCCCTTCCCCTTGCTTTGCATCCGCACTGTCTCCACCTTCATCATCGCTGATGTACGTCTCTGGCCGTCACAAAGGCATTGTCGGACATCCGCAACCAGCACCAACGCGGAAGCTCGCTTCTACTACGGAGTTGTCTACCCTCTAGCCGTTTGTACGCACATACACTCCGCCCCCACGTAGACGACATTCATGGCGGACACGTACAACACTCGGCGGGTGTTTGTTCAAATACCATTGAGGTTATTTCTGACCGCCATGTTGTTGTTTTTTCGATAAAGGGCATTTCATTGAATTGAGATATCGAGTTGATACATTCGCATCGCAAAAAAAAACCCGGCCTCTGCATCGCCAGATGCACACAACCAACGTAGGTCCAAGGAAACGTGAAAAGTACTAAGCAGAAGAAAGCAAAGGGCAACTAAATAGAGTAGCATAGGATGTTGCCAATCCTATCCGTAGGTCACACCGCCATCCATGGGTGTAGAAAACCTCCGTAGCCGTATGCTCCAGCCATATAGACGCCATCATAAAAAGGTCCCTCTCTTACGACTTCTGCAGGATAAACCAGGTACGGAGCCATCGCGAACGTGTATGAATAGCCTGCACAGGGGAAGCAACACTTTTCTTGTTAAAGACAATCCCTTTCCCGGTAAGCCATATTGCCCAACATAAGGCAGCCGCCCCCGCAAAAATGTGAAACGGTTTTTTATGAATACCCTTCAACCAGTTGTTGAAGATATTCCGTGCACTACGTGACGGGTATAGGTTTGAAGCTATATGAAAAGTGGCTCACACAGATCTAACAAACTTGCACTCGAAAAATAAGTGTTTGATAGATTCGTCGTGATGACAGAAGATGCATTTTTTGCATCATTGTCAGTTGCACCGTGCCAAATCGCCCCTAGTTAAGATAACTCCTTTGTTGAAAAACTATAGGAATATCTTTACTTTAAGGGGGATTCTAAGGTGCCACAATTTTCTGTTATCAATCGGCACCTCATTATGAGCCATCGCATCATACATGGACTGGACCGAGAATTTTCCATTTTGATGCAATTTCCATCTGAAATAATCTGGTTGATCACATAGGTGAACTCCCTATAAAGAAATGGCAGGATTTGTTTGACACAAAGCTTGTTTACCCGTGACAAACTTGCGCGTGACAATCCTGTATAGGTTGGGATATTGCACATTTAGTGGAGTTGGCCCAAGCCAGGTATCTTCCCAGAACCTGACCTATGAGCCATCTTTGACCTAGAAAGTCCCAAATTGAAAGAACTCCTTGGCCTTCATACCCCACTCCAAAAATGTGAATCATCAGGTTTCCAATTGACCTGAGAGATAGCTTTGGACCCCACGTACTTATTACGAATGATTTGCTGTCATACGCCATTCTCAGTGAGTAATTTGTACACCCATTTGCTGAGAAGAGGAATGTTTTTAATCTCAATTTCATGGATTCCAAGTCCCCTTGGCTCTTGGGTTGACATAATACATTCCACCTAGCCAGTCTATACTTTTTCGTTTCATTGTCACTCTGCCAGAACAATCTCAATCTAAAATAGTCTAACCTTTGTAAAACGCCTTTAGGTAGGTGGAAGAAAGATAACATATATAGAACCATGTTGATGAGGACCGAATTGATCAATGTTAATCAGCCTTCGTATGACAAGAGCCTGGCTTTTCATCTGGCTAGCCGTTTCTCTAGTCTTTCTTCCACAAACTTCCATTCAGCAATAGTCAACCGCCGATAATGAATAGGGATACCCAAATAGCGAATCGGGAATTGTCCGATTTGGCAACCAAAGATTTTGACATATAAGGATGCCTCTTCTGCGGCAGCGCCGAAACAGAACAACTCACTCTTATGAAAGTTTATTTTTAGACCAGAAAGCTCCTAGAAGGCACATAGAAGCAGTTTGAGGTTTTTCGCCTTTTCTAAGTCATGATTCAAGAAAAAGATGGTGTCGTCTGCATATTGGAGAATGGAAAGGATTTCTTCAATCAGATGAGGAATGACACCGCAGATTTCTCCGATGAGCTTAGCCCTCTGAATGAGTGTAGCCAGCATATCAGCCACAATATTGAACATACACTAGTGGGGACGGGGCCTTTAGCCCCGGCTCGTAAGGGCTTTAGTCCCGGTTCACCAACCGGGACTAAAGGGGCGGGACTAAAGGCCTAACCTTTTCGTCCCGACCCTCTTACACACCGGGACTAAAGGTGCTCCAGGTGGGCGCCTCGTAGCGCCCCAGGGGCAGGCCCTTTAGTCCCGGTTCGTTACAAGGAACGCGACTAAAGATTTTCAGATTTTGCTGGTTTTTGTTTTTGTTTTGAATGAAATTATTTTTGGGTTTTAGGGTTTTAGGGTTTAGGTGTTCGGGAGATTAAGTGATGCCTCGTTTGGTGTTCGGGAATTAGTTTTCATATAATTTAAATAGAAATAATTATGCATATATATATATATATATATATAAGATTAACTTATCTTACAAGCGATCATATATATACAATTATATGGAGATCTGAATTATCGGGACTAGAGCCCGTATATTCGATTACATGGACGAACATCACTAATGGCCCTTAGCTACACTAAATCGTCCTTTGTCTTCTATAGCTTCCGTCCTCAGAAATCCCGCAAGCTCTTCTGCAACAGCAATCGCGCGTTGCTCTGGTAGGACCTTCGTCCTCATGGCCGTGTGCTATATAAGAAGAGGAGATGAATATGAATGTCAATCATGATAACAAAGAATGACGGGTAAAAATAGAGGTGTGAATGTTCATTGCTTACGTCGAATCTGTGATCCTTGAACTCAGAGGTAAACGTGCGAATGGTCTCGCAAACATAGTATCCGCATAGATGCGTTCCCCGTGGCTGCTGGTCGCACTTTACGAGAATAGAATATATATAATCAAAATAATAATCTAGCATCATAAATGTATTGAAAATTAATAGAAGTATATCATACTACTACTTACCTGAGCCGCTCTAAAGGTCAGCTTCTCAGGTTCGATACCGGGAGTCACGCACTTGAACCGCTTCCAAACCCTGCCCGACAAGGATAATGATTTGCTAAGTTTTTATTAATTGATATATTAGAAAATCATCGAAAGAGACCGATAGAGCGCAAGAATGATTAAAATTACCCTTGGAGCATGTCCTGCAGGCTTTGAAAAAGTTCCAAGGGTCTCGATAATGGGTCGAAGGCATCAACTCTTCCCTTACCAATTTGAATGTCCAACAGAATCCAATGGAAGCTGCACATGGATATATACATATATATATATATATATATATATATGTGTGTGTGTGTGTGTGTGTGTGTGAGTAACTTATCAATTACACTTATAAGTGAATGGACACAACAGAGTAAAGACCCTCACCTGAAGTTGTATGGAAACAGTATGTGGTCACAGCAATTTTGATCTGTTAGAAACCTTAGAAGGTTTTCCTCCGTCTCCTTGGGATAATTAGTTAGCGTCGCTATATGTATTTTATCTGGGTCAATAAACCCAATATTTAGGATGCTCTTACTTTTACACTCCAGAATCTTCATTCTGCATAATAGTACAAGTTATATATAGACAATGAATTAAAATAACTAAACAAGTTATATGTAGACAACGAATTGAAAAACTTACAGACAATAGCAACTCATAAGCGATTTGTCGAGGGCGTCGCCATTGTACATCTGGAAGAGTTCATCGAAGTCGATATGGATTTCTTCGGTGCAGCCGTAGTACTCCCGTGGGACACTCAGCACGATCATCGTTCTCCCATTATTTGATTCACTTAAGTACCATTTATGCAAGTAACGCATATTTGTTGGGAGATCATCTTTGCTAACCAAAGGCTCTCCCATGACAAACTGTGGCTTAGGGGCTACCACAGCCTTGGGTATCCTGTCGTCTTGGGAAGCCAGCAAATCTTCAACCGAGATACCACATTCATCCGCCAACTCCTTTGCTTTTTCAAAAGCTTGCCCCTGCACCAGAGGGGGAACATTCTCGGTTAACACCTTGAGGGGTGAGATCGACTGTTTCGCCTGTTGTCCAAGCCGAGGAACTTCTGATTTTTTCTTGCTTGTAGTTGAACTTGATTTGCTCCCACTTGCACTTGCACGTGAGCTGCTCTTTTTCACTTCCTTCTGCAGTGTGCGTGTATAGTCATCAGGCTTATAGTGTAAGTCATACTGTGATGGAGTGGTTATGAAGTCTTTTGCCCATGCTATGTGCTTCTCGGTGTATTCTGGGCGGGGCTCGGGTTCCTTCCTTTTCATCTGCGCATCATGTTGTTCCTTTGCTATCCTGGCGTTTTCCTCGGGGGTACGATCATAAGGTCTGATAGGAAGATTAGCATGAGGTACCTTTGGGAGGGGCGACAGTTTGCGCTTTGGGGAGCTCCGTCGGTTAGAAATCATCGACGGAGCGTTCTTGCTCGCACGCTTCCGCTTAGTATCATGTGCGGGCGGCGGCGGAGATGGACGACCCAAGTCCGGCGGCGATGATCGAGATGGACTCGTGTTGTGCTGGCCGACGTCATGTGGAGGGCTTGGAGGTAATGGAGGTGTAGGTGACCTGCGACGACTCGGAGGCGGTGTTGTCCTTGGGGCCGAGCCTGGAAGCTTGATGTAGTTCTTGTCCCATAGGATGACTCCACCCAGTACTTCTCCGAGTGTCCTCTCATCTTCGGGTCCAGCTATGTCGAGCTCCATATCATTAAACCCCGTCATGATTTCATCCACCCCGACTTTAGCAAAGCCAGCTGGAATCTCACGGCCATGCCAGCGTGCATCAGGGCCAGAAGGTAAAACTTGTCCGACGGCCACCTACATGGATATGTTCTTGAATTTCGGATGGAGTTCACATGATGTTGACTCCTTGATTCCATCCACGGGGTAGCCGGGACCGCCCTCTATCATTCTTCGTTCATCGTTGGGCGGGGCCTCAGATTCAGCCATGCTGCTTTTCCGCTTAGATGGGGCGCCGGTAATATCAACTGCAGGATCTTCCTGGCGCGGTACTCCTCTAAGCTCATCAATCTGCTTCTGTTGCTCGTTAATCCTGGCAAGCAACTGGTTGAACTTGTCATTCTCCTCATCCCGCTGCCGCTTCTTTGCTCTCTCTCGGCTTCTGTAAGTGTCTTGGTCTCTGGCAAACCCAAGCCACCACGGGTAAGAAGGACCGAAGCCTCGCGTTCGTCCTCCATGTTCGTCATTGCCGAGGACCAGTGTGAGCAAATCTTTATCTCTATCTGCAGTGAACTTTCTTTGTCCCTCCTTAATTTCTTTCACTATCCTTTTCCAATTCTCCCTGGGTATCCTAAGATCGTCATTGCAGATGAGGTCCCCTGTTGTTTCGTCGTACGACCCACCATGCGCAAGGAACCAATTTCTTGCTCTCAATTCCCACTCATCACGGAGTGGTTCAGGTACGACGCCTTTATCTATCAGATCTTGCTCTTTCTTATCCCACTTTGGGATGGCAGTCTCATAGCCCCCTGGCCCCAGCTTGTGGTGATATTTCTTCTTGTCGGCATTTATCTTGTTCTTTTCTGATAATGCCTGGGCATCTTGTGACTCCTTGTACTCTTGAAATGCCTTCCAGTGATTCGCCTGCTTGGCTAGATACCCCTCGAATACTAGCACTTTCTGTGTCTTCAGATAGTTTTTCCATAGCTTCTTCTTTGAGCTACGGAACAGTTTGACCATCTTCTTGAGAGTCCACTGCTTGACTTTGGCCCTCAGTTTGTCTGCGGCGTCTTCATTCTCACATTCTGGCAGGTTGAAATGTGACATGAGGTCATTCCAAAGATTATCTTTGTACCTTTCGGCGACAAAGTCACTATCGGCTGCCCCTTTGCGCTTGTTCCACTCCCGAACGGTGATCGGGACGTGATCCCTAACGAGAACTCCGCATTGCTTCTTGAATGTGTCAGCAGCATTCTTAGGAAGCTTGGGTTCGCCCGTAGGAAATATCACCTCAAATGTGTAATGCGTCTGTGCATCCAACTTTCTAATCGGGCCTCGTTTCGTAGTTTTGCTCGATGTGGAGGCCTAAGAGGGAGAAACATTCGTCAAATGAATGTATATGTATACAATATAGAGCTATCTCCAATATTTTTCACATATTACAAGTGATTGTCGAACTTCATATGTATACCTCGCCGGACTTCTCCTCTTCACCGGCTTCTCCATCAGTGGAGCTATTACCTTCTCCGTCATTGGACCTATCTCCTGCCCCATCGGCTTCATCTTCGTGTCGCTCGACCTCCATTCCAACGTCCTGGTTTAGATATGACGACGGAGATTCAGCTGGTTCAACGTCGGGGCCGTCTTCGATTATATCTTCGAGAAGTTCTTCCTCTTCGAGGTTCCTGATATGTGGATCCATAGTTCTGCAAAAAACGGATTCTCTTAACCTTTGTACCAAAAAAGAATTATTCTATCAGGAACTCCGTTCCAAAACAACTTAAGTCCCGGGTCGTGGCTCCACCCGAGACTCCTAGATTTCTGCATAGTATTCAAAGTAGGAGTACTTTTCCAATTTGAGCATTCAATAAGCAAAACCAAATCGTAAAATAAAGTAGTATTCAAATTAGCATGCATTCAATTATAAGCTAATACATCATCACTTTTGTCCGTACATCGTCGAATATTATCACTAATACTCCTCGAATACTATCATACATATAGCATCACTAATACATCTAGAACCGTAGCGCCCGACGGGTATCGGCGCGGGCGGTATACACCCAAAGAGAAGGAACCATCACAGGATCATAGCTCCAGTGAGATCCGCGAAGAACCTGCCAGGTATGCTCGAACCTGCCCTACAACGCAACCATGTAGCGACGGACGTGCTCATCCTCCTCGCTGACACGGTGACGTACCACCTCCGCGGTGTCCGGAAGCCTCGGCACCCTCACTGGCCCACGCGACCGCCACCAAACAAGGATCGGGCCAACGACGGGCTCGCTCCTCACCAACCTATGCCCCTCGGAAGGTAGCACCTCCCAATACCAGCCGGGCGGAGCCCAGTCCCGGATAGGGCCCCTCTGATCAAGCAGGTGTCCTCCGCCGAGTCGACGACGAGGATGCGGGATAGGCATCGTAAAATGAACTAAAAAAATAAACTAGTTCTATTTTTCTTTCTCAAAATAAACTATTAACACTTAAGGATATACAATAGCAAAATTAAACTATTAACACTTATTTTCATTTTTCTTCTCCTCCTCTTCTTTTCTTCTCTTCTCCTCCTCTTCTTTTCTTCTCTTCTCCTCCTCTTATTTTCTTCTCTTCTCCTCCTCTTCTTTTATTCTTTTCTTATACACTATATGTTGGAATTATGCCCTAGAGGCAATAATAAATGTATAGTTATTATTATAATTCCTGTATCAAGATAATAGTTTATTATCCATGCTATAATTGTATTGAATGAAGACTCATTTACATGTGTGGATACATAGACAAAACACCATCCCTAGCATGCCTCTAGTTGGCTAGCCAGTTGATCGATGATAGTTAGTGTCTTCTGATTATGAACAAGGTGTTGTTGCTTGATAACTAGATCACGTCATTGGGAGAATCACGTGATGGACTAGACCCAAACTAATAGACGTAGCATGTTGATCGTGTCATTTTGTTGCTACTGTTTTCTGCGTGTCAAGTATTTATTCCTATGACCATGAGATCATATAAACTCACTGACACCGGAGGAATGCTTTGTGTGTATCAAACGTCGCAACGTAACTGGGTGACTATAAAGATGCTCTACAGGTATCTCCGAAGGTGTTAGTTGATTTAGTATGGATCAAGACTGGGATTTGTCACTCCGTGTGACGGAGAGGTATCTCGGGGCCCACTCGGTAATACAACATCACACACAAGCCTTGCAAGCAATGTAACTTAGTGTAAGTTGCGGGATCTTGTATTACGGAACGAGTAAAGAGACTTGCCGCTAAACGAGATTGAAATAGGTATGCGGATACTGACGATCGAATCTCGGGCAAGTAACATACCGAAGGACAAAGGGAATGACATACGGGATTATACGAATCCTTGGCACTGAGGTTCAAACGATAAGATCTTCGTAGAATATGTAGGATCCAATATGGGCATCCAGGTCCCGCTATTGGATATTGACCGAGGAGTCTCTCGGGTCATGTCTACATAGTTCTCGAACCCGCAGGGTCTGCACACTTAAGGTTCGACGTTGTTTTATGCGTATTTGAGTTATATGGTTGGTTACCGAATGTTGTTCGGAGTCCCGAATGAGATCACGGACGTCACGAGGGTTTCCGGAATGGTCCGGAAACGAAGATTGATATATAGGATGACCTCATTTGATTACCGGAAGGTTTTCGGAGTTACCGGGAATGTACCGGGAATGACGAATGGGTTCCGGGAGTTCACCGGGGGGGGGGGGGAGGGCAACCCACCCCGGGGAAGCCCATAGGCTTTGGGGAGACACACCAGCCCTTAGTGGGCTAGTGGGACAGCCCCAAGGGGGCCTATGCACCAAGAGAAGGAAATCAAAGGAAAAGAAAAAAAAAGAGGGAAGAAGTGGGAAGGGAAGGGGACTCCTCCCACCAAACCAAGTCCAACTCGGTTTGGGGGGGGAGTCCTCCCCCCTTGGCTCGGCCGACCCCTTGAGGGTCCCTTGGACCCCAAGGCAAGGTCCCCCTCCCTCCTCCTATATATATGGGGCTTTTAGGGCAGATTTGAGACGACTTTCTCACGGCTGCCCGACCACATACCTCCATAGTTTTTCCTCTAGATCGCGTTTCTGCGGAGCTCGGGCGGAGCCCTGCTGAGACAAGGTCATCACCAACCTCCGGAGCGCCGTCACGCTGCCGGAGAACTCTTCTACCTCTCCGTCTCTCTTGCTGGATCAAGAAGGCCAAGATCATCGTCGAGCTGTACGTGTGCTGAACGCGGAGGTGCCGTCCGTTCGGTACTAGATCGTGGGACTGATCGCGGGATTGTTCGCGGGGCGGATCGAGGGACGTGAGGACGTTCCACTACATCAACCGCGTTCTCTAACGCTTCTGCTGTACGATCTACAAGGGTACGTAGATCACTCATCCCCTCTCGTAGATGGACATCACCATGATAGGTCTTCGTGCGCGTAGGAAAATTTTTGTTTCCCATGCGATGTTCCCCAACAGTGGCATCATGAGCTAGGTTCATGCGTAGATGTCTTCTCGAGTAGAACACAAAAGGTTTTGTGGGCGGTGATGTGCGTTTTGCTGCCCTCCTTAGTCTTTTCTTGATTCCGCGGTATTGTTGGATTGAAGCGGCTTGGACCGACATTACTCGTACGCTTACGAGAGACTGGTTTCATCGTTACGAGTAACCCCCTTTGCTCAAAGATGACTGGCAAGTGACGGTTTCTCCAACTTTAGTTGAATCGGATTTGACCGAGGAGGTCCTTGGATGAGGTTAAATAGCAACTCATATATCTCCGTTGTGGTGTTTGCGTAAGTAAGATGCGATCCTACTAGATACCCTTGGTCACCACGTAAAACATGCAACAACAAAATTAGAGGACGTCTAACTTGTTTTTGCAGGGTATGATTGTGATGTGATATGGCCAACGATGTGATGTGATATATTGGATGTATGAGATGATCATGTTGTTATAGAAATATCGACTTGCACGTCGATGGTACGACAACCGGCAGGAGCCATAGGGTTGTCTTTATACTAACATATGTGCTTGCAGATGCGTTTACTATTTTGCTAGGATGTAGCTTTAGTAGTAATAGCATAAGTAGCACGACAACCCCGATGGCAACACGTTGATGGATGATCATGGTGTGGCGCCGGTGACAAGAAGATCGTGCCGGTGCTTTGGTGATGGAGATCAAGAAGCACGTGATGATGGCCATATCATGTCACTTATGAATTGCATGTGATGTTAATCCTTTTATGAACCTTATTTTGCTTAGAACGACGGTAGCATTATGAGGTGATCTCTCACCAAAATTTCAAGACGAAATTGTGTTCTCCCCGACTGTGCACCGTTGCTACAGTTCGTCGTTTCGAGACACCACGTGATGATCGGGTGTGATAGACTCAACGTTCACATACAACGGGTGCAAAACAGTTGCGCACGCGGAACACTCGGGTTAAGCTTGACGAGCCTAGCATGTGCAGACATGGCCTCGGAACACATGAGACCGAAAGGTCGATCATGAATCATATAGTTGATATGATTAGCATAGGGATGCTTACCACTGAAACTATACTCAACTCACGTGATGATCGGACTTGGGATAGTGTAAGTGGATCATGAACCACTCAAATGACTAGAGAGATGTACTTTTTGAGTGGGAGTTTAGCATATAATTTGATTAAGTTGAACTCTAATTATCTTGAACATAGTCTAAGTCCACTTTGAATATATTTGTGTTGTAGATCATGGCTCACGCAAGTGTCATCCTGAATTTTAATACGTTCCCAGAGAAAGCTAAGTTGAAAGATGATGGAAGCAACTTTGTAGACTGGGCACGTAATCTTAAGCTAATCTTACAAGCTAGAAAGAAGGATTATGTCCTTAATGCTGCGCTAGGAGATGAACCACCCGCTACGGCTGATCAGGATGTTAAGAACGCTTGGTTAGCGCGTAAGGAGGACTACTCAATAGTTCAATGTGCAGTCTTGTATGGCTTAGAACCGGGACTTCAACGTCGCTTTGAGCGTCATGGAGCATTTGAGATGTTCCAGGAGTTGAAGTTTATCTTTCAGAAGAATGCCCGGATCGAGAGGTATGAGACCTCCGATAAATTCTATGCTTGCAAGATGGAGGAAAACTCGTCTGTCAGTGAACATGTGCTCAAAATGTCTGGGTACTCAAACCATCTAGCTGAACTGGGGATTGAACTCCCGCAAGAAGCTATCACTGACAGAATCCTTCAATCGCTGCCGCCAAGCTATAAAGGCTTTGTGTTGAACTACAACATGCAAGGGATGAACAAGTCTCCCGGCGAGTTGTTTGCGATGCTGAAAGTCGCAGAGTCTGAACTCCGTAAAAAGCATCAAGTGTTGATGGTGAGCAAGACCACTAGTTTCAAGAGAAACGTCAAAGGAAAGAAGGGCAATTCGAAGAAGAGCGGCAAGCCTGTTGCCAATCCGCCGAAGAAGCCCAAAGCTGGACCTAAGCCTGAAACAGAGTGCTTCTATTGCAAGGGTATGGGTCACTGGAAGCGCAATTGCCCCAAGTATCTGGCAGATAAGAAGGTGGGCAAAGAAAAATCTGGTATATTTGATATACATGTTATTGATGTGTACTTAACCGGCTCTCGTAGTAGTGCCTGGGTATTTAATACCGGTTCTGTTGCTCACATTTGCAACTCGAAGCAGGAACTGCGGAATAGACGAAGGCTGGCGAAAGACGAAGTGATGATGCGCGTAGGAAACGGTTCCAAGGTTGATGCAATCGCCGTCGGCACAGTGTCACTTCAGCTACCATCGGGATTAGTGATGAACTTAAATCATTGTTATTTAGTGCATGCGTTGAGCATGAACATTATATCTGGATCTTGTTTGTTGCGAGACGGTTACTCTTTTAAGTCTGAGAATAATGGTTGTTCTATTTCTATGAGTAACATCTTTTATGGTCATGCACCGAATGTGAGAGGATTGTTCATATTGAATCTTGATAGCGATACACATATACATAACATTGAGACCAAAAGAGTTAGAGTAAACAATGATAGCGCCATATTTTTGTGGCACTGCCGGTTGGGTCATATTGGTGTAAAGCGCATGAAGAAACTCCATGCTGATGGACTTTTGGAGTCACTTGACTTTGATTCACTTGACACGTTCGAACCATGCCTCATGGGCAAGATGACTAAAACTCCGTTCTCCGGAACAATGGAGCGTGCAAGTGACTTGTTGGAAATCATACATACCGATGTGTGTGGTCCAATGAGCGTGGAGGCACGCGGCGGATATCGTTATTTTCTCACCTTCACGGACGATTTAAGTAGATATGGTTATGTCTACTTGATGAAGCACAAGTCTGAAACATTTCAAAAGTTCAAGCAATTTCAGAGTGAAGTGGAAAATCATCGTAACAAGAAGATCAAGTTCCTGCGGTCTGATCGTGGGGGTGAATATCTGAGTTTCGAGTTTGGTGCTCACTTAAGACAATGTGGAATTGTTTCGCAGTTAACACCGGCTGGAACACCACAGCGTAATGGTGTGTCCGAACGTCGTAATCGTACTTTGTTGGAGATGGTGCGATCTATGATGTCTCTTACTGATTTGCCGTTATCATTTTGGGGTTAAATAGCAACACATATATCTCCGTTGTGGTGTTTGCATAAGTAAGATGCGATCCTACTAGATACCCATGGTCACCACGTAAAACATGCAACAACAAAATTAGAGGACGTCTAACTTGTTTTTGCAGGGTATGCTTGTGATGTGATATGGCCAATGATGTGATGTGATATATTGGATGTATGAGATGATCATGTTGTAATAGAAAATATCGACTTGCACATTGATGGTACGGCAACCCGCAGGAGCCATAGGGTTGTCTTTATACTAACAATTGTGCTTGCAGATGCGTTTACTATTTTGCTAGATGTAGCTTTAGTAGTAATAGCATGAGCAGCACGACAACCCCGATGGCAACACGTTGATGGAGAACATGGTGTGGCGCCGGTGACAAGAAGATCGTGCCGGTGCTTTGGTGATGGAGATTAAGAAGCACATGATGATGGCCATATCATGTCACTTATGAAATGCATGTGATGATAATCCTTTATGCACCTTATTTTGCTTAGTACGACGGTAGCATTATGAGGTGATCTCTCACTAAAATTTCAAGACGAAATTGTGTTCTCCCCGACTGTGCACCGTTGCTACAGTTCGTCGTTTCGAGACACCACGTGATGATTGGGTGTGATAGACTCAACGTTCACATACAACGGGTGCAAAACAGTTGCGCACGCGGAACACTCGGGTTAAGCTTGACGAGCCTAGCATGTGCAGACATGGCCTCGGAACACATGAGACCGAAAGGTCGATCATGAATCATATAGATGATATGATTAGCATAGGGATGCTTACCACTGAAACTATACTCTACTCACGTGATGATCGGACTTGAGCTAGTGTAAGTGGATCATGAACCACTCAAATGACTAGAGAGATGTACTTTTTGAGTGGGAGTTTAGCAAATAATTTGATTAAGTTAAACTCTAATTATCTTGAACATAGTCTAAGTCCACTTTGAATATATTTGTGTTGTAGATCATGGCTTACGCGACAGTCACCCTGAATTTTAATACGTTCCTAGAGAAAGCTAAGCTGAAAGATGATGGAATCAACTTTGTAGACTGGGCTCGTAATCTTAAGCTAATCTTGCAAGCTGGGAAGAAGGATTATGTCCTTAATGCTGCGCTAGGAGATGAACCACCCGCTACGGCTGATCAGGATGTTAAGAACGCTTGGTTAGCACGTAAGGAGGACTACTCAATAGTTCAATATGCAGTCTTGTATGGCTTAGAACCGGGACTTCAACGTCGCTTTGAGCGTCATGGAGCATTTGAGATGTTCCAGGAGTTGAAGTTCATCTTTCAGAAGAATGCCCGGATCGAGAGGTATGAGACCTCCGATAAATTCTATGCTTGCAAGATGGAGGAAAACTCGTCTGTCAGTGAACATGTGCTCAAAATGTCTGGGTACTCGAACCGTCTAGCTGAGCTAGGGATTGAACTCCCGCAAGAAGCTATCACTGACAGAATCCTTCAATCGCTGCCGCCAAGCTATAAAGGCTTTGTGTTGAACTACAACATGCAAGGGATGAACAAGTCACCCGACGGGTTGTTTGCGATGCTGAAAGTCGCAGAGTCTGAACTCCGTAAAGAGCATCAAGTGTTGATGGTGAATAAGACCACTAGTTTCAAGAGAAACGGCAAAGGCAAGAAGGGTAATTCAAAGAAGAGCGGCAAGCCTGTTGCTAATCCGACGAAGAAACCCAAAGCTGGACCTAAGCCTGAAACAGACTGCTACTATTGCAAGGGTATGGGTCACTGGAAGCGCAACTGCCCCAAGTATCTGGCTGATAAGAAGGCGGCCAAAGAAAAATCAGGTATATTTGATATACATGTTATTGATGTGTACTTAACCGGCTCTCGTAGTAGTGCCTAGGTATTCGATACCGGTTTTGTTGCTCATATTTGCAACTCGAAACAGGAACTGCGGAATAGACGAAGGCTGGCAAAAGATGAAGTGACGATGCGCGTAGGAAATGGTTCCAAGGTTGATGCAATCGCCGTCGGCACAGTTTCACTTCAGTTACGATCAGGATTAGTGATGAACTTAAATCATTGTTATTTAGTGCCTGCGTTGAGCATGAACATTATATCTGGATCTTGTTTATTGCGAGACGGTTACTCTTTTAAGTCAGAGAATAATGGTTGTTCTATTTCTATGAGTAACATCTTTTATGGTCATGCACCCATGTGAGAGGATTGTTCATATTGAATCTTGATAGCGATACGCATATACATGACATTGAGACCAAAAGAGTTAGAGTTAACAATGATAGCGCCATATTTTTGTGGCACTGCCGCTTAGGTCATATTGGTGTAAAGCGCATGAAGAAACTCCATGCTGATGGACTTTTGGAGTCACTTGACTTTGATTCACTTGACACGTGCGAACCATGCCTCATGGGCAAGATGACTAAGACTCCGTTCTCCGGAACAATGGAGCGTGCAAGTGACTTGTTGGAAATCATACATACCGATGTGTGTGGTCTAATGAGCGTGGAGGCACGCGGCGGATATTGTTATTTTCTCACTTTAACTGACGATTTGAGTAGATATGGTTATGTCTACTTGATGAAGCACAAGTCTGAAACATTTGAAAAGTTCAAGCAATTTCAGAGTGAAGTGGAAAATCATCGTAACAAGAAGATCAAGTTCCTACGGTCTGATCGTGGCGGTGAATATCTGAGTTTCGAGTTTGGTGATCACTTAAGAAAATGTGGAATTGTTTCACAGTTGACACCGCCTGGAACACCACAGCGTAATGGTGTGTCCGAACGTCGTAATCGTACTTTGTTAGAGATGGTGCGATCTATGATGTCTCTTACTGATTTGCCGTTATCATTTTGGGGTTATGCATTAGAAACAGCTGCATTCACTTTAAATAGGGCACCATCAAAATCCGTTGAGACGACACCATACGAACTGTGGTATGGCAAAAGGCCAAAGTTGTCGTTTCTTAAAGTTTGGGGATGTGATGCTTATGTCAAAAAGCTTCAGCCTGAAAAGCTGGAACCCAAAGCGGAAAAGTGCGTCTTCATAGGTTACCCAAAAGAGACAATTGGGTACACCTTCTATCTCAAATCCGAGGGCAAAGTGTTTGTTGCTAAAAACGGAGCTTTTCTCGAGAAGGAGTTTCTCTCGAGAGAATTGAGTGGGAGGAAGATAGAACTTGACGAGGTTGTCGAACCTCTCATCCCTCTGGATGGTGGCGTAGGGCAAGGGGAAACCTCTGTCATTGCGACGCCGGTTGAGGAGGAAGTTAATGATGATGATCATGAAACTCCAGTTCAAGTTTCTGTTGAACCACGCAGGTCGACGAGATCACGCGCTGCTCCAGAGTTGTACGGTAATCCCGTCTTATCAATCATGTTGTTAGACAACAATGAACCTGCAAATTATGAAGAAGCACTGGTGGGCCCAGATTCCAACAAATGGCTAGAAGCCATGAAATCCGAGATAGGATCCATGTATGAGAACAAAGTGTGGACTTTGGAGATAGTACCTGAGGGCCGCAAGCCTATTCAGAACAAATGGATCTTTAAGAAGAAGACGGACGCTGACGGTAATGTGACCGTTTATAAAGCTCGACTTGTGGCAAAGGGTTTTTCACAAGTTCCAGGAGTTGACTACGATGAGACCTTCTCATCCGTAGCGATGCTTAAGTCCGTCATAATCATGTTAGCAATAGCTGCATTTTTCAATTATGAAATCTGGAAGATGGATGTCAAAACGGCGTTCCTTAACGGTTTCCTTAAGGAAGAATTGTATATGATGCAACCCGAAGGTTTTGTCGATCCTAAAAATGCTGACAAGGTGTGCAAGCTCCAGCGATCCATTTATGGACTGGTGCAAGCATCTCGGAGTTGGAACAAACGCTTTGATGAGGTGATCAAAGCATTTGGGTTTATACAAGTGGTTGGAGAATCTTGTATTTACAAGAAAGTGAGTGGGAGCTCTGTGGCGTTTCTAATATTATATGTGGATGACATATTACTGATTGGAAACAACGTAGAGCTTTTGTAGATCATAAAAGGTTACTTGAATAAAAGTTTCTCTATGAAGGACCTAGGAGAAGCTGCTTACATTGTAGGCATTAAGATCTATAGGGATAGATCGAAACGCCTGATAGGACTTTCACAAAGCACATACCTTGATAAAGTTTTGAAGAGGTTCAAAATGGAACAGTCCAAGAAAGGGTTCTTGCCAGTGTTACAAGGTACGAGATTGAGTAAGACTCAGTGCCCAGCAACTGATGAAGATAGAGAGCATATGCGCTCCGTCCCCTATGCTTCAGCCATAGGTTCTATCATGTATGCGATGCTGTGCACTAGACCGGATGTTAGCCTGGCCATAAGTATGGCAGGTAGGTTCCAGAGTAATCCAGGAGTGGATCACTGGACAGCGGTCAAGAATATCCTGAAGTACCTGAAAAGGACTAAGGAGATGTTTCTCGTGTATGGAGGTGACGAAGAGCTCGCCGTAAAAGGTTACGTCGATGCAAGCTTTGACACAGATCCGGACGACTTTAAGTCACAAACCGGATACGTATTTATTCTTAATGAGGGTGCAGTAAGCTGGTGCAGTTCCAAGCAAAGCGTCGTAGCAGATTCTACATGTGAAGCGGAGTACATGGCTGCCTCGGAGGCGGCTAAGGAGGGTGTCTGGATGAAGCAGTTCATGACGGATCTTGGAGTGGTGCCAAGTGCACTGGATCCAATAACCTTGTTCTGTGACAACACTGGTGCCATTGCCTTAGCAAAGGAACCAAGGTTTCACAAGAAGACCAGACACATCAAACGACGCTTCAACCTCATCCGCGACTACGTCGAGGAGGAGGACGTAAATATATGCAAAGTGCACACGGATCTGAATATAGCAGACCCGCTGACTAAACCTCTTCCACGGCCAAAACATGATCGACACCAGAACTGTATGGGTGTTAGATTTATTACAATGTAATTCACATGGTGATGTGAGGGCTAGATTATTGACTCTAGTGCAAGTGGGAGGCTGTTGGAATTATGCCCTAGAGGCAATAATAAATGTATAGTTATTATTATAATTCCTGTATCAAGATAATAGTTTATTATCCATGCTATAATTGTATTGAATGAATACTCATTTACATGTGTGGATACATAGACAAAACACCGTCCCTAGCATGCCTCTAGTTGGCTAGCCAGTTGATCGATGATAGTTAGTGTCTTCTGATTATGAACAAGGTGTTGTTGCTTGATAACTGAATCACGTCATTGGGAGAATCACGTGATGGACTAGACCCAAACTAATAGACGTAGCATGTTGATCGTGTCATTTTGTTGCTACTATTTTCTGCGTGTCAAGTATTTATTCCTATGACCATGAGATCATATAAACTCACTGACACCGGAGGAATGCTTTGTGTGTATCAAACGTCGCAACATAACTGGGTGACTATAAAGATGCTCTACAGGTATCTCCGAAGGTGTTAGTTGATTTAGTATGGATCAAGACTGGGATTTGTCACTCCTGTGACGGAGAGGTATCTCGGGGCCCACTCGGTAATACAACATCACACACAAGCCTTGCAAGCAATGTAACTTAGTGTAAGTTGCGGGATCTTGTATTACGGAACAAGTAAAGAGACTTTCCGGTAAACGAGATTGAAATAGGTATGCGGATACTGACGATCGAATCTCGGGCAAGTAACATACCGAAGGACAAAGGGAATGACATACGGGATTATACGAATCCTTGGCACTGAGGTTCAAACGATAAGATCTTCGTAGAATATGTAGGATCCAATATGGGCATCCAGGTCCCGCTATTGGATATTGACCGAGGAGTCTCTCGGGTCATGTCTACATAGTTCTCGAACCCGCAGGGTCTGCACACTTAAGGTTCGACGTTGTTTTATGCGTATTTGAGTTATATGGTTGGTTACCGAATGTTGTTCGGAGTCCCGGATGAGATCACGGACGTCACGAGGGTTTCCGGAATGGTCCGGAAACGAAGATTGATATATAGGATGACCTCATTTGATTACCGGAAGGTTTTCGGAGTTACCGGGAATGTACCGGGAATGACGAATGGGTTCCGGGAGTTCACCGGGGGGGGCAACCCACCCCGGGGAAGCCCATAGGCTTTGGGGAGACACACCAGCCCTTAGTGGGCTGGTGGGACAGCCCCAAGGGGGCCTATGCGCCAAGAGAAGGAAATCAAAGGAAAAGAAAAAAAAAAAGAGGGAAGAAGTGGGAAGGGAAGGGGACTCCTCCCACCAAGCCAAGTCCAACTCGGTTTGGGGGGGAGTCCTCCCCCCCTTGGCTCGGCCGACCCCTTGAGGGTCCCTTGGACCCCAAGGCAAGGTCCCCCTCCCTCCTCCTATATATATGGGGCTTTTAGGGCAGATTTGAGACGACTTTCTCACGGCTGCCCGACCACATACCTCCATAGTTTTTCTTCTAGATCGCGTTTCTGCGGAGCTCGGGCGGAGCCCTGCTGAGACAAGGTCATCACCAACCTCCGGAGCGCCGTCACGCTGCCGGAGAACTCTTCTACCTCTCCATCTCTCTTGCTGGATCAAGAAGGCCGAGATCATCGTCGAGCTGTACGTGTGCTGAACGCGGAGGTGCCGTCCGTTCGGTACTAGATCGTGGGACTGATCGCGGGATTGTTCGCGGGGCGGATCGAGGGACGTGAGGACGTTCCACTACATCAACCGCGTTCTCTAACGCTTCTGCTGTACGATCTACAAGGGTACGTAGATCACTCATCCCCTCTCGTAGATGGACATCACCATGATAGGTCTTCGTGCGCGTAGGAAAATTGTTGTTTCCCATGCGACGTTCCCCAACACTATACACTATATACACTATAGCAAAATGCCTCCTCTCCTTATACACTATACACTATATACACTATACACTTAAGCATATACACTATACAATATACACCTTTTCTTCTTTTCTTCTCCTCCTCTTCTTATTTTCATTTTTCCTAATCTTATTTTCTTATTTTTGTTCATATTTCTTCTTCTTGTAACCCTAACCTAATTCTAAATATTACTAACCCTAATAATCTAGCACAAACCTAATAACAATAGGAATTAAATGACAAAAAAAAAATCTTTTTGTTTTTCTTTTTTCTTCTCCTTTTTCTTCTTTTCTTCTCCTTTTTCTTCCTTTCTTCTCCTTTTTCTTCTTCTCTTCTCATTTTTCTTCTTTTCTTCTATACTGGCCGAAGTGTTGGGGAGGAGGGGGCGGGGGGGCATACCGGCCGGAGGTGTCGACGGCGCGCGGCGAGGAGGACGGCGCGGAGGACGGCGCGGAGGACGGCGCGACGGCGAGGAGCACGACGCGACGGCGAGGAGGACGGCGAGGAGGACGGCGCGACGGCGAGGAGGACGGCGCGGCGGCGAGGAGGACGGCGCGGCGGCGAGGAGGACGGCGCGGCGGCGAGGAGGACGGCGCGGCGGCGAGGAGGACGGCGCGACGGCGAGGAGGACGGCAGGCAGCGGCGAGCAGGACGACGGGCAGCCTAACGGCGTCAGTTAGTTCGTCGCTGTGCCGCGCCGGGGAGGAGAACGAGAGGAAGAAGAAGAGAAATGGACGAATTGGGTTGGAAATTTTCGAAGTCCCGCTTATATAGGTGGATCTATAGTCCCGGTGCGTGGCTCGGGCCGGGACTAAAGACCCCCTTTAGTCCCGGGTGGAGCCACGAACCGGGACTAAAGGCCTCTTTTCGGGCAGACCAAGAGGCGGGAAGCAGGGGGTCTTTAGTCCCGGCGCGTGGCTCCAGCCGGGACTAGAGGGTGTCTTTAGTCCAGGGGCGTGGCTCCACCCGGGACTAAAGCCCCCTCCTTGGCTGCACGATAAGTTTAGTCCCACCTCGCCCAGCGAGGGGGACTAACACTTGTTTATAAGTCCCGCGGATTGAATTCTTCCTTCTTCTATAGGTCTTTCTGGGCGGCGAGGCGGAAAAAAGGCTTGTCGATCGAGATCCTCTCTAAAGCAAGCTTACGGGCCTAAACTTACTGAAAATTGAAACTATATTCGAAATTGTGGATAAAATTCAATCTGAATTCAAAGTGAATTCAGGTTGAATTTTGTCCATGATTTCTCATATAGTTTCAATTTTTTTCTATTTTCAAAATTAATTATTTTGACTATCCAAACTATTAACTTATTTTGTTATTTTCAATTAAAAACTATCTTTATTAAAAATTCTTTTTGCATATTTGAGAATTTGACAAAACTATGATAATGAAAAGTGTTTGAAATTGAATAAATAATTCAAAACTATTTTCTATTTTCATAATTAATAATTTTGACTATCCAAACTATTATCTATTTTTTTATTTTCAATTAAAAACTATGTTTATTAAAAATTCTTTTTGCATATTTGAGAATTTGACAAAACTATGATAATGAAAAGTGTTTTAAATTGAATAAATAATGCAAAACTATTTTCTATTTTCATAATTAATAATTTTTACTATCCAAACTATTATCTATTTTGTTATTTTCAATTAAAAACTATGTTTATTAAAAATTCTTTTTGCATATTTGAGAATTTGACAAAACTATGATAATGAAAAGTGTTTCAAATTGAATCAATAATGCAAAAATATTTTCTATTTTCATAATTAATAATTTTGACTATCCAAACTATTATCTATTTTGTTATTTTCAATTAAAAACTATGTTTATTAAAAATTCTTTTTGCATATTTGATAATTTGCAAAACTATGATAATGAAAAGTGTTTCAAATTGAATAAATAATGCAAAACTATTTGATATTTTCATAATTAATAATTTTGACTAACCAAACTATTATCTATTTTGTTATTTTCAATTAAAAACTATCTTTATTAAAAATTCTTTTTTCATATTTGAGAATTTGACAAAACTATGATAATGAAAAGTGTTTCAAATTGAATAAATAATGCAAAACTATTTTCTATTTTCATAATTAATAATTTTGACTATCCAAGCTATTATCTATTTTGTTATTTTTAATTAAAAACTATGTTTATTAAAAATTCTTTTTGCATATTTGAGAATTTGACAAAACTATGATAATGAAAAGTGTTGCAAATTGAATAAATAATGCAAAACTATTTTTTATTTTCATAATTAATAATTTTGACTATCCAAACTATTATCTGTCGAAGTAGTAGGGTTTCGAACGAGAACTCATCTCTTACAAAGGGATTTCATTTTTTTGAACATATTTGAAATCCATACTTTTTGTGTGTTCAAAATGCACCATTCAAAGGCACATCACAAAATTTCAACAATTTCTGACTTCATTTGGTATATTTCGTGCATTTACTTATTTTTTTTGAGCTAGTTGACCCTGAAATTGAAAAGCACTACAATTAAACACTAGTTGATTCTAATACACTAGTTGATTCTATGATTCCAATGGAACATATTAAACACTAGTTGATTCTAATATGATTTTTCAGATTATGGAACACTATTCCAATTAGATTGTGCTCCCCTTCAACTAATCAAAATTGTTTCACTACAACTATTTGAAGGGAACCAACTATGATTGAAACAAATAAACTTACAATGTCATTATCTTGGATCAAAGAAAGCCTCAAAACTTACCTCGCCCATTGGAAGATCAAGACATGGCGTGCGAAGCATAGTTGGATGACGGCAACACCGCGTTGATCGGCCGTGTACTCCAGATCAAGCCCGAAGAACTTCTCATGATCCGCTGCGTGGTAAAACCATCGTTCCTTTAACCGTTGAAGAAAAAACGCCACCTCCCTGCTCAGGTTCGTGTACACGACATGGAGCTTGGTCATGCCATGTGCGAGCACCTCACGAAATATAGTTGGCATGGTGGAAGAAGAGAAGGGAAGAAGAGAGGAGAAGAACAGAGGAGAAGGACAGAGACGGCGACGCGAGAGAGAAGAAGAACAGAGAAATGGCGACTGTACGCTTCGGTTCGTGCTTTTCATCGCCCGAAACGACGCGGGATGCAAATCGTTTGGGCCTTTAATCCCGGGTTGAGCCACCAACCGGGACTAAAGAGGTATACCAAACGGTTGCCACCACAACGGCAGGCCACGTGTTAGGCCTTTAGTCCCGGGTTGAGCCACCAACCGAGACTAAAAAGGTATACCAACGGTCGCCACCACTACAGCAGGCCACGTGTTAGTCCTTTAGTCCCGGCTTGAGCCACCAACCGGGACTAAAGGGGGATACGAACGGTTGCCACCACCACTGCCCGCCGCGTAGCCCTTTAGTCCCGGTTTGGGACACGAACCGGGACTAAAGGCTCCTTACGGGCCAGGACTAAAGCCTCGAGGGAGGCATTGAGAATTGGGGCGACGTGGCCGGGCCTTTAGTCCCGACCCAGAGGCAGGCCGGGACTAAATGGTCCAGGCCAAAGGCCTAACACGTGGCCTGCCGTAGTGGTGGCAACCGTTTGGTATACCTCTTTAGTCCCGGTTGGTGGCTCAACCCGGGATTAAAGGCCCAAACGGTTTGCATCCCGCGTCGTTTCGGGCGATGAAAAGCACGAACCAAAGCGTACAGTCGCCATTTTTAACACATGCTATGTGGGTGAAATGATGATAGCATGCCAACTTTCAACATTTTCAGAGTTCATTTGTAGTGCTTTTCAATTTGAGGGTCAACTAGCTCAAAAAAATAAGTAAATGCACGAAATATACCAAATGAAGTCAGAAATTGTTGAAATTTTGTGATGTGCCTTGTGCATTTTGAACACACAAAAAGTATGGAGTTCAAATAAGTTCAAAAACATGAAATCCCTTTGTAAGAGATGAGTTCTCGTTCGAAACCCTGCTACTTCGAGAGAGATTGTCAGTTTTGTACACGAACTGCATCCAGTTTTTGTCGTAGCCCTCTCAACTTTTTAACACATGCTATGTGGGTGAAATGATGATAGCATGCCAACTTTCAACATTTTCAGAGTTCATTTGTAGTGCTTTTCAATTTCAGGGTCAACTAGCTCAAAAAAAATAAGTAAATGCACGAAATATACCAAATGAAGTCAGAAATTGTTGAATTTTTGTGATGTGCCTTTGAATGGTGCATTTTGATCACACAAAAAGTATGGAGTTCAAATAAGTTCAAAAAAATGAAATCCCTTTGTAAGAGATGAGTTCTCGTTCGAAACGCTGCTACTTCGAGAGAGATTGTCAGTTTTGTACACGAACTGCATCCAGTTTTTATCGTAGCCCTCTCAACTTTTTAACACATGCTATGTGGGTGAAATGATGATAACATGCCAACTTTCAACATTTTCAGAGTTCATTTGTAGTGCTTTTCAATTTCAGGGTTAACTAGCTCAAAAAAAAGTAAATGCACGAAATATACCAAATGAAGTCAGAAATTATTTAAATTTTGTGATGTGCCTTTGAATGGTGCATTTTGAACACACAAAATGTATGGAGTTCAAATAAGTTCAAAAAATGAAATCCCTTTGTAAGAGATGAGTTCTCGTTCGAAACCCTGCTACTTCGAGAGATAATAGTTTGGATAGTCAAAATTATTAATTATGAAAATAAAAAATAGTTTTGCATTATTTATTCAATTTGAAACACTTTTCATTATCATAGTTTTCTCAAATTATCAAATATGCAAAAAGAATTTTTAATAAACATAGTTTTTAATTGAAAATAACAAAATAGATAATAGTTTGGATAGTCAAAATTATTAATTATGAAAATAGAAAATAGTTTTGCATTATTTATTCAATTTGAAACACTTTTCATTATCATAGTTTTGTCAAATTCTCAAATATGCAAAAAGAATTTTTAATAAACATAGTTTTTATTTGAAAATAACAAAATAGATAATAGTTTGGATAGTCAAAATTATTAATTATGAAAATAGAAAATGGTTTTGCATTATTTATTCAATTTGAAACACTTTTCATTATCATAGTTTTGTCAAATTCTCAAATATGCAAAAAGAATATTTAATAAACATAGTTTTTAATTGAAAATAACAAAATAGATAATAGTTTGGATAGTCAAAATTATTAATTATGAAAATAGAAAATAGTTTTTAATTATTTATTCAATTTCAAACACTTTGCATTATCATAGTTTTGTCAAATTCTCAAATATGCAAAAAGAATTTTTAATAAACATAGTTTTTAATTGAAAATAACAAAATAAGTTAATAGTTTGCATAGTCAAAATAATTAATTTTGAAAATAGAAAAAACTGAAACTATATGAGAAATCATGGACAAAATTCAACCTGAATTCACTTTGAATTCAGATTGAATTTTATCCACAATTTCGAATATAGTTTCAATTTTCAGTAAGTTTAGGCCCGTAAGCCTGCTTTAGAGAGGAGCTCGATCGACAAGCTGCGACGGGGCTTATAAACAAGTGTTAGTCCCTCTCGCTGGGCGAGGATGGACTAAACTTATTGTGCAGCCGAGGAGGGGCTTTAGTCCCGGGTGGAGCCACGCCCCGGGACTAAAGACACCCTTTAGTCCCGGCTGGAGCCACGCACCGGGACTAAAGACCCCCTGCTTCCCGCCTCTTGGTCTGCCCGAAAAGAGGCCTTTAGTCCCGGGTCGTGGCTCCACCCGGGACTAAAGGGGGTCTTAAGTCCCGGCTCGAGCCACGCTCCGGGACTATAGATCCACCTATATAAGCGGGACTTCGAAAATTTCCAACCCAATTCGTCCATTTCTCTTCTTCTTCCTCTTGTTCTCCTGCCCGGCGCGGCACAGCGACGAACTAACCGACGTCGTTAGGCTGTCCGCCGCCGCCTGCCGTTGTCCTCGCCGTCGGCCATCCTCTTCGCCGCCACGCCGTCCTCCTCGCCGCCGCGCCGTCCTCCTCGTCGTCGCGCCGTCCTCCTCACCGTCGCGCCGTGCTCCTAGCCGTCACGCCGTCCTCCGTGCCGTCCTCCTCGCCGCGCGCCGTCGACACCTCCGGCCGATAAGCCTCCCGCCCCCTCCTCCCCAACACTCCGGCCAGTATAGAAGAAAAGAAGAAAAAGGAGAAGAGAAGAAGAAAAAGGAGAAGAAAGGAAGAAAAAGGAGAAGAGAAGAAGAAAAAAGGAGAAGAAAGGAAGAAAAAGGAGAAGATTTTTTTGTCATTTAATTCCTATTGTATAGTGTATATGCTTAAGTGTATAGTGTATATAGTGTATAGTGTATAAGGAGAGGAGGAATTTGGCTATAGTGTATATAGTGTATAGTGTATAAGAAAAGAAGAGGAGGAGAAGAGAAGAAAAGAAGAGGAGGACACCTCCTTGATCAGAGGGGCCTTGTCCGGGACTAGGCTCCGCCCGGCTGGTATTGAGAGGTGCTACCTTCCGGGGGGCGTAGGTTGGTCAGGAGCCAGCCCGTCGTTGACCCGATCCTTGTTTGGTGGCGGTCGCGTGGGCCAGTGAGGGTGCCGAGGCTTCCGGACACCGCGGAGGTGGTACGTGACCGTGTCAGCGAGGAGGATGAGCACGTCCGTCGCTACATGGTTGCGTTGGAGGGCAGGTTCGAGCATACCTGGCAGGTTCTTCGGGGATCTCACTAGAGCTATGATCTTGTGATGGTTCCTTCTCTTTGGGTGTCCACCGCCCGCGCCGATACCCGTCGGGCGCTACGGTTCTAGATGTGGTAGTGATGCTATATGTATGATAGTATTCGAGGAGTATTAGTGATAATATTCGACGATGTACGGACAAAAGTGATGATGTATTAGCTTATAATTGAATGCATGCTAATTTGAATACTAATTTATTTTACGATTTGGTTTTGCTTATTGAATGCTCAAATTGGAAAAGTACTCCTACTTTGAATACTATGCAGAAATCTAGGAGTCCCGGGTGGAGCCACGACCCGGGACTTAAGTTGTTTTGGAACAGAGTTCCTGATAGAATAATTGTTTTTTGGTACAAAGGTTAAGAGAATCTGATTTTTGCAGAACTATGGATCCACATATCTGGAACCTCGAAGAGGAAGAACTTCTCGAAGATATAATCAAAGACGGCCCTGACGTTGAACCAGCTGAATCTCCGTCGTCATATCTAAACCAGGACGTTGGAATGGAGGTCGAGCGACACGAAGATGAAGCCGATGGGGCAGGAGATAGGTCCAATGTCGGAGAAGGTGATAGCTCCACTGATGGAGAAGCCGGTGAAGAGGAGAAGTCCGGCGAGGTATACATATGAAGTTCAACAATCACTTGTAATATGTGAAAAATATTGGAGATAGCTCTATATTGTATACATATACATTCATTTGACGAATGTTTCTCCCTCTTAGGCCTCCACATCGAGCAAAACTACGAAACGAGGCCCGACTAGAAAGTTGGATGCACGGACGCATTACACATTTGAGGTGATATTTCCTACGAGCGAACCCAAGCTTCCTAAGAATGCCGCTGACACATTCAAGAAGCAATGCGGAGTTCTCGTTAGGGATCACGTCCCGATCAGCGTTCGGGAGTGGAACAAGCGCAAAGGGGCAGCCGATAGTGACTATGTCGCCGAAAGGTACAAAGATAATCTTTGGAATGATCTCATGTCACATTTCAACCTGCCAGAATGTGAGAATGAAGACGCCGCAGACAAACTGAGGGCCAAAGTCAAGCAGTGGACTCTGAAGAAGATGGCCGAACTGTTCCGTAGCTCGAAGAACAAGCTATGGAAAAACTATCTGAAGACACATAAAGTGCTAGTATTCGAGGGGTATCTAGCCAAGCAGGCGAATCACTGGAAGGCATTTCAAGAGTACAAGGAGTCACAAGATGCCCAGGCATTATCAGAAAAGAACAAGATAAATGCCGACAAGAAGAAATATCACCACAAGCTGGGGCCAGGGGGCTATGAGACTGCCATCCCAAAGTGGGATAAGAAAGAGCAAGATCTGATAGATAAAGGCGTCGTACCTGAACCACTCTGTGATGAGTGGTAATTGAGAGCAAGAAATTGGTTCCTTGCGCATGGTGGGTCGTACGACGAAACAACAGGGGACCTCATATGCAATGACGATCTTAGGATACCCAGGGAGAATTGGAAAAGGATAGTGAAAGAAATTAAGGAGGGACAAAGAAAGTTCACTGCAGATACAGATAAAGATTTGCTCACACTGGTCCTCGGCAATGACGAACATGGAGGACGAACGCGAGGCTTCGGTCCTTCTTACCCGTGGTGGCTTGGGTTTGCCAGAGACCAAGACACTTACAGAAGCCGAGAGAGAGCAAAGAAGCGGCAGCAGGATGAGGAGAATGACAAGTTCAACCAGTTGCTTGCCAGGATTAACGAGCAACAGAAGCATATTGATGAGCTTAGAGGAGTACCGCGCCAGGAAGATCCTGCAGTTGATATTACCGGCGCCCCATCTAAGCGGAAAAGCAGCGTGGCTGAATCTGAGGCCCCGCCCGACGATGAACGAAGAATGATAGAGGGCGGTCCCGACTACCCCGTGGATGGAATCAAGGAGTCAACATCATGTGAACTCCATCAGAAATTCAAGAACATATCCATGTAGGTGGCCGTCGGACAAGTTTTACCTTCTGGCCCTGATGCATGCTGGCATGGCCGTGAGATTCCAGCTGGCTTTGCTAAAGTCGGGGTGGATGAAATCATGACGGGGTTTAATGATATAGAGCTCGGGACTTAAGTTGTTTTGCAACGGAGTTCCTGATAGAATAATTCTTTTTTGGTACAAAGGTTAAGAGAATCCGTTTTTTGCAGAACTATGGATCCACATATCAGGAACCTCGAAGAGGAAGAACTTCTCGAAGATATAATCAAAGACGGCCCCGACATTGAAACAGCTGAATCTCCGTCGTCATATCTAAACCAGGACATTGGAATGGAGGTCGAGCGACACGAAGATGAAGATGATGGGGCAGGAGATAGGTCCAATGACGGAGAAGGTGATAGCTCCACTGATGGAGAAGCCGGTGAAGAGGAGAAGTCCGGCGAGGTATACATATGAAGTTCGACAATCACTTGTAATATGTGAAAAATATTGGAGATAACTAATTATCCCAAGGAGACGGAGGTAAACCTTCTAAGTTTTCTAATAGATCAAAATTTCTGTGACCACATACTGTTTCCATACAACTTCAGGTGAGGGTCTTTACTCTGTTGTGTCCATTCACTTATAAGTGTATTTGATAAGTTACTGACACATATATATATATATACATGTGCAGCTTCCATTGGATTATGTTGGACATTCAAATTGATAAGGGAAGAGTTGATGCCTTCGACCCATTATCGAGACCCTTGGAACAGTTCCAAAGCCCGCAGGACTTGCTCCAAGGGTAATTTTAATCATTCTTGCGCTCTATCGGTCTCTTTTGATGATTTTCTGATATATCAATTAATGAAAAACTTAGCAAATCATTATCCTTGTCGGGCAGGGTTTGGAAGCGGTTCAAGTGTGTGACTCCCGGTATCGAGCCTGAGAAGGTGACCTTTAGAGCGGCTCAGGTAAGTAGTAGTATGATATACTTCTATTAATTTTCAATACATTTATGGTGCTAGATTATTATTTTGATTATATATATTCTATTCCCGTAAAGTGCGACCAGCAGCCATGGGGAACGCATCTATGCGGATACTATGTTTGCGAGACCATTCACACGTTTACCTCTGAGTTCAAGGATCACAGATTCGACGTAAGCAATGAACATCCACACCTCTATTTTTACCCGTCATTCTTTGTTATCATGATTGATATTCATATTCATCTCCTCTTCTTATATAGCACACGACCATGAGGACGAAGGTCCTACCAGAGCAACGCGCGATTGCTGTTGCAGAGGAGCTTATGGGATTTCTGAGGACGGAAGCTATAGAAGACAAATGACGATTTAGTGTAGCTAAGGGCCATTACTGATGTTCGTCCATGTAATCGAATATACGGGCTGTAGTCCCGATAATTCAGATCTCCATATAATTGTATATATATGATCGCTTGTAAGATAAGTTAATCTTATATATATATATATATATATATATATATATATATATATATATATATATATATATATATATGCATAATTATTTCTATTTAAATTATATGAAAACTAATTCCCAAACACCAAACGAGGCATCACGTTAATCTCCCGAACACCTAAACCCTAAAACCCTAAAACCCAAAAATAATTTCATTAAAAAAACCAAAATTAAGCAAAATCTGAAAATCTTTAGTCGCGGTCCTTGTAACGAACCGGGACTAAAGGGCCTTTCCCTGGGGCGCTACGAGGCGCCCACGTGGAGCACCTTTAGTCCCGGCGTGTAAGAGGGCCAGGACGAAAAGGTTAGGCCTTTAGTCCCGTCCCTTTAGTCCTGGTTGGTGAACCGAGACTAAAGCCCGTTACGGGCCGGGGCTAAAGGCCCTGTCCCCACTAGTGATACATCGTTTCATAAAGTGCAACAACCCCATCTAAGATATTACGACCTTGCATAAAAGCCGTCTGAGTAGGTTTAACTACATGGTCAGCCACCCGATTTAGCCGATTTGTCTTGACCTTCGTAAATATTTTAAAGTTTACATTAAGAAGGCAGATTGGCCTATATTGTTGAATCCGAGTAGCGTCCTTAGTCTTTGGAAGTAGAATGATGTCTCTGAAGTTTAAGCGTGCGATGTCAAGTTCCTCGGCATGTAGTTCATTGAATAGTTGAACTAGATCCGCCTTTATCAAATCCCAAAAAGATTGATAAAACTCCACTGGAAAACCATCCGGTCCCGGAGCTTTGTTGTGTTCCATTTGGAAGACCGCAACATGAATTTCCTCGTCCGAGAACGATGAGGTTAGGAACTCATTTTCCGCATCCAACACTTGTTGAATGTCATGCGTGATAGACTCATCCATGTCAAGAGATGTGTGCACGGAGGGTCCGAAAAGGTCTTTGTAGTACTTAGTAATGAAATTTCCGACGGGTATATCCCCCTCAATGCGACCTTCGTCTTGATCTAGAGCGAAGATTCGTTTTTAGTATGAGTATCAAGATAAACATGGTCCTCAGAATTTCTTAAATGAGTATCGAGATTTTTTTGATGAGTGGTTTCACCACACGCAAAACTTGATTCTTAATAAATGGGAGAAAACTCCGTGTGCATTACCTGTCAATTCTAGAAATTGAACTCGGGTCGTTGGGCTGCACAACCGCATGCCCAACCACTGAGCCAAGGCTCTCTTTGCAACGCCATGTTGTTTTTTAGATTACCAAGGATGGCGAGCTACTCATCATGGAGAATGAGTTGTTGTGCCATGCATGGTTCGCTATATCCGCGGATTTTGTAGGTAGGAGCCGATGAGAGATATTCTTGCAGCAAGTGCATGAATTGTTTCACCGATGAAATAAAACTGAGCCCTATAACATGTATCGCTGGTATGCTATCCACACCAGTGTCACCAAGTTTTGTAACTTGGTTTGTCAGGTGGAGGCAAGGTGGCCATTACGTGGCTGAGGACGAAATCGTAAGTTTTGCTTCATGTTGCTATACTTTTTGATTGATCGGTTCACTCAATGGTTGGTTACACATTATGTAGCCCACACACACTGTTGTGATGTACCACATGGCAGAGTGACGCCTAATTACGTATACACTGTTGGATGAAGCTGAAGAGGGGGTATGTGTGTGAGGTCATGATCCGTTGATGAAAACTTGTTGAACATCTGATTAATCTAGTCGAATTTTAAACATTGTATTAGACTTAATTTGCACGCTATGTATGAATAATTTGTGGTCTTTTCTATCCAAACTTTGATGAATACCGGCCGGTTTGTGTGGATTTCATTCGGTTGTTCAAATGCGGGGTTAAAATATATATGAATAGCGTTGGATAAGGATCTTCACATCTATGTCCGCTGGCTGATCCATATCCACGGACGATTACGATTTCTTTTTTATGGGTTATCATTGAAAATGTCATTAGGTATTAGGTATCGAGTGAGAGATAGACAATGAGAAGATGTTAGGTGGCGATCCGGTCGGGGCGTCGGGCGGGGCGACGAGCCGGATCTTTGATGCGGTGGCTCCGCCGCCAGATCGTCTATCGTCTCTACAGCCGCCATTGATTCAGATCGCGGGGGGTGATGGTCCAGGCGGGTCGACTAAAGGGGCGACGAGCGGGGCGTCCGGCGCGGCGACGCCGCCGCTAGATCCTGCACAACCCAGTGCACCCAGCGTGCCCGCTGGGATTTCTAGCGCTCCGGTGGTTGATGCGACGGAGGTGGTAGACGAAGTCACCTCGTCGGCGCAAGGCGTGATCTGTGCGGGAGACTCCCGCTGTGAGACCCTTCGTGCAGGGCCCGTGCCGGAGGTTTCACCTTACCATCGATGGGACGTCGAGTTTGCTGACTCCATTCTGAGTGATGCAAAACTCATCCAGGGATCTATTTGTCTCCACTTGCCTTCGCGTTGGATCACCATTCGGGATGTACATGATGATATTCTTGCAGGGAGATATCTGCACGAGAATGAATACCCACATGTTGGGGAGGTGCTCGACATTGACATATTTCATCTTCGTGTGAAGGCAATTGCGCCGCCACAAAAGAAGATCGACCAGGATTTGGTATGCGTCGATCTTTCGTCTAGTCCGATTCGTTTTGGCGGCCGTTTTTGGGTTCTTGCAGATCACGAGGATGATGAAGATGCGGACGGCGTGGACTTGCTCCAACCAGAGGTGCCGCCAGTTTCGTCATCGGTGGTCAGGACGTCCGTATCACATAGCAAGGATGTCGTGCTGGACGATGTGCATGGCGACGAGCTGGCGGAGGATCTGACGCCAGTTGTGCAATCCCTGTCGATCTCGTCACCGTCGACGGCGTTGCTGCAGGAGCGCAAGATGTGGCACGATCCTATCCTTGCACGGAAGAATATGGAGGCGTCTCCTCGGAAGCCATGGGTTGGGCCGATTCCTAAGGTAATTCGTACTCCACTTTCTTTATCTGATTACTTCACGCCGGATTGTTGGATCACTCGTACCAAGAACAAGAAGAAGGTTCCTAGCGCTATTCAGCCGTCAGGGTCGGCGGCGATCGAGCAGTCTACGCGTGATTCCAGGGCGACTTTTTTGAATGCCATTGTGGCGGCGGCTGGGCCTGAGGTGCTGGCAAATTCGACTGGCTCTCAATTGGCTGGGTATACGGCCCAGCTCGAGATGCCCTCGGATTGCCTCATGTTAGCTTGTCCCCAGGAGGTGTCCATCCTGGGCGTGAACTTACCGATTCGTAGGGTTCAGCCTCACGTTGGCTTTCGTGGGCTGGGGCTGGCCCAGTCTGCTGTTGTTGTGCACGAGGTACAGAGGATTTCTTGTCAGGAGGATTCCTGCCCTGTATTATCTACCGCGATCTAGAGATTTCCTAGGGTTGGTTTTCCTCGTTTGGGTCCTGGTCGTGCGCCCCGTGTCCCTCCTCATTGTAGCGCTGTGCGGGTGCTACCTCTGCGGCTCTCGTCTGGGATGGCGGGGCGAGGTGCTCCCTTGGTCAGGGCCGACGCTGCGGACCGTCCTGGGAGGGGAGGTGGCCAGGGCTCGCAGCACCCGGGCCGTCCCACCGGCCAAGGTCCCCGACCTCTTGTTAAGCCGGCGAAGGCGGCGCCTTCGGCTGCTCCTTCCGGGCCGGCGGCTGTGGACAGGCAGCCACCTCGCGGGCGTTGGGGTGATGACGGTTTTGACGTCTACGGCGAGGGACAACACCGTGGTTCTTTCTCGGCAGGTGGTGGACGCGGCTATGCGTGGCAGCATCATGGTGGCGGTGCGGGTTTCTCCGGTCCTCCTGGGAAGTTTGCACCAGGGGTGGTCGGGCCTCAGCATCCTAAGAGGGGTGCCTTCCGTCAAAATTGGGGTGGAAGAGGAGGTGGCAGGAAGCCTAAGCCTTCGTTTCCTCCTGCAGCTGTCCCTGTTGCTGCCGTGGCGGTGGGTAGCTTCTCCAACTGAGCCTACAGCGGGGCAGGCCATGGAAGGTTCCAACTCCACGGCGCAGCCTCAGTTGGTTGCTCCTGGACCGCTAGGAGAGGCAGACAAGAGCATCTCTCAAGGTCGGCTAGAGGGAGGTGATCGTCCTTCCAAGTGGGCCCGCAAGAAGGAGAAAATGACATGCTATCGATGTGGAGAGTCTGGTCATTTTGTGTCTGAGTGCAAGGAGGATCTTTGCGAGTTTTGCCTTAAGCCCAAGCATGGCACTGCTAAGTGCCCTCTTACGATTGAACCAATGCCTGTCGTGACTATCTATGGGGTTTGCTGTCAGGAGCTGATGTTCTTTGAGTCCCCTACGGTTTCGACTGCGGTTCACGTGCCTGATGCATCACTAACGGGTACGGTCACCGTGGCTCGCGGGAATATGACTATTGAGCAGGTGGTGCAGCAGCATCGGGAGCTGGTTTCTTCGACCTTTCGGTGGGAGCCAGTGTTGATTGCTGAGAATGTCTTCAAAGTCGTGTTTCCCACTAAGGAGGACCTGGCATGATTGCTTAAGTTTGGCATGTGCAGAGTACCGAGCACTAGCTGCATCTTGGAGTTTGATGCGTGGACGAGTGAGGAGCCACAAGGTGCGGCTCTCCCTTAGATTTGGGTTCGATTTTCTGGGACGCCTTCGAAGGCTATGAGTGACTTTCTGGTTACCTGGAGTCTCGGTTCTTTGATTGGCAAGACTGAAAAGGTAGACATGTTGTTTACCCGAGCTAAGGGAGTTGCTCGTGTGCTTGTTAGTGTCATTGACATTGCACTGGTGCCAGATGAAGTGCTTTGGACGTATGCGGGTATGAGGTATACTATCCAGCTTGAGATTGAGAGTCCTCCTTTATTTGAGGAAGGAGTGCAGGATAAGGATGTGGATATGCCTGATGGAGATGATGACTCGGGGGCAAAGGAGGCCGACAAGAGCGACATCTAGCACATTAACGCTAAGGAACCGGCACCCTCACAAGTGGGCGCGGCGGGGGGCGCTGGTTCTGGTTTTGTTTCGGTCCCGATGGCGCAGCTCAGGTTTGGCACTTTTGGCCCGGCTTCGGTTCCGGCCAAAGTCGGAGGTGGCCGTGTGGTGGCTTGCTTCGAGGGGCAGCGGCGTAAGAACCTTTTCCAGGGGAAGCTGCCCATCGAGGCGCAGGGGCCAGTTTCGCCGACGGTGGGGCTGCCCGCCGTATCTCTGGACACATATCTTGCAGAAGCAAGGAAGGAGGACTTGGGGTTCATGAATGATCACAATATGGCTGCTCCTAAAACACCTAAGTCTGTCGTAGTGGAGGCTTCAGTGCCGGTTATGGCATCAGGGACTGAGTGCTCCATAGGTGGGACCGTGGTGGATGACAGTGCGCATTTCTTCGAGGATGAGGTTATAGCATTTGGGGGGCTCCCGAATCCGATGACTCAGGACAGGCGGTCTAGTCAGCGTATTCAGGAACAACCGGATGCGAACGACTTGCAGCTGGGCCGTGCTATGCGAGCTGCAAAGATGAAGGATGCAGAAATTTCGACAGGTATGTCTTTTGACAAAGACAATTCCATCCTTTATTTTTCTCCGAATGACATTATTCATAATGCTACTGCTGTTGGGGTGTCTTTGGGTACTACTGGTAGACAGATTTCCAAATTTATTAATGACTTGTTAGACTTAGAGGTAGACAGGGCTCTTAATATTATTCGTAATTTTGCTACTGTTAAACCTATGAGTGATTCTGATATTAATGAGTTGGGGGGTCTGCATACTTTATGTGAGAATTTGGACATACTGGACAATTCAGAGGAGGGAGAGGACAATGTCCTAGAGCACAGTGCCGAGGAGGTACAATCTTTGGTGGATGCCTCACATATTCCTGGTTATATGGATCAGGGTTGTGGGGACAAACCAAAACGGCCTTGGAAACGGAAAGTATACCCGGTTTGTGCGGTTAGAAGGAGTGCTCGATTTAAGACAGCTAAAAAATTCTATGATGAAAGATGAGAGGAATTTTTTGGAATAACACAGGTCTTCGGGACTTGGCTAAAATAAGATTTCTTGCTGAGGCTACTTTAGAGCATCACCTTGATTTTATAGCACTCATGGAGACCGGGAGAGATAATTTTACTTCTCAGTTTCTGAGTTCTCTATCAGCGGGAGTAGATTTTGACTGGCATTGTCTCCCTCCAAGAGGAAGATCCGGTGGGATTTTACTTGGAGTTAGATGTGATACCCTACAAGTTAGAGAAGTGGTATTAGGAGATTTTGCGGTTAAATTCAGGATTACATCTAAAGTGGATGGATTCCAATGGGCTCTCATTGCTGTATATGGGGCTGCTCAGCCGGAGCTTAAACCTGATTTTCTCGCCGATCTGGTTCGGATCTGTGATGAGAAATTACCGCTTTTGATTGGGGGTGATTTCAACATTATTAGGAGAGCGGACGAAAAGAGCAATGATAACTTTGATGGCAGATGGCCATTTATGTTTAATACTATTATCGAGAGCCTGGAACTTAGGGAGATAGAGCTCTCTGGTAGGAAATTCACATGGGCGAATTCCCTTCAAAACCAGACTTTCGAAAAGCTGGACCAGGTACTTACCAGTGTTGAGTGGGAACAGAAGTTTCCTTTAGTAACGGTGCATGCGCTCCAGAGAGCGATTTCTGATCACACACCTTTGTTGCTAGATTCTGGTAATGCTATCCATATGGGCAACAAGTGTGGATTCTCCTTTGAATCAAGCTGGTTCTCGCGAGAGGGGTTCATAGATTTGGTTGCCCGGGAATGGAATAGAGAGTTGGGTGGGACATCCAACGTCGATCGATGGCAAAATAAAATCCGACATCTTAGACAATACCTTCGTGGTTGGTCTAAGAACGTTGCTGGGATCTGTAAGGATGAGCAGGATAGGCTTATCAAACTTATAGAGGATCTTGATCGTAAAGCCGAGATAACTGTTCTCGATTCCAACGAGCGATCCTTGAAGAATGAGGCTGAACAGCGCCTTCAAGTGCTCCTTAGAGAGGAGGAATTGAAATGGGCTACTAGAGCTAAAGTGCGGGCAATCGTCTATGGGGATAATAATACCAAATTTTTCCACCTGATTGCCAATGGCAAGCATAGGAAAAAGAAGATTATCGAGCTTGAGCAAGATGAGGGTACAATAGTAGGTCATGAGAACCTAAAATTGTATATTTCAAACTATTATAAGAAGTTATTCGGTGCTTCTGACCCTAGTTTTGTGACTATGGATGAACATCGAATTGCGGATATTCCTCAAGTCGGAGAGGCTGACAATGAGTTACTTTCCGCCCCATTTACGGAGAAAGAGGTGTTGAAGGCTATTGGGGACATGCAGAATGGTAAAGCTCCCGGGCCGGATGGGTTTCCAGCTGAGTTTTACAAGAAATGTTGGCATATTATCAAGAAGGATCTTATGGCAATGTTTCATGATCTTTATGAGGGTCACTTACAACTCTTTCATTTAAATTTTGGTACCATTACGTTGTTACCAAAGAAAGAGGGAGCGACTCGTATTGAGCAATTTCGCCCTATTTGTTTGCTTAATGTTAGTTTCAAGATTTTCACGAAGGTGGGAACGGATAGATTAACGACTATGGCACATTCGGTGGTGCAATCTACGCAAACATCATTTATGCCTGGGCGGAATATCCTAGAAGGTGTCGTTGTTCTGCATGAAGCGTTCCATGAAATTCATTCGAAGAAACTGGACGGTGTTATCTTCAAAGTGGATTTCGAAAAGGCATACGATAAAGTTAAATGGTCCTTTTTGCAGCAAACCCTGCGGATGAAGGGGTTCGATGAGCTTTGGAGAAAACATGTCGATTTTTTTATAAAAAAGGGAAGTGTTGGGATTAAGGTAAATGATGACGTATGTCATTTCTTCCACACACTAAAGGGTCTCAGACAAGGGGACCCGATGTCTCCTATTTTATTCAACATCGTTGCTGATATGTTGGCCCTTATGATTAAGCGGGCAACCGAGAAGGATCTGATAGGGGGTCTTATCCCGCACCTCGTGGATGGGGGGGTCTCTATTTTGCAGTATGCAGATGACACTATTCTTTTTATGGAGCACGATTTGGTCAAAGCTAGAAATTTGAAGCTCATTCTTTGCCTGTTTGAGCAGCTGTCAGGGCTGAAAATTAATTTTAACAAGAGTGAGGTTTTCTGTTTTGGTAGAGCCAAAAATGAACAACACTCTTACAATCAATTGTTCGGTTGTGAAACTGGGAATTTGCCCTTCACGTATTTAGGGATTCCTATCCATCACCGAAAATTATCCAACAAGGAATGGAAATGCATTGAGGATCATTTTGAAAAGAAGTTAAGTTGCTGGAAGGGCAAGTTGCTGTCTTATGGAGGACGGTTAGTTCTGGTTAATTCGGTATTAACTAGTATGCCTATGTTTCTCCTCTCCTTCTTCGAAGTTCCCGTGGGGGGTGCGGAAAAGATTGGATTTCTTTTGGTCCCGTTTTTTCTGGCAAAGCGATGAGCTTAGGACTAAGTACAGGCTTACTAGATGGGATATTATTTGTAGACCAAAAGATCAAGGGGGATTAGGAATTGAAAATTTAGAGACCAAAAACAGATGTCTACTAAGCAGATGACTGTTTAGACTATCGTTGGAAAATGAGGGTTTGTGGGTACAAATTCTGAAGAATAAGTATTTACACACCAAAACCTTATCTCAAGTTACAGCACGACCAACTGACTCTCCTTTCTGAAAGGGGTCGATGCGGACAAAAAATGCTTTCTTCAGAACAACTAGGTTTATCATAGGCAATGGTGAATCTACTAGTTTCTGGGAAGACACTTGGTTAGGGGAGATGCCTTTAGCTATTCAATACCCACGGCTGTACCATATTGCACAACGTCGACAAGCGTCCGTTGCATCAATACTTAGTGAGATTTCTCTAAATATTCAATTCCGTAGATCTCTCATCGGCGATAGATGGATTAGTTGGTTGCACCTCGTGAGAAGGTTGATGGACGTTAGCCTCTCGCACACACCTGATCGTGTGTATTGGAAGTTGACCACGAACGGTATATTCACGGTAAAATCTATCTACATGCATCTCATAGATTCAACACCTATTCCAAAATCTGCGCATATTTGGAAGACAAAAGTTCCTCTTAGAATCAAAGTATTCATGTGGTTTGTTCACAAAGGAGTTATTCTAACGAAGGATAATCTTGCCAAGCGAAACTGGAATGGTAATACTAGATACAACTTCTGTCCGAATAAGGAAAGTATTAAGCACCTCTTTCTCGATTGTCCTATGGCTAAACTGGTTTGGCGGTCTCTGCACATTGCTTTTAACATCACTCCCCCTAATAGTATAAACACGTTATTTGGGATGTGGTTACAGGGGATTGATGTAAACACTGCTAAACTTATTCGTGTGGGTTCTTGTGCACTCTTGTGGGCTGTATGGAACAACAGACATGATTTGGTTTTTAACAGACAACGCGACTTTAACTTCTTGCAGGTTATCTTGAGGGCTACCGCACTGATCCGTACATGGTCATTACTCACTTCTGTGGAAGCCAGGGAGCCTATGGTTACTGGGTGTGTCCGCTGGGAGACGGTAGCACAGGGTATCTTCAACCGGTTTGGATGGCGTCATGTTATAGGATAGGTGTTTAGTCATCTATATATTTTGTCATCTCCGGCTTGGGCAAGAAAGATGCCTTGTATTGTTTTATTTTATTTTTGTTGCTCACTTTATGTACTTTGTCCGAGACTTTATTTTGATTTTAATATATTTGACCGTATGCATCTCTCGATGCAGATGCAGAGGCCGGGGCTCAGCCTCCATTTCAAAAAATTAGGTACCGAGTGCCGCCATAAAATGCACTGGCCAAACTCCCAAACACTTGATAAAAGAGACGTTTGCCGCAGCGGTCTCACCTTTTTTAATTGGTCTGTTTTGGAGTTGCGTGTGCACACCTGTACTTGTGAGCATTACATTTGCGCCTTTTGGGAGTGAACCGATGTATGATCTTTCTTTCATTGATAGGCTTTAGTAATTTATCTTTCTTCTGTTTACCAATCTGCCCATATCCTTCCTATCTTTTTCTGTTTATCAATCTGCCCATACCCCTCCTTATCTTAGATTCTTACTTCTATTAATGAATCTGTTCATATTCCTACCTAACTTTCTTTTGTTTATGAATCTGCCCATATTGCTCCCTGTAACTTTGTCACTTTAAGTTCTTTCACATATGTAGGCTCATACATTTATTTTTATGAACACATGCAAGCACATCTTACTCCTTCGAGCATATTCAAAAGATAGAGCCGGTACATCATCTTGTCACAGACGCCTTCCTATTCCACGGAAACATCTTTTTTCACTAAACGTATATCGTCGAAAGGCTGAAACAAATTTTAAAAAATACGAATGTCAATGTCAAGTATGAGATCTACTTACACTCTTATGAACAAAAAATACCATTGTCCTTTTAATCATTTAAATATAGATTGGTTCGCTTGGTTGCTGAGTGCATGCCATAGTTTACGCAGACGCCTCGCTGGAAAAGAGAATCAGATAGGAATGTGCTTGCCTCCATATACAATTTGGTCTGTCTAACTAACCTGCTACTTTATTACAGCTAAATGTAGGAATCTATTGGGACCCAAGTAAAATATTTGTGCAACGTACCAAAAGCGAGAAGTCATGCGTTGTCATTCGAATCTCAAATGGTGGTCCATCCCACGCCTCTAATGACAGTCACTGGAGTACATAACATGCCAACTGGAAGGACTAATCCTCCATCAAACTCCTTGCCATTATATAGGACAAAATCTCGTGCTCTAGAGCATGGTACAAATAATTGGTGAAAGTCATGAACCATATTTCTGGCATAAGTACGCCGCAACGATCCTTTTTTACTTTCATAGGGCTTGCTGGTCATCAATAAAATAGCTAATACCATCGATATCTAATCTAAATACCTATTTAAATAATAAACACAAAACAATACTTTAGACAATCACACTAGCCCCATATGTCCTATTCAATGTCGTGGACACTAAGCACAGCCGAGCATCATGTGTAGATACAAGGCCACTGACGAAAAGTGAAGTTTCGCAGACTACCGTCGCACGCCGGTTGGTAGAGAACTTTGTAAGTCGGGCACGGAGGACGGTCTATATAAATACATACTCCTTAAGACATCCTAGCTAGATGGGAGTGAAGTAAGGAGCCTCTTCTTCGGACATCATTCCTCAGATCGGACTGATGATCTAAGCTACCAACGGCAACATTAGAGCTGCCCGGTATGTATGCACCATCACTCATGTGTTGAGATTTTCTTCCTGCATTATAATATTAGTCATATATGCATATTTTGTACGGGGGTATAATATACTTTATAAAGTGTTTGCCTTCTCTAATCATTTATATATGTAACAGTTTCTGCAATTAGAGATTGTGTGTAGCTCATTCAAAAGAACGAATTTTTACTCCCACGCGAAAAAAGAAACATCCCCCAAAAATAAGCAAAACGTAATATTTACACCTGAGTTGTACCCATGCTCGATTATATATGCGCTAGGACAGAAGAAGAAATTAAACTGTTTGCCATTAGCATCTAAGGAATGCTTGAATTTATATAGACATGCAAACATAATTGTAACATGCGGAGAGGTGTACCAAGAAAAAATCATACAGGAGTTCAATACAATGGTGCAGAACATATACTACATTAACCATGAAAAAAAGGCAGAACACTCACTGCTGCCTAGGTATGTTTTTTTTGGGCACGCACTTCTACTTTCTATAGGTTGACCATATATTTCATTAACTGATTCTTTTTAGAAATGGGGGATATATAGCATCCAGACGTCTGCATCAATTGATGCACACAAGTCTCTATCACTTGTTTTTCCAGCAGATTATTAGAAATCAATAATCAGAGAGGGTCAATAAAGAAACAATCCATCTAAAGATAACAACGATAACAAGAGTATAACAACTAGACATCTCTCAATCTACTAACATGCCGCCAGCTGGCCTGGCTGTAGATATAAGTGACTGTCATTAGACGGTTGCATCAGGTAACCATATGTTCCCACTGATCCAATGCGAAGGAAAGAAGAAAAATGGATCCAATGCGAAGCAATACGAATAACCGCCATTTTTTTTGGAACTACAGCCTTATTAGAAATGATATTGTTTTTATAATGCCGTATAAACCAACATAAAGCAGATTCTAGCTTTATTTTTCTTATCAATCCCATTTAACCATTTCCCAAACATGTTTGTGATATTGGTAGGTTGTGGAATATTGTAAGTGACGAAGAGAATGTGCCAAACAATTTTCGCAAATGGACAAGAAATATATATATATATTCTTTTGGTCGCATGCATCCTCCAGATACAGAGGCCGGGGTCATCCTCCTTTTCTAAAAAAAAATATTTTTTTTCTTTTTATAAGGTTCCGTTTTGCTAGCAACATTGTTTTATTAAAGAACAAAATGTATCTTCATGGAAATCTATGATGTCCATTCATAAAGTCTTCATACATCGATTTCACAGAAAAGACACATTAAGAAGTGATCAAAGAACTGATCTGTGGCACAAAATTACTTGCTTTTGATTCATAGACTTTGTTTGGTGAACGGGTGTATGTAGTCATGAGCTTAATTGAGTGATCATTATTGTAGGCAGTGCAAGCAGGAGCCATGGCTAGAGGGCTCGAGGACCTCCCATATCACTTGCCAGTGCAGATACTGGTAGTCTCTAGCCTTGGACTACAAGTCATCCTCTTTCTCTGCGCCGGAGCCCGTCGGAGGGAAACCTTCAGCGGCGTTCCGGTGCGGGTGATACTCCTCTGGCTAGCATACAATTTCGGTGCCATCTTCGTTACAATTACCCTCGGCCGCCTTTCCTTGTCTAGCTCCACGGGTAACCACCCGCTTGTCACATTATGGGCACCATTCCTCCTCCTGCACCTCGCCGGACCAGACAACATTGCCGCCTACGCACTGCAAGACAACCAACTCTATCTTCGCAGCCTGCAAACATTTTTTACCCAGGTCACCGGAGGAGGATACTTCCTTTACAAATATAGAAACAACAGCGGTCATTTACTTTGGCTTGCCTCCCAATTGATGTTCATTGTGGGTGTTGTCAAGTACGGGGAGAGGTGGCTGGCGCTGAAGAGAGGCAACCTCGGCAGCATCCGTGAATACCTAAAGAAGCATCCCCCTGCCATGTATAGGCATGTTCACGAACAAGATGTAGAGTTGAAGGACGAGGAATCCATTGTCCGACGAGCTCACTCGTCGTTCCACATTTGCAAGTGTGGGATGGTCGATTATTCATCCGAAATAAAACCGGGAAGCCAGAGTTACATGGGAAATATGAACCATCTGGGAAACTGGGCAGCTGCAGAGATACAACTCTCCTTGATGTATGACATCTTGTACACCAAAGCGGCTGTGATCCATACCTGGCACGGCTACACCATCCGGGCCATCTCGCCACTCGCCATTTTAACCTCGCTGCTTCTGTTCCATTACAGTGAGGAAGATAGGGATAGTACAGAAGTTGTTGACATTGCTATCACATACCTTTTGTTTGGCAGTGCTTTGTTCATGGAGTGGGTTTCCCTGCTGAACGCGCTGGGGTCATCATGGATGTTTACCACCCTAAGTAACACGAGCAGCACATGGCTTAGGCACAACCTTTTGTGTAGTGGGCGATGGGACCGGCTTCGTCGTTTGGTTCTATCTCTCAACCCCCTAGTCACTCATGGAGCAAGGAGGTGGTCTGGAAACATGGGACAGTACAACATCTTGCACTTTTGCACTCGCCCTAACTCTTCCCTCAACCGTCCTCTGCTCGGCAGATTGGCTGAGCTGGTGGGATTGGAAGAGTTGTGGAACAGGAAGCATTTCTCCGGGGCAATTAGAATATCGGACCATGACTTAATCAAGGTGTATATCAATAGCCACAATGAACTGCTGTACAATGAAAAGTTGATAAACACACTGGGAACGACTAAACATCTGTGGGGCAGGACAACGATACTAGCACATCCTGACGAGGTAGATGTAGAGGATTTTGAAGTTACCTTTGGTGTTGAGTTTCAGGAGGCCATCATTATCTGGCACATCGGCACGGATTTTTTCATCTCCAAGTGCAAGATGAGTACGGGTCCTCTTGTGGACACGATTAAGGCGCTGTCGAATTACATGATGTTTCTTCTCGTTGAACGCCCCTACATGCTGCCAGGCATCGTCCAAAACAAGTTGTACGACCGGACCTGTGAAGCTATCAAGGGTGTGAGCCATCAACCAAAAAGTATTTATTCTATGCTTAGGAGTTTATTCCGATGGCACGATGGGCCAGCCGCTGGCTATACTTCCAGGGCGATCGACAGTAAGAAACATGCAGAAAATTTGTACAAGAAGTATGTCGCCCACAAAAATTTCAGCTACGACACTGTGCGGCTAAATTATTCAGCTAAAGTTGCGAAGGAGATGCTGGAATATGAGATAATATATGGCACTACTAAGTCATTGGAATTTGTGCTCGAGGTGTGGACAGACATGCTCGTCTATGCGGGCAACAGATGCAGCAGGGAGTCGCATGCAAAGAAGCTCAGCAGTGGCGGCGAGTTGACAACCATCGTGTGGCTAATGGTGGAGCACTACCACCAGGCTTTACTCGTCAACAGAGCTTCTCTGGAGGAGGCAACAAGCAAGGAGGACGACAGAGTATAAACCTAGCTAGTCCCTTCTTTTCATTACCTGAAGCCATGTTGAAGTGTATGTTACAGCTTATCTTTTGAATAATATTGTTTCACTACTGGAATTTTCGTATACGCCGGGTGTCATGGTCATTGCCGAGAGCCAAACCATGGGCACTCGGCAAACAATTATATGCCGAGAGCCACCCTCGGCAAAAGCAGGTGCACGGTAACCACGCCCCTTTACCGACAATGGCTCACGGCAAACACGCATCGAACGACAAACGTGGAAGACGCCGAGAGCCACTCTCGGCAAAGAGAATCCACGTCGCATGTCAGTTGGGAACAGACGGCGCCGTTACTTGGATTAACTATACCAAGAGCAATGACGTCGCCCTTGGTAAAAACACGTCACAGAAACATGTTTTTACCTGCCATGTGATCCCATGGGTCATATTTTATCCGTACAAGTTTTGCATTATATGCTAAATATTTAAAATAAATAATATATGATTATGTCTTTTCCGAGAGCAGCTCTTCGTAATGCCCTTGACAGAAAAAAGAACAGGGTCTCTTAGCTTTACCGAGAGCCACTCTCGGAAAACATGCATGCGCTGGGTAAAAAGTGCAGAACTGTCTCCTTTTCCGAAGTGACGCTCGGAGAAGGAGTGGCACAACCGTAGTTGCAGTTCAGGCGACCCCTTTTCCGAGAGTGGCTCTCGGTATCATATACTTTTCTAAGTGTTGCTCTCAGAACTGTGTCCATTGCTTCGGTTAGGAAAAAAAATATCCACGGAACCCTACATGGTCCATGTGATGACACCGTGCCAGCTCTCGAGGAATTCCGGCATCGTACACTTTTTCGAGGATTTAAACTTTCGCATCACGCATGCCACCGAGGTACTTTCGCACCCTCGGTGCCATGGCATGGCCCTCCATCGTCTGCGTAGGGTCTAGGTGTCGTGGTTTTGTCACGGCATATGTCCTCGTGTAAGGACTTAGGTGTGAGACCATCGCAATCATGTGGCGGCTTGAGAGGGGTTGATCGGAATCGAGAGACGCGAGTTTACCCAGGTTCGGTCCCTCCGATGGAGGTAAAAGCCTACGTCCTGCTTGTGTTTCGTTGATAAAGATGATGATCTCGATTATGATGGTGCAGACTCGTCACATCTAATCTCGTGGGTGTCTAATCTGTCTATCTCATGATTTGTCTTGTCTAGACCTAAGTTGTCAATCTGTCCCTCTTGGGGCGCCTTACCCCTCCTTATATAAGTGGTAGGGGTAGGTTTACATGTAGAGTCCTACTAGGAGTAGGAATAGGACTAGTCTCTGTTGAATTCTAATCCTGGCCTTGTTTCCTTTGTGAGGGACTCTTTCCTCTTCTTGGGCCTTCTCTCTGAGCCGTCCCTTCTGACCTCTCTATGAGTCGCCTTATGCCAGAGTGTACGCCGTGCCTTGGGCCTTCGTCGTTTGTCTGAGTCGCCTACCAGGTCATGTATGAGCCTCCTCCCAGGTCACAAATGAGTCGCTAGTTAGTCGCCAAGATGTAGCCGGTTCATACTTCAAGCCGGGTTACCCACGGGGTATATCCCCGACATTAGCCCCGAGGTTAGCTTGAATTTATTCATGGTAAGCTCCTGAAATAAGAAAAATAAATATGTGAAGGGGCCAGCTTTCTCCACTGACCGGCTTGATTTACTGAGGTGGCTCCTTTGAAAATTCGGGTTTCTTCTGCATATTAACGAGCCGTCTTCACAATCATTTCGTAGGTACGTGTCCTTTGCAATGAAATATATACGCCATTGACTCGGCGTCCAATGCTTTGGCTTGATGTAAATTTGGGGAATAAGAAATCCACATAATGTTGAGTCGGCTTCTCTAGCTTTGGCGGGTTATGATTGATAATGGTGGGTCATGATTGTTGGTAACGCCCCATCAAACAACTGAACTCCGATTGAATTGATCAAAATATTGGGGATAAAGAAATGCATGTAATGCTGAACCGGTCTTTCAATGCTTCAACTAGATAAAAATATGTTGATCCGGTCTCGCTCACAATTGACATCTTGAAAGTGCTCTTGAATTTTTTGATGTATCCATATTACCTGTAGCCCCCAAGCTCCAAGTTTAGCAGCTCATGATGACTTGGAGATTTACAATAACATCTTTGAGCATGTAGCCCCCAAGTACTGGGTTGTCTTGCCTGCAGTAGCCTGGGACTTGTAATCATCTTATACTTATGAAGCTTCAGATGGTGTAGCCCCCAAGGGCAAGCTCATCAGTGTGTGATGGGCCGGATCTTCAATTTGGACCTCTGATCTGTAAAACAACTGAGTGTTGTAGCCCCCAAGTGTCGGGTTGTCTTGCCTGCAGCAACCAGGAACTTTACTAATTTTGATCTGAATAGTGTAACCCCCAAGTGCCGGGTTAATTGCTTGCGGCGACTCGGGACTTCCGTGTTCTTTTCCTTTGAAAGTAAAACATCATATGATGTAGCCCCCAAGGGCCGGGTCATTATGCAATAATGAACATGGTCTTCGTAAATCTGATTATGTAAATTTGAGTAGAAATGTGTAGCCCCCAAGGGCCGGGACATTATAAAAATGATGAGCCGGTTCTTGCTTGAATCCATATTTGAATAAAGAGCGACCTGTAGCCCCCGAGGGCCGGCTTATCTCCTTTAAATAACTAGGTCTATTGATGATGTGATGATTTGAAAGAGCAGTTTGCATTAGCCCCCAAGTGTCATGGTGCATGCTTACAGCGACATGGGACTTTCATACTTTGATGTAATCTTGATTTGAACAATGTAGCCCCCAAGTGCCGGGTTGTGTGCCTGCACCGACTTGGGACTATTCCTTCCATTGTAGAATCATATCCATTCTCATGATACCTTTGTGATGAAAGAAATTCTTGGCCGTGGTTGCAATGTAACCCGACAAATATATGGTTGAGAAATCCGTAAGTTTTGTAGTTTACTACAGAGCACAAGTTGAAGAAATCCAAGAGCCGGTCAATTAGGTGACCCGACATTATATGTGATAGGGTTGATCTTCGACAATAGTCAATTCTTCCGAGCTGGCTTAAAAACCCCAATCATTTAATACTGGTTAGGATAAACCATGATGAAAATCCAACCAAATTGGCTATTAAAGATTTATGTGCTCCTGCAAAAAATTATGCTTTGACCCGGTTTGAAGACCGACATGATATGTATGTATGATGCATGATGCAATGCAATATGATGCATGTATATGATAGAATAATGCTGGCAACACCATAGTATGGCATCAAGTTATTTTAAATAAGCCGACTCATTGAGTCATGGCAGCCGGCTCAGTGAGTCACGGTGGGGTAGGACGAGATCTCAAGGCTCTAGTGGTACCCAAAAAAGTGTTAAGCCGGCTCAGTGAGTCACGGCGGCCGGCTCAGTGAGTCACGACAGGGTAGGGCGAGCTTGCAAGGCTCTAGTGCTACCCTAAAGAGGTTTTTGCAACAGCCTTAGTTGTTTAGACCGGTTGATCAGGCACGAGTCAAGCTTCAGTGAAGCAGGTTCAGTGAACCCATGGTTTGTCTATTTTCCATATGCCGGCTCCCGCAAGCATCCTTCATGTTTTAACCAAGGCTAGTTCAGGGTCCAATCTGGATTAACTCGCCAAGAGTACATGGGACCATAGGGCGAGTCGCCAAACACACAGTCCAGTATAACCATTCAGTACTAGAAAAAAGCCAATAGCTAATATGGACATTAATGACGCACCATGCATGTGGTGCACCACTGCTATATAGCGGTGGCGCACCACATACTGGTGCGCCATTAGTGTCCATATTACTAATGGCGCACCATGTGTCTGGTGCGCCATTACTATCTTTAACCTGGCCCCCCACCCTTTCCTACACTTACCAGTGGCGCACCATGGGAAGTGCGCCATTACTAGTTTTAACTAGTAATGGCGCACCACGTCCACGGTGCACCACTACTAATATTTTTTTCAGTTTTTTTTAAAACTACTAATGGCACATTCTTACGAGGTGCGCCATTAGTAACCCTGGTTACTAATGACGCATTCTTCCTGGGTGCGTCATTGGTAACCAGGGAGGAGTAGATATTTTGGACAGCCCACTTCACACTCACTCCCCCCCACTTCATTCTCTCCACGACTTCACACTCACTAGTCTCGGCTGCCTTCTCCTCCTCACCTCATTTGCACCATATATTCACCCAAATTAAGTGGATAATTTCCTTTTTTGGTAGGTAAGTAAGGGGAAACCTTTCTTTATGTTCTAGATCTACTTTTTTGTCCCTCCAACACGTGTACACACTTTTTATGGCCTAGATCTACACATGTTTGTGGTGTTGCATATGTTTGTGTTTGCAGGTACTGGTATTTGAAATGCGATAGTTGCCAATATTTTGCCGGAATGTTGATTCATTTCCGTTTCGGCGAGAATTTGGCACTATGCATTCTTTTTGGTCTTATTTTTAGGCAAAGTCATGCCAATTTTTTTTTGGTTCTAACATATCGTTTTGCTCTACCCCGCAGGCGACCATGGTCCGCACGATGACCGAAGGCATCGTGAATAGGTTTTTGAGCTCCGCGAAGGCCGAGATGCTTCAAAAGAACGAGACGGAGATATGATGTCCGTGTCGAAGATGCAAGCTGAAGAGCCTTATGGACCCGGATTCCAGACAGGTGCGGGACCACCTACTCGTGTGTGGTTTCATGGATGGCTATCAGTGGCAAGGTGATGAAGATGATTATGAAGTCGTCCATGGGGGTCGGGCAAGAAAAAAGGAAGGGTTGCAAGACAATAGCGGCGAGGGCGGGCGAGAAGACGAAGAATCTCTAGGACATGATCACGAAGTAGATGCAGGACACAATCATCATGTAGAAGATGTCGGACATGATGATGAGGAAGACCAAGACAAAGGGCATGATCATGAAGATGAAGATGTCGGAGCAGACGACGATGGACCATCGATGGGCTGGGTGCAGGACCCTCATATTCAAGAGCTGCTTCTCAAGCAGACGGGTAACGCAAGAGCTGCCGCCCGAGAGAAAGCCAAGCTGGATCAACTAGAGATAGACGCGGTTACTCCATTGTATGAAGGATGCAGGACCGAGGATACCCGCGTGAAAGTAACGCTCATGGTTGTGGAGATGAAGGTAAAACACAAAATGATCGACACATGCTTCGACGAGAACATGTCATTCTGGCACAAACGTCTTCCCATGGGGAACAAGTGCCCGAACAGTTTCGAGGAGGCGAAGAAAATCGTGTGTCCTCTAGATTTGCCGCACGTGAAATACCATGTGTGCATGAAAGATTGCATCATTTATCGGGGCGAGCATGCGGAGTCTACCATATGTACGGTGTGCGGCGTTACTCGATACAAGAAGAGGAAGAAAGCTCCTCGAAAAGTGGTGTGGTACTTCCCGATCACTCCTCATCTGCAGCGGTATTTCGCGGACCCTAAGTAAGCAGAGCTCCTGCGTTGGCACACGGATAGGGAGGAGAAGAAGCGAGAAAATGAGGGAAATGAATCAGAGATAAATAAAAAAGACAAGAACCTGAGTCACCCTAAGGATGCGAGCCAGTGGCAAGCGTTGAACTTCGAACACCCAGAATTTGGGGACGATCCAAGGAACATCATGTTGGGCGCGAGCACCAATGGAGTCTGCCCGTTTGGCAGCCAGAGAAGCACACATAGCACCTGGCCTGTGTTTGTGTGGATGTACAACCTTCCCCCCTGGATGTGCATGAAGAGGAAGTACATTCACATGAGTATGCTAATTGAAGGGCCGAAACAACCAGGGAACGACATCAATTTGTATCTGGGGCTGCTGAAAGAGGAGCTAGACACGCTGTGGAAAACGCCAGCCAATACGTGGGACGCCGCAACGAAACAATATTTCCCTATGAGAGCCGCACTGCTCATGACGGTGCACGACTATCTCAGTTACGGATATGTCGCAGGGCAGGTGGTCCATGGATTTTGTGCATGCGTCAGGTGCATGGATGACACAACGTATCGCCAGCTAGATAGAGATCCCGGGTCTTCGAAAACCGTGTTCATGGGACATCGAAGGTGGCTTCGCGACAATGACGCATGGAGAAAACGCAAGGATCTGTTCGATGGTGAAATCGAACCCCGAAGAGCCCCACGTACGAGGAGCGGCGAGGAAATAGACGAGCTGTTGAATAATTGGAAAGAGTGCCCACCACCGGGAAAGAAGCGATAGGCGCCAGAGCCGCTTCTGAAGGTATGGAAAACGAGGTCTGTTTTTGGGACTTGCTGTACTGGAAGATCCTCCGTGTGCCTCACAGCCTTGATGTCATGCATATCACGAAGAACGTGTGCGAGAGTCTGCTTGGTACCCTGCTCAACATGCCAGAGAGGACCAAAGATGGGCCGAAAGCAAGGCCAGACTTGCAATCAATGGGCATTAGGGAGGAGCTTCACGCAAAATGCCCTAATGATGATGATGATTATGATGAGGAGAAGGACACGGAAAGTCGTTGCAAAGGCAAAAAGGCCAAGAAGATCGAATATGACTGCCCTCCCGCGTACTTCACTCTAAGTCAGAAGGAGATCGATCAGTTTTTCACCTGCCTCGTAGGAGTAAAACTTCCTTACGGTTACACGGGGAAGATAAGTAGATACCTAGACTCAGCGAAGTAGAAGTTCAGCGGGATGAAGTCTCACGACTGTCACGTGCTGATGATGCAGATACTCCGAGTTGCAATCCGTGGGATCATGGACGCGCACGTCCGTGAAACGCTATTTGGCCTATGCAACTTTTTCGACGTCATCTCCCGGAAGTCGGTTCGCGTGAGGCAACTCAGAAGGCTACATGAAGAGATCGTGGTGATACTATGCGAGCTTAAGATATACTTCCCGCTCGCATTCTTCGACGTTATGGTGCATCTGCTGGTCCATATCGTGGAGGATATCATCCAACTCGGCCGATGTTACTGCACAGCATGATGCGGTTCAAAAGGATGAATGGTGTCATCAAAGGATACGTTCGCAACAGGGCACGTCCAGATGGAAGCATAGCCCAGGGCTTTCTGACCGAAGAGTGCATCTCCTTCTGCACGAATTATCTAGGAATAGATAACCCATTGGTGTGCCCGTCAACAGGCACCTCGGCAGGCTCACTGGATGGGGTCACCGCGAGGGTCGCCGCAAAATGCATGTCGACTTCAAGGGTCGACTCACCGACTTTGAAAGAGCAAACCTAGTCGCGCTACAACACATAGACGTGGTCGATCTTGGGTGGTAGAGCACAAAACCTTTATTGAGAAGACGTACAATGAACGAGGCCAACAGAGGACGGGCGGAGATATAATCAAAGAGCACAACGCATATTTCACACGTAGGTTCAAGGACAAGCTTCTGTCGTACCCTTTACACGAGGACTCTTCCACGGAAGAAAAACTCATATTCGCCTTGTCACAAGGCGCCGAGCACAACCTGATGACCTATGAGGCGTACGATATCAATGGGTACACATTCTACACCGAGGAAAAGGACATGAAGAGCGATTATCAGAACTCTGGGGTAACGATGGAATCCTACACCGATAATGACAAGGACAGATACTACAGAAGAATCGAGGAGATCTGGGAGCTGAGCTACGCTGGAGAGAAGGTTCCGATGTTCCGTGTCAGATGGGCCAAGAGCATCCTAAAACAAGACCGGTATTTCACTACCATGGTTATACACGAAGCCAAATCGAAGACCGCAGGCGCAAACGTCACCGTGAAAAATGAGCCAAGGGTACTGGCTTGCCAGTGGACCAATGCTTCTTCATTACCGACCCGTCAAAGCCGAGTCGTGTTGTCGTGAGGAGAGGCAAAAGGAACATCATCGAAATGGATGGAGTCGCCAATGAGCAAGACTTCGACAAGTACGACGACCCGAAGATGGAAGATGACGACGACGATGAAGTAGAACACAACAGAAAAAGAAGCAGGACCACCGTACCTAAAGGACGTCCGTTCAAGAAAAGAATTCAAGGGGTTCCGGGGCTAAATTATTCAACCGCGAGAAAGAAGCGCAAGAAGATCATTGTGAAAAGATAGCTAATTAAGATCGAATCACGACGTGTCGGCCGTGTGTGTGTGTCAGTGGCAAGCTCAATCTTTGATGACTGTTATTTCACGTCAGTTGATTTGAACCATGTCATGTAATTCTAAATCTTTGCACCATGTCATGTAATTCTAAACCGTTGGGCTATTCCATTACTTTTCGGTTATTAAGTCATGTGCATGCAAAAACCTTGTTAAAAGTATATGGATAAGTGGTAGAAGACTAAATTCAATGCAAAAACAAGATCATCATGCAATATGTAACAAAATTATTACATGCAACTAAAAATACAAAATTAGTAATAATTTTAGTTATTACATGCAACTAAAAATCCAAAAGTGATAACCAAAAACAAGATCATCATGAGAACAAGATCATATTGTTACAAAATTATTACATGCAACTAAAAAGTGATAACCAAAATTATTACATGCAACTAAAAATCCAAAAAAATAAAAAAAAGTTAGTAATGGCGCACCAGGAGAAGGTGCGCCATTCCTATCCCTCCCCACTTATGGCGCACCACTAAAAGATGCGCCACTGATATGCCACTTATGGTGCACCCCTAAATGGTGCGCCATTGCTAACCCTCCCTCATTCTATCCCCTTCTTCCCTCCCCGCGCTCGCCTCTCCCCCGCATCTCCACTCCAACCGCACACCTCCCTCCCACCCATCTCCCCTCGCCAGCCACCGCCGCCGCCCTCCTCGTCAGCCACCACCGCGGCCCTCTCGTCACTGCCCCAGGACCCGGCCGCTGCCGCGGCCCCCTCGTTAGCCACCGTCGTGGCCCCCTCGCCAGCCACCGCCGCCGCCCTCCTCGTCAGCCGCCGCAGCGGCCCCTTCGTCACTGCCCCAGGCCCCGGTGATGACCCACAAGTATAGGGGATCAATCGTAGTCCTTTCGATAAGACAGAGTGTCGAACCCAACGAGGAGCAGAACGATCTGACAAGTGGTTTTCAGCAAGGAAATATCTGCAAGCACTGAAATTGTTGGTAACAAGTGATTGTGTGGTCAGATGATTCGTAGCAAGCAATAAGTAACAAAAGTAGCAATGGTGCAGCAAAGTGGCTCAATCCCTTTTTTAGCAAGGGACAAGCCTGGACAAAGTCTTATAGGAGGAAAAGCGCTCCCGAGGACACACGGGAATTTTTGTCATGCTAGTTTCATCATGTTCATATGATTCGCGTTCGTTACTTTGATAGTTTGATATGTGGGTGGACCGACGCTTGGGTACTGCCCTTACTTGGACAAGCATCCCACTTATGATTAACCCCACTCGCAAGCATCCACAACTACGAAAGAAGAACTAAGACAAAGTCTAACCATAGCATTAAACTAGGGGATCCAAATCAGCCCCTTACGAAGCAACGCATAAACTAGGGTTTAAGCTTCTATCACTCTAGCAACCCATCATCTACTTACTACTTCCCAATGCCTTCCTCTAGGCCCAAATAATGGTGAATGGTTATGTAGTCGACGTTCACATAACACCACTAGAGGAAAAACAACATACAACATATCAAATTACCGAACGAATACCAAATTCACATGACTACTATTAGCATGACTTATCCCATGTTTTCCGGAACCAAAGTAACTACTCACAAAGCATAGTCATAATCATGATCAGAGGGGTAATGAGTAGCATCAAGGATCTGAACATAAACTCTTCCACCAAATAATCCAACTAGCATCAACTACAAGGAGTGATCAACACTACTGGCAACCTTACAAGTACCAATCGGAGTCGCGAGACGGAGATTGGTTACAAGTGATGAACTAGGGTTTGGAGATGAGATGGTGCTGATGAAGATGTTGATGGTGATGAGTCCCCTCCGATGAGAGGAGTGTTGGTGATGACGATGTCGATGATTTCCCCCTCCGGGAGGGAAGTTTCCCCGACAGGATCGTCCTGCTAGAGCTCTAGATTGGTTCTGCTCAAGTTCCGCCTCATGGCGGCGGCAAAACCACGAAAAAGCTCCTGTTTGATTTTTTTTCTGGACGAAACCCTCCATATAGGAAAAGAGGGGGCCAGTGGCCAGTGGGCTGCCCACAAGCCCTCATGGCGCAGCCTTGGGGGTGGCCGCGCCGTGCAAGCTTGTGCGCACCCCCTGGTGCCCCTCTGGCACTTCTTCGGCCCAGTATTTTTGATAAATTGGGAAAAAATATTCGTTGATTTTCACGGCGTTTGGAGTTGTGCAGACTAGGTATCTCAACTTTGCTCCACTTTCAGGCCAGAATTCTAGTTGCCGGTTTTCTCCCTCTTCATGTAAACCTTGCAAAATAATAGAGAAAAGGCATAATAATAGTACTGTGAAGTGAAATAACAGCCAAAAAAGCGATAAATAACAACATGAAAACATGATGCAAAATGGACGTATCAACTCTCCCAAGCTTAGACCTCGCTTGTCCTCAAGCAAAAGCCGAGCTCAATAAATATGTCCACATGTTTAGGGAGAGAGGTGTCGACAAAACAAGATACGAACATGCATGCATCATGATCAAGATCAGAACAACAATACCAACATATAATCTCTCATGCTAAAGTGATAATTCCTTTACAAAGTAAAGCATGGATCAAGAACCTTACCGAGAAGTAACAACCGATAGCCTTTTGTCATTGAAGCAATTGCAATTGATCACAACATCAGAAAGAGTCAATAAGAGCTTGTAAAGCAAATCCACATACTCAATCATTCTTTCGTTCTCTACAATTGCTAGAACTCACGTGGTACTCATGAGATCAAAGTTTCAGCTGGACACAGAGAAAGATAGGGGCTTCTAGTTTTGCCTCCCAACTGCTTACCTCAAGGGTAATGTCAACCATAATAATTCATGAATGCCTACCTCCAAGTTGACATATGAATATAGATCTTTCCCAAGCATATTTCGTTAGCCAAGATAAAGGCGAAATAAGGAATTGGTGAAGATCACCATGACTCTTTCAGGGACAAAAAGTAAAGTTACAAGACAGGCCCTTCGTAGAGGGAAGCAGAGGTTGTCATGCGCTTTTGAGGTTTGGATGCGTGTCCAATTAGTGCGGAGGAACGTCACTTCATATTGCCCCCTCTGATAAAGAACTGTATTATGCAGTCTGTCACTTTTATGTCTTCCTCATCACAGGTTTGTATAAAGCTTATTTTCCACACACTAATAGATCATTCATATTAGAGAGCAATTTTTATTGCTTGCACCGATGACAACTTACTTGATGGATCTTATTCAATCCATAGGTAGGTAAGGTGGACTCACATGGCAAAACTGGGTTGAAGGTTTATGGATGCACAAGTAGTATCTCTACTTGGTGCGGGAGGTTTTGGCTAATGTGAGGTGGAAGCAATCGTCACATGCTAAGGGATCTCTAATAATATAACATTGTTAAGAGCCAAGCAAACACAATTCATTACGTTGTCTTCCTTGTCCAACATCTACTTCTAGGCATGCAATAGTTTGGTGAGTGTTCACAATCATAGATGGTGTCAGAGATGATATATTTGTATGTGAACCTCTCCTCCTTTATCACTTCCTATTAATTGCAACAATGACCAAGGTCTACGTTTGCCTACCCTCAACAAGTTTCAATCCTCATTCTTTTTATATGTGAAGCCATCACTTCCCATAAGATCACTACATGATCTTTCATGATTTTGTTCTATTCTCACTCTTTTGATCATGGCAAGAGGCAAAGCCCTTCAACTAAGACACTCTTTATTATATGGCTCACGAGCAAGAATACATCGGGGGTGACACAAAGCAAAACTCAAGACTAAAACACTAAGAATTTTAAACTATTAGAGAAAGAGAAAACTTAAAAGGAAAATTAAAACAAAGGTAAAGGCAAAAGATGTGATGGTGATACGATACCGGGGCATCTCCCCCAAAGCTTGGCACAAGCCAAGGGGATTGCCGATACCAATGCTCAGTTGTCTTCCTTTGGTGGTGATGGTGGAGGAGTTGTTGAAGCGTTCTTGAGCTTGTCTAATTTCCACTTGAGCATAAAGTTCTGCTCCCTCAGATCATCATTTTCCTCCTCAAGCTTCAACACTCTTTGGCATAGTTCCTGCTTACTCTCCTGCAAGAAACGAGAAGGGATAAACAAGGTCTTAGGCTTCTTCCTTGAGTCAGGGAGGCTCGACTTCTTGAACTCCACATGCGTGCGTCCACGTTGAGGTAGAGGAGCCTCCTCTTCATCGAAACTTTTTTGTTCCTTCCCCTTTGGATCATAATCTTCTTCCTCATCAGACGTCCAACCATAAGGATCAAAATCTCAATAGACCTTGGGGTTAGCAAGGTAATCAGCCACATAGCTCTCCCCCTCTGAATCCTGAGAAGACATCTTGACCTAGATCTGCGGTAGAAAACAGGCTCGAAACGAAAAACAGAGGAAATCTGCGTGATGCATGGGTCAGACCAAACGGAAGTATATATAATAATATTTTCTAGACCAGAAGGAGTCTCCTGCACGAAAACGGAGTCCGGGAGGCACATGAGGTGGCCACAAGCCCTCACGACGCGGCCAGGGGGTGGGCCCGCGCCGTGCAGGCTTGTCGCCTCCTCTCGCACTTTCCGGACTACTTCCAATTTTTGTATTTTTTTTTTAAAATTCCAAAACTGAGAAAAATTCCTATAGGAAAAGTTTTGGCTCTGTTTTCTTACCGGATCACATACCTCTTCGTTTTCGGAGTCTGAAACAGGCTGATAAACATCCCTTAGGTATTCTTCCGGAGTTATGGTATTGATAATATTGCTTTCAACATTTATGGGAGTACCTGAGATATAATGATTGATTCTCTGCCCATTTACCACTCTCGAACAATTTCCTTCCGTGTTGTTGATCTTGATAGCACCGAAACGATATACTTCCTCAACAGCGTAGGGACCTTCCCATTTAGAGAGAAGCTTGCCTGCAAAGAATCTTAAACGAGAGTTATATAGCAAGACATAATCACCTACATTGAACTCACGCTTTTGTATCCTCTTATCATGCCACCTCTTAACCTTCTCTTTGAACACCTTGACATTCTCATATGCCTGAGTTCTCCACTCATCAAGCGAGCTAATATCAAATAACCTCTTCTCACCGGCAAGTTTGAAATCAAAGTTGAGCTCTTTGATTGCCCAATAAGCTTTATGCTCTAGCTCAAGAGGTAAGTGACATGCTTTCCCATACACCATTTTGTACGGAGACATGCCCATGGGATTCTTATAGGCAGTTCTATAAGCCCACAGTGCATCATCGAGCTTCTTAGACCAATTCTTTCTAGACCTGTTGACAGTCTTTTGCAGAATCAGTTTAATCTCTCTGTTGCTTACCACTACTTGACCACTGGACTGAGGGTGGTAGGGAGACACAATTCTATGGTTGACATTGTACTTAGCAAGCGTTTTACGGAAAGCACCATGAATGAAGTGTGAACCACCGTCGGTCATTAGATATCTAGGGACTCCAAATCTAGGGAAGATAACTTCTTTCAGCATCTTGATAGAGGTGTTGTGATCAGCACTACTAGTGGGGATAACTTCTACCCACTTAGTGACGTAATCAACAACAACTAAGATATGCGTATACCCGTTGGATTTTGGAAAAGGTCCCATATAATCAAAGCCCCAAACATCAAATGGTTCAATGACAAGTGAATAGTTCATAGGCATTTCCTGACGTTTGCTAATATTACCTATTCTTTGACATTCGTCACAAGACAAGACAAACTTATAAGCATCCTTGAAGAGAGTGGGCCAATAGAAAACTGATTGCGATACCTTGTGTGCAGTTCTTTCTCCCGCATGGTGTCCTCCGTAGGCCTCGGAGTGACACTTCTGTAGGATCTGTCCCTGTTCATGTTCAGGTACACAACGTCTAATAACACCATCTACTCCTTCCTTATAAAGGTGAGGATCATCCCAAAAGTAGTGTCTCAAGTCAAAGAAGAATTTCTTCTTTTGCTGGTACGTGAAACTAGGTGGTATATATTTGGCAACGATATAGTTTGCATAATCAGCATACCACGGTGCACTACATGAAGCATTGATGACATTCAGTTACTCACCGGGAAAGCTATCATCAATAGGTTGTGGGTCATCAAGAACGTTCTCCAACCTAGACAAGTTATCTGCTACTGGGTTATCAGCACCCTTTCTGTCGACAACGTGCAAATAAAATTCTTGTAGCAAGAGAACCCATCTAATAAGTCTAGGTTTAGCGTCCTTCTTCTCCATGAGGTACTTAATAGGAGCATGATCAGTGTGAATAGTAACTCTGGAATTAACTATGTAAGACCTGAACTTTTCACATGCAAACATGACTGCTAAAAATTCCTTCTCCATAGTAGCATAGTTTCTCTGGGCATTGTCTAGAGTTTTACTAGCGTAGTGAATAACATTCAACTTCTTATCAACTCTTTGCCCTAGAACAACACCAACAGCATAATCACTAGCGTCACACATGATCTCAAAAGGCAAGTTCCAATCAGGTGGTTGAACAATCGGTGCAGTTATCCAAGCCCTCTTAAGTATTTCGAGGGCTTCCTCACAATCATCGTCAAAAACAAAAGGAATATCCTTTTGCAAGAGATTGGTAAGAGGCCTAGAAATCTTAGAGAAGTCTTTAATGAACCATCTATAAAAACCAGCATGACCAAGGAAACTTCTTATACCTTTGATATCTGTGGGGTATGGCATTTTCTCGATTGCATCAACCTTAGCCTTATCGATTTCGATACCTCTTTCAGAAATTTTATGTCCTAAGACAATGCCTTCATTAACCATAAAGTGGCTCTTCTCCCAATTCAAGACAAGACTCGTGTCTTTAAATCTCTGCAAGACTCGATCAAGCTTGCTGAGGCCATCATCAAAGGAAGACCCATAAACAGAGAAGTCATCCATGAAAACCTCAACAATCTTTTCACAAAAGTCAGAGAATATAGCCATCATACATCTTTGAAAGGTGGCAGGTGCATTACATAAGCCAAAAGGCATACGTCTATAAGCAAAGGTACTGAAAGGGCAGGTGAAAGTGGTTTTCTCCTAATCAGATTGTGCAATTGGTATTTGGGAGAAACCAGAATAACCGTCTAGAAAGCAGAAGTGTGTGTGTTTAGACAGCCTTTCTAGCATTTGGTAGATAAAAGGCAGAGTGTAATGATCTTTCCTAGTGGCTTTATTCAGTTTCCTGAAATCGATCACCATCCTATAGCCAGTAATTATCCTCTGTGGGATCAATTCATCCTTATCATTAGGGACAACGGTAATGCCTCCTTTCTTAGGAACGCAATGCACCGGACTCACCCAATCGCTATGAGCAACATGATAGATAATACCCGCTTCCAGGAGCTTTAGTATTTCTTTTCTCACTACTTCTTTCATCTTAGGATTCAATCTCCTTTGATGATCAACAACTGGTTTGAATTCAAGATTAGTTTTGATCTTGTGCTGGCATAGAGTGGGACTAATGCCCTTTAGATCATCAAGAGTATATCCTATAGCAGCACAGTGCTTCCTCAGAGTTTTTAGCAATTTGTTTTCTTCATGCTCTGAGAGGCTAGCACTAATTATAACAGGATATATCTCTTTTTCATCAAGATAGACATACTTAAGAGTATCAGGCAACTGTTTAAGCTCGAACACAGGATCACCCTTTGGTGGAGGTGGATCCCCAAGCAGTTCAACAGGCAAGTTATTCTTAAGGATAGGATATTGTTCTAAGACAACTCTATCTATCTCATCCCTTTCATCCATATGCATATCATTTTCATGCTCAGGCAAGTATTGCTCTAAGGGATCAGTAGGAGGCACGGCAATAGAAGCTAAGGCAATAGTTTCATCCCTACTAGGCAACTCCTTTACATGAGGTTGTCTACCAAACTTAGAGAAATTGAACTCATGTGACACACCTTCAAAGCCAACAGTGACATTTTGCTTCTCACAATCAATATGAGCATTGACATTATTGAGAAAAGGTCTACCAAATATGATGGGACAGAAGCTATCTTGTGCGGTAGCAAGAACGAGGAAATCAACAGGATACTTTGTTTTACCACACAAGACTTCAACATCCATAACAATTCCCACAGGGCAGATAGTATCTCTATTGGCAAGCCGAATAGTGACATCAATGGGCTCTATCTCAACACGTGCAATCTCATCTTTGATTTCATCGTATAAGGATTGAGGTATTGCACTAACACTAGCACCCACGTCACATAAACCATGGTAACAATGATCTCCTATCTTAACAGAAACCACAGGCATGCCAACAACATGCCTATGTTTGTCTCTAGCGTGAGGTTTAGCAATTCTAGCAGCATCTTCACAAAAGTGAATATTATGTCCCTCAACTTCTTCAGACAGAAGATCTTTGATAATAGCAATGCTAGGTTCAACTCTAATTTGCTCAGGGAGTGTAGGTGTTCTAATATAGCCTCTATGTATCACAGTTGAAGCTTTAGAATGATCATTTATCCTAACAGGGGAAGGTGGTTTCTCAATTTAAGCACTGGGAACCACAGGATCATTATAGGCAATGACTTTCTCTTCAACTGGAGTGGGTTTAACTACATTGACTTCTAACGAAGGATGATATTTAAACCACTTATCTTTGGGGAGATCAATATGAGCAGCAAAATATTCACACAATGAAGCTACTATCTCATAGTCAAGTCCATACTTAGCGCTAAAGTCACAAAAAGTATTTGTCTCAACAAAGGATTTAACGCAATCAAACGTGAAATTCATACCTAACTCCTTACCTTCTTCAAGCTCCCAATGTTCAGAGTTGCGTTTAATTCTCTCCAATAAATTCCATTTAAAGTCAATATCTCTCTTCATAAAAGAACCGGTACAAGAAGTGTCAAGCATGGTGCGATCATCATGAGAAAGCCGAGCATAGAAGTTCTGAATGATAATTTCTCTCGAGAGCTCATGATTGGGGCATGAATATAGCATTGATTTAAGCCGCCCCCAAGCTTGAGCGATGCTTTCTCTGTCACGAGGCCAAAAATCCTAAATATAATTCTGATCACGATGTACTAAATGCATAGGATAAAACTTTTGATGAAATTCCAATCTCAACTGATTGTAGTCCCATGATCCAGTATCATCACATAGCCTATACCATGTCAACGCCTTATCGTTCAAAGATAAAGGAAAGACCTTCTTCTTGACCTCATCCTCGGGCACACATGTAAGCTTAAATAAACCACAAACCTCATCTATATAGATCAGATGCAAGTCTGGATGTGATGTTCCATCTCGTGTAAAAGGATTAGCCAGCAGTCGTTTCTCAAGCATACCCGAAGGAAACTCAAAGAAAATATTTTCAGCAGGTGCAGCAGGTTGAGGAGAAACTCTTTGTGCTTCCGTTTGAGGTGAAGATACCCCGAACAAGCCCCTCAAGGGCTTAGTATCCATAGTGACAAGTGACAACAAATTTCAGCACAGTATATGAATGTTTCCTTACCAAGTTCCACATACCAAAGGCACTTCACTCCCCGGCAACGGTGCCAGAAAAGAGTCTTGATGACCCACAAGTATAGGGGATCAATCGTAGTCCTTTCGATAAGTAAGAGTGTCGAACCCGACGACGAGCAGAAGGATCTGACAAGTGGTTTTCAGCAAGGAAATATCTGCAAGCACTGAAATTGTCGGTAACAAGTGATTGTGTGGTGAGATGATTCATAGCAAGCAACAAGTAACAAAAGTAGCAACGGTGCAGCAAAGTGGCCCAATCCCTTTTGTAGCAAGGGACAAGCCTGGACAAAGTCTTATAGGAGGAAAAGCGCTCCCGATGACACACGGGAATTTCTGTCATGCTAGTTTCATCATGTTCATATGATTCGCGTTCGTTACTTTGATAGTTTGATATGTGGGTGGACCGGCGCTTGGGTACTGCCCTTACTTGGACAAGCATCCCACTTATGATTAACCCCTCTCGCAAGCATCCGCAACTACGAAATAAGAATTAAGACAAAGTCTAACCATAGCATTAAACTAGTGGATCCAAATCAGCCCCTTACAAAGCAACGCATAAACTAGGGTTTAAGATTTTGTCACTCTAGCAACCCATCATCTACTTACTACTTCCCAATGCCTTCCTCTAGGCCCAAATAATGGTGAAGTGTTATGTAGTCAACGTTCACATAACACCACTAGAGGAAAAACAACATACAACATATCAAATTACCGAACGGATACCAAATTCACATGACTACTATTAGCATGACTTATCCCATGTCCTGAGGAACAAAAGTAACTACTCACAAAACATAATCATAATCATGATCAGAGGGGTAATGAGTAGCATCAAGGATCTGAACATAAACTCTTCCACCAAATAATCCAACTAGCATCGACTACAAGGAGTAATCAACACTACTAGCAACCTTACATGTACCAATCGGAGTCGCGAGACGGAGATTGGTTACAAGTGATGAACTAGGGTTTGGAGATGAGATGGTGTTGATGAAGATGTTGATGGTGATGAGTCCCCTCCGATGAGAGGAGTTTTGGTGATGACGATGGCGACGATTTCCCCCTCCGGGAGGGAAGTTTTCCCGGCAGGATCGTCCTGACTGAGCTCTAGATTGGTTTTGCTCAAGTTCCGCCTCGTGGCGGCGGCAAAACCACGAAAAAGCTCCTCTGTGATTTTTTTCTGGACGAAACCCTTCATATAGCAAAAGAGGGGGGGGCAGTGGGCCAGTGGGCTGCACACAATCCCCCATGGTGCGGCCTGGGGGGTGGCCACACCGTGCAGGCTTGTGGGCACCCCCTGGTGCCCCTCTGGCACTTCTTCGGCCCAGTATTTTTGATAAATTGGGAAAAAATGTCCGTTGATTTTCATGGCGTTTGGAGTTTCACAGAATAGGTATCTCAACTTTGCTCCACTTTCAGGCCAGAATTCTAGTTGCCGGTATTCTTACTCTTCATGTAAACCTTGCAAAATAAGAGAGAAAAGGCATAAGAATAGTACTGTGAAGTGAAATAACAGCCAAAGAAGCGATAAATAACAAATGAAAACATGATGCAAAATGGACGTATCACCTGGCCACCGCCGCGGCCCCCTCGTCAGCCACCGCCACCGCCCTCCAAGCCACTACTCCACCACCAGTCTTTCGCCAATCCCCGACTCCCCGACTCCCGCCAATCTCCAGGTTTGGTGTAGTTATTATTATTACTTCTCCACTGTGCGTTGCTTCTGTAGGATTGTTTCACCAAGTCCATCCCATGACGCTATGAATTGGTTGGTATATTTTTTGACGTGTGCACCACCTTCACCCTCCTTTAATTATTTGATTAAAATGTTAGGAGGAACAGGAACGGGAACGTCATGTAATTGGTACTAATTCTTTTGGGATTATAGTGCCCATAAAGCTGAGACCAGTAATATGTCCTATTAAGAAATACAAGTGCCACCTTTCATAAATTGATCATTTGTACTAGTTAGGCTTCTAAGTCCATGGGCGCAAGTTAGCTGGGCATGCGCTTGAGTTGTCGCATGGTGAGGGTAGAACACCGAACAATGTATCCAGATAAGCTAGGTCTGGACATGTGGGAGTGTGAAACCAACCAAGAAGTAATTTATAGTTAGCTAGTGCTTTCACTTCTTAGCTATTGAATTAAATGAAAGAATTGTTTCTTCTATATGGAACATTTTTGTCTGCCTAATCATCCATTATCATGTTCCTATCTGTTGAGTGTAATTATGGGAGGACAAATCAGTAATGTGTGTGCGGATAGGTTGTCTTTGGATCTGAAGTCAGCCCATTGATAGTATAGTAGTATGACAGCACAACAACATAAAAGCTCTGACCAAGATGGAAACATTAGCAGAGTACTAATTTTAGTGGTACTGAAATTGGTAAGGAATGTTTGCAACATAGAATATTGTGACAAATTATTTTAACTTTGGACGAATTGCATTTGTTCCGAGTCACCAGCGGCAATTGATTAGAGTTTTTCTTTCTTTTTCACCATAGATGATGATCTTGTTAGAGACCACGAGGGAGGTTTAAAATTTGATGCATAATGTATACTTCAATCGTTCTTAAATAATTGTAGTTAAATAATGACCTCCACCTGCCATCGCCGCAACCACCAATTGACTAGCCCAACTCTCATGTGCTGACATTTGTTAATCCCCTTTTAGTGTGCGTGAAAAATTATTCTTTGTCGTGTTAAATTTTATGGTATCACCTTGGTATTGTGATATATGACTTGCTAAGAAACAAATGATTGTTCTCTGATTACTGATAGATGAAAAGGATTTGTTAAATCAACGAAGTTTTGTACTCACTGATTAAATATTCGGTTGCTAAATTTGTATGCACTTGGGAGGCCTGGGTGTGATTCGGATTTGGATTGCCTATAGCTTTTATGCTATGTTTGTTTATAACCTGATTGTGACCTAATATATTGGAAATCTGCTAATTTGTCATTTACTTACTTACTTACTTACTTACGACGGAGAATGAATTTTATTACTTGGACAATTAATTTTTTATGTTGATCACTGATTTATGCCTTTTGATTGTAGTGGTTATGTTAAATTTATTTCTGAAGTATTTAAATCTTTCATCTTACTGTTTTTGGGCATCCTGCTTGTGAAGTAAGGTTGTAAGGACTCATATTTGTTACCCCTTTCTCCTGAAACGTAGATTAATTTCCGTTTCGGTTGAGAATTGGGCACTCCAAGGTCAAGAAAATTAGCAAAGGCCATGCCCAATTTTCTTGACCTAGAAGGTGCCCGATTCAACCCCGTGCAATAACTCTAGTACCCTTTTTTTCCTATTTAGAGCGAACATGGCCAACAACGATGAGGCCGGCGGTTCGGGCAAGCCATTTTGGGAGCTGTCCCAGGAGCTGGAGGAAGAACCTTACCGCTATGAAGACGCCGCGGAAGACACCAATCACGACTACACAACCCCTAGTGGCGTCGGGGATGACACCACTGATGGTGCCGCCGGGGATGCCACCACTGATGATGGCAGCGAGCGCACAGATGGCAACCAACCGAAGAAGCAACGAAAGGACCGGCACCGGAACGTGCTCGGCACCGTCACAGAGGAATTTACTGAAGTGTCCTCGAGTGGGCATCCAACGACGCCAAAAGAATTAGTCGGTGGGTATGCGGGACAACTCGGGTGCATTCTCCGGAGCACCGTCTCGATCAACACCGAGAACCTAAGGCATCAAGGCCGAGCGAATTTGTGCACCTCCTCTTCACGAAGCTGCACGAACGATACAAGTTCCCCGGTGACATCGCAAACACACGCCTCACAGGGAATAAAGTGAACAGTGCCACCCTCACGAACATGAGCACGACCCTGGCTACTTGGAGAGCCTCGGTGAAGAGAAGGATTCTAAGAGGTGATAGTTATGAGAAGATCAAGGAGACAAATCCTTTGATCAGCGAAGCTGACTACAAGGAGTTCAAGATCAAGTGCGAGAGCAACGCATCCGCGGAATCAAGTCAGTGGGGGAAAGATATGTGGGAGTTGAACTTAGGGGTCCACAAACTCGGTCCCGGCGGTTACAGAGTGGCGGAACCTAAATGGGACAAGGAGGACGCAGAGCGTTCCGAGCAAGGCCTACCGCCCCTCTTTGATAAATACCCTGAAAAGCAGACCGGGAACTATGTGAGGGCCAGGTACAAGGTGGACCCAGTAACAAAGGAGCTTACCATGGATCCGAAGGTGAAGGAGCTTGAGCGTGTTCTGGTAAGGAATACACCCCCCCCCCCCCGTAATTAGCTCCATATGGTTGCATTCTAATTAATGAAGCCAAATTTCTAAATGGTTCACGTTCCTTCTGCAGGAAACTGAAAGCAGTAGCGCGGGGTCTCCGAGCTCCCCGTCTGCCCCTTGGTACATCACTTTAAATAGGGCGTTGAACGTAATGCAACACAAGGATAAGCTCAGTAAGCCGTCGTCAGCTGGTCGTGTGGCCGGCGAAGGCTTGTCCACGAAATGGTCGGAATACTATACAGCTGGGCGAAAGGACAGAAAGACCAGCTCGGAAAACCAGGAGGGCGAGGTTAAAGAACTCGAGGCACAAGTGGCGCGGATTCCAGAGATAGTACAAGAGCAAGTGCGATACCAACTTGGAGCGACGATCACCGCCATTATGCCTTCCTTGCTTGAGGGGCTGCGGGGATGGATTGCGAGTGGCCAATAGGGGTCGCCCCCGATTCCCAGCTTCACGGGCAGCAACTCGCACAACGCGCTGGCATCGGTGTCTCCGGCGGAGGCGGCATTGCAGGTGCCTCCGGCGTCGGCGCCAGTATTGGAGGTTAAGGTACCCGTGTCTGGGAAGAATACGCCGGCCGGCACCTCGGCATCAAGCGGCCCCTCCATCACTTGCACGCCTACCGTTGGCGGTGCCTCGACATTAGTCGAGCTCGACGCCATCACGTTAACTATAAGCCTCGGCCGATGACTTCATCTCCTTGCCTTTTTGACTGGGCATCCCTGACGCCCTACATGTTTTCGCAGGGCGCCGCCAACATTCCATGCACTCTCCTGCACTTCCTGGATGGCGAGTTGATCGATGTCGCCAAGGCCAAAATCGTTGAACCGGGCAACCGCGTGTTCCACGATAATCCGATGCCACCCACCGTGTATAGGGTTCAACTGGTTCGGGTGCTCCGGGGCTGCGATTTCTTGTTACCTCCGTATCGACCCGTTAGGGTCGATGAAGATGATGTGATGACCCTCAGTGCCTGCTTAAACTAGTCCATGCTTTGGCCGAAGAGCCAGATTCGTTTGGGGGCGGGGGACACCACCCCACAGACAACATCGCTAGTCGTGCCGACGCCAAGCCATGGCAAGACCGCCGCAACGCTACCGTCGTCAGCTGATCCGAACATGCATATGGCACAGGATCCGGATGACAATGACGATACAATTTCCAACGTTGATAAGTACATCAAGGAACATGGGTACGGTGACGATGATGCCTTGTTCGGGCCTCCTTCTCAAGAACCCAATTCTGCAAAAGACGATGGCGATCTAGCTGGTACCGCGGAGAAACCCAATTTCAACAGGCGTCGGCTGTTCAGTTCTCAAGAGACGCCTCCAGCTCCTGCCTTCACCGAGAATCAAATAGTCGAGGTGCGAAATATTATCAGCCCCAACACACTCAAGAAGGTGGTCTGTGAGCAAAACTCGATCCCATTACAGCAGAAGAAGCAAAAGGGACGGAAAAGAAAAACTAACAAGAGTGCGAGCCAGGCGGCACCGAGTACGATCCGCGCTCACGACGGACCACCAATATCTAAGGATATTGAGAGGAGGGTGCATGTGGCGGGTAGGCCGATGCTACCGAATAATATGCTCAATGCTGCAACCGGTGCTATGCGGAGTCTGCATGATGTTGTTCTTTATATGGAGAAGCGGCGTCTCTCCGAGAATGATGGGGCATAGCCGGTTTTCGTGGCCAAGGTGCCAGAGGGCAAGGGCTTTGTCAATAGCAACATCGAGCGTATGATCGTCCTACTGTTTGATGACATCTTCGCTATGCTTAACCTTTATCCGCTGCACTACACCTTCATTCGGCTATTTTCGCTCAGTATGGATATGCGGATCATTAGAGACAAGACCCCGGACATTGTGAAAGTCGACCCCTTCTACATGCGTGCCAAGCTCTTGGACAATGCTAGCGACCGACAAGTCGCGATTTCATACCTCGAAGGCGTCATTCTGGCGAACGCAGATAAGGATAACTTCCTCGTGCCTTACTTTTCTGAGTAAGTCATCCCCTCATCACCCCGTAACATATGATTTCTTAGATTTCGATCGTTCTTTTTGCACACTCATCCTCTTAAGCCCGAAATATTACATTGCACACACATTGCACACGTATTTCGACTCGGACCGTCAGTCGAAGAAAGACTACACAAATATCAAGAAAGTTCTTGACAATGTCCTCCCCGGCTACGCCAAATCTGGAGGCACCTTCAGGAGGCCAGTTCTTAGGTACGGCAAGCACGTCTTCACCCATATAACGACGTTCCCCTGCGTCCAGCAGCCGCCTGGCAATCAAAAGAATGCCTACTACGCCCTCCATCACATGCGGGCGATCGTACGGGGCCAACATCACCGTATGCTACCAAATGAGCTCAAATATTGGGTCGCACGCTTGTGGGTAATCCAGGACGAGGACATCAGACAAGAATTCTTTCACATCCAGTCAGAGTTGGCAGAAATCATCTATCAAGATGTCCTTGCTAGATCGGGACAGTTCTACCTAAACTGTCCACCGTCCAACAATGATATTGACACAATGCTACAAATGGAGGCTGACAACGACCGCACATTCATGACCATCATGAAAGACGGCGGCTTCATCCATGCTCTGGTCCCTGAGTCGAGTCGAAAGTACAGATGCTATGTTGTAATTAAACATTAATAAACTTGTATGTCTCTTTAGTTTGGACAGTCATTGAACTTATATGTGTAGTTGATGCTATTTATTAGTAGGACCATGAATCGTGCTCTTAATGTGTTGCTTTTCTCTTCTGATCCTTTTTTTGCATACTTATATATTGCTTATATATTATCTGTGAATTGCTTTTGTTTGTCTAGTGCATAGAAATGCCGTCGTATGTCATGTACAAGGGTGAGGCTCCCGGAGTCTACGACGACTGGGAGGAGTGTCGGAGACAGGTTCACCGTTTCAGCAGTAACAGTTACAAACGGTACACCACTAGGGCGGAGGCGGAAGCTAGATACGCACGCTATCTAGCAGGAAAGAGGAGGGAGCGGAGGAGGAACCGGGTGAAGATCAGTTTCATCATGATGATGCTCATCGTGACCGCAACCCTCTTCTATGTGATGGTAGTTTAGATATCGACTTGTAATGAGAAGAAAAACTCTCTACTCGCGGTCTCGAGACTTGTAATGTTCTAACTTTGTTCGGTATTTTGAATTCGGATACTAATATGATGAATTGTATTCAGAGACTAATCTTCTATTGTATTCGATAAATCTGTTGTTTATATATATGTTGTGCTATTTATATTCTGTGCTATTATCTATATTTTAACCTGTATAAATATCAGAAAAGAAAAAAATCCTAATATTCATAGTAGTGACGCACCTCCAGGAGGTGCGCCATTAGTATCTGGGATAGTAATGGCGCACCAGGTGGTGCGCCATTATTGTCTTGGATAGTAATGGCGCACCTGTTATGCGCCAATGTTATGTATATTAACAATGGCGCACCAGGAGCGCTGCATTACTATTTATTAGTAGTAGCGTGATAATAATGGCGCACCTATAGTGCACCATTAATAGGTAAAGTAGGTGCGCCACTAATTGATCTTTTTCTAGTAGTGATTGTAATGCGTTAATTTTTCGTTAGCCAAGAGATTATTCAGGCTGAACTCAGTGAGTAGAAGCCCCCAAGTGACCAATGATTAGGGAAAAGTCGGACATAGGATTGCAGAAGCGTTTACGCTCTTACTGCAAAACAACTTGGGAACTAGTAGCCCCCAAGTAAGCCGGCTTGATTCTCAGAACCATACAGGGTGCCCATGTTTGAACCGTGCAACATGGTGATGTCTACTACGCAACCTTCTCCTTGTAGACGTTGTTGGGCCTCCAAGTGCAGAGGGTTGTAGGACAGTAGCAATTTTCCCTCAAGTGGGTGACCTAAGCTTTATCAATCCGCGGGAGGCGTATGATGAAGATGGTCTCTCTCAAGCAACCCTGCAACCAAATAACAAAGAGTCTCTTGTGTTTCCAACACACCTAATACAATGGTAAGTTGTATAGGTGTACTAGTTCGGCGAAGAGATGGTGATACAAGTGCAATATGGATGGTAGATATAGGTTTTTGTAATCTGAAATTACAAAAACAGCAAGGTAACAAATGGTAAAAGTGAGCACGAACGGTATTGCAATGCGTGGAAACAAGGCCTAGGGTTCATACTTTCACTAGTGAAGTTCTCTCAACAATGATAGCATAATTGGATCATATAACTAGCCCTCAACATGCAGCAAAGAGTCACTCCAAAGTCACTAATAGCGGAGAACAAACGAATAGATTATTGTCGGGTACGAAACCACCACAAAGTTATTCTTTCTGATCAATCTATTCAAGAGTCCGTAGAAAAATAACACAAAGCTATTCTTTCCGTTCGATCCATCATAGAGTTCGTACTAGAATAACACCTTAAGATACATATCAACCAAGACCCTAATGTCACCTAGATACTCCATTGTCACCTCAAGTATCCGTGGGCATGATTATACGATATGCATCACATAATCTCAGAATCATCTATTCAACCAACACATAGAACTTCAAAGAGTGCCCCAAAGTTTCTACCAGAGAGTCAAAACGTGTGCCAACCCCTGTGCATAGGTTCCTAATGTCACGAACCCGCAAGTTGATCACCAAAACATACATCAAGTACTCACATGAATCCACGTGTGCCAACCCATATGCATAGGTTCCCAATTGTCACAAACCCGCAAGTTGATCACAACAGATAGACACGTGCAAGGCATACATCAAGTGTTCTCAAAGACGCAATCCGATAAGATAACTCCAAAGGGGAAACTCAATTCATTACAAGAAGGAGAGGGGGGAAGAACATCATAAGATCCAACTATAGTAGCAAAACCCATGGTACATCGAGATCAAGACATCTCAAGAACACGAGAGAGAGAGATCAAACACATAGATACTGGTACATACCCTCAGCCCCGAGGGAGAACTACTCCCTCCTCGTCATGGAGATCGCCGGGATGATGAAGATGGCCACCGGAGATGGATTCCCCCTGCGGCAGGGTGCCGGAACGGGCTCCAGATTGGTTTTTGGTGGCTACAGAGGCTTGCCGCGGTGGAACTCCCGATCTAGGTTTCTTTCTGGAGGTTTCTGAATTTATAGGAATTTATGGTGGTGGAATTACGTCGATTGGGGCCACGAGGAGGTCACAAGCCTACTCGCCACCACCGGGGTGGTGGTGGCGGCGTTAGGGCTTGTGAATCCCTCGTGGCTCTTCTGGCCTTCTTCCAAAGCTTCAGGGGTCTCTTTTCGTCCAAAAAAATCATCGTAAAGTTTCATTCCATTTGGACTCCGTCTGAAAATGGGCCAAAAACACGGAAAAAACAGAAACTGGCACTTGACACTGAGTTAATAGGTTAGTCCCAAAAAAGATATAAAATAGCAAATTCATGCATATAAAACATCCAAAGTTGACAAGATAATAGCATGGATCCATCAAAAATTATATATACGTTGGAGACGTATCAAGCATCCCCAAGCTTAACTCACGCTCGTCCTCAAGTAGGGAAGTGATAAAGAATGAATTTTTGATGCTTTCATGCTACCTAGCATAGATGTCCATTGTAACTCCTCTTATGTGACATGAATGTTCAGATCCGTTAGATTCAAAACAATAGTTTGTTATTGATGTGGAAACAATAATAATTCAAGCAAACTAGCAAGGTAATCATGAACTTTCAAAATAACAAGGCCAAAAGAAAGTTATCCCTACAAAAGCATATAGTCTGGCTATGCTCTATCATCATTGCACAACGAATTTAAATCATGCACAACCCCGGTATTGGCCAAGTAATTGTTTCACACCTTTACTTTCTCAAACCCTTTCAACTCTCACGCAATACATGAGCATGAGCCATGGTTTTAGCACTATAAGTGGTGTGGAGTGTGGTGGAGGTTGCAAGGCAAACAAGGAGAAGATGATCACATTAACTAGGCATATCAATAAGCTGTGGAGATGATCATCAATAGATATCAATGTGAATGAGTAGGGATTGCCATACAAATGATGCACTAGAGCTAAGAGTATGTGAAAGCTCTTAAAGAAAACTAGTGGGTGTGCATCCAACTTGCTTGCTCACGAAGACCTAAGGCAATTTTCAGGAAGCCCATCATAGGAATATACAAGCCAAGTTATATAATGAAAATTTCCCACTAGCTATATGGTGGTGACAAAACGAGAGACTCTCAATCATGAAAATCATGGTGCTTAATATGCACAAGTGTGGAAAGGTGGTAGCATTGTCCCTTCTCTCTTTTTCTCTCTCTTTTTTTTGGTGGGCTCTTTGGCCTTTTTTTTTGGTGGGCATCTTTGGCCTCTTTTATTTCCTCACATGGGACAATGCTCCATCAAAGATGATCATCACAATTTCAACTCAAAACTTAGAGCAATGATGACTCTATCTAAAATGCCTTCGATAGTGTACCGTGACAATGATCTAGCATGGCATAGACATTAATGGAAACATCATGCTATCTTACGATCATGCAATGGCAATGTAGACGTGGTGGCACATGTCATGTTGGTAGTTGCATGGCAATATATCTCGGAATGACTTTAAAAAAGCCATAGTAGGTAGGTATGGTGGCTGTTTTGAGGGAGGCTAATGGTGGGTTTTGTGCACCGGCGAAAGTTGCACAACACTAAGAAGATAGTGATGGTGGAAGGTGAAAGTGCATCTAAACCATGGACTCAACATTAGTCATGAAGAACTCATATACTTATTGCAAAAGTTTTATTAGTAATCGAAACAAAGCATTCAACGCATACTCCTAGGGGAAGGGTTGGTAGGTATAAAACATCGCGCGATCCCGACCGCCACGCAAAGGATGACAATCAAAAGACTAATCATGCTCAGACTTCATCACATAGCGGTTCACCATACGTGCATGCTACGGGAATCACTAACTTCCACACAAGTATTTCTAGATCCACAACACCTTACTAGCATAACTTCAATATTACCATAACCACAACTCAAAACTAATTGAGATGAATCAAACTTCTCTAACAATTCAATGCACATCAAGGTGGAAGTTTTCGTATCCCTTTGGATAACTACCCCTTTTGAGACTACTTTCAAAGCATAGATCAACTACCAAGCCACGCACCGCTGTGCTCTAAAAGATATAAGTGAAGCACAAATAAAAGTTCTCGGAATGTCCTGAAAATTTACGGAGATTTTTTCTGGAATGAAAGAAAAATACCTGCGCACAGATCCACCGGAGGAGGTGGACTAGTGGGCCACAAGCCCACAGGCCACGGCCACCCCCCTGGCCGCGCTGTGAGGGCTTGTGGGGCCCACGTGGCTCCACCGCCCCCAAACTTAGCTCTGTATCTTCCGTCTCGCCCGGAAAAAAAATCAGAGAGAAGGTTTCATCGCGTTTTGCAATATGGAGGCGCCGCCACATCCTGTTCTTCCTCTGGAGGGCAGATCTGGAGTCCGTTCCGGGCTCCGGAGATGGGAAATCGTCGCCATCGTCATCATCAACCTTCTTCCATCGACAATTCCGTGATGCTCTTCATCGTTCGTGAGTAATCTCATCGTAGGCTTGCTGGACGGTGATGAGTTGGATGAGATCTATCATGTAATCGAGTTAGTTCTTGACGGGGATTGATCCCTAGTATCCGCTATGTTCTACATTGATGTTGCTACTACTTGGCTATGCTTAATGCTTGTCACTAGGGCCCGAGTGCCATGATTTCAGATCTGAACCTATTATGTTGTCGCCAATATATGTGTGTTTTAGATCCTATCTTGCAAGTTGTAGTCACCTACTATGTGTTATGACCCGGCAACCCCGGAGGGACAATAGCAGGAACCACTCCCGGAGATGACCATAGTATGAGGAGTTCATGTATTCACCACGTGTTAATGCGCTGGTCCGTTTCTTTATTAAAAGGAGAACCTTAATATCCCGTAGTTTCCATTAGGACCCCGCTGCCACGGGAGGGATGGACAATAGATGTCATGCATGTTCTTTTCCCTAAGCACGTATGACTACATACGGAATACATGCCTACATTAGATTGATGAACGGGAGCTAGTTACTTATCTCTCCATGTTATAGCTGTTACATGATGAATCACATCCGTCATACTCATCCATCACCGATCCACTGCCTACGAGTCTTTTACTACCGGTCCTCGCTAGTTACTTTGTCTAGGCTTGTCCCTTGCTACAAAAGGGATTGGGCCACTTTGCTGGTACTTATGTCACTTTGCTACTATTGTTGCTACTGCTGTTACTCTGGTGCTGCTGGTACTGCTGTTCCTTGCTACTTTGTTGTTACTTGTTGCAAGATCTTTTCCGACACTGTTGTCGGGGAAGAATAGTTACTCGCACACGTGCAACACTGGCGCCATTGATACACCAGTTAGGAATAGTCTGCCGTCAACAGATCGTTTCTGGCACCGTTGCTATCATACTACTTTGCTACTGATACTTTGCTTGCAGACACTAATCTTTCAGGTGTGGTTGAATCTGACAAACTCAGCTGCTAATACTTGAGAATATGCTTTCACTTCTTCTTTGGCGAACCAACAAATTTGGGTTGAATACTCTACCCTCGAAAACTGATGTGATCCCATACGCTTGTGGGTCGTCATGCATCAAGGAATGCACCCAGTGGCAAAGCAGTATCAAGCAAAGCATCATCATAAGCATCATGGATAGCAGAAGTAGCATCATCAAGCACAGGAGACATATCAGAATTTCTAGCAGGTGGTGGTGTCGCAACCTTACTCATAACTGAAGGTGAATCAAGTGCAGAGCTAGATGGCAGTTCCTTACCCGTCCTCGTAGTTGAGGGCAAAACTTCAATTTTTGGATCTCTCGGATTCCTCATAGTGATCAACAGACATAAATCCCAAGTGACTCAGAGAATAGAGCTAGGCCTCGCTACTTCTCAAACAACAGCGCGAGAAATTGACACGTTGACGGAGACTTGCTTGTGTTGGTTTTTCCCTTGAAGAGGAAAGGGTGATGCAGCACATGAGCAGTAAGTATTTCCCTCAGTTTCAGAACCAAGGTATCAATACAGTAGGAGAATCTCGTCAAGTCCAGAGTACTTGCGCAAACACAAAGAGCTTGCACCCAACGCTATAACGGGGTTGTCAATCCCTTTAAGATTGATTGCAAAGTGAGATCTGAAGGCGGAAAGTGCAACGAAGTAAAAGAGTAAGGCTGAAAATATGGTGTGGAGTAGACCCGGGGGCCATAGTGTTCACTAGAGGCTTCTCTCAAAATAGCAAACATTACAGTGGGTGAACGAATTACTGTCGAGCCATTGATAGAACCGTGCAAAATCATGACGATATGTAAGGCAATGATCATACATATAGGCATCACGTCCGAGACAAGTAGACCGATACTTTATGCATCTACTACTATTACTCCACACATCGACCGCTATCCAGCATGCATCTAGTGTATTGAGGTCATGACGAACAGAGTAACGCCTTAAGCAAGATGACATTATGTAGAGGGATAATCTCAAACCAATGATGAAAACCCCATCTTTTTACCCTTGATGGCAACAACATGATGCGTGCCTCGCTACCCCTTCTGTCACTGGGTGAGGTTACCGCACGGTATGAACCCAAAACCAAGCACTTCTCCCGTTGCAAGAATCATAGATCAAGCTGGCCAAGCAAAACCAACAACTCGAAGAGAATTACAAGGATATGAAATCATGCATAAGAAAGATCAGAAGAAACTCAAATAAGATTCATAGATAATCTGATCATAAATCCACAATTCATCGGATCTCGACAAACACACCGCAAAAGAAGATTGCATCAGATAGATCTCCATGAAGATCATGGAGAACTTTGTATTGAAGATCGAAGAGAGAGAAGAAGCCATCTAGCTACTAGCTATGGACCCGTAGGTCTATGGTGAACTAATCACGCATCATCGGAGAGGTCATGGTGTTGATGAAGAAGCCCTCCATATCCGAATCCCCCCTCCGACAGGGCACCAGAACGTGCCCTAGATGGGATCTTGTGGAGAGAGAAGCTTGTGGCGGCGGAAAAGTACTTTTGATGATCTCGTGATTTTTTCTGGAATTTTTGGGAATATATAGGCGAAAGACCTAGGGCAGAGGTGGCCTAGGGAGCCCACAAGCCTAGGAGGCGCGGCCCCTGGCCACGGCTAGGGGGCTTGTGGGGTCCCTGGTGGCCCCCTACCCTGGTTCTCAGGTTCCTCGATCTTCTTCTCTTTCGGAAAAAAATCTTTTTGGAAGTTTCGTTCCGTTTGGACTCCGTTTAAAATCCTCCTCTGAAAAGGGTCAAAAACACGGAAAAAACAAGAACTGGCACTTGGCACTGAGTTAATAAGTTAGTCCCAAAAAAGATATAAAAGGCATACAAAACATCCAAAGTTTGATAAGATAGTAGCATGAAACCATCAAAAATTATAGATACGTTGGAGACGTATCAAGCATCCCCAAGCTTAACTCCTGCTCGTCCTCGAGTAGGGAAGTGATAAAGACTGATTTTTTGATGTGGAATGCTACCTAGCATAGTTGTCTTTGTAACTTCATTCATGTGACATGAATGTTCAGATCTGTAAGATTCAAAACAATAGTTTGCTATTGAGATGAAAACAATAATACTTCAAGCAAACTAGCAAGGTAATCATGAACTTTCAAAATAACAAGGCCAAGGAAAGTTATCCCTACAAAATCATATAGTCTGGCTATGCTCCATCATCCTCACAAAACTAATGTAAATCATGCACAACCCCGGTATTGGCCAAGTAATTGTCTTCGCACTCTTACTTTCTCAAACTTTTTATAACTATCACGCAATACATGAGCCTAAGCCATGGATATAGCACTATAGGTGGAATAGAGTGTGGTGGTGGTTGTGAGACAAAAAGGAGGAGATGGTCACATTGACTCGGCGTATCAAAGGGCTATGGAGATGCCCAGTAATAGATGTAATTGTGAATGAGTAGGGATTGCCATACAAAGGATGCACTAGAGCTATTAAGTATGTGAAATCTCAAAAGGAGAACTAGTGGGTGTGCATCCAACTTGCTTGCTCAGGAAGACCTAGGGCAATTTGAGGTAGCCCATCATTGGAATATACGAGCCAAGTTATATAGTAAAGATTCCCAATAGCATATGGTGGTGACGAAACGAGAGGCTCTCAATCATGAAGAACATGGTGCTATTATGAAGCACAAGTGTGGAAAAAGATAGTAGCATTGTCCCTTCTCTCTTTTTCTCTTTTTTTTATTTGGGCTCTTGGGCCTCTCTTTTTTTATTTGGGCTCTTTTGGCCTCTCTTTTTTACTCACATGGGTCAATGCTCCAATAATGATGATCATCACACTTTTATTTAGTCACAGCTCAAAGCTTAGAACGATGATGACTCTATAGGAAATGCCTCCGGCAGTGTACCGGGATGTGCAACGATCTAGCTTGGCGTATGACATTGAAACATCTCGCTAGCTATCTTACGATCATGCAAATGCACTGTGAGAGTGACGGCACAAGTCATGGGACGGAACGGTGGGAGTTGCATGGCAATATATCTCGGAATGGCTATGAAAATGCCATAGTAGGTAGGTATGGTGGCTGTTTTGAGGAAGGCATATGGTGAGTTTGTGTACCGGCGAAAGTTGCACGGCAATAGAGAGGCTAGCAATGGTGGAAGGTGAAAGTGCATCTATACCATGGACTCACATTAGTCATGAAGAACTCACATACTTGTTGTGAAAGTTTTTATTAGTAATTGAAACAAAGTGCTAAACGCATACTCTTAGGGGAAGGGTTGGTAGGTGTTAACCATCGCGCGATCCCGACCTCAACATAAAGGATGACAATCAATAGATCAATTATGCTCCGACTTCCTAACATAGCAGTTCACCATACGTGCATGCTACGGGAATCACTATCTTCAACACAAGTATTTCTAGATTCACAAAACCCTACTAACAGAACTCTTAATATTACCAAATCCATGTCTTAAAACTAATTGAGAGGAATCAAGACTTCTCTTTCTGCTCAATGCACATGAAGATGGAGGTTTTTGTATCCTCTTTGGGTACCTATCACCTTTGGGACTACTTTCATAGCATAAGCCAACTACCATGTCACGCACTGCCGTGCTCTAAAAGATCTAAGTGAAGCACATAGAGCAAAATTATCTAGCTCAAAAGATATAAGTGAAGCACGATGAACATTCTAGCAAAATCACGATGAGTGCATGTATCTCTCTCAAAAAGGTGTGCAGCAAGGATGATTGTGACACAAAAAAAATAAAAGACTCCTACGATACAAGACGCTCCAAGCAAAACACATATCATGTGGTGAATAAAAATATAGCTCCAAGTAATGTTACCGATGGATTGAAGACAAAAGAGGGGATTCCTTCCCGAGGCATCCCCAAGTTTAGGCTTTTTGGTGTCCTTGAATTTGGCTTGGGATGCCTTGGGAATCCCCAAGCTTGAGCTCTTTCCACTCCTTATCTCTTTGTCCATGAGAACATCACCCAAAACTTGAAAACTTCACAACACAAAAGTTAAACAAAAACTCGTGATAACATTAGCACAAGAAAACAAACTACCACTTATTTAGGTACTATAGCAATCTTGATTTCTATTTGTATTGGTGTTATATTACTTTATTCTCACTTTTCCATGGCTAGTACCCCCCGATACTATCCATAGTTTCATCAAAACAAGCAACCAACTCAACAAAAACAGAATCTGTCAAAAACAGACCAGTTTGTAGCAATATGTATACTTCGTATACTTCTGGTACCTCACAAATTCTGAAACATTACTACTGCCTGGGAAAAAGGCATATCAACCAGCAGCAAAAGGAATCAACTCAAAAGCTCTTTCTGAATAAAAACTGAAAAATAATCTCTTGAGCGAAAAGTTTCTGTCTTTTTCCAGCAGGATCAAATAACCATCACCAAGACTAGTCATAAAGGTTTTTCTTGGCTCAAACACAAAAAGAAACACAAAAAGAAACACAAAAAACAAAATCATAACAGAATTATGATGGTGTGGACGCAACAAAACAGAAAGAAAAAGATAAATTCATTGGGTTGGCTCCCAACAAGCGCTATTGTTTAACGCCCTTAGCTAGGCATTGTTAAATCAATGATGCTCACACAAAAGACAAGAATTGAAGCACAACGAGAGCATCATAAAGTATGTGAAAAATCACATCTAAGTCTAACGTACTTCCTATGCATAGGCATTTTATAGGAAAACAGATTGACAAGACAACCAATAGTTACCATATGCAAGGAATAAGAAAGAGACAATAGCAATCTCAACATAACGAGAGGTGATTAAGTGATATGAAAGTTTCTACCACAATATTTTCCTCTCTCATAACAATTACATGTGGGGTCATATTCAAATTCAACAATATAGCTATCAGAAAGGATATTCTTTTCATGATCCACATGCATGCAAAGTTGACGCTCTTCAAAAATAGTGGGATTATCATCAACTAAGGTCATGACTTCTCCAAACCCACTTTCAATATTATTGCAAATGTCATACTCATCATGAGGCTTAAACAAATTTTCAAGATCATAAGAAAAATCATCACCCCAATCATGATCATTGCAACAAGTAGGGGACATAGCAAAACTAGCATCCCCAACCTTAGGGTTTTGCATATTTTTAGCATGATTGACACTAATAGGATTTATAGTGAAACCATTGCAATCATGCTTTTCATTCAAGGAGCCCTCATGAATCACTTCATAAATTTCTTCATCACGATTTTCAGATTCACGCATCTCAAGCAAAACTCCATAAAGATAGTCAAGTGCATTCAACTCACTAGCAATTGGATCAACATAATTGGATCTCTTAAAGATATTAGCAAGTGGATGAGGATCCATATCACTAGATTTTCAGCAAGCAAAGATGCAAGCATATTGAGGGCACATAGCACACAAACAAAGGAAAGGCAAACGTAAAAGGCAAAAAAATTGTAAATTGGGTTTTTTTCAGAATGGGGGGGAGGAAAACGAGAGGCAAAATAGTAAATGCACGAGATGAGTTTGCGACACTTACTTGGATGAGTTCTTGACTTGATCCTCCCCGGTAACGGTGTCATAAATTCTTCTTGCTACTTCTCAAACAACAGCGCCAGAAATTGACACGTTGACGGAGACTTGCTTGCGTTGGTTTTTCCCTTGAAGAGGAAAGGGTGATGCAGCACATGAGCAGTAAGTATTTCCCTCAGTTTGAGAACCAAGGTATCAATCCAGTAGGAGAATATCATCAAGTCCAGAGTACCTGCGCAAGCACAAAGAGCTTGCACCCAACGCTATAAAGGGGTTGTCAATCCCTTTAAGATTGATTGCAAAGTGAGATCTGAAGGCGGAAAGTGCAACGAAGTAAAAGAGTAAGGCTGAAAATATGGTGTGGAGCAGACCGGGGGGCCATAGTTTTTTCTAGAGGCTTCTCTCAAAATAGCAAATATTACGGTGGGTGAACGAATTAATGTCGAGCAATTGATAGAACCGCGCAAAGTCATGACGATATCTAAGGTAATGATCATACATATAGGCATCACGTCCGAGACAAGTAGACCGATACTTTCTCCATCTACTACTATTACTCCACACATTGACCGCTATCCAGCGTGCATCTAGTGTATTGAGTTCATGACGAACAGAGTAACGCCTTAAGCAAGATGACATGATGTAGAGGGATAATCTCAAACCAATGATGAAAACCCCATCTTTTTACCCTTGATGGCAACAACACGATGAGTGCCTTGCTACCCCTTCTATCATTGGGTGAGGTCACCGCACGGTATGAACCCAAAACCAAGCACTTCTCCCATTGCAAGAATCATAGATCAAGCTGGCCAAACAAAACCCACTACTCGAAGAGAATTACAAGGATATAAAGTCATGCATATAAGAGATCAGAAGAAACTAAAATAAGATTCATAGATAATCTGACCATAAATCTACAATTCATCGGATCTCGACAAACACACTTCAAAATTAGATTACATCGGGTAGATCTCCATGAAGATCATGGAGAACTTTGTATTGAAGATCCAAGAGAGAGAAGAAGCCATCTAGCTACTAGCTATGGACCCGTAGGTCTATGGTGAACTACTCACGCATCATCGGAGAGGTCATGGTGTTGATGAAGAAGCCCCCCTCCGACAGGGCACCAGAACGTGCCCCATATGGGATCTTGCGGAGACAAAAGCTTGCGGCTAAAAAGTACTTTCGATGATCTCCGGATTTTTTCTAGAATTTTTGGGAATATATAGGCGAAAGACCTACGACAGAGATGGCCCAGGGAGCCCACAAGCCTGGGAGGCGCGGCCCCCCTGGCCGTGGATAGGTGGCTTGTGGGGTCCCTCGTGGCCCCCTGCCCTGGTTCTCAGGTTCCCCGATCTTCTTCTGTTTCGGAAAAAATATTTTTAGAAGTATCGTTCCATTTGGACTCCGTTTAAAGTCCTCTGTGAAAAGGGTCAAAAACACGGAAAAAACAGTAACTGGCACTTGGCACTGACTTAATAAGTTAGTCCCAAAAAAGATATAAAAGGCATACAAAACATCCAAAGTTTGACAAGATAATAGCATGAAACCATCAAAAATTATAGATACGTTGGAGACGTATCAGGCCTCCAAGGCAACAGCACCAAAAAATAGTCTTGATAACCCACAAGTATAGGGGATCGCAACAGTTTTCGAGGGTAGAGTATTCAACCAAATTTGTTGATTCGACACATGGGGAAGCTAAAGAATATTCTTGAGTATTAGCAGTTGAGTTGTCAATTCAACCACACCTGAAAGACTTAGTATCTGCGGCAAAGTATCAGTAGCAAAGTAGCGTGATAGTAAGAGTAGCAGCGGTAACAGCAATAGCGGTAACAATAGCAGAAGTGACAACAGTAGCAGTAAAGTAACGTAGCAAGGACCAGTAGGAAAAGCTCGTAGGCATTGGATCGGTGATGGATAATTATGTCGGATGATATTCATCATGTAACAGTTATAACATGCGAAGATATGTAACTAGCTCCAGCTCGTCAATGTAATGTAGGATGTATTCCGTATATAGTCATACGTGCTTATGGAAAAGAACTTGCATGACATCTATTGTCCATCCATCCCGTGGTAGCGGGGTCCTAATGGAAACTAAGGGATATTAACGTCTCCTTTTAATAGAGAACCGGAACAAACCATTAGCACTTAGTGAATACATGAACTCCTCATACTATGGTCATCTCCGGGAGTGGTTCCGGCTATTGTCACTCCGGGGTTGCCGGGTCGTAACACATAGTAGGTGACTACAACTTGCAAGATAGGGTCAAGAACACACATATATTGACGAAAACATAATAGGTTCAGATCTGAAATCATGGCACTCGGGCCCTAGTGACAAGCATTAAGCATAGCAAAGTAGCAGCTGATAACCCACAAGTATAGGGATCGCAACAGTTTTCGAGGGTAGAGTATTCAACCCAAATTTATTGATTCGACTCAAGGGGAAGCCAAAGAATATTCTCAAGTATTAGCAGTTGAGTTGTCAATTCAACCACACGTGAAAATATTTAGTATCTGCAGCAAAGTTTCAGTAGCAAGGTAGTATGATAGCAGCAGTAGCAACAGTAACCAGTAGCAGCAAAGTGACAGCAGTAGGAGCAAAGTAACAGAAGCAGCAGCAGAGTAAGAGTAGCAGCAATGACAACAGTAGTGGCAAAGTAACGTAGTAAGGACCACTTGGAAAGACTCGTAGGCATTGGATCGGTGATGGATGATTATGTCGGATGCTATTCATCATGCAACGGTTATAACAGGGAGAGATAAGTAACTAGCTCTAGTTCGTCAATCTAATGTAGGCATGTATTCCGTATGTAGTCATACGTGCTTAGGGAAAAGAACGTGCATGACATCTATTGTCCATCCCTCCCGTGGCAACCGGGTCCTAATGGAAACTACGGGATATTAAGGTTCTCCTTTTAATAAAGAACCGAACCAACGCATTAACACTTGGTGAATACATGAACTCCTCATAGTATGGTCATCTCCGGGAGTGGTTCCGGCTATTGTCACTCCGGGGTTGCCGGGTCATAACACATAGTAGGTGACTACAAATGGCAAGATAGGATCTGAAACACACATATATTGGCGACAACATAATAGGTCCCGATCTGAAATCATGGCACCCAGGCCCTAGTGACAAGCATTAAGCATGGCAAAGTAGTAGCAACATCAATCTCAGAACATAGTGGATACTAGGGATCAATCCCCGTCAAAACTAACTCGATTACATGATAGATCTCATCCAACCCATCATTGTCCAGCAAGCCTACGATGAGATTACTCACGAACGGTGAAGAGCATCATGGAATTGGCGATGACGGAAGGTTGATGATGACGATGGCGACGATCTCCCCTCTCCGAAGCCCAGAACAGACTCCAGATCTACCCTCTAGAGGAAGAATAGGAGTTGGCGGCGCCTCCGTATCGTAAAACGCGATGAACTCTTCTCCTTGATTTTTTTCCGGTCGAAGGACGATATATAGAGCTGGAATTGGGGGCGGCAGAGCCCGAGGGGCTCACAAGCCTGCCAGGCCCGACCAGGGGGGGCTGGTGGGCTTGTGAGCTCCTGGCTCCGTCCCTCTAGTTGATTCTTGCGCCAGTATTTTTTATATATTCCACAAAAAATCCTCGTAGATTTCCAGGTCATTCTGAGAACTTCTATTTCTGCGCAAAACAACACCATGGCAATTCTGCTGAAAATATCGTCAGTCTGGGTTAGTTCCATTCAAATCATGCAAATTAGAGACCAAAATAAGGGCAAAAGAGTTTGGAAAAGTAGATACGACGGAGACGTATCAACTCCCCAAGCTTAAAGCCTTGCTTGTTCTCAAGCAATTCAGTTTACAAACTGAAAGAGACAAAAGAAAAACTTTTACGAACTCTGTTTGATCTGGTTGTTGCAATTATGCCTAATTCATATCCAGAATTTCAGCAAGATCATAAGAAAACCACAAAAGCAAATGACATCTAGGTCTCACGGTAAACTCATATCAATGGCATAATCAACTAGCAAGCAATAATAAGTTTCAAACGTCTACACTTCAATCAAAACAATCATGAAGCAGTGTGAACAGATGGTATCTCGCTAGCTCTTTCTGAGACCGCAAAACATAAATGTAGAGCACCTTCAAAGCCCAAGGGCTGACTAAACATTATAATTCATGGCAAAGAAGATCCAGTCACAGTCATACTCAACGCAGTTAAAAGCAAAGCATAAAAATGACAAAGGTGCTCTCTAATTGGTGCTTTTATAAGAAGAGGACGACTCAACAGGAATATAAATAGACAGACCCTTCGCAGAGGTAAGCATTAATTTGCAGAGGTGCTAGAGCTCAAGCTTTGAAAACAGAGATAATAATTTTGGGTGGCATGCTTTCATTGTCAACGCAATGACTAAGAGTTCTCACCATCTTCCACGCTACACATGCTATAGGCGATTCCCAAACAGAAAAGTAAAGTTTTGACTCCCCCACCACCAATCAATCACATTCCACGACTAGCCGAATACTCGGGTGCCGTCCATACCAACATCAATCCACAGGGAGTTTCGTTTGCAATTATCTTTTTGATTTGAGCATGGAACTGGGCATTCCAATTACCGGCCCCTTTCTCGTGAATGATAGTGAATAAACACATATCGAGGATAACACACCTAGCATGGAAGATACTAATAGTGCCCTGTCACCAAATGAGCGGTTCGGGCATGCAAAACAGATTATTTCTTGAAGGTTTAGAGAGTGGCACATGCAAATTTACTTGGAACGGCAGGTAGATACTGCATATAGGTAGGTATGGTGGACTTATATGGAAAAACTTTGGGTTTAGGGAAGAGGATGCACAAGCAGTATTCTCGCTTAGTACAAGTGAAGGCTAGCAAAAGACTGGGAAGCGACCAACTAGAGAGCGACAACAGTCATCAAAATGCATTGAGATTAACTAACATTGAGTGCAAGCATGAGTAGGACATAAATCACCATGAACATGAATATCATAGAGGCTATGTTGATTTTGTTTCAACTACATGCGTAAACATGCGCCAAGTCAAGCCACTTGAATAATTCAAAGGAGGATACCATCCTATCATACTACATCATAGTCATCTCAACATTCATGTGGGCATCCAAGACAAACCATTATAAGCTCCTACCTAATTAAGCATGGCATTAGAAACTATGATCTCTAAGTTGTCATTCCAAACATGTTTTTTCTCACAACAAAGCTGAATCAGGAACGATGAGCTAGTCATATTTACAAAAACAAAATAGATCAAGTCCATACCAGCTTTTCCAGGCTCACTCACTTCATCATATATCGTCATTATTGCCTTTCACTTGCACGACCAAATGATGTGAACAATAATAAGCGTGCTCGTGCATTGGACTAAGCTGGAATATGCATGCAAACACAAAGGAGAAGACAAAGTAATATGGCTCTTTAACAGATAAACAGATATGCATGCGAGAGCCACTAAACATTGCAACCATGATCTTCTACCTTGACCCAAAGAAAAAGAAAACTATTTACATGGGAAAGATCCCAACAAGCAAAAGAAGAACAAGAATTTTTTTTGGGTTTTCTCAAACTAGACAGACACACGAAAAGAAAACAAGAAAAAGAAATAAACTAGCATGGATGATACAGTGGCAAAGTGTGAACACCGACTAACAAAGTGAAAGCGTAAGCAAGAATATAAAGTTGGTGAGAAACACGTACTCCCCCAAGCTTAGGCTTTTGGCCTAAGTTGGTCTACTCCCAAGGTGGGAAATAACCATCTCCGGGGTACTCTGGAGTGGACTGAGGATGCCACTGCTGTGTTAGCTCCTCTGGCTCCCACTGATAAACTGGCATCTGGTACTCGACTGGTGGCTCGGGCACGGACACATGTGGTTGGGCTATGCCCCAATATGTGTAGATGTCCGAGGGCATAATAACGTACCTGCCTGCATGAAGATTGAACAAAGAAGGAGCAGGCAAAGTAATAGTCTCACGAGTACCCTGACTAAATACCAGGTTATAAATCATCCTTCTATTTATATCTCTATCAAGAAAGTCATGGAGAACCATGCTATCATAATCTAGATATCTCTCGGGAAGAAGAATCTCTTCTTCCTCGTCCAGTCTAATAGTATCTGAAAATGTCTAGCAAGACGAGTAGCATAGATACCTCCATAGACAACACCTTTAGAACAGTTAGTGTTGTTCAACCGTTGAGCTACTATAGCACCCAAGCTATAACTTTTATCATTATAAAGGGCTTCGCGCAAGACTGCAAGATCCGGAGAACTAAGGGACCCAGCTTTCCCACGGCCAATCAAACATTTTCCCGCAAATAGTGAGAAGTACCGAAGCACGGGAAAATGTATGCTAGCAGCTCTAGCGCAAGACACTCCTCTCTCCTCTCCTACAGCAATAGTATCGATGAAAGCTTCCAAGTCCCGTGGACGAAGTTCATGAATATCCCCAACAAAAGGTAATTTGCAAACATTGCAAAAATCCTGGAGTGACATGCGATGGGGGATATCATAAAGTTTGCACTCAACCATAGGAGGATTCTTCCTCGGATAGAAGTTAAAGCTTTGTACGAAGATATTAATGAGGAGGAGGTATTTCGGACACTTATCTTCAATGAAGGCGGTAAGGTCTGCGTTCTCCACCAAGTAGTAAAAGTCCTCATAAAGTCCGGCGGCGCGTAAGAACACATCGCTTGGCCATTCGCACGCTCGAACTTCTGCAACTCGAGGGACCGGATACTTGGGTTTTTTCTCACTTCCATCATCCTTGGGGTCATGACTTGAAGAGCCTCTTAAGAACTTCCTCATCTTTTCCCTTTTTTATCTCTGAAATTTTTTGAAATTTTTAGTGACTCTAAGGAAAAGTGAACAAGGCTCAACAAAACTCATAGCAACTACTCCCACAAGTGCCTAGAGGCCATATTACGCATCAAAACCACTTGGGACCAGCTAAAATTATCATGCAAAGCTCAAGAACATGGTCACCAAGGCAGCAAAAATACGCGAAGTATAAGGCACTAGAGCAAAAACTAATTGGACCAATGGAGGAGTCACTTACCAAGGAGTAATTTCCCCAAAACAGTTCGGAGAATGGTGCTTTGAGCAAGGAGATCGAAAATCCCAACAAGAGGAGCAAGAACACGGGTTTGAGCTACGAAACGATTTTTCTAGAGGTAGGAGAAGTGGATGAGAGCTAGAATAAGTGGAGGGGGTGCATGTGAGCCCCACAAGCCTGCCAAAACCGGCCAGGGGGGGTGGCCGGGCCTCCTGGGCTTGTGGCCCACTGGCGCATCCCCCAAACTAGCTCTTCGTCTCAGTATTTTTCAAAAATTCCAGAAAAAATCATACTTGATTTTCAAGACGTTCGGAGAACTTTTATTTTCGGGGTACTTTTCTACGGGACGCTAAAATAGAAAACAGGGAAAACTAAACTAAATCTATCATTTTTCTTCTAATCAACCGAAGGTGAAAGCTTGGAACAGAGGTTTGTCACTCCTCGATTCATCCATCTCATGGTCATCGAAAGAAATCCGTCAATGAGGTTGATCAAGTCTCCTTGACAAACTTTTTCGAATCGCAAAAGAGGACGGAGAATTTTCGAATAGTCACTAGGTCACCTCAATAGGGATGTGTATCTCCCCAACAAGCAAATCATACTTCATCTTGACAGGAGGTATAGAGCATTCGAAGCATCCAATAAGAATCGATGAATTTTGTTGATAGCATTGATGGAATGTACTCGATATTGTTTCTTCGGAAAGTGAACCGTATGCTCATTACCGTTGACATGGAAAGTGACATTGCCTTTGTTGCAATCTATAACAGCCCCTGCAGTGTTAAGAAAAGGTCCACTAGTGGGGACAGGGCCTATAGCCCTGGCCCGTAAGGGGCTTTAGTCCCGGTTCACCAACCGGGACTAAAGGGGCGGGACTAAAGGCCTAACCTTTAGTCCCGGCCCTATTCCAAGCCGGGACAAAGGTGCTCCACGTGGGCGCCTCGGAGCGCCCTCAGGGGCAGGCCCTTTAGTCCCGGTTCTTAACACGGACCGGGACTAAAGAATTTCAGATTTTGTTTATTTTTGGGTTTTAGGGTTTTAGGGTTTAGTTGTTCGGGAGATTAACGTGATGCCTCGTTTGGTGTTCGGGAATTAGTTTTGATATAATTCTAAATAGAAATAATTATGCATATATATATAAGATTAACTTATCTTACAAGCGAGCATATATATACAATTATATGGAGATCTGAATTATCGGGACTAGAGCCCGTCTATTCGATTACATGGACCAACATCACTAATGGCCCCTAGCTACACTAAATCATCCTGTGTCATCTATAGCTTCCGTCCTCAGAAAGGTCGCAAGCTCCTCTGCAACAGCAATCGCGCGTTGCTCTGGTAGGACCTTCTCCCTCATGGCCGTGTACTATATAAGAAGAGGAGATGAATATGAATATCAATCATGATAACAAGGAATGACGGGTAAAAATAGAGGTGTGAATGTTCATTGCTTACGTCGAATTTGTGATCCTTGTGCTCAGAGGTAAACGTGCGAATTGTCTCACAAACATAGTATCCGCATTGATGCGTCCCCCGTGGCTGCTGGTCACACTTTACGAGAATAGAATATATATAATCAAAATAATAATCTAGCATCATAAATGTATTGAAAATAGAAGTATATCATACTAATACTTACCTGAGCCGCTCTAATGGTCAGCTTCTCAGGCTCGATACCGGGAGTCACGCACTTGAACCGCTTCCAAACCCTGCCCGACAAGGATAATGATTTGCTAAGTTTTTCATTAATTGATAGATCAAAAAATCATCGAAAGACACCGATAGAGCGCAAGAATGATTGAAATTACCCTTGGAGCATGTCCTGCAGGCTTTGGAACTGTTCCAAGGGTCTCGATAATGGGTCGAAGGCATCAACTCTTCCCTTATCAATTTGAATGTCCAACAGAATCCAATGGAAGCTGCACATGTATATATATGTGTGTGTGTCAGTAACTTATCAATTACACTTATAAGTGAATGGACACAACAGAGTAAAGACCCTCAACTGAAGTTGTATGGAAACAGTATGTGGTCACAGAAATTTTGATCTGTTAGAAACCTTAGAAGGTTTTCCTCCGTCTCCTTGGGTTTATCAGTTAGCATCGCTATATGTATTTTATCTGGGTCAATAAACCCAATATTTAGGATGTTCCTATTTTTACAATCCAGAATCTTCATTCTGCATAATAGAGTACAAGTTATATATAGACAATGAATTGAAATAACTAAACAAGTTATATGTAGACAACGAATTGAAAAACTTACAGACAATAGCAACTCATAAGCGATTTGTTGAGGGCGCCGGCATTGCACATCTGGAAGAGTTCATCAAAGTCAATATGGATTTCTTCGGGCCGGCCGTAGTACTCCCGTGGGACACTCACCACGATCATCGTTCTCCCATTCTTTGATTCACTTAAGTACCATGTATGCAAGTAACGCATATTTGTTGGGAGATCATCTTTGCTGACCAAAGACGCTCCCGTGACAAACTGTGGCTTAGGGGCTACCACAACCTTGGGTAACCTGTCGTCTTGGGAAGCCAGAATGTCTTCAACTGGGATACCCCATTCATTCGTCCACTTCTTTGCTAATTCCAAATCTTGCCCCTGCACCAGAGGGGGGACATTCTCGGGTAACACCCTGAGGGGTGGGATCGACTGTTTGGCCTGTTGTCCAAGCTGAGGAATGTCTGATTTTTTCTTGCTTGTAGTTGAACTTGATTTGCTCCCACTTGCACTTGCACGTGATCTGCTCTTTTTCACTTCCTTCTGCAATGTGCGTGTATATTCATCGGGCTTATGGTGTAAGTCATGCTGTGATGGAAGGTTCGTGAAGTATTTTGCAAATGCTATTTGCTTCTCGGTGTATTCCGGGCGGGGCTCGGGTTTCAAGACTAGCATGAGGTACCTTTCGGAGGGGCGACAGTTTGCACTTTGGGGGGCTCCGTCGCTTAGAAATCGTCGGCGGAGCGTTCTTGCTGGCACGCTTCCGCTTAGTATCCGGAGCGGGCGTCGGCGGAGACGGACGACCCAAGTCCGGCGGCGGTGATCGAGATGGACTCGTGTTGTGCTGGCCGACGTCATGTGGAGGGCTTGAAGGTGATGGAGGTGTAGGTGACCTGCGACGACTCGGAGGCGGTGTTGTCCTTGGGGCCGAGCCTGGAAGCTTGATGTAGTTCTTGTCCCATAGGATGACTCCACCCAGTACTTCTCCGAGTGTCCTCTCATCTTCGGGTCTAGCTATGTCGAGCTCCATATCATGAAACCCCGCCATGATTTCATCCACCCCGACTTTAGCAAAGCCAGCTGGAATCTAACGGCCATGCCAGCGTGCATCAGGGCCAGAAGGTAAAGCTTGTCCGACGGCCACCTTCATGGATATGTTCTTGAATTTCTGATGGAGTTCACATGATGTTGACTCCTTGATTCCATCCACGGGGTAGCCGGGACCTCCCTCTATCATTCTTCGTGCATCATCGAGCGGGCCCTCAGATTCAGCCATGCTGCTTTTCCGCTTAGATGGGGCGCCGGTAATATCAAGTGCAGGATCTTCCTGGCGCGCTACTCCTCTAAGCTCATCAATCTGCTTCTGTTGCTCGTTAATCCTGGCAAGCAACTGGTTGAACTTGTCATTCTCCTCATCGTGCTACCGCTTCTTTGCTCTCGCTCGACTTCTGTAAGTGTCTCCGTCTCTGGCAAACCCAAGCCACCACGGGTAAGAAGGACCGAAGCCTCGCGTTCGTCCTCCATGTTCGTCATTGCCGAGGACCAGTGTGAGCAAATCTTTCTCTCTATCTGCAGTGAACTTTCTTTTTCCCTCCTTAATTTCTTTCACTATCTTTTTCCAATTCTCCCTGGGTATCCTAAGACCGTCACTGCAGATGAGGTCCCCTGTTTCTTCGTCGTACGAACCACCATGCGCAAGGAACCAATTTCTTGCTCTCAATTCCCACTCATCACGGAGTGGTTCAGGTACGATGCCTTTAGCTAGCAGATCTTGCTCTTTCTTATCCCACTTTGGGATGGCAGTCTCATAGCCCCCTGGCCCCAGCTTGTGGTGATATTTCTTCTTGTCAGCATTTATCTTGTTCTTTTCTGATAATGCCTGGGCATATTCTGACTCCTTGTACTCTTGAAATGCCTTCCAGTGATTCGCCTGCTTGGCTAGATACCCCTCGAATACTGGCACTTTCTTTGTCTTCAGATAGTTTTTCCATAGCTTTTTCTTCCAGCTACCGAACAGTTCGGCCATCTTCTTTAGAGTCCACTGCTTGACTTTGGCCCTCAGTTTGTCTGCGACGTCTTCATTCTCACATTCTCGCAGGTTGAAATGTGACATGAGATCATTCCAAAGATTATCTTTGTACCTTTCGGCGACATAGTCACTATCGGCTGCCCCTTTGCGCTTGTTCCACTCCCGAACGCTGATCGGGACGTGATCCCTAACGAGAACTCCACATTGCTTCTTGAATCTGTCAGCAGCATTCTTAGGAAGCTTGGGTTCGCCCGTAGGCAATAACACCTCAAAGGTGTAATGCGTCCGTGCATCCAACTTTCTAGTCGGGCCTCATTTCGTAGCTTTGCTCGATGTGGAGGCCTAAGAGGGAGAAACATTCGTCAAAGGAATGTATATGTATACAATATAGAGCTATCTCCAATATTTTCCACATATTACAAGTGATTGTCGAACTTCATATGTATACCTCTTCGGACTTTATTATTTCTTCACCGGCTTCTCCATCAGTGGAGCTATCACCTTCTCCGTCATTGGACCTATCTCCTGCCCCATCGGCTGCATCTTTGTGTCGGTCGACCTCCATTCCATATCCGGAGGGGTTTAGATATGACGACGAAGATTCAGCTGGTTCAACGTCGGGGCAGTCTTTGATTATATCTTCGAAAAGTTCTTCCTCTTCGAGGTTCCTGATATGTGGATCCATAGTTCTGCAAAAAACGGACATTTGATTAACTAATAAACTAACAAACTATATAAGAGGGGTTGGAAACTTCTAAGTGTCGTTTTATATAGGAGGACCTTTAGTCCCGGGTCTTGGCTAGAACCTAAACTCTAAAATATGTCTAACGGATTCTCCTAACCTTTAAGGATTTAACAAAATGGCGACATTCTAGATGTGTAGAAAATGATCCTATTTTTCCTGATCTCATCTACCCTTCTATATGTCACATTGTCTAGTGTCCAAGGACTTTGTTGAACTTTGTACCCAAAACGAATTATTCTATCAGGAACTCCGTTCCAAAACAACTTTAGTCCCGGGTCGTGGCTCCACCCGGGACTCCTAGATTTCTACATAGTATTCAAAGTACGAGTACTTTTCCTATTTGAGCATTCAATAAGCAAAACCAAATCATAAAATAAAGTAGTATTCAAATTAGCATGCATTCAATTATAAGCAAAACTACATCATCTCTTTTGTCCGTATATCGTCGAATATTATCAGTAATACTCCTCAAATACTATCATACATATAGCATCACTGATACAGCTAAAACCGTAGCGCCCGACGGGTATCGTCGCGGGCGGTGGACACCCAAAGAGAAGGAACCATCACAGGATCATAGCTCCAGTGAGATCCCCGAAGAACCTGCCAGGTATGCTCGAACCTGCCCTCCAACGCAACCATGTAGCGACGGACGTGCTCATCCTCCTCGCTGACACGGTGACGTACCACCTCCGCGGTGTCCGGAAGCCTCGGCACCGTCACTGGCCCACGCGACCGCCACCAAACAAGGATCGGGTCAACAACGGGCTGGCTCCTCACCAACCTACGGCCCCCGGAAGGTAGCACCTCCTAATACCAGCCGGGCGGAGCCCAGTCCCGGACATGGCCCCTCTAATCAAGCAGGTGTCCTCCGCCGAGTCGATGACGAGGATGCGGGATAGGCATCGTAAAACGAACTAAAAAAATAAACTAGTTCTATTAATTTTCTTGCTAAAAATAAACTATTAACACTTAAGCATATACAATAGCAAAATTAAACTATTAACACTTAAGCATATACAATAGCAAAATTAAGTAATAATCTAAGAAACACTATTAACACTTAAGCATATACACTATACAATAGCAAAATTAAATGACAAAAAATATATTTCTTCTTCTTGTAACCCTAACCTAATTTTTCCTCTTCTTCTATTTCTCCTCTTCTTCTACTTCTTCTTCTACTTCTACTTCTCCTCTTCTTCTACTACTTCTCCTCTTCGCTTCTTCTACTTCTCCTCTACTCCTCTTCTAATTTTTTCTCTTCTTCTACTTCTCCTCTTCTTCTATTTTTCCTCTTCTTCTCCTCTCCTCCTCTTCTTCTCCTCTCTTCCTCTTCTTATTCTCCTTTTTCTTCTTTTCTTCTCCTCCTCTTCTTATTTTTCTTTTTCCTAATCTTATTTTCTTATTTTTGTTCATATTTCTTCTTCTTGTAACCCTAACCTAATTCTAAATATTACTAACCCTAATAATCTAGCACAAACGTAATAACAACAGGAATTAAATGACAAAAAAATCATTTTCTTTTTCTTCTTTTCTTCCCTTTTTCTTCTTTTCTTCTCCTTTTCTTCTTTTCTTCTCCTTTTTCATCCTTTCTTCTCCTTTTTCTTCTTTTCTTCTCCTTTTTCTTCCTTTCTTCTCCTTTTTCTTCCTTTCTTCCCTTTTTCTTCTTTTCTTCTCCTTTTTCTTCTTTTCTTCTCCTTTTACTTCTTTTCTTCTCCTTTTTCTTCTTTTCTTCTTTTCTTCCCTTTTTCTTCTTTTCTTCTCCTTTTTCTTCCTTTCTTCTCCTTTTTCTTCCTTTCTTCTCCTTTTTCTTCTTTTCTTCTCCTTTTTCTTCCTTTCTTCTCCTTTTTCTTCCTTTCTTCCCTTTTTATTCTTTTCTTCTCCTTTTTCTTCTTTTCTTCTACCGGCCGGAGTGTTGGAGAGGAGGGGGCAGGGGGCTTACCGACCGGAGGCGTCGACGGCGGCGAGGAGGACGGCGGCGCGCGGCAAGGAGGACGGCGGCGGCGAGGAGGACGACGGGCAGCCTGACGGCGTCGTCGAGGTCGTCGGTGTGCTGCGCCGGGAAGGAGAACGAGAGGAAGAAGAAGAGAAACGAAATGCGATTTGGGTTGGAATTTGTCTAACTCCCGCTTATATAGGTGGATCTTTAGTCCCGGTTCGGGGCTCGAACCGGGACTAAAGACCCCCTTTAGTCCCGGGTGGAGCCACGACCCGGGACTAAAGGCCCTTTTCGGGCAGACCAGAGGGCGGGAAGCAGGGGCCTTTAGTCCCAGTGCGGAGCTCCAACCGGGACTAAAGGGGGTCTTTAGTCCCGGTTGGAGCCACGCACCGGGACTAAAGGCCCGTGCTCGGCAGGCGGCACGCGAGGGGCTTTAGTCCCGGGTCGTGGCTCCACCCGGGACTAAAGCCCCTCCTCGGCTACACGATAAGTTTAGTCCCACCTCGCCCAGCGAGGGGGACTAACACTTGTTTATAAGCCCCGTCGCAGCATCTCCATCGAGCTCCTCTCTAAAGCAGGCTTAGGGGCCTAAACTGACTGTAAATTTAAAAATTGAAACTATATTTGAAATTGTGGAGAAAATTAAACCTAAATTCAAAGTGACCTCACTTTGAATTTAGGTTTAAGTTTCTTTACAAATTCTCATATTTTCAATTTTTTTCTATTTTCAAAATTAACTATTTTGTTATTTTCAATTAAAAACTATGTTTATTAAAATTCTTTTTGCATATTTGAGAATTTGACAAAACTATGATAATGAAAAGTGTTTGAAATTGAATAAATAATTTATAACTATTTTCTATTTTCAAAAGTAATTATTTTGACTATCCAAACTATTAACTATTTTGTTATTTTCAATTAAAAACTATGTTTATGAAAATTCTTTTTGCATATTTGAGAATTTGACAAAACTATGATAATGAAAAGTGTTTGAAATTGAATAAATAATTCAAAACTAGTTGAAAGTTAGCATGCTATCATCATTTCACCCACATAGCATGTGTTAAAAAGCTGAGAGGGCTACGATAAAAAGTGGATGCACTTCGTGTACAAAACGGACAATCTCTCTTGAAGTATCAGCGTTTCGAACGAGAACTCATCTCCTACAAAGGGATTTCATTTTTTTGAACTTATTTGAACTCCATACGTTTTGTGTGTTCAAAATGCACCATTCAAAGGCACATCACAAAATTTCAACAATTTCTGACTTAATTTGGTATATTTCGTGCATTTACTTATTTTTTTGAGCTAGTTGACCCTGAAATTGAAAAGCACTACAAATGAACTCTGAAAATTTTGAAAGTTGGCATGCTATCATCATTTTACCCACATAGCATGTGTTAAAAAGTTGAGAGGGCTACGACAAAAACTGGATGCACTTCGTATACAAAACGGACAAACTCTCTCGAAGTATCAGCGTTTCGAACGAGAACTCATCTCTTACAAAGGGATTTCATTTTTTTAACTTATTTGAACTCCATACTTTTTGTGTGTTCAAAATACACCATTCAAAGGCACATCACAAAATTTCAACAATTTCTGACTTAATTTGGTATATTTCGTGTATTTACTTATTTTTTAAGCTAGTTGACCCTGAAATTGAAAAGCACTACAAATGAACTCTGAAAATGTTGAAAGTTGGCATGCTATCATCATTTCACCCACATAGCATGTGTTAAAAAGTTGAGAGGGCTACGACAAAAACTGGGTGCACTTCGTGTGCAAAACGGACAATCTCGCTCGAAGTATGAGCGTTTCGAACGAGAACTCATCTCTTACAAAGGGATTTCATTTTTTTCAACTTATTTGAACTCCATACTTTTGGTGTGTTGAAAATGCACCATTCAAAGGCACATCACAAAATTTAAACAATTTCTGACTTCATTTGGTATTTTTCGTGCATTTACTTATTTGTTTTGAGCTAGTTGACCCTGAAATTGAAAAGCACTACAAATGAACTCTGAAAATGTTGAAAGTTGGCATGCTATCATCATTTCAACCACATAGCATGTGTTAAAAAGTTGAGAGGGCTACGACAAAAATTGGATACACTTCGTGTACAAAACGGACAATCTCGCTCGAAGTATCAGCGTTTCGAACGAGAACTCATCTCTTCCAAAGGGATTTCCTTTTTTTGAACTTATTTGAACTCCATACTTTTTGTGTGTTCAAAATGCACCATTCAAAGGCACATCATAAAATTTCAACAATTTCTGACTTAATTTGGTATATTTCGTGCATTTACTTATTTGTTTTGAGCTAGTTGACCCTGAAATTGAAAAGCACTACAAATGAACTCTGAAAATGTTGAAAGTTGGCATGCTATCATCATTTCACCCACATAGCATGTGTTAAAAAGTTGAGAGGGCTACAACAAAAACTGGATGCACTTCGTGTACAAAACGGACAATCTCTCTCGAAGTATCAGGGTTTCGAACGAGAACTCATCTCTTACAAAGGGATTTCATTTTTTTGAACTTATTTGAACTCCATACTTTTTGTGTGTTGAAAATGCACCATTCAAAGGAACATCACAAAATTTCAACAATTTCTGACTTCATTTGGTATTCTTCGTGCATTTACTTATTATTTTGAGCTAGTTGATCCTGAAATTGAAAAGCACTACAAATGAACTCTAAAAATGTTGAAAGTTGGCATGCTATCATCATTTCACCCACATAGCATCTGTTAAAAAGTTAAGAGGGCTACGACAAAAACTGGATGCACTTCCCGTACAAAACGGACAATCTCTCTCGAAGTATAAGCGTTTCGAACGAGAACTCATCTCTTACAAAGGTTTATTAAAATTCTTTTTGCATATTTGAGAATTTGACAAAACTATGAAAATGAAAAGTGTTTGAAATTTAGTACATTCCATACATGCATTACATAAAAGGTTTAATACATTATTACATTATTGCATCAATATTCCTATCTATTATTTCTGTTTTCTTCTCGGTCGTAGCCATGGAGAATCTTCATCATTCAGTAGGATGCTTGGGTCAGTTTTCACTTTGAAGGGCGGAATTTCATGAAACTTATTATAATCTTCTGACATGTGGGTCTTGTCATCTACTCCCACGATGTTTCTTTTCCCTGAAAAAACTATGTGGCGTTTTGGCTCATCGGACGATATCTTCTTTTGCTGATTTCTTTTTCTCGTTTTTGTAGACATGTCCTTCACATAGAAAACCTGAGCGACATCATTGGCTAGGACAAATGGTTCGTCCATGTACGCAAGATTGTTGAGATCCACTGTTGTCATGCCGTACTTTTGGTCTACAACTACTCCGCCTCCTGTCAGCTTCACCCATTTGCACCGAAACAAAGGGATCTTAAAAGTAGGTCCATAGTCAAGTTCCCATATCTTACAAACAGTGCCCATTCTCGTCTGTTGCATCAAAGCGGACACCACTATTTTGGTTGGTGCTCTTTTTATCTTGGGCAACTGTGTAAAATGTATTAGCATTTATCTCATACCCTTGGAAAGTACATATAGTCGAAGATGGTGGCCTGGCCAAACAGTACAACTGATCTCCAACGGTGTCGTCATTCATGAGATGTGTGTGCAACCAACTGCCGAAAGTCTTCTCGTGTTCCCCTTTAATCCAAGAGTCAGCCTTCCCCGGGTTTTCGGAGCGCAGAATATTCTTGTGTCTCACGATATACGGAGCCACCACCGTGGAATTGCGTAGAACTGTGTAGTGTGCTTGAGAGAAAGAATGCCCGTCCATACATACTTTTGCTTTCCTTCCTAGTGTGCCTTTTCCTGTCATCCTACCCTCATACCGAGATTCAGGAACACCAATCGGCTTAAGGTCAGGAAGAAAGTCCACACAAAACTCAATGACCTCCTCTATTCCATAGCCCTTGGAGATGCTTCCTTCTGGCCTAGCACGGTTACGAACATATTTCTTTAAGACTCCCATGAACCCCTCGAAGGGGAACATATTGTGTAGAAACATAGGACCGAGAATTCTAATCTCTTCGACTAGGTGAACTAGGAGGTGTGTCATTATATTGAAGAAGGATGGCGGGAACAACAACTCAAAGCTGACCAGACATTGGACCACATCAATCTGTAACCCTGATAGACTTTCTCGATCGATTACCTTCTGAGAAATTGCATTGACGAGTGCACATACCTTCACAATTGCCACGCGAACATTTTCCGGTAGAATTCCCCTCAATGCAACCGGAAGCAATTGCGTCATAAGGCAGTCATGAGACTTTAGGTTTTGGAATTTTTTGTCTTTCATATTTACGATTCCATTTATATTCCACGAGAAGCCAGTCGGGACCTTGATACTAAAAAGGACTTCAAAGAAGATTTCCTTCTCTTCCTTAGTAAGAGCGTAGCTCGCACGCCCTTGAAACTGCCCTGGATGCATGCCATCTCTTCCTTTATGACGTTCCTGGTCCTCCCATGCTTCCGGTGTATCTTTTGACTTCCCATACAAGCCCAGGAAGCCTAGAATATTCACGCAGAGATTCTTCGTGAGGTGCATCACGTCGATTGCCGAGCGGACCTCATGGACTTCCCAGTAGGGTAGCTCCCAAAATATAGATTTCTTCTTCCACATGGGTACGCGCTTATTAGGGCCGTTAGGAACAGATTGGCTGCCAGGACCCTTTCCAAAGATTACTTTTAAATCTTTGACCATATCAAATACTTCAGCACCAGTACGGATGACAGGCTTCCCCCGGGGTTCTGCCTTGCCATTGAAATGCTTGCCCTTTTTCTTTAAGGGATGCTTGGGCGGAAGAAAACGACGATTGTACGGGTACACATTCTTCCTACATTTGTCCAGATATATACTTTCTGTCTGATCCAAACAGTGCGTGCATGCATTGTATCCCTTCTTTGACTGTCGTGAAATGTTACTAAGAGCAGGCCAATATTGATGGTTATGAAAAGCAACGCTCGAAGGTCAAATTCCTCTTGTTTGTGCTCGTCCCACACACGTACACCTGGTTTGGCCCACAGCTGTAAAAGTTCATCAACTAATGGCCTTAGGTACACATCAATATCGTTGCCGGGTTGCTTTGGACCTTGGATAAGCACTAGCATCATAATGAACTTCCGCTTCATGCACAACCAAGGAGGAAGGTTGTAGATACATAGAGTAACTAGCCAGGTGCTGTGACTGCAACTCTGCTCCCCAAAAGGATTCATGCCATCTATACTCAGACCTAACCATAAGTTCCTTGCGTCAGCTGCAAATCTCGGGAACTCTCTCTCGATTTTTCTCCACTTCCGACCATCAGCGGTGTGCCTCAACTTATCGTCTTTCATATGATCTTCCATGTGCCATCACAACAACTTCGCATGATCTTTATTTCTGAACAGACGTTTCAACCGTGGTATTATAGGAGCATACCACATCACCTTGGCAGGAACCCTCTTCCTTGGTGGCTCGCCCTCAATATCACCAGGGTCATCTTTTCTGATCTTATACCGCAATGCAGTGCATACCGGGCATTTATCCATATTCTCGTACTTCTCACCGCGGTAGAGGATGCAGTCATTAGGGCATGCATGTATCTTCTGCACGTCTAATCCTAGAGGGCAGACAAACTTCTTTGCTTCGTACGTGCCGGCGGGCAATTCGTTCTTTCTTGGAAGCATCTTCTTCATCAGTACCAGCAACTTTTCGAATGACGAGTCAGTCACACCGGTCTCTGCCTTCCACTTCAGCAATTCCAGTGTGCTACCCAGCTTCTTCTGGCCATCTTCACAAGTTGGGTACAACAATTTGTTGTGGTCCTGTAACATCTGCTCGAACTGCAACCTCTCCTTTTCTGTGTCGCAACCTCGCCGTGCATCAGAAATGACCCGGCCAAGATCATCAGCGGGCTCATCTGGTTCCCGTTCTTCATCCTGATCTTCTTCTTCATTGTCTTCCATTGCGGTATCAGCATACTCAGGGAACATAGATCGGTAGTTTTCATCATTGTTCTCTTCTTCTTCATTGTCGTCTTCCATCATAACCCCTCTTTCTCCGTGCTTGGTCCAAACATTATAGCCCGACATAAAACCGGACCGAAGCAGGTGGCTCTGAATGACTCTTGAGGAAGTGTAATCCTTCTCATTCCGACATTCAACACATGGACAAAACATAAAGCCACCACCATGCTTGTTCGCATCGGCTGCATCTAAAAAAGAATGCACTCCTTCTCTATAAGCGGTTGTGCGTCGATCACCGTACATCCATGGATGGCTCATCTGCGTTATACGACAGTATATCAAATACAATCACGATCCTAAAAATTAGTACCGCACGGTCTAAACGAGGAAATATAGTTGCTAACCTTTTAGAACAAGGAAGAGGGGAGAGGGGGGCTGTGCTATATATAGGCAGAGGACTTTAGTCCCGGTTTGAGACACAAACCGGGACTAAAGGTGGCGCACATGCGGGCTGCACACCGCGTAGCCCTTTAGTCCCGGTTTGGGACACAAACCGGGACTAAAGGCTCCTTACGAGCCAGGACCAAAGCCTCGTGGGAGGCAATGCGATTTGGGGCGACGTGGCCGGGCCTTTAGTCCCGGCCCAGAGGCAGGCCGGGAATAAAGGTCCAGGCCAAAGGCCCGTTTTCCACTAGTGGTCTTCCAAGGATAACCGCCATGGCATCGTCCTCGGGAATGTCCAGGATAACAAAGTACGTTAAGATAGTAACGTTAGCAACCACAACAGGCACATCCTCGCAAATGCCGATAGGGAAGGCAGTTGATTTGTCGGCCATTTGCAGAGATATTTCAATGGGTGTCAACTTATCCAGTTCAAGTCTGCGATAAAGAGAAAGAGGCATAACACTAACCCCGGCTCCAAGGACCCATAAAGCAGTTCTAACGTAGTTGCCTTTAATGGAGCAAGGTATAGTGGGCACTCCGGGATCACCTAGTTTCTTAGGAGTTCCACACTTGAAGGTGTAATTAGCAAGCATGGTGGAAATCTCAACCTCAGGTATCCTCCTCTTATTAGTCACAATATCTTTCATGTACTTAGCATACGGAGACATTTTGAGCATATCTGTCAAACGCATTTGCAGGAAGACATGTCTAATCATTTCAACAAATAGCTCAAAAGCCTCATCATCCTTTTTCTTGGATGGTTTGGGAGGAAAGGGCATGGGTTTCTGAACCCATGGTTCCCTTTCTTTATCGTGCTTCCTAGCAATGAAGTCATTCTTATCGTATCTTCTATTCTATTCTTATCGTATCTTCTATCCTTGCTAGGTTGAGCATCATCATGAACATCACAATTGATATTATCTTTAGGCTCATGTTCATCACCAGATTGTGTCTCAGCATCAGAAACAGAGGCATCGTTTGGACTCTCAGGTGTAGCAGCATCTGGGTTGCTAGTGTGCAAGTTCCTATCATCTCTCTTCTTCTTCCTAGGATGACTAGGTGCATCAGTGCTAACTCCTTGAGAATCTTGTTCAATTCTCTTTGGATGACCCTTAGGATACAAAGGTTCGTGAGTCATTCTACCGCCTCTAGTGACGACTCTGACAGAATTGTCATTCAACTCATTGAGCAAGTAATTCTGAGCCTTAAGTACTTGTTCTACTTGAGTAGTAACCATAAAGGCATGTTTACTCAGAAGCTTAAGATCATTGACGTTTCTGTCCACACAAGCACTTAAATGACTAAGCATACGAGCATTCTGTTCCAATTGTCTGCTAACATAATCACTGAAACTCTGTTGTTTGGCAACAAAGTTATCGAATTCATCCAGGCATAGGCTAGCAGGTTTATCAAAAGGAATATCACTCTCATCAAACATACGTAGAGAATTTACTTCTACTACCTGTATCGGGTTATCGAGACCATGGATCTCTTCGATAGGTGGTAGATTTTTGACATCTTCAGATCTAATGCCTTTCTCTTTCATAGATTTCTTAGCTTCTTGCATATCTTCAGGACTGAGGAATAGAATACCTCTTTTCTTCGGAGTTGGCTTAGGAGGTGGTTCGGGAATAGTCCAAGCATTCTCATTACACAAGATATTATTCAATAGGATCTCAACTTGTTCTACAGTTCGTTCCCTAAAAACACAACCAGCACAACTATCTAGGTGCTCTCTAGAAGCATCGGTAAGTCCATTATAGAAGATATCAAGTATTTCATTCTTCTCAAGAGGGTGATCTGGCAAAGCATTCAGTAGCTGGACGAGCCTCCCCCAAGCTTGTGGGAGACTCTCTTCCTCAGCTTGAGCAAAGTTGTATATTTCCTGCAAGGCAGCTTGCTTCTTATCGGGATGGAAATATTTTTTAGAGAAGTAGTAGACCATATCCTGGGGGCTACGCACACAACTAGGAGCAAGAGAAGTGAACCAAGTCTTAGCAACGTCCTTTAGCGAGAAAGGAAACAGCTTGAGGATATAGTAGTGGTGAATCTTTTCCTCACTAGTGAATAGGGTGGCTATATCGTGCAGTTTGGTAAGATGGGCAACAACCGTTTGACACTCATAACCGTGAAAAGGATCAGATTTGACCAGAGTGATTAACTCAGGGTCGATAGAGAATTCATAATCCTTATCGGTCACAAAGATAGGCAAAGTAGCAAACTTCGGATCGTATTTCATCCTAGCGTTCAAAGATTTTTCTTTCCACTTGAGCAGTAGTTTCGCAACATCGTAGCTATCCTTACACGCAAGAAAATCCTCAGCTATCTCTCCCTCCATAACATAACACTCAGGCATATCAGGCAATTCATGTCTAGGAGAGCTAGTTCTACCAGGCAAAATAGCAGGTTCTACAATAGTATGAGCAGTTTCAGAAGTATCATCACATCTAGCAGCAACTCTAGCAATTTGTGCATCAAGGAATGCACCTAGTGGCAAAGTAGTATCAAGCATAGCATCATCAGGCAAAGAAGTATCAAGCATAGCATCATCATAAGCATCATGGGGAGCAGAAGTAGCATCATCAAGCACATGCGACATATCAAGATTTCTAGCAGGAGGTGGTGTCGCAAACTTACTCATAACTGAAGGTGAATCAAGTGCAGAGCTAGATGGCAGTTCCTTACCCGTCCTCATAGTGGAGGGCAAGACTTTAGTTCTTGGATCTATCGGATTCCTCATAGTGACAAGCATACGTAAATCCCAAGTGACTCAGAGAATATAGTTGTGCCTCCCCGGCAACGGCGCTAGGAAAAGGTCTGGATAACCCACAAGTATAGGGGATCGCAACAGTTTTCGAGGGTAGAGTATTCAACCCAAATTTATTGATTCGACTCAAGGGGAAGCCAAAGAATATTCTCAAGTATTAGCAGTTGAGTTGTCAATTCAACCACACCTGAAAAGATTTAGTATCTGCAGAAAGTATCAATAGCAAGGTAGTATGATAGCAGCAGTATCAACAATAACCAGTAGCAGCAAAGTGACAGAAGTAGCAGCAAAGTAACAGTAGCAGCAGCAGAGTAACAGTAGCAGCAGTGACAGCAGTAGCGGCAAAGTAACGTAGCAAGGACCATTAGGAAAGACTCGTAGGCATTGGATCGGTGATGGATGATTATGTCGGATGCTATTCATCATGCAACAGTTATAACACGGAGAGAAACTAGCTCCAGTTTGTCAATCTAATGTAGGCATGTATTCTGTACGTAGTCATACGTGCTTAGGGAAAAGAACTTGCATGACATCTATTGTCCATCCCTCCCGTGGCAGCGGGGTCCTAATGAAAACTACGGGATATTAAGGTTCTCCTTTTAATAAAGAACCGGACCAACGCATTAACACTTGGTGAATACATGAACCCCTCATACTATGGTCATCTCCGGGAGTGGTTCCGGCTATTGTAACTCCGGGGTTGCCGGGTCATAACACATAGTAGGTGACTACAACTTGCAAGATAGGATCTAGAACACACATATATTGGCGACAACATAATAGGTTCGGATCTGAAATCATGGCACTCGGGCCCTAGTGACAAGCATTAAGCATGGCAAAGTAGTAGAAACATCAATCTCAGAACATAGTGGATACTACGGATCAATCCCCGTCAAAACTAACTCGATTACATGATAGATCTCATCTAACCCATCACCGTCCAGCAAGCCTACGATGAGATCTCATCTAAAGAGCATATTGGAATTGGTGATGAAGGAAGGTTGATGATGACGATGCCGACGATCTCCCCTCTCCGGAGCCCAGAACGGACTCCAGATCGGCCCTCCAGAGGGAGAACACGAGGTGGCGGTGCCTCCGTATCGTAAAACGCGATGAACTTTTCTCCTTGATTTTTTTTCCGGTCGAAGGAGGATATATAGAGCTGGAATTGGGGGCGGCGGAGCCCCGAGGGGCTCACAAGCCTTCCAGGCCCGGCCAGCGGGGGGTCGGGCCTGGTGGGCTTGTGAGCTCCTGGCTCCGTCCCTCCAGTTGATTCTTGCGCAAGTATTTTTTATATATTCCACAAAAAATCCTCGTAGATTTCCAGGTCATTCCGAGAACTTTTATTTCTGCGCAAAAAGAACACCATGAAAATTCTGCTGAAAACGGCGTCAGTCCGGGTTAGTTACATTCAAATCATGCAAATTAGAGACCAAAACAAGGGCAAAAGAGTTTGTAAAAGTAGATAGGACGGAGACGTATCAGTAGCAACATCAATCTCAAAACATAGTGGATACTAGGGATCAAACCCCATCAAAACTAATTCGATTACATGATAGATCTCATCCAACCCATCACCGTCCAACAAGCCTACGATGAGATTAGTCGCGAACGATGAAGAGCATCATGGAATTGGCGATGAAGGAAGGTTGGTGATGACGACGGCGAGGATTTCCCCTCTCCGGAGCCCAGAACGGACTCCAGATCTGCCCTCCAGAGGAAGAACAGGTGGTGGCGGCGGCTCCGTGTCGTAAAACGTGATGAACTCTTCTCTCTTATTTTTTTCTGGGCCGGAGAGACTATATAGAGATGGAGTTGGAGGCAAAGGAGCCACGAGGGCCTCACAATCCTGCTAGGCACGGCCAGGGGGGGCGCGCCTCCTGGGCTTGTGGGCTCATGGCTCCACGTCTCCACGTGATTCTTGCGCCAGTATTTTTTATATATTCCACAAAAAATCCTCGTAAATTTTCAGGTCATTCCGAGAACTTTTATTTCTGCGCAAAAACAACACCACAACGTTAGTCCGGGTTAGTTCCATTCAAATCATGCAAATTAGAGTCCAAAACAAGGGCAAAAGAGTTTGGAAAAGTAGATTCGTTGGAGACGTATCAACCATGCGGTTGGCATGCAAGTTCACGCGCTTTGGAGTTGGTGCCCTCGACCACCATCCAAATCATTTTGGGCACTTGAAAAATGAAAAATGATTTTTACATACAAGGAAAATGACAACTTCCTTAATCAACATTGGTTGCCATTCCAATATGCACCCTTGTATATAATATTATATCATTTCAACAAACAATGTCATGAATATGGTCATAAGATTGATAATTTGGCTTGAAAGTCATGAATCTTCACACATGATAGCCCATTTTAAGAACACTTTTTTAAAATAATTTTCATATTACAAGTCTATTATTTTTCCTGTTAACTTTGTCACATATAATACACAATGCAAAGGTTTTCCATTTTTTTGATTTTTTTATTTTTTCATGGCAATTTCAAAATGCGGTTAAAACAGCGGGTATGACCGTTCCTACCTAGTGGTTGAATCTTGGAAAACTTTTGGTGTTTCTGTGATTAAATATATAGCTATCTACCTAGAAATTATTTTTGAAAAAAGTTGTAAGCAAACTATGAGGGAGCTACAGTTCAAATTTGACCCGCTTCCAGCTGAATCGGTAGAAATTTGTCTTTTTCACGAGAAGAGTATAAAAGTTTTTAACACCTAACCATTTTTACAATTTTAAATTAAATATGTCCTAGTATTTTAGAAAAATGTTTGCTCCAGTTTTGAAACAAATATACGGTATGTTTACATAAAAAATATGGGCACTTGAAAAATGGAAAATGATTTTTACATAAAAGGAAAATGAAAACTTTCTTAATCAACATTGTTTGTCATTCCAATACGCATCCTTGTGCATAATATTATATCATTTCAACAAACTATGTAATGAATGTGGCCCTAAGATTAATCATTTGGCTTGAAAGCCATGAATCTTCACACATGATAGCCCATTTCTGATAACACTTTTTAAAACTAATTGTCATGTTACAAGTTTATTATTTTTCGTGGTAACTTTGTCACATATAATGACACAATGCAAAGGTTTTTCATTTTTTTGATTTGTTTTTGAATTTTTCATTGCCATTTCAAAATGCGGTCAAAACAGTGGGTATGACCGTTCCTCCTAATGGTTTAGTCTTGGAAAACTTTTGATGTTTTTATGTTTAAATAGATACTTATCTACCTAAAAAATATTTTTGGGAAAAATAAAAGAGCAAACTACGAGGCAGGTGTTGTTCAAATTTGACCCGCTTCTAGGTGATTCAACGAAAATTTGTCTTTTTCACGAGAGGTGGATAAAAACTTTTTACACCCAACCATTTGGTCAATTGTACATTAAATGTTGCCTAGTATTTATAAAATTGGGTTGGTCCAATTTTGCAACAAATATATGGTAGATCCTTTAGGAAAACTCATTTTGGGTACTCGAAAAATGGAAAATGAATTTTCTGCCTAAAGAAAATGAAAACTTCCTTAAGCAACATTGTTTGCCATTCTAATACGCACCCTTGTGCACAATATGAGATCATTTAAACAAATATGCAATGAATGTGGTCAAAAGATTAATCATTTTGCTTGAAAGTCATTAATCTACGCACATGATAGCTCATTTATAAAAATACATGTTAAAAATAATTGTCATATTACAAGTTTATTATTTTACCTGGTAATTTTGTCACATATAATGACACAATGTAAAGGTTTTCCATTTTTTTATTTTTATTTTTATTTTTCATGCCCATTTTAAAATGCGGTGAAAACGACAGGTATGACCGTTTCTAGCTAGTGGTTGAATCTTGAAAAACCTGGAAATAAATTTTGGGAAAAATAAATAGCAAATTATAAGGCAGCTGCAGTTCAAATTTGACCCGCTTCGAACTGAATCGGCGGAAATTTATCTTTTTCACGAGAGGTGAATAAATTTTTTTGACACCCAACAATTTAGTCAATTGTACATGAAATATGGTATATTGTTTTAGAATAATAATTCGGTTGAATTTTGCAAAAATATATGGTAGGTCCTTCACAAAAAAACTCATTTTGCCTACTCGGAAAATGGAAAATGAATTTTTTCATACAAGGAAAATGAAAAATTTCTTCGGCGACATTGTTTGCCATTTTAATATGCAACCTTGTGCACAATATGAGATCATTTGAACAAACTATGCGATGAATGTGGCCATAAGATTGATAATTTAGCTTGAAAGTCATGAATCTTCACACATGGTAGCTCATTTTTTAGAACATTTTTTAAAAATAATTACCGTATTACAAGTTTGTTATTTTACCTTATAAGTTTGTCACATATAATGACACAATGCGAAAGTTTTCCATTTTTTTTTTTAAATTTTTCATGCCATTTCAAAATGGAGTCAAAACGACACCTATGGCCGTTCCTAGCTAGTGGTTGAATCTTGAAAAACTTTTGATGTTTCTCTGATGCTTCACAAAATTCCTTATTCCAGAAAATTGATGTGGTGCAATTTTGTAACTATATTTGATAGGTTATTCACATAGATAAAAAAAAGAAAAAAAAACACATTTACATAATCTTAATTTTCATTGGTGGAGATGTTTGTGTCATGGATTGATGACATGTCACATATCCATCCATCCATCCACCCACCCTCATGCAGCCCAAAACCAAAACCTAACTTCATTCCTCGCGTCGGTGCCCTCTCCCCTCTCCCCCGATTCAGATCTAGTCCTCGCCACCGCCACCTACCTCAAGCCGATCCCGCCGCCCGCACCCACGCCCGCACGTCACCTCCCCCTCGTCGACTTCTAGAAGCTTTCCGGATCCCGTACTTCTTCGCCCGCGACCCGCTTCTGATGGCGTCGAGCGCCATGCAGCACCATCGAGCCGCCAGGTCGCTGAGCTTCCGATGGCGTCGGGCAAAGCGGAGATCCCCTCTTCCGCTTCCACCCCAGCCTCTAGAAAATAAACCCCCACGCAGCACCACCAGTCTCCCCCGAACCCTAGGCAGCCCAGCAGCGCCGTCGGCTGGGTCGGCGAATCAAATTCGCCCCGCCAGGCATGTCGCCGCCTGAGAACCCCAACGACAGGGCCTCCGCCGCCGCGCCCTCGCCCTCCGGGGACACCTTGCTTCGATCTGCTGCCCCCCCCCCCCCCCCCCCCCCCAGTCTCTTCCCTCGCTCGGGCATCCTCACAGATTCAATTTTTGGTTCCCGGATTCTCTTCCGTGCCTAGGTCTGCTGGTGCGGGAGCTGCTTGTTCTAGGTTTAGGTTTCCCATCTCTGCGTGAATTCGATGAGTGGGCTGGCTCTAGTTCCGGCCTCTGTAGCTACATCTATCCGCCAAAGTATTATGGACTGCTGCCACTCTATTTTTTGTAAAAAAGATTAGCCTTTTGTCTGCCACACCATGACCGAGAAGGTGAGCGACTCATGCCCCGCCGGGAAGGTTTTCACTCCATGTTTTTTCAGATGTTAAATTGATGTTCATTTTTGGCACCAGCATGTGTAGTCCCACTTGAGTTTTGACAACGACATGCACCTCTGAGCTGTGATGCTATCCTTTGGCATGCCTAGATGTTATTTCTAGCAATGTTAATACTGAGAAGCAATACATTGACTGAGGGGTACATTTTTTGTCTCTGTATCTGTTCTCCAGATTCTTATTTGGAAATCGGTACCTGACACCCGAAGTTCTTCCTTGTTAAGCTCGGACGAGTTGGAAGCTACTAGTGTCGAGAACAATGAAAACGGTCGTCTTAGTGATAGTAAATACTTGGCACCCAAGTATATGTGATCTAGTAACTGTGTTTTTTTCTAGCTGACAACTGAATACATGTACTCTGACAACCATACTTTCTGAAAATTGGCAAGCAAATACTTTTATAATGTGGCAACTAAGTGTTTTTAACTTTCTAACAAATAAGTACTTCTACAATTTGGGAATTAAGTGTGTTTACTTTTGGCAACTAAGTATTATATAATCTGGCAGTTAAGCATGTCTAATTTTGATAACTAAGTACACATAATCTGATGATTAGGCTTGTTTAATTTTGGCAACCACGGTGTAGCTTGTTTTTCTGGGGATTAGTAATTAAGCATGGTAAAATCTGACAACTAAGCACTAGTAGCCAGTCAAGTATTATTTTATAATCTGATAACTAATCAATTTTCATGTTGTATGTCGAATTAATATCTTCATGCCATATCTCCACTAGTGGGGACAGGGCCTATAGTCCCGGCCCGTAAGGGGCTTTAGTCCCGGTTCACCAACCGGGTTCAAAGAGGCGAGACTAAAGGCCTAACCTTTAGTCCCGGTCTTGTTCCAAACCGTGACCAAAGGTGCTCCACGTGGGCGCCCCGGAGCGCCCTCAGGGGCAGGCCCTTTAGTCACGGGTCTTAACACGGACCGGGACTAAAGAGTTTCCGCAGATTTTGTTTATTTTAGGGTTTTAGGGTTTTAGGGTTTAGGTGTTCGGGAGATTAACGTGATGCCTCGTTTGGTGTTCGGGAATTAGTTTTCATATAATTCTAAATATACATGTTTATGCATATATATATATAAGATTAATTTATCTTACAAGCCAGCATATATATATATACAATTATATGGAGATCTGAATTATCGGGACTAGAGCCCGTTTATTCGATTACATGGACCAACGTCAGTAATGGCCCCTAGCTACACTAAATCGTCCTTTGTCATCTATAGCTTCCGTCCTCAGAAAGATCGCAAGCTCCTCCGCAACAGCAATCGCGCGTTGCTCTGGTAGGTACTTCTCCCTCATGGCCGTGTACTATATAAGAAGAGGAGATGAATATGAATATCAATCATGATAACAAAGAATGACCGGTAAAAATAGAGGTGTGAATGTTCATTGCTTACGTCGTATCTGTAATCCTTGTGCTCAGAGGTAAACGTGCGAATGGTCTCACAAACATAGTATCCGCATAGATGCGTCCCCCGTGGCTGCTGGTCGCACTTTACGAGAATATAATATATATAATCAAAATAATAATCTAGCATCATAAATGTATTGAAAATAGAAGTATATCATACTACTACTTACCGGAGCCGCTCTAAAGGTTAGCTTCTCATGCTCGATACCGGGAGTCACGCACTTGAACCGCTTCCAAACCCTGCCCGACAAGGAAAATGATTTTCTAAGTTTTTCATTAATTGATATATCAGAAAATCATTGAAAGAGACCGATAGAGCGCAAGAACGATTGAAATTACCTTGGAGCATGTCCTGCAGGCTTTGGAACTGTTCCAAGGGTCTCGATAATGGGTCGAAGGCATCAACTCTTCCCTTATCAATTTGAATGTCCAACAGAATCCAATGGTAGTTGCACATGTGTGTGTGTGTGTGTCTATATATATATATGTGTGTGTGTGTGTGTGTGTGTGTGTAACTTATCAATTACACTTATAAGTGAATGGACACAACAGAGTAAAGACCCTCACTTGAAGTTGTATGGAAACAGTATGTGGTCACAGAAATTTTGATCTCTTAGAAACCTTAGAAGGTTTTCCTCCGTCTCCTTGGGTTTATCAGTTAGCGTCGCTATATGTATTTTATCTGGGTCAATAAACCCAATATTTAGGATGTTCCTACTTTTACATTTTAGAATCTTCATTTTGCATAATAGAGTACAAGTTATATGTAGACAATGAATTGAAAAAACTAAACAAGTTATATGTAGACAATGAATTGAAAAACTTACAGACAATAGCAACTCAACAGCGATTTGTCGAGGGCGTCGGCATTGTACATCTGGAAGAGTTCATCAAAGTCGATATGGATTTCTTCGGGGCGGCCGTAGTACTCCCGTGGGACACGCGCCACGATCATCGTTCTCCCATTCTTTGATTCACTTAAGTACCATGTATGCAAGTAACGCATATTTGTTGGGAGATCATCTTTGCTGACCAAAGGCGCTCCCATGACAAACTGTGGCTTAGGGGCTACCACAGCCTTGGGTAACATGTCGTCTTGGGAAGCCAGAATGTCTTCAATCGGGATACCCCATTCATTCGCCCACTTCTTTGCTAATTCGAAATCTTGCCCCTGCACCAGAGGGGGGACATTCTCGGGTAACACCCTGAGGGGTGGGATCGACTGTTTGGCCTGTTGTCCAAGCTGAGGAACGTCTGATTTTTTCTTCCTTGTAGTTGAACTTGATTTGCTCCCACTTGCACTTGCACATGATCTGCTCTTTTTCACTTCCTTCTGCAATGTGCGTGTATAGTCATCAGGCTTATGGTGTAAGTCATACTGTGATGGAAGGTTCGTGAAGTATTTTGCAAATGCTATTTGCTTCTTGGTGTATTCCGGGCGGGGCTCGGGTTTCTTCTTTTTCATCTGCGCATCATGATGTTCCTTTGCTATCCTGATGTTTTCCTCGGGGGTACGATCATAAGGTCTGATAGGAAGATTAGCATGAGGTACCTTTCGGAGGGGCGACAGTTTGCGCTTTGGGGGGCTCCGTCGCTTAGAAATCGTCGGCGGAGCGTTCTTGCTGGCACGCTTCCGCTTAGTATCCGGAGCGGGCGTCGGCGGAGACGGACGACCCAAGTCCGGGGGCGGTGATCGAGATGGACTCGTGTTGTGCTGGCCGACGTCATGTGGAGGGCTTGGAGGTGATGGAGGTGTAGGCGACCTGCGACGACTCGGAGGCGGTGTTGTCATTGGGGCCGAGCCTGGAAGCTTGATGTAGTTCTTGTCCCATAGGATGACTCCACCCAGTACTTCTCCGAGTGTCCTCTCATTTTCGGGTCCAGCTATGTCGAGCTCCATATCATGAAACCCCGGCATGATTTCATCCACCCCAACTTTAGCAAAGCCAGCTGGAATGTCACGGCCATGCCAGCGTGCATCAGGGCCAGAAGGTAAAGCTTGTCCGACGGCCACCTTCATGGATATGTTCTTGAATTTCTGATGGAGTTCACATGATGTTGACTCCTTGATTCCATCCACGGGGTAGCCGGGACCGCCCTCTATCTTTCTTCGTGCATCGTCGGGCGGGGCCTCAGCTGCTTTTCCGCTTAGATGGGGCGCCGGTAATATCGAGTGCAGGATCTTCCTGGCGCGCTACTCCTCTAAGCTCATCAATCTGCTTCTGTTGCTCGTTAAGCCTGGCAAGCAACTGGTTGAACTTGTCATTCTCCTCATCCTGCTGTCGCTTCTTTGCTCTCGCTCGTCTTCTGTAAGTGTCTTGGTCTCTGGCATACCCAAGCCACCACGGGTAAGAAGGATCGAAGCCTCGCGTTCGTCCTCCATGTTCGTCATTGCCGAGGACCAGTGTGAGCAAATCTTTCTCTCTATCTGCAATGAACTGTCTTTTTCCCTCCTTAATTTCTTTCACTCTCTTTTTCCAATTCTCCCTGGGTATCCTAAGACCGTCACTGCAGATGAGGTCCCCTGTTTCTTCGTCGTACGAACCACCATGCGCAAGGAACCAATTTCTTGCTCTCAATTCCCACTCATCACGGATGGGTTCAGGTATGATGCCTTTAGCTAGCAGATCTTGCTCTTTCTTATCCCACTTTGGGATGGCAGTCTCATAGCCCCCTCGCCCCAGCGTGTGGTGATATTTCTTCTTGTCGGCATTTTTCTTGTTCTTTTCTGATAATGCCTTGGCTTCTTCTGACTCCTTGTACTCTTTAAATGCCTTCCAGTGATTCGCCTGCTTGGCTAGATACCCCTCGAATACTGGTACTTTCTTTGTCTTCCGATAGTTTTTCCATAGCTTCTTCTTCCAGCTATGGAACAGTTCGGCCATCTTCTTTAGAGTCCACTGCTTGACTTTGGCCCTCAGTTTTTTTGCGGCGTCTTCATTCTCACATTCTGGCAGGTTGAAATGTGACATGAGATCATTCCAAAGAATATCTTTGTACCTTTCGGTGACATAGTCACTATCGGCTGCCCCTTTGCGCTTGTTCCACTCCCGAACGCTGATCGGGACGTGATCCCTAACGAGAACTCCGCATTGCTTCTTGAATGTGTCAGCAGCATTCTTTGGAAGATTGGGTTCGCCCGTAGGCAATATCACCTCAAAGGTGTAATGCGTCTGTGCATCCGACTTTGTTGTCGGGCCTCGTTTCGTAGCTTTGCTCGATGTGGAGGCCTAAGAGGGAGAAACATTCATCAAATTAATGTATATGTATACAATATAGAGCTATCTCCAATATTTTTCACATATTACAAGTGATTGTCGAACTTCATATGTATAGCTCGCCGGACTTTATTATTTCTCCATCGGCTTCTCCATCAGTGGAGCTATCACCTTCTCCGTCATTGGAGCTATCTCCTGCCCCATCGGCTTCATCTTCGTGTCGGTCGACCTCCATTCCATCTCCGGAGGGGTTTAGATATGACGACGGAGATTCAACTGGTTCAACGTCGGGGTCGTCTTTGATTATATCTTCGAGAAGTTCTTCCTCTTCGAGGTTCCTGATATGTGGATCCATAGTTCTGCAAAAAACGGACATTTGATTAACTAATAAACTAACAAACTATATATGATGCAAAATAATTATATTTCTATTTGCAAATAAATTCTAACTAAATAAATCTAAGTAAAATAATTCTATCCCTAATATTTAACACTAACCCTAACACTAACTAATAAACAAAATAACTAATTAACAAAAACCTTGTAGATATGGCGGGCGGGCGGCGCGGCTGGATGGCGGCACTGCGCGCGGCGGCGGGCACTGCGGCGGCGACACGGTGGGCTGGCGGGCACTACGCGCGATGGCGGCGCGGTGGGCTGGTGGCCCGCGCGGCGGCTGGACGGCGGCGTGGTGGGCTGTGGGCGCGGGCAATGCGGCGGTGCGGTGGGCTGGCGGCGTGGTAGCCTGACGACGTCCTCGGAGACTCCTCGCGCGCGAAACTGCTAAGTGCGAAGCGGCGGGGAAGAAAGGGCACCTTTTATACCCCCGGACCTTTAGTCCCAGGCGGTGGTTCACGCCGGGACTAAAGGGGGGGCCTTTAGTCCCGGCCTGAACCACCGCCCGGGACTAACATCGCTGGTTTTGGTGTTGGTGCCATTGTCGCTGCCGGGGGTAGTGTGAGTGTCGAATTGGTCTCATTGCCACCCTGCATCCGCATCTCTAGTTGATCTAGGGAATCGAAATAATGATTTGCTTCCTCAAACTGGTCTTCTTCATGGCGACCAGAACACCCGGCTTCGTCGTGGCTAGACATATTAGTTTTCTACGAGTATTTAAGTATAATATTTTATTTATAGGCCGAATAACATAAATAATAAAAGGGGGACTACATTTGGTGGGAATGTTGATTCATTCCCCTTTTCAGCAATTCCCGGGCACTCGATATGTCCTAGTTTCTAGCACAAGTCATGCCGAAATTCACTGAAATTTTCGGCATGACCTTTGTTAAATATGGACATATGGAGCACCTAAAATTTGCTGGAACAGAAATAAATCAACATTCCGGCAAAACATAGGCCACTCGGACATTCGGGAAAACTGAGGATATTTTTAATTTGCATGACCATGGCACGAACAACCAACATTACTGAACAAAGTACTTAATTAACACAAAATAATATGTGATGAATTAACAAAAACTTAGCAAGCAAAATTAATACCAATAGAACCAAATGACAAAAAATAAAAATAAACAGATTTAACCTAACACACTAGCTAACCTATTTCTTTTTCTCCTCTTCTTCTTCTTCCTTTTCTTATCTTCTTCTTCTTCTTCTTCTTCTTCTTCTTCTTCTTGTTCTTGTTCTTCTTCTTTCTTATTTTCTTCTCCACTTCTTCTTCTCCTATTTTTCTTCAACTTCTCTTCTTCTACTTCTCCTCTTCTTCTATTTTTCCTCTTCTTCTCCTCCCCTCCTCTTCTTATTCTCCTTTTTCTTCTTTTCTTCTCCTCCTCTTCTTATTTTCCTTTTTCCTAATCTTATTTTCTTATTTTTGTTCATCTTTCTTCTTCTTGTAACCCTAACCTAATTCTAAATATTACTAACCCTAATAATCTAGCACAAACCTAATAACAATAGAAATTAAATGACAAAAAAATCTTCTTCTCCTCCTCTTCTTCTTCATTTTCTTCTCCTCTTCTTCTACTCCTCCTCCTCTTCTTCTACTTCTCCTCCTATTCTTCTCCTGATCTCTAGCTACACCATAGCATGGGGAGGAGGGGGTGTGGGCATCCGAAGCGAGGTACCGAGGCATGGGGAGGAGGGGGCGGGGGGCTCACCGAAGTGGGAGGGGAGGGGGTCGACCGGCGGTGCTTGGAGCGGGGGGGGGGGGGGGGGGGGGTCGAGGACGCGCACAGGGACAGGCGGGCAATGCGGCGGCGCGGTGGGCTGACGGCGGCGCGGTGGGCTGGCGGCGTGGCAGCCTGACGGCGTCCTCAGAGACTCCTCGCGCGCGAAACTGCTAAGTGCGAAGCGGCGGGGAAGAAAGGGCACCTTTTATACCGGCTTCTAGTCCCGGCCTGAACCACCGCCCGGGACTAAAGGCCTTGGCGGGGGGTTTCCAGCCCCAGGTCCTTTAGTCCCGGTCTGTGGTACGGGCCGGGACTAAAGGCCTATTTTCTGTTTTCTTATTTTATTTGTTTTTGCATATTTGAGAATATAAATAGTTATCTGTTTGCATATTTGAGAATTTGACAAAACTATGAAAATGAAAAGTGTTTGAAATTGAATAAATAATTCAAAACTATTTTCTATTTTCAAAATTAATTATTTTGACTATCCAAACTATTAACTATTTTGTTATTTTCAATTAAAAACTATGTTTATTAAAATTCTTTTTGCATATTTTAGAATTTGACAAAACTATGATAATGAGAAGTGTATGAAATTGAATAAATAATTCAAAACTATTTTCTATTTTCAAAATTAATTATTTTGATTATCCAAACTATTAACTATTTTGTTATTTTCAATTAGAAACTATGTTTATTAAAAATTCTTTTTGCATATTTGAGAATTTGACAAAACTATGAAAATGAAAGTGTTTAAAATTGAATAAATAATTCAAAAATATTTTCTATTTTCAAAATTAATTATTTTGACTATCCAAACTATTAACTATTTTGTTATTTTCAATTAAAAACTATGTTTATTAAAATTCTTTTTGCATATTTGAGAATTTGACAAAACTATGAAAATGAAAAGTGTTTGAAATTGAATAAATAATTCAAAAATATTTTCTATTTTCAAAATTAATTATTTTGACTATCCAAACTATTAACTATTTTGTTATTTTCAATTAAAAACTATGTTTATTAAAATTCTTTTTGCATATTTGAGAATTTGACAAAACTATGATAATGAAAAGTGTTTGAAATTGAATAAATAATTCAAAACTAAAAGGTTTAGTACATTCCATACATGCATTACATAAAAGGTTTAATACATTATGACATTATTGCACCAATATTCCTATCTATTATTTCTGTTTTCTTCTGGGTCGTAGCCATGGAGAATCTTCATCATTCAGTAGGATGCTTGGGTCAGTTTTCACTTTGAAGGGCGGAATTTCATGAAACTTATTATAATCTACTGACATGTCTGTCTTGTCATCTACTCCCATGATGTTTCTTTTTCTTGAAAGAACTATGTGGGTTTAGGCTCATCGGACGATATCTTCTTTTGCTGATTTCTTTTTCTCGTTTTTGTAGACATGTCCTTCACATAGAAAACCTGAGCGACATCATTGGCTAGGACAAATGGTTCGTCCATGTACGCAAGATTGTTGAGATCCACTGTTGTCATGCCGTACTTTTGGTATACAACTACCCCGCCTCCTGTCAGCTTCACCCATTTGCACCGAAACAAAGGGATCTTAAAAGTAGGTCCATAGTCAAGTTCCCATATCTCCTCTATGTACCCGTAATATGTTTCCAAACAGTGCCCATTCTCGTCTGTTGCATCAAAGCGGACACCACTATTTTGGTTGGTGCTCTTTTTATCTTGGGCAATAGTGTAAAATGTATTCCCATTTATCTCATACCCTTGGAAAGTACATATAGTCGAAGATGGTGGCCTGGCCAAACAGTACAGCTGATCTCCAACGGTGTCGTCATTCATGAGATGTGTCTGCAACCAACTGCCGAAAGTCTTCTCGTGTTCCCCTTTAATCCAAGAGTCATCCTTCCCCGGGTTTTCAGAGCGTAGAATATTCTTGTGTCTCACGATATACGGAGCCACCATGGTGGAATTGTGTAGAACTGTGTAGTGTGCTTGAGAGAAAGAATGTCCGTCCATACATACTTTTGCTTTCCTTCCTAGTGTGCCTTTTCCTGTCAGCATACCCTCATACCGAGATTCAGGAACACCAATCGACTTAAGGTCAGGAAGAAAGTCCACACAAAACTCAGTGACCTCCTCTGTTCCATAGCCCTTGGAGATGCTTCCTTCTGGCCTAGCACGGTTATGAATATATTTCTTTAAGACTCCCATGAACCTCTCGAAGGGGAACATCTTGTGTAGAAACACAGGACCGAGAATTCTAATCTCTTCGATTAGGTTGAACTAGGAGGTGTGTCATTATATTGAAGAAGGATGGCGGGAACAACAACTCAAAGCTGACCAGACATTGGACCACATCAATCTGTAACCCTGATAGACTTTCTCGATCGATTACCTTCTGAGAAATTGCATTGAGGAATGCAAATACCTTCACAATTGCCAGGCGAACATTTTCCGGTAGAATTCCCGTCAATGCAACCGGAAGCAATTGCGTCATACGCACGTGGCAGTCATGAGACTTTAGGTTTTGGAATTTTTTGTCTTTCATATTTACGATTCCCTTTATATTCGACGAGAAGCCAGTCGGGACCTTGATACTGAAAAGGACTTCAAAGAAGATTTCCTTCTCTTCCTTAGTAAGAGCGTAGGTGGCACGCCCTTGAAACCTGCCCTGGATGCATGTCATCTCTTCCTTTATGACGTTCCTGGTCCTCCCGTGCTTCCGGTGTATATTTTGACTTCCCAATCAAGCCCAGGAAGCCTAGAATATTCACGCAGAGATTCTTCGTCAGGTGCATCACGTCGATTGCCGAGCGGACCTCATGGACTTCCCAGTAGCGTAGCTTCCAAAATATAGATTTCTTCTTCCACATGGGTACGCGCTTATCAAGGCCGTTAGGAACAGGTTGGCTGCCAGGACCCTTTCCAAAGATTACTTTTAAATCTTTGACCATATCAAATACTTCAGCACCAGTACGGATGACAGACTTCCCCCGGGGTTCTGCCTTGCCATTGAAATGCTTGCCTTTTTTCTTTAAGGGATGCTTGGGCGGAAGAAAACGACGATTGTACGGGTACACATTCTTCCTACATTTGTCCGGATATATACTTTCTGTCTGATCCAAACAGTGCGTGCATGCATTGTATCCCTTGTTTGACTGTCCTGAAATGTTACTAAGGGTGTGTTTGGCAGCTGTTCTCACCCTAGCATAGTTGTTCCCTGTTGATGCATGCTAAGTATAGACATGATGAATACATCCATCTTCAATTGTTTGGTGGTCATGCATGTGTTGTGACATGTTTGGATGAGACTGTGTTTGGTAGGAAGAGGGAGGAGGAAGAGGTGCACTGCGAGGGAGGATGAGGAGGCAGGTGAAGGAACGGGGGGAGGGGGCAGAGGCGGCGACGGGGCTCGGAAGGCTCCTCCACCATCGTGGGTGAGTGTGGGGCGACTGGATCCGTAGCCGCCGGAGCTCGAGCGAGGCCGCCGGAGCTCGGACGAGGCGCAGGGGAGGGGGAGTGGGGCTCGGGCGAGGCTGCCGGAGCTCGGGAGGGGCGTGGGCGAGGCTGCCGGAGTTCGGGAGGGGCTGCCGGAGCTCGGGGCGACGGGAGCTCGGGCGACGGGAGCGACGGGAGCTCGGGGCGACGGGAGTTCGGGGCGACGGGAGCGACGGGGGCGACGGGAGCTCGGGAGCGACGGGAGCTCGGGCGACGGGAGCTCGGGGTGACGGGACCGACGGGGGCGACGGGAGCTCAGGAGCGACGGGAGCTCGGGCGACGGGAGCTCGGGGCGACGGGAGCGACGGGAGCTCGGGGCGACGGGAGCGACGGGAGGGACGGGGCACGGGAGCGATGGGGCGACAGGGCGACGGGGCGCGGGAGCGACGGGGCGACGGGGCGCGGGTGCACGGGCTGAGCATAGCTCGCCTCAGCTCGCCTCTGCGGGGGTGCTGGGCTCAGCTATGCTGAGGCCCTTTTTTGCATCAGTTGATGCATGCTCTCCTCAGCCCATACACCCTACCAAACAGCGAAAAGTGGGTCAGGGAGGGAGCTTTTGGGCTCATACACTCTCCATGCAGGCTACCAAACACGCCCTAAGAGCAGGCCAATCATTGATGGTTACGAAAAGCAACACTCGAAGGTCAAATTCCTCTTGTTTGTGCTCGTCCCACACACGTACACCTGGTTCGGCCCACAGCTGTAAAAGTTCATCAACTAATGGCCTTAGGTACACATCAATATCGTTGTCGGGTTGCTTTGGACCTTGGATAAGCACTGACATCATAATGAACTTTCGCTTCATGCACAACCAAGGAGGAAGGTTGTAGATACATAGAGTAACGGGCTAGGTGCTGTGACTGCAACTCTGCTCCCCAAAAGGATTCATGCCATCTGTACTCATACCAAACCATAAGTTCCTTGCGTCACCTGCAAATCTCGGGAACTCTCTCTCGATTTTTCTCCACTGCCGACCATCAGCGGGGTGCCTCAACTTATCGTCTTTCATACGATCTTCCATGTGCCATCGCAACAACTTCGCATGATATTTATTTCTAAACAGACGTTTCAACAGTGGTATTATAGGAGCATACCACATCACCTTGGCAGGAACCCTCTTCGTTTTCTGATCTTATAGCGCAATGCAGTGCATACCGGGGATTTATCCATATTCTCGTACTTCTCACCGCGGTAGAGGATGCAGTCATTAGGGCATGCATGTATCTTCTGCACGTCTAATCCTAGAGGGCAGAGAAGCTTCTTTGCTTCGTATGTGCTGGCGGGCAATTCGTTCTTTCTTGGAAGCATCTTCTTCATCAGTACCAGCAACTTTTCGAATGACGAGTCAGTCACACCGGTCTCTGCCTTCCACTTCAGCAATTCCAGTGTGCTACCCAGCTTCTTTTGGCCATCTTCACAAGTTGGGTACAACAATTTGTTGTGGTCCTGTAACATCTGCTCGAACTGCAACCTCTCCTTCTCTGTGTCGCAACCTCGCCGTGCATCAGAAATGACCCGGCCAAGATCAGCATCGGGCTCATCTAGTTCCCGTTCTTCATCCTGATCTTCTTCTTCATTGTCTTCCATTACGGTATTAGCATACTCAGGGAACATAGATCGGTAGTTGTCATCATCGTTCTCTTCTTCTTCATCGTCGTCTTCCATCATAACCCCTATTTCTCCGTGCTTGGTCCAAACATTATAGCCCGACATAAAACCGGACCGAAGCAGGTGGCTCTGAATGACTCTTGAGGAAGTGTAATCCTTCTCATTCCGACATTCAACACATGGACAAAACATATAGCCACCACCATGCTTGTTCGCATCGGCTGCATCTCGAAAAGAATGCACGCCGTTTCTGTAAGCGGCTGTGCGCCAGTCACCGTACATCCATGGATGGCTCATCTGTGTTATACGACATATATCAAATACAATCATGATCCTAAAAATTAGTACCACACGGTCTAAACGAGGAAATATAGTTGCTAACCTTTTAGAATAAGTAGAAATAAAGACGAAGAGGTTTAAGCGTGGCTCGGGCATCTCATATCGTAGTTCTGTTCGGTGAACTGAAGCGGCATCGCTCTAACACACATTTAAACAAACACCTCTAGTGCATCCAAGAAAAATGGAGAGCTAGCACACACCCACACTCTTCCATCCAAGAAAAATGCAAGGAAGAGGGGAGAGGGGGGCTGTGGCCAATATATATAGGCAGAGGACTTTAGTCCCGGTTTGAGACACAAACCGGGACTAAAGGTGGCGCACATGCGGGCTGCACACCGCGTAGCCCTTTAGTCCCGGTTTGTGTCCAAACCGGGACTAAAGGCTCCTTACGGGCCGGGACCAAAGCCTCGTGGGCAGCATTGGGATTTTGGGGCGACGTGGCCGGGCCTTTAGTCCCGGCCCAGATGGAGGCCGGGACTAAAGGGTCTAGGCCAAAGGCCCGTTTTCCACTAGTGCTCCGTGTTTGTTTGCAGGTTCATAAAGAGGGACAATCTGTTTTGTGAAGGAAGGGGCCGGCATGGAGAAGATCCTATGGGCATCATATCATCCATGGCGGCCTAGGAGGAGCAGCACCACCTCAGGTTCGTCACTTTCTCATCCCGTTATATTCTTCTTCTTCTTCACTGCGATTACTGTGATAGTTTGCGATGCTAATTTTAGGCCTTTTTTGTTCGTGCTTCAGCTTCGGCAGAATCAGCTCTGGATTTGTTGCGGTTGCGCTAGCAAAACTGATTCACAGAATCTGCTTCAGCGCTGAAGCAAACACCGGAACATGCTTCAGCCCAACACGCTAAAAATCAATCCATTCAGATTTTGGCTGTTTTTTCAAAGCTGGTTTGAAAATAGTAGTTGTTCGTTTTCAGACTCTGATTCTTTTTTGCTTCTTTCAAAACTGAACCCTGCCCTAAATCAGTCATTGTCTAGTGTTTATATGTTTCCAAATCAGCCACTGTCAAATAGTAGTGAATATATGCTGCCAAATAGTAGCTGTTTGTTTCAGACTCGGATTCTTTTTTGCTTCTTTCAAATCTTATTTTTTGCTTCTTTCAAATCTGATTTTTTTTGCTTCTTTCAAAATATTAGCTGGTTAGAAAAGGGTGTCTAGTGTTTATATGCTGTCAAATCAGTTTACTGTCTGTATAGGGAGGGAGACTCAATTGCGCTGAAGAAATTCGGTTAGAACCGATGAAACATCCTCTGTCCCATGCAAATGTGAAACTATCAAGTGTTGGCAAGTCTTGCATTGGATTGTGATGCTTTAAAACAACATGATGTGGTAATTGCACTAGATGTTGGGCATTGGTGGCATGTCATGTAGGGGGCCCAGGTTGTTCATTCATATCGTTAGCTCTTGTTCCATTTGCATGCTTTGGTGATATGTCTCAGTTGCCAAAACCCTTGTCCGTTGGCAAGTCTTTGTTTTTGGCAAGTCTTTGTTTTTGTTGAATGCTTCACAAACCAGAACATGTTAACATTTTAAATGTTCCAATTTTATATTCTTCAATGATGTAGGGTTTCAGATCTTTTGTTTGGACAGTTGTCTCGTATCAAATGAAGGACATGATGAAGCTGCAGTTCATACTTGTTTTACTTCAAAGTTTTCATGAATAATATTATTTTTGTGTGCAATTTATCTTGGAGTGACCATGTATGTCAGTATACTCAAGTAACTGAATGTATTCATGTAAATTCTGTTAAGTATTAGTAGATTCAAAAATGTAGTTCTTAGAATTAATGGTAGGAGCAGTAAACGAGTCAAACAAAAATATCCATAAGCAAATGTCGGTCTATGTTTGATTCAATTTGGTTTGCTGTGCTACTGAAGCTCCTATCTGCTCTAACCATTTTCACGACAAATGCAAAATGTTTTATTTTTATTATGTTCCTAACTAATTCGTTTATAACCTGTAGATGTTGCCATTCATTCTTTGAAGTGTTGACTACTGGAACAAGCTCCACGATGAAGAAACTGGAACTTGCACCAATCAAATACTAGCTAATTGGAGCTTGTCATCTTTTGATATTTTTGTGTATTAGAAAACGAGATACTTTCTATTAGTTTAATGTATCAACTTTGACTGTATTGAGAAATATTCTACATTTTTAGCCTCTGTTTGAATTGAATATTGACTTAAAAAGAAGCATATATAGAACCGAAGAGTGGTGAGTCCTAATTTAAAAGTCATTGCTTGAGGCCCAATAAAAACAGGACTATAAAAGGCCCAAAAAATTGGACTGTAAAAGGTTGAGGCCCAACAAGAAATGTAGTTTATCTAAAAATGCAGAATTCTTGGGCTAGCCTCCGCTCACAAAAATTGGCAAGAAAAAAATATAAATTGGTTGAATTATTGGGCTCGGACCATATAGACACTGAATTGGACCAGGCTGATTCTAATCAATGACCTTTTCATTTGGTCGCAACTTTGCGAGTCAGCTTGCCACGTTGGATCCAAGGTGGCCTGGGCAAACAACCAACGACCAAAATGATTGGTCGTAGAACCAATGACCTTTTGTTTGGTCGTAAAATTTTTTGACGATTCCAGCAGAAAGGTCGTTATAGTTCATTAGAGACCCTCAGCTTTTGACCGTCTGTTTTTGGTCGCAAATGGAAATCAACGACCATTCGATGACCAATATTGAAGGTCGCAAGTTAGCATATCTCTTGTAGTCTAAGAAGTTAATTTGAGCATTTCAAATGAGCAAAACTAGCAGTGATAGATGAAAGGATGAAGTAGCTAACCTTTTAAAACACTTGTTGAGTTCGTTCACGGCCAAACCTAGACAAATATTGAAGAAAAATGGAGTTTGGAGGTCGATTTTGGAGAGGAGAAAGCTTAACTAGTGTGGCTCGGGCATTTCATCGAACACGTCAAGTGCATGAACTGGAGTGGCAAGGGTGGCATGGCATGGGCACACTTCAGCCAAAAAATCGAGGAGAGTATGGGCAGGGGCGACGATATATATAGGCAGAACTTTAGTCCCGGTTTTTGTCTAAAACCGAGACAAATAGCCTACTCTTTAGTCCTGGTTCATGCCACAAACCGGGACTAATGCCCCGCAGCACGCCACGTGGCAGTCGCTGGATCTTTAGTCCCGGATTTCCCCCCGAACCGGGACTAGTGAGGTGAACCGAACCTGGACCAATGCCCCGGCAAACCGAACCGGATCAATGCCTAAACCCTCACATTGGTCCCAGTTTTGATTTGAACCGAGACTGATGGTTGGCCAAGAGACCCTTTTTCTACTAGTGTAGGTTTTAGATTAAGTTGTTAAATATAATTTACGGGTTGCACTAAGATATTCAAGCTAGCTGCTGTGCTAGGTCGTCTTGATGTTCATGCATGACCGCCATGATGGTCACGGTGCAACTATGGATGGTAGTGATACTTGGTCGACGGCAGCTAGGTGTGTTTATCTTTTCAAATAATTATTCAAATAACAACAAGCTGCTTTGCCGGTTGGTAATGAAGAGATTGGGAGGCATCATACAAAAAACATACTCCCTCCGTTCCTAAATATAAGACCTTTTAGAGATTACACTATGAACTACATACGGATGTACATAGACATATTTTAGATTATAGATTCACTTATTTTGTTTCGTATGTAGTCTTTTAGTGAAATCTCTAAAAGATCGTATATTTTAAAACGAAGGGAGTACTAAAAACGATCAAATTATTCACGACTTCTATGATTGTGAGGCCTGCTGCTCTTGCCTTGCCACTATGACGACGGGACCGTGCTGCCAACACATATAGTTGGAATTTTTGTCTAAAAGGCAGCCTGCCGGGCATCCCGTTCTAGATACACCGCGACGGAACGGACAGGAGGTTGTGGGGCCCTGCCGCCACCGCCCGAGGCGGCCGGCCAGCAGGCTGGGCCCAGCCGCCACCGAGCGGGTTGTAGCCGGGCGTATGAAATTAGGTGAAATATAGAAAAGAGACGAATACTGATTGGTACTTCAGTTTGAGTTAGTTAGCAAGTTATAAGTATGAAGTCAGAAAAAAAAATTTATTTTTTGCAACTGCTATCTGTGGTGTCGTGGTATATGCTTATTGCAAGAGACCAAGACCCGCGCGAACCTGTGATATTGTGTTTTTAACTTGAAGAAGAACGTACATACGCTAAGTGCGCGACAAACAGAGGCGGAAGCAGCAGTGCAGCATCGTCCTCTCCCTGTAATCATCGTTTAGAGTGGTTGCCCGTCAAGCTCACAACTGCACCGGTACGTATGCATGTATAGTTACGGTTTCTAATGACTAATGCCATACAAGTAATATACTGGTGAAATGGTGATGCAAGAAAATCAATGTCCAAGATCCGGCCTCGCTTGAAAAAATATAAACAAGCACAGTAGCAGTGCCGACTGGGATCAGGTTTCAGATTGAGTTTTAAAACATAATCTATGGGTTGCACTAAGATATTCGAAGGCCCACAAGCTAGCTACTGTGCTCGGCCGTCTGGATGCTCATGCATGACCGCCGTGATGGTGACGGTGCAGCTATGGATCATCGACGGCAGCTAGCTGTGTTTATCTCTTCAAATAATCACCAACTTGCGTCAAAGACTATTTTCAAATAACCTCTCGGATAAAAACAAGCTGCCTTGCCGGTTGGTAATGTGGAGGGAGGGATCAGACAAAAATACATTCTTAAAAGGATCAAATTATCCATCACTTCTACGACTGTGACCGCGCTTGCCGATTAGACAGGGAAGGGGGAACTACTGTGTTTTCTGCTGGCCTGCTGCTCTTGCCTTGCCACTATGATGTGACCGTGCTGCCAACACATATGGTTGATGACGGCATTTTGTACATCTACAGCGCAATGGAGGAGGGCGCAAGACATATGGTTCGCTGATTTGTCTTGTGAATATTTGCTTCCGTCCGATCGATGCCTGTTTTCCACAATATAGGACGCATATGTTTTTTATAACAAAAATATGTATTAATATAAAGATGATATGAGTTACATCCAGCATCTACAATAAACTAGCTAAATGCTCGTGCGTTGCCACGGAACAAAAATATACTCCCTGTCTCCCTGCATCCTATAATGTAGCTTATAAAAACATCTTACATTATGGGATAGAGGTAGTAGAAAATATTAATATGAAAAAGTATGAACATTTTCTCATTCACAACAAACAAATGGTGATTTCGGAGATCAGAAACAGCGATCACATCTAACACAGGTTATCATGGTTTTACACTGAATACAAAGCAATGAGACATCGGAAATAAAATAATAGAGTACAACCATATATGTACCATTACCAGGCAAGCATTTCAGTGAAAATATAAATCAGGCCAACATGTTACCATCACCAGACAAATGTACAATGCTCTGTGTAAAGGAAGTTAAGTTTGATACCAAACATGACACTAAACATAAAACAGAGTAAATCTATGGAGTGTACAATAAGATGTTTTTCGTTGTCCAGCTCTACTCCATTTCAGGTCTGATGCGTTCACCAAAACCATGCCACCGTCGATAAAATAGGTTTACTATATAAAACATCTACCCTTCGAGCAACAAAGTAACCGAGTATGAGTGCATCGACCCTTTCGTAACTCTGACTGAAATCTCAGCTATCTTTTTGTGTACTGATGGATCCTGAGGCTTTCTCCAGGTCCCTCCTGTTCATGTAAAACAAGGATTGTTTCTCCTAGAACGCTGATTTTATGCTGATTGGTGAAAATCCTGCGTATTCCTTATCGACCTTAGCCAGGCTGACCTCGAGAATGTACTTCACGAGTTCATGTTTTTGGACGAATGGTTGTGCCGCAAATTCCTCCACCGGCATCCACTGCATTTGAGAAGCGGAGTGTCAACAGAGTATTCACACACATGTAGTTAAGGTAGTGAAGTAAACCAATAGAAAATGTCTACTTTTCTGAGAGTGGCATTAAACAACTTGATGCTGATGCAGATCTAAATTACCTGAGCATCCTCGATTTCTGACTCTTGTTTAGTAATGTCGACGGAAAGTGGCCTTAGGATGCACACAAAAAATAGATCCGGTTTTTCAAAATAAGCTTTGTGGCTCTGCCTGCACATTGGTAGATAAAGATACCCACATGAGAGAGACAACATTTAGTTCACACTTCAAGCTATTCATATGGTTCTCGCCAAAAAAATATGTAGTCATTGAAATAGATCAAAAGAAAAGAAGATTTCACTATTTAATTTCCATTTAGTGTTTGCTCTGATAATACATGTTCCATTTTCACTTTTTCCTAGATTATTCTTGCTAGCAGATGGTTATGGAGATTAGCGTCAGAAGATCTGAGTAACCTCCTTATCATCTCAAGCACATATCTTGCATGTTGTACCAGAAGGCAGCTAGTTGTCACATAAATGTATATTACCTACTAAGTTGGTATACATTGACTTTTGCAAAAAACATGATTGTACTATGGATCTTTAAAAAATGGAGGAAAGAAAAGAGAGGACAATTAGTTCCAGTTGTTACCTGAAGGCAACTACCTCGACGAATTTTGCATCAACCTAATACATAATCCAGGAAGAAAAAGAAGAGCATGAGTAGCTATAGCAGTATTCTGTCAGGATCAGTTTACCTATATGCTATGTAATACATACATACCCCTGCCTCTTCTTTTACTTCTCTTACAACTCCAATGTTTATAACTTCCCCCTACATGAATCAAGATCTTTAAGATTATAATGAGAGAAGGTGCCAAAGAAAGATCTGTGGATAACATCTCTACAAGTCTAGATCAGAATTTTTTACTGGTTCAACAACTCCAGTTGGGAATTTCCATATACCAAGCCCCTTAAGTACATCGTTTTTTTCCTGGACAACCAATACCTGCAAAAAAATTGAGTCCTTGTGAAGATGCAAGATACAGAATTTACCTATAAAGTCGATTTTAAAAGGCTAGAAAGGTGGCACACATGCATCATCATCTGAATCCTTTAAATAGTGCTTTCATATTTATTCGGTACCTCTCTTTTGTCATTCATTACAAAAGCTCCAACGCCCACACGGTGAGTAGCATTTATAGGCAATGTATGAGGCGTGTTTGGGAGCCAGTACGCAAGCATTAGGTAAGTTTCCTCTGCATGATGGTACCAGAATCCTTCCTGAATCAAAATGAAGCAAAAAGGGATTCAAAGCAAGTTAAGGAACTTTTTGTATACAAATCTGGCTTGCTATTTTCTCTAGTAATATAAGGATACCCTCTTATTATTTCTTTTAAAAGGGTATAAAACATCTTATTGTACATTCCATAGATTTACTCTGGTTTTATGTTTCGTGTCATGTTTGGTATCAAACTTAACTTCCTTAATTATGTACATTTTATTATTTTATATAGTAATATAACGAAAAATACATCTGTATTTGTTTATACCTATTCCAAACACGGCCTAATATGGTTCAAGCACAAGCATATTAGCACTCCACTTAAAATAAAACCTAAATGATCATGGCATGCAGCTAATAACATCTACACCAAAATCTGTACATCACATATAGCAAATTCAGTCAAGACATGGATCCAAAACATATAGCAAAAGCATGTGCGTTACAATGGATCCAAAACAGACTAATACATGTTCAAGAACTTAAAAATAGTCACCCTCGCATTGGAATATGACAGAGTTCATCCAAAATGTATAACTCTTATTTGTTTGAGATGGGGAGAGATGTTTTGGAGAGATTAAGGGGTTTTCTGTAACCATGAAGCAGAGTGGCAGGGTTGTCTTGCATAAATACCACAGTTTACGTCGTAGGTGTTAGATGCAGATCGGATGGTCAGAAATGACGGATGGCAGACACACCATCATCACCACCTGGGTCTTTTATAGGGGTAAGATTAGAGAATATGTAAGGTAGAGAGATAGAAGGCCTTATTCTGACATAAGTCGACAGACTATGAAATAGATATTTAGAGGATGAAGGGGTGACTATTTCGATTATTTAGTTCTTTTCCTGAAGTTTATAAATCTGGTTAGTTCTTTGCTATTCTCAATACACAGATATGATTATATTGGTAGTCATATTGACATGCTGAAATGGTAAAATTTCAATAAGCAATGAAATTACCTCCACAAATATAAGGACCTACACGAAGCATGACAAGCATTTCCAATTCTTGAGCAAGTCTTAGATACGATTCAATGTCAGCGAAACCCTTGAATTCCCAGCTCTGTGGTTCTGGCTCGTGCAAATTCCAAGGAACATATGTTTGAATTGTGTTCAGACCTAGTGCCTTAGCCCTTAAAAGGCGATCTTTCCAGTACAACACACAGAGAATGCAACGTGCATGTAAGCTCGCAATAAGATATATGGAAGAACATAACCTTATAAATGGGCCATGGTTTCTAGATACAAACCCAGATCAGAAAGATATACAGAAACATTTATTACCCTGTCAATAAAATAAATTCATCTTAGATAGCATGTTCAGCCATTTAATAAGCTGGGTGCAGCAAAAAATAGAATGCGAGTATGACAAAAAAAATGCTACTCCTTCCCATCCATATTAATTGTCGCAATTTATAAAATATTTCAAAGAGACGTCGCAATTTCGTCAATCTATCACAGCCATGCAAGCTCAAGGTCACCCGATTTGTTGGATACAGTCTGTGATAGATTGAACACACTGTACAGAATTATTAGTAATCTAATAGTACAGGATTTTTGAAATGCGCCAAAATTCTGTAAGAACATGTACAGAATTCAATTTCTGTCAGAACTAAACCTATAACACATGTACAGAACTGACTGAATTGGTGATTAACAATACTCTGAAATTCGCCAAAGCCACCAATCTATCAGTTGAGCCTCACTTGTCATCGCGAATTTATGGGCTGAAGCAGTCCACTCCAGCAGATTACAGCGTCAGTCAGTCGGAAGAGTGCGGAAACAGTTCACCTAGGGGACGATGCGGAAGTAGTGCACGTCGCCGCCGACGATCTGGAACGGCGCCCCGTCCTTCCAGAAGGCGTGGTCCTCGATCCAAAACCTCCTCGAGGCCTCGTCGTGGACCTGGCGAGACCCGCACCACGAGTCAAGCGCCACCAAAACCAAATCGCACCTGTTGCTCCCCACCACCGCGGCGCAGGCCGTCCTCTCGCTGCCAGAGCACGTGCCTGTCCGTACGGATCGAGGAGGCGCAACGAAGACGGGCGTTTCCCGCGACCATGAGGCGAAAGAGGCGGAAGAGGACGGCAGCGGCTGCGGGCAGAGGTGTGTGGGGGTGGGTGGCGATCACCATCGGCGGTGAGATTTCTCGAGAGAGAGAGATGGGATCGGGGGCGAGGGTGTGGGGATGGGGTAGCAGGGGACGAGACGTGGGTTCGTACCTTGTGGCTTGCGGTTATTTCTTCCTTTTTCTGCTTTTTTTTCTAGCGGGGGAGGGGTCGCACGAGGCTACGAGAGAAGTTTTTTATTAAACTAATCGGCTAGTTTATCGTCTGGTTTATGAAGGGATTGAGAAAAATTGATGGAACGATGAAAAGGCTAGCGGTAGGAGGGGGATCGCTCGAGGTCGAACCATCACGACGACAGATCCTTCTTTAATAATAGAGATAACGACCATAAAAACACTAGACATCAAGGATGCACCAGCCTAAATTAAACGAAAAGAAGAAAGAAATCAAAGACATCGCCCCAACAACTAGAGACTCGCAAAAGCAAAATCGCAACCAGTGGTGGCAACACCTTGACTACGAAAAACCTTCTCTGAATGGACACGTCAAGGAAGGTAATTATGCACAAACACTATGGTTGTCCTCTCTAATCACAATGGTCAGATCCATAGTCTTCACCTTGGTGCAGGCCCGGGCGCAGGGGTGTGCGACCGGTGCGCCCGCACAGGGCCTTCAAGTAGCAGGGAACCTGATGGACAGGTGCTAGCTCAACGTCAGTTTCTTTTTCCAATCCTGTAATACATCATTTCTTCCACGAGATCGCCGATCCTCGATCTACGCTGATCGCTTACACTTCCGTGCCTCGCTGGGGCAGGGGTATCAATCCATCCATCTATACATACATACATACATGAAAAAAAATCATATATACATATGAACATATGGACATTTTCTACATACATATGAACATTTTTTATACATCTTTACCTAATAATAAAGAGGCTATCGCTTCTGTCGGAAAACCCACCGAAGTGATTTTATAAGAAAGCCCTTACTGTTTATGACATTAAACTCGTAGTATATATTAAATGTTTTTTAAAATACTCATATCTTTTAAATCGTAACTCCAAATTTAACATATTATATATGGAATTTGATTAGAAAAATATGTAGAATTTAAATATGATATTATTTTATCTGTTAAACGTTTAATAAAAATACTATCTAGGATGCAATATTAATAAATAAGTCATTATTCGTCTTTCTTTCATACCGGTACTCATCCGGGTTGGGGATGAACACGTCAACAAAATCAGGATTAGAGATGAAACTGAAGGTCACTTGACTGATTCTTTGTACGTATCAAATCTACGTGCAAGCCGTGTTAAAATAGAAGACCTGTGAAATTTTGAACTGCATTTTTGTAGGATAAGACCATCTTTATTTGTGTCGTAACTACAAATTCTCAAATTATAGACCATTTTTTATAAATTAAGAGCGTGTGATATTTTTTTCTCCCGTTGCAACGCATGGGCCCTTTTGCTAGTATACATCAATCCATCCATCCATAAGCAAGAGGGGCTCACGGGGGCAGGGGCCCGGCGTGGGACGGGGACGGCGACGACGGGGCCGGCAGGGGCGCGGCGACGGCGACGGTGCAGGGGCGCGGTGACGGCGACGGCGGGGCAGGGCGAGGCGACGACGGGCCAGGGTGAGGCGACATAGGGGCAGGGGCTCAGGGCGTCGGCGAGGGCGAACTCCGGCAGCCTGGCGGCGTCGGGGTCGTCGTCGGCGCTGTCTCTCAGTTGACACATTGTTGCCCTTGTCAACTGTAATTACATCTCCATGCCCTATTTCAGCAGTACGTATGTTTGTCATGTTGGTCTTCAGCAAAATTAAGTAGAAAAGCGGCAACCTTTAAACCCCCTATTGAAGCCTACAACGAATCTGCTGTTTTGCCCATGGAATCAATCCTGGATGAACACCTACTCAACTCATAGGACTAACCGCGAGGAAGATACATGTAAAATCAGATTTCAATGGCATGATCCTTTTGTTAGATGTTAATCCACACTTACGTGTAAGAGTAAGAGTTGGAAGCGTGTTTTTCCTTAGAGTCGTGGCTTGCATGCCACTTATGTTTACGTGAGCGTGTAGTATTGGGAGTCCTAGTTTGAATCAGTTTAGGATTGCTAAGCTAGCTAGCTTCAGGTCGGTTTAGTCCCTTATATATATGTGGGCATATACGTTGTAAAGAGTACCAGAATAAACAAAGAAAATAGCAAGATACGAGACGTGCCTGTTGTAATACATCGGCGTGTGTGCGTGAGATCAATCTGGGAAAAGGCCGGCTAGAAGTGTTCATATACGTACGTACTATTAGTTTATATCCACGTCCAGGAGCATCGATCAAGTTGATCGATCTGCCGAGGCCAACACCTTTTGCCCTGACCTAAATAGGATTAGGGACGGGTCAGTGACAGCGCATGCAAGACACACAGAGGAGGAAAAAAACTCACCATAGTCGTGTTAGTCGTTTGGATTCTCTAGCTAGAATGCAACGCCCAAGCTTTTTGTAGCAAGTTCACTATAGTGCGGGAGGCCTGCTCCAAGATAGTCACTGAGGCTGCAATCTTTGTGAGCGTTGGTGCAAAAGGGTTATTGAAATTTGAATGTAGAGTTCTGCTGTGTCAAGATCATTGCATTTGTGTGTTCCCCTACGTTTTCGTTGTGGTAACTAGGGTGATTCAGCTGGTTGCATGCTACCTTTATTTTTCTAACACATTGACACATAAGACTTTTGCGCGCTCACATAAAACATTCCAGATATTCCAAAATATATTCACAATTTAGAAAATGTACCGAACTGGCTCAAGGGAAAGACAGGAAAATTATTCACACATAAATGAAGCATAAAACTCTCCACAAAACAATATTTATTTAACCACATACAATATTCAAGGGAAACAAGAAAGTTCACGACAGATTACAAATGAAAATTAAAAATGCAACCCAAATGATCAAACATCAAGACAAACCCGCAACCTAGCAGCACAGTATTTTTTGGGGAAACGAGCATGTCACAATTGAAAATTATTACACATCACATAAATATCTATATTTCGAGAGCAGGCCTCGTCAGGGGCTCACGGGGCGACTGTTGATCGAGCTTACTCAAAGGGATCTTCCTTGGTCTCTCCGTGATGGGTCCATAGTTTGTAGTTCTTCACAAATCCGTTTTCCACCAAGTGATAACGAATTGTGTTACTGTTCTGATCCTCTGCATTTTTACAAACAACACAGGGGCAACGAAACAGCGTGCCTTCTCCAGCATGTTCCTTAGCTTTGTCCAGAAAGTAGTTCACGCCGTTTTTGAACGGATCGCTTTTACGTTCAGCACAGTACATCCACTCTCGGGGCATCTGCTAAAGAAGACACATAAATATGTAAAAGTTTTAAAATATAAATTAGCCATGCATTAGAACCCTTTTCGACAAACATGTTTATTAGAAATTCAAAAAAACAAGCTAAACATGTTAAGTACTATATTTCATGTGAAAATTGCATGGAACATATTATTTAGAAATATTGACTTGATTATGAGGGTTAGAGACAAGAGTCGCACCAAAAAAACCACTTTCCTGACCCCCTCAAGAAAAAATCCAAACACCTATTGATCCGGAAGTTCCAATTTTATTTGCTGCGTCCGGGTGTTCGTTGTTTATACACAATGCCAGTTGTTGTTCTACTGTATGACCGTCATTCCCCTACCAACGGTCCATCTTCTCTCTTCTCCCTCCCGATCTGCTAGCCTGGCGACCCTCCACCACCGCCATCCGTCGTCACTCCACTACCTCGACCGCGCACTCTGTCGCCACACCCTGCCTCCTCGCCGATCCACCCCAACTTACTCGGCCTTCATCCCTCTTCTCTCTTTTCGTGCCTACCCAAGCTCATGCACGAATCAAATCATCACAGTTGCTTGCCCTAATTACGTATGGGGCACTTTATAGGGTATGCTCGAGTGTGAATTATTATGTTATTTTTATTCTATTTGGTTTGGTAAATTTGTAGCAATCAACATGTGAGTGTGTTATTCGGTGATGGAAAGAGTTGGCTTTGATGGATCATAGATAGCGATGGTTATGCGATATGTCACTTCGACACGGTTTCAGGTTAAGATGAATGGAGGTCTTTCAAACTGTTTTCTTCCGACCAGAGGATTACGACAAGGAGACCCGATGTCCCCATATCTCTTTTTGTTCCGTGTAGAGGGCTTTTCAGCATTGTTGAGGCAAGCCCAAGCGGCGAAGGAGATTAAGGGTGTCTCATTTGGGAGCACTCGCCCCACTATGACACACCTGCTCTTTGCAGATGACAGTGTGGTTTTTCTGGAAGGATCCAATGCAAACTTTGAACGGCTGCATACGGTCATACAGGACTACGAGGTTTCCTCGGGCCAAAAGGTGAACCTGCAAAAATCGTCCATCTTCTTTGGAAAGGGAATTACTGAGGAAGGTAAAGCTAGGTTGAAGAAAACAGTTGGTATTTCTTCCGAGGCCTTGAGTGAAAGGTACTTGGGACATCCAACCGTGGATGGAAAACCAAAGGACGGAACTTTCAAGTATGTCAGAGAGAGTGCGGGCAAGAAAGTTGTAGGATGAAAAGGGCAAGGCTTATCCAAAACTGCAAGGGAGGTATTAGTCAAGTCTGGGCTCCAATCTACCCCAATTTTCACCATGAGCTGCTTTCAACTCACAAAGAAAATATGCGGGAACCTGTCATCGATCTCTTCTAACTTCTGGTGGGGTGCAGCCAATGGTGAAAAAAAGGTACACTGGATAGCGTGGGACAAAATGTGTACGAGGAAGCATGATGGAGGTCTTGGATTTCGAGACCCGGAGGCTTTTAAACAAGATCTGCTAGCGAAGCAAGCTTGGCGGATTCTACAGAAACATTCATCTTTATGTGCTAGGGTACTCAAAGCAAGGTATTTCCCTGAGGGCTCAATCCTTAATGCTACATGTCCTGGAGGAGGATCCTTTACCTTCAGGAGCATAATACATCGCCGAAACCTGCTGTTGGATGGTTTACTATGGAGGATAGGAGATGGAAGTAAAATCAGAATACACCATAATAATTGGATACCAATGAAGGAGAGTTTGGTGCCACTGGGCCAGAATTTCGTCCAAGGGATCAACCGGGTATGTGACTTACTGAACTCACATGGAACAACATGGGACTCTCGTAAGGTTCATGAAATGTTCTCCCCGGATGAGGCAAATGAAATCACGCAGATCCAAATTGGGGGGCGGCAATGGAGGACTATCAGGCTTGGAATTATACAAAAAATGGCATCTTCTCGGTGAAATCGGCATATCATTTAAGGATGTCGCAAAAAAGGCTGAAAACTGGGAGGGCGGCGTCGTCCTCGTCGGTGGCAAATCATAAGGCATGGCTTAGTTTATGGGATGCGCTCGCCCCTGGTAAGGTGAAAACTCACATGTGGAGGCTGATCAGGAATGGGCTAGCGGTTGGCTCAGAACTTCATTGGAGAAGAATCAATGTCGGGGTCTTCTGTGTTGTATGTGGCCGAGAGGGGACAAACTGCCATAGGTTCTGGGGATGTTGTCATTTAGTTAAATTTTGGAAAATTATGCACTCGGAAGTGGGAGTTCCGGTGGCGATCCCGCGGGTTACAGTTAGCTCTCAGAGTGACCTTTCAAATTGGATTATGTCATGGATTGTGGATGCTTCTGATGATGAGAAGGCCATTATTTTGCAGGGGGACTGCTGATTGTGGTTGGCTAGGAATAATGCAAGGGATGGGAGAAGAATTGAGGAAGGAGGAGATATAGTACGTGTGGTTCTGAAGGTAATGGAAGAATGGCAATCCACACATGGGCGTACAAGTAAGTCATCAAGAGTTGCTCCTCTGCAACGATGGGAGGCCCCAGACAATGGCTGCATTAAGGCTAATGTTGATGATGCAACGTCAAAATCAGGAGGGAAGGGGGGTGCTGGTGTAGTTTTCAGAAATCATGAGGGAGGTTTTCTTGGTGGAGCATGCATTTCCCCACGGGTCAGGATGCAGCAACGATGGAGTTAGTAGCTTGCCGACGGGTCACCATGACAGCTTGCAGATGAAGTACATGCTAGTAGACTGCACATAGAGATGGACAGCAAAGATATTGTAAGTAAGCTCCAAAGCAGAGAGAGAGAGATCTCGGTGCTGGGACCGCTTGTTCAAGAGATGAAACTACTGCTGCAGACGAGACGACAGTGGAAGGTGAGCTGGGTTCGACGATCGGCAAATAACGCGGCACATCTGCTAGCTATGCAGGAAGGTGTTTCTTCTAGTTTATGTAAGCTGTGGTTGGTTGAACCTTCAGATTGTATTTTGCAGGCTCTTTCAGCAGAGATGCCTACCTTTTATGAATAAATAGGTGATGGTAGATTTTCAAAAAAAAAAAAAGTAAACCGAGAATGATCAAAGCGGAGCCATATAAGACACAACCACAATGCGCCTGGTGTGGTGAAGAGAAGTTACACCGATGCACGCACCTAGCTAGTTGGATTCGATTTGCGAATTTGGTTATTGCGATTGAACAAGAACGGTGTCTTGGCGAGAAGTCAAATGGCAGCGGCGGCGACAAGACAAACTGACGTATAGACAGTTATGTCGACTAGTGTCTAAGCTTGGGTCGTTGGGGAATTAGCCTAGTTGATGATCGAGATCAACCCTGGTTCGGTCCGTTCCAGAGGTCAAGAGAATCACATGTAAGGCTATGGCCCAGTCCACGTAACTAAGGCTGGCCGGTCCTACCAGTTTCTACTTCCTAGTTTCTTGCCTAATCATTGTTTTCTTCTCCTTTTATTTGGACCAAACAGTATTATTTCGATGTAACATTATTATATATTTTTTTATATACTCACTATGTTTCAAAATAACTATCTCAACTTTATACTAACTCTAGTATAAAGTTATATTAAGCTTGGAACAATTATTTTGGGAGGGAGGGAGTATATATAAAAGGAAGGAGTATATAGCAACTAATGTATATAGTTTGTCTATGTTTTTGTTGAATTAGACGAAAATCTAATTCAAGACAAATAAAAAATATTCCTTTTATCACTTACGTTATTGCCTTAGGGAGGGTAAACAGATTTGTTTTCCCGTATTTCAAGCTTGGCATGGTTGTGAGCATGGTTGCACATATTGGCATGATATTCTGGTCCTTTATTGTTGTGAAAGTGATATCGCATGCGAAAAACTTACTCCTTCCATTTCTAAATATAAGTCTTCATAGAAATTTCTATATGTACACTTATTTTAAAGTACAGATTCACTCATTTTGCTCCGTATGTTGACTATATTAGAATCTCCTAAAATACTTATATTTAGGAACGGAGGGAGTAATTGCAAATACTCAATAAGGTGCATAAAAATAAACAAGATGAACACGTGGTTGTTCACATCATATTCTGCATTTGTACTTAGAAGTTTGTGATGCAAGACAATTGTGCCCAGATAGTTACTTAGGGTAGCTCTCTATGTCCCGAATAAACATGCCCTCGATCGTTCCACCTATTCATCACCCTTATCATAGAATCCAGACCCTTGACCCAGCCAACCAAGCAGCAGTTTGTACAATCCGATTATGGGCGGTAAACTATGATGACAAGATCAGAAGGAAAGATATTATTTTGTCGCTACATGGTGTGATGGACGAGGAGTGCACAACACGACTTGAGCACCCTATCAGCTTCGGTGGCCACCGTGGAGGTGGAGTGGGCGGCGCAACCAGGGGCGCCACTCCTCCTTCGGTGGCCAACCTCCCCTGTCACGCAACCACAAGCATGATTGGGTTTTGGCTAATTGATCTTATGGCCTGATCATTGTTTGTCCCATTGTAACGTACATGCATATTTGTTAGTATTGACTGATGAAACATTGAACCAATCTACGATGGAGTAGCCATGACTTGAATTAACTGGCTGCTTCCAAGGGTCGCAAATATGTATATAACTCGAAAACTGACTTGAATTAACCCAGAGAAGCACCGTCGCAAATATATATAGCTATGACTTGAATTAACCCAGGAGAAGGAAACATCAAGCATAAAATTAACTCAAAAATATCAAACACCTCAATGTGAACCCAACGTCACCTTGATGCGTAGGTGCACGGGCAGCCAGATGAAGCACCGATGGACGGAGCTGGGAATTGGGGCGGTTATTTCTAGTGTGTGGTGAGAGTATGGGTTGAGGGGGTATTTATAGCCCAAAGTTTGCATGGTGAGTCCACACGACAATCTATATACTCAATTCCTACGACCTTGTCCAAGGTGGTTACTGATCACCATCTCTTCTAATATCTATTAACTTTCTTCACATCCTCACCAAATTGGCAGACCAGCATAACCAATCGGCAAACTAAGAAACTTTTCTATGTAAAATGATTGAATAATTTGGTACGTGACGGAAGTAGGAAACGACTGTATGTACAACTATAATGGTCGATATATATACCTTAGGACTAGAATCATGGACTTGACATTTCGTTGCATCCTACCACAGATACTTGTGGCAAACAAACAAAACCAAAAAAAAAATGATATAGATCCCATGGAGTGCGTAAGAGTGATACTGTGGAGAATTGAATTATTTTCTATGTAACTCTCTACGGTCAAAAAAATTAATTTTTGACACCTAACTCTACTTATATATATTTTTAGAATGGAGCCTCAGGTTAAGGCTGGGTTTAAATCAACAAAGACATCAACCGGCTAGGATTACAGCAGCGCCAAACTTATAGAAACATAACAAAGAAACAACTAAAAAATTGTCACCAAGCAAAGATGAACAAACTAAGGTACAAGAACATCTTGAAGACGAAAAAGCCCTCCAGCAAGAGCAGGCCACGCTGTAGAGACACCAGGCCTTGGGGAGACCCAATAAGCAGGTGAGAGTAACCTTGATAGCAGCTCCATGGGCTCCGGCCGAATCGGAGACGATCTCCTCCATCTCCGAAAGGGGCGCCCCGCCCGCTCTCCTGACACGAGGCATCAATCCGTTGGACGATACAGGTGGACCCCCCGAGAGCAAAGGAGTACAACCGACACCATAGAGACCTGGAAAAACAAACCAAAGCACCACCAACCCGCATCGCCGAGCTCAACAAATGAAAACATGGGCACTGTGAGGGAACCTACACGCGAGGAGAAGCAAATGCACGACGACACTACTACTGACAAAGCAAGAGACAAGACGGGCTTAGAGACGGCTCCTTGACCGCAAATCAAACACCGATATCCCGCCACCCCTATATGGCCCTCGCTAAGGCAAAGGGGAACACAATCCGCTGCCCAAAGACACAGATGAATGCTATCGCCAGCCACAGAAGTGACCATAAGCTGCCACAGGATTGCAAACAAGGACACCACCAAGATAGACCACACTATCGCCGAACGGCTACCAACCAAGACGGGCTCGCTACCGTTCCATGCTCACCAAATTCGACACCTCCATGAAGGTGACGATGCTGCAAGCGTCGCTTCTGCCCAATCAAGAGGGTTTTGGGTTTTCATCCCGGTACACGAGTAAGGGAGGGAGGTTGAGGGGAAAGGGAGAACCTTAACAGCGCCTACGTGTAGGAGACGGCGTCCCTGGCATTGTTGTTGTCGTAGCCGGCTCGGCCTTGGATTTCTCCGAGCGGCCATGGGCTGTCGGAGACGATATCTTACCAGGGACCAGCAAAGGTTAGAGGCGAACGGCGTCAGATCCAGCGCGGCTATGGGGCTACCGTGCCCTGCATCCACCACCAGCCGCCGCCGCCTTGCCGCCCAAGCGACCAAGGGGGGAGGTCAGCAGCAACTATAGCCGCTTGCTAAAGGCACCGTCGCTACAAGACTTGTGGCCGCCTGCTTGACTCAAAAGTCTCTTGCACGTGGCTGGGCGGATAGATCCTTGCCTCCACCTTCCCCGGTTGGCGCGCGGCGTGCCAGTGACCCCTCCTCTAGCGGTGAGGGAGACGAGCGAGGGGAGGCGCAACCGGCGGAGCACCAGGGGGCGCTTATGAAAACTATATATTTTTTCGAAAAATGGCGTTTTTATTGACTCATAATGTAGCATCGAGGGATACAATCACAATGAATACACTCGGCCTCTGCATAACTATGATACACAAAGCCGACACACACGCACAAAGATCAGGATGGCAAAGAGTCAGCTTAGATAAAACTGTTGGAAATATTTTCGTCATGTGGGTCAAAAAGTGAAAACGGTTGTTGCTGGTTCTAATCTCTACAGGTCTCCAGTCGAATCTCTTGCACAATGCCGTCACCATCATAGTTGCAATACAAGAGTAACAGGCCGACCGAACAGAGTAGTTCCGAGACGCATCCAAGCTCTCCCTGTGCGCATGCCAGACGTACGTTCTCGTCCAAGGTTTGTGATTCTAATCAACAGATCCTTCTAAGAATATTTTTCTTGTCTGATCCTCAAATCGGCAATTCATCTAATAATTGCTGGACAGTTTATTTTGGAAATAATTTGTCACGTAAGTTGGAGTGAGTGGCTCTAACGTAAAAGTCTCGCCAAATGTCAACATCAACCATGACAGCAGCTCTAGCATGTGGGCCTTTCAATATCTCAGTCCAACCCTAGATTTTATTCAGCAACTTCTCATCAATCCCTTAGAGCATCTCTAACCGATCCCCGGTAAACTGAATCTAAAAATAGTGGTTGAGAGAGCTGGATATTCTTATCGGGTATAGATTGCAGAACAGAAACTGCAAACAAGGACTGGATTATTTCTTGAAAAGAAAACCTAATTGCTTGTGGCACGCTGGCTGAGAACCGAAGCTAAAATTATGTCGCCGAGGATCTTCCAACCTATGCGGTTAGCCGAGACACCACTGCAAGAGACGGTGCTGTGCGCGTCGCATGCGGATGGCGACACATGGCAATTCTCCTCCCCGGTGTCGTGCGTGATAGGACCATTTCCACCGCCAGAGATCAATCCTCGACTTACCAATGTGGCCAGCTGCACGATTACGAGACGACGAAGACCGGTGTATAATCGGGTGTAAAACCTCACCGGACGCCCTCCCACAATACCCTCCTTCCTAGAGCACGCTATGCTAGGATCTAACGACGTAGTCATCGCTTGCTGGTAGTTTATATTTTCTCAAGCAAGACCAGATCTTGGGCACTGGTTTTCTAGGCTTGAAATTTTTCACCAATATATTATTATGACAGCATTATTCATGAGAAACAGTAATTATGCATGTATACGGATGCCTTTGGGATGGCAGCCGTAGTGAGCTTGACGGGCAACAGGAATTATACAAGTATACATGCATACGGATGCCTTTGGGATGATTATCGTGAGCGAAGCTGCCCTGGTGATGATTGGACAATGCAGGTAGGATGAGATACCTAATTAATTAAAAACACAATTTTATGGATGGGAGTCTTGGTCTCTTGCAAGGTGCGCTAGGTGTTACAAAAAATTCAAATTGTATACTTGCGTGATAGTTGAAACTAACTGGATGATCTACGTAGATGCATTAATTTAAAGAAGGTTGTGACAGAGCAGTGAGCACCTTGACACCTACACACCACTAACTTGAGATATATTTTATGATACGAAATTGTAACAACAAAATCTACAAAGAAGGACTAGTGTACCACGAGATTATACTGTGTCAACAACAAAATATTCAGAGGAACAAACATATACTACATCAACACATGGAAGACGAAGTTTTATATAGGTTCAGGCCACGAACACCGTCGGGTGCCCTACTTCCCATGTGTTGTGGGTTGACTATCCTGTGCAAGATCTATCTCAAGGGAGTCTTGACCACATCTATGAAGGATGGAGATCGAGATGGAGACCATGCCAAAACGATCGTTTTTATGTCAATTTCAGTGACGTGAGAATGGTAAGTTGGCAAGTATGATAAATCTGTGCTCAGTGAATTTTTTGCCAGTAAATTATCATGTGTGTCAACTAACCTAGTCATTATCACGACACTAAATTTACAATGACAACCGTTCGATTTGCAATGGTCAAATTACGAAGTTCCGGGACTTCTTATTTCCTATTGAGATTGGATCTATGTGATATGGTATGTCCTCTGGCTCGGACCACCCTCTTATATACCCGGTGGTATGTATTGGGTTACAAGCATGGACCTATATATATGTACGTGTGAAACTGTAACGAGTATCCACAATCCGACCCTTAATTGGCTACAGTTGTATATCACGTGGAATCCTAGGCCTGATCTCGGCGTGGAATTCACCCAAGACGATGGCCGAGCTGGTTGTAGCCGGGCGTCCGAAATCAGGTGAAATATACTCCCTCCGTTTCTAAATATAAGTTTTTTAGGCGATTTTAATAAATGTCTACATATGAAGCAAAATGATTGAATGTATTCTCTAAAGTATGTCTATATACATCAATTTATAGTCCACTAATGAAATCGCTACAAAGACTTATATTTAAGAACGGAGGGAGTAGAAAAGAGACCAATATTGATTGGTACTACATTTTGAGTTCGTTAGCAAGTTAAGTACGAAGTCATCATAATTGTTTTAATTTATTTTTTGCAACTGCTATCTGTCGTGTCGTGGTATGTGTTCCTAGAATATGCTTATTGCAAGAGACCAAGACCCGAATCTGTTAGACTGTGTTTTTAACTTGAAGAAGGACGTACATACGCTAAGTACGCGACAAACAGAGGCGGAAGCAGCAGTGCAGCATCGTCCTCTCCCTGTAATCATCGTTTAGAGTGGTTGCACGTCAAGCTCACAACTGCACCGGTACGTATGCATGTATAGTTACGGTTTCTAATGACTAATGCCATACAAGTAATATACTGGTGAAGTGGTGATGCAAGAAAATCAATGTCCAAGATCCGGCCTCGCTTGAAAAACTATAAACAAGCACAGTAGCAGTGCCGACTGGGATTAGGTTTTAGATTGAGTTTTTAAAAATAATCTACCGCAGCTATGGATCATCGACGGCAGCTAGCTGTATTCATCTCTTCAAATAATCACCAACTTGCGTCAAAGACTAATAATCTCTCGGATAAAAACAAGCTGCCTTGCCGGTTGGTAATGTCGAGGGAGGGATCAGACAAAATACATTCTTAAAAGGATCAAATTATCCATCACTTCTACAACTGTGACCGTGTTTGCCGCGATTAGACAGGGAAGGTGGAACTACTGTGTTTTCTGGGTGCTGGCCTGCTGCTCTTGCCTTGCCACTATGATGTGACCGTGCTGCCCACACATATGGTTGATGACGGCATTTTGTACATCTGCAGCGCAATGGAGGAGGGCGCAAGACGTATGGTTCGCTGATTTGTCTTGTGAATATTTGCTTCCGTCCGATCGATGCCTGTTTTCCAAAATATAGGACCCATATTTCTTTGATAACAAAAATATATATTAATATCAAGATGATATCAATTAAAACCAGCCTATACAATAACATAATGACCATAAAAACACTAGACATCAAGGATGCACCCAGTCTAAACTAAACGAAAAGAAGAAAGAAAAGAAAGAAAACAAAGACATCGCCCTATGGATCTTGTTGACTCGACACAAACATGTAAGATGTGATCTGTAAACCTATACGCACTAGTCCCCCTTTTCTTTTTTGTGTCCATTATCTTTGGTTTCTTATGTTTGTTGGCGTTTTCGGTCGGTGTCGACTAGACGCTAGCTAGTACGTACATAAAACATTACACGACATCGTATATTACTCCTCATCATTGTACATACTAGTTAAAAAGCTCTACATCATTATTGGCAAAATAACATAAAAAAGATGAAGTCCTCATCATTCTGTTTGTTATCATAGTAGCAAATGACCAAGTTATCACAAGGTTGAAACACTAACTACTACTCTGTCCTAGGTAAAGAAGCAAAATAAAGGCAACCTCCGACATCTCCGTATTGAAGAACACACAGATCAACCTATCTCCAACTTGTGGGATGCGCAATGATTCCTCTCCAAATGGTATCATGGATCAAAAAGGCCGAAGAACAGCAGCAGCTACCCAGTTCGGGTCGGAGCTGCTGTTGGCATGCGTGGAGGATCTTTAAGTGGTGGAAACGATGGGCTTGGCTCATCAAGAGAAGTTCTACTAGGCTGCAACTCAGGCGTGAAGGTTGTTTAGCATGGCCTAGAGGGAGAAGGAGGCCAACCTGCATTGGTGCCTAGCAGTTCAGGTGAAAAGTCATGAAGCTCAACTCGGGTTGGAATTTTTGCATCGCCGAAAGAAACGTGCGTAGCAGAAATGTTTCTGTCGCCTCTGACGATAATGGAGGAAAGGACAACATCACCTAAACCCGTAGATCTACAACCGGTGTTAATTGATCCGGTAATAGTGAAAGGCAGTGGACAACGGTGTCTGGCAAGCGTCGAGGAACCGGCGAAATTGAAGGGACAAATACGAAGGAGTGTTGGCGTCATGCTATGGAAGAGGAGTTGGGGTCGATCCACGACAGCAATGCATGGGAGTTTGTGGATCTTTCCAAAAATGAAAAAGCCATGGATCTCAAGTGGGAATTTAAGAAGAAGTAAGATGACGAAGGAAATTGTGTGAAGCACAAGGTGAAGCTAATGGCGAAAGAGTACATTGAAGATGAAGGTGTGGACCTCGAAGAAGTGTTTACTCGTGTTGCACGGATGTAATCGATGAGATTAATCATCGCTCTCGCGGCTCAAGAATCATGGAACATACATCACATGGATGTAAAATCCACGATTTTGAACGATGAGATAGAAGGAGATGTGTGTGTGAATCAGCCACCGAGCTTCATCAAAGAGGGAGAAGAGCACTTATTGAAGCTGCACAAAGTCTTGTATGAGCGACGGCAGGACCTTCGGGCGTGGAAAATCAAACTTGATCGGACAATGAGTTCTCTTGGATTTGAGAAAACCCCACTAGAGCATGCAATGTACAAGAGAGGTGAAGGAAAGGATCGTCTACTAGTTGGCTTCTATCTCGACGATCCATTGATAACTGAAACAGATGAAGAGGTGATTGCAAAGTTCAAGCAACAAATGAAGGAGTTTTTCAAGATGAATGGTCTATGTCTTTTGAGATGCTACCTCGGGTCAGAGGTACATCAAAAGCCGGAAGGGATCACACTATGTCATGGGGCATATGCAAGAAGGGTACTTCAAAACTATGACATGAAAGATTGCAATCCAATCAGTGCTTCGTTGTAACCTCGTCTTGAGCTGAGCAAGAAAAGGAGATGGTGAAACTACTTGGCTACAGTCATAGTGACAAGGAAGGAATTGTTCATGGCCGTACGAGTACCTCGGACGTGGCATATTTCCTTAGTGGAAGCATAGTACGATGGCTATCACGAAGGCAGAAAATTGTGACATCGACTTCAAGTGAAGCAGAGTGTCGAGGTGTATGGCTAGGAAGGCTACGCGATGATCTCATGGATCGAGATTCGAAACGAGTGGTGTCGACAGACTGTCTGCCAAGGATCTACGGAGACATAGGGGTGGAAGGGAAGTACCACCCCTCGTGCGGGGCGGCTGGGAAGAACCCGTCGAGCGCTCTGGACCAGCGCCCACCATCTTTCAACACCTGGTGACCTGCCATGATAAAGATTAAAAGAAATTAGTACAACATAAAAAAATTGAATAACTGACATGAATAATAAAGATTAAAATATATATAATTTAAGTTGTGAATCTTACAAACTAATAATCATCATCAATAAATGCATCATCATCATCACTATCACGCATGTCTTCATGAATGACGTGCTCGTCGGGTTCAACGGCGTGAAGTTGTGAAAGGCCTTTCTTTAATCATTGAAGCATTGGCAGGTCATCCGCATCAGTAACCTCTACGAGTTCCAGGTCTTCTGGTTCCGGCTCAGGGGTGGAGTCGGATTCATTGTCGCTGTCTACTTCCATGTTGTTGGGTGATGCACGGCGGTTCTTGAAACGTTTCTTGGAAAGCCGTGTTTCTTGGAAGAATTCTCCATCATATGTGTCTGGGTTAATGTGAGGTTCATAATCCTGTTCATTTGGGAGAGGTTGTCTGACATGTGGCGGCACTTCATAAACAACATACCAACCTTCCAGATTCTTATTCGTTTGGCATGCCCACGGTAGATAGAAGACTTGGGTCGCCTGTTGAGCCGTAATATAGACATTGGGAACATCTAAATGGGTGTTTGGATTGATTTCGACTAGTCCTATATGTTCATAAGTCCTTCTAGTCTCCTTCGGCTGGAACCAATAACATTTGAAGACTACGACGTTCGGTGGGTTTTCACTATAGAATTGAAGTTCATAAATTGCTTCAACTCTTCCATAATACTCGATAACACCTTTGCCAATAGCAGAGGCACCACAATTTGTAGATTTCCGGTCAGGCATAGATAGATCTTTGCCAAAGGTACGAAAGAGATACCCGTTGATGTTGTATTTCTCAAATGAACGGACCTTATAGTCAAAACCATTAGCGACTTGTCTCAATTCGGCGTCCATAGACTCTGAATTAGCCTACAAGTTTAATATGAAACGATTTTGCATTAGCCGCAAGTTAGACCAAGAAATGAAATGGTCCATTATTGATAATTACCGTTTGTTTGAACCAAGAGATGAAACCGGGATAGCCGCCTCCTGTCTTTGATAGAAGCTTATACTCTTCGACGGAATCATTTTCGATCACTGCTCCATCCGAGAATTTGGCGACGTAACGGCTGTTTGAAATATCCGGGAATAAGAGCAGTTCAAATGAATTAGAAGTTACGGGAAAATGTGCCGAGAACTCACTCGATGTACGGCCGCACCTCTGTTAGGTTGTTGAAGATATACAACGAAGTGTTCCGCCATTCTTTGACATCCAACGTTATTGGTTTCGAAGCACCGGCTGGTGCGAGCTTCCCCGTTGAATAGGCTGAGGTTGGACCCACCTTTCTTAGGGTCTGCATCATTGTGCCGAGGCTTCGGATTATGCAAATGATGATTTTTGGCTTCGTAGTGTGCTGTCACAAAGTTTGCCACCTCCTCAGTAATGAATGCCTCAGCCATCGATGCTTCAATTCTATGCTTATTCTTACATTTAGCTCGAAGGGTCTTCTGCATCCGCGCAGTTGCATAGCACCAACGATCTTGCACGGGCCCACCCAATCTTGCCTCGGTCGGTAGATGTAAAATCAAATGCTGCATTCGATTAAAGAAGCCCGGTGGAAAGATCTTCTCTAACTTGCACAACAACTCCGGTGCAAACTCCTCCATGTCTTCTACCACGTCAGGCGACAATTCTTTCGCACAAAGAACATGGAAGAAATAGCTCAGCTCCGCCAGTACTAGCCATTCATCCGCAGGAATAAAGCCACGTAACATCACCGGCATTACCCGCTCTAGCCATATGTGCCAATCATGACTCTTGAGACCAAAGATTTTTAATTTTTCAAGACTCGCTCCCCTCTTTAGATTCGCTGCATACCCATCTGTGCATTTTGACCCACAAGATAATTTCTCTCACAGCTGGCCTTCCAAGATTGAACCAGGCCTTTGGCTTCGACCACTTCTGCTTTCCTTTGCCTTCTCGCATGTTTTGTAATGGTCTATGACATAGTGTCTCTTGATCAACTCTAGCCTTAGTATTATCCTTTGTCTTCCCATCTATGTCGAACAATGTACCAAAAATAGCCTCTCCGATATTCTTTTCAGTGTGCATCATGTCGATATTGTGTGGAAGAAGGAGGTCTTTGAAGTAAGGCACATCCCAGAAGCATGGCTTGTGAGTCCAGGCGTGTTTTGAATTATACCCCTTGAAATACCCTGGATGCTCTGGATCAGGCTTGAGGGCGTCTAACTGATCGAGGATCTGTTGGCCTGTCAACGCAGGTGGTGCCAAGTTTTTGACAACTTTACCTTTGGTAAAGTTCTTCTTGTCTTTTCTGAACTGATGGTCAGGATCCAGGAACTGTCTATGCAAGTCAAAGCAAGAATACTTCCGACCCTCCTGCAACCAATGAAACTGAAGAGCTGCCTTGCATTGGGGGCACGGGAACCTTCCATGCACACACCATCCAGAGAATAGTGCATACGCTGGCAAGTCATGCATAGAGTACATGTACCACACATGCATTTTGAAGTTTTGTTTTCTAGCGGCATCGTATGTCTTGACCCCATTATCCCAAGCGTCTTCCAATTCATCCTTAGGCGGCTGTAGGTACACATTCATATTCTTCCCCGGATAATTGGGCCCTGGAATTATCAACGTCAGAAAATATGTTCTTTCTTTGCATAATCTGTCCGGGGGGGAGATTGAGTGGAATGACAAATACAGGCCAACAACTATATTTGGTTGCCGTCATGCCGAAGGGATTAAAACCATCCGTGGTGATGCAGACTTGAGGATTCCTTGGATCTGCCGCTTTATCCTCATGCAATCCATCGAAATGTTTCCACGCTTCCCCATCCGATGTGTGTACCACCATCTTATTCCCATCCGCATCTAGTTCGGTTCTTTTGCCCAATTTGTGCCATGTCATGTGTCTGGTTGTCTCTTCGACCATGAAAAGACGTTGAAGTCTTGGTACGATTGTCATATACCGAAGAACACTAACTGCGATTTTGGTCTGCCTCTTCTCACCCATACCGTTGTCTACCACAAGATACCTGCAAGACTCGCAATTGGGACAATAGTCCAAGTGTGCATATTCCTTCCTAAATAAGACACATCCTTTCTCACATGCATCTATCTTCTCATAGGGCATCTTAAGTACACGAAGTATTTTATCCGACGGGTACAGGTTTGCAGGCATGACATGGCCTTTGGGTAGGAAGCGTCCAAATAGTGTCATCATCGCGTCGTAGCATTCTCTTCCCAAGTTGAACTGAGCCTTCAGAGCCATTACTTGTGCAATTGCATCCAACTGACATAGCTCAGTGTGCTCATGGATAGGACTTTTTGAAGACTCCAACATTTCATAAAAGGCATTTGCAGATTCCTGATACGTCTCAAACGTATCGACTTTTCCAAACTCTTTTGCCCTTGTTTTGGACTATAATTTGCATGATCTGAATGGAACTAACCTGGACTGATGTTGTTTTCAGCAGAATTGCCTTGGTGTTATTTTTGTGCAGAAATCAAAGTTCTCCAAACGTCTTGAAAATTTACGGGGAGCAGTTTTGGATAATATCAAAAATACCTACGCCAGAATCCACCTGAGGGGGTGGGCCAGTGGGCCACAAGCCCCTGCTTCGCCACCACCCCCCTGGTGGCGGTGGGCAGGCTTGTGGGGCCCACAGGCCTCTGTCGCCCCCAACTCCAGCTCTATAAGTTGTCTTTCGTCCCAGAAAAAATAAAAAGAGAAGTTTTCGTCGCGTTTTCGATACGGAAGCGCCGCCACCACCTGTTCTTCATCTCGAGGGCAGATCTGGAGTCCGTCTTGGGCTCCGGAGAGTGGAAATCGTCGCCATCGTCATCATCAACCTTCTTCCCTCTCCAATTCCATGAAGCTCTTCGTCGTTCGTGAGTAATCTATTCGTAGGCTCGCTGGACGGTGATGAGTAGGATGAGATCTATCCTGTAATCGAGTTAGTTTTGACGGGGATTGATCCCTAGTATCCACTATGTTTTGAGATTTGATGTTGCTACTACTTTTGCTTAATGCTTGTCACTAGGGCCCGAGTGCCATGATTTCAGATCTGAAATTATTATGTCGTCACCAATATATGTGTGTTTTAGATCCGATCTTGCAAGTTGTAGTTACCTACTATGTGTTATGATCCGGCAACCCCGGAGTGAAAATAACCGGAACCACTTCCGGTGATGACCATAGTTTGAGGAGTTCATGTGTTCACCAAGTGCTAATGCGTTGGTCCAGTTCTTTATTAAAAGGAGAACCTTAATATCCCGTAGTTTCCTTTTGGACTCCGCTACCACGGGAGGGATGGACAATAGATGTCATGCAAGTTCTTTTTCCTAAGCACGTATGACGACACACGGAATGCATGCCTACATCACATTGACGAATGGGAGCTAGCCACATATCTCTCCGTGTTATAGCTGTTGCATGATGAATATCATCCAAACAAATCACCGACCAATGCCTACGAGTTTGTCCTACTGTTGCTACTGTTGTTACTTGTCTTCCTCTGCTGCTACTACTGTTGCTACTGTCGTTACTTGTCTTGCTCTGCTGCTAGTACTGTTGCTACTGTTGTTACTTGTCTTGCTCTGTTGCTACTGTTGCTACTACTGTCGCTTGCTATTGTTGCTACTTGCTACTGCTGTCACTACTGCTGTTCCTTGCCACTGTTATTGCTCGTTACACTGCCGATACCCGCTACTTCGCTGTTACTACTTTGTTGTTACTATTGTGCTTGCAGATACTAATCTTTCAGGTGTGGTTGGATCCGACAAATTCAGCTGCTAATACTTGAGAGTATACTCTCACCTCCTTTAGGCGATCTACAAATTTGGGTCGAATACTCTATCCTCGAAAACTGCTGCGAACCCATGCGCTGGTGGGCCATCAACAACATTCTTCCAGTTTCATTGCCGGGGAGTGCTATCAGCATTCTTCTGATGTCGTTGCAGGAGAAGGTTAGTTGTTTATAAGCATTCGTCTAGCTAACACTAGAGATTGCAGGATCAACCCTTTTCTGGAGCCATTGCTAGGGAAGCACAGCTCACATCAATTCCTCCATCTCATCTTCCGAATCCCGAGCATCATCAAAGTCTTGCACCATGTCTTCGATCCCGATACCATGCTCCTCCGTGTGACGACGGACCAACTCAGCTCTTGTGCGTTGTATAGACTCACCATGAAATGTCCACACCGTATAATTAGGCTTTAAACCCCTCCTCTGCAGGTGTTTAATCATTACAGCCTGTGTCGTCTTTTTATAGTTTTCGCATCCAGGACAGGGGCAATAGTTTCGTTCCTAGCCATTTGCGAATGTGGCTTTCACAAATTCCTTTGTTTTTACAAACCATTCTTTCGTCATCTCTTTCTGACTAGGGTGACCGGTATACATCCACGCACGATCACTCATCTTGCCTAGCTACTAAAGACAGAAGAAATATATTTATATATAATTTAGCATTTATATTCATCGGTTAATCAGGTTCGCCATTTTTATTACGTCCAGGCAACCTACAGCTAATAGGTAAAGATAGGTCCTAATCCCACCCGAGTATGTGTAGATTGGGTTCGTTTTCCCATGCTGTGCTCCGGATCCAACGCAAAATTACAGCAACACCTCCCCGCTGTTCTCCTGATACACGTCTCTGCAATAAACAGAGAGGATGTGCATCCGGAGAACAACAGGGAGGCACTGACGAAATTCCGCATCGAATCGAGAGCACAGCATACGGGAAAACGAACCCAATCTACACATACTCGGGCTGTCCATGGATAATGTTGGACAATTCGAAAGGATGGCGGTTATAAATATGCAAAGACATGCATATTTATAGATGTCGCCCTTTCGAACGGGAGACGCATACTGGTCACGCATACTGATAAATTAATTTAATTACCTAAATCTAGAAAGTTTCATCCGGAAACCGAGCCACGGTAAATGAAGGGGCGAGGAGGAGATGAAATTTGTACTGACCCACGAATGCAGGGGCGGAGCTCGTACAACGCACAGGGAGGTCTTCGCACAGCAGACCTCACAGCGACGAGAGAACTATCACATGTAAATCCACCCGGTCAACACAAATATTCTAATTATGTCATTTTAGAGGAAAACAAGTTAAGAATATAATATTCATGAGGTAACCAAGATTTTTATGCCATTTTGTAGCTAAATGGGCTAATTATCTCATTGTTGGGGAAAATAAGGTGAGGAGAATAAGATAGAGGAGAAGAAAGAGGAGGAGAAGAAGAAGAAGAAGAAATCAAGAAGAAGGAGAAGGAGGAGGAGGAGAAGAAGGAGGAGAAGGTCTTCTTCTTCTCTTCTTCTTCTCTTCTTCTTTTCTTCTTATTTTCTTCTTCTCCTTCTTATTTTTGTCTTCTCCTCCTCCTCTTCTTCTTCTTCTTCTTCTCCTCCTCCTCTTCTCCTCTTCTCCTCCTCCTCCTCTTCTTATTCTTCCTATTCTTTCTATTAAGCTAACTAACTAACTAACCTAACTAACCAAGCTAACTAAACCTACCGCTAAACCTATATAGCACTAAACAGCAAAAAAATAACAAAAACAGAATCTACCACTAAGTAACTAAAAAAGAATGTAGCTATCACTAATTAACAAAACAAAATCTACCACTAAACTACCTACTAAATCTACTAATTAACTAACTAAATCTACCAACTAACTAAACTACCACTAAAACTACTAATTAACTAACCTACCAACTAAACTACATATGCCACTAAATCTGTTAATTAGCAAAAAAAGAAAAAAAAAGGACCCACCGGAGGGGGCGGCCGGGGAGGAGGAGGGCGCGGCGGTGGAGGAGAGGGCGGTGGTGGCGGAGGGGGTGGTAGTGGAGAAGGGGCGAGCTCCGACGGCGGTTGTGGAGGAGGAGGTCCCGGGGAGGAGGAGGGGGCGTGGTGGAGGAGGGGGCGCAGGGAGGAGGGGCGCAGGGAGGCCGTAGGAGGAGGGGGCGGCGGCGCAGGGAGGCCGGAGGAGGAGGGGGCGCAGGGAGGCCGGAGGAGGAGGGGGCGGCAGCGCAGGGAGGCCGGAGGAGGGCGCGGCGGCGGTGGTGGTGTCGGGGGGGTGAGAGAGAGGGGTGTGGGGGTGGCTGTTAGGGGTGAGAGAGAGGCGCGTGGGGTGGGGCTAACGGCCGTTAGGGCGCACCCTCTTTGCCGTCTGCCTCCCGACGGCACAAAGGAGAAAAGCGGACGACAAAGAGAGAGGTCGTTAGGGTGGAGGGGGGTGCGGGGTGGGCCAGCCGAGCTGTTTGCCGTCTGCCTGAGTGATGTTTGCCGTGAGCCAAGCTCTTTGCCGTCTGCCTGAGTGATGTTTGCCGTGAGCCAGTTGACGGCAAAGAGCTGGCTGATGGCAAATAGTACATTTGCCATCAGCCTTCTCTTTGCCGTCTGGTTTCTGATAGCTGATGGCAAAGAGGGTCTTTCGCATCAGCCAACAGACGGTAAAGAAGCAGCAGATGGCAAAATCTTTGATTCCATTAGTGTTTTATTTCTTGATTATGCCAAAACGAATGTTTTTATGTCAATTTCAGTGAGCGAGAATGGTAAGTTGGCCAGCATGGTAAATCCGTGCTCAATGAATTTTTACCAGTAAATTGTCGTGTGTTTCAACTAACATTGTCATTCTCACGGCACTAAAATTGCCATAAAATCATTCGATTTGCAATGGTCAAATTACGAACTTACGGTACTTATCTTTTCCGATCGAGATTGATCTATGAGTTATGTTATGTCCTCAGGCTCAGACCGCCCCTAGACCCCTTATATACCCGGTGGTATAGGGCTACAAGCGCCAATTCTATCTATGTCTATGTACAAAACCCTAACGGGAATCCAGAATCCGATCTTCATAGAATACAGTGGTATATCACATCGAATCCTCAGCTTGATCTCTGCGTGGATTGCACTCCAAGCTGAAATAATTGTCTCCCCGCCTAGCTTCCATCCCGGTGAAGTGTCTAGCATTGTTGGTAGGTGTGTGGAGGTATGTCTCCGACGGATCTGTCTTAGGTGGATTTGCTCAGATCAATTTATTGTTCGTCTTTGTTCATGTGTTTTTAGGTTGGATAATTCCGATCCACACTCTTCATCTGCGGTGGTTGCTGTTCTGGTACGTTGGTCCTATAGGGCCTTAGCACGACGACTTCCTGACTGTCAACTACAACAACATTTGCACGGCTCCAACGAGGGAAGGACGATGACAGTGACGCGTCTTTAGCTCGCTTCAGTGCTTGTAGTCGTCGCTAGGTGGTCTTCGTCCCCAATTAGTATTGTTTTTAACTTGAAGCATAACGTACTTACGCTAAGCACGTCACGAACACATGCGGAAGCAACGGGCAACATCCAATCATCACGACGTCAGCTCCTGACTTAGGTTTCAGATTGAGTTGTTAAACATAATTTAAGGGTTGCAGTAAGATATTCAAGCTAGCTGCTGTGCTCGGTCGTCTTGATGTTCATGCATGACCGTCATGATGGTCACGGTGCAACTATGGATCGTTGGTGTGTTTATCTTTTCAAATAATTATTCAAATAACAACAAGCTGCTTTGCCGGTTGGTAATGGAGAGATTGGGAGGCATCATACAAAAAACATACTAAAAAACGATCAAATTATTCATGACTTCTATGACTGTGAGGCCTGCTGCCAACACATATGGTTGGAATTTTTTGTCCAAAAGGTGGGCATCGCGTTCCAGGATTGTAGCCGGAGTGTGCCCTGTGGGGCCCTGTCGTCACCGTCACCGTCCGAAAAGATAAGAGACACCGTCACCGTTACGGACAGGAGGCTGTGGGGCCCTGTCGTCACCGTCCGAAGCGGCCGGTCAGCAGGGTTGTAGCCGGGTGTCCGAAATCAGGTGAAATATAAAAAAGAGACGAATACTGATTGGTACTTCAGTTTGAGTTGTTAGCAAGTTATAAGTACGAAGTCAGAAAAAATGTTTTAATTTATTTTTTGCAACTGCTATCTGTGGTGTCGTGGTATATGCTTATTGCAAGAGACCAAGACCCGCGCGAACCTGTAAGATTGTGTTTTTAACTTGAAGAAGAACGTACATACGCTAAGTACACGACAAACAGAGGCGGAAACAGCAGTGCAGCATCGTCCTCTCCCCTGTAATCATCATTTAGACTGGTTGCCCGTCAAGCTCACAACTGCACCCGTATGCATGTATAGTTACCGTTTCTAATGACTAATGCCATACAAGTAGTAATATACTTGTGAAGTGGTGATGCAAGAAAATCAATGTCCAAGATCCGGCCTCGCTTGAAAAACTATAAACAAGCACAGTAGCAGTGCCGACTGGGATTAGGTTTTAGATTGAGTTTTTAAAAATAATCTACCGCAGCTATGGATCATCGACGGCAGCTAGCTGTGTTCATCTCTTCAAATAATCACCAACTTGCGTCAAAGACTAATAATCTCTCGGATAAAAACAAGCTGCCTTGCCGGTTGGTAATGTCGAGGGAGGGATCAGACAAAATACATTCTTAAAAGGATCAAATTATCCATCACTTCTACGACTGTGACCGTGTTTGCCGCGATTAGACAGGGAAGGTGGAACTACTGTGTTTTCTGGGTGCTGGCCTGCTGCTCTTGCCTTGCCACTATGATGTGACCGTGCTGCCCACACATATGGTTGATGACGGCATTTTGTACATCTGCAGCGCAATGGAGGAGGGCGCAAGACGTATGGTTCGCTGATTTGTCTTGTGAATATTTGCTTCCGTCCGTCCGATGCCTGTTTTCCAAAATATAGGACCCATATTTCTTTGATAACAAAAATATATATTAATATCAAGATGATATCAATTAAAACCAGCCTATACAATAACATAATGACCATAAAAACACTAGACATCAAGGATGCACCCAGTCTAAACTAAACGAAAAGAAGAAAGAAAAGAAAGAAAACAAAGACATCGCCCTATGTTTGTCATGTTGGTCTTCAACAAAATTAAATAGAAAAGCGGCAACCTTTAAACCCCCTATTGAAGCCTACAACGAATCTGCTGTTCTGCCCATGGAATCAATCCTAGATGAACACCTACTCAACTCATAGGACTAACGGCGAGGAAGATACATGTAAAATCAGATTTCCATGGCATGATCCTTTTGCCCTAACCTAAATAGGATTAGGGACGGGTCAGTGACAGCGCATGCAAGACACACAGAGGAGGAAAAAAAACTCACCATAGTCGTGTTAGTCGTTTGGATTCTCTAGCTAGAATGCAACGCCGAAGCTTTTTTTAGCAAGTTCACTATAGTGCGGGAGGCCTGCTACAAGATAGTCACTGAGGCTGCAATCTTTGTGAGCGTTGGTGCAAAAGGGTTATTGAAATTTGAATGTAGAGTTCTGCTGTGTCAAGATCATTGCATTTGTGTGTTGCCCTACGTTTTCGTTGTGGTAACTAGGGTGATTCAGCTGGTTGCATGCTACCTTTATTTTTCTAACACATTGACACACAAGACTTTTGCGCGCTCACATAAAACATTCCAGATATTCCAAAATATATTCACAATTCAGAAAATGTACCGAACTGGCTCAAGGGAAAGACATGGAAATTATTCGCACATAAATGAAGCATAAAACTCTCCACAAAACAATATTTATTTAACCACATACAATATTCAAGGGAAACAAGAAAGTTCACGACAGTTTACAAATGAAAATTAAAAATGCAACACAAATGATCAAACATCAAGACAAACCCGCAACCTAGCAGCACAGTATTTTTTTGGCAAACGAGCATGTCACAATTGAAAATTATTACACATCACATAAATATCTATATTTCGAGAGCAGGCCTCGTCAGCGGCTCACGGGGCGACTGTTGATCGAGCTTACTCAAAGGGATGTTCCTCGGTCTCTCCCTGATGGGTCCATAGTTTGTAGTTCTCCACAAATCCGTTTTTCACCAAGTGATCACGAATTGTGTTACTGTTCTGATCCTCTGCATTTTTACAAACAATACAGGGGCAACGGAACAGCGTGCCGCCTCCAGCATGTTCCTTAGCTTTGTCCAGAAAGAAGTTCACACCATTTTTGAACGGATCGCTTGTACGTTCCGCGCGGTACATCCACTTTCGGGGCATCTGCTAAAGAAGACACATAAATATGTAAAAGTTTTAAAGTATAAATTAGCCATGCATTACAACCCTTTTCGACAAACATGTTTATTAGAAATTCAAATAAACAAGCTAAACATGTTAAGTACTATATTTCATGTGAAAATTGCATGGAACATATTATTTAGAAATATTGACTTGATTATGAGGGTTAGAGACAAGAGTCGCATCAAAAAAACCACTTTCGTGACCCCCTCAAGAAAAATCCAGACACCTATTGATCCAGAAGTTCCAATTTTATTTGTTGCGTCCGGGTGTTCGTTGTTTGTACACAATGCCAGCTGTTGTTCCGCTGTATGACCGTCATTGCCCTACCAACTGTCCATCTTCCCTCTTCTCCCTCCCGGTCTGCTAGCCTGGCGACCCTCCACCACCTCCATCCGTCGTCACTCCACTACCTCGACCGCGCACTCTGTTGCCACACCCTGCCTCCTCGCCGATCCACCCCAACTTACTCGGCCTTCATCCCTCTTATCTCTTTTCGTGCCTACCCAAGCTCATGCACGAATCAAATCATCACAGTTGCTTGCCCTGATTACGTATGGGGCACTTTATAGGGTATGCTCGAGTGTGAATTATTATGTTATTTTTATTCTATTTGGTTTGGTAAATTTGTAGCAATCAACATGTGAGTGTGTTATTCGGTGATGGAAAGAATTGGCTTTGATGGATCATGGATAGCGATGGTTATGCGATGTGTCACTTCGACACGGTTCCAGGTTAAGATTAATGGAGGTCTTTCAAACTGTTTTCTTCCGACCCGAGGATTACGACAAGGAGACCCGCTGTCCCCATATCTCTTTTGTTCCGTGTAGAGGGCTTTTCAGCATTGTTGAGGCAAGCCCAAGCGGCGAAGGAGATTAAGGGTGTCTCATTTGGGAGCACTGGCCCCACTATGACACACCTGCTCTTTGCAGATGACAGTGTGGTTTTTCTGGAAGGATCCAATGCAAACTTTGAACGGCTGCATACGGTCATACAGGACTACGAGGTTTCCTCGGGCCAAAAGGTGAACCTGCAAAAATCGTCCATCTTCTTTGGAAAGGGAATTACTGAGGAAGGTAAAGCTAGGTTGAAGAAAACAGTTGGTATTTCTTCCGAGGCCTTGAGTGAAAGGTACTTGGGACATCCAACCGTGGATGGAAAACCAAAGGACGGAACTTTCAAGTATGTCAGAGAGAGTGCGGGCAAGAAAGTTGTAGGATGAAAAGGGCAAGGCTTATCCAAAACTGCAAGGGAGGTATTAGTCAAGTCTGGGCTCCAATCTACCCCAATCTTCACCATGAGCTGCTTTCAACTCACAAAGAAAATGTGCAGGAACTGTCATCGATCTCTTCTAACTTCTAGTGGGGTGCAGCCAATGGTTAAAAAAAGGTACATTGGATAGCGTGGGACAAAATGTGTACGAGGAAGCATGAGGGAGGTCTTGGATTTCGAGACCCGGAGGCTTTTAAACAAGCTCTGCTAGCGAAGCAAGCTTGGCGGATTCTACAGAAACATTCATCTTTATGTGCTAGGGTACTCAAAGCAAGGTATTTCCCTGAGGGCTCAATCCTTAATGCTACATGTCCTGGAGGAGGATCAGTTACCTTCAGGAGCATAATACATCGCCGAAACCTGCTGTTGGATGGTTTACTATGGAGGATAGGAGATGGAAGTAAAATCAGAATACACCATGATAATTGGATACCAATGAAGGAGAGTTTGGTGCCACTGGGCCAGAATTTCGTCCAAGGGATCAACCGGGTATGTGACTTACTGAACTCACATGGAACAACATGGGACTCTCGTAAGGTTCATGAAATGTTCTCCCCGGATGAGGCAAATGAAATCACGCAGATCCAAATTGGGGGGCGGCAATGGAGGACTATCAGGCTTGGAATTATACAAAAAATGGCATCTTCTCGGTGAAATCGGCATATCATTTAAGGATGTCACAAAAAAGGCTGAAAACTGGGTGGGCGGCGGCGTCCTCGCCGCTGGAAAATCATAAGGCATGGCTTAGTTTATGGGGTCCGGTCGCCCCTGGTAAGGTGAAAACTCACATGTGGAGGCTGATCAGGAATGGGCTAGCGGTTGGCTCAGAGCTTCATTTGAGAAGAATCAATGTCGGGGTCTTCTGTGTTGTATGTGGCCGAGAGGGGACAAACTGCCATAGGTTCTGGGGATGTTGTCATTCAGTTAAATTTTGGAAAATTATGCACTCGGAAGTGGGAGTTCCGGTGGCGATCCCGCGGGTTACCGTTAGCTCTCAGAGTGACCTTTCAAATTGGATTATGTCATGGATTGTGGATGCTTCTGATGATGAGAAGGCCATTATTTTGCAGGGGGACTGCTGATTGTGGTTGGCTAGGAATAATGCAAGGGATGGGAGAAGAATTGAGGAAGGAGGAGATATAGTACGTGTGGTTCTGAAGGTAATGGAAGAATGGCAATCCACACATGGGCGTACAAGTAAGTCATCAAGAGTTGCTCCTCTGCAACGATGGGAGGCCCCAGACAATGGCTGCATTAAGGCTAATGTTGATGATGCAACGTCAAAATCAGGAGGGAAGGGGGGTGCTGGTGTAGTTTTCAGAAATCATGAGGGAGGTTTTCTTGGTGGAGCATGCATTTCCCCACGGGTCAGGATGCAGCAACGATGGAGTTAGTAGCTTGCCGACGGGTCACCATGACAGCTTGCAGATGAAGTACATGCTAGTAGACTGCACATAGAGATGGACAGCAAAGATATTGTAAGTAAGCTCCAAAGCAGAGAGAGAGAGATCTCGGTGCTGGGACCGCTTGTTCAAGAGATGAAACTACTGCTGCAGACGAGACGACAGTGGAAGGTGAGCTGGGTTCGACGATCGGCAAATAACGCGGCACATCTGCTAGCTATGCAGGAAGGTGTTTCTTCTAGTTTATGTAAGCTGTGGTTGGTTGAACCTTCAGATTGTATTTTGCAGGCTCTTTCAGCAGAGATGCCTACCTTTTATGAATAAATAGGTGATGGTAGATTTTCAAAAAAAAAAAAAGTAAACCGAGAATGATCAAAGCGGAGCCATATAAGACACAACCACAATGCGCCTGGTGTGGTGAAGAGAAGTTACACCGATGCACGCACCTAGCTAGTTGGATTCGATTTGCGAATTTGGTTATTGCGATTGAACAAGAACGGTGTCTTGGCGAGAAGTCAAATGGCAGCGGCGGCGACAAGACAAACTGACGTATAGACAGTTATGTCGACTAGTGTCTAAGCTTGGGTCGTTGGGGAATTAGCCTAGTTGATGATCGAGATCAACCCTGGTTCGGTCCGTTCCGGAGGTCAAGAGAATCACATGTAAGGCTATGGCCCAGTCCAGGTAACTAAGGCTGGCCGGTCCTACCAGTTTCTACTTCCTAGTTTCTTGCCTAATCATTGTTTTCTTCTCCTTTTATTTGGACCAAACAGTATTATTTCGATGTAACATTATTATATATTTTTTTATATACTCACTATGTTTCAAATTAACTATCTCAACTTTATACTAACTCTAGTATAAAGTTATATTAAGCTTGGAACAATTATTTTGGGAGGGAGGGAGTATATATAAAAGGAAGGAGTATATAGCAACTAATGTATATAGTTTGTCTATGTTTTTGTTGAATTAGACGAAAATCTAATTCAAGACAAATAAAAAATATTCCTTTTATCACTTACGTTATTGCCTTAGGGAGGGTAAACAGATTTGTTTTCCCGTATTTCAAGCTTGGCATGGTTGTGAGCATGGTTGCACATATTGGCATGATATTCTGGTCCTTTATTGTTGTGAAAGTGATATCGCATGCGAAAAACTTACTCCTTCCATTTCTAAATATAAGTCTTCATAGAAATTTCTATATGTACACTTATTTTAAAGTACAGATTCACTCATTTTGCTCCGTATGTTGACTATATTAGAATCTCCTAAAATACTTATATTTAGGAACGGAGGGAGTAATTGCAAATACTCAATAAGGTGCATAAAAATAAACAAGATGAACACGTGGTTGTTCACATCATATTCTGCATTTGTACTTAGAAGTTTGTGATGCAAGACAATTGTGCCCAGATAGTTACTTAGGGTAGCTCTCTATGTCCCGAATAAACATGCCCTCGATCGTTCCACCTATTCATCACCCTTATCATAGAATCCAGACCCTTGACCCAGCCAACCAAGCAGCAGTTTGTACAATCCGATTATGGGCGGTAAACTATGATGACAAGATCAGAAGGAAAGATATTATTTTGTCGCTACATGGTGTGATGGACGAGGAGTGCACGACACGACTTGAGCACCCTATCAGCTTCGGTGGCCACCGTGGAGGTGGAGTGGGCGGCGCAACCAGGGGCGCCACTCCTCCTTCGGTGGCCAACCTCCCCTGTCACGCAACCACAAGCATGATTGGGTTTTGGCTAATTGATCTTATGGCCTGATCATTGTTTGTCCCATTGTAACGTACATGCATATTTGTTAGTATTGACTGATGAAACATTGAACCAATCTACGATGGAGTAGCCATGACTTGAATTAACTGGCTGCTTCCAAGGGTCGCAAATATGTATATAACTCGAAAACTGACTTGAATTAACCCAGAGAAGCACCGTCGCAAATATATATAGCTATGACTTGAATTAACCCAGGAGAAGGAAACATCAAGCATAAAATTAACTCAAAAATATCAAACACCTCAATGTGAACCCAACGTCACCTTGATGCGTAGGTGCACGGGCAGCCAGATGAAGCACCGATGGACGGAGCTGGGAATTGGGGCGGTTATTTCTAGTGTGTGGTGAGAGTATGGGTTGAGGGGGTATTTATAGCCCAAAGTTTGGATGGTGAGTCCACACGACAATCTATATACTCAATTCCTACGACCTTGTCCAAGGTGGTTACTGATCACCATCTCTTCTAATGTCTATTAACTTTCTTCACATCCTCACCAAATTGGCAGACCAGCATAACCAATCGGCAAACTAAGAAACTTTTCTATGTAAAATGATTGAATAATTTGGTACGTGACGGAAGTAGGAAACGACTGTATGTACAACTATAATGGTCGATATATATACCTTAGGACTAGAATCATGGACTTGACATTTCGTTGCATCCTACCACAGATACTTGTGGCAAACAAACAAAACCAAAAAAAAATGATATAGATCCCATGGAGTGCGTAAGAGTGATACTGTGGAGAATTGAATTATTTTCTATGTAACTCTCTACGGTCAAAAAAATTAATTTTTGACACCTAACTCTACTTATATATATTTTTAGAATGGAGCCTCAGGTTAAGGCTGGGTTTAAATCAACAAAGACATCAACCGGCTAGGATTACAGCAGCGCCAAACTTATAGAAACATAACAAAGAAACAACTAAAAAATTGTCACCAAGCAAAGATGAACAAACTAAGGTACAAGAACATCTTGAAGACGAAAAAGCCCTCCAGCAAGAGCAGGCCACGCTGTAGAGACACCAGGCCTTGGGGAGACCCAATAAGCAGGTGAGAGTAACCTTGATAGCAGCTCCATGGGCTCCGGCCGAATCGGAGACGATCTCCTCCATCTCCGAAAGGGGCGCCCCGCCCGCTCTCCTGACACGAGGCATCAATCTGTTGGACGATACAGGTGGACCCCCCGAGAGCAAAGGAGTACAACCGACACCATAGAGACCTGGAAAAACAAACCAAAGCACCACCAACCCGCATCGCCGAGCTCAACAAATGAAAACATGGGCACTGTGAGGGAACCTACACGCGAGGAGAAGCAAATGCACGACGACACTACTACTGACAAAGCAAGAGACAAGACGGGCTTAGAGACGGCTCCTTGACCGCAAATCAAACACCGATATCCCGCCACCCCTATATGGCCCTCGCTAAGGCAAAGGGGAACACAATCCGCTGCCCAAAGACACAGATGAATGCTATCGCCAGCCACAGAAGTGACCATAAGCTGCCACAGGATTGCAAACAAGGACACCACCAAGATAGACCACACTATCGCCGAACGGCTACCAACCAAGACGGGCTCGCTACCGTTCCATGCTCACCAAATTCGACACCTCCATGAAGGTGACGATGCTGCAAGCGTCGCTTCTGCCCAATCAAGAGGGTTTTGGGTTTTCATCCCGGTACACGAGTAAGGGAGGGAGGTTGAGGGGAAAGGGAGAACCTTAACAGCGCCTACGTGTAGGAGACGGCGTCCCTGGCATTGTTGTTGTCGTAGCCGGCTCGGCCTTGGATTTCTCCGAGCGGCCATGGGCTGTCGGAGACGATATCTTACCAGGGACCAGCAAAGGTTAGAGGCGAACGGCGTCAGATCCAGCGCGGCTATGGGGCTACCGTGCCCTGCATCCACCACCAGCCGCCGCCGCCTTGCCGCCCAAGCGACCAAGGGGGGAGGTCAGCAGCAACTATAGCCGCTTGCTAAAGGCACCGTCGCTACAAGACTTGTGGCCGCCTGCTTGACTCAAAAGTCTCTTGCACGTGGCTGGGCGGATAGATCCTTGCCTCCACCTTCCCCGGTTGGCGCGCGGCGTGCCAGTGACCCCTCCTCTAGCGGTGAGGGAGACGAGCGAGGGGAGGCGCAACCGGCGGAGCACCAGGGGGCGCTTATGAAAACTATATATTTTTTCGAAAAATGGCGTTTTTATTGACTCATAATGTAGCATCGAGGGATACAATCACAATGAATACACTCGGCCTCTGCATAACTATGATACACAAAGCCGACACACACGCACAAAGATCAGGATGGCAAAGAGTCAGCTTAGATAAAACTGTTGGAAATATTTTCGTCATGTGGGTCAAAAAGTGAAAACGGTTGTTGCTGGTTCTAATCTCTACAGGTCTCCAGTCGAATCTCTTGCACAATGCCGTCACCATCATAGTTGCAATACAAGAGTAACAGGCCGACCGAACAGAGTAGTTCCGAGACGCATCCAAGCTCTCCCTGTGCGCATGCCAGACGTACGTTCTCGTCCAAGGTTTGTGATTCTAATCAACAGATCCTTCTAAGAATATTTTTCTTGTCTGATCCTCAAATCGGCAATTCATCTAATAATTGCTGGACAGTTTATTTTGGAAATAATTTGTCACGTAAGTTGGAGTGAGTGGCTCTAACGTAAAAGTCTCGCCAAATGTCAACATCAACCATGACAGCAGCTCTAGCATGTGGGCCTTTCAATATCTCAGTCCAACCCTAGATTTTATTCAGCAACTTCTCATCAATCCCTTAGAGCATCTCTAACCGATCCCCGGTAAACTGAATCTAAAAATAGTGGTTGAGAGAGCTGGATATTCTTATCGGGTATAGATTGCAGAACAGAAACTGCAAACAAGGACTGGATTATTTCTTGAAAAGAAAACCTAATTGCTTGTGGCACGCTGGCTGAGAACCGAAGCTAAAATTATGTCGCCGAGGATCTTCCAACCTATGCGGTTAGCCGAGACACCACTGCAAGAGACGGTGCTGTGCGCGTCGCATGCGGATGGCGACACATGGCAATTCTCCTCCCCGGTGTCGTGCGTGATAGGACCATTTCCACCGCCAGAGATCAATCCTCGACTTACCAATGTGGCCAGCTGCACGATTACGAGACGACGAAGACCGGTGTATAATCGGGTGTAAAACCTCACCGGACGCCCTCCCACAATACCCTCCTTCCTAGAGCACGCTATGCTAGGATCTAACGACGTAGTCATCGCTTGCTGGTAGTTTATATTTTCTCAAGCAAGACCAGATCTTGGGCACTGGTTTTCTAGGCTTGAAATTTTTCACCAATATATTATTATGACAGCATTATTCATGAGAAACAGTAATTATGCATGTATACGGATGCCTTTGGGATGGCAGCCGTAGTGAGCTTGACGGGCAACAGGAATTATACAAGTATACATGCATACGGATGCCTTTGGGATGATTATCGTGAGCGAAGCTGCCCTGGTGATGATTGGACAATGCAGGTAGGATGAGATACCTAATTAATTAAAAACACAATTTTATGGATGGGAGTCTTGGTCTCTTGCAAGGTGCGCTAGGTGTTACAAAAAATTCAAATTGTATACTTGCGTGATAGTTGAAACTAACTGGATGATCTACGTAGATGCATTAATTTAAAGAAGGTTGTGACAGAGCAGTGAGCACCTTGACACCTACACACCACTAACTTGAGATATATTTTATGATACGAAATTGTAACAACAAAATCTACAAAGAAGGACTAGTGTACCACGAGATTATACTGTGTCAACAACAAAATATTCAGAGGAACAAACATATACTACGTCAACACATGGAAGACGAAGTTTTATATAGGTTCAGGCCACGAACACCGTCGGGTGCCCTACTTCCCATGTGTTGTGGGTTGACTATCCTATGCAAGATCTATCTCAAGGGAGTCTTGACCACATCTATGAAGGATGGAGATCGAGATGGAGACCATGCCAAAACGATCGTTTTTATGTCAATTTCAGTGACGTGAGAATGGTAAGTTGGCAAGTATGATAAATCTGTGCTCAGTGAATTTTTTGCCAGTAAATTATCATGTGTGTCAACTAACCTAGTCATTATCACGACACTAAATTTACAATGACAACCGTTCGATTTGCAATGGTCAAATTACGAAGTTCCGGGACTTCTTATTTCCTATTGAGATTGGATCTATGTGATATGGTATGTCCTCTGGCTCGGACCACCCTCTTATATACCCGGTGGTATGTATTGGGTTACAAGCATGGACCTATATATATGTACGTGTGAAACTGTAACGAGTATCCACAATCCGACCCTTAATTGGCTACAGTTGTATATCACGTGGAATCCTAGGCCTGATCTCGGCGTGGAATTCACCCAAGACGATGGCCGAGCTGGTTGTAGCCGGGCGTCCGAAATCAGGTGAAATATACTCCCTCCGTTTCTAAATATAAGTTTTTTAGGCGATTTTAATAAATGTCTACATATGAAGCAAAATGATTGAATGTATTCTCTAAAGTATGTCTATATACATCAATTTATAGTCCACTAATGAAATCGCTACAAAGACTTATATTTAAGAACGGAGGGAGTAGAAAAGAGACCAATATTGATTGGTACTACATTTTGAGTTCGTTAGCAAGTTAAGTACGAAGTCATCATAATTGTTTTAATTTATTTTTTGCAACTGCTATCTGTCGTGTCGTGGTATGTGTTCCTAGAATATGCTTATTGCAAGAGACCAAGACCCGAATCTGTTAGACTGTGTTTTTAACTTGAAGAAGGACGTACATACGCTAAGTACGCGACAAACAGAGGCGGAAGCAGCAGTGCAGCATCGTCCTCTCCCTGTAATCATCGTTTAGAGTGGTTGCACGTCAAGCTCACAACTGCACCGGTACGTATGCATGTATAGTTACGGTTTCTAATGACTAATGCCATACAAGTAATATACTGGTGAAGTGGTGATGCAAGAAAATCAATGTCCAAGATCCGGCCTCGCTTGAAAAACTATAAACAAGCACAGTAGCAGTGCCGACTGGGATTAGGTTTTAGATTGAGTTTTTAAAAATAATCTACCGCAGCTATGGATCATCGACGGCAGCTAGCTGTATTCATCTCTTCAAATAATCACCAACTTGCGTCAAAGACTAATAATCTCTCGGATAAAAACAAGCTGCCTTGCCGGTTGGTAATGTCGAGGGAGGGATCAGACAAAATACATTCTTAAAAGGATCAAATTATCCATCACTTCTACAACTGTGACCGTGTTTGCCGCGATTAGACAGGGAAGGTGGAACTACTGTGTTTTCTGGGTGCTGGCCTGCTGCTCTTGCCTTGCCACTATGATGTGACCGTGCTGCCCGCACATATGGTTGATGACGGCATTTTGTACATCTGCAGCGCAATGGAGGAGGGCGCAAGACGTATGGTTCGCTGATTTGTCTTGTGAATATTTGCTTCCGTCCGATCGATGCCTGTTTTCCAAAATATAGGACCCATATTTCTTTGATAACAAAAATATATATTAATATCAAGATGATATCAATTAAAACCAGCCTATACAATAACATAATGACCATAAAAACACTAGACATCAAGGATGCACCCAGTCTAAACTAAACGAAAAGAAGAAAGAAAAGAAAGAAAACAAAGACATCGCCCTATGGATCTTGTTGACTCGACACAAACATGTAAGATGTGATCTGTAAACCTATACGCACTAGTCCCCCTTTTCTTTTTTGTGTCCATTATCTTTGGTTTCTTATGTTTGTTGGCGTTTTCGGTCGGTGTCGACTAGACGCTAGCTAGTACGTACATAAAACATTACACGACATCGTATATTACTCCTCATCATTGTACATACTAGTTAAAAAGCTCTACATCATTATTGGCAAAATAACATAAAAAAGATGAAGTCCTCATCATTCTGTTTGTTATCATAGTAGCAAATGACCAAGTTATCACAAGGTTGAAACACTAACTACTACTCTGTCCTAGGTAAAGAAGCAAAATAAAGGCAACCTCCGACATCTCCGTATTGAAGAACACACAGATCAACCTATCTCCAACTTGTGGGATGCGCAATGATTCCTCTCCAAATGGTATCATGGATCAAAAAGGCCGAAGAACAGCAGCAGCTACCCAGTTCGGGTCGGAGCTGCTGTTGGCATGCGTGGAGGATCTTTAAGTGGTGGAAACGATGGGCTTGGCTCATCAAGAGAAGTTCTACTAGGCTGCAACTCAGGCGTGAAGGTTGTTTAGCATGGCCTAGAGGGAGAAGGAGGCCAACCTGCATTGGTGCCTAGCAGTTCAGGTGAAAAGTCATGAAGCTCAACTCGGGTTGGAATTTTTGCATCGCCGAAAGAAACGTGCGTAGCAGAAATGTTTCTGTCGCCTCTGACGATAATGGAGGAAAGGACAACATCACCTAAACCCGTAGATCTACAACCGGTGTTAATTGATCCGGTAATAGTGAAAGGCAGTGGACAACGGTGTCTGGCAAGCGTCGAGGAACCGGCGAAATTGAAGGGACAAATACGAAGGAGTGTTGGCGTCATGCTATGGAAGAGGAGTTGGGGTCGATCCACGACAGCAATGCATGGGAGTTTGTGGATCTTTCCAAAAATGAAAAAGCCATGGATCTCAAGTGGGAATTTAAGAAGAAGTAAGATGACGAAGGAAATTGTGTGAAGCACAAGGTGAAGCTAATGGCGAAAGAGTACATTGAAGATGAAGGTGTGGACCTCGAAGAAGTGTTTACTCGTGTTGCACGGATGTAATCGATGAGATTAATCATCGCTCTCGCGGCTCAAGAATCATGGAACATACATCACATGGATGTAAAATCCACGATTTTGAACGATGAGATAGAAGGAGATGTGTGTGTGAATCAGCCACCGAGCTTCATCAAAGAGGGAGAAGAGCACTTATTGAAGCTGCACAAAGTCTTGTATGAGCGACGGCAGGACCTTCGGGCGTGGAAAATCAAACTTGATCGGACAATGAGTTCTCTTGGATTTGAGAAAACCCCACTAGAGCATGCAATGTACAAGAGAGGTGAAGGAAAGGATCGTCTACTAGTTGGCTTCTATCTCGACGATCCATTGATAACTGAAACAGATGAAGAGGTGATTGCAAAGTTCAAGCAACAAATGAAGGAGTTTTTCAAGATGAATGGTCTATGTCTTTTGAGATGCTACCTCGGGTCAGAGGTACATCAAAAGCCGGAAGGGATCACACTATGTCATGGGGCATATGCAAGAAGGGTACTTCAAAACTATGACATGAAAGATTGCAATCCAATCAGTGCTTCGTTGTAACCTCGTCTTGAGCTGAGCAAGAAAAGGAGATGGTGAAACTACTTGGCTACAGTCATAGTGACAAGGAAGGAATTGTTCATGGCCGTACGAGTACCTCGGACGTGGCATATTTCCTTAGTGGAAGCATAGTACGATGGCTATCACGAAGGCAGAAAATTGTGACATCGACTTCAAGTGAAGCAGAGTGTCGAGGTGTATGGCTAGGAAGGCTACGCGATGATCTCATGGATCGAGATTCGAAACGAGTGGTGTCGACAGACTGTCTGCCAAGGATCTACGGAGACATAGGGGTGGAAGGGAAGTACCACCCCTCGTGCGGGGCGGCTGGGAAGAACCCGTCGAGCGCTCTGGACCAGCGCCCACCATCTTTCAACACCTGGTGACCTGCCATGATAAAGATTAAAAGAAATTAGTACAACATAAAAAAATTGAATAACTGACATGAATAATAAAGATTAAAATATATATAATTTAAGTTGTGAATCTTACAAACTAATAATCATCATCAATAAATGCATCATCATCATCACTATCACGCATGTCTTCATGAATGACGTGCTCGTCGGGTTCAACGGCGTGAAGTTGTGAAAGGCCTTTCTTTAATCATTGAAGCATTGGCAGGTCATCCGCATCAGTAACCTCTACGAGTTCCAGGTCTTCTGGTTCCGGCTCAGGGGTGGAGTCGGATTCATTGTCGCTGTCTACTTCCATGTTGTTGGGTGATGCACGGCGGTTCTTGAAACGTTTCTTGGAAAGACGTGTTTCTTGGAAGAATTCTCCATCATATGTGTCTGGGTTAATGTGAGGTTCATAATCCTGTTCATTTGGGAGAGGTTGTCTGACATGTGGCGGCACTTCATAAACAACATACCAACCTTCCAGATTCTTATTCGTTTGGCATGCCCACGGTAGATAGAAGACTTGGGTCGCCTGTTGAGCCGTAATATAGACATTGGGAACATCTAAATGGGTGTTTGGATTGATTTCGACTAGTCCTATATGTTCATAAGTCCTTCTAGTCTCCTTCGGCTGGAACCAATAACATTTGAAGACTACGACGTTCGGTGGGTTTTCACTATAGAATTGAAGTTCATAAATTGCTTCAACTCTTCCATAATACTCGATAACACCTTTGCCAATAGCAGAGGCACCACAATTTGTAGATTTCCGGTCAGGCATAGATAGCTCTTTGCCAAAGGTACGAAAGAGATACCCGTTGATGTTGTATTTCTCAAATGAACGGACCTTATAGTCAAAACCATTAGCGACTTGTCTCAATTCGGCGTCCATAGACTCTGAATTAGCCTACAAGTTTAATATGAAACGATTTTGCATTAGCCGCAAGTTAGACCAAGAAATGAAATGGTCCATTATTGATAATTACCGTTTGTTTGAACCAAGAGATGAAACCGGGATAGCCGCCTCCTGTCTTTGATAGAAGCTTATACTCTTCGACGGAATCATTTTCGATCACCGCTCCATCCGAGAATTTGGCGACGTAACGGCTGTTTGAAATATCCGGGAATAAGAGCAGTTCAAATGAATTAGAAGTTACGGGAAAATGTGCCGAGAACTCACTCGATGTACGGCCGCACCTCTGGTAGGTTGTTGAAGATATACAACGAAGTGTTCCGCCATTCTTTGACATCCAACGTTATTGGTTTCGAAGCACCGGCTGGTGCGAGCTTCCCCGTTGAATAGGCTGAGGTTGGACCCACCTTTCTTAGGGTCTGCATCATTGTGCCGAGGCTTCGGATTATGCAAATGATGATTTTTGGCTTCGTAGTGTGCTGTCACAAAGTTTGCCACCTCCTCAGTAATGAATGCCTCAGCCATCGATGCTTCAATTCTATGCTTATTCTTACATTTAGCTCGAAGGGTCTTCTGCATCCGCGCAGTTGCATAGCACCAACGATCTTGCACGGGCCCACCCAATCTTGCCTCGGTCGGTAGATGTAAAATCAAATGCTGCATTCGATTAAAGAAGCCCGGTGGAAAGATCTTCTCTAACTTGCACAACAACTCCGGTGCAAACTCCTCCATGTCTTCTACCACGTCAGGCGACAATTCTTTCGCACAAAGAACATGGAAGAAATAGCTCAGCTCCGCCAGTACTAGCCATTCATCCGCAGGAATAAAGCCACGTAACATCACCGGCATTACCCGCTCTAGCCATATGTGCCAATCATGACTCTTGAGACCAAAGATTTTTAATTTTTCAAGACTCGCTCCCCTCTTTAGATTCGCTGCATACCCATCTGTGCATTTTGACCCACAAGATAATTTCTCTCACAGCTGGCCTTCCAAGATTGAACCAGGCCTTTGGCTTCGACCACTTCTGCTTTCCTTTGCCTTCTCGCATGTTTTGTAATGGTCTATGACATAGTGTCTCTTGATCAACTCTAGCCTTAGTATTATCCTTTGTCTTCCCATCTATGTCGAACAATGTACCAAAAATAGCCTCTCCGATATTCTTTTCAGTGTGCATCATGTCGATATTGTGTGGAAGAAGGAGGTCTTTGAAGTAAGGCACATCCCAGAAGCATGGCTTGTGAGTCCAGGCGTGTTTTGAATTATACCCCTTGAAATACCCTGGATGCTCTGGATCAGGCTTGAGGGCGTCTAACTGATCGAGGATCTGTTGGCCTGTCAACGCAGGTGGTGCCAAGTTTTTGACAACTTTACCTTTGGTAAAGTTCTTCTTGTCTTTTCTGAACTGATGGTCAGGATCCAGGAACTGTCTATGCAAGTCAAAGCAAGAATACTTCCGACCCTCCTGCAACCAATGAAACTGAAGAGCTGCCTTGCATTGGGGGCACGGGAACCTTCCATGCACACACCATCCAGAGAATAGTGCATACGCTGGCAAGTCATGCATAGAGTACATGTACCACACATGCATTTTGAAGTTTTGTTTTCTAGCGGCATCGTATGTCTTGACCCCATTATCCCAAGCGTCTTCCAATTCATCCTTAGGCGGCTGTAGGTACACATTCATATTCTTCCCCGGATAATTGGGCCCTGGAATTATCAACGTCAGAAAATATGTTCTTTCTTTGCATAATCTGTCCGGGGGGGAGATTGAGTGGAATGACAAATACAGGCCAACAACTATATTTGGTTGCCGTCATGCCGAAGGGATTAAAACCATCCGTGGTGATGCAGACTTGAGGATTCCTTGGATCTGCCGCTTTATCCTCATGCAATCCATCGAAATGTTTCCACGCTTCCCCATCCGATGTGTGTACCACCATCTTATTCCCATCCGCATCTAGTTCGGTTCTTTTGCCCAATTTGTGCCATGTCATGTGTCTGGTTGTCTCTTCGACCATGAAAAGACGTTGAAGTCTTGGTACGATTGTCATATACCGAAGAACACTAACTGCGATTTTGGTCTGCCTCTTCTCACCCATACCGTTGTCTACCACAAGATACCTGCAAGACTCGCAATTGGGACAATAGTCCAAGTGTGCATATTCCTTCCTAAATAAGACACATCCTTTCTCACATGCATCTATCTTCTCATAGGGCATCTTAAGTACACGAAGTATTTTATCCGACGGGTACAGGTTTGCAGGCATGACATGGCCTTTGGGTAGGAAGCGTCCAAATAGTGTCATCATCGCGTCGTAGCATTCTCTTCCCAAGTTGAACTGAGCCTTCAGAGCCATTACTTGTGCAATTGCATCCAACTGACATAGCTCAGTGTGCTCATGGATAGGACTTTTTGAAGACTCCAACATTTCATAAAAGGCATTTGCAGATTCCTGATACGTCTCAAACGTATCGACTTTTCCAAACTCTTTTGCCCTTGTTTTGGACTATAATTTGCATGATCTGAATGGAACTAACCTGGACTGATGCTGTTTTCAGCAGAATTGCCTTGGTGTTATTTTTGTGCAGAAATCAAAGTTCTCCAAACGTCTTGAAAATTTACGGGGAGCAGTTTTGGATAATATCAAAAATACCTACGCCAGAATCCACCTGAGGGGGTGGGCCAGTGGGCCACAAGCCCCTGCTTCGCCACCACCCCCCTGGTGGCGGTGGGCAGGCTTGTGGGGCCCACAGGCCTCTGTCGCCCCCAACTCCAGCTCTATAAGTTGTCTTTCGTCCCAGAAAAAATAAAAAGAGAAGTTTTCGTCGCGTTTTCGATACGGAAGTGCCGCCACCACCTGTTCTTCATCTCGAGGGCAGATCTGGAGTCCGTCTTGGGCTCCGGAGAGTGGAAATCGTCGCCATCGTCATCATCAACCTTCTTCCCTCTCCAATTCCATGAAGCTCTTCGTCGTTCGTGAGTAATCTATTCGTAGGCTCGCTGGACGGTGATGAGTAGGATGAGATCTATCCTGTAATCGAGTTAGTTTTGACGGGGATTGATCCCTAGTATCCACTATGTTTTGAGATTTGATGTTGCTACTACTTTTGCTTAATGCTTGTCACTAGGGCCCGAGTGCCATGATTTCAGATCTGAAATTATTATGTCGTCACCAATATATGTGTGTTTTAGATCCGATCTTGCAAGTTGTAGTTACCTACTATGTGTTATGATCCGGCAACCCCGGAGTGAAAATAACCGGAACCACTTCCGGTGATGACCATAGTTTGAGGAGTTCATGTGTTCACCAAGTGCTAATGCGTTGGTCCGGTTCTTTATTAAAAGGAGAACCTTAATATCCCGTAGTTTCCTTTTGGACCCCGCTACCACGGGAGGGATGGACAATAGATGTCATGCAAGTTCTTTTTCCTAAGCACGTATGACGACACACGGAATGCATGCCTACATCACATTGACGAATGGGAGCTAGCCACATATCTCTCCGTGTTATAGCTGTTGCATGATGAATATCATCCAAACAAATCACCGACCAATGCCTACGAGTTTGTCCTACTGTTGCTACTGTTGTTACTTGTCTTCCTCTGCTGCTACTACTGTTGCTACTGTCGTTACTTGTCTTGCTCTGCTGCTAGTACTGTTGCTACTGTTGTTACTTGTCTTGCTCTGTTGCTACTGTTGCTACTACTGTCGCTTGCTATTGTTGCTACTTGCTACTGCTGTCACTACTGCTGTTCCTTGCCACTGTTATTGCTCGTTACACTGCCGATACCCGCTACTTCGCTGTTACTACTTTGTTGTTACTATTGTGCTTGCAGATACTAATCTTTCAGGTGTGGTTGGATCCGACAAATTCAGCTGCTAATACTTGAGAGTATACTCTCACCTCCTTTAGGCGATCTACAAATTTGGGTCGAATACTCTACCCTCGAAAACTGCTGCGAACCCATGCGCTGGTGGGCCATCAACAACATTCTTCCAGTTTCATTGCCGGGGAGTGCTATCAGCATTCTTCTGATGTCGTTGCAGGAGAAGGTTAGTTGTTTATAAGCATTCGTCTAGCTAACACTAGAGATTGCAGGATCAACCCTTTTCTGGAGCCATTGCTAGGGAAGCACAGCTCACATCAATTCCTCCATCTCATCTTCCGAATCCCGAGCATCATCAAAGTCTTGCACCATGTCTTCGATCCCGGTACCATGCTCCTCCGTGTGACGACGGACCAACTCAGCTCTTGTGCGTTGTATAGACTCACCATGAAATGTCCACACCGTATAATTAGGCTTTAAACCCCTCCTCTGCAGGTGTTTAATCATTACAGCCTGTGTCGTCTTTTTATAGTTTTCGCATCCAGGACAGGGGCAATAGTTTCGTTCCTAGCCATTTGCGAATGTGGCTTTCACAAATTCCTTTGTTTTTACAAACCATTCTTTCGTCATCTCTTTCTGACTAGGGTGACCGGTATACATCCATGCACGATCACTCATCTTGCCTAGCTACTAAAGACAGAAGAAATATATTTATATATAATTTAGCATTTATATTCATCGGTTAATCAGGTTCGCCATTTTTATTACGTCCAGGCAACCTACAGCTAATAGGTAAAGATAGGTCCTAATCCCACCCGAGTATGTGTAGATTGGGTTCGTTTTCCCATGCTGTGCTCCGGATCCAACGCAAAATTACAGCAACACCTCCCCGCTGTTCTCCTGATACACGTCTCTGCAATAAACAGAGAGGATGTGCATCCGGAGAACAACAGGGAGGCACTGACGATATTCCGCATCGAATCGAGAGCACAACATACGGGAAAACGAACCCAATCTACACATACTCGGGCTGTCCATGGATAATGTTGGACAATTCGAAAGGATGGCGGTTATAAATATGCAAAGACATGCATATTTATAGATGTCGCCCTTTCGAACGGGAGACGCATACTGGTCACGCATACTGATAAATTAATTTAATTACCTAAATCTAGAAAGTTTCATCCGGAAACCGAGCCACGGTAAATGAAGGGGCGAGGAGGAGATGAAATTTGTACTGACCCACGAATGCAGGGGCGGAGCTCGTACAACGCACAGGGAGGTCTTCGCACAGCAGACCTCACAGCGACGAGAGAACTATCACATGTAAATCCACCCGGTCAACACAAATATTCTAATTATGTCATTTTAGAGGAAAACAAGTTAAGAATATAATATTCATGAGGTAACCAAGATTTTTATGCCATTTTGTAGCTAAATGGGCTAATTATCTCATTGTTGGGGAAAATAAGGTGAGGAGAATAAGATAGAGGAGAAGAAAGAGGAGGAGAAGAAGAAGAAGAAGAAATCAAGAAGAAGGAGAAGGAGGAGGAGGAGAAGAAGGAGGAGAAGGTCTTCTTCTTCTCTTCTTCTTCTCTTCTTCTTTTCTTCTTATTTTCTTCTTCTCCTTCTTATTTTTGTCTTCTCCTCCTCCTCTTCTTCTTCTTCTTCTTCTCCTCCTCCTCTTCTCCTCTTCTCCTCCTCCTCCTCTTCTTATTCTTCCTATTCTTTCTATTAAGCTAACTAACTAACTAACCTAACTAACCAAGCTAACTAAACCTACCGCTAAACCTATATAGCACTAAACAGCAAAAAAATAACAAAAACAGAATCTACCACTAAGTAACTAAAAAAGAATGTAGCTATCACTAATTAACAAAACAAAATCTACCACTAAACTACCTACTAAATCTACTAATTAACTAACTAAATCTACCAACTAACTAAACTACCACTAAAACTACTAATTAACTAACCTACCAACTAAACTACATATGCCACTAAATCTGTTAATTAGCAAAAAAAGAAAAAAAAGGACCCACCGGAGGGGGCGGCCGGGGAGGAGGAGGGCGCGGCGGTGGAGGAGAGGGCGGTGGTGGCGGAGGGGGTGGTAGTGGAGAAGGGGCGAGCTCCGACGGCGGTTGTGGAGGAGGAGGTCCCGGGGAGGAGGAGGGGGCGTGGTGGAGGAGGGGGCGCAGGGAGGAGGGGCGCAGGGAGGCCGTAGGAGGAGGGGGCGGCGGCGCAGGGAGGCCGGAGGAGGAGGGGGCGCAGGGAGGCCGGAGGAGGAGGGGGCGGCAGCGCAGGGAGGCCGGAGGAGGGCGCGGCGGCGGTGGTGGTGTCGGGGGGGTGAGAGAGAGGGGTGTGGGGGTGGCTGTTAGGGGTGAGAGAGAGGCGCGTGGGGTGGGGCTAACGGCCGTTAGGGCGCACCCTCTTTGCCGTCTGCCTCCCGACGGCACAAAGGAGAAAAGCGGACGACAAAGAGAGAGGTCGTTAGGGTGGAGGGGGGTGCGGGGTGGGCCAGCCGAGCTGTTTGCCGTCTGCCTGAGTGATGTTTGCCGTGAGCCAAGCTCTTTGCCGTCTGCCTGAGTGATGTTTGCCGTGAGCCAGTTGACGGCAAAGAGCTGGCTGATGGCAAATAGTACATTTGCCATCAGCCTTCTCTTTGCCGTCTGGTTTCTGATAGCTGATGGCAAAGAGGGTCTTTCGCATCAGCCAACAGACGGTAAAGAAGCAGCAGATGGCAAAATCTTTGATTCCATTAGTGTTTTATTTCTTGATTATGCCAAAACGAATGTTTTTATGTCAATTTCAGTGAGCGAGAATGGTAAGTTGGCCAGCATGGTAAATCCGTGCTCAATGAATTTTTACCAGTAAATTGTCGTGTGTTTCAACTAACATTGTCATTCTCACGGCACTAAAATTGCCATAAAATCATTCGATTTGCAATGGTCAAATTACGAACTTACGGTACTTATCTTTTCCGATCGAGATTGATCTATGAGTTATGTTATGTCCTCAGGCTCAGACCGCCCCTAGACCCCTTATATACCCGGTGGTATAGGGCTACAAGCGCCAATTCTATCTATGTCTATGTACAAAACCCTAACGGGAATCCAGAATCCGATCTTCATAGAATACAGTGGTATATCACATCGAATCCTCAGCTTGATCTCTGCGTGGATTGCACTCCAAGCTGAAATAATTGTCTCCCCGCCTAGCTTCCATCCCGGTGAAGTGTCTAGCATTGTTGGTAGGTGTGTGGAGGTATGTCTCCGACGGATCTGTCTTAGGTGGATTTGCTCAGATCAATTTATTGTTCGTCTTTGTTCATGTGTTTTTAGGTTGGATAATTCCGATCCACACTCTTCATCTGCGGTGGTTGCTGTTCTGGTACGTTGGTCCTATAGGGCCTTAGCACGACGACTTCCTGACTGTCAACTACAACAACATTTGCACGGCTCCAACGAGGGAAGGACGATGACAGTGACGCGTCTTTAGCTCGCTTCAGTGCTTGTAGTCGTCGCTAGGTGGTCTTCGTCCCCAATTAGTATTGTTTTTAACTTGAAGCATAACGTACTTACGCTAAGCACGTCACGAACACATGCGGAAGCAACGGGCAACATCCAATCATCACGACGTCAGCTCCTGACTTAGGTTTCAGATTGAGTTGTTAAACATAATTTAAGGGTTGCAGTAAGATATTCAAGCTAGCTGCTGTGCTCGGTCGTCTTGATGTTCATGCATGACCGTCATGATGGTCACGGTGCAACTATGGATCGTTGGTGTGTTTATCTTTTCAAATAATTATTCAAATAACAACAAGCTGCTTTGCCGGTTGGTAATGGAGAGATTGGGAGGCATCATACAAAAAACATACTAAAAAACGATCAAATTATTCATGACTTCTATGACTGTGAGGCCTGCTGCCAACACATATGGTTGGAATTTTTTGTCCAAAAGGTGGGCATCGCGTTCCAGGATTGTAGCCGGAGTGTGCCCTGTGGGGCCCTGTCGTCACCGTCACCGTCCGAAAAGATAAGAGACACCGTCACCGTTACGGACAGGAGGCTGTGGGGCCCTGTCGTCACCGTCCGAAGCGGCCGGTCAGCAGGGTTGTAGCCGGGTGTCCGAAATCAGGTGAAATATAAAAAAGAGACGAATACTGATTGGTACTTCAGTTTGAGTTGTTAGCAAGTTATAAGTACGAAGTCAGAAAAAATGTTTTAATTTATTTTTTGCAACTGCTATCTGTGGTGTCGTGGTATATGCTTATTGCAAGAGACCAAGACCCGCGCGAACCTGTAAGATTGTGTTTTTAACTTGAAGAAGAACGTACATACGCTAAGTACACGACAAACAGAGGCGGAAACAGCAGTGCAGCATCGTCCTCTCCCCTGTAATCATCATTTAGACTGGTTGCCCGTCAAGCTCACAACTGCACCCGTATGCATGTATAGTTACCGTTTCTAATGACTAATGCCATACAAGTAGTAATATACTTGTGAAGTGGTGATGCAAGAAAATCAATGTCCAAGATCCGGCCTCGCTTGAAAAACTATAAACAAGCACAGTAGCAGTGCCGACTGGGATTAGGTTTTAGATTGAGTTTTTAAAAATAATCTACCGCAGCTATGGATCATCGACGGCAGCTAGCTGTGTTCATCTCTTCAAATAATCACCAACTTGCGTCAAAGACTAATAATCTCTCGGATAAAAACAAGCTGCCTTGCCGGTTGGTAATGTCGAGGGAGGGATCAGACAAAATACATTCTTAAAAGGATCAAATTATCCATCACTTCTACGACTGTGACCGTGTTTGCCGCGATTAGACAGGGAAGGTGGAACTACTGTGTTTTCTGGGTGCTGGCCTGCTGCTCTTGCCTTGCCACTATGATGTGACCGTGCTGCCCACACATATGGTTGATGACGGCATTTTGTACATCTGCAGCGCAATGGAGGAGGGCGCAAGACGTATGGTTCGCTGATTTGTCTTGTGAATATTTGCTTCCGTCCGTCCGATGCCTGTTTTCCAAAATATAGGACCCATATTTCTTTGATAACAAAAATATATATTAATATCAAGATGATATCAATTAAAACCAGCCTATACAATAACATAATGACCATAAAAACACTAGACATCAAGGATGCACCCAGTCTAAACTAAACGAAAAGAAGAAAGAAAAGAAAGAAAACAAAGACATCGCCCTATGTTTGTCATGTTGGTCTTCAACAAAATTAAATAGAAAAGCGGCAACCTTTAAACCCCCTATTGAAGCCTACAACGAATCTGCTGTTCTGCCCATGGAATCAATCCTAGATGAACACCTACTCAACTCATAGGACTAACGGCGAGGAAGATACATGTAAAATCAGATTTCCATGGCATGATCCTTTTGCCCTAACCTAAATAGGATTAGGGACGGGTCAGTGACAGCGCATGCAAGACACACAGAGGAGGAAAAAAACTCACCATAGTCGTGTTAGTCGTTTGGATTCTCTAGCTAGAATGCAACGCCGAAGCTTTTTTTAGCAAGTTCACTATAGTGCGGGAGGCCTGCTACAAGATAGTCACTGAGGCTGCAATCTTTGTGAGCGTTGGTGCAAAAGGGTTATTGAAATTTGAATGTAGAGTTCTGCTGTGTCAAGATCATTGCATTTGTGTGTTGCCCTACGTTTTCGTTGTGGTAACTAGGGTGATTCAGCTGGTTGCATGCTACCTTTATTTTTCTAACACATTGACACACAAGACTTTTGCGCGCTCACATAAAACATTCCAGATATTCCAAAATATATTCACAATTCAGAAAATGTACCGAACTGGCTCAAGGGAAAGACATGGAAATTATTCGCACATAAATGAAGCATAAAACTCTCCACAAAACAATATTTATTTAACCACATACAATATTCAAGGGAAACAAGAAAGTTCACGACAGTTTACAAATGAAAATTAAAAATGCAACACAAATGATCAAACATCAAGACAAACCCGCAACCTAGCAGCACAGTATTTTTTTGGCAAACGAGCATGTCACAATTGAAAATTATTACACATCACATAAATATCTATATTTCGAGAGCAGGCCTCGTCAGCGGCTCACGGGGCGACTGTTGATCGAGCTTACTCAAAGGGATGTTCCTCGGTCTCTCCCTGATGGGTCCATAGTTTGTAGTTCTCCACAAATCCGTTTTTCACCAAGTGATCACGAATTGTGTTACTGTTCTGATCCTCTGCATTTTTACAAACAATACAGGGGCAACGGAACAGCGTGCCGCCTCCAGCATGTTCCTTAGCTTTGTCCAGAAAGAAGTTCACACCATTTTTGAACGGATCGCTTGTACGTTCCGCGCGGTACATCCACTTTCGGGGCATCTGCTAAAGAAGACACATAAATATGTAAAAGTTTTAAAGTATAAATTAGCCATGCATTACAACCCTTTTCGACAAACATGTTTATTAGAAATTCAAATAAACAAGCTAAACATGTTAAGTACTATATTTCATGTGAAAATTGCATGGAACATATTATTTAGAAATATTGACTTGATTATGAGGGTTAGAGACAAGAGTCGCATCAAAAAAACCACTTTCGTGACCCCCTCAAGAAAAATCCAGACACCTATTGATCCAGAAGTTCCAATTTTATTTGTTGCGTCCGGGTGTTCGTTGTTTGTACACAATGCCAGCTGTTGTTCCGCTGTATGACCGTCATTGCCCTACCAACTGTCCATCTTCCCTCTTCTCCCTCCCGGTCTGCTAGCCTGGCGACCCTCCACCACCTCCATCCGTCGTCACTCCACTACCTCGACCGCGCACTCTGTTGCCACACCCTGCCTCCTCGCCGATCCACCCCAACTTACTCGGCCTTCATCCCTCTTATCTCTTTTCGTGCCTACCCAAGCTCATGCACGAATCAAATCATCACAGTTGCTTGCCCTGATTACGTATGGGGCACTTTATAGGGTATGCTCGAGTGTGAATTATTATGTTATTTTTATTCTATTTGGTTTGGTAAATTTGTAGCAATCAACATGTGAGTGTGTTATTCGGTGATGGAAAGAATTGGCTTTGATGGATCATGGATAGCGATGGTTATGCGATGTGTCACTTCGACACGGTTCCAGGTTAAGATTAATGGAGGTCTTTCAAACTGTTTTCTTCCGACCCGAGGATTACGACAAGGAGACCCGCTGTCCCCATATCTCTTTTGTTCCGTGTAGAGGGCTTTTCAGCATTGTTGAGGCAAGCCCAAGCGGCGAAGGAGATTAAGGGTGTCTCATTTGGGAGCACTGGCCCCACTATGACACACCTGCTCTTTGCAGATGACAGTGTGGTTTTTCTGGAAGGATCCAATGCAAACTTTGAACGGCTGCATACGGTCATACAGGACTACGAGGTTTCCTCGGGCCAAAAGGTGAACCTGCAAAAATCGTCCATCTTCTTTGGAAAGGGAATTACTGAGGAAGGTAAAGCTAGGTTGAAGAAAACAGTTGGTATTTCTTCCGAGGCCTTGAGTGAAAGGTACTTGGGACATCCAACCGTGGATGGAAAACCAAAGGACGGAACTTTCAAGTATGTCAGAGAGAGTGCGGGCAAGAAAGTTGTAGGATGAAAAGGGCAAGGCTTATCCAAAACTGCAAGGGAGGTATTAGTCAAGTCTGGGCTCCAATCTACCCCAATCTTCACCATGAGCTGCTTTCAACTCACAAAGAAAATGTGCAGGAACTGTCATCGATCTCTTCTAACTTCTAGTGGGGTGCAGCCAATGGTTAAAAAAAGGTACATTGGATAGCGTGGGACAAAATGTGTACGAGGAAGCATGAGGGAGGTCTTGGATTTCGAGACCCGGAGGCTTTTAAACAAGCTCTGCTAGCGAAGCAAGCTTGGCGGATTCTACAGAAACATTCATCTTTATGTGCTAGGGTACTCAAAGCAAGGTATTTCCCTGAGGGCTCAATCCTTAATGCTACATGTCCTGGAGGAGGATCAGTTACCTTCAGGAGCATAATACATCGCCGAAACCTGCTGTTGGATGGTTTACTATGGAGGATAGGAGATGGAAGTAAAATCAGAATACACCATGATAATTGGATACCAATGAAGGAGAGTTTGGTGCCACTGGGCCAGAATTTCGTCCAAGGGATCAACCGGGTATGTGACTTACTGAACTCACATGGAACAACATGGGACTCTCGTAAGGTTCATGAAATGTTCTCCCCGGATGAGGCAAATGAAATCACGCAGATCCAAATTGGGGGGCGGCAATGGAGGACTATCAGGCTTGGAATTATACAAAAAATGGCATCTTCTCGGTGAAATCGGCATATCATTTAAGGATGTCACAAAAAAGGCTGAAAACTGGGTGGGCGGCGGCGTCCTCGCCGCTGGAAAATCATAAGGCATGGCTTAGTTTATGGGGTCCGGTCGCCCCTGGTAAGGTGAAAACTCACATGTGGAGGCTGATCAGGAATGGGCTAGCGGTTGGCTCAGAGCTTCATTTGAGAAGAATCAATGTCGGGGTCTTCTGTGTTGTATGTGGCCGAGAGGGGACAAACTGCCATAGGTTCTGGGGATGTTGTCATTCAGTTAAATTTTGGAAAATTATGCACTCGGAAGTGGGAGTTCCGGTGGCGATCCCGCGGGTTACAATTAGCTCTCAGAGTGACCTTTCAAATTGGATTATGTCATGGATTGTGGATGCTTCTGATGATGAGAAGGCCATTATTTTGCAGGGGGACTGCTGATTGTGGTTGGCTAGGAATAATGCAAGGGATGGGAGAAGAATTGAGGAAGGAGGAGATATAGTACGTGTGGTTCTGAAGGTAATGGAAGAATGGCAATCCACACATGGGCGTACAAGTAAGTCATCAAGAGTTGCTCCTCTGCAACGATGGGAGGCCCCAGACAATGGCTGCATTAAGGCTAATGTTGATGATGCAACGTCAAAATCAGGAGGGAAGTGGGGTGCTGGTGTAGTTTTCAGAAATCATGAGGGAGGTTTTCTTGGTGGAGCATGCATTTCCCCACGGGTCAGGATGCAGCAACGATGGAGTTAGTAGCTTGCCGACGGGTCACCATGACAGCTTGCAGATGAAGTACATGCTAGTAGACTGCACATAGAGATGGACAGCAAAGATATTGTAAGTAAGCTCCAAAGCAGAGAGAGAGAGATCTCGGTGCTGGGACCGCTTGTTCAAGAGATGAAACTACTGCTGCAGACGAGACGACAGTGGAAGGTGAGCTGGGTTCGACGATCGGCAAATAACGCGGCACATCTGCTAGCTATGCAGGAAGGTGTTTCTTCTAGTTTATGTAAGCTGTGGTTGGTTGAACCTTCAGATTGTATTTTGCAGGCTCTTTCAGCAGAGATGCCTACCTTTTATGAATAAATAGGTGATGGTAGATTTTCAAAAAAAAAAAAAGTAAACCGAGAATGATCAAAGCGGAGCCATATAAGACACAACCACAATGCGCCTGGTGTGGTGAAGAGAAGTTACACCGATGCACGCACCTAGCTAGTTGGATTCGATTTGCGAATTTGGTTATTGCGATTGAACAAGAACGGTGTCTTGGCGAGAAGTCAAATGGCAGCGGCGGCGACAAGACAAACTGACGTATAGACAGTTATGTCGACTAGTGTCTAAGCTTGGGTCGTTGGGGAATTAGCCTAGTTGATGATCGAGATCAACCCTGGTTCGGTCCGTTCCGGAGGTCAAGAGAATCACATGTAAGGCTATGGCCCAGTCCAGGTAACTAAGGCTGGCCGGTCCTACCAGTTTCTACTTCCTAGTTTCTTGCCTAATCATTGTTTTCTTCTCCTTTTATTTGGACCAAACAGTATTATTTCGATGTAACATTATTATATATTTTTTTATATACTCACTATGTTTCAAATTAACTATCTCAACTTTATACTAACTCTAGTATAAAGTTATATTAAGCTTGGAACAATTATTTTGGGAGGGAGGGAGTATATATAAAAGGAAGGAGTATATAGCAACTAATGTATATAGTTTGTCTATGTTTTTGTTGAATTAGACGAAAATCTAATTCAAGACAAATAAAAAATATTCCTTTTATCACTTACGTTATTGCCTTAGGGAGGGTAAACAGATTTGTTTTCCCGTATTTCAAGCTTGGCATGGTTGTGAGCATGGTTGCACATATTGGCATGATATTCTGGTCCTTTATTGTTGTGAAAGTGATATCGCATGCGAAAAACTTACTCCTTCCATTTCTAAATATAAGTCTTCATAGAAATTTCTATATGTACACTTATTTTAAAGTACAGATTCACTCATTTTGCTCCGTATGTTGACTATATTAGAATCTCCTAAAATACTTATATTTAGGAACGGAGGGAGTAATTGCAAATACTCAATAAGGTGCATAAAAATAAACAAGATGAACACGTGGTTGTTCACATCATATTCTGCATTTGTACTTAGAAGTTTGTGATGCAAGAGAATTGTGCCCAGATAGTTACTTAGGGTAGCTCTCTATGTCCCGAATAAACATGCCCTCGATCGTTCCACCTATTCATCACCCTTATCATAGAATCCAGACCCTTGACCCAGCCAACCAAGCAGCAGTTTGTACAATCCGATTATGGGCGGTAAACTATGATGACAAGATCAGAAGGAAAGATATTATTTTGTCGCTACATGGTGTGATGGACGAGGAGTGCACGACACGACTTGAGCACCCTATCAGCTTCGGTGGCCACCGTGGAGGTGGAGTGGGCGGCGCAACCAGGGGCGCCACTCCTCCTTCGGTGGCCAACCTCCCCTGTCACGCAACCACAAGCATGATTGGGTTTTGGCTAATTGATCTTATGGCCTGATCATTGTTTGTCCCATTGTAACGTACATGCATATTTGTTAGTATTGACTGATGAAACATTGAACCAATCTACGATGGAGTAGCCATGACTTGAATTAACTGGCTGCTTCCAAGGGTCGCAAATATGTATATAACTCAAAAACTGACTTGAATTAACCCAGAGAAGCACCGTCGCAAATATATATAGCTATGACTTGAATTAACCCAGGAGAAGGAAACATCAAGCATAAAATTAACTCAAAAATATCAAACACCTCAATGTGAACCCAACGTCACCTTGATGCGTAGGTGCACGGGCAGCCAGATGAAGCACCGATGGACGGAGCTGGGAATTGGGGCGGTTATTTCTAGTGTGTGGTGAGAGTATGGGTTGAGGGGGTATTTATAGCCCAAAGTTTGCATGGTGAGTCCACACGACAATCTATATACTCAATTCCTACGACCTTGTCCAAGGTGGTTACTGATCACCATCTCTTCTAATGTCTATTAACTTTCTTCACATCCTCACCAAATTGGCAGACCAGCATAACCAATCGGCAAACTAAGAAACTTTTCTATGTAAAATGATTGAATAATTTGGTACGTGACGGAAGTAGGAAACGACTGTATGTACAACTATAATGGTCGATATATATACCTTAGGACTAGAATCATGGACTTGACATTTCGTTGCATCCTACCACAGATACTTGTGGCAAACAAACAAAACCAAAAAAAATGATATAGATCCCATGGACTGCGTAAGAGTGATACTGTGGAGAATTGAATTATTTTCTATGTAACTCTCTACGGTCAAAAAAATTAATTTTTGACACCTAACTCTACTTATATATATTTTTAGAATGGAGCCTCAGGTTAAGGCTGGGTTTAAATCAACAAAGACATCAACCGGCTAGGATTACAGCAGCGCCAAACTTATAGAAACATAACAAAGAAACAACTAAAAAATTGTCACCAAGCAAAGATGAACAAACTAAGGTACAAGAACATCTTGAAGACGAAAAAGCCCTCCAGCAAGAGCAGGCCACGCTGTAGAGACACCAGGCCTTGGGGAGACCCAATAAGCAGGTGAGAGTAACCTTGATAGCAGCTCCATGGGCTCCGGCCGAATCGGAGACGATCTCCTCCATCTCCGAAAGGGGCGCCCCGCCCGCTCTCCTGACACGAGGCATCAATCCGTTGGACGATACAGGTGGACCCCCCGAGAGCAAAGGAGTACAACCGACACCATAGAGACCTGGAAAAACAAACCAAAGCACCACCAACCCGCATCGCCGAGCTCAACAAATGAAAACATGGGCACTGTGAGGGAACCTACACGCGAGGAGAAGCAAATGCACGACGACACTACTACTGACAAAGCAAGAGACAAGACGGGCTTAGAGACGGCTCCTTGACCGCAAATCAAACACCGATATCCCGCCACCCCTATATGGCCCTCGCTAAGGCAAAGGGGAACACAATCCGCTGCCCAAAGACACAGATGAATGCTATCGCCAGCCACAGAAGTGACCATAAGCTGCCACAGGATTGCAAACAAGGACACCACCAAGATAGACCACACTATCGCCGAACGGCTACCAACCAAGACGGGCTCGCTACCGTTCCATGCTCACCAAATTCGACACCTCCATGAAGGTGACGATGCTGCAAGCGTCGCTTCTGCCCAATCAAGAGGGTTTTGGGTTTTCATCCCGGTACACGAGTAAGGGAGGGAGGTTGAGGGGAAAGGGAGAACCTTAACAGCGCCTACGTGTAGGAGACGGCGTCCCTGGCATTGTTGTTGTCGTAGCCGGCTCGGCCTTGGATTTCTCCGAGCGGCCATGGGCTGTCGGAGACGATATCTTACCAGGGACCAGCAAAGGTTAGAGGCGAACGGCGTCAGATCCAGCGCGGCTATGGGGCTACCGTGCCCTGCATCCACCACCAGCCGCCGCCGCCTTGCCGCCCAAGCGACCAAGGGGGGAGGTCAGCAGCAACTATAGCCGCTTGCTAAAGGCACCGTCGCTACAAGACTTGTGGCCGCCTGCTTGACTCAAAAGTCTCTTGCACGTGGCTGGGCGGATAGATCCTTGCCTCCACCTTCCCCGGTTGGCGTGCGGCGTGCCAGTGACCCCTCCTCTAGCGGTGAGGGAGACGAGCGAGGGGAGGCGCAACCGGCGGAGCACCAGGGGGCGCTTATGAAAACTATATATTTTTTCGAAAAATGGCGTTTTTATTGACTCATAATGTAGCATCGAGGGATACAATCACAATGAATACACTCGGCCTCTGCATAACTATGATACACAAAGCCGACACACACGCACAAAGATCAGGATGGCAAAGAGTCAGCTTAGATAAAACTGTTGGAAATATTTTCGTCATGTGGGTCAAAAAGTGAAAACGGTTGTTGCTGGTTCTAATCTCTACAGGTCTCCAGTCGAATCTCTTGCACAATGCCGTCACCATCATAGTTGCAATACAAGAGTAACAGGCCGACCGAACAGAGTAGTTCCGAGACGCATCCAAGCTCTCCCTGTGCGCATGCCAGACGTACGTTCTCGTCCAAGGTTTGTGATTCTAATCAACAGATCCTTCTAAGAATATTTTTCTTGTCTGATCCTCAAATCGGCAATTCATCTAATAATTGCTGGACAGTTTATTTTGGAAATAATTTGTCACGTAAGTTGGAGTGAGTGGCTCTAACGTAAAAGTCTCGCCAAATGTCAACATCAACCATGACAGCAGCTCTAGCATGTGGGCCTTTCAATATCTCAGTCCAACCCTAGATTTTATTCAGCAACTTCTCATCAATCCCTTAGAGCATCTCTAACCGATCCCCGGTAAACTGAATCTAAAAATAGTGGTTGAGAGAGCTGGATATTCTTATCGGGTATAGATTGCAGAACAGAAACTGCAAACAAGGACTGGATTATTTCTTGAAAAGAAAACCTAATTGCTTGTGGCACGCTGGCTGAGAACCGAAGCTAAAATTATGTCGCCGAGGATCTTCCAACCTATGCGGTTAGCCGAGACACCACTGCAAGAGACGGTGCTGTGCGCGTCGCATGCGGATGGCGACACATGGCAATTCTCCTCCCCGGTGTCGTGCGTGATAGGACCATTTCCACCGCCAGAGATCAATCCTCGACTTACCAATGTGGCCAGCTGCACGATTACGAGACGACGAAGACCGGTGTATAATCGGGTGTAAAACCTCACCGGACGCCCTCCCACAATACCCTCCTTCCTAGAGCACGCTATGCTAGGATCTAACGACGTAGTCATCGCTTGCTGGTAGTTTATATTTTCTCAAGCAAGACCAGATCTTGGGCACTGGTTTTCTAGGCTTGAAATTTTTCACCAATATATTATTATGACAGCATTATTCATGAGAAACAGTAATTATGCATGTATACGGATGCCTTTGGGATGGCAGCCGTAGTGAGCTTGACGGGCAACAGGAATTATACAAGTATACATGCATACGGATGCCTTTGGGATGATTATCGTGAGCGAAGCTGCCCTGGTGATGATTGGACAATGCAGGTAGGATGAGATACCTAATTAATTAAAAACACAATTTTATGGATGGGAGTCTTGGTCTCTTGCAAGGTGCGCTAGGTGTTACAAAAAATTCAAATTGTATACTTGCGTGATAGTTGAAACTAACTGGATGATCTACGTAGATGCATTAATTTAAAGAAGGTTGTGACAGAGCAGTGAGCACCTTGACACCTACACACCACTAACTTGAGATATATTTTATGATACGAAATTGTAACAACAAAATCTACAAAGAAGGACTAGTGTACCACGAGATTATACTGTGTCAACAACAAAATATTCAGAGGAACAAACATATACTACGTCAACACATGGAAGACGAAGTTTTATATAGGTTCAGGCCACGAACACCGTCGGGTGCCCTACTTCCCATGTGTTGTGGGTTGACTATCCTGTGCAAGATCTATCTCAAGGGAGTCTTGACCACATCTATGAAGGATGGAGATCGAGATGGAGACCATGCCAAAACGATCGTTTTTATGTCAATTTCAGTGACGTGAGAATGGTAAGTTGGCAAGTATGATAAATCTGTGCTCAGTGAATTTTTTGCCAGTAAATTATCATGTGTGTCAACTAACCTAGTCATTATCACGACACTAAATTTACAATGACAACCGTTCGATTTGCAATGGTCAAATTACGAAGTTCCGGGACTTCTTATTTCCTATTGAGATTGGATCTATGTGATATGGTATGTCCTCTGGCTCGGACCACCCTCTTATATACCCGGTGGTATGTATTGGGTTACAAGCATGGACCTATATATATGTACGTGTGAAACTGTAACGAGTATCCACAATCCGACCCTTAATTGGCTACAGTTGTATATCACGTGGAATCCTAGGCCTGATCTCGGCGTGGAATTCACCCAAGACGATGGCCGAGCTGGTTGTAGCCGGGCGTCCGAAATCAGGTGAAATATACTCCCTCCGTTTCTAAATATAAGTTTTTTAGGCGATTTTAATAAATGTCTACATACGAAGCAAAATGATTGAATGTATTCTCTAAAGTATGTCTATATACATCAATTTATAGTCCACTAATGAAATCGCTACAAAGACTTATATTTAAGAACGGAGGGAGTAGAAAAGAGACCAATATTGATTGGTACTACATTTTGAGTTCGTTAGCAAGTTAAGTACGAAGTCAGAATAATAGTTTTAATATATTTTTTGGAACTGCTATCTGTCGTGTCGTGGTATGTGTTCCTAGAATATGCTTATTGCAAGAGACCAAGACCCGAATCTGTGAGATTGTGTTTTTAACTTGAAGAAGAACGTACGTACATACGCTAAGTACGCGACAAACAGAGGCGGAAGCAGCAGTGCAGCATCGTCCTCTCCCTCTAATCATCATTTGGAGCGGTTGCCCGTCAAGCTCACAACTGCACCGGTACGTATGCATGTATAGTTACGGTTTCTAATGACTAATGCCATACAAGTAATATACTGGTGAAGTGGTGATGCAAGAAAATCAATGTCCAAGATCCGGCCTCGCTTGAAAAACTATAAACAAGCACAGTAGCAGTGCCGACTGGGATTAGGTTTTAGATTGAGTTTTTAAAAATAATCTACCGCAGCTATGGATCATCGACGGCAGCTAGCTGTGTTCATCTCTTCAAATAATCACCAACTTGCGTCAAAGACTAATAATCTCTCGGATAAAAACAAGCTGCCTTGCCGGTTGGTAATGTCGAGGGAGGGATCAGACAAAATACATTCTTAAAAGGATCAAATTATCCATCACTTCTACGACTGTGACCGTGTTTGCCGCGATTAGACAGGGAAGGTGGAACTACTGTGTTTTCTGGGTGCTGGCCTGCTGCTCTTGCCTTGCCACTATGATGTGACCGTGCTGCCCACACATATGGTTGATGACGGCATTTTGTACATCTGCAGCGCAATGGAGGAGGGCGCAAGACGTATGGTTCGCTGATTTGTCTTGTGAATATTTGCTTCCGTCCGATCGATGCCTGTTTTCCAAAATATAGGACCCATATTTCTTTGATAACAAAAATATATATTAATATCAAGATGATATCAATTAAAACCAGCCTATACAATAACATAATGACCATAAAAACACTAGACATCAAGGATGCACCCAGTCTAAACTAAACGAAAAGAAGAAAGAAAAGAAAGAAAACAAAGACATCGCCCTATGGATCTTGTTGACTCGACACAAACATGTAAGATGTGATCTGTAAACCTATACGCACTAGTCCCCCTTTTCTTTTTTGTGTCCATTATCTTTGGTTTCTTATGTTTGTTGGCGTTTTCGGTCGGTGTCGACTAGACGCTAGCTAGTACGTACATAAAACATTACACGACATCGTATATTACTCCTCATCATTGTACATACTAGTTAAAAAGCTCTACATCATTATTGGCAAAATAACATAAAAAAGATGAAGTCCTCATCATTCTGTTTGTTATCATAGTAGCAAATGACCAAGTTATCACAAGGTTGAAACACTAACTACTACTCTGTCCTAGGTAAAGAAGCAAAATAAAGGCAACCTCCGACATCTCCGTATTGAAGAACACACAGATCAACCTATCTCCAACTTGTGGGATGCGCAATGATTCCTCTCCAAATGGTATCATGGATCAAAAAGGCCGAAGAACAGCAGCAGCTACCCAGTTCGGGTCGGAGCTGCTGTTGGCATGCGTGGAGGATCTTTAATTGGTGGAAACGATGGGCTTGGCTCATCAAGAGAAGTTCTACTAGGCTGCAACTCAGGCGTGAAGGTTGTTTAGCATGGCCTAGAGGGAGAAGGAGGCCAACCTGCATTGGTGCCTAGCAGTTCAGGTGAAAAGTCATGAAGCTCAACTCGGGTTGGAATTTTTGCATCGCCGAAAGAAACGTGCGTAGCAGAAATGTTTCTGTCGCCTCTGACGATAATGGAGGAAAGGACAACATCACCTAAACCCGTAGATCTACAACCGGTGTTAATTGATCCGGTAATAGTGAAAGGCAGTGGACAACGGTGTCTGGCAAGCGTCGAGGAACCGGCGAAATTGAAGGGACAAATACGAAGGAGTGTTGGCGTCATGCTATGGAAGAGGAGTTGGGGTCGATCCACGACAGCAATGCATGGGAGTTTGTGGATCTTTCCAAAAATGAAAAAGCCATGGATCTCAAGTGGGAATTTAAGAAGAAGTAAGATGACGAAGGAAATTGTGTGAAGCACAAGGTGAAGCTAATGGCGAAAGAGTACATTGAAGATGAAGGTGTGGACCTCGAAGAAGTGTTTACTCGTGTTGCACGGATGTAATCGATGAGATTAATCATCGCTCTCGCGGCTCAAGAATCATGGAACATACATCACATGGATGTAAAATCCACGATTTTGAACGATGAGATAGAAGGAGATGTGTGTGTGAATCAGCCACCGAGCTTCATCAAAGAGGGAGAAGAGCACTTATTGAAGCTGCACAAAGTCTTGTATGAGCGACGGCAGGACCTTCGGGCGTGGAAAATCAAACTTGATCGGACAATGAGTTCTCTTGGATTTGAGAAAACCCCACTAGAGCATGCAATGTACAAGAGAGGTGAAGGAAAGGATCGTCTACTAGTTGGCTTCTATCTCGACGATCCATTGATAACTGAAACAGATGAAGAGGTGATTGCAAAGTTCAAGCAACAAATGAAGGAGTTTTTCAAGATGAATGGTCTATGTCTTTTGAGATGCTACCTCGGGTCAGAGGTACATCAAAAGCCGGAAGGGATCACACTATGTCATGGGGCATATGCAAGAAGGGTACTTCAAAACTATGACATGAAAGATTGCAATCCAATCAGTGCTTCGTTGTAACCTCGTCTTGAGCTGAGCAAGAAAAGGAGATGGTGAAACTACTTGGCTACAGTCATAGTGACAAGGAAGGAATTGTTCATGGCCGTACGAGTACCTCGGACGTGGCATATTTCCTTAGTGGAAGCATAGTACGATGGCTATCACGAAGGCAGAAAATTGTGACATCGACTTCAAGTGAAGCAGAGTGTCGAGGTGTATGGCTAGGAAGGCTACGCGATGATCTCATGGATCGAGATTCGAAACGAGTGGTGTCGACAGACTGTCTGCCAAGGATCTACGGAGACATAGGGGTGGAAGGGAAGTACCACCCCTCGTGCGGGGCGGCTGGGAAGAACCCGTCGAGCGCTCTGGACCAGCGCCCACCATCTTTCAACACCTGGTGACCTGCCATGATAAAGATTAAAAGAAATTAGTACAACATAAAAAAATTGAATAACTGACATGAATAATAAAGATTAAAATATATATAATTTAAGTTGTGAATCTTACAAACTAATAATCATCATCAATAAATGCATCATCATCATCACTATCACGCATGTCTTCATGAATGACGTGCTCGTCGGGTTCAACGGCGTGAAGTTGTGAAAGGCCTTTCTTTAATCATTGAAGCATTGGCAGGTCATCCGCATCAGTAACCTCTACGAGTTCCAGGTCTTCTGGTTCCGGCTCAGGGGTGGAGTCGGATTCATTGTCGCTGTCTACTTCCATGTTGTTGGGTGATGCACGGCGGTTCTTGAAACGTTTCTTGGAAAGCCGTGTTTCTTGGAAGAATTCTCCATCATATGTGTCTGGGTTAATGTGAGGTTCATAATCCTGTTCATTTGGGAGAGGTTGTCTGACATGTGGCGGCACTTCATAAACAACATACCAACCTTCCAGATTCTTATTCGTTTGGCATGCCCACGGTAGATAGAAGACTTGGGTCGCCTGTTGAGCCGTAATATAGACATTGGGAACATCTAAATGGGTGTTTGGATTGATTTCGACTAGTCCTATATGTTCATAAGTCCTTCTAGTCTCCTTCGGCTGGAACCAATAACATTTGAAGACTACGACGTTCGGTGGGTTTTCACTATAGAATTGAAGTTCATAAATTGCTTCAACTCTTCCATAATACTCGATAACACCTTTGCCAATAGCAGAGGCACCACAATTTGTAGATTTCCGGTCAGGCATAGATAGCTCTTTGCCAAAGGTACGAAAGAGATACCCGTTGATGTTGTATTTCTCAAATGAACGGACCTTATAGTCAAAACCATTAGCGACTTGTCTCAATTCGGCGTCCATAGACTCTGAATTAGCCTACAAGTTTAATATGAAACGATTTTGCATTAGCCGCAAGTTAGACCAAGAAATGAAATGGTCCATTATTGATAATTACCGTTTGTTTGAACCAAGAGATGAAACCGGGATAGCCGCCTCCTGTCTTTGATAGAAGCTTATACTCTTCGACGGAATCATTTTCGATCACCGCTCCATCCGAGAATTTGGCGACGTAACGGCTGTTTGAAATATCCGGGAATAAGAGCAGTTCAAATGAATTAGAAGTTACGGGAAAATGTGCCGAGAACTCACTCGATGTACGGCCGCACCTCTGTTAGGTTGTTGAAGATATACAACGAAGTGTTCCGCCATTCTTTGACATCCAACGTTATTGGTTTCGAAGCACCGGCTGGTGCGAGCTTCCCCGTTGAATAGGCTGAGGTTGGACCCACCTTTCTTAGGGTCTGCATCATTGTGCCGAGGCTTCGGATTATGCAAATGATGATTTTTGGCTTCGTAGTGTGCTGTCACAAAGTTTGCCACCTCCTCAGTAATGAATGCCTCAGCCATCGATGCTTCAATTCTATGCTTATTCTTACATTTAGCTCGAAGGGTCTTCTGCATCCGCGCAGTTGCATAGCACCAACGATCTTGCACGGGCCCACCCAATCTTGCCTCGGTCGGTAGATGTAAAATCAAATGCTGCATTCGATTAAAGAAGCCCGGTGGAAAGATCTTCTCTAACTTGCACAACAACTCCGGTGCAAACTCCTCCATGTCTTCTACCACGTCAGGCGACAATTCTTTCGCACAAAGAACATGGAAGAAATAGCTCAGCTCCGCCAGTACTAGCCATTCATCCGCAGGAATAAAGCCACGTAACATCACCGGCATTACCCGCTCTAGCCATATGTGCCAATCATGACTCTTGAGACCAAAGATTTTTAATTTTTCAAGACTCGCTCCCCTCTTTAGATTCGCTGCATACCCATCTGTGCATTTTGACCCACAAGATAATTTCTCTCACAGCTGGCCTTCCAAGATTGAACCAGGCCTTTGGCTTCGACCACTTCTGCTTTCCTTTGCCTTCTCGCATGTTTTGTAATGGTCTATGACATAGTGTCTCTTGATCAACTCTAGCCTTAGTATTATCCTTTGTCTTCCCATCTATGTCGAACAATGTACCAAAAATAGCCTCTCCGATATTCTTTTCAGTGTGCATCATGTCGATATTGTGTGGAAGAAGGAGGTCTTTGAAGTAAGGCACATCCCAGAAGCATGGCTTGTGAGTCCAGGCGTGTTTTGAATTATACCCCTTGAAATACCCTGGATGCTCTGGATCAGGCTTGAGGGCGTCTAACTGATCGAGGATCTGTTGGCCTGTCAACGCAGGTGGTGCCAAGTTTTTGACAACTTTACCTTTGGTAAAGTTCTTCTTGTCTTTTCTGAACTGATGGTCAGGATCCAGGAACTGTCTATGCAAGTCAAAGCAAGAATACTTCCGACCCTCCTGCAACCAATGAAACTGAAGAGCTGCCTTGCATTGGGGGCACGGGAACCTTCCATGCACACACCATCCAGAGAATAGTGCATACGCTGGCAAGTCATGCATAGAGTACATGTACCACACATGCATTTTGAAGTTTTGTTTTCTAGCGGCATCGTATGTCTTGACCCCATTATCCCAAGCGTCTTCCAATTCATCCTTAGGCGGCTGTAGGTACACATTCATATTCTTCCCCGGATAATTGGGCCCTGGAATTATCAACGTCAGAAAATATGTTCTTTCTTTGCATAATCTGTTCGGGGGGGAGATTGAGTGGAATGACAAATACAGGCCAACAACTATATTTGGTTGCCGTCATGCCGAAGGGATTAAAACCATCTGTGGTGATGCAGACTTGAGGATTCCTTGAATCTGCCGCTTTATCCTCATGCAATCCATCGAAATGTTTCCACGCTTCCCCATCCGATGTGTGTACCACCATCTTATTCCCATCCGCATCTAGTTCGGTTCTTTTGCCCAATTTGTGCCATGTCATGTGTCTGGTTGTCTCTTCGACCATGAAAAGACGTTGAAGTCTTGGTACGATTGTCATATACCAAAGAACACTAACTGCGATTTTGGTCTGCCTCTTCTCACCCATACCGTTGTCTACCACAAGATACCTGCAAGACTCGCAATTGGGACAATAGTCCAACTGTGCATATTCCTTCCTAAATAAGACACATCCTTTCTCACATGCATCTATCTTCTCATAGGGCATCTTAAGTACACGAAGTATTTTATCCGACGGGTACAGGTTTGCAGGCATGACATGGCCTTTGGGTAGGAAGCGTCCAAATAGTGTCATCATCGCGTCGTAGCATTCTCTTCCCAAGTTGAACTGAGCCTTCAGAGCCATTACTTGTGCAATTGCATCCAACTGACATAGCTCAGTGTGCTCATGGATAGGACTTTTTGAAGACTCCAACATTTCATAAAAGGCATTTGCAGATTCCTGATACGTCTCAAACGTATCGACTTTTCCAAACTCTTTTGCCCTTGTTTTGGACTATAATTTGCATGATCTGAATGGAACTAACCTGGACTGATGCTGTTTTCAGCAGAATTGCCTTGGTGTTATTTTTGTGCAGAAATCAAAGTTCTCCAAACGTCTTGAAAATTTACGGGGAGCAGTTTTGGATAATATCAAAAATACCTACGCCAGAATCCACCTGAGGGGGTGGGCCAGTGGGCCACAAGCCCCTGCTTCGCCACCACCCCCCTGGTGGCGGTGGGCAGGCTTGTGGGGCCCACAGGCCTTTGTCGCCCCCAACTCCAGCTCTATAAGTTGTCTTTCGTCCCAGAAAAAATAAAAAGAGAAGTTTTCGTCGCGTTTTCGATACGGAAGCGCCGCCACCACCTGTTCTTCATCTCGAGGGCAGATCTGGAGTCCGTCTTGGGCTCCGGAGAGTGGAAATCGTCGCCATCGTCATCATCAACCTTCTTCCCTCTCCAATTCCATGAAGCTCTTCGTCGTTCGTGAGTAATCTATTCGTAGGCTCGCTGGACGGTGATGAGTAGGATGAGATCTATCCTGTAATCGAGTTAGTTTTGACGGGGATTGATCCCTAGTATCCACTATGTTTTGAGATTTGATGTTGCTACTACTTTTGCTTAATGCTTGTCACTAGGGCCCGAGTGCCATGATTTCAGATCTGAAATTATTATGTCGTCACCAATATATGTGTGTTTTAGATCCGATCTTGCAAGTTGTAGTTACCTACTATGTGTTATGATCCGGCAACCCCGGAGTGAAAATAACCGGAACCACTTCCGGTGATGACCATAGTTTGAGGAGTTCATGTGTTCACCAAGTGCTAATGCGTTGGTCCGGTTCTTTATTAAAAGGAGAACCTTAATATCCCGTAGTTTCCTTTTGGACCCCGCTACCACGGGAGGGATGGACAATAGATGTCATGCAAGTTCTTTTTCCTAAGCACGTATGACGACACACGGAATGCATGCCTACATCACATTGACGAATGGGAGCTAGCCACATATCTCTCCGTGTTATAGCTGTTGCATGATGAATATCATCCAAACAAATCACCGACCAATGCCTACGAGTTTGTCCTACTGTTGCTACTGTTGTTACTTGTCTTCCTCTGCTGCTACTACTGTTGCTACTGTCGTTACTTGTCTTGCTCTGCTGCTAGTACTGTTGCTACTGTTGTTACTTGTCTTGCTCTGTTGCTACTGTTGCTACTACTGTCGCTTGCTATTGTTGCTACTTGCTACTGCTGTCACTACTGCTGTTCCTTGCCACTGTTATTGCTCGTTACACTGCCGATACCCGCTACTTCGCTGTTACTACTTTGTTGTTACTATTGTGCTTGCAGATACTAATCTTTCAGGTGTGGTTGGATCCGACAAATTCAGCTGCTAATACTTGAGAGTATACTCTCACCTCCTTTAGGCGATCTACAAATTTGGGTCGAATACTCTACCCTCGAAAACTGCTGCGAACCCATGCGCTGGTGGGCCATCAACAACATTCTTCCAGTTTCATTGCCGGGGAGTGCTATCAGCATTCTTCTGATGTCGTTGCAGGAGAAGGTTAGTTGTTTATAAGCATTCGTCTAGCTAACACTAGAGATTGCAGGATCAACCCTTTTCTGGAGCCATTGCTAGGGAAGCACAGCTCACATCAATTCCTCCATCTCATCTTCCGAATCCCGAGCATCATCAAAGTCTTGCACCATGTCTTCGATCCCGGTACCATGCTCCTCCGTGTGACGACGGACCAACTCAGCTCTTGTGCGTTGTATAGACTCACCATGAAATGTCCACACCGTATAATTAGGCTTTAAACCCCTCCTCTGCAGGTGTTTAATCATTACAGCCTGTGTCGTCTTTTTATAGTTTTCGCATCCAGGACAGGGGCAATAGTTTCGTTCCTAGCCATTTGCGAATGTGGCTTTCACAAATTCCTTTGTTTTTACAAACCATTCTTTCGTCATCTCTTTCTGACTAGGGTGACCGGTATACATCCACGCACGATCACTCATCTTGCCTAGCTACTAAAGACAGAAGAAATATATTTATATATAATTTAGCATTTATATTCATCGGTTAATCAGGTTCGCCATTTTTATTACGTCCAGGCAACCTACAGCTAATAGGTAAAGATAGGTCCTAATCCCACCCGAGTATGTGTAGATTGGGTTCGTTTTCCCATGCTGTGCTCCGGATCCAACGCAAAATTACAGCAACACCTCCCCGCTGTTCTCCTGATACACGTCTCTGCAATAAACAGAGAGGATGTGCATCCGGAGAACAACAGGGAGGCACTGACGAAATTCCGCATCGAATCGAGAGCACAGCATACGGGAAAACGAACCCAATCTACACATACTCGGGCTGTCCATGGATAATGTTGGACAATTCGAAAGGATGGCGGTTATAAATATGCAAAGACATGCATATTTATAGATGTCGCCCTTTCGAACGGGAGACGCATACTGGTCACGCATACTGATAAATTAATTTAATTACCTAAATCTAGAAAGTTTCATCCGGAAACCGAGCCACGGTAAATGAAGGGGCGAGGAGGAGATGAAATTTGTACTGACCCACGAATGCAGGGGCGGAGCTCGTACAACGCACAGGGAGGTCTTCGCACAGCAGACCTCACAGCGACGAGAGAACTATCACATGTAAATCCACCCGGTCAACACAAATATTCTAATTATGTCATTTTAGAGGAAAACAAGTTAAGAATATAATATTCATGAGGTAACCAAGATTTTTATGCCATTTTGTAGCTAAATGGGCTAATTATCTCATTGTTGGGGAAAATAAGGTGAGGAGAATAAGATAGAGGAGAAGAAAGAGGAGGAGAAGAAGAAGAAGAAGAAATCAAGAAGAAGGAGAAGGAGGAGGAGGAGAAGAAGGAGGAGAAGGTCTTCTTCTTCTCTTCTTCTTTTCTTCTTATTTTCTTCTTCTCCTTCTTATTTTTGTCTTCTCCTCCTCCTCTTCTTCTTCTTCTTCTCCTCCTCCTCCTCTTCTCCTCTTCTCCTCCTCCTCCTCTTCTTATTCTTCCTATTCTTTCTATTAAGCTAACTAACTAACTAACCTAACTAACCAAGCTAACTAAACCTACCGCTAAACCTATATAGCACTAAACAGCAAAAAAATAACAAAAACAGAATCTACCACTAAGTAACTAAAAAAGAATGTAGCTATCACTAATTAACAAAACAAAATCTACCACTAAACTACCTACTAAATCTACTAATTAACTAACTAAATCTACCAACTAACTAAACTACCACTAAAACTACTAATTAACTAACCTACCAACTAAACTACATATGCCACTAAATCTGTTAATTAGCAAAAAAAGAAAAAAAAAGGACCCACCGGAGGGGGCGGCCGGGGAGGAGGAGGGCGCGGCGGTGGAGGAGAGGGCGGTGGTGGCGGAGGGGGTGGTAGTGGAGAAGGGGCGAGCTCCGACGGCGGTTGTGGAGGAGGAGGTCCCGGGGAGGAGGAGGGGGCGTGGTGGAGGAGGGGGCGCAGGGAGGAGGGGCGCAGGGAGGCCGTAGGAGGAGGGGGCGGCGGCGCAGGGAGGCCGGAGGAGGAGGGGGCGCAGGGAGGCCGGAGGAGGAGGGGGCGGCAGCGCAGGGAGGCCGGAGGAGGGCGCGGCGGCGGTGGTGGTGTCGGGGGGGTGAGAGAGAGGGGTGTGGGGTGGCTGTTAGGGGTGAGAGAGAGGCGCGTGGGGTGGGGCTAACGGCCGTTAGGGCGCACCCTCTTTGCCGTCTGCCTCCCGACGGCACAAAGGAGAAAAGCGGACGACAAAGAGAGAGGTCGTTAGGGTGGAGGGGGGTGCGGGGTGGGCCAGCCGAGCTGTTTGCCGTCTGCCTGAGTGATGTTTGCCGTGAGCCAAGCTCTTTGCCGTCTGCCTGAGTGATGTTTGCCGTGAGCCAGTTGACGGCAAAGAGCTGGCTGATGGCAAATAGTACATTTGCCATCAGCCTTCTCTTTGCCGTCTGGTTTCTGATAGCTGATGGCAAAGAGGGTCTTTCGCATCAGCCAACAGACGGTAAAGAAGCAGCAGATGGCAAAATCTTTGATTCCATTAGTGTTTTATTTCTTGATTATGCCAAAACGAATGTTTTTATGTCAATTTCAGTGAGCGAGAATGGTAAGTTGGCCAGCATGGTAAATCCGTGCTCAATGAATTTTTACCAGTAAATTGTCGTGTGTTTCAACTAACATTGTCATTCTCACGGCACTAAAATTGCCATAAAATCATTCGATTTGCAATGGTCAAATTACGAACTTACGGTACTTATCTTTTCCGATCGAGATTGATCTATGAGTTATGTTATGTCCTCAGGCTCAGACCGCCCCTAGACCCCTTATATACCCGGTGGTATAGGGCTACAAGCGCCAATTCTATCTATGTCTATGTACAAAACCCTAACGGGAATCCAGAATCCGATCTTCATAGAATACAGTGGTATATCACATCGAATCCTCAGCTTGATCTCTGCGTGGATTGCACTCCAAGCTGAAATAATTGTCTCCCCGCCTAGCTTCCATCCCGGTGAAGTGTCTAGCATTGTTGGTAGGTGTGTGGAGGTATGTCTCCGACGGATCTGTCTTAGGTGGATTTGCTCAGATCAATTTATTGTTCGTCTTTGTTCATGTGTTTTTAGGTTGGATAATTCCGATCCACACTCTTCATCTGCGGTGGTTGCTGTTCTGGTACGTTGGTCCTATAGGGCCTTAGCACGACGACTTCCTGACTGTCAACTACAACAACATTTGCACGGCTCCAACGAGGGAAGGACGATGACAGTGACGCGTCTTTAGCTCGCTTCAGTGCTTGTAGTCGTCGCTAGGTGGTCTTCGTCCCCAATTAGTATTGTTTTTAACTTGAAGCATAACGTACTTACGCTAAGCACGTCACGAACACATGCGGAAGCAACGGGCAACATCCAATCATCACGACGTCAGCTCCTGACTTAGGTTTCAGATTGAGTTGTTAAACATAATTTAAGGGTTGCAGTAAGATATTCAAGCTAGCTGCTGTGCTCGGTCGTCTTGATGTTCATGCATGACCGTCATGATGGTCACGGTGCAACTATGGATCGTTGGTGTGTTTATCTTTTCAAATAATTATTCAAATAACAACAAGCTGCTTTGCCGGTTGGTAATGGAGAGATTGGGAGGCATCATACAAAAAACATACTAAAAAACGATCAAATTATTCATGACTTCTATGACTGTGAGGCCTGCTGCCAACACATATGGTTGGAATTTTTTGTCCAAAAGGTGGGCATCGCGTTCCAGGATTGTAGCCGGAGTGTGCCCTGTGGGGCCCTGTCGTCACCGTCACCGTCCGAAAAGATAAGAGACACCGTCACCGTTACGGACAGGAGGCTGTGGGGCCCTGTCGTCACCGTCCGAAGCGGCCGGTCAGCAGGGTTGTAGCCGGGTGTCCGAAATCAGGTGAAATATAAAAAAGAGACGAATACTGATTGGTACTTCAGTTTGAGTTGTTAGCAAGTTATAAGTACGAAGTCAGAAAAAATGTTTTAATTTATTTTTTGCAACTGCTATCTGTGGTGTCGTGGTATATGCTTATTGCAAGAGACCAAGACCCGCGCGAACCTGTAAGATTGTGTTTTTAACTTGAAGAAGAACGTACATACGCTAAGTACACGACAAACAGAGGCGGAAACAGCAGTGCAGCATCGTCCTCTCCCCTGTAATCATCATTTAGACTGGTTGCCCGTCAAGCTCACAACTGCACCCGTATGCATGTATAGTTACCGTTTCTAATGACTAATGCCATACAAGTAGTAATATACTTGTGAAGTGGTGATGCAAGAAAATCAATGTCCAAGATCCGGCCTCGCTTGAAAAACTATAAACAAGCACAGTAGCAGTGCCGACTGGGATTAGGTTTTAGATTGAGTTTTTAAAAATAATCTACCGCAGCTATGGATCATCGACGGCAGCTAGCTGTGTTCATCTCTTCAAATAATCACCAACTTGCGTCAAAGACTAATAATCTCTCGGATAAAAACAAGCTGCCTTGCCGGTTGGTAATGTCGAGGGAGGGATCAGACAAAATACATTCTTAAAAGGATCAAATTATCCATCACTTCTACGACTGTGACCGTGTTTGCCGCGATTAGACAGGGAAGGTGGAACTACTGTGTTTTCTGGGTGCTGGCCTGCTGCTCTTGCCTTGCCACTATGATGTGACCGTGCTGCCCACACATATGGTTGATGACGGCATTTTGTACATCTGCAGCGCAATGGAGGAGGGCGCAAGACGTATGGTTCGCTGATTTGTCTTGTGAATATTTGCTTCCGTCCGTCCGATGCCTGTTTTCCAAAATATAGGACCCATATTTCTTTGATAACAAAAATATATATTAATATCAAGATGATATCAATTAAAACCAGCCTATACAATAACATAATGACCATAAAAACACTAGACATCAAGGATGCACCCAGTCTAAACTAAACGAAAAGAAGAAAGAAAAGAAAGAAAACAAAGACATCGCCCTATGTTTGTCATGTTGGTCTTCAACAAAATTAAATAGAAAAGCGGCAACCTTTAAACCCCCTATTGAAGCCTACAACGAATCTGCTGTTCTGCCCATGGAATCAATCCTAGATGAACACCTACTCAACTCATAGGACTAACGGCGAGGAAGATACATGTAAAATCAGATTTCCATGGCATGATCCTTTTGCCCTAACCTAAATAGGATTAGGGACGGGTCAGTGACAGCGCATGCAAGACACACAGAGGAGGAAAAAAACTCACCATAGTCGTGTTAGTCGTTTGGATTCTCTAGCTAGAATGCAACGCCGAAGCTTTTTTTAGCAAGTTCACTATAGTGCGGGAGGCCTGCTACAAGATAGTCACTGAGGCTGCAATCTTTGTGAGCGTTGGTGCAAAAGGGTTATTGAAATTTGAATGTAGAGTTCTGCTGTGTCAAGATCATTGCATTTGTGTGTTGCCCTACGTTTTCGTTGTGGTAACTAGGGTGATTCAGCTGGTTGCATGCTACCTTTATTTTTCTAACACATTGACACACAAGACTTTTGCGCGCTCACATAAAACATTCCAGATATTCCAAAATATATTCACAATTCAGAAAATGTACCGAACTGGCTCAAGGGAAAGACATGGAAATTATTCGCACATAAATGAAGCATAAAACTCTCCACAAAACAATATTTATTTAACCACATACAATATTCAAGGGAAACAAGAAAGTTCACGACAGTTTACAAATGAAAATTAAAAATGCAACACAAATGATCAAACATCAAGACAAACCCGCAACCTAGCAGCACAGTATTTTTTTGGCAAACGAGCATGTCACAATTGAAAATTATTACACATCACATAAATATCTATATTTCGAGAGCAGGCCTCGTCAGCGGCTCACGGGGCGACTGTTGATCGAGCTTACTCAAAGGGATGTTCCTCGGTCTCTCCCTGATGGGTCCATAGTTTGTAGTTCTCCACAAATCCGTTTTTCACCAAGTGATCACGAATTGTGTTACTGTTCTGATCCTCTGCATTTTTACAAACAATACAGGGGCAACGGAACAGCGTGCCGCCTCCAGCATGTTCCTTAGCTTTGTCCAGAAAGAAGTTCACACCATTTTTGAACGGATCGCTTGTACGTTCCGCGCGGTACATCCACTTTCGGGGCATCTGCTAAAGAAGACACATAAATATGTAAAAGTTTTAAAGTATAAATTAGCCATGCATTACAACCCTTTTCGACAAACATGTTTATTAGAAATTCAAATAAACAAGCTAAACATGTTAAGTACTATATTTCATGTGAAAATTGCATGGAACATATTATTTAGAAATATTGACTTGATTATGAGGGTTAGAGACAAGAGTCGCATCAAAAAAACCACTTTCGTGACCCCCTCAAGAAAAATCCAGACACCTATTGATCCAGAAGTTCCAATTTTATTTGTTGCGTCCGGGTGTTCGTTGTTTGTACACAATGCCAGCTGTTGTTCCGCTGTATGACCGTCATTGCCCTACCAACTGTCCATCTTCCCTCTTCTCCCTCCCGGTCTGCTAGCCTGGCGACCCTCCACCACCTCCATCCGTCGTCACTCCACTACCTCGACCGCGCACTCTGTTGCCACACCCTGCCTCCTCGCCGATCCACCCCAACTTACTCGGCCTTCATCCCTCTTATCTCTTTTCGTGCCTACCCAAGCTCATGCACGAATCAAATCATCACAGTTGCTTGCCCTGATTACGTATGGGGCACTTTATAGGGTATGCTCGAGTGTGAATTATTATGTTATTTTTATTCTATTTGGTTTGGTAAATTTGTAGCAATCAACATGTGAGTGTGTTATTCGGTGATGGAAAGAATTGGCTTTGATGGATCATGGATAGCGATGGTTATGCGATGTGTCACTTCGACACGGTTCCAGGTTAAGATTAATGGAGGTCTTTCAAACTGTTTTCTTCCGACCCGAGGATTACGACAAGGAGACCCGCTGTCCCCATATCTCTTTTGTTCCGTGTAGAGGGCTTTTCAGCATTGTTGAGGCAAGCCCAAGCGGCGAAGGAGATTAAGGGTGTCTCATTTGGGAGCACTGGCCCCACTATGACACACCTGCTCTTTGCAGATGACAGTGTGGTATTTCTGGAAGGATCCAATGCAAACTTTGAACGGCTGCATACGGTCATACAGGACTACGAGGTTTCCTCGGGCCAAAAGGTGAACCTGCAAAAATCGTCTATCTTCTTTGGAAAGGGAATTACTGAGGAAGGTAAAGCTAGGTTGAAGAAAACAGTTGGTATTTCTTCCGAGGCCTTGAGTGAAAGGTACTTGGGACATCCAACCGTGGATGGAAAACCAAAGGACGGAACTTTCAAGTATGTCAGAGAGAGTGCGGGCAAGAAAGTTGTAGGATGAAAAGGGCAAGGCTTATCCAAAACTGCAAGGGAGGTATTAGTCAAGTCTGGGCTCCAATCTACCCCAATCTTCACCATGAGCTGCTTTCAACTCACAAAGAAAATGTGCAGGAACTGTCATCGATCTCTTCTAACTTCTAGTGGGGTGCAGCCAATGGTTAAAAAAAGGTACATTGGATAGCGTGGGACAAAATGTGTACGAGGAAGCATGAGGGAGGTCTTGGATTTCGAGACCCGGAGGCTTTTAAACAAGCTCTGCTAGCGAAGCAAGCTTGGCGGATTCTACAGAAACATTCATCTTTATGTGCTAGGGTACTCAAAGCAAGGTATTTCCCTGAGGGCTCAATCCTTAATGCTACATGTCCTGGAGGAGGATCAGTTACCTTCAGGAGCATAATACATCGCCGAAACCTGCTGTTGGATGGTTTACTATGGAGGATAGGAGATGGAAGTAAAATCAGAATACACCATGATAATTGGATACCAATGAAGGAGAGTTTGGTGCCACTGGGCTAGAATTTCGTCCAAGGGATCAACCGGGTATGTGACTTACTGAACTCACATGGAACAACATGGGACTCTCGTAAGGTTCATGAAATGTTCTCCCCGGATGAGGCAAATGAAATCACGCAGATCCAAATTGGGGGGCGGCAATGGAGGACTATCAGGCTTGGAATTATACAAAAAATGGCATCTTCTCGGTGAAATCGGCATATCATTTAAGGATGTCACAAAAAAGGCTGAAAACTGGGTGGGCGGCGGCGTCCTCGCCGCTGGCAAATCATAAGGCATGGCTTAGTTTATGGGGTCCGGTCGCCCCTGGTAAGGTGAAAACTCACATGTGGAGGCTGATCAGGAATGGGCTAGCGGTTGGCTCAGAGCTTCATTTGAGAAGAATCAATGTCGGGGTCTTCTGTGTTGTATGTGGCCGAGAGGGGACAAACTGCCATAGGTTCTGGGGATGTTGTCATTCAGTTAAATTTTGGAAAATTATGCACTTGGAAGTGGGAGTTCCGGTGGCGATCCCGCGGGTTACAGTTAGCTCTCAGAGTGACCTTTCAAATTGGATTATGTCATGGACTGTGGATGCTTCAGATGATGAGAAGGCCATTATTTTGCAGGGGGGCTGCTGATTGTGGTTGGCTAGGAATAATGCAAGGGATGGGAGAAGAATTGAGGAAGGAGGAGATATAGTACGTGTGGTTCTGAAGGTAATGGAAGAATGGCAATCCACACATGGGCGTACAAGCAAGGCAGCAAGAGTTGCTCCTCTGCAACGATGGGAGGCCCCAGACACTGGTTGCGTTAAGGCTAATGTTGATGATGCAAAGTCAAAATCAGGAGGGAAGGGGGGTGCTGGTGTAGTTTTCAGAAATCATGAGGGAGGATTTCTTGGTGGAGCATGCATTTCCCCGCGGGTCAGGATGCAGCAATGATGGAGTTAGTACCTTGCCGACGGGCAGGACAGCTTGCAGATGAAGTACATGCTAGTAGACTGCACATAGAGATGGACAGCAAAGATATTGTAAGTAAGCTCCAAAGCAGAGAGAGAGAGATCTCGGTGCTGGGACCGCTTGTTCAAGAGGTGAAACTACTGCTGCAGACGAGACGACAGTGGAAGGTGAGCTGGTTTCGACGATCGGCAAATAACGCGGCACATCTGCTAGCTAAGCAGGAAGGTGTTTCTTCTAGTTTATGGTTGAACCTTCAGATTGTATTTTGCAGGCTCTTTCAGCAGAGATGCCTACCTTTTATGAATAAATAGAAGATGGTAGATTTTCAAAAAAAAAAGTAAACGAGAATGATCAAAGCGGAGCCATATAAGACACAACCACAATGCGCCTAGTGTGGAGAAGAGAAGTTACACCGATGCACGCACCTAGCTAGTTGGATTCGATTTGCGAATTTAGTTATTGCGATTGACCAAGAACGGTGTCTTGGCGAGAAGTCAAACGGCAGCGGCGGCGACAAGACAAACTGACGTATAGGCAGTTATGTCGACTAGTGTCTAAGCTTGCGTCGTTGGGGAATTAGCCTAGTTGATGGTCGAGATCAACCCTGGTTCGGTCCGTTCCGGAGGTCAAGAGAATCACATGTAAGGCTATGGTCCTACCAATTTCTACTTCCTAGTTTCTTGCCTAATCATTGTTTTCTTCTCCTTTTATTTGGACCAAACAGTATTATTTCGATGAAACATTATTATATATTTTTTATATACTCACTATGTTTCAAAATAACTATCTCAACTTTATACTAACTCTAGTATAAAGTTATATTAAGCTTGGAACAATTATTTCGGGACGGAGGGAGTATATATCAAAGGAAGGAGTATATAGCAACTAATGTATATAGTTTGTCTATGTTTTTGTTGAATTAGACGAAAATCTAATTCAAGACAAAGAAAAAATATTCCTTTTATTACTTACGTTATTGCCTTAGGGAGGGTAACCAGATTTGTTTTCCCGTATTTCAAGCTTGGCATGGTTGTGAGCATGGTTGCACATATTGGCATGATATTCTGGTCCTTTATTGTTGTGAAAGTGATATCGCATGCGAAAAACTTACTCCTTCCATTTCTAAATATAAGTCTTCATAGAAATTTCTATATGTGCACTTATTTTAAAGTACAGATTCACTCATTTTGCTTCGTATGTTGTCTATATTAGAATCTCCTAAAAGACTTATATTTAGGAACGGAGGGAGTAATTGCAAATACTCAATAAGGTGCATAAAAATAAACAAGATGAACACGTGGTTGTTCACATCATATTCTGCATTTGTACTTAGAAGTTTGTGATGCAAGAGAATTGTGCCCAGATAGTTACTTAGGGTAGCTCTCTATGTCCCGAATAAACATGCCCTCAATCGTTCCACCTATTCATCACCCTTATCATAGAATCCAGACCCTTGACCCAGCCAACCAAGCAGCACTTTGTTATAATCCGATTATGGGCGGTAAACTATGATGACAAGATCAGAAGGAAACATATTATTTTATCGCTACAAGGTGTGATGGACGAGGAGTGCACGACACGACTTGACCACCCTATCAGCTTCGGTGGCCACCGTGGAGGTGGAGTGGGCGGCGCAACCAGGGGCGCCACTCCTCCTTCGGTGGCCAACCTCCCCTATCAGGCAACCACAAGCATGGTTGGGTTTTTGCTAATTGATCTTATGGCCTGATCATTGTTTGTCTCGTTGTAACGTACAGGCATATTTGTTAACATTGAACCAATCTACGATGGAGTAGCCATGACTTGAATTAACTGGCTGCTTCCAAGGGTCGCAAATATGTATATAACTCGAAAACTGACTTGAATTAACCCAGAGAAGCACCGTCGCAAATATATATAGCTATGACTTGAATTAACCCAGGAGAAGGAAACATCAAGCATAAAATTAACTCGAAAATATCGAATACTTCAATGTGAACCTAACGTCACCTTGATGCGTAGGTGCACGGGCAGCCAGATGAAGCACCGATGGACGGAGCTGGGAATTGGGGCGGTTATTTCTAGTGTGTGGTGAGAGTATGGGTTGAGGGGGTATTTATAGCCCAAAGTTTGGATGGTGAGTCCACACAACAGTCTATATACTCAATTCCTAAGACCTTGTCCAAGGTGGTTACTGATCACCATCTCTTCTAATGTATATTAACTTTTTTCACATCCTCACCAAATTGGCAGACCAGCATAACCAATCGGCAAACTAAGCAACTTTTTTATGTAAAATGATTGAATAATTTGGTACGTGACGGAAGTAGGAAACGATTGCATGTACAACTATAATGGTCGATATACCTTAGGACTAGAATCATGGACTTGACATTTCGTTGCATCCTACCACAGATACTTGTGGCAAACAAACAAAACCAAAAAAAATGATATAGATCCCATGGAGTGCCTAAGAGTGATACTGTGGAGAATTGAATTATTTTCTATGTAACTCTCTACGGTCAAAAAAATTAATTTTTGAGACCTAACTCTACTTATATATATTTTTAGAATGGAGCCTCAGGTTAAGGCTGGGTTTAAATCAACAATGACATCAACCGGCTAGGATTACAGCAGCGCCAAACTTATAGAAACATAACAAAGAAACAACTAAAAAATTGTCACCAAGCAAAGATGAACAAACTAAGGTACAAGAACATCTTGAAGACGAAAAAGCCCTACAACAAGAGCAGGCCACGCTGTAGAGACACCAGGCGTTGGGGAGACCCAATAAGCAGGTGAGAGTAACCTTGATAGCTCCATGGGCTCCGGCCGAATCGAAGACGATCTTCTCCATCTCCGAAAGGGGCGCCCCGCCCGCTCTCCTGGCACGAGGCATCAATCCGTTGGACGATACATGTGCACCCCCCAAGAGCAAAGGAGTACAACCGACACCATAGAGACCGGGGAAAACAAACCAAAGCACCACCAAACCGCATCGCCGAGCTCAACAAATGAAAACATGGGCACTGTGAGGGAACCTACACGCGAGGAGAAGCAAATGCACGACGACACTACTGATGACAAAGCAAGAGACAAGACGGGCTTAGAGACGGCTCCTTGACCGCAAATCAAACACCGATATCCCACCACCCCTATATGGCGCTCGCTAAGGCAAAGGGGAACACAATCCGCGGCCCAAAGACACAGATGAATGCTATCGCCAGCCACAGAAGTGACCATAAGCTGCCACAGATTGCAAACAAGGACACCACCAAGATAGACCACACTATCGCCGAACGGCTACCAACCAAGACGGGCTCGCTACCGTTCCATGCTCACCAAATTCGACACCTCCATGAAGGTGACGATGCTGCAAGCGTCGCTTCTGCCCAATCAAGAGGGTTTTGGGTTTTCATCCCGGTATACGAGCAAGTGAGGGAGGTTGAGGGGAAAGGGAGAACCTTAACAGCGCCTACATGTAGGAGACGGCGTCCCCTGGTATTGTTGTTGTCGTAGCCGGCTAGGCCTTGGATTTCTCCGAGCGGCCATGGGCTGTCGGAGACGATATCTTACCAGGGGCCAGCAAGGTTAGAGGCGAACGGCGTCAGATCCAGCGCGGCAACTAGGGCTACCGTGCCCTGCATCCACCACCAGCCGCCGCCGCCTTGCCGCCCAAGCGACCAAGGGGGGAGGTCAGCAGCAACTATAGCCGCTTGCTAAAGGCACCGTCGCTACAAGACTTGTGGCCGCCTGCTCGACTCAAAAGTCTCTTGCGCGTGGCTGGGCGGATAGATCCTTGCCTCCACCTTCCCCGGTTGGCGCGTGGCGTGCCAGTGACCCCTCCTATAGCCGTGAGGGAGACGAGCGAGGGGAGGCGCAACCGGCGGAGCACCAGGAGGCGCTTATGAAAACTATATATTTTTTCGAAAAATGGCGTTTTTATTGACTCATAATGTAGCATCGAGGGATACAATCACAATGAATACACTCGGCCTCTGCATAACTATGATGCACAAAGCCGACACACACGCACAAAGATCAGGATGGCAAAGAGTCAGCTTAGATAAAACTGTTGGAAATATTTTCGTCATGTGGGTCAAAAAGTGAAAACGGTTGTTGCTGGTTCTAATCTCTAGAGGTCTCCAGTCGAATCTCTTGCACAATGCCGTCACCATCATAGTTGCAATACAAGAGTAACAGGCCGACCGAACCGAGTAGTTCCGAGACGCATCCAAGCTCTCCCTGTGCGCATGCCAGACGTACGTTCTCGTCCAAGGTTTGTGATTCTAGTCAACAGATCCTTCTAAGAATATTTTTCTTGTCTGATCCTCAAATCGGCAATTCATCTAATAATTGCTGGACAGTCTATTTTGGAAATAGTTTGTCACGTAAGTTGGAGTGAGTGGCTCTAATGTAAAAGTCTCGCCAAATGTCAACATCAACCATGACAGCAGCTCTAGCATGTGGGCCTTTCAATATCTCAGTCCAACCCTAGATTTTATTCAGCAACTTCTCATCAATCCCTTAGAGCATCTCTAACCGATCCCCGGTAAACTGAATCTAAAAATAGTGGTTGAGAGAGCTGGATATTCTTATCGGGTATAGATTGCAGAACAGAAACTGCAAACAAGGACTGGATTATTTCTTTAAAAGAAAACCTAACCTTGGCTCGGCAGTCCTAGAGTTGTTGCTTGTGGCACGCTCGCTGAGAACCGAAGCTAAAATTGTGTCACCGAGGATCTTCCAACCTATGCGGTTAGCCGAGACACCACTGCAAGAGACGGTGCTGCACGCGTCGCATGCGGATGGCGACACATGGCAATTCTCCTCCCCCGTGTCGTGCGTGATAGGACCATTTCCACCGCCAGAGATCAATCCTCGACTTACCAATGTGGCCAGCTGCGCGATTACGAGACGACGAAGACCGGTTTACGAGACGACGAAGACCGGTGTATAATCGGGTGTAAAACCCCACCGGACGCGCTCCCACAATACCCTCCTTCCTAGAGCACGCTATGCTAGGATCTAACGACGTAGTCATCGCTTGCTGGTAGTTTATATTTTCTCAAGCAAGACCAGATCTTGGGCACTGGTTTTCTAGGCTTGAAATTTTTCACCAATATATTATTACGACAGCATTATTTATGAGAAACAGTAATTATGCATGTATACGGATGCCTTTGGGATTATACAAGTATACATGCATACGGATGCCTTTGGGATGATTATCGTGAGCGAAGCTGCCCTGGTGATGATTGGACAATGCAGGTAGGATGAGATACCTAATTAATTAAAAACACAATTTCATGGATGGGAGTCTTGGTCTCTTGCAAGGTGCGCTAGGTGTTACAAAAAATTCATATTGTGTACTTGCGTGATAGTTGAAACTAACTGGATGATCTACGTAGATGCATTAATTTAAAGAAGGTTGTGACAGAGCAGTGAGCACCTTGACACCTACACACCACTAACTTGAGATATATTTTTTGATACTAAATTGTAACAACAAAATCTACAAAGAAGGACTAGTGTACCACGAGATTATACTGTGTCAACAAAAATATATTCAGAGGAACAAACATATACTACGTCAACACATGGAAGACGTAGTTTTATATAGGTTCAGGCCACGAACACCGTCGGGTGCCCTACTTCCCATGTGTTGTGGGTTGATTATGCTGTGCAAGATCTATCTCAAGGGAGTCTTGACCACATCTATGAAGGATGGAGATCGAGATGGAGACCATGCCAAAACGATCATTTTTATGTCAATTTCAGTGACATGAGAATGGTAAGTTGGCAAGCATGATAAATCTGTGCTCAGTGAATTTTTTGCCAGTAAATTATCATGTGTGTCAACTAACCTAGTCATTATCACGACACTAAAATTACAATGAAAACCGTCCAATTTGCAATGGTCAAATTACGAAGTTCGGGAACTTATTATTTCCTATTGAGATTGGATCTACTAGCACAAATACCCGTGCGTTGCACCGGGTAAAAAAAAACATAACCGATTCATGTGTCATTGTGCATCAGTTTTTATATCTGATTTTACTAAACATCTATATTAAAGTTAAAAATGCAAATTTTCATCAGATGCAGGTAAACACAGCGAGCACATACACATGAAGAGTAAGGCAGAGACATAAAAAAAAGGGACTGATCTGCGCCGGCGCGCCGGCCCGGCCGACCGTGCGCGAGCCGCAAGATCCACCAACCCCGCGTCGTCCACACCGTTGGATCCGCATACAACATTTTTCTTCCTATGCAGCAAATTTTTTAACAGTTGCAACAAAAAACAAAATTTCTATCCAAATAAAAATATCTACGTGATCGTAGCAAAAAAACGTAGCTGATGGTACGTGATAGCAAAAGTCAAACGCCGGGTGTAACAAATATTTACGTGACGTGTATGCAACTTTTTAGTGAACGGTTGCAGCAAAATATGATGCCGGTTGTAGCAAAAATTAACACGGTTGTAGCAAAAGTAAAAAAACATCGATTGTAAACAAAAAATCCGACGAACTAGAGTTGCAACCAAATGTATATGCAACTTTTTTGCGGGGACAAAAAAATAGTTAAAAAACGCTTGCAGCAAATATGAAGTTGGTTGCAACATATTTAAACAAAAAAATGTTGCATCCATTGACCAGCGAAGTGCGCGGGTGGGAAAAATGTTGCAAGGGCCCGCGCGCGCGAGGGACGATCGACGCGTCGGTTCGGCCGCGCGGATGGAAAACGATTCCTAAAAAAGGCAAAGATAATTTAAAGATTATATATATTCTATTTTCACACTTGACAACACAAAGAACACAAGTCAAAGATATTGTGATACATCTTACCCTTTTATAAATTGACTGCAAGGCACGAATTGCTTCTATGTTTGAAGTATCGCATAATAGTTATATACAATTCATTCAATAGTGAGCATAAACATGACATGTACTATCGAAATTCCTTTGCTATGGAGCTTAGTCTGCATATCTATTCGTCTGAACACATACGAGCTCGGTTTAACTCCATCGGCTTCCATCTCCTTGAGCAGTATCCTTGCGCTCTCCCATCTTCTAGCCCTCGTGTAAGCGTCCACGAGCAAGCTGTAAGTGGCTTCATCTGGCGCAACGCCGCACTCAGACATTTCATCGAGCACGTGCTCAGCGTTCTTGAGCGACCCAATTTTGACATACCCTTTGAGCAGCGCGTTGTAGGCGCATGTCCTCGGTTTGATTTCCCCAGCAAGCAAGAATTCCAGGAATAGCGCTTCAGCCTCGGGCACGCGACCGGCGATGCCGAGCGCGGAGATGAGCGCGGTGACGACATTGGCGCGGAGATGGCCTGCGCGGAGGCGAGGAACTCGAGTGCTACGTCCGGGAGCGCGGCCCGCGCGAAGGCGGAGATGAGGTCGGAGAAGAGGGGCGCTTCCGGCTGGAGGCGCGAGTCCCTGAGGTCACCGAGGAGGCGCTCGAGGATGGCGGCGTCGGGCGGGTCCCGCGTGTTGAGCAGCGATGCGAGGAGGTGCGAGTAGGAGGCGAGGTCCGGGAGGAAGTTGCGCTCGCGGATGAGCGCGAGGAGCCGCAGCGCGATGGCGGGGTGGGAGGCCGCGGCGGAGGCGGCGAGGAGGGAGTTGAGCAGAAGCGGGGAGGGCGGTTCAACAGCCGCCGGGACAGGGCCGCCGCCGCACGGGAGGTGAGCTTCGTTTCCCAGCTCCCGTCAGATCCACTTATGAAGGGACTGCGGGTTGAATACCTAAAAGTGGAGGGGCTTTTGTGCAAAAGTGCCGACGACGTACGACAGAAGCGATACGTGCTTTATTATTAGTTGAGATTGAGATTGAGATTGGATCTATGTGATATGGTATGTCCTCTGGCTCGGACCACCCTCTTATATACCCGGTGGTATGTATCACTAGTGGAAAACGGGCCTTTGGCCGAGACCCTTTAGTCCCGGCCTGCCTCTAGGTCGGGACTAAAGGCCCGGCTACGTCGCCCCAATTCTCAATGCCTCCCTCGAGGCTTTAGTCCCGGTCCGTAAGGAGCCTTTAGTCCCGGTTCGTGTCCCAAACCGGGACTAAAGGGACACGTGGTCTGCCGTAGTGGTGGCAACCGTTGGTATCCCTCTTTAGTCCCGGTTGGTGGCTCAATCCGGGACTAAAGGCCTAACACGTGGCCTGCCGTAGTGGTGGCCACCGTTGGTATCCCTCTTTAGTCCCGGTTAGTGTCTCAATCCGGGACTAAAGGCCCAAATGGTTTGCATCCCGCTTCACAAAACCACAACCGAAGCAGAGTCTGTGTCGCGTCGCCCTTCTTTCTTTGTTCTTCTTCCTCTCTCGCTCTCGCTCTGTTCTTCTCCTCTCTTCTTCCCTTCTCTTCTTCCACCATGCGAACTCGCTTTGGAGAGGGGCTCGCACATGGCAAGACCAAGCTCTTCTTCCACCAAACCCTTTCTGACTTCATTTGTTATTTTTCATGCATTTACTCATTATTTTGAGCTATAAGACCATGAAATTGAAAAGCATTTGAAATGAACTCTGAAAAGGTTTCAAGTTGGCATGGTATCATCATTTCACCCACATAGCGTGTGCAAGAAAGTAGAGAGGCTTACGGCAAAAACTGGATGCACTTCGTGTACAAAACAGACTATCTCCTTCGAAGTATCAGGGTTTCATACGGAAACTCGTCTCTTACAAAGGGATTTCAAGTTTTTTGAACTTATTTGAATCCCCTTGTTTTTCTGTGTTCAAAATGCACCATTCAAAGCCACATCACCAATTTACAACCCTTTCTGACTTCATTTGTTATTTTGCATGCATTTCCTGATTAATTTGAGCTATAAGACCATGAAATTGAAAAGCATTTGAAATGAGCTCTGAAAAGGTTCCAAGTTGGCATGGTATCATCATTTCACCCACATAGCATGTGCAAGAAAGTAGAGAGGCTTACGGCAAAAACACGATGCACTTCGTGTACAAAACAAACAATCTCCTTCGAAGTATATATCAGGGTTTCATACAGAAACTCGTCTGTTACAAAGGGATTTCAATTTTTTAAAACTTATTAGAACCCTCTTGTTTTTCTGTGTTCAAAATGCACCATTCAAAGCCACATCATCAATTTACAACCCTTTCTGACTTCATTTTTTATTTTTCATGCATTTACTGATTATTTTGAGCTATAAGACCATGAAATTGAAAAGCATTTGAAATGAACTATGAAAAGGTTCCAAGTTGGCATGGTATCATCATTTCACCCACATAGCATGTGCAAGAAAGTAGAGAGGCTTACGGCAAAAACTGCATGCACTTCGTGTACGAAGCAGACAATCTCCTTCGAAGTATAAGCATTTCATACGGAAACTCGTCTGTTACAAAGGGATTTCAATTTTTTTAAACTTATTTGAACCCCCTTGTTTTTCTGTGTTCAAATTGCACCCTTGAAAGCCACATCATCAATTTACAACCCTTTCTGACTTCATTTGTTATTTTTCATGCATTTACTTATTATTTTGAGCTATAAGACCATGAAATTCAAAAGCATTTGAAATGAACTCTGAAAAGGTTCCAAGTTGGCATGGTATAATCATTTCACCCACATAGCATGTGCAAGAAAGTAGAGAGGCTTACGACAAAAACTGGATGCACTTCATGTACAAAACAGACAATCTCCTTCGAAGTATCAGGGTTTCATACAGAAACTCGTCTGTTACAAAGGGATTTCAATTTTTTTGAACTTATTTGAACCCCCTTGTTTTTCTGTGTTCAAAATGCACCATTCAAAGCCACATCACCAATTTAAAACCCTTCCTGACTTCATTTGTTATTTTTCATGCATTTACTGATTATTTTGAGCTATAAGACCATGAAATTGAAAAGCATTTGAAATGAACTGTGAAAAGGTTCCAAGTTGGCATGGTATCATCATTTCACCCACATAGCATGTGCAAGAAATTAGAGAGACTTACGGCAAAAACAAGATGCACCTCGTGTACAAAACAGACAATCTCCTTCGAAGTATCAGGGTTTCATACGGAAACTAGTTTGTTACAAAGAGATTTCAATTTTTTTGAACTTATTTGAACCCCTTGTTTTTTTGTGTTCAAAATGCACCATTCAAAGCCACATTATCAATTTACAACCCTTTCTGACTTCATTTGTTATTTTTCATGCATTTACTGATTATTTTGAGCTATAAGACCATGAAATTAAAAAACATTTGAAATGAACTCTGAAAAGGTTCCAAGTTGGCATGGTATCATCATTTCACCCACATAGCATGTGCAAGAAAGTAGAGAGGCTTACGGCAAAAACTAGATGCACTTCGTGTACAAAACAGACAATCTCCTCCGAAGTATGAGGGTTTCATACGGAAACTCGTCTGTTACAAAGGGATTTCAAATTTTTTGAACTTATTTGAACCCCCTTGTTTTTTTGTGTTCAAGATGCACCATTTAAAGCCACATCATCAATTTAGAACCCTTTCTGACTTCATTTGTTATTTTGCATGCATTTACTAATTATTTTGAGCTATAAGACCATTAAATTGAAAAGCATTTGAAATGAACTATGAAAAGGTTCCAAGTTGGCATGGTATCATCATTTCACCCACATAGCATGTGCAAGAAAGTAGAGAGGCTTACGGCAAAAACTGGATGCACTTCGTGTACAAAACGGACAATCTCTTTCGAAGTATCAGGGTTTCATACAGAAACTCGTTTGTTACAAAGGGATTTCAATTTTTTTAAACTTATTTGAACTCCCTTGTTTTTCTGTGTTTAAAATGCACCATTCAAAGCTATAAGACCATGAAGTTGAAAAGCATTTGAAATGAACTCTAAAACCAAAATACATACATATATTGTTCTCGAGAGCATTAAAACCAAAGTACATACATAGTTCTCATTGAACAACATATAGCTCTTCAGAGCATCTAATTAAACCATACAGTGAAATTATGTAAAACATTTCAATGCAAAAAAATGCGATCATGGACGCAACCAAGGTAACAACTGATCCAACTGCATAATGATACCAAGCCTCGGTATGAAAGGCATATTTTCTAATCTTTTTAATCTTCAACCGCATTGTATCCATCTTGATCTTGTGATCACCGACGACATCCGCAACATGCAACTCCAATATCATATTCTCCTCCTCAATTTTTCTTATTTTTTTCCTTCAAGTAATTGTTTGCTTCTTCCACTAAATTTAACTTCTCGACAATAGGGTCGGTTGGAATTTCCAGTTCAACAACCTCCTAGATAAATAAAATCTATGTCAGATTGGTCGACATAATTGTCATAAACAATAAATGAACCAAATAGTTATGAAAAGATAATATATACCACATCTGAATCATAGACAGGACGAGGGCCGACGGGGACAGATACCATAACCATCGCACTATATCATAACAAGGAATAATAAAAGTAAGAAAATTAGACAAGTATCTATCTGAAGTCAGAATTTTTTTCTTTCAGAAAGAAGATAAGAATAAGAGGCTCACCAAAGTGGTGCCGGCGACGAGATCGGCACGGGCGATCGACGGCGGTGAAGACGGGGCGGGGACGGGGCGTGACGGACCGCTAAATGTAGACAAATCTCGTTGAAAATGGAGCTCGGAGGTCGAGCTTCGAGAGGAGAAAGCTTAACTAGTGTGGCTCGGGCATTTCATCGAACATCTCATGTGCATAGGAGGTGAACTAGAGCACCCAAATACCCTTGCCTCGCCGGTTGACAAAAACAGAGCACTCTGGAGTGCTCTGCCGCGGCGGTGGGTATATGTAGGCAAGTTATTTGTCCCGGTTTGTGGCATGAATCGAGACTAAAGCCAATCCTTCTGTCCCGGTTCAAGCCACGAACCGGGACCAATGGTTGTGGGCCAGCAGCGAGGACCATTGGTCCCGGTTCGTGGCTTGAACCGGGACAAGTGGTTCCACACGAACCGGGACCAATGCCCACGAGGCCCCGGCCGGCCCCCTGGGCTCACGAACCGGGTCTAATACCCCCCATTGGTCCCGGTTCTTGAAGAACTGGGACTAATGGGCTGGTCAGGGCCGAACGGTAGCCATGTTTTCTACTAGTGGTATAACCGGTTAAAAAGCTTCATCGGACACCCTCCCACAATACCCTCCTTCCTAGGGCACGCTATGCTAGGATCTAACGACGTAGTCATCGCTTGGGACACCAGCACTCAAGGCGCTCTCCCAACTTGTGCTGGTAGTTTATATTTCCTCAAGCAAGACCAGATCCTGGACATTGATTTTCTAGCTTGAAATTTATCACCAATATATTATGAGAAGCACTTCGGTACAACCCCCCCCCCCCCACACACACACACACTAAACGTATAAGGACAGTATGGTCATTACACTTTCTGTACAGTATCCGCCGCCCCGTCCGCCCACCGTCGTACGTCGGCCCGCCCGTTGTACGTACGCCACGTCAGCCCACGCGTCGGCGGCTGGGTTGGAAAAAAAAAGAAAAAAATCTATCTTCATCACTCATGCCTCCGCCGCCGCCACCGCCGTCGCGACTCCACCACGCGACGTCTCCACCGCCATCTCCGGCGTCGACGTGGCTCCACCCCCGCACGTCTCCGCCGACGCCGCGATTCCACCACGCGTCGTCTCCACCGCCGACGGGACTCCCCCCACCGTCTCCACCGCCGCGAGTCCACCACGCGACGTCTCCTCCGCCGCCGCCGGTACGCCACCGCACACGTCTCCACCGGCGATGTGACCCCCCTCCCACCGCTTCGACGCTGGTGGTTGCAGTGACTGTTGGGGAACGTCGCAAGGGAAACAAAAAATTCCTACGCGCACGAAGACCTATCATGGTGATGTCCATCTACGAGAGGGGATGAGTGATCTACGTACCCTTGTAGATCGTACAGCAGAAGCGTTAGAGAACGCGGTTGATGTAGTGGAACGTCCTCACGTCCCTCGATCCGCCCCGCGAACAATCCCGCGATCAGTCCCACGATCTAGTACCGAACGGACGGCACCTCCGCGTTCAGCACACGTACAGCTCGACGATGATCTCGGCCTTCTTGATCCAGCAAGATAGACGGAGAGGTAGAAGAGTTCTCCGGCAGCGTGACGGCGCTCCGGAGGTTGGTGATGATCTCGTCTCAGCAGGGCTCCGCCCGAGCTCCGCAGAAACGCGATCTAGAGGAAAAACTATGGAGGTATGTGGTCGGGCAGCCGTGAGAAAGTCGTCTCAAATCTGCCCTAAAAGCCCCATATATATATAGGAGGAGGGAGGGGGACCTTGCCTTGGGGTCCAAGGGACTCCCAAGGGGTCGGCCGAGCCAAGGGGGGGAGGACTCCCCCCCCAAACCGAGTTGGACTTGGTTTGGTGGGAGGAGTCCCCCTCCCTTCCCACTTCTTCCCTCTTTTTTTTTTCTTTTCCATTGATTTTCTTCTCTTGGCGCATAGGCCCCCTTGGGGCTGTCCCACCAGCCCACTAAGGGCTGGTGTGTTTCCCCGAAGCCTATGGGCTTCCCCGGGGTGGGTTGCCCCCCCCCCCCCCCGGTGAACTCCCGGAACCCATTCGTCATTCCTGGTACATTCCCGGTAACTCCGAAAACCTTCCGGTAATCAAATGAGGTCATCCTATATTATCAATCTTCGTTTCCGGACCATTCCGGAAACCCTCGTGACGTCCGTGATCTCATCCGGGACTCCGAACAACATTCGGTAACCAACCATATAACTCAAATACGCATAAAACAACGTCGAACCTTAAGTGTGCAGACCCTGCGGGTTCGAGAACTATGTAGACATGACCCGAGAGACTCCTCGGTCAATATCCAATAGCGGGAACTGGATGCCCATATTGGATCCTACATATTCTACGAAGATCTTATCGTTTGAACCTCAGTGCCAAGGATTCGTATAATCCCGTATGTCATTCCCTTTGTCCTTCGGTATGTTACTTGCCCGAGATTCGATCGTCAGTATCCGCATACCTATTTCAATCTCGTTTACCGGCAAGTCTCTTTACTCGTTCCGTAATACAAGATCCCGCAACTTACACTAAGTTACATTGCTTGCAAGGCTTGTGTGTGATGTTGTATTACCGAGTGGGCCCCGAGATACCTCTCCGTCACACGGAGTGACAAATCCCAGTCTTGATCCATACTAACTCAACTAAGACCTTCGGAGATACCTGTAGAGCATCTTTATAGTCACCTAGTTACGTTGCGACGTTTGATACACACAAAGCATTCCTCCGGTGTCAGTGAGTTATATGATCTCATGGTCATAAGAATAAATACTTGACACGCAGAAAACAGTAGCAACAAAATGACACGATCAACATGCTACGTCTATTAGTTTGGGTCTAGTCCATCACGTGATTCTCCCAATGACGTGATCCAGTTATCAAGCAACAACACCTTGTTCATAATCAGAAGACACTGACTATCATCGATCAACTGGCTAGCCAACTAGAGGCATGCTAGGGACGGTGTTTTGTCTATGTATCCACACATGTAAATGAGTCTTCATTCAATACAATTATAGCATGGATAATAAACTATTATCTTGATACAGGAATTATAATAATAACTATACATTTATTATTGCCTCTAGGGCATAATTCCAACAGTCTCCCACTTGCACTAGAGTCAATAATCTAGCCCTCACATCACCATGTGAATTACATTGTAATAAATCTAACACCCATACAGTTCTGGTGTCGATCATGTTTTGGCCGTGGAAGAGGTTTAGTCAGCGGGTCTGCTACATTCAGATCCGTGTGCACTTTGCATATATTTACGTCCTCCTCCTCGACGTAGTCGCGGATGAGGTTGAAGCGTCGTTTGATGTGTCTGGTCTTCTTGTGAAACCTTGGTTCCTTTGCTAAGGCAATGGCACCAGTGTTGTCACAGAACAAGGTTATTGGATCCAGTGCACTTGGCACCACTCCAAGATCCGTCATGAACTGCTTCATCCAGACACCCTCCTTAGCCGCCTCCGAGGCAGCCATGTACTCCGCTTCACATGTAGAATCTGCTACGACGCTTTGCTTGGAACTGCACCAGCTTACTGCACCCCCATTAAGAACAAATACGTATCTGGTTTGCGACTTAGAGTCGTCCGGATCTGTGTCAAAGCTTGCATCGACGTAACCTTTTACGGCGAGCTCTTCGTCACCTCCATACACGAGAAACATCTCCTTAGTCCTTTTCAGGTACTTCAGGATATTCTTGACCGTTGTCCAGTGATCCACTCCTGGATTACTCTGGAACCTACCTGCCATACTTATGGCCAGGCTAACATTTGGTCTAGTGCACAGCATCGCATACATGATAGAACCTATGGTCGAAGCATAGGGGACGGAGCGCATATGCTCTCTATCTTCATTAGTTGCTGGGCACTGAGTCTTACTCAATCTCGTACCTTGTAACACTGGCAAGAACCCTTTCTTGGACTGTTCCATTTTGAACCTCTTCAAAACTTTATCAAGGTATGTGCTTTGTGAAAGTCCTATCAGGCGTTTTGATCTATCCCTATAGATCTTAATGCCTAGAATGTAAGCAGCTTCTCCTAGGTCCTTCATAGAGAAACTTTTATTCAAGTAACCTTTTACGCTCTCCAAAAGCTCTACGTTGTTTCCAATCAGTAATATGTCATCCACATATAATATTAGAAACGCCACAGAGCTCCCACTCACTTTCTTGTAAATACAAGATTCTCCAACCACTTGTATAAACCCAAATGCTTTGATCACCTCATCAAAGCGTTTGTTCCAACTCCGAGATGCTTGCACCAGTCCATAAATGGATCGCTGGAGCTTGTACACCTTGTCAGCATTTTTAGGATCGACAAAACCTTCGGGCTGCATCATATACAACTCTTCCTTAAGGTAACCGTTAAGGAACGCCGTTTTGACATCCATCTGCCAGATTTCATAATCGAAAAATGCAGCTATTGCTAACATGATTCTGACGGACTTAAGCATCGCTACGGGTGAGAAGGTCTCATCGTAGTCAACTCCTGGAACTTGTGAAAAACCCTTTGCCACAAGTCGAGCTTTATAAACGGTCACATTACCGTCAGCGTCCGTCTTCTTCTTAAAGATCCATTTGTTCTGAATAGCCTTGCGGCCCTCAGGTAGTATCTCCAAAGTCCACACTTTGTTCTCATACATGGATCCTATCTCGGATTTCATGGCTTCTAGCCATTTGTTGGAATCTGGGCCCACCATCGCTTCTTCATAATTTGCAGGTTCATTGTTGTCTAACAACATGATTGACAAGACGGGATTACCGTACCACTCTGGAGCAGCGCGTGATCTCGTCGACCTGCGTGGTTCAACAGAAACTTGAACTGGAGTTTCATGATCATCATCATTAACTTCCTCCTCAACCGGCGTCGCAACGACAGAGGTTTCCCCTTGCCCTGCGCCACCATCCAGAGGGATGAGAGGTTCGACAACCTCGTCAAGTTCTATCTTCCTCCCACTCAATTCTCTCGAGAGAAACTCCTTCTCGAGAAAAGTTCCGTTCTTAGCAACAAACACTTTGCCCTCGGATTTGAGATAGAAGGTGTACCCAACTGTCTCTTTTGGGTAACCTATGAAGACGCACTTTTCCGCTTTGGGTTCCAGCTTTTCAGGCTGAAGCTTTTTGACATAAGCATCACATCCCCAAACTTTAAGAAACGACAACTTTGGCCTTTTGCCATACCATAGTTCGTATGGTGTCGTCTCAACGGATTTCGATGGTGCCCTATTTAAAGTGAATGCAGCTGTTTCTAATGCATAACCCCAAAATGATAACGGCAAATCAGTAAGAGACATCATAGATCGCACCATCTCTAACAAAGTACGATTACGATGTTCGGACACACCATTACGCTGTGGTGTTCCAGGCGGTGTTAACTGCGAAACAATTCCGCATTGTCTTAAGTGAGTACCAAACTCGAAACTCAGATATTCACCCCCACGATCAGACCGTAGGAATTTGATCTTCTTGTTATGATGGTTTTCCACTTCACTCTGAAATTGCTTGAACTTTTCAAATGTTTCAGACTTGTGCTTCATCAAGTAGACATAACCATATCTACTTAAATCGTCAGTGAAGGTGAGGAAATAACGATATCCGCCGCGTGCCTCCACGCTCATTGGACCACACACATCGGTATGTATGATTTCCAACAAGTCACTTGCACGCTCCATTGTTCCGGAGAACAGAGTCTTAGTCATCTTGCCCATGAGGCATGGTTCGCACGTGTCAAGTGAATCAAAGTCAAGTGACTCCAAAAGTCCATCAGCATGGAGTTTCTTCATGCGCTTTACACCAATATGACCCAAGCGGCAGTGCCACAAAAATATGGCGCTATCATTGTTTACTCTAACTCTTTTGGTCTCAATGTTATGTATATGTGTATCGCTATCAAGATTCAATATGAACAATCCTCTCACATTCGGTGCATGACCATAAAAAATGTTACTCATAGAAATAGAACAACCATTATTCTCAGACTTAAAAGAGTAACCGTCTCGCAATAAACAAGATCCAGATATAATGTTCATGCTCAACGCAGGCACTAAATAACAATGATTTAAGTTCATCTCTAATCCCGATGGTAGTTGAAGTGACACTGTGCCGACGGCGATTGCATCAACCTTGGAACCGTTTCCTACGCGCATCGTCACTTCGTCTTTCGCCAGCCTTCGTCTATTCCGCAGTTCCTGCTTCGAGTTGCAAATGTGAGCAACAGAACCGGTATCAAATACCCAGGCACTACTACGAGAGCCGGTTAAGTACACATCAATAACATGTATATCAAATATACCTGATTTTTCTTTGCCTGCCTTCTTATCTGCCAGATACTTGGGGCAATTGCGCTTCCAGTGACCCATACCCTTGCAATAGAAGCACTCTGTTTCAGGCTTAGGTCCAGCTTTGGGTTTCTTCGGCGGATTGGCAACAGGCTTGCCGCTCTTCTTCGAGTTGCCCTTCTTTCCTTTGCCATTTCTCTTGAAACTAGTGGTCTTGCTCACCATCAACACTTGATGCTCTTTACGGAGTTCAGACTCTGCGACTTTCAGCATCGCAAACAACTCGCCGGGAGACTTGTTCATCCCTTGCATGTTGTAGTTCAACACAAAGCCTTTATAGCTTGGCGGCAGTGATTGAAGGATTCTGTCAGTGATAGCTTCTTGCGGGAGTTCAATCCCCAGTTCAGCTAGACGGTTTGAGTACCCAGACATTTTGAGCACATGTTCACTGACAGACGAGTTTTCCTCCATCTTGCAAGTATAGAATTTATCGGAGGTCTCATACCTCTCGATCCGGGCGTTCTTCTGAAAGATAAACTTCAACTCCTGGAACATCTCAAATGCTCCATGACGCTCAAAGCGACGTTGAAGTCCCGGTTCTAAGCCATACAAGACTGCACATTGAACTATTGAGTAGTCCTCCTTACGCGCTAACCAAGCGTTCTTAACATCCTGATCAGCCGTAGCGGGTGGTTCATCTCCTAGCGCAGCATTAAGGACATAATCCTTCTTTCCAGCTTGTAAGATTAGCTTAAGATTACGAGCCCAGTCTACAAAGTTGCTTCCATCATCTTTCAACTTAGCTTTCTCTAGGAACGTATTAAAATTCAGGATGACACTTGCGTGAGCCATGATCTACAACACAAATATATTCAAAGTGGACTTAGACTATGTTCAAGATAATTAGAGTTCAACTTAATCAAATTATATGCTAAACTCCCACTCAAAAAGTACATCTCTCTAGTCATTTGAGTGGTTCATGATCTACTTACACTATCCCAAGTCCGATCATCACGTGAGTCGAGAATAGTTTCAGTGGTAAGCATCCCTATGCTAATCATATCAACTATATGATTCATGATCGACCATTCGGTCTCATGTGTTCCGAGGCCATGTCTGCACATGCTAGGCTCGTCAAGCTTAAGCCGAGTGTTCCGCGTGCGCAACTGTTTTGCACCCGTTGTATGTGAACGTTGAGTCTATCACACCCGATCATCACGTGGTGTCTCGAAACGACGAACTGTAGCAACGGTGCACAGTCGGGGAGAACACAATTTCGTCTTGAAATTTTAGTGAGAGATCACCTCATAATGCTACCGTCGTTCTAAGCAAAATAAGGTGCATAAAAGGATTAACATCACATGCAATTCATAAGTGACATGATATGGCCATCATCACGTGCTTCTTGATCTCCATCACCAAAGCACCGGCACGATCTTCTTGTCACCGGCGCCACACCATGATCATCCATCAACGTGTTGCCATCGGGGTTGTCGTGCTACTTATGCTATTACTACTAAAGCTACATCCTAGCAAAATAGTAAACGCATCTGCAAGCACAAACGTTAGTATAAAGACAACCCTATGGCTCCTGCCGGTTGTCGTACCATCGACATGCAAGTCGATATTTCTATTACAACATGATCATCTCATACATCCAATATATCACATCACATCGTTGGCCATATCACATCACAATCATACCCTGCAAAAACAAGTTAGACGTCCTCTAATTTTTTTGTTGCATGTTTTACGTGGTGACCAAGGGTATCTAGTAGGATCGCATCTTACTTACGCAAACACCACAACGGAGATATATGAGTTGCTATTTAACCTCATCCAAGGACCTCCTCGGTCAAATCCGATTCAACTAAAGTTGGAGAAACCGTCACTTGCCAGTCATCTTTGAGCAAAGGGGGTTACTCGTAACGATGAAACCAGTCTCTCGTAAGCGTACGAGTAATGTCGGTCCAAGCCGCTTCAATCCAACAATACCGCGGAATCAAGAAAAGACTAAGGAGGGCAGCAAAACGCACATCACCGCCCACAAAACCTTTTGTGTTCTACTCGAGAAGACATCTACGCATGAACCTAGCTCATGATGCCACTGTTGGGGAACGTCGCAAGGGAAACAAAAAATTTCCTACGCGCACGAAGACCTATCATGGTGATGTCCATCTACGAGAGGGGATGAGTGATCTACGTACCCTTGTAGATCGTACAGCAGAAGCGTTAGAGAACGCGGTTGATGTAGTGGAACGTCCTCACGTCCCTCGATCCGCCCCGCGAACAATCCCGCGATCAGTCCCACGATCTAGTACCGAACGGACGGCACCTCCGCGTTCAGCACACGTACAGCTCGACGATGATCTCGGCCTTCTTGATCCAGCAAGATAGACGAAGAGGTAGAAGAGTTCTCCGGCAGCGTGACGGCGCTCCGGAGGTTGGTGATGATCTCGTCTCAGCAGGGCTCCGCCCGAGCTCCATAGAAACGCGATCTAGAGGAAAAACTATGGAGGTATGTGGTCGGGCAGCCGTGAGAAAGTCGTCTCAAATCTGCCCTAAAAGCCCCATATATATAGGAGGAGGGAGGGGGACCTTGCCTTGGGGTCCAAGGGACTCCCAATGGGTCGGCCGAGCCAAGGGGGGGAGTCCCCCTCCCTTCCCTTCCCACTTCTTCCCTCTTTTTTTTCTTTTCCTTTGATTTTGGTTTGGTGGGAGGAGTCCCCCTCCCTTCCCACTTGGTTTGGTGGGAGGAGTCCCCCTCCCTTCCCACTTCTTCCCTCTTTTTTTTTTCTTTTCCTTTGATTTTCTTCTCTTGGCGCATAGGCCCCCTTGGGGCTGTCCCACCAGCCCACTAAGGGCTGGTGTGTCTCCCCAAAGCCTATGGGCTTCCCCGGGGTGGGTTGCCCCCCCCCCCCCCCGGTGAACTCCCGGAACCCATTCGTCATTCCTGGTACATTCCCGGTAACTCCGAAAACCTTCCGGTAATCAAATGAGGTCATCCTATATATCAATCTTCGTTTCCGGACCATTCCGGAAACCCTCGTGACGTCCGTGATCTCATCCGGGACTCCGAACAACATTCGGTAACCAACCATATAACTCAAATACGCATAAAACAACGTCGAACCTTAAGTGTGCAGACCCTGCGGGTTCGAGAACTATGTAGACATGACCCGAGAGACTCCTCGGTCAATATCCAATAGCGGGACCTGGATGCCCATATTGGATCCTACATATTCTACGAAGATCTTATCGTTTGAACCTCAGTGCCAAGGATTCGTATAATCCCGTATGTCATTCCCTTTGTCCTTCGGTATGTTACTTGCCCGAGATTCGATCGTCAGTATCCGCATACCTATTTCAATCTCGTTTACCGGCAAGTCTCTTTACTCGTTCCGTAATACAAGATCCCGCAACTTACACTAAGTTACATTGTTTGCAAGGCTTGTGTGTGATGTTGTATTACCGAGTGGGCCTCGAGATACCTCTCCGTCACACGGAGTGACAAATCCCAGTCTTGATCCATACTAACTCAACTAAGACCTTCGGAGATACCTGTAGAGCATCTTTATAGTCACCCAGTTACGTTGCGACGTTTGATACACACAAAGCATTCCTCCGGTGTCAGTGAGTTATATGATCTCATGGTCATAGGAATAAATACTTGACACGCAGAAAACAGTAGCAACAAAATGACACGATCAACATGCTACGTCTATTAGTTTGGGTCTAGTCCATCACGTGATTCTCCCGATGACGTGATCCAGTTATCAAGCAACAACACCTTGTTCATAATCAGAAGACACTGACTATCATCGATCAACTGGCTAGCCAACTAGAGGCATGCTAGGGACGGTGTTTTGTCTATGTATCCACACATGTAAATGAGTCTTCATTCAATACAATTATAGCATGGATAATAAACTATTATCTTGATACAGGAATTATAATAATAACTATACATTTATTATTGCCTCTAGGGCATAATTCCAACAGTGACCGACGTGGCATGCCATCTTCAAACGCCGACGTTGCAGCCACCGGTGCATCGACGTCAAACACAGCGAACGACGTCGATCAACCCTTCGACGACGGACAATAAGTTTTTTCATTTAATCCATACAATTTTTCATGATTTCACTATATGAGTGTTTATTGTGACATTTATACAACACCTATTGAAAGGTTTATTATTAGAGCAAGACAACACCGGATATGCTGACGATGACTCAAGTAGTGAGGATGAATCTTCATCATTGAATGCAAATAAATCACTCGGACACAACTATATGAGTCAGGATAAATCATATAGTGGTAATGTAAGTATTGTGTACTTTGACTATAAATAATGAAAATATAAGCTATTACATTAACACTTACAATTACTATTGAATTTAAATAGGTGCATGCCAATGATGACAATGACGATTACGATATAGATGGACAATCTTATGCTGAAAGTGGAACCGAGATATGTTTCAAATATGTGGTTGTATTATTACTAGCATACAAATTGTATTACCACTTACATTTTTGTATCTGCAGAGAGAAATACCTTGTGCTTATGCTGGTGACTGGTGACATACATAGCGTACGTATGTTCTTATCCTAATTAATTAAAAACACAATTTTATGGATGGGAGTCTTGGTCTCTTGCAAGACAAACCAGGACACGTTAGCTGTTACAAAAATTTCAAATTGTATACTTGCGTGATAGTTGAAACTAGCTGGATGATTATGTAGACGCATTAATTTAAAGAAGGTTGTGACAGAGCAGTGAGCACCATAACATCTACACACCACTAACTAAAGATTTATTTTTTGATACTAAATTGTAACAACAAAATCTACAAAGAAGGACTAGTGTAGCACAAGATTATATTATGTCAACAAAAAATTATTCAGAGGAACAAACATATAGTATGTGGGCCCTAGACAAAAATAAAATTGGTGGCGAATGCTGTATATGTTGTCATATTATTTTCCCATTGCTAAATTTGTTATTCGACAGGACACACGTTTAGTAGGACCAGATGGTAACACATCAAAGACGAAGGTTTATATATGTTCAGGCCACGAACACCGTCGGATGCCCTACTTCCCATGTGTTGTGGATTGATTCTCCCGTGGTTTGTTCAAGGACTATCTCAAGGGAGTCTTGACCGCATCTATGGAGGATGGAGATCGAGATGGAGACCAATGACGATCTTTCATTTTTTGATTATGCCAAAACGAACGTTTTTATGTCAATTTCAGTGACGCGAGAATGGTAAGTTGGCAAGCATGGTAAATCTGTGCTCAGCGAATCTTTTGTCAGCAAATTGTCGTGTGTTTCAACTAACATTGTCATTCTCACGGCACTAAAATTGCCATAAAATCGTTCGATTTGCAATGGTCAAATTACGAACTTTCGGTACTTTATCTTTTTCGATCGAGATTGGATCTATGAGTTATGTTATGTCCTCAGGCTCAGACCGCCCCTAGACCCCTTAATTATACACCCGGTGGTATAGGGCTACAAGCGCCAATCCTATCTATGTATATGTACAAAACCCTAACAGGAATCCAGAATCCGATATTCATAGAATACAGTGGTATATCACATCGAAACCTCAGCTTGATCTCTGCGTGGATTGCACTCCAAGCTGAAATAATAGTCTCCCCGCCTAGCTCCCATCCCGGTGAAGTGTCTAGCATTGTTGGTAGGTGTGTGGAGGTATGTCTCCGACGGATCTGTCTTAGGTGGATTTGCTCGGATCAATTTGTTGTTCGTCTTTGTTGATGTATTTTTAGGTTGGATAATTCCGATCCACACTCTTCATCTGCGGTGGTTGCTGTTCTGGTGCGTTGGTCCTATGGGGCCTTAGCACGACGACTTTCTGACCGTCTACTACAACAACGTTTGTCCGGCTTCAACGAGGGAAGGGCGATGACAGTGGCGCGCCTTTGGCTCGCTTCAGTGTTTGTAGTCGTCACTAGGTGGTCTTCGTCCCCAATTAGTATTGTTTTTTAACTTGAAGCATAACGTACTTACGCTAAGCATGTCAGGAACACATGCGGAAGCAACAGGCAACATCCAATCATCACGACGTCAGCTCCTGACTTAGGTTTCAGATTGAGTTGTTAAACATAATTTACGGGTTGTTGCACTAAGATATTCAAGCTAGCTGCTGTGCTCGGTCGTCTTGATGTTCATGCATGACCGCCATGATGGTCACGGTGCAACTATGGATCGTTGGTAGTGATACTTGGCCGACGGCAGCTAGGTGTGTTTATCTTTTCAAATAATTATTCAAATAACAACAAGCTGCTTTGCCGGTTGGTAGTGGAGAGATTGGTAGGCATCATACAAAAAACATACTAAAAACGATCAAATTATTCATGACTTCTATGACTGTGAGGCCTGCTGCTCTTGCCTTGCCACTATAATGACGGGACCGTGCTGCCAACACAAATGGTTTGAATTTTTGTCCAAAAGGCGGCCTGCCGGGCATCCCGTTCGAGCTACACCGCGACGGAACGGACAGGAGACTGTGGGGCCCTGCTGCCACCACCCGAGGCGGCCGGCCTGCAGGCTGCCACCACCGAGCGGGTTGTAGCCGGGCGTCCGAAATCAGGTGAAATATAGAAAAGAGACGAATCAGTTTGAGTTCGTTAGCAAGTTAAGTACGAAGTCAGAATAATAGTTTTAATATATTTTTTGGAACTGCTATCTGTCGTGTCGTGGTATGTGTTCCTAGAATATGCTTATTGCAAGAGACCAAGACCCGAATCTGTGAGATTGTGTTTTTAACTTGAAGAAGAACGTACGTACATACGCTAAGTACGCGACAAACAGAGGCGGAAGCAGCAGTGCAGCATCGTCCTCTCCCTCTAATCATCATTTGGAGCGGTTGCCCGTCAAGCTCACAACTGCACCGGTACGTATGCATGTATAGTTACGGTTTCTAATGACTAATGCCATACAAGTAATATACTGGTGAAGTGGTGATGCAAGAAAATCAATGTCCAAGATCCGGCCTCGCTTGAAAAACTATAAACAAGCACAGTAGCAGTGCCGACTGGGATTAGGTTTTAGATTGAGTTTTTAAAAATAATCTACCGCAGCTATGGATCATCGACGGCAGCTAGCTGTGTTCATCTCTTCAAATAATCACCAACTTGCGTCAAAGACTAATAATCTCTCGGATAAAAACAAGCTGCCTTGCCGGTTGGTAATGTCGAGGGAGGGATCAGACAAAATACATTCTTAAAAGGATCAAATTATCCATCACTTCTACGACTGTGACCGTGTTTGCCGCGATTAGACAGGGAAGGTGGAACTACTGTGTTTTCTGGGTGCTGGCCTGCTGCTCTTGCCTTGCCACTATGATGTGACCGTGCTGCCCACACATATGGTTGATGACGGCATTTTGTACATCTGCAGCGCAATGGAGGAGGGCGCAAGACGTATGGTTCGCTGATTTGTCTTGTGAATATTTGCTTCCGTCCGATCGATGCCTGTTTTCCAAAATATAGGACCCATATTTCTTTAATAACAAAAATATATATTAATATCAAGATGATATCAATTAAAACCAGCCTATACAATAACATAATGACCATAAAAACACTAGACATCAAGGATGCACCCAGTCTAAACTAAACGAAAAGAAGAAAGAAACAAAGACATCGCCCAAACAACCAGAGACTCGCAAAAACAAAATCACAACCAGTGGTGACAATTCCTTGACTCCAAAAAACCTTCTCTGAAAGGACACGTCAAGGAAGGTAACTATGCACAAACACTGTGGTTGTCCTCTCTAATCACAACGGTCAGATCCATAGTTTTCACATTGGTGAAGTATCAGTCCCGAAGACAATGCCTTGAAAAAGAAAACGATTATGGAGTCCCCATTGTCAGGTGCATCAACTGAATGTTTATGGAGAACACTGTTGCAAAATGTTGATCGTTCTCCCAATCCACTGCGAGTATTCCCTAGGATCTTGTTGACTCGACACAAACATGTAAGATGTGATCTCTAGAACCTGTACGCAATAGTAGAAAAAGGGTCATTAGTCCCCCTTTTCTTTTTTGTGTCCATCATCTTTGGTTCCTTATACTTGTTGGCGTTTTCGGTCGGTGTCATCTAGACGCTAGCTAGTACGTACATAAAGCATTACACGACATCGTATATTACTCCTCATCATTGTAGATACTAGATAAAAAGCTCTACATCATTATAGGCAAAATAGCATTAAAAAGATGAAGTCCTCATCATTCTGTTTGTTATCATAGTAGCAAATGACCAAGTTATCACAAGGTTGAAACACTAACTACTACTCTCTCCTAGGTAAAGAAGCAAAATAAAGGCAACCTCCGAGATCTCCGTATTGAAGAACACACAGATCAACCTATCTCCAACTTGTGGGATGCGCAAGGATTCCTCTCCAAATGGTATCATGGACCAAAAAGGCCGAAGAACAGCAGCAGCTACCCAGTTCGGGTCGGAGCTGCTGTTGGCATGCGTGGAGGATCTTTAAGTGGTGGAAACGATGGGCTTGGCTCATCAAGAGAAGTTCTACTAGGCTGCAACTCAGGCGTGAAGGTTGTTTAGCATGGCCTAGAGGGAGAAGGAGGCCAACCTGCATTGGTGCCTAGCAGTTCAGGTGAAAAGTCAGGAAGCTCAATTCGGGTTGGAATTTTTGCATCGCTGAAAGAAACGTGCGTAGCAGAAATTTTTCTGTCGCCTCTGACGATAATGGAGGAAAGGACAACATCACCTACACCCGTAGATCCACAACCGATGTTAATTGATCCGGTAATAGTGAAAGGCACTGGACAACGGTGTCTGGCAAGCGTCGAGGAACCGGCGAAATTGAAGGGACAAATACGAAGGAGTGTTGGCGTCATGCTATGGAAGAGGAGTTGGGGTCGATCCACGACAGCAATGCATGGGAGTTTGTGGATCTTTCCAACAATGAAAAAGCCATGGATCTCAAGTGGGAATTTAAGATCAAGTAAGATGACGAAGGAAATTGTGTGAAGCACAAGGCGAAGCTAATGGCCAAAGAGTACATTGAAGATGAAGGTGTGGACCTCGAAGAAGTGTTTGTTCCTGTTGCACGGATGGAATCGGTGAGATTAATCATCGCTCTCGCGGCTCAAGAATCATGGAACATACATCACATGGATGTAAAATCCACGATTTTGAACGATGAGATAGAAGGAGATGTGTGTGTGAATCAGCCACCGAGCTTCATCAAAGAGGGAGAAGAGCACTTATTGAAGCTACACAAAGTCTTGTATGGGCGACGGCAGGACCTTCAGGCGTGGAAAATCAAACTTGGTCGGACAATGAGTTCTCTTGGATTTGAGAAAACCCCACTAGAGCATGCAATGTACAAGAGAGGTGAAGGAAAGGATCGTCTATTAGTTGGCTTCTATCTCGACGATCCATTGATAACTGAAACAGATGAAGAGGTGATTGCAAAGTTCAAGCTACAAATGAAGGAGTTTTTCAAGATGAATGGTCTATGTCTTTTGAGATGCTACCTCGGGTCAGAGGTACATCAAAAGCCGGAAGGGATCACACTATGTCATGAGGCATATGCAAGAAGGGTACTTCAAAACTATGACATGAAAGATTGCAATCCAATCAGTGCTTCGTTGTAACCTCGTCTTGAGCTGAGCAAGAAGGAGATGGTGAAACTACTTGGCTACAGTCATAGTGACAAGGAAGGAATTGTTCATGGCCGTACGAGTACCTCGGACGTGGCATATTTCCTTAGTGGAAGCATAGTACGATGGCTATCACGAAGGCAGAAAATTGTGACATCGACTTCAAGTGAAGCAGAGTGTCAAGGTGTATGGCTAGGAAGGCTACGCGGTGATCTCATGGATCAAGATTCGAAACGAGTGATGCTCAATGTTAACAGCGAGTCTATATTTTTTCCATGCGAGGATCCAATGCGTAAAAGGAGCATGCACATTGATACAGTGTATCATTATATACAGTATTTCATGGAAGACGATAAGATGAAGGACAAGTATGATTGCACCGATGATCAGCTCACGGATATCCAGATCAAGGCTTTAGATCGAGAAAAGTTCCTCAAGATGCAAAAAAGGACCGGCAGCACAGGTGTGACATGACGACGTCGTGTTTAGGTGGGCGATTGTTGGAACTAAACACGATATGCATGTGTCCGTATAAGTTTCATATTGATCATCTAATAGGATTAGGAGTAGTAGCCGAGTAGGTTAGCTAATATATGCTCCTACTATATGTATGTTTGTATAGCCCCTTCTAATTTCTTAAACACCCTTAAAAGATCAAAGCAATAAGAAAATACAGAACCGACACGGCCCTATTGCTAAAAGTCCCGCATGTTGCTCTTGCCGGAGTTGATTGATTTGCTCGTAACTAGCTAGATGTTTGGTTTAAGTGTGTACCACATCCATCAGGCAACGTACACAGGTCAAAGGATCGATTGCTAATTTGGCTAGCTGTACACTGTAGGTGGTCGATCACTTGCTTTGTTCATTGTTGTTCGTCATCGTCGTCGGAAAATACTCGACGTCGAATGGACCTACGCCAACATACTTGTAGCAAACAAATATAACAAAAAAACATGATATAGATGCGAGCAATATCTGCGAACTGGACTCAGCACGGTTGTTGCTGGTTCTAATCTCTAGAGGTCTCTAGTCGAATCTCTTGCACAATGCCGGCCGTCACCATCATAGTTGCAATACAAGAGTAACAGGCCGACCGAACAGTGTAGTTCCGAGACGAATCGAAGCTCTCTCTGTGCGCATGCCAGACGTACGTTCTCGTCCAAGGTTTGTGATTCTAATCAACAGATCCTTCTAAGAATATTTTTCTTGTCTGATCCTCAAATCGGCAATTCATCTAATAATTGCTGGACAGTTTATTTTGGAAATAATTTGTCACGTAAGTTGGAGTGAGTGGCTCTAACGTAAAAGTCTCGCCAAATGTCAACATCAACCATGACAGCAGCTCTAGCATGTGGGCCTTTCAATATCTCAGTCCAACCCTAGATTTTACTCGCTCGCTCCTTCTCTTGCTCGCTCCTTGGCACCTTGGCACCTTCTCTTGCTCGCTCCGAAGCTCCTTGGCACCTTCTACAAAAACGTAATCCCTTAGAGCATCTCTAACCGATCCACGGTAAACTGAATCTGAAAATAGTGGTTGAGAGAGCTGGATATACTTATCGGGTATATATTACAGAACAGAAACTGCAAACAAGGACTGGATTATTTCTTTAAAAGAAAACCTAACCTTGGCTCGGCAGTCCCAGAGTTGTTACTTGTGGCACGCTGGCTGAGAACCGAAGCTAAAATTGTGTCGCCGACGATCTTTCAACCTATGCGGTTAGCCGAGACACCACTGCAAGAGACGGTGATGCGCGCGTTTCCGGCTCTGTCGCATGTGTGCGGCGACACATGGCAGGTCTCCTCCCCCGTGTTGTGCGTGATAGGACCATTTCCACCGCCCGCGATCAATCCTCGACATACCATTGTGACCAGCTTCACGATTACAAGACGACGAAGACCGGTGTATAACCGGGTAAAAAGCCTCACCGGACGCCCTCCCACAATATCCTCCTTCCTAGGGCACCCTATGCTAGGATCTAACGACGTAGTCATCGCTTGCGCTACCAGCACTCAAGGCGCTCTTCCAACTTGTGCTGGTAGTTTATATTTTCTCAAGCAAGACCAGATCTTGGGCACTGGTTTTCTAGGCTTGAAATTTTTCACCAATATATTATTACGACGGCATTATTCATGAGAAACAGTAATTTCGCATGTATACGGATGCCTTTGGGATGGCTGCGGTAGTGAGCTTGACGGGCAACAGGAATTATACAAGCATGTACATGCATACGGATGCCTTTTGGGATGATTATCGTGAGCGAAGCTGCCCTGGTGATGATTGGACAATGCAGGTAGGACGAGATACCTGATTAATTAAAAACTACTATCTAACGGATGGGAGTCTTGGTCTCTTGCAAGATGCGCTAGGTGTTACAAAAATTTCAAATTGTATACTTGGGTGATAGTTGAAACTAGCTGGATGGTCTACGTAGATGCATTAATTTAAAGAAGGTTGTGACAGAGCAGTGAGCACCTTGACACCTACACACCACTAACTTAAGATTTATTTTTTGATACTAAAATGTAACAACAAAATATACAAAGAAGGACTAGTGTACCACGAGATTATACTATGTCAACAAAAAAATATTCAGAGGAACAAACATGCATTACAACCCTTTTCGACAAACATGTTTATTAGAAATTCAAATAAACAAACATGCATTACAACCCTTTTCGACAAACATGTTTATTAGAAATTCAAATAAACAAGCTGAACATGTTAAGTACTATATTTCATGTGAAAATTGCATGGAACATATTATTTAGAAATATTGACTTGATTATGAGGGTTAGAGACAAGAGTCGCATCAAAAAAACCACTTTCGTGACCCCCTCAAGAAAAATCCAGACAACTATTGATCCAGAAGTTCCAATTTTATTTGTTGCGTCCGGGTGTTCGTTGTTTGTACACAATGCCAGCTGTTGTTCTGCTGTATGACCGTCATTGCCCTACCAACTGTCCATCTTCCCTCTTCTCCCTCCCGGTCTGCTAGCCTGGCGACCCTCCACCACCTCCATCCGTCGTCACTCCACTACCTCGACCCCGCACTCTGTCGCCACACCCTGCCTCCTCGCCGATCCACCCCAACTTACTCGGCCTCCATCCCTCTTATCTCTTTTCGTGCCTACCCAAGCTCATGCACGAATCAAATCATCACAGTTGCTTGCCCTGATTACGTATGGGGCACTTTAGAAATATAGAAAAGAGACGAATCAGTTTGAGTTCGTTAGCAAGTTAAGTACGAAGTCAGAATAATTGTTTTAATATATTTTTTGGAACTGCTATCTGTCGTGTCGTGGTATGTGTTCCTAGAATATGCTTATTGCAAGAGACCAAGACCCGAATCTGTGAGATTGTGTTTTTAATTTGAAGAAGAACGTACATACGCTAAGTACGCGACAAACAGAGGCAGCATCGTCCTCTCCCTGTAATCATCATTTAGACTGGTTGCCGGCCCGTCAAGCTCACAACTGCACCCGTATGCATGTATAGTTACGGTTTCTAATGACTAATGCCATACAAGTAGTAATATACTGGTGAAGTGGTGATGCAAGAAAATCAATGTCCAAGATACGGCCTCGCTTGAAAAAGTATAAACAAGCACAGTAGCAGTGCCGGCTTGGATCAGGTTTCAGATTGAGTTTTTAAACATAATCTAGTTTATATTTTCTCAAGCAAGACTAGATATTGGGCACTGATTTTCTAGCTTGAAATTTATCACCAATATATTATTACGACGTGGTTGCGGCATCTTCGCCGTTGTTGGTGGCATCTTAGCCGCATGGTTTGCTGAGGTGGGGCGCTGGTTACTATCTGGCAACGATGATGGCGTTGCGAGGAGCTCGAGTCGTGGCGTGGACTTTGGTAGTCGGTTCTTTCCGGCATGTCCGAGGTGGTCTTCCGTGGGTTGCATGGTTGCTTGAAGTCGGAGCTGCAGTGGAGCGTGTCCAGGCGGTGACGATGACGGGTGCTCGATGGTTGTTTGCGAAGGACAGGTCGGCGCGAATTCTGCATATTTCCCTTGTGATCCTCGTCGTCAAGGTCGGAGATGTCGGCTACTCGCGCGTGTGATCATCCGGTGGCATGTGCTATCGTGGTTTCCTTGCATCTGTTTGCGGGATGACTTCGATGTTGGAGCTCGATGACGAAGTCGGAGTCGCTCGTTCGAGGGAATTGGTACGGTCTTGATGATGACGCTAGCGACTCCGCGACGGAAGTCTTTCTTCTTTGTAGCTTCAGGTCTCATGTCGGTGGCCACAGGTTGACCGGTGGTGCCCATGTCATATGGGTTATGTATTGTACCGGTTTTAGCCTGATTTTCCGCCAATTAACCTCTGCTGGTGAGTGATGACATACATATCGTACGTATGTTCTTATCCTAATTAATTACGAACACAATTTTACGGATGGGAGTCTTGGTCTCTTGCAAGACAAACCAGGACACGTTAGCTGTTACAAAATTTTCAAATTGTATACTTGCGTGATAGTTGAAACTAGCTGGATGATCTACGTAGATGCATTAATTTAAAGAAGGTTGTGACAGAGCAGTGAGCACCATGACATCTACACACCACTAACTACAGATTTATTTGTTGATACTACATTGTAACAACAAAATCTAAAAAGAAGGACTAGTGTAGCACAAGATTATACTATGTCAACAAAAAAATATTCAGAGGACTGGATATTCTTATCGGGTATAGATTATTGCAGAATAGAAACTGCAAACAAGGACTGGATTACTTTTTTTAAAGAAAACCTGACCTTGGCTCCGCAGTCCCAGAGTTGTTGCTTGTGGCGCGCTGGCTGAGAAACAAAGCTAAAATTATGTCGCCAAGGATCTTCCAACCTATGCGGTTAGTCGAGACACCACTGCAAGAGACGGTGCTGCCAGCTTTTCCGGCTCTATCGCATGCGTGGGGCGACACATGGGAGCTCTCCTCCTCTGTGCCGTGCGTGATAGGACCATTTCCATCGCCCGCGTGTTATCTTGCTCAAACCGAGAAGGTGCCAGCAATGGCGATGATAGCTCAAGGTAGACGAAGGTAGTTTTTGTGCAGCGCACTGAACTGCTGCTTTTCTTCTTCCTCTTATTCACCGATTAACTAGAAAAACGAATCAAGGACGACCCCCTCTACCGGATCGTGCCATCCCACGATCAGGGGTGCGTGCTCGCCGTGAACTACGGCCTCGGGATCGCACATGCCGCGTCCTCAGGCTTGACTGAACCAACAACTAACAGAAACAGTGAACACTACGGAACTGACGAAACTGAACCCTGAGACTATGTCTAGCCTGAACTTGATGCTGTCGAGCTAGGTTATTTGCTAACAATCTCCCCCTAAGCTAGCTACGACAGTGAAATCAAGTCTCTACCATATCAATACGCGCGCAGCTCCAGAAACCGCGTCCACCCAAGTGATTTTGTGAAAATATTTGCGAGTTGATCGCCGGTGGCGATGTGCTCAACCCGAATTCTTCCCTCCTCCACGCACCTTCCTATGAAGTCGAACCGAACATCGATAAGCTTGCTTCGGTCGTGGAAGACGGGATTCTTGCACAGCTGGATGGCTGATTTGTTGTCGATGAAGATGGTAGTGGCGCCGGCATCCTCCTTCAGCAGGTCCTTCATGAGCCTGCTCAGCCAGATCGCCTGGCAGGCCGCCGTTGTTGCGGCCACATACTCCGCTTCGTACGAGGATAAAGCCACAATCTTCTGCTTCTGGGACTGCCAAGTGATCGGAGCGCCCCCCAGGAAGAAGAGACTTCCCGACGTGCTTCTGCGATCGTCTATGTCTCCTGCCATATCCGAATCACTATACCCAACAAGCTCGCATCCCTGCCCTTGACGTACCTGCAGCCAAGTTTGCGCGTGCCTGCTATGTAGCGTAGCAGATGCTTGACGGCGGCGAGATGCGCCGTGGTCAGCGCCTTCATGAACCGGCTCACGTATCCCACCGCGTAGGTGATGTTCGGCCGTGTGTGAGTGAGGTGGCGAAGCCCTCCGATGATGCTACGATAGGCAGTGGCGTCCACCCGCGGTTCGGGCCCTTCCTTGCTCAGCTTGAGACGCGGCTCCATGGGCACATGCACCGGGTTGCAGTTCGCCATGCCTGCCCGTGCCAGGAGCTCATCAGCGTACGCCGCTTGCGATAGAGTGATCTCTCCGGCCTTCTGCTTTACCTTGATGCCTAGATAAAAGCTGAGCAGACTGAGGTCACTCATGCGGAACTTGCCCATTATCTCCTTCTTGAACCTGTGTATGGTCGTGGCGTCACCGCCGGTGACGACAAGATTGTCGACGTAGACGCCGACCAGAAGACGTCCTTGTCCCTTTCCTCGTGCATACATGGCGTGCTCCGACGGGCAGCTCGTGAACCCAAGCTGTTGCAGAGTACAGTCCAGCTTAGCATTCCAAGCTCGTGGAGCTTGCCGCAGCCCATAGAGCGCCTTGTGTAGGCGGTACACCTTGTGCTCCTCTCCTCTCCGTGCAAAGCCAGGTGGTTGCTTGCGTAGACCTCTTCCTTGAGCTCGTCGTTGAGGAAGACCGACTTGATGTCGAGATGATGCAGCTCCCAGCCGTGCTGATCTGCCATGCCCACCATGACGCGCACTGAATCCAGTCTTGCCACGGGTGCGACAGCATCGTCGTAGTCTACGCCCTCCTTCTGCACGAAACCCCTTGCTACGAGCCTCGCCTTGTGCTTTATCACCACGCCGGCAACATCTTTCTTCTGCTTGTACACTCCCTTGAGCCCGATCGCCTGATGGCCAGCCGGCAGATCAGTCAGCGTCCAAGTGTCGTTCTCCTCGATTGAGGCTAGTTCATCCAGCATGGCACGTCGCCAGCACTCGTGCGGCTCGGCATCGGCGAAGTTCAGTGGCTCCTCCTCAGCTAGCATGAGGTGTTCGGCCATCTGTACTAGCTCGTTGTTCCTCCTGAGGATGTCAGAGATGCGGCGAAACCGGTGCCCGGCGACGGGATTATCGCCGGCGTCGAAGAGATCTGGTTGCGCCGTCGATGGAGTGACGAACTCCACTCCCCCCGAAGCGCTTTTCGAGGGCGCACTGCTGTCGGGTGTGTCCGGCGTGGTTGCGGCTACAACAGTCTGAGGTAATGCTGGTGACCTAGCTGCGGCCTTAGGCGTGACGGGTGGTGCTCCCTTGTCCTCCACGCCGCTTGCCTCCACTGCCGTGTCGAGCATCCTCTGTGCTCTGGTGATGGGAGGAAGTTCGTGGTGGATAGCGAGCGGCTCGACGTTAAGCTCGCCGTCGTCGCTCCAATCCTAGCTTGCTGCCTCATCAAATACCACGTCTCGCGACGCATAGACACGCTTGGTCAGGGGATCGTATACCCGGTACGCCTTGGAGCCCTCCTCGTAGCCGATGAAGACCATCTTCGTGCTGTGGTCGTCGAGCTTCTTCAGCCCGGGCCGCGTGTTCTTGACGTAGGCGATGCAGCCGAAGACACGTAGGTAGTGTACAGTCGGCTTCTTGCCGTGCCACACCTCGTAGGGGGTCTTGCCGTCGATGCTGCGGGTGTATGATCTGCTGAGGATGAACACCGCAGTCGCCACGGCCTCCCCCCAGAACCAGCTCGGCATGTTCTTCGCCTTGAGCATGCTCCTGGCCATGTCGACGACCGTCTAATTGCGTCGCTCCACGACGTCGTTCTGCTGCGGCGAGTAAGGCGCCATTAGGTGCCGTTGGACACCCTGGTCCGTGAAGTACTCACCGAGTGCTGTGGCGGTGAACTCGCTGCCCCGGTCCGTTCTGAACGTGCGCAGTTTTGTTCCGCGCTCTGCCTCTGTCGTGGCGACGAACTGTCTGATGCTGGCCGCGGCGTGATCCTTCGCGTGCAGCATCTTGGCCCACATGTAGCGATTGTGGTCGTCGACTACAAGAATGAAGTAGCGCTTGCCTCCTGGTGTGCTAGGAGTGATCGAGCCGCAGAGATCGGTGTGGACCAGCTCGAGCGGCTCCGTCGCCCGAAAACGCGCCTGGGAGGGGAACGACACACGTCGCTGCTTCCCCACCAAGCACGCGTCGCACAGCTCCTCGGTGTGATCCACGAGAGGCATCCCGCGCGCCCCATGCGCCGGAGAGCGTCAAAGTGCTGGTGGCCGAACCTGGCATGCCACCTCCATGCCTCATCGTCGGTGCGTGCCGACAAGCAGACAGGGTGTGAGATGTCCAACCGAACAACATAGAGACGCTTGCCGTTTCGGCGTACCTGGGCTAGCTCGTGTTGGCGGCACTCGTAGAGCGTTAGGGTGCCGCCCTGTATCTTGGTGGTGCAGCCGTGCTCGTCCAGCTGCCCGAGGCTGATGATGCTGGTCTTCAGGCGTGGGATGAAGTAGACATCGGTGAGGGCACGGTGATCTCCGCTGCGCACGGTGAATGTGACCGTGCCGCTGCCCTGGAAGGCCATGTTGGACCCATCATCGAACCTGACGCTCCCGGTGACGCCCTCGTCCAGCTCCGCGAATGTCGCGCGATCGCCGGTCATGTTGTTGGAAGCGCCGGTGTCCAGGAACCACCGCCCGTTGCACGGCGCCTCCTCCGCACCCAGATTCTCCTCCACGTGTTCCTCGTTGAGCAGGACCTGCTCCCCCGCGTTATGTGACGGGGACGTGGCGATCACCGCCATCAGGATCGTTCGATCATCATCATGTCCGTCCCCAGCATGTCCGCCCTGCTCGACGAGGTTTGCCTCCTTGCGGAGACGCGTGCGGCACTCACGCGCCCAATATCCGGCCTTCTTGTAGTGTCGGCATATGTTTGTGGGTTTGGCGCGGCAGTTGTTGCCACGCCCGCCGCCACGTCTGCGCCCGCAACCGCGACGACCGCCTCCGCGGCCACCACCAGATCCGTAGCCGCTGGACCCGTCGGCTTCAGTGTGTTTCATGCACTTGTTCCACTCCTCCATCGTCATGAGGAGACGATCGATGCCCGTCTCCGCCTGCTCGAGATCATACGACTCTGATCTTCTCGTCGGGGGATGGGTGCCCCCATAGATCTCGTAGCTTCCGCTTTGAGACATTTTGGCTTGAGCAGCCTGGTTTCTGCGAGCTGGTCCGCGACCGCTGGCGCCTTGCGGCCGCTTCCCCGCCGCGTGTCTTCTATGAGGTAAATTCTGTTATTTAATTAATGCACCTATATACTTGGTAAATGACGGGAGGCCTATCCTTTTGTCGGGTGCTTTGTTCCGTTATTGCCGCCTTAGTTACCGGCTACCGGTGTTTGATTCCATAATGATCGCTCCTAACACGTTCGGGGTTGTTATGGGGACCCCCTTGATAAATCGCGTAGTGTTAGGGCTTGTCCGGCAGGACCCAACATTGGTGTTAATTTACTAATCACTTAATAATAAACTGCATAGGGAATAGCTACCCCGAGGATTCTAATCAACAACCCGGGCCAGTGCTCCTCATGAGTGTTGGTCCAAAGTAGAGTCGTGTGCGGGGCCAACCCAGGGCAACTCGGGAGATGTCTATCAGGCCACTGTATGCTCTGCTCATCCGGTGTGTCCTGAGACTGAGATACGCGGCTCTTATCAGGGTCGTCGACACGTCGGGAGGTCCTGCTAGCCTTGCCTTACCTAAGCGGTATATCTTGCGTATAGGAATCCCAGTGAAGCTTTGGGTTCCCCTAGAGTTGAGGTTTTCCTCTAAGGAATCCGACGAGATCACGAGATTCGTGATAGAGGATGCCTTTGCGGCCTGTGTTCGTTTGTGATGGACTAGTTGTAGCACCCCTGCAGGGTTTAATCTTTCGGAAAGTCGTGCCCGCGGTTATGTGGCAATTTGGAATATTTTGTTAACATCCGGTATTAGAGAACTTAAACATAAGCTAATAAAATTGCCAACTGTGTGCGTAACCGTGACTGTCCCTTCGAAGATCTCTCTTCGATCGGGAACACGGTGGGGTTGTGAATGCCGTAGGTAGGTGTTCAGGATCACTTACTGATCAAGTAAACCCGTTCGTTAGCATAGACCACCTTCACTTCTATTTTGCGTAAGTTAGCCACTTAATCAAGCATAGGATGCTGCAGCCTGATACACTTTACCCCTATCTTACCCAATAACATGACTAGTTCTGACACCAAGGTCGTAGATTGCTGAGTCCCCGTGGCTCATGGATTCCTCCGAAACTCCCAGCAGGTACAGGTACCCCAGAGACAGCTGATCCCGACGGCACCCAGCTGGCGTGGCAGTACGTCGAGGAGACAGACCGCCTCTACGTGAACTATCCAGAGGACTGAGGCATGGTCGTGATCGTGGGCCTGCAGCAGGGTAGCATAGCATTTTCCATGTTTTTTAGTCCGTACCGGAACTACCTTGTTTGTATATGTGTTGTACTCTGAGTTATTAATAAAAAGACAGTTGAATCCCGAATTGTCTACTATTATTATTATTTGTGCTATGTTACTTTCTTGCGAAACGCTTAGATGCGCTTCTTTCCTATTCGGGGGCCTCGACCCCCAGATCAGAAAGGACCGCATCTTGGTCCTTACAAGTTGGTAATCAGAGCCTTGCGACCATAGGAGCCTTTGTGTGATCGTATTTGGCCGAGTCGAGTCTAGAAAATGTTTTGAGTCTTAGTTATATCGGAGAGTAGGATTCTCTTTTCTCCTCTTCTATGCTCTGGTGAGGTTCCCGTCTTAGGATATCTTTAACTCTACTCCTTTTCTCGCGCAAATTTTTTTTTTAGGATCACGCGGGTATTTGTGAAATCTATATGATTTCGATGTGACGGAATCATGTCCTGGTGCCTCCTATCTGCTCTAAGTATCAGGGGAGTTGAGCTCCAGGGATTATCGCGCACATCGCCATCATTCAGATTTCTGAGTATCTAAGAACGGAGGGTGTTCGTTATTGCTTCAATACGGGTAGTGGTGAGATAACCCCGATGTCCCCAGTACTGGTGTAGATTGTTCGGGGGTATTACCACACTTTGTATCATTGTGATCACGAGGATCTGTTGTAGATGAAGGTCCGAGATGCTGGTTGTGTGTTGAAGGATGTGATACAGGTGACGGGTTAGTTTAGGAGTTGTGTGAAATACTCCTTGTATCCGTGTACCAGATTGCATGACCAGTTATTTCGGGAATTCATAGGTGGGATATCTAGTAGTATCTTATAGGACTATCTTCCTACAGACGCTTGATTGAGGTTTGGGAAATCTCGATCATATGTTTGTTCCGAGCAGTTCTAGCTCACACTTGTTTGGAGTGGTCCTTATCGGAATTTTGACGTCTGTTACTTTAAGGATGCACTCTTGCTATGTTATTCGAGTGCAATGCTAAATTCTATTCAGATATTTTGTCTTTTGGTTCAGCAATATCTTCAATTATTCTGTGGACTAATATGCTGTCCGTCTTCAGGATGGCTCCACCGAATCGTCAGACCCCAGCGCGTGAGGATATGCCGCCTCCACCTCCTCCACCTCCACCGCCGCCGCCTCCTCCTGCAGAGGCCTGGCAGGCGATGATGGCAGCTACTAATGCAAACACTCAGATGTTGTTGCAGTTGATCCAGGAGAGAGCCAATCATCAGCAGGGCAATTTTCAGCAGGGTGGCAATCACTTCGCCAATCTGAGTCAGTTCCTGTCAAACCATCCTAAGACGTTCACTTCTTGCGACCAGCCGTTTGATGCGGAGTATTGGATCCGTGATATGAACAAGCATTTCGAGTGTAGCAATGTGCGTCCGGAGGACTATGTCAAGTTTGCAACGTTTCAGTTGAAGGGCGGGCTTCTATTTGGTGGCAGCAGCTTAAGGACTCCAGAGGTGGCAGGGTGTTGTCTTGGGACGAGTTTTGTCGTGACTTCAGGTCCCACTACATTCCTTCCAGTTTTGTTGAGGAGATGCGTGAGAAGTTTAGGCGTTTGAAGCAGGGCAACAATTTTGTGTACAAGTACAATGTCGAGTTCCACGAGCTGGCCCGTTACGCGTTGCAGGATGTCCCGGATCAGAAGGCTTAAAGGAGGATTTGTAGTTAGCACTTGCCTTGCACGATCCTGAGGAGTTTGACAAGTTCTACAACTTAGCTCTCAGATCAGAGGCAGCCTTGCTCAGGGTGGAGAACTCCAAGAAGCGTTTCAGAGATTCCAGCTCTTCCTCGACTCAGGTGGTTCAGAAGCAACAGAGGTTTTGGGTTTCTCCTCCTCCTCCTCGGCACTCGCAGCAACCGAAGCACCCAGGTGGACGTGGTTCTTCCCACCCACCCAACCCTGGCTTCCAGCAGAGATACCAGCATCAGAAGCAAGGGCCTCCTCAGATTCAGTTCCGGTAGCCAGCAGATGTCACTTGTCACAAATGTGGGCAGAAGGGTCACTATGCCAACAAATGCACTTCTCAGCTCCGTCTGCCGCCTCCTCCTCCAGGCAAGCCTCCAAGCAACACTCTTGTCAAGTTCAACCCGAGATCAGCTCGAGTCAACATGGTGAATGCAACTGAACCAGACAACTCCGCTGATGTGATCATGGGTAACTTCCTTGTCAATGATAGTCCTGCTAAGGTGTTATTTTATTCTGGTGCATCACACTGCTTCATGTCCCGTCCTTTCTTTGCTAAGCATGAGTTTGTTTGTCAAGATTTGGTTAAGCCTATGTCCATTGTGTCTCCAGGTAAATTGATGAATTCCAATTGTCTGGTTCCGGATGTTTCTATCAAGATGGGCAGTTATTCTTTTCTGGCCTCTCCGTATGTCTTGGGCAAGTCCGACATTGATTTGATCCTTGGTATGGACTGGTTGGCCATGAACTAGGCATCAATTGATTGTGAAGCTAAAGAAGTGAAGCTTACCCACTCTTCGGAGGATGTGATTATATTCGCGGCGCGCGATGACACAATCCGCTTGTTCTCCTTGAATGAAAAGGGTGAGATCAATCCCATTGAGCAAGTTCCAGTAGTCTGCGAATATCAAGACGTGTTTCCTGAAGAGCTGCCAGGCATGCCTCCGCACCGTGAAGTTGAGTTTGTTATTGAGCTTGAGCCAGGCACAGAGCCAGTGTGCAAACGGCCGTACAAGCTGGGTCCATAAGAGTTGAAGGAACTCAAGAAGCAACTCGATGAGTGGGAGCGTTTGGGTTTGATCGGACTAAGCTCGTCTCCGTGGGGATGTGGTGTTCTGTTTGTCAAGAAGAAGGATGGTTTGGACCGGCTATGTGTCGATTACCGCCCATTGAACAAGAAGACAATCAAGAACAAATATCCACTTCCTAACATAAATGAGTTGTTCGAACAGTTGAAAGGTGCTAAAGTATTCTCCAAGCTTGATCTCAGAATGGGCTATCATCAGATTCGCATTCGCGAGGAAGACATTTCGAAGACGGCATTCAGGACCAGTTTTGGCTCGTATAAGTATACGGTCATGTCTTTTGGTCTGGCTAATGCTCCTCCGACTTTTTGCCGATTGATGAACTATATTTTATCACCATACAAGAATGAATTTGTCTTGCTCTATCTCGACGACATTCTGGTCTTTTCTGAGGATGAGGAAGAACATGAGAAACATCTCAGGTTGGTGTTGATAAACTGAGAGAATACAAGATGTATGCCAAGTTTTCCATGTGCGAGTTCTGGCTGAAAGAAGTGGTTTATCTTGGGCATATTATCTCTGACGAGGGCATTAAGGTTGACCCATCCAAGGTTCAAGCCATTGTTGAATGGGAACCTCCGCAGAATGTGAAGCAGCTTCGAAGCTTTCTCGGTCTTGCCGGATATTGCAGAAGATTCGGTGAGAACTTCTCCAAAATCGCCAAGCCGCTCTCTAGTCTTCTTCAGAAGGGTGTCAAGTATGTTTGGTCTCCAGAGTGTCAACTGGCTTTCGATACACTCAAAGAGAAGCTTATCTCCACTCCGGTATTGGCTCCTCCGGATGATTCCAAGCCGTACCAGGTCTTTTGCGATGCTTCTCTCCAGGGTATCGGTGCAGTCTTGATGCAAGATAGGAAGGTGGTTGCTTATACCTCCAGGCAGCTGAAGCCTGCGGAGAAGAACTATCATGTGCATGATCTCGAGCTAGCAGCTGTTGTGCACGCCTTGATGACTTGGAGACATCTCTTGTTGGAACGTAAGGTTGAAGTTTTCACTGATCACAAGAGCCTCAAGTATATCTTCACTCAGCCTAACTTGAATCTTCAGCAAACACGTTGGATGGAAATGCTCCAGGATTTTAATCCCAGTGTTGAGTACACGCCAAGCAAGGCAAATGTTGTGGCAGATGCATTGAGCAGGAAGGCATATTGCAACAGTCTGATTCTGCAACCTCTCCAGCCGGGTCTTTCTGAGTCTTTCAGGAAGCTCAATCTTCAGCTGGTTCCTCAGGGTTTTCTTGCGAACCTTCAGATCTCTCCTACCTTGGAAGATCAGGTCAGAGCAGCTCAGCTACTTGACGCTATGGTGAAGAAGGTCAAGATTGACGTGGGAAAGAGTCTTCCCAAGTATAAGTGTTTCACTGTTGATGCTAGGGACACATTGTTTTTCGAGGATCGCCTTGTTGTCCCGAAAGGTGATCTTAGGAAGGTGATCATGGAAGAAGCTCATAACTCTTTGCTCTCTATTCATCCTGGAAGTTCCAAAATGTACCACGACTTGAAGCAGACTTTCTAGTGGACTCGTATGAAACGTGAAATTGCTCAATTCGTAAACGAGTGTGATGTATGTCAAAGGGTGAAAGCAGAACATCAAAGACCAGCGGGCCTCTTGCAGCCTTTGCCGATTCCCGAGTGGAAGTTCGATCACATTGAGATGGACTTCGTCACCGGGTTTCCGAAATCCAAGAAGGGCAATGACGCTATCTTCGTCGTTATCGACAAATTGAGTAAAGTGGCGCATTTCCTTCCAGTCAAGGAGTCCATTTCAGCAGCTGAGCTGGCAGAGTTGTACACCTCCAGGATTGTCTCTTTGCACGGCGTACCTATGATGATCTCTTCAGATCGCGGAATTATCTTCACTTCCAAGTTCTGGGACTCCTTTCAGTCTGCTATGGGCACGAAGATCCGCTTCAGCACAGCGTTCCATCCTCAGACTAGTGGTCAAGTGGAGAGAGTGAATCAAGTCCTTGAGGATATGCTGAGAGCCTGTGTTATCTCTTTTGGCATGAAGTGGGAGGATTGTCTGCCTTTCGCAGAGTTCTCGTATAACAACAGTTATCAAGCTAGTTCTGGCAAGGCTCCGTTTGAAATTCTCTATGGCAGGAAGTGTCGTACTCCGCTCAACTGGTCCCAGACAGGCGAGCGTCAGATCCTTGGCAATGATATGATAGAAGAAGCTGAGGAGATGTGTCGGATCATTCGCGACAACCTCAAAGCAGCTCAGTCCCGTCAGAAGAGCTATTACGATAGCAAGCACCGTGACATGTTGTATGAGCTTGATGATTTTGTCTATCTCAAGGTGTCGCCTATGAAGGGCATGCAGCGCTTTGGCATCAAAGGCAAGCTTGCGCCTCGTTTCATTGGTCCGTTCGGAGTGGTTGGCAAGAGGGGCGACCTTGCGTACCAACTCGAGCTTCCGTCAACCTTTGCAAATGTCCATGATGTGTTCCATGTTTCTCAGCTTCGGAGGTGTTTCAAGACCCCCGAGCACACTGTGCATCTTCAAGATATCGACCTTCAGCCTGACCTTTCTTATCGTGAGCATCCAGTTGTGGTTCTCGAGGCGACTGAGCGCAAGACCCGTAACAAGTCTGTCAAGTTTCTCAAAGTGCAGTGGTCACACCATTCCAATAAAGAGGCTACGTGGGAACGTGAGGATCACCTCCATTCCGAATTCCCCGATTTCTTTCAGTCTTAGATCTCGAGGTCGAGATCTTCTTTGTAGTGTGGGAGAGTTTGTAATGCCCCAAGTGTAGAACCTACCCTATTTGGACCTACTTCATGTGGGACCACCTTGTCCTTGATATGAGAGTGCCCTATGCTTGGATGATTTCATGTGTCCTTTTATTTCTTCCCTTGCTTTCATGCATATCATATCATTTCATGTGTTAAGTGTTGGTGCAATGTGGTCATATGACTCCATGTGGTGCTTGTAATCTTGTGGTCATGTGACTTGTGATTTCATGTTAGTGTTGGATGTGTGGATGAGGGGATGTACATGTTAGTAGGAGGTGCATTGTGGTTGCTTAGGGTTCAGAGCTGCCTTCCTCCTATGATCTTAAGGCATATTTGTTTTTCTTGCCTCTTAGGTGTAGTAAAAATGTCCCTGTTTAAGCTATTGACTGTGGTGATTTTGTGCATTGCAAATGATGGTTTATAAGTGTTTCCAGCAAGTGCAAATATTCCCAAAACAGCCAAACATAATGTTGTTTTGAAATGTTTAGTTGCCCCAAATACATCTCTGTTATTTTACTCAAATGGGTTGTATTTTCCCATGGTCAGTGGTATTTTTGTGGTGTTTTTATCCCCTGTAGATCACCTTGTGCTTTTCTTTCCTTCCCTGTTCTTTTCTGTAAATAGGAAGTCCAGGGAATATTCTTTTCCTTATCTGTCGCCACCCTGGGGGCTTGCTCTCCCTTGGCCGGCCCACTCCCTCTCTCTCGTGCAGGAAGGCCCGTTGCCTTTTGTTCTCCTTCCTGACGCCGTCACCCCTCCCCCGCGTGCCTCCTTTCCGTCAGGCCGAGAGACAGAGAGGATTGACGGCGCCGTTGCACGAACATCGAGGGCCCCCCTATTTAGCCTGGGCGTCCGTGCCTCCCCCCCCCCCTCGCCTAGGGTTCCCTCCATTCCCTCAGCCGCCGCCACCTCTCCCATCCCCATCTCCATCTCTCCCTTCCTCCCCAAGGTAGCTTCTGTAGGAGGAACAGGCAGGGAAGGCAGCAGCTCCTCGCCGGGGTCCGCTGCGCCCCCATCTCCGTTCACCGCCGTCATCATGCCCGGGAGCTCGGGATGGATCCCCGCGATCCATTCCGGACGCTAGGGGCCCAGGGGACCGACCACAACGATGGGGCCGAGCTCGTCTAGGGTGCGCCCACGGTGTCCTCTCCCTCTCCTTCGGTTCGACAGCAAGATTCGTCACGTTCGGCGTCGGTTCTTCTTCCCCTCCAGCGCCTCTTCCTCCGCAGACCATTCTCCTTCCTTCCCCAAGGTGAGGGACGTCTTCCCCTTGCTTCTTCCTCCTCGGATCCGTCTTAGAACCGCCGTGGAAGGGGCTCGCTTTCCTCTGTTCTTAGCATGCAGTAGCAGGGCGTGGTCTAGTTGCAGGTGCAGTAGCAGTATCTTGTGGGGTAGCTTCGTGTAGACGTGGTGCATAGCCAGCGCAGCCCTGGGAGAGTGGTAGCTCTCCTGCCGTGATGCAGCGCAGCAACAGCAACGCCGGTGAGGGAAACCCGGCAACCTCCCTGACGCTGGTGCATCTCGGTGCAGAGCCTGGTTCGGCTGTTGCATATAGCTTAGCTGGTTCGTTTCACCAGTTCCAACAGTAGCCGTCTCGTAGCGCAGTGGTGTTGTCTCTGTTTGTTTGCCGACAGGTGCAAGGTTCGAGTCCCATTCGGCGCACCACCCCTTTTGCAGTATTTTTCCATCGAATTGATAGTGGTAGCTCCAGCAGGCAGCCTTAACTCGCCTGTTTCCCTCTGTTCTGTCGATTATATGGCAGTAGCAGAGTGGTAAGGGTAGATTGTTGCACCAGAGGGGACTGGGTTCGAATCCCAAGAAGCCCCCCCTTATGTTTTTCACTTTTGCTGCAAGTTTTCTTTCTCTTTGTTGTTGCTGATCCTGTTACAAGCATACGTGGCCATGGCATTGTGTTTTATTTTATTTTTTTCCCTTTGCTGTTATTTGTGCTAGGTGATGTAGTGTGTGTGGATGTGCTTGTGAGAGGTGCATGTGTGTGTGAGGGCATACACATGGGGTTAGTTTTACATATTGTGTGTGTATGGTGGTGCTTCCTAGTAGTTTATCCTAGGTAAATCTAACAAGTGAAGTGGTAGCTTGTGTAGCTTCTTCTTTGTTGTAGGTACCATCATTTGTTGATGCAATAGGTTGTGTGTTTATATATGGTGTGAACCTTGTTCTAGTTGGTTGCTAAGATAATATGTGTAAGTGTGTGGTGTTGATCTTGAGTATGTTGTGCTTGTGGATGATGTGGAGTATATGTGTGTGTGTGGAACTTCCCCGCCTTTGCAAAAGCTATGCACCTTCACATGCCTATATGTGAGAGGGCATGGTGTTTGTGTGTGGGGATAGTTTGGTAGATGTGCTTGTGATGTTGATGTGCATGAAACAAACATGGGGTTCAAACCCCCATGTCACTTTATTATTGTGCACATGAACCCAACCTTTGTAGTTGTTGTCTTAGTAGGATACCTTATGGAGTTGACATATTCAGTTTTGTTGCAAGTTTGATCTTTGATTCCATGGAATAGGTGGAGCCCAAGGGCATGAGTTTTTGTGTGATAGTAGTAGGGGTTTTGCTCTACACTATAGTGGTGTCAATTATCACTTGGTGTAATGTGTGTGCAAACTATGCCTAGACAAAGTGGGCATGTGGCTGAAAAAGTCCAGATTAGTGAAATCTGAAATTTCACTAAGTCTGGGATTCTGGAAACTTTTTCTTCCCCTATAAATGGGGATGTGCTGGTCATTCTGTTGAGAACTAGCCCTAGTTCAGTGCTAGGATTGTGAACCTGGTATGTTTGTGAAGCTTCCTGTCAATTTTCAAATCATTTGGAGTCCAGTAGGTTGTGTTTTGATTGCTGTCAAAAAGCTTCAGAACAGAGGCAGAAACTCAGGTGCAGGAATTTTCACCAAGTCCCTGAGATCTGATGGTTTTGGGAAAGTTTGTGGCCTTGTATCTTCTAGAGTTTAATTCCTTTGCTGTGATTATTGCTGGTGCTTGTAGTATTCTTGGTTGGCAACAGCCACATATATTATTTGTCATGTTTGGAGACCTGTAGCTATGTTGAATGCAGCTCCCAAAGAGCTAAGATGCAGATTATGGCAGATTATGTAGTTTTGTCATTTTGGGCAATGTGTGTGCTTAGTTGATGTTGTGGTGTTTTTCCTTGCTCCAATCCATTCATGTTGGGTTGTTATTTGTCTTGGCAACCTGGGAACACCAGATTTGTGCCAATTGTGAGTGTGGTGTTGATTCTTCCACGTAGAGCTTCATATCTTGTTTCGTTGATTCCCGTTGATCCGTAGCTCCGTTTGCAATGTTCTTTATATGGTTTTGCACCGTTTTCATGAGCCGCATCTGTTCATGTCATTCTCATGCATGTCAAATAGCTTAGTGTACAGTTCTTTCCAGAAACTTGCAGTAGTTTATTTTGCTTGTGCTAGTGATAGAAATAGTGGTGCATGCTCAATTTTCTTCTCATGCATCATGTGTTTGTTGCATCTTGTGGTGCTTCTGTTCATTGGATGTTATTCTTATGTTGGGTAGCACCGGGATCGGAGAACGAATACGTGGAGTCAGGAGAGTACATGCAGGACGAACCAGAACCATTCCAACCTGAGGATATCACAGGCAAGATGATATGACCTTGATTCCATCTCTAGACTTGTTGTGCTAGTTTTGGTTTCCATGTCATACTGCTCGCTGCCTACTACTGAAATTAAATTGCCTCTACTTATGCCATGAGCCCAAATACCATTCTCCTTCCTAGCAAAACTTGTGTGGCTAAGTAGGCTTGCTCAACTACTAATGTTAGTATTGCTAGTTGCAGGTGGTTTTTGACTCATGTGATAAACATGAGCTTGATATCATTATATTAAATTCTGTTATTTAATTAATGCACCTATATACTTGGTAAATGACGGGAGGCCTAGCCTTTTGCCGGGTGCTTTGTTCCGTTATTGCCGCCTTAGTTACCGGCTACCGGTGTTTGATTCCATAATGATCGCTCCTAACACGTTCGGGGTTGTTATGGGGACCCCCTTGATAAATCGCGTAGTGCTAAGGCTTGTCCGGCAGGACCCAACATTGGTGTTAATTTGCTAATCACTTAATAATAAACTGCATAGGGAATAGCTACCGCGAGGATTCTAATCAACAACCCGGGCCAGTGCTCCTCATGAGTGTTGGTCCAAACTAGAGTCGTGTGCGAGGCCAACCCGGGGCAACTCGGGAGATGTCTATCAGGCCACTGTACGTTGTGCTCATCCGGCGTGTCCTGAGACTGAGATACGCGGCTCTTATCCCAGTGAAGCTTTGGGTTTCCCAAGAGTTGAGGTTTTCCTCTAAGGAATCCGAGGAGATCACGAGATTCGTGATAAAGGATGCCTTTGCGGCCTGTGTTCGTTTGTGATGGACTAGTTGGAGCACCCCTGCAGGGTTTAATCTTTCGGAAAGCCGTGCCCGCGGTTATGTGGCAATTTGGAATATTTTGTTAACATCCGGTATTAGAGAACTTAAACATAAGCTAATAAAATTGCCAACTGTGTGCGTAACCGTGACTGTCCCTTCGAAGATCTCTCTTCGATCGGGAACACGGTGGGGTTGTGAATGCCGTAGGTAGGTGTTCAGGATCACTTACTGATCAAGTAAACCCGACCGTTAGCGTAGACCACCTTCACTTCTATTTTGCATAAGTTAGCCACTTAATAAAGCATAGGATGTTGCAGCCTGATACACTTTACCCCTACCTTACCCAATAACATGACTAGTTCTGGCACCAAGGTTGTAGATTGCTGAGTCCCCGTGGCTCATGGATTCCTTCGAAACTCCCAGCAGGTACAGGTACCCCAGAGACAGCTGATCCCGACGGCACCCAGCTGGCGTGGCAGTACGACGAGGAGACAGACCGCCTCTACGTGAACTATCCAGAGGACTGAGGCGTGGTCGTGATCGTGGGCCTGCAGCAGGGTAGCATAGCATTTTCCATGTTTTGTAGTCTGTACCGGAACTACCTTGTTTGTATCTGTGTTGTACTCTGAGTTATTAATAAGAAGACAGTTGAATCCCAAATTGTCTACTATTATTATTATTTGTTCTATGTTACTTGCTTGCGAAACGCTTAGATGTGCTTCTTTCCTATTCGGGTGCCTCGACCCCCAGATCGGAAAGGACCGCATCTTGGTCGTTACGGCGGGTTTGATCCGCTTGTGGGACGAGCAGCGTCCCGTGCAGAGCCCTGGTGCGGCAGGTTCACGTCTAAGGGAAGCAAGTCTGTCCTCATTAGCTCTAATCTTGCGAGCCTCCCCATGTATATGATGGGGATGTATATCCTGCCCGAAGGTGTGCACAGCGCCTTTGACAAGGAGCTGGCTAGGTTCTTCTGGCAGGCAGGGGATGGTAGACCCAAATATCACATGGTGAAATGGGCCGATATTTGCTTGCCAAAAGACCGAGGGGGCTTGGGCATCCCTGTGTCCCGGCGCATGAACATTGCCCTGATGCTTCGTTGGGTTTGGCAGATCCTGCAGGGAGACAGGGGTTTGTGGCTTCAACTGATTGAGGCCAAGTACCTGCGGGGCAGACGCCTCTTGGCCTGCTCGCTCGCGAATGGGTCGCAGTTCTGGAAATTTATCCAGGGCATCAAGAACGATATTAGGTTGGGTCTGCGTGTCTCGGTGGGCAATGGGTCTGGGACCCAGTTTTGGTTGGACCCCTGGATGGATGGAGAGCCTTTACGCTTACGTTTTCCAAGGCTCTTTGCTATTTGCGACGACCCTGCTGCCCTTGTCTCTGCGTCTGCTTTGGAGGACGGATGGCATGTTGCGTTCCGCCGTCCCCTCGGTCCAGCCAAGGTCCAGGACTGGGAATTACTGTAGTCAGTGGTTCCCCTCCCGGACTCGTCGGTCAGCGATAGTGTTTCCTGGAGTCTTTCTCCCTCGGGAGAATTCTCCGTTAGTTCGGCCTATCTCGCTCTGTGTAGGATGCCGGTCCTTCTGTGGTTATCCCCATTTTGGAAGGCACCGTTGCCCCTGAAGATTAATATTTTTGTTTGGCAGCTTCTCCGAGACCGTTTGCCTTCAGGGACCGAGGTGCTGAAACGCCATGGTCTGGGTAACGGCATCTGTCCCTTGTGCCATGTCCCGGAGACTGGATCTCACATTTTGTTCTCTTGCGTCGCGGCACAGGCCCTTTGGTGCTTTGTACGTGAGGCTCTGGGACTGGAGTGGGAGGCCCATGACCTTGCAGATTTTCTGCAGGTACGGGCCACCCAGGTCGGCCGTAAACGCCGATTATTCTGACTCGTGTTTGCAGCTATGATGTGGACTCTTTGGGCTACTCGCAACAAAATGGTGATTGAGAGGGTGTTTCAGCGGCGTGCATCTGACTCCTTCAAATTCCTTGCCTTCTTGCAGCACTGGCATCCGCTCGTTAGGACCCGAGACTGCGACCGGCTTCAGCGCTACCTGGACGCGTTGATGGCGGCCGCCCGACGGCTCTCCGCTCCCTCGCATATTGCTTAGCCTGCCCCTATGATGGCATTTTCTGTGTTTTTTTTCTTTTCTTGGGCAGGATCGTGTTGGTGCCCCAGCGTTTCTTCTGTTTTATCACTCTTTTGGGCTGTGTTGTCTGGATGCTGGATTATTTGCTTTATATATAAAGCGGGGCAAAAAAGCCTGTTTCGAACGTATGTTCTTATCCTAATTAATTAAAAACACAATTTTACGGATGGGAGTCTTGGTCTCTTGCAAGATGCATATTCTAGGAAGGCAAACCAAGACACGTTAGCTGTTACAAAAATTTCAAATTGTATACTTGCGTGATAGTTGAAACAAGCTGGATGATCTACGTAGATGCATTAATTTAAAGAAGGTTGTGACAGAGCAATGAGCACCTTGACACCTACACACCACTAACTTGAGATTTATTTTTTGATACTAAATTGTAGCAACAAAATCTACAATGAACTAGTGTAGCACGAGATTATACTATGTCAACAAAAAAATATTCAAAGGAACAAGCATATAGTACGTGGGCCCTAGACAAAAATAAACGGTGGTGGTCAATACTCTATATGTTGTCGTGGTATTTTTTCCATTGCTAAATTTGTTATTCGCCAGGACACACGTTTAGTAGGACCAGATGGTTACGCATGGAAGACGAAGCATTAATAGAAAAAGGGTCATTAGTCTCAGTTTCAAAGGGCCTTGAGTTCTGGTTCTCTAACCGGAACTAAACGATCGGGACTAAAGGCCTAAACTTTTAGTCTCAGTTGTGTTACGAGCCGGGACTAAAGATTCTCCACGTAACCGTTATGGCCGTGAGGGCAGAAGGACCTTTAGTCCCGGTTGGTAACATCGACTGGGACTAAAAGACGGTCACACATCAGCAGCATCCATGCGTGGTTTTTTTTAAAGAGGGGTTTAGAGCTTTTGGAGGGTTTAGGAACTTCATATTGTGTTCCCCTTTTCTTTTTGTGTCCATCATCTTTGGTTCATTGTGTCTGTTGGTTCTCGACCGGTGCTATTATTGAGCTCCATTCAACTAGATGCTAGTTAGTACGTGCATATAGGAATGAAGAAACCGTTACACGACATCATCATGAATATAGAGAGAAGTGACCTCTCTTCTCCGTGCTTGGTCGAACAACAAGTTTTCATATATCTATTCGACATTACTACATATAGTACACGTTCATGCATATATACAATTAACACTTGCGATCCCTAACTAGCTAATATTTATCTACCAACATTGCTAAGGAAATCCAGATGGTATTCTCGTCTGTATGTATGACATGCTTAACAAAGAATCCCGTCTATTCCTCTTAAATTGCTCGTATGCGATCAGTTGTTAGGAGTTCGTCCCGCTTCGGCGTGAAATCAGCACAATTCATGATAATAAAATAAAAATGAGAATATTTTATACGTACTTCAAGTTGTCGAAAAGATCTGCCCCTCTTACAGGACGTATGATGAATCCACTCACAAACATAGTATCCACATAAATTATTTCCGGCTTCCTGCCTCAATCAGTATTTTACGAAAATAGAATTCAATCAACATAATAATCAAGTATGATAATGGTATTGAAACTAGAATGAATGAGAGATGCGTAAAACTAGCTAGTACTAGTCACTTTGAAGTGTGAAAATCGCAGCTCCTTTTTGATGATCCTGTAGTCTGTTCAAGATTTATATGGGTTCAGGCCATGAACACCGTCGGGTGCCCTACTTCCCATGTGTTGTGGATTGATGATCCTGTGGTCTGTTGAAGGACAATCTAAAGCGAATCTTGACCACATCTATGAAGGATGGAGATCGAGATGGAGACCAATGACGAACTTTCATTTTTTGCCTATGCCAAAACGAACCCTTTTATGTCAATTTCAGTGACGCGAGAATGGTAGGTTGGCAAGCATGGTAAATGTGTGCTCGGTGAAATTTTTGCCAGTAAATTGTCGTGTGTGCCAACTAACCTTGCCATTCTCACGACACTAAAATTGCCATAAAAATCGTTCTGTAATCATCATTTAGAGTGGTTGCCCGTCAAGCTCACAGCTGCATCCGTATGCATGTATAGTTACGGTTTCTAATGACTAATGCCATACAAGTAATATACTGGTGAAGTGGTGATGCAAGAAAATCAATGTCCAGTAAACAAGCAGTGCCGGCTGGCATCAGGTTTCAGCTTGATCGAGTTTTTAAACATTATCTATGGGCTGCACTGAGATCGATATTCGAAGGCCCACACGCTAGCTGCTGTGGCCGGCCGTCTGGATGCTCATGCATGACCACCATGATGGTGACGATGCAGCTATTGACCATTGATGCTGATACAGTACTTGGCAACCACCGGTCGACGGCAGCTAGCTGTGTTTATCTCTTCAAATAATCACCAACTTACGTCAAAAACTATTTTCAAATAATCTCTCAGATAACAACAAGCTGCCTTGCCGGTTGGTAATGGAGAGCTTGGGAGGGTTCAGACAAAAAAAAACATTCTTAAAAGGAACAAATTATCCATGACTTCTATGACTGTGGCCGTGCTTGCGGATTAGGCAGGGAAGGCGGAACTACTATGTTGTACCGGCCTGCTGCTCTTGCCTTGCCACTATGATGTGACCGTGCAGCCAACGCATATGGTTTAAAGACCTTTTACAGTACATCAAGCCAATTATGACCGTTCATTTATGTGGCTTGGAGGGCCCACATGAGTACAGATTCTGGGTAGTATATTGAGAATTTTGGGTACTTCCGTATTTATCAATCACGCACGCAGGTTTACTTCCCGGCCATGGCCAACCTCTGTTGCCCAGTCCACGTTACCCGGTAATCTTCGGCGACATGCGACGATGGACGTCCAAAACGATGAAGCGAAGCTGACAATCTTGCTTCATGTATCCAGCTAGCCTTTACCGCATGTACATAGCGACGTAGGTAAAGTCGCTAGCAAACTCGCCGCCGTCCGGCCGGATACAAAAGCATGTCACGTATCGCATGCAACAATTAGATCGTGCTTCCTCTCCTGACACACATATGCACACGAGACGTTTGTCCATGGCAAGCGATACACTAGCGATTTTCCTCGTTGGTCTTTTTGTCATAGTTTTGCTCCTTGGGCAAGTCCCTACACTAGTAGAAAATGGATCTTTCGGTCAAAGCAAAAAAGAACATTAGTCCCGGTTCTAGTTGTCAGGGCAATATCCCGGTTCGTTTCGTTTCATTAGTCTCGATTTGGGGCAAAATAACGGGACTAAAGATCCAGCGACTGTCATGTGGTGTGTCCCGGAGCATTAGTCCCGGTTTGTGGCCAGAAACGGGACTAAATGGTAGGCTATTAGTCCCGGTTTTAGACAAAAACCGGGACTAAATTGCTGCCTATATATACCCTCATCCCTACCCACCCTCTTCTCTGTTTTTTGGCTGTTGAGGTGTGCATGCCATGCTCTTGACACCCTTCTAGTTCATGCACATGAGGTGTTCGATGAAATGTTCGAGCCATACTACTTAAGCTTTCTCCTCCCCAAGCTTCATTTTCCTCAATATTTGTATAGGTTTGGCGTGCACCAACTACATAAGTGTTCTAAAAAGTTAGCTACTTCCTTCTTTTATCTTCACTGCTAGTTTACCTCATTTCAAATGCTCTAGAAGTAGAGTGGTTTGTGGATTTTAGTATAGGAGTGTATGTGGGAGTTATTTTGTTTTAGATGCAAAATTTGAACTCAAATTAACTTCTTAGAGTCTGTACATGTGTAGGGTGTCGTCCGTACCCGTCCTCACCGTTGTCGATCGCGCCGCGCCGATCCCGTCACGAGCACCACCGTGATGAGCCTCTTGTTCTTATCTTCTTTCTAAAAGAAAAAAAAGTTCTTACTTGTATGATTTAGATAGATACTTGTATAATTACTTACTTTCATTATTATTTTTTATTATATAGTGCGATGGTTTTGGTATCCGCCTCTGTCGGCCCTCGTCCTGTCTATGATTTGGATGTGGTATATATTATCTTTTATAACTATTTGTTTTATTTAGTGTTTATGACAATTTTGACGACCAACGTGACATATATTTTTTAATCTAGGAGGTATGTGAATCGGAAATTCCAACCCACATAGAAATTCGTGTCGAGAAGTTAAATTTGGTTGAAGAAGAAAACAATTACTTGAAGAAAAAAATAAAAATAATTGAGGAGAAGAATATGGAACTGGAATTGCATGTTGCCGATGTCGTCGATGATCGCAAGATGAAGATGGATGCGATGTGGTTGAAGATGGATGCAATGCGTTTGAAAATGGATGAAATGCGCTTGAAGATTAGGAATATTAGAAATTATTCCATTGATAAAGAGGCTTGGTATCATTATGTTGTTCGGTCAATTGTTACCTTAGTTGCAATTTGATCGCATTTGTTGTTGCATTTAAATGTTTTACATAGTTGCATGTTGTTTTATGAGAGAACTTTATGTTCTGCAATGGTTTTTTGATATACTTAATTTCATAATACAGATGAACCGCCAATAAATGTACGATGACTAATGCCCGAGTCACACTTAAGTTCACACAAAATGGTATCCTCGACCGAGGTGAGCAACCTTATCCTTTTCACCTGTAATTGATACAAAAATATTGCATGTGTCAATGTACGGTGGTCATTTCACTATTCATGTATGATGCCAGATCGATGCACGGAAGCAATGGATGTACGGCAAACGACGCGGTTACGGATTTATTGCAGGCCTGCATAAATTTATCGATGTGGCTGAGGCAAACAAAATGGATAATTTTATGCCTTGTCCATGTGTTGGCTGTCAAAACTTGAAAGAGTACTCTAACTCGAAAACCATTCATCTTCACTTGCTTCAGAGAGGTTTCATGCCCACATATTATTGTTGGACCATGCACGGAGAAAGAGGGGTTAGGATGAAAGACAATGAAGAAGAAGATGATGCTGACAACTATCTTATGTTCACTGAAGAATACGGTGATACTACAATGAAAACAATGAAGAAGAAGGAGGTGACACCCGCAGGCTGTTCAACGGTTTGCCCGCGAGGTACAAATGGACTCTGTCAATGAGTTCCTTTTCCATAATTTTATTTGCGACTCGGATGATTCTTCATCCAACGAGGAGGAGATTGCGGCTGTTGTGTTGGTCATCCATGAGCACTTTAGTAGGCAACAATCGTTGTTTCGGGGCTCGATTCCAGGGCACAATCTTGCGTTGAATCGCAACCGAGAGAACGGCCATTTTCTACTCTGGAAGGACTACTTCGACACACTGAACCCACACTTCAAACTCCACCAATTCTGACACCATTTCCATATGGCTAGGCATGTTTTCAACCGTACCCGGAGGGGGTGGTGGCATACAATAAGTATTTCAAGTGCAAGAAGTATTCTTGGTGTGTCTTTGGCCACAACCGGTAGCAGTATATATATTAGGACCATAGGTGATATCGTGTCGCGGTCACGATCTCAAAACGGCTAGGTTTGTAAGTCGCATACTTACCGGACAATGAAATAATTAACTTGTCTGTCAAAACCTGGAAAATAGAACGAAACAAAAGCCACGCCCCCCGCAGGGAAGTAGACCGGAATTCAGTGAACCATTCATGTGCATGTCGCACGTCCACGCCGCCCCCGCCCCGAGCCCAAGCCTGGCAAGGACCGACGAGGCGAGCAAGCGCGAGAGCGCACGCGTGCGGTCTTTCCTTTCTCTTTTCAACATTATATAAAGGCGTCCAATTCTTTCTCATCGAATGGTGTGAGACTAAATTTTATTCATTGGCCATCATTTGAGATTTCACAAAGTGCTATGGTCCTATCCCATTATTTCTAACAAACTCTCCATGTCGGTTAAACATACATGGATGGAACGGAATGGAGCGTCGCCTCGTCAAAGTTGCAAGATTGGGTGCTCGATTGATTGAAAGATTTATCTTTCAAATGATGATTTCAGGCCCTTAGTGCATCGTTCTTAATGTCTAAAATTGTACTAATTGTGTTTTTGCCTCTTGATGATTCAAATAATACGAATGGACATGTGTTTTTTTATGGTAATATGTGTCTCATTCATATCGTAAAGATCAAAGTAAAAGTCATGTAAGGATCGACATGACAAATTGAAAAGGTAGCAGAACATTTTTGAGTTTAATACCAATGTCTTCACCTGTCTTCGGCATCACCACAACAGCCACCGAAGAAAAGAATGATGAATCACTTGATCATCCAAGCTCGATGCGGCTCCATCGCGGATATATATCTTTTCGGACATTCAAGATGACTCGCTAAAAGTGAAGCGTTTGTTGTTGAACGAATCAGACCGGAGCAACACTCCAGACAAACCATCAAACTCCAGATCAAGCACCCACAATGCTAAGACGTCCAAGTAGGAAACCATACCCCCATCCATAAACCATGAAACCAACATACACCATAATGTGCATCCGCTCCTAGACTACCTTCCAAGGACGCGTTGCACTTTGTTTTATGCATGTTTAGTTTGATATGGAATATCATACAAAACTCTCAATCTATGTATGTAGTACGTATGATGACGCGGCTTTGTCTTGCTTAGTGCTAAAAAGAGGTTCCTACGCCTTAGGAAGCGCGTGAAGTGGGCCCACCAAGTAGTTTGTTACTTTCGTACATTTGTTTTACTTTTTTTTATATTTTTTAAAATTTACTAAATAACCAAATTATATTATTTTATTTTATTGAAACAAATGTCAACGACACATTTAACAAATGTTCATGCTGTGTAAAAAGTTTCACCCAGATTCTTATACATTGTAGAAAATGTGAAACTTTTAACAAATTCTTAAATGTACGTGAAATTGAAAAATGTGAAACTTTTAGCAAATTCTGATACACTGTAGAAAATGTCAATAGTTTCAAATATATGTTTTCTATTATTAAAAAAGGTGCAAGTATTTTATACAGATTCAAGCAATGTACAAAAAAATTAATTAAAAATATAGTTTCATACTCTTCTGTGATGTTTCAAAAAATGTTATGCGTTTTAAAACTATGTAGGTGACATCACTAAAAGAAAATGGCAATGTAAACATAATTAGTTCATTCAGAAAAAAATCAACATATATTTAAATTTTATTGAACACGTTTTTGAGAAATTGTTCAAAACTTTTTTTGAAATATTCATCATGTATTTGAAAAATGTTCAACGTGTAACAAAATATATACTGTATGTATACAAAAATGAACAACGTGTATTAAAAAAGTGAAGATGTATTGAAGAAAATTAAAGGAAATAACAAAAAGCCGAAGGAAACTGTCGACAAACATTGAAAAACAAAACCAAAAGAAAAAACATATATAAAGATACAAGAAACAGAAAAGAGGGAAAACATGCTTCTAAAACCGGTCGAGATGTCGAGGTTTGGGACAAGATTTAGTATCGAGTGATACAATATGGGCCCGCCCGTTAATGTTTGCTTTGATTCCTGTTTTGGGAACCTTCTATTCCAGTTTTGAAAACCTTCTAAAATGTTTGCAAAGAATGTTCTAGTTTTAAAAAATTATTTGCATCTTGTAGAATACGATCTTGTTTTCAGTTTCATTCGGGGGAGTTTGAAAAAAAATGTGCGCGTGTCCAAAAATTGCTCACGTTTTTAAAATTTGTTAATAGTTTAAAAAATGTTCTTCTTTCAAAGATATCAATATGTTCAAAAATATGCTCATATTTTTCGAAATGTTTGAGTTTATTCAAAAATTGTTCACAAAATTTCAGAAGTGTACATGTTTCGTGAAACATTTTTCTAAATTTGATTTCTAATAAACATGAACAGAAATTGTTCGTATTTTCTAAAAAAATTGGAAAGTTTTAAAGACTGTTCGTGTTTCCCAAAGGTGTTAGCATGTTAAATAATTGATCAGGTGATTTAAAATTGTTCATGTTTGCAAAATAATGTTCGCTAATTGTAAAAACTGTTCACGTTTTCAAAAATTATTCGCAAGTTGCAAAATATGGTTCACAAATTGCAAAACATTTTTCTTTTTTTCTTTTTTGTTGCTCTAATTTGTGAACTTGTCAAATTTTCACATTGTTCTAAAATTTGTTCGAAATTCTAAAAAATATCCTCTGTTTAAAATTTGCTTAATGAGTTTAAAATATGTTCCCATTTCAAAAATAAATTACAAGGAAAAAACATGTTAATTTTTTCAAATTTTGTTCTGGTGTTTCAGAAGTAGTTTGCAAATTTCAAACAATGTCTTTGTTTCAGAATTTGTTCGGGAGTTTGAAAAAATACTAACACATTTTAAGAAATGTTTGTCTTTTCCAATTTAATTTGGGAGTCTCAAAAAATATTAACACATTTTTTAAAAAGTTCATGTTTTCAAATTTTGTTCGGGGGTTTGAAAAGGTTCTCATTTTTCAAAAAATGTTTACTTAACCAGAATGGTTTTCGAATTTGATTATCTTTCCGTTTCAAAAACATGCTCATTTTTTAATTATTTTCCGTTTCAATAATTATTTGCATTTTTTGAAATGTTTGAGTCATTTCAAATTTTGTATATATTTTTGAAATGTGTTACCGTTCATACAACATTCATGTTTTTTTTTCAAAATAATGGTTTGCGTTCAATATTATAAAAAAATGTTCCGATCTGCGCTAGGTTTGGTTGTCAAACATTTGCGGCACGTTATAAATTAGATAGCCCGGTAGCTCAAGTGATAGCAGTACTTCTTGTGAAGCAGCCGGTCTTGGGGTCCAACTCACTCAGCGGAGCACATTCCTTTTTTTTTTAAGAGCGCAACAGTTTCCATTCTTTGCTACCCACATGCGCTGGTCTAGTTGGGGAGACCCGTCTGTGCGTCCGGTCAAACTTATGCCGAAGAGAGCGGCGTATAAGAGCTCCTAGGAACCGTTATTGGGCCGGGACATTGTCTCCGGACATGCATTGTTGTTTACATCTCGCGGGCCGTCTGGTAAGGTACGGCCATTTACCGACCGATGTTCTCTGGTACAGGCCTGGCCGGCCCAGATGAAATACCGTGACGAACCAGTATAAATACCATGGATGTCCCCTCCTTTTCTCACCTCCGGTCCTCTGCCTGCCGCCGCCGTACGTTCATGCATTCTGGTTCGTCTTCTTCTTCTTCTTCTTCTTGCGGGGCCTTCTGGTTCATCTTGAATTCTTAATCCTTTCTATGATCGTCATTAGATTAGCAGCTACCGGCCGGCCATCACTGTGATCCAGCATTTCTACTTTCTAATTGGGATTGGGGGCCCTTTGATCCAAAACATTCTTGTGACCTGGAAACAGAGCCACCCCCAATTTCTCATTCCGTGGAATTATTTGTATACTCAGCAATTATTGTTGTCTATCGGGTTTCTCCTTCACTAGTAGAAATAGGGTCCGTAATCCATTTCTGTATTGTCCATTAATTTGATATTCTGCACACTAGATTACTGTACTACTTGTTTCAGATTCTTTGTTTTTAGACATGTTTCAGATTCAATTTGTTAGCCAGGGTAAAAAATGGAAAGCCCACACTATTCAAATTGAACGATACGGTTTTGTTTGTGATCATAAAAGTGTTTGTCTTCTAGTGGAACTATTCAATTTACGCCTTTTTTTCATTTGCCCCATGTCTTGCAATGCAGTAAATTATACTCCCTCCATTCCTTAGTAAAAGACCTTTTAGAGATTTCACTATAAACTAGATACGGAGCAAAATGAGTGAATCTACATCCTAAAATATGACTACATACATCCGTATGTAGTTCGTAGTGAAATTTCTAAAAGGTCTTATATTTAGAAACGGAGGGAGTATATAAACTACGAGTAATCATAATGGAAGATCCCAGCGGCGGAGCTTCCCCTCGACCAGAATCGGATAGTGTTCAAGCTCCTACACAGTGGAGGCAGATTGTCAAGGTTGCAGAATACATACCCAAGGTAGATGTATTATCATTGTAAAGACGAATGGTATGGTTTAACATGAGAACAAACTATAAATGATGTGTGTATTGTTGTAGAATTTTAGGTACTTTTAAAGCTATGCACTCCTCTCCATGCGAACCATCCATATAAAATGTGTATACATGTTTCTTTAGTAGAAAAAAATTTAGATCTTCGCTTTTACAACCTAGTTCCAAACTTGTAGGTTCAAGGCGAGCCAAGGCGAACATTATGACGACTAAATAGTTCAAATATGGGGAAATACCAGGGTCCTAAGGAACCCGCCGGGGCGCCCTTCGACCTTCCTTCAGGTAGACATTTGATTTTAAACACTTCCATTTTCTCACATATTTGACAAAACACTTTGGATCGGTCATCTCTACTCATTGATCTGCGCCCTTTCAGATAATGTTGAATCTGCCGCACCAGAGGAGCCGGAGCCGGTTGCCAAGGTTGTCACATCATCATCATCGGAAGAAGAAAAGGTACGTAACGTCCAGTCCACCATTTTGTCTCTGAATTACAAAAACAAAACAGAACATTTTATGTCCTGTCCGTTTGATCTACATACACTAGTGCCATGCATGTACATTCTCTGCTGCACATTTCAGTTATGCATCTACGTACCTCGTTCCAAAAAATACAGTTATGCATCATTGTTATCCTCTCTTATCCCTTAAGCAGAATATATAAGTTATATGTGTGCATGTTTTTGACACTACGGTATCGGTTACAAGGAATCATTACCTTTACTTCACGTCTAGGGAAAGTGCTAATTGTTCCGTGCCCGTCTCTCAAGGGTGACAGATGCAACGCAAGGAGGAAAAGAAGGCAGTCAGTCGATGCAGACGACATGTTTGAAAACCATGGGTGCTCACGGAACAGGGCTGTTGGTCTGAAGGGGCACAAGGCCAAGGTAGCAGAATACATGCCCAAGGTATCTATAACATCATCAACATGGTCATTAGAAAAAGGAATACTATTTACATATGCATTTCCAGCTATGCACACCTACGCTTCTATGTATACATGACACAAAAGTGACATGTTTAATTTGGTGTTTCTGACACTTTACAAACCTAATGCCAGTCTTCTACTTGATCTATGCATCGTTCATGTTCAGGTTCAAGGCGAGCCAAAACGGAAATTATGGCGTTCAAATGATCATTGTTCAGATATGTACAAATACCGCGGGCGTTCATGGCCGAGGGTTGTTGGTCTTGATGTAAATGAGGCGAAGAGGATTATCGGAGAAGGCAAGCCAGAGCTCTACTTCCAAGTCCTTCCGCAATATGGGTTACGAACCCTCGGAGGTAGCCCATTGCGTGTCAGACTCTTGGTAGACAAATACAACCGCATCGCAGAGACTCCCCATGTTGGTTAGATAAGTAGATGGGTTTAATTTGGCATGGATATAATCCAGAGACTTGTGCTTAGTGTAAAAAAAGTATATGTTTTCTTGCCATGTAGCTAGGACAAATAATTAAGATGCTTGAGCCACGGATGCTTACCATCTTTTCTAAGTAGTTTTCCGGCCTCCATATAATGCAAATGATTCATAATGTGGCTGGACAATATATTTGTACCACCACTCTACAGCTTGTATCTTGGGTGCTTTGAGATATCTTGCGCCATACTAAAATGTTAACTAATGAGCATCTAAACTCTATGTTCCAAAATAGATGAAGGGAGTGAATTTTCCATTTTTCAATAACCAAATTTATTTGATTGGTATTTTTTGCAAAATTGTAATACTCAAGTGAGTAATTACATGAACTACAATGTGGAACCCTCTTTCATGGTGGACTCTCGGTTACCTATTGTCTATGTACCGAGAAATTTCAATGATTTCCAAGAGGTCATGCATTTTGGGCCAAATGAGTGAGTGTACCTATGCAACAACCTATTTAGCTAGGAAATATTTATTCTTTCCATTTAGCAAGGAAAAAATATGGATGATTGGTTTTCTATAAAGGGTGGATTTTATTGACTAGAAATAAAGCATCAAGTGGAGACAAAAACAATGAGCATACACCCAGCTGGTGCATAGTTAGGATGCATATAACCAACACCAATGCACACACACAAGAAATAATGAAGTCACACAAGACTAAAACTATGCCTTTGCAAAGAAAAATAAGAAACAAAGCGATCAAAACAATGATTCACAAACTACAACAATGACTATATCCACACCAACCATCTCTTGACACCACAAGGACTGCAACAAAGGTTCTTCAACAGCAACGCCTTTACGAAGGCAACGACACTCAAGCACCGACGTCATCAGATCCAACCACCAAAGATCAGATTCTAGGTTTTCATCCCGAAGAACAAGTCTGAGCAATGCTCTCGACAAGGTATAACGACGCAAAAGCATCATGATCGAGTGCAACGAACTTGGACCAGGCCTAGGGTTTTCACCTTATAGCTCGAGGTTAGGCCTAGGGTCGGTGCCTATTTCTCAACGCTAACATATGCAATGCGAGGTGGAAAAGAAGGAGACCAGTCAGATTGGGAAGACGTGTTCAAATACCATGGGTGCTCATGGCCTGGGGTTGTTGGTCTCAAAGCACACAAGGTCGAGAGGATCATGATGAAAGGCAAGCCGGGCCTCTTATGTGAAGTCGCTCCGCAGACTCAGCTGCTAATTAAAACCATGTGCTTGAGGCGCATGTTCAGGGCATCGTGGACAGGGCAACTACGTCATGCAAACTCCTCGTGTGGGTTAAGCAGCTACCACGTATGGACGGAAATTGAGGCTGCAGGATTAATCGGATGTGCTTAGTGGAAGATGCATCTTCCTCATTTAAGACGCTTAATAAGTTTTTTGTTATATCTTGTGACACTGATGCTTTCCTTTGATGAGGCAAGCGGGCATTGTTCTTAGCTTCCGAATATGTACTATATACTCCTGGTTTAGCTCTGGTGATGCACACCATCTGAATATGTAGTACTAACTAGTTCGAAATCTATACACACACCTATCTCATTCTAGTAGAAGGTCAACCATTTCTGTGGTGTGGCGTGTTTTCCAATGCCGTACCCGTACAGTATGTGTCAGGGCATGATATGCCAACGATGACTGTGTATATATATCGGGACAGCCGAGTACTAGTTAGGTTGCAAGATTGAGTCTCCTAACCAACGCAGGGTGAGGCTTTGTCTTGCTTAGTGCGAAACCGAGAGCCCCCTCGCCCTAGGAGAACGCGAAGTGGACCGGTCCAGTAGCGTTAGTTTATTTATTTTAGTGTTTTATTAGTATTTTTATTCTGAAATAAAAATATTGTATTTAAATTTAAAGAAATTTCATCGTGCGTTCAAAACATGTCCATACTGTGTTCAAACAATAATCACACAACATTAAAAACGTTAATAGCATTAACACAATGTTCGAGACATTTCGAAAATCTTCAATCATTTCAAAAAATGTTCATAACTTTTTGTGTGGAATGTTTATACAATGTAACAATATGTATACATAATTCAAAAATAATATTTTGTACCATTCAAAAAATGCATGTGTCATTTTAAAAGCAGTATTTCATGCATTTTAAAAATATATTCATGGCATTTTTCGTAATATTCAATATAAAAATAATGTGTAGTTTCAAAAAAAATACTTCATATCATCGAAACAAATGTTCAATGTAAATTGAAAATGTTTAACACATATTTAAAAAATGTTCAAGAAATCTATTTTATAAACAAATCAAATCATCATGTATTGAGAAAAATGATAAATGTGTAAAGAAATATGGAACGTGTATTCAATAGCTACGCATCTATCCAAAAAAAGAGAACCAATAAAAAAAATACAAAAACAGCAGTTTATCAAAAACAGACTATGAATCAGAATAGGAGCTATCTACAACAATATCAAAATCTAATGCAAGAAGGAGGGAGAAATAATGGGCGATATAAATGGTCGAGGGGGGTTTGCTTGCCTTGTTGCTCTGTTGCAAAAGGCTGATCACAACAGGGGTAGTCGTACCCTGCAATAACATCAGCTTCGGCATCTACCGGAGGGAAGAGGAGGAAGAAACAATAAATAAAAACAAGTAGATGCATCACCATGCATGACATGAAAACGGACAGGTGAACGAAATGGGCCGAGCCCAGCTAATGTGCCTGCAGCCACCGGTTAGCTGAAAACCGAAGAAACCGGTGCCTGCAGCGCTAAATAGGAAATGCCGCAGGGTGAGGCTCTGTCTTGCTTAGTGCGAGACCGAGAGTCCCTCATCGTAGGAGCAGGCAAAGTGGACCGGTCCAGTAGCGTTAGTTTATTTATTTTAGTGTTTTATTAGTATTTTTATTCTGAAATAAAAATATTGTATTTAATTTAAAGAAATTTCATCGTGCGTTCAAAACATGTCCATATTGTGTTCAAACAATGATCACACAACTTTAAAAACGTTAATAGCATTAAAACAATGTTCGAGACATTTCGAAAATCTTCAATCATTTCAAAAAATGTTCATAACTTTTTGTGTGGAATGTTTATACAATGTAACAATATGTATACATAATTCAAAAATAATATTTTGTACCATTCAAAAAATGCATGTGTCATTTTAAAAGCAGTATTTCATGCATTTTAAAAATATATTCATGGCATTTTTCGTAATATTCAATATAAAAATAATGTGTAGTTTCAAAAAAATACTTCATATCATCGAAACAAATGTTCAATGTAAATTGAAATGTTTAACACATATTTAAAAAATGTTCAAGAAATCTATTTTATAAACAAATCAAATCATCATGTATTGAGAAAATTGATAAATGTGTAAAGAAATATGGAACGTGTATTCAATAGCTACGCATCTATCCAAAAAAAGAGAACCAATAAAAAAATACAAAAACAGCAGTTTATCAAAAACAGACTATGAATCAGAATAGGAGCTATCTACAACAGTATCAAAATCTAATGCAAGAAGGAGGGTGAAATAATGGGCGATATAAATGATCGAGGGGTGTTTACTTGCCTTATTGCTCTGTTGCAAAAGGCTGATTACAACGGAGGTAGTCGTATCCGGGAACAGCTTCAGCATCTACCGGAGAGAAGAAGGGGGAAAAACAATAAATAAAAACAAACAGATGCATCACGATGGGCCCGTTAATACAAATTAATTATTCAAATTAACTAACAGCTAATTTAAACAGGGATGGCCCACATTCATGTGCCGGTTAGTACAAATTAATTAACTAATTAATTACTTTATTTAACTAGTTTACTTAATTAGTGGGTGGGCGCCCACCTGTCAGCGACTCGGCTCCGGCGACCGGAGTAACGCCGGCGAGCAATTTCCGCGGCGGAGGGCGTTGGAACTCGTCGGAATCTCGCCACACAACCCCATTTCGCGCGCGGAGCAGCTCTACTGGCTCCTGACGCTCCCACGCATCCAGCGATGGTGGTCGTGGGTGCTGAGGCGAATGGCAGGGGCGTCGGCCACGAGCCGTGGTGACGAGGGACGACGAGCTACGTTCGCGGGCAGCGATGGCGGTGCGACACGAGGTAGACGGTTCTGAGGGCAGGACAGCATCGCCACAAGGCCCTGCACATGTAGGTGTGCTTTGTGCACGCCGTGGGTGGCCAAAACTGCGACCACTACGTCGAACGAGCGGCGGCTAGCGGCAGCGCCGCACGAGGAGCTATCTACGATGCACGGGAGAGAGAGAGGGGAGGTGGGGGGGGGGGGGGAACCGGGGCTCACAGCTGTGCGTATGAGCAGCTCGGGGAGGCCGGGGAGGAGCTGATAACAACGAATTTGACGCGAGCGTCCGAGGGCACCGGGGCTGAGGACGGGCTCGATCCAGTCGAAGAAGAGGCGCCCGGCTCGAGTTGATGGTTGCAGGCGACGCAGGTGACGACAACGGAGCAGAGGTACGTGCTCCTAGACGTCGGGGAGCACGGTGTCCACGATCACGGCAAGGGCCATCACGATGGTGGCTCGGGCGAGCACGGGGAGGACGAGCCCTGGCGAGGAAGAGGGGCAGATGGGGCGAGAAGGGTCTTATGCACCATGCGGGAGGGGGCGGATGCCAGGCTCGTGGCCATTGGCGGCCGAACGGCGACCACCACGCCTCTCGTGAACAGAAGGAGGGAGAAGAGGGCTTAGGTGGGATGCGCCTAGTAAAGTGGGCCAAAGCCGAGGGAACACTAGGGGGGCTTTCCTTTCTTCTATTTCATTTCCTTTTTGCTTTCTTTAGTTTTCTTTTCTGATTTCTAATTGTTTTACTGATTTCTATTCAAATTAGCTAATAAATTAATTTGCTTAAATGTTAAAATTAGCATACAAGTATTTAGGCAATAGGTTGAAGAAGCCCGCAAAGTTTGAGGTCAAAAGGAAATTTATAAATATTTGTTTATATTGAAAAGGCTCATTGAAATGCAACTGGACCACTAAATTAATTTCCAGGAACACATTGGTCATCCAAACGAAGTTTGTGTTATTTTCACTATTGCCTGGAGATTTTATTACATATTATGAACAACTTTATTTAGTTGTTTAAAGAAATATTAATTATGACTTTATTTTAAATTTTAATAGTGATTACACCATCGATTTTGTATTAATTTTGACTTTATTTTAAATATTAATTTTGACAATTTTAATAGTGATTACAGCACTTATAGTTTTGCTCGCCTCAGTACGCGGAAGCGACTGGGCCAGGTGCGTTGCATGGGCCTTAAACGTTGCGTGGGTCGACTATATTTGCATTTTTGCTATAATTGGTGTTACGCGGTGCTACAACCACTCTTTCTGGATTGCTGCATATGCTAGGATGGTGTTGGGGCGAGGGCGAATGGCGGCTGTCATGTATTTTGCTGCATTTGTTTTTTTCTTGGAACCAACAACCATTTTTGCTATAACCGCGTTGTTTTTTGTTGCAACCATGCTAGCTTTTTCTACAACCGGCGTCTCGTTCTGCTACAAGACATAGCCAGCGTCGATTTTTGGCTACAACCATGCTATCTTTTGTTACAATCGATACTTCGTTTTGCTACAACGCATCACCGATGTTGACAGTTCAAGGACGACGACGCTGCTTCGACCAGCACTTCCCTACTATAATCACCGTTTTGTGATGCTACAATCTACATCTCATTTTACTACAACCATGTCGTTTTTTGTTACAACACATTGCCGGTGTTGATTTCTTGCTATAACGATGTCCGCTTTTTTCCACAACCCACATTTTGTTTTGCTACCACGCACCATCAGCGTTGTTATTTTGTTACAACCACATTGATATTTTGCTACAACCATATTTTTGTTGCATCTGTAGACGAATTTTGCTACAACCGCAACTTATTTTTGCTACCATCGACGATTTTTTGCTACAACGCATCACCGATGTTGACAGTTCAAGGACGACGACGCTGCTTCGACCAGCACTTCCCTACTATAATCACCGTTTTGTGATGCTACAATCTACATCTCATTTTACTACAACCATGTCGTTTTTTGTTACAACACATTGCCGGTGTTGATTTCTTGCTATAACGATGTCCGCTTTTTTCCACAACCCACATTTTGTTTTGCTACCACGCACCATCAGCGTTGTTATTTTGTTACAACCACATTGATATTTTGCTACAACCATATTTTTGTTGCATCTGTAGACGAATTTTGCTACAACCGCAACTTATTTTTGCTACCATCGACGATTTTTTGCTACAGCGCATCACCGATGTTGACAGTTCAAGGACGACGACGCTGCTTCGACCAGCACTTCCCTACTATAATCACCGTTTTGTGATGCTACAATCTACATCTCATTTTACTACAACCATGTCGTTTTTTGTTACAACACATTGCCGGTGTTGATTTCTTGCTATAACGATGTCCGCTTTTTTCCACAACCCACATTTTGTTTTGCTACCACGCACCATCAGCGTTGTTATTTTGTTACAACCACATTGATATTTTGCTACAACCATATTTTTGTTGCATCTGTAGACGAATTTTGCTACAACCGCAACTTATTTTTGCTACCATCGACGATTTTTTGCTACAACGCATCACCGATGTTGACAGTTCAAGGACGACGACGCTGCTTCGACCAGCACTTCCCTACTATAATCACCGTTTTGTGATGCTACAATCTACATCTCATTTTACTACAACCATGTCGTTTTTTGTTACAACACATTGCCGGTGTTGATTTCTTGCTATAACGATGTCCGCTTTTTTCCACAACCCACATTTTGTTTTGCTACCACGCACCATCAGCGTTGTTATTTTGTTACAACCACATTGATATTTTGCTACAACCATATTTTTGTTGCATCTGTAGACGAATTTTGCTACAACCGCAACTTATTTTTGCTACCATCGACGATTTTTTGCTACAGCGCATCACCGATGTTGACAGTTCAAGGACGACGACGCTGCTTCGACCAGCACTTCCCTACTATAATCACCGTTTTGTGATGCTACAATCTACATCTCATTTTACTACAACCATGTCGTTTTTTGTTACAACACATTGCCGGTGTTGATTTCTTGCTATAACGATGTCCGCTTTTTTCCACAACCCACATTTTGTTTTGCTACCACGCACCATCAGCGTTGTTATTTTGTTACAACCACATTGATATTTTGCTACAACCATATTTTTGTTGCATCTGTAGACGAATTTTGCTACAACCGCAACTTATTTTTGCTACCATCGACGATTTTTTGCTACAACGCATCACCGATGTTGACAGTTCAAGGACGACGACGCTGCTTCGACCAGCACTTCCCTACTATAATCACCGTTTTGTGATGCTACAATCTACATCTCATTTTACTACAACCATGTCGTTTTTTGTTACAACACATTGCCGGTGTTGATTTCTTGCTATAACGATGTCCGCTTTTTTCCACAACCCACATTTTGTTTTGCTACCACGCACCATCAGCGTTGTTATTTTGTTACAACCACATTGATATTTTGCTACAACCATATTTTTGTTGCATCTGTAGACGAATTTTGCTACAACCGCAACTTATTTTTGCTACCATCGACGATTTTTTGCTACAGCGCATCACCGATGTTGACAGTTCAAGGACGACGACGCTGCTTCGACCAGCACTTCCCTACTATAATCACCGTTTTGTGATGCTACAATCTACATCTCATTTTACTACAACCATGTCGTTTTTTGTTACAACACATTGCCGGTGTTGATTTCTTGCTATAACGATGTCCGCTTTTTTCCACAACCCACATTTTGTTTTGCTACCACGCACCATCAGCGTTGTTATTTTGTTACAACCACATTGATATTTTGCTACAACCATATTTTTGTTGCATCTGTAGACGAATTTTGCTACAACCGCAACTTATTTTTGCTACCATCGACGATTTTTTGCTACAACGCATCACCGATGTTGACAGTTCAAGGACGACGACGCTGCTTCGACCAGCACTTCCCTACTATAATCACCGTTTTGTGATGCTACAATCTACATCTCATTTTACTACAACCATGTCGTTTTTTGTTACAACACATTGCCGGTGTTGATTTCTTGCTATAACGATGTCCGCTTTTTTCCACAACCCACATTTTGTTTTGCTACCACGCACCATCAGCGTTGTTATTTTGTTACAACCACATTGATATTTTGCTACAACCATATTTTTGTTGCATCTGTAGACGAATTTTGCTACAACCGCAACTTATTTTTGCTACCATCGACGATTTTTTGCTACATGGTTTGATCTAACGGTCTAACATGGTTCGATCTGGCAGCTCGTGTAACACTCTCCAAAAGGTATTACTATATTATTGATGGCTGGTCAAGTAGAACAAATCTATACCTACCATTAAAGAACGGATGGCTTCTGTCCGTCCTTTGTTGATCATTTTGAAAAAAGGTTTCTGTAGTTTTAGCTAATCAACCCACAGTACATTTTAAAGTCAAAACGAAATTGTTTTTTATTTTTACAAGAAGCTCCTTGACTTTTATAATAGTAAACCCGTAGTCCACTTTTAAGTCACACCAAACCATTTTTTTATTTTTACATATGACACCTTAATATTTAAGGTTAAACTACCCACGATCCATCCGTAATAGATATTTTTAAAATAATCATATTTTTTAAATCCTAAATCTAATTTTAACATATTATATATGAAATTTGACTAGAAAAATATGTAGAATCTGAATATGATGTTATTTTTATCTATTAGCTATTTAAAAAATAATCTATTTAGAATGCAATCTAAATTAATGATGCATGCTTCGTTGTTTCTCCATACCGACATCAATTCGTAATACAAATGAATATGTCACACATATTGTTCTGTCTTACTTGATAAGGAACGAACAGGGAAAATGATTATGGTGAATCAACTAAAATTCATAGGCATATTGTACTTTCAGCAAGCTTTGTCTTTGTACATGTCGCATGATCAAATATGTACTTTGATCAAATCCATACGCGTACTTAACAACGGACTACATATTTTTTTAGTGAATACATAAATAATTTTTGTAGCATATACATACACTTATATAATTCATGAAGATAGGAAGTACATAAAAGATTTATTTTAAAAATATCCAAATAATTCTTGAGATGGTTATAAACATTAATATTGGAACTCGTAAATAGGATCTTATTTTGCGTTTCATCCGATGTATGTGATCGTGACACAAATAAACTTTTGTAAATAGACTTAATTTATAGAAGCGACCTTCTTAGTGTCGACCAACACCGACATGTTGCTATTTGAGAACAATGGTTCGGATAAAAAATATTTACTTTTCCGTTGCAAAGTTGCATTGCTATTTTATCTTACGAATGGTGTTCAGAACTGTCAGACCCGTGGTCTTTACAAGCTTAATCATATGACGGCGTGCCGGCTGTCGCCACCGGTCTCGAGTACACGGTCGCCGTTGTTGCCGCTACCAAACACTCCCGTCTGGGACACCCAACCCTCAATCATCTCTTGCGCCGCGCGGCCATTGCCCGCCGGCACGAAGTGCCCGGTACCGTACACCACCACGTGCGCCAGCGCGCCGTGCCTCTGCACGTACCCGGCGAGCTCCTCCCCTCGTTCGCCGCCGGTGCGCCACACAGCGCGCTCGGCTTCCTGGAACGCGGCTATCCCGTCCCAGTCCACCTCCTCCAGCCACGCCTCCGCTGAAGCCACTCCGTCGCGCAGGTCACGGACCCCCTCGTACAGTAGAACCCGCATCCCCTCCCGCTGCAGCAGCGCCTCCACCTCGAGCTTGGCGCTCTTCATCCCGTCCCCCCGCAACGCGGTGACCACCGCCGCCGCGCAGGCCTCCCACGCGACGTCGCCCCGCGCGCCCAGCGCCGCCTTGACGCCGGCCCGGTTCACGAACTCGCCTAGCGCGTCGGCGTCCAGCCACCGCTGGGTGACCACGTCGAAGAGCGTGGCGAGGCCCGTGGCCTCCTGCAGCCGCGCCAGCACGTCCGCGCGCGCATCCGTCGCCTCGCCCCACCGCCCCGCCGTAGCAAGCGCCGCCGCCTCGGCCTGCAGTACCTCCAGCTCCCGCCGCTGACGCCCGTTGATGAGCCCCATGAAGTAGGCCGTGTCGGCATACGTGGCGACCTGCGTGACCGGGTGCACCAGCCCGTTCCCGATGGCCACGCCGCGGAGGCCGATCCTCCTGTGCGTCGGCAGCTCCGTGTTCGCGGCGAGGATGCGCGACGCTACCGCGGGGACGTACTTGCCCGCGTAGCTCTCGCCGGCCAAGAAGAAGGGCCGAGCGCGGAAGTGTGCCGGGCTGGCGTCGAAGAAGGACTGCAGCGCGGCGAGGACGTGTTCGGCGATGGCGGGCTGGGTCCGCGGGATGTCTGCGGTGGACGGCGCGGCGCTGAAGCCGGTGCCCAGCGGGCTGTCGAGGAAGAGCAGCCCGAAGCGGCGGTTCCACGCGAAGGGGTTGCGTGAGAGCGAGACGGCGGTGTGGTTGCTGGTTCGGCGGCGGAGGGAGTAGGGGCCGAGCTGGAGGAAGTTGCTGAGCTGCCCGGAGCAGCCGGGGCCGCCCTCGAGCCAGAGGAGCAACGGCGTGTCGGCCGGCGCGGCGAGGGGGGCACTGGCCTCGTAGAAAGCGAAGAAGAGCGAGGCGTTGGTGGACGTGTCGACGGGGAGGTAGCCGGAGCTGGTCGGAAGCGCCTCTTTTGAGAATGCCGCAGCCGACGCTGAGACGGCGGCGACGAGCAAGAGGGCAAGAAGCAGCTGCAACTGCACCGCACCAGGCGGTGGCGCCATGGCGGGTGGTGCGTCGTTTGGCGGGAGTGAGAGACTGAGAATTCGATGTTGGCGTCTGGGCCATTAGCTAGCTATTGTAATATAGTGTGCATCGTTGTCGCGCGCGCGCTCCACGAGTCCACGTGCACGCCACGGATGTTGACACGAGATCTGGAAACGGATTCTTATACCTTTTAAATACTACTTGTAGCAGAAAAACAAATAAAAAACTGTACTGTCGATCAAGATTTAAATGGTGAGTCAAATCTGACATAGTTAACTCCATCTACTCCTTTTATTCTTAAATATGTTTTTTTAAAGATTTTATTAGAAGGATCAAAATGCATTAACCTACATTTTAAAATATTTTTATATACATTCATATATAGCTTATTAATGAAATTTATAAAAAATTATGTTGAAAAACGAAGAGAGTAGATGAAAGCTAGCCACGCCCATCTGAAAAACAGTCCGCCAAAGACGAGTTTGGATTCGTTCAGACGTACCCACCTAAGATATTGTAAGAGCAACTCCAGTCATTTGGCCCCCACTGCACCGAGTAAATCCCTTTTGGCGTTTGCACTGATCTTTTTTTCGCCCTCGAATGAATGAGTTTGCAGCCGCGCCTTCTGGTTTCGGCCGTATGCCAACTAATTTGAACTTGTCTTTCCCGCTGCCAAAAAGACGCCACTAATTCGACGATTATCATGTCACAAGTCGGCGATCAGCATGCCATAGTTCGGCGATCAAACACACCCAATAGGTCGGCGATCAAAAGGAAGGGATAGTAGACATGAAACGAATCAAACGGCCGGCTCGACGTAGTGCGGCTCCTCTGTCGCGGGACTGGCCGGGGTCAGGCTCGTCGTCGGCGTGGTTTCTGTGCTCGGGTTGGGCGTCGTCATTGGTGTTGCCGTCATGGTCACCATCGTGGTCGTCGCAGGCGCGGGCATCTGGTTTAAGATGAGGCCGCGCCCCGCGAGGTACCACGCCTTCACCTGCTCGTCCATCGTCGACATGTCTGCCCCCATCAAGAACGCCAGGTCGGTGTTACTCTTCTTCGGCGTTGTTCTTGGCATCGGTGATGCATTGGTTATCGAAGATTGCAGCCATTCGACAACGGGCGCCGCGTCCCTCGCCTCCCTGGTTTTTTTGGTACCATCGGGGCATCCTTCAGCTGCAGTAGGGACAAGCGTGTCCGGTTTGTAGGTCTCCTTGGCCTTGGTGAGAGCGAGCCGAACTTCCCTCCACTTCTCGCACGACTCAATCCCGGAGAACACGTGAAGAAACTTAAACTCTTGGTCACTATTGTCTTGGCGATACATGCCGAACATCCTAACCATCTGCACAACCGCGGACAAAACGTGATGACAAAGTAGATGGCGATGCAATGAACCGGGGCCGGCGAACTATGTTCATGTTGGAGAACGTTGCATGGGAAACAAAAAAAAATTCCTACGCACATGCAATACCTATCCATAGTGATGATCGTCTACGGGAGGGGAGAGTGTGTTGGAAATATGCCCTAGAGGCAATAATAAAATGGTTATTATCATATTTCCTTGTTCATGATAATCGTCTATTGTTCATGCTATAATTGTATTAACAGGAAACAGTAATACATGTGTGAATAAATACATCACAATGTGTCCCTAGCAAGCCTCTAGTTGGCTAGCTCGTTAGTCAATAGATGATCATGGTTTCCTGATCATGGGCATTAGATGTCATTGATAACGGGATCACAACACTGGGAGAATGATGTGATGGACAAGACCCAATCCTAAGCATAGCACTAGATCGTATTGTTCGTATGCTAAAACTTTTCTAATGTCAAGTATATTTTCCTTCGACCGTGATCTTGTGCAACTCCCGGATACCGTAGGAGTGCTTTGGGTGTATCAAACGTCACAACGTAACAGGGTGACTATAAAGGTGCACTACGGGTACCTCCGAAAGTGTCTGTTGGGTTGGTACGAATCGAGATCGGGATTTGTCACTCCGTGTGACGGAGAGGTATCTGTGGGCCCACTCGGTAGAACATCATCATGAGCTCAATGTGACTAAGGAGTTAGTCACATGATGACGTGCTACGGAACGAGTAAAGAGACTTACCGGTAACGAGATTGAACAAGGTATAGGTATACCGACGATCGAATCTCGGGCAAGTTCTATACCGACAGACAAAGGGAATCGTATACGGGATTGATTGAATCCTTGACATCGTGGTTCATCCGATGAGATCATCGTGGAGCAAGTGGGAGCCACCATGGGTATCCAGACCCCGCTGATGGTTATTGGCCGGAGAGGTGTCTCGGTCATGTCTGCCTGTCTCCCGAACCCGTAGGGTCTACACACTTAAGGTTAGATGACGCTAGGGTTATAGGGAATTGTTATACGAGGTTATCGAAAGTTGTTCGGAGTCCCGGATGAGATCCCGGACGTCACGAGGAGCTCCGGAATGGTCCGGAGGTAAAGATTGATGTATAGGACGGATGGTTTCGGACACCGGAAGTGTTTCGGGCATCACCGGTAACGTACCGGGACCACCGGAGGTGGCCCCGGGGGTCCACCGAAGGGGGGCAACGACCTCGGGAGGTAAGGTGGGCTAAGTGAGGGAGGGAACCAGCCCCTAGGTGGGCTGGTGCGCCTCCCCACTCAGCCCAATGCGCAGGGGAGAGGAAAGGGGGGGGCAAACCCTAAGCCAGGTGGGCCTAAGGCCCACCAGGGGTGCGCCACACCCCTCCTCCCCTCGTGGCCGCCACCTCCTGGCGCAGATGGGGGCTGCCGCACCCCTTAGGGGTGGAAACCCTAAGGGCTGCGCCCCTCCCCCTCCCCCTATATATAGTTGAGGTTTTGGGGCTGTTTTGGACACAGTTTTCTCTCTCTCTCGGCGCAGCCCTGCCCTTCTTCCTCCTCCTCTCTACCGGTGCTTGGCAAAGCCCTGTCGGGAGACCTCGTCTCTCCATGGACACCACGCCGTCGTGCTGCTGGAGTTCTTTCCCAACATCTCCCTCCTCCTAGCTGGATCAAGGTGTGGGAGACGTCACCGGGCTGCACGTGTGTTGAACGCGGAGGTGTCGTAGTTCGGCACTAGATCAGAATCACACCGCGATCCGAATCGCTGCGAGTACGACTCCATCAACCGCGTTCTAGTAACACTTCCGCTTAGCGATCTTCAAAGGTATGAAGATGCTCTTACCCCTCTCTCGTTGCTGGTCTCTCAATAGGAAGATCTGAATATGCGTAGGAAAATTTTGAATTTATGCTACGTTACCCAACAGTGGCATTCGAGCCAGGTTTTCTATGCGTAGATTCTATGCACGAGTAGAACACAAAAGTTGTGGGCGATGATTTGTCAATTTGCTTGCCACTACTAGTCTTATTCTTTTCCGGCGCTATTGTGGGATGAAGCGGCCCGGACCGACTTTACACGTACGCTTACGTGAGACTGGTTCCACCGACAGACATGCACACCGTGCATAAAGGTGGCTAGCGGGTGTCTGTCTCTCCTACTCTAATCGGATTGGATTTGATGAAAAGGGTCCTTATGAAGGGTAAATAGCTTTGGCATATCATCGTTGTGGCTGTCACGTAGGTAAGAAGGCGTTCTTGCTAGAAACCCAAATCAGCCACGTAAAACTTGCAACAACAATTAGAGGACGTCTAACTTGTTTTTGCAGGGTTTGACATGTGATGTGATATGGCCAAAGTTGTGATGCTGCATGTATGATGTATGATATGATCATGTTATTGTAATAGGTTTCACGACTTGCATGTCGATGAGTATGACAACCGGCAGGAGCCATAGGAGTTGTCTTAATTTATTGTATGAGATGCAACGCCATGTGCTTACTACTTTTACTTCATTGCTAACGGTTAGCTATAGTAGTAGTTTGCGTGACGACTTCACAGAGACACGATGATAGAGATCATGGTGTCACGCCGGTGACGATGATGATCATGCGATGCCTGAAGATGGAGATCGAAAGAGCAAAGATGATAATGGCCATATCATGTCACTATATGATTGCATTGTGATGTTTATCATGTTTTACATCTTATTGCTTAGAACGACGGTAGCATAATAAGATGATCCCTCTTAAAATTTCGAGAACGTACTCCCCTAAGTGTGCACCGTTGCGAAAGTTCGTTGTCTCGAAGCACCACGTGATGATCGGGTGTGATAGTTCTAACGTTCGCATACAACGGGTGTAAGCCAGATTTACACACGCGAAACACCTAGGTTGACTCGACGAGCTTAGCATGTACAGACATGACCTCGAATACAAGAGACCGAAAGGTCGAACATGAGTCATATGGTTGAATACGATCAGCATGAAGTTGCTCACCACGGTGACTAGTCCGTCTCACGTGATGATCGGACACGGGTTAGTCAACATGGATCATGTATCACTTAGATGACTAGAGGGATGTCGATTTAAGTGGGAGTTCGTACTTAATTTGATTAAATGAACTTAGTCTAAAAGTTGTCCTTATAAATATTGTAGATGGCCAACGTCAACCTCAATTTCAACGCATTCCTAGAGAAAAACAAGCTGAAAGATGATGGTAGCAGCTATGCGGACTAGGTTCGCAACTTGAAGCTCATCCTTGAAGCAGCTAAAAAGGCTTATGTCCTTGATGCACCGCTAGGTGACCCTCCCGCTCCCGCAGCAGCCCAGGACATTCTGAACGTCTGGCAAACGCAGAGTGATGACTACCCTCTGGTTAGGTGTGGCATGTTATACAGTTTAGAAACGGGCTCCAAAGGCGTTTTGAGCAACACGGGGCATATGAGATGTTCAAGGAGCTTAAGCTAGTTTTTAAAGCTCATGCCCGTGTCGAGAGATATGAAGTCTCCGACAAGTTCTTTAGCTGTAAGATGGAGGAGAACAGTTCTGTCAGTGAGCACATACTCAAAATGTCTGGGTTACACGGTTGTCTGACTTCACTTGGAGTCAAACTTCCGGATGATGCTATAATTGATAGAATCCTCCAGTCTCTCCCACCAAGCTACAAAGGCTTTGTGCTTAACTACAACACAAGGGATGGAGAAGACCATTCCCGAGTTGTACTCGATGCTCAAGTCTGCGGAAGTAGAAATCAAGAAAGAGCATCAAGTATTGATGGTCAACAATACCACTAGTTTCAAGAAGGGAAAGGGTAAGAAGAACTTCAAGAAAGACGGCAAAGTTGTTGCCACGCCCGGTAAGCCAGATGCCGGGAAGAAGAAAAAGAATGGACCCAAGCCTGAGACTGAGTGCTTCTATTGCAAGGGAAAAGGTCACTGGAAGCGGAACTGCCCCAAATACTTAGCGGACAAGAAGGCCGGCAACGTTAAAGGTATATGTGATATACATGTTATTGATGTGTACCTTACCAGCGCTCGTAGTAGCTCCTGGGTATTTGATACCGGTGCTATTGCTCACATTTGCAACTCAAAGCAGGAACTGCGGAATAAGCGGAGACTGGCCAAGGACGAGGTGACGATGCGCGTGGGGAATGGTTCCAAAGTCGATGTGATCGCCGTCGGCACGCTACCTCTACATCTACCGTCGGGATTAGTTTTAAACCTTAATAATTGTTATTTAGTACCAGTTTTAAGCATGAACATTGTATCAGGGTCTTGCCTAATGCGAGACGGCTACTCATTTAAGTCAGAGAATAATGGTTGTTCTATTTATATGAGTGATATGTTTTATGGTCATGCTCCGCTGGTGAATGGTTTATTCTTGATGAATCTCGATCGTGATGTTACACATATTCATAGTGTGAGTACCAAAAGATGTAGAGTTGATAATGATAGTCCCACATACTTGTGGCACTGCCGCCTTGGTCATATCGGCGTTAAGCGCATGAAGAAGCTCCATACTGATGGACTATTAGAGTCTCTTGACTTTGAATCATTTGACACATGCGAACCATGCCTCATGGGCAAGATGACTAAGACTCCATTCTCAGGAATAATGGAGAGAGCAACCGACTTATTGGAAATAATACATACTGATGTGTGTAGTCCAATGAACGTTGAAGCTCGCGGTGGCTATCGTTATGTTCTCACTCTCACCGATGATTTGAGTAGGTATGGGTATATCTACTTGATGAAGCACAAATCTGAGACATTTGAAAAGTTCAAGGAATTTCAGAGTGAGGTCGAGAATCAACGTGACAAAAAAATTAAGTGTCTACGATCTGATCGTGGAGGAGAATATTTGAGTCACGAGTTTGGCACACACCTAAGGAAGTGTGGAATCGTTTCACAACTGACACCACCTGGCATGCTGCAACGCAACGGAGTGTCTGAACGTCGTAATCGTACTTTATTAGATATAGTACGATCTATGTTGTCTCTTACCAACTTACCGCTATCATTTTGGGGATACGCATTAGAAACTGCAACATTCACATTAAATATGACACCGTCTAAATCCGTTGAGACGACACCGTATGAACTATGGTTTGGCAAGAAACCTAAGTTGTCGTTTCTTAAAGTTTGGGGCTGGGATGCTTATGTGAAGAAAGTTTAACTAGAAAAGCACGAACCCAAAGCGAAGAAATGTGTATTCATAGGATACCCTAAGGAAACTATTGGGTATACCTTCTATCTTAGATCCGAAGGTAAGACCTTTGTTGCCAAGAACGGATCCTTTCTAGATAAAGAGTTTCTCTCGAAAGAAGTAAGTGGGAGGAAGGTAGAACTTAATGAGATAATTACACCCCCTCTCGAACAGGATAGTAGGGCAGCGCGGGAAGTTGTTCCTGTGGCGCCTACACCAACTGAAGAGGAAGTTAATGATGATGATCATGAAGCTTCGGATCAAGTTACTACTGAACCGTGAAGGTCCACAAGGGCACGCTCCGCACCAAAGTGGTACGGCAACCCTGTGATGGAAATCATGTTGTTAGACAACGGTGAACCTTCGAACTATGAAGAAGCAATGGCGGGCCCGGATTCCAACAAATGGCTTGAGGCTATGAAATCTGAGATAGGATCCATGTATGAGAACAAAGTATGGACTTTGGTGGACTTGCCCGATGACCAGCGAGCCATAGAAAATAAATGGATCTTCAAGAAGAAGACTGATGCAAACGGTAATGTAACCGTTTACAAAGCTCGACTTGTCGCAAAGGGTTTTTGACAAATTCAAGGAGTTGACTACGAAGAGACTTTCTCTCCCGTAGCGAAGCTGAAATCAGTCTGAATCATGTTAGCAATTGCCGCCTTTTATGATTATGAAATTTGGCAAATGGACGTCAAAACAGCGTTCCTTAACGGGAACCTTAAGGAAGAGTTGTATATGATGCAACCAGAAGGTTTTGTCGACCCTAAGGGTGCTAACAAAGTGTGCAAGCTCCAGCGCTCCATCTATGGGCTGGTGCAAGCATCTCGGAGTTGGAACATTCGCTTTAATGAGGTGATTAAAGCTTTTGGGTTCATACAGGTTTACGGAGAAGCCTGTCTGTACAAGAAAGTGAGTGGGAGCTCTGTAGCTTTCCTCATACTGTATGTGGATGACATATTATTGTTGGGGAATGATATAGAGATGTTGGAGAGCATAAAGGCCTATTTGAACAAGAGTTTTTCAATGAAGGACCTTGGAGAAGCTGCATACATATTAGGCGTCAAGATCTATAGAGATAGATCGAGACGCCTCATAGGTCTTTCGCAAAGTACATACCTTGACAAGATATTGAAGAAGTTCAATATGGAAAACTCAAAGAAAGGGTTCTTGCCAGTTTTGCAAGGTATGAGATTGAGTAAGACTCAGTCGCCGACCACGGCAGCAGATAGAGAGAAGATGAGTTCTGTCCCCTACGCTTCAGCCGTGGGCTCTCTAATGTATGCCATGCTGTGTACCAGACGTGATATAAACCTTGCCATTAGTTTGGTAGGGAGGTACCAAAGTGATCCCGGTATGGAACACTGGACAGCGGTCAAGAATATCCTTAAGTACCTGAAAAGGACTAAGGAAATGTTTCTCGTTTATGGAGGTGACGAAGAGCTCGACGTAAAGGGTTACGTTGACGCTAGCTTCGACTCATATCCGGATGACTCTAAGTCACAGACCGGATACGTATATGTGTTGAATGGTGGGGCAGTGAGCTAGTGCAGCAGCAAGCAAGAAGTCGTGGCAGCATCTACATGTGAAGCGGAGTACATAGCTGCTTCAGAAGCGGCTCATGAAGGAATTTGGATGAAGGAGCTCATCACCGACCTTGGAGTGGTTCCAAGCGCGTCGGGTCCAATGACACTCTTCTGTGATAACACTGGGGCCATTGCCATAGCCAAGGAGCCCAGGTTTCACCGGAAGACGAAGCACATCAAACGCCGCTACAACTCCATCTAGGACCATGTCCAGAGTGGAGTGATAGATATTTGTAAAGTACAAACGGATCTGAATATTGCAGACCCGTTGACTAAACCTCTTCCACGAGCAAAACATGATCAACACCATAATGCTATGGGTGTTCGATACATCACAATGTAACTAGATTATTAACTCTAGTGCAAGTGGGAGACTGTTGGAAATATGCCCTAGAGGCAATACTAAAATGGTTATTATCATATTTCCTTGTTCATGATAATCGTCTATTGTTCATGCTATAATTGTATTAACAGGAAACAGTAATACATGTGTGAATAAATAGATCACAATGTGTCCCTAGCAAGCCTCTAGTTGGCTAGCTCGTTAGTCAATAGATGATCATGGTTTCCTGATCATGGGCATTAGATGTCATTGATAACGGGATCACATCATTGGGAGAATGATGTGATGGACAAGACTCAATCCTAAGCATAGCACTAGATCGTATTGTTCGTATGCTAAAGCTTTTCTAATGTCAAGTATCTTTTCCTTCGACCGTGAGCTTCTGCAACTCCCGGATACCGTATGAGTGCTTTGGGTGTATCAAACGTCACAACGTAACTGGGTGACTATAAAGGTGCACTACGGGTACCTCCGAAAGTGTCTGTTGGGTTGGTACGAATCGAGATCGGGATTTGTCACTCCGTGTGACGGAGAGGTATCTCTGGGCCCACTCGGTAGAACATCATCATGAGCTCAATGTGACTAAGGAGTTAGTCACACGATGACGTGCTACGGAACGAGTAAAGAGACTTACCGGTAACGAGATTGAACAAGGTATAGGTATACCGACGATCGAATCTTGGGCAAGTTCTATACCAACACACAAAGGGAATCGTATACGGGATTGATTGAATCCTTGACATCGTGGTTCATCCGATGAGATCATCGTGGAGCAAGTGGGAGCCACCATGGGTATCCAGACCCCGCTGATGGTTATTGGCCGGAGAGGTGTCTCGGTCATGTCTGCCTGTCTCCCGAACCCGTAGGGTCTACCTGTCTCAGTCATGTCTACCTGTCGCCCGAACCCTTAAGTGTGTAGACCCTACGGGTTCGGGAGACAGGTAGACATGACTGAGACACCTCTCCGGCCAATAACCATCAGCGGGGTCTGGATACCCATGGTGGCTCCCACTTGCTCCACGATGATCTCATCGGATGAACCACGATGTCAAGGATTCAATCAATCCCGTATACAATTCCCTTTGTTTGTCGGTATAGACCTTGCCCGAGATTCGATCGTCGGTATACCTATACCTTGTTCAATCTCGTTACCCGTAAGTCTCTTTACTCGTTCCATAGCACGTCATCGTGTGACTAACTCCTTAGTCACATTGAGCTCATGATGATGTTCTACCGAGTGGGCCTAGAGATACCTCTCCGTCACGTGGAGTGACAAATCCCGATCTCGATTCGTACCAACCCAACAGACACTTTCAGAGGTACCCGAAGTGCATCTTTATAGTCACCCAGTTACGTTGTGATGTTTGATACACCCAAAGCACTCCTACGGCATCCGGGAGTTGCACAATCTCACGGTCGAAGAAAAAGACACTTGACATTAGAAAAGCTTTAGCATACGAACAATACGATCTAGTGCTACGCTTAGGATTGGGTCTTGTCCATCACATCATTCTCCCAATGATGTGATCCCGTTATCAATGACATCTAATGCCCATGACCAGGAAACCATGATCATCTATTGACTAACGAGCTAGCCAACTAGAGGCTTGCTAGGGACACATTGTGATCTATTTATTCACACATGTATTACTGTTTCCTGTTAATACAATTATAGCATGAACAATAGATAATTATCATGAACAAAGAAATATGATAATAACCATTTTATTATTGCCTCTAGGGCATATTTCCAACAGTCTCCCACTTGCACTAGAGTCAATAATTTAGTTACATTGTGATGTATCGAACACCCATAGCATTGTGGTGTTGATCATGTTTTGCTCATGGAAGAGGTTTAGTCAACGGGTCTGCAACATTCAGATCCGTGTGTACTTTACAAATCTCTATTACTCCACTCTAGACATGGTCCTGGATGGAGTTGTAGCGGCGTTTGATGTGCTTCGTCTTCCGATGAAACCTGGGCTCCTTGGCTATGGCAATGGCCCCAGTGTTATCACAGAAGAGTGTCATTGGATCCGACGCGCTTGGAACCACTCCAAGGTCGGTGATGATCTCTTTCATCCAAATTCCTTCATGAGCCGCTTCTGAAGCAGTTATGTACTCCGCTTCACATGTAGATGCTGCCACGACTTCTTGCTTGCTGCTGCACCAGCTCACTGCCCCACCATTCAAAACATATATGTATCCTGTCTGTGACTTAGAGTCATCCGGATCTGTGTTGAAGCTAGTGTCGACGTAACCCTTTACGACGAGCTCTTTGTCACCTCCATAAACGAGAAACATTTCCTTAGTCCTTTTCAGGTACTTAAGGATATTCTTGACCGCTGTCCAGTGTTCCATACCGGGATCACTTTGGTACCTCCCTACCCAATTTATGGCAAGGTTTATATCAGGTCTAGTACACAGCATGGCATACATAAGAGAGCCTACGGCTGAAGCGTAGGGGACAGAACTCATCTTCTGTCTATCTGCTGCCGTGGTCGGCGACTGAGTCTTACTCAATCTCATACCTTGCAAAACTGGCAAGAACCCTTTCTTTGAGTTTTCCATATTGAACTTCTTCAATATCTTGTCAAGGTATGTACTTTGCGAAAGACCTATGAGGCGTCTCGATCTATCTCTATAGATCTTGACGCCTAATATGTATGCAGCTTCTCCAAGGTCCTTCATTGAAAAACTCTTGTTCAAATAGGCCTTTATGCTCTCCAACATCTCTATATCATTCCCCATCAATAATATGTCATCCACATACAGTATGAGGAAAGCTACAGAGCTCCCACTCACTTTCTTGTACAGACAGGCTTCTCCGTAAACCTGTATGAACCCAAAAGCTTTAATCACCTCATTAAAGCGAATGTTCCAACTCCGAGATGCTTGCACCAGCCCATAGATGGAGCGCTGGAGCTTGCACACTTTGTTAGCACCCTTAGGGTCGACAAAACCTTCTGGTTGCATCATATACAACTCTTCCTTAAGGTTCCCGTTAAGGAACGCTGTTTTGACGTCCATTTGCCAAATTTCATAATCATAAAAGGCGGCAATTACTAACATTTGCCAAAACCTTCGCTACGGGAGAGAAAGTCTCTTCGTAGTCAATTCCTTGAATTTCTCGAAAACCCTTTGCGACAAGTCGAGCTTTATAAACGGTTACATTACCGTTTGCATCAGTCTTCTTCTTGAAGATCCATTTATTTTCCATGGCTCGCCGGTCATCGGGCAAGTCCACCAAAGTCCATACTTTGTTCTCATACATGGATCCTATTTCGGATTTCATAGCTTCAAGCCATTTGTTGGAATCCGGGCCCGCCATCGCTTCTTCATAGTTCGAAGTTTCACCGTTGTCTAACAACATGATTTCCATCACAGGGTTGCCGTACCACTCTGGTGCGGAGCGTGCCCTTGTGGACCTTCGCGGTTCAGTAGTAACTTGATCTGAAGCTTCATGATCATTATCATTAACTTCCTCTTCAGTTGGCGTAGGCGCCACAGGAACAACTTCTCGTGTTGCGCTACTATCATGTTTGAGAGGGAGTGTAATTACCTCATCAAGTTCTACCTTCCTCCCACTTACTTCTTTCGAGAGAAACTCTTTCTCTAGAAAGGATCCGTTATTGTCAACAAAGGTCTTACCTTCGGATCTAAGATACAAGGTATACCCAATAGTTTCCTTAGGGTATCCTATGAATACGCATTTCTCCGCTTTGGGTTTGAGCTTTTCTGGTTGAAGTTTCTTCACATAAGCATCGCAGCCCCAAACTTTCAGAAACGACAACTTAGGTTTTTGCCAAATCATAGTTCATACGGTGTCGTCTCAACGGATTTAGACGGTGCCCTATTTAAAGTGAATGCTGCAGTTTCTAATGCGTATCCCCAAAATGATAGCGGTAAGTCGGTAAGAGACATCATAGATCATACCATATCTAATAAAGTGCGATTACGACGTTCAGACACTCTGTTGTGTTGCGGTGTGCCAGGCGGCGTCAGTTGTGAAATGATTCCGCACTTCCTTAGGTGTGTGCCAAACTCGTGACTCAAATATTCTCCTCCATGATCAGATCGTAGATACTTAATTTTTCTGTCACGTTGATTCTCGACCTCACTCTGAAATTCCTTGAACCTTTCAAATGTCTGAGATTTGTGCTTCATCAAGTAGATATACCCATACCTACTCAGAACATAACGATAGCCACCGCGAGCTTCAACGTTCATTGGACCACACACATCAGTATGTATTATTTCCAATAAGTCGGTTGCTCTCTCCATTATTCCTGAGAATGGAGTCTTAGACATCTTGCCCATTAGACACGGTTCGCATTTGTCAAATGATTCAAAGTCAAGAGACTCTAATAGTCCATCAGTATGGAGCTTCTTCATGCGCTTAACGCCGATATGACCAAGGCGGCAGTGCCACAAGTATGTTGGACTATCATTATCAACTTTACATATTTTGGTACTCACGCTATGAATATGTGTAACATGACGATCGAGATTCATCAAGAATAAACCATTCACCAGCGGAGCATGACCATAAAACATATCACTCATATAAATAGAACAACCATTATTCTCTGACTTAAATGAGTAGCCGTCTCGCATTAAGCAAGACCCTGATACAATATTCATGCTCAAAGCTGGTACTAAATAACAATTATTAAGGTTTAAAACTAATCCCGACGGTAGATGTAGAGGTAGCGTGCCGACGGTGATCACATCAACCTTGGAGCCATTCCCGACGCGCATGGTCACCTCGTCCTTGGCCAGTCTCCGCTTATTCCGCAGTTCCTGCTTTGAGTTGCAAATGTGAGCAACAGCACCGGTATCAAATACCCAGGAGCTACTACGAGCGCTGGTAAAGTACACATCAATAACATGTATATCACATATACCTTTGACGTTGCCGGCCTTCTTGTCTACTAAGTATTCGGGGCAGTTCCGCTTCTAGTGGCCTTTTCCCTTGCAATAGAAGCACTCAGTCTCAGGCTTGGGTCCATTCTTTTTCTTCTTCCCGTCATCTGGCTTACCGGGCGCGGCAACGGCTTTGCCGTCTTTCTTGAAGTTCTTCTTACCCTTGCCCTTCTTGAAACTAGTGGTCTTGCTGACCATCAACACTTGATGCTCTTTCTTGATTTCTACTTTTGCAGACTTGAGCATCGAGTACAACTCAGGAATGGTCTTCTCCATCCCTTGTATGTTGTAGTTCAGCACAAAACCTTTGTAGCTTGGTGGGAGAGACTGGAGGATTCTGTCAATTATAGCATCATCCGGAAGTTCGACTCCAAGTGAAGTGAGACGACCATGTAACCTAGACATTTTGAGTATGTGCTCACTGACAGAACTGTTCTCCTCCATCTTACAGCTAAAGAACTTGTCGGAGACTTCATATCTCTCGACACGGGCATGAGCTTGAAAAACTAGCTTCAGCTCTTGGAACATCTCATATGCACCGTGTTGCTCAAAACGCCTTTGGAGCCCCGTTTCTAAACTGTATAACATGCCACACCTAACCAGAGAGTAGTCATCACTCCGCGTTTGGCAGACATTCAGAATGTCCTGGGTTGCTGCGGGAGCGGGAGGGTCACCTAGCGGCGCATCAAGGAAATAAGCCTTTTTAGCTGCTTCAAGGATTAGCTTCAAGTTGCGAACCCAGTCCGCATAGTTGCTACCATCATCTTTCAGCTTGTTTTTCTCTAGGAATGCGTTGAAATTGAGGTTGACGTTGGCCATCTACAATATTAATAAAGGCAACTTTTAGACTAAGTTCATGACAATTAAGTTCATTTAATCAAATTAAGTATGAACTTCCACTTAAATCGACATCCCTCTAGTCATCTACGTGATACATGATCCATGTTGACTAACCCGTGTCCGATCATCACGTGAGACGGACTAGTCACCATGGTGAGAAACTTCATGCTGATCGTATTCAACCATACGACTCATGTTCGACCTTTCGGTCTCTTGTATTCGAGGTCATGTCTGTACATGCTAAGCTCGTCGAGTCAACCTAGGTGTTTCGCGTGTGTAAATCTGGCTTACACCCGTTGTATGCGAACATTAGAATCTATCACACCCGATCATCACGTGGTGCTTCGAGACAACGATCCTTCGCAACGGTGCACACTTAGGGGAATACGTTCTTGAAATTTTAAGAGGGATCATCTTATTATGCTACCGTCGTTCTAAGCAATAAGATGAAAAACATGATAAACATCACAATGCAATCATATAGTGACATGATATGGGCATTATCATCTTTGCTCTTTCGATCTCCATCTTCAGGCATCGCATGATCATCATCGTCACCGGCGTGACACCATGATCTCCATCATCATGATCTCCATCACCGTGTCTCCGTGAAGTCGTCACGCCAACTACTACTATCACTACTATTATAGCTAACTATTAGCAATGAAGTAAAAGTAGTAAGCACATGGCGTTGCATCTCATACAATAAATTAAGACAACTCCTATGGCTCCTGCCGGTTGTCATACTCATCGACATGCAAGTCGTGAAACCTATTACAATAACATGATCATCTCATACATCATACATGCAACATCACAACTTTGGCCATATCACATCACATGTCAAACCCTGCAAAAACAAGTTAGACGTCCTCTAATTGTTGTTGCAAGTTTTACGTGGCTGATTTGGGTTTCTAGCAAGAACGCTTTCTTACCTACGTGACAGCCACAACGATGATATGCCAAAGCTATTTACCCTTCATAAGTACCCTTTTCATCAAATCCAATCCGACTAGAGTAGGAGAGACAGGCACCCGCTAGCCACCTTTATGCACGGTGTGCATGTCTGTCGGTGGAACCAGTCTAACGTAAGCGTACGTGTAATGTCTGTCCGGGCCGCTTCATCCCACAATACCGCCGGAAAAGAATAAGACTAGTAGCGGCAAGCAATTGACAAATCATCACCCACAACCTTTTGTGTTCTACTCGTGCATAGAATCTACGCATAGAAAACCTGGCTCCGATGCCACTGTTGGGTAATGTAGCATAAATTCAAAAAAATTCCTATGCATCTTCAGATCTTCCTATGGAGAGACCAGCAACGACAGAGGGGTGAGTGTATCTTCATACCTTTGAAGATCGTTAAGCGGAAGCATTGCTAGAACGCGGTTGATGGAGTCGTACTCGCGGTGATTCAGGTTAGTTCCATAAACCCAAAAGTTTTTCGATGAGAGTCCACCATACCTACCTATTTGCGGTATCTACCTGCCGTTCCAAGTAAATTTGCATGTGCCACTCTCTAAACCTTCAAGAAATAATCTGTTTTGCATGCCCCAACCGCTCATGTGGTGACAGGGGGCTATTGGTATCTTCCATGCTAGGAGTGTTATCCTCGATATGTGTTTATTCACTGTCATTCACGAGAAAGGGGCCGGTAATTGGAATGCCCAGTTCCACGCTTAAATCGAAAACATAACTGTAAAACAAGACTCCCCCTGAATTGATGATAGTATGGACGGTACCCGAGGATTCGGCTAGCCGTGGAGTGTGATTGATTGGTGGTGGGGGAGTTAAAACTTTACTTTTTGTTTGGGAACTGCCTATAGCATGAGTAGCATGGAAGATATTGAGAACTCTTGGTCATTGCATTGACAATGAAAGCATGCCACCCAAAATTATTATCTCTGTTTTCAAATCTTGAGCTCTGGCACCTCTGCAAATCGATGCTTCCCTCTGCGAAGGGCCTGTCTATTTATGTTCCTGTCGAGTCATCCTCTTCTTATATAAGCACCAATTAGAGAGCACCTCTGTCATTTTTATGTTTTGCTTTTGATTGATATTGAGTATGACTATGACTGGATCTTCGTTGCTACGAATTACAATGTTTAGTCAGCCCTTGATCTTTGAAAGTGCTCTGCATTTATGTTTTGCGATCTCAGAAAGAGCTAGTGAGATACCACCTATTCATATTACTTCATGCTTGTTTTGATTGAAGTGTTGGTATTTGAAACTCATTATTATTTGCTCGTTAGCTGATTATGCCATTGATATTAGTTTACCGTGAGACCTTTGTGTCACTTGCTTATGTGGTTAACTTGTGATCTTGCTGAAATTCTGGTTATGAGTTAGACATAGTTGCAACAACAAGATCAAACAGAGTTTGTCAAAGTTTTTCTTTCTCTCTCAGTTTGTCAACTGAGTTGCTTGAGGACAAGCAAGGTTTTAAGCTTGGGGGAGTTGATACGTCTCCATCGTATCTACTTTTCCAAACTCTTTTGCCCTTGTTTTGGACTCTAATTTGCATGATTTGAATGGAACTAACCTGGACTGACGTTGTTTTCAGCAGAAATGCCTTGGTGTTGTTTTTTGTGCAGAAATCAAAGTTCTTAGAACGTCCTAAAAATTTACGGGGAATATTTTTGGAAAATATGAAAAATACCTACGCAAAGATCCACCTAAGGAGGTGGGCCAGTGGGCCACAAGCCCTGCCACCGCCACCCCCTGGTGGCGGATGGTAAGCTTGTGGGGCCCACGTGGCTCTGCCGCCCCCAATCTCAGCTCTATAAGTTCACTTTCGTCCCAGAAAAATCAAGAGAGAAGATTTCGTCGCGTTTGCGATACGGAGGCGCCGCCACAACCTGTTCTTCATCTGGAGGGCAGATCTGGAGTCCGTTTTGGGCTCCGGAGAGGGGAAATCGTCGCCATCATCATCATCAACCTTCTTCCCTCTCCAATTCCATGAAGCTCTTCGTCGTTCGTGAGTAATCTATTCGTAGGATCGCTGGGCGGTGATGAGTAGGATGAGATCTATCATGTAATCGAGTTAGTTTTGACGGGGATTGATCCCTAGTATCCACTATATTCTGAGATTGATGTTGCTACTACTTTGCCATGCTTAATGCTTGTCACTAGGGCCCGAGTGCCATGATTTCAGATCTGAAATTATTATGTTGTCACCAATATATGTGTGGTTTAGATCCGATCTTGCAAGTTGTAGTTACCTACTATGTGTTATGATCCGGCAACCCCAGAGTGACAATAACTGGAACCACTCCCGGTGATGACCATAGTTTGAGGAGTTCATGTGTTCACCAAGTGCTAATGCGTTGGTCCGGTTCTTTATTAAAAGGAGAACCTTAATATCCCGTAGTTTCCTTTTGGACCCCGATGCGACGGGAGGGATGGACAATAGATGTCATGGCTGTTTGGATTATGACTACCTTTGCCATATCTTACCACATTATTTTTGCCACACTTGCCACACTTGCCTTACTTGAGTTGCTCAAATTGTTAGCCACACATTGGCTTGCCTAAGGGAATCTTGCCACACTTTTTGTGTATATGACATGTGGGGTTTAGTACTCATTAAAAAAATGCTTTCCTTAGGTGTGGCTAGAACTAAACACCCACCTAACTTGGTCAAACTTGCCTAAGGTAAGTTGTGGAAAAGTGTGGCAAAGTGTGGCTAGGAACCGAACATCCCCGTCATGAAAGTTCTTTTCGCTAAGCACGTATGACGACACACGAAATGCATGCCTACATCACATTGACGAACGGGAGCTAGCCACATATCTCTCCGTGTTATAACTGTTGCATGATGAATATCATCCAAACAAATCACCGACCCATTGCCTACGAGTTTGTCCTACTGCTGCTGTTACTTGTCTTGCTCTGCTGCTGTTACTTGTCTTGCTCTGCTGCTGTTACTTGTCTTGCTCTGCTGCTACTGTTGCTACTACTGTCGCTTGCTACTATTGCTACTTGCTACTGGTGTCACTATTGCTGTTCCTTGCCGCTGCTATTACTCGTTACATTGTTGCTACCTGCTACAATCTTGATTCGTTCGACGTTGATGGGAAAAGACAATTTCCGTCAACGGGCAACTTGGCGCCATTGATACAATCATTAGGAATAGTCTGCCGTCAACAGATCATTTCTGACACCGTTGTTACCATACTACTTTGCTTGCAGATACTAATCTTTCAGGTGTGGTTGAATCTGACACATGCAACTGCTAATACTTGAGAGTATCCTCTCACCTCCTATAGGCGTACCAACAAATTTGGGTCGAATACTCTACCCTCGAAAACTGCTGCGATCCCACGCGCTGATGGCCGTCAACAACATTCTTCTAGTTTCGATTGCCGGAGAGTGCAAGCAGCATTCTTCTGGTGCCGTTGCAGGGGAAGGTCCGCTGTCACGGAATCATAGAGGTGTCGGGATGCACGTGGCAAAAGTCGTGTCAAAGCACCCTAGACCTTCCATCACAGGGTTTTGGGTAGGTTCTCACTCTACACCAATCACCGTTGTCTAACAACATGATTTCCATCACAGGGTTGCCGTACCACTCTGGTGCAGAGCGTGCCCTTGTGGACCTTCATGGTTCAGTAGTAACTTGATCCGAAGCTTCATGATCATTATCATTAACTTCCTCTTCAGTTGGTGTAGGCGCCACAGGAACAACTTCCCGTGTTGTGCTACTATCCTGTTCGAGAGGGAGTGTAATTACCTCATCAAGTTCTACGTTCCTCCCACTTACTTCTTTCGAGAGAAACTCTTTCTCTAGAAAGGATCCGTTCTTGTCAACAAAGGTCTTACCTTCGGATCTAAGATAGAAGGTATACCCAATAGTTTCCTTAGGGTATCCTATGAATACACATTTCTCCGCTTTGGGTTCGAGCTTTTCTGGTTGAAGTTTCTTCACATAAGCATCGCAGCCCCAAACTTTAAGAAACGACAACTTAGGTTTCTTGCCAAATCATAGTTCATACGGTGTCGTCTCAACGGATTTAGATGGTGCCCTATTTAAAGTGAATGCTGCAGTTTCTAATGCGTATCCACAAAATGATAGCGAAGTCGGTAAGAGACATCATAGATCGTACCATATCTAATAAAGTGCGATTACGACGTTCAGACACTCTGTTGCGTTGCGGTGTGCCAGGCAGCATCAGTTGTGAAATGATTCCACACTTCCTTAGGTGTGTGCGAAACTCGTGACTCAAATATTCTCCTCCACGATCAGATCGTAGATACTTAATTTTTCTGTCACGTTGATTCTCGATCTAACTCTAAAATTCCTTGAACCTTTCAAATGTCTTAGATTTGTGCTTCATCAAGTAGATATACCCATACCTACTCAAATCATCGGTGAGATTGAGAACATAACGATAGCCACCGCGAGCTTCAACGTTCATTGGACCACACACATCAGTATGTATTATTTCCAATAAGTCGGTTGCTCTCTCCATTATTCCTGAGAACGGAGTCTTAGCCATCTTGCCCATTAGACACGGTTCGCATGTGTCAAATGATTCAAAGTCAAGAGACTCTAATAGTCCATCAGTATGGAGCTTCTTCATGCGCTTAACGCCGATATGACCAAGGCGGCAGTGCCACAAGTATGTGGGACTATCATTATAAACTTTACATCTTTTGGTACTCACGCTATGAATATGCGTAACATCACGATCGAGATTCATCAAGAATAAACCATTCACCAGCGAAGCATGACCATAAAACATATCACTCATATAAATAGAACAACCATTATTCTCTGACTTAAATGAGTAGCCGTCTCGCATTAAGCAAGACCCTGGTACAATATTCATGCTCAAAGCTGATACTAAATAACAATTATTAAGGTTTAAAACTAATCTCGACGGTAGATGTAGAGGTAGCGTGCCGACGGTGATCACATCAACCTTGGAGCCATTCCCGACGCGCATGGTCACCTCGTCCTTGGCCAGTCTCCGCTTATTCCGCAGTTCCTGCTTTGAGTTGCAAATATGAGCAACAACACCGGTATCAAATACCCAGGAGCTACTACGAGCGCTGGTGAGGTACACATCAATAACATGTATATCACATATACCTTTAACGTTGCTGGCCTTCTTGTCTACTAAGTATTTGGGGCAGTTCCGCTTGTAGTGGCCTTTACCCTTCCAATAGAAGCACTCAGTCTCAGGCTTGGGTCCATTCTTTTTCTTCTTCCCGGCATCTGGCTTTCTGGGCGCGGCAACGGCTTTGCCGTCTTTCTTGAAGTTCTTCTTACCCTTGCCCTTCTTGAAACTAGTGGTCTTGTTGACCATCAACACTTGATGCTCTTTCTTGATTTCTACTTCTGCAGACTTGAGCATCGAGTACAACTCGGGAATGGTCTTCTCCATCCCTTGCATGTTGTAGTTCAGCACAAAACCTTTGTAGCTTGGTGGGAGAGACTGGAGGATTCTGTCAATTATAGCATCATCCAGAAGTTCGACTCCAAGTGAAGTCACACGACCGTGTAACCTAGACATTTTGAGTATGTGCTCACTGACAGAACTGTTCTCCTCCGTCTTACAGCTAAAGAACTTGTCGGAGACTTCATATCTCTCGACACGGACATGAGCTTGAAAAACTAGCTTCAGCTCTTGGAACATCTCATATGCACCGTGTTGCTCAAAACGCCTTTGGAGCCCCGTTTCGAAACTGTATAACATGCCACACCTAACCAGAGAGTAGTCATCACTCCGCGTTTGGCAGACATTCAGAATGTCCTGGGTTGTTGCGGGAGCGGGAGGGTCACCAGCGGCGCATCAAGGACATAAGCCTTTTTAGCTGCTTCAAGGATTAGCTTCAAGTTGCGAACCCAGTCCGCATAGTTGCTACCATCATCTTTCAGCTTGTTTTTCTCTAGGAATGCGTTGAAATTGAGGTTGACGTTGGCCATCTACAATATTTATAAAGACAACTTTTAGACTAAGTTCATGACAATTAAGTTCATTTAATCAAATTAAGTATGAACTTCCACTTAAATCGACACCCCTCTAGTCATCTAAGTGATACATGATCCATGTTGACTAACCCGTGTCCGATCATCACGTGAGACGGACTAGTCACCATGGTGAGAAAATTCATGCTGATCGTATTCAACCATACGTTCGACCTTTCGTTCTCTTGTATTTGAGGTCATGTCTGTACATGCTAAGCTCGTCGAGTCAACCTAGGTGTTTCGCGTGTGTAAATCTGGCTTACACCCGTTGTATGCGAACGTTAGAATCTATCACACCCGATCATCACGTGGTGCTTCGAGACAACGATCCTTCGCAACGGTGCACACTTAGGGGAATACGTTCTCGAAATTTTAAGAGGAATCATCTTATTATGCTACCGTCGTTCTAAGCAATAAGATGAAAAACATGATAAACATCACAATGCAATCATATAGTGACATGATATGGGCATTATCATCTTTGCTCTTTTGATCTCCATCTTCAGGCATCGCATGATCATCATCGTCACCGGCGTGACACCATGATCTCCATCATCATGATCTCCATCATCGTGTCTCCGTGAAGTCGTCACGCCAACTACTACTATCACTACTATTATAGCTAACCGTTAGCAATGAAGTAAAAGTAGTAAGCACATGGCATTGCATCTCATACAATAAAGTAAGACAACTCCTATGGCTCCTGCCAGTTTTCATACTCATCGAAATGCAAGTCATGAAACCTACTACAATAACATGATCATCTCATACATCATACATGCAACATCACAACTTTGGCCATATCACATCACATGTCAAACTCTGCAAAAACAAGTTAGACGTCCTCTAATTGTTGTTGCAAGTTTTACGTGGCTGATTTGGGTTTCTAGCAAGAACGCTTCCTTACCTACGTGACGGCCACAACGATGATATGCCAAAGCTATTTACCCTTCATAAGGACCCTTTTCATCAAATCCAATCCGACTAGAGTAGGAGAGACAAACACCCGCTAGCCACCTTTATGCACGGTGTACATGTCTGTCGGTGGAACCAGTCTAACGTAAGCGTACGTGTAATGTCGGTCTGGGCCGCTTCATCCCACAATACCGCCGGAAAAGAATAAGACTAGTAGCGGCAAGCAATTGACAAATCATCACCCACAACCTTTTGTGTTCTACTCGTGCATAGAATCTACGCATAGAAAACCTGGCTCCGATGCCACTGTTGGGTAACGTAGCATAAATTCAAAAAAATTCCAACGCATCTTCAGATCTTCCTATGGAGAGACCAGCAACGAGAGAGGGGTGAGTGCATCTTCATACCTTTGAAGATCGTTAAGCGGAAGCATTGCTAGAACGTGGTTGATGGAGTCGTACTCGCGGTGATTCAGGTTAGTTCCATAAACCCAAAAGTTTTTCAATGAGAGTCCACCATACCTACCTATTTGCGGTATCTACCTGCCGTTCCAAGTAAATTTGCATGTGCCACTCTCTGAACGTTCAAGAAATAATCTGTTTTGCATGCCCGAACCACTCATGTGGTGACAGGGGGCTATTGGTATCTTCCATGCTAGGAGTGTTATCCTCGACATGTGTTTATTCACTGTCATTCACGAGAAAGGGGCCGGTAATTGGAATGCCCAGTTCCATGCTTAAATCAAAAACATAACTGTAAAACAAGACTCCCCCCGAATTGATGATAGTATGGACGGTACCCGAGGATCTGGAGTCCGTTTTGGGCTCCGGAGAGGGGAAATCGTCGCCATCGTCATCATCAACCTTCTTCTCTCTCCAATTCCATGAAGCTCTTCGTCGTTCGTGGGTAATCTATTCGTAGGATCGCTGGGCGGTGATGAGTAGGATGAGATCTATCATGTAATCGAGTTAGTTTTGACGGGGATTGATCCCTAGTATCCACTATATTCTGAGATTGATGTTGCTACTACTTTGCCATGCTTAATGCTTGTCACTAGGGCCCGAGTGCCATGATTTCAGATCTGAAATTATTATGTTGTCACCAATATATGTGTGTTTTAGATCCGATCTTGCAAGTTGTAGTTATCTACTATGTGTTATGATCCGGCAACCCCAGAGTGACAATAACCGGAACCACTCCCGGTGATGACCATAGTTTGAGGAGTTCATGTGTTCACCAAGTGCTAATGCGTTGGTCCGGTTCTTTATTAAAAGGAGAACCTTAATATCCCGTAGTTTCCTTTTGGACCCCGATGCGACGGGAGGGATGGACAATAGATGTCATGGATGTTTGGATTGTGACTATCTTTGCCATATCTTACCACATTATTTTTGCCACACTTGCCACACTTGCCTTACTTGAGTTGCTCAAATTGTTAGCCACACATTGGCTTGCCTAAGGGAATCTTGCCACACTTTTTGTGTCTATGACAGGTGGGGTTTAGTACTCATTAAAAAATGCTTGCCTTAGGTGTGGCTAGAACTAAACACCCACCTAACTTGGTCAAACTTGCCTAAGGTAAGTTGTGGCAAAGTGTGGCAAAGTGTGGCTAGGAACCGAACAGCCCCGTCATGAAAGTTCTTTTCCCTAAGCACGTATGACGACACACGGAATGCATGCCTACATCACATTGACGAACGGGAGCTAGCCACATATCTCTCCGTGTTATAACTGTTGCATGATGAATATGATCCAAACAAATCACTGACCTATTGCCTACGAGTTTGTCCTACTGCTGCTGTTACTTGTCTTGCTCTGCTGCTGTTACTTGTCTTGCTCTGCTGATACTGTTGCTACTACTGTCGCTTGCTACTGTTGCTACTTGCTACTGCTGTCACTACTGTTGTTCCTTGCCGCTGCTATTGCTCGTTACATTGTTGCTACCTGCTACAATCTTGATTCGTTCGACGTTGATGGGAAAAGACAATTTCCGTCAACGGGCAACTTGGCGCCATTGATACAATCGTTAGGAATAGTCTGCCGTCAACATATCGTTTCTGACACCGTTGTTACCATACTACTTTGCTTGCAGATACTAATCTTTCAGGTGTGGTTGAATCTGACACGTGCAGCTGCTAATACTTGAGAGTATCCTCTCACCTCCTATAGGCGTACCAACAAATTTGGGTCGAATACTCTACCCTCGAAAACTGTTGCGATCCCACGCGCTGGTGGGCCGTCAACAACATTCTTCTAGTTTCGATTGCCGGAGAGTGCAAGCAGCATTCTTCTGGTGCCGTTGCAGGGGAAGGTCTGCTGTCACGGAATCATAGAGGTGTCGGGATGCACGTGGCAAAAGTCGTGTCAAAACACCCTAGACCTTCGGTATATAAAGGAGGAGGGGAGGGACCTTGCCTTCAGGCTCAAGGGAGCCTCAAGGGTTCGGCCGAAGGGGGTGGAGGAGTCCCTCTCCAATTCGGTTTGGAGGGGGAGGAGTCCTCCTCTTTTGTCCCACCTCCTCTTTTTTTTTCCTTTTCTCCCTTGTTGGTTTTTTCCTTCTTCCTGCGCAAGGGCCCTCTTGGGCTTGCCCACCAGCCCACTAAGTGCTGGTGTGCCCCCACAAAGCCTTTGGGCTTCTTCCCGGGTGGGTGGGCCCCTCCCGGTAGAACTCCGGAACCCATTCATCATTCCCAGTACGATGCGGGTAATGCCCGAAAACCTTCCGGTAACCAAATGAGACAACCCTATATATCAATCTTCGTTTCCAGACCATTCCGGAAACCCTTGTGACGTCCGTGATCCCATCCAGGACTCCGAACAACATTCAGTAACCAACCATATAACTCAAATACGCATAAAACATCGTCGAACCTTAAGTGTGCAGACCCTGCGGGTTCGAGAACTATGTAGACATGACCCGAGAGACTCCTCGGTCAATATCCAATAGCGGGACCTGGATGCCCATATTGGATCCTACATATTCTCCGAAGATCTTATCGGTTGAACATAAGTGTCAAGGATTCATATAATCCCGTATGTCATTCCCTTTGTCCTTCGGTATGTTACTTGCCCGAGATTCGATCGTCGGTATCCGCATACCTATTTCAATCTCGTTTACCGACAAGTCTCTTTACTCGTTCCGTAATACAAGATCCCGTGACATACACTAAGTCACATTGCTTGCAAGGCTTGTGTGTGATGTTTTATTACCGAGTGGGCCCCAAGATACCTTTCCGTCACACGGAGTGACAAATCCCAGTCTTGATCCATACTAACTCAACAGACACCTTCGGAGATACATGTAGAGCATCTTTATAGTCACCCAGTTACGTTGTGACGTTTGATACACACAAGGCATTCCTCCGGTGCCAGTGAATTATATGATCTCATGGTCATAGGAATAAATACTTGACACGCACAAAATAGTAGCAATAAAATGACACGATCAACATGCTACGTTCATTAGTTTGGGTCTAGTCCGTCACATGATTCTCCTAATGATGTGATCCCGTTATCAAGTAACAACACTTGCCTATGGTCAGGAAACCTTGACCATCTTTGATCAACGAGCTAGTCAACTAGAGGCTTACTAGGGACAGTGTTTTGTCTATGTATCCACACAAGTATTGTGTTTCCAATCAATACAATTATAGCATGGATAATAAACGATTATCATGAAAAAAGAAATATAATAATAACTAATTTATTATTGCCTCTAGGGCATATTTCCAACACATCGAGGAGTGGGGGCGGTGCAGGTGGCCTGGGAGTAGAGTGTATACATGATCGAATCATGGTGTCACTGTCGGAGAGGACACGGGTGGCGCGGAGGATGGGTGTATCAGAGGCGGGGTGCGTACCCTTGAGCATATCACATGCTTCATTATTGTGGCTCTACTGAAAACATAAAAAATGTAGTATGTCAGCAAATCTGAAGATATGTGAATTGACGGAATAAACTCAAACATGAAGATGTGTGCTAAACTTGTATTTAAACAAGGCATTATAAGTAAGAAGCTCATTTGCTAAAGAGAATAAGATAAATTGTACGAAGCATGTTATTTAAATAAAATGTAGGAAGGATGAAAACAGAATAAGACAATATCGTTTAACCGATCAACCGCATATCGACTCTTGAACATATACTCTTGTTTGTCTTGCTTCATTGTTGAGTGTCATCCTGAGAACATACGAGCTATATGTCACGCCCAAGATGCGACCCTATCCTTAATTTGGCACGAGGGCCTCGTCAGGGATAGAAGCGCATCTCGTCGTGTCGCAAGAATGGATATCGTTACAAGTACATGTACTGAAAAGAAGAGATATATAAAGAGTTGGCTTACACTCGCCACAAACTACATCAGAGTCACATCAGTACATTACATAATCATCAAGAGAAAGAGCAGGGTCCGACTACGGACGAAAACAAACGACAAAAGAAGAACGACGTCCATCCTTGCTATCCCAGGCTGCCGGCCTGGAACCCATCCTAGATCGATGAAGAAGAAGCAGAAGAAGAAGCAACTCCAAATGAACAATCAACGCACTCACGTCGAGTAACCTTTACCTGTACCTGCAACTGGTGTTGTAGTAAACTGTGAGCCACAGAGGGGCTCAGCAATCTCATTTCCAAAGGTATCAAGACTAGCAAAGCTTAACGGGTGAGGCATGGTTAAGTGGTGAGGTTGCAGCAGCGGCTAAGCATATATATGTGGCTAACTTACGAGTACCAGAAAATCAGAGGGGGAAAATCTACGCATAACGGACGTGAACTACTGATGATCAAATGAATGATCCTGAACACCTACCTACGTCAGTAATAACCCCACCGTGTCCTCGATCGGAGAAGGAACTCACGAAAGAGACAGTCACGGTTACGCACACAGTTGGCATATTTTTAATTAAGTTAACTTCAAGTTATCTAGAACCAGTGTTAAACAAAGTTTCCACGTTGCCACATAACCGCGGGCACGACTTTCCGAAAAGATTTAACCCTGCAGGGGTGCTCCAACTCGTCCATCACAAATTACCACAAGCCGCATAGAAATCCTCAATCACGAAGCTCGCGATCTCGTCGGATTCCCTAGTGGAAAACCTCAACTCTGAGATTACCCAAAGCATCACCGGAATCCCGATGCACAAGATATCTCGTCAAAGGTAAAACTAATCCAGCAAGGCCGCCCGACGTGTCGACGATCCCGATAGGAGTCGCATACCTCGTTCTCAGGACACGACGGATGAGCTATGGTTACCACGCCAAACGCCGAGTTGCCCCGGGTAGCGTTAATAAGCTGCTCTGTTTTGGACCAACACTCATGAGGAGCACTGGCCCGGGGGTTGATTAAAATAGTCCGCGGGTGCCGGCGGGTCCCTATGCAATTTTATTAGGTGATTAGGCAAATGTAGTACCAAAGTTGGGCCTTGCAGACCAGCTTTACTCTAAAACGAATTATCAAGGGGGTCCCATAACAACCCCGATCGTGTTAGGAGCGCTCATTTATGGAACATAACACCAGTAGCCGAAACTAAGGGGGGTAAAGGTGGAACAAAACACCAGGCTAGAAAGGCCGAGCCTTCCACCTTTTACCAAGTGTATAGGTGCATTAAATTAAATAGCATTTAAATATGGTGATATAACAAGGAACCCATGTTATCACATGGAAGCAACTGCACCTGCAACTAGCAACGCTATCAACAGGGTTAAGCAAGCAGGAACATAGCCAATCAGTGGTTTGCTAGGTTGAACAGGTTGAAGGTTTCATGGCATTGTTTAGAGGCTGAGATTTAACATGTGGTAGGCAACGAGACATAAGCGATAGCATCGAAATAACTAGCATGGCAATGATAGTAATGGTATCTGAGGAAATGATCATCTTGCCTGAGATCCCGCTTGGAAGAAGAATGCCTCCGTGAAGCAGACGAACCGACGTAGTCGAACGGGTCCTCACAATCCGGCACGTGTGCGGAGCTCTATCGAGGCGAAGCAAACCAGAAACACAAATCATCAGACGGAATTCACCACACGATGTACAACACAAATGATGCATGAGCAGCTGAAAACATGCAAGTCACGGCATGACAAAACACACAATCAAACACTACACATTAAGTGAAGTTCAATATGCACGAGTTGCATATTGACGAAACTCCACGTTTAATTATTTAGTTCTATCCCAATTAGATACACGGCAATATTAATGTTGTCAAACATACAAGAGGTGAAGCGGAAATTAAACTACCTATCTAGGCATTTTAAGTCAGGTCGGAATTGACATATAGCACCTCCGAAACGACCTCACATGTCAAATTACAATTCTGTCCAAACCTGAACTAATGCATTTAATTAGTTGTTAAACAGCAAAACAAATAGGTTCACGTGATTCTACGCGTCCAGGCAAGCAATCTACACATAAAGAACATCTCCAACGGAGCTACGGTTCAAAAGTTACAAGCACCGCAAGATATGATGGCATGAAAGCAAAATGTGTGCAACGGCGGCTACGAGCACTTCAACACATGCAACCAGCAAGAGAAAATGAAACTACACAAGATTCTAAGCAAGTTTCTTGTAGGACTCGATCAAAACGGAGCTACGGTTCACAAACTACGAACAAAACAAGAAATCTCTACAAACTGCCAAAATCAGCCACATAGCATCTTCTACACCCCACAACTACGGCTAAACAACTCCGATATGCACAAGCAAGACATGGCATGAAAGAGGGCAAGACGCACTACTACAAACAACTAACAACAACTAGCATGGAAGCAAGGAGCACTAGGAAAAGAAGACACAAAATGGCATCGCACACACTATTTCAGACTTAGTGAAAATTACACCTCATGAAAGTGCAGTTTTCGATCTGAAGCAATATTGAAAGCAGCAAAAACCTAAGCTACAGGTCTCCAATTGACATGAAACTTAACAACATGCTAGAGAAATATAAGGGGTACAACTAACTCCATTGGACCAACCCCAAAAGAGCTACAGATCACAAGATGCAAGCAAGACAAGACAACAACAAAATATAACAGATTCCAGACTTAGAAATATTTCAGCTCCTCTAAAACATCACTATTTCTAGCAACTTGAGAGCAAGCAAAACACACCCAAACATGCATTTCTATTGCAACTAAAAATACCAGGAGCTAGAAAAAACATCCAAGCACAACTTCCTAGTTGACATCTCCGTCAAACGACACACAGAATAAATTCTACGAATTAAACAAAAGGGCAACACGGTAAAGTCTCTCGCGAACTAACTTGCTCAAAAGCTAAAACTAATTGCACAGAAAAATCCATGGGATTTTTCTATCCCGGAAACATATAAAATACGTGGGGTTTGCAACACAAAATAATGTCGCACCTAAATGCGAGAGAGACACCTATATACGGAAAAATAAACTACCGGAAAACCTTACACGCAAAAATACGAGTGACCGCTCTAAAATACATGGAATAATGGCTCCTAAAACATGGACATTTCTATCATGGCATTCGAGCAATCCGGACTCGCGCGGAAAATAAATACGGGCTCTAACAAATTAGGACAGCAAGTTAATCTATGCATACGGCACGCCAAACAACGTCAAATAAATATGCAAGTTGGATAATCGTCTTCTACGCACAAAACTACGCGAAAAGCATATATAACTCATCGCGATCCGATATACGGATAAAAAGATACGAGCGTTTAACTAAATGTCTAAATCCTGAAATTAATAGAATCTCAGGAAAAAAAAACCTAAGCTAACTGGGCCGGATCTAAACGCTAACGGGCTACACGGGCGCAATGTAAAAAAAAAGGCGCTGGGGCGAGGGATTAGATTATAGGGGCTCACCTTGGGGGGGGGGGCTCTTGGGCTGGCCGGAGATGGGCTGGGGAGGTCCTTGGGCCAGGGGGCGCTGGCACGAGGTGCTGGCCAGCGCGGGGCGCGGCCCAGGGCGGGCGGCCACTCGGTCGGCCGGCGCTCTCCCGATCCCGACTGGATCGAGGAGTAGGGACCGGCGGCGGCGCACCTCGCTCGACGGCGAGGCGGAGCTTCGGTCCGGCATCTCCTGTGGCCGGCGCGGGGCGCAGGGAACCTGGATCCGGCGGGTACAGGCCAGCGGGGTCGCGGGGAGGCGAGATCTGCGCGGCGGCGGCCGGCTCGAACTGGGGGTTGCCGGCGGCTGCGAAGGTGCCGAGGCGAGGGATGGCTCGTACGGCGCTGGCAGGTGGCAGAGAGGCACGGGGCAGGCGGCGGCGCCGGACGGAGACGGGGCCGGCAGGGCTCTGCGGGCAGGAGGCGCTCGGGATCGCCGGCGGCGCGCACGCGAGGTCGCGAGAGGGCGCGGCCATGAGAGCAGGGAGCTCGGGGGCGCTCGCGAGCGGCGGCGGCGGATCTGGGCCCGGCGGGCCTCGGATGGGCTCGGCGGGCCCGCGGCGGCTGGACGCTGGTGGGAGGAGAGAGAGAGGTGGTTCTAGGGTTTGGCGTGGAAAACGAGGAGGGATTAGGGGGAGGCTGTCCGAAAATTAGAAGGGGTCTATATATAGGCAAACGGGGGGGGGGGGGCTCGGTTAACCGGAATTTCGTTCTGGACCCAACCGCGGGGTCGGATTCAGACGATTCCGAACGAGGGTATGGGTATGCGGCCGTGTAGGTGGGATATCCGGAGACGAGAGGGAGAATGGGCAGCGCGGCACGAATTTTTAAAACACCGACAGACGTCCGACGGTAGCCCGAATACGGTGCCGCTACGGTCGACCGTTCAGGTACCAGACGGTCTCCGATCGCGACGAAATTCGACAGGCGGCCTAGCTATAACTAATCGTGACCGCATGCCAAGTTTCACCTCGATCAGAGAAAGTTTTAAACGCACTTCAAAAACAGGGTTTCGACGGTACCGCGGGCGCGTGCGAGTGCGGACGGGCTCGGAACGGACAACGACGAGAACCGGCGACTACTAACGAATGCAAGTTTTGAAAACTGGCGGCAACGAAGATGCCGATGCAATGCTGATGATGCGCATGATGCAATGATGATGCGGCAACTGAAAATACCCACACGACGAAAACGGAAAGAAAAGGGGAAGCTTCTGGAACGTCGGCATCGGGCTGTCACAACTCTCCTACACTACAAGAGGATCTCGCCCCGAGATCCAAGAATGAAAGGGGAAGAGGATGAGAAAGAACAAGGGGTAAAAACTTAGTCGCTTCTTTGACAAACGAGTGAAACCAACGATCCTTGAAGGTTGCAAAGAGATTAGGAATGATATGAGAAAGAGGTAAGAATTCTCGGAAAATTTCGGCAGCACTTCGGTGGGAAAATGGGACAAAAAATTCAATAAGATGGTAGAATTAGACAATATTCACAACAAACAAGTAAATAGAGCAAGGGAAGACCATGATCTTGATAGAACAACAAGATAGACCCAAAAGAGCAACATCACAATGCCTCCAGAACAATAGAACATGAACTAGCTCATACGGCAGAAGAGAATAAAGAAAGAAATGACAACTATCATCACGATAGAATTGAAGAGCCTCCGGATAGAGAATTGACATAGTGGTTGGAAAACCGACAACGAAAAAAACAAGAAAGTAGTGGGCTTATGAAAATCATCTCAACAAATATGAGGTGACAAACAACCACTAAAAGAAACAATGATAGATTGGGAGAAACAAGAATCAAAACTTCTTACACCAAGAGGATACGTTGAGAACTCGGATTAATGGCAAGCACCAAGATAGCACAATACCTAGGAAAAGCTTTAGGTGAAATCCAAACCAAAATAGCTCAATGAAGAAATCATGGGTTGAAAAAATCTCACGATCATAGAATTGGTGGGTTTAATTATCTCATTCTCGAGAGGAAAACTCTTCGAGGCTCCTACACTAACAAGAAGGCTATAATACCACCTCAAAGGATAAAGGAAGAACAAATGCACTTGGGAATGCAAGAGAACGGATACTTGAGGTACTCCAACAAGAATCTTAAAGAACACTTAAGAATGGATTGAAACCTTGATGAACCACCAAGAAGGACCTCCGTATACTAATGAATGATGCAAAGATAACAAGGTAGAAAAGAATAAGATTATGACCTTGCCAAGATTTAGATGAAGCTTCACAAAGAGATACTTGATAGAACTTGGAACTTCGGGAAAGAAAGATAAGCACTTGCGAAAAGAATTGATATCATGAGCCACTCCGGAAGAAGAATTCAGATTACTATGAACAAGAATAAGAATTATGTTATGTTTATCCTTCATCAAGTTTAATTGATGACAAGCAACGGATTAAGCATACAACTTATTCCTGTGAAAAGATTGAGGAGAGATATGAGCACAAACCAGAAGAATTGTTGCAAGAAGCACCGGTGAAAATTGAAATGAATGAGCCAACCTTGAATGACTGGAGATACAAGAGAATGAAGAGATCATGATCCACCTGAAATAAAACTAGAACAAGGCACCGGAATAATCGAGAGACGAACGAAGAGACAACAATGGAGAAGAATTGAGGATGAAAGCTGAAAGCTGAGAACGAAGAATCTTCTAAAATGATGGCCTTCGGAGGAACGAGAAATAAAAACCACTCAGAGAAGCACCGGATAGCACGAAAGGGATTACTCATGATTGACAACAAATGAGAGGATACACGAAGCTGAGATGACAGTCTTCACAAGAATGGAACAAGACTGAGAGAAACACTCCTTCGAATTTCCAAGTTGAGAATGATGACGAGAACAACATCACAAAGAATTAATGAGACACTCCGGGATAAGAATATGCAAGGTTGAGAGAAATGAGAATTAATTCAAATAGGTCTTGACGAAGGAATATGACTGATGAAAATCATACTTACGTCATAGTTGAAAAGAATTAAGGATCTCCGGAAAATATTAAGGAGCCAGGTAAGATCCTGGGAAGAACCGGTGGATTATGGGCCCACTCAAAGAAATCACCGTTGAAACAACTGATTATAAGGAGAAATATTGCACCGGTATGAAGAGAACTAGATGAGGTTAGCACCCCGAAATAATTAAAGAATTGAAACGAGAAACTGTGAGACATCTTCAACACTCCGGATGAAAAGAGAGGAATGAATAACCAAGATAGGCTGAAAGAATCTCAAACATAGGAAAGAATTACAAGGATGAATAGGATATGAAGACACAGATAATAAACTGAATTCACCGGAAAAGATAACAACATTGAATAAAGATGAATACGAAGCTCCTGAGAATCTTCACGATGAATCACCGGATACGAAAGGAAGAAGAGATAGCGGAAGCACAATGAAATGAATGCGCTTGGATGAAATCCAATCACCGAAGAAAAAGGGCGAGAGGGTGGGGAAAACAAAGACAACATGGGACAGATGAGATGAACTCCAGAATAAAGAGAGAATGATCTTGCAAAACTCGAGAGGATTGAATTCACTGAAGAGAAGCACACCGGTTGGAAAGAATTGATACGATGACTCCGGTTGACAAGAATTGATAAGACAACTGATTGAACAAAAGACTTTGCGCTCACATAAAAAATATGAGAACACAAATTAGGAAAGATCTGAAAACACCACTTGACATCGAAGCAACTTGAATTACCATATTCAACAAAACAAGGAAGCGGCTTGCAATTAGCCAGAACAAACTCATGAGAAAGATTTTCGTTCGATATTTTCGTGGACAGGATCGCACGGGCACGATTTACAAAAGCCATCAAGTGCAAGGCAGTGCACCTGACATACGAAGCGTCCCCGAGTCGTAGCAAGCTACAAGGACTTTTTAAGACACAACGTGTACCGCTGTAAGTCGACCGTGAACAAACGAATCCACTAGATGTCGAATCCCAACCTAACATCATTTATTTGTTGGAAGATTGTCCTATAAGAAACTACTTGAATTCCCACCTATGAATTCCCGAAATATCTGGTCATGCAATCTGGTACACGGATACAAGGAGTAATAATCACACAACTCCTATACTAACCCGTCACTAGTATCACATCCGTCAACACACGACCAGAATCTCGGACCTTCATCTACAACAGACCCTCGTGATCACAACGATACTAAGTATGGCAGAACTCCCGAACAATCTGCACCAGTACTGGGGACATCGGGGTTATCTCGCCACTACTAGTATTGAAGCAATTACGAACATCCTTCATTCTGAGATATTAAGAAATCTGAATGATAACGATGTGCTCGAGAATCCCCTGGAGATCAACTCCCCGGAAGAAGATCAAGTCAGACAGGAGGCACCAAGACAAAACTCCGTCACATCGACATCATATAGATTCCAAAAATATCCGCGTGATCCTAAAATTTTTTGAGTGGGAAGAGAAGTAGAGTAAATTATTACGTCAAGATTCCTCACCAGAGCAGAGAAGAGGAGAAAAAGAATCCTACTCTCCGATATATAACTAAGACTCAAATAGTTTTTTCACTAGACTCGACTCGGCCAAGTTCGATCAATCAAGGGGGCTCCTAGGTCGGTCCTTGCTCCGATACCAACTTGTCACGCCCAAGATGTGACCCTATCCTCAATTTGCCACGAGGGCCTCGTCAGGGATAGAAGCGCATCTCGTCGTGTCGCAAGAATGGATATCGTTACAAGTACATGTACTGAAAAAAAGAGATATATAAAGAGTTGGCTTACACTCGCCACAAGCTACATCAGAGTCACATCAGTACATTACATAATCATCAAGAGAAAGAGCAGGGTCCGACTACGGACGAAAACAAACGACAAAAGAAGAACGACGTCCATCCTTGCTATCCCAGGCTGCCGGCCTGGAACCCATCCTAGATCGATGAAGAAGAAGCAGAAGAAGAAGCAACTCCAAATGAGCAATCAACGCACTCACGTCGAGTAACCTTTACCTGTACCTGCAACTGGTGTTGTAGTAAACTGTGAGCCACAGAGGGGCTCAGCAATCTCATTTCCAAAGGTATCAAGACTAGCAAAGCTTAATGGGTGAGGCATGGTTAAGTGGTGAGGTTGCAGCAGCGGCTAAGCATATATATGTGGCTAACTTACGAGTACCAGAAATCAGAGGGGGAAATCTACGCATAACGGACGTGAACTACTGATGATCAAATGAATGATCCTGAACACCTACCTACGTCAGTAATAACCCCACCGTGTCCTTGATCGGAGAAGGAACTCACGAAAGAGACAGTCACGGTTACGCACACAGTTGGCATATTTTTAATTAAGTTAACTTCAAGTTATCTAGAACCAGTGTTAAGCAAAGTTTCCACGTTGCCACATAACCGCTGGCACGACTTTCCGAAAAGATTTAACCCTGCAGGGGTGCTCCAACTAGTCCATCACAAATTACCACAAGCCGCATAGAAATCCTCAATCACGAAGCTCGCGATCTCGTCGGATTCCCTAGTGGAAAACCTCAACTGTGAGATTACCCAAAGCATCACCGGAATCCCGATGCACAAGATATCTCGTCAAAGGTAAAACTAATCCAGCAAGGCCGCCCGACGTGTCGACGATCCCGATAGGAGTCGCATACCTCGTTCTCAGGACACGACGGATGAGCTATGGTTACGACGCCAAACGCCGAGTTACCCCGGGTAGCGTTAATAAGCTGTTCTGTTTTGGCCCAACACTCATGAGGAGCACTGGCCCGAGGGTTGATTAAAATAGTCCGCGGGTGCCGGCGGGTCCCTATGCAATTTTATTAGGTGATTAGGCAAATGTAGTACCAAAGTTGGGCCTTGCCAGACCAGCTTTACTCTAAAACGAATTATCAAGGGGGTCCCCATAACAACCCCGATCGTGTTAGGAGCGCTCATTTATGGAACATAACACCAGTAGCCGAAACTAAGGGGGGTAAAGGTGGAACAAAACACCAGGCTAGAAAGGCCGAGCCTTCCACCTTTTACCAAGTGTATAGGTGCATTAAATTAAATAGCATTTAAATATGGTGATATAACAAGGAACCCATGTTATCACATGGAAGCAACTGCACCTGCAACTAGCAACGCTATCAACAGGGTTAAGCAAGCAGGAACATAGCCAATCAGTGGTTTGCTAGGTTGAACAGGTTGAAGGTTTCATGGCATTGTTTAGAGGCTGAGATTTAACATGTGGTAGGCAACGAGACATAAGCGATAGCATCGAAATAACTAGCATGGCAATGATAGTAATGGTATCTGAGGAAATGATCATCTTGCCTGAGATCCCGCTTGGAAGAAGAATGCCTCCGTGAAGCAGACGAACCGACGTAGTCGAACGGGTCCTCACAATCCGGCATGCGTGCGGAGCTCTATCGAGGCAAATCAAACCGGAAACACAAATCATCTGACGGAATTCACCACACGATGCACAACACAAATGATGCATGAGCAGCTGAAAACATGCAAGTCACGGCATGACAAAACACACAATCAAACACTACACATTAAGTGAAGTTCAATATGCACGAGTTGCATATTGATGAAACTCCACGTTTAATTATTTAGTTCTATCCCAATTAGATACAAGGCAATATTAATGTTGTCAAACATGCAAGAGGTGAAGCGGAAATTAAACTATCTATCTAGGCATTTTAAGTGAGGTCGGAAATGACGTATAGCACCTCCGAAACGACCTCACATGTCAAATTACAATTCTGTCCAGACCTGAACTAATGCATTTAATTAGTTGTTAAACAGCAAAACAAATAGGTTCACGTGATTCTACGCGTCCAGGCAAGCAATCTACACATAAAGAACATCTCCAACGAAGGTACGGTTCAAAAGTTACAAGCACCGCAAGATGTGATGGCATGAAAGCAAAATGTGTGCAACGGCGGCTACGAGCACTTCAACACATGCAACCAGCAAGAGAAAATGAAAATACACAAGATTCTAAGCAAGTTTCTTGTAGGACTCGATCAAAACGGAGCTACGGTTCACAAACTACGAACAAAACAAGAAATCTCTACAAACTGCCAAAATCAGCCACATAGCATCTTCTACACCCCACAACTACGGCTAAACAACTCCGATATGCACAAGCAAGACATGGCATGAAAGAGGGCAAGACGCACTACTACAAACAACTAACAACAACTAGCATGGCAGCAAGGAGCACTAGGAAAAGAAGACACAAAATGGCATCGCACACACTATTTCAGACTTAGTGAAAATTACACCTCATGAAAGTGCAGTTTTCGATCTGAAGCAATATTGACAGCAGCAAAAACCTAAGCTACAGGTCTCCAATTGACATGAAACTTAACAGCATGCTAGAGAAGCATAAGGGGTACAACTAACTCCATTGGACCAACCCCAAAAGAGCTACAGATCACAAGATGCAAGCAAGACAAGACAGCAACAAAATATAACAGATTCCAGACTTAGAAATATTTCAGCTCCTCTAAAACAGCACTATTTCTAGCAACTTGAGAGCAAGCAAAACACACCCAAACATGCATTTCTATTGCAACTAAAAATACCAGGAGCTAGACAAAACATCCAAGCACAACTTCCTAGTTGACATCTCCGTCAAACGACACACGGAATAAATCCTATGAATTAAACAAAAGGGCAACACGCAAAGTCTCTCGCGAACTAACTTGCTCAAAAGCTAAAACTAATTGCACAGAAAAATCCATGGGATTTTTCTACCCCGAAAACATATAAAATACGTGGGGTTTGCAACACAAAATAATGCCGCACCTAAATGCGAGAGAGACACCTATATACGGAAAAATAAACTACCGGAAAACCTTACACGCAAAAATACGAGTGACCGCTCTAAAATACATGGAATAATGGCTCCTCAAACATGGACATTTCTATCATGGCATTTGAGCATCCGGACTCGCGCAGAAAATAAATACGGGCTCTAACAAATTAGGACAACAAGTTAATCTATGCATACGGCACGCCAAACGACGTCAAATAAATATGCAAGTTGGATAATCGTCTTCTACGCGCAAAACTACGCGAAAAGCATATATAACTCATCGTGATCCGATATACGGATAAAAAGATACGAGCGTTTAACTAAATGTCTAAATCCTGAAATTAATAGAATCTCAGGAAAGAAAACCTAAGCTAACTGGGCCGGATCTAAACGCTAACGGGCTACACGGGCGCAATGTAAAAAAAAAGGCGCTGGGGCGAGGGATTAGATTATAGGGGGCTCACCTTGGGGGGCCTCTTGGGCCGGCCGGAGATGGGCTGGGGAGGTCCTTGGGCCAGGGGGCGCTGGCACGAGGTGCTGGCCCAGCGCGGGGCGCGGCCCAGGGCGGGCGGCCACTCGGTCGGCCGGTGCTCTCCCGATCCCGACTGGATCGAGGAGCAGGGACCGGCGGCGGCGCACCTCGCTCGACGGCGAGGCGGAGCTTCGATTCGGCATCTCCGGTGGCCGGCGCGGGGCGCAGGGAACCTGGATCCGGCGGGTACAGGCCAGCGGGGTCGCGGGGAGGCGAGATCTGCGCGGCGGCGGCCGGCTCGAACTGGAGGTTGCCGGCGGCTGCGAAGCTGCCGAGGCGAGGGATGGCTCGTACGGCGGCGGCAGGTGGCGGAGAGGCACGGGGCAGGCGACGGCGCCGGACGGAGACGGGGCCGGCAGGGCGCAGCGGGCAGGAGGCGCTCGGGATCGCCGGCGGCGCGCAGGCGAGGTCAAGAGAGGGCGCGGCCATGAGAGCAGGGAGCTCGGGGGCGCACGCGAGCGGCGGCGGCGGATCTGGGCCCGGCGGGCCTCGGATGGGCTCGGCGGGCCCGCGGCAGCTAGAGGCTGGTGGGAGGAGAGAGAGAGAGGTGGTTCTAGGGTTTGGCGCGGAAAACGAGGAGGGATTTGGGGGAGGCTGTCCGAAAATTAGAAGGGTCTATATATAGGCAAACAGGGGGGCTCGGTTAACCGGAATTTCGTTCCGGACCCAACCGCGGGGTCGGATTTGGACGATTCCGAACGCGGGTATGGGTATGCAGCCGTGTAGGTGGGATATCCGGAGACGAGAGGGAGAACGGGCGGCGCGGCACGAATTTTTAAAACTCCGACAGACGTCCGACGGTAGCCCGAATACGGTGCCGCTACGGTCGACCGTTCGGGTACCAGACGGTCTCCGATCGCGACGAAATTCGACAGGCGGCCTAGCTATAACTAATCGCGACCGCATGCCAAGTTTCACCTCGATCAGAGAAAGTTTTAAACGCACTTCAAAAACAGGGTTTCGACGGTACCGCGGGCGCGTGCGAGTGCGGATGGGTTCGGAACGGACAACGACGAGAACCGGCGACTACTAACGAATGCAAGTTTTGAAAACTGGCGGCAACGAAGATGCCGATGCAATGTTGATGATGCGCATGATGCGATGATGATGCGGCAACTGAAAATACCCACACGACGAAAACGGAAAGAAAAGGGGAAGCTTCTGGAACGTCGGCATCGGGCTGTCACACTATAGTATATCAACAAATCTGAAATCGGGGATTACAGGGACTAAACAAGTACGTTTGATTTCTGATGAAAATAGTTGTATAAAGCAAGGCCGTAGAAATAAGAACGCTTATTTGTTGAACACAGTACAACAAGAATGTAGGAAGCATGAAAAATATTTGAACTGGACATTAGAGAATTCGGAATGAAGCATGTATCATTATAGTAGATAAGAAACTAAGACCATTACCATCACGAGGATGCATCTTTTGTGTCGCTAACGTACAAATTGAACTGTATCACATGATGGATAGAAGCAATTTCGTAGACCAATAAAACTATGGATAGAAGCAATTTCGTAGACCAATGAAACTAAATGTTTACAGGAAGCACGAGAAGACTTGATACCTAGGCTGAGAATGGTTCCTTAGGGAACGGCCATGCATGATTGCTTCGTTTCCCAACCGAGACGGAGCTCTTGTGTGTTTGACTTACAGGCCGGCCGCGAGACCCGAACCTGGTAGACAGGACGGGGATGCATGTGAGGGGGGTTGTGAGCCTCCTGATTGCTTTGTCCCCCAACCGAAACGGCGAACAAACATGGTACAGAGGGAGGGTGACCATGGAGGATCTGGTGTGGAACCAGGGCGGCGCTCGGGGGTGGGAGGTCAGAGCAGGGAGCAGGGGCGGGACGACGCACCGGCGACGTGGAGCAGTTCTAGGAATGTGTGGTTGTTGGTGCGGGGAAGAGATGGGGCGGAGGTTGCCGTCGAGGGAGCGATCTCGGCGAGCTCAGGGTTTCTCTCGCCCGGGGACACGAGACAGGGCGAGGTGGCTGGGATGGAGGATGCAAGATTTACGTGGATGGAAGAAAATCGTGTGGTTTCCTCAATTTACGGGAATTAAAGAATTGCTAGGAAAGTATTGGCCGGGGGATTATGGAAGCATCGACAACGCAATAGCGGTTTGAAGAAATCTTCGTATCGGACGTCTGTTAAGAAGCGTTTCGCAAGGTTAAATACCAGTATTCAGACTCGATTTATTACTCCTTTTTCAAAAAGGAGGCATCGCCCCGGCCTCTGCATCGAGCGATGCATGCAGCCATTTATTAAGTATAGTAACAGTTCAACACAAAGTACAAAGTAGACCGAAAAGCTGCGAAAATAAATTACATGGCGATCAACGCCAAAACCGATGGAAAAAAATAGGCGTAGTTGACTAAATCCCTATTCTATCAGCATGACGCCATCCAAATCGGTTGAATATAGCCTGAGCTACCATCTCCCATTGAGCACACCCAGTAACCAAAGGCTCCCTGGTTACCACAGGAGTGAGTAAGGACCACATGCGGATCAATGCGGTAGCCCTGAAGGTGACCTGCAAAAAGTTGGTACATTGTTGTTTGTTAAAAACAAGGTCATTTCTACAATTCCATATAGCCCACAAAAGTGCAGATATTCCAACTCTAAATAGTTTGGCGAAAGTAACATTAACCCCGTCCAGCCATGTCCCAAACAACATGTTAATGCTAGTAGGCGATGAAATGTTAAAAGTGACATGTATTGAGCGCCATAAGATTTTAGCCATAGGACAGTCCAGAAAGAGGTGTTTAATTGATTCAGGGGATTGACAGAAGCTACATCGTCGATTTCCTTTCCAATTTCGCTTGGCCAAGTTATCCTTAGTTAAAACAACTCAATTGTGAAGAAACCACAAAAAGATTTTTATCTTAAGGGGAACTTTGACCTTCCAAATATGCCTTGATTTTGGGATGATTGAATTATCAATAAAATGTTCATACATTGATTTGACCGAGAATATACCATTGGAGGTCAGCCTCCAAATAAAAAAAATCAGGATCATCAGAAAGACTAACATCCATTAACCTTCTGACTAGATGTAACCATGTGACCCATCTATTGCCAATTAGTGATCTGCGAAATTGAATGTTGAGAGGAGTCTCCCTTAACACTGCCGCAACGGACGCCTGTCTGCGCTGGGCAATATTATACAACTGCGGATACTGAAGAGCTAGTGGTTCATCACCTAGCCAAGTATCCTCCCAGAATCTAGTAGGTTCACCATTGCCTATGATGAATTTAGTTCTGTTAAAAAATGCCATTTTTGTCCTCATTAGGCCTTTCCAAAAGGGTGAATCAGTAGATCTCACGGTGACCTGGGCTAAGGTTTTTTGCTGTAAATACTTGTTCTTAAGTATTTGCATCCACATACCTTGAGTTTCCACTGAGAGCCTGAACAACCACTTGCTGAGCAGACACCTGTTCTTCACCTCTAAATTTTCAATCCCCAAACCTCCCTGATCCTTTGGTCTACAGATAATATCCCATTTAGCCAGCCTATATTTGTTCTTGATCTCATCACATTGCCAGAAGAATCGGGATCGGTAAAAATCCAAACTTTTTCGCACCCCAACCGGTACTTCAAAAAAGGATAGAAGAAACATTGGCATGCTAGTCAACACTGAGTTTACTAAAACCAATCGTCCTCCATAGGATAGTAGCTTGCCCTTCCAGCAACTCAATTTTTTCTCAAACCGATCCTCGATACACTTCCATTCCTTGATAGTTAACTTTCGGTAGTGAATAGGTATTCCTAAGTACGTAAATGGTAGCATACCACCCTCACACCCGAAAAGTTGGTTATAAGTGAGTTGTTCTGTTTCTGCGTCTCCAAAACAGAATAGTTCACTTTTATGAAAGTTAATCTTCAGCCCAGATAGCTGTTCGAATAAGCATAATATTAACTTCATGTTTCTGGCTTTTTTGAGATCGTGTTCCATGAAGAGGATTGTGTCATCCGCATATTGTAAGATGGAAACCCCCCCATCAACTAGATGTGGTACCAGCCCCCCTACTAACCCTTTGTCAAGAGCCCTCGTGATCATTAGCGCCAACATATCTGCTACAATGTTAAATAAAATAGGTGACATAGGATCTCCTTGCCTTAGTCCCTTTAGTGTCTGAAAGAAATGACCCACATCATCATTTACTTTAATACCGACACTGCCCTTTTTTATAAAACAATCGACATGTTTTCGCCAAATCTCGCTAAACCCCTTCATGCGTAGAGTTTGTTGCAAGAAAGACCACTTGACTTTATCATAAGCCTTTTTGAAGTCTACCTTAAATAAGACTCCGTTAAGCTTCTTAGAGTGTAATTCGTGAAGGGTTTCATGAAGAACGACCACCCCTTCGAGTATGTTCCGACCAGGCATGAAGGCCGTCTGCGAAGATTGCACCACGGGATGTGCCATCTTAGTTAGCCTATCCGTTCCCACCTTTGTGAAAATTTTGAAGCTTACATTGAGCAGACAAATGGGGCGAAATTGTTCAATACGCGAAGCACCCTCTTTCTTTGGTAGCAATGTTATCGTACCAAAATTAAGATGAAAGAGCTCTAAGTGCCCGGAGAACAGATCGTGAAACATAGACATAAGATCATTCTTAATGATATGCCAACATTTCTTATAGAACTCAGCTGGGAACCCATCTGGCCCCGGCGCTTTACCATTCTTCATACCCTGAATAGCTTGTAACACCTCTTTCTCTAGGAAAGGAGCGGATAAACTCTCATTATCATCCTGTCCGATCTGAGGAATATCCGAGATCTGATGCTCGTCCATAGACACAAAACTATGATCCGGAGCACCAAACAATCGTTTATAATAATTTGAGATGTACAATTTTAGGTTCTCATGTCCTACTATTGTACCCTCATATTGCTCTAGCTGTATGATCCTCTTTTTCTGATGCTTGCCATTTGCAATTAAGTGAAAAAAATTGTGTTGTCGTCCCCTTGGACAATTGCCCTAACTTTGGCTCTAACAGCCCATTTCATTTCCTCTTCTCTAAGAAGGATCCGAACTCTTTGTTCAGCGTCGTTCTTTAGCAACCTCTCATGCTCATCTAGCAAGAGGGTCTCTGCCTGTCGATCCAGATCATCTATAAAATGGAGCAATCTGTCTTGCTCCTTCTTATATACCCCAGAAACATTCTTAGCCCATCCTCTCAAGAATTGTCTCAGATGACGGATCTTATTTTGCCAAATATCAACACTAGACTTCCCACCCGCATCCTTGTTCCACTCCCTAGCAATCATGTCCACAAACCCCTCACGTGTGAACCAACATGGTTCAAAAGAGAAAGCATCTTTTTTCCCTTTGTGAGTTGCCTGGCCAGAATCTAGTAAGAGTGGGGTATGGTCAGAAATAGCCCTCTGAAGTGCACAAACCGTGACAAGCGGGAATTTCTGTTCCCAGTCAACACTGGTAAGTACCCTGTCCAATTTTTCAAAAGTTTGATTATGTAGAGAATTGGCCCAAGTATATTTCCTACCTGAGAGATCAATCTCTCGTAGGTTTAGGATCTCGATAATTGTATTGAACATAAAAGGCCATCTGCCATCAAAATTATTATTGTTCTTCTCATCAGGTCTCCTGATGATGTTGAAATCACCACCTACCACCAGCGGTAAAGTGTCATCGCAGATTCGAACCAAATTAGCAAGAAAGGCTGGTTTTTGCTCTGCTTGAGCCGCTCCATAAAACGCAACCAGAGCCCATTGAAACCCATCTCCCTTGGTTCTAATACGAAATTTGACCGAGAACTCCCCTAGCACCACTTCTCGCACTTGAAGTGTATGACAGTGGACACCAAGTAAGATCCCTCCGGACCTTCCTCTTGGAGGGAGACAATGCCAGTCAAACTCAACGCCTCCCGAAAGAGAGTTTAGAAAATGCGATGTGAAATTATCCCGCCCCGTCTCCATTTGTGCAATGAAGTCAAGACTATGTTGTAACATTGTTTCTACAAGGAACCGGATTTTAGCCAAGTCTCTCAGACCTCTGCTATTCGAAAATATTCCTTTCATTTTTCATCGTAGAATTTTTTAGCCGTCTTGAATCTAGCGCTCCTACGTATAGCAGATACTGTATAGACCCTCCGTTTGTAAGTTCGTTTTGGCTTTTCAGAAGCATACTCCTGGTCCATATAACCAGTCATATCTTTGCCATCAACATTAAGTGGAACATTGGGTTGCTGGGTATGATGCAGAGCCAACTGTGGCTCCTCTCTATCCTCTGGTGAGACTAAATTTTCACAAAGTAAATTTAGACCGCCCATATTAGATATTGCGTCATCATTCATTGGTTTAATTGCAGCTAGGTTGCGAATAATATACAACGCCCTATCGACTTCTAAGTCCAATAAGTCGTTAATAGATTTGGAAACCTCTTTGCTAGTACTACCCAAGTTGACTCCCAGCGAGGTAGCATTATCTATTATATCTTGCGGAGAGAAATGTAGAATGGAATGCTCAGTATTGATAGACATACCTGTCGAATTCTGAACCTCCTTCATTTTAGCAGCCCGCATAGCTTGCCCAATCTGCAGGTCATCCGCATCTGGTTGGGACTGAACCCGTTGACTCACCCGTCTATCCGAAGCCATCGGATCTGGAACTCCTCCAAAAGCTATGACTTCCTCCACAGAGATATCAACTGGCTGTGCTGGATGTACAGGCAGTGGGGTAGCCTCCGAACCTGTCATAGGACAATCAGGCTCAGGCGTACCTTTGGTACACGTGTTGTCGTCACCCAGAACCGCAGCACACACAGCGTCGCCGAACTGCACACCAATATCATCCGGCCGCCCGTTGGCTGCAGTAGCTTGTGCACCTTCATGCTGGTCAGCAGCCACGTTCAAGGGAATAGCAACGTCGGCTGCATGAGAAAACATTGCACCAACAGTGGAGGCAGCTAGCACGCCTGGCTCTCCCCCGATGCATGTATCGCCTCCCATAAAAGTACCAGCAACCTTGGCTTGTTGAGCTTCCGCTAGTGGCTCGTCCTCTGCCGCCATAGTAAAGGGTGCAGCAGCTAGCTGCGCTGGCTAAGGTGCCGCTAGTGGCCCGTCCTCTGCCGCCATGGTGACCGGTGCATCAGCTAGCAGCGCCATGGTAGACGGCTGCTGTATCGCACCTCTCGGCGAGTGAACATGAGTAGCCTCGATTCCACCAGAAGGGCGAAGAGGTTCAGCCTCCAAAGCCGAATGAACGCGCCCACGTTGGTTATGAACCAACTTTGCCTCCGCCAAATACGTTTCCAGGGAAACAGGCTGCAACTTATTAGTAGACTGCAGAATACCAATGTTGCTCCGAGGATTTTTCCCCATAAACCTCGGCAGTCTCGCCCGCGAGTGGATGTCCATGCACGCCGACCTACCGAATTTTGCCGGCGCAGATGCAGGCTCGAAAGAACCAAACCGCAAGGCGATATCGGAATCAGAAACCAATTGTTTTGTACCCGTGCCTGAGTATTGCCCAGACTGAGTGGATGGCGATTGTGCATTGTTCTGAGAAGAGAACTTAGGCCGTGAATCATTTGTAGCATCTGCATTATCCTTGGCACCATTTGCATCATCCCCATCGGCCATATTGGTATCTTTATCTATGTCAGTTGCATCAAAGAGAGTAGGGCTCTCGATTTCCAATTGGAGAGTGTAACGCATCCCTTCATATGTCCAAATAACATCATCTGGAATAAGCTGAATATCTAGCACACTCACCAACATCCTCGCAATGCCTTTGGCTCTAGTGAACACCATATCCACCTCTTCTGTTTTGCCAATAAGTGAACCCAAACTCCATACAACTCTGAAATCATTCAAAGCCCTTGAAGGAGCTCCTGTAAAATGTACCCAAATCTGAGGTAGAGGAACACCCTTAGGCTCCTCACACTTCCAGGCATCAAATTCAAGTACACAGCTAGTGCTAGCCACTCTGCACATACCGAACTTAAGCAGACGAGCCAAATCTTCCTTAGTAGGAAAAACGACCTTAAAGACATTATCTGAAATCAAAACCGGTTCCCACCTGAAGGTCGATGATACAAGCTCCTTGAGCTGTTGCACCACCTGCTCCACAGTCAAGCTCCCCCGAGTTACCGTCATCGTACCCGTGAATCCAGCATCTGGTGTATGAAGTGTCGCCGTCACCGCCGGCGACTCAAAGAACATCAATTCTTGACTGGAAACACCATAAATGGTCACAACCGGCATAGGTCCAATCGTGATAGGGCATTTAGCGGCACCATGCGTAGGCTTAAGACAATACACACAGAGCTCCGCCTTGCATTCAGACACAAAGTGCCCCGCCTCACTGCAACGGTAACACACCATCTTCTCTTTCTTGCGAGCCCACTTGGCAGGTCTGTCCCCTCCATCTCCTTTTGCCACCGGAGGATTCTGATCAGCCAGTCCAGGATGAGCCACCTCATTCACTGGCTCTGGTACAGTCTCTCTAGCAGTCTCAGCAATCTCTGTCCCCGCCTCTTGAGCAGGCATAGGAGGCCTTGGCTTTCTGCCTCACCCTTTGCCCGCCCAATTCTGTCGAAAGGCGCCTCTCTTGTGATACGAAGGACCCGACGTCCCCGGCACAAACTTGCCTGGTGGTGCCGTAAAACCCTGGTTACCAGTCACATTGTTCATTGGCGCATTACCTCGCCCACCACCATAAGTTGTTGAGTGGTGGAATTGATCGTCACCATACATGTTACCTCCATCAGAGCCCCATCGACCTCGCTGCTGAGATTGATGATCTGCTAGCTCCCCCACCTGGCCGGCTAACCTGGGCTGTTTCCCCGCCTGCGCAGCCGCATGAGAGTTTCTCGCGACCTGCGGAGGCGGTGCTGGTGCTGCCCTGTCCGCTTGTCCCGGCGGCCTAAGCTGCGCTGCCGGCGGCTGTTTGTTAGCCCCCTGCCCGCCATACCCGTAACTCCAGTCGGAAGGGGCGGCACCCGTGCTGCACGGCCTGTTCCCAAGGGCGGGAAGCCGTGATTGAGCCGCCTAAGAACCCTAGAGGCAATCTACGTGGTGCATGGGAAGTCGCCAATGGGAGAGTGCAGCGCGATCGGATCTATGCCGCCCAGAGTAGCCCTCTGCACCGTAATACCAGACGGAATAGCTAGGTCCTAGGCCTTATACCCAGTATTAGCAATGTCCAACGTGGATGAGTCCACAACAGGTAATCCCACCTGGACCCTATACCCATCGGTAGTCAGATCCTTAGTATCTGACTCTGACTCCATATGAACCGATCCAACATTATCGCATTGAGAATCTACTTGGGCCATACACCCAAGTTCTAATGAGGCCATCTCTGGATTACAATCATACGGCCGCTATGTCCAATCAGGCAATTCAAACGGGCGTTACGGTTTTCACGGATCGTCAGCTTCTCGACGGCCGTCGGCGGCTGCACCGTACGTGTTCTGTTCTTCTTGTTCTTCCTAGGCTCCTATGAGACCATGAATAAATTCATAATGCACCATAAATAGATTAACCAATATAAACACCATAGTTGCATGAGAGCGAACTAGTGCCCGTACATACACGTTCTACTCCATGCAACTAGCTCTCAAAGGAGTATATGGGAAGATAATAGTATACCATGGGAGCATTACATTATTCTTAGCAAAAAATTAATGAAAACTCTTGCCCAACCGAACTGTCTGCTTTTCATATGGATCGTAGTACTTGGCATGTATACTAAGTTAGTATAGTTTCCACAAGAAGAAAGAGTTCTTTGGGGCTGAATGGCTTGCAAAATTAGAAGTTCTCGCTGTGGAATTCGAACTTTGTGCTGGAATTTCTTGAGAATTCCTTTGAGAGCTTGCGCAACTTCTTTGTCATCGCCGGCTCGCCGCAGTAGAACACTCCTGTGATATCCAGGAATAACAGAATTAGTGTCAATTCAGAAATCAGAAAAGTAATGTCCCTGAATTGATTGAGGCAAGAAGATCATGCCTTGATTGATAGGACTCAGTTAGGCTATAGGGAGATTATTTTAGCTCAACTAATTTATGGTGGTTAACGATAAAAGTACTTCTCTTATGCAGGTTATCTACAGATGTACTCGGACGCTTCGTTTATGGTCCTCTCTACAACGAGTGAAAAATCAAGACCTATTTACGGAGGTGTGTACACAATTGAAGGCTTTGACGAGGGATACTTTTACCTAACATGGGTGTCAGCATGATCTTATGATTGGGTCACCTATGAATTAGGCGCTATACAGATTCTTCACGTTTCTTTGTATTTTGGCTTCTTCTTCCTTTTTTGACTTGGTGGGAGATTTTTTTGGCTGGGTGTATCTTAGTTATGGAGAGGTCGGGTGTAATGCTTAAATCTTTTGAGTAGTAAAGCGCTCTTTTTTGAAGAAGAAAAAACTAATTTATGGTGGAGAATTTGTGATATCTCTTGCATGGATTGACAATTTGACTCTGCTTAAATTTTCTTAAGTGATCATGAGTTCATGACCATCAGCAAGTAACAAAAATTTCTCAAGTGGTTATAATTAACTCCAAGATTGAACTTCTCGAGCATGCCTGTTATGCTACCCATACAAAGCGCGTGGTGTGAGCGGTGAGCCGGTGACTGAACATATATTGCGATCGAGCTAGAGAGAGAGAGAGAGAGGGAGTAGTTCTTAGCTTTGGTACTGACCGACACGTTCATTCGGGTAGTTGACGGTGAAGCTCTTGTAAACTTCGTTCCAGTTTGGTCGGCCGAAGTGGGTCATTACGCGGCCGCCGGAGAGGACGTCGACGCCGTTCTTGGCGTAGTGGAGGGACTGGAGCATAGTGATGAGCGCCGACCGGGCGTCGCCCTTCTCGTAGACGCTAGTGCAGTGGTTGTGGAGCTCGATGATGTGCCTCTCGTCGGCCTCGGCCACCTCGTCCATCACCCCACGGAACCACTCCAAGGAGCCTTGCTCCCGGGTGACCCAGTAGAAGCGGGCGTGGCGCGTTGGGAGCTCGCGACGGTTGCCGACCCGTTTCGTGTGGCTGATGATGTCCTTGATGATCGAGATCATGGGCGTTGCACCGATGCCGAGTCCCACCAGTAGCAGGATATTGTATTGCTTGTAGTCCTGCGCCGGCGCGCCGTACGGCCCGTCGATCAGCACCTTCGGGTACCTGCAGCGCACCAACCACATTTTGCCCATCACCGTAATATAACTTCCAGTAATTAAGCTGGAGTATTAATGTTATTCTAAAAAGTTACTCAAGATGAGATGAGCTCCGGTGCAGAACTGGATATTCACATCATAGTCTTAAAGTTAGTCATGTAAGCTAGTCCTCACATCGGAACAAATGAGAAATTCTGCTGGTTGACGGTCAAAGAGATGAAGGAAAGTGTCCATGGGCTAGGGGTCTTATCAATGTGTATCATATGCACGCCCTCCATTCAGAGCTCTGGCACTGCCATGGCTCCGAGGTATGAAGCTAATAAAGGATATCACGCTCGGTCCATTGCCTAAAACAAAAGACTACGTGCATATTCAGGATGGCATCACCGACGGCTGTGTTTAGAAGGCCTAGTTCCATGGGTCTTTTTTCACCATCATGAAGTCGGCGGTTTGGAGCAACTGGGAGCATCCCAAGTGCAAATTCTTTGCTTGATTGGTCCTGAAGAATAGAATTTGGACGGTGGATCAGTTGAAAAAGTGGGTGGCCCAACTGCGGTGTTTGCCAATTTTTGCAAGGGATATCTAAAGTCGGGAGAGTGATATATATATAGAGAGAGGGGGGGGGAGTGATAGAGAAAGAGGGAAAGAGGGATAAAGGGAGAGGGAGGGAGAGAGGAGTTCGAGATAAGCGATTCTGCTGAGAGGTGGGCTGCGTCCAGAGACCTTCCGTCTTCAGGTATTCCTCGCTCTCCCCTCCCCACCCCTCCGTCCTCCCCTATCAGGCTAGTGCTGCCTTCTTTATCCGATGATTACTTACTGCATGTGCTTGAGGATGTGGGGGTGTCCGTTGATGTGGGTTTTGGGTCGCCGTCTGTGGTTCTTTTCATTATCCATGCTAACGAGATGGCTCAGGTGGCCATTGCGAAGGCTACAGATCTGGCTGTGGCGAATGGGATAGTTGCTACCTCGACGGGTGTGAATGCGGGTGCTACAGGTAGTGGCCAGTCGCTCCCTTCACCTTCTAAGAGCATGGTTAATAGTATAGCCAACTGCTGACTATAAGCAGTCTTATAGCCCACATTATAGCTAGCTTGCATAATAGTTAGCTATAAAAAAGTACTACTTTTATCATATATGGCCCACGTTTTATTCTCACAAAGCGCCTAGGAGCACGTGCTAGAGCTGGCTCTTCACGAAGAGCCCGCTTCCCTTCTCTCTCTCTTCTCTCTCATCCAAATAGTATTTCAATCCTTACAGCCTGCTGACTGTACCTTATTGTACTTGTTCTAAACGGGCTATCTCTAAGCGTAGTATTTGGGCGGGCATCCCGGGGCCAGAACGGACGGCTAGACCATGCATGGCATGGGGCCTCCCGTGCATGCCAGAAAATCCAGTCTCGACTCCCGAGAGAGGTTCTCCATCAAATATGAATGTCATCAATCATTGTGTCGATGCATCGGAGATTGACTCCACTGGATTGGATGGGTTCCCTTCGGTTCACTTTTGGTGGGAAGGTCATGGTTCTTTGGAGGGGACATATGAGTAAATTAATTGCTTTACTTATTATACTGGCCATCCGGGAGCTATGAAACAAACATGATGCTAGGGTTTTCCATAACAAGTCAACATTGCCGGCCATCATCATTGCAAACATCAATGACTAGATGATACCCCTGCGGTGTGATGTGTTGCAATGGATTTCAGTAGTATTTGGTTGTACTATGAAACATTTGGATTAATAATAAATGAAAATACAAATACATATTATATCTTGTATTGGATTATTGTATAGTGGAAAATATTTATTGAATATAGCTAGTCATAATCCCATGCCATGCATGTTGGGCGGGCCTTTGGTAATATGGCATGTGTGCATGTTGAAATAAATAGAATTAGTGATACTGAAAAATAATTCACATGCATGTTGGTGTGGGTCTTTGAGATGTGGCATCTGTGCATGTTAAGAGAATAGAAATGATGAAGATGAACTATATAGGATGATGCGCAGCTTTGGGCCCGTACCGGTGCGAAGAACCTGAGTTCACTTGTACGCCGGGCAAGTAGAGTTTTGTTTATCCATTTGTTGAGGTATAGTTGGCCTCACATAAAACTATATTTACTTTTTGAAAATTCAAAACCGGAACGAGCGGGTTTTAGTTTTTGACAATGAAAACGAACAGAGAATGGTCGCCTACGCACCTCGGGCTGAAGATGATGTCGTGGTGGTCGTACTCCACTTGAATGATCTTGTTGGACTTATCCACCTCAGGCGTCGGGTCAACCTGTAATTCGTACACGGTAAAGATGAATGGCCGTTGATTTTGGAGATCTAAGGGTTGTTGATGAGGATAATCGCAGTGGTGCATACCCTTAAGAAGGTGTCCCAGAGCTTGCCAGTCCAGTCGCCGAGCACCTTGATGTGTACGCTGATGTAGTCGTCGTCTGGCGCTGATGTGATGGAGAACGGGTGCCTGCACATTCATTCATCAGACGGACAGACCGCTATCCAATTAAGCGAGGATGTCGTTAGTTGGAGCATGCATATATATACCACTGGAATGGCGAAACGGCGGGGCATTTGACGTAGATGTACTGCCCGCTCTTGTAGCTGAAACCCTGCGGCTTGGACAAGTGCAGCGACAGCGAGGTCGCGGGGTGGGGGTGCACGGTCACCTTGATTTTCCTCACCGACCGCACGCTCGACCGCAGCGTCCGGGTTAGCCGCTCGCACGCGTACACCATCATTGGAACCACCAAGTACATCCACGTCTGCACGCGCGTAGTACCAAACACATATACAATCGCTACTACTTTAGTTGTCAGTCGAGAAGAGTTTTTTTCTTTGATCATCATCATATGCGGTGTACCGTCCATGTGTTAACGTACCGACTTTTTCTGCCATCTTTTGGTGAGGTAGAGAAAGTGTCCGTGGACGATGAACAACGCGTAGACGATGAGGAAGAGATGGTGTGTGTACCAGAAGGCGTTGTATCCAGTGAAGCGTTTGAGCGAGGCGTTGACGAAACCAGTGAAGCGGCTGCGCGAGGTGTTGACGAACCCACTGCAGCGGTTGAACGGCTTGGGGAGGCTCTCCAGCTCCTTGGGCTTGGGAAGGCGGAGCGTGCCCTTGCGGAGCCGCCCCGGGGCGAAGGTGAAGGCGATAGCCATGAGCAGCAGCATCACTAGCCCCGTCCATCCCTCCGTGCCCTTCACGAACCACCAGTAGTTGGGTGGCTTCACGTCGCCGAAGAATGGCTTCATGGGTTCATATTCGTCGACGGTGGCGTGAAGAAGCCTCGGGAAATCGCACGCCAGGTGAGAGATGATGTGAAGCCCGGCGCCGATGGAGATCCCCACGGCGATGACCTTGTGAAAGTTGAGGTTGTCGTTGAATGGCACAAACTGTCCCACTGTGGTGCGGCTCCGGAGCCACGTGATGGTGTTACGGCACACAGGAAGGAGAGTGAGCGCCATGTTGAACTTGAGCGTCTCGGCGCCGCCCTTGGCCACGCAAACGCAGTAGCCCATCACCTTGAACACGGCGCGGTGACGGTACTGCTCGAACTTCCAAGCAAAGAGACCCACACAGATGGAGAGCCACAAGAGCATCACCCAGCAGCGGCGCCAATTATCCTTTATGAAGTATCTGGCACGGCTGTACCATCGCCGGAGCGGGTTGGGATCCGTCTGACGCTCGCTCAGCAGCTTGCTCAGCTTAGGACTTATGGTCATTCTCCCCATCTGCATCCACTCGTTCGACGGCCGTGTCAGCAGCGCCTCGAGCTGGGCCACCTGGAAATTTCCATTTATTCAAGTATGCATGAGTATATAATCAGCAACGCAGACGAACCTTGCATGGCAAATAACTCATCTGGAATATCCATAGAGCTTAACATCATCATAGGTAAGGTCTTTTTACGATGTGGCAAGAACTAATAAAAATACCGTAAGATTAAATGAGCATGAATCAGTAACTCATGCATAAACTTCAAAGTGGAAGAGAGCAAAAATTTAAATTCTCATACCTCCCATTACCAACTTAAGATACATCCATATGACGTGGAGTTTGTGAGCATGAGTTCACATGAGCTTAGATAAACAGTACTGTCGTGATTGTTTTTAAATTTAATGAATCCTTAATATTTTTAACAACAAACATCGATGTGTGTTTTACCTGGGTGCAGACTTTCATGAATGCCATTCTCATCACAGAAATTTGCATGAATGTGGAACACACGTCGATGTCTGTTGCACAACAATACATCAGGATTTTTTATTTAAACTAATTTTTCATGATTTTACTGTTCATGCAAGCTTATGTGACCTCATGTGCACTTTCAGGAGTATTTCAATGATATATTGTTAGTGGACGAAAGGAACAGTTCTATAGACAAATTAACAAACAAATTGTCCGAGATGCTATAAGAAAATTGCATCATTGTTAATTACCTCGATGTAGCGACGGTTTTTGGGGTCCAACTCCTCCATGATGAGCCGTGTATACTCCTCTGACTTCTGTGCGACCATCTTTAGGTTGTTAGCTGACGCGCTTAACGTGATGATCTGAGAATAACAAAAATGATAAATATTTTATTATCAATTTGCTCATGCAAGATCTTAAATGAAGAAATGATTAAGCTAGTTTATTCCAAAACACGTGAAAGAATTAAAGATTGTGGTCTGGTTAGTACATGCGAATTGTAGGAAAACGATCAAATTTCAGTTTATTAGGCTCATCAAGAAAATTCAAAGAAAAATTTGAATATTTGTGAACATTAACGAATACCACACTGTATTATGTTTAATATTGGTTCCCAGTCTACAAGCAACCAACGGGATGGAGGCCATTAAAGTTAATAATAAATAAACCCTAGCCACTACTCTGTATTGTGATTCTGGAAATGAATAAGCGAAGAGACAATATAATACTGCTCCATCCGTTTCAAAATAAGTGACTCGACTTTGTACTAATTTTATACTAAATTTAGTACAAAATTGAGTCATTTATTTTGAGATAGAGGGAGTAGTATACATCATACTACTCTATGATACTTCTCACTACAAAGATGTCTTAGACTTGGTTATATTCTTTTTTTGGTTAAATGAGTTTTAGGATATATATACATGACTTTATGATTTCCGTGATTTCAAATAGAATGCATGAATAGGAAAAAAAATATGATTGCAATGCCTTGCCCATTTGAATCCTACATGATTTTCATTTGTTTGAGTGTATCATAGGAAAAAGAAATGATTCTTTCGCAGAGGTTTTAGTGGATGCTAAAATCTCTATTACCTATAGCACAAAGGAAAATTAGAAAAAGTATTGGATTCAGTCATAAGATTTAAATGACTAACATAGAAAAACAATCATATGAAAATCCTCTAAATGAAAGCGGTTCTATAAACTAAAAAGATGGGAGTGAAGCGTTAAAGTAATCCAATTAGAGAACACCACCATTGGAGAATAAACCAGCGCGGACAAAACTTCTCTGTGCGGGTGCTACTTCGTGTGTGGCATATAGTGATATAGGGCACTGTTTTGGGTAGGTTCTCACTCAACACCAATCTGGCTCTAGACTTCCTGTCCTTCGAGAAATGGTTGAACAAGCATAGTACTAATAATCACCTTTTGCCAAATAGGAAGTTGTTTAGCAAGGTCGTCATCAGTGTCTCGTGAAACGTTTGAAAAGAAAGGAACCTTAGGATTTTCTAGAATGCGTCACTGTGAGCGGTTGATGTTTATTTTTTGAAACGTGGTCTCGACCCGATTTATTAAAAAAAATAGAAGCGAATTGCTTGATTAATTTATGGAAACCCAGGTCCGGCATTACAACACGCCGATAAGAGGGCACCCCAGACAACCTGGCTACACAAAAGACCCACACACACTGCCAATGAAAGGACACCGTCGAGATTGCATGCAATGTTACTTCATCGCCGACGAGAAATGTATCGGCCTATGCCAAAAAGTTCGCTAAACACAACGAGGATCAGGCAGCTTCGACTTCACGCATTAGCCTGGCAGGATATCAAGAAGCACAACTTGCATCAACACAGCTTGACCAATCCAACACATGTCATCGCTGCCACAACTTCGCCCCGCAACACAAACTTCTACTTCACACAAAGGACATGTTGAACGATCGACGATGAACGGCATGCCGCGGCCCCACCTCTCTTGCCAAACTCAAGTTACCACACAAGTCGCAATGCAAACTCTGACACCATCGAAAATGAACGTGGTCAAGATTTAGACTACTCTCAGTATGAGCTCTTGGGACTTAACGTGCGAGTGCGGCAGAGGGCTGAAAGGGTAGCCCGTTTTATTGCCTCTTATCATGCCTTTCGGCGTCCCGTAACGCATGTTGATCTTCAAAAGGATCTCATCGAGGAAATGGCCGACAGAGAGCATCTTGATTTGTGCATTTGATGTTGTGTTTTTGAACTATTTGTTGTATTAAAAGATAAAGTATTTATTTAAGTTGTAAAAACTATTTGTTTGAGTTGTAATGAAATTGAATTATTTTTTCTGATTTTTTTAGTATGTTTGAACTTTTTTGCTTGTGTTTTAAGCGTATATATTGTTTGAGTGATAGCGTGCGCTGTATTTTAACGTGCCTGCTGGAGCCAGCGTTGGCCGCCGCGCTAAAACAGACGAAGCGCGCGCTGCATACTGATTTTTAACGCCACGTGTTGAACGCCTGTTGGAGATGCTCCCTTACTAAAGTAGAACGCCTTGTTATTTTATGTTAAAAAAAAGTTGTTGGAACTTACATCTTTGACCTCCTTCTCGTCGAGCACCCCGTTCGCATCTTTGTCCACCCTGTTGAATTTGAATTAAAAAGGCGAGACTCTTAGCTTGCTGGTTCATTTATGGAGTATATAAGAGATTAGTGTATGGATTGGCCGGTGTTTATAATTAGCTTTACATGTCGAAGAAGATCCCCAGGCGGCTGTCGAAGCTGGTGTCAGAAATGTCCTTCCAGAACACGCGCAGCTCCTCCATGTTGATGGTGTCTCCGGAGATGTTCCGCCGCCTTGACAGCGCGTCGAACAGCGCTCCGGCGAACGCGACATCACCGGCGCGCTCTTTCATACCTTCAAAATTTGTTCAATTACAGTGAGCATGTACGTGGATACCCAATTGATTTGGTTTGATTGAGACAAGACGACGCCAGGCGTAGTGTTTTACCGATGCACATGGCGAACTTGGAGCGGTGGAGGAGGCCATCTTTGGTTTCTTCCCTGAAGCACTTCTCGACGTCGGTCCACTTCCACCCGTCGGAGCCGTCAGTCTTCTTGCTGATGAACTTGAGGCCCTCGAGAGCGCGCGCGGGGACGGACCTGTCGATGCTGCTCGGGCCGCGATTCCATCCCCGGCGGCTCAAGGACTTGAACCGCTGGAGCTCCTCCGCCACCTGCTTGATCCGCGTCTTGGCGTTCTGGATCACGCTACGGCCGTGCGAGGACTTGCCGCCCGCTATCGGCTCCATGCTGCGCACCGTCGCTGTGTAGTCCTGTATGTCGATGGTGACCTCCACGGCATCGCCATAGCCGTCGTCGTCCGCGCACGGCGCGGATACGGGCTCGGCGAAACGCGCGGTCTTCCGCGCCGCGGAACGATTTCCCGGAGGCACGCCGCCGCTGGCCTCCACAATCTCCCCCACTCCACCGCTGCCCCCGGCGTCGGCGTCGTCAGCGCCCACCCGGCTAGGCATGTCTAGCCACCGGTTCTAGCTCGTCCCCAAGAAGTCAGCCAGACAACCAAGGAAACGCACCCAGCCTAGCTCCGGAACTCCCTGCCGCCGAGGAGGAGAAGCGGTAGCTGGCCTGGAAGAGGGATTGGATGCGTGTGTGATTAGCTGGAAGAGGAAGGGACGGGCGGGAGATTGGCTGTTTTATAGGGGACGGGTGCTTGATTGATCTAGCCATCGTGAAGCATTTAGAGCATCTCTCTAAAAATATTATGCGTAGTCAAAATAACGTTTTTTTTAGTGCGCTGAAGGACTTGTTTGCTCTAACAAACACGACGTTTGATCCATCGATTCCATATACAGCAGCTCAGAGTTTACAGCGCGCGAAAGCAGACACATCAAATAAACAGCGCGCGATGCCGTTGAAGCTCCCGAAACGAATGTGCGCATGCGCAAAAAAAAAGACGATTTTTCCAACGCGGCACTAAAACCGCGTGTCTCTTAGAGATGCTCTTAGCCGTACGGTATGAAATGTAGGTTCGAACTGAATGTTGACCTGTCATTGTGATCTGTTGCTTGTTGCTTCATGATTGAACGGAATGTTCGACTTGCTTGAATGAAGTACATGATCGAAGTGGACCTAATCCATGTTTTAGTTCACCTGTATTTTATGTCCACGCTCTGGAATTACGCTGAGGCCATAGGTTGAGGCAAGTCTCCCTTCGTTCCGAATTATTTCTCGATTAAATGGATGTATCTTAGTATTGAATGAAGTAGCAAACAGGGTGCCCCCTACCCATTTCCGCTACTGAGTATTGTTGCTAGTTGCTACACATGAAAACCTAAAAGATCTAAATAGGGATTGTTTAACAAATTTATAGAGTTCATATTTCAAAAAGATATGTAAAAATCCAAGATGCATGTTGATTTAGGGTTAGACCAAAAGCTCGAAGCTCGTGAGCTTAATGAGTGCTTGATTGCTCAATTTGTTAAGCTCGTAGCTCGTCTGTTAATGATCATAGCCAACTACGGATTTTAGCCGGTTAAACTTAACGAGTTTAAGGAACGAGCTGATGAGTTCTATGAGCAACTCGTTAAGCTCATTTTACAACACAACACATGTTTTTATCGTACATGACAATACTCTCATGGTACTTCAAACCATTTATTTAGTTTAATCGACATATCCTAACCCATAGAAGATTAAAAAAACTAGTGCAACTTCGCCTATAGTCAGCATTTTCTTTAATGAAAAGTACACTCACACTGCCGTAACAGATCATAGTCTCTTAACAAGTGCTTATGAGCTTAACAAGCTTTAAATACACATAGTTGAACGTCATCTTTTGCGCTAAACAAGCTTAATGAGGTGAGCTTTAATGAGCAAAAGGTTTATGGACTGAGCCTTAGGGCCAGTTCTTTTGGTGGCTCTTGTGAGCTTCTAGAATAAGCTGCCCCCTACCCAGGTTATTCTCGAAGCCCAACCAAAAATATATTTTTAGAAGCCTACTAGTCAAGTATTAACTAGTAGACTCTAAAAAAATAAATTTGATTGGGCTTCTAGAATAAGCTGGAATAGGGTAGCTTATTCCAGCTTATTCTAGAAGCCAGCAAAAGAACTGACCCTTAATGAGCCTGGCAGCTTGTTAAACCACCCCTATTCTAGATGCTATATTATGTGACAGCGAGACAAGGAGTATTAGAAATTACGCCCTCCAACTCAATGAATAAGGCGCAAACGGATTCTAAAATTCAAGTTTCACCATAAATTAGACCAACTATTTAGTAGGATTAGATGTAAATCAACATACCATTAAATTTCTATTGAAAGTAAGTTTTACAGTGTACTATTTTGAAGTCACAAAATTGTATACTTCCTTTGTTACGGTTTAGAAGGCACCCTTCAGATTTCATGCATTTCCAAAACTGAAAAGGATTAAAGCAAGTTTCATTTATTGCTTAGTACTAGTACACCATAATGTGTAATTAGGAGTACTACTACTATTGCATGCAGCGTGTGAACGTGGTGTGAATCCATCCGGTGCAAAAGGCTGGAAGGTTTACTCCATAATAAAATCTCAACTAATTAGGCGCGGGGGGTTTACTCGATGTAATAAAATGAGTTAATCTCTCGCTACCTTGGTCCCAACGATCTGGGCTAGGTGCCTTCTGAACGTGATGGAGGAAGTATTATTAATCTAATTTATGGTCAAGTTGAATACTTATTAAAAAATGTGGGCACCTTATTCATTGGAATGGAGGGAGTAAACACAATCTGATTGCGCTCACATGCATATGCTAACTGATAAAACATGCAACATCGAAGAAACCCAAAAGGGAAAGTAAAAGAGCAAGTCCTAACAATTACTTGGAAGGAACACAATCTGTCTAAGCAGCTTCTGCATACGCTGGCATCTCTCCCGATTAGATGACAAGTGTTCCAGACTCCCGGTGCATTGACTCATATGATTTTCTGCTACGACAGTTGCAACCTACCTGCACAAACATGTGTTCTATTGTGCATTCATTCTAATCAGAGAAATTAAAACATTTGATTAATTAATATACATTTCTGTATAGTCACTTCAAGAATTTTGGGCAAAGAGTGGATTTTCAGCACCCGGGTGCCTAGGCACCCTCTATAAACAGTAACATCAGAACAAATAGAAAAAAGAAAAAAAACTGGAAGTTTGTAAGATCAAAGATGATAAAAAAAATTAGGTTCTTGCAAGTTTTCATGTCAAAAAAACATTTGAGAAACTCTACACAGGAAAAATATTTTAGTACTTTAAATTTTAAGCATTTTTAACACTGAAATCTGAAACTTGTTTGTACACGTTTCTCTACAAGATATTTTGGCATGAAAACTTGTAAGAACCTACAAAGTTTGACTATCTTATATGTTGCAATTTTTTTAATTTTGCTGTTCACATAGGGTGCCTAGGCACCCGGGTGTTGTTACACCTTTCACTTTTGGGTATCATTAGCTGCTAATACGTAGGATTTTCTCTTAATCTTTAATGTTTTTATGTATGTCCTTCAAGCTAGAACTGATTGTTTAGTGATAACATAATGGTACTAGTACAATCCAAATTTATTTCTGAGCCTACCTATGTCCCTTTGTTTTTGTTACTTATGACAACATGTCTTGAACTCTTGATATACAGCAACTTCAGAACATTTTAACATGCGCACCTGCTTTGTAGCACTTCCTAATTAGATAAAGCCAGAGGATAACTGAGTTTCTGAAAGATTTTTTTGTTTAGATGACAGCTAGCAGGCAACTACTATACTTGAAGAGTTGAAGACTTTGGGTGTTATGCGAAGTCTTCCTATTCAATTTATAACATTGCTTAGGAACCCATCCTATATTGGACTTGGGTAGTACCAACTGCAGGCCGGTTAAGCTATCATATTCAATCTGCAATGCATCAGCCAGGGGAAACCCGATGCGTGGAAGTCGACTGGTTCGAAAGTTTGTTGAGAGTCGGCATCAAGACCGGTCTAGTCAACTGCACTTCTGTCAAAAAAGCATCTTCTTATGATCTTATCTGATATGTAACTGAGCTATTTTATTCCATCATCGTGCCTGTTCATACGGCTGCGAGATTTGAATATTACACCTTGCTATCTCGAGATTAAAATTTTAGTTGATGACGCCATTTGATCTGTCGTGTTCCATTAGTCCTTTCTGTGAAACAAGTCTTAATGTGTCTTACAATATCTTACAAAATCCTGTTCATCAGGAGGAGGAAGCTACGTGATGCTTTCGGAAGTGAAAGAAAGGTGGTACGCGCTTTCCATGCTGCACAGGGCACGCGGATATCATTGCAAATCATTGTGAAATCATCTATATGACTTTTTTTTATTTTGCTAACCTCATGTACCATGGGGTATTTGTGAAATCATCTGGTAGAGCTGAGTTCATTGTTTACTGTTTTTGAGATAGCTTACCATCCATATCAAATGGTCTGTTAGAGCTGAGTTGATAAGTCTGAATTGGTGATGCCTCATGTCTGGATCGATCTTATTGCCACCGAAGTAAATTTATGTGCACATGGTGGCAAAATTCTATATTGAAAAAGAGCTCTTTTTCGTGGCACCCTTTATATAATTACAACTTTTATGGTGATTGGCGATTTTAGGAGCCGTTCATCCACCCTAATCTTACGGTAGAAAAATAGAAGTTACAAAGAGTTACGAAACTAAAATTACGGGAAATTACATGTAACGGTGGGACCCAATACAAAACTTTGACGCAACCAATGCTTCTAGTTATTTTTTTATATAATAATACTAAAGAAAATATTGTTTCTGTCGGTTCATCGTTGGGGCGCTTTTGTAAAAAAGCCTCTAATCTTTTTGCTATCCAACCCGCAGTACGTTTTAAGTGATACAAACAAAAAATGTTTCATTTTTACAGAAATACACCTGTAGTTATCGGAATTCAACTCGCACTCCTGGCCATAAGTCAACCAATCGTTACACGCGACATAAAGGAAAAAAGAAAACCCAGCCACGCTCACGACCCTGCCTCCCGATCCCATCTCCATCTCCATCACGTCGTCCCGCCCCGCCCCTCACCGCGCGCGCCCGCAGTCGCTGCACATCCCCGTCGCGTTGCCAGCTCCTACAATGCCCCGCCCCGCCCCAGTTCACGGCGCGTCGCCCGAGGTCACTACATATCCCCGATGCGTCGTCACCTCACACATCGCCGACCCTCCACCATGCGTCCGCGATGGAGCGCCGGTGGGCGTCCCTGTCAAGGTGACTCACCTCGCCACCGTCGCACCTCCCCCAGCATCGCTGCCATCGCCTCGCGCTGCCGTGTACAAGTTCGAGTACTCCTTTGCGGCCATCATCTCAGTGTGGTTTGTCCTCATCGCCGACATCAGGGTGTAGAACCTCACCCCCATGATGCTACCATTCTCAGGGCACTCAACCCTAGGTACATGGTTGACTACTTTCGAAGGAACGACAAGGAGGCGTGGCTCTCTTTCGGGGGCGTCATCCTCTACACCACAGGTACGTTGTTCAACTTTAGTATGTGAGATGCCTATCTTTCTTTATACTCGTGATCAAATTCGCTATCTGCTATTGATAACGGGATCACAACATTAGGAGAATGATGTGATGGACAAAACCCAAACTATGAACGTAGCATATGATCGTGTCAGTTTATTGCTATTGTTTTTTACATGTCAAGTATTTGTTCCTATGATCATGAGATCGTGCAACCCAATGACACCGGAGGAGTACCTTGTATGTATCAAATGTCGCAACATAATTAGGTGACTATAAAGATGCTATATAGGTATCTCCGAGGGTGTCTCTTGAGTTGGCATGGATCAAGACTGCGATCTGTCCCTCCGTGTGACGAAGAGCTGTCTCAGGGCCCACTCGGTAATACAGCATCACAATGAGCTTGCAAGCAATGTGACTAAAGAGTTAGCCATGGGATCTTGTATCACCGAATGAGTAGAGAGACTTGCCGGTAAGATTGAGCTAGGTATGGAGATACCGACGATCGAATATTGGAAAAGTAACATACCGATGGACAAAGGGAAGTGCATACGGGATTGATTGAATCCTTGACATCGAGGTCCAACCAATAAAGATCTTCGTAGAATATGTAGGAACCAATATGGGCATCCAGGTCCCGCTATTGGTTATTGACCGAAGAGTGTCTCGGTCATGTCTGCATAGTTCTCGAACCCATAGGGTCTACACACTTCATGTTTGGTGACGATATAAGCATAGCCGAGTCATTGTATATATTGGTGACCGAAGGTTGTTCGGAGTCTCAAATGAAATCCCGGACATGACGAGGAACTCCAGAATGGACCAGAGGTGAAGATTAATATATATGATGAAGTTCATCGAAGTCTAGAGGTGTTCCAGGGCATACCAAGAATGTGATGGAATACCGAAAGGGGTTTCGGGAGGCCCCGACAATTTTTTGGGGGGCTCATGGGCCAAGGAGAAGGGGCGCAGTAGCCAACTAGAGGGTTGGGCGCTGCCCACACCTCAGCCCACTTCGGCCAAGGGAGAGGGCCTCAACCCTAGGGCGTCGTCCAACCCAACTTGGGTGGTACCCCTAGGGCGTCGGCCAACCCAACTTGGGTGGTACCCCTAGGGCACCGGCCAACCCAACTTGGGTGGTACCCCTAGGGCACCGGCCAACCCAACTTGGGTGGCAAGACACCTAGGTGGGAGGGGCCACCCCAGCCCTAGCCTCTGCCGGCCCCTAGGGGTAACCCTAGGGTGCCCTCCCCTCCTCCCTTCCCCCTATTTATAGAGAGGGTAGAGGGAGGGCAGCAACACAACAATTTGCCACGATGTTGTTCCTTCGCTCCCTCGTAGTTCTTGTCCTCTAAATATCATGCAGTGAAGCCCTGCTGAGCTATCACCACCATCACCTCACCACGCTGTCGTGCTGGCGGAGGACTCGGGCTGCTACTTCATCATCGCTCGCTGGATCGAGGAGGTCAAGACTTCATCAAGTCATACGTGTGTTTAACGCGGAGGTGGCGTCCGTTCGGCGCTTGATCGGGAGTTCGTGGGACGGATCGTGATTAGATCGCGAAGACGTACCACTACATCAAATGTGTTCCTTTAACGCTTCTGCTAAACGATCTACAAGAGTATGTACATAAAATATCTTCCCTCGTAGATGTGCATCTCCTAGATTGATCTTGGTGAGTGTAGGGAATTGTTTTCCATGCAATGTTCCCCAACACTAGGTGTGGTGGAGATGCGCATGTTGAGATGGATGTGTGGCCATACAAGGAAGGACCGAATCGGGAATCATGATATACGACAGAGAGTTGGGGTATCACCAATTGAAGAGAAGCTGGTCCAACATCGTCTGAGATGGTTTGGGCATATTCAACGCAGGCCTCCAGAAGCTCGAGTGCATAGAAGACGGCAAAAGCATGCTGATAATGTCAAGAGAGGCAAGGATAGACCGAACTTGACACGGAAAGAGTCCATAAAGAGAGATTTAAAGGATTGAAGCATCACCAAAGAACTAGTCATGGACAGGGGGCATGGAAGCTTGCTATCCATGTGCGAGAACTATGAGTTGGTCACGAGATTTTATGGGTTTCACCTCTAGCCTATTCCAAGATGTTTGGGACTAAAAGCTTTGTTGTTGTTGTTGTTGTTGTTAACATTTTCAAACATTATTTAAGTGGGAACATATTATAAATTTCCCGAACATTTTCAAATCATGAACATTTTTAGAATTAGTGAATAAAATTTGAACAAGTTTTGGTATTTCTAACAAGTTTTCAATTTGTGAACAAACTTTTAAAAAACAGAAAAATAATTACAAAAAAAATTGAAACGCTAACATTTTTTGAAATTTCAGAATAAAAGTTGGAAACGCGAACATAAAATTTAAAAACATGAATATTTTGAAAATTTGTGAACAAATGTTCTTTAAAAATGAACAATTTTTTAAAATGGGAACATTTGTTAAAAACTATTTTGTAACCTTTTTTGAATTACTAAACGTTTTCTGAAATGAAGTGAACACATTTTTTATTTCTGATGTTTATGAACAAAATTTTGTAAAGGGCAGCATTTTCTTTAAAAATGAACAAATTTGTTGAAATACGAACATTTGGCAACAGGGAGCGCGGGTTGCGGCCATCAGGGTGGCGTGGCCTCGCCAGATCTGGGCCATGGCGCCTTGATCCACGCTCCAGCGATGGCATTGTGCGGCTCCACGACGGCTAGGTGGGCTCCGTATGGCTCGTGGCTGGGCTTTCCCGGTGTGGGAGCTTCTACAGCGATTGCCCTGTTTTTGCCAGATCTGACTAGTGCGGGAGATGATGGGATCTAGAGCTGCTGCTGCCCCATGATGAAGTTGCAGCGGGGCATGAGGACGATGCTTTGTCGGCGGGGCGTGAGGCCCATGGTTGCCGGAGTAGCTGCCACGGGATGGAGTTGTGGCGGCTTCAGTTGTTCATTCATGGCAATACCGGGAGCTGCGGATCAGGATGGTGGGCGGTGGATTTTTGTGGCGACAAGTCATTTTGGACACTAGGCTACCAGTGATCGGACGAAGGTCGGGATGAGATGCCATGACTTTGGACAAAGGTTTTCCCTTTTATAGAAACAACATGTTGCAATAAATCTCAGAGAAAAGTAGACGTGGTTTTTGGGGATAAACAAATATGTTTTGAACTCGCAAAATAATGCCATGATTTATAAAAATAGTTTGACAATTTTTAGATCAACAAAATAATTCACCTGGAACAACATTTGGCACTGTTTTTCACAAAAGCCACAACAACAAAATATCCAAATTCTACCAAGTGTTACTTTTAAAAATACCTAGCAGAAAATTAGCTAGAGAAGCAACATTTCTAACAATTTAGTTGAGCAAGTTTTAAACCACACATATCTATTAATTGAATAAGTGGGGGTTTTCATAGCTTGAAAAGGACTTGGCATAGGACCAATTCACACCACATGCAAGCACACATCACCCACAACACCACAGCACGTCAACAAGCATGCTGCAACTTATGACATGATGGTTATGATGCCATGATGCAAAATGACATGGGGCAAAAAATAATTATTAAACTCAACCACATGGCATAGTTGGAAGGTTCAAATCATGCAATACAATACAAATAAGGTAAGGGGTGCACTTGGGCTGTTACACATATGCTCTCACTCGAAAGGCACCTAGGCAACCTCAAACAATAAACCTGGATTTTGCAAAAAAAAAAAAAAAAAAAAACTAGAGACCGGACATAATGGACATATTTTGACTTGCATATTTATATGTTACAAACACCATATGTCAAGATGTAAAAGCATACTTTATTGAGTTTTTTTATGTAAAACCATTTTGGGGAAAAATAGGTAAAACATTGTAAATATATCGTGTTCAATATACATAAGGGTAAGACATCCAAGTTTCCTTTTGGTTGACTCAAATTATCTCTGCTATTAAAGCAGGATCGAACGTCGTGATGGTTCAACCTAGCGATGGTTCGACCTCTCCCAGCGATCTCACCTCCTTGTACGGCCCTGCACATAAAAAAAAGAACGCACCCACGAACGCACGATCCCCTCCTGCGATGCTCCCAACTGAGCCTCCTGGATCTCCGCCCCCCTCTCTCTCTGTCTCCACCTCGCTCGATCCGCCAGCGCAACCGACGCCGCCGCGATCGATCCCCGGGATCCATGTCCATGGCCGCTGTCACCAAGAAGAAGAAGGTCATCATCGACACCGACCCAGGGATCGGTCCGTATCCACCCGTCCCACGCTCTCACGATCCCCTCCTCTCTCGCGCGTTGACCGCGGCGTCATATCGCCGTCGCCGGCCTCTGTGGTCTCCCCAACCCCGCAGTCGACGGCGACCCGGATGCTTGCGCGCAGCGCCGTCCCCGGCCACCTCCTCCGCTCCGCCGCCGCCACCGCCAACCCCGCAGTCGCGACGGCGGCGCTACTGCAACATCGCCGCCGACCCGGATGCTTGCGCGCAGCGCCGTCCCCGGCCACCTCCTCCGCTCCGCCGCCGACTCGGATGCTTGCGCGCAGCGCCGTCCCCGGCCACCTCCTCCGCTCCGCCGCCGCCATCAGTGTACCTTTGATTTGTTCCAGCAAAGCATCAAGGTGGATTTTTATCTGACTAGAGTTCAAATGGCTCCTCCTCCTGCAGGACACTGGACAAGACAATAGGAAACTTGGAGACTAAGCTTCCGGCTGCAAGGACACTGCAGGAGTCATTCCTCAACGGCTCTCCGGTTTCACAGGAGTATAAGGCCTTCGAGTCGTCTGGAAGGCACAAGTACCTCATGATCATCAGCATCAACACGGCTTTCAGCATCTGTAAGAGGAGGGATTCCATCCGCAATACCTGGATGCCACAAGGTTTTTTTCTCCCACATGGAATTGTTCGTCCTTCTATTCTTGAGGCATTTTTGTGGCATGAGTTATTCATGGTGGAATGACCATGGAAAACAGGAGAGAAGAGGAAAAAACTGGAGGAAGAGAAGGGCGTCATAATTCGTTTTGTCATTTGTCACAGGTGTGCAACATGATTATTTTTCAACCTCGGCTTGTCTCACATTTTTCAGTCCAATTGGTAATGATGAATGGTTATTTGGCACAATTGCAGTGCTATTTCAGGTGGAATTGTGGATAGAGCAATCGCGACAGAGGATAGAAAACATGGAGACTTCATGAGACTTGTAAGCTTGAATTTATCTGCTTTACTAACAGTTATTAGTCGTTCCTACAAGAAAGTTGTTAGCCACACCCGTGGGAATTGCCAATGTAATTGTTACGCACGGGATTGATATCGCACTCGGTTATTATGTTTATTCTTTGTGATGTTTAGGCTCTGAACATGGTCTGATGTTGGGCCAAAGATCCAAGGTCTGAAGCGTTCAAGCGGCATCTTGCCAGGGTACCTGACTTCCTGTGGATCTCAGAAGATGGCATGAAGGTGCAGGTATGGTGATATTTTGGTTTTCATGCACTTCTAGGTACTTTGTTGTGTTGCGCTGTTTTTGTTTATGTTATGTAGTGAGAAGAGAATATGTTTTCATTACTTTTTGCCCTGATTGGATGATTCATGGATGCGCTACTGCTATCAAATTAAAATCATGCTAATTTACAGATTAATAATTGAGAGGGAGAAAATCATTGCCAGTTTTACATTCAGTGATGCACATTGCATGTGCAGGAATTACAAAAGCTAGAAAAACATATCGTTTTTATATTTACCTCTGAAATTACAGGGGTGTGTTAAGAAAAGGTAACCAGTCCATATGTGCCTGGTAAATTATGAGTTAATTTTTCAGCATAACTTTGATATTTGGTCGTGTAAACTGGCAGCACGGATACTGGTACAATCATATGAACCTTTGTTTACAATACCAGACGCCTTCAGTTGTTTCAGAAAATTGCTATACGTATCTAGAAGTTCATCGTGTCGCCGCCCCTGTTCAATTGTTTCAGTTACTGTACATGTCGCTGCCCCTGTTCTCTGAATACATGCTTCTCATTTCTGTTCTCCCTATGCAGGCTAGAAATAAGAAGTTGCAGATGGAGTTCATCATGTACCAGGATTGGTTGAAGCATGATTCACTAACATGGATGAGGCCTGCAGCATCCTACAAACTAGAACCAAAGTCAGAGTCTACTACTCAAGTCTGTGTCCATGAATTTATTATAGATTGGTAAAGAAGAGGACCTCATGTTAGCTTTGATCTTAGCAGAGCCGGAGATAAGCTTCAAACTGAATTTAGGTGTTCAGTTTTTAGGGATCAGTAGCCTCTTAAACCTTGGGCCTTGGTTCCGAACTGTTAATCGGTAAATTGAACTAGCAATTGGTGAAATGGCTTTATGGAGTATCCCAATGCTCACTGCAAATATGGCAGTATTCGGATTTCTAACTTCTAAGCATATGTCCATGCAAGCTCTGGGATGCACTTTGCCAACGTTGTGTCATGTGTTTGCATCTTAGTATCTTGTGTTATTGGACATATGGATGAAGATCATGAGCCAAGGAAAACCCCTCTCCCCTGCATTCAGTGCCTTCCCATGGGGCTCTCCCATTCATGGTGATAAGCTGTCGGCCAACCGTGTGTTTAATACGGCTATGACAGGAGAAGAGCCTTTGCCGGCAAAGCGAGGCGCACGACTCACGTGCTCGAGGGAGGGGATGCGAGGTGGTCTTTGGGTCTTTGGTGCCTTGCAAGTCCACGCGGTGGCTGTAAGCTCGGACCTTCTTTCTTCCTGGCCTCTCATGGCTACACAGAGGTACATATTACAGAGCGCACTTGCAAGCCTTTCGTGTAGAAAAACATTTATCGGAACCAACTGATTCATGGTACCATCTTGTTACTCTTGTTTAGACATCGTCCAGGGGAGACGTAATTTAATCTAGCTGATTTTTAGAGTTATAATCTCAATAAGTGAAATATTAACCTCATGAGATCTCTTCACTAATTTTAGAATTGAATTTTAGATCCAAACAGATTTAGTCCCCGTAGAAATTTGTGAATGGTGTACGTCCAATCTGCTTTCGGCCATAGCAACATGCACATACAAGGGCTTGCAAGCAGGAATGATGATCGACTTTTGGGAGACTAGCATGCACGAAGAAGCTAGCTAGATAAACTTTCGGCCGTAGCTAATAAATATACTCCAATGCATTTCTTCTCTGTTGAACTATTTATGTCGCATTGCAGATGCCTAATTATTGGAACTATGAGCAAGTAGATCATCTTTACAATCTCAACGATTCAGTGATGTTGAAGCTAATCACTCGACTTCACTAGCTTCGCAACATATAAGGTATTGCACCAATTTTAAATTTGAAGTTAATTGGATTGATAACTTGGTACTGTAGACATAATGACTAGGTATTGCTAATTTTTCCAACAAAGCAAACTTAGGTTCATATGTTCCGAGGAGCCGTCCGCTGTTAAGGAGGAGGCAGTCGAGCCGCGGACGCCCGTGGCCTGGGCCAAATGAGAGCATTTGTTTCGTTTATGCTTCCAGATAAAATTCATTTACATTTAGAGTTCGTGTTGAAGGTGTGGCGTTGGCCTCTGCTTGAGATGAATTGCCTCTAGGTTGTTCGTGTGTTGTGTTGTTATTGTTCTTTGAGTAGCCGTTGGTTCCCCTTTTCTTTGTGTGTGTTTGTTAATTACTTCCGTTTGTATCTGTAAGGAAGAATTATCTCTACTTTGCCGTGGCAATGATCAAGCTTGACCGGAATATCTGTCACAAAAATTCTCAGTTAATACATATTTTATAGAAGAAAAAAGCTGACATATTTACAATTATGTAGCGTAATGTTAGATTGAAGGTGAGGAACGAGGCCCAAATTGTGAGCAATCCAACCTTCATTCTAATGGCGGTAATGTGTTATGAACCCTTATCATGTGTATATTTGAATTTATGTGCAAGCAAGGACATATTTGACTATTGAAGAATAAGGTTTCAGCAATCACAACATTTTCTCTCCTTTTCATTGTTAGTATGATATGTCATTGATTGCCTTTTCTTTCTCTTGAGCAAGGATAATGATTCATATCTGAATGCCCATGTAAATCTCTAGCATGGATGTAATATTGTACTGTAACCCATTGGTAGAAAAGTCAACACTAGGAGTCAAGCCGTTCTGTTTAAAACTTTCAAAACCGCTATGAACTCTGGTAAGTGATTATAATCCAGTCGGGCAATGCATCATGACATCTAATTACTGAATATGCAGTACACAATCAAAGTACCAACAGAAGTTCTGGTTTGCTGCCATCTATTAGCCTACTGAAATTGTGATATGTGTTATTTACTCGTAGCAGTTTCTGTAACTGTTAAGCTCACATTGTTGTTACATTTTCATTTAATTGGAGGTGATATTTTATTTGTGCAGGTCCCTCATTTGATCTTATTCTCTGGTGCCAGTGCTTTATTTGGGGGTAAGTTTTTGCAATGAAGTTCAGTAATCATTTTCTTATCTAAAAAGGTTCTTGAAATTAGCATCTATACTAAATATCCTTTGTATAGAAATTTGAATATTATAGCTGAAACATGAAACATGTTATTTTCTTGTTTTGTTTATGCATTGGTAATCATTGTAAATCTACATGGCCTGCACACATTTCTGAAGGGTGCATGCAAATCCTGTAGTGAGGTTGATAAAGATTTTAGGTGCAATAGAAAGGAATTATTTGATCAGGGTGGGACTGGACATGGGGTATGCTTCATTTTAGCATTCTTTAAGCATGGTATCTACCTTGCCAATTTCTGTTGTCCTCACAAAGTAAAAATTAACAGCTGAGCAATGTTACACAAGACATATCGTATTCTTGCCAGTTCTACGAGTCTTAAATTTCTTAGGTTAGCAAGACACGATCTCGAACAGGAAGTGGGTCATGTGCACTTTGGCAGATTAGAGCGTATGATACATCCTGGCTTGTTCCAAATATCTGAAGTCTATTTTGTATACTTAGCTACATGTTGCCAGTCATGTTGCCAACATTAACTAGGCGCACTAGCAAAGAATGGTTGTTTACTTTCTTTTTATCCTCTGCCTGTTATATTGTAAATTAAAAGTACTCCTGAATACTCACAAGCCATATGGTGGAGCGTGTAATCAAAGCAATTGCATTTTTGAGAGACATAATGCCATATAATGCCTGATCATCTGTTACTCTGTTTCTTGCAGCATATGCGCTCCCAACGTTTTCTCAACTCACTGTGACATCTTATTATGCTGCATCAAGTGCCTCTCACCACGCAGTTTCACATATCACACGCCACATCGAGAAGGCCCATTTATCTGGCGCTGCTGACGAGAAGTCTTGATTACCTGCTTGCATTGAGTTTGTTTGGTGCACATGCCATGTACATGGTATATATGGACTCCCTGCTTATCCGAGACTACAAAAGAACAGAAAGGAAAGAAAAGGCGGAACGAACCAAGCAAAAGAGGCACGACAAAGAAGGCTACGGCACCCTTAACCAAGTTGTCTGGTGAGAGCGAGGACAACAAATTTGTCATGGAAGAAGCGCAGCTGATGACGGTGGAGAAGGTGGTGTTGTCCGATTGCACGCCGTCCCGCAGCATTGCGTCCCAGAGCGCCTCCGTTTTGCTCCAGCGCTGCCGCTTGCGCAAACACCTTGAGCACGACGTTGTACAGGATGACCTTGTTGCGGACCTCCGCGTTCTCCAGGAACCAGCGCAGCGCGAGCACAGTGGTAGCCGGGTTGCCGGCGGCCGTGTTGAGCATGATGGCCGGTCCTGCTCGGAGGGGGCCTCGGGGAAGGCGGCCTCGAGCGCAGCAGCGACGGGTGCCTCGGCGGGCTCGCACGCGGCGAGCGCTACCGCGGCGGTGGTGAGGCGGGCCCGGCGTCTAGATCCGGCGCGCGCGCGGGCGAGTTCGGCGGCGCGCGGGCTGTTGGGGTTTACCCAGAGAAACCTTGCAGTGCTGGAAATCTTGGGGTTCTGGCCATCGGTTATATTAGGCTCGATGGTGTATCCGACTTACATCGGTTAACAGTAAGTCTGTGTGATGTCGGTAGCACCAATAACGACGATGATAACAACGTTCATCTCGTCTCCAGGTATATAATTTCTTTTTTAGTTAAGGTGGTTCCTTGCTTTTTTATTACAATATTTCTTACAGTAATATGAAGGTGTGGTAATATGATTCTGTTTCACAATGTTGCTATTCCGTTTACAGAGGTTAGCCATATTATAACATGCTTACGAGCTTTTATTTGCCAAACCATAGGAAGTGGTATTTGGTGCCGCTTTGCAGTTGTAGAAGTAGAAACACACCCCCACAATCTAAATAATTAGTGTTTAGTTGCAAATATGTTCCTAAATTTATACTCCCTTTGTCCCATAATATAAGAGCGTTTTTTGTATTAGTATAGTGTTAAAAACGCTCTTATATTACGGGACGGAGGGAGTATAAGATATTTGCTTTAGATCACTTCCTTACTGTCCTCGAACGATATTGTGAATTTGTTTGGAGGAATAAATTGGTGCTTTTATATTTTTCTGTGTAGTTGATTAGTTATCTCTATGTTCTGAATATTGCAGGCCAATGCATGAGATAGCATTAGCATTTGCATCAACTGATAAGCCAAAGCTACTTAGTCAGTTAAACAAACGTAGCAGGACAAGGCATAATCCCCATCTAAGTAGGCCTCTGCTGTCATGACATTGTAATTTTATTTACAGAGTTGGTCAACCTGCTATTAGCACAGCAAACGAAATTCAGTATATGCAGAAGCTGGCAAGTAGTCGGTAAGAAATGAAACAAAAAAATAAATGAATAGAAGAAGAATTTAAATAAAATAAAATATAAGAAACAAGCTATCAAGATGCATTGACAGCAGAAACATAATGTGCCATGGTAACCCAAATGTGAATTAGCTATCATGAAAACCACTTAAAAGAATTATTGTAAATTTTGTAAATGGCATTATTGCGGATCTTAAAGGTATCATTGTAAATTAGAGTATCCTTTTTATATATCTTCTTTTCACGAGACAATTAAACTATCTGAGACAAGCGCATTGCATATCTATGTGTTTAAACTAGGAACCAATAAATCACTTGGTTTATTTGACTGCATTTTAAAACTATGTGTTTAAACCAGTTTAAGATGCGCGATGGTGATGACATGGACAACATATGGAGTAGTTCGTCACGGAGGTCAGTGGGCAGGAAGTGCCTTGTTTCCTTTGAGCTGCTCGAGAGAGTGACGAAATCGGTGCCCATGATCCACGCCCACATGGTGTTTTTCGAGCTGTCTCAAGCTGGGGGAGATATGTGTCCTATCTGCTGACGCAAGGTGTCAACTCTGCTAAATTAGTGATTGCTAAAATCCAAGGTGCTATGTGATTCTTTAAAGGCATCACAACTTTATCTTGTTGTCAATGAGATTTTTTTTCAGATTTATATTATTTTTCTTTGGATTGGTGAAGTTTTTTAAAGTTTTACAATGTATTTGATGCAAACATAACACTGTCAAAATCTTGGTTTTCATTCAAAGGAAAGATGTGCCTGGGGTACTTTGTTAATCCCCTTTTCAAATATGATTACATGATACTGTATATTTCTTGATCAATTAATGGTGTATTTTTATGCGTGGTGCTATGAGAAATAGTGGATTTTGTGTATTCGAAGTATCATGGTCATACATGTCTTTCCATATCATACAACATGGGTCATTTTATGATGAACACACAATAAAAATAAAGCAAAGCAAAGGGAAAACAAGAATTTGTTCTGAGATAGTCATACATCGGTAACATCGCATACACATTAGCCTCAGTATAGACATTAATTATAAAACAGAAAATGCAGGTAATCAATCTGTATGTATAGTTTTTAATAATAGAGATTCCGTGGCAACGCACGGGCAGCCAACTAGTTTAAAGTAACTACAATATTGTGCTTGGCTCTGAGGGGATAAGAACCAAATTAAATTAGTTGTGAATAAACTGCATTCATTAATCATCTCTGAAGTCAAAGGAAAATATAAATACTGAGCCACAAAGACCCCATGTCTCTACAATTATGTTTGTGAATGTCATAGTAGTAGACTTTTTGATATATGTACAAAACATAATACTTTGTGAGTACTACATAAATGTGCTCTATGTAGAAATTATTAGCCCTCTATTTTTCATAGACCTCGTTATCCACCCTTCTTGCACTAGGCCAGGAACAAACTTGATAGTAAATGACACATGAGTAAAAAATATATTGATGGATGTGAGCAAAAACCATTATTGTTCAACATTATTTTAGGCGCGACAAACAACAACTTTTATTTGAGTAGGAAAATCATAACACCTAAGTGAGGAGTCGAAACCACCTTGAGAAAAAAGCCTTATGCTCGTGAATAAGAAGTTTTGGTTTCAGGGATCCATGGAGCTCTTCATTAGAAAAAACAATGAGTATATGTAGGACTCAAAAAAATAGCCACAAGGGATTCTCCAAAAGTGGTAACTTTTGGCACACTGAATTTTGTTTATGACGTGACAAAGAATTAACTTAAAAGAAAAGGGTAAGAACCCGCAATCATTGATCAAGCTCCTAGGTGGAATAAGAAAGCAACCGCACATATATGCGTATGTACTATTATGTCCTATTGAGCAATTTAAATACAATGAGTTGTTGGTTGATGATAGGGAAATCCAATTCAGCTCTTGCGAGCATACGGTACTGCCAACCAAAAATGTTTTTTGTAAATGTCAAAAAAAATTGAAAAATAATTGATGTGTTCTTTGTCACACACAAATGCTATCTTCAATTTTTTAGTGAAAAATCATAAGCATTTTGAGCTGTGTGAAAAAAAAATCAAACGCCAAATGTTACACATAATTTTTTATTTCATCGACGAAGTACCGCTATCCCGTTTTGCATGAAAATTGTCAAGACGCTTGTTAGACTAAGATGAACATCCATACAAAAAAGTAAATTTTAAAAAATTTGTTTATGAATTATTTTAAATTAACTATTCATCAGGGAGCATATGCTCCCAAGAGCCGAAACGGCCCTCCCGTTGATGATATGTCTACCTTTTCCAGCAAACTACAATACAAAGTATTAGAGAGGCTCCAACAATTTAAGCATATGTATACATCGGAATGAGCAAAAATATGAAGAATATTTTCAGCCGTGACTTGTATAGAAAGGAAAATATCCTGATCTAAAATAGCCAGTAACACAACTTCCGTAGGAAGCCAGAGTAGATCAATTGTTTTTTTTTTTTTTTTTGAGTGTAGAGTAGATCAATTGCTGAACTAGTGAATTATTTACAACTTTTTGATGCAAACCAAAGAAGATGTCAAGAGACGGCACATGAACACGCGGCTCGATTATTACCGTTAAATAAACAAAACACAGCCTTGGTTATTTAGTATTTACAGCCGGAATCCGAAGCGGAGGAAGAAGAAGCAGAGCCTGGCGAGGACGACGAGGGACTCGATCACCCACAGCAGCCGGAACACCACGCTCTCGTACAATAGCCGGAGGAGGTGGACGCGCGGCAGCCGTCTCCTCTGCCGCCGCAGCGCCGTGGTCAGCGCGCGAACGCGCAGCAGCGACCCGCCACCGGCCGCCGCCGTCATCTTCTTCCGTATCCAATCCCGCTTCCTCCCGCCGGCCATCGGCGGCAATCGATCTTCAGGTCGCCGGTGGTCGCACGTTCGCCTCCGTTTCACTGTTTGGATGGTACTAACACGGTTGCTCTGTGGACTCTGGGATGTCTCGAGTCTTTTATGCTAGAGTGCGACGCGGTTTTGCACTTGCATCAACACAATTTTTAACATCTGAATATGGATTGAGCCGGCAGATTGACCTGACTGGATGTGCTGGTTCAAAACTGAGATGGTCAAGAGCGTAAAAGTCACCACCCGGCAACTTCGTGGAGGATCATGCGCCAGAGCCGTGTCATGTGCAGTGACGATCTCTCGTGGAGGTTTTGGCTTTGACGTTAGCCGCAGGTAGGGTGGACCGGAGACAAGTATTCGTTTTGTGTTCTGGCCTTCCTTGTGCAATTGCTATGGTGCAGTTGGTGGCTGATGGGTGGGTGGCTTGGTTGGTGGTTATTCTGCTCATGTTGCTGACCTGGTTTCCAATTTTGCTATGTCAACTGTTTTTAAGGTCATGTTTGGAACCACTCAGATTGTATAATCTAGTTTTTTTTTAATTTATTTTGTCTTCAAACAGAACAGATTATGGTGTAGATTATAAAAAGTAGATGGACAGATTATAAAAAACTCACAATCTACTCTACCCAGCTAAAATTAGATTATGGATTGCTAATGACTCATTACCCTTGTAAAGTTGAAGATAATTACATTTCTGCCAACGCCACCCTCCTCTTTTGAAAAAAAAACAGAGGACAGACAGGTCAATATGCAATATAAAACCTGGATTACAGTTTAGATAATCTGGTTTCAAATATGCATACCTAAATTATTTATATAAACCAGATTATATAATCTATCTTCATAATCCAGATTATCATAATCTATTATGGTTTCAAATAAGGCCTAAGTTTGCTTAGAGCCTGTACAGCCGGCTGCCCCAAACCCGTCGTAAACATCCGAACGGACGGACCGGTCACAAAAAAGTTGACCCACCCGGTCTCAAATCGGCTTACGTTTGGGTTGTTCGACGCCCCTCATATCCAGCCCAAATCTAGGATGGATATAAGGCAGCCCGGACACGCCCGTGCACGTTCACCATGTCGGAACCGACATGCCCGACCCACCATCCCATGGATGTCCCACAAAATCCTCAATCTGTCTCTTCCTCCGAACCCTAGCTCACTTACACTCTTATTTCTCCTCCGTACCCTCTTTCCTCTCTGATTTCGTTTGAATCGGGCGTGATGTCGGGCTTCGACGGTCACTCCGGCTCCGACCTCGACTATGATGAGGAGCTTATTCTCCGCATTGCCTTGGACGGTTCAAGGTGGACACCAGGGACAACTCTGGACCTGCACTGTTGTCGAACCCTCACCAGCACAGCACGGAACCCGGCGAGGATAAGTGGACCCTCGCTCGGGCGTATCGCTGGTCGCTGACGACGACGGACACGGATGCTCGCCTCCTACGGCGGAAGAACGTGAAGGTGCTCCGTCTTTCTATTGAGCAGTCGGAACACGAGACAAAGGAGGGAGCGGAGGAGGTGGCTCTCGTCGCCAAGTTGAAGGGGCAGCAAGGCAGGGCCATCCGTCGGATGAAGGGGTTGATCATCCCCTCTGATTCCTCGTCCGGTGACGGCGGCGACTATAGCTCCACCTCTTCCTCCGACGACCAGGATCCTCCATCAAATGCGGACGCCTACAACTTCGTCGGTGACCGGAAGGGCAATGGCCCGATGCGGAGGTGGTGATATCGCTCCTCCTCATATGTTTATTACCTTTTTAGTTGTTGAAGTTTAAGAACTTGTCCGGCGACGAACTCCAGTGATCTTTTGGATGATGTAAAGCTTGCTTATGTGCATTTGGTTGTTTGTTTGATGCAAATTTCGTTGTTTGTTGTTTCATCATGTAGAGTAGCTCATCATGTTGCACGTGTAGTATGTATACAGGATGCCGGATATGAGGTATGCGAATTTGGAGAAGAAAATATGAGGTGTGCACAGTCAGTACCCATGGACGCGCCTTGATGCGTCCACAGGCGAGGGACCGAGTTAGCTCATCACGACTGTAAATGCTCTTAGACAGATTTTGTTATCTGCCTATCTGCTGACAGGGTAGACGCTATATTATCCAGTTATTATCCTAAATAGTTTTTTTTTACTAGTCTGCTCTGTTAATACAGAAATAGGTAAAATTGTACTGCATTTGTCAACTTACCAGATATTTGGTGTTTTAAGTTTTGTTTTGTTTTTCAACAATGTCACTACCCGATATTGGTGTCGATCGTGAGCCTTGACATGCGGGATTAAACCATCGGTTTGCTGTTAGAACGAGCAAATCTGTGATCGATGGCCTCAAAGGTGGTTGTTATTTGAGATTTTCGTTGATTTGTGGTTGTTGCATGTTATCCTAGACTCAGTTGTGATGGTTTCATGTAGTTACCTCACTATTGTACAACACATTAAAACAACTAATATAGGTAATATTTTCTTGATGCAGAGAAATAGAGGATTGAACTAACTGATACCAAGTAAACCTAAAATAATAGGTTAACTACTAAATAAACAATGGAAATGAAAGGTACCAATCTAGAACATAACAAATTGAACCCTTGAGCTGCCATGTCAAAACTGGGCACAAAATAGAATATGTGGAAAAGGATTTGTGACTAGGTTTTCCAAACCGAAGTAGCAACATTGGCAAGTTGAGGAGGGGTCGGGCGGCAACACGTAGAGTACGACGATTAGCGTCGTCTCCTCCCAAATGCGCGAGTCACTCAAGGGCTATGAATTGCATGGGTTGGAGAGGTTTTCATGGATCGATGGTCGCTAGCCCAGGGAAACTCTATCCACCAAATGACCTCGCAGGGATTTCAAAACCGTCCATGCAGAAATAATCCCATCAAAACCGTCCTAATCCCTTTCTACAAAACGAGGTTGAAAGGGGTAATTTCTAACAAGGGCCTTGAGCCACAAGTTCTGGAAAAAAAAATCTTCTAGTTGCTGCCTGGCTACTGAGGGCATGGGAATTACTGATTGCCTCTTTGGAGATCATGATTTTGGGGCACATTGAATGTAACGTGGTTTAGGACTGCTCGTCAACTACCTATAATTGTTGGAGATGTTAACTATGATCCCTTATTCCCTTTTGGATATGGGGTGAAAATGTTCACAAGTGATGATGGTTTAACATAAAGAATCCCCTATTTGCCACATTTTACGGCAAGTAGTCGAGGCTCCACACAGGGGAGATCAAGCGATCCTTCTAACTGGGTCGGCCCATTCAAGTGGAACATCTCCATGCTGTTTTGCTGGTTTTGGGAACCTTCTAGAGGTTTCCACGCGGTTTTTTTCGGTTTTGGGAAACCTCTAGAAGGTTTTCTGAACTGGTTTTCTATTTTTTTTTCTTGTTTTTCTTTTCTGTTTTTGTTTTAAAAATGTTCTGGATTTCAAAAAATGTTTTGGAACCTTCTAAAAGTTTCCAAAACAAGAAAAAAGGATGGCAGCCTTCTCAAAACCGGGATCTATGAAAAGTCCTATTGGGCCAGCTTGTTAAAATCGGTCGCCTCGTCTCTCTTGTGCGTTTGTCCGACAACTCGCCGCTACCATTTTTTTTCTTTTTTTTTATTATTCTTTATTTTATTTTGCGTTTATCTTTCCCTTTTCCCTAAAACTTTTTTGATATTTTTTGAATTTCTGTAACTTAAACAGCTTTTGTATTTATGAAAAAATGGAAATATTTTTGAATTTCTGAACAAATTAAAAATAAGAAAAAAATTAAAACGGGAGAATTTAAAAAACTTAGAACAATATATTTAAGAAAATAATATTTTTTAAAAATTTGTAAACAATTTTTAAAGAGGGAACATGTTTTCAACTTATGTGCACTTTATGAAATACGAATATTTTTTGAGCTTGCGTACATTTTTGGAAAGGCAAACATTTTTTCGAAAATGAAGAACATTTTATAAATACCCAAAAAATAATTCATGAAGATTTATAGAATCGGTGAAAATATTTGAATAACTTTTGAATTTGTGAACAAATTTTAAAAATAGAGAAACATTTTTTGTAAAACAGAAACCATTTTTAAAAAATGCGAAAACAAGAAAACGTTCTGAAAATTGTGACCGAATTATGAAAAAGGGAGCATTTTTTGAAATTTGTAAACAAATTTTGAAGCGTGAACATTTTTTCAACTTATGTACACTTTTTAAAACACGAAAAAAATAGTTTTGTGCCGCCTTCATGATTTGGACATGAAGAATGTTGCCTTGCTAAGCACGTGTTTGTTTAAGCTACACACAACTGATGGAGTGTGGCAACAGTTGATACGCAATAAGTACTTATGTAGTAAGTCTTTGTCACAAGTTCAGTGGAGAGATGGAGATTCACACTTTTGGGCTTGCCTCATGAAAGTGAAGAGAGATTTTCCCGCTTTGGTACTTTCGCGATAAAGAATGACACCCAAATCAAGTTTTGAGAGGACAAGTGGTTGGGTAATATCCCGCTCCAGGAACAATATCCAAATCTTTACTACATTGTAAGGCACAAACATTCTACTGTGTCAGATGTCCTCCAAACTTACCCCTCCCCTCCCCCCCCCCCCCCTGTTACAATGGAGGAGAGACCTTGTCGGGCCAAAATTAGTAGCATGGAATAATTTACTTCTTCGAATTGCTAATATTGTTCTTACACATGAGCAAGACGTTTTTCGCCGAAACTTAACTCCTGATGGGGTGTTCTCGGTCAAGTCTCATTATCTTGCTTTTGTGCATTATGATGTTCCCAATATCAACAAAAGCATGTGGAAAATTAGGGTGCCGTTCAAAGTTAAGATATTTCTTTGGTACTTACGATGTGGAGTAGTTCTAACAAGGGATGACTTGGCTAAACATAATTGGCAAGGCAGTAAAAATTGTTGTTTTTGTCACAAAGATGAGACTATCCAGCACCTTTTCTTTGAATGTCGCTTTGCATGAGCCGTTTGGTCTATTATACATGCGGCTTAAGGGTTGTTCCCACCTCAAAGTATGTTACATATGTTTAGTGGTTGGCTATGGGGCATAAAGAAGGACCTAAAACGACAAGTCCTGTTAGGGGCGGCAAATACTTATTGGTCGCTTTGGTTATGCAAAAATGATGTAGTTTTTAACAAGAAAAAAATTCATCTCCTCTACAGGTTATTTGTTCAGTTACTGACTGGCTCTGTACCTGGGCTATTCTTCAAAAGCCGGGTACTCAGAAGTTGGTTGCAGCGGCGTGTCAACATTTGGAGCGGATGGTTAAGGAGTATTTTACCCAGGAGCATGGGTAACGGTCTAGTCTAAGGATTGACGGTCCATAACTCTTTTGTGTTATTCCACTTGTTATAAAACTCTTGTGTGTGTAGGTTGTCTGCATTCTAGTTATGCAGAGGTCGGGAATGATCTCAACATGATTATATCATCTTGATGTAATGATCTGTGTTTACTAAAAACTTTCCTTTATCAAAAACATCAGCCCGAGACCGAGAGGCGCTTGTGGCCGTGGTCGGCGACCGTAATCTGGCGCCGGCTATGCGACGGAAAGGCAGCGGGGGAGAGACCGAGAGCTGCGAGCGAGAGAGAGGTCACACGTAGAGGGTCTCAAAATACGCAACATCTCAAACATTTATGGCTTTTTTTATGTAGAAGAAATGGGGACGGGGCAGTAGCCAAATGGCTGTCATCACAGTGCTCCGGGTCAAATATTAATTCTGTTTCTCATTTATTTTGCAAATTTCCAACGTTGCAGGGAATTTTTTGTCTTTTGCTAATTTTTGGACTAAGAGCGTCACCTATTCTGTAATTTGTTGGACTCTTGACAACTTTGACAACTTTAACCGATCCCTAAAAGACTTATATTTAGGAACGGAGGGTGTAATTGATACTGTAGGTGCTGCATGCAAAATACAATACATGTTATTCTAGGTTTACTTGCATATTTCTTAACTGAATTGTGTTTTCAGGATTATCAGACACTGGCTGAACTTTTAGCTGCATGTTCTTAGTGGGAAAGTCTATATTTATCACTTAACTAAAGAGACATTGCTAAGAAAAATCCTGTCTGGTCAAATTGCTGAAATATTTAATTAAGAAAAAAAATATGACCTTCGCATTTGGCAAGGTTTGTTGTGCCGCTGGAGTTGCAGCCAGGGACGGTCTTGAGATTTTAGGGGCCCGGGGCGAAACTAAATCTTGAGGGCCGTTAATATAAGTGCTATAATATTCGACGTATATGTAATCACTGTATATAAGATGACTTATGGAGAAAATAAACAAAGGAGTGTCGTATATCCATGACAAGAAAACTTTAGCAACACAAACAATAAAAAATTTCACAGCAGTGCAAAGCCATGTTTAGTGTCGGGCTTAGTTTAATTATATGAGTACATGATATATTTGAGGTGCCGAATGGCAGAAAATGGTTAAAAATAAATATGTATAATCATTCTAAATAGCAATATCTAAAAAATTAAGAAAGATAAGCGAATTAATATGAATGATATGCAAATATTACTCCATATCGATGTTTTGAAAATCAAATCAAATAGTGCTAAAGTTAGGCTTATTTAGTTGGGTAAATGAGTAAATCAAGAGTTAATTACCACATCTATATGGTCACTCGGCAGTTCGTTTTAAAACTAATCAAGATCAGCATCTAGAACATCACTATGTTCATAATCATTTTGAGATATACACTACAAATATCGTTATTAAACTACGAAAATATAACGGTTCATGAGGCATACCGTGGAAGACTCGGTGGCCCGCCGAAGTGTCCTATTCCTTGCAATCGGGGCCTCTCCTCGAGCAAAGCTTCTTTGGTAATCTATGACGATCTAGACGAAGGTGAAAGGCGTCGGTGTTAGGTTTGAGGTGCGTGATGTTGGCTCCAATAATCTCGTTATGTTTGATCCTAATTGATACCACATGCCTTGCTTAGCAGATTTTTTTTGAAGGAAAATTATGTACAACTAAGTGTCAGGCCCAATAACCAATTTTTAAGTGCAAAATAAGAAACATCCGTACATGCCCAATTAACTTCGGGTACATGCCCAATTAACTCCAGCTACCTGCGATCAGCAAGAACGAAGACAACTAGTACAAAGCGTACCGGATTACAGCCACTCCTTGTTGTGTTATGCCTGGAGGGGGGCCCTAACTTGGCGGGGGCGCAGGGCGGCCGCCCCTCTCGCCCCGCCCCCTCAGGGCCGGCCCTGGTTACAGCAGCCGAGCTGCAACGACAGGCCTAGCGCCAGCTCGCTCAGTTGCGTCACCAGGAACTCCTCGTTCATCGACTGCACACGGTTTCAAAGATCTATTAACGTGGAATCTAATTTTAAAGTTGTCGACACAAGAATTACAATGGCATAAACGGTTTACGACTTGGATGCACGATTTAAAAGATAAAACGTTTTGAATAACGAATTTATGAAAAAAGAGAAAACTCACATGTTGAGACAACTGACACACATGCACTGCGCCACTTATCACAACCTGAAAAGGTGGGAGTGACCTTTGCAAGGGATATCCTTAACAAGTGATGCTAGTATGGCGTTTCATGACATGCATGGTAGATTGTTTAATTAAAGATGGTCTTTAGGCCTATATAATAAAATAATTCTTGTAACTTCACAGAAGCCCGTGTGGTTTTCATGACATGGTGGGAAATTTCACACGCCTCGCTTCCGGCTGCCATCTTGACGATGAGAGGTGGGGGGGCTCGCATCTTCAAGAGTTCTACATTCTTCGTCATTGTCTATTGATAATCGTATTTTATAAGAATAAATTTACTCTCATTCTTTCGGTGGTGCCATGAGGTTAGAGAGTTTTTTTGTCCTTGCAGATCCAATTATTTGGATCTGCTGAGTTTTTGTTGGTGTGTCAAACTTTTTTTGTTGATTTAATTCTTTGTGAAGTTGAAATCCTTCGTCGACAACACGGTGAAGATATTGTGATCTGAGGGCCTGCACTTCTAGGGGATCATCCCGGCCAAAGTACATTTAAGGCTTCCCATCTTTTTGGATGATTTGCTCAAGACGCTTTCAAAAAACATTATTGTTATTATCGTGTGGGTAAAAGAGTGAAAACTTCGTTGCTCCTGTCCAATTGCAACCTCTTCACCGAAGTCTTTGAAGTATTTTTTTCTAGCAGAGATTGATGCAATGAAGAAGGTGTTTCCAAGAGAATTCACTGTAATTCTTAGTCATATGAGTTAACTTTGTACTTTCTAGGATCCTAGATTCAAATCACCGTACCTGTAATTGGTATGATTATGAATAAAACTCGACGATGCTTCGAGCGTTGAGGCGAAAACCTTGTTAAAAAAGTATGGATAAGTGGTAGAAGACTAAAATTAATGCAAAAAACAAATATAAAACTTTCTTACATGACTTAATTTCCTATGAAAAAATAATGCATGAGGTGGTATGTTTTGCATGAAGAGATTAATGGAAAAAGTAACTTATGACTCCATGCATGACTTGATGATGTGGCATTGTTGCATGGAGAAGAAAATTAGCTAGTGGGTTATAGCTAATTAAGAATAGAGGATTACATGTGTTTCTCAAAAACAAACGGTTGTGGAGGAGAGTTGAGATACACGGCGCCTATTGGAGGCATTGTCTACCCTAGCCACCAATAGAACAGATCACATCTGCTCTACCTACTCGTGTTTCAAAATCACTATCTTTCCTCTTGCTTTGTTGCTTCCAACCAATTCCATCCCGACTACCGTGTGCACTGTTGTTTAGGGAACAGATCTCCGGCACCCCATCCTTTGCGATCCTACATCGGGAGAAGGGCGATAAGGTTTTTAGGGAGCATTTTGGAGCGACTACTTGCTTTGTTCGTCTACTATGACTGCTTCCTCAAATTCCTCACCAATGCCACGATGAATGTTGCTGGAGCTGCCGCTACGGCTATGTCCTTTCCAATTGGAGGATATGATATATGCATCCCTTATTTAGTAGTTCATGTGTTAGCCATATACTTGCTACTATCATAGATTTACCTGTTCTATTTCTAGTCATGTTCTCACGTGTAACTTCCAATAAATGAAATTAATATTGTGAGCGCTATCATTATGATCTATCTATGAATGAAGTTAATCAGAAAATTTCTAATGTACCCAACATGTGCATCTTTATACATAGAAACTAGATACGCCCGGTGTGACACTGTGATTTTATCGGCAATGAACTTATCAAAAGTAAAATTAGAATATATTTGAGTAGTGTCGTACCACATTCAACCTAGAGGTAAATGGAGGGTGGATGCATGCTATATTGTCTTGTGACATTCAAATTAAATTCTTTATTGTTGAAAACAAAAAATTTAACATTAATGATGTGGATGTCCTTCATGTGTTTGATGATGTGGAGGGTTTGCGTGTGGTGCAAAGTGAAAAGTGGCTAGTTGAGTGCTTGCATGACCTTTGATGATGTGGAGGATGTGCATGTGGTGGAAAGTGAAAAGTGAAACATCGATTGATTGCATGCGCTTGATGATATGGATGGCCTGCATGTGCATTTAAACAGAAGTCAGACATGTGTGCGGGATATTTGATAAGGTGGATAAATTGCATGTTAATCTTAATAAGACAGATTGGATGAACTAAAAGGATTGGCGTTGAACTCTTGTATATATGTAACAACTTGAGGCAGCAATAAATTTCAATAAAGCTTCTGCATAATAATATTAAAAATAAGAAACCAATAAAGATAGTCTGACTGCAATTGCAACAAAGCTACTGCATAATAATACCAAAAGAAAACATAGCACATAACTTTACGGACGCGGATTTTTGGCTCTCGGGAGCATATGCTCCTTAATGAACAATAAAATTAAAATAAATACTAAATAAATTTTAATTTTTTAATTTTTTGTAGATGTTCATATTAGTGTGGAAAGTGTGCTTGTTAATTTTCATGTCATATGGGATAGCGGTGTATAGTTGGTGAAAAAACAAAATTAAGTGTAACATTTGGAGGTAACATTTGACATTTGACTTGTTCTTTTTGCACAGGCCAAAATGCTTAAGTTTTTCACGTGCAAATTTGCATGTACCATTTGGGTGTGACAACGAACACATCTATTTTTTTTATTTTTTTGACATTTGTAAAATCCATTTTTGACGTGTAGGAGCATGTGCTCCCTAGAGCCTTGAGTTGATGGTCCGACTGATGTGGTAGGCGTGTTGTGTACAAGTGGTGTGTATTCAAACGACATCGGTCATACGTCCGGCGGCTTCCAGGCCCAGCCCACTGTTACTGCTCCGCAATTATATTGCACCCATTTGCAATAGAGAAGACCTTATCCTAGTCTTTGTACTGTGTATTGGGATCCAGTCATGCGTGTTTCTTTATATCTTTATATAAAGCATGGTTCATAATTGGCACTATATAAAGTGAGTCTAGGTCAGTACCACTAGCCTATGGGTTTATATATAAAGAGAGCGAGTCATATAAGTCCTACGCATAGTATGGCACGGAGTCATAAACTATTACACCTGCGGAATCTCTTTCAAACTACCACATTCAGATCATCTATTAGGACCAATCTAAAAATAGATGATACCTATATTATCACAAGTGTCGTTAGTAGTGTTCCCGTTAATATATAAAATACAGCGAGTCTTTAAGCATAGTATGGCACCGAGTCATCAACAACCACCGCACCTCCCTGAATCTCTTTCAAACTACCCACTCAGCTCATCTGAACCTAAAACACGCTATCACCCAACTTCATATGGAAAAGCTCAAATGGGCAAAGGATACAGCCTGCGGGAATAAACCCATATAAGCAGTTCAAAAAAGAAAAATGATATCCAACGGGGCCGCATGCATCTTATTGATGCATAGGCTGGAGGTAAGCCTCCTTTTCTAAAAAGAAAACAAAAAAAGGAGATAAACAAGAACGGCGCGATGTTCTCGGATGCTCAAGCAACTCTGCTGCGGGATTTCATCGGGCAGCTGAACAAGAGACGTGGGGAACTCCTGCGGATCGCATGGAGATGATGCTGGGAGGGAGCAAGGGGATCTAGTTGGTGTAGTTCTGTCTGTAATGAAAAACTTATGTTGATTTTGAGCCTGTCTGTTTAGCTGCACTTTGAGAATCTGCCTAAGTTTGTTGGATGGAGTCTTTGGTTGTTTTCGTTTTTGCTGGTTTGGTGGTATGTAAGACTCTACTTTGCTTCATTTTAATAAAATGAGGCATGGGGAAACCCCTTTCGTTCAAAAAAACAAGAACGGTGTGAACTCAAAGCCGAGCATGAAAATATAAGTCGCCACAGCTAATAACACAATGAGACCTAAACCACTGAACATGAAAGGAATTGCTCTGCCATGGGAACCATCATACCCCGTTGCAGCGAACACACCAAGTTATCACTGAAGAGGGCCGCGTACCCTCTTGCTCCGGGGCGCGTGAAGCACTGATCCTGCCAGCGTATAGCAAAGACCAACAATGGTAATAACAAGGGCACGTGTAAAAGATGTGAGACCAACAAATCCACTCCATGCCTGGGATCAAGGCAAGCCTGAATACGCTAACACACTACAACCAGTTGGTCCCTGAACTCCATGACGAGGCACCTAGGATAGTAAAGACGCAGCGCACTGCCGCTACCGATCCCAAAATGACAGGCTAGGATTTATACCCGGAACCCTGACATGAAGAGGTACCGACAATGACGCCCAAAAGAGGGAAGTGTGACACCCATAGGCATCACCATCAGCAACACTGAAAGGTGGAGCTTTCTCGTGGATCCTCAACCGTGCCACCCAAGGGCCGAGGTACCAAGGTCATTGACCCAACCCGAGGGAAGGGCCACCCTCGCTAGCACAAGGCCTCCAGATCTTGACCAGGGATCCGCAACCACCAAAGACAAAATGACACCAGGATCGGATGTCAGTCCTCCCCTCACTACTCTCATAGCCAAGGAGAATTTGCACCACTGATGCCTCGTTGCTTGCCACAGAGCCAACCATGCAACCTCACCATCTAGGACTGTCCCTAGCATCTAAAACCCCGCATCCCTACCATGCAAAACCTATGACACGCCAATCACTGATCGAAAGAGGGACAGCTTCACAGCGATGCCCGAGGGGCAGATCTGCCTGGTGCTGGTGGCTGAGAAACAAGGGTGTCGCAGCCCGCCTAGTTGTAACGTCCATGTTCACGGTACGTATGCCTCCCTGTCGCCCAGGCCAGCAGGGGGACACGACAGCTAAATTTGTGGCACCCGAGTGAGGCCACCACTCCATTCCTAAGCATGGTGGTCCCGCCACCCGGAGTGGAAGGGTCATAACCCCACTGGCTACGACCCTAGGTCCCAAATGGTAGGCACACCTTCACGGGAGGAAGTCCTGATGGTGGAGGCAAGCGAGGAGTCAGAACTAAAGAGAGACTTCCTGGCTGACCTCGTCCGGATATGTGGAGATGAGAGGCTGCCAATTTTAGTAGGGGAGACTTTAATATCATTAGAAGACGAGATGAGAAAAACAATGACAACTTTGATGGCAGATGGTCATTTATGTTTAATTCTATCATTGAGAGTCTCGATTTGAGAGAAATTGAGCTATCGGGTAGAAAATTCACGTGGGCAAATAATTTACCTAACCCAACATACGAGAAGTTGGATAGGGTACTAACGAGTGTGGACTGGGAGCAGAAATTCCCTCATGTCACGGTTCGGGCTATGCCCAGAGCAATATCTGATCACACCCCATTGTTAGTAGACTCTGGAGAGGCAACACATATGGGGAATAAAAAAATCTTTTCTTTCGAACTAGGCTGGTTTGAAAAGGAAGGTTTCATGGACCTTATAGCCAGAGAATGGGCTATGGACAGGGGGGTTCATCGAGAGTTCATGACAGGTGGCAAAATAAGATAAGACACTGACGTCAATTCTTGAGGGGCTGGGCAAAACATGAGAGCGGAATTTATAAGAAAGAGAAACAAAGGTTACTTGAACTTATAAATTCCCTGGACATAAAGGCCGAAAGAACGTTATTAGATGATAATGACAGGTCACTGAAATCGGAGGCTGAGCTAAAACTAAAACAACTTCTTAGAGAGGAGGAGTTAAAGTCGGCTCTTAGAGCGAAAGTTCGACATGTGGTGCAAGGTGATGACAATACTCAGTTCTTTCATCTCATAGCCAATGGAAAGCATAGAAAAAAAAAAATACCAGCTAGAGCAAGATGAGGGCACAATAGTAGGACATGATAATCTGAAAATGTATATTTCAGAATACTACAAAAAACTATTTGGGGCTCCTGAGGATAATTTTGTATCCATGCATGAGCTTATGGTCGATGACATACCTCAGCTAGGGACGGACGAGAATGAGGTACTAATCGCGCAGTTCACGGAAAAAGAGGTGTTTGAAGCTATATCACAAATGAAGAATAATAAGGCACCAGGACCAGATGGGTTCCCAGCTGAGTTTTACAAGAGGTGTTCGCACATTATCAAAGGTGATTTGTTGCCTATGTTCCAAGACCTTTTCGATGGAAACCTACATCTATTTCATCTAAATTTTGGAACACTGACATTGTTGCCAAAAAAGGAAGGGGCGGTGCGTATAGAGCAATTTAGACCTATCTGCCTTCTAAATGTTAGTTTCAAAATCTTTACAAAAGTTGGCACAAATAGGCTGACACAGATTGCACGTGAAGTAGTGCAACCTACTCAGACAGCTTTCATGCCAGGAAGGAACATACTAGAGGGTGTGGTAGTCCTGCATGAAACGTTGCATGAAATTCACTCGAAGAAACTAGATGGGGTTATCTTCAAGGTGGATTTCGAAAAAGCTTATGATAAGGTCAAATGGCCATTCCTACAACATGCATTACGTATGAAGGGATTCGATGATATATGGAGGAAACATGTCAAATCTTTTGTACAAAAAGGGAGTGTTTGAATTAAGGTCAATGATGATATTGGGCATTTCTTCCAAACTTTCAAGGGTCTCGGGTAGGGAGATCCAATGTCACCCATCCTATTTAATATAGTTGCTGATATGTTGGTAATTCTAATAGGAAGGGCTAAACAGGAAGGCCGGGTAGGAGCCTTGGGGCCACATCTGGTGGACGGTGGCGTCTCGATCTTACAGTATGCTGATGACACGATCCTGTTTATGGAGCATGACATAGCAAAGGCTAGGAATATGAAACTCATACTCTGTCTATTTAAACAATTATCTGGCCTGAAAATAAATTTTCATAAGAGTGAGTTGTTCTTCTTTGGGAAAGCCAAAGAAGAACAAAACACATATAAACAATTTTTCGGATGTGAAATGGGGAGCCTACCGTTCAGCTACCTAGGCATACCTATTCATCATCGGAAGCTTTCCAATAGCGAGTGGAAATGCATAGAAGATCGATTTGAGAAAAAGCTAAGTTGCTAGAAGGGCAAGCTTCTCTCATATGGAGGTAGACTAATTTTGATTAACTCGGTCCTGACAAGTATGCCTATGTTCCTCCTATCCTTCTTTGAGGTACCGGTCGGGGTACGTAAAAGATTGGACTTCTATCGATCAAGATTCTTTTGGCAGAGTGATGAGGATAAGAAAAAATATAGACTGACTAGATGGGACATTATTTGTAGGCCAAAAGACCAAGGTGGTCTGGGAATTGAGAATTTAAAGGTGAAGAACAAATGTCTGCTGAGTAAGTGGTTGTTTAGACTGTCAGTGGAGACAGAAGGAATGTGGGTACAAATTTTGCGTAATAAGTACCTACATTCGAAGACCTTAGCACAAGTAAAAGTAAGACCCAATGATTCACCATTCTGGAAGGGGTTGATGAAAGTCAGATCAGCTTTCTTTCATAGAACAAAAATTATTATTGGAAATGGTGAGGGTACTAGATTCTGGGAGGAGTCGTGGTTGGGGGAGACGCCTTTAGCCACGCAATACCCAGCTCTTTATAATATTGTGCAACGCAAGGAGGCATACGTAGCCACAATCTTACAGTCAAATCCTCTAAGTATACAATTCAGACGGTCTTTGATAGGGCATCGATGGACTGATTGGTTACACCTGGTTAGGAGACACATGGATATACGTTTATCAGAGGAACCTGATAGGGTGTATTGAAAGCTCACGAGGAGCGGAATTTTTACAGTCAAATCAATGTATCTCAATCTTATTGATACTATTAATAGCCCTAATTCCAGAAATATTTGGAAAGTCCGGGTTCCCTTAAGGATTAAGGTCTTCATGTGGTTTGTGCACAAGAAGGTGATCCTAACAAAGGATAACTTGGCTAAAAGAAATTGGGGGGTAGTACTCGGTGTAGTTTTTGTGATAATGAAGAAAACATTTCACACCTCTTTCTCCAATGCCCTCTTGCGAGAGTTCTGTGGCAGACAGTTTGTATAGCCTTTAATATTATACCTCCGGACAATATTGATACGTTATTCAGAACGTGGCTAGATGGAGTAGATTCGAGTATTGCTAGACACATTCGCATTGGAGTGTGTGCACTTTTGTGGGCTATATGGAACTGTAGAAATGATATGGTTTTTGACAGACATACAAATATACATTTTTTGCATGTACTACAAAAAGTTGCGGCATTAATCCATACATGGTCGTCACTCACGCCTGCGGAAACCAGTGAGCCTTTGGTTACTGGGTCTACCCGATGGGAGACGGTAGCGCGGGATATCTTCAACTGATTTGGATGGCAGTCCAGTAATATGATAGATGAGTAGACATCTAGGCCTATTATGTCGGTTGTGGCAATTTTCAGTTTACTTTTGCTTTTACTCTCTTTTGTCGGAGACTATGTTGAACCGATATTTGTTTGCTTGCTTAATAAAGGGATCGTATGCATCGTACTAATGCAGAGACCGGAGGTAATCCTTCTTTTCTAAAAAAAAGCGAGGAGTCGAAGGGGGGGAGGGGGGCGAACAGCGACGAGGAGATGCAGGAAGGAGGAAGACGTCCGGGTACGAGGCCCACTGCCGGGGACGAGGGCATGCGGAAATCCCTAGGGGGCGTGAGTTCTCACAAACGAGCACCCTTGGAAGCGACGTGCGGGTACGGGTGCTAGGTGGAGGGAGGTAGGCGAGGCCGGGGAGCATGGGGACGTTGGTTGGTCGGCGGCGATGCTATGTCTCGCGGTGGCAGCTACAAAAAAGGCAGCTCATCCAAACTAAGAGGATAGTTTTTGAATAGCGGGCTATGGTATATTCTCCACTTGGTGTGATGCTAGAGCGCCCGAAATAACGCTAAATCATACACTAAATGTTTAGCGTGAGGCCCTTCCAAACGCTGTAGCGATGGCGTCAAGATAACATGATATTTAAAACTATGAGTCTAAGTACTTCCTCCGTCTCAAAATAAGTACTACTCCTTCCGTCACGGTTTAGAAGGCGTGCATGCAAATTCTCTAGGGCCTAGGTGGTTATTGATTGGCTGTGAAATGAGTTAAAAAATAGCATTCGCACTATGCATGCATATAGAAGTAGTACAACGGAGTACTAGTTAGCTGCTAGGAGTAAATGCAACGTGCCTTAATCTTTGTCTATTTTGGAAACGCACGCAAGTCTAACTGTGCCTTCTAAACCGTGACGGAGGAAGTACTCCGTTTCAGTTTACAAGGCATGCACGTGTATCTAGGTCGTCAATTTGACCAACTTAATGAAAGACGTATATTACAAAAAATATATCATTAGAAACTTTAGATGTTCTATTTTCTAATGATATAATTTTTATGTTAAACAATATATTTTATATAAGCTAAATTGACGACCTAAGTACACGTGCATGCCTTGTAAACTGTGATGGAGGGGAGGGAGTATCATTGACTGGGAGTAATAGTTTTTATGCGGGACTATACTATTTAAAACTATGACGAAGTACTCCCTCCGTCTCAAAGCGTCGTTGGTTGGGAGTAGTAGTTTTTATGCAGGACTAAAATAAGAATAGCTGATGTCTATATTAGCACAAGAGTGCCGCTAGTAGTGTTCCCGTGGATCACCAATATTCCAGCATAAGTTCCAACTTAATTAGCCGCTGCTGCTGGTGATGGACTCGATCAACACTGAGCAACAGACCCCTGCGGGCAAGGATGCAAGCGCTCCCCCACCGCAGGCTCTGGTGGTCATGGATCCTTCTCTTCTAATGGCTGCGAGCACGGGCGACTGCGAGGTGCTAAAGAATCTCCTGAACTGGGGAGATGCACCTGTCTGGCCAAAGGCAGTGGCACCTCAGGTCGTCGTCGAGGTTCCCAACGGAGGCACCCTCAACATTAGCACCACCAACGGAAGCTTGGACGTCCTAGAGCAAGCTTCCACTGGCGCAATTGAAGAAGGTGCTGGTGATCAGCCAGCTGCGCCCTCTGCAGAATCGCTACTGGAGGGAGTCACACCTCTTGGTGACACGGCCCTTCATGTGTTAGCAAAATCTGGTATTGTCTTTGTTCTTGCTTTTTCTCTGTCAGGTTTTTTTCGTTATTATAAAATCCGGTATTGTCTTTCTTCTTGCTTTTCTCTATGCCAGGTTTTTTTATTACTAGGCGATATTTCGTGTGTTAAGTGTTGTTACCGAATTAGTTGCATATATTTTAGTAAGATTTGGTTGTAGAGAATATATATTTTTTGATTAATATAGTAACTTAAACTTAAAAATCATATAAGATTTTGATTATTGTATACTTCTAATTTAGAATGAAATACATCATTAGTCCATTTACTCACATAGATTGCACATTTTTAGTCCCTGCAAAAAAAAAAAAGATTGCACACTTTTAGGCCACGAAGATCAGAATTGGACCATAAACTCGTTTGTGTGATAAATTAAGGTCAAAATCGATTCTAAAGGGGGGAAAACTCACCCACATGGCCATCATGTCGGCCGGTGTACTGCTCGCGATTGGGTTAATCTTTAGAGAGTTCTTTTGCAGAATGCTCTGACATATTTAATAAAGAATTAACTTCACGGTGTACTTTCTCAGTTCTTAAATATAAGTTTCTTTAAAGATTTCGTTACGGACTACATGAAAATATATATATACATACTTTAAAGTATAGGTTTATTCGTTTTGCTTCGTACGTAGTTTATAATAAAATTTCTAAAAAGAAATTATATTTAAGAACAGGAGAAATATAAGGCAAGAATTAAATCCAAGTCTTCAAGGAAATTAAGGAAGGCCACGTGCGGACCACCAGGATGCAAAGTGAATTGCGTTTAGAATTGGTATATATACATATGGCAATGGCATTATTTTATAGGTCAGCCAGCAGGAGGAGCTGGGCCGCCCCCGTGGCTCATCGTTGTCATGCACTCATCGTGTTTCTACAAAAATAAATATACTTGTTTCACAAAGAAATTACTTTGCACCCTAATGATTAGCACGTGGTGGTTCTTTCCTTGTAGGTGCGGGTTCAAGTCCTGTCCTATGCACCACTGGGGCGTTTCATGTGCTGATGTGGCAGCAACGTAGACGTATTTTTCCCTGAATCAATTTTGCCCCTAATTTGACACATAAACAAGCTTATAGACTAAATTTGATCACTTTCTGAGCTTGTGGCCTAAATTGTACACCCACGGAGCGTTTAACTTTTTTATTTTGTCAGCTGTCAATTTGCAAAAGGACATCTATAAAATTCAACTCAGTCGCTGGTGATTCACTTTTGTTTTATGGGTTGTCAATGTGCAAAGAATCCTATATAAACTCACTCCTATGTAAATTCAATCAACCCGAGCTATTTAAGGTATGCTAACGTGGCAGCCACGTAGAGGGGTTCATCTGTAATTGGTTTTGCCCGACCTTTTCTTTTACTTTATCTTTTTTTTTTAAACGAGTTTTCTTTTACTTTATCGGTTGTCAGTTTGTGGCCTAAAGTGTACAGTCACTTTGAGTTAATGGACCAATGATGCATTTTAATCTATAATTTATTTTAAAATATTGTATTCGTTTTTGTATATGTGGTTGCATGTTAAGGTTTGCATTTTGTTTCATGTATGATTGTATGTTCTGGTGATATCTTTGCATGTTAAGAAAAATATGTAAGTGGGGATCACCTATTTAATTATGCAGGGTAATTTGGTTATTGGTGGTCTTTGCACTAAATGTCTGTTGTCGTTATTTTATTTTTTTGCCATATTGTGCCAATAAATAATGAAAACGTAATAAACATAAATAAGACACTGGTGATTTACAACACCCGTTTTCCATAACATTTGCTTCCCTGGTGGCAGGATACTCCTCGATGGAAAACTTTCTCGACAGCGCTTATGTGGTCTATAATAAAGCCAAACACCTGTTGCATAAGCCCAATATGTTGGGTGACATGCCACTGCACTGCGCAAGTCGGGCAGCAAGTTGTAAAATGGTGTATTGTCTCTTAGAGTTGGCAAAGGGCGAGGAAGACTGCAATGACAGGGTGGAGTCTATGATAAGAAAGCAAAACATGCGTGGGGAGACAGCATTGCACGAGGCAATTCGTGCGAGGAACGTCGATATTGTTATATTGCTACTGATGGAGGACTCACAACTTGCTCGTGTACCAAGTGAAGGAATTTCACCACTTTTCTTGGCCGTCGTGCTAGGACAGTACCACATTGCAAGCATACTTCATGAGAAAGACAACCAACTATCGTACTCCGGACCAGATGGAAAAAATGTGCTTCATGCATCTCTCTTGAGGAACCTAGGTACTTTACTTTGCCATAAACAAATATTTTACTATCATTACTTTCTTTGATTGAATGTTCTCAGATATCTTTTAGCAAACAGCTGCTAGAGATAGGTTCCAGTGCACCGATTCTTGTGGCGCTATCACTAAAAAAATCTTAGGCGAAATCCCATAATTTATTTGTACCATTGGCAGTGTACCTACAAAAACTTCAGTATCAAATTCGATCTACACATTAAGTTACAAAAACAAAATTGAAGTACCAGTAGAACTTCTCCCATTTCTAAAATACTAAACAGTTGGCTTAGCCCTACACGAGCTCAGATCAAACTTATTGTAATCCCACTATTTCACAATGTAGTGTAAATTTTTCAAGAGTGAAACTTTGCAAACTTTGATCAAGTTTATAAAAAAAAATACCTACATGCATTAGTAGAAAACAGGATTTTTTGTTCTAGCCGGATCGGAGCAATAGTCCCGCTCCTGTTACGAACCAAACTAATGTGGGCATTAGTACCATTTCGAATGGTTAGGACATCGGACGGGGCTCAACAGACATCAGTCCCGGATCGAATAGGACCTTTAGTCCTAGTTAAAGACACCAACCGGGACAGTCCCAATTGACGTCTCCAACCGAAACTAAAAGTTTGTCTCATCAATTAACTAAGAAAATAATATAGTTTGTGGTACACGATCCCTCGATACAAAAGGAGTTAATTACATCTGTAATACAAGAACTTGCAGCTAACTAACAGAATCCTACACAAGCTAAAAAAACCCAGAAAAATGACACACTAACTTGTACGTACTAAATTTTAACACAATTTCTGGTAACTCTGACGCTACACTCTCCGTCGCTGTTAACCGGGCGTACGTGGCCCTGGCGCTCTCCGTCTACCCTTTCCCAGTCCCGCTGCCATAGAAATACACTTTAGTACGCCATAGAAATAAAATCAACAAAAACATTGCCCGCTGCCGTGATTCAAACTTGAGACCAAATATAAAAAAAATAGCAGTATACAATCAAACTTGAGACCAAACGATATTAGGACTGCGTATGGGGAATTCGTTTTCACCCGGCGCGCCGGTCGAATCGTTCGGACGGTCGCGCGCGGGCCGCGCGCCTCGCTAGCAGATGCTCGCAACATTTTTGCGTCAAATTTGCTGCAACCGTGTTTTTCTTATACAAATGTTTTCCATGCAGCTTTTTTTCTCGTGTAAATTTGTTGCAACCAGCGTCATATTTGTTGCATATATGTTTGGTTGCAACTCCAGTTCTTTGAATTTTTCGTTACAATCGATGTTTTTACTTTTGCTACAACTGTGTTAATTTTTGCTACAACCGGCATCATTTTTTGCTGCAACCGTTCACTAAAAAAAGTTGCATACACGTCACGTAAATATTTGTTACAACCGGCGTTTGACTTTTGCTACCACGTATCATCAGCTTCGTTTTTTGCTACGATCACGTAGATATTTCTTTTTGCTATAATTTTTTGTTTTTGTTGCAACCGTTGAAAAATTTGTTGCATCGCATCGAAATTTTGCTGCATCGAAGGAAAAATGTTGCATGGAGATCCAACGGTGCAGACGCGCAGGGGTTGGTGGATCGTGCGGCGCGCCGGGGCAGAGCACTCCCCCTGCGTATGTCGAGTTTTTTTTTTTTTTTGCGATGAACGACCACTACACTTCTCTGTTCTTCGTGTTAAAGGCAGATACCTTTCTGTACGCTTAGTTTCGCACACGTGCTGGCATTCCCCAAGTATTTTGTTGTTCCTTTTTTATTTCGGGTTTTTATCTTATTTCAGATCTTGGTTTTCTTTCTTCTTTTTTATTAAAGTTTCACATGTTTTATATAGGTTTTGCAATATACTATGAACTTTTATTTAATACTTCATCCGTCCCGAAATAAATGTCTCAACTTTGTACTAATCTTAGTACAAAATTTTGCTAAAGTTGAGATACTAATCTAGGGACGGAGGGCGTATATGGTGGGTTTTTTTCAATATACAATGAACTTTTCTTCAAATACACAGTTAAATTTTTAATATACAATAAATATTTTGTCAATACACAATGCACATTAATGTACAAATACACATGAGACATTATTGTATAATATATGGTGGGTATCTTGCATTGGTTTATTTCTCTGTCCGACTGAAAAATGGGACCCACACAAGATAAAGGGAGAGCGCTCCAGCCACCTACACGGCATTTAACAGCCACCGCTGTGCGCGTTAAGAATAACAGAAATTGTATTAAAAATGTTATGTTGGATAAGTTAGTGTACCATTTTTCAGGTTTTTTTTTAGTTTGCGTATGATTATGTGTCAGTTCGCTGCAAGTTTTTGTACTACAAGTGTAATTAACACATACAAAAAGTTTGACTCTCCCGATATTTTTTTTCTAATTTTTTTTGCGTCCGCAATAACCCAAAGCCTTGCCTCGAGATTTATGATCTTCAGCACATCGTGACGGGAGCACTCCTGTGACGGAATACCAGGGCGTTTCTCTCATTTTAAATAGTCTAACTGGTAATCATGTTTAGGGACGCTATTGCTTTTCTATTGGGCACACACTTGGTAGAGAGGCTAACCCATCAGATATATCGGGAGCCATATTTTTCACATTGTATATGTTTAGCATTGTATGTCTGGATAATTTTCTCTATTAATTTGATTTAAGAAAACCTATATGCACTACATTATGGAACGGAAAGAGTATTATATTGTTTAGTCTGTTTGTCCAACATTAGTAGTTGTTTCTATAGAAAGAATGTATAGTATGTATTATGAAGATTTTTTAAGAACGTGAAATTGGGACCAAATATATTCTTTGGGTAGTTAATTTTGAGTTGTATTATTCTTTGGTAAAGTGAGGTACCGTTTAAAGTATATTTTTGGAAACTAACAATTTTTTAACATGAAATGTCCAACCGCACTCAGAGATATCGGAAGTTCTGTTGGGTTGGAACAAGGACCTTGCAAAGAAGCAATGCCACGACGGAAGCACTCCCCTCCACCTTCTTTGTATGATGTCTTATGGCGCCATTATGATACCTACACTACTGGAAGCAAACTCATATGCAGCCTACCAGTCAGACCGAAGTGGGTCTTTCCCTATTCACAATGCTGCCTCGATAAACGGGCTCAAAGAAATCATCAGCTTGCTTGAAAGGTGTCCAGAATGCGTCAACTTGTGTGATACTATGGGAAGGACTTTTCTTCATGTTGCTGTTGAGAACAAAAGTTATGCCGTACTCTCCTATGCTTGCCGGACACCATCAGTATCATCAATTTTGAATGCACAGAACAAGGATGGGAACACCGCGCTACATCTAGCTGTCCAGGCTGGGGATCTGACGATGGTTTGTTCACTCTTGAGGGAACAGAAAATACAACTTAGTATACCAAATAATAGTGGACGAACACCCATACATCTAGCATGGTTCAGGCTTCCACGAGGTTTATATTTTTACTGGGTAATGTTAGTTCTTTCATTTCCCGTTTCATGCATGTTAGCTTATCATGGCCATACTTTATACTCAGTAGTTAGTTTCTTCTGATTATATTTCTTCTATTTGTGCAGAATGCTGAAATTGTGATATATAAGTCACTTGGTTATGCCGGCGCCATGTATGGTTGCTATGGGGCCAGTCTCCTAGATGTACGGCATACATCCCAACTAGACAATGACAGAGAGTCCGCGGTAATCAATGATTCCACACAAATTCTTGGCATTGGTTCAGTGCTCATTGCGACGGTAGCATTCGGCGCAACTTTCGCCCTGCCTGGCGGTTACCGTGCCGATGACCACCCCAATGGTGGTACACCAACGCTGGTCGGAAGGTATACATATGCCTTTCATGCGTACATCATTGCCACCACGATAGCATTCGTTTGTGCCTCTGTGGCCACTACCGGTCTAATGTTCTCTGGCATGGCAATGGTAGATTTGGCGGTCCGTCAAAAACAATTCCAATTATCTGTATGCTTCGCCGCCAGTTCTGTCACTAGCTTGGGAGCTTCGTTTGCATTGGGCCTTTACATAGTGCTTGAGCCCGTTGCTCATAGCACCGCTATTGCTGTCCTCGTGATCACTTCTTCTGCAATGCTCATCGTGGTGATGGAACCTTCCCAATACATGAAGATGCTAGGAGCGTTGCGCATTAGATTGGGTAAAGGGATTTGGAGGATTGTAGTAAAACAAATCTTTATGCTAAGTTACATGTTTTGGCCCTTTGTAATAATATTTATCTGGCCAGTTTATTCGACGAAACATCGTCACAACTGACCCCGCAAAGGTGGGCAATCAATTGGTCAGGTACGCACATGCATGTGCTTTACACTAGAGCTTCTAGAGTTAACATGTCCTATCAATACTTTTCAGGAGAATTTCAGCATACTTTATTGTACTTGTACCGATTGATATGAATTAAGTGTGTGAAGCAGTGGTGTTTCCGTCTCGTACTACAATTGTCTCCAAACCAAGGATTTGCTTACTGGGCAGTAAATTCGGTTGCCATCTGATGACCGGGTTTCGTACGTGCTGCCCCATCATAAACGCATGTGTCGAGCAAAATAGATGGAATGTTTTGAAATTGAACTCTCAAAGTATAGTGCAATATAATAGCATCTCTGTTACGCGAACATATATACTTAGTCACGGTGTAGTGACAAGTATGTCTATTTTGCATCAAGACCTCACAAGGTTCCCCTCCATGCATTTTTTTTTTTGTTTATTTCCGAGGATTCGTAAGTCATAAAGTGAAATGAGAGTACATCATTGACATCCTCCAACATGGAGGGTTCCCGACCATATTTCGTGATTGGATCACCGCCCTCCTAAGCACCTCCTTGTCGTGGGTCCTTTTAAATTGGGTGGTCCTTTGCCAAAGGGACCCCACCTCCCCCTCTTCATCATCGCCATTTATCCACTAAAGAGAATACTTGAGTTAGAGTCTTCAAGAGGGTTGCTGAAAGGACGTGGATGTCGCCTAGAGGGGGGGTGAATAGGCGCTTTAAAATAATTACGGTTTAGGCTTGAACAAATGCGAAATAAAACTAACGTTTAATTTGTCAAGCACAAAACCTACAATAACTAGGCTCACCTATGTGCACCAACAACTTATGCTAAGTAAGATAAACAACTAAGTGATAGCAAGATATATGACAATAAACAATATGGCTATCACAAAGTAAAGTGCATAAGTAAAGGGTTCGGGTAAGAGATAACCGAGGCACGCGGAGACGATGATGTATCCCGAAGTTTACACCCTTACGGATGCTAATCTCCGTTGGAGCGGTGTGGAGGCACAATGCTCCCCAAGATGCCACTAAGGCCACCGTAATCTCCTCACGCTCTCGCACAATGCAAGATGTCGTGATTCCACTAAGGGACCCCTGAGGGCGGTCACCGAACCCGTACAAATGGCAAACCTTGGGGGCGGTCACCGATACCCGTACAAATTGCTCGGGGCAATCTCCATAACCTAATTGGAGACCCCGACGCTTGCCCGGAGCTTTACACCACAATGATTGAGCTCCGAGACACCACCAAGCTTCTAGGACGCCAAAGTATCCACGAAGAACAATATCTAGGGTACTAAGTACCAAAGGTAATAAGCTTCTCAAACTTCACTTTCACGTATCACCGTGGAGAACTCAAACGATGCAACTAATGCAAAGGCAAGGGCACACGGAGTGCCCAAGTCCTTCTCTCCCAAATCCCACCAAAGCAACTAATGCTAGGGAGGAAAATGAGAGGAAGAACGAAGAAGAACACGAAGAACTCCAAGATCTAGACCCAAGGGGTTCCCCTCACTTAGAGGAGAAAGTGATTGGTGGAAATGTGGATCTAGATCTCCTCTCTCTTTTCCCTCAAGAACTAGCAAGAATCATTGGAGGGATTGAGAGTTAGCAAGCTCGAAGAAGGTCAACAATGGGGGAAGAACACGAGCTAAAGAGATAAGGTTCAATGGGGAAGAAGACCCCCTTTTATAGGTGGGGAAAAATCCACCCGTTATGCTTCACAACCCGCACAGAACGGTACTACCGCTCATGGGAGCGGTACTACCGCTCGGTAAGTTCACCAACCATGCTGAGGCCAAAAAGGATGCAAAAAACAGTCCGACGGAGCGGTACTACCGCTCCTGGAGCGGTACTACCGCTAGGGAGCGGTAGTAAAAAATTACTACCGCTCCAGGGGCGGTACTACCTCTCCAGGGGCTGTACTACCGCTGGCACGAGGAGCGGTACTACCGCTAGATACTGAAACTGTTGTAACTTTCGCATACGGACTCTGAATGCAACGAAACCAAGTTTGTTGGAAAGCTAACGACATGGGCTAAGACAATCTTGATAGAAATATCAATAAGAAGCAAGTGAGAAAAGTCCCATAAGAAAATGGTGAGAACCCTTCTTCGAATAAGACCGGTAAAAACTCCCAACATCGAAAACATCATAGAAGATGCATATGGACTTCGTTTTCGATGAACTCGAGCGTGTCATGAAGATGACCATAAGCTCTAAAACTCACAAAGAGAAATAACAAACAAGAACCAAGAAGTATGATGCAAGGATGCAAATGGTTTGAGCTCTCAACGAACGATACGATCAAGCTACTCACTTGAGAGCCCCCCTTCCAGTACGACAATCTATCCTAAAATAGAAAACCTATCAAGGGCAAACCTATACCTTGCACCTCGTCCTCTTGAGCTAGATGAAGATGATCTTGGATTCCTCAAGACGGACCACCTTTCTTGCTTGCGTTGGCTTGATGAAGACTAGTTGATTGCTCCCCCATACACACTATGGGTGAGCCGCTCTTCAGCATATCTTCACAAGTCCATTGCCACCATCCTCCATCACTTGACGTCATCCTCCATGGGTTGTATGAGATATTCCTCTTGACGCAAGCCCATGGAAACACACCTAACCCCACATAGAACTCTCAAGAAGACCATGGGTTAGTACACAAATACGTACTGGACAATGCTTACCATACCATGAGATCACTTGATCCCTCTTGGTACATCTTGTACGCTTTGTGTGTTGATCATCTTGATTTACTCTTTGTCTGACGATCTTGATCAACCTTGTGTCTCTATGACCATTCTTTGGATAATACCCTTGAATACCACCTTGGTCATCATATAAACTCCTTGAACCCAACAAATGGACTTCAAGAAGTGCCTATGGACAAATCCTATAAATATAACTTAAGGCTACCATTAGTCCATAGGAATTGTCATCAATTACCAAAACCACATATGGAGATATATGCTCTAACAGTTGCTCCACAAGATTCGTAGTCACGGCCCCATCATGAGAATGTCACTCTAAGAAGATGATGCAGCGGTGTTCACAACACCCATAAAAAGGACATTGACAACCTCTCCAGCATTTTAAACCGCTTCGGCAAGATCAGAGCCTTTCCACCAACATCCAAAAGAGCTCAGTGGCCCTTATTCGTTGTACAAACCTCAACTTAAACCAAATTCTTCAAAGCCTCCCGGCTACCCATTCGTCCTTCCCCATGAAATATTTTTCGCTACAACCCCCCTCACAAAACGTATGCAGGGTAATATGGACTTTTGACCACTTAAACCCAGGTTTGTAGTATAGGTAATATGTACCCCGGACTGGGACGGCCCATCAAGTTGGTCGTTGTACCTTCGCCCTAGTACTGTCAGGGAAGTCCTTGACAGGATTCGAACTCGGAACCTGTAGATCACAAAGAACGGCTGCTAACCAGTTTACCTCAGAACTCTTGGTTAATAATTTGGAGCGTGTCGCTTTAAAAACTAAATATGACACAGAACCCGGGCAATTTTTGAAATTTGTGAACAAAATTAATATAATATTTTTCCTAAATCCCTAACATTTTCCTAAAAAGTGCAAACATTTTTAAAACAAAGATCAAAACTTATTAATTGGAATACTTCCAAATTTGGAACATTTCTTCATAAGCACGAACATATAATCAAATTCACAAACATTTTAAATATTTGAGACAAATATGAATTAGAAAAACAAAATAAGAAAACAAGAATATTATCTTTAATTACAATAAAGTTTTAGAATTTATTAAAACATATGAAAACAAGAACAATTGAAGAAATATTGAACATTTTTTTTAAACTTAAACGTTTTATAAATATTGTGAAACATTTCTAGAAAACTGAATGTATTCAGAAATTCTAAAAAAATAAAAACAATATGCATACATTTTTTAAGTATTTATAAATATTTTAAAACGGATATTTGTTCTCATTTTGGAATTTTTTTCAGAACTAGAAAATATCTTGTATATCCCGTACTTTTTTAAAATATATGAAAAAAATTATAAATAATTATTTTGTGAAATTATGGAAAAAATTATAGAATTATGAACTGTGATTGAAATTTCCAAAACAAACACGAGAATTTCATTAAAATGAAAATAAATTTGGAGAAAAAGAAATGGAAAAAGAAAAAAAACAGTGAAAATAAAATATGAAACGAGAAAATAAAGAAAAAGAAAAAAAATGAGGAATTGTAAAAATAAAATTCGAAAACAAATAAAATAAAAATAAAACAATTTTGTTTTGAGAAACGGAAAACAATATAACTGGATGAGATATTTCCTACTCTATCTGCAGAAATAGGCCGGCCAAACGCGTCGCTCGGCTGGTCGCTTTGTGCTAAACAGCAGCAATCGTCCGCGTTCTGCTTTTCTAATTTTTGTTCTTCACTTTTTCGTTTTCTTTTTTCTTTTTCTTTTTTCATTACTAGTAAAAGTGACCGCGCGTTGCACCGGGTTAGATTGTCGATTTTTTGATCATGTATTTCGTATTCGACCCCCCTCCCATCATGTTCTTCGTCAATATCTACTTCAACTCCGCACCGTCTTTCAAATGCAAGTAGGTATGTAAACATACGACAAATGATTATATATAGTAGCGACTAATACATATACGAACTCTCCAAGCAAAAGAAAATAAAAGATACTAATAAAAACAATTTCCTCCATATGAATGGCTGCCCAGCAGCTCCGAAGAACAGCTACTTGCATCTGTATCAGTAGCAATTGAAAGTTAAGTTGTAAATAAACGCAGAAACTGCTCGGCACAAACTTGAAAATTTGATTTTTGTAAGAGATATAGCAATTCCAATGGTCATTATTTTAGCAGTCTTATTTTATTTTTTTTCGTAAAATTTAATATCCATAGATCATAAGATGACCTGCATGATTATAGATTTTAAATATATTCAATTAAGTCCAAATGGCCGAAAGAGTTGTTCATAACTATAATGAATTGAACAATGCCTGTATTTCCTTTCTCAGAGGATTCCTGTACTATAATTTGGACCTTGCTGGTATTGTTGGGTATTGAAAACTCCTTATTTCATTTAGTTCATGAACAATTGTTTCTATGGGGGAACCGGACCCATAGAAGGAATTTTTTTCTCCAAAGGTCCTCATATTTCTGTTGTGTGTCTTTGTATGTGTACAGGTCAAAAGAGACATGCCTGAACCGCATGAAGGTGTAGTGATCTTTTTTCTCCACGTGATATGAAGGATTGCTTATATTGTAACAAAAGCAAACAGAAACTACAACAACAACTACCATGTTTGTAACTAAAGCAAACAGAAAATACAATGACAACTACCATATTGCATTTAAGTTATTTATGCCACACATTTTTTTTCCATTCTTCTATGCTCATGTAAAGTTTGTGCACGTCTGCAACTCGCTTCGTTCAACTGTGCCTTCATGGTATGCTTTCTGTTCCGTAAGCGGTAAGCCTATCCATTTGCAGTTCCGAATAGGATCTACTTCACTTCTCATCATAGGCGATGCCACCTGACTTTCAGTTTGAGTAGCTTCTTCAAGGTCGTCAAAAAAGTCTGCTTCAAACAACCCTCGCAGACTTTGGGTAGATCTGAGGGAAGCAAATTCATTATACAACAGTGCAAACAAAGGAAAGTTCCATGATCAAGTTGAGTTAACCATGAAACAACTTTTAGTTCTAAGCTCAAGGTTACTTGATTTTAAGTTTTTACATGACCGGTCGGACTATTGCTCGCTATAACTGAAACTGTGAGGAATAGAGGCACCAGAAGTTGACAACCAAAGTAGCAGGGTTGTTTTTAAGGGTGTCGAGGCATTACATACCTCTAGTGTAGCCATCATTGGCGATATTGGACAGCTCGACATATGTTCTTCTACCTTCGGCGAACTCGAAGCTTCTTCCTCCGGCGAACTTGAAGCCAACATGATGCTTTTCTGGTCCAACTACTCCAGGATTTGATCGATTTTCTGGTCCAACTACACAACCTGATGGAGACGCCGGCCGAGGATCCTCAGCGAAGTCCAACCCTGGTCGAGCAATCCATTGTTTTGTGTTGGAGAAGGACATCGTCACGAATTCAATCCAAGTCAGACATGGCAACAGTAGAAGGCTCTGCCAGTGGCAAACATGTCACAGCGGCGTGCTCTCAGCCGGCACTGGTGGACGGCGTACTCACCCTGCCTCCTCAATGCATGTTCTCCCTCCACCAGCAGCGCTTGCGGTCGATGCTAATTTCAAGAACCTTTTTAGATAAGAAAATGATTACTGAACTTCATTGCAAAAAGTTACCCCCAAATAAAGCACTGGCACCAGAGAATAAGATCATAGGAGGGACCTGCACAAATAAATTATCACCTCCAATTAAATGAAAATGTAACAACATTGTGAGCTTAACAGTTACAGATGTTAGATGTGTATAGTCCCTTTTCGGTTTACACATGAGCGCGTCCATCCGATGGCTGCAACACTGCTTCCGAATGTGCGCTTGATATTCTTTCCATATCAAATAATATGGTCACTTAGGAAAGTAAGCAGTCCTTGGAGAAGTAACTTAACTTCTACGGACCTCCATATGATGACAACTCAAGGTTAGTTATTGAAAGGGGAACATGACGCAGAGATTAAAAAAATTCAGGTTTGCCTACACCATTTGTATTAGCACTTCCAACAGAGATGAAGTTCAAAAGGGGGCAATTTTGGTGCACGTGCCTAGAACACTGAATGTACTCCTACTTCTCTATCTCAATTTTTGTACTGCTACTTCCACTTGCTGGTTTTCAGAAAAATGAAAACCAATTTATGAGCTGAGCAAGGCAGTCAGTGAGCTCCAGCCACGAATACGCCACAAATCAAATCCCAAACCAAACCATGACTTGGAGACAACACCCAACGAAATGGGGATATGGCCGGCCAAGTCAATGAAGAAACCCAGCATGACCCCGTACTACGGTCTGCTGAAGCGATCAAACGGGCAGTTAAAACGCAGGGAAAATTAGGGATTTCAAGAGCGTGGGCGACGAACTTACAGCGCGGTCAGGGATTCGGAATCGCACGCCCAGCAGAAAACCTCCAATCATCATCGCGTGGAGACACGGCCGGCCATTAGCGGCAGGAATGGAAGAGGCAGGCACAGGAGAGAGCGAGAGCCGAGAGGCAAGCAAAAAAGCAAAGCTAAGCCCTGTTCCGTTGAAAAAAAAGAGGGAAGGGATAGGCGAATCACCAGCGAGGATAGGGATAGGGGAATCCTCCCGTCAGCCGCCGCACCACGTACACCCAACCGCCACAGCGCGCCGCCCCGGCCGGGCGGTTCCGCACTTCGCCGCCTCGCCGCATGCACTGCCAAGTGCTGCCGCCGCCGCACTTCGCCGCCCCGCGCGCCTGCGCCTCCAGCCTCGCCGCCCCGCCGCATGTTGCGCTGCGCCCCGCTGCCAGATCCGGCCGCCCCTCGGCCTCGCCTCCACCTCTGACCACCGTCGCGACGCTCGCCGGCGTCGGAGCCGCCGTCGACGGACCGGCCTCCTCCTCAGCCAGATCGTATCCACCCAATCCCTGGACCGGTGGAGGACACAGGGGTTTTTTGAAAGACGAAACGTTTTTTTCCACTTATTGAAGGACCGCGGGTTGATTTTGAAAAAACAGGGGGGCGTTTTTGCAAAACTGCCACGACAGACGACAGAAGGCATCGATGCTTTATTATTAGGGAGAGAATTGTTTTTCCTCCTTTTGGGATGTCTTATTCATTTTGGACTGTTTCAAAAAAATTAAAAAAATGAATAATAAAATTAAAAATTGAATAATAAAATACAAGTTTTAAGTATTTTGAAATTGTAATTTGATTTTTTTTCCTTCAAGTATTTATTAAATGATGTTTAAGAAAAATATTAACTCTTTTCAAGTCAATTCCTTTTTATTTATTAGTTATGTTAAAAACTTAAAATAACAGTTTTAAGTAACTTTCCAAATTATAGTTTGAAATATTTTTTCCTCCAAATCTGGTATGGATGTCTTTCATGGGCATGTCCACCTACTGGTAAAATTTTGGGTCATTTCAAGAATGGCAACGTCGCGTGCTTGGGTAGGCCAAAATGCTTCGTGTGAGAGCTTGTTGTTTATAGACACCATAAACACACCATGCCAAGTTGTTTTGATGTTCGATAAATTTTGCATTTTCTGGAATTTTATGGGCTAAAAAAGATTGATAAACGACCGGACATGCCGCAACTTGCATATGGTGTCGGAAATCATTCAAACCTTACATGTTTGCCTACCATGAGCATGCCCACCTTCTTGGAAAACTTGGGATCATTTTTAAGGATGTCAAAAATAAACCATGTTGAATGAATGGTGTGCCGGTAGGCTAGAAGGCTCCGTCTAAGAGCACGTTGTTTCTCAACTCGCCGCGCCATGTTGGGGGGGGGGGGGAGGTGTTGACAATTTCTTTTATTTTCTAGAGTTTTCTAAGTGAAAATAGGACGATAAATGGTCGGTTGTTTCGCAACATGCATACTTTGTCGGGAGTCATTCAAACCTGGTATGGATGCCTACTATGGACATTTCCACATGGTAAAAAAGTTGGGATCATTTCGGATAGGCTAGAAGGCTCCATTCGGGAGCGCAAACTTTTCTCGACATCCGCCAAATGGAATCAATTTTTTTCATGGCCTTGTATGACCAATTCAAGGGACTATGCCAAGTTGCTTGGCTTTCTTTCTGAAGTTTTATGGACAAAAAGACTAATATATATCCGAAAGTGTCGCAACTTGTATAGGGTATCGGAAGTCGTTCAAACATGGCATGGATTCCTACCATGGGCATGCCAACTAGCTGGCGAAAGTTGGAGTAGTTTTAAAAATGTCCAATAAAACACTATGTTCAACATAAGGTGTCCGTGTTGGGGAACGTCGCATGGGAAACAAAAAATTTCCTACGCACACGAAGACCTATCATGGTGATGTTCATCTATGAGAGGGGATATTCGATCTACGTACCCTTGTACACCGCACAGCAGAAGCGTTAGTGAACGCGGTTGATGTAGTGGAACGTCCTCACGTCCCTCGATCCGCCCCGCGAATCGTCCCGCGATCAGTCCCACGATCTAGTGCCGAACGGACGGCACCTCCGCGTTCAGCACACGTACAGCTCGACGATGATCTCGGCCTTCTTGATCCAGCAAGAGAGACGGAGAGATAGATGAGTTCTCCGGCAGCGTGACGGCGCTCCGGAGGTTGGTGGTGATCTTATCTCAGCAGGGCTCCGCCCGAGCTCCGCAGAAACGCGATCTAGAGGTAAAACCGTGGAGATATGTGGTCGGGCTGCCGTGGCAAAGTTGTCTCAAATCAGCCTTAAAACCCCACTATATATAGGAGGGAGGGAGGGGAGGAGGCAGCCTCAAAACCAAAAGGTTTGGCCGAAATTGGAGGTGCAGGAGTCCTACTCCAATCCTACTTGGAGTAGGATTCCACCTTCCCACTTGGAAACTCTTTCCACCTTGTGTTTTTTCCTTCTCAAACCTTATGGGCCTTAGTGGGAACTTATTCCAGCCCACTAGGGGCTGGTTTATCTCTTCCCATAGCCCATGAGACCTTTTGGGGCGTGACACCCCTCCTGATGGTCCCCGTCACCCCTCCCGGCACTCCCAGTACACTACCGATGAGCCCGAAACTTTCCCGGTAATGCACGAAAACCTTCCGGTAACCAAATAAGGTCATCCTATATATCAATCTTCGTTTCCGGACCATTCCGGAAACCCTCGTGACGTCCGTGATCTCATCCGGGACTCCGAACAATATTCGGTAACCAATCATATAACTCAAATACACATAAAACATCGTCGAACCTTAAGTGTGCAGACCCTGCGGGTTCGAGAACTATGTAGACATGACCCGAGAGACTCCTCGGTCAATATCCAATAGCGGGACCTGGATGCCCATATTGGATCCTACATATTCTACGAAGATCTTATCGTTTGAACCTCAGTGCCAACGATTCATATAATCCCATATGTCATTCCCTTTGTCCTTCGGTATGTTACTTGCCCGAGATTCGATCGTCGGTATCCGCATACCTATTTCAATCTCGTTTACCGGTAAGTCTCTTTACTCGTTCTGTAATACAAGATCCCGCAACTTACACTAAGTCACATTGCTTGAAAGGCTTGTGTGTGATGTTGTATTACCGAGTGGGCCCCGAGATACCTCTCCGTCATACGGAGTGACAAATCCCAGTCTTGATCCATACTAACTCATCGAACACCTTCGGAGATACCTGTAGAGCATCTTTATAGTCACCCAGTTACGTTGCGACGTTTGATACACACAAAGCATTCCTCCGGTGTCAGTGAGTTATATGATCTCATGGTCATAGGAACAAATACTTGACACGCAGAAAACAGTAGCAACAAAATGACACGATCAACATGCTACGTCTATTCGTTTGGGTCTAGTCCATCACATGATTCTCCTAATGATGTGATCCCGTTATCAAGTAACAACACTTGCCTGTGGCCAGGAAACCTTGACCATCTTTGATCAACGAGCTAGTCAACTAGAGGCTTACTAGGGACAGTGTTTTGTCTATGTATCCACACAAGTATTGTGTTTCCAATCAATACAATTATAGCATGGATAATAAACGATTAACATGAACAAAGAAATATAATAATAACTAATTATTATTGCCTCTAGGGCATATTTCCAACAGTCTCCCACTTGCACTAGAGTCAATAATCTAGTTCACATCACCATGTGATTTCAACGAATCCAACACCCATATAGTTCTGGGGTCTGATCACGTCTTGCTCGTGAGAGAGGTTTTAGTCAACGGTTCTGAAACTTTCAGATCCGTGCGTTCTTTACAAATCTTTATGTCATCTTATAGATGCTGCTACTACGTGCTATTCGGAAATGCTCCAAATATCTCCTCTACTATACGAATCCGTTTCACTACTCATAGTTATTCGGATTAGTGTCAAAGCTTGCATCGACGTAACCCTTTACGACGAACTCTTTAACCACCTCCATAATCGAGAAAAATTCCTTAGTCTATTTAGTTACTAAGGATAACTTTGACCGCTGGTCAGTGATTCAATCCTGGATCACTCTGTGTACCTCTTAACAGACTTGCTGCAAGGCACACATCAGGTGAGGTACTCAGCAAGGCATACTTTAGAGTCTACGGCTAAGGCATAGAAGACGACCTTCGTCTATTCTCTTTATTCTGCCGTGGTCGGGTTTTGAGTCTTACTCAAATTCACACCTTACAACGCAACCAAGAACTCCTTCTTTGCTGATCTATTTTGAACTCCTTCAAAAACTTGTCAAGGCATGCATCTTGTTGAAACTTCTATTAAGCGCTTTCGATCTATCTCCATAGATCTTTGATGCTCAACGTTCAAGTAGCGCAATCCAGGTATTCCTTTGAAAAAATCCTTTCAAACAACCTTGTATGCTTTACAGAAATTCTACATTACTTCTGATCCACAATATGTCAACCACATATACTTATCAGAAATTCTATAGTGCTCCCACTCACTTCTTTGGAAATACAAGTTTCTCATAAACCTTGTACAAACCCAAAATTTTTGATCATCTCATCAAAGTGTATATTCCAACTCCGAGATGCTTGCACCAGTCCATTGAAGGATCGCTGGAGCTTGCATACTTGTTAGTATCCTTAGGATCGACAAAACCTCCTGGTTGTATCACATACAATGTTTTCTCAAGGAAACCGTCCAGGGAACAATGTTTTGACATCCTATGTGCAATATTTCATAAATAATGCAGCAACTACTAACATAATTCTAACAGACTTTTAGCATCGCTACAAGTGAGAAAGTCTCATCATAGCCAACTGTTTGATCTTGTCGGAAACATCTTTGCGACAAGTCGAGCTTTTCTTAATAGTGACTTATCACCATCATCGTCTGTCTTCCTTTTAAAGATCCATCTTTACTCAATAGTCTTACTACCATCAAGTAGTTCTTCCAAAGTCTACACTTTGTTTTCATACATGGATCCTCTCTCGGATTTCATGGCTTCCAGCCATTTGTCGGAATCCGGGCCAACCATTGCTTTCTCCATAACTCGTAGGTTCACTGTTGCTCAACAAGATGACCTCCAAGACAGGGTTACCGTACCACTCTGCAGTAGTACGCGACCTTGTCAACCTACGAGGCTTGTAGTAACTTGATCCTATGCTCGATGATCACCATCATCAGCTTTCACTTCAATTGGTGTAGGCGCCACAGGAACAACTTCACGCGCCCTGCTACACACTGGTTGAAGTGATGGTTCAATAACCTCATCAAGTTCTACCACCCTCCCACTCAATTCTTTCGAGAGAAACCTTTCCTCGAGAAAGGATCCGTTTTTAAAAACAAACACTTTGCTTTCGGATCTGAGATAGGAGATGTACCCAACTGTTTTGGATATCCTATGAAGATGCATTTATCCGCTTTGGGTTCGAGCTTATCAGACTGAAACTTTTTCACATAAGTGTCGAAGCCCCAAACTTTCAAGAAATAACAGTTTATATTTCTCTAAACCTCAGTCTATACTGTGTAATCTCAACGGAAATACGCGGTGCCCTATTCAAAGTGAATGCGGTTGTCTCTAATGCATAACCCATAAACGATAGTGGTAATTCGATAAGAGACATCATAGCATGCACCATACCAAATAGTGTGTGTGGCTATGACGTTCAGACACATCATCACACTGTGATGTTCCAGGTGGCATGAACTGCAAAACAATTTCCACATTGTCTTAACTGCGTACCAAAACTTGTAACTCGCATATTCATTTCTATGATCATATCGTGGACAGTTTATCCTCTTGTTACGACAAACTTCACTCCGAAACAGAATTGAACTTTTCAATATTTCAGACTTGTGATTCATTAAGTAAATACTCTTGTATCCACTCAAATCATCATTGAAGTAAGAACATAATGATATCCACTGCGTGCCTCAGCACCCGACTGCATACATCAAAATGTATCACTTCCAACAAGTTACTATCTTGTTTCATCACAATGAAAACAAGGCCTTGCTCATGTGGTATGATTTCATGTCACTAGTGAATCAAAATCAGGTGAGTATAAAGATCCATCATCATGGAGCCTCTTCATGCAATTCATACCAACATGACTCAAGCGGCAGTGCCACAAGTAAGTGGTACTATCATCATTACCTCGTATCTTTTGGCACCAATATCATGAACATGTGTAACACTACGATCGAGATTCAATAAACCATTGAAGGTGATTATTCAAGCAAATAGAGTAACCATTATTCTTTTAAATGAATAATCGTATTGCAATAAACACGATCCAATCATGTTCATACTTAACGCAATCACCAAATAACAATTATTTCGGTTTAACACCAATCCCGATGGTAGAGGGAGCGTGCGACGTTTTGATCATATCAACCTTGAAAATACTTCCAACACCTATCGTCACCTCGCCTTTAGCTAGTCTCCGTTTATTCCGTAGCTTTCATTTCGTGTTACTAATCACTTAGCAACCGAACCGGTATCCAATACCCTCGTGCTACTAGGAGTACTAGTAAAGTACACATCAACATCATGTATATCAAATATACTACTTTCGACTTTGCCAACCTACTTATCTACCAAGCATCTAGGGTAGCTCCGCCTCAGTGACCGTTCCCCTCATAACAGAAGCACTTAGTCTCGGGTTTGGGTTTAGACTTGGGTCTCTTCATTAGTGCAGCAACTGTTTTGCTGTTTCACGAAGTATCCCTTCTAGCCCTTGCCTTTCATGAAACTTAGTGGTTTTACTAACCATCAACTATTGATGCTCCTTCTTGATTTCTACTTTCGCAGTGTCAAACATCGCGAATCGCTCAAGGATCATTGTATCTATCCTTGACATGTTATAGTTCATCACGAAGCTCTCACAGCTTAGTGGCAGTGACTTTGGAGAACCATCACTATCTTATCTGGAAGATCAACTCCCACCTGATTCAAGCGATTGTCGTACTCAGATAATCTGAGCACATGCTCAACGATTGAGCTTTTCTCCTATACTTCATGGACAAAGAATCTTGTCGGAGGTCTCATACCTCTTAACAAGGGCACAAGCATGAAATCACAATTTCATCTCTTTAGAACATCTCTTATGTTCCGTGACGTTCCAAAACGTCTTCGGTGCCTTGCTTCTAAGCCATTAAGTATTTTGCACTGAACTATCGTGTAGTCATCAGAAACGTGTATGTCGGATGTTCACAACATCTACAGACGACGCCCGAGGTGCAGCACACCGAGTGGTGCATTAAGGACATAAGCCTTCTGCGCAGCAACGAGGACAATCCTCGGTTTTACAGACTCAATCTGCAAAGTTTGCTACTATCAACTTTCGACTAAATTTTCTCTAGGAACATATAAAAACAGTAGAGCTATAGCGCAAGCTACATCGTAATTCGAAAGACCATTAGACTATGTTCATGACAATTAGTTCAATTAATCATATTACTTAAGAACTCCCACTCAAAAAGTACATCTCTCTAGTCATTTGAGTGGTACATGATCCAAATCCACTATCTCAAGTCCGATCATCACGTGAGTCGAGAATAGTTTCAGTGGTAAGCATCTCTATGCTAATCATATCAACTATACGATTCATGCTTGACCTTTTGGTCTCATGTGTTCCGAGGCCATGTCTGCACATGCTAGGCTCGCCAACTTAACCCGAGTGTTCCGCGTGTGCAACTGTTTTGCACCCGTTGTATGTGAACGTTGAGTCTATCACACCCGATCATCACGTGGTGTCTCGAAACGAAGAACTGTCGCAACAGTGCACAGTCGGGGAGAACACAATTTCGTCTTGAAATTTTAGTGAGAGATCACCTCATAATGCTACCGTCGTTCTAAGCAAGATAAGGTGCATAAAGGATTAACATCACATGAAATTCATAAGTGACATGATATGGCCATCATCATGTGCTTCTTGATCTCCATCACCAAAGCACCGGCACGATCTTCTTCTCACCGGCGTCACACCATGATCTCCATCATCATGATCTCCATCAACGTGTCGCCATCGGGGTTGTCGTGCTACTCATGCTATTACTACTAAAGCTACGTCCTAGCAATATAGTAAACGCATCTGCAAGCACAAACGTTAGTTTAAAGACAACCCTATGGCTCCTGTCGGTTGCCGTACCATCGACGTGCAAGTCGATATTAACTATTACAACATGATCATCTCATACATCCAATATATCACATCACATCGTTGGCCATATCACATCACAAGCATACCCTGCAAAAACAAGTTAGACGTCCTCTAATTGTTGTTGCATGTTTTACGTGGTGACCATGGGTATCTAGTAGGATCGCATCTTACTTACGCAAACACCACAACGGAGATGTATGAATTGCTATTTAACCACATCCAAGGACCTCCTCGGTCAAATCCGATTCAACTAAAGTTGGAGAAACCGACACTCACCGGTCATCTTTGAGCAACGGAGTTACTCGTAGCGATGAAACCAGTCTCTCGTAAGCGTACGAGTAATGTCGGTCCGAGCCGCTTCGATCCAACAATACTGCGGAATCAAAAAAAGACTAAGGAGGGCAGCAAAACGCACATCACCGCCCACAAAAACTTTTGTGTTCTACTCGAGAAGACATCTACGCATGAACCTAGCTCATGATGCCACTGATGGGGAACGTCGCATGGGAAACAAAAATTTTCCTACGCGCACGAAGACCTATCATGGTGATGTCCATCTACGAGAGGGGATGTGTGATCTACGTACCCTTGTAGACCGTACAGCAGAAGCGTTAGTGAACGCGGTTGATGTAGTGGAACGTCCTCACGTCCCTCGATCCGCCCCGCGAACCGTCCCGCGATCAGTCCCACGATCTAGTGCCGAACGGACGGCACCTCCGCGTTCAGCACACGTACAGCTCGACGATGATCTCGGCCTTCTTGATCCAGCAAGAGAGACGGAGAGGTAGATGAGTTCTCCGGCAGCGTGATGGCGCTCCGGAGGTTGGTGGTGATCTTATCTCAGGAGGGCTCCGCCCGAGCTCCGCAGAAACGCGATCTAGAGGTAAAACTGTGGAGATATGTGGTCGGGCTGCCGTGGCAAAGTTGTCTCAAATCAGCCTTAAAACCCCACTATATATAGGAGGGAGGGATGGGAGGAGGCAGCCTCAAAACCTAAAGGTTTGGCCGAAATTGGAGGTGGAGGAGTCCTACTCCAATCCTACTTGGAGTAGGATTCCACCTTCCCACTTGGAAACTCTTTCCACCTTGTGTTTTTTCCTTCTCAAACCTTATGGGCCTTAGTGGGAACTTATTCCAGCCCACTAGGGGCTGGTTTATCTCTTCCCATAGCCCATGAGACCCCTTGGGGCGTGACACCCCTCCTGATGGTCCCCGGCTCCCCTCCCGGCACTCCCAGTACACTACCGATGAGCCCGAAACTTTTCCGGTAATGCACGAAAACCTTCCGGTAACCAAATAAGGTCATCCTATATATCAATCTTAGTTTCCAGACCATTCCGGAAACCCTCGTGACGTCCGTAATCTCATCCGAGACTCCGAACAACATTCGGTAACCAACCATATAACTCAAATACGCATAAAACATCGTCGAACCTTAAGTGTGCAGACCCTGCGGGTTCGAGAACTATGTAGACATGACCCGAGAGACTCCTCGGTCAATATCCAATAGCGGGACCTGGATGCCCATATTGGATCCTACATATTCTACGAAGATCTTATCGTTTGAACCTCAGTACCAAGGATTCATATAATCCCGTATGTCATTCCCTTTGTCCTTCGGTATGTTACTTGTCCGAGATTCGATCGTCGGTATCCGCATACCTATTTCAATCTCGTTTACCGGTAAGTCTGTTTACTCGTTTTGTAATACAAGATCCCGCAACTTACACTAAGTCACATTGCTTGCAAGGCTTGTGTGTGATGTTGTATTACCGAGTGGGCCCCGAGATACCTCTCCGTCATACGGAGTGATAAATCCCAGTCTTGATCCATACTAACTCATCGAACACCTTCGGAGATACCTGTAGAGCATCTTTATAGTCACCCAGTTACGTTGCGACGTTTGATACACACAAAGCATTCCTCCGGTGTCAGTGAGTTATATGATCTCATGGTCATAGGAACAAATACTTGACACGCAGAAAACAGTAGCAACAAAATGACACGATCAACATGCTACGTCTATTCGTTTGGGTCTAGTCCATCACATGATTCTCCTAATGATGTGATCCCGTTATCAAGTAACAACACTTGTCTGTGGCCAGGAAACCTTGACCATCTTTGATCAACGAGCTAGTCAACTAGAGGCTTACTAGGGATAGTGTTTTGTCTATGTATCCACACAAGTATTGTATTTCCAATCAATACAATTATAGCATGGATAATAAACGATTAACATGAACAAAGAAATATAATAATAACTAATTATTATTGCCTCTAGGGCATATTTCCAACAGTCTGGTAGGCTAGAAGGGTACGTCTGACAGCATACTTGATGTCTACTATGCAACTTTATTCTTGCACATGTTGTTGGACCTTCAAGTGGGGAGTTTTGTAAGACACTAGCAACTTTTCCTCAAGTGGATGACCTAAGGTTTATCAATCCGTGGAAGTTGTAGTATGAAGATGACCTCTCTCAAACAACCCTGCAATCAAATACAAGAAATCTCTTGTGTCCCCAACACACCCAATATAATGGAAAATTTTATAGGTGCACTTGTTCCGTGACGAGATGATGATAAAAGTATAGTATGGATGGTAGATATAGATTTCGTAATCTGAAAATATAAAAACGGCAAGGTAACAAGTGTAAAACAGCGAGAAAAATGGTGTATAAATGCTTGGAAATAAGGCCTACGGTTCATACCTTCACTAGTGCAATTTCTCAGAAATACTTACATAGTAGAATCATATGATCATCCCTCAACATGCGACAAAGAATCACTCCAATGATCATAAGTAGTGGAGAACATAAGATTAAATTGGCGTAGGTAGTAGAACCACCTCAAAGTTATTCTTTCCAATCAATCTTTTGAGCTATTCCTATAAGTGTCACAAACAATCCTAGAGTTCATACTAGAATAACACCCATGATATATATCAATCAACCCTAATGGCACCTAGATACTCCAATGTCACCTTAAGTATACATGGGTAAACTATGCAACATGCATCAAACAGTTTCAAATTTATCATATGCAATCCAACACAAAGAACTTCATTGAGTAACCCAAGATTTCTATCGGAGAACGTAGTATGAAAACATGCAATCAACACCTATGTATAGATCCCCAAGGTCACCCGAATCCGTAAGTTGATGTCATAACATATATTAAGTGAATCAATAGAATACCCCATTTTCAACACGGATATCCACATGCAAGACATACATAAAGTGTTCTCAAATCTAATATTCAATCCAACATAACGAGATCTCAAAGGGAAAGATTCAGTTCATCACAATAAGGTAGTAAGGGAATAACATCATATGATCCAGCTAGATTTTTCTTCTTCTTTGTAATTCTGTTTTTGCAGCAGGAGGAAGGAAGCGTACGTACCATGGACCTGTAGGTCGACAGAGCCTACCGTCTCCCCTTGGGGACGACTGTCACCTGGGTCCGCTGGAGCGCGCCGCCGCCGAGCCTCCGCGCTGCGTGTCGAAGCGTCGCCGCCATGGCTTCTTCTTTTACTTCTACTTCTCCTTCTTGTTTCGATCCCCTCTCATCCTCGGTCTCGCAATCTGCGTCGGTGTTTATCGCACGAATCAGGACTCCGCCAAAACCACGCCCCGATTTTTTGTCTCCCAAACAGATTGTGGATCCAACAAACAAATTAAAATTAGAGAGAGACACAGGGGTACAGATTAATTTTGGTCTCCGGATTATTGTCCACCAACAGGCCCAGCCCACCCCACCCGAATAAAACACATTCCCTCGATTCCTTTTGTTACCCAGGGACTACGATCATTTCCTTCATTACTTAATATTTTATGCAATTTTTTATTTAAATGTTCTAACTGTATATATTTACATCATTTACACACATTACTTAATATTTTATGCAATTTCAAAAATAATCATGCAGTGTACAGCAATTGTCAATGCAATATTTAAATAATGATTGTTTCTTCCCTATCCCAATGCCTTTCACCGCTCCATCATAATTCCCTCCAACCCTACCGTACTCCAGTTTGGTAGTGTCCACCGCATGTCTATGGTTGAGCCCCGGAATTTGACGGCGCACTTGAAAAGCCACCTACAAACGCTTTACACCCAATCATTTCGGATAACGCTTGCATTTCCTGTCTTATTGTGGTTGCTGCCACATAGTTAACCATGCTTATTCCTCAGATACCGTTAGTGTTTCTTCTCCGGGAAAAGATTCCAAAAACTTGGTTACATTAATTAAATGTTCACGCGATTGGCAAAATGTTCAAGACATTTTAAGGACTTTTGTACAATGTAATCTTTTTTGGTATAATAAAAAACTAGCTGAATTCTAAAATAATATACAGGGCTTCAAAAATATATTTTTTATGAAATATACAATGTAAAAATGGCATTCAAAAAATTGGTCATGTGTATTTGAAAAAATGTTCAAACATGTATTTACAAAACTATTTGTACAATATAAAACAATTCTTCACATAACTTTAGAAAATAAATTTTACCATTGGGAAAATGTTTAACGTGTATTCGAAAAATGGTCACCTTGTATTAAAAATTTAAGCACATATAATAAAATATTTATACGTGTGTATATGAAAAGTTTACAATGTGTATGGAAAAGGAATACATGAATTAAAAAAGAAAAATAAAAAAATAAAGAACCAAAGAAAAATAGGAAAATAACCAAAGAAAACCAAATAATGTAAGAAAAAAAAGGAAGAATGAAAAGAAAAGAAAATCAAAATAAATAAAAATATGAAAGAAATTTTGCGATAAAGGCACTTCATGTAAAAGAAAATAGTCACTTTGCCGTTACAGGGCAAGCCCCATATGCGTGGACACAAAGGTGAGTGGTGCATATATCATGCAATAAGCTAGAAGTAGCCCTTCCAGAAAACTTGTGGCAGTTTTCCGCTCTTGTCGTTTTGGTACTCTCGTCGTCCTCGCGACGTAGCGATCATCGTTTTCGTCTCGCTCGCCGCCAGCTGCTCTTGTCTAGATTGCTTGAGCTGGTTAAGGGGCTAAAATTGAAATATTTCCCTTGCATCACACTAATGCACAATTGTCATATGCAAAGAGTGTGTTACCGCCTTTCGGTGACCAGTTTCAAACATTTGCCTTGGTAACACGGCATCGGGCGATGGCGTGTTGAGGAGGGGTCAGGCGGCAACGCGTAGAGTACGGCGATTAGCGTCGTCTCCTCCCAAATGCGCGAGTCACTCAAGGGCTATGAATCGCGTGGCTTGGAAAGGTTTTCGTGGATCGATGGTCGCTAGCCCGGAGAAACCCTATCCACCAAATGGCCTCGCATGGATTTCAGAGGTTTTTGGCCCATGCAGGAATAATCCCATCAAAACCATCCTAATCCCTTTCTACAAAACGAGGTCGAAAGGGGTAATTTCTAACAAGGGCCTTGAGCCACAAGTTCTGGAAAAAATAAATCTTCTAGTTGTTACCTGGCTACATGAGGGCATGGGAATTAGTGATTGCGCACATTGAATGTAACGTGGTTTAGGACTGCTCGTCAACTACCTATAATTGTTGGAGATGTTAACTATGATCAATTATTCCCTTTTGGATATGGGGTGAAAATGTTCAGAAATGATGAAGGTTTAACATAAGGAATCTACTATTTGCCGCATTTTGCGGCAAGTAGTCCAGGCTCCGCACAGGGGAGATCGAGCGATCCTTCTAACTGGGTCGGCCCATTCCAGTGGAACATCTCCATGCAGTTTTGCTGGTTTTGGAAACCTGCTAAAGGTTTCCAGTAGGTTTTTTCTGGTTTTGGAAAACTTCTAAAAGATTTTCTGAAGTGGTTTTTTATTTATTTTTTATTTTTTCTTGTTTTTTCTTTTCTATTTTTTTTCAAAAATGTTCTAGATTTTCAAAAAATATTTTGAAACCATCTAAAGTTTCCAAAACCGGAAAAAAGGATGGCAACCTTCCCAAAACCGGGATCTATGAAAAGCGCTACTGGGCCAGCCCGTTAAAATCCGTCGCCTCGCCTCTCTTGTGTGTTTGTCCGACAACTCGCCGCTACCATTTCTTTTTTTCTCTTATTCTTTATTTTCTTTTGTGTTTATCATTCCCTTTTCCCTAAAACTATTTTGATATTTTTTGAATTTCTGCAAACTAAACAGCTTTTCTATTTCTAAAAAAAATGGAAATATTTCTTAATTTCTTAACAAATTAAAAAGAAAAACAAATTTGCAAACAGGAGAATTTTAAAAACTTAGAATAATATAATTAAGAAAAGAACATTTTTTTAATTTGTAAACAATCTTTAAAGAGGGAAGATGTTTTCAACTTATGTACACTTTCTGATATAGGAATAATTTTTGAGCTTGCGTACATTTTTGGAAAGGCAAACATTCTTTTTTCAAAAATGAAGAACATTTTATAAATTCCCAAACAATTTTGATACATGAAGATTTATAGAATCAGTAAAAATATTTCAATAACTTTTTAATTTGTGAACAAATTTTAAAAAAGATATACATTTTTCGTAAAACATGAGCCTTTTTAAAAAAAATGCGAAAACAAGAAAACATTCTGAAAATTGTGACCGAATTATGAAAAAGGGAATATTTTTTAAACACGAAAATGATAATTTCAGTACATTTTTTGAAAATGCAAACATTATTTCAGTATTAAGAATAATTTCTAAAATTCCTGAACATTTTCAAATCATGAACAGTTAAAGAATTGGCGAACAAAATTTGAACAAGTAGTCAATCTATGAAAAATTATTTAAAAAATGACATTTTTCGTTAAATAGATACATTATTTATAAAAATATGAAGATAAGAACATTTCTTAAAATTGTGACCAATTTATGAAAAAACAAAAAAAATTGAAATTTGTAAAAAAAATTGAAGCGGAAACTTTTTTTAACTTATGTACACTTTTTGAAACACGACCAGTTTTCTTAACTTGGGTACGTTATTTGAGAATATAAAAAAAATTAAAATGGAGAACATTGTTAAAATACCCAAACATTTACAAATCATGAATATTTTTAGAATTTGTTAACAAAATCTGAATAAGTTTTCAGTTTGCAAACAAATTTTGAAAAAAGAGAAACTTTTTTTGTATAACAGCAACATTGTTTATAAAAATGAGAAAACACGAATTATTTTTGAAATTATGACCAATTTATGAAAAAAATGAAGTTTTTTTTGAAAAATCTAGCAGTTTTTTGAATACGAGAACAACTTTTCAAACACGACCATTTTTCTAAAAATGAACATATTTCCAAAGCAAGAACATTTTTTAAAATTCCAGATTATTTTGTAGCACGAACATTCAAATATAAATTGTGAACAACATTTTGAACATGAGAACTATTTTTTAAATTCCAAAAAAATAGGAAATGTCAAACAAAAAATAGGAAAAGGAACAAAGAAAAAAGTGAAGGAAAACATGAGAACGAAAACAAATACATTTATTGATAAATGAGTTTTTTGCAAAATCGCGAACATTTTTCTGAAAATGTTGAACATTTAGAAAAATCTAGAACATGTTTTAAAATTATGACTTTTTAGAAAACTGCAATTATTTGAAATTTAGAACTTTTTTATAAAATCGAGATTTTTTTTAAATTTGAAGAACAATTTTCAAACATGAACTTAGTTTTAAAAATAACCTTAAAAAGGAAACACAAAAAGAAAAATGAAAAAAAAGGTACGAGAAACCGCTTAGAAGGTGACAACCGAAACTGGGTCGGTCCAAGTCTTCTGGGGAGGTGCGGAGCCCCGACTATTTGACGCAGAATGCGTCAAATAGGATTTTCCTGAATTTTGTACTAATTGGAAATAGAGAGATGTTAAAAAAAATTGGAACTAGAGAACAATCAAGGCGTTTGTTAAAGGCCTTTTGCTTGATCCTGGGCACGCAACTCTGATCTGTCTTCAGTGTGATGTGAGTACGAAGGGGAGTTCACTTGGTTCCGGTGGAATGTAACCATGAAATTCCATTCCACATGGTTCGTGAACCAAACACACCTTTAGATCCGGCTTGTCCACATGACGAAGAAATGATAAACCACGAGGTTTTGCATCTTTTCTTGTGTGTGTTTTCTAAGGTAGTGTGCGGTTTTTCATTTTAAATTCTTGAATATTTTTTACACTACATGTGCAGTTGTCTCAACCCCTAATTCAGTTGCATGTGCATTATTGACGAAGAAATTTGCCCCGGCCTCCCCAATCCAGTTGTATGTCCACCCTCGACACATGATTTTCTCTCAACCTCGACCTAGTTACATCTACTCTTGATATGTCTTGTGTTCTGCTCGTTCCTTGTGAAGCAATGAGGTCTGATAGTACTATTTTTAGTGTGTCGTTTTATGTTTTGTGCATTGAGTTTAATTCATAGGTTGTAGCTGTTTTAGGGCCATCTATTTTTTGTTCATTATTTTTGGTTCAACCAGGTAGCTAGAGGAGCGCATGTAACCCCATTTTTTTTTTGCAAAAGGACACCACCCATATTTATGGTTTGGGGTGTTTGACGAACATTGTTCAATTTTGTCAACATTTATTCAAAATTTTGAATAGTTTAAAATTTATATGGGCTCGTAGTTTCGTAGTTGTCCTCGTTGCAAGTCTTTCTCGACTTGCGACTGTTGTTCAAGTTGCAAGCCCACCCTGAATTCACAATTGCACCCTTTATTTTGATTTTCATCCCAATTGCAAGTCAACCCTTAACTCACAATGACTCGTAATTTCGTAGTTGTCCCAACTACAAGTCTACATTCGACTCGCAACTGGGCACCTAGTTGTGTGAGTTGCAAGCCCATCCTCGATTCGCAACTGAAGCCTATGTTTTGTTTTTCATCATAGTTGCAATCCACCTTTGAGTCGCAATTCGGTCCATAGTTCATTTTAGCCCAGTTGCAAGTCGACACTTGACTCGCAACTCGGCTCATAATTTTATATTTATTCTAGTTGCAAGTTCATCATCGACTCACAATTGGACTTGTAGTCGTCCAAGTTGCAAGCCCACCCTTCACTCGCAACTCGATCATGTGTTTTGTTTATCATCCAAGTTACAAGTCCAGCTTTTCACTCACAACTTGCCTCATAGCTTGTTTCGTCCCAATTGCAAGTTGAGCCTCGACTCACAACTGGGCTCGTAGTATCGTAGTTGTCCCAGTTGCAAGTTCAGCAGGGACTCGCAATTGGGCTCATAGTTGTCTGAGTTGCAACCCCATCTTCTACTCGCAACTGGAGCATATGTTTTGTTTTTCATCATAGTTGTAAGTCCACCCTTGATTCATAATTGGTCCCATACTTTATTTTGGCCGAGTTGCAAGTCGATCCTTGACTCACAACTAGGCTCGTAGTTTCGTAGTTATCCGAGTTGCAAGTCCATCCTCAACTCGCAACTCGGCTCGTAGTTTTATAGTTGTATGAGTTGCAAGCCCACCCTCTACTCGCAACCGGAGCATGTGTTTTGTTTTTTATCCCAGTTGCAAGTCCACCTTTTCACTCGCAAATTGACCCATAGCTTGTTTCATTCCAATTGCAAGTCGACCCTTCACTCCCAACTAGGCTCGTAGTTTCTTAGTTGTGCGAGTTGCAAGTTCATCAACGACTCGTAACTGGGCTCGTAGTTATCCGAATTGCAAGCCCACCCTTGACTCGCAACTAGAGCTTGTGCTTTGCTTTTCATCCTAATTGCAAGTCCACCCTCAACTAACAAATGGGCACGAGGTCTTTTTTGTCTCCTTAGTTTGCAAGACCACCCTCGACTTATTACTAGCGCCGACACTTTTTTTGTTCTCCCCTCTTTTTTTGTTCTCCACTCCTAGTTGCAAACCCACCCTGTATTTGCAACCGGGTTTTTTTTGCCACCCTTATTTGTGTGAGTAGGTCATCTTTTTTATTCTGCGCCCCTGTTCGAAGTCCATTACCGTCTTGTAATTGGGCTTCAAAATATTTATGTCATAGTTACAAATTCAAATCAACTTCCAACTAGGGTGAGAGACCAATTTTTATCCGAGGTACAAGTATATCTTCAATATGCAAAATGTGGGTCCCAACCCTCGGAATTACTAGTCCATCTTTTGTTCTTTTTCGACGCTCAAAATTTTGATTTTTTACTTTTTGGTCCCAATCCTTTTTTTCCTGAAATGTCCTAGTTGCAAGCCTATATTCGATCCATATTTTGAAAGATATGCAACCGAGTTGGAGGGACCTAAGTTTTAATGTGTCTTTTTTAAACCACCATTTATATGATTCTTAGTTACCAATCCATTGAGTTAGTTCCCCACCATTTTTCAAAATCTCATAGTTGTATACAAATGAGACATACCTTTTTTTGAGTCATAACATTAATGCTAGTTTGTCCACCAATTAAAAAAAAGAGATTCCAAAAATGATTTGGAATTTTCAAAAAACTTCCGTGTTTTCAAAAATTGTGTTCAACAATTCGAAAAATCTTATGGATTGTAAGAAAATGTATATCACAGAAATTGTTCAAAAATTTCAAAAGATGTTCTCATTTTTAAGCTCTATTTAAATTCGAAAAATAGGGAGTTTTATTGTTTGTTCATAATTTGTAAAAAAAATGAGAAATTTCAAAAACTGCTCATGTAAACTAAACATTATTCGTAATTTCCTAAAAGATGTTCAAAATTTGAAAAATTGTTTGCAACGTTTTAAGTAATGTTCAGTTACACCACTTTCATTAGTTCTTCAAAGTTCTCACTACTTTTTTTGTCATGGTGTGCTGTCTGGTCCAGTAGCTTGTTGCTTTTATGCGTAGACAAGAGGTCAGTGGTTAGAATTCCGCCACTTGCGTCACTGATTTTTCCACGGATTTTGCGTGTGTTTGCTGTCAGTTTCGCATAAATGGGCCGCCCAGTCGGGCGCGTTCTCAGGCGAGGGGCGCTTCTCGCCTGGGTCTTGTGGAAAATCCTATCTGCCGCATTCTGCAGCAGATTGTTGACCTTTCGCACACGAGGTGCGAGCGAGTAACGGGGTTTGGGCCGGCCATTAATGATACCTTTTAGAGGTTTCCAACGGAAATTCCAGAAGATTCCCCGAACCGGGTTTTCCTTTTTTCGTTTTATTTTTTGTTTCTTTTTTTCCTAGTTCTGTTTAAAAAAAATGGAATTTCAAAAAATGTTCTGGAATTTAAAAAATGTTTCGGAATTTGAAAAATGTTCCGGAATTTATAAAATGTTCCGCATTTGGGAATTTGTTCTTGAATTTGAAAAATAATTCTGGAATGTTTATCAAAATGTTTCGGATTTTTAAGAAAAAATGTACCGAAATTTGGAAAAATGTTATGGAATTTTTATCAAGACGTTTCGGATTTTCAAAGAAATGTTTCCGAAATTTGAAGTAATGTTCCGGAATTTGAAAAAATGGTTCGGAATTTGCAAAAATGTTTCAAAATTTAAAATATATTGAAAAACAATTATTGGCTTTTTTCAAACAAGAAAGTAAGCTTGGCCGGCCCAGTTGGGGGCGAGCCGAAGATGGGCTGGCCCTGTAGTAAGAGATTCCTGGGGAGAGAGCTTGTTATTCTGATTTTTTTTCGTTGTGACACAGTAGGAGCGGGGGCGAACGCGCGAGCATGCTAATGGGCCGGCCCATTCGGGGCTTGCTGTATGCGTCGCGACAGAACACGTCAAATAGGACCTCCGGGTCTTGTAAGTGAGTAGAAACAAATAAACATCAAGATAGACAAACAATGCAACAGATTATTTAGTTAGATGTCAACGTGTATAAAAAAAAATACATGTCAACGGGAAGGGCCACATATAGGATGCTATCAGGTTAGATATGCAGAAATTGAACTCTGCCCAGTCCAGCCCAGGCACACTTTGATCGGTGATGTATTAGATGCCGGTATTAATGCAGAATTTCTCAACTTTGCAGCACAAGCAGAGAAGCGAGGGAATGTTCATGCTGTAAGGTAATTCAGTGATAACTGATGGAGCTCACAGTGCAAAGCGTGGGTCGAGCTGTGTTTATGAACATATCACTTGTATTTGCCAGTAGATTGCCTCATGCGCGTCGAGCTTACTCTAAACTGCTGATAAAAGAAATTTAATAGCTGCAAATAAACAGAAAAACAGGCCGAATAAACGGGACTTTTGGGCTATAGTGTCCAGAAGATGCCCACCAATAATTTTTAACCTTTTTTTTATAAAGGACTTTTATTACTTAAAAAGTTTTAAGCATTACACCCGACCTCTGCATAACTATGATGCACACAGCCACAGTCCGAATAATCTAAAAATAAATCAGCAACAGACGTAGTACAATCATGTAGACGTAAGTCATCGTTGCCTAAGGAGGGCCTATCCGGAGATAACGCTCTCATCCATGTGGGATAAAAATATCCCTCGCCACTGTCTTCAGTCGAACAGAAGCCTCCGTAAAAAGGTCACGAAACTCCGTCCGTTGTAACGTGGATCACGAACGGAGAATACCTCTGCATTGAAAGATAACTTGCAAACGAAAGAACTTTTATCATTAAAAACCTTGTTATTTCTACTCAGCCAGAGGACCATATAACGGCAAGCGCTCCTACTTTTAAAGTAGTTCTAAACTTAGTATCAATCCCAAATAACCAGTTGCCAAAAACATTGTCAACTGAAGTTGGTGGATACAAGTTGGAATTCATTTGGATAGCTGACCAAATAGACCGCACGAACTGGCAATCAAAGAACAAGTGTTTTATTGTCTCTTCTTAAGGACAGAATACACACTTCGTGTTGCTATGCCAGTTTCGTTTGATGAGGTTATCTTTACTTAATATGACCCCTCTCCGAAGGTACCATGCAAATATCTTTAGTTTTCGTGGAACCTTCATTCGTCATATTTTTTGTTATTATCGACTGGCACATCAGCCTGTGTCAACGCCCTATACATGGAATTCACCGCGAATTTTCCATTCCCACATAGATTCCAACGGAACTCATCGGTACCTTGTGACAGCTGAACCGATGCCAGACGTCTCAACAAGCCATTCCAAGAATGTAGTCTGGTACCAATTAAGTCCCGTCTGAACGTCACATCTGATGGCGAATCTTGCATAACGGAAGCAAGCGTAGCACCTTTCTGTCGCACAACATTGTACAGTGCCGGATATTGCTCTCGGAGGATGGTATTCCCTAACCACTTGTCCTCCTAGAATTTAATTTCCGAACCATCATTAATCTTAAATACCCCAAAGCGAAAGTAGTGTTTCTTATTCGTCATTAGGCCAACCCAAAAATGTGAGTCACCAGGTTTTCATAGGACCCGTGATAACGATTTTGTGCCAATGTATTTTTGTTTAAGAAGTGTTTGCCAGACTCATTCCTCCGTAAGTAACTTAAAAAGGCACTTACCCAAGAAGGCTGAGTTCTTGACTTGTAGGTCATGGATCCCCAGTCCTCCCTAGTCCTTTGGTCGGCATACGACATTCCATTTAACCAGTCGATACTTCTTTTTTTCACTATCCCCTTGCCAAAAGAATCTCGATCGGAAATAATCCAATCTTTGTAAAATTTCTTTGGATAGTTGGAAGAAAGATATCATATATAGTATCATATTAGTTAGTACTGAATTAACGAGAACCAGTCTTCCTTCCAGGAATAGCAATTTTCCTTTTCAACTCGCAAGTCTTTTTTGCAAACGTTCTTCGACGTGCTTTCATTCGGCATTCGTTAATCTCCTATAATGTATTGGTATGCCTAAATATTTAATAGGAAATTGTCCTTGCTCACATCCGAATAATACTAACTGAAACTGAACGTGGACACCTGGTAGAACATCTTCCTTTGGCAGCTTTACAAATGATATGCTTTTCTTCCATGCCCTCAACTGGCCATAATGCCAAGAGATTGATCATGTTAAGAATTACCCAGGCCGGGATATAAAAGACCCAGTGACAAGGAAGATGATCGCAGCGGTGGTTTAAGTTGCTTGGCATTTGTGTAAAGAGCGCAATCTAAGGAAAAAAAAAATTGAAGCAAATGAGCTGGCCTGTGAAGAGGTGGTATATCTCTCGTTAGTGCTCATATTTCAGCCGTGTGAATTTGCAGTTTTTTTCTTTCTCTGAATTTTCTCTAGCTGATTTCAGCTATGTAGAGTTTCCCCCCTAATATCCTGGGTAAGATATGGCAAAAAAGTTATTACAAGTGAAACATGATGAGTACGTACCTGCTTAGAGAAGCTAATGATCTGGAAATGGAGCGTGACATCGTACAGGTAGGTCCTCGGTGAATACATGATGAAAAGCCAGCCAGCGTCAGAATGGAGGAAAGTTGCTTCGGGCCAAATTAATCCTTATACTGTATATGATCGAGGTGGCGGCTAGTGCACAGGCGTTGGAAGCTATATATGGTGATCAAGGACGCAGGTCCTCAACATGTGGAACTCAGGCCAACTTTCATCGTTCAGGCAACTCTTCATCCAGTTCAAGAACACCTTTGTCCCAAGCAAGCCACTTCCTCTAGGAGACGCTGCATGTGGATTAATTATGTCCCTGCTTTTCTAGTTGATTGTATCAGGAAAGACTGTGATCTTGTAGTTTAATCAGTACAGCTCTTGACCAGCAAAAAAAAAATTGTTCTTGAATTGAGGATTTGTTTATCAAGTTCAAAAATGTTCATCAAATTCAGAATTTGTTCATCTGATAAAAAATGTCCATTGATATCCAAATTCACGAACATTATTTGAATTCATGGACATTTTTTGGATCCACGAACTTTTTCAAACCACATATTTATTTCAAAATGAACTATTTCAAAATCTTGGATTATTTAAACAAGAAAAAACGGGAGAAAAAAACAAAACAAGTAAATAGGGGGCGCCCTGCCGTCGCTCATAGGTCGGGTCGGAATTCTGGGGGCCCAATACAAAATCTGTAGAGAGGTAAGAGCATTTCCAAAAGGGCTTTGCTTCAAATGGAAAATCTTATTTGCCGCTCTGTGCGATAAACTGTTTTTTCAGGCAAACTATTGCCCTGCCGCACAGAGCTGGCGTAAGTAGGCCGGCCTATTTAGCGTTCTACAGATACCGGTTATGAAAACTTTCCATAATATAAGGTTCCTTACCGGCTCAAGTTCACTTTTTTTCCTGCTTATTTGTACGGGTTTCTTTTTCATTTTATTGTTCCTTCTTTTTTTATCAAAAGTTACTTTTCTTTAATGTCTGTCTTTTCAAAAAATGTTACAAAATTTTAAATAAACTAAACACTATTTATGAGTTATTGGCTGATGACGTGTCTATTTTTACCAAGACACGGCAATACAAAGTATTAGATATGTTCCACACCTATGCTATGTTCTTTGGAGAGATATCACTAGTAAAGTTATGGATCCCGATTCTCAATTGCTCATTATCACGATCTCGATCAACTTATTCTCTATTCTTACAGTCTGAACAGTTTACTTTCTTTTGCAAGCAATCATCAATTCCATACATACAAAGCGTGTTAATCGTTGTAACTAGCAAAGTTAGTGAGACGTCTTACTAGTCTAAGTTAGGCACTACGAAGAAGTTTCTTAGTTTTATGCAAGTACTGAAAACTTACTGGCTGCTAGTAAGACTCCACAAATTGGTTCTCAGTCGAGGAAAAACTTCCTTTTCTTTTAGATTTAAGGAAAAATCTATTGCATGCTGCACTCTTGCATTTAAAGGCCCAACAATTTTATAACTCATGTCTAGTATTAGTATATTATAATTTTGACATGAATATTGTAGATGGAGGAAGTCAAGGGGCCCAAAGCAAATTGGGATAGTGCAGTTCTTACTACTTCATCCATTTCTAAATATAAGTCTTTTAAGATTCGACTAGAGGATTACATACGAATGTATATAGACATATTTTAGAGTGTAGGTTCACTCATTTTGTTTCGTATGTAGTACCTTAGTAAAATCTCTAAAAAAAACTTATATTTAAGAACAAATGAAATATTTTTTATGTATGTATGCGTAGTTGATCCTCTTTTGTAACAAAGGAAACTACACTGCCTTTTTGTCATAATATTTAGCACTTTATAATATTCATAAATCACTTTTGTGCTTCATAAATCACTTTTGTGCTCATATTCAACAAGAAATTGTTCAAAACAACAAGTGTTAGCATTTCAGCAAACAGTTTCAGTCTAAATGCATTAGAGACATTTCAGCCACAACTCATACCACAATTTCAAACTACAATCTCAGAAAAGGACTGGATGGCAGAATTCCAGGCGAAAAAGAAGTGGCTCATAGTTATGTCGTGTGCTTACAGTGTCTGTTCGGGCCATCGCTAGCAAACTCTGATTTTTAATGTTGGCACAAAAATAAAACCACACATGATTTCACAAGTCCACGTCATGCGATGCAAAGTGTGTGAAGCCATGGTCAGTGATATCCAGTGATATGATTGGTCAAGACTACAATGTGCTTCATATGACAGTAGTACTACAAAACTACAATCAAAATACTAGGCTAACATTTCCATCCAGCATGAATGCATGGTAGATCTACGAGTGAATGAATCATATGATGATGATCAATGGACCATCATCCCTTTAATTAATTGATTAATTAGCCTGTTGGATAGTACAGTAGCACATTACAGACTTCATTTCTGTGTTGAGTTGACCTGCCTCCAGCCGCTAACCAGCTAATTAATTTTCATTCCCACCTAAATAAACAGCTCATCTGGCCAAACCCTCCGTCTTTTTTGTGTAGCCTAGAGAGGTTTTCATATTCATCTATGTATGCCTTCGTCGTCGTCCAGACGATCCTCATCCGCCAACTTATTTCAGGCCAATGCCTCCGGTTGCTACCGTTCCGATCAACGAGTCTGGAGACGCGGCGCTGCCGTCTTCATAGCCGCTAGTAAGTCGTCGGCATGCCAAACGGGACGGTGCCGACCTTCCTGTGGGCGCTGGCGGTGCCTGCCGATGCCGCGGCAGCGGCGACGATGCCGTTGAGCGACCGTGTGTATATGTCGGTGGTCTCCACCGCCAGTCTGTCCAGACGACCGTTCTTCTGCCCCGCCGGAACATGTCGGTAGGTGGGTGCTCTCATGGCCGGAGCAGGCGCCGTGCCTTTGGCGTAACCCCCACAAGCATAGCCCCCCATGGCCTGTGGTATCCCAGCACCAGCACCAGCACCAGCGCCAGCAGGCGCTTGATGCTGATATTGCCCATACATTTGTGGGATCTGCTGCTGAGGAGGGCATCCTGTGCTCATCGCCGGCCTGCTTGCCACGTCGTAAGGGTGTTTACCGCTTCCACCTTCGTAAGGTAACGCTGAACCAGCAGCTCTCCGTGAAACCACTGCGAAATACGCAACTCTGACATTAAGTTTCAAGTAAATGCTGACAAAATATGTATGTATAGCAGAATGAACGCAGAGGCACCTGCTTGTGCCGCGTGTGAAGCCTGAGAAGCACCGTGACCGTTCCCAGCATACCTCCCTGTCTCTGAGGAAGTTTTGCTGCAAGGCTTGCCAAAGAGTGGCCGAGTGTCCTTCGCAGGAATTGGAGTCGAGTGAACAATAGTTGACCTGCAAAAGCGAAGATGCTTATCAGCAATAACGCAGGCTTGCCTTACTAATATTAAAACATATAATGAGAAAGGCATACAGGTGTGCTAACTGAGTGGCAAAAAAGCAACCAAATTATGAAGTGGGTCTCAAGTATCAACATTCTGAACGCATACTGATTAAGCCCTCACTTAGATTACGGAACAGAACCTCGACTAACAAAGTGATGATAAAGTATCGCACGGGACCTAACATCTGATCTGATAACCTATATATATCAATTGTAACCCCAACTCCGTTGAGAAAACCGGTTATTAAGTTCCCAGTCACTTCACTCAAGTTTAAAATAGATTACAGTAGTAGATCTTTGAACTCCTGTGATCACTCACTTCACACTCAAGTTTATATAGCCGGTTCACCATCCAGATAATCAACTCTTACCAAATTCATAACATGATAATTATCCCATTATTTGAAATCCGAACCATCTTAATATGAAGCAAAGGAGCAGTGCACTTCAAAGTGCACCATTAGTAAGTGGTTTGATTACGTGCCAATGATGTGGAAGGAAAAGAAAATGAACACAAGACAAGAGCACGATGCAACATTACCTAGGAAGAGATGCATGTTTTCTATCTGCTGGGACTACAGGGCCGCTGCCATCACTTTCTTCGAGATGAGAGAACTGCTTCTTAAAATGATCAACAGCACTGACAAACATAACCAAGAAATATTGCTGTCAGTAAGAGTTGACACAACAAACAGAAATGAGGGAATATAAACATAGAAACACTTAAACCTTGGGTAGAGGAAGGTGGTCCTCTCTGTGCCATCTATGTAGCTCTTCAGCAATTGCGGATGATATTCCAATATCTCCTGGAATATCAGCTCCCTTATATCATCCTTTGACACCCTGCTGTGCTCAAAGTCAAACTCCATTTTTCTAATTGGCTGACAGGATGGTTCTCTCTCTGGCTTGGAAAGGCCTCTAAAGTATGGATCAGTCAATGCCTGACAAAATACAAACAATGAAGGAAACATTACAACTTACTCCATACAAATATAACAAACTAATGCTGCAAACAGAGAGAAGAAACCAAGGCGTCAGAAAGACAAAATAGCACCATAAGACTACCTCTTCCGCAGTTGGACGGTCCTTTGGATCAAAGGCTAATAGCTTCTCCAAGAGTTTTACTCCCAATGGATCTGCGTTAGGAAACTTCTGAGAAAATGGGACCGGGTCTTTCTTTCTCATACTGGTCAAGTACCTTCTTGCTTTCTCATTTCGGACCTGGGAAGGAACAAAAACAACAAGTCAAATTTCGGGCTTACTGAATACATTTCCACGACAAACTAAATATATACTCTTCGAGTGAATTTAGTACCATACCCGAGAAATTGTATCCATAGAAGGTGTGCCTAGAAGATCAGTCATCAAGTCTAACTGATGGACAACATTTTTACCAGGAAACAAAGGCTTTCCTGTCAGCACCTCAGCAAAAATGCACCCAATGCTCCAAATATCAATGGCAGGTGTATACTGCATTTTACAAAAATACAAAATAGATTAAGAACATACATCGGATCAAAATCTTGGGAATTAATAAAGATGCTTTTACTGTTCTTGAGAGTAAGAGATGTTTACTGTTCTTGAAAGTTATTTAAGAGGAAAGTGATCGAGTATTCATGTAGAACATAGGATGAACAAATGCTAAGATCAATTCATGAATGAAATTAGGTCACCAAATACAAAATGATAGAAATGACTGTGATTAGATCTAATCTATACCACAGATGGGGAAACCATAACAATAAAGCATAGACAATTTACACTTTGGCAAAAAAAAGGAACCACGATAAAAAGAGCAGACACAGTGCATTTAAATTTTCACCAGAAAACTTATCATCAGAGAAGATGAAAGCAAAAAACAATGTTTATACAACAAAAGGTTAGATAACCCATGATACGGAACCATCAACCATAAGCCATTTGCCTCACGATTCAATAAATTCATGCTAGAAAAATTGTAAGTGTGTTCTTTGTTACAGTATAAGCCTGTCAAAGGATTAAGAACCTAGTTCTTTTCTTCATTTTTAATAAGCACAAAGCCATGAACTTTAAACCTTACCTTTGTGAAAAAGGAACCACAGAGTTCTGGAGCTCTATACCATCTTGTCGCGACGTAATCCTGCAGAGATTGCACATGATATCTGTAAATGATGACACTAAAATAAAATGCTGCAATAAAAAACATAAATTGAGTTTTGTACTAACATACCGTCCAGAAGACAGTTGTTGGGGTATCATTGAATGCAACTCGTGCTAGTCCAAAATCACATATCTTCAGTTTGCAGTTAGAATTTGCTAAAATATTCTTGGGCTTCAGGTCACGATGGTAAACACTAGCTGCAGTTATGCGAGGTCCTTATCAGCAAAAACAAATGTGTGATAAAAATAGAACACGCAATCAAATAACATTTTCTACAGTGTGTCATTCAAGAAAAACATTGGGATACAATTTCTGGCAGTGTAAATTCAATACCATGGCAAGCTATGTGATGGCAAGTAAGTGGGAGAGATTTCCAATGAGCAACCAAATTGCAGAATCTTGACTAGAGTGCCTACCATATATAAGGATTGAAAAAAACACCAAAATATTTCGTTTCAAGAGTTGAACAAAGGTTGCATCAAATAATAGTGTGCTAATTATATTGACTGATAGAATATAAGCATAATTCGCATCCATCATGGCTACAGGATGATCTATGGCCCCAAAGTTAGAAAAAAAACAATCAAAGAAATTCAGAGAATGCAGCCTAATATATGAATGGATGTAATGGCATATTTTAAAAATTGCTGATAAGGGATGATACATATTGTGACAATAGTGAACAAGTAATGCATAGCACAAAGCAAACGAAGAAAGATGCAACTGTAGGTTGAGAGATGATGATACACAGGATTTAATATGAAATGATAAACCATAACTGAACCATCACTGGCTTTTAAATATGAAAGATGCAACTGTAGGTTGAAAAAGATGCAACTGTAGGTTGTTTAACTTGGTTGACTGCGCTCGTAGCAAGTCACATTTTGATACTTAAAGTATCCACTGTTACTGAGGACTGTTGACTAAACCGCAGTGTATATCATCTAGCTCTCCACACTGAACAAACCATAACTGACCCATCACTGGACTTAATATTGAAGAGCAAGCCTCTAGGGGGGAGTGTTTGAGAGGCAAGTGAAAAGGAGATGAAAAGATGATCTGACCTACTACACATGAGTGTAAACTACAACACACACCACCTTGAGGGTGAAACATTGTTTTCCAAGCAACAACAGTAGCCTTGAAGGTAACGGCTTCTTACCAGTATGAATGTATTTGAGGGCTCGGAGTAGTTGGTAGAGAAAGAACTGGTAATGCTCTTTTGTCAAGTCATCATTGGCCTTGATAACTTGGTGGAGATCAGACTCCATGAGCTCAAAAACAACATAGATGTCTTTGAAGTCCTTCCTCGAGGGAGGCAACATAATGTGCTTGATCTCCACGACGTCGGGATGCCGTAAGAGCCTCAGAAGCTTGATCTCACGGAGAATCCGTGCGGCGTCGGAGGTATGCTCGAAAATATTGTGTATCTTCTTGATCGCCACTTTCTGCCTGGTCTGCAGATCAAGGGCAGAGCAGACGACCCCATAGCTCCCCTTGCCAATGACCTCCTGGATCTTGTACCGGTTGGCGTCGCCATACTCCGTGAAGAAGTCCACCTCCGCCGAACTCTGGAAAACATGAATTTCACATACTGAATCAGCAAACCCTCAAAACCCAACTGTTAGAACAGATAAGACAGCCACCGGCTACAGATGACTTTAAACGGTTGATCTGGGGTACTCAAATGTCATAATGATTGGTGTGGTGGGGGTTAGATAATCAGTGCAGACCGACAGAGATTTCCAATGGCCACATTGCAACAGAACCAACCATTAAAAGAAAAGCCAAAGCACCAGCAGCAATCAAACAGTTCTAAAACTTTTCTGCCACTGAAGGCAGGTTGCTGGTGGGCATCTGCAAGGACTCCAACAAACAATTTTGCGCACCACCGACGGGGGAAAGGCGGCATCTTGCGGATTTTGTTTAATGTTTGGTTGGCGCAGAGGGCATCTGGATTCAGGAAGCGGCAAGGAGACGGTCAACTTTCCCATGTGAGGCATGAGCTGCCTGCAACTCATCACGCGGTGTCGCCGTACCGGAAGGAACCGACGGCATTTGACTAATTTTCACTGGGGACAGAAACAGCAGATCGGCCGCAGGAAGGAGGGATCGGCAGCGCCGAAATCCGGTCAAAAAAGCAGCAGCAAAGAATCCGTCAAAGGGGTTTGATTTGAATTTGAAAACACGGCGGCGACGATTCAAAAAGACGCCGGCATCGTGCTGGCGCACCGAGGTGAGCAGCAGGCAAGGCATCGGCACCGCACGCAAGAACAGGCGCAGATCGTGCCTACCGGACAGACGCAGGAGGAGGAGGAGGGGCGGCTCGGAACCCAGACAAACCCACCTTGCTCCGCTGCATTACCGGTTGCCGGACGGGCCGATCTGCCCTCCAAGACGGTTCCGGAGACCGGACGGACCCCTGCCCTCCCGCGCGCGGCGCCGGACCGCCCGACTCCCGAACCGCCAAACGCACACGCCGCGGCGACCGAGCGCAGGCTGCCGCCGGGGAGGAGAGGGGTAAGGTAGGTGCCCGCCCTCCTCTTCTGGCCCGATCTGGCGGCGCGCCGGAGAGCGGGTGGATGCCGGAGGGGAGGGGAGGGGAGGAGGGAGGTAGATTTCCTTCTCTTGTCTGCTTTGCTGCCGACTTGCCGTTGTTGTTGTTGGTTTTAATCGGGAGAGAGATGCCTCTCTCCGTTTCATCTGGGCCACATGCCATGGGCTGCGGCTGGCGGTGCTGCTGCTCGTTGGACTCTTCTGCGCCGTCCGATCCGCATCTCTGCTTTTTGCCACCGCTCATCCACTCGTGCTCTGGATTTTAAAAACTATAGGAGGATAATAAAACTTTAGGATAAAATGATAGTAATAATAATATGAGAAGACTAGTGAAAAGAATGTTTTTACCAAGGAGAAAGCTCTATTCAGAACATAGTATGATGATCTTCGTTTAGGGGGTGGTCGAACTCCAAAAAGTTAGGGTTGAGGGAGGCGGCTAAGGCCCTGATTGGATCGCCGTTTCACAACCATATACACTTGTAAAATATATACAGACCTCTGTTCGTTGTTTTTAAACAGGTAAAAGTCATGTTATGATCTGTAGAATACACATGTATAATAAATACAGGTGTAAAATATTACACCCATACTAAACGAAGCCTAAAGGAAAAAAACAAAAACAAAAATTTACCTTCGGTGTGATTATGCTAGCAAAACCAAGATAGTGGCGCTGGTTCATTGTGCACTCTATTATGCTTTAGGCAAATGTTGCGGACTCATGAGACACTCCGTTATGCTCTTTATATTATATTAATCATAAGAAATATCGAAACTTTTAAAAGAAATACCTCAAACCTCATAATAATTGGGACTTCGCACTGAAGGTCGTGAATAGCCGCACGGATACCTGCTTCTCTAGAGGTGATATCAAAGCCCCGCCTCTACCTTCATAGGGGCTTGCCACTTTCTTCGATCGATAACCTAGCAGTTCGTAGTTCAACTACTTTCTCGGGTTATACATAATATAGGCTGCATAGTGATCTCAATCACAAGGAAAATCATATAGTGAGCATGCAAAAACGCACCCTCCAATCACACACGCTTCATACGACAAATGTGAAGGCCCTGGATCTATGGATCTTGACAAACCTATCATGCACCCGTGCATTGTCATATCGTCCGTCTTTGCCCTAAAACCGGTTGGCATTTGTAAATTTTCACTTATCATATATTTTATACGACTAGGTCACCGTTCAATGTTACACGGTTATTGCTTCAACAACTTTCAAACTCTAGAAAGAGCTCGAAAGGTTCATCGTGATGCTAGATTATGCAACTCCGATGTGTTAAGCCATGACCTAATTCGATGCAGTACGGTCCTGCATGACGAAGCATAGGGATGAAAATTTAAACATTGGATGTGTTCTCTACCCCTCCTTAGTTCACTTAGACGAACTAAATTTTAAATTTGGGTCGGAATTTATGAAAAGTTGGTTTATTTAGTACTCCCTCTGTCCTAAAATAATTGTCTCAACTTTGTACTAGCTCTAGTACAAAATTCTACTCCCTTCGTTCCTAAATATAAGTCTTTTAAGCGATTTCACTAGGTGTCTACATACGGAGCAAAATGAGTGAATATACACTCTAAAATATGTCTATATACATCCGTATCTAGTCTACTAGTGGAATCTCTACAAAGACTTATATTTAGAAACGGAGGGAGTATTAAGCTTAAGACACTTATTTTGGGACGGGCCGGGGGGGGGGGGGGTATGTTCATGTGTGATAATAATGAACATATTTTACCTTCATTGTTCCTTTTTGTGGTGGAATGTTATGCCTTAATTAACATACATCATTTTTCAAGAAAAGAAGAAGAAAAACGAAAGCATTGTTCTAAGCTCATGTGAGCTCGGGTGAATGGTAAAATCAGGAAGAAATGAAAAAAAATCAAACAAGATGAACTTTATTGTGTGAAGCATCGAGAAAAGTTGTGATAGCTTACAAAATTTCATCACCAGATGACATTCGAGGAAAATGTGGACAAAAAGGCGATGCTTCAAAACGCGTTTGAAAATGACATCATGAAGCATCGTTTCTGTTTTTTGTTTTTCACAATTTCCATGAATGTCACATGGTGATTAAATTTTGCAGCCTATCAAAACTCTTCTCAATGTTTCACACAAGAAAAAAAACTTTTTGATTTGCTTTCAGAAAAAATCGATTTTACTGTTTGGTCGAGCTCATCATTAGCAAATGCCACGGGCATAATTTGGTTGCACCGGGGAGGGTTTAAGGGTACTCTAAAGGTTTTGAATTTGTATATATGCTAAAAAAAAGCTACACATGTGTGATAGTAATGATTGTGGTGGAATATTTTGCCTTAGTTGACACATACTGTGCGAATCAAATTGTGATTGGGTGGTCAGTGTAACAGTGGTACTATCAGCCCATTAGGGTTCAAGTCTTGATGCTCGTATTATTTCTGAATTTTATTTCATGATTCCGGACGATGCACAATGAGATGAGAGGTTTTCATCGACGACGAGGACTTCATAAATCTCGAGATGATATTTCAGTCTAATTTCTCAAAGATATTCATAAAAATAGAATGTATATGTATACGTTTATAGTGATGAGTGTATGTTTGACGAAGTTGGTGAAGTAGGTTTGGGGTAGGTCTCGTGTGACGGGCGCTCTTTCTCTCTCCCGCTTCCCTTGCCGAGATTAGGTGGCGGGCGGTGCGTGACGGAATTGAAACGCCAGCTAAAATAACCTGGCCGTGCCTTGAAAGCCACACTCGCACACACACACGGACGGCTTTGACTTACCATCAGCATTTTTTGTTCAAAGAAGAAAAAGAAAAAGAAAAAACTTACCATCAGCATCGGATCGGACGGTACGTAGCATCTGCCTGCATGCCGTGGTGTGTGTGTAACGTAAATAGAAAAAAACATCATCACGTTCTCCCACCAAGCACCGTCACGTGGAGGAGATGAATGAACCCATGTAATAATAATTCTACGTACGTTTACGTACTACCGAACCCAGTCCGTCATCCTGCACGCCCAATGATTCTCCAAAATTGTACGTACAATATGACAGCCCCACGTGTTAGGAGAATCTAAATGAGTGAATGAATACTTCTAACTCGGCTTCGCTTCATAATGTAGTGCGTATGTACTTGCAAAAAAAAATTGTATAGATTTGTTCAATTCTATAGAAAAAACATATACATTTAAAATATCAAATACATATTGATTTTTAATATATTTTTCGCGAGGTACGTATTGATACTTACCTTCCTGGAAAAAAAAGCGTTTAGATCACTAATACTTTAGATTTATTAGATCTAAATAATTTTATATTATTTACGGAGGGAATACATCATAAGACATGTTTTCATATTATATACTTTCTCTATTTCTTATCGTCCTAGTTTCGACTGGATATAAAGGGTGACGGTTAGTTCGGACGTTTGAGGCCCGTTTAGGACTTTTGTCTAGGTCTGTTTTTCACGAGCGATCAGTGACCGAACTGTCCGTCCAAATATTTAAGACGGGTTTGTATAGTAGGGATGATGAATGTTCTAACAACAATAGTAGATGCATCCATTTTGCTAGCTCTCGTGCGAGCATCCATGTAGTATAGTAGGAGTACGTGTTTAGATCGCGGTGCAGCTAGATGGAAGGAGTAGAGCGGCATTTGCATCTTGACCGGCATCCTCATGAAGAACCGGACGCGGCCATTTAGATCGATCGACCTAGCCGTCCCCGGCGAAGTCGTACCGATGCGATACCGTCGGTGTCCTTAAACCACCCGTGGTTAATCAGCCGATTAATTAACTGATTAATTGGGAGCCACCGACGGAGCTGCAATGGGAAAATAAAAATAATACTCAGGCGCAATAATAGTACAGTAGTACTATAGAATACGCCTACTTGGAACGGGAGTATCGTGGCGACCACTTTATAATTAATACATTCACGAGTATTTTTCTATTATTTTGTTTTGTGAGGAAAAGGTGGGCATCACTGACCACTTGCTGTTGTATTTTACTAGTATTTCGTAAAGAATAAATAAAAGGGCATTTATATTAATTCCAGGAAAAAGAAGAAGTAGTAGTAGTAGGAAAGGAAGGAGAAGGTGCGGGCACCGACGATAACGTGCGGCATGTCCGTTCGTTTCTGCTCAGCTGGATCCATCCGTCCCAACCGCCCGGCGTCTAGCCATCTACCACTACTTCACTTCTGCCACACTCCCCATCCGGATCACGAGCGCGACACGCTCCACAAATCTGTATGTACAGTTCCTTTTTTTTTCTTTTTTTTTTCAATTAAAAGAAGGTCATATATTATAGCAACTCCAACGCGACGATTCATTTCGTTCGTTGACGTTCGTTTGGATCGATGCGGACATAAAAATCGGTCCAACACGCAGACCCAAACGGACGCGCGTCCGCTTTTCGTTCGCGGACGATCCATTTCCCGGCCCATTTTTTAGCCGGATTTACATCGGCGCGGACACGAGACGGACGCGGTGCGCTCGCCTTCTCCTCCCCTCGGGCCCGCTGGTCGGTGGCACATTGTCCCCCCATCCAACAACAACCCTCGCCCCCTTCATCGCCGACGCCGCCGCCCACTTTTTCCCGTGACTCTACCAGCTGCCGGCACCGCAAGATCCGCTCAGCAACGCCGCCACCTCCCACGTCGCCCGCCACCGTCGTCTTGCCGCCGGTGAACCGACTGATTCCCCCCCCCCCACCGACACAGCCGCGACCGCGACCAAGAAGCCGCCTCGCCGCCCCGCCCAGATCCTCACCGGCACTCTGGTCGGACGCCGACAGGGCAGCTAGGTGGTCCGGGCGCGCCGCGACTCCCTTCGCCGTCCGTCTCCTTCGTCGATGCGTGCAAATTGTTCGATAGTTTGCCAAGGTACAAAATGGACTCCGCCGACGAGTTCTTTTTTCACAATTTCCTTTGTGACTCCGACGATTCGTCGTCCGACGACGAGGAGGAGATATTGGCTATCGTGTTGGTCCATCACCACCTCAATAGCCAGCAGCCGTTGTTCCATGGCCCCATTCCGGGTCAACTTCCGACGTTGAGTCGCAACCGAGAGAGCGAGCATCTCCTTCTAGGACTACTTTGATACAACAAATCCGTTGTTCAAACATCAGAAATTCCGCCGCCGTTTTCATATGAGTAGGCATCTTTTCAACTGTATTAGAGAGGGGGTGGTCAGCTACAATGACTATTTCGAGTGCAAAGAGGATGTCGTTGGAAAGATTGGTTTCTCCTCTTATCAGAAATGCACTGCCGCCATCCGAATGCTTGCATACGGACCCGGTGATATCATTGACGAGTACGTCCGTATGAGTGAGTCTACATGCCTAGAGTCCCTGTATAAGTTTTCCAAGGCTATTACTGCTGTGTTTGGCCCTGAGTACTTGAGAGAGCCGACTCCTGAAGATACAACCCGTTTGTTGGCAATGAATGCCAGCAGGGGCTTCCCAGGGATGCTTGGCAGCATAGACTGCATGCACTGGGAGTGGAAGAACTACCCTTCTGCTTTGCAAGGGCAGTATAAGGGCCATGTCAGGGCTTGCACTGTCATACTAGAGGCCGTGGCGTCTCAAGATCTCTGGATGTGGCACTCTTTCTTTGGCATGGCCGGATCACACAATGATATCAACGTGCTTCAGTGCTCGCCGCTCGTCGGTGTTTGCTAGGCTTGCTTAAGGCAACAGTCCACCAGTGAACTTTACTATCAATGTCCACAACTACGACAAAGGATACTACCTGGGCGACGGTATCTATCCTGAGTGGGGCATTATTGTCAAGACAATCACCAACCCTGTCGGAGAGAAAAGGAAAAGATTTACCCAAGAGCAAGAGAGTGCTAGGAAAGATGTCGAGCGTGCCTTTGGTGTTTTGCAATCTCGATGGGGCATCGTTCGGTATCCTGCTAACACCTGGAGCATGCAGAAACTATGGGAGGTGATGACTGCTTGTGTAATCATGCACAATATGATCGTAGAAGATGGGCGCCCGGAACGTTTGTACGATCAAGGGTTTCAGTTTCAGGGTGAGCATGTTGTGTCTGAGCATGGAGGAGCGGCAACGTTTGAACAGTTCACCAAATTTTAGCATGACATGCGTAATTGGGAAACTTACGTGCAACTGCAAAATGATTTAGTTGAGCATACGTGGGCTCATGTTGACAACCAATAGACGTATCTTCTTTATTCAGCTTGCAAAACTATGTGAGACATTTTTACTTTTATTCGGCTTGTAAAACTATGTTATTTTATTCGGTTGAAGCTATGTTATTTGACTATATGTTTGAATGCAAAAGCAATGAAAAAATGAGCTATTTGTTGAAATAGGGTGGCCACACGGCCACGCCGGCACATATGGGTCGACGTGTTGGGCGCAGTGCCGACCCAAATCTAAAACAGGGCGGGCGGCCGACCCAAACGGACAAAAAGCGGAAAAAATCGCCATCCGTTTGGGTCGACCCGTTGGAGTTGCTCTTAACTACCTATATCGATGTTCAAAAAAGAATCAAGTGTAAGACAAACCAAAAGGTTTTTTCCTTCCCTCCCTCCCCCGCCTCTTCCCCGCAGGTGACCGGGGGCAAACCCTAGCGCCCGGCCGTGTCCCTTACCTCCCCGACCCTCCTCCCCTGTTGACCCCGCAATGCACCAACGGGTAAAGCCATGCCGGCTTAGGTGGCAGTCGGGGCCTGGTGCCTCTCTGCTTGGCGCGGGACGACTGCTCAAGTAGGGGCTTGAGGCTGGCGCGGGCCCTTTCAGCACTCTGACGGGCGAGCAGGTCATCGACGCGGTAGCAGGCAGCTGCCGGTCTTTGGCACGGCGGCTGCGATAAGTCTCGCTTCGACGGTGACGTGCGGGTGGTTCCCTGGCCAGGTCCAGACGAATCTGGCCCCAGGTGGCGTACTCGCAGCGCGGGAGATGGCTGGAGTCCCGGCAGGGGCTATGGAACGTGGGGGCGGCGGGGGTGCTCTGCTCCGGTGGCGCGAATCTAGCGGGCGGGCGGGGGGGGGGGGGGGCGTGCCGGGATGTGCGTCTGGCTCCTGGTGGTGGCGTGTTGGCCGTGTGCAAGCCACCTCCTTTGGCGGCTGCTACACAACGGGCGACGCGGGGCAGCGGTGGTGTCCCTTGCGAGTTGTTGTGGTGGGCGTCGTGATGGTGGTGCGGTCCTTTAGGAACCTCAATGTCGTAGATCCGGCGGCATGGTTCAAGTAGGCAGCACAAAGGCGGTGGTGGCGCCGCTCCTTCTCCTTGATCCAGACCATGGACGTCTTTGTCGGAGTCTCGGATCTGCGTCCAAGAACGAGGACGAACACTGGGGGGATTGGCTTGCGACATGCAACACAACGATAAACACAGCAAGGTTGACAGCGATCTCACTCCTTCTCATCGGAAATGACAGGGACACACGAGCTACCTAGGTTAGGGTCATCGTGCAGTGTAAAACTCTACTCCTCGTTGTGATTTGGTTGCCTTGGAAAAGGAGGAGCTCAGGCTCCAGTACATGGGGTGTTGGGGGAGAGAATGGCTCGATCCCCTTACATGGATGTGGACCTTACCCTTTTGTAGTGCCTTGGTCCTCTTCCCCAAAAATATCGACGGGAAAGGGTGCCCATAGGACGACAATTAGAAGGGGGGCAGGAGCCAGTCCTATCATCACTAAAGGTGGTCTTCGCCTAGTAAAGCATGCAGTCTTTGTGACGTAGTCGTGGGCTCGACGATGACCTCTGCCCTGGCACGCTGCTTCATCATGATCCTCTTTCACTGAAGTGGCAAACTTTTGAAATCTGCTTTTGTCTCTGGCCGCGCCTGCTAGCATAGCCTCTGTCATCTTCCTTCGAGCGGGCACGTCATCCACGTGATGGGCACAAGGCACCACGGATGGTGCAACGCGCCAAGACTCGTGAGGTAGACATGTGGGAGAGGCCTCGCGAGGCAGCCTAGCGCCTAGTCGCTTTGGCAAGGCTTGGACCGATGGCAAGGGTCCTGAAGAGGCATAAGCTTCCTCTGGAGCGACTGGGGCAGGGACGACCCGCATGTCGTCCTCTGGGCCAGCGACATACGGGCCGTGGTAACCTAGTTCCCACTAGGCCGACTGTCATGGTTTTATCACGACAGATGTCTTCGTGAGAAGACTAAGTTATGAGGCTATTGCTGCTAGGCGGATGGGGTTGATCGAAAACGAGAAGACGCGAGTTTACCCAAGTTCGGCCCCTCCGATGAAGGTAAAAGCCTACGTCTTGCTTGATTGTCATTATTGTGATGGCCTCGATTACAAGGGTGCTATTTCATTACCTTTGTCTCGAGAGCTATCAAAACATCCATCTCGAGACCTACCAAAACAAGTGTCTTGAGAGTTCTCAAAACATCTGTCTGGAGACTTGTCTGTCTAAAACTTGTCCTTCTAATTATCCAAGGACTCCCTTTTATATAATAGGTGAGCCCCCAGGGTTACAAGATATTCAGGATTATACCCGTAGTCGGAGTCCTACTCTAAGTCCTCTAGTTCCTCCATGTCTTCCAAGTTGGGGTTCTCCGTCTTGTATTTGGACTCCTTGAAACTGGGACTTATCTCTCTAGGTTGGTACTCATCCTCAAGTTGGGTCTTGACTCCAGAGCCGGATAATCTTCGTGAGCTGCATTATCTCTGGAGCGTGCTTATCTCCATAAGTCGGCTTATTTGTGAGGCTCATCTCCGTGAGCATTCTTATCTTTATGAGCCGGCTCATCTGCGAGGCTCATCTCCTTGAGCCTTCTTAGCTCTATGAGCAGTATAGTACATTTTGGGTGGTTCCTCAATCACTAGGTTAGAAAGTACAACTAATTTTTTGGGTATTTTGCATTTCCTACCCATAACTAAAGATAGAAAACAACTTAGAACAGAAAATAAAATTACTTAGTGATAAAGCAAACAAGCACACACAAGAATATCAACCACTACGCTATTGATCCCCAACAACGGTGTCAGAAAAAGGCCTTGATAAATCACAAGTGTAGGGAATCGTTTGTAGCCTTCTTCGACAAGTAAGAGTGTCGAACCCAACGAGGAGCTAAAGATAGAATTAATATTCTCTGAAGTTCTAACGACCACTGATACAACTCTATGCACGCTAACGCTTACTTTACTTAGAACAAGTATGAAACTACTTTGCGATCAAGAAGGAAATTAGAAGTACTTAGTTGGTGGAATAGATAGTTTTGCAAGGTAACAAAGAACACGAAAATAAAAGTTAGGGGATGTTTAGAGAAAGATAAATTAAGTTAGTTGTTTAGTAGAAAGCTTTTTCATAATGCAAGAGAAAGATTGTTCATAGTCAATTGAATATAACACGATAGATACTTATCATATGCAATGAGGGAGAGACATACACTAACATACTTTTCGTACTTGGATCATATGCACTTATGATTGGAACTCTAGCAAGCATCCACAACCACTAAAGATCATTAAGGTAAAACCCAACCACAACTTTAAACATCAAGCCCTCTTTACTCACGTACGTAAATACCCCCCTTACTCGGGTGTAAGCTTCTTTCACTCTAGCCACCCACTACAGGCGAATCATAAGCATATTGCGACACCCGCCGATGAGAATCCCTCACGTGTGTGCGGCACAGAAGGCACCTTAGGACAACTGAAAAGGACGTGGATGTCGCCTAGAGGGGGGGGTGAATAGGCGCTTTAAAATAGTTAAGGTTTAGGCTTGAACAAATGCGGAATAAAACTAACGTTTAATATGTCAAGCACAAAACCTACAAACAACTAGGCTCACCTATGTGCACCAACAACTTATGCTAAGCAAGATAAACAACTAAGTGATAGCAAGATATATTACAATAAACAATATGTCTATCACAAAGTAAAGTGCATAAGTAAAGGGTTCGGGTAAGAGATAACCGAGGCACGGGGAGACGATGATGTATCCCGAAGTTCACACCCTTGCGGATGCTAATCTCCGTTAGAGCGGTGTGGAGGCACAATGCTCCCCAAGATGCCACTAAGGCCACCGTAATCTCCTCACGCCCTCGCACAATGCAAGATGCCGTGATTCCACTAAGGGACCCTTGAGGGCGGTCACCGAACCCGTACAAATGGCAACCCTTGGGGGCGGTCACCGAACCCGTACACGTGGCAACCCTTGGGGGCGGTTACCGGTACCCGTACAAATTGCTCGGGGCAATCTCCACAACCTAATTGGAGACCCCGACGCTTCCCGGAGCTTCACACCACAATGATTGAGCTCCGAGACACCACCAAGCTTCTAGGACGCCAAAGCATCCACGAAGAACAATATCAAGGGTACTAAGTACCAAAGGTAGTAAGCTTCTCAACTTCTCACTTCCACGTATCACCGTGGAGAACTCAAACCGATGCAACTAATGCAATGGCAAGAACACACGAAGTGGTCAAGTCCCTCACACTCAAATCCCTCCACAACAACAAAAGCTATGGAGAAATATGAGAGGAAGAACAAGGAGCTCACAAAGAACTCCAAGATCAAGATCCAAGGGGTTCCCCTCACATAGAGGAGAAAGTGATTGGTGGAGATGTGGATCTAGATCTCCTCTCTCTTTTCCCTCAAGAACAAGCAAGAATCATTGGAGGGATTGAGAGTAATCAAGCTCTAAGAATGTCAACAATGGAGGTAGAACAAGAGTTCAACGGATGGATAAGACCAAGGGGGAAGAAGACCCCCTTTATATAGTGGGGGAAGGAATCAGACCGTTACCCCCACTTTCTGCCCGAGCTCCAGCGGTACTACCGCTGGCACTCCAGCGGTACTACCGCCAGCTAGCGGTACTACCGTTGGCTGCAGCGGTACTACCGCTGGCACTCCAGCAGTACTACCGCCAGCTAGCGGTACTACCGCTGGCACTACAGCGGTACTACCGCTGGCCCCAGTGGTACTACCGCTGGGCCCCTGGTAGTGCAACGGCACTACCACCGCCAAGAAAGTCTTCGCAAAAAGGTCCGTCCACGAACAACCGCTAGGCAGGCGGTACTAAGCTCCTGGAGCGGTACTACCGCTGACCAGGGGCGGGGCGGTACTACCACCAGCCAGTGGTACTACCGCTTGGGCCAGCGGTACTACCGCCAACTCTAGCGGTACTACCGCTAGGTCCAGCGGTACTACCGCTCGCCACTGAAACAGCCATAACTTTCGCATACGAGCTCCGAATCGAGCAAACCCAAGCTTGTTGGATTCAGGACGACAAGGGCTATCCAAACAGCGACTTGGAAATCTTAAGACCATGCGGTTATGAAAATTCCAATGATATAAAGATGTGAGTCCTCTAAGAATGAAGAACCGGCAAAAACTCCAACATCGAAAACATCATAGTAGTTGCATATGGACTCCGTTTTCGATGAACTCGAGCTTGTCATGAAGATGACCATAAGCTCTAAAACTCACAAAGAGAAACACCAAATAAGAACCAAGAAGTATGATGCAAGGATGCAAATGGTTTGAGCTCTCAACGAACGATACGATCAAGCTACTCACTTGAGAGCCCCCCTTGATAGTACATCAATCTATCCTAAACAGAAAACCTATCAAGGGCAAACCTATACCTTGCACCTCGTCCTCTTGAGCTAGATGATGATGATCTTGGCTTCCTCAAGATGGACCACCTTTCTTGATTGCGTTGGCTTGACGAAGACTAGTTGATTGCTCCCCCATACTCACTATGGGTGAGCCACTCTTCAGCATATCTTCACAAGTCCATTGCCACCACAATGAACAGCAGGCTTCAAGCAAGATATCTTCGTGTTGATCCACTTGAACTTGCACACCGCCATCTTGATGACGATCACCACTTGACGTCATCTTTCATGGGTTGTATGAGATCTTCCTCTAGACGCAAGCCCATGGAAACACACCTAACCCCCACATAGAACTCTCACAAAGACCATGGGTTAGTACACAAACACGTAATGGACAATGCTTACCATACCATGGGATCACTTGATCCCTCTCGGTACATCTTGTACGCTTTGTGTGTTGATCATTTTGATTTACGCTTTGTCTGAGATCTTGATCAACCTTGTGTCTTGATGACGATCACCACTTGACGGCATCCTTCATGGGTTGTATGAGATCTTCCTCTAGACGCAAGCCCATGGAAACACATCTAACCCCCACATAGAACTCTCACGAAGACCATGGGTTAGTACACAAATACGTAATGGACAATGCTTACCATACCATGGGATCACTTGATCCCTCTCGGTACATCTTGTACGCTTTGTGTGTTGATCATCTTGATTTGCTCATGGGTTGTATGAGATCTTCCCTTTGACGCAAGCCCATGGAAACACACCTAACCCCCACATAGAACTCTCACGAAGACCATGGGTTAGTACACAAATACGTAATGGACAATGCTTACCATACCATGGGATCACTTGATCCCTCTCGGTACATCTTGTACGCTTTGTGTGTTGATCATCTTGATTTACTCTTTGTATGAGATCTTGATCAACCATGTGTCTCTATGACCATTCTTTGGATAATACCTTGAATACCATCTTGGTCATCATATAAACTCCTTGAACCCAACAGATGGACTTCAAGAAGTGCGTATGGACAAATCCTATAAATGTAACTTAAGGCAACCATTAGTCCATAGGAATTGTCATCACTTACCAAAACCACATATGGAGATATATGCTCTAACAACAACACACCATATTAACATACAACTCATATCAATCACACCATATCATAATTAATTCATAGGACAAAAGAGATCTACTCAAACATCATAGGATAGCCACACATCATTGAATAATAATATGTAGCATTAAGCACCATGTTTAAGTAGATATTACAGCGGGGAAGAGAGGTTTTGCACCGCTTCATAGAGGAGGAGAGAGTTGGTGGTGGCGGTGGCGAAGTTGTTGGTGTAGATCACTGTATGATGGTTGCCCCGCCGGCGCTCCGTCGCCACCGGGAGAGAGAGGGAGAGAGCCATCCTCCTCCTTCTTCTTCCTTGGTTTCGCTCCTAGATGGGAGGAGAGTTTCCCCTCTGGTCCATGGCCTCCATGGCTCCCGGAGGGCAAGAGCCTCTCCGAGATTGGATCTCTATTTCTATTTCTCTCCTGTTTTTGTTTATGTTTTCTGGCCCTTGGCCATTTCTTAAATATCCGGAGATCCTTAACTCCGACCCGGCTGAAATTTTAAGGGGATTTTTATCAGAAAATTATATTTCTTGCGGCGTAAGTAGGTGTTGGAAATATGCCCTAGAGGCAATGATAAAATAGTTATTATTATATTTCCTGTTTCAAGATAATCTTTTATTATCCATGCTATAATTTTATTGAATGAAAACATAGATACATGTGTGGATACATAGACAAAACAATGTCCCTAGCAAGCCTCTAGTTGGATAGCCAGTTGATCAAGGATGGTTAAGGTTTTCTGATCATATGTAAAGTGTTGTCACTTGATAACTGGATCATATCATTGGGAGAATCATGTGATGGACTAGACCCAAACTATAAACGTAGCATGTGATCGTGCCATTTTGTTGCTATTGTTTTTTGCGTGTCAAGCATTTATTCCTATGACCATGAGATCATATAACTCACTGACACCGGAGGAATACCTTGTGTGTATCAAACGTCACAACGTAACTGGGTGACTATAAAGGTGCTCTACAGGTATCTCCGAAGGTGTGCGTTGAGTTAGTATGGATCAAGACTGGGATTTGTCACTCTGTGTGACGGAGAGGTATCTCGGGGCCCACTCGATAATACAACATCACAAACAAGCCTTGCAAGCAATGTGACTAAGTGTAAGTCACGTGATCTTGTATTACGGAACGAGTAAAGCGACTTGCCAGTAACGAGAATGAAATAGGTATACGGATACCGACGATCGAATCTCGGACAAGTAACATACCGAAGGACAAAGGGAATGTCATACTGGATTATATGAATCCTTGGCACTGAGGTTCAACCGATAAGATCTTCGAAGAATATGTAGGATCCAATATGGGCATCCAGGTCCCGCTATTGGATATTGACCGAGGAGTGTCTCGGGTCATGTCTACATAGTTCTCGAACCCGCAGGGTCTGCACACTTAAGATTCGATGATGTTTTGGTATAGTTGAGTTACATGTGTGGTTACCGAATGTTGTTCGGAGTCCCGGATGAGATCACGGACGTCAGAGGGTTTCCGTAATGGTACGGAAACAAAGATTGATATATAGGATGGTTTCATTTGGTCACCGGAAAGTTTCGGGCATTACCGGGAGTGTACCAGGAGTGACGAATGCGTTCCGGGTATTCACCAGGAGGGGCCCACCCACCCGGGTGTGAGCCTAGTGACCCTAGGGTGGCGCACCAGCCCTTAGTGGGTTGGTGAGGCCAGCCCAATAGGGCCATGGCGCCACAAGTGGAAAAACACCAAAGGAAAGAAAAAAGGAAAGATGGAGGTGGGAAGGAAGGAGTGAACTCCTTCACTCCTTCCCCCAAACCGAATTGGGGGGGGAGTCCACCTCCTCCCTTCGACCGGCACAACAAGGGGCTCCTTGAGCCCCATGGCTAGCCCCTCCCCTCCTCCTATATATACTGGTGGTTTTAGGGCTTTTGAGACAACTTTGCCACGTGCAACTCAAACCTATACCACGTAGTTTTACCTCTAGATCGGATTTCTACGGAGCTCGGGCGAAGCCCCGCAGGAGTAGATCATCACCACCACCGGAGCGTCGTCACGCTGTCGGAGAACTCATCTACTTCTTCTCTCTCTTGCTGGATCAAGAAGGCCGAGATCGTCATCGAGTTGTACGTGTGCTGAACGCGGAGGTGCCGTTCGTTCGGCGCTAGATCGGAACGGATCGTGGGACGGGTCGTGGGACGACGGTGATTTGAATCACGAAGATGTACCACTACATCAACCGCATTTCTTAACGCTTCCCGCTTAGCGATCTACAAGGGTACGTAGATCTAATCTCCTCTCGTAGATGGACATCACCATGATAGGTCTTTGTGTGTGTGTAGGAATTTTTTTGTTTCCCATGCAACGTTCCCCATCAGTAGGGCCCCAACCGACTTAAGGGGAGGGCACAAATATCAGGCCTCGACCACCCCCTGGTTGCCCCCTGTTAGCATGTGCCTCCCTCGGGCACAGTGTTGGATTGATTCTTCTTTCGAAAATTCACATATATTCCAAAATAAATCTCCATAACTTTTTTATCGCATTTGGACTTCGTTTGGTATGAAATTTCCGTGAAACAATAAACACAAAAAAGGGAACTAACACTAGACACTAGATAAGTAAGTTAGTCCTAAAACTAATATAATATGTTGCCAAAAGTATATGAAAGTTATAGAGTATTGGCATGAAACAATAAAAAAATATAGATATGATGAAGACGTATTAGTACCTTAGTTCCCATTGGGCCGACAGTCTTGGATCGATGACCCACGCTCGGGTGGACCAGTTCGGGGCCCGAGGTGGGGTTGGGGGTTCTTACTCCGGACAACGACGGTGGGCTCGGTCTAGGTGGTGTCCATAGGCAGCGTGGTCTGCCTCCTCGTGGGAAGGATGTGAGGTGGAGGTGGTCGTTACGTTGCTACTCCATCGGGCGGATAGGCGACGATGGCCACGAGCGTGGCATCGTGAGTGCTTGCCTGGGCCAGTGTCATGGGGCTATGGCCGGGGCTTGCTTCGCGGTGGCTGTTGGGAGGCACTAGATTGTGTCCCCCGATCCATCGGGACTGGTTGGGGGTGCATGTGTGGTCACTTCCTACCGTGGAGGTGTTAAGCCAAATCTGGTGCCTGATGCCGCGCTAGGAGTGGATGATGTACTTTTGCTCCTCCTACCGTTGCTAGTGTCTTGCGAAGTGGACGGTTGGCAAGGTTTCGGGCCTTGGATGCTGGGGCAGTGGCCCTGGAAGGCAGTCTGCATGGTTGGCTCTCCGGCGGGCGCCATGGCTGCGGTGATGATGACCCCCTCGGTCGTGTGGGTGGCGAGCGGGATCGACTCGTGGCCTATGCTCGTTCTCCATCTTTGGCAACGACGGTGACCCGACCCGGATCTGGAGTTTTGTCCTCCTCGGCGCGTTAGTCATGAAGACCTCAAGGTGGAACGGGTGAGTTAATGAGCGAAAGTTGTGCGCTTTGTCACGGACGGCGACGATGTTTGTGGGTGCCGCTTTCCTCTTGAAGACGTCGTCGTGGTGCTCCTCTCCGTGTTCGGATTCCGGGTGAAAACCTTTGTCCATTGTGGACGCGGCAGCGGCGCGCTCAACATCGTTTTCCCTTCCGGGGGCGTTGTCGTGGAGCTTAGGTGTTTTAAGACGTTGTGTTCCGCTGTTCTAAGTTCTTCATGTGCTTTATGTCTGTAGCGTGGTCGCGTGTGGCTTTGTGTCCCGATTTCTTGGATCGACATTGTATGAGGGCTACCTCACTACCATGTATTGTCCGGTCGCATACTTTTTGTGTGTTGTTATTTTATTTATAAAACGGGGCGGAAGCCTGTTTCGAGCGAAAGCGAAAGGCGGTCAACTAAAGTAATGGCCACTTAAGCATTTTTAAATTTTCAATTTGACCAGAATTTGACTGTTCTTGAATACAATGCACATGAAAGTAGGAAACATAGCGTTCAGGAAACTCAAACAATGTCTAGAATGTACTCCCTCCATCCTATAATGTAAGACGTTTTTTACAAGCTCGGTTCAAATAGGCATAGACTAATGCAAATCATGTGTCCATAATTTGGCCAGAATCTGAAGGGAATAGTACCCCTAGCATACCATAATCTATCATGCTCCTGACTTCAAAGTCCTCACAGTCAAGTGAGGTCTTTAATTCAAAATTGGGTCACCAGACTTTAACCAGGTCAATAATTTATCAAGGAGTTCACTTTTTTTTTAGTTCACTATGGTCCGTAATTTTGGAGCTCTCCTAATCGAATTAGGTATCCAATTTTGGAATTGATTCGCGTTTTGGTCGGGTCAATAATTCTTCAAATCAATTGGCATCAACCTGCTTATGAAAATATATGAATCCCGTGCACCCTCTCATCACCTAGAAAAAGAAGCGCCAACATGTGATATTATGACATTAATATAATACATGCAGTCACTGATAAAAAAATCCCCATATAAATATGAGTTGATTATTTTTCTAAAAAGTCAAAAAAAAAAAAAACTTTGATCAAGTCCAGAACCAGAAATATCAACATCCACAAGACTGGTTAAATAAAATATGAAAATTCATTTCATGATAAATCTAGTAGTATCGATGGTTTTATGGATATTGATATATTTCTCTAAATTTTGGTTCAACTTAATGAGGTTTGACTTTTTAGAAAACTAGTTACCGTAAATTTTGAAACACGGGAAGCACTTTTTTTCCTTGAAAATACAATAACACCGATGACGCAACAAACAACGCCCAGCCCTTGTAGTAATAAGATAAATGGCATATTGTTGTTATAACGCAAGCAACAAGCCAGAAGTAGTTCAAACACAACCAAATTCTAGCGATTTTTTTAAAGGCTTAATCTACCACTCAGGGCCAAAGCAAAGCGTTTATACATCGAGTTGTCAGAAATGCATTATGTAAATACTCAGCAGGAAAATATGAACCTGCGCGGTCCAGAATAACGCATACGTAGCTTTTACAGGAATGTATGTTAACTCATGTTCATACTCCGACTGTAAACGGAATTACATGTTTTTCTCTTTTTCTTTCACCATAGAAAGAAAAAAAAATTAACTACTGCTACCTTATGTTATACTAATATAATAAAAAGAACAGCTCCCTCTTTCGCATATACAGTGATTATATTTACCTTGCACTTACATGATATATGCAAAAAATAGATCTTGTTTTCACCCATCACCTCCGAGAAATCGACATGACACTGGCAAGAAGATGGATTTCAGTACAAGCTAATCTGGGCCCACCTGCAGGCAATGTACCTGGCTGGTCTTCAGAGAGATCATGCAGATGATCCATCCATCTAGTCGATCCTCTCAAGATTATACGTCACCATGTTCTCAAGGGCGGTCCTGAAATGGCTCCTGGGGAGGCACTGCAGGTTCTGGAGGGCCAGGTCGCCCTTCTCCTTGGCCAGCTCCTGCGCCCTCCGTATCCCGCCGCTTTTGTGTACCAGCTCCATGGCCGCCGACAGCGAGCCAGTGTCGCAGAACTCCGAGTCGATGATCTCCCTCAGCTCCGGCGACTCCTGCAGCGCGAAGATGACCGGCGCCGTCAGGTTCCCCTTGGCCAGGTCGCTCCCCGCCGGCTTGCCCAGCTGCTCTGCCGACTGGGTGAAGTCGAGGATGTCGTCCACCACCTGGAACGACAGCCCCAGGTTCCTGCCGTACTCGTACATCTGCTCACACACCGTGGTGCTCACCCCGCTGAATATGGCCGCGGACCTCGTGCTCGACGCCAGCAGGGATGCAGTCTTGTAGTAGCTCTTGAGCAGGTAGTCGTCCAGGGTGACGTCGCAGTCGAAAAGGGTTGATTGCTGTTTTATCTCCCCACTAGCAAAGTCCTTAATCACCTGTGAGCACACCATTTGTTTAGAACAAAATCAATCCTATATAGTTTTTGCAGAAGAGGAGTCCTTCGGTACCTGGCTGATGAGCTTTATAACTTCGATGTTCTCTAAGTTTGCCAGAAACCAAGAAGATTGTGCAAACATGAAATCACCAGCAAGCACCGCTATCCGTGTTCCATATAGCTGATGGATGGTTTCTTTCCCTGCAAATAATCACACCTAGTTCAGAACAAGATTTTCAACTCATCGATCCCCTCATTAAACTGTGTTCCAATATGATGAATAAACAAGGAAAAAAAGAACGGTTTATGTTATACCTCTGCGCATCCCACTATCATCTATGACATCATCATGTATTAAACTCGCAGTGTGAATCATTTCTATGATCTCTGCCAAGCGTTTATGTTCTGTAGTTAGCTCCCTGCAATGCAAAGGTGTAGGTCTGAGTGCATGATTTTGAAAACAAAAAAATATATCTGAAATGCTAAGGCTGCAACAAGAAGAGGAACTTACGATAAGCCAGCTACTTCCGCTGTCGCTCTGGACACCAGAAAAACCAATGCCGGTCTTAATCTCTTTCCACCAGCACCAAAAATTTGTTCTGCGGCAGAAACTAAAACTGGATTTTCTGCACCAATAAGCTATTGAGGTCGTGTCAGCTACTTAAGTAGTTACTGTGGAAAACAGGGAACTCAAAAGGAACTAGTCTAGAAAAATCTTATGTTGAAAGCTAGTTAAATATGTGTATATTATATCTACTTGGTTTTTTCGAAAAGGAGGCATCGCCCCGGCCTCTGCATCGAGTGATGTACGTGTTCTGAAGTTTCTTGTCTTGATTACGCAAACAGAGATTGTCTATTCAGAAAAGGCCAGCTACTCACAGCTCCAAGCCATCAAATATGGGCCATTACATGATTAGAATCTGGACGGTTTGAAAGGCGTGCACAAGTAGGAAGCTGTCTCTGTCTTTAGCCATGTCTGAAGACTGTAGTGATGCGGATTATGTGCAATGCAATCCACTTCTAAAGAACAGGGAAACCGGTGCACAGCAAATGATGACAGCTTATTTTTCTTTTAGGCCCAACGGTATATGTCCTTATAATTTTATGAACTTGGAATACTTCGTGAAAGCATAGTAGCTACTGCATGATTTTGCAATCCATTGATGTACTGTCCGTCAATATCTATGGTCTATTTGGGTTAGGGGGGGAGTACATAGAAATTAAGACTGCGGTACTGTTAGTTTGCTTAACGCTATCCAAAGCTGGGTTCAAACAGAGCTCCTTCCCGATTCGAGATTGAAGTTGAAAAACAAGCAGCACACACTTCAACTTGAAAGTTGAAACCATACACCTAGAAACCTAGCAGAATCTCCTTCAAGCTGAGGCCCTCCACCTTATCTTTTGCAGGTGCACACTATTTGGACTGAACTTGCCGGTGTTCTGTACTCACATTTGTTTTCGACATGGTATAAGGAATTGTAATCGATTTCAGGACCAAGGAAATCCTGGCTAGTAAAACAGTGTGCAAATAAAACTGGTGCATCGTATTTCGAAGGAACTTCCTAAGCAGTCTCATAACATGATCAATGAGAGCTTCTATCACACACACACTGAAGAAGGAAACTACTAGCTCATACATCTACAGCCTACACAACACAGGGGGTGCATCTTCTCCAAAGCAATTTTAATTTTGAGTGGGCTTAGCAAAGAGAATGTGACCTCGGGAAGGCGCTCACCGATTTCAGGTTGTTGTTGAGCTTGAGCAGGTCGTCGGAGACGACGTCCAAGAGCGAAGCGATGGACACGCGCTCGGGGAGCCTCGCCGTCCCGGCCGCCGGCACGTCGATCGCCGCGAGACCTGCGCAGACGAATTTTAATAAGTCAGCCTCATTCCAAGCAACGCTGCTACTACAGCTAGGACGTGTAGTGTGTGGTGTGGTACTGAACGTCTCTGAACCAACCAGCAGAGATAAGATAAGAGACACGCACAAACCTGTCTGGCTGGGTGCGGCCACGAAACAAACACATGGCGCGCGCCGCCTGGGCGCCGGGCGCGCGGCCCAGCGGCGGCAGCGGCAGGCGGCCAGCAGGCCCAAATCCACCACGTTCCGGCTCATGTGCATCCTCGGGGAGCTCACAGACAGCATCTCCGCCGAGCAGGCTCGCCGGCCAATCCAAAGAAACTAGGCTCCAACGACGCAGGCTAGCTCGCGCGCGCGCTCGGAGCCCCCAAGAACCACGGACGGCAGAAAAGAAAAAATCTTTGCTTGCACGGCGGCCGCGCGCGGGAGAAGGAGTGACGCTGGCTGGGTGGCGATTGGTTGCGTGCGAGCGAGCGAGAATCTTGCCCGATTTGGTGACGATGCCTGTGTTGAGCTTGCGTGGAGAAGAAAAGGGGAGGAGAGACGGGGAGGAATTGGATGGAGGATGGCGGCTGGCTCCGGTGGGAGGTGGAGGTGGATGGAGGGAGGTTTAAAATATGGAGGCAGGCATGCGGAGGAGGAGAAAGGGGGATTTGTGGATCCACCAGGGCCATAGAACCCCTCTGATCACCAGCGAGCCAGGCAGCCCCCCTGAGCTTTTGTGTGTGTGTGTGTGTGTGTGTGTGTGTGTGTGTGTGTGTGTGTGAGAGAGAGAGAGAGAGAGAGAGAGAGAGAGAGAGAGGGGCTCTAGCATCACTTCCCACTTTGACTTGCCCGACTGCCTTTTGCGATTTGGCCCTTGAAAAGATGTGATTTTGCACTATTCCCGCCTTGCGTGGCTCGATGTGAAATAACCACCCCTTGGATCCATATTACTAATTGTACTACTAGAGCAACGACAACTAATATGGATCCGAGAAAGTATCAAAATTTCTCAAGGATGAATGTTAGAACATGCTTACACACCAAATCGAGGATAGCATAGCAGCAAGGAAACTAACACGGAGTTTAAGACCCACATCGAGAACAATCATACGAGAGAGGACTTGAAACTAAAATAATAACATCACTAACAAGATGATATAACAAACTTGATCAACCTATCAAAGAGTAGGGCCACATTTCTCATCCATCCACCATCAGTAAAACGCATGTATCTAGGGCGTCACCTGCACGGAGTATTGAACACCTCACTCGCCACCCATTCTAGAAGTTTTGCCCCCACATCACTGTCCTTTGAACTTCCTATTTTTCCTGCAATATTGACCGAGAAGTTGTAACAGAGCAAGATTTATGAAAGAATGCAAAAGGGACAAGCACCCTCTTGTGCGCAAAGCATATATCATTTGTCTCCACATAGACCATAGTAGTGCAGAAATGCCCACATAGAGCTTTATATTATTTTTTTCTCCTTCCCAAATTGAGGAAGTCACTTGAAAAAATAACATTAGTATCAATATAAGGTAAACTAAAAGTGCAATGTAAGATGCTCCATAGAAATTTGGCTACATAGCAATGATGAAACAAATTATCAACGGTTTCATCAACACCACAAAATATAGATTTTGTGCTGCCAGTCCACCTCTTTTTGACATGTTGTTTCTGGTGAGCACACTATTGCACACAGTTAACCAAAGGAAGGCGTTGATCTTCCATCAAAACAAGAGATGATATTCCCGCATGTTGTTGCCGGAACTGTTTGAAATTATTTCATCGAGATTTGTTTGTATGAAATATTAGTATTTAGACTAACGACATTTCAATTCAAACTAACATATAATTTATTTGATTATTCTATACTTATATAATATTTATTAAATATGAGTAGCATGCATGGTGCGTGCTAGCATGATGAGATGGCATAGTTGCATGCTGAGAGAGTTGGAGTTAGTGGAGATAATGTATTTAATTAGTTCATACATGATGGCATGGTGAGGTGACATACTTGAATGCTCAGAGGATTTGAGTTGGTAGGGATCAACTATTGAGCTATATATGATAATATAAAATGCATATTGTTGAGAATCAATTGCTTGTAAAAATATTTAACAATATATTTGTTATCGGTTGTAAGAGACGAAAGTAGAGATTTTTTCTCCTCTTTTAGTTCATTCCAAAGAAATGTCTTCTTTGTTTCATTCTATTGCATTAACCTACCCACATGGTCCAGACATCTCCCCATCACATCTCTTGGTTTGATGTTTTCAGTTAACCAAATGCTATACAATCAAGGGCAGGATTGGTTAAGTAGTTTACCATGCATCCATCAATTTTCCCGTAATCTAATATTCTCATTGTCTCCTACATTTTTCTTGACATGCTTGGAAAAAAAACCACACTGATAAAAGTTCATCCCAAAACTAGGAGTCTCTTTCTTTTGTTTCACTCTAGATAGACAAGCACAATCATTGTTAACATATTTATTTAATAAAATAGTATGACAAAGACCCTATCTAGTTTCTAATCTACTATTATTAATTAGTTGATCCCCACTAACTCTAATTCTCTCAACATGTGACCTTCCACCTCACCAAGCGTACCATGTCAGCACCCACTAATGTTATCTTGCATCCCCATACAAACCTCATGCATACTCTTTGTTCACACACAATGCAAGTATGAAACATTTCTACACTAAAAATAGTAGTTTTTCGATGTATATCATTTTCTTCATGTATAATTCATTTGAAATTAATCTTTAGATTCCTTCCGCAACACACGGGGAACTCACATATATAGTTTCTAGAGCCATGTGGCTACAAGGGCTTTGTTCTTAAAATTCAAATTAAGAATACCAAGCCCCTTGTTTTTGGGTTGACAAACCTCAGCCCATCTCACCAAATGATACTTCTTTTTATCTTTGTCTCTTTGCGAGTTATGGCCCCTCCATAGAAATGGGCTAGAAAGACATCATAAGCATAGGGATAATACTCAGGGAAGATTGTACTAGAGCAAGCCTACGAGTGAGTACGTAATATTCATCATAGGTAAACTCTATATGTGTGTAGTCTAATTGTTTCTATCCATCAGAACCCTCCACAACCTTAGATTCATTTTTCAACCAACGTACATGATGCTCATCTATTAATAACTACACATCCCCTAAAATCTAGCCAAAAACCCCATGTAAACCACGCCCTTGACATCTAGGCACCATAAACCCATGATTACTCTTCTTGCCATATGCCAGACGACAATGGTTATCCTAGTCGCGGCCCCCATTGTCTCATTCTTCCGAGATCGTCGATGCTAGGTGTTGGAAATATGCCCTAGAGGCAATAATAAATTGGTTATTATTATATTTCCTAGTTCATGATAATTGTTTATTATTCATGCTATAATTGTATTAACCAGAAACCGTAATACATGTGTGAATATATAGATCACAATGTGTCCCTAGTAAGCCTCTAGTTGGCTAGCTCGTTGATCAAGAGATGATCATGGTTTCTTGATCATGCATATTGGATGTCATTGATAACGGGATCACATCATTGGGGAATGATGTGATGGACAAGACCCAATCCTTAGCATAGCACTAGATCGTGTTGTTCGTCTGCTAAAGCTTTTCTAATGTCAAGTATCATTTCCTTAGACTGTGAGATTGTGCAACTCCCGGATACCGTAGGAGTGCTTTGGGTGTACCAAACGTCACAACGTAACTGGGTGATTATAAAGGTGCACTAACAGTATCTCCGAAAGCGTCTGTTGAGTTGGTACGAATCGAGACCGGGATTTGTCACTCCTTATGACGGAGAGGTATCTCTGGGCCCACTCGGTAGAACATCATCACAATGAGCTCAGTGTGACTAAGGAGTTAGCCACGAGATGATGTGCTACGGAACGAGTAAAGAGACTTGTCGGTAATGAGATTGAACAAGGTGTAGGGATACCGACGATCGAATCTCGGGCAAGTATCATACCGATAGACAAAGGGAATTGCATACGGGATTGATTGAATCCTTGACATCGTGGTTCATCCGATGAGATCTTCGTGGAACATGTGGGAACCAACATGGATATCCAGACCCCGATGTTGGTTATTGGCCGGAGATATGTCTCGGTCATGTCTGCACGTCTCCCGAACCCGTAGGGTCTACACACTTAAGGTTCGATGACGCTAGGGTTATAGGGAAATAGTGTACAAGGTTACCAAAGGTTGTTCGGAGTCCCAGATGAGATCCCGGATGTCACAAGGAGCTCCGGAATGGTCCGGAGGCAAAGAATTATATATAGGAAGTGAGGATTTGGTCGCCGGAATTGTTTCGTGGAACACCGGTAATGTACCGGGACCACCAGAAGGGTTTCGGGGGGGGGGTCCACCGGGAGGGGCCACCAGCCCCAAAGGCTAGCATGGGCCAAAAGGTGGAAGGGAACCAGCCCAGAGTGGGCTCCCACCTAGGCCCAAGGCGTCATAAGAGAGGGAAGGGGGAAACCCTAGTGCAGATGGGCCTAAGGCCCATCTAGGGTGCGCCACCCCCCTCTCCCTTGCCCTGGCCGCAACCTCCCACGCCAGATGGGGCTGCCACACCCCTTGGGGTGGGAACCCTAGGGGGTGTGCCCCCTCCCTCTCCCCCTATATATAGTGGAGCTTTTAGCTGATTTGAGACACACGAAATCTGTCTCTCGGCGCAACCCTGTTTCTCCTCTTTCGTGGTGCTTGGCGAAGCTTTGCCGGAATACCTCATAGCTCCACTGCCACCACGACGTCGCGCTGCCGGAGCTCTCCCTCAACCTCTCCCTCCTCCTTGCTGGATCAAGGCGTCGGAGACGTCACCGGGCTGTATGTGTGTTGAACGCGGAGGTGCCGTGATTCGGCACATAGATCGGAACCGACCGTGATCTGATCGCTGCGAGTACGACTCCATCGACCGCGTTCATAGTAACGCTTCTTCTTAGCGATCTTCAAAGGTATGAATATGCTCTACAACCTCTCTCGTTGTTGGTCTCTCCATAGATAGATCCTTATATGGCGTAGGAAAATTTTGAATTTACCACGTTCCCCATCAGTGGTATCAGAGCCAAGGTTCTATGCGTAGATTCTATGCACGAGTAGAACACAAAAGTTGTGGACGCTGATTTTGTCAATTGCTTGCCGTTACTAGTCTTATCTTGATTCGGCGGCATCGTGGGATGAAGCGGTCTGGACCGACTTTACACGTACTCTTACGTGAGAATGGTTCCACCGACATACATGCACTTGTTGCATAAGGTGGCTAGCGGGTGTCTGTCTCTCCCACTTTAGTCGGATCGGATTCGATGAAGAGTATCCTTATGAAGGGTAAATAGCATTGGCATATCAACGTTGTGGCTGTCATGTAGGTAAGAAACGTTCTTGCTAGAAACCGAAATCAGCCCCGTAAAACTTGCAACAACAATTAGAGGATGTCTAACTTGTTTTTGTAGGGTATGCTATGTGATGTGATATGGCCAAAAGAATGTGATGTTACATGTGTGATGTATGAGATTGATCATGATCTTGTAATAGGATTCATGACTTGCATGTCGATGACTATGACAACCGGCTGGAGCCATAGGAGTTGTCTTAATTTATTGTATGAGATGCAACGCCATGTTGATTACTTTACTTTATCGCTAACGGCTAGCTATAGTAGTAGAAGTAATAGTTTGCGTGACGAATCCACGGAGATACAATGATGGAGATCATGATGATGGAGATCATGGTGTCATGCCGGTGACGATGATGATCATGGTGCCCCGAAGATGGAGATCCAAGGAGCAAGATGATAATGGCCATATCATGTCACTATATGATTGCATGTGATGTTTATCATGTTTTACATCTTATTGCTTAGAACGACGGTAGCAAAGATAAGATGACCCCTCATTAAAATTTTGAGGTATGTATTCCCCTGAGTGTGCACCGTTGCGAAGGATCGTTGTCTCAAAGCACCACGTGATGATCGGGTGTGATAGATTCTAACGTTCGCATACAACAGGTGTAAGCCATTTTACACACGCAAAACACTTAGGTTGACTCGACGAGCCTAGCATGTACAGACATGGCCTCAAATACGGGAGTCCGAAAGGTCGAACATGAGTCGTATGGTTGATACGATCAGCATGGAGATACTCACCATTGATGATTAGTCCGTCTCACGTGATGATCGGACACATGCTAGTTGATGTGGATCATGTTTCACTTGGATGACTAGAGGGATGTCGATCTGAGTGAGAGTTCATTAAATAATTTGATTAGATGAACTTAATTATCATGAACATAGTCAAAAGGTCTTTGCAAATTATGCTTGCGCTATAGCTCCACGGGTTTTTGATATGTTCCTAGAGAAAACTTAGTTGAAAGATAGAAGTAGCAATTGTGTGGACTGGGTCCGTTAACTGAGGATTGTCCTCATTGCTAAGCAGAAGGCTTATGTCCTTAATGCACCGCTCGGTGTGCTGAACCCCAAGCATGGTCTGTAGATGTTGCGGACATCTGACATACACGTCTTTGATAACTACATGATAGTTCAATGCATATTGCTTAAACGGCTTAGAATTAAGGTGCTAAAGACGTTTCGAACGTCAAGGGACATACTAGATGTTCCAAGAGATGGAATTGGGATTTCATACTTGTGTCTTTACTGAGAGGTGTGAGACCTCCGACAAGATTCTTTGTCTACAAAGTAAAGGAGAAAAGCTCAATCGTTGAGCATGTACTCAGATTGTCTGAGTACTACAATCGCTTGAATCAAGTGGGAGTTGATCTTCTAGATGAGACAGTGATAGTTCTCCAAAATCACTGACACCAAAGTACTAGAGCTTCGTGATGAACTATAACATATCAAGGATGGACATGATGATCCTTGAGCTATTCGCGATGTTTGACACCGCGAAAGTAGAAATCAAAAACGAGCATCAATTGTTGATGGTTTGTAAAACCGCTAGTTTCAAGAAGGGAAAGGGCATGAAGGGATACTTCATTGAATGGCAAACCAGTTGTTGCTCTAGTGAAGAGGCCCAAGGTTGAACCCAAACCCGAGGCTAAGTGCTTCTGTCAAAAATTTCAAATAGTACCGATCAAAGTCATCAACATACAGCCGAGGAATGAAAGGGTTGAAGAATTAGAACCAGGTGCTCAATGAAGGCAATGATTTGATGACCTAGTTCGAACTCATTTGACAGTCGTACGTCTCGTTTGGGGCGGCTTGTTATTTAAAACAAAGGACACACTGTCCTAGGACACATAGTCCTTACCGTATTCCCCTTGATCTAAGGACACACAGACCTCGACCAACACTCGTGGTAAGCCTTCAGGGCAGACTTCCGAACCCTCACAAACTTGGTCACCCGACAATCCACAATTCACTGCTCGATGCTCTAGACCATGACGCCTAACCGTCTAGAAGATGCACAGTCCTTAAAGATAACAAGCGTCGGTTCCACACAGGAACAATCTCTTCAGTGATGCTCAATCACTTTGGGGTTTTCGGTTTTGGTTTGGGTGTTCAGGGTTTTTCCTCGCTGATGATTTTCTCTCAAAGTCTTCGAGGAATGGATTGCTCTCAAATGACAAGTGTCAGTTTCTCTCGCGGAGCAGCCAACCAACTAGCGGTTATGGGGCGACTATTTATAGCCAGGGAGCAATCCCGACATGAATTGACATAAATGCCCCACTGATATGAGTGTTATGTGGATAAGGTTAGGGACAGCTGGCGCGCGGCGCAACAACTTTCGGAAGTTTCAACTGTGAAAGTCCTGATGTCATTCATTTTCCTCACTGGTAGGTAATTCGCACTCGCAAAAACCTAACTCCCGAGTTAGAGCAAATTCCTGAGGGACCGGAAGATCTTTGCACTCAAGAATTTGACTAAGTTGTTGAAGATTTCCAAAGGCTTCACTTGAAGGGTTTGTATGTGTAGGCTTTGGGATGAACATCAGCTGAAATTTTTTCCTTAGTTTTACCTCGACCCCTTCTAACAGTACGATAGTCCTGTGACACAGAATACAGAAAATGAATCTATGAAAACGAAAGTCTTCACGCTTTAAAGTCTTCGCATCAATTTCTTCACGGACACACCAATTTCCTCACTTTCGAAGTCTTCAAGGAAATAACAAAGTCTTCAGCCAAAGACATACATTTTTAGTGGTCGATGTTCTTCGAATAACTCAAACTCCTCAGTGACTTATAGAACCTGTGTACACTTACAAACACATTAGTCTCTTAACCTATAAATCTTCAATACACAAAAATCATTAAGGGGCTCTAGGTGCACTTACACACCATGTAAAAACGCTTTCCCACTAACTCTTCATGTGCATACTTCCACTAACACTTCATGCACATGTAGCCTGCCACAAATAACCATTAACTATTATTTTCATGAACTCTCGAGCAGATGCGTCATCCTAAGTTTCCATTATTAAGTGTATATATCTTGACATTATCTCATTCACTCTATATGTATAGCACAAGTCCCCGTCCAACCATTTGGTTAGACTTCACATGTTGTTAATATGATCATTCAATTTTGAAAGCCAAAACAACCGGCTTTTCTTATTCCCCTTCTGATGCGCTTCATGTCCATGCCTCCTTTCCTCCCCACAGGGCACAAAATTGTGCTAAATGCCTTCATTACCTCTGAACCTCCGGGGCTCCAAGAAAACTTTAATCCCAATTTTATTACATTGCATAAAGGGAAGTAGCTTATCAAGTTTTTTTAAGACCATCGTTCCCATGCAACCTTTTAATTCCGGTTTGGTTACACTGAATATAGCCAGATAGCTAACCATGCTTTTTTATGATGGAACAAAGCTTCACCAAGTGGGAAAACATGCATGGTTGTGCATTAGGCAAGACAAACAAAAAGAATTAGAGCTTCGTGGGAATATTGTGGTGAATGGTTGCAGTACACTGCACATGGTTGATCCGGTGAGAAGGATGATTTACTAAACAATGTAATTGCTGAATTATAAGGGACCTTTTTAATATGGAAAATAATTATGAGTGAACTTGCATTTTATTTTTCTATGTGAACTATGATTTCCTTTTATGAATGCACATCTATTGTTGCTCTCGACGTTTTAGGTTTAGCCACGAGTTGAGATGTCTGTGCTCAACCTTTGTTTTCATATCATCTTGCCTCTCACGAATATATTGTTAAGTTAATAAATTAATAGAACAAATATTACACGCAAATTTTGCTTTTTCATTAAAAAAAAAGATACTTACTCTAAACAGTATTTCCTTCAAACATTTTTTTTATCATAACCTTATACTATGTTTCCTGAACTTTCTCGTATTTCTAAAAATCAAATTATTTGTTAATAGTTTTCACATCAACGCGCAGGGTATCATCTAGTTTTCTAACAGGTTGTACTATTGACTCGAATAGTCAAGGAGAGAAGGTGCCGCTGGCGATTCATGGGTCACGAAATCACAATACTTTCTCTTCGTGCACCATTTAAGTCTTGAGGATTATGTGATTGAGAGAGAAAGGTTGGTTGAGCGTTATATAGTAGAAGGCTTTGTTTACAAAAGACATGAGAGGAGGTGCCAACAACCTCATACATACCCCTCATCCTCTTCTTTCAACTCCACAGGCGATTAGGGTTTCACAGCCTCCCGACGGCGATGATGTTAGTCTATCTCGTCTCCTGTGGCCTTAGGGCCATGGAGTGGCGGTGGTTCCTGACCCTTTCCAGCAGGAGGCTTCGTGTTCCATTTTTAGTTGTTTTAGGTCAATTAGGGTTTGTGTTTTGCTTAGAAAGATGAGGCGGCGACATTGACCCCGCAGAAGATGGAATAAGGTCCTCCTTGCCTAGCCGTCATCATGGCGGTGTGTCTAGCGTAGCTGGAGGGCGCGTGTAGGTGTGTCTCTAGTGGATCTCGCGAGATTCGACATGTGTTGGTCTTTGGTGGAGATCTTCGTGGATCCAGTCTCCGGTCGTTCGTCTACAGGTTGAATCATTCTGATCTACTTGTTTTCATTGATGACAGTTGTTGTTCTTGTGCGCTTGTCCACTAGGTCTTGGCACGAGGACTTTTTAACTGTTATTACAACAAGTTTTGGTCGACTCCGATGAGGGAGGGGCGATGATGACGGCGCACCTTCGGCCCCCTCTAGTGCTTCTATTCGTCGCTACCTGGTCTACAAATATGAATGCAATTTCTGTTATTCTTACTTGCTTATTGTACTGCCATGACAAAAGATGAATAAATTGAAAAACAAATCAGAAAAATGGTTGCAAAAGGTTACGAGAAAATATTTTATGAGCATATATAAAATGAGACATTGAGGCGAACAAAGTTTTGACAATAAGCAATTTCTAAAGGGGCAATTATTTAGCTTGATCAGCAGGGGGCGTGGAAGTCCAGATACAAAATACAGCTCCCCGTCTCTAGTCACAAGCTCGCAATGCATCGGTCGACCTTCCAGCAAAAAAGGCAAAGAAAAATGCATCCATGGAGCAGCTAGATAACGTGTGCTAGCAGGAGGGCCGACGTGGGCGAAGCGAGGTGACCGGCGCGCTGTGCGGCGGGGCACAGGGCAGGCGCCCGGATTCATCCCCGCCACAGCCATCTTACGTGCATTGCTGTCGTCCGGTCGGCATCGGCTAGCCGTCGCGTCGGCGTCTCTTGGCGTGGCAGCGTGGAAGGAAGCGGAGAAGTCGCGCGTTGCGACTGTAGTCGGGGCGCGGTAGAGCGAGGCAGACAATATCGGTGGATGCTAGTGTGCGAGGAAGCTCAAGACACGTTATGCCACGGTGCCTGCTAGGAGTTTGCCGTTTGACCATGCCCGCCTAGAAAAGTTTCATGTCTTGGTGAGAGCATCTAGAACGGCGGACATCAAATCCGGTCCCTTCAAGGCCTGCGGGAGTGACCGGATACGTTCGCGGATACTAATCCATCATGTTTTATATTTGTTGTTTTGTATTTAAATACCTCATATTTCATTCCTAAATTCATATAAATAAATCATGTAAATAGAAAACCTACCAACTAGTCTAAACTACATTTCCACGACGTCTGTGTCGGAGGCCTGGTAGTTGGGCTCGTCGGAGGGCTCCGGCTCCTCCTACTCATCCATTGGCGACTTGGCGTGAGCATCCCTTCGACGCTCGGGGTGTCCTCCGCCTTCACCTCCTGCTTGGCCTTCGTCGTTGTTTTTGACCGGAGGGAATCGAGGATCATCTCCTGCTTCACCTGTAGATCCGCAGCCCCAACGCCCCCCACGTCCTCCTCCTCATTCGTCGCCGCCGCCTCCAAGTCCTCCTTCGGATGAGGTGGATCTCAAGGTAGCCCCGCGGCGATCCGGCCTTCGCGTCTTGATAGGATCTGCTCAAGGAGTTGTAGTAGGCGCTCTGACGTTAGATACATTGCCACAGGCATGGGGCATGGCAACTTGTGACGGATGCCGGGGGTGGGGGGAGGGGCATGCAGATGGATAGCGTTTCGGTGCCGTTGGTCAGCTTAAATAGCCGGGCTAGGACAATACGCGGTTCGTCGGAGTGGCGACATAGGAGATGTCCGTCGGACTGTTGGGTTTTCGGACAATTCTCTATGGGACCAAACCGTTAGTCCGACATGGCAGACACGCCCAGTCGCACCCTGGCCTTTCCATATCCGACCTATATTTGGGTTGGATATGAGGGGTATCGGTCATCGCGGACGTTTGAGGCCCGTTTGAGGTGGTTGTGTGGATCATTTGTTTCTTACCAGTCAGTGACCGGGCCGTCAGCTCGGACGTTTGAGGCGGATTTGGGGTGCCCGACTGCAGAAGCTATGAGGCTTTTGGCTGTAGGGCTCCAAAAATTCTAATTTTATTTTTCAATTAAAAAAATGAAAATAAATATACAACTACTGTGTAAAATTTTATTCTCGGATATGTTTAGATGTGAGTTGTAGAAAAACAGTCTGTTTTGATAGTGAATAGTAAATGTGTTAGAATACAATATCTTGATACTTTTTATGTAGCTCGCATAAAAATGTATTTCACCATGAAACTCTGCATGCAAATAATATACATGCATAGGCAAACATGTTTTTTTCAGGAATTTTCAAAACCTGCAAATTTAACTTCGGAATTTTCTATTCTCGGGCTCCATTACCAATTTATTGCCTCTAAGAGCACTAATGATAATGTCAAAAAAGGCTCTTGTATAGTCAACATCAACACTTTGATGAGGCCTGATTGCAATATGATTTTCTCCCTTCGGACAATGCTTCAGGGTGTTAACTTCAATGATGCATCGATCAACACTGTTACTGCCATTTACGTTGGCCATAGTGGAGGTATCATAGCTAGTATCATATTTTTGGAATTAGCAAACATGTTGATGTGACAAATAATTAAAGAAGAGAGGGGGATAGAGTAACATAGATAGATATCGTATTATGTTAAATGATATGCTACTTTGTGTCATGCATGTCAATAAATGAGATCGTCTATGATACTAATTTATGATACTATGCATTATAAAAATAGTATTATAGCATAATATCATATGCATAATATTACTATATGATACTCCCCATTATCAGTAGCCTTATTCACTTGGAAGCTCAATCCTAGCCGGTGGCGAAGATAGGCTTAGAGCACTTGAGGCTATAGCCTAGGCCTAGTAACAATAACCATTGCAAATAGCAAATTCATCTTACAAAATACGATGTGCATCACTTAGCCTATCCAGAATAAAAATAACATACGTAGTAACATAGATGCCATCTAAGCAAAAAAATACGATGTGGCAACTAATTAATGAGAAGAAATAGAAATTGGATAACTTAGCTAGTAACTCGTATTATGAATAACATAATGCATACCAAGTCAAGATAAGTCTATAAGCTAATAAATAAAAAGCACAATATTAATATCTCTATGTTAGGCCCTGTTTGGAACCATCCAGATTATATAATCTGGTTTTTATAATCTATTATGTTTCCAAACATGACAGTTTATATTGTAGATTTTAAAAACTAGATGACCAGATTATTAAAAACTCATAATCTACTTCACCCCAGCTAAAATCAGATTATGAATTACTAATGACCTATTATCCTTGTAAACTTGAAGATAATTACCTATTGTCACCACCACCGTCCTATTTTTATAAACAGGACAGACACGTCATTGTACAATGTAAAACCTGAATTACAGTTTGTATAATCTGGCCTCCAAACATGCCCACCTGAATTATTTTTATAAACCATATTATATAATCTATCTTCATAATTAAGATTATTATAATCTATTGTGGTTCCAAACAGTGTCTTAGTATCCATCGTGAAGATATTAACTTAGATTAATAATATATGCATGTTACTACTACTTTTATATTAATACGATGCTGACTCCACCACTGAAAAGAAGCGTCAGAAGTCCAGCTCAGATGGTATACCATTCCGTATGTAGCCTAAATAAATAGTTTTAAAAAGATACCATTCGGTATAAATGGTGAGCGCGACGCCCCGTTTGAGTGCGTGCTGGCCGTGGATCACACCCACAGATGGAGAACTCGTACTCGTACATTCATGACGATGCGTCCTCGTACTGTACTCGATGCAGTGGATCGAGATCGCTCTTTCGTCCGAGGGAATGCCATTTAACAGTAACAAGTTTAATGGGCACTGTACGTGCGCACAAAACAAGCCCTCAGTGTTGCGTGTTGGTTGGGAGAACTTTGCCAGGTTTCTAGACGATGACTTTTAGCTGCTCGTTGTGAAACTGAAGGCGATGACTAACGTCACGTGTACAACTCTACCAATCGTATACGTATAGAACGAGAAGAAACTGCATCCACGCCACGTGGAGCAATATAGTGCAGAGCCACGAGGCAGAGCGCATGCATGGCATGGTGAGACCGACGATCAACGCCACGGCATGCTACAAGCATATAGTGAAACGCCATGTGACCATGTCACAACTCTAACAACATATTTTGAAGACACTCACACACGTATACGCACCAACATAGTTCTGGCGGGTACCAACATATTTCAAAATCATTGTGGCTCAAGCGTGTGTTACAGCTAGCGATGTTTCCAAGACACCCATGTGCGTTGATCAGTTTTTGAACGAGAGAAAACCTCCCGAAAGGGACCCACACAAGAGAATCCTCCCGAGAGAGAACAACTTATAATCTCGCGGCCCTCGGAGCGCCCCATGGCAAAGCCCGGGCGGGGGGTAATGGTAGCGGCGAGACCTTCCTCCGTTGTGTCTCCAAGGCATGGCCGCGACGAAGCCTCATGCGGGTGCCTCGGTCTGTCCTCGCGTGTCTAACCCCCATCAAGCCTCGTTTGGGGGATTGGGGAGGTTTTGAGAGAAAAAATCCCGGAAGGGTCAGAAACCTCACAGATCCTCGGGCGCCCATTTGGTAGGAGGGATTTGCTTAGCCCAATCCCCTCCGTTCCCCTTCAATCCCTTCCTATCTATGTGTTTCAAAACCCTTCTCGGGGTACTAGTGGAAGCAAAGCCCCGGGGATTTGAGAGGATTGGGTGGAACAAAGGGATTCACCCAATCCCCTGAAATCCCTCCCTCTCAAAACCTCCCCAACCCCCCTTAACCAAACGAGGCCTCACGGTTGGAAGAAGATCTGGTGGGGTGGCTCGGCTCAGCAGCACGTCTCGGTGCTCCTCCGGCCGCGGTTGTCGCCCTTCCTAGCAGCACCTTGTTGGCGGCGGCTGGTGCTTCAGCTTTGGCTTGTCATGATGGGCTGGGTGGAAGCCCCCCGTCTCTGCTCGACTCCATCTGGTCTTGGCCCCCCATGAAGGTGTCGTGGCGTTGAATTAACTCCGGTCAGGTTCAGCCTGATCTAGCCCATCGGTTTCTGCCTGATGCGTCATGCAGGCGGCTCGATGAAAATGTTGGTTCTATATGGTGGGCCTTCGACATTCCGCCGCCACACATCCTCGCGGACTCGGAGTTGGCTACGACCCGATACCTTAATTGGACGAAGACCACAATGGAGACGAGCAAGCGTCGTCTCCACCGCCTCGATAAGGGATGCTCAAGTACAACCAGGAGCAGTTTCTCCGTTTGTCCACCGCCATCGCTAGCGCAACCAACGCCAACCCCCCTCCCCCCTCCCGGCTGGGCGTGTGCACTGGTCATGGCCGCACTACACACAGGGAGTAAAGAAGATCATCCGCAAGCGACAGGTGGCGGTCAGGAAGCTTTGTCGCGATACCATGTCCTACGGCCGCTCGAAGCCCGACTCCGACAACGGCGACGGTAACGATGATGAAGGTGTTGCTGGCCAGTCTGGCATGGTCTACGAGGTCATTGTCAAGTATAGGATGGTGTAGGGTAGTTCGGTTCTTTTTTACGAGTTTTAGTTCATCTAACGAAATATCATCTCGCTTTACGCAAAAAATTATCCGAGTTATAATGAATATTGTCCGGTTTGTTTAAATTAGCATCAAACTTCTTCACTTTCGTTAATTTTTTCCAAAATTTAACCGGACATTTGCTTCTAGTTGTATACCTATTTTGAAAATCAGAAACATTTAGCAACACCTTTACCTCATGATATTGCAGTTTACAGTATTAACTACTAAGCTTGATGCCTTCATGTGTTTTTAATACAAAGATTAGCAGTGACTTGTTGCTTTAGTTACTTTGCAATTTGTTGGGGCTTTGCACAATTTTGTTAGTGTCCCAAGGAGAATTTAACTGGTTATCTGATTAGTTCATTTGTTTCTAATTCTATGTAAGATTAATATGCTTTTTCTGAAAGCTGAACATTCAGAGTGGTGATGGAAAATGGCACCCGTGAGTGATGTCACCAACATTTGGCTTTATAAAGTAGTCAAATCTCGATTTACTGATGGTTTGTTGCGATAAGCGATGAAGTTTAGTGTTATCAAGCTGGAGCTAGCCACATCTCCTTGAAAAGCAACTATAATTTGGGTAGCATTGAACAACATCCTCAAGCAGCTCAATGTCATCATCTGCATTGACCGAAGACGTGATGGGAGACGATTCAAGGACGAAAAGACAAACAGTGATCTTTGAACTTACAAAATTTCCATTTGTATGTGTGGCGAAGGAAAAATATTTGAGCACATTGACTATTCTTTTTAGATGAGGAGTGTTTTTCTGAACTTACAAAATTTCCATTTGTATGTGCTGTCAGGATAGAAATTCGAGCACATTGACTATTTGTTTTAGACGCCATTTTTAACATCAATTGTTTCTTTCATTGCAACGCATGCGTATGTGTGCTACTTTCTTCGTTCTTAAATACTATAAATCTTTTTAGAGTTTTCACTAGTGGACTACATACAAAGTAAAATAAATGAATCTACATTCTAAAGCATGTCTATATACATCCGTATGTAATTTTCTAGTGTAAATTTTTAAAGAGACTTATATTTAAAAACAAAGAGAGCAGTTGATACTCACGAATTATATCAGGTTAAAACTGAAAAAGATACTTACCGGATATGGCGCACACGCACGTGCTCGGACGACATGGTCAATGACGCAACAGGTCTAGGGATCTTAATTGTTTGATTGATGACGAGCCTCATCAGATCCGGCAGTGCCATAAACGAAGGAGAAGGCACCGGAGATGGATGCTGTCGCCCACAACCCAGTTGAGGTTCCATCTCCTTTTTTCAGTATCAAATCGAGGCTCTACCCCGTGCACGTCTACGCACGAGCTGCCAACCACAGCAAGCAAGCGCGGGCAGGCCACTCTCACTCACGGGCCGCTCTGTCTAGCGGGCCAGAAAAAGGCTGGTCTATCTAGCGGGCCGGAAAAGGGCCGGTCGCATTACTCAAAAAAAAAAAATACAGCAGTGTCTCAAAAAAAAAAGTCGTCTTCTTCCTTCTTTTCTCTTCAACCTCCCACAGGCCGTTGGTTGCAGGAGGCCATGGTTCTGGACCAACCTTGCATCGTGTGTTCTTCTCACGGAGGGAATAATAGAAATACAGTACCCCTCTGACCGACTGCAACATCATTCTTCATCCACAGTACAATAATCTCGGATTTTCTCCACTGATCCCGCCGACATCCGTCCAGCCAAAGCGCACGAGACGACGGACACACGCATCGTGTGGCACCAGGTTTTTGACGTGCTGCACCTGCCGAATGCAATGCTGCAAGCTCAGCTCTCGCTAGGCCGCAAAATGCGATGCATAAGTTGAAAACTAAACGGCGTCGGAAACTTATTAAAGTAACTGAATACGTGTTGAAAATACAACTAAGGCCCTGCTTGGAATGGGTGTAAAAATTTACACCTATATTTATCTTACAAGTGTAAATTACCAGTCAACACTTGATTCCTGTCTGAAATCAAAACAACGGGACGAGCTATGTATTCTTTAACGGTCTGAAACAAGGAGAAACGTTAATCCAAACACGGCATAAATTTTTACAATAACAAATGTAAGAGTGTTCTCAGTTTACGGTTTTAATACAATGGTAAACATATGAAACATGCAACAAAATGATGTATGATATGCGCAAAAATAAGAAATGATGTGTGAAAGTGATTTTATTTCCGATTGTAGTTAACACAAGGTCATTTCCTAGAAAAAATGTGAACCATAAACTACATATGTGTGCTCCAAGTATCTGACGCATATATCTCGTACTGTTGATATAAAAAATAAATCAATATATATATATGTGAGTGGCATACATGGTTTCCCAATGTGACATGATCGCATGATTAAATTAATGGAAATAATAACAGTTTAAGCATAGCTGATGTTACATGGTTGCATGCTTAGAAATGTTAGGTAATGCGTTGTATGCAAAAATAATGTACCTCCGACTACTCACAATGGGAGTAATATAGATAGTAACATAGATGTCATCTAAGTAAGAAATATGATGTGGCAACTAATTAATGAGAAGAAAAAAATTAAGTAACTTAGCATGTTAGACTGGCCATAGTGGGGAGTATCATATAGTAGTATCATGCATATGATACTATTCTATGATACTACCTTCATAGTGCATAATATCATAAAGTAGTATCATAGATATCCTTATTTGTTGACATGCATGACACATAGTAGCATAACATTTAACATGTTACGATATCTACATATGTTACTGTAACCCTCTCTCTCTTCTTTAATTGTCTGTCACATCAGCATGTTTGCTAGTTTTAAGTACATTATACTCATGCTAGGAGTAACATATCGGATACCCTATGGCCAGTCTTACTCATGTATATTTTGTTTTGTACTACCAGTATACTGGCGTTCACGAAGAAGACTAACGAAAACTTTTGTTGCTTTTCTTTGAGCTAAACTAACGAAAAAAAGAAAACGCGTTTTTTGTGATTTTTTTATATTTTTTTCATTCAAAAGTTACGAAAGACCGATGAAGAACCATAACATAAAAAATTTCAGTAAAAAATACTCAAAAAAGGTGAAAATGTGTGCGAAAAAATAAATTCCGAAGAAAACGCTCAGAACGCGACACGTGACGACGGCTGAAAACGCGCCAAATAACGATACAAAATCGATCGCTGAAAGGCTTCCGGTTGCTCTCAAGTGAAGCCAGCGCGAAATTCCGGGCCAGGCCCCTGTCGGGCCGATGTAGCGGGCCATAAAAAGGCCGATAGCTTCCGAGTACCTGACTGAAGCCCGACTATCCTCTAAAAAAAAAAAAAAAAACTGAACCCCGATATCTGAACCTGCAGGCAGTGTCGCTTTCAGATCTGCAACCTCCCACACCGGCCGTTAGTTAGCAGCAGTTCCTACTTCTCGACCAAACCTGCACCATGTTTTCTTTCTCGCTCACCAAGGGAATAATTCTCGGCTGACTCGTGCCGATCTGACATCATTCTCGTCGTACACCACGCACCAGACGCCACGATGGATGCGGGCGATGCGGCGCACAACAATAGACCAGCCACGTACCTACAACCCGTCCCCACTCGAGGAGAAAAAAACATCCATTCCCCTTTGGTGGCGTCCACTGAGTATTCCCCCTGATTTTCTCCGTTGATTCCGCGGACGTGCGTCCAGCCCGGCAAAGCGCACGCGACGGCGGACACGCATTGTGCAGCGCCTTCGCGTTCTTCCGTCGAAGCCCCGGCGTGTCCGTCTCCGCGGTTGTAAGCAACCGACGGTAGATTCATTTGAGGAGTTGCGCATCTTTGTTGGGCTTAGCCTTCATTCCCGTGGCAGCGGCGCACAGATTGCTCCGCCTCAGACCTCTTTCTTTATCGTTGTTGCTCGCGGCGGGGGGCGCTCGCCGAAGGGGAAGCGACGAGGCTGCCGATTCGGAGTTGCCCTCGATCTCCACCTTGGACTGCTCCAACGCGATGCAGAGGGCAAGCTCATACTCCGGACCCAGGTCGTCGTCGTAGCGGCTACCGGAGCTCGACATCTCGTCGGAATAGGTGCGGGAGAAGAGATGACAACGAGAGAGAAGAGTGAGTGAGGTAGGGTTTTGGAGCGATGAGCCGGATGCGGCTTTTTGTGGGACAATCATGGGGGCGTGGGGTGGTCGGGCCTGTCAGGCGGGCGTGTCCGGGCCTTTATATCCAACCCATATTTCGGCTGAATATGAGGGGTGCCAGTCAGTCCGGACGTTTGAGGCCCATTTAGGCCATCCGTGTGGGTTATTTTTTAATGATCGAGCAGTGACTACACGGGCTGTCCGGACGTTTGAGACGGATATAAGGGGCCCGGCTGTAGATGCTCTTATGTCATGCTCATGCCGGAGCGCCGGTACCAGATCAAGCATGAGATCCGTGCGAGGCATGTCACACGCAACAGTACCGAGCGGCCTCGAGGCTCGCTAGAGTCAGAGGAGAAGGAAGAGGCGCAGGCGAAGGAGGAGGAGGAGAGAAAGGAGCAACAACCCACTCTGACAAAAGGAGAAGGAGACGGATGAGGAGATGGAGCAGCCGAAGCAGTAGATGACGCTAGCTTCGGGCTTCAACATGGAGCAAACGAAGGCAGAGTTTGTCGTCGCTCAAGCGAAGAAGGTGACGAAGCACATACCATCCCAAAGCCCATCTAGGACGAGGCTTATGTGAAGGCCAGCCGACAGTTCACCTGAAAGGAGCGGGCGACGATCGACGCTTTTTTTACCAAACTTGACACATAGATGGATGTGGAAGCTGACGCAGAGGGGCATGAGATGTGGGTGATGCCCATGTACTTGGAGCCCGACACAAAGATGGACGCTTTTCGTATGAATTTAAGATTTCTAATATGAGCCATCCGGATGTGGACGAGGAAATTGAAGGTATGCGGTCCTTTTTTTTAAAGCACACACATGCACTTTTGGTGTATATGCACATAAACTCACCGTACGAATGCACATAACTTATATTTTTTACGAAGGGAAGGGAGTACCTGAAAATGCATATACGTTACCAGTTCCTTACACGAAAACAATGCCATACGACGTACTAGGAGTGTCGACGACGACTCGACCGACTCTCCGAGGGAAAAACACGCTACGACAGGCGAAGGAGAGAGCACGAGGACGGACGGGGTCCAAAAATCTAAACTAAACAAAACTTATAGTATAAAACTATAAAAGCAAAGGAAGGAAAAGGGAGGATGGCACCAAACTTTGCAACCACCCACCACCATCCCTAGTCGAGTCGACCAACCCTGCTGCCCCTTTTCCCCATCATTTCCCCCGCCCGTCGGTCCGTCCGTCCGTCGGGCCCGACCGCGACCAGCCACCGCCCCGTCGCTGCTTGGGTTGCTTCAGATCTCCTCCTCCACCTCCACCCTCCACCCTCCGCCCTGGGAAGGGATCTCACTCCCTCTCCCTCTCCCGCCATTGCAGCCTCCACGCACATATATAAACGCCCTATCCCCATCACCTCCTGCCCATGGTCCGCTGCTGACTGATTTGGTACCAATCCTCCCCCGGATCTGACCCGCCCGCCCGCGCTGCCGCCGCTGGGATCGGCCGGGATCCGGATCTCGCTCGCGCGGGAGGGGACGGCCATGGAGGTCTTCGGCCCCGTCACGCCCGGCCAGGTGATTCAATTCCCCCCCGCCCCGCGCATCGCCGCAGTTACCTTCTCTGCTCTGCTCGTCCAACCCCTCGTTTCATTTTGTGCCTGTTTAAGCAATTCCAGCCGTGCACACCAAACTTGCCGAGAAAAAAACTTGCTGCCGGAGTCAATTAGCACCCCCGCCCGTCCAATCCTTCTTCGCTCTCGTTCGAAACCAGCTACTAGTTCTAGTTATGTGTGCCTAAGCAAGCACTCAAGTAGTTGGCCCTCGAGATTTTAGCCGGTTAATCAGCACCAGAATTTCGTCTTCGCACCCCTCCTGATTTTGCTGCCTAACCAAAGCACCAGGATCCATCCTCTTGGATCCCCGCCGCCGAGCAAAATCGCCGTACGTAGCTGGCGGAGTTATCTCACGCGTGGGACTTGTTGCGAGTTTAATGCCATGGTTTTAAGGTTGCTCCATAGCTAGTATCTCGACCAAGAATTCAATTCAGTAGGCTGCGTACCCACGAAGCTGTCTTGCGTGCCTGCCACGTGACTCGGTCCTTACCCGACGGCTTTGGTGGCACAAATGTCCTTTTGTTGTGTCACGACTAGGCAGTTACGATCAAAGAAAGCACAACAAAATTATGCAAAGTATTAAAATAAATAAATTACAGTTCACCACTTTAGCTGTGATGTTAGAAATGGAACGAGTGAAGCTTTCCAGATCTTATTATTTGGTCAAAAACATCAAAGCAAACAGCCCTCCGCGCCAAATTCATTGCGCTGGGATATATGAATAGATCTACCTTTCCCCCAAGAAAGTATGAATCAAAGTTTACCGGGATTTGGCTGTGAGTGTTTCTTAAGTCCTCAAATCCAAGCTTACGCTGAGTCTTATGCTGCTGTTTGCATGGGCTAATTGCGGCTAGGCTCATTTTTCAATGCTGCCATGGACTTATGTAACACGCCTGGTGTTTTCCTTCCTTGCAGGTGTCATTTTTACTTGGTCTTTTCCCGGTCCTCATTGCATGGGTCTACTCTGAGATTCTGGAGTACAAGAAATCTTCATTACATGGGAAAGTGTAAGATTTCTCGGCAGAATATCGACTTTTGCTTAACTTTATAACTTAGATTTGAGTAGCTGTCACTCAATATACATATCCACTGCTGCTTCAAATAATTCAACAGTTACTTTGTTAATCAGAAGCTGAACACCCACTGTCCTAACTTTGCCCTAATCATCTATTATTTTGTCATCTGCAGTCACTCAGATGCTACTTTGGAAAATGAAACTTCCAAGGAAGATGAAAAGGCTATATTAATTGAAGGAGGCCAGTTGAAATCACCATCGGCGAAATTCCGGAACATGTCTACCAAAGCCAATTTAATACGGTATCATCTGAATAAACAATACGATACATATTATAGGGTTATAAGTTCTCATAACACATGCAGATGACCATTGCTTATGTCATGATGCGATTTGCAGGTTTATAACAATGGATGAGCCTTTTCTGCTTGAAAACCGTGCTGTACTGAGAGCCATGTAAGACTCTACAGAATTAATTGTATCCAGTCTACATTTTCCAGCTTAGAAACTATCTGTTGAAACTTATGTCTCCACTAACTATCTTCCAGGGCTGAATTTGGAATTGTGCTGGTTTACTTTTACATCTGTGACCGGACAAACATATTCCCAGAAAGCAAGAAGGTAACTATGTTACTCTTGTTTCTTACTGTATGCGCTTTGAATGATGTGTGGTCCAATAGATACAAACTGTAGCAAGTGTCACTTATTTAAATTAAAATAGTATACCAACATTATCCGCATCTCCAAGGAATGTCATTGTTACTTCTTGTTTTCATGATCTGCCATGACTTGTTTCCTCATTATCTTTCAGCAATTAATTAATACCTGCAAGCTGTAATGGTTTGTCTGGCCTAGCTTTGGTTTAGATACGACTAATTAAACTAGGGACAGTGAGCTAGGGCAAAGCAGGTGACAATTTTGCTGGCATATGTAACAATTTCAAGCTTTCCACCATCTGGGAACCTGTATGTAGGGACAAGCCTGAGTTACACCAAACAAAACCATATATGACCGTCATGTGTACACCTGTACAATTCTCCTTTGCTTGTATCGTAATCTTTGTTCTTCCTTTTTTTGACAGAACTACAACCGGGACCTGTTTCTGTTTCTGTACATTCTTCTCATCATAGCATCGGCACTTACTTCACTTAAGAAGCACCAGGAGAAATCAGCATTTTCTGGAAAGTCCATACTCTATCTTAACCGCCACCAAACTGAGGAATGGAAAGGGTGGATGCAGGTTAGTGTTCTTTTACTTCATCGCTTTAGTTCTTCTGATAAATGTGATTTTAGTCACATCTATGGTTGGAGATACGGAGAGACTCTGCGTGTGATGGCAATTACATTGCAATTTTTGGCCATTGACCCTTTCAGATTACAAAGCATGTAGTTCTTCTGGTAAATGTGATTTTAGTCACATCTATGGTTGGAGATACGGGGAGACCCTGCGTGTGATGGCAATTACATTGCTATTTTTGGCCATTGATCCTTTCACTTCACAAAGCATGTCTCTGACTTCCATTTAGTGAGATTTCCGCCATGTGATGGGTACATAGTGCTTTCTTTTCTGTGCCTTCAGTAATTTCTAGTCTACTTCTCCTATATTGCAAGAGTAGACTAAAGACAGAACGAATTGACTTTACCATGCATTAAATTCAAAAACTGTTTGTGTTATTGCTGTTTGCTACCCCATATCCAAACTACTCCCGTGATAGTCTTTTTCTCACTTGTGTTGCAGCGAATTTATACCACCAGGTTATACAATTATTGCAGTACTATTTCTGTTATTGCCCTCTGTTTTTTTTAAGGAACCATTGTTCCCTTTGTAAGTTTTGTGTAGTTGTATTCTGGCTGTAAGTATATTTTAAATTTCTAACTATTCAATCTGCCTTTCCAGGTCTTATTTTTGATGTACCACTATTTCGGCGCATCAGAAATATACAACGCAATTCGTGTTTTCATTGCTTGCTATGTTTGGATGACTGGATTTGGGAATTTCTCGTACTATTATATCAAGAAAGATTTTAGCATTGCAAGATTTGCTCAGGTGCCGAGTCTACCTCAACCTTTATCCCTTCTGTGTAGGATAAATTACCTCCTTGATTTTTGGGACCATCTTTCAGACACTAATGCCAACAAATACATTTTTTATGCAGATGATGTGGAGGCTAAATTTCTTTGTGGCCTTCTGTTGCATTGTCCTTGACAATGATTTTATGCTGTACTATATCTGCCCAATGCACACCCTATTTACACTTATGGTGTACGCATCACTTGGCCTGTTTAACAAGTATAATGAGATACCATCAGTTATGGCTATTAAGATTGCTGGCTGCTTCTTGGCTGTCATTTTGATATGGGAAGTTCCTGGGGTATTCGAAATTTTGTGGGCCCCCTTTACGTTTCTGCTTGGTGAGTTATCTATATATTTTTGTGTGGATATTCTTCTCAGTCATGGATCTCGAGTATAAATCTTTGTTTTCTCTGTCCAATGTAGGCTATAAAGATCCAGAGCCTTCTAAGTCACACTTACCCTTATTGCATGAATGGCATTTCCGATCTGGGCTTGATCGGTACATATGGATTATTGGAATGATTTATGCTTACTTCCACCCTAATGTAAGTTTTTCAGATATGTAGATCAGCATATGTATTTCGCTCCTTTCATTATGCATGCATGAGCAGTCGATATTTTAAGTTTCTTTTTGTACAATTCCCTCTGGAGTCTCCCTTTATTACACATAGACTTAAATGTTTATTCTCTTATGTATTTGTTCCTTTTCTTTATCTAAAATTAATCCAGTATAGAACCTTCAATACTAAACAGGTGGAAAGATGGATGGAGAAGCTGGAAGAGTCGGAGACCAAGGTTAGGTTGTCGATCAAGGGTACCATTGTGACTGTTTCGGTCGTGGTAAGTCACTTGTTATTTATATCAGCTAGCTTAGTTCTTCTATATTTTTTTGTCAACAGTGCTTTGTTTACTGCAATTGCTATACTAACTAGGACTTCTGTTCTTTTAGGCTGGGTATCTGTGGTATGAATATATCTACAGGCTGGACAAAATTACGTACAACAAGTACCATCCCTACACGTCATGGATTCCTATCACGTACGTATAAAAAAATGATATCATAACCAATATAACACGGGGCAGGCATATGTTTCATGCAGTTGACACAGTGCCTTATTTCTTACAGTGTATATATTTGCCTACGCAATTGCACCCAACAGTTGAGGGGCGCTTCTATGGCTCTTTTCGCGTAAGCATCTAAGTTTGTAGCACCTTATATGGATTGTTCAGGCATTTCGGCTTTCCCATTCCTTTGCTTTCTTCATTACTAAAACTGAGATCTTATTTGACAGTTGGCTTGGCAAGGTCACCCTGGAGACTTATATTTCCCAGATCCACATTTGGCTCAGGTATGGAAGCTGTTTCAGCATATTTTGATTCTACTTTTAGTTACTGAATGTTGACTCAGTTCAGTAGTCCAGTGACAAGTATGCTTTAAGATATTACTCCCTCCGTTCCTAAATATAAGTCTTTCTACAGATTTCACTAATGAACTACATACGGATGTATATAGACATACTTTAGAGTATACATTTAATTATTTTGCTCCGTATGTAGACCCTTAATGAAATCGCTTAGAAGACTTATATTTAGGAACGGAGGGAGTAAATGTTTAAGCTCAAGACTCGAAGCAAAGGGTCATTCAACTCTGCCTGTAAGACCTTAAGCTTTTTTATGTAGCTCGAGTAGACATCCAGATAAACCATTAGTAGTTATTCTGTTGGTCTTGATGCGGTAGTTCCACTAAGCACTAGACAAAATGGTAACTATTCCTACTCGATGTATGCAACACTAATGTCCTTGGCCGACAACAGAGTTTCTTGAAAGCAGATGAATATCTTGTAACTAAAGTGCATGTAGGATCTGTTATCATTCTCCCTGTTTCTGCCTATCGCGCCTCGTGCCTCTGTTTCGTAGACGTGGGTTCCGTTTTCAGAGTCTGCTTCTTTTCTTTTTTCAGGTCTAGTGTACCAAACGGGCAGCCCAAATGGCTTCTGTCTTTCATTCCGGGCTACCCGATGCTTAACTTCATGCTAACGACATCAATCTATCTTTTGGTAAGTCTACCAATCTCAGATGCATTTCACAAAACCGAATCATCAAACATACTAATTCCATTGCTCAATGCTGCAGCTGTCATACCGAGTATTTGAGATCACAAACGTGCTGAGGGCAGCCTTCATTCCCAGTAGAGACAACAACCGCCTGTACCAGAATTTCATCGCCGGGGTTGCCATCTCCGTATGTCTGTATTGCTGCTCACTCGTCCTTCTAAAAATTCCGGCTGTATAGGTAAAGCGCAGGTCCCTACTCCATACACTCGACAGTTTTCAGAAACCACCGCTTGTTTATCTTTGTTCACTTTTTACTTACTTGTTCATGTAATTGCAGATGAATAGTTCTTACGGATGTAGAATTGCCAAGTAAATGATACCGGTGGAAGGCTGCTTCTTCCACGCGCACAAAAGAAGTTCGCTTGGCGGGGATGCCCGGATCCATTTGCATCTAGGGGCTCCCCTAAGAAGCTGCCCTTGGGAACTTGGATCACTGCGGAGGGAGACGCAAATTTTTGATCATTTTTTTTCTTCTTTGTAAAAGCCAACCCATTCTTCTGGGAGTTGTAACAGCTGTCAGCCGTGTAACTGTCAACCTTGGTGTGCACATTGTTGTTTTGTAACATGTCTTAGATATATTCTTCTATACATACAAGGAATGCGTTTCCCTCTTGTAAAAAAGAAATAGCGAGTCAACTCATGAACTGTGAAGCATACCCTTGTCGTGCTCCGAATTATTTCCTAGTTATTTCGAGAAGGGCAAATGGGGGAAGGGCTCCATGGAGCCTGATACTCAAATGCCATCTTTTTGCCTTGCAAAAAAAAAAAACTAAAAGTGTGTGCATACACATATATATTTCTTTTGAACACATGCGTACACACATATGTGTGTACTACGTACATGTGGATTTTTATAATCTTATCTTATCTTACCTATATTATTATTATTATTCTTTACCAACTAATAAAGCAGCTAACGCTTCTGTCGTACGTCGTCATGGTAGTTTTGCAAAAAAGCCCCCAAGGTTTTAGATGTTCAACCTGCAGTCCCTATTTAAGTGGCACTCTAGGAAAAACGTTTCGCTTTTTGCGTAAAAACCATTGCAATTGTTAGAAATTATGCCCGCAACCCTTATCCCCGACCCCGAGCTCCTCCTCCCCTGCGCCTCCTCCCTTATCCCCGACCCTGAGCTCCTCCTCTCCTGCGCCTCCTCCCTTATCCCCGACCCCGAGCTCCTCCTCTCCTGCGCCTCCTCCTGGGCCTCCCTCGCGCGTCGTCCGGCATCCGCCGCCGCCGCCGTCGATTCCTAGGTCACGCCGTCGCTCCCCTGCCTTCTCTCTTTCCCCTCTCTCTCTCTCTCTCTCTCTCTCTCTCTCTCTCTCTCTTTCTCTAATCTCCTTTTCTCTCCTTCTCTCCAGGAGCTCAGCGCACCACGGGATCTCCACCGGGCAGATCCGGTGCCTCCCTCGCGTAGTCCGGCGTCCGGCGCCACCGCCGATTCCGAGGTCACGCCGCCGCTCCCCTGCCTTCTCTCTTCCCCCCCTCTCTCTCTCTAATCTCCTTTTCTCTCCTTCTCTCCAGGAGCTCAGCGCGCCACGTGATATCCACCGGCTAGATCCGATGCCTCCCTCCCGGATCCGCGCGCCATACGACACAGGATGACGATGGAAGGGCTCTGGGAGGCGGGGGACGGCGGGAAGTGGCGGACGTCAGCACGAGGCGGATCAGGTCAGGATCTGTCGTGGCGACGCGTAGTGGAGGCCACCGACGGCGGCGCTCCATGGCCATGGCTGCTCGGCCTCCTCGGAATAAAGGACAATGTGGATGGTGAAAACAGAAGGGAGAGTATGTACCTACCGATTCCTTTCACATTAATGGTGACAGTTTCATTTTCCTGTTAATGACTTGCTTTGGTAACGTCAGAACAAAGGCATGTCATGTCTACCTAGAACATTAATTTCATGCCGAAGAAGGCCTTCATGAAAAGGAAATTTAGATGGTGTTGTTGTGTACTCTAAAGTCTGACAGGCATATATTCTCATGGTACCTTTATATTTGCAAAGAAATTTAGTAGTGTTGTTGTGTACTCTAAAGTCTGACAAGCATATACTCTCATGGTACCTTTATGCAAAGAAATTTAGATAGTGTTGTTCTGTACTCTAAAGCTTGACAGGCATATATTCTCATGATACTCTGCTCGATGTCTACTCCATTCCAGGTGCATTTGTGTGGATGAAGATAACAATATAATCACCTAACAGAAGTCACCCAACCTGTAAATTCAGTCTGCTGCTTCCAGAAAAATGTCAGTTATAACCAATCCGGGTTCTTCATCTTTCGGCTTGATGTAGAGGCTGCGAGATCGACAGTCTTTCTTAGAAAAATCTCTTTCATTGCTGATGTGTTTACTAATTTGTAATGACATGTTTTGCATGAAGTGCGGCGACGGTCAGAGAGCACGGAGGGTCTGTTCTTATTCGACGAGCGAAAAGATCGGAGGTCAGACGTGGAGAACTAGGAGGATGAGAGGAGAAGGCTGTCCATCGGCGGGTCACTCAAGAAGAAAGCGCTAAATGCGTCAAGCAAGCTTACGCATTCGCTCAAGAAGCGGGGGAAGAGGAAGGTGGAGCATCGGGCTTCTTCCTTCACAATTGAAGATGTCAGAGACGAGGAGGAGGAACGCGCCGTGTTCACATTTCAGCAAGAGCTTTTGAGCAGGAACTTGCTGTGTGACAAGCAAAATGACTATCACATGTTGCTGAGGTTGGTGCTCAAACATAACTCAGCAGCAGACAAAGAGTTGCCGAAGCATGGACAGAGAATTTCTTGTTTTAATTACTCTAGAAGCCTAAAACTACCCTGCCTTTTTATGCACTGTAGGTTTTTGAAGGCAAGGAAATTTGATACTGAGAAAGCCATTCATATGTGGGCTGAGATGCTTCAATGGAGAAAAGAATTCGGTGCGGATACAATACTCGAGGTGCGTGAGACTAATGATGCTGGCCTGGAGGAAAAGTATCCTTATTCTTAAACTAGACTTTTACTTCTTCTCGACAATATAACCTCCACTTGCCTCTGACAACTGAATCCTCTAGGATTTTGATTTTGAAGAGCTAGACGAGGTGCTTTCCTACTATCCTCAGGGTTACCATGGAGTTGACAGGCAAGGAAGGCAAGTATACATCGAGAGATTAGGGAAAGTTGACCCGAATAAACTGATGAATATCACTACAGTTGACCGCTACATCAAGTATCATGCGCAAGAGTTTGAGAGAGCCTTCTTGGACAAGTATCAGGGCATGCTTCTACATCGAACGACGTTGCCTCTGAGGCCCCTTTCTTTGGCTATTTTCCTTGATTATTAGTCTAATTTCATAATCCCATGCAACAATCCAGTGGTTCTTGCTCGAATCACTTGGTCTGTTTGAGATTTTCTTTGGTTCTTGAACTGTTCGGTTTCAACAACTCTGGGGGTATAATTTCCCATTGAATGTGAGTCCTTGGCATGAGCATGTAGCTAGATACCGATTCATTTAGTGAATATGCGCTTATGTGATGCAAGTGCATTTTTTTGGCGTTAGCTGATGGTGTGCTTGGGTATACGCTTGATCTGCTCTTTCTGGATATAGTTCTTTTCTTAATTTGTTCTTTTGAGGGACTTTGCCTTCATTTAGTTTTTTAATCAGGATATCATCACATACATGTTAGTATTCTTATTAAGAAATATACTTCTTCCGTTCCTGGTAGAAGTAGCTTGACATTGTTTGTTTGAACTGTTCAAATTTTACAATAGATATCATGGCTATCTGATTTGGCTGGATGTTCATCTACTATTAGAGATTTCACTTTACACTATGTCCTTTGTCTCACACACTCAAGAATTTGAAGTTTATTTTCATAAATAATGCATGGCCAGAACTTCAGCCTATTTTCTGTTCTTAGTGTTCAGAGTTTACTTCTGTTTACATGTAAAGAAGTGTTTACTTCAGTTCAATTATTTTCTGCTAGAAATAATGTTTATCGTTTATCTTCCTTTTCTAGCCAACCTCCTATGCCCACCACATAACAAGAAGCACATTTTTTCCATTACATAGACCATGTACATTAGGTTAGGTGAATTGAAACTCTTTGCTTCTATTCGATTTTAAGGACTTCCCAATAATTGTTCTGGGTATTCTGTGATAGAGTTAAAGTATGAGCCTCTATGTTGTTAAATAATGAGCTGACCAAAGTACTTGGACCCTTCAAATTTTAGTCTGCTATAGTTGAATATAAGACCGTACATAACGGATCCTACTATTTTTCTACATTACTAAATTACCTACCATCAAATATTTTCTATGTGTAAGTTGCTCATTAACTAGATAATGAAAGTATTTGTTGCCTAAGAAAGAGGATAAACGGCGACATGTGTGCGAACTGTGTTGAAGTATAGAACATAAACGCGTCCTCCTTCCGTTAGGAGTATGTAGTATTTTTTTCCTGTTAGGACGCAACAAGTATGTTTATCTTTCCCAGAGATCACACATGGCATATTTGGAGCTTGCAACACTGCACTTCTTTGCTGCAGCATTATGAGCCAAACGCCCCCGCGATATCCCGCTCCGAGTCGTCCCGTTTCTCTCGGGTGTAAGCATTTTATTTCCAAAGTAAACTACAACCAAATTCCTTTCGTGCAAGATACTTGCATCATTCTGGATTACACATTGGCTGATGACATCCTTCCTTCTCGTTCTTTTTTTTTGTTACAGGGATTTGAGTTTCAACAACATCACATGCCAAGTACCACAAACCTTGTTGAATCTGAACTCATTAAGCTTCTTGTATGGACTACCTTGACTTGCAAAGCATATTTCTATGAAATGAAGGCTTTCATCATTATTGTAGCTAATGTTTATAAATTTTCTTGTGACTAGATTTCTTGGGAATAATAGCCTTTCAGGGAACCTCCCAAGATCAATAGGATCTTCGCTTAGAAATTTGTATGTAATGTGGTTAATTTTATTTACACAGTAAATGAAGGAAGGTGTTTATTTAATCTCTGATGGTTCTTTCATGTTTTTTACTTCGTAGAGATTTTTCTTACAACCAGCTCTCAGGAACTGTTCCTTCTTGGGCTAAAGATTCACAATTGTAAGTTCCAGGTCCTGAAACTTTCCTTTTTTGCTCAATCAAATATAGCCCAACTAAGGGCACGTTTGGTCTAAGTTAGGCCCCTGAGCTTACTTGCTAGGCTTATAATGTACATATGAAATAAGCGAGAACCATATTTGATATACCTGAAACACTGTTTTGGTGCATTTATCTTACAAGTATTTATAAAATTGTTTAAGATGCCTATGGCTCCTATTATGAGTGAAGTGAGACATTAATCTTACAGACTAGCTCAAAATTTATGCATAAATTAACTTTTCTTATTTAAGCTATCACAAAGAAGTCCCGAATATGGTATGAAGTACGATCAATGCCTTCTGATTTTTTGCCTGTTGTTCATTCTACTTAGGAATCTGAATCCGGTGACAAATAATTTCGTTGTTGATAGTTCCAGCAACAGGTTCGTCCATATTTCAATATCTCCTCAACATCTTAAGTATATTTAGTAGGTTCTCTCGGCTTTCATTTTGGGTTCAAAATGTCACTGTTATGTTTTCAGTCTCTTTACATTGTTCCTGTCACGAAGAACTTTCTTGAGATTCATCTCTTCTGGGCTCGGAAGGGGACTTGCTGCATTCCTACTCAAGGCTACTACGGGCCTGCGATCTTAGCTTTGAGTGCAACACGAAGTACTTCTCTTGACTTGAAATAATGGTTTTAATACCACCATCATATATTCTCGAGATTAACTTGGTAGAAATACATACTAAGTTATGCTGAATGTAATCCTATGCAACTTGAAATAATAGCAAAGGGAAATACTTAAGAAAATGATGGTCGGCCAGTACATGTTTCATTTAGTCCTTGATGTACTCATAACTGTAATAGAAATTCTAATTATTCTACTTTAATTACCATGGAATGTGGAAACATTGAGCCTTAGACATGTAGCAATCAGATCTAATAGCATTGTTTTGTTGACTATTTAAACCAAAATCATTCATCAACTTTGATTGGAAATCTTATCCCAATACTTTCGATACTGTACTTCGATTTTGACAACAAAAAGTGTTTCAACTTGCCATGTGGAAAATCAAGGAAGAGCATATCCATGTTTACTTATTAGTTTGTTTTCTGATAATGATATGGGATTTAGAAACTGAAAAATTATTTTAAACCAAAATTATTTGAAAAATATATTTTTATATGGTTGTTTGACTGATTGCAATTTTGTTTTAGTGGTAGTTTTTTCCAACTGTCTAAGCATATTTTATTTACACCCGGTGCAACGCACGGGCCCTTTTACTAGTCTTTCCCTAATAGTAAAGCACGCAGTGCTTCTTCCGTCCGTCGTGGTCGTTTTGTAAAACCCCCCCTGAAGTTTCCCAAAATCAACCCGCATTCCAGATTTAAGTGACGGACGAATCGTTTTTTCGTTTTTACAAGAAACCCCCCGTGCTTTCTCGAAATCAACCCGCAGTATATAACACAGTGAGAGAACGAACGGTTTTCTGGATTTTTTGTACAAACCTCCTTTAGTTTCATAAAATAAACCCGCAGTACATACTTGAGTAAAAAAAACAATCATTTTTCGTATGTTTTCGAAAACACTCCTACAGTTTTTAATTAATTAATCTGTAGTTCAATTATAAGTGCAAAATACTTTAAAAAATTATATCTTTTAAACAGTAACTCCAATTTTACATTATTATATATGAAATTTTATTAGAAAAATATGTAAAATCTGAATATAATGTTAGTTTATCTATTTAATTTTTTAAAATTCCATTTATAATGTAATTTAAATCAATAGTGATGCGCACAATCTAAATATAATATTATTTATTTATTTAATAATTTTTAAATAATATTTATGCTGTAATTTTAATCAATAGCGTACAATCCATTTTTCATAACGAGGCCGATCCATGTTGTTAATTAATCCGCGATTCAATTATAATTAACAAATACTGTAAACAATTATATCTTTTAAAACTGTAACTCTAATTTTAAATTATTACATATGAACTTTCATTCAAAAAATGTGTTGAATCGAAATCTAATGTATCTTACCTATTTAAATTTGAAATTTCTATTTATAATGTAATTTGAATCTATAGTGATGTGTATAATCTAAATATGATGTTATTTTACTTATTTAACATTTTTTAAATTCTATTTATGCAGTAAGTTTAAATAAAGATCTTAAGTCATGATTATTAGGTTAAGAAGTGTTGTATAGTTTGCTTCCGTTGCAATGCACGGTCTCTTTTGCTAGTACTAATAAAGCAAATAGTGCTTCTTTCATACATCATCCAAATTGTCCTTAAAGTTGACTAAAATTACCCACCAATGCCACCTATAAGTCATAAAAAACGTTTCAAACAGAAAAAAATCTCCGGACTGGGCCGACCCATGTAGGCACCTCCTATATTACGCTCTAGGTGTTGGAAAAAGATGCAACACACCTGTTTGGGCCGGGCCATACGTGGGCGCCTGTTTTTTTAGTTTAGTTTAGTTTTTTTTATTTTTCTTTTCAGTTTTATTTTGTTTTTCTACTTTAAGTAATTTAGAACTTCAAACAACTTTTCTCAATTTTAAGAAACTGAGAATTTCGAAATAAAATATTCAAAAAAAGATATTTTTTTGAGTATTCAAAAACTACTCAGGAGTTCTGAAAAATGTTTGCATATAAAAAAATAACTTTGAGAAAATATCCATAAAATTAAAAAGTCAACGATTTTAAACAAAAGCCCGTGTAAAAATCTTAAAAACAGTTTGTGCCTCTGTTTTTAGTCTTATTTTTTATTTTCATTTTTCTGTTCTATTTTTGAGTTTAATAATTTAGAACTTTGAAAAACTTTTGCAATTTATAAAACTGGGAATTTTAAAATAAAAGTTTGAAGAAAAAATAAAATGTTTTTGAATTCAAAAAATTGTCAGGATTTTTGTAAAAATATTCGCATATTGAGAAAAATGTTCATAATTTTGAGAACAATGTTGGTGAAAACAATAAAAGTCCATGATTTTAAAAAAAATTGTGTGTTATTTTTTGAGTGCAATTGAAAAAAATGTTGCTAATTAAAAAAATGTTCATGCATTTCAAAAATGTCCTAAAATTTTAAAGACATAATATGATCAGCACCATTGGAGATTATAATTGTTTTTTTCCCGTTGGAACGCACGGGTCCTTTTGCTAGTACAGAGTAATATACTTTCATATGTGACGTACAAAAAAAACTAAATATGTACATAGAAATGGGGCTTGGATATTTCTAGGTGTAGCTTGTATATTACAATAAGGGCTCCTTTGATTCAAATGAATTCTATAGGATTTTTGGAGGATTGAAATTCTTAGGATTTTTTCCTACATTGGTCCTTTGATTCATAGGATTGGATCCAATAGGAATTTTTCCTATGGAATCTTTTGTACTACATTTCATAGGAAATCAAACATCCACTCCAACCTCTTTCTACAATTCCTTTGTTTTTTTTCTGTGGCATCAAACACTCCTTCCTAATCCTATAGGGTTCAAATGGACATGCCACTCCAACCCTCTATTTTTCCTGTTCCTGCGTTTTCAAAATCCTTCAAATCAAAGAGGCCCTAACTTCTAATGAAATTGAAGGGGGGCTCAATGTTAACGGTGTGAAAAAAATGCACCGATTCTCAGTTTTTTAGTTTAAATAATGTTTTTAATGATGACTAATACTAGTAAATTTTGTTCTTCTATATTCTAAGAAGCAAGTGTTTGTAACATGCTCTCGGAGAAGATTCTATACAAGGAACATGTTTTCATCTTCTAACAGAAAGTAGCAAGTCAAAACATATGCAGTTTGCACTCTGTTTTTTTTTGACTTGGGAATTGGGCGGTTTATTTTGGACTACCTCGTGTGGGTTTTACTTAGGCACATGGGCTGGAGTGGTGCTGGTTGACGGCAAAGATGGGAGCAACTAAACGAAGGGCGCAGATGCCTTTGGAGGCCTTCCGCAATAATAAATGTTTTACTGGCGCGGAGCGCTCCAGCGTTGTCGTTGTGCGCTTTTTTCCATTTAAAAGGTTTCTTTGGATTATACTCTTTGTTTTTCATATTCTTTTAGCCTTTGCTTTGCTTTTCTCTTTTGGCTCTTTAAACCCTATAATGCATAGTTTTTTTAGTTTGCAATAGTATCTAGTGTTGAGTGATTTAGATATTTTTTTAATTTTCTCTTTTGGCTCTTTAAGCCCAGCATGACCCCACAAACCCAAAAGGGCCAATTAGAGTTTTTTTCTTGAATTGCCACAGTAAAAAGAGTTGAGTGATTTAGATATTTTTTTTCCATGTTAAACTTAAAAATTGACACCCTATACTTTAGATAACAAAATGCCATCCTCGAGAAAATGCCATGAACAAAAACAGAGCACAAAATTATAAAATTAAAAAACGACATGCTAAAACTTTAGAACTACCATCCTGGGGTTAAAAGTACCGCGAACAAAAAAAACACAAAATTATAAATTGGGAAAATGCCATGCTTTAATTTTTTTTTGTGCTACTTTATAAAACTACCATCCTCTAGATAAAAAAATTATATGGAGACACCCTAAAACTAAAAACTGTCATGTCATTAAAGAATAAAAAAGGCATCCTCTCAAACTATAAAAGATGCCCTCCCGTTTCTAGTAAAAATACCATCTATTATAGATAAAAATGACATCCTATTGTTAATTAAAATGTCACGAGCTTAATAATAAAATAGTCATGCTAGTAAAACTCAAAATTTCATCTCTCAATAATAAAATTTTCATTCTATTATTGTTGAAAATGTCATCATATCGTTAATAGAAATGGCATGCGCTTAGTAATATAATTGTCATGCCATTAAAAATAAAAAATATCATCTGTCAATAATAGAAGTGTGAGCCTAAAATTGAAAAATGTATGTGCCACTTAAACACAAAATATTCAAAAAAAACCCTCTCAACCTAGTGATGTTGGGTGCACGCGCGCACACAGGAGGTCGTGGGTTCGAACCCCTCGTCGCCAGGTAACATTTCCCCGTCTTTTTTTTATTTTCTGATGTTTCTTCTTTCTTCAACATAAAGTGAAGAACATTTGTATTTCTGTGTGAAGCATAAAAATTGTGCTTCCCTGCTTCACAGAAAAGTGCTTCTGCGTGAAGCATAGTTATGCTTCCGCATAAATTACAATATGTACTTCTGTGCTTTCCAAAAATAAGTGAAGCACAAATTTTGGTGGTTTTTTATTTCCTTTTATTTGGTTTCCTGTTTTCTTTTCGGATTTCTTATGTTTTTAGCTACTTCTTCCATTCCTAAATATATGTATTTTTAGAAATTTCACTACGAATTTCATACGGATGTATGTAGACATATTTTAGAGTTTAGATTCATTCATTTTGCTCCGTATGTAGTCCGTAGTGGAATCTTTACAAAGACTTATATTTAAAAACAGAGAGAGTACTTTTTTATTTCCAGTTTTTGGTACCTTCGGTCTGTTTTTTAAGTATTCTACTTTTTGGGTACGTCCCTCCTCGTCCACCCTCTCTTGGACCCTACTGAGAAGAGACTACTTGGGAATAGGCATTAGTCATAACGTTCTTCAATTTATATTTACTCACGCCAACAGTTTTATAGTCTTCTACTCTAGAAATGTCTACTAAATTATTTTGTAGATTATAAAATTTAAAAGACCATATCTAATATTATTGATATTTCTGGATGCTATGAACAAGTTCACATGTAAATGAACGAAAATACTTTTAGAGTCTTAAGTAATGCAATAGTTTCTTGGACCTACAATGGAGCCATTTAAAGAAAAACAATCTTATATCCAAATTAAATCAATGAAATAAAAATGCAAGAAAATGCCATTTTAGTCTAGCACAAAAATGCATAATAAATAAATATTTTACTATTATATTTGGACATGATTATTATTAATTATGCTAGTCCCTCTGGTCCATATTAATTGTCGCTCATTTAGTACAAATTTTTACTAAATTATCAATAATTAATATGGATTGAAGGGAAGTTATATTTGGCAGTGTTACTAAGGTAATGCATTGAAAGATGCATCAACAAATGACATATATTTAGTGACAATATTAGTTATGGCAAAGTTAAAAAGTTCTGCATAAATAGTGATGGTACTCCAACCTCACGGGAAGTCGGCCCATCAAGCCGGCCTCGGGCCACGATGATTTCTGAAGATTAATCATAGATGGGAGGCGGTCAAGCGAAGCTTGGCATATGAAAATACGAACTTTAACCGGAATTCACATCATATCTCACCCTAGGACTCTATACCCGACGTGTAGAGATTTGACCGAGAACACACCCGATGCCTATAGGTCCCTCATAGCACAACCCCTTTCCGCCAAAAAGTGAAGCTCCTGCAACCAACATCTGCAAAGCTTCTCAAGCAATAAGCCCAGGAGTAGATAGGTTGTATAGAAATGTAAGTTGATTTAACCGTTTACGAAAACTTAATTTAGAAGGATATCAAGCAAGTAAACAATGACAAAGAGCTCAAGGAAATCAAGTGCATATGGGTTTGTTATTGATCCACCTAGAAAACTAGAATTTAGTAATGTCCCATTCCCTATAGAGGAAAAGCATCCAAGTTGAAAATTCAGGTACATTCCAAACTTGGGAGCCCTTGTCCTTAGGTCGAAGAATGACCCATTCTAAAAATAGCCGGCTTTAAAAAAACAAGCCCAAAGGCTTTCATGTTTCATCCCTCTAAGCAATTTTCCAAAATCGACTTGGTCACTAGTGCTAAATTCATTTTCTTGGAGTTGGTGATGCCCAGACCTACCTAGTTTTGGGGTTTAAAAATATGAGTCCATCTGACCATGTTATATCTGTACCTAGTCACGTATCTCTCCCAAAAGAACCAAGCTCTAACTTTGTCAAGCGCGGAACCCCTCCTTTTTGGTTATAAATGCAAGTTCATCCGACCATGTGATATTTACGCTTAGCCGTGATAGACTCCCAAAAGCATTGAGCTCTAACTTTGTCAAATTGTGATGGAACCCATCCCCGAGAATGAAGAGGCCCATCACAAATATAGAGATCGCGGATAAGCAAGCATTGATGAGAGTTAGCCCGGGAAAAATGATTTCCCTTGCCAAGGATCCACTCACTTGATGACTTTGCTAATCGTGGATCCCTATTCGACGCTATCAACTCCTTATCTGAGCACCGAAGATCAAATGTCATATGAAGTTGATACAACTACAATGGGTAAATACCCGATATATGCAGAACAAGTTGCACACAACCAACAAGTTCAAAAAAAGCATAAAATAAAACATCATTTTACATCAATAAAAAGTAAAGAGTGCCATATGGCATACAATGTCCTATACAAAAACCTAAATCGTCATTCATGATGGAAGAAAACTCCAGGTCCGTATGCTCGAACCGGGTAAGCGCCTTCATAAAAATTTTCCTCTCGTCCGACCCCAGATTATGCAATAAAACTCCCGGTCCATATGCCTAAGTATGGAGCCAATGGGTACATGGCTACATCCATGAATAACATGCATTGGAGATTAGATTAAAATTTATTTAAAAATATAAAAAAATAATTCCTGAAATACTACCGCCGCATGAGGATTTGTGAAGAATTACTTTTATCAACACCCCTCAACCAGTTGTCAAAATATTACCAAAAATATTTAGACTACTCCCTCCGTTCCAAAATATAAGACCTTTTAGGGATTCCACTAGGAGACCACATACGGAGCAAAATGAGTGAATCTATAATCTAAAATATGTCTATATACATCCATATATAGTTTATAGTGCAATTTCTAAAAAGTCTTATATTTAGGAACGGAGGGAGTACAATATAGTCGATGACTCAATGCATGTGGCAAGTGGAGGGGGAGGGTCATGGTGCGTGCTGGCATTCATCCGCGGTTCGGGTACCGACCGAGACACATGGGACTAGTAGAGTAGCTGGGCGCCAAAATGAGGAAATGGAGCCCATGCAATCATGCTAATCAACTGGATATACTACATGCATACTGCTACTCCTATATCACAAGCTTTGTCTGAAGATCTCCTCCGGCTCCTTTGAAGATGTGAAGTTTGGTTTATATGCTTTGAGTATGTGCATGTCGAATGCTTGAACCTGTCTTAGCACGTCGTTGACCTTGAGTCAGTATAAGATGGTACTGTAGTTCGTGTTAAACACCGTAAGTAGTATTGAACGGCTTCGGGGGAGGCCCCTGCAATCTTCTCATAAACAAAACAAGCTTTGCTTGAGCAAACTTAATTAACGAATCTTGTTGAGACGCCCGCTGACGACTAGTCACCGGACAGACAAGTTAGTGGTCGAGCTTGGGCGTGATGCAATGGCCGGTAGTTTCTGTGGTGCCAATCCCCATTGGTAAAATAAATCAAAGGCCCACCTTTAGTTTACCCTAGACAAATACTACTACTACTACATTTTTTTACCACGCAGCGGGAAATCGACACGGACATCGATCTGCTGCTGGATGCGCACCAGAAGAAAAATCTGCCGAGCACAGCAGGTTCGATTCGAGGGAAGAAGAACCTGACACATAACCCAGTCACATCAATCATTTAGGCCTCTCCATAAAATAAATAAATTTATATATACAGTAAATAAATCATTTAGGCCGCTCCGTTGGGACGTTGGCTGAAAATTCGCCTTTAAGTAGCGCGCCAAAGCTCGCATTATTGCCACGGCCCAATTATCAATCCCAACCCCCACTCCCTCGCTGGCTGGCAGCTAAGCTTAGAGCTTAGCTTAACTACTGCTCTGCTCTGTCTCCGGTCGGTCGGTCGCCGATGGAAGCCCCGCTGCTCCTGCCCGTCTCCGCCGCCGCCTGCTCCTCCACGTCCATCACCGTCGACGACGACGACAGCCACGGCGCGGCCCACAACGTCTCCCCGTCCCGCGCCTCCCCTTCCGGCCGGAGCATCGCCGCGCGCTACCTCGCCGTGGCCCTCGTCGCCGCCGTCTCGCTCTTCGCGCAGCACGAGGCATCCAAGGGCTTCCGCATCGACGTCGTCCCGGGCGGCGGCACGGCCGGGGCCGCCGGCAAGCGCTTCGACCTCCTCTTCGTCGCCAATGGCCGCGCCGAGCGCGTGCTCCACCGCGCCAGCCGCCGCGTCGAGGAGGCCCTCTTCCCGGACCCCTCGTTCCCGCGGCGCCGGGTCGCCCGCGTCACCGTGCGGCTGATGGCCGGCGGCAACCTCACCGCCGCCGACGCCACCGTCGACGCTGTCACCGACGGGGGGTACGTCATCTCGCTGAGCCCACGCCTCCTGTCGCCGTCCTCCGGCGGCGGGAGCGCCGGGGCCGCCGACGCCGTCGCCGCCGCGGTGCGGCGCGCCGTGGCGCGCATGTGGCTGTGGGACGGCCGCGGCGCCGCGCCGGCGCGCGTCACGGAGTCCATGGTGGAGTACCTCGCCACCGCCGTCCCGGACGAGCCGTCGTCTCCGGCGGAGGAGCGCGCGTCGGCGTCGAACACGCACTGCATCTCGCCGCGGTTCCTGAAGCACCTGGAGCGGCGGCGCGCGGGGTTCGTGGCACGGCTGAACAGGGCAATGAGGGACCGGTGGAGCGACGCAGCGGTGGACGCCGCCCTCGGGGCGCCGGCCCGGCCTGTCTGCGCCGCCTACCTCGCGGCGGCGACGGAAACCGGCGGCCAACGACCGGTGGTTGGCTCTGCGGTGGCGGGTTGAGAGCCAGCAAGGCGTCGGAACAGCGCACAAAGGGCGGTTTGCACATGCACACCGTGATTGTCACGTGACTCAGTCGGTCAGTCCCTTGTAAATGTAATTGATCCGCCATTATCGGTGAGAGCTTAATTAAGTAATGGGATGAGACGAGTCAGCGCTCGCTACTCTGTATAGTTTTTTCTTTTTTAGTATATATGCTACAAATGTACTCTCTCTGTTTCAAAATATAAACCTTTTAGAGATTTTACTATAGTTTACATACGGATGCATATAGATATATTTTAAATATAGATTCACTTATTTTGCTTCGTATAGTAGTTTATAATAATTTTTTTAAAATATCTTATAATTAGGAACGGAGGGAGTAGTTAAACACACGCCTTCTTTGTGAATCCCCAGTAGCTTTTTATGTTTGTGTGGTGGAATACATGACGTTCTCAAATAATTCTAGGAAGCTCAAGAGAAAACAAGACGACCGTTTTATCTATCACTTTACCCAAATGCAAGTGTCATATGTGTGGCACGGAGTAACACTGACATGGCGTTTTATAACTAAAATTATCATTAGAAAACTAAAAATTTGCCATTCAAACGAAAAATTGTCATCATCAATTAACTAAACTTGTCATAAAAAACGCGAGGACTGAATTGCTTCATACCATACGTGTGACACTTATCAGGGTCCTTGATTTGTGGGTTGTCCTTCCTTTCACGATCAAAGTAGAACACATCTTCAACCATTCGGCATTAATGGTGAGCTATCTCAAAACAGTAGACAAAAAAAATAGGGCATCTTTTCAAACGTTTTATGTGGAAAAAGTAGAGATTTGAATGTTTACGAATTTTTTTTTCATATTCAAGTTGATTTGTAGTGTTTAATTGTAGAGGATTGTTCTAATGGATTTTGTGTTTTATATTCCACATAAATTCCTATTCCGGAAAAGAAAAAAAACTTTCCATGCACACAAATCTCTTGCAACGAATTTTTTCCTAAAATTTTGTACAAATTTAGCATTGTAAAATTGGAGTGGACAATTGCATGACACCTGGGCTAGTTCTTTTGGGCGGCTTAAAAAATAAGCTGCCTTTTCCATGCTTAAAAAATATGTCGTTTCTTGATTTTTTTGAGGCTTTTAAATTAATTACCACATAACTAGTTCGGAAGCCTCAATGAACGAGGTATGCGGCTCATGGGAAAGCCGGAAAGGAGATGACTTATTTTTTAAGCCGCCAAAAGAACTAACCCTAATCTACTGTAGTGTTTTAATTTCCTCCAAAATTACTCATGCCATGGACAGTAATTGTACTCTTTTATCTAGATTTCTTTTTGAGAAATACTCTTTCATCTAGTTGATATACTCTCTTTTCCCTGCATAAATAATGGGGCCTAGCCCCGATACAATTAATTAAATGTCAAAATAAATATATGGCAAGTGGTTTATCCCATGCTGCTACTCGAGGAAGTGTTTAATCACTTTATACGGTAGGTTCTCTACACCACACTAAGTGATGTGTCAAGGAGAGAAAAAGTACACCACACACGTGTGCTCGCCTCGTTTAGTCGGGCAAGGGCCGGGGCGCGCGGGCGTGCGACTTGCGCGTGAGTGATTTGCCAAAATCCGATCCCTGGCCTTGGAGGGACGTGACCTCTTTTTGCCGTTTCAATTTTTGATATCTTGGCAGACAAGTTATTATTTCTTCTTTGGGTGTGTGCATCTCAGTATGCAGAGGCCTAGGGTAAGACTTAAATATTTTAAGTAATAAAACGCCTCTTATCAAAAATATATATTATTTTTTATCGATGTATACGGCTTAAAAATCAAGTCGGTTTAAGAATGTGGATATACTACTGCTAGCTCCGACCAAAGACACACCAAAAAACATATGGTCTTGCCTCATTTTGCAACTTGCGTCACCATCGTAGTCTGCTTCATCCCGTACTTCCTCCGTCCGTGTATAAGTCATCTTAGGTCGTGCACTGCGATCAAGACGAAGAGGAGAACAAGAGAAATTAATGTTAATTTTCTAATTAATACCATTGCATGCAATAAACTAACCACTGCATGTCGTGTTAGTTAGTCTTAAGTCGTTAAAAACATACATGTCCCAAGTCTATTATTGGTTGATTCCTTTTTTCATGTCAAAAAATAAGAAACAAGGTAAAAGTTAATGCAATGCGTTTAAGTGTATTGGAATTATTTGATCTTCGTAAAATGATTTATACACTCGGACGGAGGGAGTACATGGTCATCAACAACGTTGCTCTTGCAAGTGCAACAACTAACGTACAATATTTTCATCATGATCTGTTCATGCTACTTGTAGTTCGTTACATGTGCGATGTTGTTGTGCATGTTTTTCAGTTTGTCTAGTATGCTATATTGTTGCATGATATTTCTGTTCTAGTCATGAATTATTTCTTAAAATTAATCATGAATTTTTCTAATATTTTAAAATCCTAATTATATGCAATTTTTTGAGTTAACTATGGCTGGATTCCCTGACACAATAAAGTCAGATAAGTTTATCGATGTGCATTTTAAGAAGTGGTAGGTGAAGTCAACGCTATGGCTTACAGTCCTGAATTCTTGTTAGTGCTAGCTCTATGATGTGTATATACACATACAAGATGAAAAGACACCATGGTATGCACTAAATACTAAATTTGGTGCAACAGATGCAGACAATGAACTGTACATCACGAAGAGTTTACACAACTGCAAGATGGTGAATAACCGTTCTGTGGTGGAATAACCTCATGAGATACAATGCATTATGAAGGAACTGAACTCCTTAAGTGTGCCTTACCCGATAAATTATGGCTGAGTGCATGATTCCAAAGTTGCGAAGTTGCCTCCATCATGGAGGAATTTTGCCACTACTCTGAAACATAAGAGACAAGAGGTATCGGTTGAAAATTTGATTACATCTCTTGACGTTGAGGAGAAAACTTGGGTTAAAGACACTACTAAGAAAGGAGGCAAGGTTCAACCTACCGCCAATATGGTGCAGAGATACCCTGAGAACAAGAACAAAGAATAGAACAAGCCTGTGAAGACTACAACCTTTAAGAAGAGGAAGTTGAATATGGCTAAGTTAGAGTGCTACACTTGTGGGAAGGCCGGACACTTTTCCAAAGTATGCCTAGAACGTGCGAACCACAGACGGAAAACAGATTCAAAAAATGCCAACATGGTGACCAGTAGCAATACTAACGGGTATGGTAATTTACCTATTGTTTTCCAGTATTTCAATCAACATACTGGTAGATTGATTCGGGTGTTAACGATCACATGGGTGCTGACTTGTTTTTGTTCACTTCTTATCAGGTAACACGTGATTCTTATGTCCTAGTGAGGAATGGGTTGTATGCTTCTGTTCGTGGATTTGTCATAGTGGACCCGAAGTTCACTTCGGGGAAGATTGTGCAGCTAAGAAACGTGCAACATGTATCTACTATGAACAATAATCTAGTCAACAGTTCCCTTCTATGTCGAGATGGATTTAAATTAGTTTTAAATCCAATAAATTAATCGTGTCAACATATGAACAGTTTAATAAAGAGGTTATGAGTGCTCCCTAAAACTAACCCTAATTCCATGAGCTCATGTCCTTGTGGACACGTATCCTTCCATTTCCTGCTCCTAACCGTCGTAGACACCCCCGCCAGTTAGTACTTCCTCCGTCACGGTTTAGAAGACGCAGTTCCGTTTACATGCATTTCGAGAATAGAAGAGGATTAAGGCGCGTGACATTTAATGATTGATTAATTAAAAGTACTAGTAGGCTGCAAGCACTCTTTGTTTAGTGGTTGTGTGAGTTATTGTGCATTATCTTCTCAAATAGTTAGGCGTCATGCGGTTATTGTATGAGCACTTGCAAAAAAATTAGAACCAATCCAGATTCACCATGGTCCGAGAGATTGCTCATGCGCGCCTTCTAAACCGTGATGGAGGGAGTATCACACTTCGCTCCCATAGTCCCATGAATCACGTAGCAATAAGAGCATCTACATCCGGCGCCCCAAATCCCCGTTGAACGCCCGGGCAGGCCGCCCAGTCATGAAATTTCGACCCAGTCGGGGCCTCAATGGCCACAAAAGCCCGGGCTGACCGACACCCCTCATATCCTGGCCCGCAGTGGCCCACATCGACCCTACATATATTCATCCCCATCCATTCGCCGCATCAAACCCTAGCCACTTCACTCCCCTCCCCTCCACTCTCATCCGCCACCCAAGCTCACCTCCAGCGGTCGTCGGCCTTCTCCGGCAAGTGAGTAAGTGGATATGACTCTGACCAGTCCGGATCCATCGAGTGGGGTGTCGTCCCCTTCGGGTTGGAGGAGGTAGGCGGTCCGCATTGCACTGCACCTCTCCTGCGAGGACAAAGCCCCACCGATGGCAGGATCTGTCCAACGCGACTCCATAGCATTGATACGTCTCCGTCGTATCTACTTTTCCGAACTCTTTTGCCCTTGTTTTGGACTCTAATTTGCATGATTTGAATGGAACTAACCCGGACTGACGCTGCTTTCAGCAGAATTGCCATGGTGTTGTTTTTGTGGAGAAATAGAAGTTCTCGGAATGTCCTGAAAACTTACGGAGAATTTTTCTGGAATAAAAGAAAAATACCTGCGCAAAGATCCACCGGAGGGGGCGTGCGAGTGGGCCACAAGCCCACAGGCCGCATCCACCCCCCCTAGGCCGCGCCGTGAGGGCTTGTGGGGCCCACGTGGAACCACCGCCCCCAAACTCAGCTCTATATCTTCCGTCTCGCCCGGAAAAAAAAATCAAAGAGAAGGATTCATCACGTTTTACGATACGGAGGCGCCGCCACCCCGTGTTCTTCATCTGGAGGGCAGATCTGGAGTCCGTTTTGGGCTCCGGAGAGGGGAAATCGTCGCCATCGTCATCATCAACCTTCCTCCATCGCCAATTCCATGATGCTCTTCATCGTTCGTGAGTAATCTCATCGTAGGCTTGCTGGACGGTGATGAGTTGGATGAGATCTATCATGTAATCGAGTTAGTTTTGACGGGGATTGATCCCTAGTATCCACTATGTTCTGAGATTGATGTTGCTACTACATTGCTATGCTTAATGCTTGTCACTAGGGCCCGAGTGCCATGATTTCAGATCTGAACCTATTATGTTGTCACCAATATATGTGTGTTTTAGATCCTATCTTGCAAGTTGTAGTCACCTACTATGTGTTATGACCCGGCAACCCCGGAGTGACAATAGCCGGAACCACTCCCGGAGATGACCATAGTATGAGGAGTTCATGTATTCACCACGTGTTAATGTGTTGGTCCAGTTCTTTATTAAAAGGAGAACCTTAATATCCCGTAGTTTACATTAGGAACCCGCTGCCACGGGAGGGATGGACAATAGATGTCATGCAAGTTCTTTTCCCTAAGCACGTATGACTACATACGGAATACATGCCTACATTAGATTGACGAACGGGAGCTAGTTAGTTATCTCTCCGTGTTATAGCTGTTACATGATGAATCACATCCGTCATACTCATCCATCACCGATCCACTGCCTATGAGTCTTTTACTACTGGTCCTTGCTACGTTATTTTGTCGAGACTTGTCCCTTGCTACAAAAGGGATTGGGCCACTTTGCTAGTACTGTTGCTACTGCTGTTACTCTGCTTCTGCTACTACTGCTGTTCCTTGCTACTCCGCTGTTACTTGTTGCAAGATTCTTTTCCGACACCGTTGTCGGGGAGGAATAGTTCTCCGCCCACGTGCAACTTACTGGCGCCATTGATACAACAGTTAGGAATAGTCTGCCGTCAACAGATCGTTTCTCGCACCATTGCTATCATACTACTTTGCTACTGATACTTTGCTTGTAGACACTAATCTTCCAGGTATGGTTGAATCTGACAAACTCAGCTGCTAATACTTGAGAATATTCTTTCGTTTCCCCTTGAGGCAAATCAACAAATTTGGGTCGAATACTCTACCCTCGAAAACTGTTGCGATCCCTTACACTTGTGGGTTATCAAGACCTTTTTCTGGCGCCGTTGCCGGGGAAGCACAACTATATTCTCGGAGTCATTTGGGATTTTCTTCTGTTGATCACTATGAGGAATCCGAAAGATCCAAGAACTAAAATCTTGCCTTCCACTACGAGGAGAGGTAAGGAACTGACATCTAGCTCTGCACTTGATTCACCTTCAGTTATAAGTAAGTTTGCGACTTCACCTCCTGCTAGAAATCTTGATATGTCGCCTGTGCTTGATGATGCTACTTCTGTTGCCCATGATGCTATGCTTGATACTATGCCTGATGATGCTATGCTTGATACTATGCCTGATGATACTATGCTTGATGATGCTATGCCTGATACTGCTTTGCCACTTGGTGATTTCCTTGATGCACATATTGCTAGAGTTGCTGCTAGATGTGATGATACTTCTGAAACTGTGATACTATTGAAGTAGAACCTGCTAATATGCCTGAATTGCCTGTTATGCCTGATACGCGCTATGTTATGGAGGGAGAGATAGCTGAGGATTTTCTTGCGTGTAAGGATAGCTATGACGTTGAGAAATTACTGCGCAAGTGGAAAGAAAAATCTCTGAACGCTAGGATGAAATACGACCCGAAGTTTGCCACTTCGCCTATCTTTGTGACCGATAACGATTATGAATTCTCTGTCGACCCTGAGTTAATCACTCTGGTCGAATCTGATCCTTTTCACGGTTATGAGTCTGAAACGGTTGTAGCCCATCTTACCAAACTGCACGATATAGCCACCCTATTCACTAGTGAGGAAAAGATCCGCCACTACTACATGCTCAAGCTGTTTCCTTTCTTGCTAAAGGATGATTCTAAAACCTGGTTCACTTCTCTTGCTCCTGGTTGTGTACGTAACCCCCAGGATATGGTCTACTACTTCTCTGAAAAATATTTCCCTGCCCATAAGAAGCAAGCTGCCTTGCAGGAAATATACAAGTTTGCTCAAGCTGAAGAGAGAGCCTCCCACAAGCTTGGGGGAGGCTCGTCCAGCTACTGAATGCTTTGCCTGATCACCCTCCTGAGAAGAACGAAATACTTGATATCTTCTATAATGGACTTACCGATGCTTCTAAAGACCACTTAGATAGTTGTGCCGGTAGTGTTTTTAGGGAACGAACCGTAGAACAAGCTGAGATTCTACTGAATAACATCTTGTGCAATGAGAATGCTTGGACTATTCCCGAACCACCTCCTAAGCCAACTCCAAAGAAAAGAGGTATTCTATTCCTCAGTCCTGAAGATATGCAAGAAGCCAAGAAATCTATGCGAGAGAAAGGCATTAAATCTGAAGATGTCAAAAATCTACCACCTATCGAAGAGATCCATGGTCCAGATAACCCGATACAAGTAGTAGAAGTAAATTCTCTGCGTAGGTTTGATGAGAGTGATATTCCTTTTGATAAACCTGCTAGCCTATGCATGGATGAATTTGACAACTTTGTTGCCAAACAACAGAGTTTCAATGATTATGTTAGCACACAATTGGAACAGAATGCTCGTATGCTTAGTCATTTAAGTGCTTGTGTGGACAGAAATGTCAATGATCTTAAGCTTCTGAGTAAACATGCCTCTATGGTTACTACTCACGTAGAACAAGTACTTCAAGCTCAGAATGACTTGCTCAATGAGTTGAATGACAATTCTGTCAGAGTCGTTACTAGAGGCGGTAGAACGACCCAGGAACCTTTGTATCCTGAGGGTCATCCGAAAAGAGTTGAACAAGATTCTCAAGGAGTTAGCACTGATGCACCTAGTCATCCTAGAAAGAAGAAGAAAGATGATAGGAACCTGCACGCTAGCAACCCTGTTGCCGCTACACTTGAGAGTCCAAACGATGCCTCTATCTCTGATGCTGAAACACAATCTGGTGATGAACATGAGCCTAATGATAATATCAATAGTGATGTTTATGAAGATGCTCAACCTAGCAATGAAAAGGATCTGGAGATTGAACCTAGTGTTGATATTGATAACCCACAGCCTAATACTAAGAGATACGATAAGAATGACTTCGCTGCTAGGAAGCATGGTAAAGAAAGGGAGCCGTGGGTTCAGAAACCTATGCCATTTCCTCCAAAACCATCCAAGAAAAAGGATGATGAAGATTTTGAGCGCTTCGTTGAAATGATCAGACCTGTCTTTCTGCAAATGCGTTTGATGGATATGCTCAAAATGTCTCCGTATGCTAAGTACATGAAGGATATTGTGACTAATATGAGGAGGATACCTGATCTTGAGATCTCCTCCATGCTTGCCAATTACACTTTCAAGGGTGAAACTCCCAAGAAACTAGGTGATCCCGGTGTGCCCACTATACCTTGCTCCATTAAAGGCAACTGTGTTATGTGACCTTGTAGCCGGTGTTAGTGTTATGCCTCTCTCTCTTTATCGTAGACTTGAACTTGATAAGTTGACACCCACTGAAATCTCTCTGCAAATGGCCGACAAATCAACTGCTTTCCCTATCGGCATTTGCGAGGATGTGCCTGTTGTGGTTGCTAACGTCACTATCTTAACAGACTTTGTTATCTTGGATATTCCCGAGGACGATGCCATGGCGGTCATCCTCGGAAGACCCTTTTTAAACACTGCAGGGGCTGTTATAGATTGCAACAAAGGCAATGTCACTTTCCATGTCAACGGTAATGAGCATACGGTGCACTTTCCGAAGAAACAATATCAAGTACATTGCATCATTGCTATCGAAAAAACTTCATCGATTCTTATTGGGAGCTTTGAATGCCCTATTCCTCGGGGCAAGATGAAGTATGATTTGCTTGTTGGGGAGATACACATCCCCATTGAGGTGACTTGGTGAATATTCGAAAATTCTCCGTCTTCTTTTGCGATTCGAGAAAGTTTTGTCAAGGGGATTTGATCAACCCCATTGACGGATTTCTTTCGATGACCATGAGATGGATGAATCGAGGAGTCACAAATCTCTATTCCAAGATTTCACTTTAGGTTGCTTAGAAGAAAAATGATAGATTTAGTTTAGTTTTCCCTGTTTTCTGTTTTAGCGTCTGGTAGAAAAATACCCCAAAAATAAAAGTTCTCCGAACGTCCTGAAAATCAAGTATGATTTTTTCTGGAATTTTTGAAAAATTCTGAGATAAAGAGCTTGTCTGGGGGCTGCACCAGTGGGCCACAAGCCCTGACGGCGCGGGCACCCCCACTGGCCGCGCCACACAGGCACCCCCTCCACTCATTCTTGCTCTCATCTGGTTCTCCTACCTCCAGAAAAAATCGTTTCGCAGCTCAAACCCGTGTTCTTGCTCCTCTTGCTGGGATTTTCGATCTCTTTGCTCAAATCACCATTCTCCGAACTGTTTTGGGGAAATTACTCCTTGGTAAGTGACTCCTCCATTGGTCCAATTAGCTTTTGCTCTAGTGCCTTATACTCCACGTATTTTTGCTGCCTTGGTGACCATGTTCTTGAGCTTTGCATGCTGATTTTAGCTGGTCCCAGGTAGTTTTGATGTGTAATATGGTCTCTAGGCACTTGTGGGAGTAGTTGCTACTAGTTTAGTTGAACCTTGTTCACTTTTCCTTTGGGTCACTGAAAATATCATTAAAGGAAGATGTTCAGGAGAAACTTTCATGGTGGTTCCTCAACCAAGAGAGGTCCCCGTCTTGCGATTCGGGAGCCTGATCCTTACCAACCTAGGGACGCGCAGGTACAACCATGTGAATGGCCTTCTCATGAATTTATGATTGAGGAAGGTTTCAAAGATGAGTTTGATGCACTTGTTCACAATGTCGGACTCGAAGAATTCATCTCCGATAAATGTGAACAGTATGTTGCTCTCACTGCTTCTTTTGTTCATAGATTCAAATTTTCAGCTGGCCGTGAGCCATCGGTGCTGTTTGATCTCTATGATAAATCTTATACCATGGATTTAGAGGATTTCAATAGAATTTGCAAGATACCTATTTGGGGTAGCCTCAGTGATCCTCCTAAATCTTCGGTTAGAGATTTTTGCTCTGGTATTACAGTTGGAGAAACTAGAGACATTACGCAAGCTACCATGGGGAGTATTCATTTTTCTACCTTGCATTATTTTGCCCTCTTCATAGGTAGATGCATTAATGGCAAGATTGAGCATTGTCACCTCTGCGCACCCGACCTTAGTATCCTTAAGAGCGCACTGACGGGTGACAAAAGCTTCAACATGGGAGCTATAATAGCAAGGAGGTTGAATAAGAATGCTAATGAAGGGGATTTCTTTGGTGGGATCTATGCCACCCGCATAGCAAATTTTCTTGGAGTACCCATCCGCGAAGGAGATCCCCCGCTCCATACAGCTTTCCTTGACCGCGTCACTTTGACACGCTACCGGTTCCTTGAGAGGGATGATGAATCCCTCCTATACCGTCTGATATTTAACCGGCAGCGTGTTTTCCATATTACCCTTCCTGCTCCTGCCTTCTTTGACTTTCAGGTAAAACGGAGATATTAGATAACCAGGGGAGAGGCAGAGGAGTATGAGAGGGAGGCAAAGGCTGCTCGTCTCCGTGAGGCAGCTATTCAGGCAGTGGCTGCAACGCTCCCGTATAACCCCCATTATGATTTTGGGTTTCGCGAGGACCATCCATGGGAGTAGACCAACTTAGGCCAAAAGCCTAACCTTGGGGGAGTACGTGTTTCTCACCGACTTTACATTCTTGCTTATGCTTTCACTTTGTTAGCCGGTGTTCACACTTTGCCACTGTATCATCCATGCTAGTTTATTTTCTTTTTCTCGTTTTCTTTTCGTGTGTCTGTCTAGTTTGAGAAAAACGAAAAAGATTTTCTTTTTCTTCTTTTGCTTGTTGGGAGCTTTCCCGTGTAGATAGTTTTCTTTTTCTTTGGGTCAAGGTAGAAGATATTGGTTACAATGTTTAGTGGCTCTTGCATGCATACATGTTTAGCTTTCAAAGAGCCATATTACTTTGTCTTCTCCTTTGTGTTTGCCTGCAGATTCCAGCTTTAGTCCAATGCACGAGCACGCTTATTATTGTTCACATCATTCGGTCGTGCAAGTGAAAGGCAATAATGACGATATATGGTGAAGTGATTGAGCCTGGAAAAGCTGGTATGGACTCGATCTATTTTGTTTTTGTAAATATGACTAGCTCATCATGCCTGATTCAGCTTTGTTGTGAGAGAAACATGTTTGCAATGACAACTTACAGATCATAGTTGCTTATGCCATGCTTACTTAGCTAGGAGCTTATAATGGTTTGTCTTGGTTGCCCACATGAATGTTGAGATGACTATGATGTAGTATGATAGGATGGTATCCTCCTTTGAATGTTTCAAGTGGCTTGACTTGGCGCATGTGCACGCATGTAGTTGAAACAAAACCAACATAGCCTCTATGATGTTCATGTTCATGGTGATTTATGTCCTACTCATGCTTGCACTCAATGTTAGTTAATCTCAATGCATTTTGATGACTGTTGTCGCTCTCTAGTTGGTCGCTTCCCAGTCTTTTGCTAGCCTTCACTTGTACTAAGCGGGAATACTGCTTGTGCATCCACTTTCATAAACCCAAAGTTGTGCCATATGAGTCCACCATACCTACTTATGTGCGGTATCTACCTACCGTTCAAAGTAAATTTGCATGTGCCACTCTCCAAATCTTCAAGAAATAATCTTTTTTGCATGTCCGAACCGCTCATGTGGTGACAGGGCGCTATTAGTATCTTCCATGCTAGGCGTGTTATCCTCGATATGTGTTTATTCACTATCATTCACGAGAAATGGGCCGGTAATTGGAATTCCCAGTTCCATGCTCAAATCGAAAAGATAATTGCAAGCAAAACTCCCCCCGGATTGATGTTGGTATGGACGGTACCCGAGGATTCGGCTAGCCGTGAAGTGTGATTGATTGGTGGTGGGGGAGTCAAAACTTTACTTTTATGTTTGGGAACCGCCTATAGCATGTGTAGCGTGGAAGATCTTAAGAACTCTTAGTCATTGCATTGACAATGAAAGCATGGCACCCAAAATTATTATCTCTGTTTTCAAAGCTTGAGTTCTGGCACCTCTACAAATCAATGCTTCCCTCTGCGAAGGGCCTGTCTATTTATATTCCTGTTGAGTCATCCTCCTCTTACAAAAGCACCAATTAGACAACACCTCTGTCATTTTTATGCTTTGCTTTTAACTGTGTTGAGTATGACTGCGACTTGATCTTCATTGCCTTGAATTACAATGTTTAGTCAGCCCTTGGTCTTTGAAGGTGCTCTGCATTTATGTTTTGCGGTCTCAGAAAGAGCTAGCGAGATACCATCTGTTTGTACTGCTTTGTGTTGTTTTGATTGAAGTGTTGACGTTTAAGACTTATTATTATTTGCTTGCTAGTTGATTATGCCATTGATATGAATTTACCGTGAGACCTAGATGTCATTTGCTTATGTGGTTTGCTTGTGATCTTGCTGAAACTCTGGATATGAGTTAGACATAGTTGCAACAACAAGATCAAACAGAGTTCGTCAAAGTTTTTCTTTTGTCTCTTTCAGTTTGTCAACTGAATTGCTTGAGGACAAGTAAGGCTTTAAGCTTGGGGGAGTTGATACATCTCCGTCGTATCTACTTTTCCAAACTCTTTTGCCCTTGTTTTGGACTCTAATTTGCATGATTTGAATAGAACTAACCGGGACTGACGTTGTTTTCAACAGAATTGCCATGGTGTTGTTTTTGTGCAGAAATAAAAGTTCTCGGAATGTCCTGAAAATTTACAGAGAATTTTTCTAGAATAAAAGAAAAATACATGCGCAAAGATCCACCGGAGGGGGCGTGCGAGTGGGCCACAAGCCCACAGGCCGCGGCCACCCCCCTTGGTCGCGCCGTGAGGGCTTGTGGGGCCCACGTGGCACCACCGCCCCCAAACTCAGCTCTATATCTTCCGTCTCGCCAGGAAAAAAACAGAGAGAAGGATTCATCGTGTTTTACGATACGGAGGCGCCGCCACCCCCTGTTCTTCATCTGGAGGGCAGATCTGGAGTCCGTTTTGGGCTCCTGAGAGGGGAAATCGTCGCCATCATCATCATCAACCTTCCTCCATCGCCAATTCCATGATGCTCTTCATCGTTCGTGAGTAATCTCATCATAGGCTTGTTGGACGGTGATGAGTTGGATGAGATCTATCATGTAATCGAGTTAGTTTTGACGGGGATTGATCCCTAGTATCCACTATGTTCTGAGATTGATGTTGCTACTACTTTGCTATGCTTAATGCTTGTCACTAGGGCCCGAGTGCCATGATTTCAGATCTGAACCTATTATGTTGTCGCCAATATATGTGTGTTTTAGATCCTATCTTGCAAGTTGTAGTCACCTACTATGTGTTATGACCCGGCAACCCCGGAGTGACAATAGCCGGAACCACTCCCGGAGATGACCATAGTATGAGGAGTTCATGTATTCACCGCGTGTTAATGCGTTGGTCTGGTTCTTTATTAAAAGGAGAACCTTAATATCCCGTAGTTTCCATTAGGACCCCGCTGCCACGGGAGGGATGGACAATAGATGTCATGCAAGTTCTTTTCCCTAAACACGTATGACTACATACAGAATACATGCCTACATTAGATTGACGAACGGAAGCTAGTTACTTATCTCTCCGTGTTATAGCTGTTACATGATGAATCATATCCGTCATACTCATCCATCACCGATCCACTGCCTATGAGTCTTTTACTACTGGTCCTTACTACGTTACTTTGTCCAGGCTTGTCCCTTGCTACAAAAGGGATTGAGCCACTTTGCTACTACTGTTGCTACTGTTGTTACTCTGCTGCTTCTACTACTGCTGTTCCTTGCTACTTCGCTGTTACTTGTTGCAAGATTCTTTTCCGACACTGTTGTCAGGGAGGAATAATTCTCCGCCCACGTGCAACTTACTGGCGCCATTGATACAATAGTTAGGAATAGTCTGCCGTCAACCGATCATTTCTGGCACCGTTGCTATCATACTACTTTGCAACTGATACTTTGCTTGCAGACACTAATCTTTCAGGTGTGGTTGAATCTGACAAACTCAGCTGCTAATACTTGAGAATATTCTTTCGTTTTCCCTTGAGGCGAATCAACAAATTTGGGTCGAATACTCTACCCTCGAAAACTGTTGCGATCCCCTACACTTGTGGATTATCAAGCATCGGCTCAACGGACGGTCAGATCCTCTCGGGCTGGATTATCACGGTCCCGGCGGCTGGAAAATCTCTCCTTCCCCATCACCGGTTCGACAAACTGTGAGTTCCACCGGGAACGGGCTGCCCGCTGTGGGACGGAGAGGATAAAGGCCATCGAGGCCCGTATGACGGAGGAAATGGCTGCGGTGGAGGCGGCTGATGAGGCGACACGCACGGCCGTAGAGGTGGAAGCCATCCGCACCCACATTTAAAAAAAAACGGCAACGGAAGAACACACGCGCCCCCGCCCGAGAGAAGAATCAGGCGGTTCGTGAAATATCCGGACTGCCACCGAAGGAGGAGAAGGAGGTCAGCGACAACGATGACAACTTTGATGACGAGGATATTTGACTTAATCCCTACTACGTCTTCTACTTGTACTTCTACGAGAAGGACGACATGGGCTCCGGAAAGGGCAAGGACAGCCGTGGATGATCTCCACCATAGCTAAATATGTCAAATTTAATAATATGACGACATGTTAGTAGTGATGAAGTAGTCGAACGATATGTGTAATGCATCGACGTAGTAGTTACATGAGTTTATATGAGTTTGAGCTATGATATTTGAGTTGTCCGATTATGAGAAGACAAATTTAAGACGTGATTGGTCAGTATGTGTGGACGTACCCGGACGCCTTCACGGACCTTCGAGGGACCGGATTTGCAAAGTCAAGCGATAGATGTTGAACCAATACCCTGCCACAAGTCACGACTTCTTATTGACTCGATGTTAGATGTTGTGAGGTCCAACGTGGCAATGTGAGGTAGAGAACACAACAAGGGCACTTCGGGTAATACCAAATCATCAACACGTCCATTAGTGGTGCATGGGCAGTGTATTATTCATGGAGTGGGTGGCATATGCCAGTGTATTATCATTCATGGAGCGGGTGGTATAATCATTAATCAAACCTCTAGCCGTAGCGGGGCTGCCGTTCTCACCACCTTTTTTATGCCATTATTGGTAGCTAAACGATTGCTTGTACTCTATAACCAAAATGGATCATGTTGAGTTGTTGACGTTACTACTTCTTTTAGAGTATGGAAGCATGTAGTATATCATATGGTGGCCGAGAATCCTTCAGATCAAGCTCCGTGGATGGTTTTGGCTTCATTTCCATAATCATCAACGAAACATCCGTGGCAAGTGGCAACCTAGCTAGTGCTTGTTGACTCCACGTCTGACGCATCGATGCATGGGTCCAGGGTGGCAACCACGTGACAATCCTGGTCCGTACTATGAGTATAATTCCTGGGTCCAGAATTACTTATCTTACAAATTTATAAAAAAATAAATGTACTTACAACTAAAATACATTTAGATGCATCAATTCCTGTGGCAAGTATTTTCAAACGGAGGAAATATAACAAGAACAATTTAAACAAATAGTTCATATACAACTAGATGATACGTCGCGCGTTGTTACGAACATGGTAAAACAAATGCATCAATAAATGCTTAGAAACAACTAAAACCAGTGAAAAATATAAATGTAAGGGTGTTCTTGGTTTGTGTTTTAAAAATAATAAAACATACAAAGTATGTGACGAAATGATGTATAGAAAGAAAAACATTTTGGAATCGATCTTTTAACACTAATTTAAAGCACAAAATGTCATTTTTTTGGAAGGGTCTAACACATATATCGTTCATGACCACACAAAAATTAATTACGAAGTTAAATTGTGACCAACATGCATGACTTGATTGTTAGGATGATCTCCTCTTGAGTGGGCCCAACGGCCCACCGGGCCCTTAGATCCGCGCCCTGATGGGAGGCGCTCAATCCACTAATGGTTGACGGGCCCCTGTCACCTGCTCTATATAAAGAGGTGGGGGCCGGCATCACGCATCACGAGATTCATCGCGTTGTCGCACCCCCCACCAACTAACCCTATCGATCTAGGCTAGCGCAACACTGACGGGAAGCACCGTCGTCGCCACTGCCCGCAACACCGTCGCCAACATCGCTCTCCTCCATGGCTACCTCGTCGGTCTCTGCAAGCCAAGGAGAAGGTATCCCTCCTTCTCCCATCTCTCTCTCTCTGTTCTCTCTCACACACATATGCTTAGACAAACACCATGAATAGTAGGAACTACCATTAATCTCTAGCCTACCCGATCCGAAGGATCTATCAATGGTATCAGCCAGCTTTCGGTTTAGGATTCTCGATAGTAGAGAAATAACTATCAATGGTATCAGCCAACTTTCGGTTTAGGATTCTCGGTTTAAGAACCCTAACTAGTAGGGGCAAAGAACATTTTTTTCTCACCAGGGAAGGGCCTTGGGCTCACCGGCAAAGAGCGACGCCGCTGTGTCGCGCTGTTCCTCTCGATCCCGATGCACATCGACTAGCGAGGCATCGGGAAGAAGAACAAACCCCAACAGGGGCAGAGGGCATCGGTTGCCAAACTACTCAACGGCGGCGCGTTCACCACGCGGGGAACGCGCAACCGGCGAAGGGGATGTCAACGATGCCATCGCTGAGTGATCCAACGTCGTCCACTACAAGATAAACAGAGGGGGAGCGGGCGAAGCCGTGCCTCGTTCTCTCGGGCACAGGGGGCGGTGGATGGAGAAACGGGAGGGGGGAGAAGAGGAGGCTCGTGCGACGTGATGGCGGGACGTGATCGCTACTAAGATCTGACGCTGCGGAGCGAGAAAAAGAGTGGGGCGCGCGGGGGGGGGGGGGGGGGGGTGAACTATGGTTCCCTCTCGGTCGCGTCGAGCACTGGTTTTGTTCGCGCAAACTACGTGCACGACTGCCGGATCACATTGGACGGCGCAGAGACCTGCGGGAGCTGCGCCCAGCGGGCCGTGGGCCACGCCAGCGCTGTGCGCACGCAAAGAAGGCCGAGGCTGCAGTGCAGGCTGTTTGCTGGGACGGTTTCGGCCCGAAGAGGCGCGCACGACATGCAATGGCCGTGGGCCGGGCAGAGCATCGCATAGGCTGCGGTTTATCTTTGTTTCTTGTCCATTTGTTGGGCAAATTTAATATATATTTTTCTATTCAAAATTATCCAACGAAAATTTTGTTTTGAAAAAAAGTAAAAGAACTGCTTCTGAAAAGTATAAAGTTCATGAATTTTCTATTCATGTTTTCCGCTGCAAATAAATAAAAGTGCTCTTTTAAAGGTAAATAAAACTAAAGTGAGAATTAAATTTTAAAGAGCATGTTAAAGTAATTGTGATTTTATTATTTTTATGACCAACGTTGTTAATAACATAATCATGATTTATTGTTGTTATATGTGCATTTATTTTTATTTTCTGCCAACGGTGATATAGTTTTAATTGCACAAACAGTTGTATGTTTTAAATTTGACCAACGTTGGATTAATGCATGCAATTGTTGTTATGATCTCATTGTTTTGTGGTTTTCGGGGGGTATTACTTGATGAGGTGCATCAAGGATATTCCAATCCTCAGAGGTGACAACTACAGTGAATGCGGAAAGAAGGTCGACTTGGCTTTCGTTTGTGCTGAGGTGGACTGGATCATGGACACTCCACATCCGGTGAGTCCAACAGAGCCACTCAGAGAAGAAAATAATGATGATGCTGCTTGGGACAAAAAGAGGAGGGATTATGCTCCAGTGGATGTCATATACCCTCGATAACCAAAAGTGGCTCACCGCCAATAAAAAGTGCATGGCTTTCATAAAATAGAACATAATTGAGAACGCTATTATGGGCTCAATTACATAGTGTACTTTCGTGGTGGAGTTTCTTGAAAGTATAAAGAGCCAGTTCACAGGTTCTTCAAAGATATATGCTACTCAGTTGCTAAAATAGTTGGTGACAGAAAAATACAGATGCGATGGACATGGCATAAGAGAGCACATCATGAGGATGAGCAATATGGCAGCTAAGCTTAAACCCATAGATTCAGACTTGGAGCTCAAACCTGCGCTCCTTGTTCACCTGGTTATGGCTTCACTGCCAAAAGAGTTTGACACTTTTGTTGTCAACTATAACATGTCACTTGAAAAATGGAACATTGAAAGGACTATAGCCATGTGTGTTCAAGAAGAGGAAAGACTTAAAACCTCACATGGTGGTTCTCTGAACTATGTGAAGTACAACAAGAAAAGGAACTACAATCAAAATAGCAATGGTTCCCCTTCAAAGACACATGGAAAAGATCCCACGCAATATTAGCATCAGCAGAAGCCTTTTCCAATGGACAAAGATACATGTTTGTACTGTAAGAAGACTGGCATTACTAGAAAGATTGCCCTGATTGGCTAAAGTCAATAATGGCAAAGAAAGGTATCAATAATGTTTTCTTTGTAAATGAATCCTTGTATTCACAGTTTTCGAAATCTACTTGGTGGATTGACTCACGTGTAACTGTCCATGTTGCAACTTCATTACAGGGATTCCATTCGACGCGGACTACACAAAGAAGCGAACGAAGCATTGAAATTGCAAATGGAGTTCAAGCAGAACTTGAAGTTGACGGCGACATCTCCCTGGAGTTAGCTGATGGATTTACGCTTCTGCTTAGAGATGTTTTATATGTTCCTTCAAGTCACAGAAACTTGATTAGTGTTTCATGTTTGGACAAAGATCATTATGAATGTTATTTTAGACATGGCAAGTGTGCCATATGGTTTAATAATGCTTATGTGGGTGATGCTTTATTTCACAATGATCTTTATTTGTTATCACTGCGTGAAAAAGTGCATTCTGTGTGTAATGTGAATGAGCATGTTTCCGCGTCTGATAAAGAACAAAAGAAAAGCGAGAGAACTCATGACTCGTCGAAATAATGTCACTGTCGCTTGGGCCATATTTCGAAGGAGAGAATAGAAAGATTAGTTAAAAGTGAAATTCTTCCTCCATTAGAGTTCTCAGACTTAGAACAATGCATTGATTGCATTAAAGGAAAGTACGTAAAACAAATAAAAAAGGATGCAAACTGAAGCAAAAGAACACCAGAAATGATTCACACTGCCATTTGTGGACCATTTCCTGTGAAAAGTGTGAATGGCTATGACTCCTTCCTAACATTCATAGATATTACTCCTGATATGGTTATATTTATCCAATCAAAGAAAGAAATTAAGCGTTGGATAAATGTAATATATTCAAAGATGAAGATGAAAATCAGCATGATAAAAGAATAACATAGTGGTCCAGTATTCAAAGATGGGGGAGTACTACGATCGACACACTCCATATGGACAGGTCCCTAGACCTTTTGCAAAGTTCTTACACAAGACTAGCATACTCGCCAAGTATTCAATGTCGGGCGATCCTCAACAAAATTGAGTAGCTGAAAGGCATAACCATATACTTATGGATATGGCGTGCAACATGATGAGTTAATCCACTTTACCATTGGGATTATGGATGGAGGCGCTTAAAACCTCCATTGACATTCTCAATAGAGTAACAAGCAAGTCGGTGTCCAAAACACCGTACGAGTTGTGGATAGGAAGAGTGCCCTCCCTACAACGCTTCAGGGTGTGGGGGAGCCCAACTGAGGCCAAAATATTTAATCGAAATATTGCAAAGTTAGATCCCAAAATAGTAAGTTTCCACTTCATTGGCTATCCTGATAGATCAATGGGTTTTCGTTTCTACTGTCCAGACAGATACACAAAGTTTGTAGAAACAAGATATGCAATCTTCTTAGAGGACAAAATGATGAGGGGGAGCATGGTAGCTTGAAAAATTGATCTTGAGAAGAAGAGGGTGCATGCACCTAATCCGATGATTCATGAGCCATTTTTCTCACTACATGTTGTAACTCCACCCATGAAAACTATAGGAGAAGACCCGCAACCTGTCCGTCAGGAGCCGACTGAACCCGTTATTGAGCATAAAGGGAGGTGCAATAGCCTTTTTAGAAGATGTGTCGAAGTTGAGACACAGAATGTGCCAGAGAATGAGGCCCTTAGAAGGTACAATAGAACTAGAAGATCATCAATTTCTACTGATTATAAAGTTTATAACACAAAATTGGTTCATATGAAAGGTGATCCCACTTCATATGAAGAAGCCATGAGAAGCCCTCACTCATTGAAGTGGCTGGAGGCAATGGAAGACTTAGAAAATGAGAGTTCCAATGATGTTTGGGACTTAGAAAATATTCCTAAAGAAGCCAAAACAGTAGACTGTAAATGGGTCTACAAAACTTAGTATGACTCTAATGGGAATGTAAAAAAGTATAAAGCACGACTTGTGGCAAAAAGATTTACACAAAAAGAAGGGATAAATTACAATGAGACATTTTCCCCAGTCTCATGTAAGGATTCCTTTAGAATCATAATGGAATCAGTTACACATTTTTATTTAGAGTTGCATCAAATGGATGTAAAGACGACATTTATAAACGGGGATTTAGAAGATTTCTTTTACATCAAACAACCCAAAGGTTTTATCATGGAAGGCAAGAAACACATGGGATGCCGCCTGAAGAAATCCATTTATGGATTAAGGCAAGCCTCTAGACAGTGGTATCTGAAGTTTAATGAGACAACTAAAAGATTTGGATGTAAAGAGAATGTTGAGGATATCTGCGTTTATGCAAAGTTCAAAAATGAGAAATATATTTTCCTAATCTTGTATGTGGATGATATCTTGCTTGCTAGCAGTGATGTTAGTCTGCTACAAGAAACAAAGAAGTTTTTGTCCTTAAATTTTGATATAAAAGATCTTGGTGAAGCATCATATGTTTTGGGCATTGAAATTCACCGAGATAGAAAAAAATGGAGTGTTAGGACTATCGTAGAAGGCATATTTGGAAAAGGTTCTCAAAAAGTATAATATGCATGCGAGTAAGGCCACACCTGCTCCTATGGTCAAGGGCGACAGTTTTGGGAAATTCCAGTGTCCCAAGAACCAGTACGAGATCGATCAAATGAAAGCAGTGTCATATACTTCGGCTGTTGGAAGTTTGCAGTATGCACAAGTGTGCACTTCCGAGACTTAGCTTTTATCACCGGGGTACACGGTAGATATCCAGAGAATCCAGGCATAGAGAACTGTAAGATGCTAAAGAAAGCATTGCATTATGCGCAAGGCGCAAAGGACCTCATGCTAACATACAGAAGATCTGATTTCATAGAGATAAGAGGGTACTCAGACGCAGATTTTCCGGGAGACAAAGATGATAGAAAATCCACGTCAGGATACGTGTTCACTCTCGCTGGAGGGGCTATTTCATGGAGAAGATCCAAACAGTCAATAGTTGCATCGTCCACGATGCATGCAGAATTTATAGCATGTTTTGAGGCCACGGGACAGGTGATATGATTACAGAAATTTATACCCGACTTGAAAGTGGTAGATTGTATTGACAAACCACTAAAGCTGTACTGTGACAACCAGGCCGCAGTATTCTATGCTCGCAACAACAAGTCGAGTAATGCTACCAAAACAATAGACATAAATCATTATGTTGTGAAAGATAAAATCCAAGGTCACACTATAAGTCTCGAGCATATAAGGACAAATGATATGCTTGCGGGTCCGCTTACGGAAGGCTTACCACCCAATGTGTTCAAGGAACACTTAGCCGGCATGGATTTAAGGAAAAGCCTATGATTCCTGTATCATGAGAGGCCCAAAAGGAACATAATTTGTTTCAAAACTGAGAGATATGTTGTAGCTGTCTTATTCTATCGGCAATTGAGCTGTGACAATGAAACATGTTCTATGTATTGATCTGTAATGAAACGAGTAAAGTAAAAGGTATATGGTTGAAAGTAAAGTTGAGATCAAAGGAAAGAATGTTAGGATGATCTCTTCTCGAGTGGGTCCAACGGCTCACCGGGGCCTTTGATCTGCTCCCTGATCGGGGGTGCTCAACCCACTAATGGTTGACGGGCCCGTGTCACCTTCGCTATATAAAGAGGTGGGGGTCGGCGACACGTATCACGAGGTTGGTCGCATTGCCGCACTCCCCACCGACAAACCCTATCGATCTAGGCTAGCGCAACAATGACGGGAAGCACCGCCGCCGCCACTGCCCATGACGCCGTCGCCAACGTCGCTCTCCTCCATGGCCACCTCGTCAGGCTCTGCAAGCCAAGGAGAAGGTATCCCTCCTCCTACCATCTCCCTTTCTGTTCTCCCTCTCTCACACATATGCTTAGACAAACACCATGCATAGTAGGAACTACCATTAATCTCTTGCCTGCCCGATCTGAAGGATCGATCATTGACTTCCCGGGAAAGACATGCATAACTGAATAAAATGACATACTTCCTCCGTTCCTAAATATACGTCTTTTAAAAGATTTCACTAAATGACTACATACAAAACAAAATGAGTTAACATATACTTTAAAATATGTCAATATACATCCGTATGTAGCTTTCTAGTGAAACCTCTAAAAAAACTTATATTTAGGATCGGAGGGAGTAGTTTGCATGGATAGTTTAGTGCAAGAAGTGTAGCTCATGAGTACATTTATGACCTTTAATGTCACACGATTTTAATCGAATGGTTATAAATAATGAAGTGATATGAAAGCAGGCATGTTGAGAGAAATTCAGTAGTGATGGAGTAGCTTTTTAGATATAGCAGATTCGTGAAGATTAAGCGGGTGATGGTGCGTGCGTGTGGGTAGCATTGCCGTGCCTTAATCGTGGTGTGAGGCGATCAACGGGTCGCTCTCCAGGTCATTTTAATTACATGTCACTATACGTGGGTTCCATGAGTAGATTTTCTGGGCGTACGTGTAAGAATGTGGTGGTCTGTAACGATTGTGGTGACACCATGGATCTGGAAGTGTGGCTCGTAACACACGAACAAACAAACGAGCGGCCCACCCTGCTGTGACCGGTTCTATCCATCGCCGTCCGCTGAGAGTGTTGCATACATGAGATGATTAATGTGATTCCACTATTCCAGCGAAGCCTCGAGAAAACCAGAAGGAATCAGTATCTGCCGGCAGTCCGGCGACGGCGAGTATGTGTCGACGGACCCGCCGGAGTGTGACCGGCCGGCCGGCAGGAGCCGCGATCACGTCCACGTCGGGCGACGTGGAGTCTCCAGAAAATGAGCACCGTGACGGGCTGCGCACGGGCTTTCTCGGCGGCTTGACGCACGGGATATACACCCATGGGCCGACGGATTTTTTGCAGCATTTTTTGTTCTTCTTTCGAGTTTTTCTCGATTTTTTTATATCTCCTGTTATTTAATTTTTAAATATAAAATACATTTTAACATATGATCATTTTTTAAAAGCATGATGATTTGTCTGCAACACATGTCAAACATTTTACTGAAAGAAACTTGAGTTATTTAAACACATGGTTAACATTTGTCTGATACACGACGAATAGTTTTGAACATACGGAAGAAAAATTTCCAAACACATCAATAAAAAGGTTTTGATATTTTTGAAAAAAATTGCACATTTACAATTCTTAAACTTGTGTCAAAAATATTTTGAAGTAAAATATTTCTCATAACAAAACGAAATCTAGTTATATGGTGATTGAGCAACCCATGTGATAAGGTGGACTTTCTTATGTATTCTAGACGGTTTAGAGAAGGTAATGAAAATGTTAAATAATTAATTATCTTTTAGTGTTACCTCTACCATGTTATGTTACGAGTTCTTAAAACTTCGGGGTGATGAAAATTAAAACTAGAAATATTGTGAATAGGAGAAGACATCTCATGCAATGGACACAAATGTCTTATCTTTCTTCATAAGTGACCATCTCTTAGGTAAGAGAAGGTAATACTTTTTTCCATTTATCCATCTTCTACCTCACAAGTTATCTTACATCATTGTACATGCGTTTAATGGTTCCGGGTATTTTGCCAAGGGAAGGTTACATATAAATTGCTATTCCAAACACAACAAAGACCATCAATTTTTTACAAAACTAATCCTAAATGCATGAGCTGCTCTCCATGGACTCGGGGAGGGACATAACGGTACTAAAAACCGTTAGTAGTCCCGACAGGGTGGGGTGCGAGAGTGGAAGTACTAGAGGAGGTCATACATGAAGCTTTTACCCAGATTCGGGCCCTCATCGTGGAAGTAATACCCTACTCCTGGTGTGATTTGATTGATTTATATAACACCCCATATAAGGTGGTTACAATGGTTGTGGAGATTATTCTGTTGGGCCCTGAGGCCATACTGCCAGCCGGTTTTCTCACCGATAGGCCACCCTCGATGGCGTACACCGTGAGTAGCCGTTGAGCTTGTGTGGAATTTGGCTGCGCACCCTTCTGTGTAGCCTAAGACGAAATCTTGATTGGCTCCTTTCCCTTTCTTTCGTTTATGGGCCATTTATCCCATGCATAGTTGAACCTGCAAACGAGCGAGGTAACCACATAATCCGGCTTCCATCTAGCTGGAGTTTAGAATGACTCAGCCCGAGAGACAAGCCAAATATGCCCTGCTTTCATCCAAGAACAAACCATCATGACATGCATGTTGGGCCCATCCATCCTATGTCTCCACCCTCTCTTGCTCCTACTCATCGCGTGCTCATAGTCTAACAGTGACACACTTTGCTCCCAGGTACAAGTGGCCTGGAACACAACAACAATAACATGGAACATCGGCCACCAATCTGCCATGACTATGTATTGACTCCACAACAGACATTGGCGTGTCCACGTTGGCAATGTGATGAAGTGGACACATCAAGGGTACTTTGGGTAATATCTATGTGTCCATGCATGTGGCACTGGTAGTGCATTGCTATTTATTATTCTTATGAGTGCGATATGTAATGCGTGTGGAATAATCAAACATCTAACTATGGTGGTAGGCGATTTAAAGGTCGCACTCTACTACATTTAAAATGTCATTATTGATAGTTAAGCACTTGCTTGGGTACTATTTGAATCCGAAAGGATGATGTTGGTGTTATTAATAGTTTTTGTTTCCACGGAAGGATATGATGGTCGATAAAGGTTCATGGAACTAGGATGCTTCTAGTGGCTCGTACCGTATCAATAAATCAAGAAGGGCTCTACTCTCTTAGTGACATGACATATTATAATTGTCATTTTCATATCCATTGATTGCTTGCTGAGGTCTTGGAGATAAATTAGTATTGGGATTTGTGGCTTGGGAGTTTTACATCCAACAATTTCAATAGAACCGTTAATTTTATTGGAGATAAATTAGAGATTGGGATTTGTGGCTTGTGAGTTTCACATCCAACAATATCAATAAATTAAAACCATGAAATTTATTGGAGATAAATTAGGATTGAGATTTGTTGCTTGGGAGTTTCACATCGAACGATTGCAATAAAACAGTGAACTTTCTGGACCCCTGCCATTGTTCATTTTTTTTTAAGAAAAGAATTGTTTGGTAGGATTCTGACGTGAGCGGGGAGCATATCTCCAGGGCACATATACATGCCCGGTTGTCCATGCATGAGCGTCGCTTTCCGTTTCCGGATTATATAGTCATTAGGGACGATTAAGTAAGTAATGGAGTGCTTGTGTGGTGACATAAACCACACCCTATTCCTGGTGTGAGGCGAGCAAGCGGTCGCTCTCCACGCCAATTTACATGCCACTAATAATAGAGGGAAACGCTTGTGGTCGTTGATTCGAAGAATGTGGTGGTCTATACTGCTTCGAGGGATACCATCGAGTCTTTGGAGTGGCCAGTAATCTGCGACCAAACAAACACGATGGCCCGCCGAGCCGGTAACCCGTCCATCGCTCGCTTTCATGATCATCCATCGTCGTCGATCGATCGGCTCTCTGTCGCTGATCCAGTGATACAGTACTCCTCACACGACCTGGTTATATTTTATGTGTTAGAATTAGATGGACGAGGGTCCGGCAGCTGCATGGTGAGAAGAAACGGTGTTCGCGGTGTCCTACTCCCGAGCTAGATGGCCGGCCGTGTTCAAGTCGAGCGACATGGAATCTCCCGCAAACCACCCACCGTGACTGACTGACCGACTGCCGTGGGGGCGCTTCATCGCTGCGCCACGAGAACTGGTGGTTCGGGGCGTCCCGAGTTTCGAGTAAGCAGACAAACAACCATGGTCCATAGCCGGAGGCAAACAGGGCGAGGACCATGGGTATAGTCTGACGTGTTTATTTTAAGCTTCTATTTATAATAAATAGAAGCATAAATAGAAGATTCAAACAGTTAAATAATTTACTAGAAAAATTGCCCGTACGTTGTAACGAAAAAAAGAAAGATAAGTATTATCATCATGCCTATTATGTTGTTTTCTTATGTCATTGTTTGAATGCAATACCTGCATTATGGATAACTCCATTTACATGGATAGATGGTGTAAAAGTTGAAGAGTTAGAAAAGCATCATGGGTAGACAATGATGATAAAGTAAATAAAAAATAGCCCGAGCCACTCGGCCTACCAGCAAAAGCGATTTTAGTTCCTTCATCCCTTACATCCTAGGCAACGCGCTATCACCGTCCATCCTGGATCCCGCGCATAGCATCCACACGTCCCTTGCGTTGTTTACTTTTGTTCCTTCTCCCTTCTCCCTTCCCCAGTGGAGAACCCAAACCTCACCCAACCCCGGTGCGGCCAACAGCCTCGCCCGCTTCTCCGTCGACGAAACACAACAAGCGCGAGGTGACGCGATTTGACTACTCATCCTCTGCTTCCCCCCCCCCCTCCTCGGATGGTCTGCTATTTCTGATGCTGTGATGAATTGGCGCGGTCGATTGCTGTCGCCGCATCCGTGGGCAGCGCCGGCTCCCCGCCATGGCCTGACGCGGTCGATTGCTGTCGCCGCACCCATGGGCAGCGCCGGCTTCCCGCCTATTTGTGGACGCGCCTGTGGGCAGCGCCGGCTCCCCACCATGGCCGCCCCTGTAAAAAGGATCGCGGCCAGCTAGCTGCCGCCGCACCCGACGAAGCGTTTTCTACTCGAATCACTTAAAACTGTAGTGCGGGTTGAATAAAAAAATGATAGTTTTTTTTTTTGCAAAACTGACGCGGTGGGTTTTCTGACAGAAGGAATAGCCTATTCAGTATTTATATATATAGGTAAAGAGGTTTTTTTTTACAAAACTGGCGCGGTGGGTTTTCCGACAGAAGCAACAACCTCTTTAGTATTAGGTAAAGATTCGTCCATTCAGTCATGTTTTTTATTTTCTTTTTTATATGTCCAGTTAAAGTATCTACAGACGGACGCTTCAAACAACTTTTCGTATGCCCGCGGACGCTTTCGGCCAGTGACCGGACAAGAAAGAAGGAAAAAAGTGATTAAACCGGACCCCTCATATCATCTCTCTACGTCCGGACTGTCTGCGAACCCTTATATCCGTCTCAAATACACGAAGCATACGAGGGCTCAAGAACGCGTCCGGGCGTGTCCAATCGGTCCGCCACGTAGAACGCGGCCCCATCCCGGATCACATTTTCCTTTTCTTTATTCATCATTTTATTTCTCTCTTTTTCTCTCCACCAATCACGTGCAAGTGACCGGACGTATGAAGAAGAAAATAAAGAGTGTCGTTGCGCGGATGGACAAATAGGGGACACGTTCAACCACTGACCGGGCGCGTCCGCATACGTTTAGGGGGTCATATTGGCTATGTCTGGTTGTAGATTCTCTTACTTTGCATGTGATTCGTGAAGTACGGGGTGCGCCACGTTCTACCCGACGGACTGACCAGAAGCATCCGTAAACCCTCATATCCTTTCTACATTTAATCTTAACATGAGTTCGATTGATCATTTTTCTCTTACTTATGTCCGGTTATTGACTGATCGTGTCCACGGACGTTTGAGGAGGATTTTAGAATGCTGGTTCTAGATGCTCCGAGCTACTAGCTATGGCCCAACTTGATTGGTTCGATGTCCTTTACATTGTTGTCTTGTGGTTCTGTGTCCTCCTTTTTCTTTATTTTCTCTTTCAAATAATACAGGTCATTGAGGGGGGAAATACACTTATGTTCATGGTTGCAGATACACCCTATATAGGAATTCTTTTAATAACTAAACAAAAAGTCGAAATCGTTTAGAAGTACTTTTGTATTAAACTTGACTTTTTTTGACACTGGTATATAAATTTTCAAAAAACATATTTAACATTGACTTCAAGGCAAAGAAGATAAAAAATATTTGCTATTATAGGTCACTTTTGCCATTAGAGTTTCTATAAACATGTGCTGCAGAGATCAATGGGTTTTGGGCTGATAGGCTTATTACTCCAAGTTGATGATGAGAGACAGAGCATTACGGTTTTTCAAGAAGGGCACCTAGGGCACAAGACTTATATCTCGCTCTTCGTGAGATAATAGCTCGTCTCACCTCTGGAGCGAGCGCTAGCATCTCAGCCAATGCACTGTTCGTCAAGTTTTGCCTGAACTGTTTCTCAAAGCTTCTATGGACCGGCTCTGACCGGATTTAGAAATTTATGTGTATTTCTATTTTACTCATATCTATTTGATGTATTTTTCTTTTCATTTTATTTGTCTCAACTTTTTTTCTTAATTTTCAAATACATGTTAAACATTTTCAGATACATCTTGAACATTATATAAATAAATATTGAACATATTTCGGATATACAAATTGAACATTTTTCAAATTCAAATTAAATATTTTTTAATACATACTGAAAAGTTTGTTAGCATGCACCGGACATTTCTTATACATCTTAAAAGTTTTGAAGTGTTAGAACTTTTTTTAATATTGACAACATTTTTGTGAATTCTATGATTTTTCGTAAAATACACAAACAGTTTTAAGACTTAGTTCTTTCATATCATGATTTGTTTGAAAGGTAACATTTTTATAAAATGCTCTAACTTTTTTTAAAATTCTATACTTATTTAAATGTGTCAAACATATTTTGAAACGCTAAACATTTTTTAAACCTCACTAACAACTTTTTAATGACAAGAAACATTTTTGAAAAAATTACGGAATTTTCTACATTGTATAATTTTCTAAATACGTCATGAACAAATTTTGAAATGAGTGTACTGTTTTTAAATGTCATGATTTTTACGGCACACTTTTTGAACATTGTAAAAAGAATACAATGTCATGAAGAATTTCTTTTAACATGTTGAGACTTTTTATATTTCACATTCATCTCCGTGAATGGAATCAACATTTTCTAAACATTGTGTTAATGTTTTGTTTACACTACATGAACATTTTCTAACATACGATGAATGCTTTTAGAAGTTGAAGTACATTAAGTTATGCCATATATGTATTTAGGATATTTCATAAAAAAATATAAAGGAAAAAAAATAAAGACTGAATGAGCGAAAGGAAAAAAACGAACGAACAAACTAAAGAAAACAAAAAGAGCTAACTGAACAACGAACGACAAACTCTATCCAATGCTTACGGTGCTAGAAATAGGTGTATTTGTATGTAGGGCCCATCATTTAGTCTGGTCAATTCCCTACCATGCCGGTCCAGGTGGCATTTTTTCCACCGGGTTTGGGAACCTACAACCCTGTGCTAAGAAAACAAGCACTAGAAGGTTACACTGTATTTTTTTCGGGGCAGTTTTCCTTGGGTAATCTCCGATTTTGTTTGTATTTTTATTTCTAATATTTAATTTCTATTTTGTCCTTTTATTTTTATTTTTATTATTTTTAATTCATACCTTTTTTATTAATTCATGATCATTTGAGCATTTTAAAATTCGTGATTTTTTCAGTTTCATGAATATTTACTGAAATCAACAAACATTTTTAGAAATTGAAAGTTTTTCAAATTCATGAACTCCGTGAATTTTTTTCAGATTCATGTTTTTAATTGTTTTCGAATTTACCTGTATTAATGGTTGTTTTTTCAAATTGTTGCACCTTTTCCAAATCTGTAAATGTTTTTGAAAATCATATTTTTTCCGATATGTGACATTATATATATTCATGAACATTTTTCTGCATGCTTCTTGTGCGATGAGAATCAGGCATGCTTTAATTTGTGTAAAATAAGCACCAAAGCTTAATAAAGTAGAATAAAATGTTCTCCCTATGTTTCGCAATATATAACAAATTAAAACTGGTTAAGATAATGTTTGATCGACAACTATTATATGTACTAGTAAGTATGCACGTGCAACGCACGTCTCGATCAAAGCAGTGTGTGAAATTCATGTGGTATTGAATTCTGAATTCGGTTTAAGATTAATTAACTTTCATGTAACAAAGTTATCCTGCTTAAAATTTCAAGCTTACTGTGTACTACCCCCTTCGTTTACAAAAAAGATTAGTACAGAGGGAGCTTCTTAAAATTTAAGAATCTACGGAGCATCTATGCAGCCGCTCCTCAAATTTGAACTACAACTGTGTCCGCTCCGGGAGCGGAGCCGAGGGATGGTGTACGGGCCCTAAATAGAAGAATAACTTAATAAAACATCCGACCAATCAACACAACACTCCTGGTTTCACTTCCAGAGGCATCATCTTTCATAGCATTTGTAGAGTATGTCCATGCAAGGGCAAAATGATAAGTAAAAAGCTCAATAACATCATAACTTCTTTGAGCAGGTCTTTGAGATAATTCCAGTGATGCCCTCTAAAGTCATGAAGAGGAAAATAGGTTCACCTCTTTCTCAAAGATATCACACTTGTACTCCTTTTCTAGAGTAGCAGCAAGAACAGTGACCCTATTGCAACCGACCATTGTAGAGCAAGAACAGTTGCCCTTGCATCAACATCCTATACATAAAAAAGAGCAAACATACATGAGTGCTTAGTGCATTGCTGCATGTCTTCACACCAAATCGATAGTTGGGAAGTGTTCAAAATACCATACCCAGTAAACAACAAGGCTAGTATTGATGCCAGCACTATTTCTTTGCCCTGAACATACAATCTCTGAACGGACGGGCCATTCCCTTCAGGCATACAACAATGTAGCTGTTGTTCTTTGAGAAATCAAGATCATGCAATTGCAAATGTGCAAGAAATCCATGAGATAAACCAAGAATACTGTTTGATTTCATGTGAGAGAAGATTTTATCATAGTTGTCTGCCTGTAGAAAGTAGATGAAAACTTCAGTTACAAGGATAGAATAAAGTGATGGCGGAACTCGACAAATGTATCATGCAGTGAATGATTCATATAGGCTATAGACAAATTAAACCAACATGATGCAAGGAAACATCATCCTGAAACTGACCCTGATCTAAATAAACACTTGACTAAAGAAAGCCTGAAATCATGCAGAAAGCTAGTGCTTATGATGCGCACCTATGTAAAATCTGAGATCAACTGGTAGTATTAATGGTATGGATCAGGGATTTAGGTAATAATACAGTGAGAGACCAGAATAACTAATCATGTATCATCATCATGTGTGTTCATAGGATCTGTTTTGAAGATTCATGAATACAAACGCAGATCTTTATGTAAGCTATTGATCTAACAGCAAGGACAATAAAATAAAAAGATGCAATGTTGGCCGAAAATGGGCTGCGACAAATACAAATCCACCTACATTCTGCTAGATCATCCCAATCTCCATTACCCTACATAAGACAACATACCACGTATATTAGCTTATACTAATAATTTGTGCCACAAATACTGAATTAAATGCCATCTTCGGTGCCTGATAGTCTCCCAAGTTCAGCTTCCACAAGCATGCCTTTCGCATGAGCCAGGGAAGATATGTTCTTTGTGTATAAGATGTTCTCCCCTAAAGGTAGATGGGAACCATCCACCATGATTGTTGCATGGTAACACACCGGCCGACAACCCTGCTGCCGGACTGATTGTTGCAGAGTAACTAAATTGAGGTTGACATTTGGCACCAAGCCAACAGCTTTATTTTCTCTTAGTAACTAAATTGTTCTGCCATGTCATGCTCTGCATCACAGCTACACAAATTAACTTCCTTTTCTTGTTGCCAATCTACAATGTAGAATTGAGACAGAAGAAAAAAAATGCTTGAAGATGACATACACAAAACTGAACTATGTTCTTCTCTGAACTTCAGCTAACAGAACATACATACAGAAGCATACACACAAGCGTGAGTAAATCCTCTAAGCAGATCGAGCGGCCAGGGTTCATACGAGAGAAAGAAATCACCGAAGGTTGAGCTGGTGTCCACCCTGGTCAAGAAGGAGAAAATAGTTGACCCACTTCTCTTTGTTTTCTCCTTCGATTGTTTTCTCCTTCCAGGAATATCTCAAAGGCTATTCCTGGGAGGCAATGTGTAATGGCTTTACCAAAAAATGATGGATACTATCTGAACTTTTCTAGTTTTTATATTGTTGCATGATGTGATAAAAAAATTCAGGTATCAGGAACTTTAGCACACACTGCACACACTGAAAGGATGAAACAAGAGTAAAATTTTATTTCTAGATGCAGGTGAATACATTTCACAACCACAAAAAATCATATAGGGCTTAAAATCGACCATGACCACAACCAGGCAAACGAAAAACAGGCAATATTTTTGTCCTTACCTTGATACCTCAGCAGCAAAATTTCTATTCCATTGCCAAACACAACCTACATAATAAATCAGTACATTACTTAATCAGCTCGTGAGATGTTATCAAGCTTAGTGACAGGACAAAAACATCCCAATGTATCATTCCTTCAGCTAGTGACCTCTTGGAGTTAAGTATAGATGATTTACAAAACAAGAAGTGAGATGTTGTATTTGGGCCTCACCTAAACACACTCCTGCTTATTCTCTTGCCTAAACTATATATAGTCAATAACCTACAATTGAAAATGATGTCGAGAAAGACGAACTTAATAAAATGGCTGGCAGCATATAATCAATAATCTTCTAGCTGTGTGTGCCAGATTTCTTTTATGAAACCAGAACAAAGTTATTTATGTGAATCTCTAGTTAGAAACGAACTGAAATAAATAAAACTCAACATTAGTGCTGCCAGAAATACCTGAAGGAATCAGGAACTGGAGACCTAAGTCGTCGTGCCTCGCCATGCATGTTGTCCAGGGTGCCGTCGCGCACTCATAAGATGACATCATGGCTGGACGACACTGAGGCACACGGAGACCAACAAGTCCCAGCGAACGCCGTTGAGGGTGCCGGCATTGTAGATGACCTAAGTGCCATGGGTAACAAAAAATAGAAAAAATTAGGAAGAACAAATCAATTTTTGCACAAACAACAGAACAATTTCTTGCCCTGTAGTACTTCACCATCCAATCAAATCCCCAGCGATCAACAACTGACAATCAATCCCAGACAACTGACGCAGTCTTGGCTATTGGAATCGAACACTGCATCCACACGAAAAGTAGCATGGCAAAAAAAAATATTGGGATACCTCTGACAGAAAAGAGAAGCTGTACAAGATCATGTATGACCTAAGTCAACATATTTAACTATGCTAAATGATGTTCACAATTCTGTAATACTTTAAACATCTGTTGTCATCTGTTGTCACATCAACTTTCATTCAAATTTTCCATCAATGATGTTAACCGTAGAAATAAGCTAACCGTTGCTTCAGTGCGTGCAAAATGGATCATCCTAGTGAAAACAAATTAGACAGCGGGGAAGAAAGAAGAGAAAGGAAGGGAGGGAAAGAGAAAGGGATAGGGGAGAGGGAGCAGGACATACCTGACCGCGACGCCGTCCGGTCTGGAACCGCCGTCGCCGTTGTCCCTTCGTTTAGGGTGGAGTAGGAGGTCCGTTGAGCGGCGGGAGGAGGCGCGGTGGCGGGGGGAGGGGTTGCAGCGGCGAGCGGCAGGAGGGGCCACGGCGAGCGGGGGGGAGTGGTCGCGGCGAGCGGGGGAGGAGGAGGAGGAGGAGGCGCCGTGGCGAGCGGCGGGAGGGGCCGCCGCGGCGAGCGGGGGGGAGTGGTTGCGGCGAGCGGCGGGAGGAGGAGGCGCGGCGAGCGGGGGAGGAGGAGGAGGAGGAGGCGCCGCGGCGAGCGGGGGGAGGGGCCGCCGCGGCGAGCGGGGGAGGAGGAGGAGGAGGAGGCGCCGCGGCGAGCGGCGGGAGGGGCCGCCGCGGCGAGCGGGGGGGAGTGCTTGCGGCGAGCGGCGGGAGGAGGAGGCGCGGCGAGCAGCGGGAGGAGGAGGCGCGGCGAGGGCCGGGGCGGTGGGGGCGTCGGCGGCGTGGGGTGGCAGGGGCTGGAGAAGGGGGCGTGAGAGGATGCGGCGCCCGCGGCGTGGGCGACGAAAAGCGGATGCAAAGTTTTCGTCCGCTCCCATAAATTGATAAACATACACAGGTGGGGATTACCTATTATGTTAACGGTTAGATCTAATTAGGTGGGCCGGATCGTGTGGTGGTACTTTATCTAGAATGTCATGTGTACGTGTTTTCGGATGCGTTTAGGGAAGAATATGTTGGCTTGTTTATTAGTAGTATAGATTAGGCGTGCTTAGGTCTCTACTAAATTATTTCTTAATTAATTGACATTATCATAAAATATGTTTTCCTTTTATTTAAATCTGAATAGGAAAAAACATATATCCAATGGATAGGAGTTGATTGAGAATTATTTGGGGGCCTTAAAGCATGTACAACCACATATATCGAAATCCGCCCTTCAACGCTCGCGGACGGGCTTGACACGTTCTCGAACAATGACTGAACATCACAACAAAAATCGTTTTCACAACCGATACCCACTTGTAAATCCTAAAATCCATATTATTACATGCACGTAAAATCTAATCTAAAGCGGAGCCCATCCAACTCCGTTGTGTCCATGTCCTGTCGTGGGAACGAACTGACAGTAGAGGTGAGGGGTACGAAAGGAAAGGGCAGAGTACTAGCGGCAAGCTTGTACACACGATGTATGAGTTCAATCCCCTCTCGTGGAGGTAACAGTCATATGTCTCAGTGCTCAGGAACTCTTGTCGTGTGGAGTGTGTATTATAGGGGGTGCGAACCCTTGTGTCAGAGGGGAGGGGTGGTCTATATAGAGTGTGTTACCCCTCATCAAGGCCCACGCAACCAAGAGTTTCAGTAATGAAGACAAAGGTGTGCGTCACTAATAACGTACGTAATAAATGTTACTTGTGATGACCGGTTGAATGCATGCTCTTTGGCCTCCCTGGAGTGACTTCTGAGCTTCTGCAGTCGACTGGCTTCTTATTCTTCCGAGTGAAAGTCTTCTGTCGAGTGAAAGGAGAAAGTCTTCGAGTGGATGCTCTACCGAGTGACTCATGAAGAGTCAGTCGAAATCTTCCTTTAAATTTTTAAGTCTTTAATGTTGTGCCCTTGGGTGGGACATGTAGTTCAAGCCTGTGACCCTACCCTAGGTACGTATATCCATCATTAGCCCCGATGTTCGAGCGGAAAGGGGGTCGATGCATATTCTGTCATAAACACGCCAAACTCCGAATGCATTTCTAGGCTTGGCAGAAACGGGCGTCGATTGAAGTATTTTGCCATTCACCCTGATCGATTCTATCCTGAAATGTATCTGAGTGAATTTGAAAGTGAAAACTGGTCCGGGTGGTCAACGGGATCTTTTGATGTGATGGGTCGCTTTGTCAAGTCCGGATTTCACGGGATTCGAAAATTTGATAAGCGCGCGGCCTGCGGTGATGATGCAATAACCAGGGTAAATGAGAGCCCGACGCCTCGATTATCGTGCCGCCCTTATCGCCACGTATCGCGGTCCCTCCGATATTGAGATATACAGAGATGTACGGGCCCATAGGTCAGCGACTCACTCGGGCGGCTTATAAAACGAGTCGGTGCTAGGGTTGGAAGAGTGCTCCTTCTCAATCCCCTCTTTTTCTCCATCTCCTTTACCTCTCGAGCTCCGCTTAGATCTGTCTCTCGCACCACCGTCGAGATGATGAAGTCAAAGACGAGGAAACTTGAGCGGGCCAAGAAGGGAGGAAGCGCCAAGAAGCTGTCGGGTGCTTGAGCTGTGGTGCTGCCGAGCTGGATCCAGGGGGATTTCCTCCCGTCAACCGTCAAGGAGGCAGACGTCCTGAACCTCGTCCACGACGGATTAATAGCTGCCGAATCATGGAGGTTACTGGAGGGAGAAGTTGAGCCGGAGCCGCGCGAAGGTGAGAGAGTCCCACTCACCACCCACGTAGAGCGAGATTTTTCTTTGCCTCCCCACTCATTCATCCGCGTGTTCTTGAACTTTTTCGGTGCTCAACTCCATCACCTTCCTTCGAATGCTATTGCACACCTTGCCGCGTTCAGATAATTAGTGAAAAGTGTGATGGATATGAAGAAAATCAGTTAAAAAACAAAAAAAAAGAACTAAAAAAAACCCTATGATGAAACAGATAAAACCAGAGAAGAAACAAATAAACCAAAACGAAAGAAACAAAAAAGAAAAAACAACCAGTGAACAAATGTGTGCTAAAAGAATAGGCCTGTCCAGTAAATTCTTCAAGCAAGACGGAAGGTAGTCTCATACTAGTTTTTCAGAAGCAAATTTCCCATGTCCTATTTTTCTCTCTCCCGAGGAACGTAAACCAAGAAGTGCCTATGTGCAGCCTATTCCGACAAGATGGTTACCAATCGCCCAGACGTCAAGACTGGGCCGGCCCATTGGAGGGTTGTAGCCAGCGTACTTGCGAATTGGATTTGTTTTCTATATTTGTTTTCTCTGTATTACATGGTTTTCAATAGGTTACTTTCTTATTAAAAAAATCTTCATTTATTTAAAATTAAATTTTACTTTTTTTACATATCTTGGATATCTGTGTTTTTCTTAACATGAAAAATTTCTAAACATTTCAACAATTTTAAACTTTAATAAACTTCTGAACATATTTGGAATATGTGCATATTTTTGAAAAAATGTGCACATTTTCAGAAAACTGATCATCTTTATAAAGTCAGAGAAAGATTCAAATTCGTGAACTAGTTTTTAAAGAAAAAAAGAAACCCAAATTGAAAACAGGGTAGAGAAAAAACTAGGCTTGAACCTTTTAGTATCTTCCTAAAACCAGGAAAACAAAATCGACCCAGAACCTTCCCCAAACTTGAATACTAGACCGGAAACCTTATAGAAGACGTAATCTACTGTTCCTCGACACGACTGGGCATATTTGCCAAACCGTATTGTATGTGTTTAAGGCATGTACAAGGATTGACAAGACAAAGTTATTTAGTCCTGCCATGTAACTTAGAGATGACAAAGGAAAACACAGTGTACAATGCGCAGTCGCTACATCTTATCTCTACTAACTAGTTATTGCTAAAACTGTGGTGAGAGATATTATTGCTAAGAGATCATCACTTTATTACCAGAATACAAACCATTCTTTTCTGGTTTTTGTTTCCTCCGCCTTAGTACTTATCCTACGAGCCCCTCTTAAAATGACATCATTGTACATGTCTTTAGTACTGATCCGCGGCAAATAGGAATTGTCCGTAAAGCATGTGTCGCGAGAATAATGATCTTTGTTTTGGGAAGCTTCGGTCTGATAAGTAAAGTAAACACCTGAGAGTTTTCAGTTAAATCACTTGGAGATTGCATCATTAACTAGAAGGGTTTAGTATGCTTTGCTGCGTCGTTCATGTTGTTGAGTTTCTTAAAAATAATCACTTTGTTTCAAAATATATGGAGTATTACATTTTCAAAAAGTTAAACCTTTTAATTTTGATTAAATTTGCAAAGAAATCTATCAAAATCAGCAATATCAAATAGTTACTTTTAGATTCATCATGAGATGAGTTCCCATAATTTTTTGTTTAATATTGGGATGTCGATATTTTTGCTCTGAACTTGGAAGAATTAGAAAAACATAGTAAATTAAAAAAAACTGAATGAGAGAGCTTGAGAAATTGTTGACCCAGTCAAAATTGAATGATCAAATTCTAAATTTAATACCTCAATTACTTGCGAGGGCTTAAAAATTAGAAAACATGCTGTATAGAATAAAAGAATTGAATGAGAAAGCTTTGAGAAATTGTAGACCCGGTCAACATCTGGTGACCCAATTCTAATTGAATACCTCAACTGAATGTGGTCTCTTTGAAACAAGAAAACATAGTGTTCTAGAGGATGATAAAACACCATACTCTCAAGAAAAAAAGATGATAAAACACGCTCATATGTTGCTTCCTCGAAAATAATAGCCCTATTTATTATTTTAGAGTCATATTTTAATCATGATTTTTATTGATAAAATATTACTTATACATAGAAGATTAATATTATCAAAAACTTTGTTCAAATACTAATCCAACATTTTTTATGATGCGCATTAACATGTTATTAGTTAATCTATAACACTGAAAAAAATAGTGTGTTACCATCGCTAATAGCACGCTAGTGTATAGAAAATCGTCTTGCTAAATTGATCAGTGTACAGTATGTCATTAATAACACGCGATGGCGTGTTATATCACGCTTATATCATACTCTCAGGGACGACACTATTTTGTATAGCGTGCTATTTTTCCTTGATCTATAATCAAAATTTAACATAATATATAAAAGGGATCAATAAAAAAGGAAAAGAGGTAGTAGTAGCTTTAGGAACATCCAGCAGGTGTCTTTTCGAGAAAGTGTACAATATGTAATGTGCAGTCTGCGGCCGGTGGACTTTCTAATTTCTAGCTTTTCGAGAAAGTGTACAATACACGCGACTGAAGACTGGATGTTCATAACTTTCTTTTCAAAGTGCTCTGCTTTGGCAAGCCCTAATCTTTATCCGAGTTTTCTCAGCAGCACTGAACCACGGCAGGTATATACAGTATGTGGCCTAAACATGGTGGCAGGCTGGCAGCTAGCTACTAAATTACAGGACGAAAAGCCTAGGGGTGGTCTTCCTTTGCATCGTAGCCGTGGCGGCACTAGGGCAGCTCAGGGCGGAATGGCGAGCACATTCTTCATTAGGCGGCGCCTAGCCCTATTAACGCCCTACAGGTCCCTCTGATTTTTCTATGATCCGTGCAGCTGCTCAAGAAGGTCCTCCCGAAAGCAGATGCAAAGGTGGGAGCATTGCTCTAGGTGGCATTTACCTTTCCGTTTCTATTAGAATTTTTTTGTTCAAGCGAGTGATCGATCGACTAGTCCTCCTAGCTAGTGGTTGTGGGTACAGTAAAAGGTAAACGAGTATTGATTCTCAAGTTCAGCACCAACTTATGATCCAAGAAGTTTTGTTTCCAAAAACGAGTGACACCTCTCCATTTCCACCGGACTTCTTCTGTTCCGGTGATCAACGAACCATCCAGTCCATTTGGGTACAGTCGAGATTCTGCCCCGATAGTCGATCCGATACAGTTATGATCACGACACGTACATATTCTCCTAGCTATCAATGGAATTACACCGCGCGCTTCTGTCAAAACATTGAACTAGCAAGACATCAAAAGAAGGATTTTATCGACCATGAAAAACACTCAAATGGCAAAACGACTGAATGCAACTTTGTCAAAAGGAGAAAGAAGAAACTTCACCAGGCGAATCACAAGCCGGAAATACTTCCCCATTCCCAGTATGTGTACATACTGAACCAGAAGAAAACAATCCATCTCTTGGATCACTATGATCTTTGCCGATACGGTCACCGTGAACGGTGGTACCCCACATGAACAATCCTTGTGTGTTTTGCTATGTTAATTTCTTTTTGGGATCCTGCGCTAGGATGGTTTTGGTAGGCTACAGTCTGGAAAATCCGCTGGTTATCGGTGCTTGGCTAGTGCTGATGAGATAGTTTGAAGCAGTCATGTTTTTTCTCTGTCAGGTCGACTGTGTGCATCAATTCATGCAGTCATGCAAATGGAGAGATCGGGAATATATCCTTTACAAATAACCTTTTAAAGTTTCTAGCTCTATGACTTTGTTGTCATGTCACCTGTGTTTTGTGGTATCAATGTGATTTCTGCATGGAGAAAATTCTAGAACTTTCTCTAGACGGTGTAGATGTTATGTTTAGCGACTAGATTTTGTCTTTGGTAGATGACACTTTTATTGACTCCGAAAAATGCATTTTCTATTTTTAAATAGCTACAACCTACTAGCTATTTTTTCTTAACATGCAAGTATGCCACATGAGCAACTCATGTATGTAAGTCATAAATTACATTATTTTTTTATTACTCTATGCATGCAAGCACCACATCATCTATTATTAAATAGCTACAACCTACTACCTTTTTTTATAGACATGCAAGTATGCCACATGAACAACTCATGCATGTAAGTCATAAATTTCATTGTTATTTCATTACTCTATGCATGCAAGCACTACATCATTAATTCATGCATGTTACTCTTAAATTAGATTATGTATTGACAATATATGTGTTGGTGGCATGTACCATACATATGTGTCCCATAAGTTGTAGATTTTTTTAGCAACTTTTATGATTCTTTTACCAAGTTTCCCGCAGCACTGTGCCGGGGCATCGTCTAGTTAAGGCAATACAAGTATACACACGGTTTTATGATGTCATCTAACCAGCTCTAAATTTAAGGAGAAATGACTATCGATGTCCCCGACATGTTTATTATGATTTCGTGATATATGAAGTCGGAGCAATGCTCTTTAATTCAAAGCAATAAATCTTGTATATTGTGCTTACTTAAGATGTAGGGGTTGCCAAAATAAATAGATAATAATGGTTCTTTATTAAGATGTAGGTTATGTCTCCTTTATTGGCAGACCCAACCCATACATGTACAAGACTTTATACAACACTACAAATTGAATGATGGAGTTTGATCAATGATAATATATCAGTTATGCATCATATAAAATATAATGTTGATCTCATAGTCGATATAGATTTTAATTGCATGGTTTCTATGATATTCTTCCAGTTGATGATCAAATTTAAAACTAAATACGAGGAATAAAAGAAATTGTGACGAAGGGAGTTTACAATTTCTGATATAAGCATGCTAGTGCACAAATCTTGACATATTAGATTGGTTCAGGGAGGTATGCATTGTTTTTGAATGGGTTAGAGAAATGAAAAAAAGTGCTAAAAAATAAAAGAAAGCGGAATTGTTATTTTCTGGAGAAATAACAAGAAAACATGAAATAATACATCATAGCATGTAAAAAATTGAATCAAAATGCCATGATCAAGGTATGGTTGAAAGTTGAAAGGACGTGGATGTCGCCTGGGGGGGGGGGGGGGGGGTGAGTAGGCGCCTTAGAATAATTACGGTTTAGGCTTGAACACATGCGGAATAAAACTAACGTTTAATTTGTCAAGCACAAAACCTACAAACAACTAGTCTCACCTATGTGCACCAACAACTTATGCTAAGCAAGGCAACCAAATAAGTGATAGCAAGATATATGACAATAAATAATATGGCTATCACAAAGTAAAGTGCATAAGTAAAGGGCTCGGGTAAGAGATAACCGAGGCACGCCGAGACCATGATGTATCCCGAAGTTCACACCCTTGTGGATGCTAATCTCCGTTGGAGCGGTGTGGAGGCACAATGCTTCCCAAGATGCCACTAAGGTCACCGTAATCTCCTCACGCCCTCGCACAATGCAAGATGTCGTGATTCCACTAAGGGACCCTTGAGGGCGGTCACCGAAACCGTACAAATGGCAACCCTTGGGGGCGGTTACCAGTACCCGTACAAATTGCTCGGGCCAATCTCCACAACCCAATTGGAGACCCTGACGCTTGCCCGGAGCTTTACACCATAATGATTGAGCTCCAAGACACCACCAAGCTTCTAGGACGCCAAAGCATCCACGAAGAACAATCTCTAGTGTACTAAGTACCAAAGGGTAATAAGCTTCTCAACTTCTCACTTCCACGTATCACCGTGGAGAACTCAAACCGATGCAACTAATGCAATGGCAAGAACACACGAAGTGGTCAAGTCCCTCACACTCAAATCCCTCCACAACAACAAAAGCTATGGAGAAATATGAGAGGAAGAACAAGGAGCTCACAAAGAACTCCAAGATCTAGATCCAAGGGGTTCCCGTCATATAGAGGAGAAAGTGATTGGTGGAGATGTGGATCTAGATCTCCTCTCTCTTTTCCCTCAAGAACAAGCAAGAATCAATGGAGGGGTTGAGAGTAAGCAAGCTCTAAGAATGTTAATAATGGAGGTAGAACATGAGTTCAAAGGATAAGTAAAAGACCAAGGGGGAAGAAGACCCCCTTTATATAGCGGGGAAGAAATCACACCATTACCCCCACTTACAGCCCGAGCCCAGCGGTACTACCGCTGGCTGCAGCGGTACTACCGCTAACCCTCTAGCGGTACTACCGCTGGCTGCAGCGGTACTACCGCTGAGCCCATGGTAGCGCAAAGATACTACCGGGCCAACCACCGCCAAGAAACTCTTCGCAAAAAGTCCGACGTAGTACAGCCGCAAGGATGACGGTACTAAAGTCCTGGAGCGGTACTACCGCTGACCAGGGGTGGTACTACCGCTCGGACAGCGGTACTATCGCCAGCTCTAGCGGTACTACCGCTAGGTCCAGCGATATTACCGCTTGCCACTAAAATAGCCATAACTTTCACATACGAGCTCCGAATCGAGCAAACCCAAGCTTGTTGGATTCAGGACGACAAGAGCTATCCAAAATCTGAAGACCACGCAGATATAAAAATGCCAATGATATAGAGATGTGAGACCTCTATGAATGAAGAACCGGCAAAAACACCATCATCGAAAACATCATAGTAGATGCATATGGACTCCGTTTTCGATGAACTCGAGCTTGTCATGAAGATGACCATAAGCTCTAAAACTCACAAAGAGAAACACCAAATAAGAAACAAGAAGTATGATGCAAGGATGCAAATGGTTTGAGCTCTCAACGAACGATACGATCAAGCTACTCACTTGAGAGTCCCCCTTGACAGTACAACAATCTATCCTAAAACAGAAAACCTATCAAGGGCAAACCTATACCTTGTACCTCGACCTCTTGAGCTAGATGATGATGATCTTGGCTTCCTCAAGATGGACCACCTTTCTTGATTGTGTTGGCTTGATGAAGACTAGTTGATTGCTCCCCCATACTCACCATGGGTGAGCCACTCTTCAGCATATCTTCACAAGTCCATTGCCACCACAATGGACGACAAGCTTCAAGCATGATATATTCGTGCTGATCCACTTGAACTTGCACACTGCAATCTTGATGACGATCACCACTTGACGTCATCCTTCATGGGTTGTATGAGATCTTCCTTTAGACGCAAGCCCATGGAAACACACCTAACCCCCACATAGAACTCTCACAAAGACCATGGGTTAGTACACAAACACGTAATGAACAATGCTTACCATACCATGGGATCACTTGATCCCTCTCGGTACATCTTGTACGCTTTGTGTGTTGATCATCTTGATTTACTCTTTGTCTGAGATCTTGATCAACCTTGTGTCTCTATGACCATTCTTTGGATAATACCTTGAATACCATCTTGGTCATCATATAAACTCCTTGAACCCAACAGATGGACTTCAAGAAGTGCCTATGGACAAATCCTATAAATATAACTTAAGGCAACCATTAGTCCATATGAATTGTCATCAATTACCAAAACCACATATGGAGATATATGCTCTAACAAAAGTGTTCCGCAAAACATCTAATAACAATACTATATTCACACGTAGTTCTTTGGTAGTGGGGCACACATTTTAGGTTACCGAATGGACATGGGGCACACATTTTACCTAGGTTATGCCCCCTTTATGGGAGCAACAGCCCTAATCCTACCTATATGTGATTATATCATGGGATAGTACAATGAGGGTCTCGATGATTATAAGGTTAACTTGGCGAGTTACGGATGATCTCGACACAATTTCCAGAATGGATTGACTATCTAGCAAATTCAGGTCTTCTGGAGATGATCAATGTGTCCTTCGTCTTGGTGTCTCTGACATCCTCGACTTTTGCTACAGTAAGTATTGTAATTAAGCTACAGTGATCACCCGCAAATGATGCCACATCATCGAGAATTACCGTCGTTGACCCGCATTGAATTTCTAACTGGACTCAGAAATTGAAAACAAAAGATAATTATATTTATAAATTCATATTAACTATTAAAGAAAGAAAGTATTAAAAATAATAATGACAAAAGAAAGAAAAGAATTTAAAAAGCAAAAAAAAAAAATTGAAAGAAGAAATAATATAAAAGGAAAAAAAGGGAAAGAGGAAACCCCCCATCCCCTGGCCGACTAGGCCAAAATGGCCCAGCCGCGCCAGCCCCCCCCCCCCCCCGCCCCCCCTCAAACCCTAGGGCGAGGCAACCCCTCCCCTGCCTCGCTCCCTCCCTCCCCCTTGCGCCGCCGCCAGGGGCTCCTTCCCCTCGTGGGGGGCCCCACCCCCACCGACAGCTCCCCACCTCTCGTACCTCCTCCCTACGAGAGACTCCTCTCTCTCTCGGTTCCCTCCCACACGACCCCATCTCCCCCCCCCCCCCCCCACGACCGAGTCCCCCTGGGCTCGAGCTCCTTCCCCAACTCCCCCTAGTTCGGCCTCCCTCTCCCTCCCACCTCGCCTCCTCCCTTCCAGGTCCTCCCGCCGGCGGCCCCCCTGCCCCTCCTCCCCTCGGCTCCTCTCACCTCGAGCCCTCCTGGTGTCCCCCCCGTCGGCCGAGGCCCCCAAGGAGCCCTGCCGGCCGACCAACATCAACCGTCTCGCCGGCCCCTTCCTCCCGCTCGGTCCAGGAGGGACCGGGCAGGGAGACCCCCCTTCTCCTCACCACGCCGACCATCCTGCCGGCCCCGACCTCCGGGAGGTTTTCTCCGGCGACCCACCTCGCCGGATCCGTCATCACCGCCTCCGGGAACGCCTCCACGCCGTCTCCTCCGCCCCTTCCCGCGAACTCCGGCTTCACCGGGCCGTCTCATCAACGTTGGTGAGCCCCTCCTCGGGCTCCTTCCACCGTCGCGTTCCCCTCACCGTCCCGGTTCCGTTCTGGCAAACAGGACTCCGATCCGTCGACGGTAGTGACTGGTAGGAGGATTTGAAGTTGGCTCTCTCCTATGTTGAGTTAGCAGAGAGAACTCTGTGTTGTGTTCTCTTTTGTCTGTTAACAGAGAGAGATGAGAGTGTGAGAGTTAAAAGAAAATAAAACAAAATATGTATTAGATGCCGTATGTATGTATGTATGTATGTATGAGATGCGATGTATGTATTTGAGTATATAGATATTTGGAGGAATACGATATTTACATGATTATGTATGTGTGAATAAAATTGAGTATTTGGCCTAAGGTCACTTACCGGTGGGGCCAACGCACCCGCTGTCTATGACAGGGAGGCCCCACGCGATAGTTAAAATAAATAAATAAAAATAATGTTAATTTTCTTTATTAAATAAATAAATAGATATATTAGTTAAATTAATTAATTAGAATAATTAGAATATGACACGTGGGTCCCTCACTAAATTAATCTGATTAATTAATATTTAATCTTAATTAAAACTTGTGCCCATGACGTTCGGGACCCGCTGGTCAGGTCACCAGTCAACTCTTGATGTCAGCATGACATCATGCTGATGTCATAATAGCTTTTTACTAAATTATTTAAATTTGTTTTTAATTCCTAATTATTGAATAAAGCTTTAAAAATTAATATTAAATAATCCGTAAGTCAGATCGAAATATTTTCAACATGAAAGTTGATCAGCAGAACGAGACGAACCCGGATACACGGTCCATTCGTGTGTCACGCGTCCCTAGCATAGCAAACATGGAACTTTTCCATCGTTCCCAGTATGACCGGTAGTAGCCCGAGACCCGGAAAATATCGTCAGATATTCTTCCGACCCGTCTATGACGGATGTTGCTGCGTTAGCTCATGTCTAGCCTGCATCTTGCCATGTCATGCCTTGTGTTGCACCGTTGCTATTATTTATTGTTTCTTCCCCCTCTTCTTACCGGTAGACCCCGAGACTGACGCTGCTGCCGGGTACATCTACGACCCTGCCGACCAGTCCTTTGCCGCAGAGCAGCAAGGCAAGCAAACCCCCTTGATCATTCCTATATCGCCTATGTATTTCTTCCTACTGCTTGCATTAGTATTTTGCTACTGTTGTATTTAGCTCCTATATCTGATGCATAGCCTATTTTTGATGAACTGCTACTTTCAGTCCTGTACCTTTAATCTGCCTAGTATAGGTGGAGCAGTCATCCCCTCTGACCCCGTAGTTCAGTTGCCCCGCTTGTTTTCAAATCTCGATCCCTGATCGACGAGCCAGACCCGACACAACACATACACCCCCTTCGTTGTACGAGGCTACAGAGATACTATCGGGTACCGAGGGTGACACCTCGCTAAGTACTCCTGATGATATCTCTGTAGTATAGCTAGTCGGTCGTGGTTATCGAGGGTGATTCCTCTTTCACCATTCCCGATGACGCCTCTGTCGTGCAACCCCTCAAGTGTGGGACCCCCGAGGGTGATTCCTCTAAGCCCACCTTGACGGGTACATCGTTCGGAATCCAACGAGGGTGATACCTCGGATTCCCCCCCGATGTTACAACCACACAGTTACTCGACCATGTTACTGGGATCATTGGTGGTTAGTTGTAAGACGGGTGGATTCCCGTGAGACTGTTTTGATGGCCTAATTAAAATGTTAATGGATTTGGGTATTTGATCTGGGTTGGTCGGAGACCTTTTCGCACTAACCGGCTACGCGGGAAGAATTATGGGTACTCGGCGTCGCGGTATCAGCCGAAGCTTTTCAGATGCCAGCAATGTAGCGGCGCGCGCCCGAGTGGTCCCGAGATGCATCGTGCTTGTGATTAAGGGATGCTAGGACTGACGTCGGCCGCCCACGCCACGTGTAGGAGCGCGAAGGGGAACTGGGCCCACGAACCCTTTGTGCTTAGGAGTTAGACCGGCGGGCTGGCCTCTCTGATTAGTCTTAGGTGGGGCTGCGACGTGTCGATATTCCGAGGCCGGGCAGGACCCAGAAAAGTATGTCCGGCCAGAGTGTTATCGAGTGTGACGGGACATGTGGTGCACCCCTGCAGGGATGAAAATTAACTATTCGGATAGCCGTGTCCACGGTTACAGGACGACTTGGAGTTGTGCCCCGATCTTTTACAACTACAATTGTTACTTAACTGGAATTAGTTTGCCTCGGGATTACTTCCTCGCAGGGAGTCGAGGGAGGATCTTTAGGCGTGACCTCACTTTAATATTGCTGCAACAATATGACTATTAATGTGTTACCCCTGTTCTACTCTCGTCTATTGCTGCAAGACCTTGAAGATGCTAGTCTTCGCTAGGACTAGGCCTTCTCTCTCTATTCTCGCATTGCTGCAGTCAGTCCACATATAACCCCCTTCTTTGATATTGATGCATAATTAGAATAGTTCTGATGTAAGACTTGCGAGTACTTTGGATGAGTACTCACCGCTGCTTTGCTCCCCTCCTTGTCCCCTTGATCCGTTGTTGTGACCAGATGATGGAGCCCAGGAGATGGAGGTCCCCGCCGCCGACGAATGCTACCCCGACGGTGCCTACTACTACGTGGAGGCCGCTGATGATCAGGAGTAGTTAGGAGGTTCCCAGGTAGGAGTCCTCGGCTCGTTCGATCGTTGTATCTTTTGTGCTAGCCTTCTCTAAGGCACCCCCATGTTTTATGTCTGTACTCAGATATTTGTTGCTTCCGCTGACTCGTGTGTTTATCGAGCTTTCGTATTCTAGCCCTCGAGGCCCCTGGCTTGTAATATGAAGCTGATGTTATTTTATTTGTGTCTAGAGTTGTGTTGTGATATCTTCCCGTGAGTCCTTGGGTTTGATCGTACGCATTTGCGTGTATGATTAGCGTATGATTAAACCGAGGGCGTCACAAGTTGGTATCAGAGCCAACTGCGTGTAGGTAGCCCCCTTTCCAACACCTTGGCCGAAATTGAGTCTAGTGTTTAAAAAACTTTACTAACACTGATGTTGTGGGTTACGGGCCCACATCTCAATTGGGTGGTATTAGTATCTTTTACTCCTTTCCTATACTTTGTGTTCTACTCTCTCTTCTCTTTCGGGTTAAAGATTTTGCTAACTCTAACATTAGGTTCTCGTAAACATTTCCTCCCGAAGAGCCCCGTATTCCAGACGATGGCTTTATCCCTAAGAAGAACTTCAGTTACTCTTCGATGTTCTCTTGAGCTGTTGTGCTCATTGTTTCTGCAATTTTCCCTTCCTTCGTCGACCACTACGGATGACTACATACAAATGTCGTTCATACTTTTCTTCTCCAATTGCTCTTGTTTTACAAGATGCAACGAATTATCTTATCAGGGATCCGTCCATCATCAGTTGTCATGGGTTTCGAGTGTTCTTCGAATTACTATTTAATCTTTCGGAATCCCCTGTAGCCTATTGCCTTTGACCTTCTTCACCTGCTTGAATTATGGATAAATCAATATGTGTAGCAGCATTCATTAAAATCCTTTGTGATTTTCCTCTGATCTTATTGATTCAACCTTGGTGTGAATTCACACAATCATCTGTTGTGACTCATAAATTATCTTTTCGGCTCAAACGTCCTTCCAGACAGAGCTGGATCTCGACAAAGCAACTTTGATTGATTGTCCATCTAAGTCCCTTCAACTTACTTTTGGTTGATTTGAGCATCTGATTATGATACACCAACCTGGAAATCCTAATTCCTTTGGTAATTAAATATCAGCCTTTTTATGTTCTATAATCCGATGCCTTGCGTTTTACCCCCTCTGATTGAGTACCGATACTCACATAAGGTCCTTTGTGGGTTGCCAGGACCATTACTGGGTTACTAACCGACGGCATCCCTTTGCGTTCAAAAATTCTTGTGATAGTGTTCCACTGATACATAATGTCATTGATAAATTGTGTCTTCTCCCTCTTATGAGTTGTACCCTACGCTTTTGTCAGCCATGCCCTTCAAGCATGTGTTAATTGATCTTGGAGTGTGTGGTATATGTTCCTAAGATGCCCCGATGGGTTGAACCTATGCCTTCCTAAATCAATATGACCCTAAGAGTTTTCACAAGTCTTGCTCTTCTGGTGTTTTTGCCGAATGTTCTTTTAAAGGTACAACCTGAACAGAGACGAGGAATAAATGGCAGGTGATACATTGATGAAGTGGGAGTCGACCTTGAACTTTGTGTTCATGCCCATGGAAACGACGTTGATCCTATCATATAGACTTCTCGTATCAATAATCATTCATTCTGTGGTTTAAATCTGGTATTGGTGGCCTTGTCCTTTACAATCATGGTTCCGACCATGTTGTCCTACCTTGATTTCATTCTCAGACGAGTTAAAGTACTTGTCTTCTTCAGATCAACACGCCGGTCCAAACCTTAAAGTTGATCTACCTTCGAGTATTATTCCTTGTAGCTCGAGAATATCGCAGAGCTATGGGACTTCTTGTGAGCTCCTCATCAACTATGATATTTTCCTTAATTCCAGTTGCCTCATGTTTGAGTTGTTGGACACGTGAGTACATCAATAACTGAATCGAGTACGCATTACGATTCAACAATTTTTAGTAATCTTCCTTGTTTACGAGTTTGTACTCGATCATGTCATTCCAAGTTGCTAAGCTACATCATCATCGTCATGTTGGAGCTCGACCATGCTATTTATACCCTTCACCCCTGGAACACATTTCCAACTGTGCGTTAAGCTCACATCAAGCTTTTCACATCATGTTGGTTGTCTCGAAAGGCAATCTCAATTTTTAAGCTAGCAGTCTTAACTGGGATTCCGACAGCCTCTTGCTTCATCATTCCCTTGCTTGTTGTCATCGCTGAAGGTTACATCTTCGTGAAGCTTCTCGACAAATGTGTCGTGATCATTATCAGCATCCCGAGCTCTTGCAAGGTATCAATCGAATGCATGATGAGAAATGCCATCCTTGCCCCGCGATAATATGTGTTATCGTCGACAACCTTCTTGCCTTCCCTCCTACACAAACATGTTCATGTTTTGTGTTGTCCTTCGAGTTCCTTGCTAATTCAACTTATGTCACCTTCTACCTTGGGGTATTACTATCCTTTCTGTCAAGAATGTTGTGAGCATCATTGCACCTCTTAAGAATCCTTGACATAGTAATACTTCTCGCCATCACCATTCATTTCTTGGTCCCGTGTTGTTTCTACCCGGTATACCGACAAGTGAACTCTGATGTGTGATTCCAATACTTCTGGCAACCCTATTGCCTTGAGGTTAACAGCTGATTATTTCAATTTTAGTGTGTTGGGTGATGACTCATCATTTTTGACATTGGTTGTACTACTCTCTCCGTATTCCCGGGTGCACCCTTTGACCAATGTTTAATTGATGATGTTTCCTCGAGCATACGACATTATACCATTTGATTTGACAAATGTTGTCTCCTTGATATTATAACTTTGGAATTTCATCCCTGTCAAAATCTTGAAAGGATTGATGCTGAGCACATCAACCACACCCTCAACATATTCATGGTTCACGATGAAGCCCTTGAAAGCTTTATCTTTGTGCCTAGCTTGTGAAGAATATGTTTGATAGAAGAAGTGTATTTCCCCAAAGATCACGTGCAATCTTTCCGCCGTGAATATGTGAAAGTTTTGTTTCGCTGCTTCACAGGAAATACCAAATCATTCACGCATGTGCGAAGTGTTATATGTTTTGAAGATTTACTATCCTCACTCCATATAATTTCTCTTAGCACGTCAAGCTACTGACTGATTTGATCAAGGAAAAGAAGTTCTTTCATAAGAGCTAATCCAGACTTACACATGGAGCCTTGTTATCCTCGATGATGGTGTCCAAATGAGAACCCAGTTGCATTTTGACGTACGAATTCTATGTGGGCACGAATGTCTTGACATTGTGTTCATATGTATTAAATCAAACTCTTGATTCAAGAATTGCTTGTGTAGCTCACCTCATGAGAATCTTGCGTTTTCATCCTTCTTCTCACGTATCTTGAGCCTGAGGTGTCCCGGCACCAATCAGATTTTAATATCGGGCACGTATCCCAATAATTATAACTTTGGTCTTTAGGAAAACCGGTACAGTGATGTCTTGTCTGGCACATTGGGTCGGAGGACCTATTGTTATAAATCCTTCCATATGTAAGGTTCGCCATTCTACCATGAGGAAATTGTATGACTTAGCTTTGTAAGTTGTCCCTCCTGGTTCCTCTTTGTATACCCATAAGTCCAAACTTTATCTGATGACCATGTCGATGCTACCCCAAAGCACGGATGTGGTACTTTAAATTCAACAGGAACATTGGAAGCGCGATGCTAAATTGTTCCTGATCAATTATCCAAACCACATGGTATGGATAAACATGATGATCCTTCTTGTCTCTTTACCAAGATGGTTATGTACTGGATGACCTATCATGTATACCATACTCTATGATTTCCTCGGGAATGGTATACTCTAATACTTGTGTGTGTGAACACATTTTCCCTTCCCATTGGTCTGTTTGATTTTTATTGTGGCATAACTTATCTAAGCAGTGTTAATTCCCTGCTTAGGTAAAATTCTTGGTGGACAACTCTGTCAGTAAGACCGTGTTACTATTGTCGATAACATTCCGGTAGCCGCCGGTGGACGAGGACCTTGCCTATTGGCCCGCCTCGTTTCAACGAGCAGGAAAATGGTTCTATTCGTTCCCCGCCCTTGGTATCGACGATGTTGCCAACATAACTGACATGTTATCCTCTGACATGTCTTGTTACCAAGACCGTATAATATGTCACCCCTCTACCTACTCCCGGCCCACATGATGGACCCATAACCCAAAGTTCCACAGGATTGAAATCTGGCTCTCCTGTACATCTTTGACTCCAAAGTATCCTTTGCACTTGGCTCATATGGAATTCCCGAGCCACCGTTCAATCGACTGATCACTCCTTGGTCCGGATATTATTCAACATGCCGAAGATCAAGTCCGCATTATTCATGAGAATCTGAAGGCTGCTCAGTCTCGTCAGAAGAGTCAGTATGACCGTCATCATCAAGATATGGTCTATCAACCTGGCGAAAAAAGCATATCTTCGTGTCACACCAATGAGAGGTGCACACCGTTACGGAATCAAGGGCAAGTTAGCTCCTCGTTATATTGGTCCTTTCACTGTTCTCGAAAGGCGTGGAAGAGTGGCTTAGCAATTGGAACTGCCGGCGAACCTTTCTCAGGTCCACGATGTCTTCCATGTTTCTCAGCTCCGTCGCTGCTTCAAGGACCCTATTCGAGCGGTGGATCACGATATGCTTGAGCTACAACAAGACCTCTCTTATAAAGAGCATCCGGTCCGCATTCTCGACCAAGCTGAACGTAAGACTCGTCGCAAGGTCACCAAGTTCCTTAAGGTGCAGTGGTCAAATCACTCTGAAGATGAAACCACTTGGGCACGCGAGGATCATCTTCGTGATGAATACCCCCGGCTCTTTCCCTCTACCTCTTAATTCTCGGGACGAGAATTCCTGTTAGTAGGGGAGAATTGTGACATCCTCGACTTTTGCTACAGTAAATATTGTACTTAAGCTACAGTGATCACCCGCAAATGATGCCACATCATCGAGAATTACCGTCGTTGACCCGCATTGAATTTCTAACTGGACTCAGAAATTGAAAGCAAAAGATAATTATATTTATAAATTCATATTAACTATTAAAGAAAGAAAGTATTAAAAATAATAATGAAAAAAGAAAGAAAAGAAATTAAAAAGAAAAAAAAAGAAATTTGAAAGAAGAAATAATATAAAAGGAAAAAAAAGGGAAAGAGGAAACCCCCCACCCCCTGGCCGACTAGGCCAAAATGGCCCACCCGCGCCAGCCCACCCCGCGCCCCCCTCAAACCCTAGGGCGAGGCAACCCCTCCCGTGCCTCGCTCCCTCCCTCCCCCTTGCGCCGCCGCCATGGGCTCCTTCCCCTCGTGGGGGGCCCCACCCCCACCGACAGCTCCCCACCTCTCGTACCCCCTCCCCACGAGAGACTCCTCTCTCTCTCGGTTCCCTCCCGCACGACCCCATCTCCCCCCACGACCGAGTCCCCCAGGGCTCGAGCTCCTTCCCCAACTCCCCCCCCAGTTCGGCCTCCCTCTCCCTCCCACCTCGCCTCCTCCCTTCCAGGTCCTCCCGCCGGCGGCCCCCTGCCCCTCGGCTCCTCTCACCTCGAGCCCTCCTGGTGTCCCCCCCCCCCCCCCCCGTCGGCCGAGGCCCCAAAGGAGCCCCGTCGGCCGACCAACATCAACCGTCTCGCCGGCCCCTTCCTCCCGCTCGGTCCAGGAGGGACCGGGCAGGGAGACCCCCCCTTCTCCTCACCACGCCGACCATCCGGCCGGCCCCGACCTCCGGGAGGTTTTCTCCGACGACCCACCTCGCCGGATCCGTCATCACCGCCTCCGGGAACGCCTCCACGCCGTCTCCTCCGCCCCTTCCCGCGAACTCCGGCTTTACCGGGCCGTCTCATCAATGTTGGTGAGCCCCTCCTCGGGCTCCTCCCACCGTCCCGGTTCCGTTCCGGCAAACGGGACTCCGATCCGTCGACGGTAGTGACCGGTAGGAGGATTTGAAGTTGGCTCTCTCCTATGTGAGTTAGCACAGAGAACTCTTTGTTGTGTTCTCTGTTGTTTGTTAACATAGAGAGATGAGAGTGTGAGAGTTAAAAGAAAATAAAACAAAATATGTATTAGATGTCGTATGTATGTATGTATGTATGTATGTATGAGATGCGATGTATGTATTTGCGTATATAGATATTTGGAGGAATACGATATTTACATGATTATGTATCTGTGAATAAAATCGAGTATTTGGCCTAAGATCACTTACCGGTGGGGCCAACGCACCCGCTGTCTATGACAGGGAGGCCCCACGCGATAGTAAAAATAAATAAATAAAAATAATGTTAATTTTCTTTATTAAATAAATAAATAGATATATTAGTTAAATTAATTAATTAGAATAATTAGAATATGACACGTGGGTCCCCCACTAAATTAATCTGATTAATTAATATTTAATCTTAATTAAAACTTGTGCCCATGACGTTCGGGACCCGGTGGTCAGTTGACCAGTCAACTGTTGATGTCAGCATGACATCATGCTGATGTCATAATAGCTTTTTACTAAATTATTTAAATTTTTTTTTAATTCCTAATTATTGAATAAAACTTTAAAAATTAATATTAAATAATCCGTCAGTCAGATCGAAATATTTTCAACATGAAAGTTGATCAGCAGAACGAGACGAACCCGGATACACGGTCCATTCGTCTGTCATGCGTCCCTAGCATAGCAAACATGGAACTTTTCCATCGTTTCCAGTATGACCGGTAGTAGCCCGAGACCCGGAAAATATCGTCAGATATTCTTCCGACCCGTCTATGACGGATGTTGCTGCGTAGCTTATGTCTAACCTGCATCTTGCCATGTCATGCCTTGTGTTGCACCGTTGCTATTATTTATTGTTTCTTCCCCCTCTTCTTACCGGTAGACCCAGAGACTGACGCTGCTGCCGGGTACATCTACGACCCTGCCGATCAGTCCTTTGCCGCAGAGCAGCAAGGCAAGCAAACCCCCTTGATCATTCCTATATCGCCTATATCTTTCTTCCTACTGCTTGCATTAGTATTTTGCTACTGTTGTAGTTAGCTCCTATATCTGATGCATAGCCTATTTTTTGATGAACTGCTACTTTCAGTCCTGTACCTTTAATCTGCCTAGTATAGGTGGAGCAGTCATCCCCTCTGACCCCGTAGTTCAGTTGCCCCGCTTGTTTTTAAATCTCGATCCCTGATCGACGAGCCAGACCCGACACAGCATATACACCCCCCTTCGTTGTACGACGCTACAGAGATACTATCGGGTACCGAGGGTGACACCTCGCTAAGTACTCCTGATGATATCTCTGTAGTATAGCTAGTCGGTCGTGGTTATCGAGGGTGATTCCTCTTTCACCATTCCCGATGACGCCTCTGTCGTGCAACCCCTCAAGTGTGGGACCCCCGAGGGTGATTCCTCTAAGCCCACCTTGACGGGTACATCGTTCAGAATCCAACGAGGGTGATACCTCGGATTCCCCCCCGATGTTACAACCACACAGTTACTCGACCATGTTACTGGGATCATTGGTGATTAGTTGTAAGACGGGTGGATTCCCGTGAGATTGTTTTGATGGCCTAATTAAAATGTTAATGGATTTGGGTATTTGATCTGGGTTGGTCGGAGACCTTTTCGCACTAACCGGCTACGCGGGAAGAATTATGGGTACTCGGCGTCGTGGTATCAGCCGAAGCTTTTCAGATACCAGCAATGTAGCGACGCGCGCCCGAGTGGTCCCGAGATGCATCGCGCTTGTGATTAAGGGATGCTAGGACTGACGTCGGCCGCCCACGCCACGTGCAGGAGCGCGAAGGGGAACAGGGCCCACGAACCCTTTGTGCTTAGGAGTTAGACCGGCGGGCTGGCCTCTCTGATTAGTCTTAGGTGGGGCTGCGACGTGTCGATATTCCGAGGCCGGGCAGGACCCAGAAAAGTATGTCCGGCCAGAGTGTTATCGAGCGTGACAGGACATGTGGTGCACCCCTGCAGGGATGAACATTAACTATTCGGATAACCGTGTCCACGGTTACAGGACGACTTGGAGTTGTGCCCCGATCTTTTACAACTACAATTGTTACTTAATTGGAATTAGTTTGCCTCAGGATTACTTCCTCGCAGGGAGTCGAGGGCGGATCTTTAGGCGTGACCTCACTTTAATATTGCTGCAACAATATGACTATTAATGTGTTACCCCTGTTCTACTCTCGTCTATTGGTGCAAGACCCTGAAGATGCTAGTCTTCGCTAGGACTAGGCCTTCTCTCTCTATTCTCGCATTGCTGCAGTCAGTCCACATATAACCCCCTTCTTTGAGACTGATGCATAATTAGAATAGTTCTGATGTAAGACTTGCGAGTACTTTGGATGAGTACTCACCGCTGCTTTGCTCACCCCTTGTCCCCTTGATCCGTTGCTGCGACCAGATGATGGAGCCCAGGAGATGGAGGTCCCCGCCGCCGATGACTGCTACCCCGACGGTGCCTACTACTATGTGGAGGCCGCTGATGATCAGGAGTAGTTAGGAGGTTCCCAGGCAGGAGGCCTCACCTCGTTCGATCGTTGTATCTTTTGTGCTAGCCTTCTCTAAGGCACCCCCATGTTTTATGTCTGTACTCAGATATTTGTTGCTTCCGCTGACTCGTGTGTTTATCGAGCTTTCGTATTCTAGCCCTCGAGGCCCCTGGCTTGTAATATGAAGCTGATGTTATTTTATTTGTGTCTAGAGTTCTGTTGTGATATCTTCCCGTGAGTCCTTGGGTTTGATCGTACGCATTTGCGTGTATGATTAGCGTATGATTAAACCGAGGGCGTCACAGTGTCGGGTGCCCTTATATAGGGTTGTACATCGGTGTTACCATCCCTTCGTCTTAGTCTTCATGCACAACATGACTTGGACTCCTCCAAGTTTGGTAGATGGGAGATGGTGGTACGTCCATGAAAGTTGACCGCCCAGCCACCCTCACATTAGCTAATATGGTCCAAACTATGGTATGCACATAGATATATAGAGAGACCACTTCCCCTGGATACTACCAGGTATATATGATGACAATATGATGTATATACTTCTCGCTCCTCGTTGGTTACCCCAAGTGGAAGGTTGAGATGTAGTCAGTAGCAAGTTTTCCCTTACACGAAGACTGTAAGGTTTATCAAACCAGGAGGACTCCTAGGATCAACAAGTAGGTGTCTTCCACCCTGGCGCTAGCAGAAGATGTGGACCTACACACACACAAATAACTTTGCTCCCAACGAGTACAGAGAGGTTGTCAATCTCTCCGGCCTTGTAGTTTGCAAAGGATCAAAACACAAGCGGGAAAAAGTGATAGTTATTGCAACGGAAAAGTAAATGAAAGCGACAAATGATGGAGGTATAAACAATGATGGTGATATGGACCGGAGTCACATGATGTTCACTAGTGATGTCTCTCTCTCAAAAGACAATAAACAACTATGCTTGGGTAAACAAATCACAGTTGGGCAATTGACAGAATTATGAACGCATCGCACTGCTAATTATGCTACTTGATAGTTAGAGATTCAATAGTAATGGATAGTACTCCAAGACAAGTAGACCGTTTATTCATCAACATCTACTTACTAATAATCCACCTTGAGATATCTATGCAGAACATCTTTCCGGTATTAAGTTGCGAGCCCCATCCAAAGTGTAAACTCAAAGCAACGGACAACTTCATTAACAAACTATGAGTAAGGTACACAATCCTTGCAACCGTGGTCACAAGCACCGTTGTTTTCTCCCTGGTGGCAACATCACATCCCCTAGTCTCATGTTCTAGTCACTCAAGCTAGACATCGAGGGGCATGAACCCAAATCATGCATAACGCTCCCTCTTGGAGTTACAATCTACTACTCGACCAAAGCAATAAATAGCAACGGAGAACATGCATGAATCACTAAGGAACATAATATAAAAGGATAATCAAATATATAACTCATAAAAATCTGAACATAATCTCATAATTCATCGGATCCAACCAAACCGAGCATAGCAATAGCAAGAGAATTACATAGATGCCTTGATCATGGAACAAGCAGAAATTATAGATATGTTTGGGATGTATCAATATACCACACTTCTACCCCCCCCCCCCCTAAATGAGGTTAAATTTGACCAAGATACAAGCAACAACAATATCAGATGAGAGGATTCAGGAAAAATCTACTGGTTGATATCTCATACAGTTTACTATCTTTATTTGGTTAGACCCAAAACTTGTTAGAATTGTACTCTAGTAGTTTCTATTAATTATTTGATAGGTTCATAAAGATCAGAACAACATTACCAAGAGTTTGTGAATGTTGAAGGATAATATGAACAAGGACGCATATACATACATTATAATACACCAATAGGCATAAATAATGTGGCGATTTTGGTTTCCTTGGATCTAAGGTAAAACAAATGCAAAAATAAAAAGGAATATCTATGAAAATAAATAAAATAAAACTACAAAAATACATTTACATTTGAACACAACAAAATGTGTTTGCAATGACAAATATTCAAGTTGCATACAAATATTTCTATTAATAGTTTACGTTATTAGTATACTAGTCATACTTGAAAAGGAAGTACAAATAACACATATGACATGGTTTCAATCATAAGATTAGTTACAATGAAGTTAAAAAGTTCAGTATAAATAGTTGTCATTACTAATGTCGTTGCCCCTCATATTGCTATTGTCACTGGTCCAACTAATCCCACTGTTTTTGTCATTGTAATTGTCAGTGCTCCTACTGCCGGTACAATGACAGCTACAACTATTTTCACTTCAATTACAACTCTATGCATTGCATATACCACTGTAGTTACTATTGTTTCCACTCATGCTACTCCAGCCACAACTCCTGACATTCATGTTGCCTTTGTAGCTCCTGCAATAACAACTTCCCCTTATGTTGCCCTTATGCTGCAACTCCTGCAGATCCTGCCCCTCCTGTTGTTCCTACCGCTTCCACTTCATGGTGGTTGTATTCGGGGTCAACGATGGAACTAGGAGACTTCCAAATAACTTATGAGATGTGTAATTTCTTATTACCCCAGAACCTATATCCATGACATTGTTATTAAAAATACGCCACTCTTATAGCATTCAGTCGGTTAACATACATTTACATAATTCATTACAGATCCAGTACAATTGTTTATGTATGAAATCAGATTTGTATAATCATGCAGAATCAGTAATAGATCCGCTATGACATGCAAGTAATTTGAGGGCATGCCCATCCACATAGGAAAAAATCATGTACAAACGCTATCAACTTCCCACAAAATAGTATCTTGATGGCTTGACAACAAGGTCATCGAGCTTGGGAGGAGCTACTCTGTGTGGATGTGTGGGGCGATGGGGGGCAACGATAGGAAACCCCCGTCTCCAGTAGTTTGGCTCTTCAATAGACTCTAACCAAGGGGATAGCGAGACAAAAATGTGCATATTGAAATGAGATAAAATTTCACCACTACAACTCCTGTGTTAGAACATTTCACATCCTATCAACCCTGCATGTGCGATACTATTTTGAGCTTCGGCCAAAGATGACAGAGCGGTATTTCTAGTACAAAATTAGGTTTGCGTGGAGCAAAGAAGATACAACCCCCCCCCCCCCACACACACACATACACAACCAGGGTGCATGGGGAGCACACCTACCTCACACACAAGCACAACCAAGGTGCGTGGGGAGCCCCCCCCCCCCACACACACACACAACAACGCACACACATAAAGAAGGAGGGCCACACTTGGCCATTTCCAATATTGATACCTATTATGCGCTGGGTTGGGTATTTTTTTTCTTACGAGAATCTTCAAAAAGAAAGATGACTAATGGACTGTGTAAGGGCCATGAATATTTGTGGGCCGAGGAAAAATTTACATGGATCAGTTAGCATTGCATGCACATTTGAGGGTTAGTAAAAAAATTGAGGTTGAATAGTGGGCCTTCCCACTACATCGATTTTGTAATTTCATAATAAATTTATGTACAAGAAGAAAAATTGAGGGTCAGGTACAAGAAGACAATTGCAAGGCCAAACTAATTTATTTAGGTTGATAAGTAGGCATCCCTATTGCATATTTTTTGTAATTTCATTACAAATTTTGTACAAAAGGAAAATTTTAGGCCATGTTAATATTATGAGGTTGAATAGTGGACCTCCCTACAACATTTTGTTTGTAAAAATTTGTACAAGAAGAAACTTTCAAGGTCCTGTTAATTTTTTCGAGGCCACCCTATTGTAAATTTCTTTTGTTATTTCAAAATTTGTAAATTTTTTATGGCTAATAATATTTTGTACAAAGAGTACACTTGATGGATGGTTAATTTTCTAAAAATAAAAGTCTGGCCTTGCTACTGCAGTTTTTATGCAACTCCATTGAGAAAATAATTAGAAGAAGATTTTTTCAGGCCAGGTTCATCTTTTTAGATTGAACAGGCCTTCCCATTGCATATTATCCTTTTCTTTCTTTATAAAAATATATGAACAAAATTACATTTTGGTTTTTCTTATTATGCTAAACAGTAGGCCTCCGCATTGCTTACTTTTCTTGGTAAGTTTTCACCACATTTTGTGCATGAAGATCATTTTAGAGCCATGTCATTGTTTACGCTGAACAGTAGGCCTCCCTATTGCATATAAATTTCGTACAAGATGAAAAATGTCAGGGCCATACATATTTGAGGGCAACGCGAATTTATATCGATCAGTTAGCATTGCATGCACATTTGAGGACCAATGTAAATTTCTTAAAGCCGAAAAGAATGCCTTCGTAGCTACTATATATTGCTTGTAATTTCATAATACATTTTTGTACAAGAAGGAAAACTCAAGGTCCAGTTACTCAAGGTCAAGTTATTTTTGAGGCCTCGCTACTGGATGTATATTGTAGTGTCATAATAAAATTAAACAAGAAGAAAACTTCAGGGCCAATTTAATTTATTTATGCTGAACGGTAGGCATCCCTATTGCATTTTTATTATAAAATTTGTAAGATTAATTTCATAATAAATTTTTGTACAAAAGAAATTTTTAGGGCCAATTAAGGTTTTAAGGCTGAACAATAGGTCTCGCTCCTGCATAGTTTTTTGCAACTCCATTATAAAGTTGTACAAGCAAAAATTCACCGCTAGGTTAATCTTTTTAGGCTAAACTGTAGGCCTTCCTATTGCATATTATTTTGTAATTTCATTTTTTAATTTTGTATATGTCCGAAATTTCAAGGCCAAGTTAAAAACAAATTGCTGAATACTAGTCCTCTGTACTGCATACTTTTTTGTAATTTCGTAATAGTATGTTGTGAAGAACTTTTTAGGGCCATGCAAAAAAAATTAGGCTGAACATATAGACCTCCCTATCTTATCTTATCTTACCTACTAATAAAGCAAGTAGTGCTTCTTCCGTACGTCATTCAAATTGCCCTTAAAGTTGACTAAAATTACCCATCAATGCCACCTATAAGTCATAAAAAACGTTCCAAACAGGAAAATCTCCGGACAGGGCCGGCCCATGTAGGCACCCCTATATTACGCTCCGGGCGTTGGAAAAAGATGCAGCACACTTGTTTGGGCCGGCCCATGTGTGGGTGCTTATTTTTTAGTTTAGTTTTTTATTTTTATCTTCAGTTCCATTTTGTTTTTCTACTTTAAATAATTTAGAACTTCAAAGAACTTTTCTCTATTTTAAGAAACTGAGAATTTCGAAATAAAATATTCAAAAAACATTTTTTTTAGAATTCAAAAACTACTTAGGAGTTTTGAAAAATGTTTGCATATAAAAAAATGTTTAAACTTTGAGAAAATGTCCATAAAATAAAAAAGTCAACGATTTTAAACAAAAGTCCGTGTAAAAATCTTAAAAACAGTTCGTGCCTCTGTTTTTAGTCTCATTTTTAATTTTCATTTTCTGTTCCATTTTTTAGTTTAAATAATTTAGAACTTTGAAAAACTTTTGCAATTTATAAAACTGGGAATTTTGAAATAAAAGTTTGAAGAAAACATAAAATGTTTGTGAATTCAAAAAATGCTCAGGATTTTTGTAAAAATATTCACATATTCAGAAAAATGTTCATAATTTTGAGAAGAATGTTGGTGAAAACAATAAAAGTCCATGATTTTGAAAAATAGTTTGTGTGTTATTTCTTGAGTGCAATTGAAAAAAATGTTTGCTTATTTAAAAAATGTTCATGCATTTCAAGAAATGTCCTAAAACTTTAAAGACATAATATGATCAGCACCATTGGAGATTATAATTGTTTTTTCTCCCGTTGCAACGCACGGGTCCTTTTGCTAGTTGTATATAAATTGTGTACAAGAAGAAAACTGCAGGGCCACATTAATATTTTCTAGGCTGAGCATTAGGGCTCCCTGATGCATGTGTTTTATAATTTCATTTTAAATTTTCGTACAAGAACAAAAATGCAGGGCCATATTAATTTTTGTAATTTCACATAATTTTTTAATAAGAAAACAACCGTTGGTGGCCTAATGCATACTTTTTAATTTCGTTATAATATTTTTTAACGTGTTATAGTGTTCAACTAAATACGAGCATGGAGTGATGTTCCTCCAGTAGAAACCGGAATGGCACGCACGTTCTTCCAGTAGCCGGCGCGGCGCCTAGCCATGGACCTATAGTGCACAAGACAACATCAACCGAGCAAATCAGGGGACAAAAAGCAAACCTCCGGGGTTTTTCTATGATCCGTGCAGCTGCCCAAGAAGTTGAAAAGAAAGGTCTCCCAAAAGCAGATGCAAAGGTTGGGGATTAGAATTAGATGGATGATGGACGAAGCATCACGTTGATCGAGCTTCCATTTATATCCTCCTCCTTCTGTTCCAGTGATCAACTAGTCTGTCTACTCTCTAGTGGGCACAGTGAAAAGGAAAATGGGATTGATTCTCAACTTTACCACCAACTCGAGTACTCGATGATTAAAGAACAAGTGCGTGCAATCCAAGGAACAGAGGATTAGTGCAATTCAAGATGCAACAATTAGTGTGGTTTTTCTGGAAGCATTGTGTGTCATTTCTGGTGAACAGAACAGAACGATGAGCTGAGAATGAGACGGCATCGTATGTACAACCTCTGTAACTAAATATAAGACGTTTTGATGGTTCAACATATTACTCCCTCCGTCCTAAAATAAGTGACTCAAAAATGACTCAACTTTGCATCAAAATTAGTGTAAAATTGAGTTATTTTTTAGTCATTTATTTTGAAACGGAGGGAGTATTATTTTTCTGACAGCGCCGTTAGCGTATGTAGTAACTTTGTCACAAGAGGAAAAGGAGAATAAGAACCTGATCCTAGTGTGCCTAACCAACTGCACGAGAAGAAAAACAATCCATTTTCCTGTCTCAAAATCTCATCATGGGCAAGGCTAATTATAAGTCATCATGAAGGCATCCCCACACGAAGAATTCCTCAGGTTTCTTTGCATCTTTCACCTCCCTACTCACCCCACCTTTTCTCTCACTTTTGCCGCCATCTTTGGCTTAATCTATTGCTCGTTTTCTCGTCTCCCTGACCCAGCATTCCAAAGCTCCATCGCTGGCCTGAGGCCTCCCAGCTAAAGCTTATCGTCGGACAAAATAATAGCCTGATGCTGCTTATCGGCGGAAGCAGATGCTTGCACTAACTGAACTGTACTTGAGCTACTGAGGCAGCACCAGAGCAGCTAAGCTAGCTCACTCCACACTTGATAAGCTCCTTTCCTCTGTCTGTCTCCAAGTCTTGTGGCCGTGCAAGATTGTGCCGGCGGCATGGGTCTTGGGACAGTTCATCATTGTTTGGCCTCTCTTCTTGTCCTGCTTCTTCTCCGCTGCTGCCACGGTGAGTTTCTCAGTTCGGCTACTCTCTCAACTCTATATATGTGTTCGTCTGTCATTTGGTTGGTTTTGTTTGGTTGTTGGAGCTCACGGAGAGAGCGTCAGTAGTTGGAGCTGACGAACGAACCACCAGAGCGTCGTGTCATAGCAACAGACAAACGGATGCTTTTCATGGACGAAAATCAGTCCAACTCCCAAACAAAACCGTGCTTTTGCTTGCTGATTTCAGTTTGGTTCAATGGCTCGTGCTGCAGTGGGAGGCGTCGAGCAGAGAGAGCGGGCCGCCGTGGTGAGGCTGGAACGCGCGCGGGACATGCCGGAGCGGGACGTGACCACGCCGCTCGCGACCGTCCCGCTGGTGAACCCGACGCCGATGCCGGAGGCGACCGCGGCGCCGACGCTGGCGCACCCGACGGCCGCGGCCGGCGTCGGCGGTGGCGCGGGGAGCTGGTGCGTGGCGAGCCCGAGCGCGGGCGCGGCGGCGCTGCAGGTGGCGCTGGACTACGCGTGCGGGCAGGGCGCGGACTGCTCGCCGATCCAGCCCGGCGGGAGCTGCGCCGACCCGGACACCGTCCGCGACCACGCCTCCTACGCCTTCAACTCCTACTACCAGAAGAACCCCGTCCAGACCAGCTGCGACTTTGCCGGCGCTGCCATCCTCACCAGCACCGACCCCAGCACCACCACCTGCAAGTACCCGTCCACCAGGTTGGTAACCATCAACTCCTAACCAAGCATGCAGACCGATTTTTTTTTCTTCCATTGTCTTCGTCTGATCGATGCAACGACTGGCATACATGACATGCAGCACCGGTGCTTCGGTGCTGAACACGACGAATCCGTTGACCCCGGTGACCCCGACGTACGGATCCCCTCCCGGCGGCTACTACAACTCCCCTCCTGGTCCTGGCGGCTACTACAACTCCCCTCCTCTATACGGGTCCATGTCGCCTCCGGACTACGGCGGCAGCATCAGCGCCGCCACGGCGATGATGCCGGGCAGCAAGAGCACGACGGTCGCCTGCACATCACTGACGTGCCTCCTCGTCGTCGCAACGGTGTCTCTCAACCTGTGCAAGTAGGAAGCCATGTTTGGAGGGTTGTAATTCGCGCGCAAGCTCACTCGGAGGCTCGAGTAGGCTGAAGAGGATTCGGATGAACAGGCACCAAATGCATCTAGAAAACAGAGGAGGCGCCATGGCAAAAAAGCAGAGATGGCCACCGGGCAGGCTGCTCGTAGTCAGACAGTGTTGCAAATATTTGTAGCTGTAGTCAGTGTGAGCGAGTTTTGGGCTTTTCGCGTATGCTTCAGGTGGGATGTTTGTACTAGCGTGACATATTTCTCCATTCCTGCATAAACCCAAGTTTCTTTGGCATCGGGCATTTGATCATGTTCATGCTGGGAATCAGCACAAATTTAGGGCCTCTTTGATTCAAAGGATTTAAATAAGAAAAAAGTCCAAAACAAACCTTGAAGTTGTAGGCCCAAGCTAAATCAAACCCTAAGCTCTTAATCCCTAAAATCAGCACACCAAACTCTGTGATCCCGGCCTACTTTAGACCCTAGACCTGTTTGGCATCTGGGAATACATAAATCCCGACAAGGATAACATGCTCCTTTCAAATACGAGAATTTGGGCCGGCCATTGTACCAAAACAAGAATTCGTGTAGGTTAAAAAATATTAATGAATTTTTAAAATTGTTCGTCAGTAAAAAAATGTCTTTTTTACTAATTTTGGCACAAATTCAATTTATTTTTGTGTTTTATTTTTTTTTGGAATTTTGAAACCATATTTACACTTCGTAAAAACTGTTTGTGACTTCAAAAAATCATATTTGTCAAAAAAATTAGAATTCCAACAGTTTTTCACATGCTATGAAAAATGATTCGGATTTAAAAAAATAAAAATAGAAAATAATTTAATTGGAATTTCGTAAATTATATATGTTTTCTGAAACACGTCAAACTTCGAAAAAATTATTTTGATGCTAAAAAATATTGAAAGCGCAAATAATTTTCAAATGTCCGCACATTTTAAAAAGTGTGAGCACTTCTTGAAAAAAACTGAATACTTAACAAAAACTATTTTTAGAAAAATAATCTATTTTTGAGAAGGCAAAAAAACATATTTATTTTTGAAACCAGAACAAAAATTCTAGTGTGAACACTTGTCAAAAAATAAAAATGGGAAAAAAATTAGAAACTTGAACAAATGTGTAAAGAAACGTTTGTGACATCTAAAAAATATAATGAGTTTAGAATAAAAATTAGAAACCTTAACAAATGTGTAAAGAAATGTTGGTGTTGTAAAAAAATGTGTCATACACTTAAAATAATATATGTGACATGTGTTTGAAAAAAGTGTATACAATTTTAAAAATGTGTAATAACATAGAAAAATGTACGTGTAGTTTTATAAAATGTTTATTGTTGTTAAGAAATGCTAAATGTGTATTTGGAAAAATATTACCGTGTGAAATAAACAATATGATAAGAAAACAATATGAAGAAAATCAAGAAAGAAACAAAATAAACCCAAAGTATAACGAAGAAAGAAAAACCAGATAAAACCAATGAAAAAAAAGTATAGCAGGAAAAAAACCAAAGAAAAAATATCATACCGACGCGAGGGACTGTGCTAATGGGCCGGTCCAAATCAGCGAATACTCACTAAATCTTTTCAGGGTTCAAAATAGATCGGGATCACATAGTTCGTGTACTATTTCGGGGTTCAAGAGTTTAGGGCTTGATTTAGTTTTGGTCTACAACTTCAAGGTTTATTTTGAACTTTTTCTTTTAAATAAACACAAGTACACGACAATGGAACATTGCCCCCTCCACCCAAAGTATGGAACTGCATGCATTTAACCTCATTGTAGATGAGTATTCAGAGTATGGTATCGACCACCAAACTTGTTCAAACATCTGTTTTCCATGTTCGTATAAAAATGCAGAATTACCTATGCAAATTCGTTTTGAAAAATTAAATTGGTAAAATTATACTCCTTGCGTCTCACAATGTAAGACGTTTTTGGAAGCTAACATAGCTTGCAAAAACGTCTTACATTGGGAATTTTTTTGTTTTTTCCATTCTAGTTTTTGCCAAAAAGAATTATGCCACTCTAGATTTTGACATTTCAGTTTTATCAATCTTAGCTTTTGAGAATTATCACAATTGCCATTTTGTGGCAAAAGCAAAATAATTTTATTTCACTTTTGCCACTCTTAGCTTTGATAATGTATGACAATTGCCATTCTAAATTTTTTGTTTATGCCACAAAATGACAATTGTGATAATTGTCAAAAGCTGTCAATGGAAAAAGTGAAATGTCAAAATCTATAGTAGCATAAGGATAATTGGCAAAAACTAGGGTGGCAAAAACAATTTTTTCCAGAGCTATATATTTGTCTGAAGAATATAATGTGTAATTGAAGACTACAGTGATCTGGATAGCTATGTGTTCTGTCACTTGCAACTTGTCTGTTCTCCACACTTGGAAAAAATTGAAAGAGGTCATTATGTGTTGAGAAGTCTTACTTTGCGCCCGTCAGCTCATGACATCATTGCCAACACTCACCGGCGGTCTGTTTTTGCAGCACCGTGTCTCTCCGCTTACAACGACGATGACACGGTCTTGCATCAGCCAATATCGCTCAGAGCATTGTGTAACCTTGGTTCCAGCATCATCGCGAGCTTGCAGCACACCTTGCTCACGGTAGAGCGCGTCCGTGGTCTAAACGTTGTATCTCTCGCTCACATCGACGGCGCGGGCTTGGAGGAGCGGTTACCCGGAGAAGCTCGCAACATCGACAATTGGTCTTTGCAGCAGCAATAAAAACATAGGCCACTGGCTTGCAGCATCACACGTCCTACTTGCAATTCAAGCATTCGGTTTGCAACGTCAAGCGTTTGACTTGCAACGTTGAACAACTTTGCAACATGACGGTATACATTTACAAGCAACAAAAGCAGTGGTGGGCGGCCTTGCGGCATCAGGCGTCCGGCCTGTAGCTGACTTCAAAAGGAGAAAAGACATATAATGTACTTCCTCCATCCCAAAATAAATGTATCAACTTTGTACTAGTTTTAGTACAAAGTTACATTGAGCTGAAGACACTTTTTGAGACAGAGGGAGTATGTAATACCTAAAAACATTAAACGTAACAAAGAAAGAATACTAGTGCGACAAAAGTTTAAAAAATATGAGTGCAACAACATATATTTTTCTGTTAAAAACAAAAAGCAATCTGATTGCAACAAACATACAAAAAAGACTTGCAACTTAGGCCCTGTTTGAAACCACAATAGATTATGATAATCTGGATTGTGAAGATAGATTATATAATCTGGTTTATAAAAATAATCTACGTGGGTATGTTTGGAGATCAGATTATATAAACTATAATCCAGGTTTTACATTGCATAATGACATGTCCGCCCTGTGTTTTTTTTAAAAGAGGAGGGTGACGGTGGTAGGAATGTAATTATCTCCAACTTTACAAGGGTAGTGGGTCATCAGCAATCCATAATCTGACTTTAGCTGGTGTAGAGTAGATTATGAGTTTTTAATAATCTGTTCATCTAATTTTTATAATCTATACCATAATCTGTCATGTTTGAAGACAGAATAGATTATAAAAAGAGAATTATATAATCTGAATGGTTCCAAACACGGCCTTAAAAAACAAATCGTGAATCAACCCCAACCTAGCTTGCATCGCCTGTCCTTGATGCTTGGATAAGGTCCACCCTACGTGAGACGCAGAGACTGAGAAAAATGAGAGGTGGGATAAGAAAAAGAGAAACGTGGGTGTGGCGCCTTGAGAGAAATGAGTGGACTGGAGAATTTTCCCTAGTTTGTCGAAACGCCTGATCGGACGGTTCATCATGCGACTTAATCAGCCGGCTGTTTTGAATTGCTTTCCATTTATTACATCATCATCATCATCATCATCATCATAAACCAAGCGTTTGTGTTTTCATCATCATAAACCAAACATTTTAGCACAACAGATGCAGACGCGCAAAGACAGGTCAGGTAAATAAACAAGCTCCCTCCACCAACAGTTCATACAGAGACAACAGGTTGACACCTCCGTAAATAAACCCTTTTTTCATGTGAAATGAAAAGGGAGTGCTCCTGCCTGTTCCTCCGAAAAAAAGAAAAAGTTAGGAACTACACCTAGCAACCTAGGAGTCTTTTTAGATTTTTTTAAAAAAGGACAACTTAGGAGTTGATAATACAATGCAAATGCACTGGTGTCCCCTTGCAACCGTGCATAAAAAAAATGTAATGACACAACTTTGACTTATGCAAGGCCGCCATTCTTTCAAATTGTCACTTGTCGCTTCCATTTTGTACATAATCAGAACCATGATTAAGGATAATTTCTTACCATTTGTCAATGGATGCTTCCTTGATACCTTCCCAGTTTAACAGACTACTGGTTTCCGAATTCCAAATCTTGCCTAACATTCTGAAAACTAATTTCTTGAATTATTTCATTGTAGAGGCAATTCAAAGAGTTTGAATTATTTGAATCCTTGGAAGGTAAAACTCATTTCTACCACATCATTAAGGAGTTGAATCCCTGAAGATAAACCTATTTTTTACCACATCATGAAGGAGTTGGACCTTGAAGGTGACAGAATTACCATGAATCATAGATCGGTGTACACAGCTCACTCAGCTGAAAATGTTGACTAATGCAGTTCAAAAGAATCCATGTGTAGGATATGAAGCTACCTGAGTCACAATTAAGTGGGCAATCTGCTTCCGGATGGGCCATCAATGCAATTAAGCTCTGCAAACAGACTGTAGATAAAAAAATTGAAACGAAAATTACAGAAGCAAACATTGCCCTTTAGTTTTGGATTTAACAATAGGTACCGCTTGCAGTGTTCACATAAATGAGGGCATGGGGGTATTTTATTTATAATATATGCATTGCAAGAAATCTCAACATTGAAAACCTATCAAATCATAGTATCAAATGGGTTTGTTTATATTTGCCGAACATGGATTCGGTTTATCCACTGAAAAAATCAATAACAAAAGAAACCAAGAAAATCAGGATTCAGGCAACCTTGAGCAAGGTCAAAAATTCAAACCTACACGACCTAAATAAAATGAACACGCGTGTTCGAAAGAGGGCAATGTAAAAGTAATCTTGAAGTGAACATTTCGGTGGGAAATTTCGGTCATGAAGCAGACTTGTGGAGGCAGTAGAGGATACTGCTCAGGAACTGAGAATGCAAGTTGAAATATGCCGCCTTCAAAAGATGTCATAAGTAGAACAAGGGTGATATTGCTTGCTCATGCGACATCATGGTCAGCAGCCATCGGTACATACCTTTTTCTTTTTTTTGAACAATCAACGACAGGGGGGGAGGCTCCCCAACTGAATGCATTACTCAAAGAGCCCTGAGGTGAGTTTACAAGGTACTAGAGCCACGAAGAAGAGGTATTGGCGCCATGACTTGGCTCCTACCTTCTGTTTGGAGCATCGGTACATACCTTGATTACAGCAGTCCACTTGAATATATTTGAATCATCACAGGTTAATCGGTACATACCTTGATTACCCCTTACTTAAATCATCAAATAGATGTCTAGGATTCTAGCATTTCCTCTGTTTCAAAATAAATGACTCAACTTCGTACTAATTTTGTATTAAACTTACTAGAAAGTTGAATCACTTACAAAATTAATACAAAGTTAAGTCATTTATTTTAAAACGGATGAAGTAGTATATATGCAAAAGATGAGCTACGGATGGACGTGCATTCCTCCTCCTCTTATTGATTGCTGGATGGTCACAGACCTGATCTGACAAACGGGCGGATGAGACAAATCGGCCGGAGATGGAGGACGATCGATGTCGCCATGTGAGGGGGGCGGCGGTGACAGGGGCGGGGTCGACGCCCCGGCGGCAGCTGTCCGGTGGCTTCAGTCAGAGCCGCGACGAAACTGCACGCTGTGCACGGTGCAGCAGACAGAGCAAAATATTCTTCAGACTCTGCTCCTGCTCATCTTGCCTCCTTCCTCTGCTTTTCTCTCGTAAATTCTCCTCCCCAAACAGCCATCAGTACAAACTCAGCGGCGGACACATGCATTTTACTCTTAAAATTTTCTCTTTTTTTGAGGATTATTTTGCTCTTAAATTGAAGCCGGAGAAACCCACCACGAGAAAATACTATCCTACTTCCGAGCTCATTTGAACTTGGGATGAACAATAGATTAAAAAAAACATATTCAAAAAATTCTGCAATGTTTTGGTGGAACATTAACAAATTTTCTGGATGCTTGTAAAATTTCATCATGAAAAAACATTAGCGAAAGTCATGGCAAAATTAACAAAATCAGCACTCTAAATTGCTTTTGAAAACAGCAGTTTTGAAGCATTGATTTTTTTTGTTGCCATGACTTCATGATTGTGCTTTTATGATGAAATTTTGCAAATATTCAGAAATTTTGTCAATGCTTGCTACACAAAAAAATAATTTATTTTTAAATTTACTTTGAGCTCAGACTGAAAAACACCACGTCCCCCCACAAGTCTTCTGCGGCAACCAGTTGAAATGACCGCTGAACGCAGAATATGACGTCAGTACTTTGCCTTTGCTTTCTTGCAACAGCAAAAGATTACTGCCGCCAACTCAGCCCAGGGTAGGCAGCACACAAGGCCAAGACCATGAGTTAAAGCAGCAAGACATCAAGAGAACAAGATAGCAAAACCGATACTCGACTTGCACAGATCCATACGTCGCCAGATATCTTAAGAGACAATGACTAGCGTAACAAGAATAACGTCAGCATAAATTCGTAACCAATAGCAGGCATCAGGTAGAAGTATTACTGTATGCAGGGGGAACATCATTGTGATAAATCATAAGGTAGGTAATTTTCCATAACTCAAAATTTTGATCTAAGCTTCTATCTTTCTCTCTCTCTCTCTCAATAGGTGCCTCGATCATCAGCGACTTCAGGACTTGCTCCTCGTAACAAACCAGCTGAGTCTTGACGAAACAACCCAGAAAGTCAGCAGCAAGGAAGCAAGCCCTGGGGTCTTCAAAAGGCAATCGACCAATCTTCTTGTGTGGCCTGCAAACAGCACAGGAGACAAAGGTTCAGCAAGATATAACTGGGTAAAGGGTATCCAACAGCGGTCCACCCGACTTATGTGATAATAATACTGCTAGGATACCAATCAAGATTATGACTAGTTAGTTAACTTTATAACATGTGCTGGTAAACAACATCATATTGGTTCTGCAGGTTTCCCTCCGTAAACTAATATAAGGGCGTTTAGATCACTACTTTAGTAATCTATATAAACGCTCTTATATTAGTTTACAGAGGAAGTACACATCATGGGCGATTTTATTTTGATCAGAACAAAGACATGGCAGCTACAGAACAAAGACCATCTAAGCATGGTAATAATATAAACATGGCACGCATCACCTGAAACATTAACAGCATCTAGTCGGATAGAAATGGCATCATATATAAGACACTGTCAGATCAATAGTTGCATCAACTATGACCCGAACTGACAAAAGCAAACTATGCATGCCATAGGTTCTATACGAAATATATAATGCGGCAGGATCTTGTGGTACAAATAACTACAGCACGTCATGGACATGGAGTCAAGCATAATGTTCATGATCAACATTGAATATCAAAAGATCTATAGCAAATGCAAAAGATAACACTCTGATCAGGAACAGATACAGGACGGCATGGGAGAAATGTAAATGGCATCAAAGGTCAAATGAACATTTCTAGTATAGAATAATGCTGTTCAAAGACTAGTTTCTCTCAGCTACTGATCGCATAAAGTACCTCAGTGGTGGTCTGTTCTACTCCGCCTTCTTGGTCCGGAAGTTCGACCTCATTGACGAAACCTTTTTCTTGCACTGCACCACTGTTTTACCAGGGACAGCAGTAGCTACTCGCTCCCATCTTTGGTTTGCATCCTTGGGAAACGCCTTCAAAGCTTGAACAAGGGCCAGCACCTGAGCCTCTGACCAGGCATCTGGATCTGTTGCAGAAGGTGCCTCTTCGGGGACAGGATCAGCACCAGTTTTCTCATTGGCTGTCTGACTGCTGCTGGCAGCAGGTTGTTCAGCTGCCTTGGATGGCTCACTGCCAGCTCCCAAGGTTGAGCCACCAGCCGGCTTGGATGGTTCAGTACCATCTCTTGTGGAAAGAGGCGATACAATAGATGGAGCTGCTTTACGTTTCTCAAGGAATGAGTCAAAAGCTTTAGTAGAGTCTGGCTTCTGCAGAAGAACGGTTTTCGTGGCCTTCAGAATCTCTTCAACAGATCTACCGGTACCAATAAACTCTGAAACAACCTCCCACCTCCTGGAAGTTCCCTTCGGATACTTCTGTATTGCTTTCCTAAGCAATTCAATCTCTTCCTTTCCCCATGGTTTCTCTTTTTTCTCATAGTTGCCTAGTGTAATGACTTGTGGGGCTGTGGATTTTGGAGGGCCTTGTGGGGCTGTGGATTTTGGAGTAGAACCCGCCACACCATTGGCATGAATTTTCTCTTCTTTTGAGGTATTCGAGGAGTTTTCTTCTTTGTTCAGTGCACCCCTCAGCAACCTGGCCTTTTCAGCTGTATCCTTGTCCTCCATAATATCACAGAGTTTCTTCAAATGTTCAACATCATGTGATGTGCATACTGTTTCAACATCATCCGCTGACAGACTGAAGCTGGGCTCTGCAACTACTGGTGCCACAAGTGTGCGCAGACGAGATTTCTCTTTGCGTAGCAACTTCTTCTCCTTTTCCTTCAACTTCTTTTGATTGAGAGCAGCTGCTGCAGCTACCTTCGCCTCCTCTTCTTTCCTCTTCCTTTCTTCTTCTGCAGCCCTTGCAGCTTCCTCCTCCTGCAGTTTCTTGGCCATGTATTTTGCCTCCTTTCTCCTCTGTTTCTCAGCCTTCTCCTCCTCCTTTCTCCTCTGGATCCTAGGGTCTTTCCTGTAGGCATTGTCAACAAGATTACGTACTCGCGTATATTCTACCTTTTTAGCCTTTTCTTGTATCTTAGCATTCTGCCTCTCCATCCATCTCTTATGTTCACGAGACTCAGCTTGCTCCAAGTCATACTCATCTTCATGTGGGAATTCCCTCCAGCTCTTGAAGTTATACCAGAAATTGTAGAACTGGTCAACATCCACTACAGGAGTAGAATCATCTCCCAAAGAAGGAATCGGCTGGCTAACAGACCAACGGCCATTCCTCATGAAGGCTGGGCCAAAGACCTTGAAGAAGTCTTGCGGTGCACAGTCTGTTGGGATATCATCATCAAACTCATCCGTTGAGTCAAAAATCCTTCTCTTGGTAGGATCCATGAGGACCTCATAAGCTTCCTGTATGGCCTTAAAATGGCTCTCTATCTCATCCTTCTTTGCCTGCTTTGCTGCCTCTGTTGTCTCGTGGAGAAGAAGAGCAGCCTGCTTGTCTGGATGATGCTTAAGAGCCATGTCACGGTAACTCTTACGAATCTGATCTTCAGTGGCCAAGAACCGCAAGTTGCCCAGCCCGAGCAATGCATAGTGATCTTGTTGTTGACTTCCAGAACCAGACTTCTTCTTTCCTTTGCTGCTGAAGTTATCTGAACCAGCAGAAAAATCTTGGCTCTTGTCATCTGATGACACACTGCGGTCATCAGTTTCAGTGTCTTCTTTCTCGTCGAGACCACGAAGCTTCAGTGCCACCGCATGGAAAGAATGACCAGCAGGTTCATACTTGGAAGCTTTAACAGGCAGGCAATTAGATGACACATACAAAGGCACGCCATCTACTATCTCCGGGGAGTAAGTGATCAGAAGACAACTCCTCTTGGAACCCATCGAATGGTGTAGTCAGGTTACAAAAAGAAACTCCTCTATGCAGCAGATGCAAACAACTGAGCCTCGGTATTATACAACCTGCACTCCTGCAGAAAATCAAGTATTTGTATTAGATAATTGAATAACACTTTCACACTAAAAGGGAAACGATGAATATGAGCAACACAAGTATAAAGCCGAGAATTAATTCCATACGACTTTAAAGAGTAAAAGCACTTGACAACTATGGTATATGCAGTAGTAGTGGTAGTGTTTGGTACTCCAAATCTTCTGGTTTATTATGCACAACTCTGAAAATAATGTAACCAACGCAAGAAACAACAATTTTGGATAAACACTTGCCAACACGCTTGCTCGATTCCCCCTCCCATCCGTGATAATTCTCTGGCGTACGCGCCCAAATTCCTGGTGAACTACTCATTTAATGCAATGCCACACGTTGGCAACTCAAAGGAAACTACCCCAGAAAGTGAGGATCTCAACCGTTCCTCCAACGTCATCGCTGAAACAGCTGGGAGATCTGAATGCGTGATCGTATCTGGAAGGCCTCCAGCGCGCTATATTTCCTCCATCGGCAACGGCTGGCACGCAGCATACTCATACCTCAGCCCTAACCAGGCGACCCGGCACAAGAAACAGGGGGAAGGGACACACGTGGGGCTCCGAGAATTAATTGGACGCCTACCACGTGCCTTATACAAGATGAAAAACGTGATTTTTCAGCTGCGACTACACCGGAAACAGCCAGCTCTGGGCCGTCTGTGGTGGCAAAGCTAGTGCTTTGTTAGGCAGCAGCAGATATGCCCAAGAATATGCGGCTGGCAGACTTGCTGCCAAAGGAGCATGACGCCCTCCTGGAATAGTGGGATTTTTCCGTCTCATCTACGCATATACCACACAGAAATTAAACACCAGGCAAACGCACGTCGGACAACCTAGCTAAATACAGTACTTACTAACCCATACAAGCACGGATCGACGGTAGGCGAGCATCATCAATCAATCAAGGGAGTAACACGCAGATTACACGACTATAGGAGGAGACGCGGACAGCATCAACGGAGCTCGGACAACCAGCCAACGCAAGCAAGCAGCGGACTCTAAAGCAATCGAGCGTATATCCCTCTTCCGGGAGCGGATCTACGCTATGCGCGCCGAGGAACCACAGGGGTTCGAGCAGCCAATCACCGGACGGACGGGACCGAGCTCGCTCATCATCATACCTCAAAAACCCGAGACTGCTGCGGAGCGGACGGGGGGGAGCAGGATCGATTCGCCGCGACGAGGGGGGAGGAGAGGGGGGAGACGACGGCCGCGCCGCGCGTGAGATTGGGGGATGAGGAGGAGGGGGGCTGGCTGTGGCTGTGGCGGTGGCGGCGGCGGCGGCGGAGCAGAGGAGGAGGAAAGAGGAGAGATTTAGTAGTAGAGAGAAGAGGTGGGGGGGTAATAGGGTTCTCCTCTCCTCTCGTCTTCTGCTGGTGGTGGCGGCGCCCCCACGCTAACCAGCGACCCACGCGGGGACTTCGTTGTTTGGGCCTCCACAACTACTGGGCTCCGCTGGGCCTTTTTAAGGTCAAGGCTTTCCTACTCGGTTCGGTAGGCAACCTGTTTTTTTCCGACTCGAAACAAAAAAGGCAACCTGATTTTCTTTTCGTCTAAAAAACATAATGACTGTATTCTTTACTGATTATATTTTTTTCTTAATGCGTCATCTGCGTTGAGCCGCGTGATCCTAAAAGGAATGGGCATTTGATTGTATCAAGATTAAATCAAGCCTTCTGGATATTGATTGTTAGGCCTATGAACGGTCATGTCGTTTTTAAAAATAAAAATAAACGGTCATGTCGTTTGGTTATAAGACAGACACCACTTGGTGAAAGGATGTCTCTGTGTGGAAGACGCGTTATTTGGTAATGAGATGTCTCTTTGTGAAAAGAAAACGCCTCTTGGTAGAACTAGTAAGCTTGCACGTGCAATGCATCTTTTGATTGTCATCAAATAATTTTTATAATAATTGTGTAACATTTACATATGTTTTCATCTTATATACTTCATTACCAATCATATTGCTAGGATGAAAAAAATATATCAATGGATAAATGAAATATACGCAAAAAAAATGTTTAAGATTAATGAATTCATATACCCTAGACATGAAGTCCTGCTCCTGGATGGGCCATTAATCTTATATGGTGAACTTTTTAAATAATATCATCGTTGTGACATTACCACTCAAAAAAAGTTATGGCATTAATTGATCATGTAAATGTTTAAAAAATCTGAAGTATACAAAATATTTACGAGTATATATATATGATATATTACAAATCAAACTTGATATATGTAACTATATAATGATAAGGAAGAATGTAAGACAATTATTTATACTTAAGAATTCGCAATATTTTCTGGAAAACAAGGAACCAAATTGCCTGCGGTTGGAGCATTTGAAAGATGGGTGAGTGCTTGCCATTTCGATGAAGTCCCACAACCCCAATGAAAGCCTGAAGAGATATACTAAGTAAAATCTTTACAAATCACCACCGTAAATTCATATCCAAAGTTTCCACTCAATCCAGATGAACATTGTATTTATGTAACTCTCAGGTTTAATTCGCGCATTCATGCAAGTGTATCTAATGAATGAGAACTTCACTCTACAAACTGAACATAATTGATGATTTTGATTAATACAATCAATTTTTTCTATAACGGTACAACATAGGGCAATGACATTGCAAACATGTGTCACATCACATTGCAAACGAAATCCACATTGGTTAACATAATATATCAAGCAGTGTTACATACATGAAAAGTTCATCTCATTGATCCTTTTAGATCTACCAGACAAAGGAATTTTGTACTTAGAGACCCTGTTTACCTTCAGTAATTTTGGAGAGCAGAATGATCAATGAACAAAAGGTATAACTGGAGTTTCTTCCCATTTCTCGCAACAACGATATGATAATAAGAAGTCCAAGAAACAAATGGAAAATGGCAGCATCCTTGTTTATAGGCAAGTAAGTAACTTATTTCTAAACCTGCTTGTATATATCTCACAGAAAACTGCATCAAGTAAACACACATAATGGACAACCTCTTTTAGGTTTATATGTTGTGTGTGAGACCAACTGTCCTTGAACACCTCCCAGAAGAGAGATCCTTTAATTTCCATGAGCTTCATAGGATTTTCATACTCGACAACTTTCCTTGAAAATGTACAACTCATTAGGATAGACTATGGAAGTATATATTGCAGTCAAGTCTTACAGAAAAATGGTCATGATAACACCATAGTATGCGCATATAATAAAAAGTGACTTACATATAATAAATTATCATCAAGTCCGGTTTACTATTTTGTCTAAAAATATTAGGCATTTTGTTTTGAAAGGTGAAAGGCGCACGAGGCGCCACATTCATTCAGCTTAAAAGGTTTTCAGGCATATTATGCAAAACTGTTCAGGATGAAGTAGAAAATATTTTCTAATTAAACTTCCGAATGCCTAAGATGACATTAGTCTTCAAAACTTTTAGAGAATGCATACTTTTCTATGAAGCCATTGCTCTGAAAGAATAGAAAACAACTGCATAAAGAAGCATAACCTATCTGGAACATTCACATGTGGAGGGATCCTTGTACGGACCTGACTTAATAGTGAAACATGCATTGATCCTTATTAAATTTTCATGCTAGTATAAATCTGAACAGATAATTTTAAGAACATCACTAAATAATATATACTCTCTCCATCCAGAATTACTTGTCGCCAAAATGGATAACAATGGATGTATTTAAAACTAAAATACGTCTATATACATATGTTTATTTGACAAATAATTTCGGACACAGGGAGTATCTTGTATTGAAATTGTTGCTTTGCCAGGAAATGCAAACCAGACAAAATTCCAATTATAATCTACATGCAAGGCACATATCGATCAATGCAAATAGTGCAAAAAAAATATTTTAACCACAGGAAACTTACAATCTTTGCAGACAATTTTATCTGAGCCAAGCGAAATCATTGAAGTACTCCTTGCACGTACCATTTTACAATTTATACATATAATTTCTTTAATTTCCAGATCTATGGAAATAAGAAATCCTGCTACTATATGCTTATAGAGACCATAAACGAAGATGACACCATTCAAATATATTCAAACAGATTATTTTAGAAGAATATGTTCAAACACCAGCAAACATCAATAACGATCTCTTACTACTCCCTCCGGTCCATAATAAGTGTAGTGGTTTTACTTCATATTTGAACTAAATCACGACACATAATATGGATCGGAGGGAGTATTAATATTTAAAATGACTTGTATAATTTCCACTATACATTGAAAAAATGAAAACAGGTCTATGCCTATATGGTTGGCTTACAATCCATGCATGACTCGATTCAATTGTTTGATGCTTCATCCATCTCTAACTCTTCTTTTATAATAAGACATACCTTGTACCACCCTTCGCATCTTCTCATTGATGACAGAAACATGACTATCATCGCAACTACGGCACCGCTTCATATCCATATGCAAGATGAAACGAATGGAAGATGGGATGTACGTGTCAACATCTCCCTTAATCCCAAGATTATGCTTCATCTCTCTTTCCTTCCCTTCTCACGGTTCTTTTCATCAAACGAACAACATCAAGGAGAAAATGAACCAAGCAAACCAATGAAGAGAGACAAAGCTAAAAAAACATGAATAAACCTTACCTCGCTTCAATGCAAATCTGGGAAGCTTGTGGGCACCGAGCCACTGATTATGTTGTTAATTACAGATTATTCTTGCATAGCCGTTCAGTCACATAATCTAAAATATCTTATCTTCTTTGAACCAGGTTCATTACATTAATTATTGCTTATCTTCTTTAAACTAATTGAGCTTTGTTTTGTGATCGAGGAACAATGTTTGGGGAAATCAAAGAAAATAGACCCAAAACCCATTCTTTAAGCTCTGTTTTTTTTATGATGGGATGATGTTTGGGTGACCTCTGCTCTATTTTATCTCTAGCTAACATTTATGTAGCCAAGCCCATATTTTATGTTTGATATGTTCGCCTATTCTTTGGGGAAATTTTTCTTCTTGATGCCTTTCAGAGTAGGTGACAATTTCTTCTTCTTATTGATGCCTTTTAGAATAGGCGGCCAATTTGTTTTCTGCCCGCAATGGCGGTGATTGGATGACAAATGCGCCTCATTAGCCTACAAATCTGCAAGGCGACATTTTTTTTCCAGTAATAAGCTCGTATTCATGATGGCAAATTCCAAACTCTATGTCACATAATATAGTTATAAATTTCTTCGGATGCAAAGAAACAAAGAAACCTTCAGCTGACCTTTGCATTGCTAAAACTAATTAAGCTCTGTTTTTTGTGATCAAGGAACAATGTTTGGGGAAATCAAAGAAAATAGCCTAAAAATCCATTCTTTAAGCTCTGTTTTTTATGATGGGATGTTGTTTGGGTGACCTCGCTCTATGCTAAATCTCCAGCTAAGAGCAACTCTAGCAGACCTCATAGGATCCCGAAACCACCAGCCACCCCGACCTAAGTGATCAAATTCATAAAAAATAGCATTTTAAGTTATGCGGTGTCAGAAAACACCCTGAATAGACCCTTAAAAGTGGTCAAACCCGTAAACTTTTTACAGGCCCGTGAGAATCCACCCCCGTGACCCTTTTATTTACCGTTTCGGAGGCGAAACTGAGGGTGAAATGTAAACCGGTCAACACTACACAGCAAGGGAATTCCATCGTGCGCACACGGGCTCCGGTGACTTTTCGCTACGGAACTTACCGGAATCTCACCGAAAACTGTCATCAGATCCTTCATGGCTCGCTTCGACCGTCGCCCCATCCGTCTCTAACCGCTGCCCGTCAATCCTGGTCGCCGGTCGTCTGCCCCGCCCATCCTAGCCGCTCTCGTCGCCTCACCCGTTCTAACTGCTGCCGTCGTCCCGTCCGTCCTGGATAAGCGAGCTAGGTAGCTCGCCAAATCCATCCACTAGCTAGCTCGCTCGCTAGCTTGTTGGTGGATGGATGGCTAGCTAGCTAGCTCGTGGATGAATTGAGCGACTCAGGATTCAAAACTGACTAGCTAGCTCATGGATGGATTTGGCGACGGGAGCTAGCCAGCTATGGCAACGGGCGCTCTGCGAGCAGTCCTGGACGTCGGTGGCTTCGTATTTGGCCGTTTTGTGCGTGAATTTAGCTGGTAATAGATATGGATCAGAAGAAGAAGAAGATGTGGGAAAAACATAAGCAAATATTCAATTTAATAGTTTAAGCTTAAGGAGATTGTTCGTTTTCAGTTCCGCGTTATAAAGGGTCTAGCTAGAGATGCTCTAATATTTATGTAGCCAAGCCCATCTTTTAGATTTGATATGGATGCGTACTCTTTGGAAATTTTTTCTTCTTGATGCCTTTTAGAGTATGTGACAGATCGTTCTTCTTCTTGATGCCTTTTAGAATAAGCGACCCATTTTTTTCTACCCGCAATGGTGGTGAATGGATGACAGATGCGCCTTGTTAGCCTACAGATTTGTAGAATATGCCACAATCATTTTCGGTAATAAGTTCTTTTTCATCATGGCAAATTCCAAACTACGCGTCACATAATATAGTTATAAATTTCCTTCATATACAAAGAAATAAAGAAAGAAATCTTCAACAGACCTTTGCGGCGTTGAAACTAACTAAGCTCTGTTTTCGTGAACGAGCAACAAAGTTTGGGGAAATAAAAGAAAACAACCACAAAACCCATTCTCTTTTTGAGGTCTGTTTATTATGATAGGACGTTGCTTGGGTGACCTCGTTTTAGGCTAATATAAATTTCTAGCTGGCATTTATGTAGTCAGGCCTACCTTTTATGTTTGATTTGAGACGCGTACTCTTTGGGGGTATTTTCCTTATTGATGCATTTTAGAATTAAAAAAATTCTTCTTGATGCCTTTTGGGAATAGGCAAAAAAAAAATATGATTTTCCCAGTCACAGATATCAAGGATGCCGCCGGATCCATTATCTTTGTGAGAATCCCAGATAATCCACCCCACACAGGAGTCGAACTCTGGTCGCTGGGTGCACCGCACTGCGTTCCAGCCACACGGCTGAAGCCCCGTCCTCGTCACATCTACTTCGGTTAGGTATATATACTATGTCGAGATTGTTCCGTATTTTGAGGCCCTTCACTCTCTGTCTCTGCCTCCCCACCCCCTTTCCCTTGCACAGCCGGCGCCAGATTCCGGCGCGGTCCGGCCACGACCACGACCACGGGCGCCTCTCGGTCTCGGGCTGATCTATCACTTCCGCCATACGGATTCAGTCTTCCCCGCCACTAGCACTCGCGCGCCGTGCTAGGGTTTCCGGCGCCGTCGGCTGCTCCATGGACAAGCAGCAGCTCCTCTCCAACCCAACCGCTGCTACGGTATGAAGAATCTCTCTGACCAGGAGGTTCAGAGCCATGGAGATGCTGCCTCTCGCCCGAAACCTGACTGACTGAATGTTAGCGCCTCAGATGCTCATAGACATAGATACTTGCTCCTTTGTATCCCCATGCCCTATGTTTTTTTTTTTTTTTTGACGATTACATCAAGTCTGAGAAATAAGAATAACGAGTTAACTGCTTGTCTTCTAATTACAGATTATTCTTGCATAGCCGGTTCGGTCAAATAATCTAAAACTTCTTATCTTCTTTCAACCAGGTTCATTACATCGTTGTGTGCTTCTATTTGAGTTGACCACAATCTTAACACTTATCTCTGTACAGACTGGTCGAGGTGAATAGCATAAATTAGTGCTTGATGTCTCCTAACTTTAACGAAAATATATCCGAGATGTCCATGCTGTTAGGAAAAATAAGTTGTGGTCTACCCCTATTCCTCCGCGCTTTTCTGTGGTGCCGCTCACAATCACATATCTGAGGCTAGGGGTAGGGACCTTCTTATACTACGTTTTCAAAGAGTCCACCTCTTTTACAGTTATAAAATTCCTAGTCTTTAAACTAGTTTCCGGATAGAGTCCAGATCAAACTACCAACCATGATATAATTTGTCTGTTAGCGGATCCTATCCGTCGAGTCCCCGAAGCATGCGCTTGTGAGCAACGCGTCATAACAGAGTATAAATTCCTCTAATTATGTAGATCAACATTAGGACCGTAATCTAATTACACGTCTTCCAATTATCAGCGTACCCGGGTAGTCTTTCCAATATATAAAATATATTATATTTCATTGATAATTGACCGGCTACCTTAAGCATGCAACACTTAAGTACATTCCAGCAAGAATAATTTCATGCACATAACACATGTATAATTCCATATGAGGTATTCCGAATATTAACACGGTAGTCCAACCTGCCGGAGCGAGCATGCGCGAGCTTGAACCATGGACGCAGCGAGAGGGAGAAGCGAGGGCCGAAGATGAAGAGGTCGCCGGTGAGGCGATCCTAGAGCTCACGGGAGGCGAGGACGATGAGGAAGTCCTCCGGGCGGTGGAGGTGCACATAGAAGTCGCCGGGGTGCAGGGCGAGGGAAGTGTGCAGCAGCTCGGACACCTCTTCCGCGGAGACGATGGGCCGCGTCCCAGTGATGGTGGCCACCATGCCCCGGTGCAGGACGCCCTCCGTCTCCTCGATCTCGACGGAGCGGGCGAGGATGACCCGCACCGGAGCGGACGAGACCTCGGGGCGATTCAGGGTCTCCATGGGGGGCAGCAGCGGTGGTGTGCGGAGCGCCATGGGGCGCGGCGTCGCCGGCGGCGCGGTCCTCGTCGCAGGCGCGCGAGGAGTGGGCACGGGTGTCGGAGCGGCGGCGGGCTGGGCATTCGCTAGATTCGTGGCCCGACACGAGGCAGCAGCGGCAGCGGACGTCCCCAGTGCAGTCGCGCACCCTGTGGCGCGAGTCCAGGCAGGGGAAGCAGAGGCCCGCCGCCTCCTCGGCCGACGGGCTGCGGTGGCAAGGCAGCGCAGGGTCCGACGCAGCGGCACGTCGGGGACGGCGACGTCGGTCCTTCCGTCGAGGGAGCTCGTGTTGGAAATATGCCCTAGAGGCAATAATAAAATGGTTATTATCATATTTCCTTGTTCATGATAATCGTCTATCGTTCATGCTATAATTGTATTAACAGGAAACAGTAATACATGTGTGAATGAATAGATCACAATGTGTCCCTAGCAAGCCTCTAGTTGGCTCGCTCGTTAGTCAATAGATGATCATGGTTTCCTGATCATGGACATTGGATGCGAACGGTAATGTAACCGTTTACAAAGCTCGACTTGTCGCAAAGGGTTTTTGACAAATTCAAGGAGTTGACTACGATGAGACTTTCTCTCCCGTAGCGAAGCTGAAATCAGTCCGAATCATGTTAGCAATTGCCGCCTTTTATGATTATGAAATTTGGCAAATGGACGTCAAAACAGCGTTCCTTAACAGGAACCTTAAGGAAGAGTTGTATATGATGCAACCAGAAGGTTTTGTCGACCCTAAGGGTGCTAACAAAGTGTGCAAGCTCCAGCGCTCCATCTATGGGATGGTGCAAGCATCTCGGAGTTGGAACATTCGCTTTAATGAGGTGATTAAAGAGTTTGGGTTCATACAGGTTTACGGAGAAGCCTGTCTGTACAAGAAAGTGAGTGGGAGCTCTGTAGCTTTCCTCGTACTATATGTGGATGACATATTATTGACGGGGAATGATACAGAGATGTTGGAGAGCATAAAGGCCTATTTGAACAAGAGTTTTTTAATGAAGGACCTTGGAGAAGCTGCATACATATTAGGCATCAAGATCTATAGAGATAGATCGAGACGCCTCATAGGTCTTTCGCAAAGTACATACCTTGACAAGATATTGAAGAAGTTCAATATGGAAAACTCAAAGGAAGGGTTCTTGCCAGTTTTGCAAGGTATGAGATTGAGTAAGACTCAGTCGCCGACCACGGCAGCAGATAGAGAGAAGATGAGTTCTGTCCCCTACGCTTCAGCCGTGGGCTCTCTAATGTATGCCATGCTGTGTACCAGACCTGATATAAACCTTGCGATAAGCTTGGTAGGGAGGTACCAAAGTAATCCCGGTATGGAACACTGGACAGCGGTCAAGAATATCCTTAAGTACCTGAAAAGGACTAAGGAAATGTTTCTCGTTTATGGAGGTGATGAAGAGCTTGTCGTAAAGGGTTACGTCGACGCTAGCTTCGACACAGATCCGGATGACTCTAAGTCACAAACCGGATACGTATATGTGTTGAATGGTGGGGCAGTGAGCTGGTGCAGCAGCAAGCAAGAAGTCGTGGCAGCATCTACATGTGAAGCGGAGTACATAGCTGCTTCAGAAGCGGCTCATGAAGGAATTTGGATGAAGGAGCTCATCACCGACCTTGGAGTGGTTCCAAGCGCGTCGGGTCCTATGACACTCTTCTGTGATAACACTGCAGCCATTGCCATAGCCAAGGAGCCCAGGTTTCACCGGAAGACAAAGCACATCAAGCGCCGCTACAACTCCATCCAGGACCATGTCCAGAGTGGAGTGATAGATATTTGTAAAGTACACACGGATCTGAATATTGCAGACCCGTTGACTAAACCTCTTCCACGAGCAAAACATGATCAGCACCATAATGCTATGGGTGTTCGATACATCACAATGTAACTAGATTATTGACTCTAGTGCAAGTGGGAGACTGTTGGAAATATGCCCTAGAGGCAATAATAAAATGGTTATTATCATATTTCCTTGTTCATGATAATCGTCTATCGTTCATGCTATAATTGTATTAACAGGAAACAGTAATACATGTGTGAATGAATAGATCACAATGTGTCCCTAGCAAGCCTCTAGTTGGCTAGCTCGTTAGTCAATAGATGATCATGGTTTCCTGATCATGGACATTGGATGTCATTGATAACGGGATCACATCATTGGGAGAATGATGTGGTGGACAAGACCCAATCCTAAGCCTAGCACTAGATCGTATTGTTCGTATGCTAATGCTTTTCTAATGTCAAGTATCTTTTCCTTCGACCGTGAGATTGTGCAACTCCCGGATACCGTAGGAGTGCTTTGGGTGTATCAAACGTCACAACGTAACTGGGTGACTATAAAGGTGCACTACGGGTACCTCCGAAAGTGTCTGTTGGGTTGGCACGAATCGAGATCGGGATTTGTCACTCCGTGTGACGGAGAGGTATCTCTGGGCCCACTCGGTAGAACATCATCATGAGCTCAATGTGACTAAGGAGTTAGTCACACGATGACGTGCTACGGAACGAGTAAAGAGACTTACCGGTAACGAGATTGAACAAGGTATAGGTATACCGACGATCGAATCTCGGGCAAGTTCTATACCGACAGACAAAGGGAATCGCATACGGGATTGATTGAATCCTTGACATCGTGGTTCATCCGATGAGATCATCGTGGAGCTAGTGGGAGCCACCATGGGTATCCAGACCCCGCTGATGGTTATTGGCCAGAGAGGTGTCTCGGTCATGTCTGCCTGTCTCCCGAACCCGTAGGGTCTACACACTTAAGGTTCGATGACGCTAGGGTTATAGGGAATAGTTATACGAGATTACCGAAATTTGTTCGGAGTCCCGGATGAGATCCCGAACGTCACGAGGAGCTCCGGAATGGTCCGGAGGTAAAGATTGATATATAGGACGGATGGTTTCGGACACCGGAAGTGTTTCGGGAATCACCGGTAACGTCCCGGGGGACCACCGAAGGGGGGTGACGACCCCGGGAGGCTAGATGGGCTAAGTGGGGAAGGGAACCAGCCCCTAAGTGGGCTGGTGCGCCCCCCACCCAGCCCATGTGCACCAGAAAAGGGGGAGAGGGGGGGAACCCTAACTTAGGTGGGCCTTAGGCCCACCAGAGGGGTGCGCCACCCCTCCTCCCCATCTTGGCCGCCACTTCCCCATCTGGGAGGGCTGCCACACCCCCTAGGGTGGGAACCCTAGGGGTGGCACCCCCTCTCCCCTTCCCCTATATATAGTGGGCACTTTTGGCCTTTGGAGGACACGGTTTTCCCTCTCCTTCGACGCAGCCCTGCACTTCTTCCTCCTCCTCTGTGCCGGCGCTTGGCGAAGCCCTGCCGGGAGACCTCGTCTCTCCACCAACACCACGCCGTCGTGTTGCTGGTCTTCTTCCCCAACCTCTCCCTCCTCCTTGCTGGATCAAGGTGCGGGAGACGTCACCGGGCTGCACGTGTGTTGAACGCGGAGGTGCCGTTGTTCGGCACTAGATCGGAATCGCTGCGAGTACGACTCCATCAACCGCGTTCTAGCAACGCTTCCGCTTAGCGATCTTCAAAGGTATGAAGATGCTCTTACCCCTCTCTCGTTGCTGGTCTCTCCATAGGAAGATCTGAACATGCGTAGGAAAATTTTGAATTTATGCTACGTTACCCAACAGTGGCATCCGAGCCAGGTTTTCTATGCGTAGATTCTATGCACGAGTAGAACACAAAAGTTGTGGGCGATGGTTTGTCAATTTGCTTGCCGTTACTAGTCTTATTCTTTTCCGGCGGTATTGTGGGATGAAGCGGCCCGGACCGACCTTACACGTACGCTTACGTGAGACTGGTTCCACCGACAGACATGCACATCGTGCATAAAGATGGCTAGCGGGTGTCTGTCTCTCCTACTCTAGTCGGATTGGATTTGATGAAAAGGGTCCTTATGAAGGGTAAATAGCTTTGGCATATCATCGTTGTGGCTGTCACGTAGGTAAGAAGGCGTTCTTGCTAGAAACCCAAATCAGCCACGTAAAACTTGCAACAACAATTAGAGGGCGTCTAACTTGTTTTTGCAGGGTTTGACATGTGATGTGATATGGCCAAAGTTGTGATGTTGCATGTATGATGTATGAGATGATCATGTTATTGTAATAGGTTTTACGACTTGCATGTCGATGAGTATGACAACCGGCAGGAGCCATAGGAGTTGTCTTAATTTATTGTATGAGATGCAACGCCATGTGCTTACTACTTTTACTTCATTGCTAACGGTTAGCCATAGTGGCAGTGATGGTAGTAGTTGGCGTGACGACTTCACGGAGACACGATGATGGAGATCATGGTGTCACGCCGGTGACGATGATGATCATGCGATGCCTGAAGATGAAGATCGAAAGAGCAAAGATGATAATGGCCATATCATGTCACTATATGATTGCATTGTGATGTTTATCATGTTTTACATCTTATTGCTTAAAACGACGGTAGCATAATAAGATGATCCCTCTTAAAATTTCGAGAACGTATTCCCCTAAGTGTGCACCGTTGCGAAGGTTCGTTGTCTCGAAGCACCACGTGATGATCGGGTGTGATAGATTCTAACGTTCGCATACAACGGGTGTAAGCCAGATTTACACACGCGAAACACCTAGGTTGACTCGACGAGCTTAGCATGTACAGACATGACCTCGAATACAAGAGACCGAAAGGTCGAACATGAGTCGTATGGTTGAATGCGATCAGCATGAAGTTGCTCACCATGGTGACTAGTCCGTCTCACGTGATGATCAGACACGGGTTAGTCAACATGGATCATGTATCACTTAGATGACTAGAGGGATGTCGATTTAAGTGGGAGTTCATACTTAATTTGATTAAATGAACTTAATTGTCATGAACTTAGTCTAAAAAGTTGTCTTTACAAATATTGTAGATGTCCAACGTCAACCTCAACTTCAACGCATTCCTAGAGAAAAACAAGCTGAAAGATGATGGTAGCAACTATGCGGACTGGGTTCGCAACCTGAAGCTCATCCTTGAAGCAGCTAAAAAGGCTTATGTCCTTAATGCGCCGCTAGGTGACCCTCCCGCTCCCGCAGCAGCCCAGGACATTCTAAACGTCTGGCAAGCGCGGAGTGATGACTGCTCTCTAGTCAGGTGTGGCATGTTATACAGTTTAGAAACGGGGCTCCAAAGACGTTTTGAGCAACACGGGGCATATGAGATGTTCCAAGAGCTGAAGCTAGTTTTTCAAGCTCATGCCCGTGTCGAGAGATATGAAGTCTCCGACAAGTTCTTCAGCTGTAATATGGAGGAGAACAGTTCTGTCAGTGAGCGCATACTCAAAATGTCTGGGTTACACGGTCGTCTGACTTCACTTGAAGTCGAACTTCCGGATGATGCTATCATTGACAGAATCCTCCAGTCTCTCCCACCAAGCTACAAAGGCTTTGTGCTTAACTACAACATGCAAGGGATGGAGAAAACCATTCCCGAGTTGTACTCGATGCTCAAGTCTGCAGAAGTAGAAATCAAGAAGGAGCATCAAGTGTTGATGGTCAACAAGACCACCAGTTTCAAGAAAGGCAGGGGTAAGAAGAACTTCAAGAAAGACGGCAAAGTTGTTGCCGCGCCCGGTAAGCCAGATGCCGGGAAGAAGAAAAAGAACGGACCCAAGCCTGAGACTGAGTGCTTCTACTGCAAGGGAAAAGGTCACTGGAGGCGGAACTGCCCCAAATACTTAGCGGACAAGAAGGCCGGCAACGTTAAAGGTATATGTGATATACATGTTATTGATGTGTACCTTACCAGCGCTCGTAGTAGCTCCTGGGTATTTGATACCGGTGTTGTTGCTCACATTTGCAACTCAAAGCAGGAACTGCGGAATAAGCGGAGACTGGCCAAGGACGAGGTGACGATGCGCGTCGGGAATGGTTCAAAGGTCGATGTGATCGCCGTCGGCACGCTACCTCTACATCTACCGTCGGGATTAGTTTTAAACCTTAATAATTGTTATTTAGTACCAGTTTTAAGCATGAACATTGTATCAGGGTCTTGCTTAATGCGAGACGGCTACTCATTTAAGTCAGAGAATAATGGTTGTTCTATTTATATGAGTGATATGTTTTATGGTCATGCTCCGCTGGTGAATGGTTTATTCTTGATGAATCTCGATCGTGATGTTACACATATTCATAGTGTGAGTACCAAAAGATGCAAAGTTGATAATGATAGTCCCACATACTTGTGGCACTGCCGCCTTGGTCATATCGGTGTTAAGCGCATGAAGAAGCTCCATACTGATGGACTGCTAGAGTCTCTTGACTTTGAATCATTTGACACATGCGAACCGTGCCTCATGGGCAAGATGACTAAGACTCCATTCTCAGGAATAATGGAGAGAGCAACCGACTTATTGGAAATAATACATACCGATGTGTGTGGTCCAATGAACGTTGAAGCTCGCGGCGGTTATCGTTATGTTCTCACTCTCACCGATGATTTGAGTAGGTATGGGTATATCTACTTAATGAAGCACAAATCTGAGACGTTTGAAAAGTTCAAGGAATTTCAGAGTGAGGTTGAGAATCAACGTGACAGAAAAATTAAATGTCTACGATCTGATCGTGGAGGAGAATATTTGAGTCACGAGTTTGGCACACACCTAAGGAAGTGTGGAATCGTTTCACAACTAACGCCGCCTGGCACACCGCAGCGCAACGGAGTGTCTGAACGTCATAATCGCACCTTATTAGATATGGTACGATCTATGATGTCTCTCACCGACTTACCGCTATCATTTTGGGGATACGCATTAGAAACTGCAGCATTCACTTTAAATAGGGCACCGTCTAAATCCGTTGAGACGACACCGTATGAACTATGGTTTGGCAAGAAACCTAAGTTGTCGTTTCTTAAAGTTTGGGGCTGCGATGCTTATGTGAAGAAACTTCAACCAGAAAAGCTCGAACCCAAAGCGGAGAAATGCGTATTCATAGGATACCCTAAGGAAACTATTGGGTATACCTTCTATCTTAGATCCGAAGGTAAAACCTTTGTTGCCAAGAACGTATCCTTTCTAGAGAAAGAGTTTCTCTCGAAAGAAGTAAGTGGGAGGAAGGTAGAACTTGATGAGGTAATTACACCCCCTCTCGAACAGGAAAGTAGCGCAGCGCAAGAAGTTGTTCCTGTGGTGCCTACACCGACTGAAGAGGAAGTTAATGATGATGGTCATGAAGCTTCGGATCAAGTTACTACTGAACCGCGAAGGTCCACAAGGGTACGCTCCGCACCAGAGTGGTACGGCAACCCTGTGATGGAAATCATGTTGTTAGACAACGGTGAACCTTCGAATTATGAAGAAGCGATGGCGGGCCCGGATTCTAACAAATGGCTTGAGGCCATGAAATCCGTGATAGGATCCATGTATGAGAACAAAGTATGGACTTTGGTGGACTTGCCCGATGACCGGCGAGCCATAGAAAAGAAATGGATCTTCAAGAAGAAGACTGATGCGAACGGTAATGTAACCGTTTACAAAGCTCGACTTGTCGCAAAGGGTTTTTGACAAATTCAAGGAGTTGACTACGATGAGACTTTCTCTCCCGTAGCGAAGCTGAAATCAGTCCGAATCATGTTAGCAATTGCCGCCTTTTATGATTATGAAATTTGGCAAATGGACGTCAAAACAGCGTTCCTTAACAGGAACCTTAAGGAAGAGTTGTATATGATGCAACCAGAAGGTTTTGTCGACCCTAAGGGTGCTAACAAAGTGTGCAAGCTCCAGCGCTCCATCTATGGGATGGTGCAAGCATCTCGGAGTTGGAACATTCGCTTTAATGAGGTGATTAAAGAGTTTGGGTTCATACAGGTTTACGGAGAAGCCTGTCTGTACAAGAAAGTGAGTGGGAGCTCTGTAGCTTTCCTCGTACTATATGTGGATGACATATTATTGACGGGGAATGATACAGAGATGTTGGAGAGCATAAAGGCCTATTTGAACAAGAGTTTTTTAATGAAGGACCTTGGAGAAGCTGCATACATATTAGGCATCAAGATCTATAGAGATAGATCGAGACGCCTCATAGGTCTTTCGCAAAGTACATACCTTGACAAGATATTGAAGAAGTTCAATATGGAAAACTCAAAGGAAGGGTTCTTGCCAGTTTTGCAAGGTATGAGATTGAGTAAGACTCAGTCGCCGACCACGGCAGCAGATAGAGAGAAGATGAGTTCTGTCCCCTACGCTTCAGCCGTGGGCTCTCTAATGTATGCCATGCTGTGTACCAGACCTGATATAAACCTTGCGATAAGCTTGGTAGGGAGGTACCAAAGTAATCCCGGTATGGAACACTGGACAGCGGTCAAGAATATCCTTAAGTACCTGAAAAGGACTAAGGAAATGTTTCTCGTTTATGGAGGTGATGAAGAGCTTGTCGTAAAGGGTTACGTCGATGCTAGCTTCGACACAGATCCGGATGACTCTAAGTCACAAACCGGATACGTATATGTGTTGAATGGTGGGGCAGTGAGCTGGTGCAGCAGCAAGCAAGAAGTCGTGGCAGCATCTACATGTGAAGCGGAGTACATAGCTGCTTCAGAAGCGGCTCATGAAGGAATTTGGATGAAGGAGCTCATCACCGACCTTGGAGTGGTTCCAAGCGCGTCGGGTCCTATGACACTCTTCTGTGATAACACTGCAGCCATTGCCATAGCCAAGGAGCCCAGGTTTCACCGGAAGACAAAGCACATCAAGCGCCGCTACAACTCCATCCAGGACCATGTCCAGAGTGGAGTGATAGATATTTGTAAAGTACACACGGATCTGAATATTGCAGACCCGTTGACTAAACCTCTTCCACGAGCAAAACATGATCAGCACCATAATGCTATGGGTGTTCGATACATCACAATGTAACTAGATTATTGACTCTAGTGCAAGTGGGAGACTGTTGGAAATATGCCCTAGAGGCAATAATAAAATGGTTATTATCATATTTCCTTGTTCATGATAATCGTCTATCGTTCATGCTATAATTGTATTAACAGGAAACAGTAATACATGTGTGAATGAATAGATCACAATGTGTCCCTAGCAAGCCTCTAGTTGGCTAGCTCGTTAGTCAATAGATGATCATGGTTTCCTGATCATGGACATTGGATGTCATTGATAACGGGATCACATCATTGGGAGAATGATGTGGTGGACAAGACCCAATCCTAAGCCTAGCACTAGATCGTATTGTTCGTATGCTAATGCTTTTCTAATGTCAAGTATCTTTTCCTTCGACCGTGAGATTGTGCAACTCCCGGATACCGTAGGAGTGCTTTGGGTGTATCAAACGTCACAACGTAACTGGGTGACTATAAAGGTGCACTACGGGTACCTCCGAAAGTGTCTGTTGGGTTGGCACGAATCGAGATCGGGATTTGTCACTCCGTGTGACGGAGAGGTATCTCTGGGCCCACTCGGTAGAACATCATCATGAGCTCAATGTGACTAAGGAGTTAGTCACACGATGACGTGCTACGGAACGAGTAAAGAGACTTACCGGTAACGAGATTGAACAAGGTATAGGTATACCGACGATCGAATCTCGGGCAAGTTCTATACCGACAGACAAAGGGAATCGCATACGGGATTGATTGAATCCTTGACATCGTGGTTCATCCGATGAGATCATCATGGAGCTAGTGGGAGCCACCATGGGTATCCAGACCCCGCTGATGGTTATTGGCCAGAGAGGTGTCTCGGTCATGTCTGCCTGTCTCCCGAACCCGTAGGGTCTACACACTTAAGGTTCGATGACGCTAGGGTTATAGGGAATAGTTATACGAGATTACCGAAATTTGTTCGGAGTCCCGGATGAGATCCCGAACGTCACGAGGAGCTCCGGAATGGTCCGGAGGTAAAGATTGATATATAGGACGGATGGTTTCGGACACCGGAAGTGTTTCGGGAATCACCGGTAACGTCCCGGGGGACCACCGAAGGGGGGTGACGACCCCGGGAGGCTAGATGGGCTAAGTGGGGAAGGGAACCAGCCCCTAAGTGGGCTGGTGCGCCCCCCACCCAGCCCATGTGCACCAGAAAAGGGGGAGAGGGGGGGAACCCTAACTTAGGTGGGCCTTAGGCCCACCAGAGGGGTGCGCCACCCCTCCTCCCCATCTTGGCCGCCACTTCCCCATCTGGGAGGGCTGCCACACCCCCTAGGGTGGGAACCCTAGGGGTGGCACCCCCTCTCCCCTTCCCCTATATATAGTGGGCACTTTTGGCCTTTGGAGGACACGGTTTTCCCTCTCCCTCGACGCAGCCCTGCACTTCTTCCTCCTCCTCTGTGCCGGCGCTTGGCGAAGCCCTGCCGGGAGACCTCGTCTCTCCACCAACACCACGCCGTCGTGTTGCTGGTCTTCTTCCCCAACCTCTCCCTCCTCCTTGCTGGATCAAGGTGCGGGAGACGTCACCGGGCTGCACGTGTGTTGAACGCGGAGGTGCCGTTGTTCGGCACTAGATCGGAATCGCTGCGAGTACGACTCCATCAACCGCGTTCTAGCAACGCTTCCGCTTAGCGATCTTCAAAGGTATGAAGATGCTCTTACCCCTCTCTCGTTGCTGGTCTCTCCATAGGAAGATCTGAACATGTGTAGGAAAATTTTGAATTTATGCTACGTTACCCAACAGCTCGAACCCCTCCTGGTCGACCTCGGCCGCGGCTCCAGCGCGCTTCTCCTAGTGCACCTCCGAGCGTGGCCCTAGGCGAGTTGTGGCCGGCACCCAACGCACACCAGCCGCATGAGGGGCAGATGGGTAGGCACGGGGCGGCGTAGCAGCCTGCTGACGCGTCGTCGGAGCCGGGGAACGCGGGGAGGCGGCGACCTCTCTCTAGGGGCGCACGGACGACGAGCCGTCAAGGGAGACCTGCCAGCGGCGCGCGTGGCCGGAGGAGCTCACCTCGCTGGAGCAGGAGAAGTCCATGGCGAGGGGGGGGTCGGCGGGGCTCGTCGACTGCCGGAGGAGGCGGGGCTAGGCTAGGCTAGGGGGTGCGGAGCGGAGCCATTCTAAGTAGAGTATTTTTGGCGGTGAATGGATGACAAATGCGCCTCATTAGCCTACAAATCTGCAAGGCGACAATTTTTTTCCGGTACTAAGCTCGTAGTCATGATGGCAAATTCCAAACTCTATGTCACATAATATAGTTATAAATTTCTTCGGATGCAAAGAAAGAAAGAAACCTTCAGCTGACCTTTGCATTGCTGAAACTAATTAAGCTATGTTTTTTGTGATCAAGGAACAATGTTTGGGGAAATCAAAGAAAATAGCCCAAAAATCCATTCTTTAAGCTATGTTTTTTAAGATGGGATATTGTTTGGGTGACCTCGCTCTATGTTAAATCTCCAGCTAAGAGCAACTCTAGCAGACCTCGCATAAGTGATCAAATTCATAAAAAAAGCATTTTAAGTTCTGCGGTGTCATAAGACACCCTGAATAGACCCTTAAAAGTGGTCAAACCCGTAAACTTTTTACAGGCACGTGAGAATCCACCCCCGTGACCCTTTTATTTACCGTTTCGGAGGCGAAACTGAGGATGAACTGTAAACCGGTCAACACTATACAGCAAGGGAATTTCATCGTGCGCACACGGCCTCCGGTGACTTTTCGCTATGGAACTTGCGGGAATCTTGCCGAAAACTCTCATCAGATCCTTCATGGCTCGCTTCGACCATCGCCCCATCCGTATCTAACCGCCGCCCGTCAATCCTAGTCGTCGGTCGTATGCCCCGCCCATCCTAGTCGCTCTCGCCGCCTCACCCCGTCCGTCCTCGATAAGCGAGTTAGCTAGCTCGCCAAATCCATCCACTAGCTAGCTCGCCGAATCCATCCACTAGCTAACTAGCTCGCTAGCTTGTGGGTGAATGGCTGGCTGGCTGGCTAGCTAGCTTGTGGATGAATTAAGCGACTGAGGATTCAAAACTGATTAGCTAGCTTATGGATGGATTTGGCGACGGGAGCTAGCCAGCTATGGCAACGGCCGCTGTGCGAGCAGTCCTGGACGCCGGTGGCTTCGTATTTGGCCGTTTTGTGCGTGAGTTTAGCTGGGAATAGATATGGATCAGAAGAAGAAGATGTGGGAAAAAATATAAGCAAATATTTGATTTAATAATTTAAGCTTAAGGAGATTGTTCGTTTTCAGTTCCGCGTTATAAGGGGTTTAGCTAGAGATGCTCTAATATTTATGTAGCCAAACCCATCTTTTAGATTTGATATGGACGCGTACTCTTTGGGAAATTTTCAACAGACCTTTGCGACGTTGAAACTAATTAAGCTTTGTTTTCGTGAACGTGCAACAACGTTTGGGGAAGTAGAAAACTAAAAAAGTTAGCCCTGTTTTGTATGATGGGACTTTGTTTAGGTGACCTTGCGTTAGGCTAATTAGCCTTTAGCTGACACTTATGTAGCCAAGCCCATCTTTTACGTTTGATTCGGGGCCTGCTCTTTGGGGGATTTTTTCCCATTGATGTCTTTGAGAAAGGTGATAATTTGTCTTTCTTCTTGAGTCCTTTTTAGAATATGTGATAAAATGTCTTTGCCTCGCAATGATGGTGAATGGATGACAGATGCTCATCATTAGCCTAGAAAGTTTGAGAATAGATGACAATTGGTTTTCCGGTAATAAGTTCTTGTTCATCATGGCAAATTCCAAACTCTGTGTCACATAATATAGTTATAAATTTCGTTCAGATACAAACAAAGAAAGAAAGAAATCTGTAGCCAACCTTTGCAGCGTTGAAACTAACTAAGCTCTGTTTTCATGAACGAACAACAACGTTTGGGGAAATAAAAGAAAACAACCCTAAAATCCATTCTCTTTTGAGCTCTGTTTATTATGATGGGACGTTGCTTGGGTGACCTCGCTTTAGGCTAATATAAATTTCTAGTTGGCATTTATGTAGGCATGCCTACCTTTTATGTTTGATTTGAGACGCGTACTCTTTAGGGGTATTTTCCTTACTGATGCATTTTAGAATTATTTTTTTCTTCTTGATGCCTTTGAGAATAGGTGACAATTTTGTTTTGCCCCGCAATGGTGGCGAATGGACCTCCTTAGCCGAGACGTTTGTAGAATAGGTGATGAATTTTATTGTTTGCCCCGCAATGACGATTAGGTGACAATTTTTTTTTGAAGCCATTAAGAATATACTCCCTCCGTTCATAAATATAAGTCTTTTTAGAAATTTCACTTAGGGGCTATATAGGAAGTAAAATGAGTGAATCTAAACTCTAAAATATGTGTATATACATATGTAAATAGTTTTATAGTGGAATCTCTTAAAAGACTTATATTCAAAAACGAAAGGAATACGTGACAAATTTATTTTTATGACGCTCTGATGGCGAATGAATGCCAAATGCGGCTCCTTAGCAACGAAATTTGCAGAATAGGCAAAGAAAATCGATGTGTATATATGTACGTATATAGTTTTATAGTGGAATCTCTTAAAAGACTTATATTTAGAAACGGAAGGAGTATGTGACAAATTTATTTTTTGTAACGCTGTGATGGCGAATGAATGAGAGATGCCGCTCCTTAGCAACAAAATTTGCAGAATAGGCAAAATCTCCGTGGCAAATTTATTTTTGTGATGCTGTGATGGCCAATCAATGACAGATGCGGCTCCTTAGCAACGAAATTTGCAGAATAGGCAAAGAAAATCGATGTGTATATATGTACGTATATAGTTTTATAGTGGAATCTCTTAAAAGACTTATATTTAGAAACGGAAGGAGTATGTGACAAATTTATTTTTTGTAACGCTGTGATGGCGAATGAATGAGAGATGCCGCTCCTTAGCAACAAAATTTGCAGAATAGGCAAAATCTCCGTGGCAAATTTATTTTTGTGATGCTGTGATGGCCAATCAATAACAGATGCGGCTCCTTAGCAACGAAATTTGCAGAATAGGCAAAGAAAATCGATGTGTATATATGTACGTATATAGTTTTACAGTGGAATCTCTTAAAAGACTTATATTTAGAAACGGAAGGAGTATGTGACAAATTTATTTTTTGTAACGCTGTGATGGCGAATGAATGAGAGATGCCGCTCCTTAGCAACAAAATTTGCAGAATAGGCAAAATCTCCGTGGCAAATTTATTTTTGTGATGCTGTGATGGCCAATCAATAACAGATGCCGCTCCTTAGCAACGAAATTTGCAGAATAGGCAAAGAAAATCGATGTGTATATATGTACGTATATAGTTTTACAGTGGAATCTCTTAAAAGACTTATATTTAGAAACGGAAGGAGTATGTGACAAATTTATTTTTTGTAACGCTGTGATGGCGAATGAATGAGAGATGCCGCTCCTTAGCAACAAAATTTGCAGAATAGGCAAAATCTCCGTGGCAAATTTATTTTTGTGATGCTGTGATGGCCAATCAATAACAGATGCCGCTCCTTAACAACCAAATTTGCAGAATAGGCAAAAAAAAAAGAGTATAATTTTTCTAGTCACAATTATTTAGGATGCCCGCCGGATACCTCTCTTTGTGAGGATCCCAGATAATCCACCCCCCCGCCCAGGAGTCGAACTCTGGTCGCTGGGTGCACCGCAATACGTTCCAGCCAAAGGGCTGAAGCCCCGTCCTCGTCACATGTACTTCGGTTAGGCATGTATACTATGCCAAGATTGTTCCGTATCTTGAGACCTCTCGTCTCCCCCGCTGCCTCCCCACCCCCTTTCCCTTGCACAGCCGGCGCCAGATTCCGGCGCGGTCCGGCCACGACCACGACCACGGGCGCCTCTCGGTCTCGGGCTGATCTATCACTTCCGCCATACGGATTCAGTCTTCCCCGCCACTAGCACTCGCGCGCCGTGCTAGGGTTTCCGGCGCCGTCGGCTGCTCCATGGACAAGCAGCAGCTCCTCTCCAACCCAACCGCTGCTACGGTATGAAGAATCTCTCTGACCAGGAGGTTCAGAGCCATGGAGATGCTGCCTCTCGCCCGAAACCTGACTGACTGAATGTTAGCGCCTCAGATGCTCATAGACATAGATACTTGCTCCTTTGTATCCCCATGCCCTATGGATTTTTATTCATCCTTTTTTTTTTGACAATTACACCAAGTCAGAGAAACAAGAATGACGAGTTAACTGCCTCCATGTCATCGACGAAGAAGATGCTTTGTATGTATTGAGACTTGAGAGACAAACTTCCTAATTTTGCTTGCGAGATATTAAATGTAGTTGCATCTTTAGCTCTGGGTATCTCTTTCCCTTGGATCTGATAAACTGAATGTGCTTTATGAGGCATATATGTGTTTTAAATCTTATGACAGTTCCATTAACTTGAAGGACTCCTATTTGACAGAACATTCTTAAAAGCATATCCGTCACAACCTACCCAAATGGTTACTCACTGCATGTATTCTGCACAGGAGACTGGCTATATTTACATCATGCCAAAGAAGTTCATATGTTGTTTTTTTACGATTACACCAAGTCTGAGAAATAAGGATGACGAGTTAACTTTTTGTCTTCTAATTACAGATTATTCTTGCATAGCCTGTTCAGTCAAATAATCTAAAATTGCTTATCTTCTTTGAACCAGGCTCATTACATAGTTGTGCTTCCATTTGAGTTGACCACAATCTTAACAGTTATCTGAGTAAATTGCCAAAAACTACTACAATTCGCGCAACCGTGTCCAGTAGCTATCACAATACGATTTTGTGCGAAAACTACCAAAATCTTCTTAATCAGTGGCAAAAAACTATCAGAAGTTTTAACTGACCGATTTAGCTCTTTTAACCGTTTTTATGGCAAGGCTGGCCCACATGCCAGGTGCCAACATGGCCCCGCGCATTTCATCGAACAACTTGTGTCCTCTCGCCGCTTAGTTCCTCCGTGCCCGATGAAACCCCGCCGCTTTTCGCAGTCCCCGACGTCCTCTCCGATTCGCATGTGTCAGGCTCCGTACGCCGCGTCGACCTCCACCGGCCGCTCAGCGGCAGCATTATAAGCGGGTGTCACCGCGTTCCACCAACGAACAGGCGATCCAAGCCACTGACCACATCCAGTCCAAGCTCCACGCACCAGCTTTCTGAGAACACTGTCGGTCGACTGAGCCTGCCACTCAAGAAGCCACTGAAAATGGCGTCGCAGCAACAGAGCCGGAAGGACGCCGCCTCGAAAAGGGAGGAAGGCCAAGGCGGCGTCGGCCTGGAGGAGATCGGCAAGTTCCGCGCGGAGGCGCAGCAGCACTCGGCGGACGCCATGGCGTCCAGGAGCGGTACAACCAGAACCTGCAGCACGGCGGCGGCGGTGGCGCCAGGGGGGCGGTGACCGTCACCCAGGCGCCCGACGCCACGGTGGTCTCCTACCAGGAGCACAAGGCCATTCCCGAGGGCGCCTACCAGGGCCGCGCGTCGGCCGCGTCGAACGGCTACGGCGCCAACGCGCTGGCGGGCGGCACCACGGCGTCGTCTCGGGGCACCGAGTTGCAGCACGGCACGACGCTGGAGGAGGGCCGTGGGCATGGCACGGGCCACAAGGAGCACAAGGGCTCGGCGGCGGGCACGCGCGCGGCCGACGACAAGCAGGGCAAAGAGAGTGCCGTGCGCGGCACCAACGCGTCGGCAGGGGCACGGTGGCATCGTGTCGGGACGCCGAGAAGCAGCACCCACAAAGCAGGAGGAGGGCCGTGGGCATGGCACGGGCCACAAGGAGCGGAAGGGACGCAAGAGGCCACGGCTACCGCCGCTGAGTACGCCAAACAGGCCGCAGCAAAGGCGAAGGAGGTCACGGTGAGCACCGGCGGGATGGCCGCGGAGTACGCCAAGGCGGTCGGCGAGAAGGCGAGGGAGGCGGCTCTGGCGGCCGACAAGACGACGGCCGAGTACACGCAGCAGGCTGCGATGAAGGGCAAGGACGTGACTGTCTCCACCGGCGGGACGGCCGCGGAGTACGCCAAGACGGCTGCAGAGAAAGCTAAGGACGCCGCGCTGGCGGCCGGCAAGACGACGACCGAGTACACGCAGCAGGCTACGATGAAGGGCAAGGACATGACTGTCTCCACCGGCGGGACGGCCGCGGAGTACGACAAGACGGCTGCAGAGAAAGCTAAGGACGCCGCGCTGGCGGCCGGCAAGACGACGGCCGAGTACATACAGCAGGCGGCGGTGAAAACCAAAGACGTGACGCTATCGAGCGGCGCGCAGGCGACGCAGAAGGCTAAGGAGGTGACCACCGTCACGGCGCAGAAGGTGACGCTGAAGCTGTTCGATGAAATGCGCGGGGCCATGCTGGCACCTGACATGTGGGCCAGCCGTGCTAGAAAAACGGTTAAAAGAGCTAAATCGGGCAGTTAAAACTTTTGGTAGTTTTTTGTCGCTGATTAGGAAAATTTTGATAGTTTTTCGCACAAAATCGTATTATGATAGCTACTGGACACGGTTGCGCGAATTGTGATAGTTTTTAGCAATTTACTCTGGTCGAGGTGAATAGCGCAAATTAGTGCTTGATGCCTCCGAACTTTAACGAAAATACATACACTATATTAAAGCTACTAAGCTAGCTCGCACGTCGTGCGTGAGGGCCCTTTTCCTCTCGACACGTGGTGGAGCTACTAAGCTATCGCTCACGTCGTGCAATCCCAGTGGTAGGAGTCGATGATTCGGTGATTGCCACGTGCATTGGGTTTTCTTTTGTCTACCAACGGATTTTTTTCTCCCTACAATACTAATGGTTACCAGATCAATCGGCCTAGCTAGCTAGCGGTCCACCGCTTTGACCGGATCACGTTCAATCATATCTCTCCTCTCAAGGCGCCACCGCTTCTTCTTCTTTACTACTGTATTCTGGAGAGAACGAGAGAGAAGGACAGAGCAGAGATAAAGTGGAGCGGGGTGTCCAGCTCCGCTGCCGCGTCTGGCCGACGAGGCGACGACCTCCCATGTCGCCGTCGTGTTCCCTTCCCCTCCTCCATCTTCCCTCCTCCGCTTTCGCTGGGCCACGGAAGGTGCCCATCCACAAACCCTACGCTCCCACCCCTCCCGCACTCCGCCTCCCGATGAGGCTCTAGCGGCAACCAAATCCTCACGCGCGCCACACCTGGACGAGGTGCACGTCAGGGCCTCTGTCGTGCCGGCGACGACTCTCTTCCTTTATTCTCTTCGATGGGGGCGTTCTTTGTGGCAGCCACCATGCCCACCGGCGGCTTCTCCAAGAAGGCGGGGCACCACTACCATAAGCAAGCTACGTACGGGGCATCTCCTTCACCTGACACACAAGGTACATGTCTAATCTGAATTCAAACAGTTCATACTGTCATCATCCTGTGCACACAAATTGGCTAATCGATAGATTTGGTTTCTTCTATTTGTTGTTGCTACCTTCCTTCAGAGATCATGGTGATGATTTTCACTAAAGGATGGGTGGAGGATGTGAAGATCAAGGTTCGGATGCCGGACATGGCATGCTCAACAGTGTTTTTGATCTAAGGATCCTCAGTATCTAAGGAATCGTGCTACGTTGTTCAACATTCAACAACAAAAACAGGATAGATGAGTTGGGATTTTATAACTCTTTTCCCGTACTGAGAAAGTCAAATTAAGGACTAATGGTCTTTCAATATAGTACTGCTCATAAGTAAGACTCTCTTTTCAAAGGATTATTTTTTAGTGATTTCATTCAAAAACTATATTCAAAAGTTGTATGACACTTACAGTTGCAGGTCCAAAATTCTGCTAATCAGCTTCTTAGCTCCAGTGAAAACTAGGAGGGACATGTGAATTAAGCTTCTGAGATCTGTTATTCCAGAACTGGGTAAAAAGAGATAATAAGCATCAATATCATGTCTCTAGGCCGCAAGTGTTGGTAGTGAGGTCTTTCTTTCTCTTTTGCCAGGGATGCATTTTAATTGGTTTTCCTACTGATTTCTTACTATGGTGGTCCTCAATATGTTTGTGGTTGTTGCAATGAATTATATTGGCTTCATGAGCGTACAAAGGGTGCCCGTAGTAGAAAATATTTTTTACCAATGTACAATAGTTATTGCCGTGCTGGAAAGGTTTCCTTACGAGTGTTTCCTGATTGACCTTTTCCAGTGAAAGACTTACTGTGTTTCAATGGTGGTGCTGCATCAGTAGAATTTCTATGACTGATTAAGCATTATAACGCTATGTTTTGCTTCACTTCGCTTGGTTACCATGTTGATGAAACCGTAAATATGGAAGATGAGCCTTATCTTAATAAGATGGGTGTCTCTGTTTACCACAACCAGTTCTCTTATGCCCTTTGGATAATGAATCTCCTAAGTTTTCTCAGTTATATATTGTTGACTCTGGTGACGAATTAGATCGTAGACTAAATATTTTTGACCAAGAAGGCACCAATTATGTGTGTCTTGGCTCTTACTAAAATGCTTGATGAGCATAATCAGTATGTGCAGATGTATGAAATTATCATAAAAAGGATGTCAATATTATTAATAATTATTGTCGACTCTGCTGAAAACAAAGGGTGTTTAAACTTTCAGAATCATGAATGTTTTCCTATAGATTCTAGCAATTGATATTGATTCCAGGAAGTGTTTAGGCAATAGTACAATGTAAGTATTGTGTAAATTCTGACTGGTAGTCTACCATTGTTTTCCTTCAAGTGACCAGGGTGCCATTGGTTTCGTTGAAGTGAGTGCAAACTCAGCATGCATCATAATATTTCAGTCAATACATCACGTTTCTTCTGAAATTCGAACATCCCTCATGGTATTTTAATTATAATTAACTAATTTACTGATGTCACCCCTTTCAAATATGTGATACAGACTTTCTCATGAGAGACCGTGATAGATTTATTAGTGGTACTTTCTCTACGCTTATTTCAGGTGGCAGAAAAGTTTGTTCCAATGAGCAAAAAATGCATATCTAATTCCAATTCTCATGCAGAGCACCACAGGATAAGCATATCAAACAAAACGATGTACCTTAGAGTATCAGGTGAGTACCCTTTAATGACAAAGAACTAGGCTTGATTTTGATTGATAGTGCATCTCTAATTCCATTGCTCATGTGTGCTATTTGTGACAACTAAGAGTTACAGGAGGTGTACTGAGCAAGTAGGTCACCATCGAATTGCAAAGAAGATAGTGTATATCTTTTTTAGGGAAAATGATTAATATTGTAGCGCCTCTTTGGTTCAAACTGTACAAGCCCTATACTGTATTATTCCATTGTTGTAGATCTGCTTATAATAATTTGTTCAACTCGACTCATTTCTTCAACAAAAAAACTGCACCCCCTTTTCCATGGCAGAATTTTTTTAATGTATAACATTCACCTTCAGAACAGCAGTACTACCATGCTTTATACAAAATATGTTTGTTAATTACAACATTGTTTTATTCAGCCACATTCTTGGCTTCAAGATCTTGAACAACCTACCATTGAGGAGGGAAGTTGTGGATTATTTTTTGCTTCAATCACCGCAACTACGCGATGATGATGGCATTCTTCTTATCTATGTTGGAGATAGCAAGACTGACGAAGATGCATTCAAGGTAAGCTATGGTGAGCATGAGAGCGAAAGGCACCGTGGGAGCTAGGCGCGGTGGATATGTCACATGGAAGGAGAAGGCCATCTAGATTTCTTCAATGACCATGTCGCACGGCAACCATGTACCATCTATCCATACAATGCACATCGCTACCTTTTCTTCAATAGTCACAACTATGTATGACTTACCATACACTGTGCTTTCATGTTCCAACACTCATAACAGCAACAGGATAAGCTGCATTTTTTTGAGAAAATATTGACCTTTTATTGATCAAGGATAATCAAGACTGAGTGCATTATGGATACAATTTGGGGTTACATGACTCAATAGAAGATTCACCAGATCTGGATAGAAGTATATATGCGATGCAACCTTTGATACACTTTTACATGACTAAAGCAAACAAACGAGAAGTGCATTATGGATACAATTTGGGGTTACATGACTCAATAGAAGATTCACCGGATCTGGATAGAAGTATATATGCGATGCAACCTTTGATACACTTTTACATGACTAAAGCAAACAAACGAGAAGGACACCACCACCGACAGGCACTTACATGGACACCCCAGCGCACCAAAGCTATCCAGGGTCTGTCCCACGGGCGCGGTCCGCCTACTAGTATATCTGAGATGTCCATGCGCCACCACCGACAGCTCGATCGCCCCCGTGCCCGCCAAGAGGACGGGCGCCGCTGCCAGTGCTGACGCCACTTCACTGTGTTAGGCAGTCTACATTCTCTCTGTTAGCTTGCTCAGCTGCTAGATAACATTGTCTCTGCCTGGTAAAATCTCTAGGAAGACTTATATATTTAGAAATGGAGGAAGTATGATGGTAAACGTTCAAGAGACTGATTACTTCGTACAACATGCCTCTATAACCCACAACAGAGATGTCAAATTCATCTAGAGGCGCTGCAGTGGTTTTATCGTTAGTAGGTGAGTCCATGAGATAATAAGATTAATTATTAGCTCGAATTGGGTCGGAGGGCCATTCCATTAATTAATCTGGGCTCCTTCACTAACGCGGACCGAACAAACCTACGTCGGGCAATACGGTCCGTCCAACCATGTAATAAAAAAGCCTTCATGTGATCTATATGATCGATGCATGCGAACTTAATTTCTAAGTTGTCGTCCGTCCAACCATCTCTCCCTAATCTCTCTCTAATAATAAAGCAAATAGTGTTTCTGGTCGTCCGTCATGGAAATTAACCTTAAAGTTTGCATGAATTACCCACCATGCCACCGGTAAGTAATAGAAAACGTTTGACAAAGCAAAAAATCTTGAACTGGGCCGGCCCATGTAAAAACCTCTTATATTACGCGGAGAATATCCAGCACACCGTATGGGCCGGCCCATGCAAAGGCGCCTGCTTTTAGTTCCGTTTATTTATTTATTTTCAGTTTCGTTTTATTTTTATATTTTAAATAATTTCTAAATTTTAATAAACTGAAAATTATAAATCAACATATTTAAAAAATAAAATGTTTGTGACTTCATAAACTGCTCGGAGTTTTGTATAAAATGCTCGCATATACAATAAAATGTTGCAATTTTAGAAAAATATTTGTACAATAAGAGAACTCCATGATTTCTAATACAATTCCATGTATTCAAAAATATTAAAGGCATTTAACAAAATGCTTTCTAATTGACAATATGTTAATGCATTTAAGAAATGTCCTAAAATTTTAAAAATAGCTAATGCCTGTTTTGATAGTTTTTATTTTTTATTTAAAATTTTCCATTCCATTTTTGTTTATTTCTAATTTAGATAATCTAGAATTAAATAAAATTTTGCATATTAAAAATAGGATTATTGAAATAAAATGTTGACGAAAACATAATGTCCATGAATTAAATAAATATATTACTGATTTATAACAATGTCCATGAATTTAATAAATATATTACTAATTTATAAAAATGTTTGTTTATTTAGAAAAACTTCATGCGTTTCAAAAAATGTTTGTGAATTTAAAATAAAATCCTCCAACATAAAAAAGTATGTTCGCCTTTTCTTGAATTGGTCGCCAATTCAAAAGAAAATATTTATACTGTTCGAAATATAAAAAATATTCACGATTTTTAGTAAATGTTTGTAAATTGTAAAAAATGTTCTCGATATTAAAATTGTTCCCATATTTGTAAAGTTGTTCACGAAATATGTAATGTATGTAGTTAAACATTAATGATTCTAAGTCTTTGTGACAATATAACTGTGTGAATTTTGAAAAATTAACTGTTGGATGGATCGGATTATTATTGTATGTTTTCTAAAAAAAATTATTGAAATTCAGAATTACCTTATGATATTACCTTATGATATAGTGGACAGTCTGTAAAAAATTACAGTAGATGTCAATATTACCTTATGATATTCTAAGGCAGTCACATCTAATATTAATTTTAGGAAGAGCACTTTGAAGTTAATCATCTTGTAAAATTAACAAGATGTAGATCTCACAGTAATGATGAATAATCTACAAATGGTGCAGTAGATATCACCAATACCTTGTGATTCACAAATAAAATTTAGGCTATATACACATTAATATTTGGAAGAGCACGTTGAAGATAGTCGTCTTGCCAAAATGACAAAACGTAGATCTTATAGTAATGATGGATAATCTGCAAAATATGCAGTAGATGCCACCAATACCTTGTGATTCGCAAATTAAACTTGGGATCGTCATATTAAGAATGACACTTATAAATTTCACGTTTGCCAAAAAGAATTTCTTTCAATTGCAAAAATATTGTTGTTGTATTAAAATGACATAGTACATAAAATGTCAATGCAAAATGTGGCATAAATTTCAGAGCAAGTGTCCGAAATGTATGCAAAAATATTACTGTGGTAAATACCACTCGTTTGCAGAGCGAGTGCTATTCTTTATTACTTGCTTCCTTTTACGTGAACCAATATGAGTACAAAGGCACTCTTCCATGGATTTTGGTTGAGGGCCCAAAAGGTTTTAGCATTTTTGAGAAGAAATATACGTCGACAAATGTAGACTTATGTTATATGATTTTGGAGGAATCAATGAAATTCGTGGAAATGTATTTATTCCTTTTAACTCCTTGTGATTTCCTACAACAATGGAATCAATGTGTTTCGATGTCCCGACACCAAAACATCTGTGCACATTTATGTCGGGCTTTGGATGATGAGCATCCAGTGAGGTGTCTTTCAACTTGATATTGAATTACATTTACTAGTTGAGGATTTGATTTCCTCTATTTCCGCGGAAGCATATGCGAGATTATATCTCGTGTGGTCAGATTTCTCCCCCTATTGCTCTCATTTTGGGAGAAGAGTGGTTTATGTACCTCCACTCTTTCTGACACTTTACTGCACGAATATAAAATCGAGTGACACATTTGTCATCAGTAAACGTATGTGGCAGATTTGCAATGAGTTGCAAATATGTGATTCTAAACTTTTAGTTTAGATCCTCTGAGTACGTGGATATAAGGACCCAATGTTAATAATATTTCTAATTTATTTCTTGGCATTCTTTGTGGTACTTATCTCCCCCTAATGCCGGAAATGTCCGTATTGCTGATGCAATCAGCATACGGGCTATGAATAATTTTGATTGACGGATAAATTTTTATTCCTCACATAGATCCCTATTTTTTTTGTGAGAGCCCATTGATGTATGCTGGAGTGGTGATATTGGTATGTAACCGAATTATAGCAGATAGGAAATACTTTGTTGATTTCCACGTAATTACTACAAGGAGAAAGTAGTATGCTATGCAGTTGGTATGATTTATATCATACTTACGGTGTGTAATGTCGTATTTGTCTAGCATGAGGCTAGTAAATTACAATTCTATAAGTTTGGTCATATTATTATATTTGATAAGATATTGAACTAAACCATTATGTGTATTACATAATGTATTATGTATAATCAGACATTGCTTGTGAAATGAGTCCAACGAAGTTGTCCATTCGAATGGATTTATCCCTTGTTTAGGATAACTTGCTCTTACTTTGAGAATTTGAGCAATTAATGTAGTTATATCATTCATGGTTTGTGTGATAAGAGACACACTAGAAATCATTTTATAAATGTTTCCATGAGTACCATGAAGTATCTATATAATATATATCATATAATGGTTGAGTAATCCACATATCTTCTCAATGTGTTCAAGGAAGAATGAGTTGGCTCATTTAGCATTGTAAGGTGAGAGTTCCTTCAATTAATTTCCCCTATGGCACATGTGGTGCACATAAAATCTGATGATTTGAAAAAATTTGCAACTTGTTAAGTTGTGACCAATAGAATTGTCAATAATTTTCTAATCATCCCCAAACGAGGATGGCTAAGGATATTAAACTTAATATTTAATTTATTAATACTTAGAAAATCATTGTGTACGCAACAATATTGAGTATGAATTGATTCATACATCCAAAAATTATCAAATATCAATGCCCGAAAAATAGGATATTGGACATCACTCTACATGTAATAATACAAGTATACGCTAATGATATTTTTGGAATAATCAGGAGATTACATGAGGTCTCCAATATTAGTGTTTTTTTATTATATATATGCAAACATATCTTGGGTGCAAAGGAATTTACCAACCTTTTCTTGCACTAGATTTTTGGTTCTCCTTCTCACGAAGATTTGAGAACAATCATTTACGAGAATAGTTTCCAGTTATAAGTTTGCAGTTTTTCAAATTTATCGTAATGACTTATTTGTCTTTTTAATAAATTTGTGGTGTGGTTTGATCATATGTTTGAGGGTTTGGTAATCATAGGTGCGATGTTTAAATAACCACACATTTGACAAACTTGAGAGTTGTCGTTGATCGTTCGAAAACGATATATTCCCTATTTAAGAAATAATTCCATCTTTGGTTGCATTTTAGCCTCCACTTTACTTTGAATACATCATGGTTCTATTTTGTTACTAATGACTTGATTATTATTCACAATGCTAGCAAGAATTTCAAATAATGGAATAGCACCCGTTGGGTGAATCTGATGATTTTATGAAATTCCATGTTTCTTCATCATGAAAATGGTAGGACTATCATAAGAATATGTAAAGTGTATTGAGGGCTTTTCAACTGGATATGCGGATGAAAATATTTAATCATGAGATCTCAACTTAAAGTTGATTGAGTGACAAAAATGTGACCTGCGATAGACTTGAGGTCTTGAGAAACGAACGGGTGATTATTCGCGATGTGCGCATGGCAGCATGTTTCTCTTAAAGGAAATATTCAAGATGAATAAATATTCGTCCATTATGTACTTAGTTTGAGAACTAAGTGAAGTTGGTGACAAACGAAATACATATAAACATATTTAGCTATTAAGAGAATAGTCATGACATATATTTCGAAGGTGGAGTTATAGTGGCCACAAATGCCGCATGTGGATATAATGACTGATGTCATGAATCATCTTACAATAAATAATATCACCTAACATGTACTTACTGTATTTGGAAATGTCAACCATGCTTACTTGAAAGTGCTTATGCATTTATTTAATTTACTTCTAGTAGTAAGTGTCATCTATGAATAAATGATTTGTTTGAGAACAATCATGGCCAAGGTGATCCTTGGTGAACCTGGGTATATCCTTTAGTACAACACATGTGATGTGATGAAATTATTGCTAATGTTTTGGACTTCATTCTTGAGGAAGTATGTGACTTTAGAGTCACTGCCAAAACGTATAGACTTGCATGCTTAAATTTGGTTAGTCACTATGAAAGTATAACCATGATGTGATGTGGACCTTGTGAAAGTGTTGATCCACTCAATTATTTCCATAAATTATGGGGTCCATCTTGATAGATGGACGACAGTTTAATTAGAAATAGTGACATAAGCTCCATTGCCATGTATTTTATCAATGTAGTAAAAGGTAATCATTGGAGTATGCAAATATTTGCATAATTCTCTATGACATATTCAAACAAAATGAGGCTTGAATAATTGATATTGGTAGATAGTACCATCAACATGTAATAATCATGCATGAATTTACTATCATAGTAAATCATTTTAGTGAACAACAACAATTGCTTCGGAGGAGCAAATTTTAGTACGACTGATGCCATATAGCCATATGTGTAGACCTCAGTTTTTATAGGATAACACTTTGAAGATAATCACCAATATGGTGTAGATCTCGCAGTAATAGAAAACATAGTCTGACTTTTATCAGTAGATGTTCATATATCTATTACCTTATGTTGTGCTATATTTAAGAAAATCACTTTGAAGGTAGTCATATGTCAGAATGACATGATGTAGACCTTGCAGTAATAGTGGACAGTCTGTAAAAAATTACAGTAGATGTCAATATAACCTTATGATATTCTAAGGCAGTCACATCTAATATTAATATTAGGAAGAGCACTTTGAAGGTAATCATCTTGTAAAATTAACAAGATGTAGACCTCACAGTAATGATGAATAATCTACAAATGGTGCAGTAGATATCACCAATACCTTGTGATTCACAAATAAAATTTAGGCTATATACACATTAATATTTGGAAGAGCACGTTGAAGATAGTCGTCTTGCCAAAATGACAAAATGTAGATCTTATAGTAATGATGGATAATCTGCAAAATATGCAGTAGATGCCACCAATACCTTGTGATTCGCAAATTAAACTTGGGATCGTCATATTAAGAATGACACTTATAATTTTCACGTTTGCCAAAAAGAATTTCTTTCAATTGCAAAAATATTGTTGTTGTATTAAAATGACATAGTACATAAAATGTCAATGCAAAATGTGGCATAAATTTCAGAGCAAGTGTCCGAAATGTATGCAAAGCAATTCTTCCTTCTGCAATAGCATTACTATAGTAGTACATGTACTGCAAAATATGCATACGTACACAAATATGATGACTTTAGTGTTCAAATGGCCTGATGGCTTGTTTGTATAATTAATTTAGCCAAAGGGCTAAAGTTAAATTTGCTTGACTTATGCGGCATTTGCATGTAATACTGGGGGCGACTCATAAGCCTGAGGGCACACAAAATAATAGCATGCACAAATCCACGAATTAATAAAATTACAAGGGCTGAAGTGGAAAATTTGCCAAAGGATAAGATTCCCCAATCTTTTTCTCCCGTGCGGTTGCTAATGGGATATTCCCGTCACAGCCGCGCTCGGTTAGGAACGGTGCCTCGTCGCCGGTCGTGTCGCGTTCAAGTCGTGCGCTAGCCCTGCGACGTTGCCTTCTCCTCGCCTTGCGCCTCATATGCTGCTTCCGCGTAGGCTAGACACCGCGTCGTCGGCCGAGGGCCGTGCTCGAGGGCGCCGAGTGCTGCCGCCGCGCCTGATGGCATTTCCAGCCAGCGGTTATAACAACGTCACCTAGGAGGACCACGCTGGAGGGTTGCTGCCATTTTCGGGGCCAAGAAAAACCGCGTCGTGTGAGATCGCCGGAGGGCGCCGTTGCGGCCACGCCAAGATGGTGTTGGTTTGCCTCGCGCCGTCGATGCCTGTGGTCGATCCTCCGGGATGCCGGGAGGAGTGAGGCTGCAGTGTGCCGTACGATGCCGCCATGGTGCGCTCCCGTCGTGTGCCATCGGGGTTGCCTCCGCTGGCTGCTGTCCGGGAGGGGCTGGCCGCACCACACGCCTTGCTGCGTTAGCGCCGCCTCCGTCGATTCCATAGGAAGCCACGTCGGAGGACGCCTCGTACGGGGCTCGGGCTTGGACAAGTCAGCCGAAGGAAGAGCCCGCACCATCTTCGCCGTGGGCAGGACCACGACCGCAAGCACTCCACACCGGATGCCGGGAGCCGCATCGGGCACTGCCTCACCTCCGTCGCGGGTGCGTCGTCGTCGAGGAACCGCTGTGGGCTCCGTCGCGAGCCGTGATGGGGAGGGCGCCGTGGTCCGCGCGCCGCGAGGTCGAGGCCGGCTGTGCCCCTCCATCAACGTCGAGCCTCCGGTCTGTAGGTCCTTGCCACACCACCATGCCTCGCATAGCAGGCCCGGGTCGCTGATGCGCCACGGTCGGCCATGCCGGAGACTTCCGCTTATGCGGACTTTGCTATCTACGTCTGTGAGAAGGGAAGGAGAGGGCGAGACCAAACCATGCTTTGGAGGACGCCGTGATCGAGCGCCGGCACCTGGGCTCCTTCGGCGCGTCGCCTGCGTGTGGTCATCAGCGACGAGAGCGGCATCCTTGACCGTCGGGATGGCCTAATCTCTCTCGTGTTTCCTGCCATGGCCATTCATCACGGGTTGGCCATCGGCTTCGTCAATGACGAACGTGGAGTTGCCATCGCTTCTTCGAGTCGCTCAGACGAAGGAGAGCGTGCTGATAACGTGTTAGTGTAAACGAGAAAGAGAAGCGATTAAAATGAACAGTATCTCTTTATTGATGACATACAAGGCTATATATATAAAGTGAGGGGACCCGTTAAACACACGCGACCTTTACAAAGGACGCCACAAAGGCTGTTGTTAAGCCTGAATTATTAGGATTATAATTAATCCTTAACAGTGTGTACTTGGTTTGCCCTTTTCTTATGGGTATTTGGTTTGCCCTTTTGTTCGCGTTTGGGTAGGCTTCTTGTAATTATCATATGACTTTTATAAAAATATGTTATGTCATTGGCGTGCTTTTGATTTTTTTTAAAGGATTTGCATATCCAGTGTAAAGGCAGTTTACAAAGAGGCACTTGGCAAAAGTGATTATTTTCTTGGCTCTATGTTTTATTTATTTCATTTCATCTAGATGTGCTTTAATTTCTAAACAGCCTGGGAACAGAAGGTTGGACCTGCTCTGGCTTGGCCCAGTTATACGAGTGCGCGCGCGATCTCTCCGATTTTACGGGGATTATGGGCCTTGGACCTCGATCGGTACGGTAACTGTCCCCGCGATCTCTCCGATCGATCCGTATTCCTTGAGAACTCGGATGCAACATGGAACCTCTTCCGTTCCGATTCCAAGAGGATCTGCCCAGCGGTGGTGAGTTTGCTATAAAATCTCATCGCCGCCGGTGGTGTTTCCCCTGACATAGCATAGCAGGGATATGTCGCCGCCGGTGCATACCTCCGCCGCCAACGCCCGGGTCGTGGACGTCTGGGCCGACAACGAGGAGGCGGAGCTGGCTCGCATCTCGCAGCTCTTCCGAGACTTCCCGATCGCGGTGGTGGCCACGTACAAGGACCTCCCGCCCCGGCCTGTCCGCGGCGCCGGCCATCTCCTCTTCCGGGACGGCGTCTACCACGTCGTGGGGCTGCCGCGCGACCTGAACTACAGGTGCTACGGCCTCCACACCAGGGTCAGGGACGCGCGCTTCTTCCAGCTCGCGCTAGCGCTCCTCAACCGCGACGGCGACGTCGCCCTGGGCCGCGTCTGGCGGTTCAACATCGGACCGCTGCTCGCCGCGGACGACCGGTTCTTGGTCGAGCTGGGCGTCGAGCCTCCAATCCGCCGCCGCATCCACCGCGACCACATAGGCCAAGCTCTGTGGGCCTGTCAGGCCGTCCACAACCCAGCCGTCACATGGGTCACCTGCGACGGCGCCGAGGACATTTGCCACCTGCTCGACTGTTTTTTCAAAACTAATGTCGTCCGCGTGGTATCCGACCGCAACAACTTCGTATGGAATTCCCGCTCCTTCTTCCCCCAGTTGTACGACCTTCGGATTCTTGCCGAGTGGCGCACGTTGGAGGGGGAGGAGCCTCCGCTTTCCGGCGTCAGAGAAGCCGGCCCGGCGGCGCTCCTCCGTGCCTTCCTCGCGCTCATGAGGGGCCCGGCTTTTGCCCACCATATGAAAGGATACAATGGCATATTGTCGGGGGTCGGACATTTGGATACTCCTGGCCTTGTGTCGATATATCCAAATACAAGCTGAGACCCTGAGAATCACGCCAGGTTTTCTTTACAAGATCGATCTGGCCATGACTGATGACTACTACAGCTTCCAACTCCAAGGTGTGCACGTTCAATGATCCAACAAGATCAAGACCAAGCCGTGCACGTTCACTCATGAGATCAAGTCGTCGATCGTGTGTATCTATTATCTTACTTATTATGCACGGGCCGATAGTGACTTCATTATGCTTTGTATCACCTGATGATGCTACAAGGTGTCTTGCGATGATTCCGTTAATCTTTAGATCGATGCGTCGGCTCAGTCTCTCGGTTTCTTGTGTGTGTGTGTGTGTGTGTTTACATGGTGAGTGCATGTGTGTGTGCGTGTTGTGTCGTCTACGTTTCTTAATATGTTATTATTGGAAAGAAATAAGATCATGTTGTGAAGGCTTTCTGTGTAAATTTATATGACTTTTAGCTTCCTTTTCCGCACCAATGTAGCTCATTAGGTTGTGCATTGTTTAAGATCCAATTTGTGTAACTCTTTCCGCAATATTTTGATGCCATATTTGAATTGATCTATAAGATTTGCTAATTGTGCTAATTGTCATCAGGACGAGAATTAAGGAATCCAACTCCTGCACCATTTAATTTACCATGAAGAGAAACACACACACACACACACACACAATTTTAAACACCACTTGAGGGCCGCATGTATGAGCATATGTGTACAGTGCTGAAAAGAAACGAAAAAGATAACATTCACACATGTGGGCGTTTTGCAACTCGCCCAAACGCCTCCATTATCATTCATTTTGTCACGTCAAAATAGATGACATCAACAAGCATCTTTTTTTATTTTTGGCTTAAAAATGTTCTATCTCCTAATTAAAAAATCCAATTAAAAATTTATTTTTATCATTAAATCCGTCTCGACGAGATCTTCAAAACTAGATACCATGTTCATATGTTTTGATGAAAAAAATTGGCCAAAATTTGACATGATGTTTGCACTGTAGTTGCCATAGTGTTTACACTAAAGTTGCCATGACATGTTCTATCTATATTTTTCTTTTAGATTTAATGCTACCATTATATTTTCAACTACTTTTTACGGCATTTTTTATTAATTGACCATGATAATTTTTAGTAATTAACCACGGCAAATTTAATGCATGGATCATGGAAAATTTTTAGTAATCCATCAAAATTTACTTTTAAAGGTAGAAGAAAAAATGCCTGAAACATATCGTAACAACTTCAGTGTAAACACCACGATAATTCATGTGTAATAGACATGGCAACTTTTAACCAAAAAAAGTCGTCGAAACATATTGATATGAGATCTAGTTTCGAAGATCTCGTCGTGATGAATTTAATGGTGATAAAACGGATCTTCAATCGAATTTTTTATTTCAGAGATAAAACATTTTAAAAACTGGAAATCAAAAAAGATCCCTACATGCATGCATATGGTGACGTGACGCGGTCTGTGTATTATAGACGTGTGGACAGATGTTATTCGCACCACACGTGTGGGCGTTATCACGGAAATATCAAGCTATGAAGGCTTTCCGTGTAAATAATATCTCTTTAGATTTATTGTCGAATAAACTTTATAAAGATATATGTTTTTTATGATATATTATACTTTCTGTATAAAATAATATAAGAAAGTTTAAAATATTAAAGTAATAAGTTAAATATTTTTATATTAATTTACGAAGGAAATACGTGTTTCATTAGTTATAGTCAATGACCAATTACTCGTGCCCAACTTACATTCCCATCTGGAGGGAGTACAAACACATGCATGCATACAACTGCACTGCCGGCATCGCTGCAATATGATTTCTTTCTTTTTCTCCTCTCTATCTAGCATCAGCACTAGATGATGACGGGCTAAGAGAAAAGGTAAACCACACAGTCAACTGGTGCATTGGAGAATTGTGTTACAATCCAGAAGCGAAGACAGGACCTAAACCCCAGGCCTGGGCCTAGGCCCGGGCGTGAGACCCAACTCCTTTGCGGATTGTAGCAACTACCCAGCATGTGAGGTCCAAATCCAGGATAGTGCTCTAAGGCGACCCGTGGCTGTTGCTGGTTTGGCTCCGCCCATTTTACAATGGGGACTAATCTGCGTTCTTTGGCCGAAACTTTCCGTCGGTCGGCTACCTAGCGCGTAAAGGGTCTTGATTAGCGTATTGATTGGGCCTTCGTCGTCGCAACAATTCCGATCGGTAGTAGAAAATGTCGGCAATGTTTGCAACAAAAAATGCTTCGGTTATAGCAAAATCGATCTCACACGCTCCAGTAAAACGACCTTGCTGGTCATAGCGTGGCCGCTTGGTTGTAATATTTTATGTCACCGATTGTAGCAAAAGTCTATAACGGGTTGCAGCAAAAAACATCATTGCCTTTGGCTGTGGCTGGTTGTGCATGCCGTTTCTCTGGTTGTAGCTTTTAAAAACAGCATTGCAACAATCTTGCAAACCTGTTGCAACATTTTTAGGTATTGTTTGCAGCTCCTCTGTTTTTTTTCTGGTTCTAGCAAAAAAAGTTCGATGGTAGTAGAAAAAATCAATTACGGTTGCAACAAATCGCCGTCGTGAGGTCGCAGCTATGACTTGATGGATGTAGCAAAAAAAATCGCTGGTACTAGCGAAAACCAATTACGGTTGCAGCAAAATCGTCATCATCATAAGGTTGCAGTTTTTGCTTGATGGATGTAACAAAACACTTGACCCGTAGTAGCGAAAAAAAACAAGTACGGCTACAGCAAAAATCACCGTTATGGACCCGACGAATGGCCACATGGCCCGCAAGCAGCGATGGGTGCCGAGGCGTCTAGCCAAACGGTTTGGCCTACACACCATTTATAAATGTTTCCGTTTTACAATCCATTCCTACCACCCACGAGCACATCACATACATGTGTCATAATCCATGCGGCCCTCGCCCCTCGGTCGTCGCCTCTTTCCTTTTCCAACACGGATGGATGTAGTAACACGCGCCCGTTACTACACGGCCTCAACGGGTGCTCAATTTCGAGCGATAAAGTTACCATTAACAATCCATAATTTCATCAACGAGCAACGGCCCCGGCCCCGAGCTACATTCCTCGCTCGGCAAGCTAGCAAGTATTCAACGAGCAATAATCCCGGTCCATACATACACACGCACACCCTCGCCAAAACCTCTAGTTTTCTCTCCTTTAATTCCCAGTGTCCGCAATTCTCTCGTACCGCTGCAAACCATCCTATGGCACTGCTGCAACCCATCCCATGGCCCTGCTGATACCTCGACTTGCATGATAGAGGATCGGACAGGAGGCGGCGGCAGAGGAGCTAGACCAACATCTCGTACGAGGGGTTTTCGTCCAAATATGTACTCTCTCCGTTCCTAAATATAAGACATTTTAAAGATTTCACTATAGACTATATACGGAGCAAAATAAGTGAATCTACATTTTAAAATATGACTACACACTAGTAGAAAACAGGGCATTGAGCCAACCACATTGGACCCGGATTGGATATAAACCGGTTCTAAAGAGTCTGTCCGCTGGGCCCCCTCCCTGCAGCAAATGGCCGCAAGGCCTTTAGGACACAAACCGGTCCTAAAGGGTTTTGGACCGTTTGCTGCAGGGAGGGGGGGCCAGTGGACCGACCCTTTAGAACCGGTTTGTATCAGAAACCGGTGCTAAAGTTTTTCTTATTTTTGCAGCAACTGCGGGGCCCCGCTGTCAGACCCTTTAGCATCAGTTTTTAACACAAACCGGTCCTAAAGCCCTCCCCTATATTCCACTCCAAGCTCAGTTCCATTTTTTCCAGCTCGAGCTCAACTCCATTTTTGCTCTCTCCTTCCTCTTGGGAGCTCTAATACATCCCCATTTTTCTCCACCATTTGTCAAGATTGTTGGCACCCATCGGTCCTACGGTTAGCATCAACATTCCCTCTTCCGGCATTGCAAGTTTTGCTCGTTTTCTTGCTCATTTCATTTTTGTTGTGCTAGCTAGGTGTTTGATGAAATGCCTAAGCTAGAGAGAGTTCATCATTTGTTATGTATACATATGCAATTTGAGCTCAAATTTAATTATGATTTATGGTTTTTTTAGTGTCGCGCGCCTTGTCCCCTTCCTCACCGCCGTCGATCGCCCCGTCACCGACACAACCTTGGTGAGCCTATTGTTTTTATTTACCAAAACAAATTTTGATTTGTATGATTTACATATTTACTTGTATATAATTTTCTTATTGTGTAAGATTTTTTTTATATATATAGCGCCATGGTTTTGATATCCGTCCCCGTTGGCCCTTGTCCAGTCTATGATTCGGATGTGGTATATTATCTTTTATAACTACATATTTTCATTTCCTGATTATATGACAATTAATTACGCCGACCAACTTGACATAGATATTTTTATCTAGGAGGTAGTGGAACCGGAAATGCCAATCGACCCTATTGTTGAGAAGTTACACTTAGTTGAACAAGGAAATGTTGGCCTGAAAGAAAGATTGAAAAAAACTGAAGAAAGGTTGGAAAAAACTGAAAGAGAGAAGATGACCTTGGAAAAGGTTCTTGCCGGTGTCGTCGATGGTCACAAGAGCGAGATGGACGCAATGCGCCTGAAGATTAGAAAGATTAGAAAATATGCAATTAGTAAAGAGGCTTGGTATCATTATGCCGTCGGGTCAATTGTTACCTTTGTTGCGATTTTGATCGCATTTGTTGTTGTTTTTAAATGCATTAATTAGAGAGAGTTTTTATGATTGGTTTCAGTGTGTATTTTTATGAGAACTATATATGTATGGTCGCTACTTTGGTTTTAACGTGTGATGAACTTTTTGTATTAATTAATTAATTTAGTCATGATGATTTAGCATAATGGTTTTTGATAAATTTATATAATGCAGATGAACCGGCAATGGATGTACAGTGATCGACGTCGTCCCGAATTCCTTAATGGCATGCATACTTTTCTCAATGTGGCTGAGAAAAACAGGCAGAATGGATTTATTTTTTGTCCATGTAAAAAATGTCAAAATAAGAGGAATTTCCCTAACTCAAGAACCATACACACCCACCTGTTGCAAGAAGGCTTCATGCCCAGTTATTTTGGTTGGACCAAGCACGGACAAAGAGGGGTTGTAATGGAAGACAATGAAGAAGAAGATGATAATGATAACTATCCTATGTTCAGTGAACACGGTGATACTGAAATGGGGGAAGACGAGCCTGAACATAAGGACATTGTTGATGAGTCTGATGATGATCTTCGTCAGGTCATTCGTGAAGAACAGATAAACTGCGGAAGTGAAAACGAGAGGTTGAAGTTGGAGCGCATGTTAGAAGATCACAAAAAATTGTTGTACCCAAATTGCGAAGATGGCCAGAAAAAGCCGGGCACCACCCTGGAATTGCTGCAATGGAAGGCAGAGAATGGAACATCTGACAAGGGATTTGAAAAGCTGCTGAAAATAATGAAGAAGATGCTTCCAAGAGATAACGTGCTGCCCTGCAGTACGTACGAAGCAAAGAAGGTTGGCTGCCCTCTAGGATTGGAAGTGCATAAGATACATGCATGCATCAATGACTGCATCATCTACCGCGGTCAGCACGAGAATTTAAATGCCTGCCCGGTATGCGGTGCATTTTGGTATAAGATCAGGCGAGATGACCCTGGTGATGTTGAGGGTGACGATCGTCCCAGGAAGAGGGTTCCTGCCAAGATGATGTGGCATGCTCCTATAATACCACGGTTGAAACGTTTGTTCCGAAACAAAGAGCATGCCAAGTTGCTGCGATGGCACAAAGAAGACCGTAAGGAAGACGATATGCTGAGACAACCCGCTGATGGGTCGCAGTGGAGAAACATCGACGATAAGTACGAGGACTTTGCACGTGACCCAAGAAACTTAAGGTTTGGTCTAAGTACAGATGGCCTGAATCCGTTTGGGGAGCAGAGTAGCAGTCATAGCACCTGGCCCGTGACTCTATGTATCTATAACCTTCCTCCTTGGTTATGCATGAAGCGTAAGTTCATTATGATGCCAGTGCTTATCCCAGGCCTGTCGCAACCCGGCAACAACATTGATGTGTACCTGAGGCCACTGGTTGATGAACTTTTAGAGTTGTGGGCTGACGAAGGTGTACGTGTGTGGGACGAGTACAAACAGGAGGAATTTGACCTACGAGGGTTGCTGTTTGTAACCATCAATGATTGACCCGCTCTTAGTAACATCTCAGGACAGTCAAACAAGGGATACAGCGCATGCACACACTGTTTAGGCGAGACTGGAAGTATACATATAGGCAAGAATGTGTACCCGGGGCATCGTCGATTTCTTCCAGACAGGCATCCCGTAAGAAAGAAAGGAAAGCATTTCAAAGGCGAGGCAGATACACGGAGGAAGCCAACCCTCCCTAAAGGTACTGATATATATGACATGGTCAAAGATATAAAAGTAATCTTTGGTAAGGGTCCTGGCGCACAATCTGTTCCGAATGACGCCGACAACCACGTAGCCATGTGAAAGAAGAAATCTATATTCTGGGAACTACCCTATTGGAAATTCCTAGAGGTTCTCTCTGCGATCGACGTGATGCACGTGACAAAAATATTTGCGTGAACCTGCTAAACTTATTGGGCGTGCATGGGAAGAAGTCGAGAGATACACCAAAAGCACGGCTACACCACCAACGTATGCACGAACGAGACGACCTGATGAATCCAGAGAATTTCAAAGGTCCTGCCAGCTACGCTCTTACCAAGGAAGAGAAGGAGATCTTTTTCCAAGTCCTGAGCAGTATCAAGGTCCCGTCTGGCTACTCGTCGAACATAAAAGGAATACTAAACCTGGAAGAGAAAAAGTTCCAAAACCTAAAGTCTCATGACTGCCACGTGATCATGACCCAGTTACTTCCGATTGCATTGAGGGGGCTTCTGTCAGAAAACGTGCGAGTACCCATTGTGAAGCTATGTGCATCCTCAACGCAATTTCTCAGAAGGCAATCGATCCAGCAACTCTACCAAGTTTACAGAAGGACGTGGTCCAATGTCTTGTCAGCTTCGAGTTGGTGTTCCCACCAACCTTCTTCAATATTATGTCGCACCTCATAGTTCACCTAGTCCAAGAGATTTCCGTTCTCGGTCCTGTATTCTTACACAATATGTTCCCCTTTGAGAGGTTCACGGGAGTCTTGAAGAATTATGTTAAAAACCGTGCTAGGCCAGAAGGAAGCATGGTCAAGGGCTATGGAACAGAGGAGGTCATTGAGTTTTGTGTTGACTTTATTCCTGACCTGAACCCGATCGGTATTCCTCAGTCGCGCCATGAGGGGAGACTGCGTGGAAAAGGCACGCTAGGAAAGAAATCAAGAACATGTATGGACGAGCAATCTTTCACTCAAGCACACTACACAGTTTTAGTTAATTCCAGCTTGGCGGCTCCATATATCCAGGAACACAAGGATATTTTATGCTCGGAATACCCGGAGCAACCTGAAGATTTCATTGCTAAAGAACACGCGAAGACTTTCGGCGGTTGGTTGCAAAGACGTCTCATTAATGACAACATTGTTGAAGATGAGCTATACTTGTTGGCCAAGCAACCATCTTCGACTGTATTGACCTTTAAAGGGTACGAGATAAATGGTAACACATTTTACACGGCAGACCAAGATAAAAAGAGCACCAACCAAAACAGTGGAGTCCGGTTTGATGCAAAAGACGACAACGGGCAAAGGGTCACATACTATGGTTACATAGAGCAGATATGGGAACTTGACTACGGACCTTCCTTTAAGGTCCCTTTTGTTCTGGTGCAAATGGTTCAACCTGTCAGGCGTGAAGGTAGACCCGAAGTACGGAATGACAACAGTGGATCAGAAGAATCTTAGGTACGGCAATGATCAATTCGTCCTAGCCAATGATGTGGCTCAAGTTTTCTATGTGAAGGACATGTCTAGCAGACCGAGAAAAATAAAAGATAAGGAAGCGAATACATCAGACGATGAGCCAAGGCGCCACATAGTTCTTTCAGGGAAAGAAACGTCGTGGGAGTCGAGGACAAGACAGACATGTCAGAAGATTACAATAAATTTGATGAAATTCCTCCCTTCAAAGTCAAAGATGATCCAAGCATCCCGTTAAATGATGAAGATACTCATGGTTACGGCGCAATCAGAAGTAAGGCAAGAAGAAAAATAGATAGGGGGTGTTGTTGGTGATGTGTAATAATGTATTAAACCTTTTATGTAATTGTGTTGACCATTTTGATAAATATCAAAAATTTGACCAGTTTCCACTAAATTTGATCATTTTGATAAATATCATTTTTATTTTTTAAGTGTTAAAATGACATTTAGACAATTTGTAAATAAATGTAAAAGAAAAATAAAAGAAGAAACAGGAAAAAGAAAAAGGAAACAAAAAAATATCTTTATATTTTTGAATTAGTTTGATAAATATCTTATTTTTTATTTTTTTATTGTTTTAAATCACATTTAGACAATTTTTATACAAAATATCAGAAAATATAAATATGTTTTTATAAATATTTGATTTTACAAAAGCTTTTTGAGTCTACTTTGATTTTATAAATAAATGTAAAAGAAAACAGAAAAGGGAAAAAAAAGAAAAATAAAAGAAGAAACAGGAAAAAGAAAAAGGAAACAAAAAAATATCTTTATATTTTCAAATTAGTTTGATAAATATCTTATTTTTTATTTTTTTTATTTTTTTAAATGACATTTAGACAATTTTTACACAAAATATCAGAAAATATAAATATGTTTTTATAAATATTTAATTTTACAAAAGCTTTTTGAGTCTACTTTGATTTTATAAATAAATGTAAAAGAAAACAGAAAAGGAAAACAAAAAAAAAATAAAAGAAGAAACAGGAAAAAGAAAAAGGAAATAAAAAGAAAAAGAAAACAGGAAACAGAAACCGGAAAAAAGGAAAAAAGGAAAAAGAAAAAAAACCTTTAGGACCGGTTTTTAACAACAACCGGCCCTAAAGGTGGGTTAGGGTTAGGAAAAAAGGTTTTTAACAACAACAATTTTTGGACCTTTAGTACCGGTTTGTGTTAACAACCGGTGCTAAAGGGTCTTTAGGACCGGTTGTCAACACCAACCGGTGCTAAAGGCTCCTAGACCTCTCCGGGCCGCCAACTTTTCGCCTTCCCGCGCGTCTTCTCTCCTCGCCGCCTCTCTCCTCGCCTTCTCTCCTCGCCGACTCGACCTCCTCGCCGCCTCCTCGCCGCCCCACGCCGCCTCCTCGCCGCCCGCCGTCGCCTCGTCGCCGCCTCCTCGTCGCCTCGTCGCCGCCTCCTCGCGCGGCCTCCTCGCCGCCTCCTCGCAGCCTCCTCGCGACGCCTCCTCGCCGCCCCACTTCATCTTCTTCTCCCACGGTATATCCATATTGTTGTAGTTCATATTTTCGTATATCCTATTTTTGTATATCCATATTGTTGTATATCATATTGTTGTACCATATTTTTTCATATATCATATATCCATATTGTTGTATCATATATCCTATTTTCGTATATCCATATTGTTGTATATCATATATTCATATTGTTGTATATCCTATTTTAGAGCCTTATCATATTGTTGTATATCCATATTGTTGTAGTTCCTATTTTTACCCTTAGACTTTATTCTTACCGTTTTATCGATGGACATCGTAAAGTCCTATGATTGTATAAATGAGGTGACGTTTCTAAAAAAAACACCCGAGCATTTGTGCCAGAACTGCGGTGAAGAAATCTGTGTCACACAATATAACTGTGTTGGCCAAGGGACCCTTTCGTCATGTCCCCCCGACCTCTCACTAGTTTTGCTGGGGAAAGTTTCCGACGATTCCGTAAAACTTTCCGACGATTCCGTAAAACTTTCCGACGATTACGACTCCGACGATTCCGTAAAACTTTTTCGTAAACTTTCCGGTTCCGTAAAACGTTTCCGTAAATAATTTTGCTAAGTTAAATTCTTGTTACTAGCAGGTGTTGAGCTATGGATCCCCAAGAACCACATGATCAGCACGGCGATCGGCTCGCGGGAATGGGTGAGGCTTTGGAGCCACTACCTCGTGAAACTAAGGGTTTCCGGCGGACCTTGGCACTTACAGAAGCCGTGGTAGAAGCAAGAGGAAGGCGCTGGAACGGATATCGACATTAGAAGAAAAGGTGGCGTTTCTCTTGAAGAAAGGGGGACACCCTGTAGAGGAGGAAGAAGATCCTGCACCTGACGCTGATCAGCAGCAATTAGAAGACGATCCTGTAGCAGATGCCGTCCCATCTCAGCATAGAAGCAGCGTGGGTTCCACGCAGCTGCAGCTAGAAGACGGTCCTGCAGTCGAACCGTCGGCGCCTCACTACCCCGTGGATGATGTCACGGAGAAGACAAACTGTGAGATACATATGCCAATGGGGAACATATCCTTCATGGTGGCGTCAGGCTATGCTTTACCGAATCAACCTGGAGCAACCTACCATGGTGGTCAGATTCCAGCATCCCATGCTCGTGTCGGGTTGTCAACAGTTACGCCGGGATGCCAGTCAATTGAGCTTGATATTCCTGGAGGTGAAGGCGAGAAGACACTGGGAGAAATGGAGCTTGGTATCATCTTGTGGAAGAAGAAACACATCGTGTTTCCTAACGCGGCACCAAGGCCACCGACTCCTCCAGGTACAAATGCACCACCTCCAACAATTACTGAATGTTGCACCACATGTAAGCCTATTTTTAATAGTTTTTTCACTTTCGTACAGAGAATGCATGACCTCCAAGTCCACCCCCCCAACGCACCTCCAAGTCCACCCCACAACGAAGATAGGGAGCCCGAGGCCGAGAGTCCATCGCCCGTGCACTCCAGTGAGCCGACGGATGCGCCCACTACGGGTACGGCAAAGCGGAAGCTGCAGTTCAGAAGAAACGGGACTCCTCCCAAGAAGAGAGAAAGGAAACCCAATAAAGTCAAGACTCCCCCGAAGTTACCAGGCCTGATGACTCCGGAGGAACTAGACGAGGCCGTGAAAGCCAAAAACAAAGCATGGTTCGCACGGTTTCCCCTGAAGCCCCCTCCAGACATCTGGAAGGAAACTCTGAAGAACGTACCAAAGTGGAAAATTGAGCGCACCATCGACAACTTATATTATCCTGAACCGCCGCCACCGCCGCCCCTTTCAGACTATGAACGGTACATTGAAAAGATGCACACCGCACAGATGAAGCAGGCGGAGCAGACGAAATGCGGGAAACAAGTTCCCCAGCTCGGACAACAAGAAGCACAGTCAATTGCCCCGCTCAAGGTGTTATCTGACCAGGCTTCAGTGTCCGGTCCACGCATGGGCGACGTAGGTTACGCTATTGCTGATGTGGTATATAAATATAAGCCCGAGCACCCTCTGGTCGAAAATCCAAGTGCTCTAACAACCCAACTATGGAATTTACATGTTTGGTACTTGGAGGCCGCAAGGCAAAAGAGAGACTGTATCATGGTGGCAGTTCAGGATCAACACTACTTCGGAGAGTACGGTGTGGAGGTTGGGTTCGATGATTTTTTCCAGATGTACAATCAACGTGCCCTCGACAAAGCTATCGTCAGCTGCTACTGTTTGTAAGTGATTTATTTGTGTAATTTAATTATTTAGTTAAGCTCGCGTTCATTGCCCGTATAATTATCACTCACGAGACATTCTTTTTGTACGCTACTATGCAGAATGAAGATTCGTGAATGCAGGCTGGCAGGAATCTGGGACTTTGGGTTCATTGACCCGTATTCGTTTCATCAAGAGACAATAGAAAAGTTCAACAAGGATACACCGGATGATTTGCTAAGGTTTTTGAAGCGACAAAGTACCAAAAAAAGAAATACTTTGGCCCTACGGATTCAAGTGAGTGTTACTGTCTTGTACACATTCCATTTTGCTTACCTGATGTTAAGTGTAATTGATGAGTATGCATGACTGCGTGTGTACACGTGCACAGGTCCCACTTCATATTGTTCATCATTAGAATCGATCAAGGACAAGTTGAAGTCTGGGACCCGTTAACCTGGGACGCTGACACATGGAAGAGCGCGCGTCAGATGCTTCAAAGGTATATATATATCGGCCTCTTTCGTTCATCGGCCTCTTTTTTGTTCATTTCCTGATATCAAGTAAGTAATAATTAACTCTTCTATTCATTTTTCTTTGTCGGCCAGGGTTTGGCAAATGTTCATCAAGGAAGAACCCGGTACATGGGCAGACAAGCTCCACTTTCAGATTAACAAAGTAAGTAGTACTACGTACCCTGGTTTCAATACCATTACCATTCTCTTGATTATTGTTAATTTGACTGAATTATGTTCTCGTATATAGGGCGTCCCGCAACAACCACAGGGCACTGATTATTGTGGATACTACGTTTGCGAGTACATTCACAGGATTATCAATGAGAAATCCCGTACTTCCAGAAATCTAGAGGTACGTAACCGGATCTTCAGAACTTTATTTACGTTGTCATCAATTATGTTTAGTTTTGCTCATAACTTAATTGTTTTCATCTACTTCTTTTAAAGCTGCAACGAAAGCGGGCGATGCTCAGACTAATCCAACGTTGCAAGGCAGTTGCAGAGGAATTGGCAGGATTTCTCCTCACGCAAGTCATAGATGAAGGCGGAGAATTTTTCCATCCTATGAACCAATAGCCAGCTCCCTTCTCTATGCAAGTATACAGCTATAGGAAACGAACTTCAAATTATGTAATGATAATCGGTCCAGTACTTCGTGTTACATGTATATATGTACTTTTATTTGGTGCATCAACATTTAACCGCAAACACGGAATCAGAAACACTTAACCGCAAACACGGAATCAGAAACACTTAACCGCAAACACGGAATCGGTGTTTCCGGATACGTGTTTCCGATTACGTGTTTCCGATTCCGTGTTCGTAAAAAACGGAACACGGACACACGGAATCGGAAACACGGAATCGGAAACACGTAAACGGAAATACGGAACCGGAAACACGTAAACGGAAACCCTGAAAATACGGAACACGAAAACACCGAAATACGGAATCGGAAACCCTGAAAAGAAAAGGAAAAAAAAGAAGAAAAAAAAGCATTAGGACCGGTTGGTGTTACCAACCGGTTCTAAAGGTCCTCCGCCTGCGCGCACTCTTCGGCGCCCACGTGGAGGCCTTTAGCACCGGTTTGTAAGAGACCGGTGCTAAAGGGGGGGGGCTTTAGTCCCGGATACGTAGCACCGGATGTGTATCCGGGTCCAAAGACCCTTACCAACCGGTTCTAATACCCCTTTCTCCACTAGTGACATACATCCGTATGTAGTTCATAGTGTAATCTCTAAAAGGTCTTATATTTAGGAACGGAGGGAGTACAATATTGGCATAGCTTCAAATTTATCGTCATGGAAAAGGCGGATTTTTTTATTAATTGGTTGATATATCAAGCTTTTGATGCAAAATATAACCATTTCAAATTTGGCCGACAAAGATGAAATGCATGGAGGATCAATGAGACAGAATTAAAAAAAATCAAAAATCAGGAATTTCCCCGGCCTTTGGAGACGGGGTAAAAACGAGGAGAGAGTAAAAAAATAAACGCACCCACTAGTGCATGCACCTACGTACACATCCATGCATGCGTGACTAGACACGCACGTACCTGCACTGCCTCCATTCCATGCTAGCTAGCCAAAATGCATCGTCGATTATATCTTTTGACGATCTACTGTGCATCAACCTAGCTAACCAGCTAAGAATGTAGCTGATCACCTGTGCCTCGGCTACTTAAGTAAGAATCACTCGCTACATTCCTCGCTCGGTGTGCTAGCTACTCCCTCCGTCTCATAATATAAATGTTTTGCAAGCTAACATAGTTTGCAAAGCGCTCTTATATTATGAGACGGAGGGAGTAGTTGTCAACGAGGAATGACCCTGAACCCTATATACACACACGCAACCGGTCGGGAAGTGGACCACAATACAAACACATAAATATTTGTTAAAACATGATCATGGTGTTCCTGGGCACATCCCCAATACGGCGGCCGCAACATAACCCCTTTCCGCCACCTGAGTCGTGGCCACGAAAAACGACGGAGGGTCGCAAAGGAAGAAATGGATGGGGGTGCGTGAAAAGAAAAGGGAAGGATGCTTTTACAAAAAGAATGGGGTCTCGGCGCCGGTTTGCAGGAGCGAGCGCTCTCCCAAAAAAGGAAGGAGCAAACCCGAGCACGACTAAGACAACACACAACGGAAAGCTGCGTTGTGATATGGTTCTCTTCTCGAGCGTAATTAAGTATTTTTCTTCCGTTTCTCAAAAAGCTACATCTTTTGCATCTCGGAATTGAAATCCGTTTTCACGATTAGGTTTCTCACAACGAGTTTTTTAAAATTCAACTTCACTGCACTATCTGTACCTGCGAATCTTGCCAACATTATCTCAACTTGCCTATTGTTGCCGCTTAGTTGCATGTCATTGATGATCAGCTGCGTATGGATGATGCTTAATTGCCTACAAATACTATAAAATTGTCAAACATCGATGCCAAGTTGCCTATCAATGATGATCAGTTGCCTATGGTTGATGCTCAATTGCCTATAAATACTATAAAATTGCTCAACTTTGATACCCACTTGCCTATTATTGATGATGAGTTGCCCAGGGGTGATGCTCAGTTGCGTACAAATACTATGAAATTGTCTAACATCGATGCCCGATCTCCTATCATAGTTGATCAGTTGCCTACAAATACTATGAAACTGTCTAACATTGATACTCAATTGTCTGTTATTGGTAATTAGTTGCCTAATATTGCTACTCATTTACCTAACTTTACAAATTAGTTGCTTGCTAATATTGTGAAGTTTTATATCATTATTTTTCTAAGTTGCCTACAGACACTATGAAATTACCTACCGGTAGTTGACTGCCATTACTATATTACTAGCCTACAATACATTGAAAAAATATGCCCATCGATGTTGGTAAGTTGCCTATCTATGAAACTAAGTTTCTTACAATAACGGAAAGTGTTGCATGCAATGATGTGAAGCTACTCGCTAGAAACTAAGTTGCCTACAATGCTATCAACTTGAAGGCGAAGCTAGTTATTGTTGAATAGTTTCTAGTTCTGGTAGGAAACTTAGAGGTGAAGCTAGTTCACTTGTTAGTCATGGTAGCCAACTTTGAAGAGATTTTCAATAATAAAGAGTCATACTAGGCAAACTAACAAAAAGTTGCTTTCCTATAGCATTAAAGTTGCATTCATAGCATCCAAAGTTGATCGGCTAAAAAGTTTAGTTGAAACATAGCCATATGGGATCTAGTTTTGAAGAACTCGCCGTGATTAACTTAAGGGTGAAAACAGATCTTAATTTTGATGCTCGATTTAAAAGTTACAGCTTTTTAAAATTTTAAAAATGCTAATTAAATGCATGTGGATCTAAGTCCCGACAGAATTTCCTCCTGGTGCGCTATCCCAATGTGAGTCAAATCCTATCGTAACGTGAGTTGTCTTTGCACTTGTCGTGACGTGGATGTGCTCGGAACAACGAGATAGCATAGCTGCACTCATTAGAATTTATGTTTAAATAATTAACTTTCCAATTTTATTTGATTTTTTATGTTACAGAACATTCATAGAATCTTCGTAGAATTCCGAAAGGTGGATGGACTTTCATCCAATTTGAAACATGTACACTCCAACGAAATTTATTCACTTGTTTTCTATGTAAAAAAGTGAAAAAATAAAAATCAAAGAATCATGTGAGTGTAAGTTGCAAAGATGTTCAAAATCGTACGGTTTTGAACTTCGAGTGGAGAATATTGGATGTGGGCATCCAGCTTTTCTTTGTACTCAAACCCAATGAGAATCACACCTTTCCTTAGACATCTCTGGTCTACTATAATATGAGATGCAACAGAAAATAATACAAAAGGACATGTCATTGCAAACCAATCTGTGGTTGGATAGTTAGAGGGACAATGGTATCTCCAGTCCACCAGGGTTTAAGTCCTGGTGCTTGCATTTTTTCTGAATTTCAAGATGATATGCCGGCTCAGCCTCTCGAAAATGCTCACAGGGGTAAGGTGTGCGTGTGTGTTCATAGGGATGAGTGTATGCGCGTGTATATAAACGCTTGCGTGTGTATTGTGTTCGAAAAAAAAGGACATGTCATTTTCTAACTAAAAATAACATACTCCCTCTGTTTCAAAATATTGAAGTTTTAAGTTTGTTACAAGTCAACATTTGACCAACTTTTACAAAAAAAAAAATGTGTTAAGATCTAAAAAAATATGACTTCAGTACATTTAAAATGTAAAACGGAGGGGGGACATAAGTTGAGCTATAAACAAAGGCGTCTGTTACAAATCAACCGGATAATTTCTTGGAGAAATCATCCACCTTCGTATCCGTCTGATCTACACGATGATGACCGTCCAATTGTAACAACCCCATAGCAGCATCGAGCCTACGACAACTTCAGAACAACACGGATGGCATTCGGCCACGCTTTGTTATAGCTTTCATGGCAGCACCGAGGGCATCCGGTGAAACTCCATTGCAGCCCCGTCGGAGGCTCCAACACAACATCGATTGCTTCGGCGAAGCTTCATTGCAGCTCCGGTGGGGCTCCAACGCAACACCGACAACTCCAACGAAGCTTCATTGCAACTCCACGGAGCTTCGATGCAGCACCAATGGCTCTGGTAAGCTTGTTGCAACTCCAACGACGCTCCATTGCAACACCGGCGTTGAGATGAAGCGGGGGATGCGGCAATGACGTCGGCGTCGAGATCTCATCGTCGTGGGACGTCAGGCGCCTGCGGCACCTCATCGTTCCTCCCCCGTGTTGCTCCGAAGCAGGTGTCGCCAGCGACAATGCCCATTGCTCGTAGCATGATGGATGCATCCAGCATCACCTTTGCTGCCTCGGTATGGGACGAGGATGGGCAAGGATAGAAAGAGACGAGGTGAAAGAAGGAGCGGGCCTCGGTATGGGATGAGGATGGGCAAGGATAGAAGGAGACGAGGTGGAAGAACGAGCGGGAAAGAGGGGATAAGCGGCTTAAAATGGTGAGAAATTTTCCATAAACTAGTTAGCCTGGCCGGCAGAACATGAATTGCACAACTAAACTTTGGCCTGGCGTTGACTTTCTAAAGTCTTGGACAAGATTTGCATTTCAAAATATCTTTCAAAAACATAACACTCCTACAAAATTCATTCACTTGTAAAAAGAATCCTAAACGTATCGGAGTGTAAGCTGCAGGGATAAAAATTCAGACTTTTTTTGCCTACTTGGAGAAGAAGAAAACAAAAGCGATGAGAGAAAAAGATAGCTCATGTTTCGCCTCCTCATCACAAGTTAATGGTGCTGCTTTGTTAGATAGACATTTTCTGGTTTATTGTTACACACAATATGTAATAAACCAACAGAAAAAAAGAGTAAGAAGAACAGACAGACAGACAATAAACCGTTCTTTTCTATCTGATGAAAATAAACAAGTTGAGCTACAGCCGAGGTCCCCTAGGAGATACTACAGGTTGAACATGCCGGAACACATCTCACGGGCCTCTTTCCAAAATTTCACAGTAGCTACCAACTCTATATCTCTATTCAGGACACCTGACAAGGAGGGGCTGAATCAGTAGCCATTCGGCCACATTTGGTTAGCCTGGGCGGCAGCGGCGGCACTCAAGTTTCCGTCGCTTGGGTTTCGGTGTTCAGGTCCTAGGCCTGGCTGTGACTGCCCGAGCGCTGCACCGTACTGTGACGGCATCTGCCCCTGCCGAAGGCCGCCTTGATGGCCCTGCTGCTGCCCCTGATAGCCCTGCTGCTGCCCTTGATAGCCATACAAGGGGTTGGCAGCAAGAGGCGGCATTCCTCGCGAACCAGCTCCATGCATCCACATTGCAGGGTTCTCGCCCTGCAGAGACAAGCATGGAAGTTAGCAATCATACAATTTTCCTACTGTAAATCTAGTTCCCCTACTCTTGTGTGAATCTCTTACCTGCTGAAGAGAGATGTAAGGATTTCCATCCTTGTATTGGGAGGGCATTGTTCCATCAAATCCAGGAGCTGTGGTTGCCGACGGATTGCTTTGGTTCAGGGCAAAATTCTGAGGCATGCCATTTGCAGTCCCAAAACCTCCAACGTAGTTGGAGAGCATCGAGGCTGGCTGTGGAAGGCTCCCAAGAGGAACATTGCTCTTGTATTGTGGCATTGGGTATTTCACGCCCGAGTTGGGAGCTGCAGCTGCGCCTTGGTGGAATAGACCACTGTTTATGTATGGTTGCTGGTAAGCAGCAGGCGGGAGATACGCATAGCTTTGCGGCAAAGATGGGTATCCTATCATGCTTGCATATCCAAGGGGAAGACCTCCTTGAGCATAAGGATGAAGGGCGGCGAGATGGTGAGGCAGAGGAGGACCTGGAGCAATGCCAGTGCTTCCCTGAGGGTGGGTCAACTGTGGGTTGGATAAACCACCTTGATTAACATTCTACAACAACAAACCATATTAGAATAGTGCTGCAGTAACAAGAGAACAGCAGATTGCAGCTTTTTTAGTAATAACACAAATAACAGCATAATAAAGTCCTAATGAATAATACAGCTACAATTCAGCTCTCTAGAGGGGGGAAAAACTGCCCACACAGAATTAGGCACAAATGGAAGTGTTCCTAGCCACAAGACACGGAACTGAACAAAATAAAGCATGAGGCAGATGTAACTACAACAGGATTTGACCAAACATGACCAAAAAATTGATAACTACCACTCTAGGCATAGTAAACAATTAACATGCAGCATAGCTGCACTAAGAGCAGTAAGCAAGAGTTATCCTGTAGCAGGCTGCAACTTCACATTTTAGAGTGCAGCAAGTAAAACTGTATAACTAACCCAAGTTCCTCAGCAAACAAATATATTTTTACCCTTTTATCAGAATTATAGAATTTGTAGCACATGGCCACTCTCAAAAGAGTTGTCGTCTAGTCCATTATTCAGTGAAGTGTCAATACCTCTTGTGGCTGTGAGGAAACAGTTGCATTGTTCACAGACGATTGTGGTGTACCATGAACCAGTGTAGCCAATGGAGGGTTAGTAAGCAGCAGCGAGAATGCTGGATCCAACTCACGGAAAGGTGGCATTGCCGGTGGCAATAGGCCATTTGCCATATTTCCTTGCTGCAATGATAAAACAAGTTTGTCAATGAAGGAAGAATGAAGCCAGAGCAAGACTTTTCTTAACCGTGTTTTGGAATCACTGGTTAGCAGATACAATGAATACAGTTTACATGTACATATATGGAAAGTAACAACATATCAATGGAAGTTCTTATAAACAAACCAAGATAAGAAATGAGCATATATATACCATGAAGTTAGAGAGAGGAGAAATGTTTTGCATTTGACGATTGTCCTGCAGATAAGTCTGCACGGTAGGCTCTGGTTGTACTGCAGTTGGCGTGGCATAGTCAGATGATAAATTGTATTCGGTGTTGTTTGTAACATCCAGTAAATCAGCTCTTCCCACTTCAGACTGTTGTACTGATGTAATATCAGGATTCTCCGCATTACTATCTGGTGCAGAAGCAATGTACTCGTTGGCAGCAGGAGTTACTGTCTCCTTGTTTTCAAATTCGTGGATTCTAAAAATGGACTCAAACATGTCACATAATGGAAGACGGTGGAGATTCTGAAAATGAAGGACTTCACATGATGAAAGGGGCGTAACGAATTTGATGAAGAAATTCATACCTGGCATCACACTGGTCCCCTGACTGGTTATCAGGAACTGATGTGACCTCCACGTCACTATTGGCAGGCATCATGGAGCATGATGCATCGAGTGTCCCAGACACAAAACTACCAAATGTCAAGTGCGCAAAATCGGCATTGGAAACCTGAAGGTGGCCTGGGATTATTACAGCTGGGTTATCATCAGATGGTTTTGGTCTGTTTTCCTCATGTATAGTCAAATGTTCCAACTGATACGCTGTAGTAGACATATCACCATTTGAATCTGCATCTAAAGGATGAAATCATTAAAACTGAGAAAGCCGATCTATGTAATTTACAAAAGAGAAAGTGACTAGAAAGACAGGGAATTCTGGTCAATGAGAGACAAGGAGGGAGCATGCAACATGAAATACAACAGGACGATGCATAAGATCTATAGTCACGGAGACCCAAGGCAAAAAGCACAGAAATCAGGGTAAGACATGCATGTTTCCCGGTGGGTGAGCTCATAAAAGGCAATTAACATGCATCAGAAAATAAAAACACCTCGGGATCATACAGAAATATAAACTCCGGTATGCTCTAGCATAACAGATCTTCACATACGCACAAATGAAAGTACAGATAAAGGTAAATGACATCTTTCATAACTTACTTTGATTGTGTTCAAATGAATGTTCATCAAAGAGATCTGTTTTCTCTATCAGGTCATCATTCAAGGGTGTGCCCTTATCAGACGGGGATAATGGTCCTGGAGATGTTAGGCCACTGGCATTGCTTGCACTTATCTCCTTAGTTTGCTCAAACGTGTTGGCATCTCCAGGAACGTCATCGTTGACCTCCAGGGTAAATGATCTTGGTGCACTCACATTTGCAGAAGCAGCACCAATGCCTTCTGGCACATCAGACCCCTGTCCTAGAGGTAATATGCCAACAGAGTCCTCCTTAGGTACAGAGGGAGCCTGAATAGTGCCATTTGGTAAATTATCAGCTGTGAAACGATCCCCTTCTGATGGCAAAACTGTGTTCAAATTTGATGCATTGGCAGTGACTGAACCACCAACAGCATTATTTGCAACCGGCCTCCCAGGTTTAGCTTGAGGCCTGCCCATCTTCACTATTTCAGCCAAAGAAGGGCGTCCTGGCACTCCACCCCAACCATGCTGCACTTGTGGAGGCTGGAAACTGGTAGACTTCGCATCAGCTAAATTGCTGGTAACAAAAAGCACAAAAGGTTAGGAAGTTTGCCAAGGAAGTCCTCGAGCTATGTACTTGCAGTACCAGTAGTCACTAAGCATACAATGTATAAACAAGAAGTGAAGCTGTGCATCATAAAAAGTAAAAAATAACTATTGTTCCAGTTTGTAATGGTTCTGAACTTCTGATAAAAACACACATAATTTTTCTGAAAACACGGAACATGTGAAGGATCAAACATGCACAAGATAAAATGAAAATTGAAAGACAGGGTAGCTCTGAGCACATGATCCATCTCTCCCTAATCGTCAAATTAGAATCAAGCATGCACAATGAAGAGATAAAATGAAAATTAGAAGACAGGACAAGCTCTGAGCACATGTTCAGTCTTTCCCTAATCGTCAAACTAAAATGCATCATGGTCCTGCTAAGGCACAGCCAGTTTAAAGTTATATCATCTTATTTCACTTTTTTTCAAGACAGTGTGATGTCTGCAAAGACCCTAACTCATGTTCTACGCCAACTCTCTCTCTCTCTCTCTCTCTCTCTCTCTGTGTGTGTGTGTTGTCAGCCTTCTACTAAGTGTTGTAGCAAAGAGTTGGCTATGTTCCTTATCTAGGAAGAAAGCTAACAAGGGTGAAATCATCTAACGGTGCTTAACAGTAAATACAGTACAAAACATGTGATGTAATTTTGTTGTGATTTTCCTAAAGAGAAGACTGGACCAGACACTACATAAATCAATCAATAATTACAACAGAGAATAGGGTCAGTTCTTTTGGGGCTTATGTGTGGCTCCGGAAATAGGCTGCCCCCTCCCCAGCTAATTCTAGAAGTCCTACCTAAATTTATTTTAGAAGCCTGCTAGTTAACCCTTAATTAGTAGGCTTCTAACATAAAAATTTAGGCTGGGCTTCTAAAATATTTTCACAGCCAACCATAAGCCCCAGAAGAACTGGCCCCAACAGAACTACTGCAAGAAGTGCACCAAAACTAGGAGCAAAAACTTTAACTAATATAATCAATATTTGGCTAGAATAGCTATGCAAGATCAGGATCTATTTACTTACCCAGCTTCTGAAATTGTTTCCATAGGATTGCTCCCCTTGACAGCATCAGGGGTTGATGTGTTTGGTGGCGGAAGTAACTCTGTTTCCTTCTTGATAGGACCTTTAGCGCTAGCAGTTGAGTCTGCTGATATGTTGTCATTTTGATAACATATTCAAAATGAGTTAAACTGTACAAAATCAAACTTCATTATGATATCACAATACAGAATTTAGCACGCTACCTCCCGGACCAGAGTAACCACGTCCACCTCGATCCGAACCAACCTTAGAACCTCGGTATGCAGGTTTATAGAATGGGCGAGACCTTGTTTCCTGAGGAGCTTTTACCTGCAGGTGATAGGAGTTTGTCAGGAGAACGAGCAAGTGGCATACTTAAAACACCAGAAATACCAAAAATGCACTGAAGAACATCACCAACAAAGTTTGTATTCTTTGAAGCTTAAGGATTCTCTATGTACTGACCTCTTTTTTGTTGCTACGCTTTCTCCTCACTTCATGAAAGGGGTCTGAACAAACATGACAATAGAGTTAGATAACTTGCCAACATACAGTTGGTTGCTTGTGGTTGGTCTTCAAGGTTACATTTAAACCATAGGAGAAATTATATGTGCATGTAAGCATTAGATAGTGCATGAGCATAGGACAGGTACGATCCACAGAAACAAACGAACAGGAGAATCTTGCCCTCGGCTCTTACTGCAAAGAAAGGCCATTGTCATCGTCTCTAGTGAGTTAATAGACTTGTTTCCCAAGAATAAAAAGATTACCAAATGTACTAGTTTCAAACACACAAAATAACTGCCACTCTTTTGAACAAAAGGAATGATGCACCAATAATGAATGCATGTATAACACTCACAAAATAATAAATGCAAGATTAATCTCCAAGTGAAAGCTTCTACACTATCTAGACCTCAGTGCAATGTGCAACCTTTTACACAACAGCCTCATAAGTCATAAGTCAACCATGGATGAATGAAGATATTAAATGTGAACACTCTATCTGGACCAACTATCCTATTTATATGCAACTTCAGAGTGAAGCAACACACGGATCAAGACATCCACAGCTCCCACTGAACTGAGCCTGCTTACACCACTAGGCACCACCTGCTGCTTCCTCAGTAACTGCTTTGCTCATTCTCGAGCACCACAAATCCCCATCGGATCAAACAAACAGCACATACACACAAATCGCATAGACTACATCGAGACAGAAATCCGGGCCAGATTGCCAAGCGATACGTACGATAGCAAGCGTCCACGCTGGGGGTTACGACGGCTAAGGGGAGTGACGAAATCACTAACGAGCTGCGCGGACTAGCACGCAGGCAGGCCAATCGGCTACAAACCCTAGCGCTGACCGACGAACCGCTGGGCCAGTACTAATACACGAGTGGAATTCCAGGCGGGGTGGGCGAGGGTACCTTGGGAGATGAGGCGCTCGACGGCGACGTCGGGGTCCATGGCGCAGTCGAGGAGCGTGGCGTAGATCTCGGCCTCGGTGCGGTCGGCCAGGATCCCCTTGAGGCCCTGCACGAGCTTCCGCGAGGCGTGCGGGATCTCCGCCCCGTCCCCCGCCGCCGCCGCGGCCACGCCGCGGGCCTGCTGCAGCTGCCCCCTCCCGCCACCGCCCCCGCCGCCCCGGCCGCCGCCCCTCATGGCGCCGCCGCCTCCCTCCGGATCCGACGGGCACCCGCTAGCCGCTCCGGCCGCCGCCGCGTGGGGAGGGGGGAGGGCAGCAGGCAAAACCCTCGCCGCCGCCGCGCGTGAGTCCCGTGTGTCGTATCGCCGCACGCACACGCCACGCAGCCTGGGACGGACGGACGAAGGAAGGAAGGAACGAAGGGAGCTAGCCTAGCGCAGGAGGAGGAGCTCGAGTATATATTGCTGGATAAAAATAATACTCGTACTAGTAGTACTGCTAGCTGGAATGGATTGGGAAGGGGGAAAGAAAGAGTGCGTGGCTTGTGTCGGATCGGAGCAGGAGTAGGGTTTGAATACCCACCCAGCCCCTCCCGCACGCCGACGGGTAGGGCCTTCTCCTTCCTTGCCAAACAAAGCTCATGCCATCCACGGCTTGTATTTCTTTCCAAATGCACCCTGTTTTGGACATTTTCTGTCCGTGGTAGCGTACACACCATCCATCAAAGTAGTTATTATGATTTATATATTTTTCGATTTCTTATGATATTATTATGTTATTGTTATTTGGCAGGCGTGTCGAGCCCGTGAAATATACACCGTCCGCCTGTCTCACGACAATACGCCATGCCACGTGTCCATGGGATGCACAGACTTGCATTCGGATTTTATTTATGATGGAAATTTATTTGGTTTATCGACTTCGAAAGCACGAACGAGTTCAGTTACCTTTCTTTGTGTGGAAGGAAGAAAGGAAATCTAGCCTCGGCAAGTGCGACAAGTATGCCTCATCATGGGCAGTCCAGGTCGGGTCGGGCTCGGGCCTAGAATTTGAGCCCGGCGGTCGGGCCACGCGGGCTTGGGCTTGAGGAATACATATTTTAAGCCGCGAACTCGTCGGACCCAGTAGGGCTTTTTCGGGCTCGGGCCGGGCTTGGGCCCCATATTTAGGTCGGACGGTCGGGCCAGGCCGGTTGGGCCTGGTCAGGCTTTTTTGGGCTCAGGTCGGGCTTGATCCCAATATTTAGGCCCGATGGTCCGGACGGGCCGGTTAGACCTAGTCGGGCTTTTTTGGGCTTAGGCCCGACGGTCGGGCCGGTTAGGCCCAGACGGGCTTTTTTGGGTTCAGGCCGGGCTTCGACCCAATATTTAGGGTCGTCGATCGGGGCAGGCCGGTCGGGCTTTTTCGGGCTTGGGCCCAATATTTAGGCCTGATGGTCGGGTCGGGCCAATCGAGCTTTTTTGGACGTGGGCCGGGCTTGGACCCAATATTTAGGCCCGACGGTCGGGTCGGGTCGGGCTCTGGCCTGGGGTTTCAACATCGGGCTTGTTTTTGGCCTAGCCCGGCCCGAAGTATGCCAGGTATAGCGAGAAGCTTTCCGATGGCTCCCCACCACTGATGACATGTTGTTCATCGGTGATGAGGGGGTCGTCGGACCTCGTGTGGGCGGGCCTATGTGGCTATGGTTTTAAAGCCCTGGTAGTTTAACATTTCGTCGTTCGAGGTCATGGCTTCGGCGATGACATGGGTGAATAAAGAAGCCTTGGATCCTTCCCCGACGGGGCGTTCAACTCTATGGCCAGTTGTGGATTCGCGAACTAATATGTTCAAGCGGAGATGGTGTGGCGGCGACGAGATTCTTGTGTGTGGACTTGGGTCCTTGTGCTTCACCGTTGGGACGACGTTCACTCAAGGGTCGGTGTGGAGTACGGACTGTTGGGAAACGTCGCATGGGAAACAGAAAAATTCCTACGCTTACCAAGATCAATCAATGGAGACTAGCATCTACGAAAGGGGGAGTGCATCTACGTATCCTTGTAGATCGCTAAGCGGAAGCGTATATAACACGGTTGATGTAGTCGTACGTCTTCACAATTCAATCGCGATCCGTCCTGATCTAGAGCCAAATGGATGGCACCTCCGCGTTCAGCACACGTGCGGCTCGATGACGTCTCCACCTCCTTGATCCATCAAGCGAGGGTGGAGAAGTAGATGGGATCTCGACCAGCACGGCGACATGGCGGAGATGGTGGTGGAGCAGTGCTAGCAGGGCTTCGCCAAACGCCTCCGAAACTGTGAACGAGGAAGAACGGGAGAGACCGAGGAAGAACGGAAGCGCCGGAGAACTCTTCTACCTCTCCGTCTCTCTTGCTGGATCAAGAAGGCCGAGATCATCGTCGAGCTGTACGTGTGCTGAACTCTTCTACTTCACTTACGATTTGAGTAGATACAGGAGTATTTACTTAATGAATCACAAGTCTGAAATGTTGAAAAGTTCAAATCCGTTTCAGAGTGAAGTTCGTCGTAACAAGAGGATAAAACTGTCTACGATATGATCATAGAAATGAATATCTGAGTTACGAGTTTTGGTACGCAGTTAAGACAATGTGGAAATTGTTTCGCAGTTCATGCCACCTGGAACATCATAGTGTGATGATGTGTCTGAACGTCATAGCCACGCACTATTTGGTATGGTGCATACTATGATGTCTCTTATCAAATTACCACTATTGTTTATGAGTTATGCATTAGAGACAACCGCACTCACTTTAAATAGGGCACCGCGTATTTCCGTTGAGATGACATAGTATAGACTGAGGTTTAGAGAAATCTAAACTGTCTTTTCTTGAAAGTTTGGGGTTTCGACACTTATGTGAAAAAGTTTCAGTCTCATAAGCTCGAACCCAAAGCGGATAAATGCTTCGTCATAGGGTATCCAAAACAGTTGGGTACATCTCCTATCTCAGATCCGAAAGCAAAGTGTTTGTTTCTAGAAACGGATCCTTTCTCGAGGAAAGGTTTCTCTCGAAAGAATTGAGTGGGAGGATAGTAGAACTTGATGAGGTTATTGAACCATCACTTCAACCAGTGTGTAGCAGGGCGCAAGAAGTTGTTCCTGTGGCGCCTACACCAATTGAAGTGGAAGCTGATGATGGTGATCATTGAGCTTCGAATCAAGTTACTACAAACCTCGTAGGTCGACAAGGTCGCGTACTGCTGCAGAGTAGTACGGTAACCCTGTCTTGGAGGTCATGTTGTTGAGCAACAGTGAACCTACGAGTTATGGAGAAAGCGATGGTGGGCCCAGATTCCGACAAATGGCTGGAAGCCATGAAATCCGAGAGAGGATCCATGGATGAAAACAAAGTGTAGACTTTGGAAGAATTACTTGATGTTCATAGGACTATTGAGTAAAGATGGATCTTTAAAGGAAAACAGACGATGATGGTGATAAGTCACTATTAAGAAAAGCTCGACTTGTCGCAAAGATGTTTTCGACAAGATCAAACAGTTGACTATGATGAGACTTTCTCACTCGTAGCGATGCTAAAGGTCTGTTAGAATTATGTTAGTTGTTGATGCATTATTTATGAAATATTGCACGTAGGATGTCAAAACATTGTTTCCTCGACGGTTTCCTTGAGCAAACATTGTATGTGATACAACCAGGAGGTTTTGTCGATCCTAAAGATACTAGCAAGTATGCAAGCTCCAGCGATCCTTCAATGGACTGGTGCAAGCATCTCGGAGTTGGAATATATATATACTTTGATGAGATGATCAAAGATTTTGGGTTTGTACAAGGTTTATGAGAAACTTGTATTTCCAAAGAAGTGAGTGGGAGCACTATAGAATTTCTGATAAGTATATGTGGTTGACATATTGTGGATCAGAAGTAATGTAGAATTTCTGTAAAGCATACAAGGTTGTTTGAAAGGAGTTTTTCAAAGGAATACCTAGATTGCGCTACTTGAACGTTGAGCATCAAAGATCTATGGAGATAGATCGAAAGCGCTTAATAGAAGTTTCAACAAGATGCATGCCTTGACAAGTTTTTTAAGGAGTTCAAAATAGATCAGTAAAGAAGGAGTTCTTGGTTGCGTTGTAAGGTGTGAATTTGAGTAAGACTCAAAACCCGACCACGGCAGAATAAAGAGAATAGACGAAGGTCGTCTTCTATGCCTTAGCCGTAGAATCTAAAGTATGCCATGCTGTGTACCGCACCTGATGTGTGCCTTGACTCAAAGTCTGTTGAGAGGTACAGAGAGTGATCCATGATTGAATCACTAGCAGCGGTCAAAATTTATCCTTAGTAACAAATGGACTAAGGAATTTTTTTCGATTATGGAGGTGGTTAAAGAGTTCGTCGTAAAGGGTTACGTCGATGCAAGCTTTGACACTAATCCGAATAACTATGGGTAGTGAAACGGATTCATACAGTAGAGTAGATATTTGGAGCATTTCCGAATAGCACGTAGTAGCAGCATCTATAAGATGACATAAAGATTTGTAAAGAACGCACGGATCTGAAAGTTTCAGAACCGTTGACTAAAACCTCTCTCACGAGCAAGACGTGATCAGACCCCATAACTATATGGGTGTTGGATTCGTTGGAATCACATGGTGACGTGAACTATATTATTGACTCTAGTGCAAGTGGGAGACTGTTGGAAATATGCCCTAGAGGCAATAATAAATTAGTTATTATTATATTTCTTAGTTCATGATAATCGTTTATTATCCATGCTATAATTGTATTGATTGGAAACACAATACTTGTGTGGATACATAGACAAAAACATTGTCCCTAGTTATTATTGGAAACACAATACTTGTGTGAATAACTTGCCTGTTGAACTGCTTGGGGATCCACCCCCACCAAAGGGTGATCCTGTGTTCGAGCTTAAACAGTTGCCTGATACTCTTAAGTATGCTTATCTTGATGAAAAGAGATATATACTGTTATTATTAGTGCTAGCCTCTCAGAGCATGAAGAAAAGAAGTTACTAAAAACTCTGAGGAAGCACCGTGCTGCTATTGGATATACTCTTGATGATCTTAAGGGCATTAGTCCCACTCTATGCCAGCACAAGATAAAAACTGATCCTGATTCCAAACCAGTTGTTGATCATCAACGGAGATTAAATCCTAAGATGAAAGAGGTAGTAAGAAAAGAAATACTAAAGCTCCTGGAAGCAGGTATTATCTATCCTGTTGCTCATAGTGATTGGGTGAGTCCGGTGCATTGCATCCATAAGAAGGGAGGTATTACCATTGTCCCTAATGGTAAGGATGAATTGATCCCACAGAGGATTATTAGGCTATAGAATGGTGATCGATTTTAGGAAACTGAATAAGGCCACTAGGAAAGATCATTACCCTTTGCCTTTTATCGACCAAACGCTAGAAAGACTATCTAAACATACACACTTCTGCTTTCTAGATGGTTATTCTGGTTTCTCCCAAATACCAGTTGCACAATCTGATCAGGAGAAAACCACTTTCACATGCCCTTTCGGTACCTTTGCTTACAGACATATGCCTTTTGGCTTATGTAATGCACCTGCTACCTTTTAAAGATGTATGATGGCATATTCTATGACTTTTGTGAAAAGATTGTTGAGGTTTTCATGGATGACTTCTCCGTTTACGGGTCTTCTTTTGATGATTGCCTCAGCAACCTTGATTGAGTCTTGCAGAGATGTAAAGACACCAACCTTGTCTTGAATTGGGATAAGTGCCACTTTATGGTTAATGAAGGCATCATCTTAGGACAAAAAAATTCTGAAAGAGGTATTGAAGTAGATAAGGCTAAGGTTGATGCAATCGAGAAAATGCCATGCCCCACAGATATCAAAGGTATAAGAAGTTTCCTTGGTCATGCTGGTTTCTATAGAAGGTTCATTAAAGACTTCTCTAAGATTTCTAGGACTCTTACCAATCTCTTGCAAAAGGATATTCCTTTTGTCTTTGACGATGATTGTGAGGAAGCCTTCGAGATACTTAAGAAGGCCTTGATAGCTGCACCTATTGTTCAACCACCTGATTGGAACTTACCTTTTGAAATCACGTGTGATGCTAGTGATTATGCTATTGGTGATGTCCTATGGCAAAGAGTTGATAAGAAGTTGAATGTTATTCACTATGCTTGTAAAACTCTAGACAGTGCCCAAAGAAACTATGCTACTACGGAAAAGGAAATTTTAGCAGTCGTGTTTGCATGTGAAAAGTTCAGGTCTTACATAGTTGACTCCAAAGTCAATATTCACACTGATCACGCTGCTATTAAGTACCTCATGGAGAAGAAAGACGCTAAACCTAGACTTATCAGATGGGTTCTCTTGCTACAAGAATTTGATTTGCACATTGTCGACAGGAAGGGTGCTGATAACCCAGTAGCAGATAACTTGTCTAGGTTGGAGAACGTTCTTGATGACCCACAACCTATCGATGACCGCTTTCCTGATGAGCAATTGAATGTTATCAATACTTCCCGTAGTACACCGTGGTATGCTGATTATGCAAACTATATCGTTGCCAAATATATACCACCTAGTTTCACATACCAACAAAAAAAGAAATTCTTCTTTGATTTAAGACATTACTTCTGGGATGATCCTCACCTTTATAAGGAAGGAGTAGATGGTGTTATTAGACGTTGTGTACCTGAACATGAATAGGGACAGATCCTACAGAAGTGTCACTCCGAGGCCTACGGAGGACACCATGCGGGAGATAGAACTGCACACAAGGTATTGCAATCAGGTTTCTATTGGCCCACTCTCTTCAAGGATGCCCGTAAGTTTGTCTTGTCTTGTGACGAATGTTAAAGAATAGGTAATATCGGTAAACGTCGGGAAATGCCTATGAATTATTCACTTATCATTGAACCATTTGATGTTTGGGGCTTTGATTATATGGGACCTTTTCCAAAATCCAATGGGTATACTCATATCCTAGTTGTTGTTGATTACGTCACTAAGTGGGTAGAAGCTATCCCAACCAGTAGTGCTGATCACAACAGTTCTATCAGGATGCTTAAAGAAGTTATTTTCCCTAGATTTGGAGTCCCTAGATATCTAATGACCGATGGTGGTTCACATTTCATTCATGGTGCTTTCCGTGAAATGCTTGCTAAGTATGATGTCAACCATAGAATTGCGTCTCCCTATCACCCTCAGTCCAGTGGTCAAGTAGAGCTAAGCAATAGAGAGATTAAGCTAATTCTGCAAAAGACTGTCAATAGGTCTAGAAAGAATTGGTCTAAGAAGCTCGATGATGCACCGTGGGCTTATAGAACTGCCTGTAAGAATCCCATGGGCATGTCTCCGTACAAAATGGTGTATGGTAAAGCATGTCATTTACCTCTTGAGCTAGAGCATAAGGCTTATTGGGCAATCAAAGAGCTCAACTTTGATTTCAAACTTGCTGGTGAGAAGAGGTTATTTGATATTAGCTCACCTGATGAATGGAGAAATCAGGCATATGAGAACGCCAAGTTGTTCAAAGAAAAGGTTAAGAAGTGGCATGATAAAAGGATACAAAAGCGTGAGTTCAATGTAGGTGATTATGTCTTGCTATATAATTCTCGTTTAAGATTTTTTGCAGGCAAGCTTCTCTCTAAATGGGAAGGTCCTTACATTGTTGAGGAAGTATATCGTTCCGGTGCCATTAAGATTAACAACACGGCAGGTAATTTTCCGAGACTGGTAAATGGGCAGAGAATCAAGCATTATATCTCACGTACTCCCATAAATGTTGAAAGCAATGTTATCAATACCATAACTCCGGAGGAGTACATAAGGGATATTTATCAGCCTGTTTCAGACTCCAAAAACGAAGAGGTATGTGGTTCGGTAAGTAAACAGACTCCAAAACTTTTCCAGTAGGATTTTTTCTCCGTTTTGGAATTTTTGAAAAAATAGAAAAATTTAAAGCAGTCCGGAAAGCGCACCAGGAGGCCACAAGCCTGCCAGGCGCGGGCCACCCCCCTGGCCGCGCCTCGGGGGCTTGTGACCACCTCGTGTGCCTTCCGGACTCCGTTTCCTTGCGGAGTACTCCTTCTTGTCGGAAAAAAATCATTATATATTCTCCCGAAAGGGCTGACCCTCGTATCACATGAATTTCCTCTATTTTCATTTCAAGCTTGTTTTTTGCCGCAGATTTAGAGCAAGGATGTCGTCTGAGGAATATGTCGGGGAGAACAATTTCCCTCAAGTCTATGAAGAAGTAGATGCTGATCTGAAAAGAGTGGAAGTCATGGAAGCCAAGGGCAAAACTAAGGAGAAGAATCAGGCGTGGGACGAAGTACAATCTGTGTTCAACAAGGAAGAAGTTGAAGAAGTGGATTTCCTCCAACCCTACCTCCACCTACTGTCTCCATCCTTGATTGAACTCTTGAGGTTTTGTGAAACAACTCGTGCTCGCAATACTTATCTCACTCGTGAAGTTGTTTTGCTGGAGAAACATATCACAGATCTCCAAGATATAAATCAAAGATTGATGGCCCTCTTGGAATCAAAGGACAAAACAACTCCACCACCATCTCCGCCAAAGGAAGACAACTAAGCATGGGTATGGGCAATCCCCTTGGATTGTGCCAAGCTTGGGGGAGTTGCCCCGGTATCGTATCACCATCACATCTTTTGCCTTTACCTTTGTTTTAGTTTGTTCCTTTTTAGTTTTATCTTTCTCTGGTAGAATAAAGGTCTTAGTGTTTTAGGCTTGAGTTTTGCCTTGTGTCACCCACGATGTATTCGAGCTTGTGAGCCATATAATAAAGAGTGTCTTAGTTAAGGGCCTTGACTCATGCCATGATCAAAAGAATGTGAAAAGAACAAAAGCATGAAAGATCAAGTAATGATCTTATGGGAAGTGATGGCTTCACATATAAAAAGAATGTTGATTGAAACTTGTTGAGGGTAGACAAACGTAGACCTTGGTCATTGTTGCAATTAATAGGAAGTGATAAAGAAGGAGAGGTTCACATATAAATATATCATCTTTAACACCATCAATGATTGTAAGCACTCACTAAACTATTGCATGCTTAGAAGTAGATGTTGGACAAGGAAGACAACATAATGAATTGTGTTTGCTTGGTTCCGAACAATGTTATATGACTAGAGATCCCTTAGCATGTGACGATTGCTTCCACCTCATATCAGCCAAAACTCCCGCACCAAGTAGAGATACTACTTGTGCATCCATAAACCTTCAACCCAGTTTTGCCATGAGAGTCCACCATACCTACCTACGGATTGAATTATGTGGAAAATAAGCTTTGTACGAACCTGTGATGAGGAAGACATAAAAGCGACAGACTGCATAATAAAGTTTTTTATCACAGGAGGCAATATAAAGTGACGTTCCTTCACACTAAGAGGACACACATTCAAACCTCAAAAGCGCATCACAACCTCTGCTTCCCTCTGCGAAGGGCCTATCTTGTACCTTTACTTTTTACCCTTGAAAGAGTCATGGTGATCTACACCAATTCCTCATTTCGCCTTTATCTTGGCTAACGACATATGCTAGGGAAAGATCTATATTCATATGTCAGCTTGGAAGTAAGTATTCATGATTTATTATTGTTGACATTACCCCTGAGGTAAATGGTTGGGAGGCGAAACTATAAGCCCCTATCTTTCTCTGTGTCCGACTGAAACTGTGATCTCATGAGTACCACATGAGTTTTAGCAATTGTAGAAGACAAAAGGATGATTGAGTATGTGGATTTGCTTTAAAAGCTCTTATTTGACTCTTTCTGATGTGGTGATAAATTGCAATTGCTTCAATGACTAAAGGCTATCGGTTGTTAATTCTCGATAAGGCTCTTGATCCATACTTTACTTTGTGAAGGAATTATCACTTTAGCATGAGAGATTATATGATGATATTGCTGTTCTGACTATGATCATGATGCCTGCATGTTCGTATCTTGTTTTGTCGACTCCTCTCTCTCTAAACATGTGGGCATATTTATTGATCTCGGCTTTCGCTTGAGGACAAGCGAGGTCTAAGCTTGGGGGAGTTGATACGTCCATTTTGCATCATGCTTTCATGTTGATATTTATCGCTTTTTGGGCTGTTAATACACTTCACGGTACAACACTTATGCCTTTTCTCTCTTATTTTGAAAGGTTTACATGAAGAGGGAGAATACGGCAGCTGGAATTCTGCCCTGAAAAAGGAGCAAGTTTGAGATACCTATTCTGCACAACTCCAAAAGCCGTGAAAATCAACGGGGATTTATTTTGGAATTTATAAAAAATACTGGGCCGAAGAAGTGCCAGAGGGTGCCAGCAGGAGGCCACAAGCCTGCTAGACGCGGCCTCCCCCTGACCGCGCCTAGGGGGCTAGTGGGCTCCCACTTGGCCCTCTCGCCCCCCTCTTTTGCTACAAGAAGGGTTTCGTTCCAAAAAAATCAGGAGGGGGCTTTTTGGAGGATTCGCCGCTGCCATGAGGCGGAACTTGAGCAGAACCTATCTAGAGCTCCGGCAGGACGATCCTGTCGGGGAAACTTCCCTCCCGGAGGGGGAAATCGTCGCCATCGTCATCACCAACACTCCTCTCATCAGAGGGGACTCATCACCATCAACATCTTCATCAGCACCATCCCATCTCCAAACCCTAGTTCATCTCTTGTAACCAATCTCCTTCTCGCGACTCCGATTGGTACTTGTAAGGTTGCTAGTAGTGTTAATTACTCTTTGTAGTTGATGCTAGTTGGATTACTTGGTGGAATATTATATGTTCAGATCTTTGATGCTACTCATTGTCTCTCTGGTCATGATTATGATTATGCTTTGTGAGTAGTTACTTTTGTTCCTGAGGACATGGGATAAGTCTTGCTATAAGTAGTCATGTGAATTTGGTATTCCTTCGATAATTTGATGTGTTGTATGTTGTTTTTCCTCCAGTGGTGTTATGTGAACGTCGACTACATAACACTTCAGCATTATTTGGGCCTAGAGAAAGGCATTGGGAAGTAGTAAGTAGATGATGGGTTGCTAGAGTGACAGAAGCTTAAACCCTAGTTTATGTGTTGCTTCGTAAGGGGCTGATTTGGATCCACTAGTTTAATGCTATGGTTAGACTTTGTATTAATTCTTCTTTCGTAGTTGCGGATGCTTGCGAGAGGGGTTAATCATAAGTGGGATGCTTGTACAAGTAAGGGCAGTACCCAAGCATCAGTCCACCCACATATCAAACTATCAAAGTAGCAAACGCGAATCATATGAACATGATGAAAACTAGCTTGACAGAATTTCCCATGTGTCCTCGGGAGCATTTTACCTCCTATAAGACTTTGTTCAGGCTTGTCCCTTGCTACAAAAGGGATTGGGCCACTTTGCTGCATCGATGTTACTTTTTTTTACTTGCTACTTGCTACGAATCATCTTGTCACACAACTACTTGTTACCAATAATTTCACTGCTTGCACAGAATACCTTGCTGAAAACCACTTGTCAGATCCTTCTGCTCCTCGTTGGGTTCGACAAGCTTACTTATCGAAAGGAATACGATAGATCCCCTATACTTGTGAGTCATCAGGCTTGTGGGCCCCCTGTGGCTCGTCTGCCCTACTTCTTCCGCCTATAAATCCTCGAAAAATCCAAAACCACGGGAGAGATCCACGAAAATACTTTTCCGTCGCCGCAAGCTTCTGTCTCCGCAAGATCCCATCTGGGGCACGTTCTGGTGCCTTGCCGGAGGGGGGATTCGGATACGGAGGGCTTCTTCATCAACATTGTTGCCTCTCCGATGATGCGGGAGTAGTTCACCATAGACCTTTGGGTCCATAGCTAGTAGCTAGATGGCTTCTTCTCTCTCTTGGATCTTCAATACAAAGTTCTCCATGATCTTCATGGAGATCTATCCGATGTAATCTTCTTTTGCGGTGTGTTTCTCGAGATCCGATGAATTGTGGATTTATGACCAGATTATCTATGAATCTTATTTGAGTTTCTTCTGATCTCTTGTATGCATGATTTCATATCCTTGTAATTCTCTTCGAGTTGTGGGTTTTGTTTGGCCAACTTGATCTATGATTCTTGCAATGGAAGAAGTGCTTGGTTTTGGGTTCATACCGTGCGATGACCTCACCCAGTGACAGAAGGGGTAGTGAGGCACGCATCGTGTTGTTGCCATCAAGGGTAAAAAGATTGGGTTTATATCTATTGCATGAATTTATCCCTCTACATCATGTCATCTTGCTTAAGGCGTTACTCTGTTCGTCATGAACTCAATACACTAGATGCATGCTGGATAGCGGTTGATGTGTGGAGTAATGGTAGTAGATGCAGAAAGTATCGGTCTACTTGTCTCGGACGTGATGCCTATATGTAAGATCATTGCCTTAGATATCGTCATGACTTTGCGCGGTTCTATCAATTGCTCGACAGTAATTCGTTCACCCACCGTAATATTTGCTATCTTGAGAGAAGCCTCTAGTGAACACTATGGCCCCCGGGTCTACTTCACATCATATTTTCAGCCTTACACTTTTACTTTGTTGCACTTTCCGCCTTCAGATCTCACCTTGCAATCAATCTTGAAGGGATTGACAACCCCTTTGTAGCGTTGGGTGAAAGTTTGCTGTTTTTGCGCACGTACATTGGTGCTTCGTCTTGATACTCCTACTGGATTGATACCTTGGTTCTCAAACTGAGGGAAATACTTACTGCTACTGTGTTGCATCAACCTTTCCCCTTCAAGGGAAAAAAACAACGCAAGCTCAAGAGGTAGCAAGAAGAATTTCTGGCGCCGTTGTCGGGGAGTATTCAAGTCAAGATAGTTTCCCGTCAACGTGCCAATTTCTTGCGCCGTTGCCGGGGATCATCAAGTGAAGCTTATCCAAGTAAGTGTCGCAAACTCATCCCTTGTATTTACTTTTTTGCCTCTCGTTTTCCTCTCCCCCACTTCTGAAAAACAAAAATTTACAAAAATATTTGCCTTTTTCGTTTGCTCTTTTCTTTCACTTGCTTTCTGTTCGCTTGTGTGCTTGTCTGCTTGCTGAAGTCACCATGACTGAAAACACCAAACTTTGTGACTTCTCGAGTACTAATAATAATGATTTTATTAGTACTCCGATTGCTCCCGCCACTAGTGCGGAATCATATGAAATCAATGCTGATTTGCTGAATCTTGTTATGAAAGAGCAATTCTCCGGCCTTCCTAGTGAAGATGCCACATCCCATCTTAATACCTTCATTGATCTTTGCGATATGCAAAAGAAGAAATATGTGGATAATGATGTGATTAAATTGAAGCTATTTCCGTTCTCATTGCGAGATCGAGCAAAAAGTTGGTTTTCATCTTTGCCCAAAAATAGTATTGATTCTCGGAATAAGTGCAAAGATGCTTATATATCCAAGTATTTTCCGCCGGCTAAGATTATCTCTCTCCATAATGATATCATGAATTTTTAGCAACTTGATCATGAACATGTTGCACAATCTTGGGAGAGAATGAAATTGATGATTAGAAATTGTCCCGCTCATGGCTTGAGTCTTTCGACGATTATACAAATCTTCTACGCTGGTTTGAATTTTGCTTCTAGAAATATCTTGGACTCCGCCTCCGGTGGAACCTTCATTGAAATCACATTAGGAGAAGCCACAAAACTCCTAGACAATATCATGACAAACTATTCTCAGTGGCACACTGAAAGGTCACCTACTAGTAAGAAGGTACACACTATAGAAGAAATTAACTCGTTGAGTGCTAAGATGGATGAGTTAATGAAATTGTTTGCTAGTAAAGGTGCTCCTTTAGATCCAAATGATATGCCCTTGTCTTCCTTGATTGAGAGTAGCAATGAGAGCTTGGACGTTAATTTTGTTGGTAGGAATTTTGGTAACAACAATGCTTTTAGAGGAAACTATATTCCTAGGCCTTTTCCTAGTAACCCCTCTAATAACTTTGGCAACTCCTACAAAAATGCTCATGGAAATTACAATAAATTACCCTCTGATCTAGAGAGTAATATCAAAGAGTTTATCAACTCGCAAAAGATTTTCAATGCGTCCATAGAAGAAAAACTACTCAAAATTGATGATTTGGCTAGGAGCGTTGATAGATTGTCTCTTGATATTGATGCTTTGAAAGTTAGATGTGCTCCTCCCAAGATCAATATGGATGAAACTTTGAAAGCTATGTGTGTTTCCATGAATGAGAGTAAAGAAAGAACCACCCAAATTCGTGCTAGACATGAATGGCTTAAAAAGGCGTGTTGTCGTGATGAGAATCACGAAGATCTTAAAGTTCTTGGTGTGACTCCCATTAAATCCTTGTTTTCTAGTTTCAAAACTAATGATGATGGGGCTGTATATCTTGATGTTAAAAGCATTGAAAGTGGAGTAGAAGGTATCAAAACTTTGAGTAGTAATGAAAATACTACTTTGGATTTCAAGGAATTCAATTATGATAGTTTCTCCTTGATTGAATGCATTTCCTTGATGCAATCCATGCTAAACTCTCCACACGCTTATAGCCAAAACAAGGCCTTTACCGATCATATCGTCGATGCTATGATGAAATCTCTTGAAGAGAAACTTGAATTGGAAGTTTCTATTCCTAGAAAACTTCATGATGAGTGGGAACCTACTATCAAAATCAAGATCAAAAACTCTGAATGCAATGCTTTCTGTGATTTGGGTGCTAGTGTTTCCGCGATTCCAAAGTCTTTATGTGATGTTCTAGGCTTTAATGAGATTGATGAGTGCTCTCTTAATTTGCATCTTGCGGATTCTACTGTTAAGAAACCTATGGGAAGGATCAGTGATGTTCTTATTATTGCAAATAGGAACTATGTACCCGTAGATTTCATTGTGCTTGATATTGATTGCAATACTACATGCCCTATCATTCTTGGTAGACCTTTCCTAAGGACTATTGGTGCTGTCATTGATATGAAGGAAGGGAATATTAGATTTCAATTTCCATTAAAGAAGGGAATGGAACATTTTCCTAGAAAGAAAATAAGATTGCCTTATGAATCCATGATGAGGGATACTTATGGTTTGAGTACCAAAGACGACGATGCGTGATTCCATCGCCTTATGCCTAGCTAAGGGCATTAAACAATATCGCTTGTTGGGAGACAACCCAATGAATTTATCTTTGTTTTTTTGCTTTCTGTTTTGTTGCGTCCACACCATCATAATTCTGTTATGATTGTGTTTTTTGTGTTTCTTTTTGTGTTTGAGCCAAGTAAAACCTTTATGACTAGTTTGGTGATGGTTGTTTGATCCTGCTGGAAAAAGACAGAAACTTTCCGCTCACGAAATTATTTTTCATTTTTATCCAGAAAGATCTTTTGAGTTGATTCGTTTTGCTGCTGGTTGATATGACAATTTCCCAAACTGTCGTAATATTTCAGAATTTTTGAGATACCAGAAGTATACGAAGTATACATATTGCTACAGACTGGTCTGTTCTTGACAGATTTTGTTTTTGTTGTGTTGATTGCTTATTTTGATGAAACTATGGATAGTATCGGGGGGGGGGGGGGGGGGGGAATAGCCATGGAAAAGTGAGAATACAGTAATCTAACACCAATATAAATAGAAATCAAGTTTTCTACAGTACCTCAAGAGGTGGTAGTTTTTTTTCTTGTGCTAATGATATCACGAGTTTCAGTTTAAGTTTTGTGTTGTGAAGTTTTAAAGTTTTGGGTGATGTTCTCATGGACGATGAGATAAAGAGTGGAAAGAGCTCAAGCTTGGGGATGCCCAAGGCATCCCAAGCCAAATTCAAGGACACCAAAAAGCCTAAGCTTGGGGATGCCCCGGGAAGGCATCCCCTCTTTCGTTTTCAATCCATCGGTAACATTACTTTGAGCTATATTTTTATTCACCACATGATATGTGTTTTGCTTGGAGCGTCTTGTATCGTAGGAGTCTTTTCTTTTTGTTGTGTCACAATCATCCTTGCTGCACACCTTTTGAGAGAGTCATGCACTCATCGCGAATTTTCCAGAATACTCGTTGAGCTTCGCTTATATCTTTTGAGTTAGGCAATTTAGCTCACACGTGTTTCACTTATATCTTTTGAGCTAGATAACTTTGCTCTGTGTGCTTCACTTAGATCTTTTAGAGCACGACGGTGTCATATTTTGGAGAAATAAGAACTCCCGATCTTCACTTATATCTTTTTGAGAGTGCTCCCTGAGTAACTTGGTAGTTGACTTGTGCTATGTAAGTAGTCCCAAAGGTGATAGGTGCTACTTCTCAAACAACAACGCTAGAAATTGACACATTGACGGAGACTTGCTTGCGTTGGTTTTTCCCTTCAAGAGGAAAGGGTGATGCAGCACATGAGCAGTAAGTATTTCCCTCAGTTTGAGAACCAAGGTATCAATCCAGTAGGAGAATCTCGTCAAGTCCAGAGTACCCGCACAAACACAAAAGAGCTTGCACTCAACGCTATAAAGGGGTTGTCAATCCCTTCAAGATTGATTGCAAAGTGAGATCTGAAGGCGGAAAGTGCAACGAAGTAAAAGAGTAAGACTGAAAATATGGTGTGAAGTAGACCCGGGGGCCATAGTGTTCACTAGAGGCTTCTCCCAAAATAGCAAATATTACGGTGGGTGAACAAATTACTGTCGAGCAATTGATAGAACCGCGCAAAGTCATGACGATATCTAAGGCAATGATCATACATATAGCCATCACGTCCGAGACAAGTAGGCCGATACTTTCTGCATCTACTACTATTACTCCACACATCGACCGCTATCCAGCATGTATCTAGTGTATTGAGTTCATGACGAACAAAATAACGCCTTAAGCAAGATGACATGATGTAGAGGGATAAACTCAAACCAATGATGAAAACCTTATCCTTGTTGGCAACAACACGATGCGTGCCTCGCTACCTCTTCTGTCACTGGGTGAGGTCACCGCACAATATGAACCCAAAACCAAGCACTTCTCCCATTGCAAGAATCATAGATCAAGTTGGCCAAACAAAACCCACAACTCGAAGAGAATTACAAGGATATGAAATCATGCATATAAGAGATCAGAAGAAACCCAAATAATATTCATAGATAATCTGATCATAAATCCACAATTCATCGGATCTCGACAAACACACCGCAAAAAAATATTACATCGGATAGATCTCCATGAAGATCATGGAGAACTTTGTATTGAAGATCCAAGAGAGAGAAGAAGCCATCTAGCTACTAGCTATGGACCCGTAGGTCTATGGTGAACTACTCACGCATCATCAGAGAGGTCATGGTGTTGATGAAGAAGCCCTCCGTATTCGAATCCCCCCTCCGGCAGGGCACCCGAACGTGCCCCAGATAGGATCTTGCGGAGACAGCAGGTTGCGACGGCGGAAAAGTACTTTCGATGATCTCCTGATTTTTTCTGAAATTTTTGGGAATATATAGGTGAAAGGCCTAGGGCACAGGAGGCCCAGGGAGCCCACAAGCCTGGGAGGCGTGCCCCCCTGGCCGTGGCTAGGGGGCTTGTGGGGTCCCTGGTGGCCCCTGCCTTGGTTCTCAAGTTCCGCTATCGTCTTCTGTTTCGGAAAAAATATTTTTGGAAGTTTCGTTCCGTTTGGACTCCGTTTAAAATCCTCCTCTGAAAAGGGTCAAAAACACGGAAAAAACAGGAATTGGCACTTGGCACTGAGTTAATAAGTTAGTCCCAAAAAAGATATAAAAGGCATACAAAACATTCAAAGTTTGACAAGATAATAGCATGAAACCATAAAAAATTATAGATACGTTGGAGACGTATCAAGCATCCCCAAGCTTAACTCTTGCTCGTCCTCGAGTAGGGAAGTGATAAAGACTGAATTTTTGATGTGGAATGCTACCTAGCATAGTTGTCCTTTGTAACTTCTTTCATGTGACATGAATGTTCAGATCCGTAAGATTCAAAACAATAGTTTGCTATTGACATGAAAACAATAATACTTCAAGCAAACTAGCAAGGTAATCATAAACTTTCAAAATAACAAGGCCAAGGAAAGTTATCCCTACAAAATCATATAGTCTGACTATGCTCCATCATCCTCACACAACTAATTTAAATCATGCACAACCCCGGTATTGGCCAAGTAATTGTTTTCGCACTCTTACTTTCTCAAACTTTTTATAACCATCACGCAATACATGAGCGTGAGCCATGGATATAGCACTGTAGGTGGAATAGAGTGTGGTGGTGGTTGTGAGACAAAAAAGGAGGAGATGGTCACATTGACTCAGCGTATCAAAGGGCTATGGAGATGCCCGTTAATAGCTATCAATGTGAATGAGTAGGGATTGGCATACAAAGGATGCACTAGAGCTATAAGTATGTGAAAGCTCAAATGGAGAACTAGTTGGTGTGCATCCAACTTGCTTGTTCACGAAGACCTAGGGCAATTTGAGGATGCCCATCATTGGAATATACAAGCCAAGTTATATAATAAAGATTCACACTAGCATATGGTGGTGACGAAACGAGAGGCTCTCAATCATGAAGAACATGGTGCTATTATGAAGCACAAGTGTGGAAAAAGATAGTAGCATTGTCCCTTCTCTCTTTTTCTCTCCTTTTTTTATTTGGGCTCTTGGTCCTATTTTTTTCTCCTCTTTTTATTTGGTATCTTTGGCCTCTTTTTTTATTTCCTCACATGGGACAATGCTCTAATAATGATGATCATCACACTTTTATTTACTCACAGCTCAAAGCTCAGAACGATGATGACTCTATAGGAAATGTCTCCGGCAGTGTACCGGGATGTGCAACGATCTAGCTTGGCGTATGACGTTGAAACATCTCGCTATCTATCTTACGATCATGCAATGGCAATATGAGAGTGACGGCACGAGTCATGAGACGGAACGGTGGGAGTTGCATGGCAATATATCTCGGAATGGCTATGAAAATGCCATGGTAGGTAGGTATGGTGGCTGTTTTGAGAAAGGCATATGGTGGGTTTGTGTACCAGCGAAAGTTGCGCGGTACTCAAGAGGCTAGCAATGGTGGAAGGTGAAAGTGAATCTATACCATGGACTCACATTAGTCATGAAGAACTCACATACTTGTTGCGGAAGTTTTTATTAGTAATCGAAACAAAGTGCTAAACGCATACTCCTAGGGGAAGGGTTGGTAGGTGTTAACCATCGCGCGGTCCCGACCTCAACACAAAGGATGACAGTCAATAGATCAATTATGCTCCGACTTTCTAACATAGCGGTTCACCATACGTGCATGCTACGGGAATCACTAACTTCAACACAAGTATTTCTAGGTTCACAACACTCTACTAACATAACTCTTAATATTACCAAATCCACGTCTCAAAACTAATTGAGAGGAATCAAAACTTCTCTTTCTACTCAATGCACATGAAGATGGAGGTTTTTGTATCCTCTTTGGGTACCTATCACTTTTGGGACTACTTTCATAGCACAAGCCAACTACCAAGTCACACACCGCCGTGCTCTAAAAGATCTAGGTGAAGCACATAGAGCAAAATTATCTAGCTCAAAAGATATAAGTGAAGCATGATGAGCATTCTAGCAAAATCACGATGAGTGCATGTCTCTCTCAAAAGGTGTGCAGCAAGGATGATTGTGACACAACAAAAAGAAAATACTCCTACGATACAAGAATCTCCAAGCAAAACACATATCATGTGGTGAATAAAAATATAGCTCCAAGTAATGTTACCGATGGATTGAAGACGAAAGAGGGGATGCCTTCCCGGGGCATCCCCAAGCTTAGGCTTTTTGGTGTCCTTGAATTTGGCTTGGGATGCCTTGGTCATCCCCAAGCTTGAGATCTTTCCACTCCTTATCTCTTTGTCCATGAGAACATCACCCAAAACTTGAAAACTTCAGAACACAAAACGTAAACAGAAACTCGTGATAACATTAGCACAAGAAAACAAACTACCACCTCTTTAGGTACTGTAGCAATCTTGATTTCTATTTATATTGGTGTTATATTACTGTATTCTCACTTTTCCATGGCTAGTACCCCCCCCCGATACTATCCATAGTTTCATCAAAACAAGCAACCAACTCAACAAAAACAGAATCTGTCAAAAACAGACTAGTCTGTAGCAATCTGTATACTTCGTATACTTCTGGTACCTCAAAAATTCTGACAAATTACGACTGCCTGGGCAAAAGGATATCAACCAGCAGCAAAAAACATCAAATCAAAAGCTCTTTCTGAATACAAATGAAAAATAATCTCGTGAGCGAAAAGTTTCTATCTTTTTCCAGCAGGATCAAACAACCATCACCAAGACTAGTCATAAAGGTTTTACTTGGCTCAAACACAAAAAGAAACACAAAAGACAATATCATAACAGAATTATGATGGTGTGGACGCAACAAAACATAAATAAAAAGATAAATTCATTGGGTTGCCTCCCAACAAGTGCTATTGTTTAACGCCCTTAGCTAGCTGTAAAGCGATAGAATCACGTATCGTCGTCTTTGGTGCTCAAACCATAAGTAGCCCTCATCATGGATTCATAAGGCAATCTTATTTTATTTCGAGGAAAATGTTCCATGCCCTTCTTTAAAGGAAATTGAAATCTAATATTCCCTTCCTTCATATCGATGATAACATCGACAGTCCTTAGGAAAGGTCTACCAAGAATAATAGGATATGTAGGATTGCAATCAATGTCAAGCACAATGAAATCCACGGATACATAGTTCCTATTTGCAATAATAAGAACATAATTGATCCTTTCCATGGGTTTCTTGACACTAGAATATGCAAGATGCAAATTAAGAGAACACTCCTCAATCACATTAAAACCCAGAATATCACATAAAGATTTTGGAATCGCGGAAACACTAGCACCCAAATCACACAAAGCATTGCATTCATAGTTTTTGATTTTGATTTTGATAGTAGGTTCCCACTCATCATGAAGCTTTCTAGGGATAGAGACTTCCAATTCAAGTTTCTCTTCAAGAGATTTTATCATAGCTTCGACGATATGATTGGTAAAGGCCTTGTTTTGGCTATAAGCGTGTGGAGAGTTTAGCATGGATTGCATCAAGGAAATGCATTCAATCAAGGAGCAACTATCATAATTGAATTCCTTGAAATCCAAAGTAGTAATTTCATTACTACTCAAAGTTTTAATATCTTCTACTCCACTTTCAATGCTTTTAGCATCAAGATAGATGGACTCCAAATCATTGGTGCGTTTTTCAACCAAAGTGGATTCATATCCAGCCCCATCGTTATTAGGTTTGACACAAGAAAACAAAGATTCAATGGGAGTCACACCAAGCACTTTAAGATCTTCGTGATTCTTATCACGAGAACACGCCTTTTTAAGCCATTCATGTCTAACACGAATCTGGTCGGTTCTTTCTTTGCTCTCACTCATGGAAACACGCATAGCTTTCAAAATTTCATACATATTGATCTTGGGAGGAGCACATCTAACTTTCAAATCATCAATATCACTAGACATTCTATCAACGCCTCTAGCCAAATCGTCAATTTTGAGTAGTTTTTCCTCTATGGACGCATTGAAAATCTTTTGTGAGTTGATAAACTCTTTGATATTACTCTCTAGATCAGAGGGTAATCTATTGTAATTTCCATGAGTATTGTTGTAGGAGTTGCCAAAGTTATTAGAGGAGTTACTAGGAAAAGGCCTAGGAACATAGTTTCCTCTAAAAGCATTGTTGTTGCCAAAATTATTCCTACCAACAAAATTAACGTCCAGGCTAGCGGTGCTACTCTCAATCAAGGAAGACAAGGGCATATCATTAGGATCTAAAGGAGCACTTCTACTAGCAACCAAATTCATTAACTCATCCATCTTAGCACTTAACGAGATAATTTATTCTATAGCGTGTACCTTCTTACTAGTAGGTGACCTTTCAATGTGCCATTGAGAGTAGTACGTCATGATATTGTCTAGGAGTCTTGTGACTTCTCCTAATGTGATTTCCATGAACGTTCCACCTGAGGCGGAGTCCAAGATATTTCTAGTAGCGAAATTCAAGCTAGCGTAGAAGATTTGTATAATCATCCAAAGACTCAAGCCATGAGCGGGACAATTTCTAATCATCAATTTCATTCTCTCCCAAGATTGTGCAACATGTTCATGATCAAGTTGCTTAAAATTCATGATATCATTACGGAGAGAGATAATCTTAGCCGGCGGAAAATACTTGGATATGTAAGCATCTTTGCACTTATTCCAAGAATCAATACTATTTTTGAGCAAAGACGAAAACCAAGTTTTTCCTCGATCTCGCAACGAGAAAGGAAAAAGCTTCAATTTAATCACATCATTATCATCATCTTTCTTCTTTTGCATATCGCAAAGCTCAATGAAGGTATTAAGATGGGATGCGACATTTTCACTAGGAAGGCCGGAGAATTGCTCTTTCATAACAAGATCCAACAAAGCGGCATTGATTTCGTATGACTCCGCACTAGTGGCGGGAGCAATCGGAGTACTAATAAAATCATTATTATTAGTATTCGAGAAGTCACAAAGTTTGGTGTTTTCAGTCATGGTGACTTCAGCAAGCAAGCAAGCACACAAGCGAACAAAGAGCAAGCGAGAGAAAAGGGCGAACGAAAAAGGCAAACGAAGAAAAGGGCAAATATTTTTGTAAATTTTTGTTTTTCAGAAGTGGGTGAGAGGAAAACGAGAGGCAAAAAAGTAAATGCAAGATATGAGTTTGCGACACTTACTTGGATGAGTTCTTGACTTGATCCTCCCCGGCAACGGCGCCAGAAATCCTTCTGCTACTTCTCAAACAACAGCACTAGAAATTGATACGTTGACGGAGACTTGCTTGCATTGGTTTTCCCTTGAAGAGGAAAGGGTGATGCAGCACAGGAGTAGTAAGTATTTCCCTCAGTTTGAGAACCAAGGTATCAATCCAGTAGGAGAATCTCGTCAAGTCCAGAGTACCTGCGCAAACACAAAAGAGCTTGCAGCCAGCACTATAAAGGGGTTGTCAATCCCTTCAAGATTGATTGCAAAGTGAGATCTGAAGGCGGAAAGTGCAACGAAGTAAAAGAGTAAGACTGAAAATATGGTGTGAAGTAGACCTGGTGGCCATAGTGTTCACTAGAGGCTTCTCCCAAAATAGCAAATATTACGGTGGATGAACAAATTACTGTCGAGCAATTGATAGAACCGCGCAAAGTCATGACGATATCTAAGGCAATAATCATACATATAGGCATCACGCCCGAGACAAGTAGACCGATACTTTCTGCATCTACTACTATTACTCCACACATCGACCGCTATCCAGCATGCATCTAGTGTATTGAGTTCATGACGAACAGAGTAACGCCTTAAGCAAGATACCATGATGTAGAGGGATAAACTCAAACCAATGACGAAAACCCCATCTTTTTACCCTTGATGGCAACAACACGATGCGTGCCTCACTACCCCTTCTGTCACTGGGTGAGGTCACCGCACGGTATAAACCCAAAACCAAGCACTTCTCCCATTGCAAGAATCATATATCAAGTTGGCCAAACAAAACCCACAACTCGAAGAGAATTACAAGGATATGAAATCATGCATATAAGAGATCAGAAGAAACCCAAATAAGATTCATAGATAATCTGATCATAAATCCACAATTCATCGGATCTCGACAAACACACCGCAAAACAAGATTACATCGGATAGATCTCCATGAAGATCATGGAGAACTTTGTATAGAAGATCCAAGAGAGAGAAGAAGCCATCTAGCTACTAGCTATGGACCCGTAGGTCTATGGTGAACTACTCACGCATCATCGGAGAGGTCATGGTGCTGATGAAGAAGCCCTCCGTATCCGAATCCCCCCTCCGGCAGGGCACCAGAACGTGCCCCAGATGGGATCTTGCGAAGAGAGAAGCTTGCGGCGGCGGAAAAGTACTTTCGATGATCTCCTGATTTTTTTGGATTTTTTGAGAATTTATAGGCGAAAGACCTAGGGAAGAGGAGGCCCAGGGAGCCCTGCCTTGGTTCTCAAGTTCCCCGATCGTCTTCTGTTTCGGAAAAAATCTTTTTGGAAGTTCCGTTCTGTTTGGACTCTGTTTAAATTCTCCTCTGAAAAGGGTCAAAAACACGAAAAAACCAGGAACTGGCACTTGGCACTGAGTTAATAAGTTAGTCCCAAAAAAGATATAAAAGGCATACAAAACATCCAAAGTGTGATAAGATAATAGCATGAAACCATCAAAAATTATAGATACGTTGGAGACGTATCAATAGGCACCCAAAAAGGATACAATAAAACTTCCATATTCTTGTGCATTGATTAGAAAGAGAAGTTTGATTCCTCTCAATTAGTTTTGAGACATGTATTTGGTAATATTAAGAGTTATGTTAGTAGGGTGTTGTGAATCTAGAAATACTTGTGTTGAAGTTAGTGGTTTCCGTAACATGCATGTATGGTGAACCGCTACGTTAGGAAGTCGGAGCATAATTGATCTATTGATTTTCATCCTTTGTGTTGCGGTCGGGATCGCGCGATGGTTAACACCTACCAACCCTTCCCCTAGGAGTATGCGTTTAGCACTTTGTTTCGATTACTAATAAAAACTTTCGCATTAAGTATGTTGCGGAGTGACAAATCCCATTCTTGATCCATGCCAACCCAACAGACACCTTTGGAGATACATGTAGAGCACCTTTATAGTCACCCAGTTATGTTGCGACGTTTGATAAACACACGGTATTGCTCCGATGTCCGGGAGTTACATGATTTCATGGTCATAGGAACAGATACATTACATGCAGAAAACAGTAACAATAAACTGACACGATCATATGCTACGTTTATAATTTGGGTCTTGTCCATCACATTATTCTCCTAATGATGTGATCTCGTTATCAAGCGACAACTCTTGTCTATGGCTACGAAACCTTAACCATCTTTGATCAACGAGCTAGTCAACTAGAGGCTTACTAGGGACAAAGTTTTGGCTATGTATCCACACATGTATTTGAGTTTTCAATCAATACAATTATAGCATGGATAATAAACGATTATCATGAACAAGGAAATATAATAATAACCAATTTATTATTGCTTCTAGGACATATTTCCTACAGAACCCCCTCGCTCGTGGTCCAACTCGCGCTCGATGAGCAGCTCCTCCCTCGTCGCGACTCAACCCCCTCGCTCGCGGTCCAACTCACGCTCGATGAGCAGCTCCTCCCTCGTCGCGACTCAACCCCGCCACACACGCACACTCCTCCGCATCAACTCCTCTCCACCGTCGCTACCGCCACCATTCCTCCTTTTGCAATTCCTCCCCTATCGCGGCTCAACCCCGTCGCACAAGTGCATTCGTGAGCAACAACTCCTATTCACCGTCGTCACCGCCGTCATTCCTCTCTCCTTATATCCGATGGTGAGAGCGGGTGAAGCAACATGTCGAGTGGGCGCGCGGGGGCGGTGGATGGGAGGGAGAGAAGTGGGGATCCGGGGGTGGACGGGTGGGCTAGTCTGGCGATTTGTTTTGGCTGTCACGCCCATGTACCGCACGTTTTGCTGACGACGTGGCAAAAAGACGTGTGTCAAGTTTTGTGCTGCTGATCAGACGACAACGAAAGAGCCAGGATCGGAGTGCTTGTGCCACACATGTGACACTTATCATTTGGTAAAAGAAAAACTCTTCTTTCTTTCTTCGTACTCTTTTTCTTTTGGGCATGCTTTGCGTCGGCGTGCCGGTCAAAACTTTTGGCCGGCCGCGCAAGGGCCGCCGGATCCGCCAGCTGCACGCGGGCCGCACCGTTAGATCTCCATGCAGCAAAATTTCTTAATGCAACAAATTTCGTTCATGATGCAGCAATTTTCGTCAACGATTGCATCAAAAATATAGTTGTAGCAAAAAATATATCAACGTGGTCGTAGTAAAAAAACGAAGCTGATGATGCGTGGTAGCAAAAAAAAAGGGTTGTAGCAAAACAATCCGGTGAACTCGGGTTACAACTCTGACGAACGTGTATGCAACCTTTTTTAATGAACGGTTGCAGCAAAAAATGATACCGTTTGTAACAAAAATTAACACGATTGTAGGAAAAACACATCAGTTGTAGCAAAAAATCCGACGAACTTTGGTTGCAATCAAACGTATAAATATTAAATTTGAACATCGGTTATAGCTAATTTAAACGATCATCACAAGAAAAAATGTTGCAATACGCGAGTCGCGTGGGCAGCGAGCGACACTGGCGTTGCTTCCGCCGGGGCGCCGAACGAAATGTTTCCCTTTTCTTTTTAGAATTTTCTTTCTTTCTTTATACTCATAGCGCGCACCTGAAGGCTGTAGCCCACGCCGCACCTGTAACCGCCGGACGGTGCGCCGTTGTTCCCCCTGCCTAAATCCTCCGCTCCGAGATCGACGCCGGCCTCCACCGCCCGCCCATCCGCTCCGGCGCCGTCCCGGTCCCCTGCCGCTCCTGCCCCGGCACCTCCTCTGTGCAGTGCAGCCCGCCGCGGCCAGATGGAGGCGGCGGCCGGAAGGGACCTGGAGCTGGCCGGCCCGCTCCGCGACCTCCTCCCGCCGGTGGACTTCTGCTGCGCGTACGGCTCCACCCTCACCCACGCCCGCCCTGACGGCACCTCCATGGTCGACTACATCCTCGGCGTCGCCGACCCCCTCCACTGGCACTCCGAGGTAGGCTAGGTACACCCGGCAAACCAGCCCCCCCTCCCCCCTTCCTTCTTGCATCACGCTCTTCTCTGTATCTTATATCCTGTCCGTCAAACTGTACCTCTCTCTGTCGTTTGATGCTGTCTGTATATCATGGATGCGGTGCAGAACATGGCGAGGAACCCCACGCATTACTCTAGCTGGATGGCGCGCCGTGGCCCCGAAGCTGTACGTACGCCCCCATTTCCCCCAAATGCATCGTTTGCTTGGTCACCTGGTTAATTCGCTGGCTGGCTGGCTAATTTTTCCCTTGGCTGCTTCTTGGTGGTGGTCAACTGTAATCTCTTCTCTCAGGTCACTTGGCTGGCTGATCGTGTCGGTGTCGGGGTGTACTTTAATCCGTTTGTCGAGTGGGGAGACAAGGTAACTGTGATGGATTGCCTTCATTCATATCGTGTTTGATTTCATTCCGGTCTATTTTGGTTAATGTGCATGTGCATTGAGCTCTGAGTGACAAACTGTTGCTTTGTGGATGGGTGTAGAGGATCAAGTATGGTGTGGTAGGGATGAAGGACCTGGTGATGGATGTCTTGACCTGGGACCAGTTCTACCTAAGTGGCCGACTGCAAAAACCTGTATGTATATCCTCTTCTTCGTTGCCACCGGAGCATGATTGAGTATATCTGCGATTATGCCATAACTGTCTGTTTGCCGGGTCTGGATAATTTCACCATCGACTACTTCAGTTTACTCTCGATGCAACTTGATTCCCTTTATGTCGCTCGAGACATGTTCCTGGGATAAATTCAACTATCTAAGTATATTTTTTGCTGTTCTGTTTATATAGGTTCGTGTTCTTGTCGATGACTGGGATATAAGGAAAGTTAACACAGTCAATCTGAAAATGGCAACTTCAGCTTCTCTGCTTCTTTTGCCAGAAGAATTCACTGAGGTTTGGTCTCAACTTTGATTTGATGTTTACTACCATGAATTATTTGGTTACTTCTGTATTTGTTTTGATCTTCCCTTTTTTTATCCCTTTTTTTGCAGTATGACCTATACGCAAAAATTTGCAGCTTATCTTATATGGGTGACTTAAGGATGTTATTTGCAGAAGACAAAGATAAGGTAATGAAAATGCATGCCGGTCTTTGTATAAGCCCTGAAGTTATTTGAAATTCAGTTTAGAATTGTGATCCTGCTAGTTGGCGTGTCCAGAAGCCAGCTCATCCTATGTACTTTGAAATGTGAAAATGGCATCCATGCTATATCTTCTTAAAACTGAACCACAACAGAATCAATCATAGCATAGGGAACGTTATGTACCTTTGTGGCTCCATTGTTCCAAGTGTGTCTGTCGCGCAAAGCGTATGGCGCCTTTACTGCACCATACTCACTAGTATGATAAGTTGATAACTATCCACTTGAGATAGTAAAATATGTTAATGGAACTTGTGTTTATGACTAATGAAATGCTCGTGCGTTTGTACTTAGTTATTACAGTACTTGTTATATTGCATCTGCTGTTTAAAAGCTTGTGTCATCATAATCTCTAACTTTTGTACAAGATAAAAAATTATCTCGAAATATATGTCAATTGAACCAACTTTCAGAATGGATAACAACTATGGTATATTTCCTAATAACTTGAGAGGTGATCTCAGTGAGGATGAACCGACCGCCACCAACTCAGATCTCTATAATTCTGCTTATGATTTGGTGCTTATGTGGACTCTGCTGTAATTCAGGTCAAGAAGATTGTGGACGGTAGTTTCCAGCCATTTCAATTGATGTACAGACCCCTGATACGGGAGTATATTTCTGAAGGGATACTGAAGATGTCAGATTACAGACAACAAAAGGCTTTCAAGCAGGTTTTATTTCTTTTTGCTCACACATGCACTGTAAAATGCATCATTGATCGCCTACTAAGATGTTTGATAAACCTTGACGATAGCAACAGCGCGTAGTTAGAGTTGCTGATTGGGTACCTCGTTATCTGCACAGATGCTTTGCATATATCTGTTGTAAGACAATAGCAATCAATGTATTCTGAACTGTTGGCCTTGTAGTCCCCTGGAACACACAAATAAGATTAGCTCTATCAAGTCTACACCTCAACAAACTGGAAATTGTCCCCAGGGTTCACCACTGTCAAAATTCATAAGCACAACACTACAATTGAGAGCCAGGCCTAACCAAAATAACAGGGCAAAGAATCTCTGGACATGCCAACTACACACGCTTAGAAGTCGTTCAATCTCGAGAGCTGTGTAGTTCCAGTGATGCCATATACTGCTATCCAATACCTACTTCTGTAAATACGATTTTAAAAATGCCCTGCTGACTGGAGTTTTTCATCATACTGTACTTATTATATGCTAAATGCATCAACCACAATAATATTTTCTTACAAAATTTAGACACTTACAAAAATATTCACAGACAATCAAGGTAAATCAGTAATGACACTATAGGCTAAAAATAAATAAGTCATCGGTTCAAATAAGGTTTAAGGTCCCATTAAGCAAATGGCTCTAGGACAGACAGGGCAGTATTTAACTGATCAAGGGAACTACTGGTTGTATAATTGTCTGTATTCAGTAGAAAATGGCATAAATCACAAACATCAGTACTAGGGCAAACAATGAGAATACTTGCTGCAGATGGTTCGGAACTTTTAATCTTTGTGTTTACTTGGTATGAAACGGCATAGATCACAAATAAAACAGCACTAGGGAAAACATTGAACAGGCAAGCATGATGCACCAGAGAGAATACTTACGATCATCCCAGCATGCGCACATATGTAGAAGTCATAAACTCATAATTCCCTGGATGGCAGACTGCGTTATCGACAACAGTGCCTGAAGAATGGCAAACATTCATTAATATTATTGTGGAACAATTTGATAACCAGAGCATCATTATGTGATATAATACAGTAGACAAACGGTGTATGTTACCAGGAGGGATATTGTCAGGAGATCCAGGCATGGAAAACTTCATGTGCGATTTTTCTGAGCAACAGTCAGTGTGAACTTGGGGTTCCAATTTTCATCCAAGAACTTGCAGGCCTGCACCAATTGGAATAACACCTAGTCAGTTGTGCAATTGGGGAATGAGGTACTCTCTTGTATAATATGAGCCCAACTAGAAGCACATGAACAGTACCTGAATTACTTGATCTAATTCAACGTTCCAGCACCAGATTAAACTGGCTCCCGTTTATGCCATCCTTGTAATGAAGATGGAGAGATCAACATCGAAAATAACAGTCACACAAGTGTCCTCGAGACAAGCAGTCAATCATTGTACACAACTGAATGACCCTACTATTTCTCTCCGACATTGACGCTGATATCTGCAAGCAGTTATTCAGAAAGGATAAAAAACCTGAAGAATATGATCTGATCTGGTTTTCTTTTCCAGGACTGGTGTAGAAGTCAATGAGACACTCCCTGAAGCAGTTCAGAATAGCAACAGGAAAATAAAACATCAAGAGAACCATTCTAGTATATTTGTATGGATGACTGAACAAAAACAAAAATATCTTACCAAACAAGGCCATCATCATCAGCTCCTTTTGGCTTAAACAATGAATCTATCATTTGTAGTTTTGGTGACTGCGAGCGCATGGAAGCACTATATTTCGGGACAAGCGGCCATTCTCGAAAACCAATGAACTATAGTCACAATGAAAACAAGCAAGCAAACGAACATCACATACAATAGTTAATGATCTTCAGAATTGTGCAGACAACTAGTTTTGATATCTTAGATTTGGAAGTACTCCAATGCAGATAGAGGAAATTTAGTAGCATACTGCTGCAACGGATGGTATATCAGACTGTCCAGGGGATCCATGGGACACGTATATTCCCAAGATGATAGTTGGCACCTTTGATACAAGAGGTATATTTGGGGAAATTTCAACTTGTAGCACCGAGTTCATCCACCAAGCTGATTAGAAAAAGGATTAGTAGAAAGAAGACACACATGTAAATAATGTTTCAATAAGAATTAGATGTGGCGGAGTCACAAACCTCTGCATTGATCTTCAGCGGAACATTTGTCAGATATTGGTCATTGACCCTTGTTGGGGCCACACATTGAGTGACGATCCCGAAGTCAGCAAGGCATTTCCGCTTCCATGGACCTGTCGCAGAAAAATAACCGGATGATACAGATGATTTTCCTAAGCTTATATTGAACAGATACAATAAGAACTTGTAGAACCAACCATAAGTATCAGAGTTCTTTGTCTCAGCAAGAACAGTAGAACACACAGCTGAAACCTTGGTGCTCCAGGAAGCTTTTTCTTCACTTGCTCAAACATATCATCGACCCTTTGTTTTTGAGAAGGGGCGCGTCTCCTTTGACCATTCTCTTCAAACACGTCTCCTTTGACCATTCTCAAATGCATTTTGAGAGATGTGTAGTTTGGCGAAATGAAAAATCTACAATGCCCTTCATGCCCTCACAGTTTTGGAGGTCGCAGACAAGTCTTTGACGTTACACTGAGCTGAAAAGTTAACCACTGCCCATTTGTCCACAACGTAAGCTCTAACAAGCCTCTCGAGAAGCAGAACTAAGAAAGTTATGGGTGCCAACATGCAGAATAAGTGAGTAAACACAGAATGCAGTCAAAATATGCTGACCTTGTTGAAATTCCAACACCCATTCTTGTGAAATATCATCACCATTTCCATCTTTGAGCTACATTACAGGATCCAATCGAAATGCGTAAGAGTTTCACAAGCACAAATGATGGCTGGATAGATATGGAGCAGTCTGTTCTGACTGACCTTTGGGGTCTGCAGTAACCTACCAGCCACTTGTGTAAAGCCTTTGTTTCTGTATCATAGCTGCTGTGTTTCAGATACAGCCTTTCGTGGTTCTGAATCAATGCCCTTGTTTCTAACCTTTCTTGAATCAACGCCCTTGTTTCTAACCTTTCCTGAGGCTTATCCCTTTGCTGCCTATTTCTATGAACCAGTGTGTGCATGCAAATGTGCTTATGTGCGTCTTTTGAACACCTTCGTAATTATCAAAGATATATTTGCAGGACTGTGGTGTGAACACCTTCGTAATTATCAAAGATATATTTGCAGGACTGTGGTGTATCTGCAACGAACGAGCTGTTTTCTTCTCTCCCGTGTATGATCCAAAGGAGACTGCAAGGAAGATTCACATCAAATAGCAGAGGTACTAATGTTTTATGTCCAGATCGTTCATATTCGTACTGCCGATTCCTGCAACACATCCTAATGATTGGTTTTCTCCCTAGAAATACCGACACACATACCGACCCACACGTTGGTTCCATCGAAAGAGGTGGCAGCGGCATCCGTTCGCCAGGCTCTGAGGCGCCGAGTAATGGTTTCGAGCGCACGCCAAGCAGCTTGTGGACTGCTCGCCTCTGGTGGCGTGGTCGCTGCGCGGTACCTGGGGAAGAAAATGTCCAAGGCCTGGAAGTCCTGGGCATTCTAAATCGTGGCCAACACCCGAAGTTTGACTTTTGTTTAGTTATTATATATACGGAAGGCTTGGATTCCCTCGTTTAACATGCAGGATATGTTTGTTGAAGACCTGAAAGAGTGTGCTGGTGGGTTGAATCAAAGTTCGGATGGAAGCCTGATGATCCACAAAGTTTACTGTAGAAGATCATTCCGGATTACGCCTGGTGCTGCAGGACAATACTAACCATTAGCATACATACAAAGTTTTACCGCACGCGGTGCTTCATCTCTCTTTTTTCGAAATACAAATATTGTACTGTAAATTCTTTTCGGGATGTCATGCTGTGCCTTATGGTTGGGCTTTCAGCAAATTCTACATGCCGACAGTTACTGCTTCCAAGAAGCTCCTCTTGATTTCCCCGTGGCTGAAACACGGCAACATTGTGTTGTTTTTGTTTTTCTGTCAAGCTGAATGATGATGCTTTAGCATCAAAAAAGGACGTGCATGTTTATGATGAGGTCTGAAATATTCTACAATAAATACTACTCCTTCCGTCCCAAAATAACTGTCTCAACTTTGTACTAGCTCTAGTATAAAATTATACTAAGCTTAAGACACTTATTTTGGGACGGAGGGAGTACGTACTATCTTCGTTCTGAATTACTCGTCTTTGATTTGTCTAGATACAGATGTATCTTAGACGTATGTGTATGTAGACAAATGTAAGATACACGCTATCTGTATCTAGACAACCGTAAGACGAGTAATATGGGACGAAGGTAATACAATGGATGAAGAGCTAGCTAGAGCTTTCACCACAAGTGACAGCCATTGTTTTTCTGGTAGCACCAACGGCCACTGTTTTTCTTGCAGTACAAAAATGAAGCGCAAACAGTAGTCCCTCTTGTCTCTCAAGGAGCTTTCAGTTAGACGCGCATCTCCCTTGTGCTGAGAGCTACCATCTCTAGTTTCCTGCTAAATCACACAAAGACATGTGGGTCACACTCGACAGCTAATCAGCACGCAGCACATACACATATATGCAACGGCCACACTGATGCACATGACACCAACTTGGCAGATTCCCAGAGCCATTTTCTCTTCTGTTGGTAGCGATCGGAGCAAGCCCCGGACCCAAAAAGAAAAATTTCAACGCGAGGGAAAAATTTGGTATCCATGAAGTACCTTAAAATATGACCTCTTCTATGATACCTTATACTGAATACAGACCGTCCATTGGCAAAGATCTAAGGGTAGTAATCTATTTGTACCGGTGAAACCGGATCAACAGTATAGATAATACCGTGTGTGTCTCCTCCTCCAGTATACCGTGGTTGCAGTGTATTATGTGGAGATAACAGTCTTCCTTGACGAGATAAATCCACCTGACCAAGCTGTTATCCTTGTTCCAGTGTTGATTCTCTGCATCTCCGGCTGACGCCTCACGGCGCTCGTCTCCTCTTTGACTGCGCGCCCGCCGGGCCGCCTCACCATCAATCCACCGTGCACCACGGACGAGCTCGTCACCGACCACAAGGCCAGGATTCTAACGCCCGAAGAGCTACGGCTCGGTGAGTGCCGGAGCGCAGCCAGGGCCGGCTCTAGGATTTCAAAGGCCCTAGGGCGGACTCCACCAATGGGCCCAATAGAGAGAAAAATCCTATTTGATACATGAATGGATAAAAAAAATTGAAGTCATAAAGACTAACAATTTTTCATCAGAGTCAAATATCTGATAATATTTCTTGCATGTGTTCCAAACCAAGTATAATAGAAAGCTACAACCCGTAAAAATAAAGAGAAATAGCATGCTAACAAACCAGACCTCCAAGCCTCCAGTAATTATGACTTCAGGAGAAACGAGACTTCCGTGCTTTTTCTGAGGCAAAGTCATTCATGACAGTGTCAAGATCAATGTTATCCAAACTATTCTTCTCGATGCAACACATGACCAAACCATTTAGCCTTTCTTAAGACATTGCTGATTACTTGTTTCTGAGTCCCAATAAACTTCTGTACTTGTTTCTCACCACAAATTTATTCATAGCCCATTTCTGAGTCCCAATAAACTTCTGTACTTGTTTCTTCTTGATTGTTTTTTTAACAACCAGATAATGCTTCTTAGGCAACATGATTATAATAAAAAAAGAGAGGACACTGGACACTGAACGTTGTAGCAAATGAATGGATGCAGCTGCAGCAAGTGATGTAAAAAGAAAGTAAAATCAGACACCTGATTGAATTTTTAGATTGAGAACAAGAAAAGATTGACTCGCCCAGCAGGCATAGTCTCGCAAAGTATTTCAATCTGAGAAGTGAGAATTACCTGTTGTCTGTTGATCTTGATCTCTTCCTGAATCTCGATTTCCTCCTTGTCGACTTTGATCTATCCTGTGCCTCCGTCTCCAACTCTCTAGGAGACTATGACCTTGCGTGATTTGGGAATTAGGGATCCAAATTTCCAAATTTCAATCAGGCAAGTGGGCGGCTGGGCGAGGGCGACTCGCGAGGACTCCGTGCGTGAATCGCTCGACAGGAAACGAAGCGTCAACCTTCCGCTGTGTTCAGGCCTTTATTTCCTGACGAGGGCAACTGGTTGTATTGTGCACAGGTTTACTTGATGCCTTGCCTGGGCTGGCTGTGCATGCGTGATAGATGGGCCTTTTCCTTTTTTTCCCTTTAAATATACACTGTACCAGATTAGATGGGCCCCTATTTTGGTCGGGCCCCAGGCCGTCGCCCCTCTTGCCCTGGGCCAGAGCCGGCCCTGAGCGCAGCGGAACCTCGCCTAGTTCGTGCTAACCATGCCCTAGCTATGCTCATAGTCGTCTTTTTTTAATTTTACTACAGCTCTACTTCGGCCGCAGCTTGCGGGAGGTGAGTTGCTCATCCTTGGTTGTGAGGTCGACAACCAGTCAACCACGTACTATGTATGAGCGCTCATCCATGTAGGGGTCAACCTACTTGTGTCTCGTCACGGCCACCCTCTTCGGCGTCTGCATGATTTATTCCGAGTATTAGTCCACTAAAGCAATTCCCTTTGTGAACAAAAAAAATAAACGGTGGGATCACACATATACTGCTCCCTCTTCAGTAGCAGTATAGGGTACCATAAAAATTCTCTAAAATATACCCCATAATACAAACATATAAATATATTTCAATTGCACAATAAATTTATACTTTAAACTAAATGCTTAATGATACAACAAAATAGATAAAACATGTCAAAAACTACAAAGAATAAATGCTTGGTTCATTGGGATACAAAAGAGTACCTAATCAACGGTGACATCGGTGCTTCCCATAACCTGATCAGCTCAAATTCGCTTGGTTCCCTCGAGCTGAAATGATAGGTGTAGACACCCCCATGATGGGCATTGGTGAAAAATCTCTTTTCATCTTCTGTTTCTACAAAATGAATCAATTTGATTGCCATCAACACACTACACTTGCATTAAGATCAAATCAACCACACTGACATACTAACATACAAAATGTGTACTGAAACACCGTACACCAAATTGTTACAACAAAAGGTGAACCGTGCTCACTAATGTAATTGAACGGGCTTACCATTTTCTTTCTGTATCATGTTTCATTACCCACATAAACGACATATTCGGTACAAAACCACATCGTTCAACATAGACAATAATAATGAAATTACCTCAAATCAATCTCCATTCCACCGCAATGCTCATTCCAATCAAATCAGCAACAATAGAGTAAGAAATTTCCACCGCGAAATCACAAGCTCTGCAAGCACTCCCCCACAACAAACATCCAAATATCCAATCCCTTAGGAAAACGATACATACCCGATTTACAAGCGGGAAGAAACGTTGCTTCATGCCGCTGCCCCATCTCGCCTCTCTTTCTTGAATCGCACACCGAAAAACATGACATAATTCTCACATCATTGGGCAGATCAGACAACAAGTGGCCCAAAATCCAAGCAGGAATTAAAATGGAGGGAGCTCACCCACTCTCGGAGGAAAATTGGACTACACAGGGGGAGCAGGTGTGCTCAGGAGTGAGGACGCTGGGAGGGCGGCCGGGGTTGACGGTAGTTGTCGGCGATAGGGGAGCAGCCGAGCAAGGAGGCGACGGCATGGCGCGATCGCAGGAAGTTGCCTGGGTTGTGCTCGTGCGTGTTTTTTAAACACAGTACAGACGCATGCGCTCATATACACGCGCATACACTCATCCTTATAAACGCACACACGCACACCCTATCCCTATGGGCACCTCCGAAAGACTGGGTTGGCATATCATCTTGAGATTTACGAAGTCACTATATGCGCCTCATCGTAGACGGCCAGGACTTGAACCCTCGTGGGCTGGGGATACCACTGTCCATCTCACCATCCGACCACATGTTGGTTCATTGTGCATGTGTGTGTGTACAGTTGCAAAGAGCTGCGTGAGTCAGGGCTTGAGGGGACTTTGGTTGTGTTGAGCTCTAGGTAGGCTAAACCTCGGGCCAAGACGAAAATCTAGCTAGGTATTAGTCGGGGAAAAAAACTCACGCCCCGGGCCAGGGCCCCCAGGCCCAGCTCCGCCTCTATTTCTTCTCCTATGGAGTTAACCTCAACAACAACAATAGAGTTAACATCAAGAACGAACATTATTAAATAGGGTGAATATGCAACCCTACTAGTACTCACATACAACTAGTTACGCATCATCAACATAAACATAGACCCACAGTCATGACATTGGCATAGTAGACTCACATAAAAATACAAATAGTCACACGTCACCAACATAAGTCACAAACATAAACGTACATTCACACAAAAGTACTCAGACAACTCACCAACCAGGACATAAATCTCGGAATAGCTAGCAGCATCCAACGACAGATGGTGGAGACTCACTCACAGCTGATGAGCCATGATAAAGAGCGTCCTACATAGTAAACACACACTAGTTACCAGGGCCAGCCAGAATATGATTGTTGAAGGGTCAAAGGTTAAAAATATTCTTGATATTGATTGAATTGGAGGGAGTTGGAGACTACCATGGAATACTTTCTCATCTAAGCCCTCCAATGAATAAATAAAAATCTCCAGAAAGGTTTAGCTGGGGGCAACGGCCCCCTCAGCTTAACACATAACTTTGTTGATGAGAATTTTTGTTTAAAAAGACCACTAGCCGAATGTTATTGTAAAAAAAGACCACATGCAGTATGAAATGAGAGAAAAGACCCTCATTTTTCGTGGCGGCAGGCGCGCCAGATGACGCGTGGCACCTGTCGCCACGGGCCGACGCGGCTGAGCCCCGCCGCCACCCGGCGAGGCGGCCGGCCGGGCAGGTGGCACTTGCCGCCACCACTCCAGGCGGCAGGCTGCCCATGCTCACATGCATGCCTCGAGCTGGCTGGCTGCCCATCAAGGCGCCATGCACAGCATGCCATGCTCTTGCATGCCTCGAGCTAGCTGGCTGCCCATCACGGGGCCATGCATTGCTGCCATGCACAGCATGCCGCCGGCCGCCTTGAGTGCTGGCGGCAGGTATCACCTGCCCGGCCGGCCGCCTCGTCGGGTGGCGGCGGGGCCCAGCCGCCTCGGTCCGTGGCGGCAGGTGCCATGCGTCACCTGGTGCGTCTGCCACCATGAAAAATGGGGGTCTTTTCTCTCATTTCATACCACATGTGGTCTTTTTTAACAATATCATTCAGCTAGTGGTCTTTTTAGACAAAAATTCTGTTGATGAAGCGGAGGAAGAACATCACAATTTTTGTAATGGAAGTATCGCCATTTGTTTAGACACTGAATCTAGTATTTATGGGGAGTAAAGATAGATTATGTTGAGCTTTGAGCTGAAGTCTGAATTATATGATGTCAGACTGAAACCTAAGCTTTGAGCTGAAGTCTGAATTATATGATGTCAGACTGAAACCTAATCTTCTGCTTCCACGGGCTCCATACGGGCTTTAGCATGGAATGGAATGATTCTCCTCCTTGCGTGGCAGCGACAAAGGCAGGCCGGTCAACATTAGTAGCATTCCACTACCCACTGACAGTGGTGCATAAACAGCTTCAGAATTCTCTCCGGCCGGGTCCATGCATGCCATAGATATACATGCACGATAAAAAAAAGGTAGGAAAGAAGAAAAAAGGAGGACTAAACAATATGTTTGGAATATGGGCTTGGGAGGGAGCAGGTTGACCGGCCTGCCTTTGTGGCTGCCACGCAAGGAGGAGAATCATTCCATTCCATGGATAATGGATTTGGAGAGAACCAACAGGAGTGGTGGCATAATGTAATATATGTAATCAGACTAGCCAAAGAGTGACATTGGTGGATAGAATTCACGGTAGTGGAGACGAGGAACGAAAGAACAAAATAATTGTGTTGTGAGGATCGAACAAAGCAGCCAAAAGAGGTGCAATTAATATGTGTAAACAAAGTGAGGAACACTCTTATTATTGCTTAGCCGGCGATCGAAGGATAAAGCCACCTTTCCTCTCTTTCTTTCCCGTCCTAGCTAGTTGTTTCAGTGAGTCACTGGAATAAATTGTGTTAGACAAGGACCGTGCCTGCCCTGCCCAGGCTAAGTGTGAGCTGATTAATTTGCTTATGTGATGGACCCTAGTGTATCTTAAAAAAAATGGAGGCGCCTACTACATTTTGCAAGAGCAAGTCTTTGGACCAGTGAAGTAGTTTGCCCATCAGACCATCATCACCTATGATTAGCGACAGCGTAGGTGAGCCGACCGTCTATATATCCGGACGAGCATGCTGCAATGCGGCGGACATTAACAAAGTGTGGAATTAGAGACTCTGGCATCGGTGGATTGCAAGTCCTTAACTTCATGTCCCGTCTTGCATGGCCTGATAAAATTTGGTTTGTAACATGGACCTTGAAAACCTCCCGATACAATTTTTTTTAATACAAAAATATAATCGCATACGGTCGCGGGTTGGTCTTTCGGCAACCATGGCATCACCATCCCACGTCCCTGCCAGCTAAGGCGGGCGAGCCGCCCGACGAGGTGAGTGCCATGAGCGTGTTGAGTGCTTAGAGCATCTCTAGTGGATGGTGTATATGGAGGTGGATGGTAAATATACACGATGCAAACTGAAAAACGCTTCCTGATGGACCGTGTATACGGGCGTGCAAGTTTTACACGTCCATCCACGAAGCTACTCCTCGTGGAAATAAACACGCCTCGGCCACGCTCGTGGATGGAAACGAGCTGCTCCAGCCATCCTCCCGTCCTGCTCCTGCCATCCTCCCGCCTCCGTCCAGAGGCCATCGAAGCTCGCCGACGACCACTCCTCTCTGGTAAGCTCTCTCCCTCCCATTGATACATACATTTGTGCAGACAACGATGCACACATTATGTTTAAGGAAATAGATCCTATAAAAAAGAAGCCTTTCACATTGATGCATTGCTCCATAGAGTTTTCGAAGTATCCAAAGTGGCAGACAAGAGAACTTGAAACTTCTGTGAAGAAACAAAAGAAGACCGGTGATGCAAGTCCGGGCACAACCACCAATGATCCGGCTGATGCATCCTCGGTACGCACTGATGCTACCTCGATACGCACTGATGCTCTTGAACATGAGAAAAGACCTGATGGTGTGAAGAAGGACAAGAGAGGTAAGGCTGATGACATTGCTTCCAAGCTTTCATTAGAAACTGTGTGGGCAGCAAAGCAAGAGAAGGATGAGATCAAAGAGGCGACAAGAAATGCTCGCTACGCGCAGCAACTTGAATTGCGAAAAGAGGAGATTGCACTAAAAAAGAAGGAGGATGCACGAAACGATAGGGAGGATGCACAGTTTGAATTAGATGAGAGGATCATGCTCATCGACACTAGTGGTATGACTGATGTGCAAAAGCAGTTCTACCAAGCTAAGCAGAAGGAGATCATTGCTCGCGGCCTAGAGTAATGTGAGCTATATGTTGTTGTTTTAAGAACAATTTACTCTTTTCTGCTAGTTGTTGTAAGAATAATTTGATGCTTTCTGCTAGTTGTTGTAAGAACAATTTGATGCTTTCCGCTAGTTTATTGATAGCTACATTACAAATACAGCCGTTTGAAAATATAGCCGTTGAAATATACGCGTCCTAATTTACACATTCCACTGAAAAACTGGAACGTGTATAATTTAACGTGTATATGAACGTGTAAATAAATATATACACGTTCAAATTTACACCATCCACTAGAGATGCTCTTACAAGCAGTAATGACTGTGTAGCTTCAGCCTCCTGATCTTGTTTTAGCTCCACAAATTGCCTACAACTTCGGATCAAAACGATATTTTATCAAAATCGACCGTTTTAACAAGGGGAATTTTTCATATTGATAATATTTTTATGTGAGGCCATTTTAATTGCGTTTTGTGTCCCTAAGCATTCTTTGACCGTGAGAAAATCGAAGAGTGCTCTTCAACCGATTTCTGCTGCTCTTCGGCCTAGAATATACCAAAGGGTTGCCTTCGTTCTAAGCTACTCGGCCTAAAGAAGGCCGACGGGGTCATGGTTCTGAATTTGTTAAAAAAATAAATTCTGGAATATGGGCTTGGAGGGATGTTGACGGGCCTGCCTTTGTCGCTGCCACGCAAGGAGGAGAATTATTGTGTGGAGTATAATGTAATCTTTATCTTTACCTACTAATAAAGCAATTAATGCTTCTGTTGTCCGTTATTAATATTGCCCTTAAAATCGGTAAAAATTACCCACCAATGCCATCCGTAAGTTAAAAAGCAATTCGTTGTCTGCATCTAATAAATCGGCCGTTCCTCTCCTTCAACAGGAACAGATTCACCAAGATATCACAACAGCACGGCCATCCCAAGTGGTTGGAGCTGCGCGCTTAAAACTTGGAGACACGGGTTCGATCCCTCTTCATCACACTTTTCTCCCCCTATTTTCTCTGTCGCCAACTGTGAGACTGGGCCGGTCCAGTATGACCTTGAGCACTTATTTTTCTTAATTATTTCTTTTTGTTTTATTTGGATATATTCTGAATATTTTATTTATAAAAATCACCTATATATGCAAACTTTGATAAAATGTTAATCATGCACTGAAGGAATGCCAAAATTGAATAAAAAATCATTATATAGAAAAAAGGTACAATGCGTAATGAAAAGTAACTATATAATTTTTAATTCTTTTTGAATTTTTCGATCACGCATTTAAAAAATACTAAATGTGCATATAAAAATGTTTCCAATGTATAAAAAACATACACAAAAAAATACAATGTATATGTAAAAAATTAGACATAACAAATTAATATGAAAAAAATGTCACACTTTTCTCCCCCTATTTTCTCTGTCGCCAACTGTGAGACTGGGCCGGTCTAGTATGACCTTGAGCACTTATTTTTCTTAATTATTTCTTTTTGTTTTATTTGGATATATTCTGAATATTTTATTTATAAAAATCACCTATATATGCAAACTTTGATAAAATGTTAATCATGCACTGAAGGAATGCCAAAATTGAATAAAAAATCATTATATAGAAAAAAGGTACAATGCGTAATGAAAAATAACTATATAATTTTTAATTCTTTTTGAATTTTTCGATCACGCATTTAAAAAATACTAAATGTGCATATAAAAATGTTTCCAATGTATAAAAAACATACACAAAAAAATACAATGTATATGTAAAAAATTAGACATAACAAATTAATATGAAAAAAATGCTAATCATGTACTTGGAAAATATCAAACACATATAAAAAATATTCCTGATGTATACGAAAAAATATAGAATGTGTATAAAAAACTAAATATCAAAACTAAATATGGTTTGATAAATTTTGACCATGAAATTGGAAAATATTAAACATGTAAATATAAAAATATATAATGTCTTAACTTCTGATTTTTATATTGTCTAAGCATATATTTTTTCAACTGTCTAAATATTTTTTTTTTTTACACCCGGTGCAACGCACGGGCCTTTTGCTATGTAATCAGACTACAGCAAAAGAGAGCCACAGACATTATTAGTGGATATGTAGTATTCCCGGTAGTGGAAACGAAGCAAAGAACAAAATAATTGTGTTGCGAGGATCGCACAAAGCAGACAAAGCGTACGTTAAAAGAAAAACCTCTCGTGTGAGGAACATTCTCCTAGTTGTGTTCAGTGAGTCACCGGAATAGATCGGGATACAAAAGGACCATTCCTGCCCGGCCCTTCCTGAGTGTTAGCTGATTAATGGAGGTGCCTCCTAGACTTTGTAGGAGCAAGTCCACGTGTCTTTCGCTCTTGGATCAGTGAAGTAGTTTGCCCATCAGGCCAGCACCTATGAGGGCATGTACAATGATGTTATCTTAGGTGTGTCACATAGGATAAATGATGAGGTGAAGGAGAGAGAACTCGAAAAAAAAGCTTTGCCTTCTCTTATTTAAAAGAAGACAAGAGGTGATCTCTTAGCACAATATGTCTCACCATGTTTTTAGGAATAACTAATTATAGAAGATAAGTCTAAGAGATGATCCATTGTAGACTCTCTTTTTTGTCATCTCTAAATTACACGCAGGATTTAAGATAAAACTATCCTATCAACCATTGTACATGCCCTGATTAGCGCATAGGTGAGCCGACAGTCTATATATCGGGACGAGCATGCTGCAATGTGGGCATGCATTAACAAAGTGTGCGGTTAGGGCATCCACAACGTTGAACCCTAAATTTGCTCCGGCATTCGTTTACGGACAAGGGACCAATCTATGAACACGAATGTGGGAGTCGACCGTCCAAGACCAATTTACCTGCATACATTTAATCTAAAATGGTAATAATAGTCTGCACATTCGAATAGCGCCATATATACTTTAAAACAATTTAAATGTTCAAATGCAGCAGTAGTTTAAATTTTAATAAGTTTAAATATGACACTCTAACATTGTTGTCCGTTTTCATCGTCCACACATGCTCAATCGGATCCTACTTCAGTTGCTCATGACTTGTTCGATGACGAATTTGTTGATGCATTTGAACAAACTCTTCAAATGTGGCAGAATGTGAGAGTATAATGGTGATCGCTGCAGCACGTTGATGTTATTGTGAGACTTGGACATGCCAAATCAAAAGATCTTGTGATGCAACTGTTCGAGAATGATGATGGGATTCTTAATATGACCTTGATATTGCCCTTGCAAAGCTTTTAGACAGTTTTTTCATTTCCAATGCATGCAGACAAGTGATCCGAGCAAACGTGGCCATCCTCTTGATTCTTAGATTGCCAAGAGCCCCCTGGTGTTTGCCATAGTTGGTTCTCTCAGGTATCGAGGTCCAAACACCTCAACCATGCATGTCAGTTGCAAACCTAATCATGGCATCTTCGTAAGTGCTCTCGGACATCCGTAGGTACTCGTTCCATGAATCAGTGGTTATGCTATATGCAATCGTCTATAGTGCGGTCGTGCACTTCTCATAATCAAAGAACCCAATCCTTCACACGGTGTCTTTCTTTCAGATGAACTAGTCATCAGAGGACCAGACAACATGGTAGAGACGATCGAAGACATTTTTGTGCATACGAAAGTGGCGGCAAAAATTGTCAGCAAAGAGGACATCGGGGGCAAAGTAATCGACCATTAGCGTCAAATGGCCGCTCATCCGGTTGCGGTTGAGCACTCGATGACCCTTGAAATTCAGAACAAACTCCTCCTCACGCTCTGCGTCTGCAAGCACTGCCTGCATCATCGCCGTCTCATCCGTGTAGTTCTCCTCCTCAGACAAGCCGTCGAACAACTCAACATAGTGCTTGTATATGTACTCCATATTTGAATCCATTGCTTCAAAGAAGAAGGGAGAAAAATATTTAGCTCAGACAATTCACCGATCACTTGACGGTCATGGTGAGCATCGTAGGAGCGGATGATACATGCGCGGTGGTCAGAGGAGAGGTGTGGAACGACAGCGAAGGAGAAGCAACATGGAGCCCGGGTGTATCGCTGGAGGCGATGGACTCGTCGAGTTTCAACAGGGGTACGGCGTGACGACAGGGGTGGTGCAGCGGAGAGAAAAAGACTAGTGGAGAAAAAATGGGAGGATGGACGCGCGGGGTCCGAGAAGGCTTTTGGATGGGCCGTGGGTGTCAGAGTCTTACGTGGCTGCTATCCAGACTTCCGCACCCCTCCCCCCCCCCCCAATTTGTCCCGTGTTTGCGAGAAAAAGTATGCCCGAACCACTCCGCGGAGCAATACATGCCCACGTTGAATGACTCGACGCATCTAGACAGCTCGACGTATTGATACACGCCTGCGTTGGATGACTCAACACGTCCAGACAGCATAGTCCGGACGGTTGCAGAGGGTTTAAGGGGCCGCTTTAGAGATGGCCGAGTACTCTATCCAATGTGGATTGCTAGTTCTTGACTTCTTGTCCCGTTAAAATTTGGTTGTAACATGGACCTTGGAAACCGCTAGATACACTTTTTCTTAATAAAGGACATTTTATTTAATTGATATATCAAGGTGACCCGCATATGGTCGCAGGTTGGTCTTTGGGAGACCATGGCCCCACCATCCGATGTTCCCGCCAGCAAAGGCGAGTCCAACAAGGTTAGGTCCATGAGCGTGTTGCTCCCGTGGGAGTGCTTAGAGCATCAACACCTAGGTGCCTAAAACCGGTGTCGAATGCTCGGGTTGGCGGTCCGATCACTCACAGGTCAACAACTGGACCCATCCTGACATCTCAAGTCGGCCTTAAACGTCTGAAATAACTGGTACATCTCATATCCAATCAAAATTAGGGGTGAATATGGGGCATCCCAGGCGCGTTCGCCACGTCGGAGTGACACTGGGTCCCACGCAAAATCGCCTGGAAAACCCAACAGTTCGACAGATGTCTCATCCGATGAGGGTGTGAATGTCTAGTGGCACCGCTCCGACTCGTCGTCCGAGGGCCAAAGTCCGACTATTTAAGCCGGACGTCGCCCGTAGCCCTAGCCACATCCACTTCATCCCTCTTCTTTTGCATGCTTTGTATGGATTTAAGTTTGAAATATGAGGTATTCGGATGCAGAGAAGGAAAATTGAGGGCTACCCGATCACTACATGCAGACACGTTCGGGCGCGTCAACGGGGATTTGAGTGCCTGGATCCGGCATTCGCAGTTTAGATGCTCTTCGAAGCTGCAATCATCAACAAATTGGGGATGCCCTTGGTGAGTGTGGGGGTGTTCATGGGTTCGATGGACTTGAACTGCACGGGTTCATCATGTCAGCCAACTTTTTCACGCAAGAAGAGGAAAGCGAGCCTACCGGAGTTGGAGCCACCTTCGGTGTAGCCGTTGACGACGTCCAGGGTGTCGCCAATGACCACCGGCTGCTCCAAGCGCTTCTCCCAATGACGCTCTGGGACAAGAGGACATGGTTGACCACAATGTTGACACGTCTCCAACGTCTATATAATTTTTATGTGTTTCATGCCTATTGTCCATCAATATTAAATTGTTTTGAAATATTTTGCAAACTACTCCTTCCGTCCCACAATATAAGACGTATTTGCATCGTAACATAGTTTGCAAAAATGACTTATTTTGTGGAACGTAGGGAGCAATATGTTAATTCAGTGTCCAATACGGATCCAGTTTTCTGTTATGTTTTTATTTATAAGTATATTTACACAATCTCGAAAAGTATAATTTTTTAGAGGCACTTAGTGACATCCCTTGATCGGGACTAGGGTGTCGATAACATAAATAAATTATTACGTAATTATTATAAAAAATCATCTCATAAATATGCAAACATGAAATATTTTTTATTATATTCAAGGTAATCATGTCCTCATCACTTAGGATGTCAAAGGAAGGACCGTAGCCAGGAGTATGGGATAGGGGAGGCCATGAGGGAGAATATTGGTTATTTGTCATTTTCAACACCTGGCTTCGTAAAATTGCCACTTTCAACGTTGGCTTCGCAAAATTGCCACTCTGATTGTTGGCTCCTTGATTACCATACCACTTCCCTTCTTTTAGTGATTTTCTTTTATCTTTTTTATTTATAAACACAGGAAAATACCAAACTACCCCTAATTATACATACATCTGACTATCTTTCCTCTGTAGGCAAATAACCAATTTTGTGAAGCCAACGTTGAAAGTGGCAATTTTGCAAAGCCACACGCCCTCTGTAGGCGACCTAAGCCCATGGCGCCTAGGGTGGGTGTCTAGGTGCCCTCCTTAGACACCTAGTGAAAAATCACAATTAAATTATTTTCTATTTTTTCCTCATGATGCACATCACGGTGAAGCACAACTGTATCTTTTGAAGGTGAAAAGTACAACTGTACTTTCTGTAAAATCACGTTTTCCTTCGGCATGAAGCACATTTGAATTTGCAAGAAGCACATATGTGCTTTTTAAAAAGTGAAAATCACGATTATGCTTCGCGGTGAAGCACAAATGAGCTTCCCTAGATATGAAATATGTGCTTTCCGTTGAAGCACACCGTGCTTCCCAAAAACTAAAAAGCACATGTGTGCTTACCAAAAAAAAAGCAAGAAAAAAAAACTTTCTTGATTCTTTATTTCTTCAGGGTTTTTTATGGTTTACAAGGGGTTCACTCTAATTTTTTTATGCGTAAAAGGTGTACAATCTAACTAACAAACTAACTACTGATTTTGAATATGAGAGTTGCTACATGTACGATAGAAATCCATACGACTTTGGTACGACCAGACTGGTTTGGTGGTGTGGGCCCAAACCTTTTGAAACGTGCATGTGTCTTGTCGTACGAAAATCGTACAAAAAATCATCGTACGCAAGGTAATTTCGTTTGAATATTATGTCACAACCAAGTGATCATCTTGGTAAGCTATGGATAAAAAATTGCAATCAATGAATATTATGCCACCGGAACGAAGTACCTTTTTTTAGGTTTGTCACGGGAACTACTTCTACCCACCCCACCTGAGGTTGAAGGCCTAGCCCGGCCCAAGAGGTCTCAGCATCAGGCGAGAGGCCCAACCCAAGAGTGATTGGCAGCCACTAGACCAAGTGAGTGCTGTGAGCGACCATTTTGTTAAAAATAAAAAAGAAGGTGAGCGATCAATACATAGGCGCGTCTGGCCGACGATATTCCTTTCGTCCTTGTAAATATTGTGATGGTTGAATAAAACCTTGGCAAAATTGTCTAAAAACAACATGGTTGTGTCTCTGCTTCTTCTAAAAAAAAGGTGTGTAAAGGTGAGTCTCTGCTTGTGTAGGAGGACATCGAACAATGGAGAACAAAATAACGTTGCGGCGTTTCTCTCTTGTTGCCGATAGAACTTGTATCTGAGACTGAAACCTTGTAAATGCGACGAGTTAGCGAGGCCTGAAGCAGATCATGGAGGAGCTTGATCTACAGAAGCAGATGGAGAAGGCAATGGAGAAAATGAGCAGTGTCACAAAGGCCCCTGCTCGGCATCCAGCACTCTCTCGATCAGACAGCGTCGGCAGTATTGAAGATGGAGACGGTGCTGGCGTCCCTAGAGCCGTCGGTGAACGACCTCTGAACGTACGTGGTGCCCCGGGGTGGATGCGGCGGTCGTCCACTCGTCCAACTCCAACCGGATGTCGGCACCATCCGGCAGCAAGCGACGATACATACAGACAGTGAGACAGACGCACGCAGGAGAGCAGCTTCCCAGCAAGTATGCTGCAGTACAACACAAAAATAGACAGCAAACATCTTCCAGTTCAGACGTGCATCTTCCTTCCTTGTAGTTGGAGCAACAGACACCCTACACATCAACCACTGCCTGCACTGCACTGCACATTACAAAAACATGCGGGGCCAGGTTGGTGACACACTCCACATCCAATCATCACGTACCACAGCACATACAAATACACAACGGCCATACTGATGCACACCAACGTGGCAGATTCCTAAACCCATTTCCACGCTCCAACCAAAATTAAACATTTTCTGTCGTGTTGTCAGCAGTATTAGTATTAGTAGAATTCCGCTACCCACTGACAGTGGTGCATAAACAGCTTCAGAATTCTCTCCGGCCGGGGTCCATGCATGCCATAGATATACATGCACGATAAAAAAAATCAGGAAAGAAGAAAAAAAAGGAGGACTAAATGTTGACCGGCCTGCCTTTGTGGCTGCCACGCAAGGAGGAGAATCATTCCATTCCATGGATAATGGATTTGGAGAGAACCAACAGCAGTGGTGGCATAATAATGTAATGTAACCGGACTAACAAAAGACATTAATGGATAGTATTCCCGATGGTGGAGGCGAAAGAACAAAATAATTGTGCTGCGAGGGATCGAACAAAGCAGCCCAAAGAGATGCAAAGCGTACGTAAAAGAAAGAAAACCTCTTGTGCGAGGAACATTCTAATTAATTAATGTTTAGCCGGCAAAGGATAAAGCCAGCCTTACATTCTTTCTTTCTTTCTTTCTCCTCCTACTAGTTGTCCCAGTGATTCACAGGAATAAATTGTGCTAGAGAAGGACCTTGCCTGCCCACAAGTGCAGCCAGGTGACTGGCTGAAGTGTGAGCTGATTAATCTGCTTCTGTGATGGCCGGTACGTAGAGTATCTAATCTAGTGGAGGAGTCTGCTAGATTTTGGTAGAGGAAGCGCATGCCTTCCTTTCTTTCTCTGAATCAGTGAAGTAGTTCGCCCATCAGGCCATCACCTATGATGATTAGCGTAGGTGAGCAGACCGCTTATCCGGACGACAATAACAAAGTGTCACTAGAGTACTCCATCAACGGCGGACTGCAGGTCTGTGACTCCTTGTCCCATTCTGAATGGCATGATAGAACTAGGTTTGAAACATTGGGAATATTTGGTTATCAGAGTGTTCCAGTTTATGTCGAATTTGCGTACATGGTTACAGTTGGTCTTGATATTAACGAAGGCAAGACATATAAAAACTAGATTATAGTTTATATAATCTGATTTTAGCTGGGGTAGAGTAGAGCACATTTTGTTGGTACACATAGTACATAGGTTGCTACATTTTACTATGCCATAAGTTAGGCAAGTTTTTTTTTAAAGAAAATAAGTTTGAGAAACTTTTTTTGTGGGTTATAAGTTTGACAAATTTAACTGAGTTAGGCCCTGTTTGGAACCACCCAGATTATATAATTCAGTTTTTATAATCTATTATGTCTTCAAACATGACAGATTATGATGTAGATTATAAAAACTAGATGGACATAAAAACTCACAATCTACTCTACCCCAGCTAAAATCAGATTATGGATTGCTAATGACCCATTTCCCATGTAAAGTTAGAGATAATTATATTTCTACCACCGTCATCCTCCTTTTTAAAAAAAAAAGACAGACAGGTCATTATGCAATGTAAAACCTGGATTATAGTTTATATAATCTGACCTTCAAACAGGCTCACCTAGATTATTTTTATAAACCAGATTATATAATCTATCTTCGTAATTCAGATTATTATAATCTATTGTGGTTCCAGACAGGGCCTTAGTTTACAACCACGCTTCTGACCAAATTACTTTGTATAGGCCCCATGTCTAATTTGCCCAAAATAATGTGCAGCAAGATTATATCAGGTATAGCAAATCGTGACGCACTTACAAGTTTTGATAGTGCGATGTATTTTTGTACTCTTGTGGCATTTCATTACAAGTGGAGTACTTGAATTTTTGGGCTCCTTGATGTCTTCTTGTGGCATTTAATTGCAAGTATTTGAACCTTTGTCTCTCCATTACAATTCATACTTTAGCTAAGTACATATGTGCAGTTCATACAGTAGTACTACAAACATAGATCACACATTCAACATACATACAGAGTTGGTGCAAATTCAATTCGGCTACCAAAGTTATTTTTTGAAATGTGAAAAAAATCAAGACAATTTTTTTATGTGTTCTTAGTCACATCCAAATGCTACCTGAAAATTTTGAGGTAAAAAAGATTAAGCATTTTGGCATGTGCAATAAAAAAAACTAATTGAACACCAAATGTTACCCCCAAATGCCACCCTAAATTTTTTTCACCGTGAGACATTGTTGCTCTGTTTTGAATGAAAATTGTCAAGTATGCTTGCGACAGTAACACGAACATCCACAAAAAATCAGATTTTTTTAAAACATTTACTATTTTTTCGTGTTACTTTTCACCCGGGATTCCCGGGAGCCAAAACGCCCCTCCCCTGGTGCCTATAGTTATGGACGCTGCTCCACTTGTTGGCTCATCATGGATATCTTTGTTGTCCTCTTGTGGCATTTCACCGCAAGCACTTGAAATTTTGTTTCCATCACTACAAAAATATCACTCTGTGCTAATTTACCATAGCATCCAAATTCTTTAGATTGAAATTATGTAGCAGTAATTTAGGCCGTTGCACTTGTACGGCTCTTGCAAAGCTCAGAGAACCAAATCTCCTTGGCGACGAGCTCCCGGTGATTCACTTGGAGCTGGGCCATGTAGGCCTCGTCGGTGTGTGTGTGGTCCCAATCCTCCCAAAGGCCTCACGATTCTCCCTCAAGTCGTGGCAGGATACAACTCGGGGATCAACGACGATGAGCTACAAGTGTTGTAGCTACCGAGGGGAGAATATTTTCATCGGGTTGTCAAAGAGGTCGACCGCCACCATGTTATAGGTGCGTGCGACCTGCTTTCTCCCTCAAGTCATGGGGGAATACCAACACTTAACGACTGCAACGGGGTATTATGCGTCAAGAGGCAACCGACTACCATGCTACAACCGCAAGAGGGTCCTATGCATCGAGAAACAACCGGCTAGGGTGGCGGTAAAGCGCTACGGCCGAAATGGTGTACCATGCATCGAGGGGCAACCGACTACTGCGCTACGATCGCAACGGGTTTATGTGCATCGCGAGGCAACAGAGTTGGGGATGGGGTACTGCCCTACAGACTCAACCAAGTTCTACAAGGCAACTAGCAACCGTGGTACGACTGCAACGGGCTCTTGTGTATTGCGGGGCAACCGGCTAGGTTGGGGGTACTGCATGATGACCTGCAAGAGACATAGGGTTGTGTAGCACTTTCGTGTAAGTTTCTCAATAGTTATCATCCCTATGAAGAACGGAGGAGAGTATCAATTGAGGCGTATCCCTATGAAGAATAGCACATAAGTTGTCATTGGTATTAATGCACCCTTTGATTGTGTTATTTTGAAGTATAACTAGCAAAATAAAGCAATTTAATCATGTTCCAAATATATGAGTGTGAATATATATGTTCTAAAATTTAAATATTTATCATCACAAGTACATGTTGGTGTTGTGAATTACAGTGCACTTTGTGACATAAATGCTTGTTTTAATACTTTATTTTAGGGTACTTAAGTTTGTTTTAGGTTACAATGGATTCAGCATAATCTAGCAAACATAGGTAGTATATTATTCTATAAATTAATTATGTTTACTAGGTTGAGTTTGGTATATCAATTTCGGTAATTATGTTTGAATAACTTAATTTTACCTATTTAGTTATCTTAGTTTTTGTTTGACCCGTTTTCCTTACTTTTGAGTCTAATATTCAAGAAAATATTATAAAAGAAGCAAAATACGACATAGCTCAGCAATAGCAAAACAAGCCTTAACTTATCAAAGTGCATTTGTGTAATGTTTCTTAATGTATTATATGGTGCGCTTATATGTGTCCTTCTTGATAGTATTACTAAATACCTACAAGCTTTGGTTGATTATTTCACCGTGTATAATTCAGACATAAATATCTTGGTAGAGGTTTCGCGAGTACAAGCTTTGTCAAGTTTAAGTGTAATTCAGTAGACATCGATGGACTAATGTCGTGGACTGAAATTGACAGGCCTAACTTGAAATTAATAGACACAAATTCTAATAGGGTTGATGTCTATATGGGACATCACTCTTGGAACGAGCTGAAATATAATGGGCCAAATATTTAGATGAGCTGACTACTACATGGGTTGCCATGTGAGATGATGACGTGGTAGACAAGTTAACGCCGTTATATGCATGTTAGTTAATTGTGATCGATGATGGTTAAAAACCGTCATGATCCATAACGGTTTTAGATGATCCGTCATGGAGTGTGTAGTCGTCAAATTATGACAGGATAAACATGAAAGAATTAAAAATACGTCAGGTATGCCCTTCCCTGAGAGTTTTAAGTAGGTCCGTGACAGTATCATGTATTAACAGAAAACGTAGTGATCTTATAATGTGGAATTGTCATTTTGACGCCAAGTAGTTTGTCCAGGTTCCTTTTATTCACTCAATTGTTATTTTTTATGGGACTGAAATCACCGGTTAACGGTGCTAGTTTGTTGGTCAAAAGTGACCTTGCTATATGACATCAGTCGTTTAAGTGTAATCCTATAGTTATTTTGGATTGCATGAATTGTCATATTAAGTGTAATCCTAAATAAATACTTAATGAAGTTGCGGACCGTTTGGCATTGAGCATCTACTTACGTGCCAAGTGTAATCCAAAATACTTATTTGGCTTGAACGCCATTCTTTTTTAGCCATGAGTTGTGAGGATAGAGCTTTTGTCACCATTAAGAGCATCTCCAACAGGCGCGCTATACAAGCGCCGCGCCGTAAAAAAGGCAGTTTTAGCACGCGCGCAACGCGGCGGGCAGCTCCAGCGGGCGCGCAAAAACGGCGCGCGCGCCATTTCCAGTTCAGCGCGCTGGCCGAAACGCAATCCCGCGCCCGTTATTTGTTGTGCCGGCTCCCGCGCGCGACTCTCCCGCGCTCGCTCCTGCTCTCTCCTGCGCTCCCGCGCTCGCTCTTCCAGTCTCGCGTCCGCGCCGCCGCCGCCGCTCGCGCCCCCGGCGACCGTTCAGCGCTTCCCCGGCCTATCCCCGCGCCGCCGTCGCCGCCCGCGCTCGCCGGCGACCACTCAAGCGCTTCCCCGGCCTGTCTCCGTTGCGGCCGCCGCCCGCGCCCCCCGGCGACCGTTCAGGCGCTTCCCCGGCCTCCCGCGCCGCCGCGCTTCCGCCCCACCCCTCCTAGTCAGGCCGGCCCTCGCGCGCCTCCGACGTCCGAGGAACAGCGCCCGAGCGCTCGCTGCCGCGCCGCGCCCGCAAGGTGTTCGACAAAACGCCTACAAGGTATGTATTGCTCCAAACTTATGGATTTGGTGCATGTTTTGAATTGTAGTTTTTATAGTATAGTATTGAACATTGTAGATGAGTTCGTCGTATGATTCTTCCGAAGAAGAATTTGATATGGAAGAGGAGGAGGATCTTGCAATGATCATAGCTATGCATATCAATAAAAAACCGAAGCACGGTGGTTCGGTTATGGGTCGGGATAAAATTTGGAGAGATAGGATTGATGCCCATAACAGATTGATGAAGAACTATTTCGTGGAGAATCCCACATACCCGGAGTCGTATTTTCGTCGCCGGTTTAGTATGAGCACAGACTTGTTCAAGCGCATTGCAGAGAAACTAGCGAGCCATGACCGGTTTTTCCAGCAAAGGAGGAATGCCGCCGGAGAGCTCGGGCATAGCATCTTTCTGAAGGTGACAGCCGCTTTGCGTATGTTGGCATACGGTATCCCGGCTGATCTAGTTGATGATCACTTGGCTATGGGTGAGAGCCAAGCCATCATGTGTGTCAAGCGCTTTCCAGTGGGAATTGTGCAAGTGTTTGGCGAGGAGTATTTGAGATCTCCCACTGCCGAAGACGCCGCAAGGCTATTGGCGATGAACAAATCTCGCGGCTTTCCTGGCATGCTTGGCTCAATAGATTGCATGCATTGGAGTTGGAAGAATTGTCCAAAGGCATGGCATGGGCAATTCCACGGCCAAAAAAGGGTTCCACTATAATCCTTGAAGCGGTGGCCGATGAGGAGACTTGGATTTGGCATGCATTCTTTGGAATGCCTGGATCTTTGAATGATATCAATGTTGTCAACCGGTCACCACTGATGAATAAGATTGCAAATGGTGAGTTGCCACCGGTGCAGTTTGTAGCAAATGGTCGTACGTACAACTATGGCTATTATCTAGCGGATGGCATCTATCCAAAGTGGCAAACCTTCGTGAAGCCGTTGAAAAAGCCGGAAGGTAAGAAAAATCTTGATTTTCACAATGCTCAGGCGGCTGCTAGAAAAGATGTGGAGAGAGCATTTGGGATTTTGCAAGCCCAATTTGCTATTGTGAGAGGACCGGCTAGATTTTGGGATAAAAAATGCTTTGGTACATCATGCACGCTTGTGTGATCATGCACAACATGATCATCGAGAATGAGCGTGGCCAAGATTTAGACTACTCACAGTATGAGCTCTTGGGACATCCCGTGCGAGTGCGACGGAGGGCTGAAATGGTAGCCCGTTTTGTTGCCTCCTATCATGCCATTCGGCGTCCCGCAACGCACAATGATCTTCAGAAGGATCTGATTGAAGAGTGGTGGGCATGACATGGACGACAAAGAGCATGATTTGATTGCATTATTTGTATTGTATTGTTCATGAACTATTGGTTGTGATTATTGCATTATTTGTTGTACTGAACGATAAACTATTTGTTTGAGTTGTAATAACTATTTATTGTTGATTTATTTTGTTTGTTTGATCGTTTTTCTTCTATTTTTTGAAATGTATATGTGCTTTGTGTGTGCTGCGCGCGCTGCATTTTTGAGCACTGCTGGAGCGGCGCGCGCGCTGCATTATAGCGCGGCTGTTGGAGCGAGCGCCTATCCCCGCGCTAAACCAGCCGAAGCGCGTGCGGTAAATACATTTTTTAGGCGCGTCGCAAAGCGCGGCTGTTGGAGATGCTCTAAAGAAAGAAAGAAACAAAGAAAGAAAAGGGGAAAATCGTTATGGCATCTCGGGAGAAACTATGATGCATTTGTGCATAGCAATGGCATATCTCCTCCGGGTGGTGGGTTCCGGCCGGGAAACGACCGGCTATCCGGCGGCAACGGAGAGACGAATAATTATCCGGGAGCCGAAAACCGGCAGGAGCGCCGGGAACACGAGCGAGCGAGGGAGCGAAGCTCCCTGTTGATGGTGGAGGAGGAATTTGTTCCGTGCCTGTTGGGCTGTTGGCTGATGCCTGGATTGGCTGCCTGGTGGCCCAGAGCAGAGCAGAGGCAACAGTGGCTGCTGCTGCGCGCACGAGCGGGGACTCGCACTCGCACACTCCACGCAACCAACCAGCGCGACGCCAGGAAAGCCGCCGCTACCGGACAGACGGATGGATGGACGCCGACGGGTCGAGCCCGAGCCCGAGCCCGATGGGTCAATTCCTAGGGCCCTACTGTTTACCTAGGACGCCAAGGATTGGGGTTGGAAAGCAAGGGGCGAGACACATATCGGGCCATGCCTCGCCTTGCCGATTTGCGCACGCCCCGTCCACCTGACCCGCCACCAACTCTCCCCTCCCATCCTACGTCGCCTATTCCCCACGCGCGCCCAGCAGAAGCCACCCCAGTTCACCGCAGTGCAGCCGGAGCGCTGTGTGCGGCGGTAGCAACCAGGCCAAGATCGTGGAAGATCGTCCAATCCATCCGCCTCCGCTTGGCAAAATGGTGGCGATGGCAACGGCAATGGCGAGCATCCGATTCCGATCCGTCGTGTCATGCGCCGTGCGGTGCGCTCTCCTCTCCTGCCCAGTTTATCCTCTTTTCACCCGTGCCCGACGCACGCTTTTTTCCCCTTTGAATTTTCTCGGAACGTCGGTGCTGGCCCAGACGACGTGTATGTAAAACAACACAAAGGGACGGACAGGAGATCGAACAGCAAAAAAAATAAAATATATATGCAGATTTACAATGTCTCCCTTCCGAATCACAAACCGCTTCTGCTAGTACTCCAACTTTTTATTTCAGTTTTTCCTGAACCGAAAAGAGAAGAGAGACATCTTGACTGACCGACCCATGGGTTCGTCCTCCGGCTACAGTAAGTAAATTCAGCACCACGAGCGACCCGGCCCCGTCGGATCCCGGCGAAGATCGGCGATCCGACGGCCGCGGTAAATAAAACCATGCGCACCCACTCACTCTGCCATGCGCCTCGCCAGAAAAGAAGGCGTGCCCATGGCCGGCCATGGTCGATACATCGATCCTAGCTGAGCTAGCTAGTGAGTAGTCACTGACAACTAGTGAGGCGACGAGACGAGACGAGACCTTCTTCTTCCTCCTCCTCCTCCTCCTTCCTTATGTACTCTGCACACGCACCATCACCGACGAGACGACGCCACCAAGTTACTTACTCCACAACGACGAGCGTGCCGGCCATGGACTCCTCCTCGCGCCGGAACCTCGTCTGCTTCGCGATGAACGCCTCCACGGTGCGCCGGAACTCCTCCGCGTCGTCCGTGCCGGCCCACCCGCGCGCCACCCCCACGTCCCGCGCCGTCACCGACGACCGCCGCCTGCGACCGTTGTCCGACTCCGAGCGCCGCATCAGCGGCACCGGCTCCGGCGACGCCGACCGCCTCGACAGCTCGCCGCGCCGGCCCATCTTCTCCGACCGGGTCCGCCTCGGCGCGCGGGCCTTGCTCGCCGCGTGCGTCGTCACCGACACCACCGGCTTCACCACCTCCTCCTCCTCCTCCGGCACCGTCGCCATCGCCATCGCCACGGGCGCTTCACTTGCCTGCGTCGGCGTCGGCGTCGGCGTAGTTGGAGCGGCGAACGAAGCGAAGCTTCCGGCCGCCAGCACCGCCGGGGCCTGGCTGCTCTGGTCGATGCCGGCGCCGGAGGAGGTGGCCGGCGCCGGGTGGTCACCGCGCTCGCGCCTGGAGAGCGCGAGGAGGAGGAGAACGATGGCGTTGCCGAGGACGAACACGAACCGGGGGCTGAAGAGGAGCGACCCCGCCACGCGCAGAGCGGCGGCGGCCGCGGAGGGCGCGCGGGAGGAGGACCAGGAGAGGAGCGCCGCGAGGGCGATGAGCTCCCCGACACGCAGCATCCGGAACAGGAGGCGAAGCCGCAGCGCTGCTCCGGTGGCGGCCATGGCGGACATGCGCGACGTTACTCCGGGGGGCGCGGGCGGCGAGAGCACGTGGCGGGGCAGTGGTTTCTCGGGGGTTTGGCTCTGCTCTGGGTTTCTCGAGGAGGAGAGCGTGGGGAGGTTGAGCACTTGGCAGAGGCGAGGTGGATGGTGGGCTTTATATAGCCCATTTCCGGTGGCCTTTTCTGCTCCATGGGAATATATTTGTCATCTTGCCATTATCTATTCCAATTTTATTATCTTTTAATGGCCACAGCGCATTTTTCTTAGGGAATTGCTGAATGGGCAATAGTGGTTTTCTAGTTGCTGGGAGAACTGGTGTTGGTTATGGAAATGTGCATGATAAAGGCATAACTTGTGATCGAACATAATTCGGGGCATGGTGTTGTTACTGCTCCATGACAATGATTGGTGGCATCAATACTCAAACAGAATATTAGAACCACTCAAGTTATGCATTGTTTATAGTTAGTTCTTGTGTGGGGAATATCGGTACTGGTTAACAAAGTCAAAAAGATCAAAAATTTAATTGATTATGGTAAAGTATATATAAAGGGATCTATCAGTTTCCCGTGATGAATTCACTACAAAAAGGATGTACTAAATACATAATATTGTTCCTTGTACAACGACTGAGGGGTAACCTTTTGTTGAATTTCTCCAATTTGTAGGCAACTTCGAGATCCAAGTTTGCGATGTGCCATTTTATTCTCTAGGAACCAAAACATGTTCCTATAAATATTCCTGTGTGTCAAATCGAACTTTGGTGCTCTTTTTATATTATTTTTTCCCTTTTTGCGAATGAAGTAACAAAATAGCAAGATACAACTGCATGACAAAGTAGTTTTAGTTACACCCCTGAAAAATCAAAAGATCATTCTGGAATAATTATTGTGGTTATGGAAATGTACTTGAATGGAGCATATGGTGTTACTGTCAGATGACAATGATTGCTAGTATCAATACTCAATAGAGTAAGAGAACCACCCAAAATTTGCATTGGTGGTTCTTCTTTTTAGTGCGTGGGGAATAATGTGCTACTTATCGAAGTAAAAGAAGATTCCAAATTCAAAATCAATATAGTAAAGCGTACATAGGAATCTATTAATTTCCATGCTTTAATTCAGTACAAAAGGGGTGGTACGCACATAATCTTGATCCTTGTACAATATCGACAAGTAACCTTTTGATGAATTTCTTCGGTTTGTTGATAACTTCTGGAACTGGATTTGTGATGTGCCATTTTATTCCCCATGAACGAAAACATGTTCCTATAAATATTCCAGTGTGTCAAATAGGCCTTTTGTTTTTGCAGGATTCTAATAACACATAAATGAAATAACAAAATAGTTGGACATGAGAACACGTTGCATGCTAAAGGAATTTTAAAACTATAGAGTACTGCATGACGAAAGTAGTTTTGGTTGTAACACCATGTAGAACTCGAAAGAACTTTATGGAACAATTAGGACATTTGTTGTGAAGTTAGACTGAGAGGAAAATTCCCCTTCAAAAATTGCGTGCAACATACTCAACAGTGGAATAGTTTCTATGGATTTTAGTTCTACAAATGCCCCATACTAATCTTATCTAAAGAATAATATCTTACACTCGTTTGGCATAGAAACCAACATGATTCAAATAAAATAACCTTGGTTGGGGCTCACAACTCTTGCTCACACATATTTTGTGTGAGAACTGTTTGAACCTACTAGTAGCTTGGATTCAAACAGACAACGTAATTTAACCCAAACATGAGCATTGGAATTCCGAGAATATATAAGTACTAATAAAAGAAATAGAATAGTTGGACATGACGACACGTTACACCCAAAGAAATTTGGAATGTGCTCGGAATTCATGCACCACTGCATAACGATTGATGAGTAACCTTTCGTTGGATTTCTCCAATTTGTAGACAACCTTTGGATCCTGGTTTGTGATGTGCCATTTTATTCTCTAGGAACCAAACCATCTTCCCATAAATATTCCAGTGTGTCAAATTGACCGCTGGGGGCCTTTTTCGCATTATTTTTTTCTTTTTTATGAATGGATTTAAAAGGTTCTAGTAACACATAAATGAAGTAAAGAAAGATAGTCGGGCACTACTGCATGACAAAGTAGTTTTGTTAACACCACCGAAAAATCAAATGGACGTTATGAAATAATTATGTTGGTTATGGATATGTACTTGAATGGAGCATATGGTGTTACTGTCGGATGACAATGATTGATGGTATCAATACTCAACAGAACAATAGAACCATCCAATTTTTATATTGATGGTTCTTCTTTTTGTGTGTGGGGAATAATGTACTGCCTATTGAAGTAAAAGAATACTCGGAACTAAAAATCATTATGGTAAAGTACACATAGGCATCTATTAATTTCCATGCTGTAATTCACTAAAAAAGAGATGCATGGTACGCACATAATCTTGATCCTTGTACAACGATTGACGAGTAACTTTTTGATGGATTTCTTTGGTTTGTTGATAATTTCCGAAACAGGACTTTTGACATGCCATTTTATTCCCCATGAACGAAAGCATGTTCCTGTAAATATTCCAACGTGTCAAACCGGCCTTTGGGGCCTTTTGTTCTGCATGATTCTAATAACACATAAATGAAAATAACAAAATAGCTGGACATGAAAACACGCTGCATTGCTAAAGGAGTTTTAAATGTATAGACTACTGCATGACAAAAGTAGTTTTGGTTGTTACAGCACAAAAAGCTCGAATGAACTTTCTGAAACAATTGAGACGTTTGTTTGAAGTCAAAAAATTGCATGCAACATACTTAATAGTGAAACAGTTGTACAAATCAGAGGAGTCCCATACTAATCATCTCTAAAAAATAATACCCCACGCTTGTTTGGCACAGAACCCAGCATGATTCAAATTAAATCGTCCTAAGTATCCTTGGGGTTTGGGGCTCACAGCTCTTGCTCACTCATATTTAGCGGCACAACTGTTTGAACCTACTAGTAGCCTGGTTTTTGAACAGATACGTAATTTAACGCCGAACTTGAGCATTGGAATTCTTAAAAAAATATTTATAATAAAAATAATAGTTGGACATGACGACGTGTTACACCTTAATAAATTTTGAAAGTACTAAGTAGAATATATGCACCACTGCGTAACAACAAAGAAAGTAGTTTTTGCCGAACCTGGAAAAACACGGAGGAAATTTCTCAAAGAAGCAGGTGCGTGATGTTTGATGAGAGGAAACTAGAGGCATGCAAATTCCAACAGAAATGCAGGCATTTTCCACATGAAGTTTGATCTCACTTTGGAAAATATAGCACCCAAAGTGGCCTACCCTGTCTACCCCAAGAATAAAAAGATGATCTCAAATCAAACAAAATAAAGCGAGGCCTACCAAAAAGAAAACGATTTCTGCACACCAGAATCCTCCCTCTTGTTGGAATTAAATCACCCACTCGAGAGCTCAAGATGTCTCCGCTCCACCATTTCTGTTTTAGCGTCTCCGCTGTTTTGGAGTTTCCATCGGATAACGTAATCTAACGACGAACACGTAGCCGGAGGCGCGTGAGCAAGGGCTAGCTGCTGGCCGAGGATCGGGAGGTGGCTTGCTTGGTGCGCGGCGCCCGACAGGAGCCATTGGCATTGGCTTGGCTCGATCCGGCCGGCGTGGAGATCCGCGTCTCGGGAGCGAAGGGGTACGTGGGGTGGGGGGCAGAGAACGTTTCCGTGCGATTTCGAGATGCGAGGCTCGGAAACTTGTCGCACTGGGCAGACGCGCGCGGGACCTGGCTTGGAATTCAACCACGTTTCCATGGGCCAATTTTGTAACCACCCCAAACAGCGGAATCGGTCCTTAAATTCCAGATTTCCAATTCCGAACCAGTTTTTCCTATATCCAAACAGGATATGTAAACGAATTTAGAATGTACTAGTAGGTAGGATATATGCACCACTGCGTAACAAAAAGTAGTCTTGTTCAAACCAGGGAGAACACAGAGGAACTTTCTCCTCAGAAAAGTAGTAGGTACGTGTGTCATGTTTGATCGGAGAAAACTAGAGAGGCATGCAAATCCCAGTACAAACGCAGGCGTTTTTTCCCATGAAGTTTGATCTCACTTTGGAAAATACCAGCATGCAAAGAATAAAAAGATGATCCCAAATCCAACAAATAAAGCGAGGTCTGCAGAATAGAATCCTCCTTCTTCTTGGAATTAAATTAAATCGTATATATATATATATAAACACCCACTCGAGAGCTGGAGATGCGCCGGTCCAACATTTTAGCGGCTGCAATGTTTGAACCTAGCAGCCTGGCTTCCATCGGATAACATAACCTAACGACGAAAGCAGGAGCAGGAGCAGGAGTAGGAGGGCTAGCTTGCTGGCCGGAGATCACGAGGTGGCTTGCTTGGTGCGCGGCGCCCGAGAGGTGCCATTGCCATTGGCTTGGCTCGACCCGGCCGGCATGGAGATTCGCGCGCGCGCGGCCGGGGCCGGGGCCGGGGCCGCCGATGCCGACCTCGATCAGTTCAAAACTGCTCTTCCGTTTGGGACGGATCCATTTGGCCGAACGTCGCTGTACCCACTCCCTCCCAGCTACAGCTAGCTACGGACGCCCACACTCCGCATGTGTGGTCTCGGTCTCGGTCTCAGTCTCAACTCCGGCCCAGCTTTAGTACTACTCCGTAGTAGCTTGCTGCCCAGGAGAAAACGACCGGGGCCATGGACGGACGCGCCCGCCGTTCCTCGAGCCAAGCACTCCGGTCACCATCGCTCCCTCATACTCCCTCATAGTATAGTAGTAGGTTTGATTGATTAGTTTGTCGATCGACCGTGTTGTTTCGGGCGCCATGGACGTGCCATGGCCACCTGCCAGCTCTCCTCCTTTCTCGACAAGATACATATATAGTTTGGCACGAGCCGGTACGCACACTGGCGCGTCGTCGCGACGGGCGTGCATGGGCAGGGCAGGGCAGGCCCCGGTCGGAGGGTGGAGCGGCACTGCGGCAGCGTCCGTCAACACGCACGTATGTATGCCAGTGGCATCATGGCATGGCATGGCATGGCATGGCGTCCGCTGTGCCAGCACTGTGATCCCCATGTCGCTGCCATGCCGCTCGTGCCGTGCACGCACTGAAGCTCGCCTGCGACGACGCTCCTTTGTTTTTGTCCCTGGCCCTGGCTCCCGTTGCGGGTCGGGTGGCTGCACGAGGAACCGTCGTGTGGCGCCACGGACGGGGCGCCGGTCGACATGTCGGTCTCCGGGCTCTGCCCGCACGTGGCCTCGCGGCAACCCATCCGCCATGGACGGGAGACGTCCACGGGTTCCCAGGCGCCCAGCCCCGGCCAGATTCCCCCAACAAGGCCTGTGCGTATCGCCCGCTCGCTGCCCCCCTGCTCCTGTTCCTGCTCCTATGGCGCCGCGCGCCCGTGCGCGCGTGTCGCCGCTCGCCTGGCATGCCCCCGGCCCCCCCACCCCACCTCGCCTCGTGAGATAATCTACTCATCAAATCCACGATCCGATAAGAGCTAGCAGCAGCATGCATGTGCCGCCGTGCGCCATGGCCGCTCGTCCGTCGCTTCCATGGACCTTTCTCGTGCCCTTCCTTTCTCGTGCCCTTTTGCATGCACCAGTGCCAGTGCGCGCGGCTGCCCGTAGATAGGCTGGTTGGTCCGCTCCACCGGCGCGCCGGGAGGAGATCGACGACGGGACGCGACGGGGCGAGCTAGCTAGGGGACGTACGTGAGACGGCGGAGCGGCGCCCACGTGTGCCTCCTTTACCTGGTGCCGTCGAGCGCTCCGACGAGACGCGTCGAGACCCGACGCCGCACCGGCCGGCCGGACGATTCCCCACCACAGCTAGCCGCTACAGTCTAGTCTAGCCCCCCAACGTGTACACACGATCAGACCCCCTAGCTAGCCAATCCAAGCCAGTGGTAGGCAGCAAATGAAGCATCTCTCCATCGGCCTAGCTAGGGTTAGCTACGTACGTACGTGCAGGACGGCCACCAAACCAGACCGGCGTAAGGTGGCCACATGCACCCAACAAAACATTCATTCACCTGACCGATCGCGAGAGCACCAGCCATGCCATCCACAAGGAACAAATCGAGTGAGTAATCCTTGGGCTAGTACGTGCACGGCTGGCACTAAACTAATCTGGCGTACAAAATTAACTAGCCCCATCCACACGTCGCCCTCGACCGGTGACATGAACGCACCCAACAAACACTCGAGGGACGCTCACCCGATGGACCGCGCGCACATGCACGCTCATTAGCTAGATGCCTAGAGCACAGACGTGTAGCACGCTCGTTAACAAGGAGCAAACGGAGCAATCCTTTGGCCTAGCCGAGCTACGTGCACGACTGACACTAAACTAAACTGGAGTAAGGTCGCGTCGACCCATCACCGCGTCGAAAAGAGGCGCAGCCCACGAACACAACGATCACATGATTCGCTGCTGATCGGTCGAGCGATCATTGCCGTCGCACGACTTCGCAGGTGCTGCCTCGATCACTCAACAACGAAAGGCACACCTTTGGCCTAGCCTTAGAGCATCTCTACACGATCCCTCGAAATTGGTTAGAGAAGTGAAAATCTCGTTTTGAGCGGTTAAAACAGGCCTAGCCGATCCCTTATCGCCTTTACAAGAGGTGAAAAAAAAAACTCACAGCCGCGGTCACTCCTTATAATCACTCCTCCGCGGGGAGGGAAACTTTTAGAACCTGGATGTATATACATCATATATGTAAAAATAGAATAGCAATTCAATTAAAAGTAAAAAAATGATTTTTTTTTAAATAAACTTGACCTTTCGTTGTACTTGTAAGATAATTTTCACAAAAAAATATTATACTTTGTCTTGAAAAACAAATTTTCGGTTCAAAAAATGTGAATAGTGATCTATAATAGCAAATAAATTTTGCCTTTCTTTGCCTACAAGTCAATGTTTACTTTTTTCATGAATATTTATATACGAATACAAAACAAAGTCAAGTTTAATTTAAAAATACTTCAAAACTATTTTGACTTTAAATTAATTATTAAAAAAATTATACAGGGTGCACATACAACTAGGAACAAAGTGTATTTCCCCCCCTCTGCGGCCACTTTTGTGGATATTCTTGGCTCTCTCCTCGCGCTGGCCCTCTCCCCCATTCCTTCGCCAACGGCAATCCCCATTGCCAGTGGCGGAGACACGCCCCAAGTCTCCAGGGCCCAAGCCCGGAGCGTGATGCCCAAATCATTTGTATACTGTAGTAATTAATGTACATACCTACATTCCTGCTACAGTGTGCGTATGCGGCCTGGGGCTGGCTCCGCCGCGTTCCTTGCCTTCGGCGACCACATTGCATGCCGTGTAGACCTTCGACCGCTAAACCCCGCGGCACTCCTCTGGTCGTCCCCGACCATGAGCAAAGCTGCAGCATTTGCCGAGAACACCTAAAGAGAGGAGAAAGGGTGGTTGGCGGTCACCATCGTCAATGTCGATGAATCCTTGTGTTCGGGACAATGTCATCGCGCCACTATGACAAGGATGAGGCGAAGAACCAATTCAAACGACGTAGCGCCCAGGCCATGGGCTGTAGAGAACAAATTTCAGCTACTTCTTTTGTCTACTAATTAATTTGGCGCACGGTTACATGGTGCACGGTTAGACTCTGTCGAATCACTTTTGCGGATCGGAGCATCTATCATGCGTACTAGATTTAAGTTTAGGGTTTCATGGATCTAGGAACCGTTGTTTCAGATCGGTGACGCAAATATATAACGAGTTAAGATATTGAGGATCGTCGACTGATGGGGTAAACTATAAGGGATCTGCTATGGTAGAGACGCTGTCAACAACGTGCACGACTGCAACCAAAACAAAACTAAACTAAACTGGAGTAAAACACGCGCTGGCACATGCATGCACGTATATATGCACGCATCGTTATTAGTTGATGACCTCTCTTTCATGTGTCCTCGAGCGATTCCACGGGAGCCATGGCTCCATCGATCACGAGTTGATCGATGCATGATCTCTCTTTCGATCGATCCACCGATTCCTTTCCTTCTTTCAGCGGCAGCAACAGAAAGCGCACGGACCCGGTCGAACAAATTTGATTGCGCGAAAAAGGCTAAAGGCAAAGGCTAATGACCTAGCTTGTTGGCTGGACGATCGAAAGCTATGCCTATCCGCCGTAGGAGACTGTTAAATATGCGCCGGGTCGTCTTCGTCTACCGCTCACCCATGTGCATGTGCATGTGCAGGAGCAAGAGGAGGCCCGTTGCCGGTCTGCTGCTGCCGCCGGCCGGCCGGGGTGGCGCCCTCCATAATGCGAGTTTATTAATGCCATCGGATGCAAATAAAGCCGGGATTAAGTTAGTAGCCCTTGTGGAGCCTCACACGCGCACTAGCTGTGTAGCTAGCAGTAGCAGTAGCAGCAGCGATGGTGGTTTAGTTTAGTGGGTCTACACTACATATGTTAACAAAAAGAGGGGGGATTTGGTTTGGTGGGGGGACATGCACGCATGGTGGCGCCGCTTCGCCGTTCACCGCCCCGGTGAGAACCGGCTTTATATCAGCCTAGCGTCCGTGATGATGGATGGATGGATGGATGGATGGATGGATGGATAAGCGTGATTAAACTAACCATGGCCGTGTTTCGTCGAGGCCACGGCTGGCTGCGTGCGTGGACGGGCTTGACTCGTGTGGTGTACGGCGCATGCAGGACGACGACGACGAAGAAGAAGAAGAACAAGCAGGTCCTACGTACGTGGTGGCTCTGAATGAATGAATTTCAAAAGAAGGTGACGGACGGACGGACGGCAATGATTGACTATTCTGGATTTCTGATGACTGATGGTGGTGCAATTAACGAGGTGACACTATTCTGATCGCGCTGCAATTAACGAGGTGATACGTGTAGACCAGCGTACTAGTACTAGCTTATGTCCTATGTGATGGTGGCACGCTTATTAGGCACAGCTTCTACGTACGGTGCTCCAATTAAAGTTTTGAGATTCTTCTTAGAGTTAGTAGCTAGTTTTCGTGTGGATGACTGAAACACAGCCTTTTTTTTTCTTTTTGCCTAAAAGGTGGTGTGGTAGTGACTAGTGAGTTTGCAAGTTTTGTTTTAAAATTTCTACTTGGAAAACAGCATGTACTTTGTGTGTTGGGGTCACCTACTTATGTCCTATGTGATGGTAGCACACCTCTTAGGATTTAAGGCACGGCATTTCCAGTGCTCCAGTTAAGTTTCAGATTTTTGTTTTGCACGAAAAAAAAAGAGATTCAGATTTTTGTCAAAAAAAAAAATCAGATTCTTATACTTCCTACTCGTTTTCACAATAATGAATAATCCTACACCTACGTGAGGTTCTTACGTAAACTTACTTATCTTTTCCTAAATACTCATCTCCCCTGATTTAAACCTGGGTGGGCCCAGTCTTTACGTAAAACCTCATGTAACATCAGGTGGGTGTAGCATTTCCCTCGTTTTCATGTGCATTGCAGGAATGAATAAAACACAACTTTTTGCCCAAAAAGGTAGCAGTGAGCGTGCTCAACATTTTTACTTGGAGATAAAATTGTTTTGTTTTGCTCCAATTAAGTTCCATTTTTTTCTCCAAATTTTTTTTTCAGAATAATCTTGCTTCTTAGTTCTCAGGTGTGTTGCGGGGATGAGTAAAACACAACTTTTTTTGCACAACACAAAGGTGGCATTGAGCGTGCAAGTTTTGCTCAACGTTTTTTACTTTGGAAAACAAAATGAATTTTGAGTTATGGTCACCCTACTAATTTCGTCTAAAGGAGAAAATAAAAATAACTAAAATCAATTACCATGAAAAACGCGCCAGGTAGGGGTCGAACCTACGGCCTTCTGCTTAGGAAACAGACGCTCTATCCACTGAGCTACAGGCGCTGTGCGACGATAATTTCAAATTAATTTAATCTCTCCTGATCGTCGCAAAAAAAATAAAAAAAATGTAACCTCTCCGTACCATGCGTTTTCCATCCGTGCAAGCTGCAACCCATGGCGGCACAAAGTTACTACCCTACAAAGGAATAAAAAACACACACATAATCTTATTTTAAAACACATAATCCCAGACGAAAGTTTTTTTTTTCTAACTATATATACTCCGTATATTCCAGATGAAAGTTACGGACGAAGAAGAAAATACACAGACGTAATTCCACATCATATTCCAACCCACCACCACCTTTTTTTTTAACCTTTATTAAAGCACAGCAGCCGGATCCGTAACACTCTGCAACTCACATCCAATTATGCACCTGTCTGTCCCTGGCTGCTGCCTCTGCCTGCCAAGAAATTCAACCGAGAAACCGTGTTAAGAAATGGATATGTGCCCCTTGTTCCCGAATAGAATCCGATGCCGTTGCCAAAGAGCCTCACTAATTCTCCCACCACCTTTACTCAACCCCACTTGCCCCCCAACAAAGCTCCTTTCTCTGAATAATGCCCCCGATCTTATCGCCATAATTCGCATCCGAACCCGAAAAAATTCCTTCCGGTTCATGTGATGCTGCCGCCTGGTTGTCGCCTCCATGGAAATCCTTCGCTCCCGTCGAACCAAAAAATTCCTTCCGGTTCATGTGATGCCGCCCTGTCGTCGCCTCCACGGAAATCCGGAGCGAAGGATTCCATGTTCCTGAGATGCCGCCATTGCGTGTCCGAACACCGTCGAGAGCGACTAGGGTGTGACTAAGACCCTTTTTTTCTTCGAGGAATCAGCATGAGCACCATCCTTTTCAGTTGGAAGGCAAATAATTTTGTTCATTATTTTTTTCCTTAATGATAAAATCCGACGTCAAATTTAAAGTATGACAAATCAAACGTTTTTTATGGCAACTTTTAGTTGGGTGTGAGGATTCCATGTTTCTGAGATGTCGCCATTGCTTGTCTGATCACCGTCGACAGTGAGACATACGTCATGTTTTTAATTTAGAGAAACTGAAGGAACAACGCCTTTTGATTAGAAGAACTGAAAACAAACTTTTTTTTTGCAAAAAGTATTTTTTACATAAAACAGAGTTAAGCGGTTAATTGGAAGAAAAAAGCGTTAATCAGACCAGGTCTTAGTGTACGACACGGGAAAAATAATTTCCCAGACATATTGTAATATCCATGTGTTTCTTTTTTTAGGTGCCAACCATAGCCAATTTTCTTCAGAGGCGTTCGTGCATCCTGGTCTCAACACGTCATCGGTATAAAATTGCCTTTTTCACTAGCATTGCAGCTTAGGACTACGATCTACCACTAGTAGTAGTACCATGAGTAGAGGAGATTTAAAGGTGCTTTTCTCTAGAAGGTTAGGAAAGGGGCCAGGAGGGGAGCTACTGATTTGTAAAATACCCTTTGCTTTAGCCCTGGTCATCCATGCCATGCCATGCCATATACCACACCAAACTGATTAGTGATAGTATTTCCTATTCTTACTGCAACTAGTGAGCTAGTGCATCTTTGGAGGAGTTGATCCATCGCCACCCCATCATTGCGGAGATTAGAGGCGATGATGATGGTTTAGGCTCTTTTTAGACATGTTGATTACACATGTTTTTCAGGGCAAGGGGCCCCCTGCTTGCTGGTTTGGCGCCTTGAAGTCAGCACCGGATGACAAAGCGACGGCAACTGCACGAGAAAATGGGCGGCATCATGACTAGCAAGTTGGTTAAAGCCTAAGCTCCATCACCAAAGGAGCATCATTGCTTCAACTCTGCTCACCGTCACTAATGGTGGTTTTCATTTCTTTGTGTTAGTATAATGCAATGTGGGTCGGGATACTAGCTTTGCTAGGGCTAGGGCTTGTTCATGCACATGGTTATGGCTGAAATGTTAGCGGCAATGTCAAACTCATGGGCCTCACCGGCTTCCTTCCGGTTCCGGCAGGCTGAAAAGAGAGACTGACTGATCAGGTCTGAAATGAGACTTGCACTACACTTTGAATTGGAGTTTCTGATTTGCATCTCGTTCCACTTGATTATTGGGCAATCATTGATGCACGGAAAAACAAGCGAGCATGTAGGTCGAATCGTCGTCGGGCGATTGCAAATTTGTTTGAAAAGGCTGTAAGTATCCAGCGGACACAAGAAATGTCAAAAGTTACTTGATTCACCACTGATTACATAAATACATTATTATGGCCTTTGTCAACAATGAGCAGAATATCCTATGAGTTGGGTGGAAGACTAGGGCATAGTAAGTCTACTATGGTGTAAAGATTGACAAAACCGACCTTTACAAGAATCATCACCAGTCAAGATGCTAGCCAATTTGTATGTCATATAGTACATATGAATGCAAATTCGGGTGCTACCCAACAGCGTGTGGCAATGTTGCCAGGAAGAATGCCGAATTCTCGACCGTGGTTCGGCTCCCTTGAGAAGAAAGGGTCGGGGCAAGCGCTTCACCGCAACATCACACGTCTCATGACATTCATGTCTGCTTAAATCCACCACGGGATGCTACCAACTTCATTAGTTGATGGAGCAAGGAGTGATCTTCTCTGATGCAATCCTGACGGACATATTAACTCGACAGATTTCACCCATTAGAGTATGAAAAACTGCCCTGTGTGGGGACTTTGATTGCTCTGGTTGTTGGTAAACGCAGCTCTGCTACCTTGGGGCACCTAAAAGATACTGCATGCTGCAGCCTGCAGGCAATGGCCCATCTTATCAAGAGCGTACATAGATCATCAAAGCCGCGTTAGTGTACCCAAAAACTACTGAATCGGTACATGAGCACAGCAGCAAAAGTATCAAGGCAAAGACGCGTCACTGCATAGGCATTGTAACATTAAGCATGAACTGAAGCAGCAACAAGCGTACCATGCTTTCAGCTTCGGACATCCGAGCGCCTAGTTCTTCAGAAACGCAGAAGAATCACTAGTCCAATAACATATATTCAAATCAAATGACGTAAAGAGGGGCGAAACACACACCGTTTTTTTCCCGATGGGCAAAACCGGATGACAAAGCGATGGCAACCGCAAGAGAAAATGGGCATCGGCATCATGACTACCAAGTTGGAGAAAGCATCTCCAAAGCCTAAGCTCCATCTTCAAAGGAACATCATTGCTTCAACTGAAAAAGCATTGTAATGTAATACGTGTTCAGATCCTACCTTTCTAGGGTAATGGCTAAATGTTAGCAGCAACGTCCAAGTCACGGGCCTAGCCGGCGGGCTGAAAAGAGAGACCACCTGATCAGGTCTGAAATGAGACTTATACTGCACTTTGAATTGAAGCTCCAGATTGCGTTCGGTTCGGTTTGATTATTGAGCAATCATTGATGCACATATTGTCTCAACGGATCTGCATCAAAAAAACAAGCGCTGTAGGTCGAACCATCGTCGGGCAACTGCAAACTGTTTCAAAAAGCAGTAAGTATCCAGTACACTTACAGCTTCAGACATCCAGGCACCTAGTTGAAGAACGTAGAAGAATCACCAGTCCAAGAACATTATTCCAATCAAAAGATGCAAAGACAGGCGAAATTTTTGCGATACGGAAAAGCAGCCACTTCATGTTAAACATACTTAACCAGCCAATCTCCGGTACAATAAATATCACCCCTGATAATGAACTACAAGCAACTAACCAGCAAATCTCCGGTACCATAAACATCCCCCTGATGAACATAGTTTAAGCAGCTAACCTACACCGACACCGCCTGTCAATTCTTTCAGCGTAGCATATCTTACAGAATTGCCCCGTGCTCTGACCAAAACTACCGTGATAACACAGCACCATCGCTCACTTGCTTCCCACCACACAAGCAGAGACATAACTAAGCAGCAACTTCCTACAAGACTTCTTCCTGTGCAGACTTAAAACACTACAGATAGATATATAAACACGAGATGTGCGAGAGGCTCCGGGACTTCCGGGCGTTTCAGATTAACAGGGAGACGATCACATGTTGGCCCCCTTTGAGATATGGATGGGCCCGTATGCTTCATCCTGCGTGACCTTGATGTGATCGCGCGTTGCTAAGACTGCACAGCATAAATAAAACCCTCAGTGAACAACAGTTTACATCCAGTGACATGACCAAACAAAATGGTTAAAAGAGTCGCACTCAGTATTCTAGGGGTTATCCTTCTAGCCAATGCTATCAAGGAAACTCTCTGTTTCTTCCCCAGTTTTCAAGCTATATTATATATGACCTGCTTTTAGCACCGCAGCTAAGTTAACTTGTCAGGATCCTATACAACCCAGCATAATTAGAGAAAGCAAGCATGTCATGCAAAATGTGTAATTATAGTCAGTGTCCATGGAAATTATGAACAATCAATCAACAGCAAAGCAACTATATGAAATCGTGCAGTGAGATCTTTGATTTCTTATTTACTCTAGTGATTGCACGATGTATTCACAATGTAGGAACTATTCCATACCACATGTTTGATAGAATAGGCGGGCAGCCTGTGCTGTATTCATCCCATGAGTTAGATGGCTTAGCGATTCAGACAGCGGGGCATCCGCGCTCTCGAAGTGGAGCTTTAGGTACCTGCGATGAATTTAATTCCAGCGTCACACGATGTACACACTTGCACTCCGCGAGTCAAACATAAGCCACCCAGGAATTATATTCAGCAATGTGCTCAAGATACTTACGAGTGAATTGATTCAGTGATGTGATCGGGAGGACTGGATTGCTTTGAGAACGGGGTTTGAGTGGGTTCTGTTTCTTCCATAAGATCTGAAACAAGATACGTTCCCCAGGAAACAGGATGAAATACTCGTATCCACAAATAACAGTTTAAGGTAAGGACAGAAAGGCAGAAGTGCAACCAACCAGGAGTTGGTCCAAATTCTGAAACCCTTCTCAGCTTGAAGTCCCTCCCCTCTTGCTCCATTGGGAATTCCTCTTCAATTGGATCAAGGTTCCCCAAGCTTCGTCCAGATGAAAGCTGCTTCCTCTTGGCCCTGTTCAATAGTCCTCAGACAGTTAACACTAAGAAACTAAGCAAGACAATGAAAAACCACAGGAAGCTGCCACTTATGATGGTTAGCATCAATGGTCAGGCGTTTTCCTTTATGTCCAACGCAACGCCAGGGAGACAGCTCTAACAGTTTCTAGGCAGAGCATAGAAATAAAAGGAAAACCCAGCACAAACAGAAAACTAACTTAATCACCGAGTTTTTTCTTCTTTCAGAACAACAAGATCACATAGTCAAATATTTGTGCAACTTATAGAGAACAAGGACAGTCACCTTCCATCTCCAAATTGCAATGGTATTTCTGGACCCAATGGCAGAAATCCCCCCCTTCCAGAGCCACCAGAGCTTGAAGCTGACCTGCGACTTAGCCCTACAGCAGAGTTGATGTCATGAAGCAGCTAAAGAACGAGGAACTTAAAAAATAAAGATTTCCAACTTACCAGGACTTCCAGGTGTAACACTATGGGCACCAAGCGGACCATCAAAAACACCTTCAAATCCTCCACTCTTGTTTGCTCTCATCTCTTCAATGAGATCTGTGAAGTCCATTGGTTGAGCTCCCATTTCATTCTGATCTCCTTGAGGCTGCCAGTTGAACCAATTATGAGATAAATGTTGATGAAAATAAATCAATAGAGAAATGTGTTCTGAAACAACCTGAGGCGAAGAGTTTCTCGGCTGCGTTTCTTGTGATGATGATGATGATTTAACTCCTGTATGAAATAGTGTGCAGCTTGGAATTAGCACTTTTGAGAGTTCAAAGGTGGGTGACACAAAGTCCAGTTTTATAGTGACCTGAAGAAGATGAGGGCTTTGGGGGGTTCACTTTGGTGCATTCCTTCCAGAGTTGCCTAAGCTGCTGAGGGTAATATATCTCTTGTGAGTCATCCGAGCAACACATTAGGGTAGACGGGGGCAAGTCCATGAGCTCGCCCATCTTAATTGCCTGAATAGGATTGATTTTCTGCAAATAGTAAACAGCAAAACAGCAATTCGGTAAGTGCAATGCATGAGTTCAGAATTATCAGAGAATAGGTAGTTCCAATCAGTAACACAGTTGACATACACTCCTGACTTGACGCCTTTTAGAGGTGAGACTTGATGGGTCCTTCAACCATGACTGATATATATTTCCTGGGATCATTATCTGGTTATCCATGATAACTTGGGGGCCCTTGCCGCGTGCTTTTCTCTTTGCTCGTTTAGTTGGTTGTTTCTCCTGTATCGCGAAAAGCATTCTCATGTAAACAACATCAAACTCCTTTTCCGTACAAGAGTTTCAACTAAAGCCAGCTATTCATCAGGTAAATGGTACAGACCTTCGTCTTCTGCTCCTCTTGCTCCTTCAATGAATCCCCTGCAGAAGATACTTGCCCTATAGTATATGAGTAGCTGAACTGGGTCCAGTGGTACAACTTCTAATATAACATGCAACCAGTGAACTAGCCAAAGGACAATAAGCTACGCGCAAGATTCATTTCAAATAGAAAGGTTCCACCTCAGTTTATTTGCAAATCCAATACTGTAAGTGTTGTGCTCATGGCCAGTCATAAAATAGAGTGAATGGTGTTATCAACTTACCAAAAGTAGTAAATTCAGCTGCAATCAATACTACACTTACTGATATCCACTTAATATATAATATAGTCCTGCAGCATTCAATTGGCCATTTACAAAAACAATGGGAGATAATGAGTGAAGATAATATGCCTAGAACCAGCGCTTCTTGACCGACTAGTCATAGCACATAATATGCTAAGCACCAGTGCAAATCTTAAGCTCACACAAATAACCATAAACTTGTACTGTTCCAGAAGAAACTCAAAGAATAAGTCAATGCGTTCAAACAAGTTTTGGTGGGAGTTTCCCTGAATCAAAATAGCATGGTAAATGTGTTGCAGACTTGAAGACTCGAAATGAGATGAGAATTGGTGTCCATTAGCGTTAAACCGAGATCATTTCTAATCTTACAATGTGATAAGCCATTTCCCGTTGTAGCATCATCAAATATACTAATCATGTGCTTAGTTTCACCTTGTTGAGGTTCTTCACGGATGGGGGATGGGGCAGCACGCTGTTGCTGTTGCTGAAAAGGGTCTTCCGGCCTTGGTGGAGAGGGAACTAGTGTACTTGGAGCCTCTGGGTGTCCATCGGGAGTAATATTGAAGATGGTGTCATCATCTGCTATGTCAAATCTGGTGACAAGGTAGTATTGCACAATGAATGTTGGTACTCACCGCCAAATTAAAAGAAGACGCAACATTGATGATATGAGAATGGTACACGAAAATAAGAATAACTCTTCTTTTCTTCTAGTTAGGGAAACCTAAGTCTCCCTTACCTCTCAAAACGAGTGAAGATGTCAGTTTCAGCAAAGCCAGACTCAAAATTATCAACCAGGGTAATGTTGACTGCCTCAGCTGAGATACGATCATAAAGAACCAAGAGTTAATAATCAGTAGGCCTTAAGAACCCGCAAAGAGCAATACAAAAGAGCAGAAAGAAATACCTTGATGATGACGATCGGCGCGAGAGATGTCATCATCATCCAGGTTGACATTGACATACTGTTCATCCAAATCCTCCAGGCGCTGCACAAGCATGGATTTCAGTCAAGAGGAGTGCAGGCAATTCAGACAGAAGCTAGGAGACAGGAAATTCCATCCATGCATTTAATCAGAGTTCCAACTACCAGAATACACAGATGACAATGATTACCATTCCCCGGAACCTGGCAGTATCAGTATTTGTGAAAAGCACGGGCCGCTCCAGCTCCATATCCATCATGTTCTCTGGAAGTGTTACTGCTTCATACCTGCAAGAAGCAGCACTTTCAGGTAAAGATGACACACTGCTTTCTTAATCTTAAGACATGTCGTTCTCCATAAAACCCTTTTGCACCCAGTCTATGCAAGAGAGAAGGTGTTCTGGTATGAAAGATCTAACAAAGAGAGCCAAACTCTCAAATATATCTCAATGGCAATGGTACAGTAGCAAGAGGTTAAATATCGCATTTGGAGTGCTAACAAACTTTCAAAGACGAGCGACAAGAGTGCGCGCTCTGAACATGACAGAATGTTAAGATATGTTAACAGTTCTCCAAGGTGATAAAGATACCCTCTGAACATAGCATTATTTCTCAAGTACCATACAGCCCCAGATCTGCTATAATTAGATCATCCAGTCTCAAGAGATTGACTGATATCGAATAAGAAACCAATACCAAAATAATAAGTCAGCACTGAACAGCCCAAAACCAACTGATATATCACTGTCCCAGCCAGCCACCCCATATTATTAAAATTGTTAAGACAACAAATGGACAAACTATGTATTAAAAAAGGCTGAGAAACTACAAAATGCATAAGGTCTTGCATATAATACACACACATATTGGCCGGCAAAAACACCCTGCAACCTGGAGCTGATTAAAATTGACAAACCCAGACATAACATTCGGCAACATACAGAGACATAAATACCCGCATGAACCCTTGCATGAACAGCTATAACACCCAAACGACCCCCCTTAGCCAAAGTTGCAACCCATGAATTTAATCAAGCATTCAGAATATCAAGACAGGAGACACAAAATCATATGAAGATCTATATGAATAGCTGCTGCTCCAGAAACACAAGAACAGAGTCAAGTTACAGCAGGATCACACAGCAAGGACCCACGGCTAGGGTTGTGCGTCCCAGTTACATTTCACAGCATGGACCCGTGGCTAGGGCAGTGCATCCCAGTTACATTGCACACAATCAGTGATATGGCCTCATCAATAAAATTCTAGAAAACATCTGAAAAAGTAGTGCCGTTGCTCATTGCAAAATCAGCACTGCACAATGCAGCACACACCAATAGTGACCAAGCAAGCTGACAGACTGACAGTGTTATTAGGCATCTTAAGAAATTTCATAAACACACAAAGTTAAGTTGTTGATACGGCCACTTTGTCACCTTGCAACAGCCTCCAATCTAAACCATCAGACTAACACCACACGGTATATAAACACAGAAAGAAAGTTACCAAGCAAGCTGACAGAGTGACAGTGTTATTAGGCATCTTAAGAAATTTCATAAACACACAAAGTTAAGTTGTTCATAAGGCCACTTTGGCACCTTGCAACAGCCTCTAATCTAAACCATCAGACTAACACCACACAGTATATAAACACAGAAAAAAAATCCATTTCCACGGAGAAATGGACACCAACTCTCCATCATCACCACACAAACACATTCAGAAACTTGTAGAAACATCTGAAATAATCACATGTCATTGTAAACTGAATACAGTAGAATGCAGAACACACCAATTGGTAGCAAGCAAGCTGGCAGAGACTGACATTGCTATTTCATAGACAGACAAAATTAAGCTGTCCATACATACAGCCACCTGGTACCTCGCAAAAGCTTCCATTACATAAGCTAACACCAGACGGTCTAAACACACAAAGAAAGCCCCATCTCCAGGCTCCACATTATCACCACCCAAGCAAACACATTCAGAAACTTGTGGAAGGGCATGGAGACGGAGAGAGCACTCACTTGGCTTGAGCCTTGCCCTTGGGGAGCAGGGTGTGGTCCACGACCGGCCTGATCTTCCATGCCTCGTTGAGCTCAATCTGCGGAGGAAATCAGCACAGGCGTAAACCCAACCACAAAAATTACCAAACAGGAAGGATGCAGAGGAACCGGGCATAAACTCGAGCTGGAGGTTTACCAGAAGACGGGACACATCATCTGCGAGGCCACAAATTTGGAAACGATGAGAATCTGAAGAAATTTTTTACAACAAGAGAAGAAAGTGCAGCAAGCAGCGAGGGGATGGACTGACCGTAGAGAAGCTTCACCTTCTTCTTGTACACGATCACCACGCCACCTGCTCATCACGGACGCCACCCAGACACACAGGCAAAGGCAACAACCGCGCGTCACATACATACGAGGGAGAGCAAATCCGGCGAGGAAAGCAGCGAAATAATAGTCCCCGAGGGGCGGCTCACCCATGAGGATCCCGGAGAGCCTGAGCGCCATGGGCACCGACGGGTTCAGGATCTCCTCGCTGCAGCGTCGGTCAGACACATGGCAGCACACGCGAATTAGAATCGCACGAGGACGGGCCACCGCTACCGCGAGCTGAAAGCAGAGAGAAATCGGTCGGATCGGGTGGGGAGATCACCAGATCTTGATGATGTCGAGCTTGTCGAGCCGCCTCCGATTTATCTTGGATTTGAACGTGGCGGCGATCCTGCGGAGGGGACAGGACAGAGGAACAGGGGAGCGTCAGAAGGGATCGAGGGCGACGAGGATCCGCATTGGGAGCGGATCGAACGGGGGCGCGTCCCGAGACGCCCCGGACCAAGCAGGAATACGCGGGACAGGCGCAATCGGCGGCCGGCGGCCGCGACCGAGGGGCGGCCGCCGGCGAGGAGGGAGGGGAGGGGAGGGGACGCACCATATCTGGCCGAGCGGCGCCTTCCGCGCGAGGAGCTGGTGCGAGTAGAACATCCCGTCCGCCGCCGCCGCCGCCGCCGCCGCGGTGAGGTCGGAGGAGGGGAAGGCGACGCCGCGCTGCGGAGGACAAGCACGAGAGAGGGGTGAGGGGAGGGGAGGGGCGGTGTGGGTGGGGGTTTTGGGAGGGGTTGCGGTGCGGTTCCGTGGGGAAGAGTGGCTGATCGGAGGAATGGTGCGCGCGCGGAGGGCGGTTTCGGTATTTCAGCGTCCGTGGTGGGTGCGCCAGTTTAGCAAGTGTCTCCGCCAATCAACCTCTCATCAAAAGGATTTTGAAAAGGGAACTCCTACAAATCAACCGGTTGATTGATTTGTTAAAAAAAAAAAAAATTAAGTCGCCTCCACAGCCATCCGATTTAAATGCTTCCAGCCGCAGGATCGGGACGCACCACGCAGCAGTCTCCCATGACAGCACCGGCGGGCCCTTTATTGCAACCTCGGCGGAGCTTCCGACGACCGCCGCGACGCTTCACTGCAACCTCGCTGGAGCTTCACTGCAACCTCGTTGGAGATTCAACGACCGCCCCGACGCTTCACTGCAACCTCGTCGGAGCTCGAACAACCGTTGGCGCTTTCACTACAGCTCCGGCGGCCCTTCATCGCAATCTCGACGACGTTTGGTTGCAACGCCAACACCGACACGGTGGTGCTCCATCGTAGCACCCCGGTGGCCGGCGGCGGGCGCTTCCCTGCAGCGTATCCACCACCGCACGACCGTGCTCCATCGCAGCACCGGTTGTCCCGTCAAAGCTCCACCGCAGCACCCGACGGGCACCGGCAAAGCTTAACTACAGCGGAATGCAATGGTGACAGGGTGCTGGGATGAATCATGCGACGACGATGGCGGATATTGTGACACAACCCGACGGCGACGAAGATATTGTGACGCAACACACACAGGTTGTGGAGCTTTGGGGGGATCGATGTTGCGGTGCTCCTCTCTTACCCACACTCCAATTACTACAACACAATGCGTTCCCTTAGGCCCAAAATATGGTGAAGTATTATGTAGTCGACGTTCACATAACACCACTACGGAAAATCACAACATTCATATCATCAAAATATCGAACGAATATCAACTTCACGTGACTACTTGCAACATGATTTATCCCATGGCCTCAAGAACAAAAGTAACTACTCACAAGGGATGAACATTTTCGTGATCAGAGAGGTATTATATAGCATAATGAATCTGAACATATGATCTTCCACCAAATAAACCATGAAGCATCAACTACAAGATGTAACTAACACTACTAGACACACCCCAGGTACCAATCCGAGGTTCCGATACAAGATTGAGTACAAGAGATGAACTAGGGTTTTGATAGGAGATGGTGTTGGTGAAGGTGTTGATGGAGATTGGCCTCCCCAAGACACTACAACAAGAACCCCCATATAGCAATGCATGGTTTGCAACACTTTGAAAATGTGTTGCAATATATCATCGTTACAACACATATATACGTTGGCGAGGACATCTGTTGTCGTTGTATGGATAATAACGAATACCATATGTTACAGTTTTGTCTTGCTATGTGTTAATGAACGGAGGAACATATCGTCCTCCCATCTAGAATTCTGACTCCTAGGCCCCAAAATAATAATAACACTTTTTTGTTTTCGTTATTTGTTAGTTATATTCTTTACTTTCCAATAATTCGTATAGAAATGTAAGAATTGAATACTTATAATTGCCTGATCCTATACGTGAAACTACCCACCTTTGCCATTGACCAGGTCTTTTTTTTATTCACCAGCGCATCAAGACGAGCCTGTCCAAACCGCTCGCCCCTTTCCTCCTCGCCCTTCTCTGGCGATTCTAGGGTTCGCCAGCGCCGCCGCCGTCTTGCTGTCCGCCACCAGCACGCCCTTGCGCGAATGACGGTGTGTCGCCGCCACTGTCTTGCTGTTCGCGACCAGCACGCCCTTGCGCGACTAACGGTGCGTCGCCGCCGCCGCCGTCTTGCTGTGTTCGCCACCAGCACGCCGTTGCGTGACTGACGGTGCGCCTCCTCCGCCACCGCCGTCTTGCTGTTCCCCACCAGCACGCCGTTGCGCGACGGATGGTGCGCCGCCGACGGACGCCGGCCGCCTCAGCCCGGCCTCCTCTTCCAAGGTCCCCGCCGGCCACCGATTCACCAGGGGTAACCAACACTAATCGGCCTTGTCTTCCTCTTCGCTGTCCTGCTTTCTTGTCCATCCGCATCACCCCACTCTCCCAAGGTACATCACATCTTCTTCAGATTCATCAGTGTTCCATATGAATGTTTATTTTCATTTGATTGACCATGGACTGAGTAATTTTGATGGATCTAGTGAAACTAGTTTGTGATATGTGTATGTTGTATGACAGTATTGAATGTTGTAGTTGTACCAATTTGATAAATATTTTTTGATACATGTATTTTGTATGGCAGTAACTTATGTGACTAGTTCTAGATTTTGTGTGTTCATAGTGTGTGCTGCATGTATGAGGTCAAATTGGAACATGAACATGGTTCTTTGATGGGATCGGGAAAATATGTACTTAAACTCGGTTTTAAAAAATGAGACATGTTGAAGAGACAATATATAAAATCCATGGTCCTGAAAATTGAGGCAACGGGACTAGGTTGGGATGAAACATTTATCATCGCAATATTGTTCAAAGTGGATGAAACCTTCAAGTTTACCATCTACATGTCGGAGACTCTCTACTCGCCATCTTTTTAGAACATGCATGTTCGGTTTCATTAGCTAGTAGTTTTAGAAAATTCTTGCTCATGCATGGGTTGATCAATGATGCTTTTAGGAATATGTATGATGATGTGCCAATGAGTGAGAGTCGAGATCCATCGAATTAACATGGACCAAATTTAGAAGTTGGGGAATTTTATAGATTAATCAACGATTCGAAGAAGCCTTTATGGTCGGGATGTGGATTATCACAGCTATCACTACGACATCAGGCTGATTCCCCAGTATGGAAGGCTTTAGATGAAACGTACTCAAAAATTGCATCTAATTGCCGTAATATACGGTTTGGCTTGAGTACAGATGGATTTATTTTCAGAAGTGAGATAAAATTGTTCCTTGAAGTTCTTGAGTCTATAATGATTCCTGATGGCTATTGTGGAAATATATCTAAATGTGTGAAGTCTGCTGAAGGAAAAATTTCTGGGCTAAAAACACATGACTACCATGATGAAAATGGGCTGCAAGAGTGGGAAAACACTAGTGCTGATAAAGGTTAGTAACTCCTTCCCTTTATGAACTCATTACCAATGTCCAAAATTTTGAGAAGATTACCGTACAAACTTTTATGATGATACATCAATGAAATCAGATCTAAAATACTAGATACTCATTGTGTAGATGTTGTTGCTTCTTTTCATTATATGATTATCTTGTGTATGCTTATTTATTCGCAACTCTGAATCTGTTTCAAAACAAGAAAAATGTTTATCTTTAGAATGCTCTTCATTATTCAATACATGTACTAATTGTTAGGTTCTCGTTAGAGGATTCTTTTGGTCAGAAGTCTACATACCAAGATGCTCTTTGTATTGGAAATACAAATTTGAAACAAAAAGTATTTATCTCTAGAATATTATAATAATAAAGGCCAAGTCATTTAGATAAATTTGACCATTTTCTTATTTTGTTTCAACAGACATAGAGTATATAGTGACGGTCATAGTCAACAGCTTGGTACTGTTGGGACCAAGAAGAATGTGATGGTTCTGTATGCATGCATTAATATATTTATGCTTGCTTGTATAGAAATTAATCACCTCTAGCCATTCATTATAGAGTAAGGAAAAGTTTATATATGACATGGAGATGCAACCATCAAACAAACGCCCTTCGAAGGATAAGGTATGCTCATTTATGTATAGTTTGGAGTCCAATATGGTTGAGCCACAATAAATTGGTACTTACTGATCTCATGGTAGGAATGTTTATTACAATTCTTTTAAATCTTACGATATATCTTCTGTCACAGAACAAAGATACTTCTATCCATGATGAATATGTGCAACAAGAGAAGGAAAACTCTAGTGCAAATAAGGTTAGTGCACTCCATATCTTCTAAACTTTCAAAGCTTATTTTCACAATCATCTCTGCTCTCATGTGTCAAGATTTTTTTGTGTACATTTCCAGTGCATACGCATGCTAGAAATGATGTCTCACATCTATAACAATTTCAATATTGTGTAAAACTATGTGAGATAACAACCTAAGAGATAAAGTGCATCTACTTTCACGAAGAGGAAAATCCTTTCACATTGCTATTTTAGTCTTTCGTTTGCATAATGTTGCAGACTTCATACATGAAAAAATAATTACTAAACTGTTGTGTAGATTTGCTAAGAAGTACATTACTAGTAGCAGTAATTCTTAACATAATAGAGAGGATAAGTGGCATTGTAAGAGATAGTAGCTACAAAAAGGAACTTGACAAATATTATTATACATGTGGCCTTCTTGCACAACAATCTAGTGTACGACATGACATGCCATCATTTACTAAATAATTATGCTTGCACTATTAAATTGACCTCCAACTTAACAAAAAGCCTCAATGGGTTAGAGAATACTCTGCGTATACGATACATTGTGATTCATCATGTGTACATCTATATTCAGTTCATACGACCTTTCAAAAAGGTCAACATTATTGGTCATGCGGCAGGATTAATTATTGCATGGCCTTCAACCTTTGTATGTTCCTCGTCCTTTAATTTTGCCGCTCTTAACCTTGTTTTATCTACAATAACTTGCTGATATCATTTCTTTATTGTTGTAGATTGCTAAGGTAAATTGATGATGCAAGGCCCAGATGTTGATTGCAAGGTGGAGAATGGGGCTTCTATTTGATTGTCTTATGTAGTGTTTTAGGATGTCATCTCTAGCGTGGATAATTCAAACATTATATTTTAGAATGGTCGATCGAGGTGTTGATTGAAACGTCCAGACTTAGCTGCTATGTTAGTATCACTTATTGTATCCTTCGGATCATGTTCTTTGTAAAGCAACAAAGTCAAATTAATATATTAGACCTTTATGTTTGTTATACTATAGCTCCATGTATTGTCACCACTGACCATATCATTATGATAACAATATATGTTGCAATGATGTGTTGTGTCCATTTGGAAATCCTGTTCTACAATGAAGCGAGCAACACATGCGAAGTGTTGTTGGAATCTAGTTATATATGTTGCGAGCCTGCAACGTTTTTTCATGCCATTTACCAATGCATTTATATATGTTGTTGTAGACCCTTCCAACGCCACCTACGGCAACGCATATTAATCCGTTGGTGTAGGCCTTAGCAACACTTATATGGACATACAACAACACATCAATGCGTTGCTGAAAGGGGGTTCTTGTTGTAGTGATAAGAGTTATTCTTAAAGGGTGATGTAGCACATCGACGATAAGTATTTCTCTCAGTTAATAAACCAAGGTATAAATCCAGTAGGAAGATCCACAAGACTATGTAAGCAACACCTCCACACAAATAGCAAGTCCTTGCAACCCAACGTGTGGAGGGGTTGTCAATCCCTCGTGGGTAAAGTAAGGAAAGATTGATATGTGCAAATAAGAGTGATAGCAAATAGAATGCAACAAGGTATTTTTGGGTTTTTTGATAATATAGATCTGAAAACAAAAGAGCAAATAAAGTAGAAACGCAAATAGCAGAGTAGAGATCGTAAATAGATGATGTGAAGTAGACCCAGGGGCCGTAGGTTTCACTAGTAACTTCTCTCGAGAAAATAGCAAGCAGTGGGTAGACAAATTACTGTTGGGCAATTCAAAGAAGAGCAAATAATTATAACGATAAGTAGATAGGCATCACATCCAAGATAAGTAGACCGACTTCTGCTTGCATCTACTTCTATTACTCCACACATTGACCGCTATCCATCATGCCCCTAGTGTATTGAGTTCATGGAAAAACGGAGTAATGCCTTAAGAACGATGACATGATGTAGACAAGATCTATTCACGTAGGTATAAATCCCATTGTCTTATCCTTGATAGTAACGGTACATGCGTGTCATGTCTCTTTCTGTCATTGAGATTGAGCACCGCAAGATCGAACCCATCACAAACCACCTCTTCCCATTGCAAGATAAAAGATCAAGTTGGTCAAACAAAAACCAAATAGCAGAGAAGAAATACGAGGCTATAATAATCAAGCATGATATATATTTCCATAGATCTGATCATAAACTCACAATTCATCGGATCCCAACTAACACACCACAAAAGAAAGAGTCACATCATATGGATCTCCAAGAGACCATTGTATTGAGAAACAAACGAGAGAGAAAGCCATCTAGCTACTTCCTATGAACCCGTAGGTCTTATATGAACTACTTCCGCATCATCGGAGGAGCACCAATGAGGATGGTGAATCCCTCTGTGATCGTGTTCCTCTCCGGAATGGGCTCTGGATTGGAATTCGTGGCTCTGGAACTTACGACAACTGAAACAATTTTTTGTCAACTCCTCTAGGGTTTTTCGAATATTGGGGTATTTATAAAGCTGAGAGGCAGTGGAGGAGGCGCCCGAGGGCTCTAGTACTAGACACGAGGCCGCGCCAGGGGCCTCTAGCGCGCCTTGGTGTCTAGTGGCGCCCCTAGGCCTCGACTGCTACTCATTCTTGGCTCCCAAGTTTCCTTCTCGTCCAAAAAATCGCCGTAAAGTTTCGTGGTATTTGGACTTCATCTGATATGGATTTTCTGCGAAGGAAAAAAACAAAAAACTGCAACTGGCACTAGGCACCATGTCAATAGGTTAGTCCCAAAAAATGATATAAAGTTGCTAAAAATGATCATAAAACATACAAAAATGATAATATAACAACATGAAATAATAAAATATTATAGATATGTTTGAGACGTATCAATGATCTACTCTTGTAGTCGCGTGAGGCGTCGCACACTAATTGACATTCGAGAGAGAACATCAAAAATGTCGCAAAAGTCAAGAAGTGTATTGCGAACGTGATCATCCATTATTCCTCTCGGAGCTATGGAAAGTAATTGTGTCATCATCACATGACAATCATGGAACTTCATGTTGCTAAACCTTTGCTTTTTTGTGTTAGATATCTGCTATGAGCCCCGAGTAACCAGATGGAACTTTGATGCAGTCAAGGCACTTGAAAAGTCGATGAAGCTCATCCTCGTCGAGGGTGAAGCAAGCTGGGGGACAATAATCTTCTTTGGTATTTGACACGGTTTTGCCCTTCTTTGTCTCGTCGGTTATGGTGATTTTTTTGCCTTTGGCCGTCTCCTTGGTTCTTTTAAGGGATGCGGGTTGAAGCTCTTCCCTAATACCTATATCCTTCAAATCTTGTCTCGCCCTCGTAACATCATTGCTTTTTTTGGCATGTCAAACAGTGTGCCAAGCAAACTCTCCCGAATATTTTTTGTGATATGGATCATATCAAGAGAATACGGCGAACTGAGTAGTTCCCAATACTTCAAGCCCCAAAAACACAGACTTCCATATTTTTTGTGATATGCATCATATGCATACTTTGTGTTTTCATAAAATTAAATACTCAGGCATTTTTTGAAACTTGTGAACAATTTATGAAACTGGACATCATTTGAAACTCCGGAAAAAGGAAAAAAGTGAACATTTTTTGCAATTTGTGTATAAATTTGGAAAATTGGAAAAACTGTTTTTCAATTTTCGAATTTATAGAAATCACCTGCAGAATTTTTCTAAAAACAAGAACATTTATTGAAAAGTTGTAACATTTGTTGAATTTATAAAGTATTTTTGAAGAACAACATTTTTTAAAAATTTAGAACATTTTCTAAAAGCAATAATATTGTTAAAAAATTAGGAACAATTATCGAACATGAACTTAGTTTCAAAGAAATTAAATAAACCTTGAAAAATAAAAAGGAAAAAAGAATAAAAAGGAAAATAAAGGAAGAAAGAAAGCTCCCCAAACCAGAATAAAGCGGCTGAAAAAATCTAGAAGGTTGCAAAAACCGGTAGAAAACGTCCGAAATAACTATGTTGAATTTTTGTAATGGGCCAGCCCACCAAACAGTTCTTCTCACTCATCTCTCCAAAGCTCCACCGATTTGATGCAGAATGCGTCAAATAGGGAATTCTGCAAAAACCGGTCGTTCGTTTGACCGCTCAGTCAAAATGGTGATTCATTCCACCACTCAGTCAAGATCGTTGTTTATTCCACCACTTGATGAAGTATCGATCAACTGGTCCACAATTGATTGTTGCAGTTCATTGCTGCCCGTTGACCATTGAGTTATCATGGAAAAGTTCGCAAAAATAAAAAACAGTCATGAAAAAGAGTTCATGCGATTTTTATTTAAAAATAATAATTTGAAGAAACAACACTAACCTGGAAAAATTCCACAAATTAGTGAAAATATGTACCAAATAATTCATGGATTCAAAAATAGTTTGTGGGAATTTGAAAGGCTCACTAAAAAGAAAAGAATGAAAAAATTCACGGATTTATACAAAAGTTCACGTAGTTGGAAAATTCATGAATTTGAATCCTTTTCAGATTTTTAGAAAAGTCCATGCATTTGAAAAATATATATGAAAAAATGAAGGAAAAAAGGAAAATTATAAAGAAAACAAAAACTAAAAAACCAAAATAAAATAGAACAAATAGGATTATAGGAAAACGCGAAGACAAAAAAGGGGAAATAATCTGGTCTGGAAGCTTGCAAAAGCTTCCGGAAACTGGCCGGGAAGCTTTGTGGAAAATTCCCAAAACCAGAGAGGAAACCACGTTATTGCGCTCTTAAATGGTCCGGCCCAATTAGACTTTGTATGTGAGACGGCCTAATCCGATTTTGTTAAGGTTCTAGAATCCTGATTTTATATTTCCTTTTTTATTTTTTTTGTTCCTATTTATTATTATTTTTTACTTGTTCCTTTCCTTTTTATTTTAAATTTTGTTTGGCGGAATTTTCACATATTCGTCAACATCGCTTGGAATCAAGAACATTGTTTCAGACACTGTGAACATTTATCGAAACCGCGAGTGCCTTTCAAAAATCATGAAACTTTTTCAAATTCGTGTTTTTTAAAATTCAGTAGTATAACTTTTAGAATCACTAATACATGAAAATTTGAAAAATTCGTGATTATTTTTGAATTTTAGGAACAAATTTCAAATTCGAGTACAATTTTTTAAATTTGCTAACATATTTTTGAAACTCGATACATTTTCTTGAAAGCCACGAAGTTTTTCCAAACTCATAACAATTTTCAAACTTCATGAATTTTTTTTAATTAGTAAACAATTTTTCCAAAGCCATGAGAAATTTTGAAAGTTTTGAACAGTTTTTGAAAATCATGAACTTCCTAAGTATCGCTGGACTTTGTCTGAAATGGTTAACAACTTTTTGAAATTCGTAAACAATGTTTTAGAATAGAACATGTTTTTTAGAACCAGGAGCAATTTCAGGAATTCACAATCATTTTTCGAATCAATGAATATTTTCAGAAATTTTCGACTGTTTTTATAGTTTGATCAGATTTTTAGAGAGTACGAAACGTTTTTAGAAATTAGTGAAAAAAAATCTATCGCCGAATACTTTTTCAATTTCGTGAAGATTTTTTGAAATCCCGTGCATTATTTAAATTCGTGGAAAAAAATTCAAATCATGGACATTTTTTGAAGTTATCTTAAACATTGAAAAGTATTTTCGGATTTGATATTCATGACCTTTCTTGAAGTAAAGACAAGAATCAGAAAGAACAAAGAAGAAGAGAAAACAGAGCGTCCAACGCTTACTTGGGCCGGCCCAATACAGCTGGGGTGCGCGTTACGTCGCTTTCCCGGCGTTTTGGTTCCCATGGGAAGAAAGAAAAGGAGGCGAGCGACGGAGGAACCCTAAGAACCCAAGAACTGGTGCGCGGGCGATTGGAAACCCAAGAGCAGACGACTATCGATGGCGGCGCTTCGAGTCGCGGCGCGGAGGTTCGTCGGCGGTGGCCTGCAGACGCCGACGGTGGCCGTGGAAGATGCGCAACGCTGGCTCTTCCCGAGGCTCTTCCGGGTCGACTAGGCTACTAGGTCTACCACATCCTCCGCTGCTGCTGCCGCAGACTCCAACGTGGTGGCGGGCAAGGTACGTACTTCACGCGCGTCGGCTCACCCAAGTTCATATCTTCTTTTGCAATTGTTTCTGCAACCTCGACTAACATATTCTGTGCTGATAGCTAGTTCGATAATCCAACTCCATGTTTCGCCAAACAGCCAGGGCATCTCAAAATTGAATCCACTTCTCGTGATTCCTCAAAAAAAGAAATAAAATAAAAATTATTTTCGACCTAGGAAGATGCATAAACCAAGGACCGAGTAGCAAAATCCATGGACCAGCTAGTACTACGGTTTTTTCCATTGCATGATCATTTATGTAGGAACTCATCTTATGCTCTCTACCGCAATCTGCAAAGCAGGGCTGTGAAGATCGGGAGAAACTCCTGACAGAGATCCATAACATGAAAGAGGAGCTGTACGATAAGGTTTCGCACGCGGAAAGGACCTACAATATCCCTGGCAGGGCAGGCAAAAATATCAGCCGGCTGCGCAGGGAGCTCGGCATGCAAGTGGATCCTAGACCCGGGGACACCTCATGGTATGTATACGAACATCTTCTCTTTACAAGTTTTTTGGGGGGTTATCAAGTTATCTCATCTGAACCCAACCTGTAGGCGTGCTGCCCGAGTGGTAAATGTAAGTATCTCATGGAGAAGAAAGATGCTAAGCCTAGACCCATTAGATGGGTTCTCTAGTTGCAAGAATTTGACTTGCATATCGTTGATAGGAAGGGTGCAGAGAACCCAGTAGCAGATAACCTGTCTAGGTTAGAGAATGTTCTTCATGACCCACAACCTATTGATGATAGCTTTCTTGATGAACAATTGAATGTCATCAATGCCTCACGTAGTGCACCTTGGTATGCTGATTATGCTAACTATATTGTGGCAAAATTTATACCACCTTGTTTCACATATCAACAGAAGAAGAAGTTCTTCTATGACTTGAGACATTACTTTTGATATGACCCTCACCTTTATAAAGAAGGAGTAGATTGCATTATTAGACGTTGTGTACCTGAGCATGAACAGGGATAGATCCTATAGAAGTGTCACTCCGAGGCTTACGGAGGACACCATGCGAGAGATAGAACTGCACACAAGGTATTGCAATCCGGTTTTTATTGGCCCACTCTCTTCAAAGATGCCCGTAAGTTTGTCCTGTCTTGTGATGAATGCCAAAGAATAGGTAATCTTAGTAGACGTCAGGAAATCCCTATGAACTACTCACTGGTCATTGAACCATTTGACGTATGGGGTTTTGATTATATGGGACCTTTTCCAAAATCCAACGGGTATACTCACATTCTAGTTGCTGTGGATTACGTTACTAAGTGGGTAGAAGCTATTCCCACTAGTAGTGCTGATCACCACACTTCTATTAAGATGCTTAAAGAAGTCATATTCCCGAGATTTGGAGTCCCTAGATTTTTGATGACCGATGGTGGTTCACACTTTATCCATGGTGTTTTCCGCAAGATGCTTGCTAAGTATGATGTCAACCATAGAGTTGCATCTCCGTATCATCCTCAGTCTAATGGTCAGGTGCAGTTGAGTAATAATGAGATCAAGTTTATCTTGCAGAAGACTGTCAATAGGTCTAAGAAATTGTCTAGCAAACTTGATGATGCACTGTGGGCTTATAGGACTGCTTATAAGAATCTCATGGGCTTGTCACCATACAAAATGGTTTACGGCAAAGCATGTCATTTACCTCTTGAGCTAGAGCATAAAGCTTATTGGGCGATCAAAGAGCTCAACTTTGATTTCAAACTTGCTGGTGAGAAGAGGTTATTTGATATTAGCTCGCTAGATGAATGAAGAACTCAGGCGTATGAAAATGCCAAGTTGCTTAAAGAGAAGGTTAAGAGGTGGCATGATAGGAGGATACAAAAACGCGAGTTTAATGTGGGTGATTATGTCTTGCTATACAATTCTCGTTTAAGATTTTTTGCAGGCAAACTTCTCTCCAAATGGGATTGTTTCCTTACATCCGTGAATGTTGAAAGCATTATATCTCAAAATTAACAACACATAGGGTAATTTTCCAAGAATTGTGAATTGACAAAGAATCAAGCATTATATCTCACGTACTCCCGTGAATGTTGAAAGCAATATTATTAATATCATAACTTTGGAGGAGTACATAAGAGATGTTCCCCAGCCTGTTTCAGACTCCGAAAACAGAGATGTATGCGTTACGGTAAGTAAACCGACTCTAAAACTTTTCCAATAGGAAATTTTCTCCGTTTTGAAATTTTTAGATAAATACTCCATCCGTCCCGTAATTATTGTCGCAACGACAATTTTTTGAAAACCCCCTTGAGTTTATCCCGACACAACCCGCACTCCTTGCTGTTCCCACTTGTCTTCTCTCGTGCGAGCTTCCCCATTCCCCTCTCCGCCAACTCCGTCGACGGCAACTCCCGGCCAAATCCGGCCAGTCCATGCCTTGCTAACCTTTACCGGCACCCTCTCCTTTCCCTATACCGATTCCACGGCGTCGATTCGCAGCCCCCACCACAAACCCTGGCGACCAGAAGCCAGAGCAGGAGGAGAAAATTTTAATCTTTGCACCCATGGATGGCGGCGGCGCGGCAGCGAGTGGTGGTGATGCACGAAGCCGTTGTGGGATCCAGCGGCCACGGCCCACAAGGACGTCGGCGAGCAGGCCGCGGGTCCACGGGCGCGAGACGCAGAAGTACGTCCTCGGGCCTGCAGGACCGTCGACAAGCCCGTGCGGGAGCGCCGCTACTTCTGGCGTCGTCTTCTTCCTTGCTTGCTCTGCTCTCATCTCTGGTTAGTGCCTGGCCCTGCGCATCATCATTCCTGTTAATTCTGACTAGATGGGGAGTACTAGTATCCGAAGACCCACAATAGAAGTACTAGGATCTGCAGGATCCAAAGACATGATTTTGGAGTACTAGGAGTTCTAGGATCTGAATTCTGGACTACTAGGATCTGAATTCTGGAACCCACCATATTCCTGTTAATTCTGAATTCTTACATATGCATAGATTTTCCTAACTAGCAACTGCGAATTTGAAGTAAATGGACCCATCAAAAGCTTGTTTTTGTGTTGTGGGACATGTTCGAACAACACAAATCAGGTTTATGTAGTGGGTTTATTGTAGTCAATCAATGTGTTCTTAATTTGTTTGTAATCGCAGAATGTGGTTCAGATGGAGTGCTTATCTGCATTGTGCATTTGGACCAGAATGTGTACCTCTCTGGCCTTGTAGCTCGTGATATTTTTCATCCTGAAGATATACTCCGTTTTTGGGTTAGTGTTACTAGGATTCAGTCTCTCACAAACAAGCCATGTTTCTCCTGCAGCTCCTTGCCATGAGGTCTGAAGCGCTTCTCCGGCTCAACAAACTAGAAGAGGTGATTCATATGTACGGGTTTGCTGAAATTGGACAGTGCATCTCTATCTTCAATGTCCACCAAACTGTCAGGCATGGTAGCTGATTCATATGTACATGTTGTCCAAGCCCTGCACTGCGTCCACCTCAACGAATGTCGACGACCAAGAGCTGCTGGCATTGGTCCTGTCTTAAGGAACTGCTCACTCGAGTCGATGTTGACGCTGCATCAGGGGAAATATTCAGAGATCAGCAGAGGTCAATGAACGGCTTCATGGAGTGGACAGAGATGGTGTGTCGGTCAGTCACTCACTAGGTGCAGTCTAAGGCTGAAATTGATTTCTCTTTTGCAAGCGGCGTTGGTAGCCCTTCCGAGCCAAGAGCCTTAGACATCAAGTCTGGTGTACATTTTTGTTTAACTAAACGTTGCTGGACCTGTGTAACTCGATGTAAACTGGTAGATGTAAGATGTGTGAAACTGGTAGAGCAAGTGTAAATGTCTGTAAACAATCAGTATTGTACCCTGTCTAGATATAAAGTGTACTGCTTATTGCAAATAAGTTTGTCCATAAATTCAGAAATCAGTATTGCCCATAAAGTGTTTGCTTATCTTGTCTGGATATAAAGTGTACTGCTTAATTCGAATAATTCCAAAAAATTGAACTAGTCCAAACAATTAAAATGAATTCAGATAAACTCAAGTAATTTCCCAACGGCAACAAATATTTTCAAGACGGAGGGAGTACTTATTTTTAATTTGAATAATTCCAACAAATTCAACTAGTCCAAACAATTAAAATGAATTCAGATAAATTCAAGTAATTTCCCAATACACAAGATTACACAAGACATACACAAGGAGTACAAGGATTACACAATTCATATTCACTATTCATCTTCTTGAAGTATCCAATTTATAACTTCATCCTCTTCCTCTTCATCTTCTTGAGGCATCCAATTCATAGCTTCTTCATCTTCCTCTTGAGGCATCATGTTCAAATCTATACCTTCATCCTCTTTCTCTTGAGGTACCATGTTCAAATCCATACTCCCACAATCAATGAAAAAAGAAGGAGAAGAAGATTACAAAGGGGGACACAAAGTGCATCTAGTATATGCATCTCAAAAGAATATGCGCATGTTAAGGAACATGGACAGTCTAGTGAGTGGAAACACAAAATTTGATTGAGGCTATGCTATGCAGCCATCAGTCACCCCACTGTTTCCGTTTCGACAAAGCCGCTTCTCCTCTTTCGATGTTCCAACCTCCCTCTGTACATTGGCCCCTGAGCTATTCTATACTTTGTATTGTCCGTGTACTCTGTTCAAGGAATACTTGCAGCCTCTTTACAATAGTCATTGTCGCTTGCTTGTGTGGCAGTTAGATGTTGACCAAGCCTCTTCGTGACACTCCATCCACACCGATCTCTCAATCTTCATGATGCTCTGGGTTCTTCCTCAGGATCACAAAGCCCTCCAGAACTGGTGTCAGCGGAATATATCTACACGCAGGAATAGCAATAAGCTCGAGCAAGAATCAAGTAACTGAACATAAGATTCGTCTGAGAAACGTTCTGTAGTTACTTTTCAGTTGCTAGGTCAGCTCGCTCCCGTGCAGCGAGCAATACAGGCGTGCTCTGCGTCTGGAAGTCAGTGATGGTCCTGGGACTTCCTGCCTGAACGACCACGTCGACTGCTTGGGTTGATTCACACGTTAATGACAGCGAACACATCTTGAAAAAACCCGTTATGTTCTCAGAAGTAGGTTATCTGCAGCATGTAGATGCTAACAGCACAGTTGATAGAGATATTCTTCTAAGAATTGTTTACGACAAAATCTATGATTCAGCGAGAAAGCTTCAGGCAGGCGGTGGTGCTCTTATTTGGCAGTTGATGGTCGAAGGAACACATACTCCCTGGTGGCACGGGATCATCCCTCGACCTATAAGTTGATAACAGAGCAGTCTTGTCGACTGCAAATGCTGTACAAGAATGACAGAGACCCTGACTGGCAATGGCCGATACAGCCCTAGGAATTTTACTGCCATTGATACCGGGAAATCCTGGTTCAACAAACAGAAACTCGTCTTCAGCATTATGTTGAGAGCAAGACTGCCTATAGAAGCAAACAACTGACTGATAGGATGTGTATAGCAACAGCACGTTTGATATCATCTGTTAATTTGGTGAACAGCAGCAGCAGTTTCAGGTACCTTCTTCAGGTGCACAGCGGCAGTAGCTCCAGCAGAGGAGCGGCAACTCCAGCAGAGGAATAGCAGCAGCTCAGACAGATGTCGGCACAGGTTCCTGCAACAGGGGAGAAGGAGCAGCACAGGTTCCGGCGACAGGGAAGGAGCAACACAGGTTCCGGCGACAGGGGAGAAGGAGCAGCACAGGTTCCGGCTTGGGGAGGATGCACGGGAGCTCGAGGATGACCACGGGAGCTGGAGGAGGAAGTGGAGGAAGGTTCCGACGCCGGCAGGAGCTCGAGGACGACGCCGGCAGGTAACCGCAGCGGGAAGGGATCCGGCGGCGCAAATCTAGGCTGTGGCGACGGAGGAGGTAATTGACGGCGGTGGCGACGGCAACAGATCCGGGAGCGGTGGCGGCGGCGGCAACAGATCCGGCGGCGGAGGCGACGGGGAGGTAAATCGCTGGGTGGTGCCGGCCGGCGATGCGCAGGCGAGGCTGGGTGAAGAAGACAGGGACGGAGGTGCTTGTTTAAGAGAGTTTTGTAAATACTAGGTTTTTTTTGCAAAATGACCAATGAACTACATGCTCGACATTAATTTCGGGATGGAGGGAATAGAAAAATTTGAAGTAGTCCGGAGAGCGCACGAGGGAGCCACGAGCTCGCATGCCGCGCCCCCCCCCTCGGCCGCGGCCTGTGCACTCGTGGGCACTTCGTGTGCCTCCCGGACTCCGTTTTCAAGTGGTACTTCCCTTTGGGTCGGCAAAAATTCATTATATATTCTCCCAAAGTTCTGACTCTCGTATCACGCAATTATCCTCTGTTTTTGTTTCGAGCTGTTGTGCAGGCAGATCTAGATCGCTATGGCTTCCCCAAAAGTTCCCAAGGACAAGTTCTTCGAGAAGGTTATCAATCCCTACCTCGTGGAGGTGCTGCAACACCCTCAATCTATTGAGATGCAGGAGGGGGTGCTGCACATCCGCGATGTTGAGGGGCCCAAGAACACCGGAAGCGTAGAGGCAAGGCTCGAAGCAATGGAGCAACAAGTTTTCAAGTGCCAAAGCATGGTGAAACGGGGACTCAACGCGAATCACATGATGATCACGGAGTTCACCGACAAGCACAAGCTCGACACCAAGGACATTGGGGACCACCTCTTCAAGCTTTATGATAGGATCGATCATCTCCAAACCCAGATCTACGACCTGTAGAATCAAAACTGTGAGTATGAATATAGATTTAAAGCAATAAAATCAGCTGCAGGTTTGAGCATTCCGGAGACTCGATCATCTTTCTATGATGGAGAACCTATGCCTTGGAAGACAGAGGATCAGCCCCAGATTCCAACAATTCCACCACCATCACCACACCACCATCACCTCCGAAGGACGGCAACTAAACACTTGGGTATGGGCACTCCCTTGGCTTGTGCCAAGCTTGGGGGAGTTGTCCCGATATCGTATCACCTTCACTTCCTTTTGTCTTTATTTTTATTTTTGTTTCAGTTTTATCTCCTTTTTAGTTTTCATTTCTTTTCTAGTAGGATAAAGTTCTTAGTATGATCTAGGCCTGAGTTTTACTCCCCTTTGTATTCGTGCCCGTGATTTATATATTAAGAGGTGTCTTAGTTAAGGGCTTTGCTTCATGCCATGATCTTAATAAAATAGTAAAACAACGAAAGCATGAAAGACCATATGATGATCTTACGGGAAGTGTTAGCTTCACATATAAGAAGAATGTTGATTGGAACTTGTTGTGAGTAGGCAAACGTAGATCTTGGTCATTGTTGCAATTAATAGGAAGTAATAAAGAAAGAGAGGTTCACATATAAATATATCATCTTTGACACCATCCATGATTGTGAACACACATTGAACTATTATATGCTAAGAAGTAGATGTTGGACAAGGAAGACAATATAATGAATTATGCCTGCTTGGTTCTGAACAATGTTATATGACTAGAGATCCCTTAACATGTGACGCTTGCTTCCACCTCATATTAGTCAAAACTCCCGCACTAAGTAGAGATACTACTTGTGCATCCATGAACCTTCAACCCAGTTTTGCCATGAGAGTCCACCATACCTACCTATGGATTAAAGAAGATCCTTCAAGTAAGTTGTCATCGGTGCAAGCAATAAAAATTGCTCTCTAAATATGTATGCTCTATTAGTGTTTGGAAAATAAGCTTTGTACGAACCTGTGATGAAGAAGACATAAAAGCGACGGACTGCATAATAAATTTCTTTATCACAGGGGGCAATAAAAAGTAACGTTCCTTCACACTAAGAGATCATGCATCCAAACTTTAAAAGTGCATGGCAACCTCTGCTTCCCTCTACGAAGGGCCTTTCTTGCACCTTTACTTTTGTTTTTTAAAAGAGTCATGGTGATCAACACCAATTCCTTTTTGCCGTTATCTTGGCAAGCGTCATGTGTTAGGGAAAGATTTATCTTCATATTTCAACTTGGAAACAGGCACTCATGAATTATTATTGTTGACATTACCTTTAAGGTAAATAGTTGGGAGGCCAAACTATAAGCCCCTATCTTTCTCTCTGTCCAACTGAAACTTTGATCCCATGAGTACCACGTGAGTTTCAACAATTGTGGAAGACTAAAAGATGATTGAGTATGTGGATTTGCTTTACAAGCTCTTATTTTACTCTTTCCTATGTTATGATAAATTGCAATTGCTTCGATGACTAAGGACTATTGGTTGTTGACTCTCAATAAGGTTCTTGATCCATGCTTTACATTGTGAAGAAATTATCACTTTAGCATAAGAGTTTTATGACTTTATTGCTGTTCTATTGGTGATCATGATGCCTGCATGTCCGTATTCTATTTTCTCGACACCTCTATCTCTAAACATGTGGGCATATTTATTGATCTCGGCTTTCGCTTGAGGACAAGCGAGGTCTAAGCTTGGGGGAGTTGATACGTCCATTTTGCATTATGCTTTCATGTTGATATTTATCGCTTTATGGACTGTTATTACACGTTATGGTACAATTCTTATGCCTTTTCTCTTTTATTTTGCAAGGTTTACATGAAGAGGGAGAATACCGACAACTGAGATTCTGGACTGGAGAAGGAGCAAGTCTGGAACACCTATTCTGCGCAACTCCAAAAGTCGTGAAAATCAACGGAGAATTATTTTGGAATATATAAAAAATACCGGGCAAAAGAAGTACCGGATGGGGGCAGCTAGGAGGCCACGAGCCTTCAGGCCGCGGGCCCCCCGTGGTCGCGGGGTGGTGGCTCGTGGGCCCCCTGTTGGCCCTCCGACGCCCATCTTCCTCTATATGAAGGGTTTCATTCCAGAAAAAATAAATCAGGAGGAGGCTTTTCGGAGGAGACGCCGCCGCCACGAGGCGGGACTCGAGCAGAACCAATCTAGAGCTCCGGCAGGGCTGTCGTGCCGGGGAAATTTTCCTCTCGGAAGGGGAAATCGTCGCCATCATCATTACCAACACTACTCTCGTCGGAGAGGACTCGTCTCCATCAACATGTTCATCAGCACCGTCTCATCTCCAAACCCTAGTTCATCTCTTGTATTCAGTCTTCGTCTCGCGACTCCGATTGGTACTTGTAAGGTTGCTAGTAGTGTTAATTACTCCTTGTACTTAATGGTAGTTGGATTACTTGGTGGAATATATTATGTTCAGATCCTTAATGCTATTCAATACCTCTCTGATCATGAACATAATTATGCTTTGTGAGTAGTTACTTTTGTTCCTCAGGACATGGGATAGGTCTTGCTATAAATAGTCATGTGAATTTGGTATTCGTTCGATATTTTGATATGTTATATGTTGTCGTTCCTCTAGTGGTGTTATGTGAACGTCGACTACATAACATTTCACCATTATTTGGGACTAGAGGAAGGCATTGGGAAGTAATAAGTAGATGATGGGTTGCTAGAGTGACAGAAGCTTAAACCCTAGTTTATGCATTGCTTTGCAAGGGGCTGATTTGGATCCACTAGTTTAATGCTATGGTTAGACTTTGTCTTAATACTTCTTTCGTAGTTGCGGATGCTTGCGCGAGGGGTTAATCATAAGTGGGATGTTTGTCCAAGTAAGGGCAGCACCCAAGCACTGGTCTGCCCACATATCAAACTATCAAAGTAGCGAAAGCGAATCATATGAACATGATGAAAGTTCGCTTGACAGAAATTCCCATGTGTCCTCGGGAGCACTTTGCTTCATATAAGAGTTTGTCCAGGCTTGTCCCTTGCTGCAAAAGGGATTGGGCCATATTGCTGCACCTTTGTTACTTTTGTTACTTGCTACCGGTTACGAATTATCTTATCACACAACTATCTGTTACCGACAATTTCAGTGCTTGCAGAGAATACCTTGCTGAAAACCACTTGTCATCTTCTTCTGCTCCTCCTTGGGTTCGACACTCTTACTTATCGAAAGAACTACTATAGATCCCCTATACTTGTGGGTCATCACTAACATGATTCGGATGGACTTGAGCATCGCTACAGGTGAGAAAGTCTCATCATAGTCAACTCCTTGAACTTGTGAAAACCCCTTTGCCACAAGTCAAGCTTTATAGACGATCACATTACTATCCGTGTCCGTCTTCTTCTTAAAGATCCATTTGTTTTAAATAGACTTTCGGCCTTCACGTAATACTTCCAAAGTCCATAGTTTGTTTTCATACATAGATTGTATCTCGGATTTCATGGCCACTAACCATTTGTTGGAATCCGGGCCCACCATTGCTTCTTCATAATTTGCAGGCTCAATGTTGTCTAACAACAAGATTGACAAGACAAGATTTCTTTACCACTCTGGAGCAGAGCGTACTCTTGTCAACCTGTGAGGTTCGATAGAAACTTGATCCGAAGTCTCATGATCTCCATCATTAGCTTCCTCTTCAACTGGTGAAGCCTCAACAGAAACTTCTTTCTGTCCTGCGCCACCAGCATGTTGAAGTAAAGGTTCCTCAACATCATCAAGTTCTATCTTCCTCCCACTCAATTCTTTCGAGAGAAACTCTTTCTCAAGAAAAGCTCCGTTCTTAGCAACAAAAACTTTGCCCTCAGATTTGAGATAGAAGGTATATCCAACTGTCTCTTTTGGGTATCCTGTGAAGACGCACTTTTCCGCTTTGGGTTCCAGCTTTTCAGGCTGAAGCTTTTTGACATAAGCATCACATCCCCAAACTTTAAGAAACGACAACTTTGGCATCTTGCCATACCACAGCTCATATGGTGTCGTCTCAATGGATTTTGATGGTGCCCTATTTAAAGTGAATGCGGCTTTCTCTAATGCATAGCCCCAAAAAGATAACGACAAATCGGTAAGAGACATCATAGAACGCACCATATCTAATAAAGTACGATTACGATGTTCGGACACACCATTGCGTTGTGGTGTTCCAGGCGGTGTCAACTGTGAAACAATTCCACATTGTCTTAAGTGAGCACCAAACTCAAAACTCAGGTATTCTCCTCCTTGATCAGATCGCAGGAACTTGATCTTCTTGTTCCGATGATTTTCTACTTCAGTCCGAAATTGCTTGAACTTTTCAAACGTTTCAGACTTGTGCTTCATCAAGTAAACATAGCCATATCTACTCAAATCATAACTGAAGGTGAGAAAATAACGATATCCACCAAGCGCCTCTATGCTCATCGGTCCGCACACATTAGTATATATGATCTCCAACAAGTCACTTGCACGCTCCATTGTTCCGGAGAATGGAGTCTTAGTCATCTTGCCCATGAGGCATGGTTCGCACGTGTCAAGTTATTAAAAATCAAGTGACTCCAAAAGTCCATTAGCATGGAGTTTCTTAATGTGTTTCACACCAATATGACCTAAGCGGCAGTGCCACAAGAAAGTGGCACTATCGTCATTAACTCGACATCTTTTGGCCTCAATGTTATGGACGTGAGTTTCATCATTGTCGAGATTCAATATGAACAAACCCCTCACATTGGGTGTATGACCATAAAAGATATTACTCATAAAAATAGAACAATCATTATTCTTTGATTTAAATGAGTAACCGTCTCTCAATAAACAAGATCCAGATATAATGTTCATGCTTAACACACGCACTAAATAACACTTATTTAAGTTCATCACTAGTCCCAACGGTAACTGGAGTGAGACCGTGCTGACGGCGATCGCATCAACCTTGGAACCATTCCCGACGCGCATCGTCACTTCATTCTTTGCCAGTCTTTGTTTATTCCGCAGTTCCCGTTTCGAGTTGCAAATGTGAGCAACAGAACCGGTATCAAATACCCAGGCACTACTACGAGAACCGGTAAGGTACACATCAATAATATGTATATTAAATATACCTTGTTTGTTGTTGGCCGCCTTCTTATCGGCCAGATACTTGGGGCAGTTGCGCTTCCAGTGACCAGTCCCTTTGCAATAATAACACTCAGTTTCCGGCTTAGATCCAGCCTTGGGTTTCTTCATCGAAGGGGCAACAGCTTTGCCGCTCTTCTTGGAGTTACCCTTCTTGCCTTTGTCGTTTTTCTTGAAACTAGTGGTCTTATTGACCATCAACACTTGATGCTCTTTTTGGATTTCTGACTCTGCGACTTTCAGCATCGCAAACAGCTCACCGGGCGACTTGTTCATCCCTTGCATGTTATAGTTCAACACGAAGCCTTTATAGCTAGGGGGCAGTAATTGAAGAATTCTGTCAGTGATAGCTTCTTGCGGGAGAGCAATCCCCAGCTCAACTAGGCGGTTTGAGTACCCAGACATTCTGAGCACATGTTCACTGACAGACAAATTCGCCTCCATCTTGCAAGCATAGAACTTATCGGAGGTCTCATACCTCTCGATCCGGGCGTTCTTCTCAAAGATAAACTTATAATCCTGGAATATCTCATATGCTCCATGACGTTCAAAACATCTTTGAAGTCCCGGTTCTAAGTCATACAAAACTGCACATTGAACTAGTGAGTAGCCATCCTTACGCTCCTGCCAAGCATTCAAAACGTCTTGGTCGGCCGTAGCGTTGCATCAAGGACATAATTCTTTTGGCCAACATAGAGGATAAGCCTCAGATTACGAGCCCAGTCAACAAAGTTGCTTCCATCATCTTTCAAATTAGCCTTCTGTAGGAACGTCTTAAAATTCAGGGTAGCTATCGCTCGAGCTATTGATCTATAACATAAAATTTTGCAAAGGTCACTTAGACTATGTTTAAGATAATAGAGTTTTGCTAATCATATTACTAATAAACTCCCACTCAAATTGACATCTCTCTAGTCATCTGAGTGTCGCATGATCCAAATTCACTAACTCAAGTCCGATCATCACGTGAGTTGAGTATAGTTTCAGTGCTGAACATCTCCATGTTGATCATATCAACTATATGATTCATGCTCGATCTTTCGGTCTTTTGTGTTCCGAGTCCATGTTTGTACATGCTAGCTCGTCAAGTTTAACCCAAGTGTTCTGCGTGTGCAACTGTTTTGCACTCATTGTATGTGAACGTTGAGTCTATCACACCCGATCATCACGTGGTGTCTCGAAACGACGAACTGTCGCAACGGTGCACAACCGGGGAGAACAAAATTTATCTTGAAATTTTAGTGAGAGATCACCTTATAATGCTACCGTCATTCTAAGCACAGTAAGGTCCATAAAAGGATTAACATCACATGCAAATCATAAGTGACATGATATGGCCATGAACTTGTGCTTCTTGATCTCCATCACCAAAACACCGGCATGATCTCCATCGTCACCGGTGCCGCACCATGATCTCCATCATTGTGCCGCCATCGAGGTTGTCGTGCTATCTATGCTATTACTACTAAAGCTACCACCTAGCAATATAGTAAACGCATCTGCAAGCACACACGTTAGTTTAAAGCCAACCCTATGGCTCCTACCGATTGCCATAGCATCGACGTGCAAGTCGATATTTAACTATTACAACATGATCATCTCATACATCCAATATATCATATCATGTCGTTGGCCATATCACATCACATGCATACCCTGCAAAAACAAGTTAGACGTCCTAACACATATATTTGATTCGTCAAATTGACAACCTAAAAGTACTACTTGACCAATTAACTTGGTCAAATTTTTAGCTAATACTAAACCACCGACTACTTCTGTCGTCCATCGTCACGACACTTTTACAAAAAATTTCCTTCTGTTTAATGGTAATTAATCCCGCAGTCCCTATTTAAGTGAAAAAGACGTTTCACTTTTCTGAAAAAGACCCTACATGTTCCGAGGCGAGGAGGCATGGCGGCAGCAAACGGCGCGCTCGCTAGATCCAATCGGCGACGGCTTGCGACGCAGCTGAGACGGGCGGTGCGACGGCTGGGCGCAGGGGCTTTGGCTCGGCGGATCTGGCCGGGGGAACGGGCGGCGCGGCGTGCGGCGTGCGGCGGGGCGGCATGCTAGGGGCTGCGGCGGGGCGACGCTCGGGAGGAGGGATTATGGGCGAGCGGGAGGAGTGCGGCGCAGCTCTCGGGGCAGGGGCAGGCGACGCGGCGCGATGGGCTCGGCGGGCCTCGCACGGGCAACCAGCCATGGCCTGCAGCGGATAAGAGAGGGAGAGGGAGGAAGATGGAGATGGAGATGGAGGAAGCGATGTTGTGGTCAAGGGGCAAGCAGTGCACATAAAAGAATGTTTTTTGCGATAGAAGAAGAGTTTTATTCCATCGTAAAACGCTAGAATTAGTCTATGCATTAGAATTGTAATCGTTAATGATAAATTAACTCATAGAGTGTTAACGTGTTTATCTAACAATCATATATCGACTAGATATGGGACGGTCAAAATCTTCACGTACTCAACACTCATTGTAATAACAAATGATCAATATATAGTTTTTCTTATCCCGTTGCAACGTACGACCCTTTTGCTAGTTGACAAGCTAAGAGTACAAGCATGCCGTAGGCACCTCGACAGAGGTATCCAGTTAACTCGGCCAATTAATTTCAGGCAACAATTAATTCAACGTTACTAGAGCAGTGATAGTTGACACTTGATTCCATTGACAACATAAAGAAAGCGAAAAGTTGACGGTTACAAATAACTTAGTATTTGACATGATTAACCTACTCCCTCCTTCGTTCCTAAATATAAGTCTTTTAAGAGATTTCACTAATGATCTACTCCCTTCGTACCACAATACTTGTTGTTGAAGAAAACTAGTTTAGTTCTCCCCAAGAACAAGTATTTAGGAACAGAGGGAGTACATACGAAGCAAAATGAGTGAATCTACATTTTAAAATATGTCTATATACATCCGTATGTAGTTCACTAGTGAAATCTTTAAAAGGACTTATATTTAGGAACGGAGGGAGTAGATAACTGTTAATTACTAGATTTGATCTAGTCGGATGACAGTTTGACACATACTAAAACTACTATGCCCGCAAGGGTCTGGTTTTTCTGGGTTTTTTGAGTTTTTTTTACGCTGCAACAAAAAATGACGCGTGTGCTGAGTTGTTTCTGGTCGTTGTTTTTTTACTGGTCAAACTTGTCTTGCCCACTACTTAGGAGGATGTAATAATAACAATTACTATGCCCGCAAGGGTCTGATTTTTCTGGTTTTTCTGAGTTTTTTTACGGCTGCTACAAAAATGACACGTGGCTGGGTTGTTTATGGTCGTTATTTTTTTTACTGGTCAAACTTGTCTAGCCCACTACTCTTTATATAGGACTTTTAGCAAATGAAGGAACTCTTTGTAACAACATGTGCAAACTACTCTTTATATAGGACTTTTAGATCACTACTTTAATGATTCAAAACGTTTATATATTACTTTAAAGGGAGTACATTGTAGTTATCTGTTTTTTCTTTGCAATATCTCTCTATCACTACATTACAGAGACAAACCCAGCTGGAGGATCAATATCCCAGGTCTAAGAAGAACAAGAGCTTCACAATTCTGCATCCATTACCCGATCACTTATACATGTATTAACTAGATGTATAAATTATTTTGCTAGGAATAAAGTCTTGGGACTGACTTGCCCAATATTAAAAAGAAAAACTAAATAGCTTATCAATCCATGTGGTGGGGCTAGTGATGAGCTAGTCAGGCTTCTACTCTTCTTGACTCTTCTTCATTCCGGTCCACCACCTATACCTCGCCTCCTGCTTCAGCTTCTTCTGCACATATGGATCCCACCGCCGAAACTCTTCCTCCATGATGCCGTCATCCATGGCGACGAGGTGCTTCGCCAAGACGTCCTTGCCCTCCATGCACTTACGCAGCGCTGCGGTCGCCTTAGCGCACGAGACGTCTTCCTTGGGCTTCTTGTCGCACTGCTCCAACGCCATCTCAAACTCCTTGAGGCAACCACCGTCTCTCATGTCATGGACGACGCGCACAATGTCGGGGAGTATGGCCAACGTGTTTCTGGTTCGCTTCCACAAACCCATGGCGATCGATGTCGTTAGGGTTATGGTTTTGCTGCTTGCCGGTGGAGGCTTTGATAAGTTGATTCCGTCGGTGTTGGATATATAGGGATTAATATATTTGGTGAATAGCTAGCTTACCTCACCGTGTCCGAATTAGCCACAGCTTTGTGGATCGATCGGCTTCAGTTTCCGTCTCGTACTCTTCTTCCTGTACTTGTCCATTAATCACCCGGCCGCAGTACGTGCTACCGATGGATTGCCTTACGTATTCTTTCCTTTTTGTTCCTTATTACGTATTCTTTCCTTTTTACTGGAACTGGACTGGCTGAGCCTGCCAGTGTGCCTGACTGTGTGTTGGTCACCAATTAATTGAACCAGCTCGACTGCCTCCTCCTCCTCTCGACGCGCGGGGTAGTTCGTCTCCGGCAACTGCGACCACGGCATGACTGTTGCATGCTATTGCCCTCCTCTGCTTGGCCTCATTAGGTTTGGTTCGGTTGTCTCGGTAAGGTCATGGATAACTCATTGGTACAAGTTTGATAACAGTATTATTGTATTGTACTACAGTACATCTGATCAGATTCTTTCAGATCTCACTCGATCGGCTGCCTTACTCGGGGGTTGTCCAGTGAGGATCTTTGGGTCGAGGTGTGAATTGTGGCCGCGTTTTCCGTGAATGCTCCCATGGTCCGGATTTGTTGAAATACACATCACATGTAAGTATGCTTTCAGGCCACTCAGTGCTCCAATTGCATGAGATGGGGAGGTCGGTCACATTTTTTATGCAATTGGTGAGAGCAGTGATTACATCTTATTGCAAGCACAGTTTGTTTATATTTTCGTTTGCCTGAAAAAGATAAATAGGCCATTACTTGATGTTAAACAGATTGGGACCATAGGTATTGATCAGCAACAACCCAACATCATCTATGTATACGTATATAAATTTTGAGTTCAGTTTTCCTTTTACTAGGTTTTGGGAATCAAAAGTTAACAATCAACACATTGCAGCAAGTGTACAGATTAGTTAGCGTGCCCTTACTGAAAATTTAATAGTTTCTCATATTCTTATTGTTTGCTGATAGTAAGAAATCGTCCTTTAGAAACCTCTACATATATAGCTGGTGGTGAACATGCCAGACAGATTTCTAAAATTCTGAATAGCTAGAGAAGAAATGTGCTCTTCTATATTTTGCACAGTTAAATCTGTTCTGTTCTCCTAAGTGATAGAATGTTTTCAGAGATAGGAATTACTCTCTAATTGTGGAGGGGGTACGCCAACTTTTTCTGATATTGCCTGATTTCATTCGAGGATCTGGAAGCTAGAGTAGCTTCCTAGGACATGTAGAGACCTATTTCACTACCGGTGTTGTTGATCTATGTGTTGTATTATACCATTCTTTACCCCTTTTATCCATTCTTCTAACTTTTTAGCCACTGAAGACATGTCTTCCACCAACTGCACCAATGCATGTACGTACATCCGAGTTCATATCTACAAAATTTAAACTGGCCAATTCATGTATACCATTCTTTACCCCTTTTATCCATTCTTCTAACTTTTTAGCCATTGAACACATGTCTTCCACGCACTGCACCAATGCATGTACGTACATCCGAGTTCATATCTACAAGATTTAAACTGGCCAATTCATGTAAAAGCGCATGTTCATTCTTGGGAGAGACAAGAAATGTGCGTGTGTGGTGTGTGTGACTCGAGATATACATACTTGACTGAAACTGTATCGGCTTCTGTATGAAACTGTGGTTGTTTATCTCAACCTACAGTTTTGCTCTCTTTTATTCGGCAAAATACAACCAGTGCATAGTCGTTTCTCACATTGTTAGTTTGTCACAAAGACATGACGCACAAAATGCACAGCAGAATTTCAAGAGCTAAACAAAGGAACAACTCACACGGGTTCTCTCATGGGCGCGGCGTGCCGCAGCGCCTCAGCCTTCTAGTGTGTATTGACGGAGCAATGCTTCTCCTATTTCATCCGCAAAAAAAAATGCTTCTCTATTTAGTATCACGTGTGCTGCAAATTAGGAAACTTTTATACCGGCCGACCGCAAGTTTTGCGGGGAGCTGTTAGTCGGCGCCTTAAGTGCCGGCTAGGAGAACCAGCGCCCACACGTTCTGCATAATGAGTCGGTCCAATTTCAGGACGAAATGTTTTATAAAGAAAAGAAAAAAAAAGAACATAAAAGGTTCATAAAAGTGAAAAATGGTTCATAAATTTTGAAACAAAAATTTCACGAATTTGAAAAAATTCACTATGATCTACAGAAGTTCATAAATTTATAAAATGTTCATAGAATTTCAAAAAAAGTTTTTAAAATGTTCATTGAACTGAACAAAAGTTCACAAATTTTAATTTTTTTTTATCATTTTTGTAAAGAGTTCATCCATTTCAAAAAAAATTCATCAACTCTCAAGAAAGTTCATCAAAATTTGAAAAAAATTGTTTGATATTCAAAAAATTCATAGAAATTTACTTAAAAATTTATAAATTTTTTAAAAGGGTTCATTGATTTAGAAAAATATTTGTTCATTTGAAAAACATTTAACCAAAAAATGGCTGCATTTTTCAAAAAAAGTACCGAAGTTTGTTCGGAGTCCCGGATGAGATCCCGGATGTCACGAGAAGTTCCGGAATGGTTCGGAAACGAAGATTGATATATAGGAAGTCCTGTTTTGGTCACCGGAAAAGTTTCGGGCTCATCGGTAGTGTACCAGGAGTGCCGGAAGGGGTGCCGGGGACCATCGGGAGGGGTGACACGCCCCAAGGGGCCTCATGGGCGTGAGAAGAGATAAAACCAGTCCCTCGTGGGCTGGAATAAGTTCCCACTAAGGCCCATGAGGTTTGAGAGGCAAAAACCCAAAGGTGGAAAATGTGGAAAGAGTTTCCAAGTGGAAAGGAGGAATCCAATTTCGGCCAAACCTTGAGGGTTTGAGGCTGCCTCCTCCCCTCCCTTCCTCCTTTATATACGGGTGGTCTAGGGCTGATTTGAGATAACTTTTGCCAAGGGCAAATTCAGATCTAGACACCTCTACTTCTCCGTTTCTCCTCTAGATCGGTTTTCTGTGGAGCTTATGCGAAGCCCTGCAGGATCAGCAACACCACCACCACCGAAGCGCCGTTAGGCTGCCGATGAACTCATCTACCTCCCCGTCTCTCTTGCTGGATCAAGGAGGCGGAGATCGTCATCGAGTTGTACGTGTGCTGAACGCGGAGGTGCCGTCCGTTCGGTACTTGATCGGGATGGATCGTGGAACTGTTCGCAGGACGGATCGTGAAGACGTACCACTACATCAACCGCGTTGTCTAAACGCTTTCCGTTGTGCATCTACAAAGGGTATGTAGATCCGTTCTCCCACTCTTAGATGATCATCACCATGATAGGACTTCGTGCGCGTAGGAAAATTTTTGTTTCTCATGCAACGTTCCCCAACAGTGGCATCATGAGCTAGGTTCATGCGTAGATGATATCTCGAGTAGAACACAAAGGAGTTTGTGGGCGTTGATGTTTATTTTGCTGCCTTCCTTAGTCTTCTCTTGGTTCCGCGGTATTGTTGAATCGAAGCGGCCCAGACTGACATTACTCGTACGCTTACGTGAGACTGGTTTCACCGTTAACATGCAATGAGATTGCATCAAGGTGACTGGTGGGTGCATGTTTCTTTAGCTTTAGTTGGATTGGGTTTGACCAAGATGGTCCTTGGAGAAGGTTAAATAGCAATTTATGCATCACCGTTGTGGTTTTTGCGTAGCTAAGATGCGATCTTACTAGATACCCATAGCAGCCACGTAAAACATGCAACAACAAATTAGAGGACGTCTAACTTGTTTTTGCAGGGTATGCTTGTGATGTGATATGGCCAATGACATGATGTGATATATGTGATGTATGAGATGATCATGTTGTAATAGTTAAATATCGACTTGCACGTCGATGCTACGGCACCCGGCAGGAGCCATAGGGTTGTCTTTAAACTAACGTTTGTGCTTGCAGATGCGTTACTATTTTTTGCTAGGAGTAGCTTTAGTAGTAATAGCATAGATAGCATGACAACCACGATGGCGGCACAATGATGGAGATCATGATGATGGAGATCATGGTGATGCGCCGGTGACGATGGAGATCATGCCGGTGCTTTGATGATGGAGATCAAGAAGCACAAGTTCATGGCCATATCATGTCACTTATGATTTGCATGTGATGTTAATCCTTTTATGCACCTTATCTTGCTTAGTAACGGCGGTACCATTATAAGGTGATCTATCACAAATTATCAAGATAAATTGTGTTCTCCCCGACTGTGCACCGTTGCGACAGTTCGTCGTTTCGAGACACCACATGATGATCGGGTGTGATAGACTCAACGTTCACATACAACGGGTGCAAAACAGTTGCACACGCGGAACACTCGGGTTTAACTTGACGAGCCTAGCATGTACAGACATGGCCTCGGAACACTGGAGACTGAAAGGTCGAGCATGAATCATATGGTTGATATGATCAACATGGAGATGTTCACCATTGAAGCTAAACTCAACTCACGTGATGATCGGACTTGAGTTAGTGAATTTGGCTCATGCGACATTCGAATAACTAGAGAGATGTTTATTTGAGTGGGAGTTTATTAGTAATATGATTAACTAAAATTATCATGAACATAGTCAAAAGGTATTTGCAAATTATGTTGTAGCTTGCGCTGTAGCTCTACTGTTGTTGATATGTTCCTAGAGAAATTTTAGTTGAAAGATGATAGTAGCAATTATGCGGACTGGGTCCGTAAACTAAGGATTGTCCTCATTGCTGCGCAGAAAGCTTATGTCCTTAATGCACCGCTCGGTATGCTGAACCTCGAGTGTCGTGTGTGGATGTTGCGAACATCTGACATGCACGTTCTTGATGACTACGTGATAGTTCAGTGCTTAATGCTTAAACGGCTTAGAATTATGGCGCCAAAGACGTTCTGAACGTCACAGAACATATGAGATGTTCCAAGAGATGAAATTGGGATTTCATGCTCGTGCCCTCGTTGATAGTTATAAGACCTTCGACAAGATTCTTTGTCTACAAAGTAAGGGAGAAAAGCTCAATCGTTGAGCATGTGCTCAGATTGTTTGAGTGCTACAATCACTTGAATCGAGTGGGAGTTGATCTTCCAGATAAGATAGTGACTGACATAGTTCTCCAAAGTCACTGTCACCAAGCTACTAGAGCTTAGTGATGAACTATAACAGATCAAGGATAGATATGATGATCCTTGAGCTATTTGTGATGTTCGACACCGCGAAAGTAGAAATCATATTGGAGCATCAATTGTTGATGGTTAGTAAAACCACTAGTTTCAAGAAGGGCAAGGGCAAGAAGGAGTTACTTCATGAAACGGCAAACCAGTTGCTGCTCTAGTGAAGAAACCCAAGGTTGAACCCAAACCCAAGACTGAGTGCTTCTGTTGTAAGGGGGAAAGTCACTGAAGCGGAACTACCCTAGATACTTGGTAGATGAGAAGGCTGGCAAAGTCGACAAACGTATATTGGATATACATGATATTGATGTGTTCTTTACTAGTACTCCTAATAGCATGAGGGTATTAGATACCGGTTCGGTTGCTAAGTGTTAGTAACTCGAAATGAAAAGCTACGGAATAAACGGAGACTAGCTAAAGGTGAGGTGACGATGTGTTGAAAGTGTTTCCAAGGTTGATATGATCAACATCGCACGCTCCTTCTACCATCGGGATTAGTGTTGAACCTAAATAATTGTTATTTGGTGTTTGCGTTGAGCATGAACATGGTTAGATCATGTTTACTGCAATACGGTTATTCATTTAACTCCAAGAATAAAAGTTATTCTGTTTACATGAATAATACCTTCAATGGTCATACACCGATGTAAATGGTTCATTGAATCTTGATCGTAGTGATACACATGTTCATAATATTGATGCCAAAAGATGCAAAGTAGTAATGATAGTACCACTTACTTGTGGCAGTGCCACTTGAGTCATGTTGGTATAAAATGCATGAATAAGCTCCATGCTGATGGATCTTTGTACTCACTCATTTTTGAAACGTTTGAGACATGCAAACCATACCTATTGGTATAAACGCATGAAGAAACTCCATGCAGATGGATCGTTAGGACTCACTTGATTTTGAATCACTTGAGACATGCAAATCATGCCACATGGGTAAGATGGCTTAAGGCCTCGTTTTCCATTGAGATGGAACAAGAGAGTAACTTATTGGAAGTAATACATTTGATGTATCCAGTCCAATGAGTGCTAAGGCACGCAGTGGATATCGTTATGTTCTTATTTCACAGCAGATTTGGGTGGATACTAGTGTATTTGCTTGATGAAACACACGTCTGAATTATTGAAAGGTTCAAGAAGTTTCAGAGTGAAGTTGAAGATCGTTGTAACAAGAGGATAACATGTCTACGATATGATCATAGAGATGAATATCTGAGTTACGAGTTTGGTATACATTTAAGACAATGTGAAAATTGTTTCACACATAATGCCGCCTGGAACACTATGGTGTGATGGTGTGTCCGAACATCGTAGGTGCATCCTATTATATATGGTGCATACTATGATGTCTCTTATCGAATTACCACAATCATTTATGGGTTATGCATTAGAGACAACCGCATTCACTTGAAATAGGTCACCACGTATTTTCGTTGAGATGACACAATATAGACTATGGTTTGGAGAAACCTAAGATGCGTTTCTTAAAAGTTTGGGGCTGCGACGTTTATGTGAAAAAGTTTCAGCATGATAAGCTCAAACCCAAAGCGGATAAATCCATCTTCATAGGACGCCCAAATCAGTTAGGTATACCTCCTTTCTCAGATCCGGAAGCAAAGTGTTTGTTTCTGGAAACATGTCCTTTCTCAAGGAAAAGTTTCTCTCGAAAGAATTGAGTGGGAGTGTGGAGGAACTTGATGAGGTTATTGAACCGTCACTTCAACCAGAGTGTGGCAGGGCACATGAAGTTGTTCATGTGGCGCCTACACTAGTTGGAGTGGAAGCCAATGATGGTGATCATGTAGCTTCAGATCAAGTCACTACTAAACCTCGTAGGTCGACAAGGATACACGCTGCTCGACAGTAGCACAGCAATCCTGTCTTGGAGGTCATGTTGCTGGACAACAATGAACCTACGAGCTGTGAAGAAGCGATGGTGGGCCCAGATTCCGACAAATGGCTGGAGGCCATGAAATCCGAGAGAGGATCCATGTGTGAAAACAAAGTATGGACTTTGGAAGAACTACTTGATGATCGTGAGTGTTGGAAATATGCCCTAGAGGCAATAATAAAGTGGTTATTATTATATTTCCAGTTCATGGTAATTGTCTATTATTCATGCTATAAGTGTGCCTCTAGTTGGCTAGCTCGTTGATCAATAGATGATCATGGTTTCCTGATCATGGACATTGGATGTCATTGATAACGGCATCACATCATTGGAGAATGATGTGATGGACAAGACCCAATCCTAAGCATAGCACTAGATCGTGTTGTTCGTATGCTAAAGCTTTTATAATGTCAATGTATCTTTTCCTTAGACCGTGAGATTGTGCAACTCCCGGATACCGTAGGAATGCTTTGGGTGTACCAAACGTCACAACGTAACTGGGTGACTATAAAGGTGCACTATGGGTATCTCTGAAAGTGTCTGTTGGGTTGGTATGAATCGAGACCGGGATTTGTCACTCCACACAGTGGGGAGGTATCTCTGGGCCCACTCGGTAGAACATCATCATGAGATCAATGTGACTAAGGAGTTAGCCACGGGATGATGTGATATGGAAAGAGTAAAGAGACTTGCCGGTAACGAGATTGAACAAGGTATGGGGATACCGACGATCGAATCTCGGGCAAGTATCATACCGATAGACAAAGGGAATCATGTACGTGATTGATTGAATCCTTGACATCGTGGTTCATCCGATGAGATCATCGTGGAAAAGGTGGGAGCCACCATGGGTATCCAGACCCCGCTGATGGTTATTGGCCAGAGAGATGTCTCGGTCATGTTTGCTTGTCTCCCGAACCCGTAGGGTCTACACACTTAAGGTTCGATGACGCTAGGGTTATAGGGAATTGTTGTATGAGGTTACCGAAAGTTCTTCGGAGTCCCGGATGAGATCCCGCACGTCATGAGGAATTCCGGATTGGTCCGGAGATGAAGATTGATATATAGGATGGATGGGTTTGGACACCGGAAGTGTTTCGGGCGTCACCGGTAACGTACCGGAACCACCGGGAATAGTCCCGGGGGTCCACAGGAAGGGGGCCACCACCCCAAGAGGTAGCATGGGCCAAAAGGTGGTGGGCAACCAGCCCAAAGTGGGCTGGTGCGCTACCACCAAGGGGCCCAAGGCGAAATAAGTGGGGAGAGGGGGCAAACCCTAGCGCAGGTGGGCCTAAGGCCCACCAGAGGGTGCGCCTCCCCCTCCTCCCCTCCTGGCCGCACCAACCAGCCCCATCTAGGGCTACCGCCCCTCCCACAAGGGGGAAACCCTAAGGGGGGGGCGCAGCCCCTCCCTCCTCCTATATATAGTGGGCACTTTGGCCATTCGGAACACACGAATAACCCTCTCCCACGGCGCAGCCCTACTCTTCCTCCTCCTTCTCTCCGTCGGTGCTTGGTGAAGCCCTGCCGGGAGACCTCATAGCTCCATCGCCACCATTCCGTCGTGCTGCCGGAGCCCTTCCCTAACCTCTCCCTCATCCTTGCTGGTTCAAGGTGAAGGAGACGTCACCGAGCTGCACGTGTGTTGAACGCGGAGGTGCCGTGTTTCGGCACATAGATCGGAATCGACCGCGATCGGGATCGCTGCGAGTACGACTCCACCAACCGCGATTGTGCAACGCTTCCGCTAGCCATCTTCTGGGGTACGAAGATACTCTAATCCTTATATCGTTGCTGGTCTCTCCATAGATAGATCCTTGATTGGCGTAGGAAGTTTTTTGAAATTACTACGTTCACCAACAGTGGCATCAGAGCCAAGGTTTCTATGCGTAGATTCTATGCACGAGTAGAACACAAAGGTTGTGGGCGCTGTTATGTTAATTGCTTGCCGCTACTAGTCTTATCTTGATTCGGCGGCATCGTGGGATGAAGCGGCCCGGACTGACTTTACGCGTACGCTTACGCGAGACTGGTTCCACCGCCTGACATGCACTAGTTGCAGAAGGTGGCTAGCGGGTGTCTGTCTCTCCCACTTTAGTCAGATCGGATTCGATGAAAAGGGTCCTTATGAAGGGTAAATAGCATTAGCATATCAATGTTGTGGCTGTCACGTAGGTAAGGAGCGTTCTTGCGACAAACCCAAATCAGCCACGTAAAACTTGCAACAACAATTAGAGGACGTCTAACTTGTTTTTGCAGGGAATGACATGTGATGTGATATGGCCAAAAGAATGTGATGATGCATGTGTGATGTATGAGATGATCATGTTCTTGTAATAGGATTCACGACTTGCATGTCTATGAGTATGACTACCAGCAGGAGCCAACGGAGTTGTCTTAATTTATTGTATGAGATGAAAACGCCATGTGATTACTTTACTTCATTGCTAAACGTTAGCTATAATAGTAGTAATAGATTGGCGTGACGGCTCCACGGAGACACGATGATGGAGATCATGGTGTCATGCCAGTGACATTGATGATCATGGCGCCCCAAAGATGGAGATCCAAGGAGCAAGATGATATGGCCATATCATGTCACTATATGATTGCATGTGATGTTTATCATGTTTTACATCTTATTGCTTAGAATGACGGTAGCAAAGATAAGATGATCCCTCATAAAATTTCGAGAATGTATTCCCCTAAGTGTGCACCATTGTGAATGATCGTTGTCTCGAAGCACCACGTGATGATCGGGTGTGATAAATTCTAACGTTCGCATACAACAGGTGTAAGCCAGTTTACACATGCAGAACACTTAGGTTGACTCGACGAGCCTAGCATGTACAGACATGGCCTCGAATACAAGAGACCGAAAGGTCGAACATGAGTCGTATGGTTGATACGATCAGTATGGAGATGCTCACCATTGATGACTAGTCCGTCTCACGTGATGATCGGACACGGGCTAGTTGATGTGGATCATGTAACACTTGGATGGCTAGAGGGTTGTCTATCTAAGTGGGAGTTCATTAGTAATTTGATTAAATGAACTTGATTATCATGAACTTAGTCTAAAGATGTTTTACAAATATTGAAGATCCAATGGCCAACGCTAATGTCCCACTGAACTTCAACGCGTTCCTAGAGAAAACCAAGTTGAAAGACGATGGTAGTAACTATGCGGACTGGGTCCGTAACTTGAAGCTTATCCTAATAGCTTCCGAGAAGGCATATGTCCTTGATGCACCGCTAGGTGACCCTCCCGTACCCGCGGCAACCGAGTACGTTAGGAACGTCTGGCAGGCGCGGAGTGATGACTACTCCCTCGTTCAGTGCGGCATGCTCTACAACTTAGAACCGGGGCCCCAAAGGCGTTTTGAGCAACATGGACCATATGAGATGTTCCAGGAGCTGAGACTTGTTTTTCAAGCTCATGCCCGGGTCGAGAGATATGAAGTCTCCGACAAGTTCTTTAGCTGCAAGATGGAGGAAAACAGTTCTGTTAGTGAGCACATACTCAGAATGTCTGGGTTGCACGGTCGTCTGACTCAACTGGGAGTCAAACCTCCGGATGATGCGGTCATTGACAGAATCCTCCAGTCGCTCCCACCTAGCTATAAAGGCTTTGTGATGAATTACGACATGCAAGGGATGGAGAAATCCATTCCCGAGTTGTATTCAATGCTGAAATCTGCGGAGGTAGAAATCAAGAAAGAGCATCAAGTGTTGATGGTCAACAAGACCACCAGTTACAAGAAAGGCAAGGGAAAGAAGAAGAACTTCAAGAAAGACGGCAAAGTTGTTGCCGCGCCCGGTAAGCGAGTTGCCGGGAAGAAGTCAAAGAAAGGACCCAAGCCTGAGACAGAGTGCTACTACTGCAAGGGGACGAGTCACTGGAAGCGCAACTGCCCCAAGTACTTAGCAGACAAGAAGGACGGCAAAATTCAAGGTATATATGATATACTTGTCATTGATGTGTAGCTCACCAGCGCTCGTAGTAGCTCCTGGGTATTTGATACCGGTGTTGTTGCTCATATTTGGGACTCTAAGCAGGAACTACAGAACAAGCGTAGGCTGGCCAAGGACGAGGTGACGATGCGCGTCGGGAATGGTTCCAAGGTCGATGTGATCGGCATCGGCAAGCTACCTCTACAACTACCTTCGGGATTAGTTATAAACCTCAATAATTGTTATTTAGTACCAGCTTTGAGCATGAACATTGTATCTGGATCTCGCTTAATGCAAGATGGCTACTCATTTAAATATGAGAATAATGGTTGTTCTATTTATATGAGTGGAATGTTCTACGGTCATGCTCTGCTGGTTAATGGTTTATTCCTAATGAATCTCGATCGTGATACACACATACATAGTGTCTGTGCCAAGAAATGCAAAGTTGATAATGATAGTCCCACATACTTGTGGCACTGCCGCCTTGGTCATATCGGTGTCAAGCGCATGAAGAAACTCCATACAGATGGACTTTTAGAGTATCTTGATTTTGAATCATTTGACACATGCGAACCGTGCCTCATGGGCAAGATGACCAAGACACCGTTCTCTGGAACGATGGAGAGAGCAACCAGCTTATTGGAAATAATACATACTGATGTATGCGGACCAATGAGCGTTGAGGCTCACGGTGGCTATCGTTATGTTCTCACCCTCACTGATGACTTAAGTAGATATGGATATGTCTACTTGATGAAACACAAGTCTGAAACCTTTGAAAAGTTCAAGGAATTTCAGAGTGAGGTAGAGAATCAACGTGACAAGAAAATAAAGTGTCTACGATCTGATCGTGGAGGAGAATATTTGAGTCATGAATTTGGCACACACTTAAGGAAATGTGGAATCGTTTCACAACTCACGCCGCCTGGCACACCGCAGCGTAACGGTGTGTCTGAACATCGTAATCGCACTCTATTAGATATGGTGCGATCCATGATGTCTCTTACCAACTTGCCGCTATCATTTTGGGGATATGCATTGGAAACTGCCGCATTCACTTTAAATAGGACACCGTCTAAATCCTTTGAAACGACACCGTATGAACTATGGTTTGGCAAGAAACCTAAGCTGTCGTTTCTGAAAGTTTGGGGCTGCGATGCTTATGTGAAGAAACTTCAACCAGAGAATCTCGAACCCAAAGCGGAGAAATGCGTCTTCATAGGATACCCAAAGGAAACTATTGGGTACACCTTCTACCATAGATCCAAAGGCAAAATCTTTGTTGCCAAGAACGGATCCTTTCTGGAGAAAGAGTTTCTCTCGAAAGAAGTGAGTGGGAGGAAAATAGAACTTGATGAGGTAATCATGCCTCCTCTCGAACTGGAGAGTAATGCAGCACAAGAAAACGTTTCTGAAGTGCCTGCGCCAACTAGAGAAGAAGTTCATGATGATGATCATGAAGCTCCGGATCAAGTTGCTATTGAACCTCGAAGGTCGACAAGGGTACGTTCTGCACCTGAGTGGTACACCAACCCTGTCATGGAAATCATGTTGTTAGACAACGGTGAACCTTCGAACTATGAAGAAGCGATGGCGGGCTCGGATTCCAACAAATGACTTGAGGCCATGAAATCCGAGATAGGATCCATGTATGAAAACAAAGTATGGACTTTGGTGGACTTGCCCGACGATCGGCGAGCCATAGAAAATAAATGGATCTTCAAGAAGAAGACAGACGCGGACGGTAATGTGACCGTCTATAAAGCTCGACTTGTCGCTAAGGGTTATCGACAAGTTCAAGGGGTTGACTACGATGAGACTTTTTCACCCGTAGCGATGCTGAAGTCTATCCAAATCATGTTAGCAATTGCCGCATTTTATGATTATGAAATCTGGCAAATGGACGTCAAAACGGCATTCCTCAATGGCTTCCTTAAGGAAGAATTGTATATGATGCAACCAGAGGGTTTTGTCGATCCTAAAGGTGCTAACAAAGTATGCAAGCTCCAGCGCTCCATCTATGGGTTGGTGCAAGCATCTCGGAGTTGGAACACTCGCTTTAATGAGGTGATTAAAGCGTTTGGGTTTATACAGACCTATGGAGAGGCCTGTATTTACAAGAAAGTGAGTGGGAGCTCTGTAGCATTTCTCATACTGTATGTGGATGACATATTGCTGATGGGAAATGATATAGAACTCTTGGAAAGCATAAAGGCCTATTTGAATAAGAGTTTTTCAATGAAGGACCTTGGAGAAGCTGCATACATATTAGGCATTAAGATCTATAGAGATAGATCGAGACGCCTCATAGGTCTTTCACAAAGTACATACCTTGACAAGATATTGAAGAAGTTCAATATGGAAAATGCAAAGAAGGGGTTCTTGCCTGTATTGCAAGGTGTGAGATTGAGTAAGACTCAATCACCGACCACGGCAGAAGATAGAGAAAAGATGAGTACCATCCCCTATGCTTCAGCCATAGGCTCTATTATGTATGCCATGCTGTGTACCAGACCCGATGTAAACCTTGCTGTCAGCTTGGTAGGGAGGTACCAAAGTGATCCAGGTATGGAGCACTGGATAACGGTCAAGAATATCCTTAAATACCTGAAATGGACCAAGGATATGTTTCTCGTGTATGGAGGTGCTGAAGATCTCATCGTAAAGGGTTACGTTGATGCTAGATTCGACACAGATCCGGATGACTCTAAGTCGCAAACCGGATACGTGTACGTTCTGAATGGTGGGGCAGTGAGCTGGTGCAGCTGCAAGCAAAGCGTCGTGGCGACATCTACATGTGAAGCGGAGTACATAGCTGCTTCGGAAGCAGCTCAAGAAGGGATCCGGATGAAGGAGTTCATCACCGACCTTGGAGTGATTCCAAGTGCATCAGGTCCGATGGCACTTTTCTGTGGCAACACTGTAGCTATTGCCATAGCCAAGGAGCCCAGGTTTCACAGGAAGACCAAGCACATCAAGCGCCGCTTCAACTCCATTCGTGATTACATTTAGGAAGGATACATAGATATTTGTAAAGTACATACGGATCTGAATGTTGCAGATCCGTTGACTAAACCGCTTCCACGAGTAAAACATGATCAACACCAGAACTCTATGGGTGTTCGATACATCACAATGTAACTAGATTATTGACTCTAGTGCAAGTGGGAGACTGTTGGAAATATGCCCTAGAGGCAATAATAAATTAGTTATTATTATATTTCCTTGTTCAAGATAATCGTTTATTATCCATGCTATAATTGTATTGATTGGAAACTCAAATACATGTGTGGATACATAGACAAAACACTGTCCCTAGTGAGCCTCTAGTTGACTAGCTCGTTGGTCAAGGATGGCTAAGGTTTCCTAGCCATAGACAAGTGTTGTCACTTGATAACGGGATCACATCATTGTGAGAATCATGTGATGGATGAAGGCCTAATATATGAACGTAGCATGTGATCGTGTCATTTTGTTGCTACTGTGTTCTGCATGTCAAGTATATATCCCTATGACCATGAGATCATGTAATTCACTGACATCGGAGGAATGCTTTTTGTATATCAAACGTCACAACATAACTGGGTGATTATAAAGGTGCACTACAGGTATCTCCGAAGATGTCAGTTGAGTTAGCATGGATCAATACTGGGATTTGTCACTCCGTGTGACGGAGAGGTATCTCGGAGCCCACTCGGTAATACAACATCGCAAACAAGCCTTGCAAGCAATGTGCCTAAGATGTTAGCCACGGGATCTTGTATTACGGAACGAGTAAAGAGACTTGCCGGTAACGAGATTGAAATAGGTATTGGATACCGACGATCGAATCTCGGGCAAGTAACATAAACTACAGGAATTACCTTCTTTGCCGTCTGCCATCACGGACGGCAAAGAGTATATCCCGGACGGCAAAGAGTATATCCCAGACGGCAAAGAATCCCACTGTCGGCAAAATTTCTGCGTCATCCTACGACGTCATTGTAGCTTCTTTGCCGTCTGCCTCACCTAAGCGGATGGCAAAGATCTTTGCCATCAGCTTTTCATAAGAGTTGTCGGCAAAGAGGTCGAGACGGCAGCCGACAGGCGTTGCCTCCGTTACGGGCTAACGGAGGCTTTGCCGTTTGCCTCCTACCTTCTTTGCCGTCTGCCTCCCCCCTCTTCTTTGCCGTCTGCCTCCACCTCCTCCCCCCACTCTTTGCCGTCTGCCTCCCGCTCTTCTTTGCCGTCTGCCTCCACCTCCTCCCCCCACTCTTTGCCGTCTGCCTCCCGCTCTTCTTTGCCGTCTGCCTCCACCTCCTCCCCCCTCCTTTGTGCCCTCTTCTTTGGCGTCCGCCCCCCAGGAAGCAGACGGCAAAGATAATATATGGCCAGCTGCTGCTGCCCAGGTTGCACAACTGGGCACCACGTGGCACCTTTGCCGTCTGCTGCCTGATGGCAAAGGCCTTTGCCATCAGCTGGCAGACGACAAAGAGCCTATATTGTCACATTTTTGTTTATTTTTTCTATTTCACAGCACATACATATATAATTCATAGCACATGTATGATAATTAGGTCACAACACATATATGATATACATATAAAGCTCATCAATGCCATTTGTTCATCAACATACATCCCATATATCAAAATAAGCAACACATACAAAGTTTCACATATAGTTTCACATATACTGTTCATCCATATATACATATACATATAATTCCACATTGTTCATCAACTCAAATGAAAACTAGAACTAAAGCACTCCATCAATGTCAGCTTCCATGCATGTAGTATATCCAATCTGCAAAATGGGAATAAGAAAGTCAGAAAAAGAACAACAACAACATATATATGACAATTAAGCTAAATTGAGGAAGAAAGAAAAGAAGCAAGAAGAGAACAAGGAGAAGAAAAACAAGAAGGAGGAGGAGGAGGGTAAGTAGAAGGAGAAGGAGGAGGAGAAGAAGAAAAAAGAAGAACAAAAGAAGAAGGAGAAGAAGGAGGAGAGAAGAAGAAGGAGGGCTCCTTCCCCCCTCCTCCTCCTCCTTCTTCTTCTCTTCCTCCTCCTCCTCCTCCTTCTCCTTCTCCTTCTCTTCTTCTCCTCCTCCTCCTTCTTCTTCTCCTTCTCCTTCTCTTCTTATTCTCTTTCACTTCTTCTTCTTCCTTCTTTTCATTTCTCCTCTTCTCCTATTCTTGGAGCTAAATTAGCTAACTATGTCTTTTTGGAGCTAAATGGGCTAATTATGTCATTACAGAGGAAAACAAGCTAAGTATATAGTATTAATGAGCTAACCAAGGTTCTTATGCCATTTTGTGCTTATTATGGTATTTTGGAGCTAAATGGGCTAATTATGTCATTGTTGGGGAAATTAATAAGCAAGAAGAGAACAAGGATAAGAAAAACAAGGAGGAGGAGGAGGAGGAGGAGGGGAAGGAGAAGGAGAAGGAGGAGGAGAAGAAGAAAAAAGAAGAAGGGAAGAAGAAGGAGAAGAAGAAGGAGAAGAAGGAGGAGTGAAGAAGGAGAAGAAGGAGGGCTCCTTCTCCTCCTCCTCCTTCTTCTCTTGCTCCTCCTCCTCCTCCTTCTCCTTCTTCTTCTCTTCTTCTCCTCATCCTCCTTCTTCTTCTCCTTCTCCTTCTCTTCTTCTTCTCTTTCTTTTTTTCTTCTTCCTTCTTTTCATTTCTCCTCTTCTCCTCTTCTTGGAGCTAAATTAGCTAACTATGTCATTTTGGAGCTAAATGGGCTAATTATGTCATTATAGAGGAAAACAAGCTAAGTATATAGTATTAATGAGCTAACCAAGGTTTTATGCCATTTTGAGCTTATTATGGCATTTTGGAGCTAAATGAGCTAATTATGTCATTGTTGGGGAAATTAATAAGCAAGAAGAGAACAAGGAGAAGAAAAACAAGACGGAGGATGAGGAGGAGGGGAAGGAGAAGGAGAAGGAGGAGGAGAAGAAGAAAAAAGAAGAAGGAGAAGAAGAAGGAGAAGAAGGAGAAGAAGGAGGGCTCCTTCTCCTCCTCCTCCTCCTTCTTCTCTTCCTTCTCCTCCTCCTCCTTCTCCTTCTTCTTCTCTTCTTCTGCTCCTCCTTCTTCTTCTTCTCCTTCTCCTTACTCTTATTCTTCTCTTTCTCTTCTTCTTCTTCTTCCTTCTTTACATTTCTCCTCTTCTCCTCTTCTTGGAGCTAAATTAGCTAACAATGTCTTTTTGGAGCTAGATGCGCTAATTATGTCATTATAGAGGAGAACAAGCTAAGTATATAGTATTAATGAGCTAACCAAGGTTCTTATGCCATTTTGAGCTTATTATAGCATTTTGGAGCTAAATGGGCTAATTATGTCATTGTTGGGGAAATTAATAAGCAAGAAGAGAACAAGGAGAAGAAAAACAAGAAGGAGGAGGAGGAGGAGGGGAAGGAGAAGGAGAAGGAGGACGAGAAGAAGAAAAAATAAGAAGAGAAGAAGAAGGAGAAGAAGAAGGAGAAGAAGGAGGAGAGAAGAAGAAGGAGAAGAAGGAGGGCTCCTTCTCCTCCTCCTCCTCCTCCTTCTTCTCTTCCTCCTCCTCCTCCTCCTTCTCCTTCTTCTTCTCTTCTTCTCCTCCTCCTCCTTCTTCTTCTCCTTCTCCTTCTCTTCTTCTTCTCTTTCTCTTCTTCTTCTTACTTTTTTCATGTCTCCTCTTCTCCTCTTCTTGGAGCTAAATTAGCTAACTATGTCTTTTTGGAGCTAAATGCGCTAATTATGTCATTACAAAGGAAAACAAGCTAAGTATATAGTATTAATGAGCTAACCAAGGTTCTTATGCCATTTTGAGCTGATTATGGCATTTTGGAGCTAAATGGGCTAATTATGTCATTGTTGGGGAAATTAATAAGCAACAAGAGAACAAGGAGAAGAAAAACAAGGAGGAGAAGGAGGGGAAGGAGAAGGAGAAGGAGGAGGAGAAGAAAAAAAAAGAAGAAGAGAAGAAGAAGGAGAAGAAGGAGGAGAGAATAAGAATGAGAAGAAGGAGGGCTCCTTCTCCTCCTCCTCCTCCTCCTTCTCCTTCTTCTTCTCTTCTTCTCCTCCTCCTCCTTCTTCTTCTCCTTCTCCTTCTCTTCTTCTTCTCTTTCTCTTCTTCTTCTTCCTTCTTTTCATTTCTCCTCTTCTCCTATTCTTGGAGCTAAATTAGCTAACTATGTCTTTTTGGAGCTAAGTGGGCTAATCATTTCATTACAGAGGAAAACAAGCTAAGTATATAGTATTAATGAGCTAACCAAGGTTCTTATGCCATTTTGAGCTTATTATGGCATTTTGGAGCTAAATGGGCTAATTATGTCATTGTTGGGGAAATTAATAAGCAAGAAGAGAACAAGTAGAAGAAAAACAAGGAGGAGGAGGAGGAGGAGGTGGGGAAGGAGAAGGAGAAGGAGGAGGAGAAGAAGAAAAAAGAAGAAGGGAAGAGGAAGGAGAAGAAGGAGGAGGAGGAGGAGTGAAGAAGGAGAAGAAGGAGGGCTCCTTATCCTCCTTCTTCTCTTCCTCCTCCTCCTCCTCCTTCTCCTTCTTCTTCTCTTCTTCTCCTCCTCCTCCTTCTCTTATTCTTCTCTTTCTCTTCTTCTTCTTCCTTCTTTTCATTTCTCCTCTTCTCCTCTTCTTGGAGATAAATTAGCTAACTATGTCTTTTTGGAGTTAGATGCGCTAATTATGTCATTATAGAGGAAAACAAGCTACGTATATAGTATTAATGAGCTAACCAAGGTTCTTATGCCATTTTGAGCTTATTATGGCATTTTGGAGCTAAATGGGCTAATTATGTCATTGTTGGGGAAATTAATAAGCAAGAAGAGAACAAGGAGAAGAAAAACAAGAAGGAGGAGGAGGAGGAGGGGAAGGAGAAGGAGAAGGAGGACGAGAAGAAGAAAAAAGAAGAAGAGAAGAAGAAGGAGAAGAAGAAGGCGAAAAAGAAGGAGAGAAGAAGAAGAAGCAGAAGGAGGGCTCCTTCTCCTCCTCCTCCTCCTCCTCCTCCTTCTTATCTTCCTCCTCCTCCTGCTCCTTCTCCTTCTTCTTCTCTTCTTCTCCTCCTCCTCCTTCTTCTTCTCCTTCTCCTTCTCTTCTTCTTCTTCTCTTTCTCTTCTTCTTCTTACTTTTTTGCATTTCTCCTCTTCTCCTCTTCTTGGAGCTAAATTAGCTAACTATGTCTTTTTGGAGCTAAATGCGCTAATTATGTCATTACATAGGAAAAACAAGCTAAGTATATAGTATTAATGAGCTAACCAAGGTTCTTATGCCATTTTGAGCTTATTATGGCATTTTGGAGCTAAATGGGCTAATTATGTCATTGTTGGGGAAATTAATAAGCAACAAGAGAACAAGGAGAAGAAAAACAAGGAGGAGGAGGAGGAGGGGAAGGAGAAGGAGAAGGAGGAGGAGAATAAGAAAAAAGAAGAAGAGAAGAAGAAGGAGAAGAAGGAGGAGAGAAGAAGAAGGAGAAGAAGGAGGGCCCCTTCTCCTCCTCGTCCTCCTCCTTCTTCTTCTTCTCTTCCTCCTCCTCCTCCTCCTTCTCCTTCTTCTTCTCTTCTTCTCCTCCTCCTTATTCCTCTTCTCCTTCTCCTTCTCTTATTCTTATCTTTCTCTTCTTCTTCTTCCTTCTTTTCATTTCTCCTCTTCTCCTCTTCTTGGAGCTAAATTAGGTAACTATGTATTTTTGGAGATAAATGGGCTAATTATGTCATTACAGAGGAAAACAAACTAAGTATATAGTATTAATGAGCTAACCAAGGTTCTTATGCCATTTTGAGCTTATTATGGCATTTTGTAGCTAAATGGGCTAATTATCTCATTGTTGGGGAAAATAAGGTAAGGAGAATAAGATAGAGGAGAAGAAATAGGAGGAGGAGGAGAAGAAGAAGAAATCAAGAAGAAGGAGAAGGAGGAGGAGGAGAAGAAGGAGGAGAAGTAGGAGAAGGAGGAGAAGGTATTCTTCTTCTCTTCTTCTCTTCTTCATCTCTTCTTGTTTTCTTCTTCTTTTCTTCTTCTTCTTCTTATTTTTGTCTTCTCCTCCTCTTCTTCTTCTTCTCCTCCTCTTCTCCTCTTCTCCTCCTCCTCCTCCTCTTCTTCTTCCTATTCTTTCTATTAAGCTAACTAACTAACTAACCTAACTAACAAAGCTAACTAAACCTATCGCTAAACCTAGATAGCACTAAACAGCAAAAAAATAACAAAAACAGAATCTACCACTAAGTAACTAAAAAAGAATCTATCTACCACTAAATAACAAAACAAAATCTACCACTAAACTACCTACTAAATCTACTAATTAACTAACTAAATCTACCAACTAACTAAACTACCACTAAAACTACTAATTAACTAACCTACCAACTAAACTATATATGCCACAACAACTACAATAACAACAACAACTACAACAACTACAATAACAAGAACAACTACTACAACAACAATAAAAAATCATGCCGGTAGTTATAATCTAATTCCAAAAAACTAAATACCAAACAATAAAAAATCAACTTCTTCTTCTTTTTTCTCTTCTTCTCCTTCTTATTTTTTTCTTATTCTATTCTTCTCTTCTTCTTTACTTCTTCTCCTTCTTATTTTTTTCTTCTCTTCTTCTTCTTATATTATTATTATTATTTCTTCTCCTCTTCTTCTTCTTCCCCTTCTTTTTCTTCTCCTCCTCCTCCTCCTCCTACTCCTCTTCTTCTTCTCCTCTTCTCCTCCTCCTCCTCTTCTTCTTCTTCTTCCTCCAAATAACTAAATAACAAGGGGGTGGGGCTGGATGGGCTTACCGGCAGTGGGGCTGCGGGGGTGGCGCCGAGGCCTGCGGGGCAGTGGCTGGGCCGGCGGCGCCAGCGGTGGGGCTGCGGGGGCGGCACCAGGGGCGCCGGGGGTGGGGCAGCGGGGGCGGCACCAGGGGCACCAGGGGGCGCCGACGGTGGAGCTTCGGGGGCGGCACCAGGGGGCGCTGGGGGGTTGTGGGGCTTCGGGGGCGGCACCAGGGGCACCGGGGCGGCGCCGGGGGTGGCCGGGCGACGGTGGTGGCGGCGTTGGGCGTCGGGGGGGGGGGGGGGGAGAGGGAGGGGCCGTTTGAGAGAGAGAGAGGGCCGGGGTGGGGGCGGGACAACCGTTACTAGATACAAGACCTTTGTCGTCTGCTGGCGGACGACAAAGGGGTCTATACTCTTTGCCGTCTGCCTCTGGCATCTTTGCCGTCAGCCAGCAGACGGCAAAGAAGGGAGTAGTTTGACTTAAGGTTCCCCCGGCCAGATGAGCTTCTTTGCCGTCTGCTGGCCCCTTCTTTGCCGTCTGCGGCAGACGACAAAGAGTTCACTGCTGGCAAAGACCTTCTTTGCCATCAACCAGTTCTTTGCTGTCAGTTTTGCTGAAACTGATGGCAAAGAGTGTCTTTGCCGTCATCTAGCAGACGGCAAAGACTAGGCAGATGGCAAAAAACTGTTTTCCAGTAGTGATACCGAAGGACAAAGGGAATGTTATACGAGATTATATGAATCCTTGGCATAGAGGTTCGACCGATAAGATTATCGTGGAATATGTAGGATCCAATATGGGCATCCAGGTCCCGCTATTGGATATTGACTGAGAGGTGTCTCAGGTCATGTCTACATAGTTCCCGAACACGCAAGGTCTGCACACTTAAGGTTCGGTGACATTTCAGTATACTGGAGTTATAGGTGCTGGTGACCGAAGTTTGTTTGGAGTCCCGGATGAGATCCCGGATGTCACGAGGAGTTCCGGAATGGTCCGGAAACAAAGATTGATATATAGGAAGTCCTGTTTTGGTCACCAGAAAAGTTTCAGGCTCATCGGTAGTGTACCGGGAGTGCCGGGAGGGGTGCCGGGGACCATCGGGAGGGGTGTCACGCCCCAAGGGGCCTCATGGGCGTGGGAAGAGATAAAACCAGTTCCTGGTGGTCTGGAATAAGTTCCCACTAAGGCACATGAGGTTTGAGAGGCAAAAACCCAAAGGTGGAAAAGGTGGAAATAGTTTCCAAGTGGAAAGGAGGAATCCTACTCCAAGTAGGATTGGAGTAGGACTCCTCCACCTCCAATTTCGGCCAAACCTTGAGGGTTTGAGGCTGCCTCCTCCCCTCCCTTCCTCCTTTATATACGGGTGGTCTATGGCTGATTTGAGACAACTTTTGCCAAGGGAAAATTCAGATCTAGACACCTCTACTTCTTCTTTTCTCCTCTAGATCAGTTTTCTGTGGAGCTTATGCGAAGCCCTGCAGGATCAGCAACACCACCACCACCGAAGCGCCGTTAGGCTGCCGGTGAACCCATCTACCTCCCCATCTCTCTTGCTAGATCAAGAAGGTGGAGATCGTCATCGAGCTGTACGTGTGTTGAACGCGGAGGTGTCGTCCGTTCGGTACTTGATCGGGATGGATCGCGGGACTGTTCGCGGGACGGATCGTTGGACGGTTCATGGGATCGTGAAGACATACCACTACATCAACCGCGTTGTCTAAACGCTTCCCGCTGTTCATCTACAAAGGGCATGTAGATCCGTTCTCCCACTCGTAGATGATCATCACCATGATAGGACTTCGTGCGCGTAGGAAATTTTTTGTTTCCCATGCGATGTTCCCCAACAACTTGTGGGTCATCAAGCGGTGCATTAAGGACACAAGCCTTCTGTGCACCAATGAGGACAATCCTCAGTTTACGGACCCAGTCTGCGTAATTGCTACTATCATCTTTCAACTAAATTTTCTCTAGGAACATATCAACAACAATAGAGCTACAACGCAAGCTACAACAAAATTTGCAAAGACCTTTTGACTATGTTCATGATAATTGAGTTTAGTTAATCATATTACTAGTAAACTCCCACTCAAATAAACATCTCTCTAGTTATTCGAGTGTCGCATGATCCAAATTCACTAACTCAAGTCCGATCATCACGTGAGTTGAGTTTAGCTTCAATGGTGAACATCTCGATGTTGATCATATCAACCATATGATTCATGCTCGACCTTTCGGCTCCTGTGTTCCGAGGCCATGTCTGTACATGCTAGGCTCGTCAAGTTAAACCCGAGTGTTCCGCGTGTGCAACTGTTTTGCACCCGTTGTATGTGAACGTTGATTCTATCACACCAGATCATCACGTGGTGTCTCGTAACAAAGAACCGTAGGAACGGTGCACAGTCGAGGAGAACACAATTTATCTTGATAATTTGTGAGAGACCACCTTATAATGCTACCGCCATTCTAAGCATAGTAAGGTGCATAAAAAGGATTAACATCACATGCAAATCATAAGTGACATGATATGGCCATGAACTTGTGCTTCTTGATCTCCACCATCAAAGCACCAGCATGATCTCCATCGTCACCGGCGCAGCACCATGATCTCCATCATTGTGCCGCCATCGTGGTTGTCGTGCTATCTATGCTATTACTACTAAAGCTACTCCTAGCAAAATAGTAACGCATCTGCAAGCACAAACGTTAGTTTAAAGACAACCCTATGGCTCCTGCCGGTTGCCGTAGCATCGACGTGCAAGTCGATATTTAACTATTACAACATGATCATCTCTACATCCAATATATCGCATCATGTTGTTGGCCATATCACATCACAAGCATACCCTGCAAAAACAAGTTAGACGTCCTCTAGTTTGTTGTTGCATGTTTTACGTGGCTGTTATGGTTATCTAGTATGATCGCATCTTACTTACGCAAAAACCACAACGATGATGCATAAATTGCTATTTAACCTTCTCCAAGGACCACCTTGGTCAAATCCGATCCAACTAAAGCTGAAGAAACAGGCACCCGCCAGTCATCTTTCACGCAACTATGTGCGTGGCAGCAATGAAACCAGTCTCTCGTAAGCGTACGAGTAATGTCGGTCCGGGCCGCTTCGATTCAACAATACCGCTGAACCAAGAAAAGACTAAGGAGGGCAGCAAATTCAACATCAACGCCCACAAACTCCTTTGTGTTCTACTCGAGATATCATCTACGCATGAACCTAGTGTCGTGGGTATAAGTCTGACAGTAGAAGTATGGGGTACGAAAGGATGGGCAGAGCTTTAGCTACGGCGAGGATGTATGAGTTCAGGTCCCTCTACGGTGGAGGTAAAAGCCCTACGTCTCAGTGCTCTTGGGAGCTTTGTGTCGAGTAGATTATAGGATCACAGCAAGTGCCAACCCTTGCACCAGTGGGGAAGGGCAGCTTATATAGAGTGCGCTGCCCTTCATAATGGCCCGGTGGACAAGGGTGGAATAGTGGCGAATAAATGCCTACGTTACAGGTAACGTAAGTATTAAATGCTAATAATGGTGTATGAAAACGTATGACCGTTGCCCTCCTGGGAGGTTACGATGTACAGAGTGGATTCCAGTCGGTACGTTAGATATGCTCCGAGTGGATCGTCGCCGACTGGATGATGGGGGTGTCCTTAGTTCAGTCGGGGCTGTCTAAGGGCCTTGTCTTCTGTGAAGGGTAGTCCTTGGATAGGACCTATAGGGCAGACCTATGACCCTACCCTGGGACTATAACCCCATCATTAGTCCCCGAATGGATCGGGGTTGGAACAATGAAGTGACGTCTGGAGTTTGGAACCGAGTGGTATCGAGGTGACTTTAGCGTTGTTTGCCTCGATCCATTTTATCCTTTCAGCCAGTGATCCGAGTGAATATACCAGTGAAACAAACTGTCAGGGACTGAGTGCTTCTGCAGAATCTTTCGACATGACTGGTCAAACTGACAGCGCCGGATTTTCCGGGATCCTCAAATTTCGGTTGCCGCGTGCTCAGGAGGGATGACGACATCGCCATCGAGTAGCTTTTGCCTCCTCGATTACCGTGCCGTTATCTTCTCCACTAATCTTGCAGCGGCCGGTTGGGGGGATAAGATCCTGGGTCCACCTGCAAGTGACCCAGTCGGAAGCCTATTAAAGCTCCCCCGGCGGGATTTCCTGTTGCACTGCTCATCCTTCCCCCCATTAATGTTGCTTCTCCCGCAGCTCTCTGCACACCCCAAGCCATATCCTGCCTCTCCTCCTCCACGGATCCGTCGTCCTCGCCATGACGAAGGGGCAGACCAGCAAGCTCGAGGCGCAGAAGAAGAAGAAGAAGAAGAAGGGGACGGCCTCCACTCAGCGGCGGCAGCGGGCCCTGCCGGCGGGCTGGATCCAAGGGGACTTCCTCCCCTCCTCGGTGACGGAGAACGACATGCTGGAGCTGGTGGATCACGGCATGGTCGCCAACAAGTCCTGGAGGCTGCCGGAGGGCGAGACGGAGCCGGCGCCGAAGGAGGGGGAGCGCGTTCTGCTGCTCAGCCACGTGGCTCGAGGCTACTCCTTGCCTCCCCATCCTTTCTTCCGAGGTATCATGACTTACTTCGGGGCGCAACTCCATCACTTTCCTCTGAACGCAATAGCTGACCTTGCTGCATTCGTCACCCTCTGCGAGTGCTTCATAGGATGTCCTCCCCACTGGGGGCTCTTTAAGTATGTCTTCTCCGCTACATCCCAAACTGTCAAAAAGCTTAGCCAGTCGGACGATAAGACCCACATCCTCCAGCTCTGCGGGGGTTTAGGCTTCCAGAAGAAAACAAAGAGTAGCTATCCCTCCCTCTAGCTATCCGAGTCAGTTAGGAACTGGCAATTGTCCTGGTTCTATTGCTAGGACATTGCTTGTCCGAATGCTTCGAGTGGGTTGCCACCTTTCAGTTTAGACCGTCCGGGCCCTCCCAGGAAGCTTGCGCTCTCTAAGGGAGAAAGGATCCAGATCCAGCCTTTGGTCGACGCGCTGATAGCCGTCGTCCGTAAGGGAGTCACCGGCACGGACCTGCTGGAGACTTTTCTGGGTCGGCGTATCCAGCCGCTGCAGGCCCGAGACCACGCCATGTGGCACTACGCGGGGCCTTCGGATTCCACTCGGTCTCATCGAGAGGACGTGAGCGGGGAGACTGTGAGTGCGTGGGTCCGCAACATCACAGGCGCGTGTGATAACCCCGTGGGAGCCCGGCGGGTGAAGCCCTTCCGCGCCGAAAATCCTCCTCCGAATGAGGTGAGTACATGTTGTCGAGTGCTTTTAATCTTCTCAGCTTTATTGCTTTTATTGTCCCGCTGACTGACGTTGCCGACTGTGTTTTGTGTAGGAGTGGACTAACTGGCATTCTGCGGTCTCGAACGGGAATCCAGCCGAGGAAGAGGAGGGCAGCGCGGATAGCGCCGAGTACGTCTTTGACAGTGGGGAGATGGAGGAGGAGACGAAAGAGGAGGAGGAGGAGGAGGATGGAGAGAAGAGCTCGCCACCCTCACCACTAGAGCACCGAACCAAGCGCCATCATGACCCTGCTGCTCCGCCGGCTCCTCCCACGGCCCCGAGTGCTCCGCCAGCTCCTCCCGTGGCTCCGAGTGCTGGGAGCGTGAAGAGAACCAGGGGTGCTTCTGCCGAGCCCGTGAACCAGCCGTCCAAGGTGGCCAAACCTAGTGGGCCTAAACCTTGGAAAGCCTTGCCCCGGATGAGGATCGCTGTTCCGGTCGCCTCAGCGTAGGTATCTTTACTCTTTCATCTTCCTTCAATATCCGATTGAACTCCTCTTTTTGGGAACTCATGTTTATCCGTCGAGTGGATTTCACTCAACAGAGCTGCTACCTCCGCCACCTCTCTGCCGCGCCAGAACGATGACCCCATGGACACGGATAACGCCACCACGTCCCAGCAAGGTATGTTGTCACGACTCCGAGAGCTGTATTACTGTTTCGCGAGTGCTGTCTTTGATCTTGACCTTTTTCTGTAATTTTATTTTGTTCAGTCGGGCTTCCTTCGGAGGTGATCCATATGGACGATGACGACGAAAGGAGGTCGGAGCCAGCTTTGGCGCATGTCCCTGGGGTTATCCAACCTGCTGCTGATCCCGCCATGAACGTGCCGCCGACTGAGACGGTGGCCCTCACGGCGGAACCGACTGGAGCGGAGCTCGGGATGCCCAGGGAGCCTTCTGCCGCGCCGGGTCCGTCGGCTGTTCAATATGATGCCCGACGCCTCCCGGAGGATCAGGTAGGAGCCGCCAAGGATGCCATGGTGCGGGTGGAGCTGATGGTGGGCGATGCCAAGGGAGCGTATGACTCCATCGCGTCCCTGTACAAGAAGAGCTTGGAGCTTCGGGACGACATCTGAGTAAGTGCGCTAGTAAGTGTTTACATTCCTCTTGGAACCCACTTGGTGTTACAGCGAGGTACTCAGATGCAATAGGCTTCTTTTGCAGTGGGTTCACTCCGAGTGAACCCAGTGGGTGTAGTCCCCGAGACTTCTGCCGAGTGCTTGCACCGACAGTTGTCTTTATATGTATTTTCCTTAATCTGAACAGATCACAACTGATCTGCCCGAATGGTACCAGTGGGGGCATGCCGAGTGCACCCATTGGGTGTAGTCCCCGAGAGTAGTGTTACTTGGGTCGAGAGATAGTAATCTCATAGTGTTGTTGGTTTGCTATGGAGCTCAATAGGGCCGACCTGTTCGAGCTTCATACCAGTGGGATCACTCTCAGTGAACCCACTGGGTGTAGTCCCCGAGACCGCTGTCGATTGCTTGCATCGGCAGGGGTCTGAAGAATTTTGATCTTTGATTGTTTTGTCATATCTGTCGAGACATTTTCCTTGTTGAATGTGGCTGATCCTCCCTTTGTGTCTCTTTGGCAGAAGACTTGTGAGTTGTGAAATGGGATCTGCGTACAATGCTCTGAAGGCTGAGAAGACTCAGCTTGCTGCGAACTTGGAGGTGGCTGTGAATGACCTGGCTGGCGTGAAGAAGGCTCTCGCTGACCGAGAGAATTCTTTGGAGGAATCTCTGGAGACCAACAAGGCACTGGTGGCCGAGGTAGAAAAGATGAAGAAGGAGAGATCTGACTGGATGGCCCAGCTGAAGGTGATGAACACTCGGTGCAGAGCGCAGGAGAACTACGTCAACGATTGGGTGAGGAAGATGGTCGCACTGCTTGGTGGTAAGTTCTTGCCGAGTGCTTTTTGACTTTGGAGTTCACTCCGTGCTTATTTTCTGCTTGTCTTTTCTTTGCAAATTTCTGTCGGGACGTTCAGGCTGAAGCAGCCGAAATTGAACGGTCGCTTGTTTCGAATGTTCCACTCGGCGATGAAGCTAACCGGGACATGCTCCGAGCGCATTCTCGCCTTAACAGGGTGGGCCCTTTCATTGGTCGCCTCAGAAAAGTTGTCGGCCGAATCGACAAGGAGCTGTGACCTGAAGACGACTCCCGGAGCGAAATAGATGGGTTGATGACTCGGCTGGAGGACGTCCCAAGCAGAGTGCATGCATGGAGGAAGTCTGCCGCTCGGTGTGGTGCGGACGTGGCGCTATCTCTGGTCCGAGTGCACTGCAAGGAAGCCCGCGAAGAAAAGCTGAAGACGTTGCAGGTCGCCAACACCAAGAAGCTTCGATTTGAAGATTTCATGGAGACCTTCCTCGACACAGCCACTCGGATTGCAGATGGCATCGACCTCGACACCTTTGTGGAGCCTGCCAGTCCCGGCGACGCTTGAAAAAACTTTATGGTGAACGCACATTTACCTCGGTATGCCGAGTGGAATCTGTATTAAACTTTGGCCACTGCTGTTGGCCGTTACATTCGTGGTTCGGTGTGGATAAACTTGATTCACACCGAGCCGACTGATCGTAGATCCAACTTGAATTCGAATCGGATCTTTTGCTCTTCTTTCGTAGAGTTTTTTTTTGACACGATTTTGGCTCGTGGTTTTTGTTTGGGCATCTCTTGGTGAAGCCAATGGCAAACATGCGGAGCATATAGTGTCAATTGTCTTCACATCCACATGAGCCTCAATGAGGGTCTGCTAAGCCTCCGAGTGTATCTCGAGTGCCCACTCGGAGGAAGCTCTTTACTTAGGCGACTTTGGTTCGCAGCTAAGTCTCCGAGTGTGACTTTTGGTGCATACTCGGAGCGAGTTTTTACTTAGGCGACTCTGGGTCGCGGCTAAGTCCCCGAGTGTGACTTTTGGTGCACACTCGGAGCGAGTTTTTACTTAGGCGACTCTGGGTCGCAGCTAAGTCCCCGAGTGTGACTGTTAGTGCGCACTCGGAGCGAGTTGTTACTCATGTAGTTCTCAGTTGTCCTCACATCCACATGAGCCTCAATGAGGGTCTGCTAAGCCTCCGAGTGTATGTCGAGTATGCACTCGGAGAAAGCTTTTTACTTAGGCGACTCTGAGTCGCAGCTAAGTCCCCGAGTGTGACATTTCGTGCGCACTCGGAGTGAGTTGTTTACTTTGGCGATTCTGGGTCGCAGCTAAGTCTCCGAGTGTGACTTTTAGTGCACACTCGGAGCGAGTTTTTACTTAGGCGACTTTGGGTCGCGGCTAAGTCCCCGAGTGTGACTTTTGGTGCACACTCGGAGCGAGTTTTTACTTAGGCGACTCTGGGTCCCAGCTAAGTCCCCAAGTGTGACTGTTAGTGCGCACTCGGAGCGAGTTGTTACTCATGTAGTTGTCAGTTGTCTTCACATCCACATGAACCTCAATGAGGGTCTGCTAAGCCTCCGAGTGTATCTCGAGTATGCACTCGGAGGAAGCTTTTTATTTAGGCGACTCTGAGTCGCAGCTAAGTCCCCGAGTGTGACTTTTTGTGCGCACTCGGAGTGAGTTGTTTACTTAGTCGATTCTGGGTCGCAGCTAAGTCTCCGAGTGTGACTTTTAGTGCACACTCGGAGCGAGTTTTTACTTAGGCGACTGTGGGTCGCAGCTAAGTCTCCGAGTGTGACTCTTAGTGCGCACTCAGAGCGAGTTTCTACTTAGGCGACTCTGGGTCGCAGCTAAGTCTCCGAGTGTGACTTTTCGTGCACACTCGGAGCAATTTGTTACTTAGGCGACTCTGGGTCGCAGCTAAGTCTCCGAGTGTGACTCTTAGCGCACACTTGGAGCGAGTTTGTACTTAGGCGACTCTGGGTCGCAGCTAAGTCTCCGAGTGTGACTTTTAGTGCACACTCGGAGCGAGTTTGTACTTAGGCGACTCTTGGTCGCAGCTAAGTCCCCGAGTGTGACTTTTAGTGCACACTCGGAGTTACTTTTTTAGACCTGAGTCTGCAAACGCGGAAGAATTTTGAATCGGCAAGAAATCAATCTGCTTTGTATTACTTCAATGATACTTGTTCTTTACATTGTCTCCGTCGGCGGTTATGTGTAGAAGCGCTTCAGTAGATCTCCATTCCATGCTCGCGGCTCGTCCGTTTCCCTGTCGAGGTTGTAGAGTCAATATGCTCCGTTGTTCAGCACCTTAGAGATGATGAACGGTCTTTCCCAGGCAGGAGCCAACTTGTGTGGTCTCTGCTGATCCACTCGGAGCACCAGGTCGCCTGCTTGGAATGTGCGGCTCCTGACGTGCCGCGCGTGAAATCCCCGTAGATCTTGTTGATAAATTGTTGAACGGATCAGTGCCATCTCGCGCTCTTCTTCTAGAAGATCCACTCTGTCTTGCCTGGCTTGCTCTGCTTCGGATTCGGAGAAGAGTTCGACTCGTGGAGAGTTGTGAAGCAAGTCACTCAGAAGGACTGCCTCTGCTCCATAAACGAGGAAAAACGGGGATCGCCGTGTCGATCTATTAGGAGTTGTGCGGAGGCCCCACAGCACCGAAGGCAGCTCGGTGACCCATGCGCCGGCATCATGTCCAACTTCTCGCAGGAGTCGAGTCTTCAATCCTTGAAGAATAAGACCATTCGCCCGCTCTGCTTGCCCGTTTGTTTGGGGGTGCGCCACGGATGCAAAATCCACTCGGATACCTTGGCCTGTGCAAAAACCTTTGAACCTGTCCGAGTCAAAGTTTGTGCCATTGTCGGTGATTATGTTGTGCGGAACCCCGTATCTGGCGATGATGTCTCTGATAAATTTGATGGCCGTAAGGGCGTCAAGCTTCTTGATGGCTTGGCTTCAATCCACTTGGTAAACTTGTCGACTGCTACCAGCAGATGAGTGAATCCTCCTTGGCCTGTTCTGAATAGTCCGACTGTATCTAATCCCCACACGGCGAATGGCCAAGCAAGAGGAATTGTCTTCAGCACATACGTTGGCTTGTGGGACTTGTTTGAATAGAACTCACAACCTTCGCAACGGTCGACCATATCTTTTGCCATTTCATTCGCCTGCAACCAGAAGAAACCAGCTCTGAATGCTTTGGCGACGATTGCTCTTGAGGAGGCATGATGACCGCAGGTTCTCGAGTGAATTTCTTCCAAGATTAACTGCCCCTCCTCAGGAGAGATACACCGCTGAAGGACGCCTGAAACACTTTCCCTGTATAGCTAGTCATCAATGACGGTGAAGGACTTCGACCTGTGAACAATATGCCTAGCTTGGACTTTGTCTTCTGGTAACTCTTGCCTCGTGATGTATGCAATGAACGGCGCAGTCCATTCGGGAATGACAGCTAGAATCTCCATGATCAAATCAACCACAGCGGGGACCTCAATTTCAGTCGGATCTGTTGAGCTCTTCGGTTGTACTGGTTCCTCTGTAAAACGATCTTCTTTTACCGAGGGGAGGTGTAGGTGCTCGAGGCAGACATCACTCGGGACCGGTCTCCGAGTGGATCCAAGCTTTGCCAATTCATCTGCTGCTTGGTTTTTCAGTCGGGGAACATGATGAAGTTCCAGGCCTTCGAACTTCTTCTCGAGCTTCCTTATTGCGTTGCAGTATGCAGTCATGGTGGGGTTCCTTACATCCCACTCCTTCATTACTTGATTAACCACTAGATCTGAGTCGCCATAGACCATCACGCGACGGACGTCGAGTGAGATGGCCATGCGCAACCCGTAAAGGAGAGCTTCGTACTCTGCTTCATTGTTGGAGGAATCAAATTGGATCTGCAACACATACTTGAGTTTATCACCTTTCTGGGATATGAGCACTACGCCGGCGCCGGAGCCATTCAACATCTTGGACCCATCGAAGAACATGGTCCAATGAGCCGAGTAGATGTGAGTCGGTTGTTGTTGTTCTACCCGTTCTGCTATGAAGTCAGCAAGAGCTTGAGACTTTATAGCTTTCTTGGCTTCGAACTTGATGTCGCAGTATAGCATCTCCATTGCCCACTTTGCCACTCGGCCTGACGCGTCCCGATTGTGGAGAATTTCCGACAACGGAGCATCAGATATGACAGATACCTAGTGGTCTTGGAAATAATGAGCCACCTTCTTTGCAGTCATGTAGATCCCATAAATAAGCTTCTGATAATGGGGATACCTCTACTTGGAAGGACTCAGGACTTCGGAAACATAATATACTGGCCGCTGAACCTTATACGCCTTGCCTTCTTCTTCGCGTTCGACTGTCAGAACGGTGCTGACGACTTGATTTGTAGCCGCGATGTACAGAAGAAGGGGTTCTTTACTGAGCGGGGCAGTAAGAACTGGCTAGGTGGAAAGCAGGGCTTTGAGATCGTCGAATGCAATTTGGGATTCGTCTGTCCACTCTAAGGTATCTGATTTCTTCATGAGTCGGTACAGAGGTAACGCCTTCTCGCCGAGTCGAGCGATAAACCTGCTCAAAGCCACTAGGCAACCTGTGAGCCTTTGAACATCATGTACTCTTAACGGCCGCTCCATTCGGACAATGGTCCCGATCTTTTCGGGGTTGACATCGATCCCTCGTTCGGATACGAAGAAACCGAGTAACTTCTCGCTGGGAACACCGAATGAACACTTGGCTGGGTTGGGCTTGATATCGTACCTACGTAGGTTGGCGAATGTTTCTGCCAAGTCAGTCAGCAGGTCGGAACATTTGCGTGACTTGACGATGATATCATCCATATATGCCTCCACATTTCGACCGATCTGGTCTAGGAGGCATTTTTGGATCATGCGCATAAAAGTGGCTCCTGCATTCTTCAAACCGAATGGCATAGTGATGTAACAGAAACACCCGAATGGGGTGATGAAGGCTGTTTTTAATTCATCTGGACCATACAGATTGATCTGATGATAGCCCGAATAGGCATCAAGGAAGGATAAGCGCTCGCAACCCGCAGTCGAATCAATAATTTGATCAATGCGGGGGAGCGGGAAGTGATCTTTCGGACATACCTTATTGAGATGCTTGAAATCGATGCACATACGGAGAGACTTGTCCTTCTTGGGCACCATGACAACATTAGCGAGCCACTCAGAGTGGTGTACCTCGCGAATGAAGTTGGCTGCCAAAAGTTTAGCCACCTCCTCTCCGATTGCTTTCCTCTTGTGCGCGGCGGACCAACGCAGGCGTTCTCGGACAGGCCGAGCAGCAGGATCCACATGCAGTCGGTGCTCAGCCAACTCCCTGGGTACACCTGGCATGTCAGCAGGCTTCCATGCGAAAATGTCCGAGTTCTCACGGAGGAATTGGATGAACTCGGCTTCCTATTTTGGATCAAGGGTGGTGGAGATGTTTGTCGGGGCGGCGGTGTCGTCCGTCGGATGGATGCTGACTTTCTTCGTGTCTCCCGCCGACTGAAATGCGGACTCAGAAGCTGGCTTCTTTGAACGCATCAGGTCAGCGGGGTCGGCGGTCTTCTTGTACTCATCCAGCTCGAGAATAGCCATCTGCTGATCAGCAATCCTCGACCCCTGCTGCAGACACTCCTCGGCCCGCTGCCGATTACCTGTGACCGTAATCACACCTTTGGGACCTGGCATCTTCAGCTTCAAATAGACGTAACATGGACGGGCCATGAAACGCGCATATGCCGGACGACCCAGAATCGCATGGTATGCAGTGTGGAAGTCCACCACCTCGAATGTCAGCTTCTCCTTGCGGAAGTTCTTGTCAGAGCCGAAGACGACATCTAACGCAATCTGGCCGAGTGATTTGGCCTTTCTTCCTGGGACGACTCTGTGGAACTGCATACTGCTCTCGCTAAGTTTGGACATCGGAATGCCCATTCCCTTGAGAGTGTCGGCGTACATGATATTCAGGCCGCTGCCGCCGTCCATGAGGACTTTGCGCAGCCTAACTCCTTCCACCACCGGGTCGACGACCAGAGCCTGCCTCCCTGGGGTGGGTACGTGTGCTGGGTGGTCTGACTGATCAAATGTGATCGTAGTCTGTGACCACTTGAGGAACGTGGGAGTGGATGCGGTTGCCATGTTTACCTCCCTGTTGACCAGCTTCAGTCGACTTTTGCTTTCCACATCAGCAAAAATCATCAACGTTGCATGGACTTGGGGGAACGGATCCTCCTTGTCCTCATCATCCTGCTCGGTGTCCTTCTCACTCGGCTGTCCTTCGGCGAATCCTTGGATCAGGAGGCGACACTGCCGAGTGGTATGCTTCGACACTATGACATTGCCTTCTTCATCCGTTTTCGTGTGGATTGGACACGGTTGATCCAGGATGGAATTTCCTGACTGCCTCTTCTTGGGGGTGTACTGAGCTTTCCCCTTGCCTTTGAACTTGGCATTCGTAATGGCTGCTGCCTCTGCCTGCGGAGTGGATTGAGCTTTCTGCTTCTGCTTCCGATTGTTGTTCCCATCTCCATCGGTGACTGACTTATGCTTGCCGCTACGTATGCGGTCCTCCTCTTCGCCATTTGCATAGCGCGCGGCTATCTCCATCATCTTGCTCATGGAGATGTCGCCTGTCCGACCGAACTTCAGGTACAGATCTCTGTACCGCACGCCTGCCTTGAAGGCGCAGACTGCTTGGTGCTCTGTGACGTTCTCCACCGTGTGGTAGAGGGTCGTCCAGCACTAGATGAAATCGCGCAAGGGCTCGTTCTGCTTCTAGACACAGTGCTGGAGCTCTACAAGACCATCAGGGCATTTGCACGTACCCTCAAAGGTCCTGATGAAGACTCGGGCCAAATCTGCCCAACTGTAGATGCTTGACGGAGCTAACTGGTTCAGCCAGGCTCGCGCCGAACCGTCGAGCATCAGTGGGAGATGTTTCATGGCGACATGGTCATCTCCGCCACCGATCTGGACCGCCACTCTCTAGTCGTCCAACCAAGTTTCTGTTTGGACTCTCCTGTGAACCTGCTGATTCCCGTCGCCAATCGGAAGTTGGGAGGGATGTCAGCTGAGCGGATGGCCCGACTGAAGCACTTGGGGCCAGAAACGACGGTCCTGCTTCCACTCGGACGGTCTCTATCGTGACCATCACGGTGGGCTCGACTTCTGTCGACCTTCTTCTGGGCGATGTACCCTCTTGCATCAGGCCTTGGATCATGTGCGTCACCGCCCGAACGATGATCGTCGTGATGCCGGGGCCCGTAAGGCCCACCCCGCGGAGGAGTATGCGAACGGCAACGATCTTATGGATGAGACCGAATGGGAAGCGGATTCCGACTCGGGTCCCTGGAACGGCTGCCCCCTCTGCGTCGCTGATGAGAGTCGGGACTGAAAACCGACCGATGCGTGTTCGCTTGAACAGAACTGTTGTGGATCCTGTTGTGCGACTGGGAGACCGCCGAATTTTGCTGCTGCGCCGTATGCAACAGGGCACGGATCTGCTCGATTCCTCTACCAGTCTCTAAATCAGTCGGCTGGAGAGAATCGGCTATCCTGGCGGCTGCAGCCAAGTTGAGGATGGGTGTGCGGAACACCTCGACGTTGCTCTCGCGAGTGCGTCGACTGGAAGAACGATGGTGTTGACGACGAGCGCCGGATGATTCTATGAACTCACGCTCGTTCCGACCAGTCCCGAGGGGACTTTCATGGGAATCGGCCATGAGAACTTCGGCTGCAGGCCCGCGACCCGGATACTCGGAAGGTAGCTCAGTCGGAACTGACTCCAAGCACTGGGACGGCGGCGGGACCACAACCGATTCGAGCACCGCCACTTGAGAGGACGCGCTCTGTCGCGCCTGGGCGTGTCGCACCCAATGCTGGAGCCGCGGACGACGGGATCGCTTGTTGCGGTGCGTGACGGGGGCGAAGATCGACACCGGGGTCGATGGCTGGAGAAGAAGAACACCGCAGGAACTGGCACGGAAGTGCGTAGCCCCGCGACTGGGAAGCGCCTCGACGTCGAGGGGCGCATCCCGAAGCCATGCCGAATTGTCGGCGATGAAGGAGAGGGCACCGAAGAGGATCTCATGACCCATGCACAGATCTCCGGCGGACGACATGACGAAAAGATGAAATCGCAAACTCGCCGGAAGTCGCTTAGACGCCCGCCCAAAGGTGGGCGCCAACTGTCGTGGGTATAAGTCTGACAGTAGAAGTATGGGGTACGAAAGGATGGGCAGAGCCTTAGCTACGGCGAGGATGTATGAGTTCAGGCCCCTCTACGGTGGAGGTAAAAGCCCTACGTCTCAGTGCTCTTGGGAGCTTTGTGTCGAGTGGATTATAGGATTACAGCAAGTGCCAACCCTTGCACCAGTGGGGAAGGGCGGCTTATATAGAGTGCGCTGCCCTTCATAATGGCCCGGTGGACAAGGGTGGAATAGTGGCTAATAAATGCCTACGTTACAGGTAACGTAAGTTTTAAATGCTAATAATGGTGTATGAAAACGTATGACCGTTGCCCTCCTGGGAGGTTACGATGTACAGAGTGGATTCTAGTCGGTACGTTAGATATGCTCTGAGTGGATCATCGCCGACTGGATGATGGGGGCGTCCTTAGTTCAGTCAGAACTGTCTAAGGGCCTTGTCTTCTATGAAGGGTAGTCCTTGGGTAGGACCTATATGGCAGACCTATGACCCTACCCTGGGACTATAACCCCATCACCTAGCTCATGATGGTACTATTGGGGAACTGTGACAGCCCGATGCCGACGTTCCAGAAGCTTCCCCTTTTCTTTCCGTTTTCGTCGTGTGTCTATTTATATTTGTCGCATCATCATCGCATCATGCGCATCATCAGCATTGCATCGGCATCTCCGCTGCCGTCAGTTTTCAAAAACTTCCTTTCGTTAGTAGTCGCCGGTTCTCGTCGTTGTCCGTTCCGAGCCCGACCGTACTCGCACGCGCCCGCGGCACCGTCGAAACCCTGTTTTTAAAGTGTGCGTAAAACTTTCTCTGATCGAGGTGAAGCTTGGCATGCGGTCGTGATTAGTTATAGCCAGGCCGCCTATCGATTTTCGTCGCGATCGGAGACCGTCTGGTACCCGAACGGTCGCCCGTAGCGGCACCGTATTCGGGCTATCGTCGGACGTCTGTTGCTGTTTTAAAAATTCATTGTCGTGCCGCCCGTTCTCCCTCTCGTCTCCGGATATCCCCTCTACACGGCCGCGTACCCATTCCTGCGTTCGAAATCGCCCGAATCCGACCCCGCGGTTGGATCCGGAACGCGATTCCGGTTAACCGAGCCCCTCTTTTCCCTATATATACCCCCCTCCTCCTAATTTTTAGACAGCCACCCCCCTCTGCCTCGAAAACCATGCCTAACCCTAATCGCCTCTCTCTCTCCCGCCAGCCGCCAGCCACCGCGGGCCCGCCGAGCCCATCCGAGGCCCGCCGGGCCCATCTGCGCGCCGCCGCCCCCGTTCTCCCTACCCGAGCCGCGCCTCCTCATGGCTCTCCCTGCCCGCGCGCCCTCGCCGGACACCTCCCGCGCGCCCTCACCAGCCCCTCGCGGGAGCCCCGCCTGCCGGATGCTCGCCGGAGTACTCCTAGCGCCCGCGCCCGAGCTCGACGTCCAGGGCCGCCTCCCCAAGCCGTCGTTCGCAGCCTCCCCGCTCCACCCCGTCGGCCGCCGCATGCGCCAGATCCACGCCCCGCCGCCGCTGCTTAGTGCCTCCTCCGGCCGACCCCGCCCCAGCGCCGAAGCCTCGCCCCGCCTCTTGTTCGTCCACGGGGGAGCCAACTCGAGCGCCGCCGCCCCTGGATCGAGGAGAACGACGGAGGGGACGAGCGCCTCGTCCCAGCGCCGAGCGGGCCACGCGAGCCTCCCCTCGTCGGCCCAGTCGCGAGCTAGGCCGAGGCCTGCCTCGCTTCGCCCTGGCCAGTGGGCCGATTTGCCCGAGCCGGCCCAGCTGGGGTGGCCTCCAGCCCCTCCAATTCGGCCCAAGCCTCGGCCTCCTCTCCCTAGGCCCCGAGGTGAGTATTCCCCGCCTGTGCATTTTCCCTATCTTGCGCCCCCTGTTAGCCCAGTTAGGAATTCGGCCTGTTAGTAGTAGTTTAGGCCCGTTAGCTATTTAGGATTTTTCCGGAATTTAATAAATTCCAGAAAAATAGTCATATCTTAGATCGTCGGTAGTTTTTAAACCGTAAGTCGGAACGACGCGTATTATATATGTTTTTGTGGTAGTTTCGCGCGTAGAGTACGAATTTACAACTTGCATATTTATTTGACGTAGTTTTACGTGCCAACCGCCTAGTTTAACGTGCTGTCTAGATAGGATAGTGCCCGTATTTATTTTCCGCACGAGTTTGAATTGTCCGTATGCCGTATTAGAATGCCCATGTTTTAGGAATCATTTTTGCATGTATTTTAGAGCAGTCATATGTATTTTTACGTGTAGAGATTGCCGGTAGTTTATTTTCCCGGATATAGGTGTTTATCTTGCATTAATGTGTGGCATTATTTTGTGTTGCAAACCCCACATGTTTTATATGTTTCCGGGGTAGAAAAATCCCATGGATTTTTCTGTGCAATTAGTTTTAGCATTAGAGCAAGTTAGTTCGCGAGATATTTTGCCGTGATGCCCTTTTGTTTAATTTGTAGGATTTATTCCGTGCGTTGTTTGACGGAGTTGTCAACTAGAGAGTTGATCTTGGATGTTTTGTTTAGCCCCTGGTATTTTTGGTTGCAATAGAAATGCATGTTTAGGTGTGATTTTCTTGTTCTCAAGTTGCTAGAAATAGTGCTGTTCTAGAGGAGCTGAAATATTTCTAAGTCTGGAATCTGTTATATTTTGTTGCTTTCTTGTCTTGCTTGCATCTTGTGATCTGTAGCTCTTTTGAGGTTGGTCCAATGGAGTTAGTTGTACCCCTTGTGTTTCTCTAGCATGCTGTAAATTTTTATGCCATTTGGAGTCCTGTAGCTTAGGATTTTGCTGCTGTCAATATTGCTTCAGATCGAAAACTGCACTTTCATGAGGTGTAATTTTCACTAAGTCTGAAATAGTGAGTGGGATGTCATTTTGTGTCTTCTTTTCCTAGTGCTCCTTGCTTCCATGCTAGTAGTTGTTAGCTGTTCGTAGTAGTCCTTCTTGCCCTGTTCCGTTCCATGCCTTGCATGAGTTTATCGGAGTTGTGTAGCTCGTAGTTGTGGGGCGTAGAAAATGCTATGTGGCTGATTTTGGCAGATTGTAGTGTTTTCTTGTCTTGCTCCTAGTTGTTGAACCGTAGCTCCGATTTGATAGTGTCCTACATGAAACTTTCTTAGAATCTCGTGTAGTTTCATGTTCTCTTGCTGTTTGTATGTTTTGAAGTGCTCGTGACCGTCGTCGCACACATATTGCATTCATGCCATCATATCTTGCGGTGCTTGTATCTTTTGAACCGTAGCTCCGTTGAAGATGTTCTTTATGTGTAGATTGCTTGCCTTGACGCGTAGAATCACGTGAACCTATTTGTTTTGCTGTTTAACAACTAATTAAAGGTGTTAATTCAGATCTGGATAGAATTGTAAATTAACATGTGAGGTCGTTTCGGAGGTGCTATATGTCATTTCCGACCTCATTTAAAATGCCTAGATAGGTAGATTATTTACGCTTCACCTCTTGCCATGTTTAACCACATTTAGTATTGTCGTGTAACTAATCGGGATAGAACTAAATAATAAACGTGGAGTTTCGTCAATATGCAACTCGTTGCATATTGAACTTCACTTAATGTGTAGTGTTTGATTGTGTGAATTATCATGCCGTGACTTGCATGTAATCAGCTGCTCATGCATCATATGTGTTGTACATCTTGTGGTGAATTCCGTGTGTTGATTTGTGTTTTCGGTTTGCTTCGTCTCGATAGAGTTCCGCAGCGTGCCGGATTGTGAGGACCCGTTCGACTACGTCGGTTCGTCTGCTTCACGGAGTTGTTCTTCTTCCAAGCGGGATCTCAGGCAAGATGATCATTTCCCCAGATACCATTACTATCTTTGCCATGCTAGTTTTACCGTTGCTACCGTTTATGTCTCGTTGCCTACCACATGTTAAATATCAGCCTCTCAACCATGCCATGTTGACCTTCAACCTGTTCGACCTAGCAAACCACTGATTGGCCATGTTACCGCTTGCTTAACCCTGTGTTAGCGTTGCTAGTTGCAGGTGCATTGCTTCCATGTGAAAGCACGGGTTCCTTGTTATATCACCATATTGAAATGCTACTTAACTTAATGCACCTATATACTTGGTAAAAGGTGGAAGGCTCGGCCTTTCTAGCCTGGTGTTTTGTTCCACCTTTGCCCCCTTAGTTTCCGGCTACCGGTGTTATGTTCCATAATTGAGCGCTCCTAACACAATCGGGGTTGTTATGGGGACCCCCTTGATAATTCGTTTTAGTTTAAAGCTGGTCTGGCAAGGCCCAACTTTGGTACTACATTTGCCTAAACACCTAATAAAATTGCATAGGGACTTTCCGGACCCCGAGGATAATTTAATCAACCCCCGGGCCAGTGCTCCTCATGAGTGTTGGTCCAAATTGGCAGACTACGAGGCCATCGCGGGGCAACCTGAGGTTTGGTATCTCCTAGTGTGACCCATCCGTCGTGTCCTGAGAACGAGGTACGCGACTCCTATCGGGATCGTCGACACGTCGGGCGGCCTTGCTGGATTAGTTTTACCTTTGACGAGATATCTTGTGCAACGGGATTCCGGTCATGCTTTGGGTAATCTCAGAGTTGAGGTTTTCCACTTGGGAATCTGACGAGATCGCGAGCTTCGTGATTGAGGATTTCTATGCGGCTTGTGGTAATTTGTGATGGACTAGTTGGAGCACCCCTGCAGGGTTAAATCTTTCGAAAACCGTGCCCGCGGTTATGTGGCAATGTGGAAACTTTGTTTAACACTGGTTCTAGATAACTTGAAGTTAACTTAATTAAAACTTGCCAACTGTGTGTGTAACCGTGACTGTCTCTTTCGTGAGTTCTTTCTCCGATCGAGGACACGGTGGGGTTATGTCTGATGTAGGTAGGTGTTCAGGATCATTCATTTGATCATCAGTAGTTCACGTCCGTTATGCGTAGATCTTCCCCCTCTTATTTCTTGTACTCGTAAGTTTAGCCACCAAATATATGCTTAGCCGCTGCTGCAACCCCACCACTTAACCATGCCTGACCCATTAAGCTTTGCTAGTCTTGATACCTTTGGAAATTAGATTGCGGAGTCCCCTGTGGCTCACAGATTACTACAACACCAGTTGCAAGTACAGGTAAAGGTTACGTGCCGCGAGCGCGTTGATTGTTCATTTGGAATTGCTTCTTCTTCTTCTTCTTCATCGATCTAGGATGGGTTCCAGGCCGGCAGCCTGGGATAGCAAGGATGGACGTCGTTCTTATTTTGTCATTTATTTTCGTCCGTAGTCGGACCCTGCTCTTACTCTTGATGATTATGTAATGTACTGATGTGACTCTGATGTAGCTTGTGGCGAGTGTAAGCCAACTCTTTATATATCTCTTCTTGTTAGTACATGTACTTGTAACGATATCCATTCTTGCGACACGACGAGATGCGCTTCTATCCCTGACGAGGCCTTCGTGCCAAATTGAGGATAGGGTCGCATCTTGGGCGTGACAGGAACGTTGCATTGGAAACAAAAAAATTCCTACGCACACGAAGTCCTATCATGGTGATGATCATCTATGAGAGGGAGAACGGATCTACATACCCTTTGTAGATGCACAACGGAAAGCGTTAGACAACGCGGTTGATGTAGTGGTATGTCTTCATGGTCAGCCCACGAACCGTCCCACGATATGTCCCGATCAAGTACCGAACGGACGACACCTTCGCGTTCAGCACATGTACAGCTCGATGACGATCTCCGGCTTCTTGATCCAGCAAGAGAAACGAAGAGGAAGTAGAGACCCCAGCAGCGTGACAGCTCCCCGGGTGGTGGTGGTGTCGATCTATTCCTGCAGGGCTCTGCCCGAGCTCCGCAGAAATCTAATCTAGAGGTGAAACGAAGAACTAGAGGTTTCGGGTTTGCACGTGGCAAAAATCTGTTGTCCAAAATCCTCAAAAACCCTTAGTATATATAGGAGGCGAGGAGGGAGGTGGCTGTCACGTGGCTGCCCCTTTTTTCTCTCTTTGGCGCAAGGAGGAGAGGAGTCCTCCTCCAATTCCACTTGGATTATGACTCCTTCCCAATTTGTCCACCTCTTTTGGATTTTCCACCTTTTTCCTTATGGGCTTTCCTTGGACGACTTGTCAGCCCAATAACCTTTCTTGCGCATCCAATAATACCATGTGGAACCCTTGGGGCGTGGTGGGCCCACCTGGTGGGCCCCCGGAACCCATTCGTCACTCCCGGTACACTGTCGGTAGTGCCCGAAAATCTTCCGGAATCCAAATACCCACTTCCTATATATCAATCTTTGTTTCCCAACCATTCCGGAACTCCTCGTGACATCCGGGATCTCATTCGGGACTCCGAACAAAACTTCGGTCACCAGCACCTATAACTCAACTATACCGAAAAGTCACCGAACCTTAAGTGTGCAGACCTTGCAGGTTCGGGAACTATGTAGACATGACCTGAGACACCTCTCAGTCAATATCCAATAGCAGGACCTGGATGCCCATATTGGATCCTACATATTCCACGATAATATTATCGGTTGAACCTCTATGTCAAGGATTCATATAATCACGTATACTATTCCCTTTGTCCTTCGGCATGTTACTTGCCCGAGATTCGATCGTCGGTATCCAATACCTATTTCAATCTCGTTACCGGCAAGTCTCTTTACTCATTCCGTAATACAAGATCCCGTGGCTAACTCTTTAGTCACATTGCTTGCAAGGCTTGTTTGTGATGTTGTATTACCGAGTGGGCCCCGAGATACCTCTCCGTCACACGGGGTGACAAATCCTAGTCTTGATCCATGCTAACTCAACTGACATCTTCGGAGATACCTATAGTGCACCTTTATAGTCACCCAGTTACGTTGTGACGTTTGATACACACAAAGTATTCCTCCGATGTTAGTGAATTACATGATCTCATGGTCATAGAAATATATACTTGACATGCAGAACACAATAGCAACAAAATGACACGATCACATGCTACGTTCATATTATAGGTCTTTGTCCATCACATGATTCTCCTAATGATGTGATCCCGTTATCAAGTGACAACACTTGTCTATGGCTAGGAAACCTTAGCTATCTTTGATCAACGAGCTAGTCAACTAGAGGCTCACTGGGGACAGTGTTTTGTCTATGTATCCACACATGTATTTGAGTTTCCAATCAATACAATTATAGCATGGATAATAAACGATTATCTTGAACAAGGAAATATAATAATAAATAATTTATTATTGCCTCTAGGGCATATTTCCAACAGCATGGTATCTAATGTGCAGCAGATCAAGAGGGAAAACGATTTTCTTGGCCTCCTCGACACTAATAGGACACACGTTCCCCGCGGGAAGAACTTTATTATGTAGATACTTCAAATGATCATCGAGCCTTTTGTTTGTCCATTTGTTTTTGGCCTTCGTCTTTAGAAGTTCGAGCGTGAAACTCAAGCGGGTCACCTCAGGATCGCAACCGTCATATAATGGAGTCTTCGAGTCTACTTCAAGTTGTGCCATCTTGGACTCCTCTCTAGAAGCAACTTTGTCACTAGTCGTACTCTTGCGAAGGAGGTCTCGAACATGAGGGTCATGCATGACTAAACTTAGTAGCATCAAAGACTGCGGCATGTCCGTCGCCTCTTCCCCGCCATGTCTAGAATATTCTCCACCGCCGCGTTTAGACTCTTCCCCGCCGCCGTGTTAGGACTCTTTCCTGCCGTCGTGTCCAGGCTCTTTGCCGCTGCCGTGTCTGGCGCCATCGTCTTCGTGTCGATCAGTCATCTCTTCGTCTAGTCCCATGTCATTATTCTGTGCCATGTGGACGTCCTCATCATATCTTCACTTATCCACCGAGTATAGCCATCCATGAAACCATTGATCAACAAATGGGCCTTCAAACTGCCACGATCAAAAGGATCCAAAGTTACTCCTTCTTTGCATCTTGTACACGGACATCTAATCCCAGTTCATTTATTTGCATAAATGTCCATCACCGTGGATTGCAAGTATCGCTCCACACCTTCCTTCCACTCACCTTCATGGTTGCATAGTATAACAAGCAAAAGGGTTATAAACAAAATACATGCATGCATCAAAGTCATGTAAAATTTTGGCATAACCTTGCCTAAAAATAGGACATATCGAGTTTGCTCGAAATTCGCCAAAATGGAAATAAATCCACATTTAAGCAAAACATAAGCAACTCACGGGGCATGTCACTCACACAAATCCCTTCATATCGCAAACACACATATTCCCATTACTGAAATGCACAACTTTTTACTCACCTATAACCCAAGAGAGATTGTGCAGGGCTAAATAAGTAGCTAGATCTAGTTGTTTTGAGGAGATATGACTCTAGCTAACTAATGGAGAGGGAGAGAGATGATCTAGCTAGATCTATATGTATGGAAGGAGGGAAAAGCCAAATAAATGTGGAAGATAAAGTTAGAAGAGGTCATTTATGGAGGAGAATTAGGGTGGAGGGGGCATTAATAGGGAGAGAAGAGAGGTATAAGGAAGAGAAAAGAAGGGCAACAATGGTGGGGAAGTAACTTAGAGAGAGGAGAGGAGAAAGGAGGGGAGAGGAAGGGGGGGAGAGGGGTGTGGGTGAAAAGCTACCACCAGCCACACGTAGCAGTAGCGCTGCTTTCCAAAGGGTGCTACTGCTATTGGTATTAGTAGTAGCACTTTTCTAGGGCAGCGCTACTCCTAAGTGGGGCCCAATAGCAGTAGTGCTGATTCTCGCCGAGCGCTACTGCTATTCTACTTAGCAGTAGCGCTTTTTACAAGGGTGTGCTGCTACTACTACTACCATCGGTGGGCTCGTTGGGTCCTGTTTAACAGTAGTGTTTTTTACAATTCGAGCGCTACTCCTAAGTAGCAGCAGCGCATGCTATATTCCAGTGCTACTAACGGGGTCCTACCTATAATGTTTTTCCTACTAGTGTTAGAATGTTAGCATCATGTGCACCTATTGAGTCAACACATATGTGAACTTTGGATCGAAGTCAAGAGTAGCTAGCACATTCTGACTTGTGTAGTGCTTCCTCCCTTTGTATGATGTAGATTGTGATATCGACACTCTGGTAGTCACATGAGTATCATCAATTGCCCCAATGCAATCCTGAAATGACAATACAAGATGATGTTATGGCTAGCGTAGAACAATAACAACTTATCAATGCATGAACTACATACTGTCAGTGCTCACCTTGAATTATGGATACCATCTTGGGCTAGTGCGAATCTTTCTAGTAGTTCGGGCAGTTGGTGTGCGAATCATCTATCCGGTGAGTTCCCCCAAAGCATAAAACACTTGCCTGGAGTATGTGAAAATGGTCTCCATTGATCTCCTGAATGCGTTCTGCATAACCCTGAACCTCTGGTTATGACCAACAACATGGAGGAACATGTCTATTTGCTTTTCCACCGTGGTGTATGTGGATGCTATCTTGTAGCGACCACGTGCGTCTAAACGTCTACACAAGCCTTGCGAAAAGCACTCTTCTCATTCGAAGCATCCACAGAGCCTATGTCTCCTTGTAGTTGTAGATGTAGCTCAAATTCAATATCCTCTCCCGGTCCGGAATTAAAATCGGATCATAACGGATGAGAGGCTTTTCATTCCGATGAACAACTCACTTATGGATCAACAGAATCCAGGTCTGAGCTACAACTATCAGCGATGCTACCTGAACTACAAACTTCATGGGTGTATCCACAACCTAAGCGACATCCATGGTACGTTCAACAATGAAATGGGAGAGTGCTTACCAGCTTCAGGGTCGGGGGCATGACTAAGACGAGGATGGTTGGACGGTGACGAAGAAGAAGGGGAAAAGCAGCTGCCACCAACACTGCAACCGTAGATTTGACTCGCCACCGCCATCGGTGCCAAGAACAGAAGAAGGGCTTGTCCTAGAGCCACGGGTGAGCGAGTAAATTGGGGAAGGGCGGATGGTATATTTCACGTCATTCCGTCTCCCTTGATTTTCGTCTCTTGCCATCTCTGTCTGAATCCCCCATGCACCGCGCCCTATGTTGGGATCAGTTTATGCGCCCGATTCGGTCTGTCTCACCGAAATTTCCAATTCAAGCGTTTCCATCAATCCAGGCTATAGGATGTTTTAAGTATGGTGCACGTGCGACATATACCACCTTACACGGAACCAAACGAGCATTTTTCATCCCTTACGGGCCTGGTTCAGTTATATACACCTTAGCAAACACACCGTGAATGCATTTACTCAATAGTATATATCAAAGAAAACAACTATAAGAGAATCTGCGGCCGGACCTCTTAAATCCGCCTCAAACGCCACACAGCCCGCTCCGTGACCGGTCACAAAAAATCGATCCAGCCAGACCCCTCATACTCATCTCAAACACCCGGACTGACCGACACCCCTCATAACCATCTCAAATATGGATGATATGATGGCTTCCGGGCGCGCCATGTAAGACGCGACCCCCACCCTCAGCCATATTTTCTCCTTCTTTATTCATTCTTTTCTTTCTTTCTCTTCTTCTTCTTCACCAATTACATGCAAGTGGTCGGACATATGAGGAAAAAATATAAAAAGTATGGTTGCACATATGAAAAAATAAGATTTAATTTTTTATTTTATTTTTTGGATGAAAGGGTTTTCCTCCTCCCTGCCCCATTTTATTTAAATGAAGCAACATTGTAATAAGGTTCAAAATGGATATGGGCCAGATTTATAAGTTTATTAAACTGTAGATGCTCCAAAATGATCCTCCGGCCAAACACATCCTAGGAGACTAGGGTGTGTTGCTGTTCCCCCTCCCAGCGTCGAACTCCACGCAGTGCGGGGCGACTCGGACGGTGATGTTGACCGGCACCGGCACAGGCACAGGCACAGGTAACCAGCGCGCTTCGTGCACGTTGAACGTTTCACCGTCAGCCAACAAGCGCGGGGCGGAGCTTCCGTCGCCCCTGACCAGGGCGAGGAGAACGCCGCGTGTGCGGTGAGTCACGACGTGTGGATGACGAGATACACGCATGGCTGCCGGCTCCGGCTCCGGCTCGTACGGGCGCGACCTGGCAGTAGCTCCACGGCTAGCGCTGGAGTCGTCAGATCACTGACTGCCACAGGCACAGGCACCCAACACAACTTCACGGTCGAAACTACGGCGGTAATTCTCTGTTACGAGTATTTGGTTATTACTATTACTCAGTCACAGGTGTACCATCGCTTAGAGCTATAGACGATGAACAGGGGAGAGGATACGTACGCGCGCATGTGTAAATCCTTCTCCCACGACATGCACCTCGTGCTCCCACACAGCCCTTGCCGTAGCTTGGACGCCGGATGAAGTTTCTCTACAAGTGTTTCTCCTTTTGCGATGGTCCTTACAAGTATTTTGAGGAGCGCGAAGAAGGCCCGCGGCTAAGGTAGGGAGGACCAACGCCCGAAGGCGGAGGAGGAGGAACGCCTCCGTGCTGCTGCGCTGCCACCGCCACCTCCACACTCGACGGAGAAGCAGGCCGCAGCGCTATGAAACATGGCGTTTCCCTGGGCCGGCCCTCCGCCTACCATGGTCGACCTCATCGGTCCCGACGACGACGACGACGAGGACGCCTAGGGCTGCATGCATGCAGTTCTAGTGTTTTTATTTTTATTTAGTGTAATGCGAGCGATGCATGGACTATCGTCGGCCCTCGTGGCCGGCTTTAATGTTTAATTATGTATTATGCCTCTCTTTTTTCTTTCGAAACAAGTTTTTGCCCCACTTTATAGATAAAGTACATCATACATCATCCAGATTACAATCAAGTAGGTGCTGGGGCGGAAGCAGCACGATCACACCCAAAAGAAACGAAAGAGAAACGACAAGAGAAAAATGCCGACAACGGCGGATCGATGGAAACGAAGACGCTTCACGACCACTGCGCCCACCGAAGATCTCCCACCAAGCTCCAAGGCTCCGAAGCATCGGTACCAATCAACACCTCCAAGAAGGACCGCGACGATGACGACGCTGCTGCCAAGGGTTTTCCCCGGTACGTGACGAGGCAAGAGGAAGGGTCGCTCCCGACGCCCTCCAGGAAGGTCCGGCGGCACCTGCCGGCATCGCCGCGTCGGTGTCGGCCAGGCCGACAGGGGTTTCCCCCGATCCCAACCTTCACCTCGGATGCTCCAGAGCCTGCCACCAAACCGCCCACCATCTTGCGCCACCGCGGTGATGAAGCCTCCACACCGTCTCACCACGGCATCATGAAGTGAGGCATGCACAACGGGGAATAGGAGCCGGGACTAGGGACCACAGCACCGTCGGCACGCGGGAGGGTACAACCTCCACCGTCGACGACGGTAGCCGACGGGCACAATAGCAGGAGCATACCAGGCCCGTGGGCCCACAGGCCCGGCCAGGCCCTCCACGCCCGTAAAGCTCCCACCATCGCACTGCAGCAGGCGCGCCATCGGCGTCGTCGCCCCCCGTCCGAGCTGCTCCTCCTCCTGACCACATAGACGACGATGAAGCCACGCCGGGAGCCGGCCCTCTAGGACACAGATAGGGCCCACAGGGCCCCGATCTGGGCCGGGGGCGCGTCGCCGGCCAACCTGCGTCACCACGCCATCTCATCGCCAAAGGGCAACACCACCACCTCATGCGCCGCCGGCCACTGCTGCCGGGTCGCCGGACCGTCTCCGAGCCGAGGAGCACCACCGCCGCCCCCATGCCCCGGGCAGGGAGCCGCCCGCGAGGGGACAGGCACTCCCGCCGCCACCAACACCACCCGGTCAAGAGTCAGGGGCGACCATCGGCGGCGGCAGGGAGGGAACGGGATGGAGGGAGGCCGAAGAGGGGAGGGGCTCACGCCGCCCCGGCCACCTCCCGGGGAGACGGCATGGGGCGGATCTGGGAGGGGGATATGGGGAGGGGGCGGGGACGACCGGCGGCGGCGGGGGCCCTAGGAAGGCCAACAGCGGCGCCGACGACTGGGGGAGGGTGGGACGAACCCTAGGGAGCGGGCACTTGGTGGCTACCGAGGTTGCAGGTATCTATTGTGCTCCGCCTTTTTTTTCTCGCCGGCAAAAAATGGGTCCGATCAGCGTTGGACGCGCGAGCCGACCCATTTGTGGAAGCGGACGTTTATGTCCGCGTGGCCGACCTAAACGGATGAAATCACTGTTAATTTGGATCGATCCGTTGGAGTTGTCCTTAGAGATGTAGACGATGAACAGAGGAGAGGATACGTACGCGCGCATGGGTAAATCCTTCCGTGATCGGTCTCTCCCACCACATGCACCTCATGCTCCCACACAACCCTTATCGTAGCTTGCACGCCGGATGAAGTTTTGCGATGGTCCTTACAAGTATTTTGGTACATGTACGGCACATTCTTGGCTTTCTCAGCTTTTTTCCGACGCTATAAGTACTCTCCAATGCTAATAATGAAAATGAATAATTAGGTATTCCCCTTTTTATGATGAACGTGTACAAATTAAGTACCAAACTAACAACCCTCAGAGCGCATTTTTCTGGTCATGTGTAAATGTTTCACCAATCTGACAGCTCTGAATCATCATCTTTCCTGCCGAATCGTAACGCCGCGGCAGCACAAGCAGGTTCGAGCATAAGATAAAAGCATATGTCTAGCCGCACCCCAATAGGCTCTTCCGGCCAAAAAAGAGTTCATCGTCGGGAGAAAAAAAAGGGTTCAGTCGCATTTTCACAAGTCCGTTTTTCGTCGATTAGGACCGAAATTAAGCCGAACTCAGCGTGCTAGGTTCGTCCGGGGGCGCCGGTGAAAACATTTTTGACGCGAAAAAACTCTGGATCTCCCGAGTCAGCAACTAACACGCGCGGTCGTCGTCCCATTGCCTCGTTTCCCACACAAATAAATGCGAAGGCTGCACTGTCGGTCAGCCTTTCATAGATTCACGGACGGCGCAATGAAGGTGCAGCGACGCGCGTCCCGGCGACGCACGTTCCGTCCGTTCCTGTCACACGTTCACATGGCGCCGCTCTGCGTGCTCGCCCACCCGTAGCTATATAAGGTGTCCTCTCTGTTGGGTAACGTAGCATAAATTCAAAATTTTCCTACGCACATTCAGATCTTCCTATGGAGAGACCAGCAACGAGAGAGGGGTAAGAGCATCTTCATACCTTTGAAGATCGCTAAGCGGAAGCGTTGCTAGAACGCGGTTGATGGAGTCGTACTCGCAGCGATTCCGATCTAGTGCCGAACTACGACACCTCCGCGTTCAACACACGTGCAGCCCGGTGACGTCTCCCGCACCTTGATCCAGCAAGGAGGAGGGAGAGGTTGGGGAAGAACTCCAGCAGCACGATGGCGTGGTGTCGATGGAGAGACGAGGTCTCCCGGCAGGGCTTCGCCAAGCACCGGGAGAGAGGAGGAGGAAGAAGGGCACGGCTGCGTCGAGGGAGAGGGAAAAGCCTCTCTCTCAATGGCCAAAAGTGCCCGATATATATAGGGGAAGGGGAGAGGGGTGCCACCCCTAGGGTTCCCACCCTAGGTGGTGCGGCAGCCCCCCCAGATGGGAGGTGCGGCGGCCAGAGGGGGGAGGAGGGGGTGGCGCACCACCTGGTGGGCCTTAGGCCCACCTGGCTTAGGGTCCCCCCCCCTTTTCTCTCCCCTGCGCATTGGGCTGAGTGGGGAGGCGCACCAGCCCACCTAGGGGCTGGTTCCCACCCCCACTTGGCCCATCTTACCTCCCGGGGTCGTTGCCCCCCTTCGGTGGTCCCCCGGGGCCACCTCCGGTGGTCCCGGTACGTTACCGGTGATGCCCGAAACACTTCCGGTATCCGAAATCATCCGTCCTGTATATCAATCTTTACCTCCGGACCATTCCGGAGCTCCTCGTGGCATCCGGGATCTCATCCGGGACTCCGAACAACTTTCGGTAACCTCGTATAACAATTCCCTATAACCCTAGCGTCACCGAACCTTAAGTGTGTAGACCCTACGGGTTCGGGAGACAGGCAGACATGACCGAGACGCCTCTCCGGCCAATAACCATCAGCGGGGTCTGGATACCCATGGTGGCTCCCACTTGCTCCACGATGATCTCATCGGATGAACCACGATGTCAAGGATTCAATCAATCATGTATACGATTCCCTTTTTCTGTCGGTATAGAACTTGCCCGAGATTCGATCGTCGGTATACCAATACCTTGTTCAATCTCGTTACCGGTAAGTCTCTTTACTCGTTCCGTAGCACGTCATCGTGTGACTAACTCCTTAGTCACATTGAGCTCATGATGATGTTCTACCGAGTGGGCCCAGAGATACCTCTCCGTCACACGGAGTGACAAATTCCGATCTTGATTCGTACCAACCCAACAGACACTTTCAGAGATACCCGTAGTGCACCTTTGTATTCACCCAGTTACGTTGTGACGTTTGATACACCCAAAGCAATCCTACGGTATCCGGGAGTTGCACAATCTCACGGTCGAAGGAAAAGATACTTGACATTAGAAAAGCTTTAGCATACGAACAATACGATCTAGTGCTATGCTTAGGATTGGGTCTTGTCCATCACATCATTCTCCCAATGATGTGATCCCGTTATCAATGACATCTAATGCCCATGATCAGGAAACCATGATCATCTATTGACTAACGAGCTAGCCAACTAGAGGCTTGCTAGGGACACATTGTGATCTATTTATTCACACATGTATTACTGTTTCCTGTTAATACAATTATAGCATGAACAATAGACGATTATCATGAACAAGGAAATATGATAATAACCATTTTATTATTGCCTCTAGGGCATATTTCCAACACTCTCCCCATCGGTGGCCACACAACCCTCTCGCCAAAATCTCGTCCTCGACGCCCTCTCCTCTCCTTCTTCGTCAACGGTGCCTCCTCTCCCTCTTTCTTCCCAAAAATGATCGAACGCTTCCCCGACAACGGAGCCGCAGCCAATGGCTTCGGCCACCGTCACCTTCATGAGGACGAGGCCCGCCTTCTCTACGAGGCGGACTACCCGGCGCCACCAGACATGCGGGTGCGGGGATCATGGAGGTTGAGCGCCGACGGAGTCCCGGTGCCACCGCCGCCCTCTAGACCTGACCGGCGGGCGGAGATCGCGCGCATCCGGTCGTCGCTGCCGGAGAGCTTGCGCAACCTGCCGAGGTACGCCCCCGATAACAACACGCTGTGGACGGCGTACTTCGAACGCCGGCACGCCGACCAGCTCGCCGCCACCAACGGGGTCGAACCACGCGGCCACCACAACTCCGAGGGGCGCCGAATGGTGGGGCGTCCCCGACCGCTCATTGAAGGTTGCCCTCGAGCACATCGAGAGCGGAAAATCGTCGTGGTACGAGTACCCACCGCCACCCGCCTTTTCCCGATGTTGCAGCAACTCCTGAACGCCGAGGCGGATGGAGGCGGCGTCATCCTCCTCGTTCGGCTCCCGCTCCTCTGGGTCACCGACGCTCCTCCCTGTCAAGCCGGAGCTGCGAGAGACACTGCTAGGGCGGCGCACGCGCAGCAACGGCATCATCATCAACGGGCCCGACGCCTCCTCCCGCCTCGTCAAGCCGAATACAGAGCCGGGACTCCTCCCCGTCAAGCAGGAGCACCTGAACATGGCCGCCGATGACGAGACCGCCCTTAAATGGGCGTGAGATGACTACCTCCGGGAGGAGACGGAGCGCCAGCGTCGCGCCCTTGAGGAGATCGCCGCCCGGCGCCGCGGCCGCAAGGAGGGCACCCTCGTCATCCTCGATGACAGCGACAAGGAGGCGTCAGTGCCTTCCAACAATGTTCGCCACAGCGACACAGGGCAGGGGTGCAGCAAGGACTGCGACAGAGCGTAGGACAACGACGATGGTGACTACACCAATTTCTAGAAGCTTCTCGATATGTAGAAGGCGGTGACATCGAGCGGCAGCGAAGGGCGGCGGCTACGTAGTTTAATTATGTTTTTATTTCACTTATGTATAAATTTCAATGAAAAACTATGAACTTTCTTCGAATTTGAGTCGGTTTTGGCCGAATTTGGGTCGAGTTTTTTTTAAAACAGTTGGGGCGACCTTTGGGGACCCGACTGAGAACCTGAGCCCCCCCCCTCCCCCGGCCGATTTTATTTCCCCGGCATGCCCCCAGGCGGTGCTATTTCACGCCCCTGGGGGCCGAACAGCTCGAGATGCTTTAAGGGTTTGTATGTTTGGTTACAATGACTTTATGAGAATTAGAATCCGGTGATTTTTTTCCTCTGCATTACTTGTTTGATTTGTAAGGTTGGTGCATTTTTATAATTCTAAGAATAGTTTTTTTCTGAATTTTTGAAGAAACTCCATAAAAATTCGGCTACTCAACAGTGCAAAAACAAATGATCAATAGATTCATCAGCACCACAAAAACATATTTAGAATCACCATTCTAACCCATTTTATGCAAATTATCTTTAGTAAACACACCGTTTCTAACACCAAGCCATACAAAAAAAATGATCTTCGGAGGAATTTTAATTCTCCAAAGAAATTTGAAAGGAAAATTCAACCCATTAATCATGAGTTGGTTATAATATGATTTCACAAAATATTTTGCATTAGTAGCCAGGACCACATTAAAGTGTCTTTTTCATCTTTCAATTTAATGTGAGCACAACCTTGTATCTCGTTCCATTGTGTTAGTGTATCACCCCATAAAGTTCTGCTGAACTTAAATTGTTCCCGCTTTTGTTCAACACAGCACCGAGTCTAATATTCTTAATAAATCATATATCATATAATCTAGGTAAATTTTGTTTGAGTGGTTTATCATCCACCCACCATCCCAAAATCTAACAATCTCCCAATTCCCTACTTTTTTCACATAACTGAAGAAGAGATTTTTAACAGAAAAGGTCCCCTTGCTAGGTGATGATGTCCTCGACTAGGGGATGCTCCATGTCATCTCCCGACTAGGTGGGCTGGGTCGAGGACCTCCATGACGATTTAATGATGAAACACGTCAGGCCGAGAAGCACCAAGGTGGATATTTTACAAACTCACAAACCTCAGAGGGCATTTTTGTGTCCATGTGTAAATGTTTCGCCCATCTAACACCTTTGTATCGGCATCATTCCTGCCGAATTATAGTGCCACGGTAGCACAAGCAGGTTCAAGCAGGAAACCGAAGCCAAAATACAAAGTGCTTATAAGCAGAAACTGAGTAAGAACAAAACTAATCTATAAAAGGAAGCAACAAGAAGAGCAACATCAGCTTCACTAAGTATGTAATCATCAACCACCAGTTAGTCTCAGTAATCTAGGATTCAATTCTCTTGATGCATTGTAGAAATCACTTGCTACCCGTTCTAGAAATCGCCCCAACGTTGACTTCCATTGTTTGCTTGTAAAATAGGCCGACATCGATAAAGTAGCAAGTTTTATACATAATCCCAAAAGGATCAATAGTTGTCTTACGATCAAAGCAAATGTCATTCCTGCAAGTTCAAATAGATCACATCAATGCAAAAATACCCACACAAATATTCCTTTTCTTAATATGGTCAAAAGGAGAGAGCCATGGAATGAAATTGTTCTTAACATCCACGTGAGCATAATTTAACCAAATGTACATTGCAAAACACTCCATAGAAATTTGGCTACAAAGCAAGCACAAAAACAAATAGTAATAGTTGCACCAGCACCACAAAAACACATTTAGAATCACCATTCCAACCAGTAAAGCATATTAACACATTTGCGCATAGCCAAACAATGGTGATTTGCATGTGCAAACCCGTAAAGCACATTGCAGTCAACCAATGGTTGGCATGAAAGTGCTCACTGATGCAATTTAGGGTGCCAAGCAATATACTTCCTCCGTCTCTAAATATAAGGCTTTTAAGATATTTTACTATGGACTACATACAAATTAAAATAAATAAATTCACACTTTAAAATACGTCTAATACATTCATATATAATCTGTGGTGGAATCTTTTAAAAGACTTATATTTAAAAACGAAGGAAGTACAAAAGATGGCCTAAAGCCTGCATACCCTCAAACAAGCTCAATAGGGTCACGGATGCAAATAGCTAAAAGTTTGTCCGATTAACCAAACAGATCACAACATTCCCGTGGACATTTAATGAGGCAAGAAATATATTTTATATGTCAAATATATTGTAAACAGTTTCAGTTAAAAGTTTGTCTGACTAGCCAAACATATCACAACATTCCTGTGGACATTTAATGAGGCGAGAAATATTTTTATATGTCAAATATATTGTAAACAGTTTCAGTTGGGGTGTTAACACTAATTCGCGATTACATGTATTTGCGAAATAAGTCTTACATTACTCAATCATTAGTGACTACAACGTGAGGCAATACATAAGACTTCAACTCGAGCCGAGCCGAGCCAAACCATGGTTCGGCCCTGCCTTCTACCAAAACTAGCCATAGCATGACTAACACAATGCATGAACGACACATATGAGTAATAGAAGAGACACGTTCCCCATACTTTGCTTAATCTCTCCAATCAGAAAAGCATATCTTGATAAGTTGCGCCCCGCGTCCTTTACCATTGCAATAGCCTCAAGACAATCAGACTCAACATCTATAGGCAGAGAGCTCCATTGCAGCGCCAACCTGAGACCCTCCCGGATAGCCACGATCTCAGACTCAAGCACGCCGTTGCAATCATAAAGAAATCTGCAAGCGTTGAAGATAATGTTGTCGTCATGATCCCGCAAGACCATGCCACTTCCAGCACTCTCTTTTAATACAGATCCATCACTGGTTTAACTTCAATCTTCCATCGCTTGGGGGAATCCAAAGGCTACAGCTGTCTATCGGTACAACACCGACATCTCTCAGTAATGGAAAGCAATGGGCAGGAACCATCTTGCCTTTGACGTAATCAGCGTCTCGATCAGCTCTCAAGATTGCGAAGGCATCATAATAGCTCGCAAGGAACCGAACTGATGCATCAACTGGAGGAGCCGGCTTTGAATGCACAACTTCATTTCTCACATGCCAAATCCTCCATAGGATCATAAGTAACCGGACACGCTGCTGTTCATCGGCTTCACACACCACATGGATAAACCAGTCGTCATGCCGTTTTATATCAGTAAGTCTAGGCAGCTCCCAGACCCGCGCCATCGCTTTCCACAACTGATGTGCCTTATCACATGCACACAAGACATGAAACGAGTCTTCCACTTATCTACCACAGATAGGGCAAGTGTCTCGTTCCTCTAAAGTTCTCCGCTTCTTGTTCTTCCATGTCGCTAGGGAATTCGTCGCTTCTCGTCAGGCAAACGACATAACCTTTGGCGGAGCCGGACAAGACCAAATAAGCTTCCACACGTCCCTGCTACTATCTTAGGCAGAACTCAATGAAGTAATAGATGTTCCAAGCATTTCATTTGCAGCAAGCCAGTAAGCACTTTTAACCGAGAAGTTTCCACTCCGTTCTGGCGCCCATGAAAGAAAGTCTTCCCCTAACCGGGGCAAAGGTCTTATCTTGCAAATTTGTGCAACGTCAACGGGCAAAAAGAACTGTTGTAGCCTCTGCATATCCCAATTACCATTGTGATCAAGTAGTTCACACACCCATTCCAAATGACACCGACCTCTACTCGAAAGCAATGAATTAGTGTTTCCTCGCATCAGCCACTGATCTCGCCATATTCTTGTTGGAAATATGCCCTAGAGGCAATAATAAAATAGTTATTATTATATTTCCTTGTTCAAGATAATCGTTTATTATCCATGCTATAATTGTATTGATTGGAAACTCAAATACATGTGTGGATACATAGACAAAACACTGTCCCTAGTGAGCCTCTAGTTGACTAGCTCGTTGATCAAGGATGGCTAAGGTTTCCTAGCCATAGACAAGTGTTGTCATTTGATAACGGGATCACATCATTGTGAGAATCATGTGATGGACGAAGACCTAATATATGAACGTAGCATGTGATCGTGTTATTTTGTTGCTACTGTGTTCTGCATGTCAAGTATATATTCCTACGACCATGAGATCATGTAATTCACTGACATCGGAGGAATACTTTGTGTGTATCAAACGTCACAACGTAACTGGGTGATTATAAAGGTGCACTACAGGTATCTCCGAAGATGTTAGTTGAGTTAGCATGGATCAATACTGGGATTTGTCACTCTGTGTGACGGAGAGGTATCTCGGGGCCCACTCGGTAATACAACATCACAAACAAGCCTTGCAAGCAATGTGACTAAGTTGTTAGACACGGGATCTTGTATTACGGAACGAGTAAAGAGACTTGCCGGTAACGAGATTGAAATAGGTATTGGATACCGACGATCGAATCTCGGACAAGTAACATACCGAAGGACAAAGGGAATGATGTACCGGATTATATGAATCCTTGACATAGAGGTTCAACCGATAAGATTATCGTGGAATATGTGGGATCCAATATGGGCATCTAGGTCCCTCTATTGGATATTGACTGAGAGGTGTCTCAGGTCATGTCTACATAGTTGCCGAACCCGCAAGGTCTGCACACTCAAGGTTCGGTGACATTTCGGTATAGTTGAGTTATAGGTGCTGGTGATCGAAGTATGTTCAGAGTCTCGGATGAGATCTCGGATATCACGAGGAGTTCTGGAATGGTCCGGAAACGAAGATTGATATATAGGAAGTCCTGTTTTGGTCACCAGAAAAGTTTCGGGCTCATCGGTAGTGTACCGGGAGTGTCGGGAGGGGTGCGGTGGACCATCGGGACGGGTGTCACGCCCCAAGGGGCCTCATGGGCGTGGGAAGAGATAAAACCAGCCCCTGGTGGGCTGGAATAAGTTCCCACTAAGGCCCATAAGGTTTGAGAGGCAAAAACCCAAAGGTGGAAAAGGTGGAAAGGGTTTCCAAGTGAAAAGGAGGAATCCTACTCCAAGTAGGATTGGAGTAGGACTCCTCCACCTCCAATTTCGGCCAAACCTTGAGGGTTTGAGGCTGCCTCCTCCCCTCCCCTCCACCTTTATATACGGGTGGTCTAGGGCTGATTTGAGATAACTTTTGCCAAGGGCAAATTCAGATCTAGACACCTCTACTTCTTCGTTTCTCCTCTAGATCGGTTTTCTGCGGAGCTTAGGCGAAGCCCTGCAGGATCAGCAACACCACCACCATCGGAGCGCCGTTAGGCTTCCGGTGAACTCATCTACCTCCCCGTCTCTCTTGCTGGATCAAGAAGGCGGATATCGTCATCGAGTTGTACGTGTGTTGAACGTGGAGGTGCCGTCCGTTCGGTACTTGATCGGGACGGATAGTGGGATTGTTCGCGGGATGGATCGTGGGACGGTTCGTGGGATCGTGAAGACGTACCACTACATCAACCGCGTTGTCTAAACGCTTCCTGATGTGCATCTACAAAGGGTATGTAGATCCGTTCTCCCACTCGTGGATGATCATCACCATGATAGGACTTCGTGCACGTAGGAAATTTTTTGTTTCCCATGCGGCGTTCCCCAACAGTGGCATCATGAGCTAGGTTCATGCGTAGATGATATCTCAAGTAGAACACAAAGGAGTTTGTGGGCGTTGATGTTTATTTTGCTTCCTTCCTTAGTCTTCTCTTGGTTCCGCGGTATTGTTGAATCGAAGCGGCCCAGACCGACATTACTCGTACACTTATGAGAGACTGGTTTCACCGTTAACATGCAATGAGATTGCATCAAGGTGACTGGTGGGTGCCTGTTTCTTCAGCTTTAGTTGGATCGGATTTGACCAAGGTGGTCCTTGGAGAAGGTTAAATAGCAATTTATGCATCACCGTTGTGGTTTTTGCGTAGGTAAGATGCGATCTTACTAGATATCCATAGCAGCCACGTAAAACATGCAACAACAAATTAGAGGACATCTAACTTGTTTTTGCAGGGTATGCTCATCATGTGATATGGCCAACAACATGATGTGATATATTGGATGTATGACATGATCATGTTGTAATAGTTAAATATCGACTTGCACGTCGGTGCTACGGCAACTGGTAGGAGCCATAGGGTTGTTTTTAAACTGATGTTTGTGCTTGTAGATGCGTTACTATTTTGCTAGGAGTAGCTTTAGTAGTAATAGCATAGATAGCACGACAACCACGATGGCGGCACAATGATGGAGATCATGGTGCTGCACCGGTGACGATGGAGATCATGTCGGTGCTTTGATGATGGAGATCAAGAAGCACAAGTTCATGGCCATATCATGTCACTTATGATTTGCATGTGATGTTAATCCTTTTATGCACCTTATTTTGCTTAGTAACGACGGTAGCATTATAAGGTGATATCTCACCAATTATCAAGATAAATTGTTTTCTCCCCGACTGTGCACTCTTGCGACAGTTCGTCGTTTCGAGACACCACATGATGATCGGGTGTGATAGACTCAACGTTCACATACAACGGGTGCAAAACAGTTGCACACGCGGAACACTCGGGTTTAACTTGACGAGCCTAGCATGTACAGACATGGCCTCGAAACACTGGAGACCGAAAGGTCGAGCATGAATCATACGGTTGATATGATCAACATGGAGATGTTCACCATTGAAGCTAAACTCAACTCACATGATGATCGGACTTGAGTTAGTGAATTTGGATCATGCGCCACTCGAATAACTAGAGAGATGTCTATTTGAGTGGGAGTTTATTAGTAATATGATTAACTAAAATTATCATGAACGTAGTCAAAAGGCATTTGCAAATTATGTTGTAGCTTGCGCTGTAGGTCTACTGTTGTTGATATGTTCCTAGAGAAAATTTGGTTGAAAGATGATAGTACCAATTATGCGGACTGGGTTCGTAAACTGAGGATTGTCCTCATTGCTGCGCAGAAAGCTTATGTCCTTAATGCACCACTCGGTATGCTGAACCTCGAGCGTCGTCTGTGGATGTTGCGAACATCTGACATACACGTTCTTGATGACAACGTGATAGTTCAGTGCTTAATGCTTAAACGGCTTAGAATTATGGAGCCAAAGACGTTCTGAACGTCATAGAACATATGAGATGTTCCAAGAGATGAAATTGGGATTTCATGCTCGTGCCCTTGTTGATAGGTATAAGACCTTCGACAAGATTCTTTGTCTACAAAGTAAGGGAGAAAAGCTCAATTGTTGAGCATGTGCTCAGATCGCCTGAGTGCTACAATTACTTGAATCGAGTGGGAGTTGATCTTCCAGATAAGATAGTGACTGACATAGTTCTCCAAAGTCACTGCCACCAAGCTACTAGAGCTTAGTGATGAACTATAACAGATCAAGGATAGATATGATGATCCTTGAGCTATTTGCGATGTTCGACACCGCGAAAGTAGAAATCATATTGGAGCATCAATTGTTGATGGTTAGTAAAACCACTAGTTTCAAGAAGGGCAAGAGCAAGAAGGAATTACTTCATGAAATGGCAAACCAGTTGCTGCTCTAGTGAAGAAACCCAAGGTTGAACCCAAACCCGAGACTGAGTGCTTCTATTATAAGGGGAACAGTCACTGAAGCGGAACTACCCTAGATACTTGGTAGATGAGAAGGCTGGCAAAGTCGACAGACGTATATTGGATATACATGATATTGATGTGTACTTTACTAGTACTCCTAGTAGCACGAGGGTATTAGATACCGGTTCGGTTGCTAAGTGTTAGTAACTCGAAATGAAAAGCTACGGAATAAACGGAGACTAGCTAAAGGCGAGGTGACGATGTGTTGAAAGTGTTTCCAAGGTTGATATGTTCAACATCGCACGCTCCTTCTACCATCGGGATTAGTGTTGAACCTAAATAATTGTTATTTGGTGTTTGCGTTGAGCATGAACATGGTTAGATCATGTTTACTGCAATACGGTTATTCATTTAAGTCCAAGAATAAAATTTATTCTGTTTACATGAATAATACCTTCAATGGTCATACACCGATGTAAACGGTTCATTGAATCTTGATCGTAATGATACACATGTTCATAATATTGATGCCAAAAGATGCAAAGTAGTAATGATAGTACCACTTACTTGTGGCACTGCCACTTGAGTCATGTTGGTATAAAATGCATGAATAAGCTCCATGCTGATGGATCTTTGTACTCACTCATTTTTGAAACGTTTGAGACATGCAAACCATACCTATTGGTATAAACGCATGAAGAAACTCCATGCAGATGGATCGTTTGGACTCACTTGATTTTGAATCACTTGAGACATGCAAATCATGCCACATGGGTAAGATGACTTAAGGCCTCGTTTTCCATTAAGATGGAACAAGAGAGTAACTTATTGGAAGTAATACATTTGATGTATCCAGTCCAATGAGTGCTAAGGCACGCAGTGGATATCGTTATGTTCTTACTTCACAGAAGATTTGAGTGGATACTACCGTATTTGCTTGATGAAACACATGTCTGAATTATTGAAAGGTTCAAGAAGTTTCAGAGTGAAGTTGAAGATCATCGTAACATGAGGATAACATGTCTACGATATGATCATAGAGATGAATATCTGAGTTACGAGTTTGGTATACATTTAAGACAATGTGAAAATTGTTTCACACATAATGCCGCCTGGAACACTATGGTGTGATGGTGTGTCCGAACGTCGTAGCTGCACCCTATTAGATATGGTGCATACTATGATGTCTCTTATGGAATTACCACTATCGTTTATGGGTTATGCATTAGAGACAACCGCATTCACTTTAAATAGGTCACCACCTATTTCCCTTGATATGACACCGTATGAACTATGGTTTGGAGAAACCTAAGCTGTCGTTTCTTAAAAGTTTGGGGCTGCGAAATTTATGTGAAAAGTTTCAGTCTGATAAGCTCGAACCCAAAGCAGATAAATGCATCTTCATCGGATATCCAAAATCGTTGGATACATCTCCTATCTCAGATCCAGAAGCAAAGTGTTTGTTTCTAGAAACGGTTCCTTTCTCGAGGAAAAGTTTCTCTCAAAAGAATTGAGTGGGAGGGTGGAGGAACTTGATGAGGTTACTGAACCATCACTTCAACCAGTGTGTAGCAGGGCGCAGGAAGTTGTTCCTGTGGTGCCTACACCAATTGAAGTGGAAGCTGATGAGAGTGATCATTAAGCATCGGATCAAGTTACTACAAACCTCGTAGGTCGACAAGGTCGAGTACTGCTACAGAGTGGTACTATAAACCTGTCTTGGAGGTCATGTTGTTGAACAACAATGAACCTACGAGCTATGGAGAAGCGATGGTGGGCCCGAATTCCGACAAATGGCTATAGGCCATGAAATCCGAGAGAGGATCCATGTATGAAACCAAGGTGTGGACTTTGGAAGAACTACTTGATGGTCGTGAGACTATTGAGTACAGATGGATCTTTGAAAGGAAGACATACGATGATGGTGAAAAGTCACCAATGAGGAAGCTTCACTTGTCGCAAAGAAGTTTCCGACAAGTTCAAGGAGTTGACTACGATGAGACTTTCTCACTCGTAGTGATGCTGAAAGTCTGTTAGAACTATGTTAGCAGTTGCTGCATCTTGCAGATGGATGTCAAAACATTGTTTCCTTGACGGTTTCCTTGAGGAAAGGTTGTATGTGATACAACCAGAAGGTTTTGTCGATCCTAAGGATGCTAACAAGTATGCAAGCTTCAGCGATCCTTCTAAGGACTGGAGTAAGCATCTCGGAGTTGGAACAAGCGCTTTGATGAGATGATCAAAGCTTTTGGGTTTATACGAAGTTTATGTGAAACTTGTATTTCCAAAGAAGTGAGTGGGAGCACTACAAAGTTTGTGATGAGTATATGTGGTTGACATATTGTTGATCGGAAATGATGTAGAATTTCTGGAAAGCATATAGGGTTGTTTTGAAAGGAGTTTTTAGAAAGAAAACCTGGATTAAGCTACTTGAACATTAAGCATCAAGATCTATAGAGGTAGATCAAGACGCTTGATAAAAATTTCAATGAAATGCACGCCTTGACAAGTTTTTGGAGAAGTTCAAAATAGATCAGCAAAGAAGGAGTTCTTAGCTGTGTTGTAAGGTGTGAATTTGAGTAAGACTCAAAGCCCGACCACGGCAGAAGAAAGAGAAAGGACGAAGGTCATCCCCTATGCTTTAGACGTAGGCTCTATAGTATGCTATGCTGTGTACCACACCTAATGTGTGCCCTACCATGAATCTGTCATGGGGTACGAAAGTAATTCACGAGTGGATTACTCGACAATGGTCAAAAATTTATCCTTAGTAACTAGTGGACTAAGGAATTTTTCTCGATTATGGAGGTGTTAAAAGAGTTCGTCATAAAAGGTTACGTCGATGCAAGCTTTGACACTAATCCGAATAACTACGAGTAGTAAAACGGATTCGTATAGTAGAGTGGATATTTGGAATATTTCCGAATAGCACGTAGTAGCAACATCTATAAGATGACATAAAGATTTGAAAGCTCACTCGGATCTGAAAGGTTCAGAACCGTTGACTAAAACCTCTCTCACGAGCAAGACGTGATCAAACCCCAGAACTGTAAGGGTGTTGGATTCGTTAGAAATCACATAGTGATGTGAACTAGATTATTGACTCTAGTGGAAGTGGGAGACTGTTGGAAATATGCCCTAGAGGCAATAATAAATTAGTTATTATTATATTTCCTTGTTCAAGATAATCGTTTATTGTCCATGCTATAATTGTATTGATTGGAAACTCAAATACATGTGTGGATACATAGACAAAACACTGTCCCTAGTGAGCCTCTAGTTGACTAGCTCGTTGATCAAGGATGGCTAAGGTTTCCTAGCCATAGACAAGTGTTGCCATTTGATAACGGGATCACATCATTGTGAGAATCATGTGATGGACGAAGACCTAATATATGAACGTAGCATGTGATCGTGTTATTTTGTTGCTACTGTGTTCTGCATGTCAAGTATATATTCCTATGACCATGAGATCATGTAATCCACTGACATCGGAGGAATACTTTGTGTGTATCAAACATCACAACGTAACTGGGTGATTATAAAGGTGCACTACAAGTATCTCCGAAGATGTCAGTTGAGTTATCATGGATCAATACTGGGATTTTTCACTCCGTGTGACGGGGAGGTATCTCGGGGCCCACTCGGTAATACAACATCACAAACAAGCCTTGCAAGCAATGTGACTAAGTTGTTAGCCACGGGATCTTGTATTATGGAACGAGTAAAGAGAATTGCCGATAACGAGATTGAAATAGGTATTGGATACCGACGATCGAATCTCGGGCAAGTAACATACCGAAGGAAAAAGGGAATGATGTACGGGATTATATGAATACTTGACACAGAGGTTCAACCGATAAGATTATCGTGGAATATGTGGGATCCAATATGGGCATCCAGGTCCCGCTATTGGATATTGACTGAGAGGTGTCTCAGGTCATGTCTACATAGTTCCCGAACCCGCAAGGTCTGCACACTTAAGGTTCGGTGACATTTCGGTATAGTTGAGTTATAGGTGCTGGTGACCGAAGTTTGTTCAGAGTCCCGGATGAGATCCGGGACATCACGAGGAGTTCCGGAATGGTCCGGAAATGAAGATTGATATATAGGAAGTCCTGTTTTGGTCACCGGAAAAGTTTCGGGCTCATCGGTAGTGTACCAGGAGTGCCGGGAGGGGTGTCGGGGACCATCGGGAGGGGTGTCTAATACGTCTCCAACGTATCTACTTTTCCAAACTCTTTTGCCCTTGTTTTGGACTATAATTTGCATGATTTGAATGGAACTAACATGGAGTGACGCTGTTTTCAGCAGAATTGCCTTGGTGTTATTTTTGTGCAGAAATCAAAGTTCTCCAAACGTCCTGAAAATTTACGGGGAGCAGTTTTGGAAAATATCAAAAATATCTGCGCCAAGTTCCACCTCAGGGGGTGGACCAGTGGGCCACAAGCCCCTGCGCCGCCACCACCCCCCCTGGTGGCGGTGGGCAGGCTTGTGGGGCCCACAGGCACCTGCCGCCCCCAACTCCAGCTCTATAAGTTGTCTTTCGTCCCAGAAAAAATAAAAATAGAAGTTTTCGCCGTGTTTTTGATACGGAGGCGCCGCCACCACCTGTTCTTCATCTGGAGGGCAGATCTGGAGTCCGTCTTGAGCTCCGGAGAGGGGAAATCGTCACCATCGTCATCATCAACCTTCTTCCCTCTCCAATTCCATGAAGCTCTTCGTCGTTCGTGAGTAATCTATTCGTAGGATCGCTGGGCGGTGATGAGTAGGATGAGATCTATATGTAATCGAGTTAGTATTGATGGGGATTGATCCCTAGTATCCACTATGTTATGAGATTTGATGTTGCTACTACTTTGCCATGCTTAATACTTGTCACTAGGGCCCGAGTGCCATGATTTCAGATCTGAAATTATTATGTTGTCACCAATATATGTGTGTTTTAGATCCGATCTTGCAAGTTGTAGTTACCTACTATGTGTTATGATACGGCAACCCCGGAGTGACAATAACCAGAACCACTCCCGGTGATGATCATAGTTTGAGGAGTTCATGTGTTCACCAAGTGCTAATGCGTTGGTCCAGTTCTTTATTAAAAGGAGAACCTTAATATCCTGTAGTTTTCTTTTGGACCCCGCTGCCACGGGAGGGATGGATAATAGATGTCATGCAAGTTCTTTTCCCTAAGCACGTATGACGACACACGGAATGCATGCCTACATCACATTGACGAACGGGAGCTAGCCACATATCTCTCCGTGTTATAGCTGTTGCATGATGAATATCATCCAAACAAATCACTGACCCATTGCCTACGAGTTTGTCCTACTGCTGTTACTTGTCTTGCTCTACTTCTGCTACTACTATTGCTACTGTTGTTACTTGTCTTGCTCTGCTGCTACTACTACTGTTGCTACTGCTGTTACTTGTCTTGCTCTGCTGCTGTTACTACTGTTGTTCCTTGCCGCTACTATTGCTCGTTACACTGCTACTACCCGTTACACTGTTTGTTCGCTGGCCATTGACAGGAATTGACAACTTCCGTCAACGCGACAACAGAGGCGCCATTGATACAATCGTTAGGAATAGTATGCTGTCAACAGATCGTTTCTGACACCGTTGTTATCATATTACTTTGCTGTTACTATTGTGCTTGCAGATACTAATCTTTCAGGTGTGGTTGAATCTGAAAAATTCAGCTGCTAATACTTGAGAGTATACTCTCACCTCCTGACTGGCGATCTACAAATTGGGTCGAATACTCTACCCTCAAAAACTGCTGCGGACCCACGCGCTGGTGGGCCATCAACAATAATCTTCCAGTTTCATTGCCGGGGAGTGCTAGCAGCATTATTCTGATGCCGTTGCAGGAGAAGGTTCGTTGTCATAAGCATTCATCTAGCTAACGCCAGAGATTGCAGGATCAGCCCTTTTCTGGAGCCATTGCCAGGGAAGCACAGCTGACGTCAGTGTCACGCCCCAAGGGGCCTCATGGGCGTGGGAAGAGATAAAACCAGCCCCTGGTGGGCTGGAATAAGTTCCCACTAAGGCCCATAAGGTTTGAGAGGCAAAACCCAAAGGTGGAAAAGGTGGAAAGGGGTTCCAAGTGGAAAGGAGGAATCCTACTCCAAGTAGGATTGGAGTAGGACTCCTCCACCTCCAGTTTCGGCCAAACCTTGAGGGTTTGAGGCTGCCTCCTCCCCTCCCCTCCTTCTTTATATACGGGTGGTCTAGGGCTGATTTGAGACAACTTTTGCCAAGGGAAAATTCAGATCTAGACACCTCTACTTCTCTGTTTCTCCTCTAGATCGGTTTTCTGCGGAGCTTAGGCGAAGCCCTGCAGGATCAGCAACACCACCACCACCGGAGCACCGTTAGGCTGCCGGTGAACTCATCTACCTCCCCGTCTCTCTTGCTGGATCAAGAAAGCGGAGATCGTCATCGAGCTGTACGTGTGCTGAACGCAGAGGTGTCGTCCGTTCGGTACTTGATCGGGACGGATCGTGGGACTGTTCGCGGGATGGATCGTGGGACGGTTCTTGGGATCGTGAAGACGTACCACTACATCAAACGCGTTATCTAAACTCTTCCCGCTATGCATCTACAAAGGGTATGTAGATCCGTTCTCCCACTCGTAGATGATCATCACCATGATAGGACTTCATGTGCGTAGAAAATTTTTTGTTTCCCATGCGGCGTTCCCCAACAATTCTCACATTTTGCCTGTTTGCTATGCGCCACACAAGCCCTTTCTTCAAAAGTTCAAGACCATGACAGACCCCTTGCCAAGACTGAGAGGGGTTACTTGAAAATACTGTGTCCTTCAACCGCCCATTTGGATAATATTTAGCCTTAAGTAACCTTGCACAAAGACTGTTAGGATGAATTAGGAGACGCCAAGCTTGCCTTTAAAGCAATGCTTGGTTGAAAATTCTAAAATCCCTAGACCCAAGCCCTCCTTGTGCTTTTGCTCGCAAAAGTTTCTCCCAAGCAAACCAATGAGTTTTCCACTTCCCTTTATCCGAGCCCCAAAAATAATTCCGGATCATGCGGTTCAAATCATCACACACTCTGAGCGGTATCTTGAACACACTCCTAATGAAGATAGGGATTGCTTGGGCTAGAGACTTTATGAGAGTTTCCTTCCGAGACTGTGTTGGGTGCCCATCAAAAGGAGACAATCTCTTACTGACCTTTTCTTGTAGATTTTGAAGCTTGCCCTTAGTAAGCCGGCCATCCGGAGTGGGTACGCCCAAGTACTTCTCCTCAACTCCAGAACTGATCACCCCAAGACGCCTTGACTTCAGCTATAGTAGCCTCCGGAAAAGATTCTCCAAAAAGAATAGAGGACTTTGCCGGATTCAACAATTGACCACTAGCTTGCTCATAAGTCTTGAGAATTTTCTTGACAGTATTCGCCTGCTGCCCAGTGGCCTTAAAAAAATAAAAGAGTGTAATCTACGAATAGGAGAAGTGATATTTCAGGAGCTCGTCGAGTTATCTTCAACGGGGACAAATCAGTTGAATCTGTACCCTTGTTGAACACAATAGAGAGACCATCACCACAAACAGAAATAAGTATGCTGATAATGGATCACCTTGTTGTAGTCCACATGACGGTGCAAATGAATCTGAGATGGCTCCATTGAATTTTACTGAATATCTCATCGAGGTTACACACGACATAATCCAGTCAACCCACTGATGAGCGAAGCCAAGCTTTTGCATCATTTGCTTAAGGTAATTACAATCAACTCTATCATAAGCTTTGGATAGATCTAGCTTGTAGGCACATAAAGTCCTTGTGGAGTCCTTTTCCTGCTTAATTTGGTGAATAGACTCAAAAGCAATCAAAGAGTTATCAGTGATCATTCACCCAAGAATAAAAGCACTTTGCGTTGGAGAAATAATCCCATCCAACATCGGCCTCAAGCGGTTAACAAGTCACTTAGAAACCACCTTATAAATAACATTACAGAGGCTAATTGGACGGAAATATGTAATATTAACAGGGTTCTGAATTTTCATGATCAGCACTATATTAGTACTTTTGACCTCTACCGGCATTACCCCTGTCCGAAGAAACTCCTGGACTGTCGCCACAATACTCTCCTTAATAGTGCCCCAATTCCTCTAAAAGAACCGCGCAGGAAAACCGTTCGGGCCCGGTGCCTTAAGAGGCCCGATATGAAAGAAAGCGTCTGAAATGTCCTTATCAGTAAAATCAGTGCACAATAAGGCATTTATATTATCATCTATAACAGCTTCTACTAGATTAACAATGGGGCTTGGATCCACCGAAAGGACAGCACAGAAGATGTTTTTAAAATAGTCCATGGCTGCTCGCCCCATCGCTTCATCACTTGTAAAAACCCGACAACTTGAGTCTTTGAGTTTTTTGATATGATTCTTCCTAGCCCTCCACACAGCCTTTGACGGGAAAAAAAATGTATTTCAGTCCCCTTCCTTGAGCCAAGTGATACGGGAACGTTGCATCCACATTAACTCTTCTCTATATAGTAGCTTGTTCATTTTATCTCTTACCTTCTGGCTCTCACATCTATCAGCATTCATCAACATGAGTTCCTCCAATTGTGTCCGTGATTTTTCAATTTCTAGAGTTACACTGTCAAAGTTTTCCTTACTCCATTTGCACAGCTTTTGCATAGTACCCCTTAGAGCCGCATGCACGTCACCCAGGGATGTCTTTTCTCCTGCCTCCAGCCATGCCTTAGCAATCAGCTCCTGGAGAGCTCGATCTCTTTCCCACATGATCTCATACTGCCTACGCTTTGGCTTTCCTGGTCTATCATCAACATAATCACAACACACATGAACAGGTAGATGATCCGAGCAGGGGGAAGTAAGGTGGCGTACCATTGCATTGAAAAAGATGTTCCTCCAAGCCGGATTTGCCACTGCCCTGTCTAGACAAACTTTTACGTTTGCATTCCCGCTTCTTTTATTATCGAATGTATAGGGAACTCCACTGAACCCAAGATCAGCCAAGTCGCACACCTCCAGGACATCTTGTAATGATTGCATCTGTAATGGTGCTCTCACTGTTAAGGAGAAGTGCTCGAAATCCCACATGCATTCATTCAAATCGCCCACCACCAACCATGGTAAATCTGAATTTGCACAAAGGTTCGACATGAGAGACCACATAAGATGACGGTCCTTCACCCTCGGTTCACCATACACACAAGTCAATCTCCACGATTGTTCATCCGGCCTGGCTTGTACATGTGCATCAATACAACGGGCATTTGAGAAATTTACCTACACATTCAAATTCTCATGCCAATACAGTGCCAAGCCTCCACTATTTCCATTAGCACCAACACCATCAAAGGCCTTCAAACCCAATCTAGAACAATATCCCTTCATCTTGCTAGCTAACTGTATAGTCTCACACAGGAAGACGAGAGAGGGGAATGCGACTTGACCAAAGTCGCAAGATCAGAACTGTTCGGGAACCCCCCCCCCCCTCTCCCCGGTTCCAACTTAGTAGATTCATTGCTTCCGGCGGTCCTCCACCGAGGAGGCCGCCGATCTACTAGTTGATGTACTGTCAATGGCCACACCATCATCCGTCTTAAACTTCTTCCGATTCACATTCTTCTGAGGGGTACCAATCTCTGAGCTGCTGGGTGGATCCGAGCCCTCAAACTGGTCCACCCTATTCGTTGTAATCCCTACGGGAGCAATGGCACCTTCAGCTACTTGCACATCCTCCTCTACAACTAGTTTTGGGACCGTATGGGAATCATCTCGCTCTCTCTTACGAACAATCAGTGCGTCATCCCACATCTCCTATGGGGAACCATCAAGGCGAGAGTTCATCCCCACCCCTGGATCACACAGTGCATTAGATGCTTTGAAACACCAGCTAGTATGCATGTGCTCCGCATCAGTCTTATTGATCTCGGGAGTCCCGAGCTTGAGAGTCCCTCACATGCCCAAGGCCACGACCACGAGTTCTTGCAGGACCTCCCCTCCTTCCACCAGCAGCAGCCTCATCATCCTCATCACCAGCGCCCGAGCCACGACCCGAACCACAACAATTGCCTCTAACTGAGTTCCTTATTCCACCCGCACCTCTCAAGGATGCCAAAATAAAGGAGCCCCACTCCATATCCTTCTTATCATGCTCTCCCGAGCCACATTCCTCATGCCAATGTCCAAGAAGGCCACACATAAAACAGAAAACAGGAAGCTTTCCAAACTTAACTTGATAGTACTCAGTCACACCCGCTTTTGTGAATCCCACAAACCTCGTCAGTTTCTTGGACATATCAAGTTTTACCGTGACTCTGATGAATTCACCAATGAAGCCATTAGGAAGGACGATCTATACCTTCATGACCTCTCCTATGAGTTGTGCCATATTTCTCACAAATTGTTCCCTCTTGAGGATCATATTAGTCAACCTATGGATCTGACACCAAGTTTCAATCTTGTCCAATTTGACAGATTCCGGGTTCTTGAAACCATCATATTCCGCTATGATCAAAGCCATCCCCTTGAAGTCCCAGGGCCCTGGTGCAACGCCTTATTCCAATCTGCCAGACAATTGATTGCACCGAGAACAGGTTGGAGTTTATCCTTCTCCATACCACATCCCTTGCTAGATTCCATGCCGCTTTCATATCATCAATCAAGGCCCCTTGCTCGAAAGACTTGTTGGTCAGAACCCTAGCCAGCGCAAGCCACTTCGGTTTCTCATCTGGATCTTCCTCCTCATCCTCCCAGACAAGGTCATCCCGCTCATCCTCCTCCAGATGCAGGCGTTCTAGCAACACACCCGGATCTTCCACACCCTTTGCACGTGATCCACTCGCTTCAGCCGCCATTGCCGCGGTCACAACCGAAAACCCCTCCGCTAACCCTAGCCCCTCTACCAAACAGTAGCGAGTCCGGGAGAGAGAGGAGAGCCACCCCCCTAGGACATCGTGAGAAGCACAGGAGCAAGACTGATCGTCAGGCAGAGCGATTGGATCTACGGGAAAATCCCCGGCGACGATTCCAGGAGGACAGGGGAACCCTAGGCCTCGAGTGCTAGGGGAATATCCATCGTATCCACGATTACATATAACGAAACAGGGTTCCAGACGTGAAGACACACGTGAAATGAGTATTGTAGCTCAGATGGTTAGGTTAATTGTGTTGGAACCATCCATCGAATTTAAGTCTTATACTTAACACCCATGCTCATATCTTTTGAATTTATCTGAGGCTTCTTGACAATGTTCATTCAATAAACGGAGATGTTTCCGTCGACTAAGAAAGTGTCAACAAACGATATTATCAATCTAAAGATGATTTGTCGGCTTTGTCAAATCTCAAGATCGTGTGTCGATTAAGTGGGAGGAAATATTTTCGTCGACAACCAAGACATATGTGTTAATTTATCAATGTCAAGATGATGTACCAACTTATTAAATTTTATAATATAATAATGTGTTGACTTTCTCAATCTTAATATAATGAGCTGATTATAAACCTCTCAAAGATACTCAGAAGGATAGGACGTGTCCTTATATTCATACAAATGTATTCGTAGAGATGAGATGAGTATATTTGATAGAGGTGAGATGAGTATAGGAACGTGTATACATTGTTTAGAGCATCTCCAACAGTTCGTATGTTCAATCCTTAGTATAAGTGTCCACATCAGCAACCAACAGCAAAGTCCTTCAACAAAGTGTATGTTAACCGTATGTAAAATAACAAAGTGGGTCCACTAAATGTTGAAGAAATAACCTAGTAGCTTGTGCATGAACCGTTGCTTCAAGTTGATACGGTTTCATTCTCTTTCTTTTTTTATTATGTGACATGTCATCAAAATCATCTATGTAATAATTTTACCAACGATGATCATACGATGCCCTGCCCTTAAGGAGAAAAAACTGAAGACACACGCGCGGCACTGCGTGACGGAGCAGCACGCACGCACGCAGCTGGAATGAATCTGTGGCTGCCATCACGGGAGAGGGCGCTCGCGTTCTGACAAGCGCCTGGATCTCCCCTCCCCTCCCTCAACTGGCCGCGCGCCACGACGCCCCGCTGCGTGGCGGCGTCGCGAGAGATCCATCTTCTCTTCTCTTCTTCACCGCATCGCATGTACTACGACCGAGGCCCACAGTCCAGTCCAGTACCTCGCCACGCACTGTAGCTAGGTAGGTGTACTCTAGTATAGCTGGCAGTAGAAGTATGGAGGTGGAGGAGGGGAGCGATTCCCGCCGTTGGTTCCCCCGGTGATGTGTCGGGGCGGCAGCGGTGCCGGTGCACGGGTAAACTGACAAAACAAACAAACGATGGCCGTGCCGTTAATGTAGCCGTCCGTCCGTCCAGTCCAGTCCAGTCCAGGTGCGACGAACCAACCAACCAACGTGCCGCGGGTTTCCGGCCAGCAGCACGTTGCGAGTGCGTGCGTGCGAGGAGAGGCACAAGGAACGCCGGCGTTAACGAACTGCAAAAAGGAAGAAGGAAGACGACGGCGGCGGCGAGCTGAGGCCAGTTGTCGAGCCGAGCATTCCGTTGGCCCTCGTGCACCTGGTATTCCCACGGCGAGTTGTGGGTGGTCAGGCAGGCTTCGAATCGAGACCTGAAGGCAACAAAAGCAGCGAGGGAGGGCGGCCAACGGCGGTGGCGGAGCTAGCGTGGGCGTGGCGGACGGAAAGGAGGGCCTCGGAGCCGTGAGCGGCAAGGGAGGGGACGGCGGTGCTCTCGCTCTCGCACATGGCCAGGCATGGGGGGTAGCGCCAAAACGAGAGTTGGGGCCATGCCATGCCACCACCCCTTCCTTGTTCACGCTTCACGCTACACTCCTCTGCTCTGCTGCTCCCACACCGTCCGTCCGTTTCTTGCAGTGCAGTGGGAGGGACGCCATCGCCTCGGCCCGCTTTATATGCCCCGCCCTCCACATCACCACACACCACCTCCGAACTCAACGCCTCCACGGACCATCTCTCTCCTCTCCCCTCCCCTCACCACCACCACCACCACCACCCCTTCTCCCTCCCTGCATTTGATTCGTTCATATTCATCCGTCGCTTGCCCGGTCGCCACCCCGTCGATCCCTCACCCCGCCGTCCCCGGCAGGTAACCCATCCCATCCCACTCCCTTCCTCGCCGCCGATTGATTCATTTGCGTTCCGTCGATGCGTAATGGCATCGAAAGGTGGCGCCCCTCCCTGCCGGATGCGCCGCCCGGATTCCGCCGCGCATTTTAATGCCGCCCCCCGTTCCGACGCCGGCGGGGCACGGGGTGAGCGGTAATGGGTCAGACGTGAGGGCGCGCCCGTGAGGTGAGTGACTGACACCGCGCGGCGCCGGCGGCGTGGTTCGCGGGCCAGCCGCCGGCGGGGGAGCACGGATCTCGTTGCCGACTTAATTTTAGGATCACGGCCCCTCGGTCTCTCGTATTATGTTGATTTCTTTTCTCCAACCAACTACTACTAGTCTGAATTAACTGACGCCGACCACGAATAGTAGGAGGAGGAGTGATTCAGTCAGAGCATGGTTAATAGTATAGCCAACTGCTGGCTATAAGCACTCTTATAGCCCATCTTATAGCTAACTTGTACAATAGTTAGCTATAAAATAGTACTACTTTTATCATATATGGTCCATCTTTCATTCTCACAAAGCACCTAGGAGCACGTGCTAGAGCTGGCTCTTCACGAAGAGCCCGCTTCCCTTCTCTCTCCTCTTCTCTCTCATCCAACTCAGCAAAAATATATTATCTTAATCCTTACAGCCTGCTGACTGTACCTTATTGTACTTGCTCTCACACCGGTGATTCAGGTCCTCCCTTTTTCGATCCGAGTGTTTCTTTTGCCTTCCCAACGACAAAAATGTGAGTCCTCCTTGGATCCTGCGCGCCCTGCCTGCTCAACTCCTTCAAATATTTCGGCGTCAACCAGCTCGTTTTCATCATCACCTCTCCTTATTCAAATCATTTCCCGTGTCAAGTAGCTCCCGTCAATGAAACTATGCACTGCATCACACTTGAAATCCGTGTGCAAGCCTCCGTTTCCACTTGCAAAGTTCATCAGGTATATTCTGCCTTGCGTCCCTTTGAGTTCAGAAGAGGAGGGAACAGCAAAGGAAGAACACCAGCCACAAGATGAGAGGATCATCTCATCTCCTGATTCACGTGCCGACTCTCTCCTCAAGGCTGAAAAGTCACAAAGTCCTTGGCACCTTTCCCACTCTTCCACTAGTCCTTTTTTCCAATAATCATTGTTCTACGCCACTCAACCTTTTTACAGACGCCCGTGACCCATGAAAGAGGAGGGGGAAAAAGTCCGTGCTCTTTCTGCTCGATCGTGCGACTTCTTCAGTGATTTGGGGACAAACTCACCTGCCTTCCGTTCTCCAATCTGGTCTAGCCAGTAAACGGATTTCTCAAGATTCCATGCTTGCTAATGGTTCTCAACTTCTCATCTTGTTGCAGTTGCAGGTGGACTGCTAATGTCATCGATGCAGTTCAGCAGCGTGCTGCCCCTGGAGGGCAAGGCGTGCGTTTCCCCAGTCAGGAGAGAGGGATCGGCCTGCGAGCGCCTCAAGATCGGGGACAGCAGCAGCATCAGGCACGAGAGAGCGTCCAGGAGGATGTGCAACGGCGGCGCCAGGGGCCCCGCCGCCACCGGTGCGCAGTGCGTGCTCACCTCCGACGCCAGCCCGGCCGACACCCTTGTGAGTTTCAAACTTTCCATCCCATCCCAGACAGATCATGTTCGGGTTGCAGTGGAGCATATGTGTATGTTAGTGTCTCTGATGTTTTGATGCAAAATAAAAACACCTGTAGGTTCTCCGGACGTCCTTCCGGAGGAATTACGCCGATCCGAACGAGGTCGCGGCCGTCATACTCGGCGGCGGCACCGGGACTCAGCTCTTCCCGCTCACAAGCACAAGGGCCACACCTGCTGTAAGATGGCACATTCATCATCCACTTCTATAGTTATAACTTTCTACGTTTATCCAGTTTCAAGTTGGTACATTTCAATTGCAGAAATGAATAAATAAAACTGTCATTTGCAGATATGTTTGTACTCCCTACTACTAGATAATTTCCCAGTTTTAGATAGATAAGAATGAGGAAGCTTTATTTAAATTTCAGTTCTTATCTGCACATGTTAATTGATTTGGATAGGACCAGTTGAAGTACAGCTCATTCAGTAGCAAGGTTTCTGCATCGTGATCAAGTTAAATCATTATTAGCAGCAGTGGTTTCTGTAGCCGGTCCCGATGATGCCCCCCACTTTAACCGACATGATGTCAACCTCAAGGCTATCAGTGACCATCCATGTAGCTTGTCCAGTCATCTTCGGATCGCCAGCCTGAATCTTGTTCCTTTCCCTTTGTTGCATTGCTCAGGTTCCTATTGGAGGATGTTACAGGCTCATCGATATTCCCATGAGCAACTGCTTCAACAGTGGCATCAACAAGATATTCGTCATGACCCAGTTCAACTCGGCATCTCTCAATCGCCACATTCACCGCACCTACCTCGGCGGGGGAATCAATTTCACTGATGGATCTGTTGAGGTAATTGACCTCAACTTAATGTTGATTTATACTTTAACTTTTCTTCTGATTTTCATGTTGACGTCTTGGGCTTTTAGCCAACTACAGCACACGTTGACTGAGACACCTTTTTTGCAACAAATAGGTATTGGCCGCGACACAAATGCCTGGGGAGGCTGCTGGATGGTTCCGCGGAACAGCGGATGCCGTCAGAAAATTTATCTGGGTGCTTGAGGTGAGAAGAGTATCTAGGAGCACATGGCCCTCCTTGCACCTCATACTTGTACGATCTGCATGTGTTAAAGTAATGCTTGTTGTGTTCTGTGTACCTCTGCAGGACTACTATAAGCATAAATCCATAGAGCACATTTTGATCTTGTCGGGCGATCAGCTTTATCGCATGGATTACATGGAGCTTGTGCAGGTTTGTGATGTTCTCTTTAACCAGCTCTAGTGTATGTTCTGTTTTGAACTGGCTGACCAAGCTGTGTCATACATCCTTTACAGAAACATGTGGATGACAATGCTGACATTACTTTATCATGTGCCCCTGTTGGAGAGAGGTATTAACTAATGTTCTACATCCCAGATCCCTGTTTATGAATGTATATTCCTTTTGGTGAAGTTACGCTGCATCCTGATCTGCTTTTCTTTGTTTTGGAAGCCGGGCATCTGAGTACGGGCTAGTGAAGTTCGACAGTTCAGGCCGTGTGATCCAGTTTTCTGAGAAGCCAAAGGGCGACGATCTGGAAGCGATGGTTAGCGCTCGTCTTTGCTCACTGTGTCAGATATATGCCTAAAGATATAAGTATCTTAAATAAGTTGCAGTATCTGAGATTTAAGTCATTGATCATTGCAGAAAGTGGATACCAGTTTTCTCAATTTCGCCATAGACGACCCTGCTAAATATCCATACATTGCTTCGATGGGAGTTTATGTCTTCAAGAGAGATGTTCTGCTGAACCTTCTAAAGTAAGAACCTGCACTTGTGACGATGCGGTTCTCCTGTCAGCCTGAATTCTAACGTTGGCATTCTCAGGTCAAGATACGCAGAACTACATGACTTTGGGTCTGAAATCCTCCCGAGAGCTCTGCATGATCACAATGTACAGGTAAAGCTACTATGTGAGCTTCATTCATTGTTTCTGCTAGGGAGGTAGCACTGCATGAAATGCAGTCTATAGAAACGATTTCCTCTGCATTGCACGACCATTCATCTGACACTATCTTTGTCAGGCATATGTCTTCACTGACTACTGGGAGGACATTGGAACAATCAGATCCTTCTTCGATGCGAACATGGCCCTCTGCGAACAGGTGACATTCTATTTTTGTTTCTTCCAAGTTGACTTGATGTTATCACAGAAGTAGTTAGGCTTAAATCATCTGGTAAATGATAAAGTTGCATTGAGAGACTTCAAGTAACATAATCTCAATCTTCTCTCACACATTTTTTTATTTTGCAGCCTCCAAAGTTTGAATTTTATGATCCAAAAACCCCCTTCTTCACTTCGCCTCGGTACTTACCGCCAACAAAGTCAGACAAGTGCAGGGTACGTGTTAGAATGGACCTGCTATTCAGACTACTCCATACAAGCATCGGCGGTAAGCATCTGATACGGATTCTGATACGGATTCTTTTGTGCGCAGATCAAAGAAGCGATCATTTCGCACGGCTGCTTCTTGCGTGAATGCAAAATCGAGCACTCCATCATCGGCGTTCGTTCACGCCTAAACTCCGGAAGCGAGCTCAAGGTATGGTTTTCACCACCGAATTAATGCATGTGGTGCATGTCAGCTATAAAAACCATCATGCGTCTGAACGCTGTCGCTCTTCCGAATGGTGTTTGTTCGTTCTCAGAACGCGATGATGATGGGCGCGGACTCGTACGAGACCGAGGACGAGATCTCGAGGCTGATGTCTGAGGGCAAGGTTCCCATCGGCGTCGGGGAGAACACAAAGATCAGGTAAAGAGAGACTGATCTGTACCTCAGAAACAACACGGTGCAAGTGACACATTATCTCTTAACACTTTTTGGGTGGACACATTGCAGCAACTGCATCATCGACATGAACGCGAGGATAGGAAGGGACGTGGTCATCTCAAACAAGGAGGTAAGATACTTACTCTCATTCAGGGTTGAAGTTTGGTACTACCAAAATTTTGAAGAAACAACACCTGTCTCTGAAACCATGCCACTTTGTGCCATTTCTGTCAGGGGGTGCAAGAAGCCGACAGGCCGGAGGAAGGGTACTACATCAGGTCCGGGATCGTGGTGATCCAGAAGAACGCGACCATCAAGGACGGCACCGTCGTGTAGGGCGTCGCCGGGTCGGCGCGACGGGGTTCTGCGACAACCTGTGCGCTGCGTCGGTCGTCATCATCTTCTCAAACTCCGGGACTGAAGAAGTGATCCGGGGACGGGAGACGTTTGAAGCTTGAATGACTGAGACTGAAAGTGAAGGCGCAGCAGAGGCAGGCAGCATTAGTAGTAAGTAGTAAGTAAGTAGCAGTGGAACAAAGTAATAGTCGTTCGTTTTTCCCCTGTAATAAATAAGAGGCTGTGTGTTGAGGTAAAGAAAGTGGCAGCGAGCAAACAAACTCAAACTCCCGGGGGTTGTTGGTGTAAATAAAACTCTTTGTCTAGACTTGTGAAATTTTCAGAGGGTTTTCCCGCTGCCTCTGTCGACCGACATTGTCACTTTCGAGTGGTGGTTGCTTTATCTATGAAATGGGGCGAAAGCCTATTTACCAACTTCCGTTGCGGGGTGCCGCCATCTTCGAAGGTGGAAATGGCCAGATACCGTGAGGAACTTTGAATTTGAGAATGACTCATGCGCATACTCCCTTGGGAGTTTGGATGCCCTTCTGTGGCAACTCCTAAACCAACCAAGGGAGTTTGGATGCCCTTCTGTGGCAACTCCTAAACCAACCAACCGTAATTAAAAGCATCTACAGCCGGACACCCTAAACGGCTCTATCAATGACCGGTCAAAAGAAATGATCCCGGAAATTTCAGTTTAGCATCATGTTTCTTAAAGTTTGGTTGTAATTGTTCACTGCCTATCTTTGAGTTGTGAACCTCGAGCTTATGAGATATTTTTCTTGTGCTTATGTATGCGATTTTTTTTTACTTGAATGCAACTACGAAATGGAAACATGCCAGTCCGTAATACGATGGCATTTAAGCTGTACTGGTTGGAGCTTTTGATATATAAAAAAGAAACTATGTTGATGGGCCAAGCTGATTGTTTTGATTTACAAACATAACATTTGAGCTACCATTGATAATAAAATGTTATGATGCTGAATTACCTCTACTCGGGACTGAACAAGCGAGTGACCCAGGGACAGTAGACGTTCGTGTAAGCAAAACTCTACTAGACTTTTGTGATTTTTTGGGGTGGTTCCTGTCATGATGGGTGATTGTTTTATCTATAAAGCGAGACGAAAACTTACTTCTGAGACGTTGCCATTTTTGCCAGCTATCAGACAGTTCCAGAGTACCAGCATCAGTGCGAATTAACATGGCCGAGTATCACGGCATGTTAGCCATCGAAGGTAAAAATGACCGCATTCTGGAAAAAAATGAAGCACAAAGAGAACAACGAACTCTTGGGGGTGTTCTCTCCTCCAAATGGCCACCACCGCAATAGCAGTGTTTGCCACCGGAGGTAGAAACAATCGCGTTTCGGAAAATCCGGAGCGGAAAAAGAGAGGCGACTCCCCTCCCTCGGTGATTGGTGTCCTCCTTTCTGGCACCCTTCTCCGGCAACTCCTTGTCAGCACTCCTGATGCATGTGCCGAAGTCACTGAAGAAACACAAAAGAAGCAAGAGAATAACCAGCCTACTCATGGGCCGAAGTCACTGAAGAAACACAAGAGAAGCAAGAGAATAACCAACCTGCTCATGGGCCGTCGGACAGGCCCACTCCCGATCACAAATTACCCCAGTGACTAGCAAGCCCATACTCGGCGTTAAGGCGGGTGTAACAGCTCGGCCGTTATAAGCCGGCGCAGTAGATGTCTCGGTGGCGAAGGACGGATGGCTTCTGCCAGGCGCGATTGCGTGTGTGTGTGGTGGTGGTAGCTAGCTGTATGGTGGATGGATGATTGTTGTAATTCGAATTCCAGTTGAATCTAGATCTTAGCTAGTTCCTTGTAGGAAATACTTATGTGTGGCTTGCAACATTTTATATATACTACATAGTTTCTGGAATGGTTTGCCTCAATATGGAATTTACGGATGCACTTGAATATTGCTTGGAATACATGAATGGAATATAGTTCATGGAAGCCGGTACATATATGTTGGAAAACAGTATTTATTAATGCTGGAATATTTATTGTACTGAATGTATATTTGTCCGGGCACAACATATTATGGAAAGCCAGGTTGTTCATGGATTGGCTCCATGAATTGATAAAGCCTGTGAATTTGAATTATAATTCAAATTCAGCGTGCGACTCACACGTACATGCTTATGGGACATATTGCGGATGAGACTCCTTGATGGTTACTCATGATCGTGGTTGGTTAAGTTAACCTGGAGTCCTCACTTAAACAGATTATATCTGGACACTTATCTGCAATTTATACAGTTTAAAATAAACTGGAATAGCACTATATAAAGGTCCCTAACCCCTAGCCTCAAAAGATGATTGTGAGCGGAACCACGAAAAAGGATCGAGGAATAGGGGTTAGACCGTGTGCGTATATTTCTTACATTCCTCTCATCAGATCATAGCCAGTTCCTCACATCTGGTACTTAGAGCCATTTGATCGTGGAGATCCCACACACCACATCTACGCCACGCGATTCAGGCTCCAACAGCGGCGGGACGCCATGAACAAGCTGTTCTCCGAGGGGCGGTAGATCCAGGAGCTTCTTCAGCAGACTTCGCGGAGTCCCTCAACCACAAGTTCAAGGCACGCGGCGACAAGATCATACAGTCCATCAGCAAGATTCTCAAGGACACCACAGCGGCTTGTAGATGTTAATCATGTTTCTCATGTAGGATTAGGAAAGAAAGCCAAACCGAGTCCTAGTGGTATTAGGATTCCTAGTCCTAGTCTATTTCCATAGTCCCTTGTGGACGTGTATAAAAGACACCCTAGGGGTGTTGATTGTAACACCAGAAAAACGAAAAGCAATACAAAGCAAAGGCACGACACGAGCCTTTAGCCATCAAATCCATCGATCAGTTTTATTCGTGTCGCTAGTTACGCAAGTTCCGTCAAGTAGCCGGCCGAAGCAAGAATCGCGTAGGCACGCCTGTACAGCTGCATACGCACATTCAAAAGCCAACAATTGGTATCTAGAGCCTCGACGATCTACGATGACGGACAGCGACGCTGAGTCGGTCAAGTCCGGCAAAGGCGGTCCGAAGGCGAACAAGAACGACGACAAGGTGAAGAAGGGCGGCAAGTCAGCAACGAGTGGTGGAGGAACGAGCGGCGCCAACGTCCAGGCGCATCGCAACATCCCCATCCAGTACCCGATGCTCACCGACGCCAACTACGGCGTGTGGGCGGTGAAGATGAAGATTATTCTTCGATCCCTTCGAGTGTGGGAGGCCATCACGGACAACGACGTCGACGAGGAGCGCGACGAAGGTGCCATGGCTGCCATTGCCCAGTCTGTGCCGGATTCCGTGCTAATGACACTGGCGGAATTAGAGACGGCAAGAGAGGCGTGGAACGCACTCAAGGAGATGAGGATCGGAGAAGACCGCGTCACCAAGGCACGGGCACAAGTGCTGAAGCGCCAATTTCACAAGTTGCAGATGGAGGAAACTGAATCGGTGAATGACTACGCCATGCGTCTTACTACTTTGGTGGGAGAGATCCGCGCGCTTGGTGCAAAGCTCGATGAGACCGAGATTGTGGAGAAGTTTTTCAGTTCAATCACTGATAAATTCACGTACATCATCGGCACGCTCGAGCAGCTTTACGACATCGACGACATGACCATAACGGAGGCGATCGGACGATTGCGGACATGGGAAGAGAATGCTCGTGGCTGTCGGAAAGGCAAAGGAGGAGGTAGTGACCAACTCATGTACTCGCGCGCAAATTGGGAGGCCCCAAGTAGCAAAGGAAGGCGTGACGGTGGCGAAGGCTCAAGCAACACGAAGGGCGATGGACAAACCGGAAAAGGCAAAGGAAAAGACAAACCACAAGGTCGTGGTAAGGCGGGCCAATCTAAAGAGCAGAAACCACGGAACTCGGACTTGTCCGAGGTCAAGTGCTATAACTGCAATAAGATGGGTCACTTTGCAAAGGATTGTCCAAAGCCTAACAAGCGGGAGATCAAGGCAAATTTGGCAAAGCAGGAAGACGAAGGTCCAGGTCTTCTGATGGCCGAAGTTTGTGATCTCGCTGAAACGGTGGTTGTGAAACCAAGCCGGAAGGTGCTACTTCATGAGGAAAAAGTGACATCAAAGTTATCCGGTGATCAGAATGTGTCGTGGTATCTCGACATGGGTGCCAGTAACCACATGACGGGGTGCAAGGAGAAATTCCTCGAGCTGGAATACGATGTTGAAGGCTCGGTCAAGTTCGGTGATGGTTCAGCTGTGGAGATTTGCGGGCAAGGATCTGTCCTCTTTGAGGGTCTCACAGGAGAACATCGCATACTCACCGGAGTGTACTACATCCCACGGCTGCGCAACAACATCATCTCTATTGGGAAGCTTGACGAGAATGGATGCAAGGTGAATATAGAGAGCGGAGTGATTACGATCTTCGACAACCTCCGAAACGTGCTAGCTCGTGTTAATCGCACACGGAATAGGCTCTATATCCTCAACCTTGATCAATCTCAACCGGAGTGTTGGCTTGCCAAGAGTGATGATGATTCATGGTTATGGCATGCTAGATTTGGACACGTTAACTTCTATGCCTTGAAGAAGATGTCAAAGATGGAGATGGTATCCGGGATGCCAGTTATCGACCATGTTGATCGAGTATGTGACGGGTGCTTGGTTGGAAAACGGCACCGCATGCCATTCCTTGCTCAGTCTACCTATCGTGCAAGTGATGCACTCGAGCTGCTCCATGGTGATCTATGTGGCCCTATCACCCCGACAACTCACGCTGGAAAGAAGTATTTCTTCCTTGTGGTAGACGACTACTCGAGATATATGTGGGTCATTCTCCTACGATCTAAAGATGAGGCGTTTGAAGTGTTCAAGAAGTTGAAGGCTGCAACGGAGATGGAACACAAGTTGAAGGTTCGGCTCTACGGAAAGATCCCGGCGGAGAATTTACGTCGAATGAGTTCAACGACTACTGCGAGAAGATTGGCATAAAGAGGTTCCTCACGGCACCTTACACGCCGCAGCAGAATGGGGTCGTTGAAAGGCGCAATCGAACCGTCGTTGACATGGCAAGGAGTTTACTCAAGAGCAAGAACCTGCCGGGGACTTTTTGGGGAGAAGCTGTCTCGACGGCGGTCTATCTTCTCAACCGGGCTCCAACGAAGGCGGTGATCGACAAGACTCCGTATGAAGCAATTTACGGACGTAAGCCGAATGTGTCTCATCTACGAACGTTCGGGTGTGTGGCACATGTGAAGACGGCGGAGCCACATCTCTCAAAGCTTGCCGATCGTAGCACCAAGATGGTGTTCATCGGATACGAGAGCAGTTCTGGCACCAAGGCATACCGTTTCTACGATCCACAAACCAAGCGTCTACGGATTTCACGCGACGTCGTGTTTGAAGAAAACCAAGTGTGGAATTGGAGCGCCGCAGCCGACGATGCTCCAAACAGTAACATATTTGCAGTTGAATTTCCAACTGATGATGATGCAGGGGAGGATGTCCAGGTGGTTGGCAAGACGCCCAACCAAGGTGACCACAATGGTAGTGATCATCATGGTGCCGACACCGACGACGACGCGCATAGGTCACAAGGAGATAGCGACAACGCCGCGCACGACACGGGCGGAGATCTCGACGACAACATCGACAATGAGGCGCATAGTGACGACGACAATCAAGATGATGGTCACGGTCACGACGACTACACCGACGACATGGATGTCGATGACACACTAGGGTCTCAGCCGTCTTCCTCAAGTGCATCAACACCGACACAATTTGTGTCGCCTCCTTCGCAAGCCACAACGGACTCCTCAGGGCCTCGTCGCTACAAGACCCTCAAGAAAGTCTACAAGTACACAAAGCCAGATACGCTCGAATACTCCGGACTATGTCTTTTCGGAGTTGAGGAGCCGGCGAACTTCGTAGAGGCGAGCAAAAGTCCTAGCTGGACGCACGCCATGGATGAGGAGATGAAGGCAATTGAGAGCAATGGCACGTGGACTTTGGTAACCCGACCTCCAAACCAAAAGACGATAGGTTTGAAGTGGGTTTACAAGTTAAAGAAGGACACGGAGGGTGCCATTGTGAAGTACAAGGCAAGACTCGTTGCAAAGGGCTACGTACAACGTCAAGGAGTAGACTATGATGAGGTGTTTGCACCAGTTGCTTGAATCGAGACGGTGAGAGTGCTCCTAGCTTTGGCAGCACAAGAGGATTGGAAGGTTCATCATATGGATGTTAAATCCGCTTTCCTCAACGGCGATCTCATAGAAGAAGTGTACGTGGAACAACCCCTCGGCTACGAGAAGAAAGGCGAAGAAGGGAAAGTTTACAAGCTCAAGAAGGCACTTTACGGGTTGAAGCAAGCGCCAAGAGCCTGGAACTCAAAGTTAGACTGAAGTCTGGTCTCGCTCGGGTTCAAGAGATGTCCCCTCGAGCACGCAGTCTATACAAAGAACTCCAAAGGCTCAAATCTGCTAGTTGGAGTTTATGTCGACGATCTGATTATCACCGGAGATAGCGTACAAGAAATTGAATGTTTCAAGGCGCAAATGAAGAACAAGTTTAGCATGAGTGATCTGGGATTACTCAGCTATTACTTGGGCATCGAAGTGAAGCAAAGCTCCGGGGAGATTTCCCTATGTCAATCGGCTTACGTGGTCAAGTTATTGGACAAGTGTGGCATGTCAGATTGCTACGCGACACAAGTTCCAATGGACCAACGTCACAAGTTGAGCAAGCGTAGCTCAAATCCACCGGTGGACACCACAATGTATCGAAGCGTTGTGGGCAGCCTAAGATATTTGGTGCATACCCGACCTGACTTGGCTTATTCAGTCAGGATCGTGAGTCGTTTCATGGAGAATCCGACAACCGAGCACATGAGCGCGGTCAATCAAATCTTGCGCTATGTGAAAGGCACCATTAATATTGGTTGCATGTACAGAAAGGGAAAGGAAGGATTGATCCTTCGTGGATATTCTGATAGTGACATGGCAGGTGATGTTGATGACCGAAAGAGCACAACGGGCATGGTTTTCTACCTTGGCCCGAATCCGATTAGCTGGAATTCTCAGAAGCAAAAGGTGGTGGCACTGTCTTCATGCGAGGCAGAATACATAGCGGCAAGCACGGCGGCTTGTCAAGCAGTGTGGCTGAAAAGACTCCTAGCTATTCTTGCAAAGCGGGAGGTGCAGAAGGTGTCACCGAAGATCGATAACCAAGCTGCAATCTCGTTGTGCAAAAATCCGGTTCATCATGAAAGGAGCAAGCACATAGATACCCGGTTCCACCATATCTGGGAGTGCATTGAAGAAGGGTTGATCGAGGTTCAACATGTGAACACGAAAGACCAACTTGCCGATATTTTCACCAAGTCCCTCGGTCGACAAAAGTTCATCGAGATGAGGAGGAAAGTCGGAGTGCAAGAAGTGAAGTCAAGCAACAAGATTAAGGAGGTGAATGTAGATGTTAATCATGTTGCTCATGTAGGATTAGGAAAGAAAGCCAAACCGAGTCCTAGTAGTATTAGGATTCCTAGTCCTAGTCTATTTCCATAGTCCCTTGTGGACGTGTATAAAAGACACCCTAGGGGTGTTGATTGTAACACCAGAAAAACGAAAAGCAATACAAAGCAAAGGCACGACACGAGCCTTTAGCCATCAAATCCATCGATCAGTTTTATTCGTGTCGCTAGTTACGCAAGTTCCGTCAAGTAGCCGGCCGAAGCAAGAATTGCGTAGGCACGCCTGTACAGCTGCATACGCATGTTCAAAAGCCAACACGGCTCTCGACGGCCTCATCTCCACGTGGATCGACAGCGCCAGGACCGAGCTCAGCCTTGACGTCGAGCATATCTGTTCGGAGCTTGAGCGCTGCGGCAAGGATGAATCCGCAGGCAAGAGGGCAAGCTCATCGGCGGGCAAGGATGTTGGGGACGGTCGTGAAGCTCCCGCGGCGGACCCCCCTTGGCTTCAGCAAGTTCAACCGTGGGAAGGCGCATCACGTTTATGTGCCTCCTCCGGTCAGAGGTGCGCGTGATTCTGGCTCTCCCCATGAATTTTTTTTCGCCTCGCGAGTATGATGTTTCTGAAGTATCTGACGCCTACCAACCTGTGCCTCGCGTGGAACTACCTCGTTTCGACGTCGCGAACCAGCGTCTCTGGCAATCTCGACGCGAGGATTATTTCAAGCTCTGGGGCACTCCTGCGTCGAGGTGGATTTCCTTCGCTATGTCTGAAGGTGCAGCAGTGCGTTGTTTGGAAGCAGTGCAGCGCCGTTCACCAAATTTGCTCTGGCCAGAATTCTGTCAACTGTTGATGCAGAGGTTCGGCCGCAACCAGCAGCAGACTCTGGTTAGGTAGATGTTCTGCATTGCTCAGGAATCAACTGTGGTTGATTACATGGAACGGTTTGCCGAATTGTATGATCAACTCTGTGCCTATGAAGAGATGCCTGACAGTTTGTATTACACCACGAGGTTCATTGATGGGTTGAGGCCAGGGGTGCGCATGCGAGTAGCGTTGCAGAAACCACATGGCCTGGATACTGCTTATGATCTGGCCTTGCTCCATGAGGAATTGAGTGACACCAATTCAGTGGGTTTTCCTGCTAAGAAGCCTCCATCAACCACCAGATCCATGCCTAGTACTCAAATAGGCACTGATAAAAGGAATTTTGAAGTTACTAAACCTATTCCATCCGAGGACAAGTGGAGTGCTCTGCGTTCTTACAGGAGATCTGAAGGACTTTGTTTCACTTGTGGGGAAGAGTGGTCTAAATATCATCAATGCAAGGCTTCAGCTCAGCTTCACATTTATGCAGGAAATGATAGAGCACATACAGAATCATGAACAAACTTCTCAAGAGTGTTCAAACAGTGATTCTGATAATTTGATGATGTTGTCAGTTGCGGTAGTTTCTACTGAATCACATCCTCTAACACTGAAGCTAGGAGTTGTTGTGCAAGGGCAATCACTCATATTCTTGGTTGACTCTGGTAGTACTCACTGCTACGGCAACAAAAATCCTTCCCCGGCAACGGCGCCAGAAATCCTTCTGCTACTTCTCAAACAACAGCGCCAAAATTTGACACGTTGACGAAGACTTGCTTGCGTTGGTTTTTCCCTTGAAGAGGAAAGGGTGATGCAGCACAGGAGCAGCAAGATTTTACCTCAGTTTGAGAACCAAGGTATCAATCCAGTAGGAGAATCTCGTCAAGTCCAGAGTACCTGCGCAAACACAAAAGAGCTTGCACCCAACGCTTTAAAGGGTTGTCAACCCCTTCAAGATTGATTGCAAAGTGAGATCTGAAGGCGGAAAGTGCAACGAAGTAAAAAGTGTAAGGCTGAAAATATGGTGTGGAGTAGACCCAGGGACCATAGTGTTCACTAGAGGCTTCTCTCAAAATAGCAAGTATTACGGTGGATGAACAAATTACTGTCGAGCAATTGATAGAACCGCGCAAAGTCATGACGATATCTAAGGCAATGATCATACATATAGGCATCACGTCCGAGACAAGTACACTGATACTTTCTCCATCTACTACTGTTACTCCACATATCGACCGCTATCCAGCATGCATCTAGTGTATTGAGTTCATGACGAACAGAGTAACGCCTTAAGCAAGATGACATGATGTAGAGGGATAATCTCAAACCAATGATGAAACCCCCATCTTTTTACCCTTAATGGCACCAACACGATGCGTGCCTCGCTACCCCTTCTGTCACTGGGTGAGGTCACCGCACGGTATGATCCCAAAACCAAGCACTTCTCCCATTGCAAGAATCATAGATCTAGTTGGCCATACAAAACCCACAACTCGAAGAGAATTACAAGGATATGAAATCATGCATAAGAGAGATCAGAAGAAACTCAAATAAGATTTCTAGATAATCTGATCATAAATCCACAATTCATCGGATCTCGACAAACACACCGTAAAAGAAGATTACATCGGATAGATCTCCATGAAGATCATGAAGAACTTTGTATTGAAGATCCAAGAGAGAGAAGAAGCCATCTAGCTACTAGCTATGGACCTGTAGGTCTATGGTGAACTACTCACGCATCATCGAAGAGGTCATGGTTTTGATGAAGAAGCCCTCCGTATCCGAATCCCCCCTCCGGCAGAGCACCAGAACGTGCCCCAGATGGGATCTTGCGGAGACAGAAGCTTGCGGCAACGAAAAAGTATTTTTGATGATCTCCTGATTTTTTCTGGGATTTTAGGGAATATATAGGCGCAAAACCTAGGGCAGTGGTGGCCCAGGGAGCCCACAAGCCAGGGTGGCGCGCCCCCGTGGTCGCGCCATGAGGGCTTGTGGGGTCCCTGCAGGGCCCCTGTCCTGATTCTCCGGCTTCCCGATCTTTTTCTGTTTCGGAAAAAATCTTTTTGGCAGTTTCATTCCGTTTGGACTCCGTTCAAAATCCTCCTCTGAAAGGGGTCAAAACATGGAAAAAACAGGAACTGGCACTTGGCACTGAGTTAATAGGTTAGTCCCAAAAAATATATAAAAGGCATACAAAACATCCAAAGTTTGAAAAGATAATAGCATGAAACTATCAAAAATTATAGATACGTTGGAGACGTATCACTCACTCCTTCATCAACACTGCCTTGGTTCCTGAACTTCAAGGGATCAAAAATATTAACCCAATTGCAGTGACAGTTGCTGGTGGTGCTCAATTGTTGTGTTCTCAGGTTGTGCAACGATGTGATTTGGAATGTCAGGGTAATAAATTCCAGACAGATTTCAGACTCCTTCAGTTGGGCAGTTATGATGGGATTTTAGGATTGGATTGGCTGGCTAGTAATAGTCCAATGGTCATTGACTGGGAACAGAAATGCTTCTCTTTCCAAGATCAGCAGAAGGTCGTAACATTACAAGGTGAACTACCTAATCAATGTGCTTTCACAGTTATGAGCATAGAATTGTTCAGTGATGCAGAGTCTCCTGACCATATCCCAGAAGTGCAAGCTCTGTTGGACAAATTTGATGTTGTGTTTGAAGAACCAAAGGGCTTACCTCCCAGAAGGAAGTATGATCATACTATACCCTTGGTTCCAGGAGCTATACGTGTGGCTATCAGACCATATAGAGTAGCTCCTCATCTAAAGACTGAAACGGAAAAGCAAGTTCAAGAATTGTTAAAGAATGGTATGATTAGATTGAGCCACAACCCCTTTTCTTCACCTATCCTTATGGTTAAGAAAAAAAGATGGTGCTTGGCGTATGGTAATTGACTACACACATTTGAATGCTATCACAATGAAGAGTAAATACCCCATTCGTGCAATAGATGAACTATTGGAAGTTCACTAAGCACATTTAGGGCGTATGGTAATTGACTACACACATTTAGGGCTCACTGGTTACTACAGGAAGTTCACTAAGCATTATGGCATGATCAGCAGACCCTTGACTGAACTCCTGAAGAAAGGTATTGTGTTTGCTTGGACTCCAGATACTAAGACCGCCTTCACCACTGTCAAGCAAGCTCTAGTCCAAGCACCTGTACTAGCCTTACCTGATTTTGCCTTGCCCTTTGTTGTTGAGACTGATGCTTGTGACACTAGCATTGGTGCAGTCCTGATGCAAAATGGACACCCCTTAGCCTTTGTCAGCAAGGCTCTTGGGCCAAAAAACAGAGGACTATCTGTGTATGAGAAGGAATACTTAGCCATTCCGTTGGCAGTTGAACAATGTAGATCTTATGTATAGTTCCAAGAGTTCACCATTAAGATAGATTAGAAAAGCCTCATCCATCTTTCTAACGAGAGACTGCATACACCTTGGCAACAGAAAGTGTTTACTAAGTTGTTGGGGCTCAATTACAAGATCATCTGCAAAAAAAGGGCTAAAAACTCAGTTGTTGATGCCCTTTCCACAAGACCTCATCCACCTTCCCAACTATTAACTGTTTCCTCAGCACAACCTTCTTGGTTGCAGGAGATCTCTGACAGTTACATTGAGGATAACAAGGCTCAAGAGCTATTGCAGCAACTAGCAATTGATCCACCGTCCAAACCTCACTACACCTTGGTGAATGTCTTACTCGGGTACAAGAATTGTATTTGGATTGGTTGTGGTTAGAAGTTGCAAGCAAAGATATGCCATGCTTTCCATGTTATCCCAGCAGGAGGACATTCAAGATTCCCTGTCACTGACAGGAGAATACAATCCGTGTTCAAGTGGAATGGGATGAAAACTATGGAAGGACATTCAAGATGAAAACTATTGTTGCTCCTGTGGATGTGCCACCATGGTTCGAATCCAGAGCTATTGTGCAAGCTTCTGTGAGGCAACACTTACTCAGGACCCAGCAACGCATGAAGTTTCAGGCTGATAAACATAGAACTGACAGAACTTTCACTATTGGTGATCAGGTTTTTCTCAAAATGCAACCCTATGTGAAGTAGTCAGTGGCTCCAAGGATTAATCACAAGTTGTCATTCCGATATTTTGGGCCTTTTCAAATCCTGGAACGCATTGGCGAAGTGGCCTATCGTCTAGATTTGCGTGTCAACAGCAAGGTATACAGTGCAACCTTTGTTGCCTTCGCCGGATGTCGCCTTCGAAGTTCCAATGCGTGTCTTGCAACACCGAGTGAGGCGCAAGAACAATCGCTCCATTGCTCAGTTCTGGTGGAATGGAGTGGAGCAACACCTTCTGAGCCAACTTGGAAGACAAGGACGCCTTGTAGCAGATGTTTCCAAGGGCTCCGGCTTGGGGTCAAGCCGTTTCTCAAGAACGGGGGAATGTCAGCGCTCCTACCGAAGTTACTGAAGAAACAGAGGAGCAAGAGAATAACCAGCCTGCTCATGGGTTGTCGGACAGGCCCACTCGCAACCACAAATTACCCCAATGGCTTGCAAGCTCAGGCCTTGCAAGCTCAGGCCCACTCGCAATTACAAATTACCCCAATGGCTTGCAAGCCCATACTGGGCCCATTAAGGCGGGTGTAACAGCTCGGCCATTATAAGCCGGCGTACAGTGGATGTCTCGGTGGCGAAGAACGGATGGCTTCGGTCGGGCGCGATTGTGTGTGTGTGGTAGTGGTAGCTAGCTGTATGGTGGATGGATGATTGCTGTAATTCGAATTCCAGTTGAATCTAGATCTTAGCTAGTTCCTCTCATCAGATCCTAGTCAGTTCCTCATACTCCTGCCGGCAAGTAGAGGTAGCCGGGGCGTCAAGTTCGGACCATGTTTGTTGTAGGTTCAGGGGGTCTTTCTCCTTCACCTCCATCGACATTGCCACCTACAAACACAGGTGACCCAACTTTCGCCTCAAACTAAACCAGAGACTATAACTAGGTAACATTTCGACTTTTAAATCTTCAACTTCACCACAACCAAGGTGCCCGTTAGATGCCCTGCTACTGGACTGACTGACTGCTACCAAAGTCTGGACTGGAACATCGTAAATTCATTTCCAGAACAACAGAGCTCTCTCTTCCAACTGAACCCACTTCGAGTCTTCTACCCTCTAGAATGGTTACCTAGATCGAGCTGCCTATGTACAGCAATATCCAATGGAAAGAACCAACAATATGGCTATGCAACTAGCAAAATGAAATCTGCCTTCCGTCCATCCATCCATCCATCCATCACCGATCAACCCTAGCGCTCCTCCGAGGTGAACTTGTTCCAAGCATCCTGGGACACGATACAACGGTCGTATTAGTTACGAGTGCCATTTGAATGCTTTGCACGAATCTGAGTTTCAGAAAAGACGGTATGGAGGTGCAGATAGTCAAACTGGAGCACATACCTTTAGAAGATCGAAGACTTTCTCGCAGATGTACTTCTGCCTGATTGTCGCACCCCTTTGCTGCACCTTATCCGGATGGACGCACAGAGTCGCCTTCCTGTAGGCTTTCTTCACGGCGGCCGCTGTGATGAGGTCTGTGAGCGGCACCGGCTGCCAGCCACTGTCGGCTCCAAGGATCTGCCAGGGAAAAAAGGAAATGGCACGATGATATTTCTGTTCTGCATTCCATTACGTATATCTGTGTAAGACGTCTACAGATGTGCGACGCTCGAAACCAACGGCAGCTTACATATTGCAAAGTGGACAACAAGGCTCTCAGGTTTCCTTCCTTTCCATTCGACCACCTCTTGACCTCCGGGTCCAGGAAATCAGCCAACCTCTGAAACATCAAGAACAAACGCCGGGCCATGAATAAAAATGTGGATGCAGTGAGAGTATTGTTCTTCTGACCATGCCTAAATGTCTTACATGTTTCTCTGCCTGTTCTCTTTGAGCCATCAGGTCGCGCATGTTCTTCTCCGCAAGTGCTTTTGACTGAATTGGCAGTGCATATCAGCACAAAAACTACTGCAAAAAGGATACAGAAGTATAACTAGAGAAAGAAAAATATGCATACCACACGCTCAGTTGTACGTTGATGTCTCTCTATTCTTGCCTTATGCCTTAAAGCCGACTCGGAATCAACCACTACACCCAACAAAGACCATAAGATCAACAAATTATAAGACTCGCCAATTCATACATGGAAAACATTTTTTTCGTTTGAGGAACATAAATTGCATTTTGCTTAGTGGAAAAAACAATGTTCCATGCGTTAGAACAAAATATGTGGAAATAACAAGTACCTTTGCTACTAGAATCTGTGTTTCTTACGAACCCACTGGAAGTTGCCCTCTGAAACTGATTGTCCTGTCGAACATCCTGCTCATCCAAAACCAGGGTATGAATCTAGTCAGTATTTTGAATAAATATAACAAACAATAGTGATAATCACATGGTAATATTTGAAGCTCCTTCATATATCAGATGAAATACCATACCAACAAGCACAACTTACCTTGGAAGAGGATCTGATTTGTTCTCTGCGTTCTCTTGCCTCTGCAGCAGCCTTCTCGGCCTTGGCCTTCTTAATCGCCCTCTCCCGAGCTTCTGCAGTTGCTCGCTCAACTGCAGCCCGTTCTGCTTTTATCCGAGCTTCCGAATTTGCCCTCTCTTCTTTTAGCCGGGCCTCTGCAGAAGCCCTTTGCCGTGCTGCAGCAATCCTTTCCAGCGCCATTTTTTCTGCCTTTTCACGAGCTTCATTAAAAGACCTCTCATGAGCTTCTCTTATAGCTCTTTCAACAGCCTGAGCTTCTCTTGTGGCTCTTTCAACAGCAAGCTTATCCTTCTCCCTTTCCTTTTCCCTCTCCCTTTCCTCCTCTTCCAATTTTTTTCTTTCACTGACTTCGGCATTTTCTCTTTCTTTCTCCAATATCTTTTGCCTTTCTTTTGCTTCTTCCAGTCTCCAAGAAGCCTCTTTGTCCTTCTTCTCTCCTTTTTCTGTTATACTCCCCCTCTCTTTGGTTCTCTGAACCCGAGGTGTCTCTTTTCCTGACGACTCAGCGGAAACTGGGGATGGCCTTTCTGCAGGTTTTGGTACACTGTCACTCTTCTCTAAATGAGAATGTTGATGCTTTGGTTCTGCCTTTGATATCCTTTCTCTAGAGACCTTTCCTTCCATTTTATTTACCCTGCTTTTCTCTTCTTCGAATATTGTAAATCTTTCTGTGGGTAATTCTCTTTCTGCTTCTTGGCACACCTCTTTAATCTTGTGAACACCAGGAACATTTTCATAAGATAAATTAGAAGTAGCACTGTCACTCCTTTCTAGATGAGAATGTTGATGCTTTGGTTCTGCCTTTGATATCCTTTCTCTAGAGGCTTCCCCTTCCATTCTATTTACCCTGCCATTCTCTTCTTCAAATGTTGTCATTAATTCTCTTTCTGCCTCTTTGCACACCTGTTTAGTCTTGTCAACACCTGGAACATTTTCATTAGATGTCTGAGAAGTAGCAGATTCCACATTTTGAGGTAATTGTTGCACGCCTGAACTCATTTCTGGGCAGGAAGTTGGCTCGTCCTTTGAATTTACTGTTAATCTGGTGGGAAAATCATTAGAAGATTTGCCTTCATCTCCAGAACTCACGGCACTGCCCCTATCATCAACTGTTACATTATTACCCTGTGCATCCACATCACTTTCTCCTTTGTTGGTATCAGATGCAGATGTTGTTTGATCCTCCTGGTTAGCATGAGCTGATTTTTCTTCAGCATCTGTCTTCACACTGTTTTCTGAGGAGTTTTCTGCTTCTTTCCTTTCACAATCGGACTCAAGTCTATCAGTATCATGAGCTGACTCTGCTTCAACATCTGTCTTCTCACTGTTTTCTGAGTGGAGTTTTTCTGCTTCTTTCCCTTTACCATCAGACTCAAGTCTATCAGTCCCTTCTTCTGTTCTATTTTTCACTTCAACAGGCCCTAATGAACCCTGTATTTCTTGATCAAGGTCTCCTTTAATGAACTTGCTGGCTATCTCAAATACATTCAGCATGGTTGATACTACCGGATTGCTGGTTTGCTGAGTAATGTCACTCTCTTCAGAACACACAACATCCTGATCTGGAACTGACTCTTCAGAATGTGCGTGTGGACGAAGTTCAACCTCACCTTCAACTTTCTCTACTTTGGAGATTAGCGATTCACAGGGTACTTCAATTATCTTCTCATTTTCATTATGCAGGTACGATTCACCGACAAAACTAAACTTTTCCCTTCCATAAGTTTCAGCTTCATGCTCAGATTTATTCTGTACCCTTGGGGAACCTTGGGTTACACAAGATCCTTCAAGTTCCTCTAAAATCAATGATTTAATTTGACTTGCCTGGGAATTACCAACATTAGCAACTTCCGGAGGTTCTTGTGATGTTTTACTACTCCCTGAAATGCATTGCATCTCATCATCATATCTTACCTCTAGTCCCCCTTCGCTGTTTTTTGGCTCCTCTGATGTTCCTGTTGCTGAACCTTCACTCATACTACTGTTACCTAGATCAGTAGCATAGTTAGCAGAAGAGGAAGCCGATAATGAATTAGGAACATCCTTGATGAAGTCTACTTCAGGAGTGATCTCACTCATACAAGGAAGCTCAAAATTCCCATCATCATGACTTCCTTTAGAATTTTCAACAATCAGAAGCTCCTCCAACTGAGTGTTATCAACACCTTTATTTGCCACATTGTCTATAGAAGTTTCCAGAACTGTAGACGCCCTATCCTCCCCTTTCTCCATTGGAACTGCCCTGGCTTCTTTCTGATTTTCCTCTTTCACTCCCGAATCACTGGCATCACTAACATCCCACAGTTTTTCGTATCTTTCCAGGTCAGAGCCTTGCGTGGTAACTTTAGTTTTACCCTTTTCGCCCTCGCCGGGTTCAGTGACAGGCTTTGATCTCCCACAGTTATCTTCCTTCCCTCTGACTGTACCAGTCTGACATTTCTGATAATCTCCAGTGAGCTCAAAATATTCATCACCTGATCTCCAGTTACCTAATTTCTCTATATTACTGGAGGTTTGACAGGGCATAGTGTGAGTTCGCATCATCTGCTGAGGCTTCTTCAATGGCAGTACCATTTTTCCACTATCATCGTGATGATTTGATCCGACTGCATTAATTTGTTGGTGCTTGTCAAACGCAAAATTCTCCGAGTCATTATTTTCGTTAGCTGGCTTTTTCACTGACAGATTTTCTTCAAATGCATATACTTCTACAGGAGCCTTGATTTCTACAGATCTTGTGCTTCTATGATGACTTGCCTTCTTCCGAATTTTAAAACTGTCACCTTTTCTCTCCATCAGTTCCTTTGCAGCTCTTAGCCTAGCCTCAGCATATTCCATTGCCTCCTTCATAGCGGCTGCAGCAGAACTGGGATTGGCCTCAGTGTTAGACAAAGCAGCATCAGCTCTTTTCTCGGCCCGAGCAAGCTTCGTACTTGCAGGGATATGAACAGAAGTTGGAGCGCCGCTGTGATTTGCAAAATGGACATCTCCTTTTGCTGCACTTTCTTTCTTGTTGAGCACTTTAGGTTGCTGTCCCGAGGGTGGTAGTGGTACTTTTGGTTGTGTTTGCACATTAGCAGTAGATACCCTCATAAATGCATAATCTGCAAAAGGTTTTCCGTTACTGAGTGCTGCATGACTATCGGATTTCTGTTTACTATCAGTTGCAGAAACATTTTCGGAAAGAGGTGGACATTCTGGCATCTGCTGCTTCTGATCAAAAGTGAAGTCACTCTCAGGACTTCTCACATTGGCAGTTACAGAGGTTGATGGAGACTTCTTTCCTCTGTCTCCATTAGCCATTATACCATTATCCCTTTTTGAAACATGATTAGTTGTCGGGGCAGGTGAAAAATTGGAAGAACCAACCACATAATCAACTGAAGGGTGAACTGTGCAAGTAGTCATCTCAACTAGATCATCCGGTTTCGCTTGGGCAGTCTTGTAATATGACATGACGAATTCCCGACTATCCGGAAGTGAGGGGATTGGAGAAGACTCATGCTCTTTAAAGTGTTGATGAAGTGTAGATTGCTCAGCATCCAGCCTAGATTCATTGTTTACCAATGATCTGTTAAAAATGAAACCAGTGATGGTTAATTTAGCTATAAATATGACTTGTGCACTTTATTCACTCAAGTTCCAGAGTAACAAGCGTCAATAAATCCAAAACGCAATTATGGTCACCAATTTTTTTTAGCAAAGGTACATTTAAAAATGTAGGACAGGACATTTATCGCATACCACGAATAAAAGAAAGAACCTCTAAAAATAACTGAAACATGGCACAAGTATAAAAAAAATGGTTATACACTGAGGAACTATCTGCTTTTACATAATGTAGTTTGGCACCACTGGGCATCCTTATAAGGAATGTCTAAGCAATTCTGAACACAAGGCAATGCGATAACTGAGAAGCCTCTCATCCATGGACAAACAATACATGCCAGATTCTGAAGTGTCCATAGTAGTGTAAAATATATGCTTGTTTGAAAAGGTGTTGTCTATTTTTTTTACTGTTATGTTCATAGAAACATATATCAACATGTTCGTCAAATTTTACATTAAGATGACACCTCAGGAATATAGAGGGTCCATACTAACACAACTGGCATAACCACCAAATCTTGCAATTTCAATATTCAGATGATATGATTTCACCATAAAATTTATGTTCGAATAACAAGGAACTGCAGATTATTTTCTCCTAGATGCACCTCACAAGAAAAGAAAAATGCATAGGTTGATCACAGACAGTAGATATAACATATATATATAACTAGTACATCATAGTTATGTGACTCACTAGCTTCATCGGCATCATACCCAGATTAACATTACAGCACATAGTTCACAGATTTCAGTACGTAGAGCTAATCAAGATAACCAACTACTCTAACCGACTACATTAATGTTACACAGTAGTGCTTCCCTGTCCTACCCCAACTTAATCAACCCCCTGGTGTTTCCTATCATGTGATCTGTTTCTGCTGGTTGAGATGTTAGAGGTGGCCCACCACCTTTACATAGTCCTCTAAATCCTGAATAATGCATCTGTTAACTCCTCTATCTGTTGACATTGGCGTGAACTAAAGAGAGGAAAATGTACGAAAAGGTACTTTCCAAGCCAATTGCTAAATGCAGAGGGAAATCAACGTGATCTCCTTCTCCCATCTCATAGGGTAATCGTTCTGCTTGTCGTGTTCCAACCAGCAGTGGCCTAGCAATGAAGCTTGTAGTGCTCCTTGCAACACCAACTTCTTGTGCCTAGCTTGTGGAGCAAGATCACGGCACACTCATCGATAACACTTCTTGCAGTGTGAAACATCAACTATGTGTTCCACTTGTGGTGTACTGGTGTTTTTGGCAGTACATATGACACTGACCTGGCTGATTTCAGCTATATTGCTGAGCTCAAGCAGCTCAGCTCCTTTCACATGAAGCAGTAGGCGACTTCTCGCTACGTGCTGCAAACGCCATTTTTTGGCGCTAAACGGTATGGTGGGACCCGCTGTTATGACCTCAGCCAACAAAAATGTGACATGTACTGGGAAACAACAATCGTAAAGAGAAGTTCGGTGAGCAAATAAAGGAACGGCTATTACTGGCCTAATACGACAAATAAGGATATTGCCTATTACCCTATCACTGGGAGTTTTGGTGGTGCATGACCCTGACCTGGCTGATTTCAACTATATAATGCTGCGCTCAAGTAGCTCCTATAGTTCTATTACGGCAACGGCTCCTTCCCCAGGAAGAGGTAGGCGACTGCTGGCCACTGGCTGCAAACTCAGCCCTTTGGCAAAGTAACATAAGGGGAATGCCGTTTTTTGGCGGTAAGCGATAGAGTGGGACCCACTCTTATGACCTCAGCCAACAAAAATGCGACGTGTACTGGGAAACAACTATCGTAAAGAGAAGTGCGGTGAGCAAATACAGAAACGCTTATTACCGGTATGCAACGACAAATGAAGACAAGCCTAGCCTACTACCGGACGCCATCTACAACCGACAACTGAAGCACATCCAACCTCGCATATCGATATAATTACATGCACGTCCAACATTTCTCGTCTGCTGAACTTGCAAGCTTTCATCATCTCTGAGACTACATGGTTGTGGAACTCAATGACCAAGGGGCAAGCTGACACCAACTACACTTGTTCCACAACTACCTCGGCAGGCTGACGCCAGCCTAAAGCATACACTTGTTCCACAACTACGCCGGCAGGCTGACACCAATCTGAAGCATACACTTGTTGAATGGCTACGGCGATTGTCAAGCTTGCATCCTAAGAACCCTTCCAGTTCTATCAAAGCCACCGTCCATTAGCACTGAAAACATTTCTCTTTGAGCGCACCAACCTCTTCTTCACAATTCAGCTATTTTATCCATGTGAGGCACAAACCACGCTAGTAAATTCCAGAGACCACACGAGGACCTCGATTAGGAAAGCATTACCTAACATGGCCAGGACTTCATGATATCCAACTAACACACACACACACACACACACACAGAGGCAGGCAGGCATCTTAATTCCACCATAATGTATGCACCCCAAAACGTACCATGAACACCCTAAGAGACTGAAGCCAGTCTGTAATCGCCACCATGTCTGAAAACAGCTCACCATTTCAGGGCTAATGTGGAAAACCAGGCGGCAGCAAAGTCGTCACTCAGCACTTTCTTTCTCTGAGAGAGATTCCATAATACTTTGGGGAATTCTTGATGCTCCATGAGTGGCATCTCCAGCCTCTAAAGCTCGGAATAATTAGCAAAGGTAACAGCACAGTGTTGCCTAAAAAAATGGCTGTCTTTAGGAGTAGAGAAAGGGGCGAACTGAAGGAAAGGAAAAAAGGAGTCGGGAAATCCTCAGACCGTGAGACCGGAAAGAAGATGTAACCGGAAATCGGAAATCGGAGATCGTCGTGGTTTACATCGGCCCATCTCGCGGCCAGTGCGGGGACATTTCAGGCGGCGGCGGAGGGAGATACGGCTCGCCCGTAAGCCATTGGAGCACAGGGGAAAGGAGAAAAGAAAAGGACTGCGGGCGGGAGGGGAGATGGGGCATGAACGGAGGAGCGAGCGAACCTGTCGTGGTTTACATCGGCCCATCTCGCGGCCAGTGTGAGGACATTTCAGCAGGCGGCGGCGGCGGGGGGCAGGGCTCGCCCGGACGCCATTGGAGCACAGGGGAAAGGAAAAAAAAGAAAAAGGACTCCGGGCGGGATGGGAGATGGGGCGTGAACGGGCGGGCGAGCGAACCTGTAGGAGCTCCCGCCGCTGGACGAGGCGATCTCCTCCTCCTGCGGCTGCTCAGGTGCCGGCACCGCCGGAGCGGGCGCGTCGCCGAAGAGGTCCTCGTAGGGCGCGGCGAAGTCCGCGAAGGCGAAGCGGCCGAAGATCTCGCGGTAGTCGCCCGCCGCGGCGGCACCGCCGGAGGGGACGGCGGCAACGGGCGGCAGGTCGAGGTAGGGGATGGAGCAGGCGGCGGCGGCGCCCCCGAACACCTCGGCGTAGTCGAGCGGGGGGCCGACCACGGCGGCGGCCCCGAACGGCGCGGCGGCGAAGCGCGGCGGCCCGCCGAAGACGTCCCCGTAGGAGGCCGCCGGCGCCTTCCGGTGGTGCCTCCGCTCCCTCCGCGGCCCATCCATGGCCGCTGGCGGCGCAGCCACCGCCCGCCCGCGCGCGCTGTAGGGGCTCCGCTACCCCCTTCTCTGCCTCGCTGGTGGGCGGTGCGGAGGAGCGGAGCGGAGCAAAGGTAGGGGTTTGGGTTTGGGGCGAGGGGAGGGGAGGGGAGGGGAGGGGAGGCGACAGGACAGAGGAGGTGGGGGAGTGGGCTCTTCTCTTTTTCTGCTTTCATCGGGCACTAGAGCGCGGCGTTGACGGGGTCGCTGTCGCGTGGGCCCGACGGCCCCTGGTTCGGTGGGGCCGGACGGAGAAAGAAGGGTCGCCGAGTTTTTATTTATTTTTAATAATTAATTAATGGGTGGAGCGGGCGGAGGGACGGTGGAAGCGCGTCGGGGTCTTGTCGCTTGCTGCCTGCCGGTGGCGGTGCCGGCCGGCCGGTTTCCCACCGGCATGCGCCCGCGGTCCGCGGCGGCGCCGGCAGGGGCCGGATGCCTCCTGGCACGAATCTTGATGCCTAGATCCCACGCTTCTCGTCACAACCAGGTTTATTACGACAGGCATTTTATACCAAGCAGCAAAACATGAGAGGAAACCACACCCAACTTTATTTGTAGGACAAAAGCAAAAAAAACTGATGGCACTCACATGGTGCCAAATCCTGCTATCAGTATGACAGCATACTCCAACGAGTAGACCCCTTTCTTTTTTTTTTTTTTGAAACCCAACGAGTAGCCCTTTGAAATAACAAGGCCGTCTCCGTTTCATTTTCCTTTTGGAAACACAACATGTTAGGAGCAACGGCGAGGGTTCAGCGTATAATCCTTTCCAACAGAAAATAAAAATGAAAAAATGTTGTTGATAGTGAGTCTGTTCGATGTTCCGTTATGGAAAAAGTCCAAAATAAACCTTGAATTTGTAGACGAAAGATAAATTGAACTTTGAAATCAGCACACCAAACTATCTGATCCCGGTCTATTTTCAACCTTAAGAGTGTCACGCTGGGAATTGCTGACGTGGCAGTCAAATCGGGTCGGCCCATTAAATCAGTCGCTTGCACGCCCGCTCTGCCATGGTTTAACCCATTTTTTTACACATGCCTAATTTTTCTCAAT